>NC_067249.2:80861705-83361705 GCF_019359855.2 Lolium perenne
CAGCTGGATTGAGCTCAGTTGAGAGTGTCAATATCTGTTGCAGGAGTTGTCATTCTCAGATGCAGGAGTTGTCAGTTGCAGCCATTCTCGCTGTGTCAAGCTTGTGACTTGCGTTGTATCAGGTTGGTAACAGCTTGTATCTCGATAGGACTGAATGTAGCCAGGAGTTGTCTTAGGTTAGTCTAATGTGCCAAAACGTTAGTCAAACCACCTAGGTTGTGTTTGTTCTGGAGAGTTCAGCTAGTCCGAGTGATCTGGGTTATCCTACGTTTTATCCCTGTTTCGATCTTTTTTTCGACTATAGGGGTTTTGTAGCAGCCCAGCAGCATCCGTGTGACAGAGAGTCATATTAAGGATAGGGCTAATGCTTTCCCCTTGAACCCCTTGCAGAAAAAGTAGGAAAATGGACTGAAATTGTTGGATAAGTGGATTTGCAGTATCTCAACAATCAGAACAGCGAATATTCCATCATCCAAACTAAGCTTCCTCAGATCCTAACCCATTGGTCATTATCGAGCCTCGTGACTCCGGCTGTGTTGATATCTTCGTATTACCAGTTATCATTCTATCTATCTGCTTATTGCTTGATGTGTTGGTTGGTATTGAACTATGACAGTAGAAGTGATTTCTTCCTCATTAGCTCCATTTTGATTATCATTTGCATCTTGTGATGAATGAAGTGAACTTGAGCTCTCTAGTGCTTCTATTTTATATTAGAAAGCATTTACTAGTATTCGTCAATGAGATTCTGAAAGACCAGAAAGACAAGTGATATGAACTGGTTTTGTATCCACCCACTTTCCTTCGTTATCTTCAACTCTTTCTCTTTTGGTAGAGGAAGGCATTCCCAGTATAAATGATGATTCTTGCTTTCGTATTGTTAATGTTTTCAATTGTACACGGAAGGGGTTTGTGACCACTACCATTTTAGTAAGGGATTTATCCTCATATTGTTGGAGAAACCATTCTTTGCTAACATGGCTCAGCCTAGCAATGGCTGGGAATTTATTGTCCCAGAATTCAAAAAAGAAATGTCCGCCACTTTGTTGCTTTCAGCACGTTTTCTAATGCCCCTTCTTTTACGGATGTCCCATTTGGAAGAAGGCCGATAACACACTCAGTTTACTAATAAGGGGTGCCTTAAAGCTATCCTTTCTGGTCTTGTTTATAGAGCGAGGGATAGCAAGGCCTTGTACAAGGGGAGAGAATCAATAATAAAAGGGATGAAGGTTCGAAGCAAAAGAGCAATGGAAGACAACGCTTACAAAAAAAGTACGAACCATAGCCCCACTTGCTTCCTTTAGGAAAGAATAGAGTTATTGACAGCCTACTTGAATTGATTGATATCATGGGTCTATTATCCCCGACTCTGAAAAGCGTTCCTTAAAGTGAAATAAGTGAGATTCGACCTCCGATAAAGTATTAGTTTGGCTTTCGAGAAATGCAGTACCATCCACTCCAATGTACAATGTCTCTTTTTCGTCACCAGTATTTAGTTAGAGGGGATCTAGGTCAAGGACAAGAGCCAGCAAGAGGTGAGCGGGGGTGTGCTTGTTAGCACAGAGGCCAGGAGTAATACACTTTATTTGTCTTCTTTCGGGAAGGTAAGATTACTAATACGGCACCCAAGATATTACCACCTTATCAAACAAAAAAGGAGTAAGCAGCTCGCCGTTGGGTTGGTGATCAAAGCACGTTCTAACTGCATTTGCAGACTTGAACGATATCTACCCTTTCGGTGGAGTTCTTTTTGCTTTGCTCGACAAGATCAACTACGCTATTTCTCAGGCCTTGGAAGAACTACTTTGGGAAAACAAATAGAATTTGAGCCATTGTACCTTCCTATGGAGAAAGAGGGTCAATTCTATATGGAAAGTAGCCTCTTTGTCACTGCATAGGTTGGCGGAGTCAACAACAGGAAGCCTTCGCATCCAGTGCCCATTCTTAAGAAACAAGGGAATTGACAAAAGGTACTGGTACTTCGGAATCCGGGGCCCGCTTTTTACTATTTAGTTGAACAGACTCTGTGGGTGCTGCAGCCTTTCATTCCTTTTCGCTTCCTTTTCCCGAAGAGCGTTCAACTGGAGTTCCACCCCGTAGGGAGCCAACTGTCTTTTCCAGTACGTGAAGTATAGGGAATCAGTGAGCAAAGCGATTCTATTCAATTCGTTCAATCCTTCCCTATACAAGGGGGTAGCGGCAGTCTTCTTGGTATAGAGATTCAACATTCATTTAATCTAGTAATAAGGCATCTATGGCTGATAGATAGGACTCTTGCTTAAAAAAGGCGTTAAACTGGCCTGCACTTTACAAGCGTAATTGAAAAAGAGTAACTTTAGGGCATAGGGGATAAGGAACTTATCCTAAAATCAAGCTCGAAATAGAGGCTTTTATGAGGGAGACGATCAAAAGGCAACTTTGACTGCTATATGAACATGACTTAAAAAAAAAAGGAAGCGAGAAAAGGGCTTGCTTTCCGTCTTCAGCCATCCTAGAATATTGTACCACCCACGGCGAGGGGTAAGCGTCATTAAGAAGAAATAGGATCCGCGGGTAGTTCCTCAGAAGAGCGGTATGTACTTACTAAATACAGGTCAGAATCGCTTGTTTGAGCTAAGAATTTCGACAGATTTCTTCTCTTTCGTGCGGGTAAAGCATAGTTGCAGGATCCTAGGCTCGGCTCAAGATAAAGAGCGATCCAGGGGGATCTCTCTTCATTGAATTGGACCTTTCTCGAAGAAATAATGAAGCGACCCGCAAGAAACAATAAAGCATAGGCCTGCCCGGGTGGGTAGTTGGAATTCGTTCTGATAGCAACGCCCCCCCCATAATGGAAAGAGGAAGAATTACGTAGATAGAGAGAAGCACGTATAACGGAGTCTAAAGACAGAAGATTTGAAGCCACCATTTGCCAGCACCGCTCAGACTCCCTGTGATAAAGAAGAGCAACGAGTTGCCTCAACTACCAACAAGATCAGAAAGAAGCGCGAATTGAACAATCAGATGGCAGGTTTCTTTATTGAATATCGCCTAGACCAACTAAAGTGTCAGTGAGCAGAGCAGCAGCAAGAAGTTCCTATTGGACTTTTTCAAGTGAGCAGTCGTTTCTTGGTGTTGTTCAGATGCGTAGGCAAGCTAGAGCTATTAGTACTTTCTAATCCATAATAGGTGCTCAATCATGCAATTCAAAGAAATGGTTTACTTTAAAAGTAAAATAAGAAGAATTTCTCACACATGGTTTCCGAGCTGGTGCGTGCGGATCCCTTCTCGCACTACAGCCCAAAAGAGCAGGATCCCCTTTCTTTTACTGAGATAGATAAAAGGCTCAACGAAAACACCATCGATTACAGCAACCAGAACAGATGCGCCAACTGCTATACCTAAATCTTATTTTCAATACCCGACCGTAAAATCCGATCGAGCTCTTTCTTACTGGAGATGCTGAGACTGTCAACACTTGCTGGATTTATTTAGTATATAGTGGGGATTGGATCCCCATGTTGAGATGGGTCTGGCTACTCGTCCGGGCCAACGATAGGATATCTTTTTTTAAGTAGCATCACATGAGTTCGGTATCCTTATTATTACCCAAAAGTGGAAGCTGAAGCAAGGATATGAGGAAGGAAAGATATAGCAGGAGCGGATACACTGGATGCTGCAGATGGCAAGTATGCTATTTAACATAAATCAATGCCTGCACGCTGTAGCTGAAATGGCGGATTAACCCATTCGATATCGCCAAACCAAAGTCTAAAGCCCACTAGTAGCGGCAGAGCCGTCATACTTAATACAGACAGAGCGATAAAATCGCAGATTTTAAGCGAATTCGTTCAATGCTTCTCCGGACTAACTCAACCTTAACCGTACTATCTTCAAATCCAGGGTCAGGTATTTTTGAAAGTACAAGTACAAGTTTATTCCGGACCAATTGATGGGTCCGACTGACCTAGAGACATGGTACACATGGACCCTTTTTAATAGTTGACAGCCCTCTTCCTCCGTCATTTCGAAGGCGTTGTTGGGCATAGTTTACAAAATCAGAAAGGGGAGAACGCGTTGTAAAGCCTCTTTTTGGGTCTGTCTGCCGTCCTTTTCGAGGTGGTCCACGCTTTCCATTGCTGTCGTATTATCCTTTGTTTGTGGTGAAAAAACGTCACATTCCACTAGACCTATAAGGTTTGCCTTCTGTTTACTTATCAGATTCATTCTGCTACCTTTGTCTATATCTCTCTAGCGTGCCAACCCCGGTATTGCGAACGCATACCTCGGCCCAGGTGTTCATTTATAATAAGATCCAACAAGAGTAGGTGGCTTCGGTGAAGGAAACGAACCTATTCTCCGTGCTCTGTTCGGGAAGATCTATTGGCGGCAACAGAAAGCCTTAGTGAGACTAGCGGATCCAAAGAGATCCGAGAGAATAAGAGATATGGCTGAATCCTGCGGTGACACTTAAGCCCCTTGGCTTGGAACTTGAACGTACGAAACCCCGAACCGAACCCTTAGAAACGAGTGAATGCTTACTGCTCTAGCTGAATTCATGGGGGTAAAGAAGACGGCGGAGCAAGGGGAAGTCATGCTGCTTGTGTCAGTTCCCTCTCGCTAGTGTAGACTCCTGTTGGTTCGATCATAGCTCCTAATCTCTAACAATGGGTACCAAGGGCCCTTTTGGAACTTCTTCTTTTCCGATAGAAACGGTATCAATAAACTCACCATGGCCACTTCGAGTACAAAGTTATGCCGTCTGGCGCACCTGCTACCTTTCAGAGTACAATGAACAGCATTCTGGCTCCATACTTGCGCAAATTTGTCTTGGTCTTCGTCGATGATATTTTTATATACAGCGCTACTCCGTCAGATCATCTTAAGCATTTGAAGCTGGTGTTTGATACCTTGGAACCAACATCAGCTAAAGGTGAATAAATCTAAATGTTCTTTTGCTCAAAACCAGTTGGCCTATTTGGGATACATCATTGGTGAACATGGGGTGTCTACAGATGCAAAGAAGCTGGCTCCTATCCTGAAATGGCCTACTACTTCCTACTAGGGACTACTTAAGATGAATTGGTTCGTGCCGCCGGATCGACCGACCCATTTGCGGTCGTCGGGTTGATTGGGGGCTGCTCCGGTCGTCGTTGCGCGCAGTATTTCCGTGTCTCGTCGGAAGCTTCATTTCCTTTTCTTTGATGATAAGCTGAACACGAGAAAAAAGAACGAATTTCCTTCTTGGTTACGCGCATTCGTGTTGACGTCGTTTCATTTATCTATATCGTCCGTTGGGTTCGCCGCAGCGACATTTCACGCTTTGTTTGTTTTGTTCTCTGTCCATGGTTTTCTTTTTCTACTTGTTTCGTTATTTCTTTCGTTTCTTTGTTTGTTTCATCGTTCTGTTTCTTATTTCGCGTTGTGACAGAATCACAGATTATCATCTAAACATATTGATCCTTGTATTGGGTCATGGCAAGACCTTAAGTTAAGTCAACCGGGGAGGCTACAAATTCTCTGCTTGCCCCTGTCTCTGAAAAGTGAAGGTCAGCTCCACGTGGGTATTCCATCCAAACGATGGGAGAAGAGGATGACACTTGTTCGTATTGAAAACCGGAGACGAAGGGAAAGAGGTTTGATTGGAACATGTTCTACAAGAACTCCTGTGTAGAACACGCCCGTATCTATTCTATGGGCTGGCTTCAGGCCAACCCTACTGCTGAAGTAGAAAGCATCATATTCCGGTTTTTCCAACACTTGATCAGGAACCGGGCGCAGAAATTCCTTGAAGAGAAGGGGATGCCTACAACCAATGCCTAAATAAAGGCATATGTCGAAAAGTTCCACTACTAATAGATTCAGTAAAGGAAGGCCCGGAACGGGCTGAGAGCTACTGCCCGAAATAGAAGAGGACGACTAGAGTAGAGGAGCCTAATTCCAATCCAAACAATTGACGAGGGAGTCTAATTATTTTTCCGTTCTTGATTGTTTCAATTGCACTTTCTTCATTTACGGGTTGCTTGGAAAGTGCGATAGTTACGGCGCTTGGGATTGAATTCTTCCTTCTTCTATAGGTCTTTCTGGGCGGCGAGGCGGAAAAAAAAGGTGTAGAGAGGGAGAAGGTACATAAAAAAATGATTTCTAAGGTAGAAAAGAGGCATCCACCAGTCATTGAGAACAGCAAATCCCGGAATTAGCAGGTCAGTATGCGAAGAGAAGTCTTTCGGTATTGAATCCGCGAGGCCAGATGAAGAAAAGTCCGATATGGGTGGATTACCTTTTTTTGAAGGATAAGTCTCTGGCACTGACTGAACTGAATGTATAGCGTCAAGATAAGAAGCACGGTAGTCGAAGATGTACCTTGTGGGGTGGGGTACGAGTAGACCAGACCAATGATGAAAAGCATAGATACGAGCATGGCCTCCCTGTCTCAAAAGCAGGCCGCCAAGGGTGCTCGCATGAAGCATTTCTCACTCATAAATAAGTAGTTATCACAAATTGATAAACATGCTCTGATTTCTCTTATCGAATTTCATTCAGATTTTCCAGTATTCGGAGTTGCTTGGGAAAAGGTCTAGTCAGGGTCGGTTCTGTTCGGAGTTGCGGGTTGATCGGGTTGTCTGTACACACTAATTAAGACTTTTGTATAGTTTGTGTCAACCTGAGTTTGGTTAAGTGCCCGCCCGCCTAGATAGATACATAAGTGTCAGTTTGAATGAAGTCAAATGTCAACCGTGTCAACAACGAGAAATTGAAGTGTAAATCTGGATGGTTTGAAGTGGAATGGAAACCTTAACATGCAAAAGTGTCTACCTCATTAGAAAAGCAAGTATCTACCGGCGATATATTCATTCGAGTATCAACCGGCGTCAACCAGTTGTCAAACTCAAAATATTTCGTTCGTAGGGGCATGAAGAAGTTGCTAAACCGGTTGTAAAGTGGCTCTGATAAAAACCATCATTGCTTTCTTTTTGACTTTTCATCTAGTAACGTGCATGAATGGATATGGTGGGTAAGATTTGAAAACGTTTGACATCAACCGGGCTCTACTTTACTTCACTTGCCAGGTCATTGTTGTCGATATTGAGGTGAGGACTCTCTCTTTATTCTCGTTTTATCACTAAATGATCTAACAAACGCATGATTTGATTACTCAATATTGAGTCATTGAACGAATATTAGAGTAAATTCACCTTTTTCTATGAAAGCAAGGATTGGGCTGGGTTGCTTATTCGTCATCACGGAGCAACCCTGTACCTTTTCTTAGGCGAGCGACTGAGACGAGAGCTTTCAATTATGCCGTTTTGGTAAAATCCCAGGGCTCTTTCTGATTTTATTAAATACTTCTATGTTGTATGATAATAGAAAGTCAAGATCTCACTCGCTTTTTCTGCTTTGTATTCGGCTGTTGCCTTTTTCCACATCGATTGCTATAGGAGTTCCATCCTCAACCTATGTATGCTCAAAGAACTGGATCACGGAACTCTCAGCCCTTCGCCCCAAGGCTACGAAAACGTTTCTACTCCCTTTCCCTTCCCAACGTCATATCTTTCTTCGACAAGAAGGAAAGATCACTCTCTATCTAAATGATAGAACCACTGGCACGGTACCTTTCACATTGGTAAGTAAAATCCTGGTGAAGACATCACGAGCAATGACACGACGACATCATCTCCACTTCGTAGCCCATCGGTCTTCATTCATTGAAGCCAGGGCATTGACTGACTTTCAGCGATCGCTATAAGAAAGACATAAAAAAAGTTCTCCTAAACCTGTTCCTTTCCGTTACTACTACTTGGAATTGGAAGTCTAGGAGCAGGACTAACCTTTTTCTTTCGTTTAAATAAAGTCGAGATGTAGCTTTCTCTATCTCAAGAAATTCTTCCACCTCCATTCATTGGAGAACAAAGCGTTATCTGATTAGATCCTTGCTTCAAACTCAACCGAATCAAGTTTCAAAAATAGATGTGGAAGAGGCAAAGGGAAGAGCGGGGTTGCCGAATTGTTTCTCAGAGCCGGACGAAACATCTATCTCTATTTACAATACCCTTACCCCCAAGAAAACTTTGTCGAAAAAGGTTGTCATCGTAATAGGGATTGCACCTCAACATGGCAGCCTTCTGCCAATTGTGTGTTACTTGTACTCTTCTAGGCTTCCTCTTTGCCTAAAGTGATTAAACTCATCAACTACACCAACCACATTTCTTACCTAAAACCTCTCTACAATCTCTTGAATTCACTCTTGCCAAGATACTTGTCCCCTATTCACTAAGAAACTGTTGTACCAGCTTTCAGCTCTCCCCCTAAGGTGCATAGCCGAAAGTTCTACCTTGTACCAATCCGTAACTTGGTACACCGAAAAGTAATGTTCACACTTTTGTATCCAAGACCTGGCCCCTTCAAATATTGGCAAATAAACTCTAGGAGGTTGATGTATCTGCTGCCCATATTGATATTGATTTTGCGGCCTTTGTTCTTGCAGGTATTGGTACGGGTCATGCTGTTGAGTTGGAAGCGGTTGGTTAAGGTAAGTATATATTGGCACTTCTGGTTTCATGGAATTTCCAGCATAGGGCAAAAGTATTGGTTGGGAAAATGGGATATTTGGTATTGAATTGGGTCTTGGTTGTGGTGGAGGTGCAGGATTAGGTCTAATATTCTCATGTTTTGAGCTGTGAGGAAGGCCATAGGTGGCTGGAAACAAGTGTTCATGCCAAGGAGGGGGATAGAGAGGGCTATTTTGGTGATTGGGTCTTTTAGTTACTACTAGAGGTCTAGGTGGTCAGGGGTTTAAAGGTCTGGAATAGGTGTGAGTGGTGGTCGTATTCAGTACCAATGGTACGGTAATTGGAGGTTCAAAGTGTTCAGGCCTAGGATAAGAGCTAGAGGCTTGTTGAGGGGTAGCCATGGTTTCAGCTTCACTGGCAACAGCTGGTAGGGACATTTGTTGTGGTGTTCTAGGAAAATGAACCATATTGCCCCTAGTTGTTTTAATCGAGCTATGCTCTTCTTCAACGCTCCGCGCCTTCCAAAAAGTAGTTTTGTTGCTTGCACTTTAATTTAGGAGTTTAAACTTAACTAGCATATGTGCATTTGGGTTGTTGGCATATGTCGGCTACATACTGGATGCTTTTCCATCATTGTTCGACTTGCACAGAAACAATGGGTCCCTTCTGGTTTCTTTTTCTCCCTCCAAGTTTGTTCTTCATTGTAATGTGTGTCAACTCAACAACAGTGAGCACACCCTTCCTGCTGGTCTTCTTCAACCTTTGTCTGTTCCATTACAACCTGGGTCTTCTATTTCAATGGATTTTCTTGAAGCACTCCCCAAGTCTTATGGTTATAGCTCCATACTTGTGGTCGTGGACCGTTTCACTGGCTCATTTCATTCCTCTATCTCACCCTTTTAGCTGTATACCCTATCTTGTATCCAGTAGTAAGTCTACTCTTCTTACCCCCTCTCCTCTACCTTTTGTGGCCCATCTATTAGCTTTTTTACCATCTTTGAGTCATAGCGAGACGGCTCTATCTCTTTTCACAAGTACAGCTGTAAGTACAGTTGCGGGCGTCAACGATCAGCGATCGAGCTAGGGAAAGTCTATCGAAAGGACCTAATCAAAGGCTACTACAGCTATAACTGACCCGCCTATGGAATCTATTAGCTCGGCTGAACCGACATGAAATGAAAGAGAGGAAGGCGGAAGCTATTGGCAAATAGAGGGGGGGATGTTCTCCGTGTCTTTTAGCCCTCACTAGATGACAACTTGCTTACTTTTCACTTCTTCTTAACCTTAGCAGACTAGTTCTGATCGACTTGATAGTGCGATGAGCTTACTTGCTCTAGTTCTATCCTAACGATTTACTTACCTGAGTACCTAGCACCGAGGATCGATGTAATTTACTTTCAAAAAGATGCTGTTGATGCTAACACGCATATAAATAGATGTTCCCCACTGCTTGCTCCTCTTACCCGAATGGGGTTATATGCCTTAGTTAAACTAAGGGTAAAGTGGCAGAGGTATGACCTCAGGAAGAAAGAAAGATCGGGCGGGGAAAACGGGGTTCGAACCCGCGACTTCTGGCGTGATGCATCAAAGCACTCTAACCAACTGAGCTATTTCCCCTTTCGTAACTACTGTCGATTCAACAGTCACCTACCGGTTACCTTTGTAACTATACCAAAGTAGCTGTACAACAGAATGCCCTTCGCCTTTAGTACTTTTTTCTTATATATATTATGTTATATACTAAATGTGTCAAAGCAATAGAACTTATTGAAAAAAAAAAAAAACAAGCCCATCTTTCTCAAAAAGGAAGAGAGGGTGCGCCCCCCCAGAGAGAACCCCATTCTTTCCAGAAAGTTCGAATTCATTATGTCTAAAAAGAAATAAGGAAAATAGGAGTAAGCGAGTAGGGTCAACAAGATTCTAAACGAATACCACAAGTGACGGAACCGACGATGATGAAGAGATAAGGGGCAAAGGATATTTTTTTCTATTATTCAAATTCTTATTTATTGATTGATTATCTAATTTATTTAGATCCATATTCATTTTCATTTGCAAATACAAACTCTCTTTCATTTTCTTTTGACTTTTGCGCTAAGGATAAGGGAACTGAGAAAAAAAGAGCTGGCTTGGCCCATGAGTGGTATGGCAATCTATATTTCCGGCTGAGGGGGAGTGACTTCTGTCCAATCGGTGTAGCATCGGGCTCAGAGACTATGCGCTCGCAAAAGACTGAATTGGCCTGCCTGGTAGAGGTATCTTGTAAACGTGCACCATGGTTTGAAAACCTATTCCGCAATCCTAAAGACTCAAAAGGTATAGTCTAGCCCAGTGCTAAAGCTAAGGGCTAGATAGGGCGGGCTCACTCACTCATAAAACTACTCTAGTAAGTAGCGCCAAAGCGCGTAATAGACTTACTTATAAGCAATTACACGCAATCAACGGATGTTCATGCATTGGCCCTCGATAATGCTTCAATCGATAGTTGACGACCATCGATGTATGATTACTAGCCTCTATTCCTTCCTTTTGAGCTTTTAAAGACTTTTCACGCAGGGGAGTAGGCCCCTGCGCACGTCCGGATTCGAGGTTTTCACAACCAAGCAAGCCACTTCTCCAAGGCCATTCCATGAGTCCTTTCCGAATGAGAATCACTATCCACGGAGGACCCCCTTCTATATCAATCATAGCAATCACCAAGTCGAATCGTAAAATCAGCCAGATTAAGAGCACAAATACAGAAAGGATGGAACCCTGAATACCGACTAAAGGTGGATACAGAGAGAGAATCGAGCTGAGAACCCTATGCCTGGCAGATGTACTGAACCTCGACCAGGAAAGCATTCGACCCCGCCGAAGATCGAGTAGGAAGAGAGGAGACGATCGTCTTCTCTCAGTTCGGTGGCTTTCTTTCCGGATGTCGATTGGGATAAGGGTTTGATCGAGAGCTAGGACATTAGGTTGTTTAACCTAAGAGAAGAGATCCAGTTTACAGAGGAGATGCCAGGGGCAGTGGCTGTTCAAGGAAGTTTCTCTAAGGACGAAGGCTTGATTGAATGCCATCCCTTCTTTCCTTTCTTAAACGGATGGGAGCAGCTATTGAATCAGCTCTGGTGTTGAAGAAAGATGGAACCTGGAGAATGTGTTTCTACTATCGAAAACTAAATGCAGCAACCATGTTTTCAAAATACCCCATTCCTATCATAGAAGACCGGCACTTTTGGATGAGGTGTGAACTAAGATAGATTTGAGGGCTGGTTATCACCAAATAAGAATGAAAGGAAGAGGATATCTACAAAACAGCCTGAAGGACCGGCTTTTTGAATTCAAGGTGATGCCCCGGCAACCTTTCAACAACTCATGAATAGTGTTTTTAAAGAGATATGTTGGAAAGGGGTATTGGTCTTTTTCGATGACATTCTAGTGTACAGTTCTACCATGGTGGAGCATCTCAAGTTGCTAGAGGAAGTGTTCCGGCAGAACAAACTTTTTGTGGGTGAGCCAAATTTCATAAAGGAAATACATTATTTATGAAATTGGGGTATCTACTGATACAAACAAGGTAGAGGGCATGACATCCCAAATTCATCATTCGGAATTTCCTGATAAAAAAGTCTTATGTGTATTGGATCCGCTCTTCTGTTAGCATGAACACATGAATGAGATTCTATTCCTCTTCCTAAATAGAACTCCCCACCTTCACCTACCCCCCAACCTAGGTGCGGAAGTCAAATCAATCCTTGTTTGTACATCGCTGAACTTACATACCCGGGCCCGGCTCAACATTCTTTTAAAACAATCGAATAACGGCTTTTCCATGACTTGGCCATTCAATCTTGTGAACTAATCGAGACCGAAATTGGATAAAGAGATACAAAAGGAGAGGAATACCCAATCGATGAAAGAACATGAAACCCTTCTGTTTCTATAGAGGTACGGGAAACGGTTGGGGGCAATAAAGTAGGTGAAGTGGTTGGATTTTGCGAGCTGTTCCAACCACTGCTGGATGTGATTCCAAGAGCCGAACGAGAATGAATACCACACAGAAGAGTCAAGACCGGGCTCCCTAATAGAATGTTTAACCGATCCATTCCGGATCGATCGAATTGGTACGGAAGTTGTAACATGGGAAAAGCACAGAAAACACGACTTATTTGAATAACCCGGTGACCTACCAATTGTAGAAGTAGGATTTTTGGCAAGCAATAAGCACTTAAATAATACAATTCGAGTGTACCAGATTCTTTATCATTTCGAGGAAAAGGTTCGGGAGGAAAGGGAAACAACAGAGGGATCCGAATCGAACCTAAATGGGAATGACATGAAAAATCTTTTTCAAAACCTATCATTAAGGGCGTGACGACGATATACGAGAGGAATAAAAAAAAACTCGTGATTGGTGTGGAGGGGAAGATCTGCTTATGAAATTGTTCAAGAAAGAGTCGTCTCATTTCCTTACTTCTTCGTTCTTTCGAATTCATTCACTTCGACGGCTGGCGCTACGCTAGCTTTGCATGATTAGCTCCGACAGAACAGGTACTGCATTTCCTTAGTTGGATCCGCTCTTTCTCTCTCGTGCAGTTGTTGCTTCCGGCTATTTATTCAGTCGTCAATCAGCATTGATCCGGAGTCAGTCTCTCTCTTTTTGCCCGTCCTTCTCTATCTATGAAATTCCTAATTAAGGTAGTTCGCTTTCCAATATCTAAATGTTCATGCAAAGCAACAAACGAAATGCAAGAACTGTCACGCAGAAGTCACACAGTATGCTGATCGTTCTGAAATGAGAAAAAGTATGGGATTTCATAAGAGATTCATACATAGAGATCTAAACTCATGGAAGGGCCCGGCCAGCAAACGAGATCTCTTACATCCAAAGGACCATGCCAATCGAAGATGAACCATTCACCGAGCCGAGTATGTGCAAGACAAGACACGGCTAGATAAGTCAAATAGAAGATATTGCTTTTACACGAGCAACTCTTTTCTTCATGTGGGTACAGCCCACTTTTCCTTTGATGAAATGCGAACACAAACTTCAGGCATCCAAGAAAGAAGTCAAGATCGAAATCGAAGCATTGTCATTGGGTTGAAGATCAATTCATATCGACAAGACTTCCCATTCGCCGGACGAGATGATCGGATTTCGATCCCCCGGCTGAATAACCTCTTCGGCTTGTGAAGAAGACCGCTTTTCGTATAACTTGTGTCCCGAGAAGGAAACGGAAAGAGGGGTCTAAGAAACAGGCGGGTGACAACGTGAAAGAGTGTGCTTTAGCTTCCCCCTCGGGGCTTCGTACCATGATCAATCAATTCACTCCTTCTCGAATCTTCTGCTTGAAGCAAGATACTATGGATACCCAGAGGAGCAAGTAGGTGAAGCCGACCGCGTCCCTCAGAGCCATGGTCTCTCGACTAGACCCAGACTTGAGAACTCGAATACGTATGATCGGTCTTCCTTAACCCCAAACACCCAACTCTAGCTAATGAATGTCTATAGTTTATGGGCAATTGAAGCGTCTTTCTGTCTATCGACGGCAGAGTCTATTGATCCTCCACAATCCGGTAATGCTTTTTATCAATTCAATGCGGAGCGATATCAATGTACTACCTATACTTCCTTTATCTCAATTCAAGTCAAGGCAGGCTATCTTTGTTATCAAGAAACAAAGCTGTCTCTAGTGATTGATCCGTTTGCTCTCGCCCTTCGGCTTTGTGGTCACTCAAGGTCCTTGGATTTCGTGCTCAATCTAGTTGGAGCAAAAGTCCCTGTGGATAGAAGTTTTGAAAAACCGTTTTTATCTGGGAAGAGCGCCTTTGGAAACCCAACCCACTGCTGAAGCCGAATAGGCAGTTAAAGCTGGAATGATGGGGGGCAATCCTGCAGTATGGCTTTAGTGCGTAGATTCTCAGGCAGGCTCATCGACTGGTGGAGGAGGGACACTTTACTTATTATAAGAATAGAAAAGAGCTGTATGTATACTTTAGGAAGGGGGATCAAACTAGTTATGTTGACAGACATGAACTCCTATAGAAGCAGATGTTCGAGGTCTGGTCCAAAGATACCATGCTTGCTTAAGCCAATCCATAGGTTCAAGCGAAAGAACACTTATTCACAGCAATATCTAGACCTGATGAAGATGACTGCTAGTAAAATACCTAAATCCTTTGGAATTCATTAGTCAACTATTTTAAGAGTCATTAAAAACGAGCAACACCACGTAGGGCAGCGTCCACGCGAACTAGCCTCTTCCTTAGCAAGTCAGTGGGAGAACGCCATCGGTCAAGAGAAATGGAATCCGTTGTTAAGTGGATACCGGACCCGGTAGAATTGGCATCACTTCCTTCACTCCACAGAGGACTCGGGATAAGATCGTTCCCAAGCAGAAGGAAAAGCTTTCGAACTAGGAGTCAGAACGAACTCATGAAGCTATCCTTCTTCTATTGCTACTTTCAGAGAGAGAGAATAGGTCGTACGAAAGGGGACCCACCTTGAGAAGGGTGTCCCATTGCGGAGTAGTTAAACGAGTATTTTGGTATACCACTTGTGCACCTAAACCTATGCTTAAGCTTACTAGAACTTCAACCTCAAGTTCATTAACATCAATGCGTCTCATCTTCTTGAACCTATTCTATGGATAAATGGGCACCATCTGTCTCCTAAGGGCAACTATCCGTTTTTCTTTCAAGAATGCGGGTACCGTAGTAGCAAAGCAAGTGAAATATGCCAAAGGGAACCGCTCGGATATAGACGGCAAGGAAAAACGTCGGCTAAAGAACAGAACTATTCTATTGATGGCCCCGAAAGAAAGTGGATCTGTGAGTGGAGGAACTTGTCGATGTGTCAAATCTAGACATAGAACAGCGGTCGCTGAAACTACAAGCCAGGGAAAGACTACCAGCTGATTCAGCTTGAGCAATTAATTCTTGGCTAAACAAGAGAAATGGCATCTTTCCTAAGCTAAGTAAGACCGCTAGCGCTTTCTAACCGAACGACTTGTTGGCTCGGGTTCCTTCTCTCCCTTTAAAGTGAAGACATTAGCAAGAACTGCGGATGAAAGAAGATCGGAGTCGTGAACAGGAAAAGCTAAGACCGGTTAGGCCGAGAGGAAAGAAGCTTGTATTTCTCGCCTTGGGCTTGATCCAGGTGAGGAAGAATTGGAGATTGAATGACTTTGCCGGGTATTCTTTTTTTTTTTTCATTCTAGCAGGGCTCAATCCTTTAGTGAAAACCATACGTATGTAACTCTACAACGAGGCCTATCTACTCTATTTACGTCAAAACTCCGTTTTCACCCCCTGTTCCACTTAGAACAGGCACGAGCGTTGGTTAGATGCGTGGGACAGGGAGCTTGTAGCAACCCTTTCTCTCGATCTCCAGTTCCCAAGGTTGCTACTTAACCGGTTCCCTTTTTAGGATTAGGATGAAAGCTCGATGAGCAGACCCATTAGTGAAGGGGTCTAGGTAGAGCCGCCGCCCGTCTTTTTATCCGCCCTTACAGCGACCTTTCTCTCCTTTCCTCCCATGACAAGATCGACGCATTGCCGAAGTCCTATTCAGACGTCACCACCCCAAAAGAAAGTTCCGAAGTCAAGTCAACCAGCGATCAGCATTGAAATTTCCATTCAGCGATTAATGAGTCGCAAGATGAGGTTTTTTTATTCTTCACCTGCGCATGCGCTAAACTTTCCCCTTTCATATATCTGTCTTCCATGTACCCGACACTGATTCCCAAGCAGAGATAGGAAAAATAAAATCTTACTACTACATCATTGATTATGCAAACATCTTACTTAAGAAACCAATGAGAATGACAGAAGCCCGCTAAACAAGCACAGATTATTCAATAAGCACAGAAGCAGCTAAACAGGAATAGGTAAAGGAATGGAAGTACATCTTGTACCTTCTATAATCCATTCAACCAGCTTGAAAGATGAGAGATAGACCTTTAGCAAGGAGATATCGCACGGAAAGCCGGATTAGGTCTTATAATAGATATTTTTTTTACAGGCCGTAGTTCCTTAATGAGATTACTTTAACACACCCTGAGGCTTAAGAAAAGAATCAAAAAAAAGGCCATATAAGTGAGATCCTAGCCAGAGAAGAGCAACAGGAGCTATATTAAAGGAAGTTATGGACTTGAATCAGAGATTGGATTGACATCCGGAACAGAGAGGAAAAGAGGAAGAAGCAAACATAGCTAGCTCACGAAAGAAAGCCTTGCAACTACGCGCTATATATTGGATTTGCAACTGCGCTAATAAGGGCACATCCGCTTTCTCTGTATGTGGATTCATAAAGTAAATACCATATTTTTTCCCTTGCTTTGCTATTTGAATGCTTACCTCAGTGCAAGAGCAGGGAAGAGGTTTGATTGCTAATAAAATGAGTGGAAGAGCTGCTCGGTCAAAGGCATTCTCTCAAGTAGCAAAGGCAAGACGGAAAAGCAGGAATGAAGGTTGCTAGGTACCGCTCCATGGTAACATCTATCGATTCCGCTATCGGGAAAGTCTGGCAAGGGGAATATCTGGCTGACGAATTAGAGGAACTTTGGTAGCACTCGGGGACGGAATCAATCAAAGAACTTAAGAAATTGCCCATACCGACAGCAGCTCCCGCTTTAGAAAAAACCCTATCTCATCAGGCAGGTATACCTGACCCTTTTTTAGCTAGTTTCGGGAAAGCGGTAAGTTAAGTAAGTCAAGCCCTTCTAAGCGAAGAATAGCGGAGAGAAATGGTAACGTAATAAGGGAAAGGGAGCTAGCTGCTTCCATATCGCCCCCCCAAAAAAACCAAAAAGTTCCAGAGGCATCTTCCATTCATTTCGATTTAGGTCTTTCTGCACCATATTTAGATCTTCCCTTTCTACGATCCGGAATTCCCAGCAAATCCTTGACTCCTCGAATACGATGGGATTTCACACCTGGCGAATCTTTCACTCTACCTCCTCTTACTAAGACTATAGAATGTTCCTGCGAATTATGACCTTCGCCTGGAATGTGAGCAAATATATCATGTCGATTGCTCAACCGTACTTTTGCTATCTTACGTAGAGCTGAATTAGGTTTTTTCGGTGTTCTCGTCGAAACACGCAGGCATACTCCTTGCTTCTGGGGACATTGATCCGAAGCTCGAGTACGGTCCGTGCGCCGTTTTTCTTCTCTACCATGACGAATCAATTGATTTTTTGTAGGCATCCCTCTTTCCTATGTCCTTCCCCCCTTTGCCCTTTCTAAAGTGGTTACTCCCGATCCGAAGCACCCCTTTTCCATTCATAGAGAGATCCAATCGTCAAAATCAATAAAAAGGCCATCATGGACCAAGATCCAAACAGATCAATCTTGTTAGGAGGTACTGCCCAAGGAAAAGAAAAGGTGACTTCCAGATCAGGGATAATAAATAAAATAGGAACCGGATAAAATCGTATATCGAAACGACTTCTGGCATCACCGGAGGGATCGGAACCACATTCGTAGGCCGACAATTTTTCTGGATAGGTCGAACTATTGGAAGCAAATGGAAAAGGAACACCGAGTGGAATCAAAGAAACTAGCGGACTGATCACTAAATAGATACAAATAGGTGCAAATTCCGACATCACCAAAGCCCACTTCGTTCTCTCGCTCTCCTCGCGGCGCTCCTTGCTCGCGGAGCGGCATACCGAAAAAAAGACGCTCAGATGTGGATTCGAACCACTGAAGGATTTCAAGGGCAATGCCCCTTGCTCTTCCCACTGAAACAAGAAAAAAAGGATTTGCAGTCCAGCAAGAAAACGGATGCGCTAACGCGCGACGGCTTTCGCGCTAGTTGCTCAATCCGTTGCTTGTTTTGCTCTAACCAGCTGAGCTACCAGAACCACTTGCCTAAAGTCTCTTTTCTTCATCTATGAGCATCCTACCTGCAGTGGAGGAGCTTGCTCAAGAACCGAGAGCCGGCCTGGGACTGGACGGCCCTCGTTCGGGAAGGTCTTCTTCGCTATAGACGCCACCAAGAACAAGAAAGGGGCGCTCCGCTCCTAGTCACTAAGCAGTGCTATTCTGTCCGACGGCGGACTCCATCAATCTTAGGTTCTTTCTCTCACGTAATTTCGCCCGCCCGTTCTACTTCCGTGCCGGAGGAAATGGGATTCGAACCCATGATACAATCTTCTTGTATGTCGATTTAGCAAACCAATGCCTTAAGCCACTCAGCCATACCTCCAAGTTGTTGATCGGAATTGGATGTGCCGGGTTGGTTGCCCGAAGATCCACTGCGTAAGCCATAGCGCGCGTACTCTTCTTTACTGAGCGAGAAAGACTCTATCCAGATCTATGGATCTCCCCAGCGTCCAAGCGAGACCCCAAAAAAACCAAATCCGCCACTCGTTGGGCGAGGCCTTGCTTTCTATGAACACCTCACCACTGAATGAGAAACTTAGCCTCCGACCCGACCAAGAGAGAAGACAGGGTCAAGCCGACGCCGCCCTTCCTCACCTGCCTGAATGGAATGAATATCTCCTTCGTCTAGTCGAGAAGGGAAAAAGCCCGGCGGGGAACAGGACCGTGACTCTTCTAAACCATTACATGACGGAGAAGTCCATTCTCGTCATGATCGATCCACGTCCTACCATAGTGCCCGGAGAACCAGGCTTGCTTCTAGAAGATTCTATAGTGATCCACTGGAATCGGCCTCGGGTGACGCCTCCCTAGTCGTCGAAAGATTTCATCCCTCGGTCGTTAAGGTGGGGGTGAAAACTGCAATTAATGCTCTATCTCCGTCATAGAATATGGGATACTAACTTTCAATGGCCTCGCATCCCCAGAGCCTCAGACTGGCCTGCCCTTCCAATCGGGGTTATAACGGGTCCGGTAGCAGCAACACCAGCCAATCGTGTTGGTACGGTGGGTTCCCTATACCCACTATTCGGAAAAAAAGCTTGCCATAGCAGCTCAAACCTCCGATCGGGAAATGGGAGTTCTAACCGGTCCTAACCCCAATTCCAAACAAATTGATTGGACCGAGGTTCGTGCAGGGAGAGAATAGAAACTAATAACGATGGAGCAAGAAAACGGATGCTCTAACGCGCAACGGCTTTCGCGCTAGTTGCTCAATCCGTTGCTTGTTTGGTTCGAGGTTGAGCTCACCCGCCGCCCTACGTCAGTAGTCTTCCTAACTTCTATTCCCTTTTTTTGCTCTAAGGTAAGGTCCTTCAAGAACAGCATTGCGGTCGCAACGGGGCTCTGGGTGAATATTGTCCGCCCGTATGAGCCGGGCTGTGAATATTTATAGGTCGGGGTCTTTACTGAAAAACCACAATACTACACTACAACAATTTGAAGAAATCCGCAAGTGACTCTAATTTGAATTCACTAGTCGTGTTGAGTTGAGGCTTATTTCAATATAACAAATCTGCCAATCCCGATATTACCACATTTCATTCTGGTCCAGTGTCCATTCCTGAATGAAAGAAATGAGCTTTTTTGCCCCTTCACTCACTTCTGAATGACTCCTTTAGCACTCTCTTTTTTATCTCAAAAAATAGAAACTGTTTACCTTTACCATACCTTCCAAGCAAGAGTGTTTTATTGCAAGATTAAGTTATTACTGAACAAAGAGAAATTATCATTCTAAAGGATGAGATCAATTCGGAAGCACTTTTTTCTTATTCTAGCAGACGGAATTGAATTGGTCTAATTTAGGACTTTCCAATCTATTTTTATCTTACCTAATTCTATCTACGCCCAGGGGGATAATACCGAAACAGTCCTTTTTTTGTTTTTTCTTATTATAGAGGAGCCGTATGAAGCTAAGGTTTCATGTACGGTTTTGCAATAGCGGTGGGAGCTGTGATGTTATTATCGACTATGATTATCTAACAGTTCAAGTACAGTTGATATAGTTGAAGCACAGCCAAAATATGGTTTTTTTGGATGGAATCTTTGGCGTCAGCCTATAGGCTTTCTAGTTTTTCGAATTTCTTCTTTGGCCGAATGTGAAAGATTACCCAGAGGGGGAATTAGTTGCAGGTTATCAAACCGAATATTCCGGTATCAAATATGGTTTCTTTTTTCTTGTTTCTTACTTATCCTTATTAGTTTCCTCTTTATTTGTAACAGTTCTTTACTTAGGCGGGTGGAATTTCTCTATTCCCTACATATCCACGATTCTCCCAGTGTAGGAATCACACTAGTTATCTTGACCTTGATTCGGTCAAGCAGTTTTTCCTTACTATACTCCAGTACGAACAGGAAAAGAATCTGTGTACTCAACGGTGCATTAGTAATTATCTTTTGCTCTTTAAAGCAAAACGGTGTCTTGACTCTCAAGAATAGTGCGTGTTAATATCCATGTAGATAAAGATAGAGATAGCAACGAACTGGATGCATAGTACAAAACTTGTTACTTGTTCTCGTAGGCTAACTAACCAAATCATAGGATCTAACACGAGACCGGATAAACACCGCGCCCCCGCCGCGTCTATCTATATAAGCTAATCCCTCGACCTCAACCGACTCCCAAATCTCAATTGCTTTGGCTCTCTCTCCCTCCCTTTCGCCGCGTGCGCCGTCCAATCCAAACCAATCCCAAGTCCCAACTCGTGTGTTCCCCACCCGCTCGCGGCGAGCAAGATGATTTCCCCGGACGCGGCCCGCAACGTCGTCGGCAATGTCATCTCCTTCGGCCTCTTCCTCTCCCCTGTGTAAGCCGCCGCCGCCATCCCCCTCGTCCGCTTGTCTAGTCTACTCTCTATGGAAGGTGGTTGGTAATTAGGGTTTGATTCTGATGAGGGGGCGCTTGCTTTTTGCTTGTACATGTGCAGGCCGACGTTCTGGCGGATCATAAAGAACAAGGACGTGGAGGAGTTCAAGTCGGACCCGTACCTAGCGACGCTGCTCAACTGCATGCTCTGGGTGTTCTACGGCATCCTCTGCGTCATATTCGGCTCGGCAATGTACGCCTCCCCGCTCACCATCATGGTACGTACCCATCGATCCCGCTCTTGATCCACGTGCATAGATGTCTTTTTAGATCTATATTGGTAGATGTTAGTTATATTGTTGGGGAATAGGCGTGCGTTCCCCTGTTAGTTCGGTTGGTGGCGGCGGTGATGTTGTTGGTGTTGTGGATGCTGCACCAGTTCTTGTCGGTGCGCTCGGCTTCGCCCCGCATCTCCCTTCGGGGGTACTCGCAGGTGGAACCAACTAAGCTACCAGGTTTGTTTAAAAGTTAATATAATGAGTCTCATCCTCTGCTCGTGCCAGCATATCCATGCCTTGATGATATCCTCTTTCACCAATACTTCATCTTTCTCTCTTTTGAGAGCACTTTCAAGGTGATTTTGAACATGTGACACAACAGCATGCATCAATATCATCAACTGCTTCTGAAATGAATGTTTCAACTCATCATCGTAAATAAACATAAGCAGTGGTCATTTTTCTATTTAGAACTTTTGAAGGCCTGTTGGAAGACAAGGTAATGTCTTCAGGTTTGGCACATTGTCGAGCACAAGTGAGGAGTAATTCCTAAATAGCTCAGTATTGGATGGTAGGCCTTCTAATGCACTGCAATTAACAACCCCAAAAGATCCTAAATGAAAAAAATACAAACCCTAAAGTAACCAGTCTGGATATTTTGCAGATTTGTAACCTTCGATTCTAAGGACCCCAAGTTTAGGCGGTGGCATCAGACCTTCTAGAATCTATACAAATGTAAACTATCCTCTGCATTCATATCATTCTTGCAACTCCAGACAAGGCGTAATCTTCCAAGATGACTTTTCTTATAACTCTAACTTCGACTGCTTCATCCTTCCCAGTAACATTCTTTATATTTATGACACTTAATGTACCACATCGTTTATGTCCCTCAGCTGTCGCAACTCATATCCCTTTCTTGCACAGAAAATTCATCAACTTGTTGGAGCGAAGTTAGCTTACCCATGTTATGAATTTGAGGCAGGGTTATTTTGTATGACCCTGTATATTCTATCATCATGCCCTTCAAGATGCCGTAACTTCCTTAGCATATTTTGTAAGGCAAACTCTCTTGTCATTTAACTGAAGTGACTGTAAGTGGTAAAGAAAGAGTACACAGTAATCTTGGCAATTCATAAATCCGTGTTTTGATGATGTTCAAATACCGAAGGTGCTTCAGCATATCTTCCACTCTCTTGTTTTGGTTGCTCGAATCAACAAGGCCCTCTGCCATCCAAAGGCGAACCAACTCATCAATGACATACTTGTGGCCTTTTGTAAACAAGCTGCAATATAGAATGCACCTCCAAAGACTTGGTCGCCATGGATCTCAATGAACAGCTTCGATACCACAAAAGGATGGGCAAGAAAGACAGCAGGTGTTGAGCCAAATCCCTAGTTCATACACAATCATAATGTTGGTCAACCATCCGAACCGGGATTCCAGTTATTCATACGAAGGAACAAGCAAAGAATATAGGATTTGGTTGATCCTCTCGTCAAGTGTGTAAGCGATCCCGAGCGTAGTATGGATAAATGCTCATGTCTATCTATACCGGGTCACCATGGAAGTTCTAATTGGTCCTTGGCAGCAGCAAACTAGTGGAGTGGTGATGCGAGCTGAACTTATTATTGAGAAATGTAATGACCGATCGAACTTTATCTTTTATTGGTACCGGGGGAGGACGACCGATTGGAAAACTCGTAACTAGACATGTAAAAAAAGCGTTCATTAAATTGGATTGGAATAGAAGAGTTGTAATTGAAAGGATACCGCATCCCATTAAATGGATTCTTGGCGCCATTCTTTGGTCGAGTGCAATATGGCTCGGTGCGTATGGGTCTTGGTGGACAGAGATAGAAGAGAGCACATGAATGTAGAAATCCGGATGCAAGACTATGGGATGATGATTGACTCACTATGGCACGAAGACTTCGTTAAGATGCTTGTCACATTATGGGTGATTTGGACAGCGCGTCGCAAAGCGATACATGAAGGTATCTTTTAGAGCCCTTGTCAACTTATGGAATTCTGATTTCGCTCTTGTTCGTGATTCGTTTGTTTATAAGTCACGGGAAGGTGATGCCTCGTACGCCTGGTGGGGTGCTGCCTATCTGAGTAAAGGGTCGATGTAGAAAATGCCTTCCAATTTATCGTCACCGGTAAGTCGACGACCTAAATAGGTTAGGTTTTTCCTAGGTATAGTTTTCTACCAACGAAGATGTGATGTTAGGAATTCTGTCAACACAAGCAGAGGGTTTCTTCTAAAGCTCAAGGCCCAGCGGCTGTCAGCATCAGGTCTACCTAATGATTAAGGAGCTTCTTTCTCTCAGGTCAATAAATGGGTTTAAAACTTCTATACGTATCAGAGGAAGACAAGGAATTCTTAGCACGTAGATCTTATATTTCTCCGAAATTCCACTAAGCAAAAGGCTAGCCGGGAGAGTTTTTCGAACTGACCCGACAACCGCAAAGTGTGATTTAGCTCAGCTCGAAGATGACTACCGAAGGGGAAGAGGAAACAATCTCGCTGGAAGATGAATTTGAAGAAGCCCTAGTGGAAGATGCTCAATGGCTAGCCGTGGCGAGGCTTCATCCGACCTTCAACCTGTTCACTGACTTATTATAGAAAGAGCTAGTGTAGACAAATAGTTCTAGTTGAAGCGTTCGTTTGATGCGACCATGGACTATAGTTAGCTTAGTCCTTCGCAATTAGCTTCTTGCTTCAATTCAAGCGGAAGATAACCTTATTCCACCGTAGTTTTCTGTTTGATCACCAACAATTCTATCATCTTATATCGGTGCACATTGATGTGATAACTCCTGTAATGCTGCCTCCTTGAAACTGGTCGAATCGACACACAGTGGAGTAAGTTTCACTGCTTGGTACCAGTGTGCTGCACTTCCCACTAGATGCATAGATGCGGACATCCATGTCTGAAACCTGGACTAAAAGCTTCCTTAATGACCTTAAACGTTTCCGGAATTTTCTACATTCTAAAATAGACTTCACAATTCTCAATCTATATGCGCACATCCTGTGTGTGAAGACTAGGTTGCTAGCTATGAGTTTCATTCTGTTCTGGCTTCACATTTGCATTCTAGATCCGTTTGTGTGGAAAAGAAAAGGTAGGAGGAATGTTTTCAATAGGCGTCGCCGAGAAATATGGAAGTAGTTGAACGTTCAGTTCAGTCTCGCCTTACCTCTACGAAGCACGAGTCAACCGGCTATAGTTTAGGTTTTCACTTCTTGAACCTTGCTTCAGTTTTCTGCCCACATCAACTTCCTCATCTTCACTCATAGGACTTCCCTCAGAGCCATTGCCAGACGAGGAGGATGAGGACAAAGAAGACGAAGAACTCTCACTAGATGACTCCTCAGAAGGAAGGAACCATTTCCTCAGAAGCGGAAGATCTTTCAATCACTGGAGTCCTTTCCGCAGTCGGAGCTCCGCAACAACTGCCACAACTTCATCCGCAAAACTTGACACAACCGGCCGCTAAAATATCATCCTGTGCACGACTTTAGTCTACAATAATATTCAAACACTGAAGCTCAGGCGGCCCAGTTGTTAGGGGAGGACTCCAACGGGACAGATCCAGCAAGAAGCTGATCAATTGTACTGTACCAAGCCTCGGCCTCTTCTGCGAGTCACACGGAATGGAACCTTTGCTGCCCACAACTGCATCAGAGAGATTGGGCCCTTCCCCTCGCTTAGCATTTCCAACGGGCCTGAGAACTTTCTTTCTTGGTTGAGAAGACTTAGGGCAGGAAGCCTCAGCAGACTCTGACACGGACAAACTGATCACTTTCCTCTTCTTCACAGGCTTGTTCTGAGGGGGGGGCACGACAGATGAAGCAGCATTCTTGTTATCTTTCTTGTTGGTAGAAGCTCCGCCAGGTACAGGGTCATACCTTGGAGGTCCAAAGCAATCAGCAACAATATAATGAGACTTGCTCAAGACAATCACTTCACAGTACTTGTCATGTTCTTTGGGAGTGGTAAGGTCCCAACAGCTTAGTGGCTCGCTTCCGTGCTTTTTCAAGTTTCCATACGCAAAAAGAAAGTTAGACTTGAGAAAGGGCTAGACAAAGGTAATAACCAAGAATACAAGACTTACTTTCGCAGACCGGGGAGAACGGTAATCCAAAGGGGGACCCACATAGGTTTCTTCGCGCCTCCGGCATACAAACCGTCCACACATGAACATCTCCTCTAGGAGGTCCCTTACACTCCTAGCTTCCCGAGCGACTTGAATCTTCTCAATACTCTCGTTCCCTATCAGACTCAGACATCTCAAGGTACAGGACACTCGGAACTGATCTCAGGGAAGCTTGACCACTTTCAGAATGAACAGGTAGCACTGGTACTTTGAATTAGAACCCCGGTTCAGGTAAAACCACTTGGCGGGATAAGCAGGGAAGAAAGAAGCCTTCTCCGAAGAAGTAATGACTGGATACTCACCAACCTTGTCAACTGACACTATTCGTGAGGATGGGACGAGGAGCTGGTGAAGAGCATTTTCTGGCCATCAGACGCAGAAGGGATTCTTCAAATTCCCCTACCAAATCACAATCAACCAGACTTCATCGCTTGGCAATTCACAAAGACAGGTTGTTTTTCCGTTAAGTCGGCCTACCATGCAGAATGGCAGGCAGAATACCGTCGGCGAGCACAGCGACGAGACAGAACCAGCGGATCGGCAGCCCACCCGGCGTGGAAGATGATCTGGTAGCTGACGGTGCCACGTAAGGTGCAAATATTCACCTGGAGAGCACTCCACGGCAGCGTTCCCTGCCTCTGCACTCTGGCGAACAGACATGTTTTTTCCAAGACTCCGGTGGTATGCCCTGTATGTCATGTGGAAGCAGAGGACTTACGGCACATGTTGTTTGGCTGCGGACGAGCTCATGACGTCTGGAAGTGCCTCGACCTTCTGGACGCCGTTGAAGCGGCCTGGGAGACAGACCGCGCGGGAGAGGCGATCCTTGAAGAACTGCTCTGCGCTGACAACCCCGGCGGCCTGGTCTGCACAGTACCGTAGGCGGGAGCTTATTCTGGTGGCCTCCTGGCACCGAGGTTTACTTTCTTAATATGGCTACTTGCTGATGCTAAAACTATTCACTCACGAATTATGTATGTAAACCTTGCCTTACGAATAAGTCAATAGCACTGAGGAAGCTTAGGAACATAGACGGGAGGGATATGATTACAGAAAGAACTGATTTAGGGCCATGCCAATGACTTGATCTTGCTGTTTCGACAGACCTTGGGGTCTTGTTGGTAGCTGGCGTGACTCTGTATTGTATTCACGCTAGGGGCTACTTATTGAGTACGGGGAAGTCCGCACATGGAGCGATAGCCCACCACTCGAAGGATGCAAATGCAAGCTTTTCGACAACTGGAAATGGCTTCCTTCTCCTATCAGCTTCTTTCTATCTTTCAATTGGCATCCCCTTTCCTTGTCGGGCTTTCTCGCTAGGAAACAATAGTGCCATTTCCATTGTTGATGGAATCAACGCATGGACAGATTGAGGAAATCTCTCACCAGAAGAATATATGGCTTTCGATCGAGTAAAAGAGCGTGCGCTTTCCTTGACATGCTGCGAATTATTGATGACTTATTGGAGTCAGAACCAACTCTGCTTACCAAGATAGAAGGTGGTCCCTTGGTCCGATCCGGTCATTGCCAAGTTGTGTACTCCCGCATGCGGGTAAATCTCTGACCAGTTCGCGTTGCTGACTGCGCGGTCCAGTCGCTCGCGTATTCCCGTACTGCTTTGTTGGGGTATGTCACCTTTCCACTTCCCAATTGACTCTCATAAAAGGCTAGGCTACCTCTTCACATCGCACCTGATCCCGAATAATTAGCAGTAGGTGCCCGATTAATTAGGTATTAGTTTCCATTATCAGAATAATTAGGAGTAATATCCCAATTAATTGGGAGTAATTGCCAGAATAATTGGTATTAATTTCCAAATTAATTACCAGTAGCTGCCTGGTTAATTAGGAGCAGCTCAAGCGCCCGACTAATTTCGTTGATAAATTTTAGCACATACTCCGTAGTTCCCAAATTCACATAGCATGGCTGCCAAAATCCTAATTCTTAACTGCCAAATTCCAAATGAAAAAATTGGAGGACGAGCCCTTGCTCCATTGTCGCCGGTGGCCTGGTCGAGCTCTCGTTGGGCCGCGCCTCCTCCCCCTCCTCCTCCTTCGTTGGCGGCGGCTTGAGGACGACGAACTGGCGAGCTATTCGTCCGCCGCGCCTCCTCCCCTTCCCCACCGTCGACGATGGCCTGAGGACGACGACCTGGCGATCTGTCCGTCCGCCACACCACCTCGTCCTCCTCCCTCTCTATCGACGGCAGCTTAAGGGCGGCGACCTGGCCGAGCCGTTCGTGCGCTGCGCCTCCTCGGCCTTGCTCGCCGGCGGCGTCAAGAGGACGGCGAACGGGCAGAGCCATCCGTGCATCCCAAATTCTCCTTGCTTGGCAGCGACACTCCTTGATGTCCTCCCTCGCGGAGCTCGCTGGCGCGGCACAGCTCCCCACAGTGAGAGATAGGGATTGTGTGGTGAGGAGTAAATCACGGGATAAACATAGGACCCTGCTACGCAGTGCTATAGCACTATATAGTCTACCGGAGTGCCCCCTGTCTGAATCGTTTTCTTTCCCAAAATAGAAAGTGGTCCCGCCCGGTGTCCTGTCTGCTTTTCCAATTTGGACCGGCGGGCCAGGACAAAACGCAACGCTCCAAAAAAAGTACAGCTGCCCGTTGGCTGGCTTGCAGCCAACAATATCTCACCGTTGCCCAGGCCCAAAAGACAACTCTGCTTATACATCCCTGTCCCCAAACCCTATCTTCGACCTTCTTCCTCCTCCAGCCGCCAAACAGCTTCATTGCTGGATACTAAACTCCAGGATACACAATCCAGCCAACAAAAATACATCTGGAGTTGAGCAAACGTACCAGGAGACAAATCTGCAATACGATCTGAGAAAAAACATCATCTAGGTACACTATCTGCTTACCAGTACAAATCTGCAAGTTTTTCTTCTCTTCTCAAGCTCCTGAAGATCTCCTCCAACTACCAGTTCCTGCTATTACCAGTTCCTGCTATTACATGTACAAAATCCTATTACCAGTTCCTGCTATTCTAATCTCTGATGGATTTCTACTCAAGCTCTCAATCCCAGAGCTGCTTTTGTACACCTTTGTACATCTAACTCAATCTACTAGCACAAACTTGCTGTCATGAACTGGTAGATCTAGAGTAGTAGCTTTGTACAAAAAGCATGAGAGAACACAGATGTATATTTGTCTGTTATGGGGGCAACAGGTATGGATTTGGAGCATGTAAAAAAACAGGATTTTGCAAACACAAAAAAGTAATTTGAACCTGTGAATGCATAAATGATAACATTTGTTTCTGTAAAAATGCTGTCTTACATGGTCTTTCAATACAGAAGTTGCAGATGCATTGTCTGATTACATGTGCATGTAGAACTGAATAACTGAAATACTATTTTGCACAGGCATGTAGAAAGAATCATAAAACTGGCAAAATAATTGATGTAATTTTGCACAGGCTTGTAGAAAAGAATCATAACTGGAAAATAACCATGCACAGCTGGTGTAAATTGCACATGCATGTAGAACTCCAACTTCATTGTCACGAGTAGGGCATCGACGTGTCACTGTTGTACTCATTTTTCATGGATACATGTGCATTAACACCAGAACATGGTAGCTAAAAACAAAACTAGAGTAGATACGAAACATATTTGGTTCTGATTGCATCCAAAATCCATGGAACTTCATTGTCTATAACCTAAAGACGAACCTAAAAGAAGGATTTTAAGCCTTGTTCTTTCCAGCTAGTTGTTGTCGGAGAATGACATCAGTTGGGTGGACATCCAAAAACATCAGTTGATGTAAGCTGTGCAAAAAAAAGGAAAGTTACTGTTAGTGGGCATGTTATTCTCAAAGTATACATAAGAAATTAAAAATCAGAAGATTTGAAAAGCAACATTAGTTTTGTAGATAACTGAAATTATTACTAGTACAAAAGCACTGAAAAAACAAACAAACTACTCTGTATGTAAAATGTTTCTACATTTGTATTGTAGCATCTGGCTAGTTTTTACAATTGCTAGTTTGGTTTGTTTAAGGAACCAGTAAGTTGAATTACATCTTATTCTCTATTTTCAGACATGGCTGGAAGAAGTGCTGCTGTTGGACTAGATCTTAATGAACCTTTCATGGAAGATGATTCAATGCTTGATGATTTGGATGAACAACCATGCAGCAGCAGTAAACCAACAACCAGAGCAGAAGGATCGAAAAATTCAGAGCAAAGCAATACCGCAGCAAATGCAAATACAGAGCAATGCAAAACAGGAGCCAATTCAAATCCAGAACATAGCAAGCATGTAAATCCAGAGCAGAGCAACATAGGTGCTTCTGCTGACACGGAAGCTACATCCGGTCACACACTGTCAAGTGATGATTCAGCAGGT
This sequence comes from Lolium perenne, assembly GCF_019359855.2. NCBI lineage: Eukaryota > Viridiplantae > Streptophyta > Magnoliopsida > Poales > Poaceae > Lolium > Lolium perenne. The sequence goes on from NC_067249.2 coordinate 80,891,674, forward strand.
GATGATGATGAAGAAGTTCAGTCGACACCGTGCAACAAACTGAAATCCAAACACCTTTCCTGTGGATGAAATTTGATACATGGGAGGAGGCAAAGATGCACTACAACAAATACGCCCATAAGATTGGATTTTCCATCAAATGTAGTACATCGAAGAACTCGACTCTTGATGGCCAGAAGGACAAGCAATTGTTTGTTTGTAACAAGAGTGGGAAAAATGAGGACATTAATCAGCTAGAAGCTCCACCGGTTCAGCAGAGGAACCGTACCATCACTAAGAAAACTGATTGCAAGGCTAGGTTGAGAGTAAAGAGGAAAGGGCAGAAGTGGCATGTGACATACTTCATAGAAGAGCATAATCACAAATTGGTTCAGAAGTTCTCCCTGAAAAAGTACTTGAGGTCTCATAAAGGGATTCCCAAGGAAGAGAAGGATTTTGTTAGGATGTTGCACAAGGTAAACCTGTCAGCTGGTAGGATTATGAGGATAATGGGAGAAGTGTATGGCGGGCTAGCTAATGTACCGTATGACAGCAAAGATGTGAGCAACTTCATGGCTACCATTGATGAAGAACATAAGCACAAGGACATGTCAATTTTGCTTGCTCATTTTGCGAAAATGAAGAAGGAAGATCCAGACTTCTACTTCAATCTACATACAGACCATGCTGACAAGGTTGACCGCATCTTCTGGGTTGATGGTGCTGCAATAGCGGCTTACAAAAACTACAGTGACTGCCTCTCATTTGACAGTACCTACATGACAAATGAGTACAACATGCCGTTTGCTCCTTTCATAGGTATCAACCGGTACGGCCAAACTATACAGCTAGGCTGTGGTTTTCTAAAGAATGAAAACGTGGAAAGTTTTGTTTGGTTGTTTGAGGAATTTCTTGAAGCTATGGGTGGACTACAACCAGATAATTTCATAACCGACCAAGATGCTGCTATGAGAACTGCAATTCTTCAATGTTTTCCAGATTGCACACACAGAACTGTAGGTGGCACATCATGCAAAATGCACAGGCTGTGTTGGGTAATTTCTTGTCTAAACATGAGGACCTAAGGCAGGAACTGAATGAAGTAATAGACTACAGCATGTCAATTGAAGAGTTTGAAATGAGGTGGGCAGAGATGATTATGAAACACAATGTATCTGACAACACTCATCTGAGTGATCTATATCATCTTAGAGCCACATTTGTCCCAGCATATTTCAAGGAACGCTTCTTCCCTTTCCTACAAACAACTGCTAGGAGTGAGGGGTTCAATGCAGTGTTGAAAAGATATATTAGCCCACACAACAGCCTACACAATTTTTTCGAACAGTACTTGAAGTTGCAAGAGAAAATTGATGTTGCAGAGGATTCAGTTGAATTTAAGGATGAAGACAAGATTTTCAGGCTATGGGGTGATTATCCATTAGAACAACAAGCTTTGGATGTGTATACGCACCCCATCTACCTGCGTTTCCGAGCAGAACTGCGGAAAGTTACGTCCTACAATGTCCAGCATGTTGATGGCCAAAATTTTGATGTTATGCCAATTAAACAATATGTTTACGGATATGGTAAGAACAGATATAGGGTTGAGGCTAACATGGAGACTGAAACTTACAACTGTGAGTGTTGCAAGTTTAACAGAGATGGTTTGCTATGTTGCCATATTTTTAGAGTTATGATACAGTTGGGTGCTACTGAGTATATTCCAGAAAAATACATACTGCGAAGGTGGAGAATGCTTGAAGATACAATAGTTGAGGAGAAGATGGAATTGCCAAAAGTCCCATCAGAAAGGAAGCCAACTAACAAAGAGAGGCAGCTTATACGTTATGGTACTCTGTGTAATGAGTACACTAGAGTCGCTAAAATAGCATCAACTTCTGATAAAGGGAAGGCAGTAGCAGACAAATACATGCTAGCTTTGGAGAAAGACTTGTTAGCAATGAAAGCTGCAGAGTCTGCAAAGCGGAAAAATAAAAAGAAAGGTAATGCAACTCAAGATGAGGCACCAGATGTAGGCAATGTTGGTCATTCTGGGCAAGGTAGCTCTACAAAATTTGATCATGTTGAAGATCCAGAGTATGTTTCAAAACAAGGTCGACCAGCAGAAAAAAGGAAACAATCAGGGTTGCATTTGAAGGCTTCTAAACCTGTGAAGTGCAGTCTCTGCGGGTCTAATCAGCACACTGCAGCTTCATGCAAAAACAAGATAACCCCAGTACCGGAGCAAACAGAAATAGACTTCTTCCGTAACATGGTCTAGATGTATAAAATATTTTATGTTTTGGTAGTTGGTGCATTAATCTATAATGCAAACAGTCATTGTGTTGAAACATTACGATTTGAATGTACTTTGATCTGCAATTTAGGTTGTTGCTACATAATGATGACAGTGCAATATCAATTTTATGCCAAACTGTTGTTCTTGTTGGTAAGTAGATTTATGTATAATACGTAGAAAATAAAAGTAGCATCATCCACAGTAAATTTTCACATTGTGGAAGTAAAATCGGCAAAGCTATTCATTGCCATACCAGGGGTAAGACCTTGGCTATCAACTGTTGAACAGTAGTTCTTCCCAGTTGATCAAGTTCTCCTGACGGTCCATCCATTTTTTCAGAAACAGCTTCCTATATGCTGGCATGTCAGATGCTTTGATTGGTAGCATCCTTTTTCCATCCCATGATTCAATGAACTTTATCACAAAGTAACCACAGTCGTACCTAGCAAAAAGAAACAAAAACAAATGCTGAGAAAACATTTATAAAAAAAGAGATGTAAGAAAAAATGTGATGAAGAAAATAGGGTTGACAGACAGAAAATTTACGTTGTATCTTGTTTTGTGGTTTGAATGAAGACAGTCTTATATGTGGAGATGTCAATCTTTGACTCACTGTAGTTGACCTGCCAAAAATGTTTGATGCTTCCTATGATATTGCGAGCATCTGCCATAAGACCCTTGTTCCCTTCATTCCTTAGAGAATCCATGACCTCGAACCTCCCTGACTTGAGGTTGAGCACAATTAGATAATAATGCCCAGTCATCACATCTTTAATTTCAGGTGTCAGATCTTGTAGGACGGAGAACATTATCTGCATTCGCGCAAAAAATGAAGGAATGTAAGATAAGAATTAGGTAAACCTGCAAGGAGAAACATGTGACAACTAGATTGATGAAAAACAAAAAAAAAGCCTTTTAGTGATAGATTGTGGACTTACAAAGTCCTTGTGGTCTAGGCGATGTGACGGTGTGCATTGAAATGCTTTCCTGACAGTTCTGTCCAAGTTACATGTGGCACTCCTGAGTTTTGTCTGCATTTCAAAAAATGCCATAAAAGAAAAAAGAAGTAAGTTGCTGACAAATACTGTTAAGACATCTCCAAGAATAAACATTCCAGTATAAAAGGACGAAGGACATGTTATTTTACTTACAGCAATGCAAAGTGGCATGACATATTTCTTCTGATTCACCATTTCAGAAGCAAGAACTCGCAAAGCAATCTCACATGTGGTATTGCTTATCAACCCCTCTGGTTTGACAGAGTTTGCCAAGTCACGCAACAGGATGTAGTAATCTCCGTAGTCAATTATCCTCTCTTCATTGAGAGGATGCTTGGTTCTGCCGCCATACGAACATACCTTGTTGTATAATTCAGCATCAGACTTTGGGACAGTAGGCTTGTTAACAAGATTTCCGTAAGGTGATTGCAGCGTAGGTCCAGGTTTGACAATTCTTCTTGGTTGTGGCACTGGTGTGCAGCTACTTGGGTTGCTTGGCGAGTCATGAACCTCGTGTACCACCTTGCATTTCACAGTTGCTGGTGTTGTGTTGGGCATTTCAATGGTTGCAAAAATCTTATCAAGTGAGTCTCCGCTGTCTTCGTTGCTAGAAATGATTATAGGTTCTTCCATTGTAGCATCTGGTTGCTGAACTTGGCCTTCAGTTTCAATTTGCTGAGAGCCCGGGTTGTCAAGACCAAGATCAAAAGAAGGGCAGTCATCCCGGAGCTCACGAATCTTCCTTTGCATCTCGGTTTCAGAAATGTGGTCTGCGGCTGTAAAGTCAAGCTCCAACTTTCTGTTCATGGTAGAGTCAATTAGTTCAGATGGAGTTACTTCAATTCTTTCATTAGGAGTTGCGCGATCTAAAACATCGTCATCCTTGTTCTGGTTTGCCTTAATTGCTGCAGCCGCAAGCCTTGTTAGCCTCCTTGGACTAGGGGTAGCAGATGTAGCCGTAGTTGCTTTCATTGGTGACATTGACCTTGTCACAGGTCTCCTTACCAATGGGCTACCTTGGTTCACTTTTCTTGAGATTTTCTGCTCTGAAATTGGAACTGAGTATGATGTTTTGCTATTATCTTTAACCTCCACTGAAAACGATACTGACTTCTTGTTGTTGCTTGGAATCTGAGCTGAAATTGTGATTCCATCATTAACTTCCACATTATGTGCAGGAGGGGTATCAGTGCTTGATTGGGAACCTGAACCATAGAGCTGCAGGTGGTTCAAAGCATGGAGTTTCCCTGGAGACATCATGTTTGGGGCGCAATCATGACTGACTTCTGCTTTGAAAGGAACTTCATGTTTTTGGTGGTTAACATCACTGACTTCTTCCAACAAGGTATCATCGGAACCAACTTGTTGAGTTCCCTTCTCATCTTCTACATCTTGATCCTTGGAATTAGCATCTGGTTGATCATCTAGGAGACTAGTTTTATTTGAAGCTACCACTCCATCAAAGGTTGAAGTAACCTTCGATTTTTTGTTGGTAGCTACCACTCCAACCAAGTAATCATCCATAGTTTCCCTCTTGTTGGATTTTGGCAACTTGCAACCAGCATCCACATTTACTTCATCTGGATTTTTCCCTTTCAACTCCTCAGAATTATCATCTTCCTGGTCCCCCACTTCTTCAGTTGGCTGCTTAACATTAGGTACTTTCCTGCGCTTGCGCTTATTTTCCTTCTTCCTGCTGTATTTTACTTCTTCGTTGTGCACGGCCGAATAGTTTTGCCCCTTGCTGCTTGGTAGAGATGTGATGAACTCAGCTACACCATCTTCGAAAGAAGTACACATTTTTGTAACAGCAGTTCTGTACTGACCCAACGTCTGAAAAAATAAGACAAGTGAAAGGAGAGATGTAAGTTCTTCCGTACTGTTAAAAAAATGTGTACACAACTATTTCTGTATCCACTACATGTAATTATTGAGACAGTCTACATCCTAAATGATAAGTACTTCAAATTAATAAATCTTGCCTTATCATCAACATTCACTGGTAGATGGTGCTTGATGAACATGTCAACCACAGAAGGTTGATAACAGAATATAGATGGCTTGTTCCTGAAACAAGGCTTGAGCTGGTGCAACAAGAAAAGAAAAGAAAAAAGACATTAGCTATGATTACAGAAGAATAAAATATAGCCAAGTGAATAGATGTGTAAACTATATTTTGTGTTCTACGAGATAGTTCATTATACCGGTAAATTGCCGAAAGATCCATCCGCCTTTGTATCAAGATCAACAACAAGCCTGATCATCTTGTTTGTCCAGATACATATACGAGGTCCTTCATCTGATACGTCTAATGCATCCGTTTCCAGCGAATCTACATACAGAACCTACATAGCAGAAAAATAGACAAGTTAAATGCTATATAGTAAAAGCTTCCTTGCATAATTTACAGATGGACATAACTGCAAAAAGCATGAGTGCATTCCAATTTAAAAAAGTACATGCTACAAAAAACATAGTTGTTCAAAAAACCCACCATGAGGTATGGCATGCAAGCTTTGAACCAATTCTTACTTCCTTTTGCATTTGCTGTCTGGATGAGAGTATCAATGATAAAACCAGCCCAGTTCAAACTTGCAATAGCTTCCGTGTTGAGAACCGCAGGATAACACTTTGGACTGACTAGTATTCCAGTTGTTGGAGCAAACACAGAGGACATCAAATAGATAATGAACTTCCGAAGGTAATCATCGTCTGCTGGATATTCTTTACCTAATTGCTTCTCCAGATAAGTTATAGTTGGTTGCTTGCCATCATGAATACCCAACATCTGGAAAACTAAATTTGTTGCTTGAATGTTTCCCTGATACGGTACAGGATGACTACCCATTGGCACATCCATGATTCTGACAACTGAATCAAGAGTGATGGGTATTTTCCCCCTTTCACCAAAATCAAGCACACATTCATCTTGATCAAAACATTCCATTAAGAATCTGCATAGCTCTGGAATTAGCTTCGAGCACTTCATGCCTAAGACACTGCCAAAATCAGCTCGAGTGATCAAAGACCGCTGATCATTAGTCATCGCCTTGCAAACCCGGACAACTTTCATAGGTGAAGACCGGTTGAATAAGTTGGCCTGCAGTAACAAAAAGAACAATTTAAAACATGTCTGTAATCATGTTTACCAAAACACACAAACCAAAAAAATGTGTGAAATCAATAATACCTTCTCTTTCTTCTCAGCACACTCCTCGGGTTTCTTCTCAGCATACATCTTCTTGGGTTTCTTCTCGACACCGCTTCATGGGTTTCTTCTCGGCATAAATCTTCTTGGGTTTCTTCTCGGCAAACTCCTTCTTTGATTTCTTCTCAGCATCATTATTTACATCTCCAGAGAGGCACACCGTGCGGTGTCACCTTCATCTCCGTCCTCTTTTGGTGGTGCCACAGTTGCAAGTGGCACCACACCTTCCAGTGGAGGCACACTATGCAATGGTTTCTCATTTAAAACTTCTTCCTCTGTAGGAACTGATTTCAACTGTAGCCTCTCTTTTAACTTCCCGAATTTTGAATAACTGTTCTTCTTTTTGATCTTCGGAGTCTTTGACTTACTCTGCAAAACAAAAGAAGAAAACAAAAAGGTATTAGGGCTCAAAAAGAAAATTACATTACACACGATGTTACAACTTTTAAAATTCAGATATGATAGTGCGATCATATCACACTCAGAAAAATGTTCTTACCAAAGATGATGGTGGGATCATTTTGAAAAAAATTCAGATATGACATCAATGATACCCAGAAAAAGTACCTGCGAAAAAAGAATTATATATATAGTGAGCAGTGTTGCGGTGTAAATCTGGGAATACTACATATTAGAAGTGTAAAAAAACTGCACATGATGTATTTAAGGAAGAACTACAGTGGGAGGCACCATCAGGTCTGCATATCACACATGTAAAAACCCACAGGTCTTCATATGATATATGTAAAAAACTCACAGGTATACATATCACAAATGTAAAAAACCCACAGGTCCAACCAACTAACAGAGGCATGTAGCAGAATTGTGGCTAGGTAAGTGCAAGTGTTTTCGCGTTGCAACTTGGTTGCAAGTCCTTGTTTCGGCCCAGCAAACTGGGCAACACACCCCGTTGCCTTTCTGGGACAGGATATGAGAGCATGATATGAGGTAAGAGACCAATCAATCTGAATGTGGGCGTAATTAAGCTAGGTGTACTGCTGCTAGTGCCGTTAGCGAGAAGTCGCCGTCCGCAATTACTCTAGTGACAGTCAGCTAGCGTGATGGTTACCTAAAGTCCTCTGTTAGCTAAAGTGTGCTGCCTATATGAGACCTAGGTACCTAAATCACGCATAATTGAGAACAAGCAAGTGCGTCTATACTTGCCCTATGCCACAGCCCTCCACGATAGAATGCTGGCATGCACCGTTGCCCTCCTTTGGCTCCACTCACGCCGAGCCACAGTTGGCTCGATGAGGGAGGAAAAAGGAAATCGACGAGCTCACGACCCTATCCACAAAGGCGCTGCAAATCACAAATGTAAAAAACTCACCGGTATTCATATCACACATGTAAAAAACCCACAGTGTCTGTATTTGAGATGTAGAAAACCCTCGTGTCTGCATATGATACATGTAAAAAAACCCTCAGGTCTGCATATGATACATGTAAAAAACCCACAGGTCTTCATATAGTACATGTAAAAAACTCACAGGTATACATATCACACATGTAAAAAAACCCTCAGGTCTTCATATGATATATGTAAAAAACTCACAGGTATACATATCACACATGTAAAAAGCCTACAGGTCTGTATTTGAGATGTAAAAACCCCACAGATTCATCATATTTGAGATGTAGAAAAACCACATAAACTACAAAAATAGAACACACTATGTACAGGATGAGCAAAAGGGAACAAACTATGATCAGAAAAAATACATTGCATATGATGATTATGTGATCTAGCACATGTAACATTAAAGGGAAACTACGTGCAGATTCATATATCCTCAAAAACCAGCACGGAAAAATGCTATGAGCAGAACACACATCCTCGAATGAGGGATGAACTACCACGATTCGCAGCGCCTGAACACCAAAACGACTACTCCTAGGCTACTCCAGATAGTCGCCGGTATAGGACGAGCCAAATCGTGCGGAATAGGCACCGAGAACAACGGCGACCAACCTCCAATCCCCATCAATTCGCCGCGATTCGCCGCGCATGACCTTCCCGACGAACTTCAACGACTACTCCAGACAGTCGCCGGACTAGGACGAGGCGAATCGCGTGAAATCGGCACGCTACTCACCGACGGCAAACCAACTCCAGCAACGAGAAAACACCACGATTCGACGCGCCTCACCCTACCGACGATATTCAACAACAACTACACACCGTCGCCGGACTAAGACGAGCGGATTTCGAGCGAGATCGACACAGAAATCAACTCCGCCTCACCAAAAACACGGCGACACGCCTCCGGGAAACAACGAACGCCGCACAGTTCGAGAATAATACGAACACACACCACAGCGAAGTTTTGGTAGTACCTCTCGTCGCCGGCGGCAGCATTCGGCGAGGCTCTGATCGACGGGCGCGAAGAAGGAAACGGAATCGCCGGAGGAATCGCGGCGGACAAGCACGAGTTCAGTGCGGGGTGGGGGATTGGAGGTGAATACGGTGAAGACAGGGCGGAGACGAAATCAATGCGGGCCACGTTTTGGACACTAGTGGAATAGAGGGAACACCGCCCGATTTCGATCCGACGACTCCGAAGAGGGAGCACTCCGGAAGACAATACAGTGCCCCGGCACGGAACAGAAATTGGGATAAACATAAGGTGGAGCGGGTGAAGGTGGGGTAAAGCCGTAAAGATATGTGCGATTCCGTATTATAGGGTTTTCACTAATCGTGAGGCGGTGCAGAGTAAAACGAGCGGCACCTTTGTGTAGATTTTTCCTTCTATCATTACATAAACAAAACACCCATGTGCACCACTGAAGCACATACAATTTCACATTGCATATAAATGTATGATAATCAATCCAGCAAACTCAGGCGAAAAAAGAAACACATGAAACGATCAAGAAAACCTGGACGCCTCTCCCTAGTAGTCGTCATCGTAGAGCCTCCGGCCGACCTCGAACGACATGAAAGCGTCGGCGCACGCGTACATCAGCTGCTCCGCCGTCAGCCGCGGCGCGTCCCAGTCACTAACGCGCACGTGGTGCGGCTTCTCCGGCCAGACGTCCATCACCTCCCACACCAGGGTCTGCAGCCCGGCGCTCTGCAGCGCCGGCTTCCCCAGCTTCTCCGCCGCGAGGTACCGCAGGTCCTGCCAGCTCCCCACCTCAAGGCCGTACTCGTGCCTCAGCTTGCCCACGTCGCCGTGGATCCCGACGCCGACGAAGGTGAACCGGTCGTCCTCCAGGAAGTCGTGGAGGGTGTCCGGTATGTAGTCGGCGCGGAGGATCTGGAAGACGAGGCAGCGGCGGCCGACGCAGATCTGCAGCAGCGCGACGCGGCCACGGGGGACGCCGCGCGTGAAGGAGGGCCGCCACTCCACGTCAAGGCCGACGATGAGGCGGTCGAGGCGGCGGCGGTGGATGCGGTAGATGAGGCTGAGCCAGTTGTTGACGGTGTCCCCGGACGCCGTGTAGGTCGTGAAGATGTCGTCCTCGTCGAACGCCACCATGTAGTTGCCGTCGCCGAAGTTCGCGGTGATGGAAGTCGCCATCGTCTTGTCTTCTCGATCTCTATCGTCTTCGTGTTGAGTATTTTCTGGACACTCGGGTTTTGAACTTCCGTATATCTAGGGCAGAACCATGAACCAACAAACAGAAACTGCGTTATTTGCTTGGCAGTAGATCGGTCAGCCCAGATTCCGCCTGAGGAGGGCTTTTTCTTGGGAAAACGCTTGAGATCTGTCGCCCGATTACGCGCTGATTATCGGTCGTTGCTGGGTCCCACAACCTTATCTTCACGGTGACCACGCAATCCCTCTCCTCCCCCAATCTCTCTGACCTTCTTATGAAGGACCGCAGCCTGTGCTCCCCGCAGCGAGCTCTGCCCTACTGACCTCCATGGCGAGCGCGCCGCCTTGCTCCTCCCCCGGCGAGCCTCACGCCCTTCTCCTCCCCCGAAAGCCCCTGTTCCTCCCCCGGCGAGTGCGCTGCCTGGCGAGCATGCCGCCTCTGCTTCTCCCCGGCGAGCGGCCCCTGCCCCCCCTCCCCCAGCGAGCCTCACGCCCTTCTCCTCCTCCGGGAGCACCTGTACCTCCCCCGGCGAGTGCGGCGCCCAGCGAGCATGCCGCCTCTGCTTCTCCCCGGCGAGCGGCCCCAGCTCCTCCCGGCGAGCGGCCCCTGCTCCCCCCCACGAGCGACCCCCGGTGAGTGTTGTCAACGATGGAGCTGCCGCCGGCGCAGGAGAGAGGAAATGGCCAAGGTGGTGTGGGGATGCGGATACGGCTTTTTTTGTTGTTAATTATTTATTGTAAATATATTGGTGATTTGTTGTAAATATAGTTTTGACATGGGAATTGTTGTTGTACTGTTAAAACTGTTGCCGACTATTTGTTGTAAACGTCTTAATTATTTATTGTTTTTCGTTATTAACTATTGTTGTAAATATGTTACTGATTTGTTGTAAAGATACTTCTTGCATGGAAAACTGACTATTATTGTAAACACCCAAATAAAAAAGTTGTTTTTGTTGTTAATTATTATTGTAAATATATTGATAATTTGTTGTAAATGTATGTACGGTACATATAATGATTAGTGCTGAAATTGTATGTAAACACACAATCATTTTTATTTTGTTGTAATACGTTGCATTTTTTGTGAAAATAGCTAGTGATTTTTGTGGTAAATCAATCTATAGCAAAAATATTGTTGTTTAACCTCTTTCTGTAACATTTACTTTTTAAAAAATGATGTGCCGCTTTTGTTGTAATATCGAAAAAAATTGTACACAGGGTGAGAGGTTTTTGTTGTAAAACTCTCTGTTCTAATAATAAATCACCATGGTGGCATTTTATGTGAATACCAAGATAGTTAGGGGCAGCAGGATATACACGTTATGGTTTGGTGGGACGGCGGGTTGATTTCTCAAAACTTGAGGTGCTAAAATGCAAAACGTTTGCTGCTACTATTTTTGGCCGGTAGATCGCGATCCAACGGTCGGGACAACAACCGATTTTAGCACCCCACGTCGGGCGACCGACGCTGAGCGCTGCCCTTTTTCTTGGGGTAACGCTACGCGTCGGTCGAGTGATGGGAAGACTAAAAATCGGTTGTTCTCCGCGCCGCACGATTGTCATTCGACGTTCAAAATCACCCGCGACGTAATTTTTGCATTTGACCCCCCGATTTTCTGTAAACTCAACCCGCAATCCTTACATACCCAGTTAACCCGAAAGGGTATGTTTCTTTGGGCCTGGCCTTCTCAATATTTACGACAAAACTACCGCTAGACGACTGATTCGAGTCTCATACATAGTATTGCAATAAAATCTCTCACTCCGCTTATAAAACATATGTACTATTACAACAAAAAAATTACAAAAAATGTAAACAAATAGTCTTATAAAAAAGTGGTTAAACAACAATTGTTTTGCTATAGGTTGGTTTACAACAAAAATTGACAGCAATTAAAAAAAATCAAAAGCTATAACAACAAAAAACATGTGTTCGTGGCTGTGAAAATTTGGTTAAAAATAACACATTTTATATATATCCAATTACAACAAAAATCACCAACTATTTTACCAAAAATTATTGGCGATTACAACAAAATAATTTATGGCAAACGTCTAGTTGAACATTACAACATCTCTGACATGCTTTCTCTATAACTTTTATATACAATTGTTACAAAACTAACGAACATATACAACATCTCTACGAAAAAAGTGTCCATGACTAAAACAATTACACCAAATATCACAAATAATTACAACAAAAAAGTCTTGTGTTTACAACATATCAAGAAGCACACATTTTCGTAACATATCACTTAGAAAAATCTTACAAATTATATCGTGTGAGTTTACAACAAATTTTTATCTAATTATTACAATCTGGAAAAAACACTATAGATTTCTTTAAAAAAAGCAACACTCCAATTTTGGACCGAAAAACCAGGCCCATATAGGGCCGCGTGGGAGTGAGCAAGGACGACCGATCGCTGGCGGGCGATCGGTCGCTGGATTGGAAGCATTTCCCCTTTTTCTTTTACAAAAACAGTGTGGATTTTGTTGAAGTGGTGTGCATGCTATATAACGCACTTTTAGCAGCTACGGTCATGGTTAAGATATATATAAACGGATCACATCTATATAAAGCAATTTACCAAGCATTGGTTATTGGTAAGAATACATAGATTTGTATTTGTTCTGATCAGTGTAAACTTTGACTTTTTTTGCGAATCAGGAGCTTTATTAATCAATGGTGTTATAATCCTTGGCAAAAATGCTAGTAAGGAAGACGGGAGTAAAGTTAACACACACTCACACACGTCACCTATCCAAGCTAGCTCTATAAGCACGAACTTAAACTAAATTTACTATCGTCTATAGTATCACGATACATATAGTACGGCATCATATTTCATGAGCGAGCTCATTAGCTATGAAGCTAAGGTTGACCAGCGGTTGGCCGGCCCTCGCGTATCATTTCCCTCCACTTCGCTCCGTCATCGCCCCGCTATGAAAATGAATTCAAGTCCCCTTAGTAGGTTAGTATTTTCTAAACCGAAGTATTTTAAAACTAAAGTATTCCAACAACACCTGGCTAACAAATACCATAGTTTTTCTTTTTTCTCAGTTTTACGAAAAAAGAGAGAGGGTAAAGTCCTCTTTCTCCAATACTCCAACAAAAAAAAACCATAGTTTTAGAGAATACTTCAGTTTTAAAATCACAATAATTGCTTGATCCAAACACCTTATAGTATTGAACACTTCACTATTTCCAGGAACCGAAGTATTTTCTGAATATAGCAGATTTTTTTTGATGCCAAACATAGGTTGGTGGATTCCACGTTTCGCCCATTAAGAATTATTGGTCTCCTCTCAGTAAATGCCAACCCTAACTTAATTTGTACATAATTTTCCAAAAGTGTTTTTTATGCTCATGTAGTAAGAAAATTTACTTGGTGAAAAATAATAAAGTAACATGAATTTGAGCTTCTTGAATAATATTAATTTGGTGAATAAAAATTCAGTTGCATTGGGTAGAACAGTAGACTAGCTTGGATAAAAATGTCGAATATCACAATAATATATATATGACTAATACGAAGAAAAAATGGGGTATAGTAATGTGGAAATCTGAACATAAAAGTATAAACACAATTTTTTGCATTTTAAAATATTCTTATAAATAGACAGATTAATGAAAAATGTTAGCACCAATGAACAAAAAATAGTGCTATGCTTAAAAGTTGGCATCACAAGAGCTAAATATATGAATCTCAATGATGGGAACTACAAATTAAGAATTGATTAAAATGAGTAATAAAAATACAAAAACATATATAAAACATGGTAAAAATAAAAATGTAAAATTAGGAATATTAATGAAACTAGGAGAATGGACATAGTAGTCCATCTGGATGGGTTGCCCCACCTTGTAATTTCAGGATGCTTCCCCGACGCTCGAGTGCTATCTATCATTTGGGTTCATGGTGTCGAACATAGATTACCATTCACATCCATTCATAATTAAACCAATGGCCATACTATGGTAAAGGAAAAGGACTGCACACATTTTAATGGTGAAACCAGAGCCGACTTAACAGCTAAATAAGGTACCTAGTGTTTATTTCCAATCCAATGCACAATAATAATTTGTATGGCGCGGTTGCACTAGTATTATAGGATTGCCCTTGCTATCGTTTACACGCTTTAGTTGATCATAAACTTTACAATATCACAATATAAGAGAACAAAGATTGACACAATGTCATGTATGTTCATTATCTATATATGAAGACTATGGGACTTTTGTGGCTTATCATATACTCTTTATACGTTTTCAGAGATGTATGTCATTCCTTTTTTTAGCTTCCAAAAGATCAAACATATTAAATTACCCTGGGCAATTGGTAAGTGATACGTCTCCGACGTATCGATAATTTCTTACGTTCCATGCCACATTATTGATGTTATCTACATGTTTTATGCACACTTTATGTCATATTCGTGCATTTTCTGGAACTAACCTATTAACAAGATGCCGAAGTGCCAGTTCCTGTTTTCTGCTGTTTTTGGTTTCAGAAATCCTAGTAACGAAATATTCTCGGAATTGGACGAAATCAACGCCCAGGTTCCTATTTTTCCCGGAACCATCCAGAACACCCGAGAGCCGCCAGAGGGAAGCCCTGGGGGCCCCACACCACACCCTGGCGCGGCCGGAGGGGGCCGCGCCGCCCTATGGTGTGGGCCCCCCAGAAGCCCTCCTGCGCCGCCTCTTCGCCTATTTAAAGCCTCCGTCGCGAAAACCCTGATGCGTTCGACGAAACCCACAGAAACCTTCCAGAGCCACCGCCATCGCGAAGCCAAGATCTGGGGGACAGGAGTCCCTGTTCCGGCACGCTGCCGGAACGGGGAAGTGCCCCCGGAAGGCTTCTCCATCGACACCACTGCCATCTTCACCGCCATCTTCATCATCGCTGCTGCTCCCATGAGGAGGGAGTAGTTCTCCATCGAGGCTCAGGGCTGTACCGGTAGCTATGTGGTTAATCTCTCTTCTATGTACTTCAATACAATGATCTCATGAGCTGCTTTACATGATTGAGATTCATATGAGTTTTGTATCACAATTCATCTATGTGCTACTCTAGTGATGTTATTAAAGTATTCTATTCCTCTTGCATGGTGTAAAGTGGACAGGGTGTGCATCATGTAGTTCTTGGCTTAGTTTATGATCGTGATCTCTTATGGATTGTGAAGTTAACTATTACTATGATGGTATTGATGTGATCTATTTGGTTGTGTTGATCTATCTTACACTATAAGGTTACTTAAATATGAACAAATTGTGGAGCTTGTTAACTCCGGCATTGAGGGTTCGTGTAATCATACGCAATGCGTTCATCATCCAACAAGAGTGTAGAGTATGCATTTATCTATTCTGTTATGTGATCAATGTTGAGAGTGTCCACTAGTGAAAGTGTAATCCCTAGGCCTTGTTCCTAAATATTGCTATCGCTGCTTGTTTACTGTTTTACTGCGTTACTACTGCTGCAATACTACCACCATCAACTACACGCCAGCAAGCTATTTTCTGGCACCGTTGCTACTGCTCATACTTATTTATACCACCTGTATTTCACTATCTCTTCGCCGAACTAGTGCACCTATTAGGTGTGTTGGGGACACAAGAGACTTCTTGCTTTGTGGTTGCAGGGTTGCATGAGAGGGATATCTTTGACCTCTTCCTCCCTGAGTTCGATAAACCTTGGGTGATCCACTTAAGGGAAAACTTGCTGCTGTTCTACAAACCTCTGCTCTTGGAGGCCCAACACTGTCTACAGGAAAAGGAGGGGAAGTAGACATCAAGCTATTTTCTGGCGCCGTTGCCGGGGAGGAAAGGTAAAAGGTACTCACACTCCGGACCTCGGCTACTAAGCTATTTTCCGCCGTCGTAAGTACTCGAAGCTATTTCCTTTAGATCCTGCAATTGCATCTTTTTGTTTCTTGTTTACACAAGTTAGGCATAATGGAAAACAACAAAAATATGAGAGATCTTTATGAACTTTATCTTGAATTAGGACATGATGTGTTTGAAGAAAGAATTAAAAAACCCATGGAACTTTATATGCATGCTAATGGGAATGTCATTAATATGAATGCTTTAAACACTATTGTTGCTAATGCTATGGAAAATTCTAAGCTTGGGGAAGCTGGTTTTGATGAGCATGATCTTTTTAGTCCCGCAAGCATTGAGGAGGAAATTTTCTTTGATGATACTTTGCCTCCCATATATGATGATTATAATGATAGTGGTCTTTTGTTGCCACCTACTATGGAGAGTAAATTTTGTTGTGATTATACTATGCCTCCAACACTTGATGAGAATAATAATGATAGCTACTTTGTTGAATTTGCTCCCATAACAACTAATAAAATTTATTATGCTTATGTGGAGAGTAATAATTTTATGCATGAGACTCATGATAAGAATGCTCTATGTGATAGTTATATTGTTGAGTTTGCTCATGATGCTACTGAAAGTTATTATGAGAGAGGAAAATATGGTTGTAGAAATTTTCATGTTACTAAAACACCTCTCTATGTGCTGAAATTTTTGAAGCTATACTTGTTTTATCTTCCTATGCTTGTTACTTTGCTTTTCATGAACTTGTTTATTTACAAGATTCCTATGCATAGGAAGCATGTTAGACTTAAATGTGTTTTAAATTTGCCTCTTGATGCTCTCTTTTGCTTCAAATACTATTTCTTGCGAGTGCATCATTAAAACTGCTGAGCCCATCTTAATGGCTATAAAGAAAGAACTTCTTGGGAGATAACCCATGTGTTATTTTGCTACAGTACTTTGTTTTATATTTGTATCTTGGAAGTTGTTTACTACTGTAGCAACCTCTCCTTATCTTAGTTTTGTGTTTTGTTGTGCCAAGTAAAGTCTTTGATAGTAAAGTCAATACTAGATTTGGATTACTGCGCAGAAACTGTTTTCTTTGCTGTCACGAATCTGGGCAAAATTCTCTGTAGGTAACTCAGAAAATTATGCCAATTTACGTGCATGATCCTCAGATATGTACGCAACTTTCATTCAATTTGAGCATTTTCATTTGAGCAAGTCTGGTGCCTCGATAAAATTCGTCAATACGAACTGTTCTGTTTTGACAGATTCTGCCTTTTATTTCGCATTGCTTCTTTCGCTGTGTTGGGTGGATTTCTTTGTTCCATTACCTTCCAGTAGCTTTGGGCAATGTCCAGAAGTGTTAAGAATGATTGTGTCACCTCTGAACATGTGAGTTTTTGATTATGCACTAACCCTCTAATGAGTTTGTTTCGAGTTTGGTGTGAAGGAAGTTTTCAAGGGTCAAGAGAGGAGGATGATATAATATGATCAAGAAGAGTGAAAAGTCTAAGCTTGGGGATGCCCCGTGGTTCACCCCTGCATATATCAAGAAGACTCAAGCGTCTAAGCTTGGGGATGCCCAAGGCATCCCCTTCTTCATCGACAACATTATCAGGTTCCTCCCTTGAAACTATATTTTTATTCAGTCACATCTTATGTACTTTACTTGGAGCGTCTGTTTGTTTTTGTTTTTGTTTGTGTTTGAATAAATTGGATTACATCATGCTTGTGTGGGAGAGAGACACGCTCCGCTGTAGCATATGGACAAGTATGTCCTTAGTTTCTACTCATAGTATTCATGGCGAAGTTTCTTCTTCGTTAAATTGTTATATGGTTGGAATTGGAAAATGATACATGTAGTAATTGCAATAAATGTCTTGGGTAATGTGATACTTGGCAATTGTTGTGCTCATGTTTAAGCTCTTGCATCATATGCTTTGCACCTATTAATGAAGAAATACATAGAGCATGCTAAAATTTGGTTTGCATATTTGGTCTCTCTAAGGTCTAGATAATTTCTAGTATTGAGTTTTGAACAACAAGGAGGACGGTGTAGTCTTATAATGTTTTCAATATGTCTTTTATGTGAGTTTTGCTGCACCGGTTCATCCTTGTGTTTGTTTCAAATAAACCTTGCTAGCCTAAACCTTGTATCGAGAGGGAATACTTCTCATACATCCAAATCCTTGAGCCAAACAACACTATGCCATTTGTGTCCACCATACCTACCTACTACATGGTATTTCTCCGCCATTCCAAAGTAAATTGCTTGAGTGCTACCTTTAAAATTCCATCATTCACCTTTGCAATATATAGCTCATGGGACAAATAGCTTAAAAACTATTGTGGTATTGAATATGTAATTATGCACTTTATCTCTTATTAAGTTGCTTGTTGTGCGATAACCATGTTCACTGGGGACGCCATCAACTACTCTTTGTTGAATATCATGTGAGTTGCTATGCATGTTCGTCTTGTCTGAAGTAAGAGCGATCTACCACCTTATGGTTAAGCATGCATATTGTTAGAGAAGAACATTGGGCCGCTAACTAAAGCCATGATCCATGGTGGAAGTTTCAGTTTTGGACAAATATCCTCAATCTCATATGAGAAAATTATTAATTGTTGTTACATGCTTATGCATAAAAGAGGAGTCCATTATCTGTTGTCTATGTTGTCCCGGTATGGATGTCTAAGTCGAGAATAATCAATAGCGAGAAATCCAATGCGAGCTTTCTCCTTAGACCTTTGTACAGGCGGCATAGAGGTACCCCTTTGTGACACTTGGTTAAAACATGTGCATTGCGATGATCCGGTAGTCCAAGCTAATTAGGACAAGGTGCGGGCACTATTAGTATACTATGCATGAGGCTTGCAACTTGTAAGATATAATTTACATGATACATATGCTTTATTACTACCGTTGACAAAATTGTTTCATGTTTTCAAAATCAAAGCTCTAGCACAAATATAGCAATCGATGCTTTTCCTCTATGAGGACCATTCTTTTACTTTCATTGTTGAGTCAGTTCACCTATTTCTCTCCACCTCAAGAAGCAAACACTTGTGTGAACTGTGCATTGATTCCTACATATTTGCATATTGCACTTGTTATATTACTCTATGTTGACAATATCCATGAGATATACATGTTATAAGTTGAAAGCAACCGCTGAAACTTAATCTTCCATTGTGTTGCTTCAATGTCTTTACTTTGAATTATTGCTTTATGAGTTAACTTTTATGCAAGACTTATTGATGCTTGTCTTGAAGTGCTATTCATGAAAAGTCTTTGCTATATGATTCACTTGTTTACTCATGTCATATACATTGTTTTTATCGCTGCATTCACTACATATGCTTTACAAATAGTATGATCAAGATTATGATGGCATGTCACTCCAGAAATTATCTGTGTTATCGTTTTACCTGCTCGGGACGAGCAGAACTAAGCTTGGGGATGCTGATACGTCTCCGACGTATCGATAATTTCTTACGTTCCATGCCACATTATTGATGTTATCTACATGTTTTATGCACACTTCATGTCATATTCGTGCATTTTCTGGAACTAACCTATTAACAAGATGCCGAAGTGCTAGTTCCTGTTTTCTGCTGTTTTTGGTTTCAGAAATCCTAGTAACGAAATATTCTCGGAATTGGACGAAATCAACGCCCAGGTTCCTATTTTTCCCGGAACCATCCAGAACACCCGAGAGCCGCCAGAGGGAAGCCCTGGGGGCCCCACACCACACCCTGGCGCGGCCAGAGGGGGGGCCGCGCCGCCCTATGGTGTGGGCCCCCCAGAAGCCCTCCTGCGCCGCCTCTTCGCCTATTTAAAGCCTCCGTCGCGAAAACCCTGATGCGTTCGACGAAACCCACAGAAACCTTCCAGAGCCGCCGCCATCGCGAAGCCAAGATCTGGGGGACAGGAGTCTCTGTTCCAGCACGCTGCCAGAACGGGGAAGTGCCCCCGGAAGGCTTCTCCATCGACACCGCTGCCATCTTCACCGCCATCTTCATCACCGCTGCTGCTCCCATGAGGAGGGAGTAGTTCTCCATCGAGGCTCAGGGCTGTACCGGTAGCTATGTGGTTAATCTCTCTTCTATGTACTTCAATACAATGATCTCATGAGCTGCTTTACATGATTGAGATTCATATGAGTTTTGTATCACAATTCATCTATGTGCTACTCTAGTGATGTTATTAAAGTATTCTATTCCTCCTGCATGGTGTAAAGTGGACAGGGTGTGCATCATGTAGTTCTTGGCTTAGTTTATGATCGTGATCTCTTATGGATTGTGACGTTAACTATTACTATGATGGTATTGATGTGATCTATTTGGTTGTGTTGATCTATCTTACACTATAAGGTTACTTAAATATGAACAAATTGTGGAGCTTGTTAACTCCGGCATTGAGGGTTCGTGTAATCCTACGCAATGCGTTCATCATCCAACAAGAGTGTAGAGTATGCATTTATCTATTCTGTTATGTGATCAATGTTGAGAGTGTCCACTAGTGAAAGTGTAATCCCTAGGCCTTGTTCCTAAATACTGCTATCGCTGCTTGTTTCTTGTTTCTTTGCGTTACTCTCGTTTGCAATACTACCACCATCAACTACACGCCAGCAAGCTATTTTCTGGCACCGTTGCTACTGCTCATACTTATTTATACCACCTGTATTTCACTATCTCTTCGCCGAACTAGTGCACCTATTAGGTGTGTGATACGTCTCCGACGTATCGATAATTTCTTATGTTCCATGCCACATTATTGATGTTATCTACATGTTTTATGCACACTTTATGTCATATTCGTGCATTTTCTGGAACTAACCTATTAACAAGATGCCGAAGTGCCAGTTCCTGTTTTCTGCTGTTTTTGGTTTCAGAAATCCTAGTAACGAAATATTCTCGGAATCGGACGAAATCAACGCCCAAGTTCCTATTTTCACCGGAAGCATCCAGAACACACGAGAACCGCCAGAGAAGGGGGACAGGGCCACCAAACCACACCCCGGCGCGGCCCAAGGGGGGGGCGTGCCCCCCTATGGTTTGGGCAGCCCGTGGCCCCTCCGACTCCGACTCTTCGCCTATTTAAGCCGTCGTGACCTAAAACTTCGACACCGCTTGACGAAACCCACAGAAACCTTCCAGAGCCACCGCCATCGCGAAGCCAAGATCTGGGGGACAGGAGTCTCTGTTCCGGCACGCTGCCGGAGCGGGGAAGTGCCCCCGGAAGGCTTCTCCATCGACACCGCTGCCATCTCCACCGCCATCTTCATCACCGCTGCTGCTCCCATGAGGAGGGAGTAGTTCTCCATCGAGGCTCGGGGCTGTACCGGTAGCTATGTGGTTAATCTCTCTACTATGTACTTCAATACAATGATCTCATGAGCTGCTTTACATGATTGAGATTCATATGAGTTTTGTATCACTACTATCTATGTGCTACTCTAGCAAAGTTATTAAAGTAGTTCTATTCCTCCTGCACGTGTGTAAAGGTGACAGTGTGTGCACCGTGTTAGTACTTGGTTTATGCTACGATCATGATCTCTTGTAGATTGCGAAGTTAACTATTGCTATGATAATATTGATGTGATCTATTCCTCCTACATATGCATGAAGGTGACAGTGTGCATGCTATGTTAGTACTTGGTTTAATCTGTTGATCTATCTTACACTATAAGGTTACTTAAATATGAACAAATTGTGGAGCTTGTTAACTCCGGCATTGAGGGTTCGTGTAATCCTACGCAATGCGTTCATCATCCAACAAAAGTGTAGAGTATGCATTTATCTATTCTGTTATGTGATCAATGTTGAGAGTGTCCACTAGTGAAAGTCTAATCCCTAGGCCTTGTTCCTAAATACTGCTGCGTTACTACTGCTTGTTTCTTGTTTCTTTGTGTTACTCTCTTTGCAATACTACCACCATCAACTACACGCCCGACAAGCTATTTTACGGCACCGTTGCTACTGCTACTATATATTCATACCACCTGTATTTCACTATCTCTTCGCCGAACTAGTGCACCTATTAGGTGTGTTGGGGACACAAGAGACTTCTTGCTTTGTGGTTGCAGGGTTGCATGAGAGGGATATCTTTGACCTCTTCCTCCCTGAGTTCGATAAACCTTGGGTGATCCACTTAAGGGAAAACTTGCTGCTGTTCTACAAACCTCTGCTCTTGGAGGCCCAACACTGTCTACAGGAAAGGAGGGGGAACGTAGACATCAAGCACTTTTCTGGCGCCGTTGCCGGGGAGGAAAGGTAAAAGGTACTCACACTCCGTATCTCGGCTACTAAGCTATTTCCCGGCGTCGTAAGTACTCAAAGCTATTTCCTTTAGATCCTGCAATTGCATCTTTTTGTTTCTTGTTTACACTAGTAAGGCATAATGGAAAACATCTGTGAGCTTTTTATTCTATTTCCTGAGTCAAGACATGAATGGTTTAATGCGAAAATTAAAAAAACCCATGGAATCTTATTTGCATGCTAGTAGCAATGATATTAGTATGAACGCTTTGAACACCATTGTTGCTAATGATATGGAAAATTCTAAGCTTGGGGAAGCTGGTTTTGATGAGCATGATCTTTTTAGTCCCCCAAGCATTGAGGAGAAAATTTTCTTTGATGATACTTTGCCTCCTATTTATGATGATTATAATGATAGTGGTCTTTTGGTTCCACCTACTATGGAGAGTGAATTTGATTATGATTACAATATGCCTCCTATATTTGATGATAGCTACTTTGTTGAATTTGCTCCCACTACAACTACTAATAAAATTGATTATGCTTATGTGGAGAGTAATAATTTTATGCATGAGACTCATGATAAGAATGCTTTATGTGATACTTATATTGTTGAGTTTGCTCATGATGCTACTGAAAGTTATTATGAGAGAGGAAAATATGGTTGTAGAAATTTTCATGTTACTAAAACACCTCTCTATGTGCTGAAATTTTTGAAGCTATACTTGTTTTATCTTCCTATGCTTGTTACTTTGCTCTTCATGAACTTGTTTATTTACAAGATTCCTATGCATAGGAAGCATGTTAGACTTAAATGTGTTTTGAATTTGCCTCTTGATGCTCTCTTTTGCTTCAAATACTATTTCTTGCGAGTGCATCATTAAAACTGCTGAGCCCATCTTAATGGCTATAAAGAAAAGAACTTCTTGGGAGATAACCCATGTGTTATTTTGCTACAGTACTTTGTTTTTATTTTATGTCTTGGAAGTTTTTTACTACTGTAGCAACCTCTCCTTATCTTAGTTTTGTGTTTTGTTGTGCCAAGTAAAGTCTTTGATAGTAAAGTCAATACTAGATTTGGATTACTGCGCAGAAACTGTTTTCTTGCTGTCACGAATCTGGGCCTAATTCTCTGTAGGTAACTCAGAAAATTATGCCAATTTACGTGAGTGATCCTCAGATATGTACGCAACTTTCATTCAATTTGGGCATTTTCATCTGAGCAAGTCTGGTGCCATTTTAAAATTCGTCTTTACGGACTGTTCTGTTTTGACAGATTCTGCCTTTTATTTCGCATTGCTTCTTTCGCTGTGTTGGGTGGATTTCTTTATTCCATTACCTTCCTGTAGCTTTGGGCAATGTCCAGAAGTGTTAAGAATGATTGTGTCACCTCTGAACATGTGAGTTTTTGATTATGCACTAACCCTCTAATGAGTTTGTTTCGAGTTTGGTGTGAAGGAAGTTTTCAAGGGTCAAGAGAGGAGGATGATATACTACGATCAAGAAGAGTGAAAGCTCTAAGCTTGGGGATGCCCCAGTGGTTCACCCCTGCATATATCAAGAAGACTCAAGCGTCTAAGCTTGGGGATGCCCAAGGCATCCCCTTCTTCATCGACAAATTTATCAGGTTCCTCCCTTGAAACTATATTTTTATTCGGTCACATCTTATGTACTTTACTTGGAGCGTCTGTGTGCTTTTGTTTTTGTTTGTGTTTGAATAAATTGGATTACATCATGCTTGTGTGGGAGAGAGACACGCTCCGCTGGTTCGTATGAACACATGTGTTCTTAGCTCATAATATTCATGGCGAAGTTTCTTCTTCGTTAAATTGTTATATGGTTGGAATTGGAAAATGATACATGTAGTAATTTGCTATAATGTCTTGGGTAATGTGATACTTGGCAATTGTTGTGCTCATGTTTAAGCTCTTGCATCATATGCTTTGCACCTATTAATGAAGAAATACATAGAGCATGCTAAAATTTGGTTTGCATATTTGGTTTCTCTAAGGTCTAGATAATTTCTAGTATTGAGTTTGAACAACAAGGAAGACGGTGTAGAGTCTTATAATGTTTTCAATATGTCTTTTATGTGAGTTTTGCTGCACCGGTTCATCCTTGTGTTTGTTTCAAACAACCTTGCTAGCCTAAACCTTGTATCGAGAGGGAATACTTCTCATGCATCCAAATCCTTGAGCCAAACAACACTATGCCATTTGTGTCCACCATACCTACCTACTACATGGTATTTCCTGCCATTCCAAAGTAAATTGCTTGAGTGCTACCTTTAAACAATTCAAAATTTATCACCTCTGATTTGTGTCAATGTTTTATAGCTCATGAGGAAGTATGTGGTGTTTATCTTTCAATCTTGTTGGGCAACTTTCACCAACGGACTAGTGGCTTCATCCGCTTATCCAATAATTTTGCAAAAAGAGCTGGCAATGGGATTCCCAGTCCCAAATTAATTAACAAAAGTAGACACTCCTCCATGGTATGTGATTGTTGGACGGCACCCGAAGGATTCGGTTAGCCATGGCTTGTGTAAGCAAAGGTTGGGAGGAGTGTCATCATAATAAAACTAAAATAAAAAGGCACTCCTTCATGGTATGAGATTGTTGGCAGGCACCCGAGGATTCGGTTAGCCATGGTTTGTGAAAAAAGGTTGGAAGGAGTGCCATCCAAAAATAAAATAAAATGGGAGCCGCTCTTTGAAGGTTTGTCTGGCAAGGGGGTTAGAGTACCCGCTACCATTCGTTGACAACAACATACACCTCTCAAAACTTTATTTTTTATGCTCTCTTTATGTTTTCAAAATAAAAGCTCTAGCACAAATATAGCAATCGATGCTTTTCCTCTATGGAGGACCATTCTTTTGCTTTCATTGTTGAGTCAGTTCACCTATTTCTCTCCATCCCAAGAAGCAAACACTTGTGTGAACTGTGCATTGATTCCTACATATTTGCATATTGCATTTGTTATATTGCTTTGCATTGACAACTATCCATGAGATATACATGTTACAAGTTGAAAGCAACCGCTGAAACTTAATCTTCTTTTATGCTGCTTCAATACCTTTACTTTGAATTATTGCTTTATGAGTTAACTCTTATGCAAGACTTATTGATGCTTGTCTTGAAGTGCTATTCATGAAAAGTCTTTGCTATATGATTCACTTGTTTACTCATGTCATATACATTGTTTTGATCGCTGCATTCGCTACATATGCTTTACAAATAGTATGATCAAGGTTATGATGGCATGTCACTCCAGAAATTATCTTTGTTATCGTTTTACCTGCTCGGGACGAGCAGAACTAAGCTTGGGGATGCTGATACGTCTCCGACGTATCGATAATTTCTTATGTTCCATGCCACATTATTGATGTTATCTACATGTTTTATGCACACTTTATGTCATATTCGTGCATTTTCTGGAACTAACCTATTAACAAGATGCCGAAGTGCCAGTTCCTGTTTTCTGCTGTTTTTGGTTTCAGAAATCCTAGTAACGAAATATTCTCGGAATCGGACGAAATCAACGCCCAAGTTCCTATTTTCACCGGAAGCATCCAGAACACACGAGAACCGCCAGAGAAGGGGGACAGGGCCACCAAACCACACCCCGGCGCGGCCCAAGGGGGGGGCGCGCCCCCCTATGGTTTGGGCAGCCCGTGGCCCCTCCGACTCCGACTCTTCGCCTATTTAAGCCGCCGTGACCTAAAACTTCGACACCGCTTGACGAAACCCACAGAAACCTTCCAGAGCCGCCGCCATCGCGAAGCCAAGATCTGGGGGACAGGAGTCTCTGTTCCGGCACGCTGCCGGAGCGGGGAAGTGCCCCCGGAAGGCTTCTCCATCGACACCGCTGCCATCTCCACCGCCATCTTCATCACCGCTGCTGCTCCCATGAGGAGGGAGTAGTTCTCCATCGAGGCTCGGGGCTGTACCGGTAGCTATGTGGTTAATCTCTCTACTATGTACTTCAATACAATGATCTCATGAGCTGCTTTACATGATTGAGATTCATATGAGTTTTGTATCACTACTATCTATGTGCTACTCTAGCAAAGTTATTAAAGTAGTTCTATTCCTCCTGCACGTGTGTAAAGGTGACAGTGTGTGCACCGTGTTAGTACTTGGTTTATGCTACGATCATGATCTCTTGTAGATTGCGAAGTTAACTATTGCTATGATAATATTGATGTGATCTATTCCTCCTACATATGCATGAAGGTGACAGTGTGCATGCTATGTTAGTACTTGGTTTAATCTGTTGATCTATCTTACACTATAAGGTTACTTAAATATGAACAAATTGTGGAGCTTGTTAACTCCGGCATTGAGGGTTCGTGTAATCCTACGCAATGCGTTCATCATCCAACAAAAGTGTAGAGTATGCATTTATCTATTCTGTTATGTGATCAATGTTGAGAGTGTCCACTAGTGAAAGTCTAATCCCTAGGCCTTGTTCATAAATACTGCTGCGTTACTACTGCTTGTTTACTGTTTCACTGTGTTACTACTGCTGCAATACTACCACCATCAACTACACGCCAGCAAGCTATTTTCTGGCACCATTGCTACTGCTACTATATATTCATACCACCTGTATTTCACTATCTCTTCGCCGAACTAGTGCACCTATTAGGTGTGTTGGGGACACAAGAGACTTCTTGCTTTGTGGTTGCAGGGTTGCATGAGAGGGATATCTTTGACCTCTTCCTCCCTGAGTTCGATAAACCTTGGGTGATCCACTTAAGGGAAAACTTGCTGCTGTTCTACAAACCTCTGCTCTTGGAGGCCCAACACTGTCTACAGGAAAGGAGGGGGAACGTAGACATCAGTGTGTTGGGGACACAAGAGACTTCTTGCTTTGTGGTTGCAGGGTTGCATGAGAGGGATATCTTTGACCTCTTCCTCCCTGAGTTCGATAAACCTTGGGTGATCCACTTAAGGGAAAACTTGCTGCTGTTCTACAAACCTCTGCTCTTGGAGGCCCAACACTGTCTACAGGAAAAGGAGGGGGAAGTAGACATCAGTAAGGGGAAACTATGAGTCTCGTGTTATGTCACTTGAACTTAGGTTGGGATCAAACATGAATGCAACCCTAGGGTATCAAGTGGCATGAGTCTGCGGCCCAACAAAAGTTCAGCCTTTCGTTATTGTCAGGGATGACCATGTCAAATCTTTTTCCACCTTTATCTTTAGATACTAGTCTAAGATAAGGACTGAAACCCTTACCCACCTTTATCTTTAGGATTGAAACTACCTATGGGTACCCAACTCAAATGAACAGGGTTTGGGCACCCAAACCTGACATGACATACACAGTAGGGAATTTTCTCCCCTACTGTTTTTGTGTCAAAAAAAACCTGACATGACAAGTAATTGGTAGGAATGCCTGGTACAACCTATACATGTGGGTATATTCTCAAACCTTATCCATCTTATGTATGATATGAACTTCCATGTCATATGTGTGATTGTGCAATATCATGTCACATACTTAGTTGTGTGTGTAAGCTATGAAATGTTGTTATTTACTTATGTTTGTGATGTGATGTTAGTGTAGACTTCATGTTGAGATGATACTTTTTGTTCAAGTGCTATCAATGAAAGTGAATTATATGTATATTGCTGATCCAGCCAATGGGTATCACCATGGGAGTTCATACCAATGGATAAGGGTATGATTAAACTTTTTACCCACGAGCTATATGTAATATGTGAATGGGGTATGGGTATGAGTATGGCATTACTCTACCTGCATCACCCTACCCATGCATTGCCATCCTTTCTAGTACCTTTTTCTCATCATGGGTATTTAATTGTTCTAGGGGTATATTATTTTGATTTTACATGGCAAAATCTTACTTTGCTTCTGTTTCCTCCATTTATTTTATTTTAATATTAATCATTAATTGTTGCATGATTACTTTTTGGCCATTTAAAAGTGGTTTACTAGAAATTGCAAAAAAGGTTTGTGCTCATTTTCTATTTGTTTAATAGTAGTCATATTCTGTTTCATCATACTTGTTTTTAATCTTTAGCTAGTTCCGTTATTTTGATTGTTGTTCCTAGTTCCATTTTTATCCAGCACGGAACCGGTTTCGTCCTCCCCGCTCCCGTGAGCAGCAGGGCGAACCCTAGCCCCCGCAGGTGCCCCTCCTCCCTGATACGTCTCCGACGTATCGATAATTTCTTATGTTCCATGCCACATTATTGATGTTATCTACATGTTTTATGCACACTTTATGTCATATTCGTGCATTTTCTGGAACTAACCTATTAACAAGATGCCGAAGTGCCAGTTCCTGTTTTCTGCTGTTTTTGGTTTCAGAAATCCTAGTAACGAAATATTCTCGGAATTGGACGAAATCAACGCCCAGGTTCCTATTTTACCCGGAAGCATCCAGAACACACGAGAACCACCAGAGAGGGGGCACAGGCCCACCAAACCCTAGGCCGGCGCGGCCAGGGGGGGCCCGCGCCACCCTATGGTGTGGGCACCCCTTCGACCCTCCTGCGCCGCCTCTTCGCCTATTTAAAGCCTCCGTCGCGAAAACCCTGATGCGTTCGACGAAACCCACAGAAACCTTCCAGAGCCGCCGCCATCGCGAAGCCAAGATCTGGGGGACAGGAGTCTCTGTTCCGGCACGCCGCCGGGACGGGGAAGTGCCCCCGGAAGGCTTCTCCATCGACACCGCTGCCATCTCCACCGCCATCTTCATCACCGCTGCTGCTCCCATGAGGAGGGAGTAGTTCTCCATCGAGGCTCGGGGCTGTACCGGTAGCTATGTGGTTAATCTCTCTTCTATGTACTTCAATGCAATGATCTCATGAGCTGCTTTACATGATTGAGATTCATATGAGTTTTGTATCACAATTCATCTATGTGCTACTCTAGTGATGTTATTAAAGTATTCTATTCCTCCTGCATGGTGTAAAGTGGACAGGGTGTGCATCATGTAGTTCTTGGCTTAGTTTATGATCGTGATCTCTTATGGATTGTGAAGTTAACTATTACTATGATGGTATTGATGTGATCTATTTGGTTGTGTTGATCTATCTTACACTATAAGGTTACTTAAATATGAACAAATTGTGGAGCTTGTTAACTCCGGCATTGAGGGTTCGTGTAATCCTACGCAATGCGTTCATCATCCAACAAGAGTGTAGAGTATGCATTTATCTATTCTGTTATGTGATCAATGTTGAGAGTGTCCACTAGTGAAAGTGTAATCCCTAGGCCTTGTTCCTAAATACTGCTATCGCTGCTTGTTTACTGTTTTACTGCGTTACTACTGCTGCAATACTACCACCATCAACTACACGCCAGCAAGTTATTTTCTGGCACCGTTGCTACTGCTCATATATATTCATACCACCTGTATTTCACTATCTCTTCGCCGAACTAGTGCACCTATTAGGTGTGTTGGGGACACAAGAGACTTCTTGCTTTGTGGTTGCAGGGTTGCATGAGAGGGATATCTTTGACCTCTTCCTCCCTGAGTTCGCTAAACCTTGGGTGATCCACTTAAGGGAAAACTTGCTGCTGTTCTACAAACCTCTGCTCTTGGAGGCCCAACACTGTCTACAGGAAAGGAGGGGGAACGTAGACATCAAGCTATTTTCTGGCGCCGTTGCCGGGGACCAGAAAGCTACACAACAGGGATTTCCTCCCTCATCAACCACGCGCCAGTCCTGGACAGCATCAAGTATTTTCTGGCGCCGTTGCCGGGGAGGAAAGGTAAAAGGTACTCACACTCCGGATCTCGGCTACTAAGCTATTTTCGCCGTTGTAAGTACTCGAAGCTATTTCCTTTAGATCCTGCAATTGCATCTTTTTGTTTCTTGTTTACACTAGTAAGGCATAATGGAAAACAACAAAAATATGAGAGATCTTTATGAACTTTATCTTGAATTAGGACATGATGTGTTTGAAGAGAAAATTAAAAAACCCATGGAACTTTATATGCATGCTAATGGGAATGTTATTGATATAAATTCTTTGAACACTATTGTTGCTAATGCTATGGAAAATTCTAAGCTTGGGGAAGCTGGTTTTGATGAGCATGATCTTTTTAGTCCCCCAAGCATTGAGGAGGAAATTTTCTTTGATGATACTTTGCCTCCCATTTATGATGATTATAATGATAGTAGCCTTTTGGTTCCGCCTGTTATGGAGGATAAATTTGATTATGATTACAATATGCCTCCTATATTTCATGATGAGAATAATAATGATAGCTACTTTGTTGAATTTGCTCCCATAACAACTAATAAAATTGATTATGCTTATGTGGAGAGTAATAATTTTATGCATGAGACTCATGATAAGAATGCTTTATGTGATAGTTATATTGTTGAGTTTGCTCATGATGCTACTGAAAGTTATTATGAGAGAGGAAAATATGGTTGCAGAAATTTTCATGTTACTAAAACACCTCTCTATGTGCTGAAATTTTTGAAGCTATACTTGTTTTATCTTCCTATGCTTGTTACTTTGCTTTTCATGAACTTGTTTATTTACAAGATTCCTATGCATAGGAAGCATGTTAGACTTAAATGTGTTTTGAATTTGCCTCTGGATGCTCTCTTTCGCTTCAACTACTATTTCTTATGAGTGCATCATTAAAACTACTGAGCCCATCTTAATGGCTATAAAGAAAGAACTTCTTGGGAGATAACCCATGTGTTATTTTGCTACAGTACTTTGTTTTATATTTGTGCCTTGGAAGTTGTTTACTACTGTAGCAACCTCTCCTTATCTTAGTTTTGTGTTTTGTTGTGCCAAGTAAAGTCTTTGATAGTAAAGTCAATACTAGATTTGGATTACTGCACAGAAACTGTTTTCTTGCTGTCACGAATCTGGGCTTAATTCTCTGTAGGTAACTCAGAAAATTATGCCAATTTACGTGAGTGATCCTCAGATATGTACACAACTTTCATTCAATTTGAGCATTTTCATCTGAGCAAGTCTGGTGCCATTTTAAAATTCGTCTTTACGGACTGTTATGTTTTGACAGATTCTACCTTTTATTTCGCATTGCCTCTTTTGCTATGTTGGATGAATTTCTTTGATCCATTAATGTCCAGTAGCCTTATGCAATGTCCAGAAGTGTTAAGAATGATTGTGTCACCTCTGAATATGTTAATTTTTATTGTCGCTAACCCTCTAATGAGTTGTTCTAAGTTTGGTGTGGAGGAAGTTTTCAAGGATCAAGAGAGGAGTATGATGCAACATGATCAAGGAGAGTGAAAGCGCTAAGCTTGGGGATGCCCCGGTGGTTCACCCCTGCATATTCTAAGAAGACTCAAGCGTCTAAGCTTGGGGATGCCCAAGGCATCCCCTTCTTCATCGACAACATTATCAGGTTCCTCCCCTGAAACTATATTTTTATTCCATCACATCTTATGTGCTTTGCTTGGAGCGTCGGTTTGTTTTTGTTTTTTGTTTTGTTTGAATAAAATGGATCCTAGCATTCACTTTATGGGAGAGAGACACGCTCCGCTGTAGCATATGGACAAGTATGTCCTTGGTTTCTACTCATAGTATTCATGGCGAAGTTTCTTCTTCGTTAAATTGTTATATGGTTGGAATTGGAAAATGATACATGTAGTAATTGCTATTAATGTCTTGGGTAATGTGATACTTGGCAATTGTTGTGCTCATGATTAAGCTCTTGCATCATATGCTTTGCACCCATTAATGAAGAAATACATAGAGCATGCTAAAATTTGGTTTGCGTATTTGGTTTCTCTAAGGTCTAGATAATTTCTAGTATTGAGTTTGAACAACAAGGAAGACGGTGTAGAGTCTTATAATGTTTTCAATATGTCTTTTATGTGAGTTTTGCTGCACCGGTTCATCCTTGTGTTTGTTTCAAATAAGCCTTGCTAGCCTAAACCTTGTATCGAGAGGGAATACTTCTCATGCATCCAAAATACTTGAGCCAACCACTAAGCCATTTGTGTCCACCATACCTACCTACTACATGGTATTTTCCGCCATTCCAAAGTAAATTGCTTGAGTGCTACCTTTAAAATTCCATCATTCACCTTTGCAATATATAGCTCATGGGACAAATAGCTTAAAAACTATTGTGGTATTGAATATGTACTTATGCACTTTATCTCTTATTAAGTTGCTTGTTGTGCGATAACCATGTTTCTGGGGACGCCATCAACTACTCTTTGTTGAATTTCATGTGAGTTGCTATGCATGTTCGTCTTGTCTGAAGTAAGAGCGATCTACCACCTTATGGTTAAGCATGCATATTGTTAGAGAAGAACATTGGGCCGCTAACTAAAGCCATGATCCATGGTGGAAGTTTCAGTTTTGGACAAATATCCTCAATCTCATATGAGAAAATTATTAATTGTTGCCACATGCTTATGCATAAAAGAGGAGTCCATTATCTGTTGTCTATGTTGTCCCGGTATGGATGTCTAAGTTGAGAATAATCAATAGCGAGAAATCCAATGCGAGCTTTCTCCTTAGACCTTTGTACAGGCGGCATAGAGGTACCCCTTTGTGACACTTGGTTAAAACATGTGCATTGCGATGATCCGGTAGTCCAAGCTAATTAGGACAAGGTGCGGGCACTATTAGTATACTATGCATGAGGCTTGCAACTTGTAAGATATAATTTACATGATACATATGCTTTATTACTACCGTTGACAAAATTGTTTCATGTTTTCAAAATCAAAGCTCTAGCACAAATATAGCAATCGATGCTTTTCCTCTATGGAGGACCATTCTTTTACTTTCAATGTTGAGTCAGTTCACCTATTTCTCTCTACCTCAAGAAGCAAACACTTGTGTGAACTGTGCATTGATTCCTACATATTTGCATATTGCACTTGGTATATTACTCTATGTTGACAATTATCCATGAGATATACATGTTACAAGTTGAAAGCAACCGCTGAAACTTAATCTTCTTTTATGTTGCTTCAATACCTTTACTTTGAATTATTGCTTTATGAGTTAACTTTTATGCAAGACTTATTGA
Source organism: Lolium perenne (assembly GCF_019359855.2). Classification (NCBI taxonomy): domain Eukaryota; kingdom Viridiplantae; phylum Streptophyta; class Magnoliopsida; order Poales; family Poaceae; genus Lolium; species Lolium perenne. Next base: position 80,924,838 of record NC_067249.2, read on the forward strand.
TGCTTGTCTTGAAATGCTATTCATGAAAAGTCTTTGCTTTATGATTCACTTGTTTACTCATGTCATATACATTGTTTTGATCGCTGCATTCACTACATATGCTTTACAAATAGTATGATCAAGGTTATGATGGCATGTCACTCCAGAAATTATCTGTGTTATCGTTTTGCCTGCTCGGGACGAGCAGAACTAAGCTTGGGGATGCTGATACGTCTCCGACGTATGGATAATTTCTTACGTTCCATGCCACATTATTGATGTTATCTACATGTTTTATGCACACTTTATGTCATATTCGTGCATTTTCTGGAACTAACCTATTAACAAGATGCCGAAGTGCCAGTTCCTGTTTTCTGCTGTTTTTGGTTTCAGAAATCCTAGTAACGAAATATTCTCGGAATTGGACGAAATCAACGCCCAGGTTCCTATTTTACCCGGAAGCATCCAGAACACACGAGAACCACCAGAGAGGGGGCACAGGCCCACCAAATCCTAGGCCGGCGCGGCCAGGGGGGGCCCGCGCCACCCTATGGTGTGGGCACCCCTTCGACCCTCCTGCGCCGCCTCTTCGCCTATTTAAAGCCTCCGTCACGAAAACCCTGATGCGTTCGACGAAACCCACAGAAACCTTCCAGAGCCGCCGCCATCGCGAAGCCAAGATCTGGGGGACAGGAGTCTCTGTTCCGGCACGCCGCCGGGACGGGGAAGTGCCCCCGGAAGGCTTCTCCATCGACACCGCTGCCATCTCCACCGCCATCTTCATCACCGCTGCTGCTCCCATGAGGAGGGAGTAGTTCTCCATCGAGGCTCGGGGCTGTACCGGTAGCTATGTGGTTAATCTCTCTTCTATGTACTTCAATGCAATGATCTCATGAGCTGCTTTACATGATTGAGATTCATATGAGTTTTGTATCACAATTCATCTATGTGCTACTCTAGTGATGTTATTAAAGTATTCTATTCCTCCTGCATGGTGTAAAGTGGACAGGGTGTGCATCATGTAGTTCTTGGCTTAGTTTATGATCGTGATCTCTTATGGATTGTGAAGTTAACTATTACTATGATGGTATTGATGTGATCTATTTGGTTGTGTTGATCTATCTTACACTATAAGGTTACTTAAATATGAACAAATTGTGGAGCTTGTTAACTTCGGCATTGAGGGTTCGTGTAATCCTACGCAATGCGTTCATCATCCAACAAGAGTGTAGAGTATGCATTTATCTATTCTGTTATGTGATCAATGTTGAGAGTGTCCACTAGTGAAAGTGTAATCCCTAGGCCTTGTTCCTAAATACTGCTATCGCTGCTTGTTTCTTGTTTCTTTGCATTACTACGCTGCAATACTACCACCATCAACTACACGCCGACAAGTTATTTTTACGGCACCGTTGCTACTGCTCATATATATTCATACCACCTGTATTTCACTATCTCTTCGCCGAACTAGTGCACCTATTAGGTGTGTTGGGGACACAAGAGACTTCTTGCGTTGTGGTTGCAGGGTTGCATGAGAGGGATATCTTTGACCTCTTCCTCCCTGAGTTCGATAAACCTTGGGTGATCCACTTAAGGGAAAACTTGCTGCTGTTCTACAAACCTCTGCTCTTGGAGGCCCAACACTGTCTACAGGAAAGGAGGGGGAACGTAGACATCAAGCTATTTTCTGGCGCCGTTGCCGGGGACCAGAAAGCTACACAACAGGGATTTCCTCCCTTGTCAACCACGCGCCAGTCCTGGACAGCATCACTCCCCTCCCACGCTGCTGCCAGAGGGCTTCGCCGAGAAATGCCCCGGGGGCGGCGGTGGGGCCTCCTCTCCGTCTCGCTTGGTGGCGGCGGCGTGGGCCGGGACGGTCGGCAGGGATGATGTTTCAGGAGGCGATAGTGCTCGACCATGATGCGAGGACTGCGCGGCTCCGGCGGGGTGGCGGCCCGGCTGGCTTCTTGTTGGCGCGTCCCGACACCGGTGCGACTGTGACCATGGGTGGTGGTGGCAGACCCAGATCTGAGCCGGCGGGCCTAGGGCTAGTCCATTTCTGGGCAGTCTCGGGCTGGGTTGGCCCGAGGTGTCTGGTCTCAGGGAAGCAGGGTGTTTCCTTTTGCCCCCGAGGGAAGTGGATAGAGCTGGTTGAGACCGTCGCCGGTGACAGGCAGGGATGGCGGTGCTCGGGCGTCCTATGCAATCGATCTTGGTAGGGACCAAGATGTCCCTCTCTGGTATGCTCCGGCTGGAGAATGTTGGGGATCTATGGTTGGGAGGAGGTGTTCCAATGGTACGGTGGCAGTCTCCGTCATCGCCTTCCTATTTCCATCTGGCCACTCTGGACTGCCGGGGGATGGTGTGTCTCAGTTTCTGTTCCTGCTGGACTGGTGTGGCACCACTGGGTTTTTTTTTGGCTTGCAGGGACGCTTGTGTGCTCGATGGTGTGTTTGCGAAAGCAATGCAAGGCGTATGCCATTGATGGCGACGATGCTGGAGGCGTGGCCAAGACACACATCTTGTCGTTGGTTGCTTGCCCCTGGGCACTGTCTGCTCTCCTAGTTACTAGTGATCCCTCCGAGCTCCTCCTCGAAACTCCTATTCGTTGAGGTCATGCGCCAGCTAGTGCCCGGCTCCATATAGACAGTGTGACTTCCCTCTGCAAAAGCACTGCACAGCTTGCCCGTGCTGGCAACGATGAAGCTCGCGAGCGCTGTTTTCCTTCCTAGAGACGTTGTCCTGAAGCTTCCCCCTTTGAAGTCTGGAGTTTCGCGATCTTAACTAACGTAGTTAGCTAGTTCCTAGGATGTTGGTGGTCCTATGTGTGACGCCCAAAACTGGTACCATGAGGATTCCAGCGATTCCGCCGAAATCCACACGTATCGATTCTGAGACGCCCTCCGACACGAGGTGCGGGACGAATTACACACGTGATGCCAAAGGAATTACCACGAGAAGTAATGTTACAACATGTTTATAGTAGATCCCACAAGAAACGTATATTAAAACAACGACTCCAGCAAGTCAAGAATACAAAAATACAATACAAGATCTGAATCATACAGAAGATCAAATACGTCCAAGTACAAACAAGATACAAATTGGACTAAGAGTCCCGAAGATAACCAGTGGCGTCCATAACCCTGCCCAAGCCAAACCGGAAGGGTAACCTTGCTAACATCTTCAACTCATACATGTTTAAGTCGGGACAAGGGTTGCCGACAAAAGGGGGAGAAGACAAAGGAGAAAGAAAGGCGAGAGTAAGTACCAAAGACACGTACTTGCGAGATAAGACCGGTTATGCTCGCCGGTGGGCAATATAAATTGCTCGAATATATGGTAGAGTTTAGTGGTGACAACGCTTGTACTAACCAATAGAGACACGCTACAACATCCGTATAATAGAGAAGGTGAGAGAGCGCAAAAGCTAACAGTTCTATACTCTGCAAACATAACCCAACTGATGCATTCCCTCTTCGCAAATGAAAAAGTACTAACAAGAGCACTCACACCGTTGACAAGTTTTATTAGATATTGGTTGTAGTAATGCTATATTACTAAGCAAATTGTTAGCAAATTATTAGCAGCAAGTATAAGGTGTAAGTTGTTCTATGATCAAGCTATACAATTCCAAATCGTCTATAACCACGGACACGGCTTATCGATAAGATGTATACCCTGCAGGGGTTGCCCAAATGTAACCATACGCATGCTCGAACCCGCTTAATTGTGGCGGAGTCTCACAACAAGACTGTTCCCAGTTCAACAAGAAAGTCTAGTGGGGGCCACCCGACTAAGTTACATGTGATGAAGTTCGGCCGTACTCCGACGCGAACTCAGGGTTTGCGTCGGCGGCTAGGCGTGCAAACCACACGCTTCGATAAACATCCTGCAAGGTACATTACAGAATATAAACATCCGGAGACAACATGAAGTAAACGTCCGGAGACAACATGAAGTAAAGCAAGGCATACATGTCATAGGCAAATAAAACTAAGGTTGTGCCCCCCCCCCTTTTCAACAGAATTGAGAAAAGGTAATGGGTGTACACTAGTAGAAACAAGGGCTTTTATCCTGTCCTCGAAAGTGCTTTTGCACCGGATTTGGCACGAACCGGTGCTAAAGGGGTCATTAGCACCGGTTTGTGCGGTCTGCACGTCCAGGGGGCATTAGCACCGGTTCGTGCGGGACCTTTTGCACCGGTTCGTAACACGAACCGGTGCAAAAGGGTTGGCGTCAGCCACAAACTCTTTTGCACCGGTTCGTGTTACGAACCGGTGCAAAAGGTCTACCCTTTTACACCGGTTCGTAACACGAACCGCTGCAAAAGGTTTTTCTGCTCCCCACGCACCTCCACCCCCCCCCCGTGGATCGCCTTTTTTAACACTGTAAAATAGAAAAGAAAATGATAGATTATTCAAAAAATAAAATCTTTTGAGATTCATGTATGTTATGCAACCTACTATTAGGGAAAATTAACAAATTTGAATTTTCACATTTATTGCAAAAAATGTTGAAAAATGGTAAAACCGCATTAACTTTTGCATACGACGTCGGAAAAAACGTATAATATATCAAAATCATCGTGGGAAAAAATTACATCCGAATTCACCGGGGTTTACCCGGTTAGCTAATTTTTAGATTTTGAAAATTCCAAATGAAAATATGAAAGCGGGAAGATTTTAGTTTTTTTCCAGAAATTTAGGATTTCATATTTTTTTATTTTTTAAAATTAAAATTAATAATTGCATCCTGCATAAAGATTGCTATTACTTTTTAGGTTTTAGGTTTGGCAAAAAAAAATTAAAAAATTGAAAATAATTAAAAATAATACAAATTATAATGTTAATGTTTATTTATTTATTCAAGATTATTATTACAACATTACTTTGGTTTATTAAAATAATTATTTGAAATTCGAACAATAAAGAAATATGACATCGATCGACATGTTAATAGGATTGATATGATACTACTATCACATACATGTGCACGAAGCACTTGGATGCGGGATGGAAAGGAACTTGGAAGTTAAGCGTGCTAGTGCTAGAGTAGTGGGAGGATGGGTGACCGAGCGGGAAGTTTGAGCATGAGTAAGTAATTGGATTAGAGATAAGGGTAGTTAGAGACTAAACTTCTAAAATAACTAAAATATTAGAAATTCCGAAAAAAGAAAAAAAAAGGGAGTAGAAAATAATTCGAAAAAAGTGTTTTTCTGCCGCGGCAGCATTTTGGGACGTTTTTCTGCCGCGGCAGACCCTTTAGCACCGGTTCGTATTACGAACCGGTGCAAAAGCTCTCCCGCCGAGCGCCCCACAGCCGGCCACGTGGAGACCCCTTTAGCACCGGTTCGTAAGCGAATCGGTGCAAAAGCGGGGGCCTTTTGCACCGGATGGTTTGCACCGGTTGGCCATCCGGTGCATATGGCCATTACCAACCGGTGCAAAAGGCCATATTTCTACTAGTGGTAGGGGGTCCCAATAATCATCCTCACGTACGGGTTGAGCGCTCAATCTCGGAACATATAACAAGAACTCAAGTTCTAGGGGACATTAGCGAGACAAAGATCTGAAGATTTCGCAAAGGGGCTCACGGATACCAATGCTTACAATTTTAGTTGTTTACATTAAAATAAAGCATGATTATCTCCAACAACTAAGATAGCATGTGATAACCTCCCAACAAACCCAACAAATATAGAGATAATAGCATATCCCTGAACATGCGCTATGACTCAAAAGGCTCAACCAACCAACAACGACGATAGGTAGCAGATAGGTAACACGGCTCATATGGGTAATAGTGGAATAGGACACGTGAATCGAAAGAATTGCAACATAAGGATATCAAGAGAGCAACGAGCATGAAAATGTAAAATAGGTGAAGGAGGTGGGCTCGCCTGTGAAAAGCTGCAGAAGAACTTGTCGTATATCACAACACCACTTCGTGATCCTATCTGAGAAGAAGCAAATGTTGGAACACACAACGAGTGTAAGTCTTACTACTACAGAGAAGAATCAGCATGATCAGGATATGGCATGCATGGCATGGTAGAAATGGTGCAGTGCAATTTGTCCATATTAATCGAAGTCGGAACCCCAGACAAACAAATTAGGGTTGGAGTTGCATTTGTACCGACAATGTTAAATGTTTATTAGCATGGCAGTAGCATGGCAATGGTGAGCTACTCCATTTAGATGGAAAAGGGATAAGATAACAGTCCCGCACAATTCTATATTTATTTATTAGGTGAATTTCTCTTACCCGAACAACCACATATGAAATACGATGCAACATGATATGAAAGATGTCGTCGTGGTGAACAGACAGATGCCATAGGATGGCTTAGATTGGGGCCGAATGGACGCTAGAGGATTCGGGGGAGGGTTTGTGATCAGATGGGATGAACTTCCGGATGGTTTCCTCAAGAACTTGGCCAAGGCCAGAGGTTGAAGAAGAAAGACACAAGGAAGAACTCGCTCTAGATCACTTTCTTCATTGATTCTCACAGGTTACAGGTTTGTGCTTCGTGCCTTCCTATTTCCGTGCGTGCCCGTAAGGAGGGCTGCCCCCTCTCCTTATATAGGGGAGAGGATGGCTTACAGTGCAAGAAACCCTAATGGTATCTTTGACTAGACAAACTACTTTACAAAGCTACTTTACAAAGCTACTTTAATCATAGATGACACCGGGGTCCTCTTTAATTAGGGAGGCTGACGTCCTCCGGCTTCTTTCTCCGTCATCTTCTTCTTTATCGTCAGCCCTTCATTTAAAGCTACTTTGCTTAGCTCATCTTTGTCTTCTAGCTCTGGAGAGGATCTTTGACCAGTCTTGCCGACATGCTCTTCTTTCCGGTGACCCGGTACCTTTTCTATCCGGTTCCGGTATCCCTCCCCTGAGGATACCGGCTTAGTCCTGCTCAGCCAACCGCCTATCTTATGCTCCGGTATGAACATTTAACCGGTATCCTGATGGCTCAAACCATCCGGTTTGGCATGCCTTTGGCATACCGGGGGTCATCCCCCCAACATTAGTCCCCGGAGCTGGTATAGTCTGGCGGATCCTATCCAACAGACCATGCCAGGTTCTCACGTCTTTGGATACCGGTTTAATCCATCCGGCGTTGGGCTCGGATCCGGCATCTTTGCCCGGATTTTCATTATCTTTCTTTGCAAGTCATTCTCCGGTATCTTATCCTCCGGCATCTTAGCCATTAAACACCTCCTCGGCGAAGTCGAGAATATCTTGGGCCCCGCGCCTGACAGAGACATGCGCACTGTGACTGACGTGCCAGTGTCAGGGGTCACTTCCCTTCGGCTTCTGCGCCAACATTTATGGCGGCACACCGGATCCTCATGGCCGTTCCAGATCCGTGTGGCCTTCTTGTGACAAACTGTTTTCTGTACACGTATTTGCGTGCCACGTGGCGGCCCGTGGGGCGAACCGTCGCGGCCCACGATCTGAACCACCGAGGCCCAGCGGTTTTCTGGCCCAGATCACCCTCTTCCTTTATAAAGCAAAACCGCTCCTTCTCCTTGCTCTCCTCGCATTCTCCACTTCTTCGCGCTTAGTGCCTTTGCCCTCTGCGCCTCCGCCTCTCCGTTCGCCGTTCAAGCTCCGCCGCCCGACGGACTTCCGCTGCCGTTCCGCCGGACGCTGCCGAACTTCACCGCGTGCAGAACCTCCGTAGCACACCTGCCGCAGTTGCGGCATTAGCGCTTCCTCGAGTTCTTCCTCACCTCGCCGTCGACGGACCCCTTCGCCGGCCGCAGGCTCACCATCTCTCCGGCAGACCCCTTCTTCTGCAACTTCGCCGCCTCAGGTTAGGCCCGACATGCCTCTACCTCTTTTCTTCTTGCTTTCCAGATCTTGGGGCGGTAGAGTATTTATCCCCTCTTTATTTTGCTTTTTCTCTTACTCGTAGATCTTTGCGCGAGGGTCTTTCTGGGGAAAACTGTTTTTCGGTAGATTCCGGCGTCGTCCAGATCTATATCTCTAGCGAAGGGTCTCTCCCCGCCGCCACCTCTAGTAACCAAGGCAGTAGTACTTCCGACGGTCTAACTGAAGATCTCGCCCGGATGGATTTGGCGTCTAGCCAAGATCAAGAGGCCGGCACATCCAGCCGGGCCCCCGGAAAGGATCTTTCCGGTAAAACACGCGGAGCCTGGAGGGGTTCCGACGTGACTCAGTATGAGATCGACTGGCTTTACCGGTCCAGGAGAATTCCGGAAGGAGTCATCTGCCGGCTTCCAGGTGACGAGATCGAACCGGTGCTCGAACCCGGTGAGGTCGTTGTTTTCCTTGCTCATTTTGAGCGTGGCTTCGGCCTTCCTGCCTCCGATTTCTTCCGCCAATTCCTTGATTTCTACCGACTCCAACCTCACCACCTTCCCGGCAATGCCGTTTTTTACCTTTCTTGTTTTGTGGCCTTCATGGAGGGCTACATCGGCATCCGTCCCGCTCGCGAGACGTTTGCCCGCTTCTTTTCTCTCCGGATCAATTCGGTCCAGGGCAAGGACATTCCCAAGCCCAAACCCCCCCGTACAATGCGGGTCTTGTATCATCGGCTCCCGCCAAGGGAGCCCCTTTTTTAAGTTCAACGGCCTCGAGTCTTGCCGGTTATGGCAGACAACATTCCTCTACGTGAAGAACAAGAGCGCCACCGACCTCATTAACTTGCCGGCGTTCAATCCGGCGCTGCCCGCCAAGATCAACTGGAACTACAACCCTGGTACGGATCACATAGAGACGAACCGGGTGGTACGCTTCATGTTGAAGCTGATGAAGAACACCAACATTTGCTCCGATGATATCATCCGCACCTTCATCTGCCGCCGGGTGCTTCCCCTTAAGCACCGCGCTCACAAGATTAGCGAGATGTACGGCCCTGGTGATCCCACCAAGATCACCGGCCTGCCCTTGAGCAAGGCGGACGTGGTCCTGAAGGCTAACCAAATATGCCAAACGGACATGCCGGATGACTGGGAGTGGGGCCTTTGCCCTCTCAGCTCCAGAAATCCTCCGTCCCAAGAAGTAAGAATTTATGCGGCTCGGGTCGTTTTACCGGTAACTTTCATACTTGCGACTGATCCCCTTTTTTCCTTTGTTTTCAGGCCAGGGACCGCTTCCCCCGTATTGAATCAGATCAGCGAGGCCCTTGCCGGAAGCGGCCTTTGGACAAGTACGACCCGGACCCTTTCATTCACTGGCTGGATCTGAGGATGGGCCGGACTCCAGCCTCACGCCTCGGCAAGTCTCCGCCGGAACCAGCTGGTTCGTCTGATGACCTGACCTTGCTTGAGGTAGCTTTTCTGTTTGATCTCTCATATTCTTTTGTTATTGTTGTTCTGTAGACATTCCCTCAGCCAATCAACCCACAGGTCCATGAGCACGTGGCTCCCCTGCAGGCCGAGGTTGGGGATGAGTTCCTGGACAAACTTATGGCCGAAGGCCAGAAGAATAATGCTCCAGCTGCTGGCGCCGGCCCTAGCCATGCTCCTCCTGCCAAACGCCCTCGGACAGAAGTCCTTGGAGGGAAGCAGGTAAGCACGAAGCGCTACAAGCAAAAGCGGATGCCGATTTCTTCCGGGTAAGTTCTTTAGTTCTTTTTTATGTTCTCTCCGTTTTCACCAAGTTCCCTTCCGGCTACTTTTTTCCAATTCGCTCTTTTTCCTCTCTTTCAGCCCTGCGCTTGAGCTTGGCTCCAAGCCGGAGGGCTCTGCCAGCTCCGCAAGGACCTCAACTCCTCCTCCTCACTCAAGTCCGGCACCATCTGGTCCCGACGACACCTCTGCCTCCCCTCCGGGAGGTACTACAAGTTCGGGGTGCGCGGCCCCTACACCTCCTGATCACCGTGCGGAGGAGGATTTCACCTCCCCTCCTGAAACTCAAGAAACCGGCGCCAGCGACATCGGCGCCGACGAGACAGATGCCGGGCAGGCGGAACCTCTGGTTCCTCCTTCCCCGAAGAAGAAAAAGAAGAAGCAGCCCAGCTCTTCCTCCACCGCGCCGGATACTTCCGCGCCGGTATCTTCTGCTCCTCAACCGGAAGCTCTTATCCTCGAGCCTACCGGGACCACGCCGACACCGTCGCCAAGCCAAGGGCCTTCCGCGGCCAAGCGAATGCCGCCGCCAGAGACCCCCAAGATCACCAAGTTCCTCAAGCCCGGGGCTTCACGGGGCAAGGCCGTGGAGGGCGACGCCTCAGGCGGCTCGCGGTCCGTAGTGCTGCACGTCGGCCCTGCTGCTGCTGCTGTCCAGGAAAAACCTTCCGGCCTCCTAGGCCGGATCGTTGAGCTGAATCGCGCGGGTAACGACCTGGGGCACCTTCTCCCCTATGCCCAAAAGTGGAATGATGTGGATATCTCTGCATCTACCCGCGGCCTGGGGAAGGACCGCCTCCCAGCGCCAGACCCTGCTGGGCCTCGGTCCACTGAAGAACACTTCATTCGGCTTAAACACGCCATGAAGGAGTTTGACAGTGCGTGGTACGATGCCACCAACAACGTGGTGGTAAGTTTCGCCAACCCTCTTGTAATTTTTGTTGATGCCGGTTTCTTTTCTTTCCGGATCTTGTCTATCCTCCCAGTCCCCGAGTTTCGTGTTGAGAGCGTAGCTTTTAGCGCGAAACTTTAACTAGAAACGCGCGAAACCGGCATAGCCAGTCCCCGAGTTTCGGGTTAAGATCTTTGTTTCTTTCTTTCTCATAACCATCTTCCTTTGAACAGAGTACCGCGGATGCCCGGAAGCAGCTCTTTGAGGAGCTTCTGTGGGAGCATCGGGACCTTGCCGAGGCCCACAGCCACTGCCAAGGTTTGTTTTCTTTCTTTTCTTCCGGCATCTTTTCACCGGAATGTTTGCCTCTTTGATATTTACGCATCTTTTTGTTTAACAGCTGTTCCGGAAACTACCATTGAGGCCCTTAGGGCCCAGGTTGTCACGCTTCAAGGTACCACCCTTTCTTTTCCGGTTAACCCGTTCTTTTTTCATTTTATCTACTGCCACTTGCTAACACCTTTCTCTCCGGTATCTAGGCGAGAAAGAGCAGCTCATCAAGGAGCACCATGAGGCACTGGACGCCCAGAAGACCGCCTCGAGGGAGCTGAAGGAACAGGCTATGCAAGCCGTGTTCCAGCATGAGCAAGCTCTGAAAGATGCCCGGGTTGCAGCCGAGGCCAGGCTGGCGAAGGTCGTGGAGGACTCCACGAACTCCAACACGGTACTGACGGCAGAGCTGGAGGAGGAAAGGAAGGCGCGGAAGGCAGCGGAGCGCCTCATTGATGTCATGACCACTGATCACAAGGAATATGATCGGTTGGTTATGCAGATTGACGCGCTGGCTTTCCGTAAGTCCCTGCCTTGTCCCTTCTTTCGCTTATAAGCTTTCTCCTTTTGAAGATGTATCCGTGTTCCTTTTTCTTCCGGCATGCTATTTTCCGGTATCTTGTGTTTATGCTTTTCCCTTCCTCCTGTAGAGCATTTCCCGGACTCCCAGGCCCACGCTGTGAAGATGGTGATGGAGGATCGGGTGGCGCGGAAATTTCCCAATATGGACGCGCACTGGGACGGGTACGACTATCTGGTCGCCCTCTCCGCGCGAGTCCAACATATGCGCTCCGTGGACCGGCTTCTTGGCGACCTACCGGACGCTGCCATCCAACTCTTCAAGGTGCTGTGGCCTGAAGAGGAGATGCCGGCAAACATCACGCTTACCGCCCACCGGCTCAAGGATGCCGGGCGCCGGATTCGCGAGTGGCAATGCTCCGCGGCTCGTGCCGGAGCTGACACGGCGCTGCGCTCCGCATGCTCCTGGTACCCGGATCTGGATCTGGATGCTCTCCAAGGCGTACGCCAAGATGCTCCCACCGACACGGATCCGGCGCTTACCGCGAAGCGGCAGGTCCGGGCCTACCGGCTTGCTGAGTATGCCGAGGTCCGCACCTTCATCCCTCCCCCTCCTGGTGTCAAGGACTACCTCAGCGATGAGGAAGAAGAAGAGGGAGATGAAGATGAGGCTGCCGAGGATGTGCCGCCGGAAGCTCCTGAGGCCAGCACTGCTCCCCCTGAAGACACCGAGACCGGTGCTGCTCCACCTGATGCCCCCGTCGCCTGAACAATTTATCTGCTCCTGCTCGCTTTACAACAGAACTTGTTAAATTCGACCCCGGTATGCCGGGGTGTACGATGTAAAACTTTAAGTTCACTTTTGGTTGCCACACAACATTTTATGCCGGTAAGTTATACCGGTAGTTAATTATCTTGAGTTTGCCTTAGCATATTTGCTTTTGGTTCTGCTTTTATCCTGCACTGCAAAGATTTCCAAATTGTTTCCGCATCCAATTCGATGCATACTTGGTTCTTTTGCCTTGGCTCTGCCTGCCTTCTCTGGGCGTTCTTTGGCGTATGAGCGCAAGGTTCTTTCACCAAACAAGCATTTTCTTGAACTTAGAAATAACTTCGAAATTTTGCAAAAAACCGGTTTAACCGGGGTTAGTCAAATTTTCCGGGTTGTTCTTTCCTGCTCTCCCTCTCCGCAGTTCATGTGCTTATCCCCTACCGGTTCATCTTGCTTGCCATGAAGCCGGGTTGCGGACAACAGCAGAGTCGAAGACTCCGGTAGGATTTAGCACACTACTAAACCGGAAAGAAAAGATGTTCAATAAGCAACCGGTAAACTGAAAAAATAAACAAGTTTCATGCAACCTTATTGGGGTAGTCCCCGAGATTCATTCAAGGTTCCGGCATCTTTTATTCATAGCAATTAAGGTACAAAAAGAAACTTCTTACACCACAACTTCAAGAGTAGAAAGGACGCAACAGAGCTACATTCCATGGACGCTTGCTCTCCTCTCCGGACCTGTCCGCCTTTCCTTTTTTCCACTCCTGTGCATCGATCAAGTAATATGCATCATTGTGAAGCACCTTGCTTACAATGAAGGGACCTTCCCGTGGTGGCAAAAGCTTATGCCGGCCTTCAGTGCGCTGCACTAGGCGTAGCACGAGATCTCCTTCCCGGAAAACTCTCGGGTTAACCTTCCGGCTATGATAGCGTCTGAGATTTTGCTGGTAAATGGCTGTTCTTGCCAAAGCTAGCTCTCTTGCTTCTTCTAGAAAGTCGACATCATTTTCTCTGGCCTCTTTGACCTCTTGCTCAGTATAGAGCTGTACCCTTGGTGAATCATGAATGATGTCAGTTGGTATGACCGCTTCTGCTCCATAAACCATGAAGAATGGAGTGTATCCGGTAGACCGGTTTGGAGTTGTTCTTATACTCCACAGTACTGATGGTAGCTCATCGAGCCAACATCCCGGTGACTTTTCCACCGCATCAATGAGTCTCGGTTTGATACCGGAAAGTACCAAAGCATTCATTCTTTCCACTTGGCCGTTGCCTTGTGGGTGCGCCACTGAGCACAAATCTAACCGGATGTTCTTGTCCTCACAAAACCTTTTGAACTCACCTTGAGCAAAGTTGGTTCCATTGTCAGTGATGATGCTGTGCGGGTATCCATACCGCAAAATGACATCTTTTAAGAACTTTACCGCTGTATGCCCATCACACTTCGCGATAGGTTTTACTTCTAGCCACTTGGTGAATTTATCCACCATAACCAAGATGTGAGTCATGCTGCTTCTTGCAGTTTTGAATGGGCCAACCATATCGAGGCACCAAACGGCGAACGGCCATGTTAATGGTATTGTTTTTAAACCGGACGCTGGGGTATGATTTTGCTTGGCGTACTTCTGGCACCCGTTGCATTTTCTTACTAAATCCTCAGCGTTTTCCAAGGCAGTGGGCCAATAAAACCCATGCCGGAATACCTTTGCTACCAGCGCCCTTGATGAAGCATGATGGCCACATTCTCCTTGGTGAATCTCCTCAAGCATTTCTTTCCCCTCTTCCGGTTCCACACATCTTTGGAGGACACCGGTAACACTTCTCTTGTATACCCCGCCATTGATGAATGTATATGCCTTGGACCTTCTTTGGATTCTCCTTGATTCATTTTTGTCATCCGGCAAGGTGCCGTCGATCAGGAATTCCTTAATAGGTTTAACCCATGATGGTGCCTCCCGGACTAGGAACACCGGTGCATCTATCTCCATGCTATCTACCAGCATCATTTCTTCCGGTATGGGTACAGCAGTCCCTGAGCTTACCGGAGCAGTCCCCGCGCTTGCCGGAGCAGTCCCCGAGTTTCCTTCATCGATATCCATGGGCACTACGTGTGATTCCGGTACAAAAATTGATTCTGATTCCGGGCTTGGTTTGATCGATGGTGCTCTTAAGTGAGCTAAAGCTATTCCGGGAGGAATTTCTTGCCTGGATGAGCCCAGCTTGGACAAAGCATCCGCGGCTTCATTTTCTGCGCGCGGCACATGGTGAAACTCACACCCTTCGAAGAATCCGGCAATCTTTTGCACGTGAAACCGGTACAAGGCCATGTTGGCATCTTTTGCATCCCAATCCCCGGAACACTGCTGTACCACAAGGTCTGAATCTCCGTAGCAAATGATCCGGTGCACACCGATTTATTCCGCAACCTTTAATCCATGGACCAAAGCTTCGTATTCAGCGACATTGTTTGATGCCCTGAAATGCACTTGCAAAACATACCGGAGGTGATCTCCTTTTGGCGAGGTAAGCACCACACCAGCACCTAGACCCTCTTTGAGTTTGGATCCATCAAAGTGCATTTTCCAGTATTCTATCCTCTGATCTGGCGGTTTGTATTGCATTTCCACCCAATCAACCAAGAAATCAGCTAAAGCTTGTGATTTTATGGCATCCCTTCTTTCATACACCGGCACATATGGTGATAACTGAATTGCCCACTTTGCAATCCTTCCACTAGCGTCCTTGTTGCACATGATATCGGAGATTGGTGCTTCACTCACCACCTTCATAGGATGTTCTTCGAAGTAATGCTTGAGTTTTGTGGCGGCCATGTACACGCCATAAGTCATCTTTTGGAAGTGAGGGTAGTTTTGTTTCGAGAGGGAGAGCACCTCGCTCAGGTAGTATACCGGCCTCTGGACGGTTTTTCCTTCCTCTTCTCTTTCAACCACAACTACTACGCTCACAACCCGGTTTGTTGCCGCTATGTATAACAGCATAGGCTCTCTTTCTAGAGGTGAAGCCAGTATAGGTGCTGTGGCTAGCATTGTTTTTAGCTCTTTAAACGCTGTGTCTGCCTGAGGGGTCCAGACGAATGTGTCAGATTTTTTCATGAGAGCATAGAGTGGCAGAGCTTTTTCTCCCAACCTGCTTATGAACCGGCTTAGCGATGCCAAGCTACCGGTAAATTTTTGCACATCCTTTAGTTCTCGTGGGATAGTCATTCTTTCTATTGCCCGGATTTTTACCGGATTGACTTCAATGCCCCGGCTTGACACAAGGAAACCGAGCAACTTGCCGGCAGGGACACCAAAAGTGCATTTTGCCGGATTAAGCTTCATCCGGAACCGTCTTAGGTTATCGAATGTTTGCCGGATGTCATCGATTAAGGTGTTCTTTACCTTAGTTTTTATCACAATGTCGTCTACATAAACTTGCACATTCTTTCCGATTTGATCGAACAAGCATTTTTGCATACAGCGCTGGTACGTTGCACCAGCGTTGCGCAAACCAAAAGGCATAGTGACATAGCAATAAGCCCCATGCGGGGTAATGAACGCAGTTTTTATTTGATCTTCCTTTTTCAAGGGAATTTGGTGGAAACTGGAATACGCATCTAGAAAGGACAATAACTCACACCCAGCAGTTGAATCAATCACTTGATCGATCCGTGGCAAAGGAAAAGGATCTCTTGAGCAAGCTTTGTTTAGGTTGGTGTAGTCGATGCACATTCGCCAAACCTTCGGAGCTTTTGCCTCCAGGTTCTCATCTTTTTTCTTTTCAACCATCACCGGATTGGCCAACCACTCTGTGTGCGTGACCTCCACAATGAATCCGGCAACGAGCAGTTTTGTCACCTCCTCTCCTATGATTTTCCTTCTATCTTCAGCGAACCGGCGCAAGGGCTGTCGCACCGGCTTGGCATCTTTCCGGACGTTTAAAGACTGCTCAGCCAGCTCCCTCGGAACACCCACCAAGTCATCAGTTGACCAGGCAAAGATATTCCGATTCTCAAGGAGGAAGCTGACGAGCGCGTTTTCCTATGCTTGATCGAGTCCGGCACCGATGCGAACGGTGCGCTCTGGGTAAGCCGGATCCAGCACAATGTCCTTTGTTTCATTTGTCGGCTTGAATGCCGGTGAGCCCAAGCTTCCACTCATTGCCGCTAAACTCAACTGTGAGGACTGAGCCAGCGCAACCGCGGTTTGCATTCTTCTTTTTTCCTCCGCGATCACCAGCGATTCCGCTAGGTTTGATCCGGCAGATGCAGTTTCCAGTGAGACCTTATAGTTCCCCACCACAGTTAAGGGTCCACGAGGTGCCGGCATCTTCATTTTAAGGTAAGCTGTATGAGTCGTAGCCATGAAAGCTGCCAATGCTGGTCTTCCCAACAACGCGTGGTAAGGACTGTCTAGGTCCACCACCTCAAACTCAACATTTTCAACCCGGCAATTGTCACGTCCTCCAAACGCTACGTCCACCCGAACTTTTCCTACCGGAGCACAGGACAAGCCCGGAACGATCCCGTGGAACGTTGTGCGCGTTGGCTGAAGCATGTTTTCTGTTATGCCCAGCGTATGCATGGTATGCTTGTACATGATGTTTATGCTGCTACCGTTGTCTATCAGCACCTTGCTGAATTTTACTCGAGTTTGCGGCCCTTTCATGATTGGGTCCACAACAAGAGCATATCCACCCGGATTCGGCATGATTTTGGGGTGATCCTTAAACGACCAGGTAATTTCCTGATCTGACCACAGCATGTACTTGGGAACTGCCGGCATCACGGCGTTTACCTCCATGGAGCGGCGATGCACACTTTGCCTGTCTGTTGGCTCAGTGACAAAGACAACACAGCACAGATGCGGGCCCTCGTAAACATTCTGGCCTAAAGGTGCCGGTGGAGGTGGCTGATCATCGTTTTGCTCCACCCGGTTAACTTGCTGGTATTGTTGCCTATTTGGCTGATGCTGTACCGGCAAGGCATTCGCTCCGGTGAGTGGTGGTGGTGGTGGTAGTTGTTGTTGACGCAGCATATCTTGCGATGGTGGCAACACTGTTGAGCACCCTTGTGCCTGCGCGTCCTTTACCGCTCCCTTTTGCATCAAGTACTTGGTCCAAGAACAATCCTTCGTCAGGTGGTTTGACGGGTGATCTGGGTTTGGTGTGTGCCACCGGCAAGGTTGATCCATGGCGGCTTCCATGGTGTACTTTACGGGTTCCTGCCAATTCTTTTTCTGGCCCCAGGGTTTCTTTTCGACCCACTGCTTTTTTGGACCCGCCCATGGCTGCGATCCGGTCTTTTGCCTTTGGCTGCTGCCGGCATCATAATTTTCTTGTACAGCAGCAACGTGCTGCGGAGCGTACCTTCGATCCGGGAAATCTTCCCTTCTCTTGTTGTTCCGGTTGTCCCGGTATTGTTCCTGCCGCTGCTCCAGCTCAGCTTGTACTACTGGTTGCAATGGGTCTCCCAATGCATAGCTATCTGCCACGCGTATCATCTCTGCCAAGGTCGCTGGCATGCTTCTCTGCAGCTTTTGCCACAGCGGTGATCCTCTCCGGCATCCTTGACTGAACCAAGCAATTGCTTGTGCTTCAATCACTCCTTCACACGTGTTTCTTGTTGAGTTCCACCGGGTAAGATAATCCCTGTCTGTCTCACCGGCACGTTGCTGGCATAAAGCGAGCTGTTGGGGCCGGTTTGGCCTCTTGTAAGTGCTACTGAAGTTGTTCACGAAAGCTTCCTCAAAATCCAGCCATCCGTTAATGCTCCCTGCCGGCAAGTTGTTAAGCCAAATCCGCGCATGGCCTACCAGGTAGGACGGTATGATTCTCACCGCCCAACGCCGGTTTACTCCGCCACCAGCTACATAAACAGCTGTGACATAGTCCGCCAGCCAATCTTCCGGCTTGGTCGTGCCATCATACGTTTTTGTGTCTCGGGGCAACTGGAAATTGCGTATTGGTGGCTCTTCTCCCATGATCCGTGGGCCAAAACATTTCGGGCCGGGAGGACCCTCAGACTCGATTATTTCGGAAAGATGTACTCTATCCAGCCTGTGCCTCGCATCCTGGTCTGGCAAACATCTCTCCCCCAGGCGATCCCCCAAGGGGTTCCGGTAGACTCTTGTTCATTCTACTTCGGAATCTCCCTCTCCGTATCTTTCCGGTTCCGCGGCTCTTGCCTGCCGGTACCTTGGTGGTGGCATCTCCTCATACGCTGCCCTTGCAGCTCGATAATTTTGCCCGGTTTCATATCTACCGGCATGATTGTTTCCGGCATAGCCTCCTCTGGCGTAGCCTCGACCTGCCCCTTGGCTTTTTCTACCGGCATCGTGTTGCCCGGCTTGTTGCTTTCCGGCAAGAACCGGATCATACACAGTCATCTGCTGTGCGTTCATCTCTTTTTCTCTTCTTTTGTCCGGATGGGGGGACGATGCCTGCCCATGGGACTTGCTTCCGGCATTCTTTGTTGAACGCGCGGATTTTGAGGCCACGGCCTTGTTCAGCTTAGCCAGTTGCTCAGCATTCTGCTGCTCAATAGTTTCCAGCAGCTCTCTAACACGCTCTTGCTGTTTTGCCAGCGCATCTCCGGAAAGCGATTCACATAGCTCTACTGCAGCTTTAGCAGCTTTTATAGTTTTATCCGGGCTACTGTACTTAGGTTTTTCCACGACGCTAACAGATGCAGAAGTACTTTTGCCGGCAAGAACTTCTTTGCGCAAATCCTGATCTAGGTTGCGAGCTTTTAGCCGGTTTTCCGGCATCCTAGCAGCATGCGCGCTAACTGAAGCAAAGCCATGGGCAGCGTTATACTCAAGTAGGGTTAGGTTCAGCTCGCGCTGCGCCCGGACGATGTCCTTGCCGCTCTCGAGCACCTTCTGGCGCTGCGCCTCCAGCTCCGCCTGGGCCGCTGCCGGGTCGATGTTCTGCGCGATGGGGGTGGCGAGGACGTTCATCGCCGCTTGGAGCGGTGTTTCCGGTGGCGCGGATGATGCTCCCGCGGCGCCTGCGTCACGCTCCAGCGGTGGCTTGGCCGCACGGGTCGAAGCCGCACGACCAGCACCTTCACCCACAGCTTCTTTTCCTGCACCAACCACGCCAGTCATCATTACCTCGACACTGCCGGCGGCGCGGCCAGCACAGAGCCATCTTGGCGGGTCTGGTGCCACCAGCACCGGCGAGAGGCGCTGGCGCACAGGGACAGTGCCGAAGTAGACGCGGTGGCTGCCAAACTCGATGGTGCGGCCGTTCTTGGGGAAGACGCTGCCGTTGGCGAAGCAGCCCGCGTTGTCGTTGATGAAGTCCATGTCGTAGATGCGCTGTACGAGCGTGGACACCGTACGCTCGCCGGCGACCTCGAGGATGCCCGCCCGAATGTGAACTCCTGCAAGCGCCACTTCATGCCCCACGGTGGGCGCCAACTGTCATCGTGGTGAACAGACAGATGCCATAGGATGGCTTAGATTGGGGCCGAATGGACGCTAGAGGATTCGGGGGAGGGTTTGTGATCAGATGGGATGAACTTCCGGATGGTTTCCTCAAGAACTTGGCCAAGGCCAGAGGTTGAAGAAGAAAGACACAAGGAAGAACTCGCTCTAGATCACTTTCTTCATTGATTCTCACAGGTTACAGGTTTGTGCTTCGTGCCTTCCTACTTCCGTGCGTGCCCGTAAGGAGGGCTGCCCCCTCTCCTTATATAGGGGAGAGGATGGCTTACAGTGCAAGAAACCCTAATGGTATCTTTGACTAGACAAACTACTTTACAAAGCTACTTTACAAAGCTACTTTAATCATAGATGACACCGGGGTCCTCTTTAATCAGGGAGGCTGACGTCCTCCGGCTTCTTTCTCCGCCATCTTCTTCTTTATCGTCAGCCCTTCGTTTAAAGCTACTTTGCTTAGCTCATCTTTGTCTTCTAGCTCTGGAGAGGATCTTTGACCAGTCTTGCCGACATGCTCTTCTTTCCGGTGACCCGGTACCTTTTCTATCCGGTTCCGGTATCCCTCCCCTGAGGATACCGGCTTAGTCCTGCTCAGCCAACCGCCTATCTTATGCTCCGGTATGAACATTTAACCGGTATCCTGATGGCTCAAACCATCCGGTTTGGCATGCCTTTGGCATACCGGGGGTCATCCCCCCAACAAAAGATGCATACAAGATATATGTCACATTTAGAAAATAGTGGTACATTACGGTCGGGGTCTCACGTCTCAGAACAAGGATGGTCGCCGGATTTGGGTTCGGAGAGGAAGAAGATGAAGTGGAGGTCCTGTCTTCGGATCGGTGACGAAGGTATTGGTATTTCGGCTTCAATTGTCGATGTCGGACTTGAATCAACACTGGTGGTCTTCGGTTCATCCTCACGTATCAGTGAGAAGCTTGATAACCCACAAGTATAGGGGATCGCGGCAGTCTTCGAGGGTAGTATAACCCAATTTATTGATTCGACACAAGGGGAGGTAAAGAATACTTATAAGCCTTAACAACTGAGTTGTCAATTCAGCTGCACCTAGAAAAGCACTAGCAACAGGGGTGATGTGAAAGTAGCAGTAATATGAGAGCAATAGTAACAGTAACACAGCAGCAGTAATAGCAATATGAGAGCGATAGCACCAGAAGATAGTTGATACTACTTCCAATGACATGTAGAACAAGTATATTATGATGAGAGATGGACCGGGGTTCCCAGCGATCTACACTAGTGGTAACTCTCCAATAAGTGACAAGTGTTGGGTGAACAAATTACAGTTGGGCAATTGATAGGAATCAAAGCATTAAGAAAGAACATCAGGCTTATTAATTATGTAGGCATGTTTTCCGTATATAGTCGTACGTGCTCGCAATGAGAAACTTGCACAACATCTTTTGTCCTACCAGCCGGTGGCAGCCGGGCCTCAAGGGAAACTACTGGATATTAAGGTACTCCTTTTAATAGAGCATCGGAGCAAAGCATTAACACTCCGTGAAAACATGTGTCCCTCACATCACCGCCATCCCCTCCGGTTGTCCCGATTCTTGTCACTTCGGGGCCTTTGGTTCCGGACAGCGACATGTGCATACAACTTGTAGATACAATCTAAGCAATAAGTATAGAGCTTAAATCTAAGATCATGCCACTCGGGCCCTAGTGACAAGCATTAAGCATAACAAGATTGCAGCAACAATAACTTCACAAACTTTATAGATAGACTAATCATAATGTATCATCCATCGGATCCCAACAAATACAACACCGATTACATCAGATGAATCTCAATCATGTAAGGCAGCTCATGAGACCATTGTATTGAAGTACATGGGGGAGAGTATACCGACATAGCTACTGCTAGAACCCGTAGTCCATGGGGGAACTACTCACGGAGCATGGCGGAGGCGGTGGCGTTGATGGAGATGGCTTCCGGGGGCACTTCCCCGTCCCGGCAGGGTGCCGGGACAGAGACTTCTGTCCCCCGAATTGGAGTTTCGCGATGGCGGCGGCGCCACAGTAACTTTTCTGGAGTTTCGTCAATTCGTCCTGTGTTTTTAGGTCGAAAGGGGTTATATAGGCGAAGAGGCGGCGCAGGAGGGTCGACAGGGTGGCCTCACCCTAGGCCGGCGCGGCCAGGGTCTGGCCCGCGCGACCCTATGGTGTGGGCCCCCCTGGCTCTCCTCCGACTCTTCTTCAGTGTTCTGGAGCCTTCCGGGAAAAATAGGAGGTTTGGCGTTGATTTCGTCCAATTCCGAGAATATTGCCCGAACAACCTTTCTGGAACCAAAAACAGCAGAAAACAGGAACTGGCACTGTGGCATCTCGTTAATAGGTTAGTTCCGGAAAATGCATGAAATCATCATAAAGTGCAAGCAAAACATGTAAGTATTGTCATAAAACAAGCATGGAACGACAGAAATTATGGATACGTCGGGGACATATCAGCATCCCCAAGCTTAGTTCCTGCTCGTCCCGAGCAGGTAAACGATAAAAAGAATAATTTCTGTGGTGACATGCTACTTACATAACCTTGATCATACTATTACAAAGCATATGAAATGAATGAAGTGACTCAAGGCAATGATCTATAGTTGCTAACAAGTAGATAACATATAGCAAAACTTTTCATGGAGAGTACTTTCAAGACAAGCATCAAAAGTCTTGCACAAGAGTTAACTCATAAAGCAATAAATTCAAAGTAAAGGCATCGAAGCAACACAAAGGAAGATATAAGTTTCAGCGATTGCTTTCAACTTTCAACATGCATATCTCATGGACATTGTCAACATAAAGTAATATGATGAATGCAAATATGCAAGTATGTAAGAATCAATGCACAGTTAACACAAGTGTTTGCTTCTAAGATGGAAGGAAGTAGGTATACTGACTCAACATAAAGTAAAAGAATGGCCCTTCTACGAGGGAAGCATTGATTGCTATATTTGTGCTAGAGCTTTTATTTTGAAAACATAGAGAGAGCATAAAAAGAAAATTTTGAGAGGTGTTTGTTGTTGTCAACGAATGGTAGTGGGCACTCTAACTACCTCGCCAACCGGACTTCCAAGAGCGGCTCCCATGAATTATTTTTATGTTTATGCGGCACTCCTTCCAACCTTTCTTTCACAACCATGGCTAACCGAATCCTCGGGTGCCTGCCAACAATCTCATACCATGAAGGAGTGCCTTTTTATTTTAGTTTTATTATGATGATGACACTCCCCCCAACCTTTGCTTACACAAGCCATGGCTAACCGAATCCTTCGGGTGCCTTCCAACAATCACATACCATGGAGGAGTGTCTATTTAAGTTAATTAATTCGGGACTGGGAATCCCATTGCCAGCTCTTTTTGCAAAATTATTGGATAAGCGGATGTGCCACTAGTCCATATGAGAGTCCGTCAAAAGTAAATGACAAGGTTGAAAGCTAAACACCACATACTTCCTCATGAGCTATAAAACATTAACACAAATTGAGAAGCATTTTGAATTATTTAAAGGTAGCACTCAAACAATTTACTTTGGAATGGCAGGAAATACCACATAGTAGGTAGGTATGGTGGACACAATTGGTATAGTGGTTGGCTCAAGGATTTTGGATGCATGAGAAGTATTCCCTCTCGATACAAGGCTTAGGCTAGCAAGGTTGTTTGAAGCAAACACAAGTATGAACCGGTACAGCAAAACTTACATAAGAACATATCGCAAGCATTATAATACTCTACACTGTCTTCCTTGTTGCTCAAACACTTTACCAGAAAATATCTAGACCTTAAGAGAGATCAATTATGCAAACCAATTTCAACAAGCTTTACGGTAGTTCTCCACTAATAGGTTTAAACTACATGCAAAAACTTATGATCTACTTGAGAGCTCAAAACAATTGCCAAGTGTCAAATTATCCAAGACATATGAGGCATTTTCTTTTTCCAACCAAATAATAATAAGTATTGTAGCTTCCAACTTTTATCATTGAACATTAAAAATAAAACGAAGAACAAGTGTTCATATGAAAAAGCGGAGCGTGTCTCTCTCCCAAACAAGGATTGCTAGGATCCGAATTTATTCAAACACAAACAAAAATAAAAGCACACAGACGCTCCAAGTAAAGCACATATGATGTGACCGAATAAAAATATAGTTTCAGGGGAGGAAACCTGATAAGTTGATGAAGAAGGGGATGCCTTGGGCATCCCCAAGCTTAGACGCTTGAGTCTTCTTGAAATATGCAGGGATGAACCACGGGGGCATCCCCAAGCTTAGACTTTTCACTCTTCTTGATCATATATCATCCTCCTCTCTTGACCCTTGAAAACTTCCTTCACAACAAACTTCTCATAAACTTCATTAGAGGGGTTAGTACTCAAAAAATTTGAATCCACCTTGGTCCTGTAGTGGCACATTGCAAGAACTCAATAAAACATTAGCTACAGCTCTCTATGTCTAGAAAAGCTCGCTTAAAGTCCACAAGAGACAATGCAAAAAAATAGAGACAGAATCTGCCAAAACAGAACAGCCAGTAAAGACGAATTTTAATAAAATACTTCCGTTGCTCAAATCAGAAAACTCAAAACTAATGAAAGTTGCGTACATATCTGAGGAACACGCACGTAAATTGGCATATTTTTCTGAGTTACCTACAGAGAAAACAGCCCAGATTCGTGACAGATAGAAATCTGTTTCTGCGCAGAAATCTAAATCTAGTATCAACCTTCGATTAGAGGCTTCACTTGGCACAACAAAACACAAAACTAAGATAAGGAGAGGTTGCTACAGTAGTAAACAACTTCCAAGACACAAATATAAAACAAAGTACTGTAGCAAAATAACACATGGGTTATCTCCCAAGAAGTTGCTTTCTTTATAGCCATTAAGATGGGCTCAGCAGTTTTAATGATGCACTCGCAAGAAATAGTATTTGAAGCAAAAGAGAGCATCAAGAGGCAAAATCAAAACACATTTAAGCCTAACATGCTTCCTATGAAAAGAAATCTTGTACACAAATAAATTCATGAAGAACAAAGTGACAAGCATAAGAAGATAGAACAAGTGTAACTTCAACAATTTCAGCATATAGAGAGGTGTATTAGTACCATGAAAATTTCTACAACCATATTTTCCTCTCTCATAATAATTTTCAGTAGCTTCATAAACAAACTCAATAATATAACTATCACATGCAGCATACTTTCCATGATTTCCAAACACATAATTTTTATCAAGTTCAAGAATAGTGGAATTAAAACTTTCAAACTTACTTTTATTAATAATATAACAAGGTAGTTGATCAATCTCAAGAGATATGGGACACATAGATAAAGTTAAATCCTCTCCAATCCCATTTTCATTAGTAGTACAATTAATATTATCAAGTAACATAGGACCATCATCTAGAGCTTTATCATAAACATTTGCCAAGCAAAATTCTTTAGTACCATGCATTTCGACATCAGGCACAAACAAAGCATTATCATAAGATTTATCAAAGTAGCATGGATTATCATATATAACAGTAGCATAATTATTCTCACAAGTTTTACTCATAGGTAATATTTCAAGAGAATCCACAGGAACATAACATTCAACCTCTTTCGGTAAGCATGGAGGACAATCAAATAGTGTAAGAGATGAAGAGTTACTCTCATTAGAAGGTTGGCATGGGTAGCTAATCCATTCTTCCTCCTTTTGTTCGTCACTCTCCTCTTCTTTTTCATCCAATGAGCTTTCAGGTTCATCAATTTCCTCCTCTTTTTCATCCAATGAGCTTTCAGGTTCATCAATTTCTTCTTCCACCGGTTCCTGCAAATTGTGAGTGCATTCTTGTGCATTAATGTGCCTCTCTTTATAATCAAGGATATAAGGATTCCTACTGTAGCATTCTATGCAAGAATTAAGGATAGTAGAGACATAATCTTTAAGGTCCTTACAAATAGCACAAGTTTCATAATTCTCAACCATGAAGGATTCTATCTCGGAGGCTCCCATAAATAAGACAAATTGTTCTACCTCTTCGAACCCATAATGAATATAGCAATTCCGATTATAGCTCTTAATAAAATATTCCTCACTAAAGCCACATTGAAATTTAAGATGTTTAGTATCCTGTTGAGAGCAACAGTTTATATCATGGCGTCTAAGCAAGATTCTAGCAATTGTATTCATTTTTTCTATCATAGCACTCATTATTTTACCAGTTCTTGATTCTCTATAACAATTATAACATTCCATAAGCTCCAAGTAGGTTGTTGGTTCTCCCATAACAGCAGTTTTTAATTTTTCGGTTTTTCAAATTTTTATGGATTTTTGGGTATATAGGAAAAGTAAAACAAGACAAAAATAAACTAAGCAAAAGTAAACTACGCAAACTAATACTAGACAGAAATAAACTAAGCACAAATAAACTAGACAAAAGTAAACTAAGCAAAACAAAATAAAATAAAACAAAGAGAGAGGTAGAGTGTACTCCCCAGGTGAACTTATGAGTAGAGCTATGCCTCCCCGGCAACGGCGCCAGAAAACAGTCTTGATAACCCACAAGTATAGGTGATCGCGGCAGTCTTCGAGGGTAGTATAACCCAATTTATTGATTCGACACAAGGGGAGGTAAAGAATACTTATAAGCCTTAACAACTGAGTTGTCAATTCAGCTGCACCTGGAAAAGCACTAGCAACAGGGGTGATGTGAAAGTAGCAGTAATATGAGAGCAATAGTAACAGTAACATAGCAGCAGTAATAGCAATATGAGAGCGATGGCACCAGAAGATAGTTGATACTACTTCCAATGACATGTAGAATAAGTATATTATGATGAGAGATGGACCGGGGTTCCCAGCGATCTACACTAGTGGTAACTCTCCAATAAGTGACAAGTGTTGGGTGAACAAATTACAGTTGGGCAATTGATAGGAATCAAAGCATTAAGAAAGAACATCAGGCTTATTAATTATGTAGGCATGTTTTCCGTATATAGTCGTACGAGCTCGCAATGAGAAACTTGCACAACATCTTTTGTCCTACCAGCCGGTGGCAGCCGGGCCTCAAGGGAAACTACTGGATATTAAGGTACTCCTTTTAATAGAGCACCGGAGCAAAGCATTAACACTCCGTGAAAACATGTGTCCCTCACATCACCGCCATCCCCTCCGGTTGTCCCGATTCTTGTCACTTCGGGGCCTTTGGTTCCGGACAGCGACATGTGCATACAACTTGTAGATACAATCTAAGCAATAAGTATAGAGCTTAAATCTAAGATCATGCCACTCGGGCCCTAGTGACAAGCATTAAGCATAACAAGATTGCAGCAACAATAACTTCACAAACTTTATAGATAGACTAATCATAATGTATCATCCATCGGATCCCAACAAACACAACACCGATTACATCAGATGAATCTCAATCATGTAAGGCAGCTCATGAGACCATTGTATTGAAGTACATGGGGGAGAGTATACCGACATAGCTACTGCTAGAACCCGTAGTCCATGGGGGAACTACTCACGGAGCATGGCGGAGGCGGTGGCGTTGATGGAGATGGCTTCCGGGGGCACTTCCCCGTCCCGGCAGGGTGCCGGGACAGAGACTTCTGTCCCCCGAATTGGAGTTTCGCGATGGCGGCGGCGCCACAGTAACTTTTCTGGAGTTTCGTCAATTCGTCCTGTGTTTTTAGGTCGAAAGGGGTTATATAGGCGAAGAGGCGGCGCAGGAGGGTCGACAGGGTGGCCTCACCCTAGGCCGGCGCGGCCAGGGTCTGGCCCGCGCGACCCTATGGTGTGGGGCCCCCTGGCTCTCCTCCGACTCTTCTTCGGTGTTCTGGAGCCTTCCGGGAAAAATAGGAGGTTTGGCGTTGATTTCGTCCAATTCCGAGAATATTGCCCGAACAGCCTTTCTGGAACCAAAAACAGCAGAAAACAGGAACTGGCACTGTGGCATCTCGTTAATAGGTTAGTTCCGGAAAATGCATGAAATCATCATAAAGTGCAAGCAAAACATGTAAGTATTGTCATAAAACAAGCATGGAACGACAGAAATTATAGATACGTCGGGGACGTATCAAAGCTTCAGATGGTGCATTGTTATTTCGAGATCGATCATGTCGATGGAATCACTCGTGCGGAACGGTAGATGACTTCCCTAAAAAAAACGGTAGACGACCGAAACCTTCCTAGAACGTCAGTGTAGCCAAAAACACAGCTCGTGAGGCCCAGAGTCAACTACCAAAAGGAATCAGGGAAGCATCACAAGTGCCAAAGAGCAACCTGCAGAGAAGCAACAGCAGTGGCATCGGCCAGGACAAATTGCAAGGAATAAAAGAAGCAGAGCACCACAGCTTGAGGTCAATGGAGAGGACGAAGCTCGAGGCGACGCACTCATAGCAGAACTCGAAGCCGAAGGCGACAGGCCGACAGCCAGAGGGGCTGGGGACGTGCAGGCGGCAGGAACAAAAGGTCGGCGACGTGGCGATGTACGGTTGCATGCGGACGTGGTCGACACCTGAGAAGGGCAGATGTAGATTGTAGACGTTTAGACGCCGGAGCAAGAGCCCTGTCAGCCACGCTCACGAGCAGGTGGCAAGGATGAGCACGAGCCAGGGCATGTGGAGGCACTCGCATTGGAGGAAAGAGGCGGCACGGGACGGAGCTCTTGGCCCAGTACGATGTCGAGGCCAGGGGTCGCACGTCAGCACGCGCAGGCAGAGAGGATCCGCGGGGAGAGGAGCAGCAGCGCATGAGGCACGGCGGTCGGCGGTGGTCGGGCGGAGCGGGGCTCGCGGAGGGGACGAGGACGGCACGACCGGAGAGGAGAGCCAGTGAGGGAGGAGGGTTCCTGCCGGGGCGAGCGAGGAGGAGGCGAGGTCGTGGGTGGGGGATCGAGTGGGTCACGGTCTTTTTTTTTGAACAATTAAACCACTATATTACGCAAACAGTAAGCCGTCTCATTAAAAACCTTCCAGTCCCCTTAGGTATCCTGGAAGGAAAAGAGTGCATCTCGAACCTGCTGCCGCTAATCAAATAATAGTTACATCATCTATGAGCATAGGAATGATAAAGCTAGGAGGCTCTACTTGCCAATTACAAGAATTCCAGTGGGTCACGGTCTGATCGGGGAGAGACAAGAGGAAGAATGAGAGTTGGTAGGAGGACCTGGGCGCAAAAGGAAGAAATCCAGGGGGTTCCTTGCAAGAAGGCCGGCAGCAGAGAGGTGGAAGGAAAACTACCTGGGGGAGCCGGATGGGGCTAGGATTTGGCCGGGGGCTGCCTGCTGGGCCGGTTGGCTAGGACTTCTCTCCTTTTTTTTTATTTAAAACAATTTTTTTATTGTTTTTCTGTTTGTTTTAAAACCATTTCTACAAAGATTTTAGTAGTAGAATTAAACAGAGAAAGAAGGGATATTATTTGAAATAAAAGAGGGGATTATAAAAGAAATAAAATACTATTTAATAAAATATTTTTGAGGTTGAAAAATAGATGCATGATGTCATGATTATGCATAAATAAAAAAAACAAACAAAATCTAATAGGGGTATTTCCAGGGCCGTTACATTATGTGTGCAAGGATGTTCAGTGTGCTAGTCATGCGCGGTTTAGTTCCGCGGAGTGGCGTCTCGGGGTAATGAGTTCTCCTTGAGCTTGCATATCAGGCCCGTATGGTAACACTTCCCAACCTGATGGCAACGTCAATGAGCCTCGGATTAACTCGCCAGGTAGAGAAGAGTTCGTCGATGCGGATGACCCGTATCTGGCGTACGCCAGCCAGTAGGGAGAGCGGGAAGGGTCGGGGCAGGGGCGCTACAGACGTTGAGGTGGTTCGACGATCTTGTCGAGGAATTCATGAAGATAGTCCTTTGCCTGCGGTAATCCTCATGCTGGCTGGCCATGGCGGACATGATCCTTGGAAGCGATGGCGCCCGAGTAGCGCCTTGCTGGTGCCGTGGACAGGGGGCATAGAGAAGGATTCCGAGACTTGACGTCGACAACATATTGAAGAGATTGGGGTGGCGTGGCAACTCGACCAGCTTCCGCTGAGCAGTATTGCCGTGATCGATCAAGCTTATGGCAAAGAGAAACTCGATTGAATCGGCCGCCTAGGGTTTTTGTGTCGAGAGCGAGTCCTTTCCAAAGGGCTATGCTCACAAGTCATTGGATCCTTCCTGGCTAGATCGGGACTGGTTTTGTTTGGCTGGGATAGGTGATGCTGGTTCGTTTCGTCGGCCCGGATGAAGGAAGGACTCAGTCTAGCTATCTTAGAAGAGCACTAAGCTCCTAGGGTTGGGCGCGTCCCTGGGAGAATCGCGCGTCGCTTTCGTGGGTCCTACCTCACGCTGGCGTGTCGGTGCAACTCGGCGTCTGAGGGCGGTTCTGTCGTTGGGCCTACTGAAGGCGGTTTATCCTTGTACGACGGTGGAATCGGGAGACGGTGGTTGCTTGAGATGTGGGCTGATATGCCGCGTGCCTTCCACGGTGGTACACGCATACAGACCTCCTCCCTCTTCCCAAATCAATGCCGCCACCACCGCCACCGTCTCCGATTCTGGCCTTCTCCACCACTAATCAGTGTCATCAATCACCAGGTCGGCCCCCTCTCTCTCTCTCTTCTCTGTCGATTACCCGCAGCTGCACTTACCTTCTGCCGCCGGGCCGCGGCCAACCCTACCCAGGCTCGGTTCGCTGATATAGCGGTCGTCGGCGTCACCTCCCGCAGCTCCTGCGACTACCAGCACGCCCATCTGTGCAGCCTCTATTCTTGCTTCTGCTCATGGTCCGCCACTTCGACACCCTGGCCTCGAGTTCATGTGCCGGCTGGACGGAGCGGGTCGTCCGTATCCCCATCCAAGGACCTTGGTCCCATCAGGTCCTTGCTATTGCGGTTTCGTTGGCTACTCTTCGGCTACTACCTCGGGCGCCGCTACCGTGCAATGAAGGCGATTTGCCGACTTGGACATTCTGCAACCGCCGTGATGGTGACCACACATCTTCAACTCCGACCCTGTTTAGGTGCACCACCAGTCTCTCACTCACTTCTTTTTGCAATCTGTTGTGCCCAGCAATCACGCCCTGGCCGACTGTGATGGTGGCCATCGGGCTGTGGTGGTGAGCTCCGCCCTCTACTTGGATTTCAAAGTATCGGACAGCAGTTTCGTTTTCAGTTAGCCCACGGACATTGGTATTCTTTGGTTTTCATGACCAAATCACCTGGTTTGTTTACATTTTCCCAAGCCTATAACCACTACCACCAAACCGTATGTTCCTTATTCAGTTCAGATTTCATTTGATCTGTGCCTGGTAGGTGCCCAGTTGTTGAAATGCCTTGCCGCAGTTCTTGGTTTGGGGGGCCAATCGGCAAAAGGATCGACCTCATCGAGCCCATTGTAGGAGGCCACTCAATGTCAAGAGGAACATATGAACCAGAATTTTGAGGTGTTGATCTGGTGCAACAGACACTAGTAGGAAAAGCTTCATCAGTGGCGCACCAAAAATGAATTCTGTGGCGCATGGGAGGTGCGCCACAGAAACTTCGCCACAAAAATAAGGTTTATGTGGCGCACCGGCTCATGCGCCACAGAATTAAGGTTTCTGTGGCGCACGTGTTCTTAGGTGCGCTACAGAAAAGCGTGCGCCACAGAATTGGTTTTCAGTGCGCCACAAAATTTGCTTGTATTATACACGATTTTATGCTGCCTGCTATACACATGCAGTTTATAGACAACAATATACAGATATACAGGTTATATACAGCAACCTGCAGATATAATATAAATATCATGTACATTGCACAGATATAACATAGACATCATCATCACATTACTTAGAGCCCGATCGAGATACATATATAGTGGCAAGTGCCAAATGTTTTGCATACAACTCTTAATTCATACAAAATTCACAATTTCGAGAAAGTAGTCTTCATCCGGTTCCTCCTTTGCTCCCTCATCTCTACCCACCAGGCTCGCTTGCATCGGGGTCCTTCATCCAGTTCCTACTATGATGAAAATGGAAGAAAGTGATACCAACAAGTCCGATGCACAAAAGAAATGGAATAAATGCCTCATACATTGTTGGTCAACACAAATATTAACATTCAGGGACGGCGTAAGTGAGACCAAGTCCGATGCACAAGAGATTGATATTTGTGCTATCTTACCAGGATCACTTACGCCGCCCCCGAGTGTACGGTGACCAAACATTTTAATCATCGATATTTTGAAAATCTCAAAGCAAATGGAATGACAAAATGGAATAAGTGCCTCATACATTGTTGGTCAACACAAATACTATGGTCAGAAACCATAGTTGCAGTATACACCGCAGTATACTTTGCAGAAGGGCCCCCTTTCCCCGGCCGCCGTTCCGTGAACGGGTGCTTGACGACACAACGACGCCGATCTGCCTCTCCGGCGCAGAACCACGGTAGTCCCTCGCCGTCCAGTGAGCGAGTCCTTGATGCAAAGACCGTGCCGGCCTGCCCAGCATTATGCCGGGCCGTGTTGCCGCGCTTCAGGCCGTGTGTCCCGCGCCCTGCACTGTTCGCCTTCTTGCCCGGTGAATCAAGAGACTGATCGTTGGAATAAGGAAACCGATGACGGCCGGTCGCAAGATTAAATTGCGATCGGCCGTCATCGGCTTCCTTATTCCAACGATTAGTCTATTCGTTCACCGGGCAAAAAGGCGAAGAGTGCAGGGCGCCTGAGACACGGCCTGAAGCACGGCAACAGGGGTCGGCATGATGCTAGGGAGGCTGACACCGTCTTTGCATTAAGGACTCGTTCACGTACTGGATGGCGAGAGAAGAAAAGTGGTGATGCACCGGAGAGGCAGGTCGGCTTTGTTGTCTCGTCAAAGACTCGTTCACGGAACGGCGGCCGGGGAAAGGGGGGCCCGTCTACAAAGTATATTGCGGCGTATAGGTGACCAAACATTCTAATCATCGGCACTAAAATGGAAGAAAGAGCCAAGTGGTATCTCAACTAGATATCATATGCCTCATACTTTGTTGGTCGAAAGAAATATTAACATTCCGGGATGGGGTCAGTGAGGCCAGGTAGAATGCACAAGAGATTGATATTCGTGCCATCGCACCAGGCTCACTGGCCCCACCCCAGAGTGTACAAGTGACCAAACAATTTAATCATCGGCACTAAAATGGAAGAAAGGCCAATGCAATTAAGAAGTAGCTAGTATGAACTAAATGGAATGCCTCATACTTTGTTGGTCGAAACAAATATTAACATCCAGGGATGGAGTAAGTGAGGCCAGGTAGGATGCACAAAATATTGATATTTGTGCCATCACACCAGGCTCACTTGCTCCATGATACGTCTCCAACGTATCGATAATTTCTTATGTTCTATGCCACATTATTGATAATATCTACATGTTTTATGCACACTTTATGTCATATTCGCGCATTTTCTGGAACTAACCTATTAACAAGATGCCGAAGTGCCGATTCTTTGTTTCTGCTGTTTTTGGTTTCAGAAATCCTAGTAACGAAATATTCTCGGAATTGGACGAAATCAACGCCCAGGGTCCTATTTTGCCACGAAGCTTCCGGAAGACCGAAGAGTCAACGAAGTGGGGCCACGGGGCAGCCAAACCATAGGGCGGCGCGGCCTGGCCCTTGGCCGCGCCGACCTAGGGTGTGGGGCCCTCGTGCCCCCTCCTGACTTGCCCTTCCGCCTACTTAAAGCCTCCGTCGCGAAACCCCCAGTACCGAGAGCCACGATACGGAAAACCTTACTGAGACGCCGCCGCCGCCGATCCCATCTCGGGGGATCCAGGAGATCGCCTCCGGCACCCTGCCGGAGAGGGGATTCATCTCCCGGAGGACTCTACGCCGCCATGGTCGCCTCCGGAGTGATGTGTGAGTAGTCTACCCCTGGACTATGGGTCCATAGCAGTAGCTAGATGGTTGTCTTCTCCCCATTGTGCTATCATTGTCGGATCTTGTGAGCTGCCTAACATGATCAAGATCATCTATCTGTAATTCTATATGTTGCGTTTGTTGGGATCCGATGAATAGAGAATACTTGTTATGTTGATTATCAAAGTTATGTCTATGTGTTGTTTATGATCTTGCATGCTCTCCGTTACTTGTAGATGCTCTGGCCAAGTAGATGCTTGTAACTCCAAGAGGGAGTATTTATGCTCGATAGTGGGTTCATGCCTCCATTGGTATCTGGGACAAGGATGAAAGTTCTAAGGTTGTGGATGTGCTGTTGCCACTAGGGATACAACAGCAGTGCGATGTTCAAGGATGTAGTAACTAGTTACATTACGCCCAATACAGAATGCACTTGTCATTGTTAGCAACTTAATACTGGAGGGGGTTCGGATGATAACCTGAAGGTGGACTTTTTAGGCATAGATGCAGTTGGATGGCGGTCTATGTACTTTGTCGTAATGCCCAATTAAATCTCACTATACTCATCATAATATGTATGTGCATG
Source organism: Lolium perenne (assembly GCF_019359855.2). NCBI lineage: Eukaryota > Viridiplantae > Streptophyta > Magnoliopsida > Poales > Poaceae > Lolium > Lolium perenne. The sequence continues at coordinate 80,958,855 of NC_067249.2, forward strand.
GTCATGCCCTCTTTATTTGTCAATTGCCCAACTGTAATTTGTTCACCCAACATGCTGTTTATCTTATGGGAGAGACACCTCTAGTGAACTGTGGACCCCGGTCCAATTCTCTATACTGAAATACAATCTACCGCACATCTTGTTCTACTGTTTTCTGCAAACAATCATCTTCCACACAATACGGTTAATCCTTTGTTACAGCAAGCCGGTGAGATTGACAACCTCACTGTTTCGTTGGGGCAAAGTACTTTGGTTGTGTTGTGCAGGTTCCACGTTGGCGCCGGAATCTCTGGTGTTGCGCCGCACTATATCCCGCCGCCATCAACCTTCAACGTGCTTCTTGACTCCTACTGGTTCGATTAAACCTTGGTTTCTTACTGAGGGAAACTTGCCGCTGTGCGCATCACACCTTCCTCTTGGGGTTCCCAACGGACGTGTCAACTGCACGCATCACTCCACCCCCGAGTGTACGAGTGATCGACCAACCATCTAATCATCGGCAAGTACAAAAACACCAACAAACTAGCAACCATGGTGACATAAGTCAAGATGCTCAAACACACATAGCATGCATGGAGCAGATGCTCCAAAGGGATTATTCATCACTTGGTATATAGAGCAAGTGATGCTGGCAAAAGAGAGGCCAATCAAGAACCAGTAAATCCAGTAAGCGATAGATATGCCTAAACAAGCAACAACACATAGCATATCCCAGCTAACCAGATGAGACAAGTCTTGGTAGCCAACTGAATCACCTAGCACCACCTAGCCTTTTAAAACCATCAGAAACAGTCCTTTTTCTTCAAAGGATACCACAGTGGCATTCATTTACATGATCCCTACTGTGGATATCTCTATTTTCATCAAAGCCAACAAGAAATAGAAATTTATCATTACTCAGTTGAGTTCAAAACAAAGCTGGGGTACCATAAGGGATTATTCATCACTTGGTAGTAACCAAGTGATGCTGGCAAGAGAGAGGCCAAGCCTGAGCTAGTCAATCCAGTAGAGATGGATATGCATAAGTAAGCAAGAACACATAGCCTATCCAAGTTAACTAGATAAAACCAACCTTGACAGCCAACTTAATAACCTAGTATCACCTAGTCTTTTAAACCATCAGAAACTTCCCATTTTCTTCAAAGGATACCACAGTGGCATTCATTTACATGATTCCCTAATGTGAATATCTCTATTTTAGTATCTGTTCTTATCCAAGTTTTTGCCTCAGCCTTTGCATCATTGGCTGAGCCAAGACATCAAGCATCTGGCCAGGGAGCATTCTTTCTTTTTAGGGAACTATATGAACTATATGCACATGATCCAGTAAGCATCCCCACTAATCAGAGCATTATAAGCATAGTAGCATACCATAAGCTCACAACAATCCATCAAGTAAATCTTCACAAGGATACCACAGTAGCATAGTAGCATACCATAAGCTCACAAGAATCCATCATTTTATTCACAAGGATACCACAGTAGCATACCATAGTAGCATTTAATGCATTTAAATGAACCAGTAGCATCAAAACCAACCAAATGTCCAACTAGCAAGCAATACCAAGTGAGCAAGTCTTCATTACCTTGTACAGGTTCAGACATGGATTTATTTCCAACAAAGGATGGAAATCAAATTAACATCATTGAATTAAATTGAATCATTACCATCACATGGTTCATCAATAACAATTAGGGGCAATCCATCTAGAGCAACAGCAGCAATGCATCCAGAGCAACAACAGCAATGCATCCAGAGCAACAGCAGAGGTACATCAACCATGAGCAATGAGCCAGTAAGTAAATCACTAGCACATGATGATCATTTGACCATTTAGAGCATGGACACACAAGCAATAGCAACAGTATATTTCACCAGGAATGGTGAGAAGCTGCAAGAGCATGCATCTAGTCAGCAACAATGACAACAAGCTAGGATAGATAGATCAACAAAGAATAAAGAACAAGACATCAACAAAGAATAAAGAAGCACAACCAGAGCATGCATCTAGCTGCAGCAACAATGACATCAAGCTAGGATAGATAGATAGATTGCATCCAGTAGCACATCAACAGCAACAGCAGCTAGCACAGCAACAACAACAGCAGCACAACCAGAGCAACACACGAGCATTTCGTCGAGCACTTTGTGCTCGCGCGGGAGAGGAAGAGGGAGGGGAGGGGAGAGAGTTCACCGACGACAGGGGTGGAGGAGGAGGTTGACGACGACGGCAGCGGTGGAGGAGGAGGAGGACGCGGCGGCTCCTCCACCTTCACGCGACGGCGGCCCCTCCTCGCGGCGGCCCCTCCTCGCCGTAGCGGCAGCTTGTGCTGCAGGTGGCGGGGATGGGAGGACCGTGGCGGCATGCGGCCCTCGCGGAGGAAGGCGGCGGCGACGGAGATGGCGACGACCATGGCGGCGCGCGGCGGATCGGAGGAGAGGGGAGAGGGGAGAGGGGAGGGGAGAGGTGAACAGGCGTGGGGGAGGGCACGGGCGATGATATAAGTTACCTTAGTTCTGTGGCGCACCCGAACAAGTGCGCCACAGAATCAACTACTTCTGTGGCGCACCGAAGCACGTGCGCCACAGAAAGAGTTATTTCTGTGGCGCAGCACGCCATGTGCGCCACAGAAATACCTACACTAATAATTGGTGGTGGCAGGATGTGGGCCCCATATAATTTCTGTGGCGCAATGTTCAGTAGTGCGCCACAAAATTAAGCTATTTCTGTGGCGCACCTAGCATGGTGCGCCACAAAATAACATTCTGTGGCGCATTTTTGGTGGTGCGCCACAGAACTAAGCTCCGCCTATAAGGGTTTTCCTACTAGTGAGATTGGAGAGATGGACGTTTGTGCAGGTTCTGTACCTGTTGCAACCAAAGAGACTATGAAGAGCGGCTTTGTTTGAGTACAAAGATCGAAAGTGAGTGTGGCGCATTGCTCACCTCCAGCACATCCTTGATCGAGCACGATCCCACCTAGCCTCATGGAAGGGTCGTTGGCTAAATCAGGGCGGACGCAAGACCCTGGTCACATCGGTGCTCAGAACGCTTCCGATCTTCGCCATGACTGCGCTGAAGCTTCCACCAAAGTTCTTGAAGGAATTCGACAAGATTCGCAGAAACTTTTTTTGGGAGATCGAGGATGAAGCAAAGGCGGGAGGCAAGTGCAAGGTACGGTGGAAGACTGTCTGCTCACCACTTGACGTGGGCGGGCTCGGTGTGCTGAACCTGGAGCTTTTCAGTCGCGCACTCCGGCTTCGGTGGCTATGGCACGAGTGGAGCATGCCGTTGCGGCCCTGGGTGGGCATGCAAACCCCCTGTGATGCGCATGACCAGGAGCTCTTCCATGCAGCCACGAGGGTGACCTTAGGAGATGGTGCCCGGGCCCTGTTCTGGCGATCTCCATGGCACGACGACAAGCCGCTCTGCATGCAGTTCCCGCGGCTATTTGGCAGATCAAGAAGAAAAAACAAGACCGTCGGCGCGGCGCTCAATGGCAACAGCTGGATTCATGACCTACATCGGAACTTCCCGCCGGAGCTGCTGCAGGAATTCCTCTCCCTCTGGCGCCTCCTGCAGGACATCGTGCTGCGGCCCGAAACTCCGGACTCCATCAGATGGATCCTCACCTCCAACGGTTGCTACTCGGCGGCGTCTACCTATCGCCTACACTTTGAGGGACAACTCCGATCGATTGCTCCCGCGATGATCTGGTCGACTTGGGCGCCGCCCAAGTGCAGGATTTTCGCATGGCTGCTGCTTCATAACCGTCTGTGGTGCGCCGATCGTCTGCAGCGTCGACAGTGCATCAACTCGTACTTCTGCCCTTTGTGCATTAGGAACCTGGAAACGTCGTGGCACCTGTTCTTCGAGTGTCCAGTCGCCAAGTCGATCTGGACGACAGTGGCCACCTGGACGCACTGCTCGGCGCTGGATCCGCCGGTTTGGGAACACACAGAGTCCATGGCGGCAGTCTGGCAATCCGTCATGGAGCACTGCCATCCTCCTGACAGGAAAGGGATCGCTTCCCTCTTCATCCTTGTGTGCTGGGGTATTTGGAATGAGCGCAATGCAAGGCTCTTCCGCGGCAAATCATCGACGCTACGCAGCGTAATATCTTGGATCCGTGACGAAGCGAGGGAGTGGAGCTTTGCCAATGCCAAAGCCCTGAGACGTCTCATGTTCGAACCACCTTGAGAGGCAGCACCTTGTTCTTCTTCTCCTTTTTTTTCGTTTCTCTCCACCTTTCCTGATCATCCGATTCATGATTATGTGATCGGTTGCTCTCTGTAAAGATATTCCCTCTGCTTATCAATGAAAGCCAGATCCCTGGTTATTTCAAAAAAAAAAAAAAGTGAGTGTTCACTGCTGGTTTGTTTGGGTACTGAAATCAAGAGGGTGTTTTATAGGTTACTTCATTTGAGCACCGGAATCAAAAGATAGTGATAGCGCACTTGTTGTTTGGTTTTCTTAGTAGGGCCCTATTGTTGGTTCCATGAAGTCCTCATGGCAGCTGGCATTTTTGCAGTATGTCCTAGGCCACATGAGGTTAGCTTGATTTTTTTTTAAACAGTAGGCTCAAAGAGCCCGACTTTGAATTAACAAAGCCATCAACCGGCCAGGAAAACAACACAACTCCAACAACACACACCGACACCGCTGGGGTTACCAGCTTACAATACAAGCACATATCCGAGCGAAAACGGCACCCAAAAACAACAGCAAACGACTACCACCAACTAAGATAAACTTGAAAACTTGAGGTCTTCGTCTCGAGCAAATGAAGAACGAAGGGTGTCGCCGGCAGACCGTCACCGGAATCCCTACCAGCCGACTACACACGAGCAACAGCCGGGCGCAAGTGACCATGGAACGAGAAGCAAGGGAACGCCGAGGTCTCAAAAGCAACGCCTCCAAGAAGGGGAACGACACCAAGGTGACGCCGTTGCTCGACCCAACAAGGGCCAAGGTTTTCACCTAGAGACATCCGACCATGAAGGGGCGGCGCCGAGGCTCAACGAAGACGCCTCCAAGGAGGAGAATGGCGCCCAAGAGCGTCACCGTCATCGGCTCCGGACAAACCGGCCATGGCTTTCGCCCGAGCCGTCGACAACCACCCAACAACAACCACTCCACGAGTGGGGACTGCATCGACATTCGGGAGCACTCGCCGTGATACAACCACGACACCGGAGGAGCCCTGAGAGATCAGCAAACAGGGACCTTTTCCTCGCAGGACCGGGGCGGTCAGGCAGGGCCAAGAAGAGGTTGGGACAGCGATGTCGCTCGGATGGCGCCGGTGAGAATTGTCATGGGAGAAAGAAGGGCAGGACCGTGGGAGCCCCTGCTCCCATCCCGGCGGCGGCGGGTCACCCTAGACAGCGCCGGCACAAACCCTTCTTCCCAATCCACCCAAACCGACACACATCGAAGACAACCGCGCCGCCAAACCTCGCTGGACTCAACCACAACACCACCGCCGGTCCCCACCAGCCGGACCAACCTCCCATCAGCGCCAGGACGAACCTGCAGGCCTTGGTGGCCTCTCCAGCCGCGGCCAAGCCACCCCGTCCAGATCCGAGGACAAAGGGCCGCCTCCAGATCCGCCGGCGAGGAGGCTCGAGCCACCGCCGGCGCCCACGGCCAGTCCGGCCAGCCACCGCCCCCCTGGGCACACACATGTAGCACTGGCAAGGAGGCCCCTTTCCGCCGCGACCTCCCGGGTCGCCGGAGTCACGAGCACCTCCTCACCGCCGCCTCAACTTGCGACCGGCCGCCCCTGGCGCAGCTCGCCGGCCACCGCCACGCCAGGCCCCGCCGACCGTCGCCGATCTGCACTGCCGCCAAAGGAGGACGCCGTCCCGCGCCGGTCCTCCTCGCGCCAGGTAGTGGAAGGCCCGCCGCCGCCGGCACCGCGCGGGCTTTGCCCGGCGGCGCACGCCGGCGGCGGCCGGGGGTGGGGAGAGGGGGAGGAGGTGGAGGCTAAGATCTAGGGTTTCCGCCCCCAGGTCGCGCGGGGCGACCAAGGAGCGGGGCGTTAGCTTGATTTAGAATGAATCCCACTAGACATTAAGGGTGATACTTTTACCTCTGCATTTCCATTATCTGTAACTGTCACACCATCTCTTCGATCTTTCCATGGAAGTAGATGGTAGTTCAGTTGATATATTAACAGCTACACAAAGAGATCAATTGATCAATTGAATATAATAACTGCTACCTTCTGATATGCTTGAGAAATAGGATTACCTTTTTTTCAGGGGACAAATAGGATATACCTGGCAAGTTGATGTACATTCTCGGTGCTGATAGTTCAGCGGTAGGCCAGTAGCAACCAGACATATCAGGAAGTAAATTATTTCAAAATCATATAGCAACTCCAAGAATGCACATTGTTATCTGTGATATGTGTTCTTGTGATCATGCATATTATATAGTACATAAGTATCATGGTGTCCCTTGCCCTTGTAGTTAGATTTTATTCCTTCAGATTCTCTACTTTGCTGATGCATCGATACTTTACTTCTTTTTCATGATCTGACATTTCATTTTGGAGCATGCATCGTATATATAGCTGGACCGCAACAATTGGATATTCTTCTAGGAGGAAGATGAATTGCTTGTGAGAGATTGCGTGTGTAAGCTACGTGTACTGTCATTCAGATTGGATTCGTGGTGTGGCAGTGTCAATTCCGTCCATCGAGTGTTTCCCCCATCCTCCTTCCTAGCCTGCCCTCGGCTATCATCTCAGGTCTCGCTTCATGCACATCCTTAGGCCTCTAGACAAGCTTGCCAGTCGCCTGATGGCCTTCCGCTACTGCCTGCTGGCGCCGAACAAGCTTCTGGACGCCTGTCCTGCTACTTATTCCCCAAACTACCACCAAGGCTGTGCCCGCACAACAACCACAAGATCTACACACACCAAAATCTTCAAGAATAGCACGCGCCTGAAATTCTGCATTGCTAACTCCTCAGATATTTTTTACCAGTGACTCGGATGGCATAATAAGCATCAAACATGTATAGATATTACTATTAGCCATGCTTTGTGGTCTTTGCACCAGAGCTTTCCTTGATATTACAGGTTATTGTGCAACCTTTGCATTTTTTTCACATGGTCATCAGTTCCTAATCTTCACTCATGTTTGGAGCAACAAGCAGCATAGTCCATTTTTTTGTTGTGTAGATTACCCGCTATTTAATTTAGAATGTGGCATTGCACACTATTGTGACCAAGTGGCGGTAAACTCCCCTGACCTTATGCTTATGCACACTAGCTAAGTTACGACGCAAGGCACACCTTTTTTTTTGTCTGAGCCCTTGATAACTATATCAAACATTTATCAGGCCTCTACTATTTCTTGAGTAATTTACAGATGTTTGCAAGTAGGTATCAACAAGATATATGTCAATGAGATAAATATACTCTATGAAAGATGTCCAGGCAAAATTAATTATGCCATAAATCACGAGAAGGGAAAGAATCTTCAGTTTGCCATCCTTATGAATACGATGTGTTGGTTATATTGGTTTGATCTATTTTATTAGTTCAATTTCTTTAAGTGACCTTGTTATCCTATTACATCTTATGTAGCTTCCATCGACAATGAAATCTAATATCTATGTCTTATTAGATAGGTGTAATGGACGGAGTGATCAAACTTACACCCTTCTTCGATTAGGATATGATCAAGTATTTTGAGGTTGCAGAAGGAGCAAACGTAGACGGTCTATCTGTAATGTGGCTGCTGAGGTACGGTGAAGTAAAAAATGGTCTCCCGCATTCAAATGATACAACATGCTAATGCATACTATGTTATCGACTCGATACTTTTGTAATAAATCGATAAAGTGTGCAATATGTTTAAACTTCTCGCCAATGGTGGACAAGTGTGCAATATGTTTAAACCACCCCAAATAATCTAACCCCAGGATCGGAAGTCGGCGCGGCAAGAAGCGCATGGTCCGTCTAGTCCTAAAGAGCAAGCTCCCAGGGTTGCCGACGCTGCTGGTTCCTCTGCACGTCCTTTTCGCAGGCCCCATAGGTATGGAAGGGTGCGTACGTGTCCTCGCGATGAATTATCTGTGGTCATATATGCCTGATGTGTAGCGGAGTCGGTTCGGAACTGTTTTGACCGGGTCTTCGGTCTAGCTTCCCTGTTTCTGGTGGGCGGCAGGTCCGAGCGGAGTTGGGTTCCTCCTCTTCGTCGGAGCAGTTTGGGCGGCGCGTGCGGTTTGGGGTGGCGCCGCGCGGTGGTCGGCCGTCTTCTCCGTGGCGGCTGGTTCTCCTCGCTGGTTTCGGCTCCCCACTTGCCTTCTTTGTAATTTTTTTCGCATTAGTGACGGCGGTGGATCGTGACTGTTACACATCGACGAGCGCACGCGCGTGCCCGGCAGGGAGAGCGCCGGCGGGCGACTGCATCGCAAAGGTTCTTACTGCTATATTTCAGGCTGTTCTCATAAAGCTCCGTGTTTACCACTACCAGTCTTCGATTCAGCCGTCGCCTCAGCTAGGGTTTGGTTTGCTTAGGCGAAGTAGGCCGTCTTGATAGGAATAAATTTATGCGGCGTGTATGATCTATAGAGCAGCCGCTCAATTTGCGTAATTCCGTCCTCTGTTGTAGAATTGATGACCGCAGTATAATCTATGCATTTCTGCCTTCGTATGTCCCTACTACTCCATGCTTGCGTTTCACATGTGTGTTGGCACCAGCTGTTTTAGTTTCGATCTGTTTTCATACGGATAGTAAGAAAGCTCTAAGGCTACTGTCTTGTTTCCCCTGATCGGTTTGCCTGTTTCCATATTTAGGATACCAAATCGTTGTTCCTTTTTTCAGTACAAACCATGAAAGCATTAGCAGCCATGTTCGTGTTTTAGGAAAGACTGGGATGCCTGATGAGCGTGCATGACTATTGTGCTTACAGATACTAGGAAGTTTTGGCGCGTCATAATCGATTACGTAATTATTAAGATAGGTAGGTTTACATAAGGAGTAGATTAGCTAGTTGTAGTAATACACATTCTTTCTCCTTTACATAGTTGGTATAAGCCTGGATGACGTTACCACTTCATTTTGTTCATGGGACCATATTTATCTAGCATGCTAAGTTGCCAGGGGTTGGTCTTCAAACTGTCATAGGCACCCGGGCAGGTTGTTCTATATTTTAGGACATACTATAACAGTAGAATGTGTAATTTTGTGATCACAAGAGATCTAAATATATGCATATCCATATTTAATCCAATAAAAGTATATTTTCATCTTAATTAACTACTAAAACGGCAGGATAACTGGGTTGTTTTCCAATCTGCACTTGGATAGTCTACATTAGTAGATTGAAAATGATACAAATGCTGGAAACACTTGGCGATACTTTTTTAGAGATTTAAGGTTCAACTTTAGTATTTAATTTGGACTGAATTTTCAAGGATTTGAAGAAAAAATCCTCACAAAAAAAAATGTTCAAACATTTTTTGAGGGGTTTTAAACATTATTCTTTTGATTAGCAGTTGACATCTTAGGCAGGGTGCTGCATTCTCTCTCGCTTGTTTCATTTTCCTCTCTCGCGGTCTCAGCTAGTGCGCGACCTCCTAAAAAAGGAAAAGTAGTGTACGGCGCAGCTAGCAGGTCCTATCTGCTTTCTCCCCTTCCGGATCCCCTTTCGCCGTCGTCTTGGTGGCCCGATTCCGGCCATCTCTCTCTCTCTCTCTCTCTCTCTCTCTCTCTCTCTCTCTCTACAGTGCTCACGGGACCGAGCTTTCCTTCGCTTTCTCTACCTATCACATCCCCACTGTCCTGTGCCCGCCCCCTCCGCTGACCCTAGGCGCGGCATGGAATCGCCAACATGGTTCCGTGTTGAGACAACCTCGTTGACTCCTTTAGCTCAGGCGGCCGTGCGGCCTGGTCAAGGAGAGGCGGCCATGGCCCCATGAGGTTTGGGCCGTGGTGTCATGCGCATCGGCTCGGTGGCCGGGTGGGCGCTTCTACCATAGTGCATTGGAGGCGGCGTGGCTATGGAGGTAACAGAACTGGATGGCGGATGCGACCTACTGGCATCAGCGTCATAGACAGGTAGAGCGGCGTGTTGGCTGGCGGCAGCTTGCATGGCCGAACGGCGGAGGCGCTCGACGACAACCATGACGCTACGCTGGTCGGATGTATCGGTATGTCGTGCGAGTTGTTGCAACCGTCATCCATGTTGGATTCGGCGACTGCAAGCAGCGGCACTTGCCCATATTCTCTGCGTACCTTCTCATCCGGAAGCACCATGTGTAGGTACGTTTGTTCCTCCTGGTCTTCCCACCTATTTTGTACTTTTACCTTTACCTAGACATGATGCCGAGGTGAAGCAATTTGTTTTGGGGATGTAGTAGTTTGGAGTTAGCATTATATACTGAGTATTTATTTGTCCAAATGGTTTCATAAAAAAGACATGCCATCCTGTTAGATTAACAGACGGGAAGACAGAAATTGCAGTGTTGTTTGCTTGATGTTATTCTGTTAGCCATTAATTGTATTCGAACTCATGAAACCTCTCCATCCATGTACTGCATTTTCATGATTGCTACACCCCTCCACGTGGGGCGCATCAGGCGGCTGCGGTGGGCAAGGTCGCGGTGGTGGCCAAACAAAAATAAATGAGACGCAAACGACACGGTGGTGCCGGCCGGGGTATGCAGTATGTTCGTCTTTACAAAGGTACTGATGTTCAATCTTCTTCATACGCATTACCTGAAATCTGCTCTGAGTGCACTGTCTTTAGATCTTGCTCCATGCTCAAATTTGTTCCTTTTGTTTGGTCAAATCAACTGAAGCTTTGTTTTGCTGGTACAGGCAGCCATAGGATTTTTTTTTTCTGATCAAGATCTATCTCTTTGGGACCACTGATTTTGTTAGTAAGCCTCTAGCTAAGAAGAGGTAGAAAGGAGGTGCTGAGTGGCAACCGATGGCAGCGGATAAGAAGGCATGGAAGCTGATTTAAGCTGGTAGACGGTAGACAAAGAGCAATGGAAGACAAATTAAGGTGTTGTGCTACCAGTTGGTATGTTCCTCTTCTCTGAACCAGTTAAACTGAATTTTCATATTAGGCATGCATTATTTTCATGAATCTCATGCTTTCTTCAGTATTACTTTCCGGTTAGCAGGTCCTATTTTGTTTTTTCTGTCTGCAAATAAGTTGTAACTGAATAAGCAAAACTAAGAACAAAATAGATGGACCCCATAACCCTTTATCACAAGGACTGCTTACAGAGATAGAAGTTGTACAGAGAGAGGGGAAACAAAAAACAGCCTTCAACACATTCATTACATTTGTGAAGAGCAGTACAAATACACAAAAAAATCCACCGACTGTGCCATCAAACAGAACCAGATGGTAGTAGCAAACACGTACAAATATGATGTGTGCTAAATAATCTGCCTTCATATTTGCAGCAGCCGTAGACTGAGTTTGAACATCCAACACCTAGTATTGTTATATGCACACAACTATGCTACGTTGCGTCGATATCTGCAACAGATGTTGATAGTAGTCCGAGTACTCAACACTGGCTGCTGTTATACGTAGGTACCTAAAGTTCAGCTCCCTAAGCACTGTCTCGTGCAAACTTTTAGAGTTGGATTCTCTGTTGTAAATCTGCTCCTGCAGTAAAATTTAAACAGTTAACCCCTATTTGTTCATACTAATAAATAACAGAATAGTGAAAAAAAATTAAAACTTCCCACAGAAGGGCCTAGGTAGAAGCTACAATATTTAGGAGTGCACCGAGCTATGTGAAAAAAATGCTGCTTCCTCCATCCATTTTTAAAAAATAAAGTCTATAAACCTGACATTCGTTTTCAGAGCACGGCTCTTGAATCCAGTGGCACAGCTGGCTGTTGCATTAGGATGCAGTGCTCAACTGCAGGTTTTTTAGATCTGCGCGACCGAGAAAAGAAACACTGAAAAAAATCATGGCAAGTCCACTGCTGCAGCGGCTGCTAGGCCAGGAAACGATACATGAAGTTTCTGCGGTATGTGAGAACCAGCTAAAATAAATAAAGAGCAGAACAATAGTATAGCTAGCAAGCTGCTCTTCCATTGAGCGTTAAGCTGGATAGTTTTGGATTTTCCTATATTTACTCATATAACTAAAAAATTGAGTACTATACATCTCAAACCGAAGGTTGTTGTGCATAGCGAAAGAACTAAAAGGAAAGAGAGCACTCTCCTAGGCAACCACAACGCGAGTGGATAACATGCTAAAATATTGGTTACAATTCAGAAGTAATTCCACGTATATGTTCAATGAGCAAGCTGAGTCTGTAATACGGCAGAAAAGGTATTCCTTATATGTAATGAAAGAGTGAGATTCAGTTTAATAAATTTACAGCAGAGATGATTAACAAAATAACAACCACACTGAAATAAGCAATATAGATAGAGATTACCTCAACACTGAAGTAAACAACATGACGAAGTCGTTGGACGGCTTTCTGTCAAAGCTAACCATGAATTCCGCTTCTGATAGCTTCTGTTGAGAGCAACAATGTATGATCAATAATATTAATAGGATTCCCATAACCTGTAAGCCAATAAATAAAAAAGCTTATTAATTCTAACAGAAAAAAAGGAAGGCAACTATGAGAGTGCCTAGTGAAAATAAAATTTGAGAGAATAACATACAAAAGATACCAACTGCTATATAATAGTGTAGTAAGAGAGGCTTGGAGAGTGGTATCACAACCAAAGGAGTAGTCCATAATTTTACATGCAAGATATATCAACTGATACACAAACATGATATGTACAAATATGATGAGCTGCAAACAGGAAACACGAAGCAACACTTAGGCGCATTTTTAGCCTTTCCTTGATGCTACTCTCAAAGCGGCAACATTTTACTGCCAAGGACAAAATACAGGTTTCGGCAAGTAAACACCTGCCTTATCAGCCGTATGTCCCTGACTTTGCTTTATCATGACCAGCAAAGATGAATTGTACCGTGCTGTAATGTGAATGGCCATTATATGCATTTCTTAAACTCAAGCCAACTAAGCCCGAACGATCGATCTAACAGAACTGCAGCAGATTTTGTGTAAGCGATGAATATTTAAAAGATAAAACAATTATTATGTGCACACCTTTACCTTCATGGCACCCAGAGCTGAAAGAACCATGGACTATCTACAATCAAATTCTGAATATAGGGCACCACCCTAGTAAAGTTTATCTACTGATCATACTTCCTTTTGGAAATTTATTTAATAATCAAGATGACGATCTACAGAGTCAACTTCACTGCAGGTCTACAATTTATCTTCTTGCGCAAGAAGTCGGACACATTATTGCAAAATAATGCACATCTATGAAATGAACAAATACCTGACCTCATGCACGTTTTTATAACCTTAACTAACTAAACTGCATGTCAGTACTGAACTGAAAAATTCTGCTCATTTAATATCAGTAGGCAAGTAAAGTTTTTTTTTTTATGCAGCAAGTCAGCAAGTTCACTTCGCTCCAAAAATAACAGTATGCTTCCTTCAAACCGTTTTCTGCGTGGAGAACCTGAATTTCAGGTGATATCCTTATTGGCCTGTTAATCTGACACTCGTCCCTCCTGAAACTTGGCCCTCATGCATGCCTCATGTCTACTTCTTCAGTCTACCGGCAATGTCATCAAGCATGAACGCAACCACTGGGCAGGCCGGGGCGAGCCTCCGAAGAGTGGCGTAGGCGCCGTCCCGCGGCGGTGCCAACTGGACGCGGACCTCATCGACCATGGAGGCTGCATCTCGCCATCAGCTTGCCCCGGCCAAGCTCCGGCGATCTAGACGTGGGACACCGTTCCTCGCCGCCTCTGCCTCGCTGCCCAAGCACCGGCACCTGCCGCAGCATACATCCTCGGCCAGTTGCAACGTGCCTCCATTAGAAGCGAACCATCGGGAACCTCGTCTCCGGCCGGGGCGATTTATCCTCCTAGCGATTGGTTTCTTTTGGAGGAAAGGGATGAGGAGGGGATGTACTTCCTTGACAGCGTGTTTGGCAACTCTGGGGAATGGGAGTGGGAGTTTGGAGGGGGGAGTTTGGTGAGGGATTAGCCTTGGGAAGTTGAGTATTAGTCCCAATCCCACGTTTGGGGTGTGATGGGAATTACTAGTGGGAATTGGCAATTACATCTTCGTCATCCCCTGCCGCGCCGGGCACAGCCGCGGCCGTCGCATCACAACAACCGTGTCCTACTTTTCCCTATCGTGCGTGCCTGGAACCGTACCCATACGAGGGTGGCACCATGACACCGGGCACCGGCCATGTCCGTTGATCCGGGCGATGAGCTCGTGCGCTCCGCCGCCAGCGCCTCGTACGGTCGCACCAGGAACTCGCAGTAGGAGGACACGAGCAGCACCGTCTCCTGCTGCCGCCTGCCGGTCGAGTTAACATCCTCGAAATAAGCACGTTGCTAGCACACCACGTCCATGGTGCAGTTTTTTTTTTGAGGGTACGTCCATGGTGCAGCTTCATAGGACAGGAGAGGTGGCCGGTGGAACATGTGCTAGCAGCTAGCCTAGCACTTGGACGTGAAGTTTATGATGCAGCAGTCCACGACGGCGTACCGGTGAAGTCATATGCTACTACTATTTTCTTCAACTCCCCTTCCCAGCTCAATTACCTGGTCCTCCCCAGGGAATAGATCTGCGGGAATTCACCTCCTTAATTCCCCTTCCCCAACCCTTATAAACTCCCATTCCCACAAACCAATCAACGGACTGCAAGTCTCCTACCCCTCAAATTCCCATTCCCTACATCCAACTCCTCTCAACCAAACACGCTGTGATTGTCGATCGTGAAACTCAGAACCGCTTTGACTGGGAGAATATCTAGCGCTACCGAGCACTTGTGTGCTACGTGTCTCCAGCGATCTGGGCCTTTCAATGCTATTCAGTGGACAGGATGGAACATAAGTGCAGACGAAGACCCACCATGGTTCATTTGCAAATCAGACCGTACGTTCCTGGAAATTATGGCATAAGAACCATCCTTACTCAGATCCCTGTCTATGCTCACATCGCCTGTCTCTGTCAGATTTAATCATTTTTGCTCAGCTTTAAATATAAGTATTTCGAGTAGAAATTTTGGTAGGTAGATCACAACATTATCTACATCTAGATTTATTTTTCAGAATTTTTGAAACCTTTAAATATCGTTTTTGAATTAAAAAAAACAAGCTATGTGCAACTTAAGCTACAAAAATCCACTCTTCGCGACACTTGCACCGTGTGGTAGTACAGAAAGAAGAAATATGTATATTTCTGGTTACCTAGAGAAATATAAAAGCTAGAATTTTTGTAGTACAATCTAACTGCACCTTAATTGTGCACCAAGGAAGCACAAAAATAAAATGCAATCTGCCTATACGGGAAGTTACGCTGTGTTCTTCACTGTAAGCAAAGGACAAACCTTGAGGAATATACATTCTGTCTAATTGGATAAATTGCAAGAATAATTTGGAAGGAAAAAAAGGAATACTACGTGGAGGAATACATTATGCAGTGCTACGTGAGAACCCATGGCAGTGCCCGCATCAATGCATCATCAATGAACCTGCTGGGCGAACTGAAACCCATGGCGGAGAGATAGAACTCAGGAAGAATTGGTCTTGTGCCACAATTTTAGGAAAGCCAGGGTTTGATTTGCATATGAACTATGGTGGGTCTTCACGTGCAGTTGTGTCCTATCCTGTCCGTTGAATCGCATTGGATGGCCCAGATGGCTCCGGAAACAGGTAGCATCCAGAGGCTGTGTAGCACTAGATATGTTCTCCGCTTTGACTAACTGATGTTTCTCGATGGGTCTATATTTACGGTGAAGAGAAGAGGTGGACACGTAAAAAGATACGTGTCAATGAGATAAGGGCAGTAATGCAGGATAGCATGCACGATCGGTCAATACCGATAAAACCGGAGATTGAAGGTAAACAACACGCACGAAATTGAAAGCAACCGTCCCGTAAGGAAAGGATGACCGGCTGGCTCCCGGTAAATCGGAATTGTACGAAGTAAAAATAAGGAAGGAAAGGAAAACAGACTCCCGCATGTGTAGGAGCGCTTGCCCGTGAACAGTGCGAAAATCCAACGTGTTTAAGGCTGATTGGATGGATCAGAGGATGAAACAGTTGCCAAAACGCTGCCCTTGCGGCAAAAAAGGTCAGCTTTGATATAGTTAATAATAATAATAATACATAGGCAATAAATCACCAGGTTTGTTTATGCAGAAACAAATTGCTTTAGGTGGGTGTGGCTATACAACAGCTGACTGTTTTTCAATTGGTAAACAGACACTTTTTCTGCACCAATCAAATGAAGACAGCTGTCTTTTAAAAAACCACAATGAAAACACTCGTTGAAATGAAAAAGTGTCTGTTTTAGTTAACCAAAACAGACGTATTTCAGTACAGGAAAGTAATTGAGTCCGATGTATCCGTTTTTTTGAACCCAACACGAAACTGTCCAGCCAACTAAACCATACATGTAAAAAGCCCACGCAACCTGAATACCACAACACAATTCACGTGCAAGGCCTAGAAACAACTGCCCTGCCTTCTTCAGCAAGCAAAGAACTCACATGCTGCAGCGACTCCACCAACTCCAAACACCCCCTTCAGCCGTTCGCTGCTCCTCTCAGTATCCAGATCGACAGGATCCCCCAAACAATGGACGGAAAAGAAGAACTGGGAAAGAAGAAAGGGAAGGAAATTCTTCAAGAAAACCTACTTCCACTTGCAGTTCCGCTGCACTCTATGGTGCCGATTCCCTTATCAACTGAATCATAAAAATTATCACTGTCAACGAAGGTATAATTAAAACGCATGGAAGCTAGCATCAAATTTATCATTCGATGTCTGCAGTTGCATACCTGGATTAGGAAACTCAGTTGCATACCTGATGCGCTTTCACAATGCACTTGCCACGACGCATTGGAAAACTTTGATAAATGCCAAATATGCCCTTGCCACGACGCATTGGAAAACTTTGATAAATGCCAGCAGGAAAAATGCTGTGTACCTACAGCGACTGACAACAAGTTGATCACCCAAAAATACACTATTTGATTGACTAGGCCAATAGAATACCTTATGTATTCGACTAGTGCATTGGCTCATGTTGGCATGTGATACAAAAACCTCCAGAGTTTAGCAACTAGGTCAGATTGGATATTGACAACTAGGAATAGAGAGGTTAAAGAGAATGCAAATCTTAAAGAGACAAATATTCTCAGCTGCTGATGTTGGCAGTTGATTCATGCCAGACAGAGAAAAAGAGGTGTTTAGCGTCACGTCCGTCTGATTTATTCCCGCACTGAGATGAGTAGATATGGCCTTATGTACTAATCGAATTTGATATGTGAGGAAAAAAGACTTATTTCATGCCCAGACTAAGATGAGTAGATACGACATTACGTACAAGCGAATCTACACTGGTCTGTCTAATGGAATTGATCAGCATATGTTTGATGCCCCATGTATGCGCATATGTTTGATGCCCCATGTATGCTTCTAAGTCTGTTTTGCTGTCATGCGTCTTTATTAGTTGTTTATCAGATAGTCAGTTTGCATTTCCATTAGTTTCTGAAACCCTCAGTATGCATTTGCTCTAAATATTTTTTAATCTCCCAGGCTGGATTCCTGGGCACCCTGTATTCCTCGTTGACTGGTTCCACTCCGAACTACGGCCGCAGTCACTTGTCACCATCCAGCATGAATCAGGCGCCAACAGCAGCCTCTGAACTCCTCGAGGTACCTCTCTCTCTAATGCGTTTTGTCTCTCTGATTATGTATAATTCTCGTATATATTTTTGTGTAATTCATTCGTACTAAATGCATTATATGAATATCTCAGTATGCATTTCATTTTTTTAACTCTGTATATTTTCCTCACTGTGTAGATTCGCTTGTACGTAATGTCGTATCTACTCATCTTAGTCTGGGCATGAAATAAGTCTTTTTTCCTCACATGTCAAATTCGATTAGTACATAAGGCCATATCTACTCATCTCAGTGCGGGAATAAATCAGACGGACGTGACGCTAAGCACCTCTTTTTCTCTGTCTGGCATGAATCAACTGCCAACATCAGCAGCTGAGAATATTTGTCTCTTTAAGATTTGCATTCTCTTTAACCTCTCTATTCCTAGTTGTCAATATCCAATCTGACCTAGTTGCTAAACTCTGGAGGTTTTTGTATCACATGCCAACATGAGCCAATGCACTAGTCGAATACATAAGGTATTCTATTGGCCTAGTCAATCAAATAGTGTATTTTTGGGTGATCAACTTGTTGCCAGTCGCTGTAGGTACACAGCATTTTTCCTGCTGGCATTTATCAAAGTTTTCCAATGCGTCGTGGCAAGGGCATATTTGGCATTTATCAAAGTTTTCCAATGCGTCGTGGCAAGTGCATTGTGAAAGCGCATCAGGTATGCAACTGAGTTTCCTAATCCAGGTATGCAACTGCAGACATCGAATGATAAATTTGATGCTAGCTTCCATGCGTTTTAATTATACCTTCGTTGACAGTGATAATTTTTATGATTCAGTTGATAAGGGAATCGGCACCATAGAGTGCAGCGGAACTGCAAGTGGAAGTAGGTTTTCTTGAAGAATTTCCTTCCCTTTCTTCTTTCCCAGTTCTTCTTTTCCGTCCATTGTTTGGGGGATCCTGTCGATCTGGATACTGAGAGGAGCAGCGAACGGCTGAAGGGGGTGTTTGGAGTTGGTGGAGTCGCTGCAGCATGTGAGTTCTTTGCTTGCTGAAGAAGAAGGCAGGGCAGTTGTTTCTAGGCCTTGCACGTGAATTGTGTTGTGGTATTCAGGTTGCGTGGGCTTTTTACATGTATGGTTTAGTTGGCTGGACAGTTTCGTGTTGGGTTCAAAAAAACGGACACATCGGACTCAATTACTTTCCCGTACTGAAATACGTCTGTTTTGGTTAACTAAAACAGACACTTTTTCATTTCAACGAGTGTTTTCATTGTTGTTTTTTAAAAGACAGCTGTCTTCATTTGATTGGTGCAGAAAAAGTGTCTCTTTGCCAATTGAAAAACAGCTAGCTGTTTGTTAGGAAATCTGTTGCTTTATGCTCTTTGCCGCTATGGTATAAGATTTCTCTTAAAATAAAATGCAATCATACAAGAAGTTTATTGGAGGGTTGGGCCAGGCCGAATCAGTGCAGACGGATGAACTACAGGTGTGTGCCGCAAAATTCAGACATTTCAACAGTACTCCGGTCTGTAGTTTTCTTTCGCATTTGTCCTCGCCAAATTATCACTTGCCAGACTTCTTTGTATACCGTGCTTAAATAATCATAAACCTACATCGTATCGACCAAATTGATGAGACTGGGCCAGACCAATGGTTTCTTTCCTCTGGTTAATCTCTACCTAATAATAAAGGGAGAAGCGTTTCCGTCGTCCGTCAGAATTTGCCCTTATTTTGCGTGAAAATTACAGGGATTGCCACCGCTTATGAAAACGGTTCGCTACCTCTTTGAGCATTAAAAAGCACACAGGGACGCCCATTGAGCCCACCATCCACCAAGTCAGAGCAAACCGCTGCCGGTGCCCTCCCATCGCGGTCCCTGCAACCTCCGCCTCTCTGCGTCCCGGCGGTGTCCCCTCCGGTGCCTCGCGGCCCCGAACAAAATCGGCAGCGGAAGAGCGGCGTGGGGAGAGGCCGGTGCTCTTCCTGACCAAAATCGAAATCTGGAGCGACCTGAAGCACCGGGGCAGCGTCCCTGCCGGCGTGAAAGGAGATCGGCGAGGGAGGCGGAGGACCGGCGCCTCACTTCCCCGACCAAAATCGGCAGCGGGAGAGCAGCGCTGAGAGAGGCCGGAACTTTCCATGAACAAAATCGGCCTGTCGGCGAGCTGCAGCACAGGGGCAGCGTCCCTGCCTGCGTGGAGGAGATCATGGAGGGAGGCGGAGGACTGGGAATAGCTAGCCGCCGTAGTCTCCTATTTAGCGATGTTTATCCTGACACCTGGTTCGTCTTCGTGCCCCCTTTCTCTGTTCTTGGTTACATGGCTAACTTTTTTTGTGATCTCACGGATTAAGGCGCTGACTAATTGGACGATGACTAATTGGATAAGAGGATAAGGCGCTGACTAATTGGACGATGCTAACTTTTTTGTGATCTCACGGATTAAGGCTCTCGCGTGTCAGCTGAATTAAGATTAGAATGGTAATGTGTAAGTTGTGGTTTGATCTCCACACTGCTCAGGATGCGTATCCTCCCGAGTGAATACCACCACACACCTCCAAGGTTATTTGGCTCACGAGGGAATCTGGCGACCGCGGTGACCGGAAATGCGACTGTTACCCGCTCCAGCAGGGCGACGTCCGCAGCGATGCAAATGCGGCCTAAATATGCGTCAGGTTTGCGTATCTGGCGGGCGTCTCTCGCTTTTCCACTGGAACCGCCTGGCAGCGAGGATATCGCTTCCACGGCCATCGCTTCCACGATCAGCGCTTCTGTGTCTGTGCCGAAGCCTTCGCCATCAATATCGTGGCAGCCTGAATGTAAGTGTATAGCAAACTTCGTGTGTCAGATAGCTTTTCTTTTTTCCTTATTTTGACCCAACAATAATTTTTCTTCCATTGGGGTTGGATGCCTTGGTGTTAGCTAATTAAGTTCTTGCCCCTGAAATCTGGAAAATATGGATCTTCATAGGGTAATACTATTTGATTGAAATCGTACTTGGTTCATGAATGCAATGTGCAGTACTACAAATGTATGTGGGGGATTCTTTTGTGACATACCTGGAAAATATTACTTCTACAAAAATGTGCAAAATTGTACTTTATTGACCAATATTTCTGAGGGCAATCCATGAGCACTATGCATCATTTTGCGCTTGAATTTTTTCATGGATGATTGCCCACAATGTATGTGGGGGATTCTTTTGTGACATAGCAACAAGTTTATACGCAGAAGAAGTTTTCCTCCTACTCCTTATTAATATTAGGTATAGGCTATTGGCTAGATTGTTGTGTAGTCGAACCTAGGAATTGAATTTTGGGTCAAAACAACTTATTTCTAAATAATGGTACAACCAAAATCGTGGTATACTTCAAATCAAGAATGTTCGATTTATTTTATACCCGTTGCAACGCACGGGCATCTCTACTAGTTTATTACCATATGGAAAAGATTGCCCTAGATCTTTGACTTTTCGGGTAAGTGGAGTAGCCGTGCTTGCTTTCGTTTGTTGTGACAGTTGAGAGGATTTTATAGTTTTCATTTGCCGTGTACATTATTCTTCGCATGAAAATTTGGGAGCACAAAATACCCTTCCGTTCCATGTTAAAAGCTTATAGGAAGCATAACTAAGTTGGAGGGCTATTTGATCTTCCTTGTGAATTCCACATAATTTGGTCCTTGAATTTTGAAAAAGAAATTTTCACTCAGCTTTTCCTCCGCGAGATTTAGATCTTTTGTACAGGACTGCAATGGTGGAAGTATGACTATAGCTGTAGGCTCAAGTCGATTTTAACATATTTTCCTTTTTAGCAGAAGACTGAACATTTTGATTTAGGCAAGGTGCCTTCATCGTGCACCTTCACCACATTTAGTCGAATGGTAGGTCTGCTTGTGGCATATACAATTGGAAAATAAAATAAATAGCACAACGCATGGAAGAAAACAATGCAAAGTACCGGACTACTTTGGGACAGGTGTTACACATAGTTTAAAATAGCAGGCTGTTTCATTTAGCCGCGATAATTTTTGAAGCTAATAAAGTCTACAGCCAGAATATAGCAGGTTAATCCATTTGGCGTCATTTCATAAACATCTTACCAAAAAATAGAAAAAGTATGACCCAAACACAATTTGAGCTACAGCTCAGTCAACCATTGAAGAGAAACAAATATTGAGATATTCAACTCACAAGTTTTATTGAATCATATTGAAGACATACAGAAATCATGAGACAAAATGTAGAGAAGAAAAAATCAGAAAGCAAGAAGTATAGCTCCTAAATTAGGAACTAAATATGGCTATATACAGCTATTGGTGTTTTTTCGCATTTATCCTATAAACGCTGTAACTGCGGCGAATGTTCTCCCAAAAGGCTATAACCGGCTAGAACTCTGGTCGTAGGCTGTATTCTTATTAATCGCGCTTAGAAGCATACCACGTGCGTCTGTGACATGCAGCTCTGCAACAAAGAAAAAAAACGCATAGAAAAGAAAACTGCATTTGGAAAACCTGAACGGAAAACATTGTATTCGTGCCGGCAGTAGGAGAGTAATAACTGTCTTACCCTTGTGCAGTCTTACCCTTGTGCAGATGTCGACAATGGATGATGTCCTTGGAACTGATCCTATCAGTCCGTGCTGTATGGCCGATAGGATGGTAGAGACTAGGGTTCTACCGGGTCTAGGGCGGAGGTTGTAAGGGTGGAAGTGAGGGCGGAGAGGTTGGAGAGCTCGGCGCCGGCGGCTGGGCGCCGTCGCGGAGGAAAGAGGCGGCGGCTAGGGTTGGTGCGGCGGGCTAGGGTTCTCCCGTCTCCCTTCAGGAGACGAGACAGTAATGATACTGAATTATTGTCTGATTAATCTCGAAGGGATACAAGTGTTTATATAGGAGGACGGCCTCCTCTAAACCCTAATTTACTTGGGTTAAGCCCCTAATTTACTTGGGCTAAGCCCATAACTAGCCACTAGTGGGCTTCCTGCGTTTATAGGTCAAACCGACCATAACATCTCTCCCCGCCTTCTCAAACAGCTCGTCCTCGAGCTGAACTTCTGGAAACTGCTGGCGGAGATCTTCAAGCTTCTCCCAAGTCGCCTCGTCCTCTGGCAGGCCTGTCCAATGCACCAAGACGTGCCAAACACCACGGCGCTGCTGGGCCTTCAACACGCGAGCCACACTCGCCGGGGCAGGCTCGAGACGCCCATCCGAAGTAGGTGGAAGAGCTGGTGGTGCAGAAGGAGGGTCGCCCCGGTAGGCCTTCAGGAGACCGACGTTGAAGATGCCGATGCGCTCCAGCACACGGAAAGGACCGGCGTAACGAGGGCCCAACTTGCGCCGGGAGCGCGGGTCCAAGGACTGGGTCGTCCGGTGAAGAAGGCGGAGCCAGACCCAGTCGTCCACCGCAAACTCCGCCTCGCGATGATGTGCATCATAGTACCTCCTCGCCAGCTGCTGAGCCTGAAGAAGTCGCTGGCGCGCCTCAGCCAGTATCTCATCGCGGGTACGCAGCAGGTCATCCGCCGTCTCAGTACGTGCCGTGCCAGACGCATAGGGAAGCATCGCCGGTGGTGGCCTCCCGTAGACCACCTCAAAGGGAGTAGTGTGCAGCGCGGAGTGCTAGGACGTGTTGTAGCAGTACTCGACCCACGCTAGCCAGTCCACCCAAGCTCGTGGACGATCCCCGGTGATGCAGCGCAGGTACATGGCGATGATCTTGTTGACGACCTCGGACTGGCCGTCCGTCTGAGGATGAAACGCCGTGCTCATGCGGAGCTTCACGCCCGCCAACCCAAAGAGGTCCCTCCAGACGTGACCCGTGAACACCGGATCACGATCACTGACGATGGAGGACGGAAACCCGTGGAGGCGAACGATGCCGTCGAAGAAGGCGCGTGCCACGGACGCCGCCGTATAGGGATGGCCGAGGGCGATGAAGTGCGCGTACTTGGAGAAACGGTCGACCACCGTGAGGATGACGGACTTGCCGCCAACCTTTGGCAGCCCCTCGATGAAGTCCATGGAGATGTCCGCCCACACTTGGGACGGCACGTCCAGCGGTTGCAGTAAGCCCGCCGGACGGAGCGTCTCCGTCTTGTTCCGCTGGCATGTGACACACGCTCGCACCAGGACGCCATCCCCTGGAATGTAAAAATCAGCGCGGAGACGGTGCAGGGTCTTTTGGACGCCCTCGTGACCTGCAGAATGCGCCAAGGACAAGGCCTGGTGGCGCAGGTCGCCATGATCCGGCACGAAGATGCGGCGCCCATGGAGGAGTAGTCCCTCGTCCAAGCGCCATGGCGCGGCCAGCTCGCCGTCGGCCAGGCACTGGCGCAGCTGCTGCGCATCCGCGGCCTCGGCAGTAGCGCGGCGAACCTCGTCGATGAAGGCGAAAGATGGCCCGGAGTGGATGCAGAGGGCCGCACCGACCGTGGGCGCGTCCGCGGCGTCGTCGATGTCGCGGCGGGACAGGGCGTCGGCGACTGTGTTGAGGCGGCCGGGGCGGTACTCGACGGTGAAGTCGAAGCCGAAGAGCTTGCTGATCCACTGATGCTGCAGCACTGTGGAGAGGCGCTGATCCAGCAAGAACTTCAGGCTGTAATGGTCCGTGCGCACACGGAATGTCCGGCCCCAAAGATACGCCCGCTAGTGGCGCACTGCCTGGACCAGCCCAATCAGCTCGCACTCATATGCGGCGAGCTTGTGGTGGCGCGCGGTGAAGGGGCGGCTGAAGAAAGCGAGTGGCCCCTCGCCCTGGTGAAGGACGGCGCCGAAGCCGATGCCGGAGGCGTCGCAGTCCACCACGAACGGCTCGTCGAAGTCCGGCATCTGAAGAACGGGGCCCGTCGTGAGTGCCCGCTGCAGGGCGGCGAAGGCCGTGGCCGCCTCCTCGTCCCAAGAGAAGGCGAAGCAGGCGCGTGAGAGGCGCGGCGATGAGGCCGAAGTCCTGGATGTACCGCCGGTAGTATCCCGCGAGGCCCAAAAATCCGCGAAGAGCGCGCGGCGACTGGGGCGTCGGCCAGGCGGCGACTGCGGCGACCTTGTCCGCGTCCATCGCGACCCCGTCGGCGGAGATGACGTGGCCCAAGTATGCGACGGAGGTCGTGCCAAACGAGCACTTCGAGCGCTTGAGATGAAGACGATGCGCTCGAAGCTCGTTGAAGATGATGGCCACGTGCTGCAGGTGCTCCGCCCAGGATGCGTTGTAGATCAAAATATCATCAAAGAAAACAAGCACAAAGCGTCGTAAGTAGGGGCTGAGCACGTCGTTCATCAGGGCCTGGAAGGTCGCCGGCGCGTTGGAGAGGCCGAACGGCATCACCAAAAACTCGTAATGGCCGTGGTGAGTGCGGAACGCCGTCTTGGCGATGTCGTCCGGGTGCATGCGCACCTGATGATAGCCCGAGCGCAAGTCGAGCTTGGTGAAGAAGCGCGCGCCATGCAGCTCGTCCAGGAGCTCATCCACGACGGGGATGGGGAACTTGTCCTTGGACGTGACGGTGTTGAGGGCGCGAAAGTCGATGCAGAAGTGCCACGTGCCGTCGGCCTTGCGCACAAGGAGCACGGGGGCGCAGAACGGCGACGTCGAAATCCGGATGATGCCCTGTGCTAGCATGACCGCCACCTGGCGCTCGAGCTCGTCCTTCTGCAGCTGGGGGTACCGGTACGGCCGCACAGCGACGGGCGCCGTGTTCGGCAGCAGGTGTATGCGGTGGTCACAGGGCCGCGAGGGAGGGAGGCCCTGCGGCTCGTCGAAGAGGTCGCCGTGCTGCTGCAGTAAGTCGGCCAGGAGCGGGTGTGCCTCGTCAAGCGCGGCGGCCATCAGGTGGAGCTGCGGGGATGCGCCAGTGCTGCCCAAGCCCGTCCAGTGAACACGGCGGCCGCCCTCGCGCCAGAAGATGAGGGACAGCACGTCGAGGTCCCAAAGGATGGGGCCTAAGGTGCTCAGGAAGTCGAGGCCGAGGATGAAGTCGTAGCAGCCCAAGTCGATGCCGACGCAGTCGATGGAGAATGGCTCGTCGCCTACGAGCACGGGAACCTGTCGCGCCACGCCCTGGCACGTAAGACGGTCCCCGTTGGCGACGGTAACGCTGTATTTCTCCGATCCCGCCGGCTGGAGAGCGAGGCGGCGCATGGCGGTGTTGGATAGGAAGTTGTGCGTCGAACCCGTGTCCACCAGCGCAGTGAGACGCTCCCCATTGATCGTCACCGGGAGCAGCATCGTCTTTGCCGTCTTGATGCCCGCCATAGCATGAAGAGAGACGACGAAGGCGGACGCATCGACCGGCGCGTAGGTCGTGACACCGGCCTCAGTGACGGTGGCGGCCGCGAGCTCGGCGGTGAGGGCCTCCACGTCGGCGTCGTCGACGGTCTCCAGGTAGAAGAGGCGGGCGCACGTGTGGCCCGGCGCGTACTTCTCGTCGCAGTTGAAGCACAGCCCCTGGCGGCGCCGCTCGAGCTGCTCCGCAGCCGTCAGCCGCTTGAAGGGGCGAGTCGGCGCAGGAGGGCCCGTGTGGGCGGCGGCCGGCGCGGGGCGCGGCGGGGCGGTGGGCGTCGGGGCGGGTCGGAGCGCGGGACGAGCACTGCCACGTTGCGCGTAGACCTGCTGCATGGCGATGGCCCGCTGCTCGTAGGCCCGTGCGTAGTACATGGCCGTCTGCAGGTCCGCCGGCTCGCGCATCTCGACGTCGACGCGGATGTAGTCGGGGAGGCCGCCGACGAAGAGATCGGCGCGCTGCCGCGCCGAGACGCCCGGGGCATGGCACGCGAGCGCCTGAAAACGGTCGGCGAAGTCCTGGACCGTGGTGGTGAAGGCGAGGCGTCCCAGCTCGGCGAGGCGGCTTCCGCGTAGGGTCGGCCCAAACCGCTGGAGGCACAGGTCGCGGAAGCGCTCCCAGGACGGCATCCCGCCCTCGTCCTGCTCGAGGGCGTAGTACCAAGTCTGCGCGGCGCCCCGTAGGTGATAGGAGGCGATCCACGTGCGGTCGGTGTTGAGCGTCCGCTGCCCCCGAAAGAACTGCTCACACTGGTTCAGCCAGTTCAGGGGATCGGTGGCGCCGTCGTAGGTGGCGAACTCCAGCTTGGTGAAGCGGGGCGGCTGCTGTGCCAGAGGCGGGACCTCGGGGGCGCCCTCCTGGCGGCCCGGGTTGAAGGACGTGCTCGCGGCGAAGGGGGTCGCAAACCCGCCAGGACCGCCAAGGGTGTGGGCGGGCTGCTGAACCGTCGTCCGTGCCGCAGTCTGAGTGTAGACAGGCGACGCGTCGATCCATGTGGGAATTGGCGAAGGCGATGGCGGCCACCACGCGGACGCCCGTTGCTGGCGGCGGAGGCGGGCGGTGGGGCCGGCGGTGGAACGGCGGCCGGTGGGGCCGGCGGGTGCTGGCCGGCCTTGATCTCCGCGAGCTCGAAACGGATGGCGCGAGGCGCCGGCGTGGTCCGCCAAAGTAGCGGGCAGGAGGTCGAGGCCCGTGGGGCGGCGGCGGCCTGGTCTCCGTTGGCGGCGGCGGCGGCTCCCTGCAGCGCGTGGGCGCCGGTCATGGCGGCGGCGGTGGCGGTGGTGGTGTTGGTGGCGGCGGCGGACGTGGCGGTGATGGGGTCGACGGGGGGGCTGTTGGAGCCCATGAGACCTAGGCAATCTGATACCAAAGTGGTAGAGACTAGGGTTCTACCGGGTCTAGGGCGGAGGTTGTAACGGTGGAAGTGAGGGCGGAGCGGTTGGAGAGCTCGGCGCCGGCGGCTGGGCGCCGTCGCGGAGGAAAGAGGCGGCGGCTAGGGTTGGTGCGGCGGGCTAGGGTTCTCCCGTCTCCCTTCAGGAGACGAGACAGTAATGATACTGAATTATTGTCTGATTAATCTCGAAGGGATACAAGTGTTTATATAGGAGGACGGCCTCCTCTAAACCCTAATTTACTTGGGCTAAGCCCATAACTAGCCACTAGTGGGCTTCCTGCGTTTATAGGTCAAACCGACCATAACATCTCTCCCCGCCTTCTCAAACAGCTCGTCCTCGAGCTGAACTTCTGGAAACTGCTGGCGGAGATCTTCAAGCTTCTCCCAAGTCGCCTCGTCCTCTGGCAGGCCTGTCCAATGCACCAAGATGTGCCAAACACCACGGGGCTGCTGGGCCTTCAACACGCGAGCCACACTCGCCGGGGCAGGCTCGAGACGCCCATCCGAAGTAGGTGGAAGAGCTGGTGGTGCAGAAGGAGGGTCGCCCCGGTAGGCCTTCAGGAGACCGACGTTGAAGACGTCGTGGAGGCGCGAGCCCGCAGGCAACTCAAGGCGGGTCAAACCGACCATAACATAGGAAGTATAGATCCACGCTTGGGCGCGTTAGATCGGCCCAAGGTACTACCCTTGTTGTTGAGCTGAGGCTACCTTTGGACAGGGCTGACGAGGCAATGCATGTGGAGAACGCTGGCTTTGCTTCTATTGCATTGCCTGACACTACTGACATTGTTTTCGAGCAATGGCTTGGTGCCCTACTAAGAGACATAGCCAGGTCCAGAGCTACGGAACCTCCTCTATCGGTTGGTATTGCTATTGCGGCTTTTGCATTGATGTCTTATTTCAGAAAAAGATTTATGAAACTGCCGTCCAGTAAAGTCCTATACAAATATTTTATATTTCGCTGCCTTTTGTTTTCCACGGGCTCATTGTGTGTTTGAGGAAAAATGAATGGCTGACCACGCTCATTTGCTTGCATTTTGATCACGCAATGATCAGTGTACCGATGGGAAAAGAAGCTGAGGGGCGTGAAGGATCCACCAGAGAGTTCTTTAGTCCGAAGTGGGTACCTGCACTTCAGGCAATCTGGCGCCTGCAGTGCTCACAGAGCAATTTTATCTGTTTCTTCTGACTCCAAGACACCACGTCCAATAACAGGTATAGAAACACACAGAGCTGCACACACTTCCGAGAGTAACATGCGTTATTGCTTAGCATCTAGCCCATGCTTACATATTTGCGTGTGTTCAATCTAACACGCAGGATGCTCCAGTTCAGAGGATACTCATCACCGATATGTCGAGCCCAAGCCTATGAATGCACCTTCTCGAATGGTGGGTGATGGAGCAAGCAATCCTGTGTGGCCACTGCACCGGCGTATGTACGGATGCGTGAGAGGCTCTACACTTCCATCATGCTTGATCTGGAGGATGGGATGTCGAAAGTGAGGGACCGATATGAGAAAGCACCTAACACGAAACTTGAATAGGCAAGCATTTATCTTATATGCTTCAGATTCTGTGCAGGAACTAAATTTTAGGCTGGGAAGATATGGAAGAGTGGGTAGCCTGGCATTTTGATAATAAGGGAGTTTTCTCGCTGAAGTCGGCTTACCGTGTGGGAGTAAGTTTACGAGACTCCAAGCAAGATTATGATGCAAGCTCCTCATCATCTACAGATGCAGTATCACCTCTGGAATTTTTTTGGAGTTTGAAGCTGCCAAGTAAAGTAAAATCTGCACTTGGAGGTTATGTCACAACAGCTTGCCGACACACATGAATATTAAGCGTAAACGAGTAGAACTGGATATCAGGTGTCCGATGTGTAATCGGGCAGATGAGGATGGCGGCCATTTATTTCCTAAATGCGAAAGGTTAAACCTGTAAGACGCAGCCTGCTTTTAGAGGATATCTGGCTTCTACTTGAAAGTGTGCCAAACCCCATGGTGATGATGGATATGTTATGGGCTCTTCCTGACAATTGTTCTCCTGTGGGACTGGTGGTCAACGAGGAACAAACTGAATGCGGGAGATCGGGAGCAGTCTCTGGAAGAAATATGCCACGCAATTAAGAAACATGTTCTGGAGTTCAACCATGTCAATGCTTAAAGCAATTGTGTGAATTCTTCAACGATTCCAACTAGCTATGTGGAGCCTGCCGCTTGGAGTAGTCCACCTATCAATTTCCTTTTCATTCTGGTCTTTCCTGCAGTATTGTAAATTTTTTGTTTATTAATACCAATCCTGGGACCTTCGGGTCCCTTCCCTGTTCAAAAAAAAAAAAAAAAAAAAAAAAAAACTTGATGCATCCTTTCTGGAGAATTTGAAGACCGGTGCCTGGATTTTTTTTCCCAAACTGATACATGTGACTTCATTGCGGCTGAGGAAGGCAAACTGAAGCATGTACGACATGCTCTGCAAGCTGAGATGAATGTGAGCGTCTTTGATTGTACTGTGTTTCGCAAAAAGGTGCAGCTGCACTCGGCTTAAATTGCGCTGTTTTTGTTGAAATATTGGGCCCACTTTTAGTGGCCCAAATTAGATTTCAGTTTTTCCTATAAATCTCAAAGCCCACATAGTGGCAGCCTTGTGAGTTTGAGCCCAAGTTGGTGGCAGCTCACTAGGGAGTGGCAAGAGGTGGGAAGTTTAGTCCCACATGGAAAGTTGGGAGGAAGTTAGACCACCTTATAAGGTGGGTTGTTCCACCACTAGCAAGTGAGTGAGAATAGGAGTGCTACACGCGCTCTCCTCCTCCTCCTCGCTCGCTCGTCTCGACTTTCCTTACTTTTTGCAGCTCAGGAAAACGAACAGAGTCCTAGACGGACTTTTTATCTCTGTTTCCTTGGCCCAGATCTTCACGCCGCGGGCCGTTGCTCCGCGCGCCCATCTTCTATCCGCCACCGCTTCCGCCAGGTAGCAGGCCACCCCTCAGATGCGGCCCAACACCTTTCTCTGTCTTTGCTGAAATTCCAGAAATGCATAAAACTTGGATAATTAATAAGTTTTAATCTGTAACTCGAAATAAAAAGTATTTTATATGAAAATTGATCAGAAAAATGCAAGGATCATGAATATGTCATCCATTCATCTGTTTGACGTGCATCGGTGAACGGGAGAGCAGGTCTCCGGAACCGCTCGTCCTTGCGATCCTGTACGGGAGAGGGCGAATTAGGTTTTTGGGAAGCGCTCTGCGCGACTGCTCAAGCTCTTCATCACGGGTCGCCTTCCGTCCAAGTCGGGCGGTGCTGCCTACCGTCGTCTTCAACGCCGTCTACTTCGACCCGTCGTCCCCGTCGTCAACAACGTTGTCATAAACAACGTTACTGCTGCGACATCATCTGCTACACCTCCACCGCCACCTCCACCAGATCGGTACGTGCGACATATCTCGATCTGTTTAGCGATGGATGCTTTACCGTTTGCGCTGCTGCTACTCATGTTGATTAATGCATCTAGTATGTTTGAGTTTCACATGTTAGTAGTTGCTGTCATCATGTTTTATATTCTGGAATTAATCATGGAAATTGTGCCTAATACTCCAACAATCCAAAAACCTAATTGTAGGCAATTTCCTGAGTTAACAATGGCTGGTTTTGCTGATGCACTGAGGCCGGATAAGTTTACCGGTGTGCACTTTAAGAGGTGGCAGGTTAAGGCCACGCTCTGGCTTACTCATCTGAAAGTGTTCAAAGTTAGTGATGGTTTACCTGAAGGAACTATATCTGACCAAGATCAGAACAAGTTCAAGGAAAATAATACTCTCTTCGTCGGATGCGTTCTGAGTATTCTTGCTGATCGTCTGTGTGATGTGTACATGCACATAACAGATGGTAAAGAGCTCTGGGATGCACTGAATGCTAAATTCTGTGCAACCGATGCAGGCAGTGAACTGTACATCATAGAGAGCTTCCATGACATCAGGATGGTAAACAACCGTTCTGTAGTCGAACAAGCTCATGAGATACAGTGCATTGCGAAAGAGCTCGAACTCCTTAAGTGTGCCTTACCTGACAAGTTTGTGGCTGGATGCATCATTGCTAAGTTGCCCCCTTCATGGAGGAACTTTGCCACAACCCTCAAACACAAGAGACAGGAGATATCAGTTGAAAATCTGATAGCGTCTCTTGATGTTGAGGAGAAAGCTCGGGCTAAGGATAATACTGAGAAAGGAGAGGGTCAGTCTAACGCCAACATGGTGCAGAAGAAACCCTACAGCAAGAACAAAGGGAATAACAAGCCCTCCTTCAATAAGCCTATGAAGACTACAACCTTCAAGAAGAAGAAGATGATAAACAAAGCAGATCTGAGCTGCTTTACCTGTGGAGAGGCTGGCCACTTTTCTAAGGACTGTCCAGAGAGGGCAGACCGCAAGAAAAAGGGAAGGCAAGTCAACACTGTGACCGCTAGCAATGCTGATGGGTACGGTAATCTCTTTACTGTTCTTTCGGTATTTCAATCTTCATGTTGGTGGATTGATACAGGTGCTAATGTTCATGTGTGTGCTGACATATCCATGTTCACTTCTTACCAGGTCGCCCGGGATTCTTCCGTCTTGATGGGGAATGGGTCACATGCTTCTGTTCGTGGTGTTGGCACGGTAGATCTGAAGTTCACTTGGGGAAGATCGTGCAGCTGAGGAACGTGCAGCATGTCCCTACTATGAACAAGAATCTCGTTAGGGGCTCCCTTCTTTGCAGAGATGGGTTTAAGGTTGTTTTAGAGTCGAATAAAGTAGTTGTTTCCAAGTTTGGACAATTTATTGGTAAAGGCTATGAGTGCGGAGGCTTGTTCCGCTTTTCGCTTTCTGATTTCAGTAATAAGTCTGTGAACCATATTTGTGGCAATGTTAGTGATGATACCAGTGTTTGGCATTCTCGTTTATGTCACATTAATTTTGGTTTAATGTCTCGGCTATCCAGTTTAAGTTTAATTCCGAATTTCACCATTGCCAAAGGTTCTAAGTGCCACAGTTGTGTGCAATCAAAGCAACCTCGGAAGCCTCACAAGGCGGCCGAGGAGAGAAACCTGGCACCTCTAGAACTCATACATTCTGATCTATGCGAGATGAATGGTGTGTTGACAAAAGGTGGAAAGAGATATTTCATGACATTGATTGATGATGCGACTAGATTCTGCTATGTTTATTTGTTGCGAACTAAAGATGAAGCTTTAGACTACTTTAAAATTTATAAGGCCGAAGTTGAAAATCAACTAGAGAGAAAGATCAAGCGTCTTAGGTCGGATCGTGGTGGCGAATATTTTCCTAAAATCTTTGATGAATTCTGTGAGGAACATGGCATTATTCATGAGAGGACGCCTCCCTATTCACCCCAATCAAACGGGGTTGCCGAGAGGAAAAACCGCACGCTGACTGACTTGGTGAATTCCATGTTAGCCACTGCTGGTTTATCAAAGGCATGGTGGGGGGAGGCTTTGTTGACTTCATGTCATGTCCTGAATAGAGTTCCTAACAAGAATAAAGACAAAACCCCTTACGAGGAGTGGGCTGGGAGAAAACTATCACTTTCGTATTTGCGCACATGGGGATGTTTGGCGAAAGTCAATATTCCAATTACTAAGAAGCGCAAACTTGGACCAAAGACAGTGGATTGCATCTTTATAGGTTATGCTCCTCGGAGTGTAGGATATAGATTTTTAGTAGTTCAATCCGAGGTACCTGATATGCATGTTGATACTATTATGGAATCTCGTGATGCAACATTTTTTGAGAATATGTTTCCTATGAAAGATATGCATAGCATTGCTAGAATTTCTACTGAGATAATTTCTGAGTCTAGTACATCTAATGAGTATTTTGAACAATCACATGAGAATGTTACTGAGAAGGATGACAATGAAGCTCCTAAACGGAGCAAGAGACGAAGGATTGAAAAATCCTTTGGTGATGATTTCATTGTGTACCTTGTGGATGATACTCCCACGTCCATTGCAGAGGCATATGCATCTCCAGATGCAGATGACTGGAAAGAAGCTGTCCATAATGAGATGGACTCGATTCTTTCTAATGGAACTTGGGAGTTGTCAGAACGACCCCATGGATGCAAGCCTGTAGGCTGCAAATGGGTGTCCAAGAAGAAGCTAAGACCTGATGGTACTATTGAAAAGTACAAGGCACGGCTTGTAGCGAAAGGCTACACACAGAGAGAAGGCGAAGATTACTTCGACACCTATTCACCTGTCGCTAGACTTACCACCATTCGAGTACTACTATCCATGGCTGCCTCCTATGGTCTTATCGTTCATCAAATGGACGTAAAGACAGCTTTCCTTAATGGAGAGTTGGAAGAGGAAATCTATATGGATCAGCCTGATGGGTTTGTAGCAAAAGGTGAAGAAAGAAAGGTGTGCAAGTTGCTGAAATCTTTATATGGCCTAAAACAAGCACCTAAGCAATGGCATGAGAAGTTTGACAGAACTTTAACTTCTGTAGGCTTTGTTGTCAATGAGGCTGACAAGTGCGTTTACTATCGTCATGGTGGGGGCGAAGGTGTTATACTATGTTTGTATGTGGATGATATTCTGATCTTTGGTACAAACATGAAAGTAATACACGAGGTCAAGTCTTTCTTGTCAAAGAGCTTTGATATGAAAGATCTGGGAGAAGCTGATGTGATTCTGAACATCAAGCTGATTAAGAACGAGAGTGGGATTACTCTAATGCAATCCCATTATGTTGAGAAGATCTTGAGCCGGTTCGGCTATATTGATAGCAAGCCTTCTTCAACACCTTATGATCCTAGTGTGACACTACGCAAGAACCGGAGGATTGCCATAGATCAATTGAGATATTCTCAGATCGTTGGCTCACTCATGTACTTAGCGAGCGCGACTAGACCCGACATCTCTTTTGCTGTTAGCAAGTTGAGTAGGTTCATGTCAAACCCGGGTACTGATCATTGGCATGCACTTGATAGGGTCATGCGCTACCTATGTGGTACAATGAGTTATGGGATTCACTATTCAGGGCACCCAGCTGTGCTTGAAGGATATAGTGATTCGAATTGGATCTCAGATGTAGCTGATCTGTACGCCACAAGTGGGTATGTATTTACCTTTGGAGGTGGTGCAGTGTCATGGAGATCTTGTAAGCAAACCATATTGACGAGGTCAACTATGGAAGCAGAACTTACTGCTTTAGACACAACCACTGTTGAATCAGAATGGTTGCGTGAGCTCTTGATGGACTTGCCTATGGTTGAAAAACCTGTTCCGGCAATCCTTTTGAATTGTGACAATCAAACTGTAATTGTCAAAGTGAACAATTCTAAGGATAACGCGAAGTCATCAAGACACGTCAAGAGACGTTTGAAGTCTGTCAGGAAATTGCGAAACTCCGGAGTAATAACTGTTACATATATTCAAACAGACAAAAACCTGGCAGATCCCTTTACAAAGGGACTATCACGTAATGTGATAGAAAGTGCATCGAGGGAGATGGGTTTGAGACCCGTTGATGTTACGCCATAGTGGTAACCCAACCTTTGTGATCGGAGATCTCGTGAATTAGGACCTGGGAAGAACAAACTAGTGGTTTAATTGAGGAGAGTATTATGTAACCCTCTCTATGTGAAGATGCACAACTCTCAGTTGCTGTAAGGCAGGTTGGCAACAAGCCTTAATGTGTTTATGTTGGCTATTTTAGCAAAGGTGCTGTCCTACAGAGCATTCTTGAAATAACACACCTATATGAGTCCGATTGTTAAACGTCGCAATCTATGAGATTTGGGTGATCTCTAGTAAACTCAAGAAGAGACCATGAAGTATGACGCATATGCTTCACCCGCGGGGTAGGCTACTGGCAGCCATGTACTGGTCATGACTTTGAGTGAAACCCTGTTCACGCAAAACTTGCAATTCAAGGCTTAGTCCATTGTTCAAGTGTGAATGGATGTAGCTTAAGGTTCTAGGCGGAAGTTCAACTTAACAGTCTCCGCTGAAACACTGGTATATAAACAAGCAGCGAGTATTGGTAAATCTCTAAATGGGGATTTGAGATCTGGTGGGGGATTGTTGAAATATTGGGCCCACTTTTAGTGGCCCAAATTAGATTTCAGTTTTTCCTATAAATCTCAAAGCCCACATAGTGGCAGCCTTGTGAGTTTGAGCCCAAGTTGGTGGCAGCTCACTAGGGAGTGGCAAGAGGTGGGAAGTTTAGTCCCACATGGAAAGTTGGAAGGAAGTTAGACCACCTTATAAGGTGGGTTGTTCCACCACTAGTAAGTGAGTGAGAATAGGAGTGCTACACGCGCGCTCCTCCTCCTCCTCGCTCGCTCGTCTCGACACGTCACGACGCGCGCCGCGCTCGTGGTGAGTGGATTGAGCCTCGAGCCGAGACTTTCCTTACTTTTTGCAGCTCAGGAAAACGAACAGAGTCCTAGACGGACGCGTCGCAGTTAGTCGGTTCGGGTCGCTCCCGGATCGTGGGCTATCTGTAACCGACTCGAAACGTTCGTGCGACGTGGGCGTGGCCCACGTTGCCTAGGGTTTCCCGAGCCTATATAATCTCATGCCCGGCTACCGCAGAAACACATCCAATACACGAGTTAGGGTTTCCACCTCTCTCTGCTTGCGCCGCCATCGTAGCCTACTCCATCCCGCGAGCCGACGTGCATCGGTGAACGGGAGAGCAGGTCTCCGGAACCGCTCGTCCTTGCGATCCTGTACGGGAGAGGGCAAATTAGGTTTTTGGGAAGCGCTCTGCGCGACTGCTCAAGCTCTTCATCACGGGTCGCCTTCCGTCCAAGTCGGGCGGTGCTGCCTACCGTCGTCTTCAACGCCGTCTACTTCGACTCGTCGTCCCCGTCGTCAACAACGTTGTCATCAACAACGTTACTGCTGCGACATCATCTGCTACACCTCCACCGCCACCTCCACCAGATCGGTACGTGCGACATATCTCGATCTGTTTAGCGATGGATGCTTTACCGTTTGCGCTGCTGCTACTCATGTTGATTAATGCATCTAGTATGTTTGAGTTTCACATGTTAGTAGTTGCTGTCATCATGTTTTATATTCTGGAATTAATCATGGAAATTGTGCCTAATACTCCAACAGTTTTTGAGTCTGATAATCAGACTTTGGTGAATGCCCTGAAGACTACTAGCTACGACCTATCAGATACTGGAGTCCCGCTACGTGAAATAAGAAGTGTTTGCAGCTGTTCTTTTGAGTCTTTTGAATTCAGGTTTAATCCCAGATCATGTAATAATTGATAAAGTAGAGCATAAACTAGCACAGTACGCCCTAGAGTGCTCAGGTTGGGCAGATTCCGCCCCAGACTTTGCATCTGCCTTAGTGGCTAGTGAGTTTGCTAAACGTTCTGTTTAATGGAATTTCTCCTTTTCAAAAAGAAAACATATTCCTTTGCGCAGGTGACTACTGAGACGACTTCATGCAACGAGAAGCTTCGCTTCAGGAGACTCACAATGCAACGAGAAGCTCAGCTTCAGGAGACTCGCAATAACTTGACAGTGTTGTGGCTAAATGTGTTGCAATAACCTGACAGTGTTGTGGCTGAATGTGTTGCTTTCCATGTAGTCCATAACTACGACACCTTCCGCGCACAAAAAAAGTCACACCGATAATGCAGGAATTAAAGAAAGCTATAAGGCTCCACCACGCTATACCCCCATGAACACATAAAAACAAACAAAAAAGATTCACATAAACAGCGACAAAGAAAGACCAGATAATCTAATCAAGAAACATCGGAGATCGGCGCGGCAAGACGCGCATGGACCATCTAGTACCGATTCAATCTGGACTCTCTCACGATGGTAGTCCTAGATTCGATTTTTGAGCCGCATCTACACCGGTTTTTATATTGGCAATTCTTTTAGGCAGGATACGAAGCCTGCTTGATCGACGCAACAACCGGTTTGACGAAACATCGGAAGGCACTGGGAGACCCGGTTGCAGATCGGAAGGCACTGGGAGTCTCGGTTTTTTTTACGGGCGAAAATTTGTTCTGGTTTTTTTTACCTACCAACACTACCGATCCATAATTTATTAGTAGAGATTAAGGTAAGCAAGGTGAACTCTGCGTCTAGCTGGACGCGCGTTGCCGGGAGACGTTGCATGTATCAATTACCTATCAATCATTTTGCGGACGTAGGTAAGTTGCTTAACAGAACAACAAAACAAAACGACTGCCGTGTGCCGTCACCCTGCACTGGAGAGCCTAGAATGCATAAAATTAGTATCGACCAGCTGTGAAAAAGGAGCATCTTGACTAGTTGACTTGACTCTTATGTCTTGCTTACACAATGAAAGACGCATTAACCTTAGAGGGAGACTAATGACCTTCAACAGTTATGGGCTCACCTGTCTAATATCTCGCTCGGTGCGTGCCGTCGTTAGACCAAATTACTGATGTTGTCCTCAACAAAAGCAATCAGGACCACACAGATGATTGCATCTTTACCAGAACCAAAGAAAAAGGGAAAACACCAAATCTTATTCCACTTGCCGATATGGCTTTCCAGTCAACCTGCAAATATTGCTTCCCTAGCTAGATCACGTAGCTTGGTATATATATACTGTATGTGCCTAGTTATAGAAGGCATCACTACCCGGCTTTAAAATAATAAAGACTTTGCAAGTCTACAAGATTCAACCACACAGGCTGCTGGAGACCAGCTTAAGTTTCACAAACTAACAAACAAAGTTTTAAGGCAACACTTGACTGAATAAGAACTTATATATGCCTGGTTACCTCTTATTTTGCATGAGAAACAATGCCATGAAAAGTGAAGATGGAAACTGTAGAGGATATCGGACTGCCTGCATGTGCAATGCACCATTTCATTTGATATGTGCTTGGAGATCTTTCAGAACAAACCTTATTGGTAATTAATCGCGGCTCATCTACATCAGGTTCCGAACGCAATAATCTCATAAAATACGACACTCCCTCCATTTCAAAACAAGTGGCATTTTTAGAGTTGGGCACAATAAATAATGGTGTGAGTAATATATCATGTTTGATATTTGATCATTTGCAAGTGTCTTTTTTCCCTTCCCTATAGCAACAAATCCAAGCATCAAGTGGAGTTATGTATTTTTGGGTAACAGTTTTGAAGGCAAATAAAAAGAAAAAATAAAATGACTGAAATTGCATCACATGAGAGTAGAAGCCTAGAAGGACAAATGTGCCGAGGGCAGTTTGAGAGGCCAAAATGACACATACTTGAAACTTAGAGAGAATAATCTATAGTTGATGACTGGTTGCTGCCAATGGGTCACAAGATTATCAATTCTCAGTTGATTTTTAAGAAGACCTTGTTCGGGTAGTTCAGAGCCCGAAATAAAAAGGCTGCATGTGGTAAACTTCACCTCAACATCAAGCCTTAATTTGTATAATATCTTATATAGGGCATGTCATTGCCGACCCGGATTTGGTGGACATTGGTGTACGCGCGCCCGTTTTTGAACTCATAAAAATGCTACTTCAATGTTTTATAAAAAATTAAAATAATTCACGCATGTACATATTACCTTGATACTTACTCGTGCAAATTTTCATGGAAAAATATGACCGTATGTGTCCTACACAAATAAGAGATAATGGAAATTTGTTTTTGTTTGGATAATTAACTCCAATCATCATAGTGTTACTTGAACATTTTGTTATTTTCCTGTGGGCCACATATAATCATGTTGTTTCTTGAAATTTTTGACGAGTAAGTATTAAGATATTATTAATGTGAGAAAATGATTTTTTGAAAAAACTTTAAAGTAGCATTTTTTATTTTTGAAAATTCAGTCCACCCAAACCCAGATTCGAGTTGCCAATTTCGAGGTCATTGCAATTGAAACGTCAAATGTGTTCCCCAATAATGTCACTGTCTCTACAAAGATGGTCACTAGGTCATCACTAATGTTAATGCAAAATGACTATTTGTTGCTTTAATGGAGGAGAGAAAGATGACATAAATCAATTGAGGAGCATTGATCATGGATGGTGTTAAAGTAGCATATCTCCAGAAACAAACATTTCCCTTTGGAGACCGTGTTGAAGATCTAAAGTAGGCGCGCTATCTCTGGATATTTGTAATTTGTTAGATTCTCCAGATCTTGATGGCCACGACGGCATAGGAACTGCCTCTAATTTCTTTCGCCGTGCCAACCAAGAGGCCCAAATGTCAGATTTGTACCAAATCGTTGATATTATTTGAACGAGTTATACAAATTTTTATCTTGATTTGATAGAATGCTATTCAACACGTGTGTAATCTGGAGCAAAGCTAATGTTTCGTTCTATTGTATTACACTTTAGATCCCAGTAACACATGGATCGCCTCTCTAATCTCAAAGCGAATCCAGTATATATGGCGATGACTGACTAAAGCTTGAGGAAATCTAGCATGATATTGCATTGGCAGTGCTGAACTACTGGTGTGTCAAATGGTTGCTTCCGTAAGATCACACGGCTCCGCAACGCGTAAGCACAGCAAGAAAACCAGCGTCTTCTCCTCCCGCGAAATCTGGGAAAAGGAGAGTCCGCCACGCATGAGCCGTTATAACCGCCTGAAAAGCGGTGGCGGCAATGTTAAGGAAGACACAGCACCCGATCGCCCATTCATTCGCCCGCTCCAAGAATATTCCCAAGAACAATCCTGTCAATCCGGCCTCCATCAGCTGGTGCGCTGCTCAGATTTAGGACGGGACACAATAATGCGGAGGCCATATCACGCCGCATTAAGGCAGACGCTGCCGTGTGTAATGAGGTTCCATTAGCGATAGTACTTCCACCTTTTGCCATTTCGATTCATGGCCGGCCGTGCCTGCCCCGGCCCTATAAATACCGCGGCCATGGCGCTCCATCCGACCAGTGCAGCCCACCTTCATTTCTCCTTCACGTACGTAGCTCCTCTGTTCTGATCGAGCTACGAACGTCTCCGAGCTGCAGCAATGGCCGCGAGCAATGGCGCCGGTGTGGTGGTGGTGTTCGATTTCGACAAGACGATCATCGACTGCGATAGCGACAACTGGGTCGTCGACGCCCTCGGCGCCACCCAGCGGTTCGAAGAGCTGCTTCTCCACCTCCCCTGGAATTCCGCCATTGTAAACCACCGTTTCCTTGCATGTGCACCTGATAATCATTTGAAACTAGTCCATTTTTCCCTTCGTTAATCAATTGCGATCTATCAACCAAATCAGCTACTCCACCCGCATTTTAATTTGTGTGGAGTGTGCACACGTAACCCCCAAAAAAGGTTCACTTTCTGATGAAACTGATGCGTGCTGTTTTGAGCAGGACGCCATGATGGGCGAGCTGCACTCGCAGGGCAAGTCGACCGAGGAGATCGCGGGCAGCATGAGGACGGCGCCGCTGTCGCCTCACGTCGTGGCGGCCATCGAGACCGCGCACGCCCTCGGGTGCGAGCTGCGGATCCTCAGCGACGCAAACGCCTTCTTCATCGACGCCGTCCTCGCGCACCACGGCCTCGCCGGCTACTTCACCGAGATCAGCACCAACCCCGCCCATGTCGACGCCGCCGGCCGCCTCAGGATATCCCCCTACCACGACTTCCATCATGGCAGTAGCCATGGCTGCACCCTCGCCACCTGCCCTCCCAACATGTGCAAGGTGACGCGTCTACACACTAGACGCACATATACAGCTCAGTGAATGTGCAAGTCTTTAGATTTCAATCAATTTCTTTGTGTGGCGAAATATATTCAGGGCAAGGTGATGGAGGAGATTCTCCATGAACTGTCCATGGATGGGGGGAA
Organism: Lolium perenne; assembly: GCF_019359855.2. Classification (NCBI taxonomy): domain Eukaryota; kingdom Viridiplantae; phylum Streptophyta; class Magnoliopsida; order Poales; family Poaceae; genus Lolium; species Lolium perenne. The sequence continues at coordinate 81,000,073 of NC_067249.2, forward strand.
GACGAGGAGGAGAGTGGTATACCTCGGCGACGGCAGGGGCGACTACTGCCCGACCCTAAAGCTGACCCAACGGGACTACATGATGCCCAGGAAGGGCTACCCCGTGTGGGACCTCATCGTCGCCGACCGCCGCGCCGTCCGCGCCGACGTGCGCGGGTGGGCCGACGCCGAGGACCTGGAGACGGTGCTGCTCGACATCATACATGAGTGCGCCGCCGCCGCCAAGATGGAGGAAGACGGTGGCCATCAGGTGGTGGTGCCAGCTGAATGTCGCTCCCTGCCGTTGGCCTCTGCTCCCGAGCTGACGATGCCAGTTCTCCCCAAGGCAATTCAGGCGCCCAACTGATATGCATGCGTCTTTGCCAAATTGATGGGAGTTTGTGGACTCCATGGAAGCATGCAAAGTAGTAACATTTCTACTTGCACCACCATTACTACTGGGTTGCGACTAATATGGAAACGAAGGGAATAGTACCGTAGTAGCATCAATTTAAGTATGGGACATGATCTGGCTCGATTAGCTCGGTCGTAGAGACGAGAGCATAAATTCGAGTGAGTTTGTTTGGACTGTTACTTCTCTGGAAGCAAGAAAAGTACGAAAACTACAAGGAGAGACCGTGTGCGCCGGTTGTTAAGCGCGACGCCATCCTCTTCCCTAATCCATGTATCATCATTCCGTTTGAAATTATAACATGTTTTAGATATTTCAACGCCTTCATCAGTACCATCCTCGCTAAGTCAATCTCCATTGCCATGTCTTCATCTTTCTCCACCATGAGATGGATCGCAACTTCATGAGATCAATCTTGTGTTATAATAAATAGCTATCAAGATTTGTAGTGTCTATCTTAAGAATGTTTTTTACTGATGATAATGCATTTTTTCTTTGCGCAATGTTAGTCACTAGAGCCTAGTAGCATGATTTCAGTACCAAACCATATACCGGTTTGTCGTATATATGTATGTGTTTGGTACAGTATTTATCTATGATGTGTGGCAGCGATAAATAGGAATATCAAGGGTAATATTATAACTTGGAGGGTTCATGTCTTGATGTAGTGTTAATACGTTTGATACGGGTGACTGAAAAATTCACACCTAATTACCCTGATTTTTTTAAGTTGCCTTGGTGAAATGAGATGGCAGAACAATAAATTTGTGCAAGTTCTCATGTCAGCATGCACAACTAAACATGGAACATGCCTATATTCTAATAGAACTAGATCTAGACACCGATGGTATTTTATCTTGTTATCTTGTATCTCTAAATAGGAGTCCCCCACTACATGATTTTCTAGCCCTTCCATGCGTCCATGTCATCCTTAATTTGCCCAGACGCGCTGCGTTATTTCCGGGGAGCGTCTATACACCGACCTGATCGGCGTGTACGGTGCACCGCACACCCCAGCGACCATGTCAGTTTGTTGGGCCGCGGCCCATTAAGAGAAGGTAAGTTTTTTTCTTCTTTCTTTTATGTTGTTTCTTTTCTGTTAATATTTTTCTTTTCCAATATCTAACTTTAAAAAATATATTTTCGGAGAACAAAAGTTCAAAATCTGTTCAGATTCGAAATTTTAAAAATGTTCAGATTTTGATTTAATTTTTTTCCGAAATTTGAACATTTTCGGATATGGACATAATTTAAATTTGAACATTTTTTAAATTTTGTAATTTTTTTAACATTTACCATTTTTTGTGATGAACATTTTCCGAATTTGAACATTTTCCCAAATTTGAATGCTTTATAAATTTGAACGGATTTCAAATTTGAATGTTTTTATAATTCGAACATTTTTGTATTTGAACATTTTTTAAATTTGAACGGTTTTTAATTTAAACGTTTTTAAAATTTGAAAATTTAAAATTTTGAATATTTATTTTTAAATTTTTTTTCGTATTTGAAAATATAAACAAAATAGAAAACAGAAAAGAAAACAGAAACAGAAAACAGAAAAGAAAAACAAAAAAAGCCTACCTGGGCCAGGCCCACACCCGCTCGGGGGGTGTGCGGTGGCTCGTAGCCACCGACCTGGTCGGTGTATAGGTTTCACCTTGTTTCCTCGAATTAGGCTTTCGCCCCGCTTTATAAATAAAACCACACACGGCCAAACCGATACAAGGTAAAGGGGGAGACCTCTTACAAAGCAGATCAAAGATAAAAAACAGAGAATAGAAAGGAGACGTCACACCCTCCAAGGTACAACCGATACTAACTAAAGATGCACCCCGCCTCCTTGTGAAACCACCAGACAACGTCGTCTCGTACCCACCAAGTTATTTGCCGGGAAGGGCCGCCAGCCCTCCCGCTCCGGGCCGTGGAGCGTCGATCCTGCCCGCAGACAACAAGTACCAGGAACTAAGACCCCAATGTCACGTGTAAAAGATAGGAAGCCGCCAAGTCCACCCTTCGCCGGGATCGAAGCACCGAGAGAGGATCTGAGCATGCCTGCCGATGACAACGAGAACCGCCCACGGGAATCCAAGCTCCACGACGACGCTCCCAAGAGGGTGACGACACAAGGTGCCGCCGTCGTCAAGACCGAGAACGTTCAGAGGTTTTCACCCGGAGCTCAAGCACAAGGGAGCGACCACAACGGTGCCCCCAAGAGGGACACGACACCCGCAGGCGCCGTCACCGTTGGCGCCAAAGCGCTGGGCTTTCGCCCGAAATCGACTCCCGCCGCACGAAGGACCGATGTGCAACCCGCCGTCATCAAACAGAGCCTCCGAGACAAGATCTGGGAGCCGCCACTGCCGAAGCACCACCGACACCAGGAATCCCCGCTGCCCACTCCACGCCATCCTCATGTCCCAGGAGATAAGCCACCACCATCGCAACGTCGCCCGCCGTAGAGCCAATCGTGCAGCTTCCAGGGCCGCCGCCCCGGCATCCACGCCCGACCCATCAGCCGGCAGCCACCACCATACAGACCAGCGGCAGGGGCAAGGGGCGTGAGAGGTTGAACCGAAGATTGAGCGGACACCGAGCTGGCATGCGGTGGCTGCCAACCGAAGGCCCGCCTGGCCCCGGAATGGTCGCGGCCAATGTACGCAGAGGCCCGCCAGGCCCAGATCTCGCCCGCCTGGCCCAGATCGGCCCAGATCTCGCCGGCGCCGTCCACCTGCCACGCTGCGCCGCCAGCCATGCCGCCAATGGTTGCCGCCGTCGTCCCCAGCTAGATCCTCGCGCCTCAGCCGCCGCTGTTGTACTGCAGGCCCCCGCTGCCAGAGATGTAGTCGATCCCGCGCCGCCCGAGACCAGCCGCCACCGCCGTAGCAGCAGCAGCTGCACGCCGCCCCGAGCACGCCGACACAACCACGAGGTCACCACGCCGCCGGAGGACCGACCGCGCCGCCGCACCCTCGCCAAGTATGTGCCCTCGACGGCCGCCGCGGCCCGCGCCGTTTCTCCGTGCGAGGGGGAAGGAGGGCCCCGCCGCCGCCAGCGTCCAGGCTTTGCCCGGCGACACCGTCCGGCGGCGGCGAGGAGGGGGGGGAGGAAAGGTAGGGGCGGAGAAGGAGGTGGCTAGGGTAGTAGGGTTCCCTCCCCGTTGCCCATGGGAGCGACGAGAGAGGGCACGGGGAATGACCTACTCCTAGAAGGCTGATAGTACTGAACATTCCTGGTTTCAGAGTTCGAATGAATCGTGATCTTCACCTTGTTTCCGTGGCTGGTCGTTCTCTCCTTCCACCTCATTTTCTCTATGGGCTGGACATTGCTTTGTACGTGGTGGCCTGAGCATCCCTAATTGGGCTGGACGAACTACACGTACATGGGCTGCACGAGTCGCAGATGCGATCGCTCGCCCTTCCCCGACTAAACGCTGCAATCGCCTATCCTTTCTCCTAGTCGTTTCGTGTTCCGTGAAGGTGTTCTCCGCGGCAAACCCTATACATCGACCAGGTCGGCGCGTACCGCGCGCCGCACACCCCGCGCGCGGTACGGGCCGGCCCAGTTAGGTGCGGGCTGTCTCCTTTTCCGATTTTTTTTCTTTTTTTTTTCTTATTTTCTGTTTCTTTTTTCCCTGTTTTCTTTTTTCTGTTTTCGTTTTTCTTTCGTTTTTTCTGTTTCCTTTTTTTTACTTTTATTTTTCAGGTTCGAAAAATAGAAATATTTTAAAAAAATAAATTAAAAAATGTTCAAATATAAAAAACCGTTCAAAATCTGAAAACCGTTCAAATTTAAAAATCGTTCAAACATGAAAATTGTTCAAACATGATAAATGTTCAAATTTGAAAACCGTTCAAATTTAAAAATCGTTCAAACTTGATAATTGTTCAAACATGAAAAATGTTCAAATTTAAAAACCTTTCAAATTTAAAACCGTTCAAACGTGAAAAATGTTCAAATTTTGAAAAATATAATTTTTTAAAAAATATTCAAAATATAAAATCGTTCAAATTTTAAAACTGTTGAATTTAAAAATGTTCATATTTTATAAAAAATCTTGAAAAATATTTTCATAAAAAATGTTAGATTTTGAAAAAGAAAATATTAATAACAGAAAAAAACAAAAGAAAGAGAAGAAGAAAAAAAGAAAAAAAACGTACCTAAGCTAATGGGCCGCGGCCCAAACTACCCGACCTGGTCGCTGGGGTGTGCGGCACCCCGCACGCGCCGACCAGGTCGGCGTATAGCAGTTCCCGTTCTCCGCCACGTCCTACGACTTTATGGACAGAAACGCTCGCGCTGCAACCTATGGCATCCTCGCAACAAATGGTCGAGAAACTGCCCCATGATACCCAGCATTCATCAGCCATGATTTGACGTGGAAATACAGGTTGAGCTGACCAGACGCCGCCTCCTGTATAAATAGTTCCTTGTGTGGCTACGAAGATCCACCGCGCACATATGAACGCGTTCATCTCTGCTACTGAGGGCATCTCCAACGGGGCGACGCATTTCGGACGCTTAAAAATGGTTGTGAGCGTCCGTTTGTGTTGCCCCGCGGACATATTTTGTCCGAGTGTCTGTTTGCGTCTGGGTGTGCGTCTACCGGGGTGATCCATTTTTAGATTTGCAACACATTTAAAAATATAAAAAGTAATACATTTTAATACATAAAACTATACAATGTAGATCTATAAGACTAGACTACTTGCTTCCGGACGGGCCAGCACCGTCGTTGCGTCGCTCCATCGCCTGCTTCTCCGCCGCCTCCCGTGCGGCTGCTATGGCTCGGTGCGCTGCTGCGTCTTCTTGCAGGCACTGCTCCAGCCTCGCGCTCGCGGCGTCGTCCTTGAGCGTCTCGAAAGACTCGACGATAGCCATCTGCTCCGCCGCCCTCTCCTCCGGCGTAGGCGCATCAGGCTCATGGGAAGACCAAGATATCTCGGAGTCGGAGTCCTCTGCGGCTGCGTCGGCCGCCAGCTTGCGCTGTTCCAGCTCGGCGTCGACCGCCGCATGGGCCACCCGCTCCTCCCCTGCTTCCTTCTCCGCTTCAGCCAGGGCCGCGGCGTCCCTGACCGGGTGCAGGAGGTCGGTGCTGTCTTCGGAGTCGAACTCCTCGTCGGAGCTCGAGGCCGGGGGAGGTGGAGTGGGAGGTGAAGGTGGAGGTGGAGGCGCGGCAGCCTGGCCGCGTCCGGCGCTGCTCATGGTGGATCTGCTAGGGCTGAGCGGAAGCGGCGCTATGGCAGCGGCGGCTAGGGTTTAGTGGGGAGGAGATTAGATGCTCGCGCCCCTGTTTATATAGGTCGGAGGCAGGACGACGGCCGCGCCACGCGAGTCATCGCCATTACTACTTGCGCAGAGGTAGGCGACGGCCGCGCGCCACTCGAGGCATCGCCATTTACGCGGCCGCAGACTGCCGAAGCGACGCCTCGGCGCCAGCTGGCGGATCGAGAAGACGCATCGACGCTGCGTCACTGCCTGGTGGGCCAGACAAAACGTCCGCCAGACGCGATTCCGCGTCCGCGGAGCGTCTGCGGAGACGCATCCCAGGCGCATATTTAGGCCAGGTTTGCGTCTCCGCGGACGGCCCGGTCATTTTGCGTCGCCCTGCTGGAGGTGGTGCCAGACGCATTTCCGATCACGGCGGACGAAAACGGTCGTTGAGCGACCGTTTGTGTTGAAATATTGGGCCCATACACATTGGCCCATACTAGATTTCAGATTTCCCTATAAATCTCAAAGCCCACTTAGTGGCAGCCTTGTGAGTTTGAGCCCAAGTTGGTGGCAGCTCACTAGGGAGTGGCAAGAGGTGGGAAGTTTAGTCCCACATGGAAAGTTGGGAGGAAGTTAGACCACCTTATAAGGTGGATTGTTCCACCACTAGTAAGTGAGTGAGAATAGGAGTGCTACACGCGCGCGCTCCTCCTCCTCCTCGCTCGCTCGTCTCGACTCGACTCGACACGTCACGTCACGTCACGACGCGCGCGCCGCGCTCGTGGTGAGTGGATTGAGCCTCGAGCCGAGACTTTCCTTACTTTTTGCAGCTCAGGAAAACGAACAGAGTCCTAGACGGACGCGTCGCAGTTAGTCGGTTCGGGTCGCTCCCGGGCCGTGGGCTATCTGTAACCGACTCGAAAACGGGCGTGCCCCACGTTGCCTAGGGTTTCCTGAGCCTCAGAAACACATCTAATACACGAGTTAGGGTTTCCACTTCTCTCTGCTTGCGCCGCCATCGTAGCCTACTCCATCCCGCTCGCCGACGTGCATCGGTGAACGGGAGAGCAGGTCTCCGGAACCACTCGTCCTTGCGATCCTGTACGGGAGAGGGCGAATTAGGTTTTTGGGAAGCGCTCTGCGCGACTGCTCAAGCTCTTCATCACGGGTCGTCTTCCGTCCAAGTCGGGCGGTGCAGCCTACCGTCGTCTTCAACGCCGTCTACTTCGACCCGTCGTCCCTGTCGTCCACAACGTTGTCATCAACAACGTTACTGCTGCGACATCATCTGCTACACCTCCACCGCCACCTCCACCAGATCGGTACGTGCGACATATCTCGATCTGTTTAGCGATGGATGCTTTACTGTTTGCGCTGCTGCTACTCATGTTGATTAATGCATCTAGTATGTTTGAGTTTCACATGTTGCTAGTTGCTGCCATCATGTTTTATATTCTGGAATTAATCATGGAAATTGTGCCTAATTATCCAACAATCCAAAAACCTAATCGTAGGCAATTTCCTGAGTTAACTATGGCTGGTTTTGCTGATGCGCTGAGGCCGGATAAGTTTACCGGTGTGCACTTTAAGAGGTGGCAGATTAAGGCCACGCTCTGGCTTACTCATCTGAAAGTATTCCAAGTTAGTAATGGCTTACCTGAAGGAACTATATCTGACCAAGATCAGAACAAGTTCAAGGAAGACAATACTCTCTTTGTCGGATGCGTTCTGAGTATTCTTGCTGATCGTCTGTGTGATGTGTACATGCACATAACAGACGGTAAAGAGCTCTGGGATGCACTGAATGCTAAATTCGGTGCAACCGATGCAGGCAGTGAACTGTACATCATGGAGAGCTTCCATGACATCAGGATGGTAAACAACCGTTCTGTAGTCGAACAAGCTCATGAGATACAGTGCATTGCGAAAGAGCTTGAACTCCTTAAGTGTGCCTTACCTGGTAAGTTTGTGGCTGGATGCATCATCGCTAAGTTGCCTCCTTCATGGAGGAACTTTGCCACAACTCTCAAACACAAGAGACAGGAGATATCAGTTGAAAATCTGATAGCGTCTCTTGATGTTGAGGAGAAAGCTCGGGCTAAGGATACTACTGAGAAAGGAGAGGGTCAGTCTAGCGCCAACATGGTGCGTAAGAAACCCTACGGCAAGAATAAAGGGAATAACAAGCCCTCCTTCAATAAGCCTATGAAGACTACAACCTTCAAGAAGAAGAAGATGATAAACAAAGCAGATCTGAGCTGCTTTACCTGTGGAGAGACTGGCCACTTTTCTAAGGACTGTCCAGAGAGGGCAGACCGCAAGAAAAAGGCGAGGCAAGTCAACACGGTGACCGCTAGCAATGCTGATGGGTACGGTAATCTCTTTACTGTTCTTTCAGTAATTCAATCTCCATGTTGGTGGATTGATACAGGTGCTAATGTTCATGTGTGTGCTGACATCTCCATGTTCACTTCTTACCAGGTCGCCCGGGATTCTTCCGTCTTGATGGGGAATGGGTCACATGCTTGTTCGTGGTGTTGGCACGGTAGATCTGAAGTTCACTTCGGGAAGATCGTGCGGTGAGGAACGTGCAAAGCATGTCCCTACTATGAACAAGAATCTCGTTAGCGGCTCCCTTCTATGCAAGAGATGGGTTTAAGGTTGTTTTAGAGTCGAATAAAGTAGTTGTTTCCAAGTTTGGACAATTTATTGGTAAAGGCTATGAGTGCGGAGGCTTGTTCCGCTTTTCGCTTTCTGATTTCAGTAATAAGTCTGTGAACCATATTTGTGGCAATGTTAGTGATGACACCAGTGTTTGGCATTCTCGTTTATGTCACATTAATTTTGGTTTAATGTCTCGGCTATCCAGTTTAAGTTTAATTCCGAATTTCACCATTGCCAAAGGTTCTAAGTGCCATAGTTGTGTGCAATCAAAGCAACCTCGGAAGCCTCACAAGGCGGCCGAGGAGAGAAACTTGGCACCTCTAGAACTCATACATTCTGATCTATGCGAGATGAATGGTGTGTTGACAAAAGGTGGAAAGAGATATTTCATGACATTGATTGATGATGCGACTAGATTTTGCTATGTTTATTTGTTGCGAACTAAAGATGAAGCTTTAGACTACTTTAAAATTTATAAGGCTGAAGTTGAGAATCAACTAGAGAGAAAGATCAAGCGTCTTAGGTCGGATCGTGGTGGTGAATATTTTCCTAAAATCTTTGATGAATTCTGTGAGGAACATGGCATTATTCATGAGAGGACGCCTCCCTATTCGCCCCAGTCAAATGGGGTTGCCGAGAGGAAAAACCGCACGCTGACTGACTTGGTGAATTCCATGTTAGCCACTGCTGGTTTATCAAAGGCATGGTGGGGGGAGGCTTTATTGACTTCATGTCATGTCCTGAATAGAGTTCCTAACAAGAATAAAGATAAAACCCCTTACGAGGAGTGGGCTGGGAGAAAACCATCACTTTCGTATTTGCGCACGTGGGGATGTTTGGCGAAAGTCAATATTCCAATTACTAAGAAGCGCAAACTCGGACCAAAGACAGTGGATTGTATCTTTCTAGGTTATGCTCCGCGGAGTATAGGCTATAGATTTTTAGTAGTTCAATCCGAGGTACCTGATATGCATGTTGATACTATTATGGAATCTCGTGATGCAACATTTTTTGAGAACATGTTTCCTATGAAAGATATGCATAGCATTGCTAGAATTTCTACTGAGATAATTCCTGAGTCCAGTCCATCTAATGAGTATTTTGAACAATCACATGAGAATGTTACTGAGAAGGATGACAATGAAGCTCCTAAACGGAGCAAGAGACGGAGGATTGAAAAATCCTTTGGTGATGATTTCATTGTGTACCTTGTGGATGATACTCCCACTTCCATTGCAGAGGCATTCGCATCTCCAGATGCAGATGACTGGAAAGAAGCTGTCCATAATGAGATGGACTCGATTCTTTCTAATGGAACTTGGGAGCTATCAGAACGACCCCATGGATGCAAGCCTGTAGGCTGCAAATGGGTGTTCAAGAAGAAGCTAAGACCTGATGGTACTATTGAGAAGTACAAGGCGCGGCTTGTAGCTAAAGGCTACACACAGAGAGAAGGCGAAGATTACTTCGACACCTATTCACCTGTCGCTAGACTTACCACCATTCGAGTACTACTGTCCATGGCTGCCTCCTATGGTCTTATCGTTCATCAAATGGATGTAAAGACAGCTTTTCTTAATGGAGAGTTGGAAGAGGAAATCTATATGGATCAGCCTGATGGGTTTGTAGTAAAAGGTGAAGAAAGAAAGGTGTGCAAGTTGCTGAAATCTTTATATGGCCTGAAACAAGCACCTAAGCAATGGCATGAGAAGTTTGACAGAACTTTGACTTCTGTAGGCTTTGTTGTCAATGAGGCTGACAAGTGCGTTTACTATCGCCATGGTGGGGGCGAAGGTGTTATACTGTGTTTGTATGTGGATGATATTCTGATATTTGGTACAAACATGAAAGTAATACACGAGGTCAAGTCTTTCTTGTCAAAGTGTTTTGATATGAAAGATCTGGGAGAAGCTGATGTGATTCTGAACATCAAGCTTATTAAGAACGAGAGTGGGATTACTCTAACACAATCCCATTATGTTGAGAAGATCTTGAGCAGGTTCGGCTATATTGATAGCAAGTCTTCTCCAACACCTTATGATCCCAGTGTGACATTACGCAAGAACCGGAGGATTGCCGTAGATCAACTGAGATACTCTCAGATTGTTGGCTCACTCATGTACTTAGCGAGCGCGACTAGACCCGACATCTCTTTTGCTGTTAGCAAGTTGAGTAGGTTCATGTCAAACCCGGGTACTGATCATTGGCATGCACTTGATAGGGTCATGCTCTACCTATGTGGTACAATGAGTTATGGGATTCACTATTCAGGGCACCCAGCTGTGCTTGAAGGATATAGTGATTCAAATTGGATCTCTGATGTAGCTGATCTCTACGCCACTAGTGGGTATGTATTTACCTTTGGAGGTGGCGCAGTGTCATGGAGATCTTGTAAACAAACCATATAGACGAGGTCAACTATGGAAGCAGAACTTACTGCTTTGGACACAACCACTGTTGAATCAGAATGGCTGCGTGAGCTCTTGATGGACTTGCCTGTGGTTGAAAAACCTGTACCGGCAATCTTTTTGAATTGTGACAATCAAACTGTAATTGTCAAAGTGAACAATTCTAAGGATAACGCGAAGTCATCAAGACACGTCAAAAGACGTTTGAAGTCTGTCAGGAAATTGCGAAACTCTGGAGTAATAACTGTTACATATATTCAAACAGACAAAAACCTGGCAGATCCCTTTACAAAGGGACTATCACGTAATGTGATAGAAAGTGCATCGAGGGAGATGGGTTTGAGACCCGTTGATGTTACACCATAGTGGTAACCCAACCTTTGTGATCGGAGATCCCGTGAATTAGGACCTGGGAAAAACAAGCTAGTGGTTTAATTGAGGAGAGTATTATGTAACCCTCTCTATGTGAAGATGCACAACTCTCAATTGCTGTAAGGCAGGTTGGCAACAAGCCTTAATGTGTTTATGTTGGCTATATTAGCAAAGATGCTGTCCTACAGAGCATTCTTGAAATAACACACCTATATGAGTCCGATTGTTAAACGTCGCAATCTATGAGATTTGGGTGATCTCTAGTAAACTCATGAAGAGACCACGAAGTATGACGCATATGCTTCACCCGCGGGGTAGGCTACTGGCAGCCATGTACTGGTTATGACTTTGAGTGAAACCCTGTTCACGCAAAACTTGCAATTCAAGGCTTAGTCCATTGTTCAAGTGTGAATGGATGTAGCTTAAGGTTCTAGGCGGAAGTTCAACTTAACAGTCTCCGCTGAAACACTGGTATATAAACAAGCAGTGAGTATTGGTAAATCTCTAATTGGGGATTTGAGATCTGGTGGGGGATTGTTGAAATATTGGGCCCATACACATTGGCCCATACTAGATTTCAGATTTCCCTATAAATCTCAAAGCCCACTTAGTGGCAGCCTTGTGAGTTTGAGCCCAAGTTGGTGGCAGCTCACTAGGGAGTGGCAAGAGGTGGGAAGTTTAGTCCCACATGGAAAGTTGGGAGGAAGTTAGACCACCTTATAAGGTGGATTGTTCCACCACTAGTAAGTGAGTGAGAATAGGAGTGCTACACGCGCGCGCTCCTCCTCCTCCTCGCTCGCTCGTCTCGACTCGACTCGACTCGACTCGACACGACACGACACGTCACGTCACGACGCGCGCGCCGCGCTCGTGGTGAGTGGATTGAGCCTCGAGCCGAGACTTTCCTTACTTTTTGCAGCTCAGGAAAACGAACAGAGTCCTAGACGGACGCGTCGCAGTTAGTCGGTTCGGGTCGCTCCCGGGCCGTGGGCTATCTGTAACCGACTCGAAAACGTGCGTGCGACGTGGGCGTGCCCCACGTTGCCTAGGGTTTCCTGAGCCTATATAATCTCTTGCCCGGCTACCGCAGAAACACATCTAATACACGAGTTAGGGTTTCCACTTCTCTCTGCTTGCGCCGCCATCGTAGCCTACTCCATCCCGCTCGCCGACGTGCATCGGTGAACGGGAGAGCAGGTCTCCGGAACCACTCGTCCTTGCGATCCTGTACGGGAGAGGGCGAATTAGGTTTTTGGGAAGCGCTCTGCGCGACTGCTCAAGCTCTTCATCACGGGTCGTCTTCCGTCCAAGTCGGGCGGTGCAGCCTACCGTCGTCTTCAACGCCGCCTACTTCGACCCGTCGTCCCTGTCGTCCACAACGTTGTCATCAACAACGTTACTGCTGCGACATCATCTGCTACACCGCCACCTCCACCAGATCGGTACGTGCGACATATCTCGATCTGTTTAGCGATGGATGCTTTACTGTTTGCGCTGCTGCTACTCATGTTGATTAATGCATCTAGTATGTTTGAGTTTCACATGTTGCTAGTTGCTGCCATCATGTTTTATATTCTGGAATTAATCATGGAAATTGTGCCTAATTATCCAACAGTTTGCGTCGCGCCGCTGGAGATTGCCTGATCCTGGTAGTTGTCCGCTCCGATTCTAATACTTCTGATGCTTACCAAACTGCTCAATGTTTTGCCTCCCCTGGTTTATTTAGATTTTTATTTGATTCTGCGTGCTGCTTGCTCAATCTCCACGTTCTGATTGGATCATCGTTATGGAAAAGAACATTTGATTATTGAATTGTTGTTGTTGATATGTTCTCTCTTGCCTGAAGCATCTGGCTGATGCACTTTGGCTAGAACTAGGAAAGACGGAAAGGAGCCGAGAAGCGACTAAGCCGGTGCTTTACTGACTAAGGGTGACTAAGAATCACTAGGAATCGGATGCCGATTTCTTGCCTCCCATCGGGCCTATGTATGACCGTAGAATTGGAAGCCAGGCAACCATAGGATCTTACACAGCCTCGTACATCAATTCCGTTAATTGAGGAGTGATTACATGCTTCCGTAAACTAATCCAGTCTTGTAATGTCGCCAGCCTCTTCTGTATGTTGGTCAAGGAACAGATTTGCATGCTTCCGTTTAATAGGCTCCCGGGATGCAGAAAATAACTCTAAATTTTAGGAATTATGTGTATAAAATATTACTAAAAGAAATTATTTAAGGATTTCTCAATTACAACAACATATATAGTTCTGTGCGACGGAAGCATTGCTTTTCAATATTGGAAGCGCCATTTTTTGATGAAAATATTAATGCTATTTCCTTGCAATAATCATGGCAGATCCACGCACTGTTTGTAATTCTCCAAGATTTTATATTAAGTACGAACTATGCTTCCATAGCCAAGCTCGATTGCTTCAAAGATCTTTTATTTCCACCATAGAAAAGATGCTACAAATATTCATTTGCGTCGACACGTTGCTTCCAACAGATAATATAACTTACAAAGTAAATAGTGTTTCCTTCCAAACAAACATTTGTTTCCATCGACATTGGTTACAAAGTAATTTTCTTCCAAAGGAAATAGTGTATCCTTCAAATCCTACAAATATTTGTTTCTATCATCATTGCTTCCTAGGGAGGACAAAATTTTCTTCCAAATAAAAAGCTTTTGCTTCAACATACAAGAAGAATCAGACATAGGGTTTGTCTCATCTAGCACAATGCCCCACCGCCCATATCTCATAGCAATGACACATTTAAATTTATGGGAACGTCAGAGGCTCGTCGATGACCTGCTATAGTGACCTCTTGCCACCGCAGGCAACCCTCCCTTCCTATTGGAGTGCCTACACCAGGCACACTGGTCTTCTTCCACTAACACGAAGAAGGTGCTCGCTCCACCAGTGGTGCTTCAAACAAGAGAAGTCGACAAACATAATCTCGATCTCGTCGTGCTCATCGTTTTAGTCGAACGATAACAGCCATTGGAAGAAAAAGGTAAACTTCAAAGTCTCGACTTGAATCATGAGCACAAACATGAGAAATGTAGGAAGCATAGGTAATGTTAAAACTACAATGTTTATTACTAACCAACGCAGAAAAAAGAGTGTGGTTCAATTTATGCAAACTTAGAGCATCCCCACTCGTCTCCCCGACGAGGCCCCCGATCGACGTTTTTTTCCATCCGGACGGCGTAATCCGGCCCAGTCGCGCCCCCGGTTCCTCGTTTTCGTCCGGATTTGGCCCTAAATCCATCCGGCGAGCCCACGCCAACCCCGGTCCCCCGAGGCGTGCTCGGGGACTCCGGACGAGTGAAAAACGGGGAAGGGCCCGCTCTATCGGCGACTGGACACACGAACCCCACTCAAAATCTCTCCTACCCCTCGTATCCCTCTCGCCGCCGTCACCACCCCGCCGGCTTGTTGCCCAGATTCTGCCGCCCCTCCTCCCCACCTGCCTATATTCCGCCGTCTTTCGATGACGGCCTATCTGGCTGCTCCTCCGCCAGCCTGTTTTCCAACGACGGCCTACTCCTCGTCGTTTGCGGCTCGGGTTGCCTCGACCATGCCCGTCAGGTGTTCGTCCACTTGCCTCGCCGGCCATGGACTCGAACGAAGAGGAGGAGCAGATGTTCGTCGAGCTTATGCGAGAAGAGATGGCAGCCGCCGCCCAAGACGAGGAGCACATGCTGATCCTCGGTTGCTTATCAAGCATGTACGCCGGAGTGGCAACTGGTCGACGTGGTGGGTCAGCACCAGGTCGCCGGAAGTGCAAGCCGAGACAGCGAATGGAGGGCTACTGCATGTTGTACGCCGACTACTTCGCCGACAATGCATTGCACGGTGAGACTGTTTTCAGGCGTCGTTTCAGGATGAGCAGAAAGCTATTTCTGCAAATTGTGTATGCCATCCGAGACTTCGACCCCTACTTCAGATGCAAAGCGGATTGCACTGGCTTGGTTGGATTTTCGTCACTGCAGAAGTGCACAGTGGCTATGAGGATGCTGGCTTATGGAGCTCCCGGTGATGGTGCAGATGACTATCTTCGGATGGCGGAGTCCATCGCCCTTGATTGTTTCTACCGATTCTGCAGGGTCGTCATAGAAGTGTTCGGGGACTTTTACTTGAGATCACCCACTGTCGAAGACACTCGGAGGATCCTTGCAACAAATGAAGCTAGGGGTTTTCCAGGGATGCTTGGAACCATTGACTTCATGCATTGGAAATGGAAGAACTGTCCGTTTGCGTGGCAGGGAATGTACAAGGGTCACAAAAACGGCTGCACTGTGATACTTGAAGCAGTGGCTACCCATGATCTCTGGATTTGGCACTCTTTCTTTGGTATGCCTGGATCCAACAATGACATCAATGTCCTAAACTGCTCCCCGATCTTTTCCAAGCTTGTTGAGGGTCATGCTCCCCCGGTGAACTATGTGATCAATGGTCGGCAGTACAACAAAGGATACTACCTTGCAGACGGTATCTATCCAAAGTGGTCAACATTTGTGAAGACTATCTCGAAACCTAGCACCCCCGAACTTTGCGAGTTTGTCAAGAAACAAGAAGCTTGCCGAAAAGACGTCGAGCGTGCATTTGGTGTCCTCCAGCAGAGATTTGCTGTCGTCCGGTTCCCCGCTATGACTTGGTCCAAAGATCAGATGTGGGAGGTGATGAATTGTTGTGTGTGCTTACATAATATGATTATTGAAAATGAGCGAAAACATCCGGTTCCTCTGGCTGAGCAGCAAGCACCATATGAGAGAGAGGGTCCTCTTGCACAGCCTAATCACCAGGTGCCTCCATCATGGGCCGCCTTCATTGCTATGCGCCAGGAGATTCGAGACTCTACAATGCATCAGCAGCTGCAAGATGATCTGGTGGAGCACATATGGACGCTCCGAGGCAACGCCAACTAGTCTGTCATAATTTGTTTCAAAAATTGTGAAATTGTGTGCTTCATTTGTTTCAGCACTTGTTAAACATTGTACTGATTATCGCCGAAGTTGTTTCAGCAATTTTTGGACTCTTGCTCGCTGAACTTGTTAAATTTTATGTCGAATTTGTTTGAAGTATGTCAAATGGTCGAGGTTGGGGGTTTCCTGCCGGGGGGACGGCTGGAACTTTGGCGCTCCTAGGCCAAATTTTCGTCCAATCCGGACGAAAATTTCGCCGGATTTGGGCGTGGGGAGGGCCAACGAGTGGGGATGCTCTTATAGGAAGAAACACATACATGCTTTGGAAGCTTTAGTGGTATGCTATCTCAACATAAACTAGTGCCACTTAGAAGCTTTGAAACATAGCTAGTAGCAAGAGAACAATGTTATAAGTTACATTGGTGCTAAAAATAACAATACCAAGAATCAAAAAGGAGAAGCATGGTTATATGCAGGAAACAATCTAAACTGATGAAATAAATAATAGTACTATGTGCATATGGAGAGCGGTAATTTCGATTGAAGGATTAGCAGCCGCATAACGATTCTTCACCATACACTCTGGTTCGGCATCCTTCACCATCTCGTAGATGTGTGCTGCAACTAGAGGTCGGAAGCATGCGACAATGTTAAAGTGTTGAAACGTAAGTAGAAGCCAAAAAATCAGTAGAAGGAAAAAAAAATGTAGAAGTAAACATTTGGTAGTTATGAAACACACGAACAATGGATAGGAAGCATGAAAAAATAGAAGAATCGGTTTATCTGTGCGCAGCATACTACAAGCGATGTTGAAGCAGACAAATGTGAGAAGTACTATGTACAATAGTTGCCACAGATTTATCTGGATATTTCTCAATTGCATCATCATCCAGTGCACAATTGTTGAGAAACGTGGTATACGCGAAGCATGAGTATAAATCCCATGCTGCAAAACAAGCATCTCACGGAAGCATATAATACAGGAAACCCGCTGGTAAAACTGATTCACATGGTAGCCTAGCAGATCACGGAAAGCAGCAAAACAAGAAGCACATGGAAGCCGCACTATGAAAATTTCTAGGTGTCGCATACCAAAAACAAGCTTAGCACATGCAAAATATGGCTATAAAGTATGGACAGGAAACCATGGATTTAATGTCCGGAAAATACCTGCTATTACCTTCTTCCTGAATCGTGTTGTCCTTGGAGGATCTAGATTCTGCCTTGTCAGCGGTTGAAGCTAGCAGCCAACTATTAGCTGATTCGGACGGATGGACACCCTGAAGTTTAGGCTGAGAATCCTGAGAATCCTGACACGTACATCGACCGGCGACTGGTCAGTTCTCCCTGCGCTGGAAGGACGAAGATCTCGGCAAGCAGTGACGCGGGTCGGCGGCGGAAGCAGAGCGAGCCGAGCACCAGGAGGGGAGGGGAGCGGAGCGGTGAGGGGTTACGATGCGATGGCAGGAAGGGGATGGGGGCGGCCATGTTTTCTGGCTAATTTTCAGGAGCCTTTCCGTGGGGAGACAAGGCTGAATCAACGGAAGCAATTACAAGAAAATCTGATGCAAGGCGAATCATTGATTTGAGACGAAATTGACGGCATCGGAGAGGTCCGACTGATTGTTTCCAATCGGACACCGATAGATAGTGTTTACCATTTCTTTTGGGCTTCTTAGTCAGCTTCGAGGTGGCACACCGCTGAAGCCCAAAAGATGTCTCTAGCTTCAGATCGGCTTATTTCCACCGAGAAGCCCAATTCGTGTGTATAGCCAGAAACTGCTCGTGAGGTGTTTCTGCGCCGTTTCCCGAGCTTCTGCGATAGGGAGCGAACAAGTACTCCCCTTGTCCTTCGCCGCCGCCCCACAGCCTCTTCCGACCTCGCCGCCGCGCCCCACGGCCGCCTCCAACCTCGCCGCTGCGCCCCACGGCCGCCTCCAACCTCGCCGCCGCTCCCACGGCCGCCTCTGCCTCCGACTCCGCCGCCGCCCCACTACCTCGCCCTCTGCCGCCGCCCCACGTCCTCCTCCGACCACGCCGCCCCACGGCCGCCTCCGACCTCGCCGCTCCACGGCCGCCTCCGCCGCCGCCCCACTACCTCGTCCTCCGCCGCTGCCCCACGGCCTCCTCCGATCTGAGCTCAACCTTCTACTCCAGATGCGGCGCTGACCTCGAGCTCGACCTCCACAACCGCCTCCCTCGCCTTCTGTCCACCCTCGGCCGACGACAAGCTCGAGGGCCACCTCCCCAACCAGCGCCGAGCTCGACCTTCTTGTCTACAAATGACGCGGACCTCGTGCTAATCCTCCCTGAACCCAAATGAACCAAAAATTCTAGAAGCCCCAAAGAAGTCTCTGGCACAGTTGGAGTTTATCTCCACCGCTGCTTTTCCGGACCGAAAATCAGAAGCTGGCTTATGCATAAGCAGCAGCCCAAAAGAAGTCACCCTAAGATCCTAGATCAGCCATCTCCACATGTGAAGAGTTCAATCACAGATTGAAGTGCATTCCTCATATATCATCTACCTAAACGGCAGGTGTATCACCAGCTCCAAGGCGTTGCTTCTTGCCTAATGTATGTACTGGCAAAAGGTATGTAATTTATCTTTATTTATATTTGACAGAATTAATCATCGGGGAACTTTGTGATTTTCTTAGTTATAAGTTTGTTGACTCTTCAGCGATTTTGTCCATCTATTGTCATCTGTCTACTGCTAATTACAGGAAGAGAAAAGATTAAAGTACGACGTCAATTCACGAATTACTGGTAGAGAAAAGACTAAATTATCTCCCTAGGTTATTATGGGAGAGATCAGGAGATGTCCGGCTCCCCCATACATTCAAGACATCATGACGAATTACCTTATTCCTTTGGAAGAGATCAAGACTTCTATCCCTATTGAGTGAACTTGAAAATTTTAAATGTACTTATGTTATTTCCATCTAATAGTAATGCTCATAAGTTAACTATTACATATTGTTCTCAGCTCTGTGAGCATTGCCACCTAATCCAGAAAATAATTACATTTTATATATAATTCTCTATTTTGGTCCTTCAGTATATTTCATGAAAATTTCTCACATGGTTTCTAACTTAAAACATTAAATTTAGCGGAAAAATACTACAAGTCTCCGCAGGAACGCGCGGGGTATCATCTAGTTATATGAGTGATCTCATCTGTGGAACATTGAAAGATTTGGCTCCTTCAATCCCTTCGACAACTATTTTTCCAACTGAATTTCTCGCTCTATAACATTTTCACCCCTCCTACGGTTTGTGTGCATCCATTGATACAGAGACCGGTGATTTCCATTTTCAAAAAAGGTTTCACCAAGTTTATACTCTGAAGACTAAAGTATTAATCACTCATCTATGATAATAACCACCCATTGGCAATCAACCATCTTTGACAACCGCATTACCGAGTTTCCTACTTGTGTGAGGATTTTCCATCTGACCCTGATACCAACCACGACGTGTGTTTCCCTTTTAGGAATAGCCATCTCAGTGAAAGTGTAGCATATATTTTAATTTTTGTTACGGAGTCATTGTTAGATACCAAGTCCACACATAGAAGAATAAAAAGGTTGTAAAATGTCTAAGGTCCAAAAGTGAAATGGACAATCGAAATATCAAGGTCCAAAAAGGAACTCGACTATAGAAAGGCCAATGCCCAAATGAGGAATGGGCCAAAAAAAAAAGGACCAAGGTCGAGAAACGAAAAAGGATGTAATTATTAGGCTTGTCCCATGTAGACCACCGAAATGGACCTAGCTGATTTAGATTACGACTATTATTTTATTATTGTAAATTTTCCACGTCAGACTGGCCACGCAGGTTCTGGTGCGGCATGAGCAGATACAATATTGGATCGTCATAATTGTTATGAGGATCCAATATCATCATAGACGATTATGATAATTCCAAATAAAATGTCATGTTACTTGATTCCTCAAGCCCAGTTTTTGACTATCCATTTTTGTCACAAAGCACATCATAAAAAGAATATAATGATGATTTAGTGGAGAAAACAGAGGGTTGCAAGTCCACACATTTCTTGTACAATACAAAGAAAACCCTTACCCGGTGGGTTTTTTGTATGGCACAAGCTGTGGTTGCCTGTAAAAATATTTGGCTAGCGGACGGGCCTTCCTGACGGCCAACAAAGCCGGCGGCTATTATTGCGGCATGGTAGACACCATATGTCGGCACATCCGGGAACTATGGTAGCTGGAACGTAAGAGAGGCGCTCTGTTGTGCCGCCCTAGAGGAACATAGGAATTAATTTCTGCACCATACATGCTAACAGTATTTTAAGTGGGTCTCTCACAATAGAATACTCAAGCTCACAATGTTGACTGGTCAAGCTTGTCTCTTTGACTGGTGTCTCCCTGATAAGGTATCAACTTATCAATGCCTACGTATTGTAGATTAGGGTTTCGTTGGAAGTAGAGGGCAAGTAGATCTCGAAGGTTTCAGCCGAAAAGTACTCGACGATTAAGAAACTAGGGTTATGTTGACAATAGATTCGATGCTCTCTTTGTCTCTCGACTCCCCCTTATATAGGAGGCGGAGCCGAGGGATTCGTAATACACAAGTTATAGAGTCCGGGAGGGTTTCTAACCCGTCCCGTAAAATTACAAGTCTCTATATTTCCTAATACAACTCTAACTTTCCTTAATACTAACTGGGCTCCCGAACTTCATATTCTTCAACTTGTGGGCCTTCAGTAAACCCCGGGTACCATCTTCGGCAGGCCCATTGGGGATGCCTATGTCAGTAGCCCCCGAGATTTTGCTTGAATCGAAGAATCAGGGAAATCTCCAACTTTACAATCATCTAATAACTTTGTCGATTTTATTGCATATCTTTAGACACACAATTATATATTGTACAGGGATAATAGTAGTTGAGGCTAGTTCATCTGACGGATCAGGTACTAGTTAACTGCTCTAGTGGCAATCCGCAAAAAACCTACTTCAAGATCACGTCCCTGGACATGATCTCGGGATACTGGTGTTAACTTCGACAGGTGCCGCTTAAGGTCTTACCATTCTGTTGAGTCCCAGTCATATTTTATCGGGTACCTAACGCGTCCGTTAGGATTTTTCTTCGTATCTGTTGATACGGAAAAAAGTAGCAAACCGACGTCACAGACGGTGCCACGCCGCTCAGAACGGATCTGGGGTCTTACCTTCGCAAAGTTTTGCGGCATTCAGAGATTATTCGCGACTTTGGCGCTCTGAGAATATATTGTCGAGTGCTTTTTCGGCTGTTGGAATAGCACATTTTATTGAGTAAACGGATGACTTATTTTGCCTTCCCGATGGGAGTATATGTAGAGTTATTTGTATAACTCGAAATCTGCTCACTTCTTTTTTTTATAATTTCATCGGGCACGCGAACAGCGTTCCCGATGGGAGTAGCCCCCGAGGCTACAGCCAAGGACTTGTACTTGGTTGTAGGCTCGACAAATTAGTACCTTCTGTCGCTATATTGTTATTCTTTCTCAAGCTTTTCATATCTATTGGGTTCGCGACCAGCGCTCCCGATGGGAGTAGCCCCCGAGGATATGAACAAATGCTTGTATTTGATCATAGGCTCTCGCCATTTCTATTTTGTCAGACCCGAAATTTCCTTCTTCAAAAGTAGCCCCCGAGCATTTGAGCAAAAACTTGTATTTGATCAAAGGCTCTCGAAATTATCAGTCATCATTCTTTGTCGCCAATGTTCAAATTACCAAAGCCGATCTTTTTCCATTGATAAAGTGACGTCAGTGCTGACGATAGCCACGACCATTGTATCGGGAAGATGCGAGCAGCGCTCTCTCTATGTCTTGCGGGCCCAAAATCCTTATCAAGTTGACACGTCGTGCGAGTGGGGGACACACGTCCTCCACTTTTCCTGGCGCACGCACTGTAGCGCCTGTTCCTTTCCTTCACAGTGAAAATACGCTTTTACCCCTCACCCACGTGTACAACATCCATATCACAATTTTTCCATCCAACGGTGCGTCGTTTCACCGATTCTCTATTTAAGGTCATCTTCTTCCTCCGTTCGCCCTTTCGTTCACGCCGCACCTCTGCTCTCCTCTGCAAAAATTCCCCATTGCGCCCAACACTTCTTGAGCTCAACCACGATCACGCTTTTCGCCTACGCCAGTGTTGATGCCACCTCGCAGACTCACCAGGCACAGCACTCCTGAGTCCAAGATGGCGACCGCGGATCTGGGGAGCACTGAGTGGGAGAGATCCAAAATCTCCACTCAAGATATCAACTTCCTGAAGAAGCTTGGGATCAGCAAGAAGAAAGACTCGCTGCGCTTCCCCAGCGAGGAGAGCTATCCATCCCCTCCTATGGAGTATCGGGTCAGTTTCGTTGACCACCTCATCTGCGGCCTTTCTTCCCCCATTCACGATTTTCTGCGGGGGTTGCTTTTTGTGTACGGATTGCAACTTCACCATCTTACTCCCAACTCCATCCTCCACATCTCGATCTGCATCACTGTTTGCGAATCTTTCATTGGAGTCCAGCCTAACTGGGCTTTATGGAAGCGCATTTTCCTCCTTCCCCGTAATGGCTCTCCCAACGTTGCCTATAACATAGGCGGTGTTGTGATCTGCGTCCGCCCTGATGTCGAGTACTTTGACGTCAAATTCCCTGAATCAGTTCAAGGGTGGCGCAAAAAATGGTTGTATATCCACGAGAAGAGCCATGACTCGGTGGAAGACAACATTCCCCCTTTCGATGGCAACGAAAAAATCTGTCGCCGTCGGTCCTGGGATGCAAAGGCTAGCGATGAAGAAAAAGCAGCGACAGAGGCGCTGATGACACGCATCCACCAGCTTCAAAATACCCGTGGACAAGAATTGTCGGGTATCCAAATCACGGCGTATTTCCTTAGGATTAGGGTGCAGCCTCTGCAAGCTCGCAAAAACCCCCTCTGGATGTATGCTGGCAACAAAGATGTGGATCGCCTGTCGGTAGATTTGTTGGTCAAGGACTTAGGAAAACTTGTCCAAAAGATCTCGTCGCTTAGCAAGAAAGACACAGTCCCGTCATCTTGCCGTGTGACACCATATAGCGCCACCAACGCGCTCCCTCAGGTAATTTTTGTTTGACTATTTTTTGTCGACTACTATTTTTGCTGACATCCCTTGCATAACTTCTTGTCGACATTCTTTGTCTTTGTAGAATCATCCAGTTCTAGCTTCTCTTCTTCCCCTTCCTGAAGGTGGAGAAGTCGAAGAACGGGCTGTTGTCACCGATGACAACCAGGGTACTTCTCGCCCTGAGAGTGAAATCGCGGGTTCTCAAAAATCCGCGGCATCCTCTGAAAAGGAAGTTGAATCCGAGACTACCGCATCGACACACTCTCCTCCCCCAGCTGCTTCTCCAAAGAACAAGAGAAAAAGGGATGAGGTTGTTGATTCCGGCACCTCCAAAACCGGTGCACCTCCTGCCGAAGAAGTTGTTACTACTGAAGAAAGGACAACTTTCAACCCTTACGAAGATGCTCTTGTCAGCTCGTAAGTTCTTGCTGCTCTTTGTTGTTTGTTCTCGATACTTTGTCTATATTGTTTCTTATCTTGTCGCCTTATTTATTGTAGTGGCGACGAGGATGAAAATCCACCTATTGACGCGACTGCTCGAACGAGTACGTCCCGTACTTTAGTTGTCTCTAAAGCTCAACCTGATGGGGACGAAACTTCGCCTCCTCAACAAGACACAGAGCATCCAACTCCAGTTGCGAGCTCCCGAGCCTCTTCACCAAAGAGAGCTAGGGTAGAACCAGCCAAGGAACCTATCCTGTTAACTGGTAGTTCCACGACTCCTTCATTGGATGACGTAAGTTTTTCGCTCTTTTTCTTTACGTTCCGAGCATTTCAGTACTTTCAGCTCCCCTTTGTTTTTTGCTAGGTGCTGTCGAACTTTCATTTCCTATATTGATTTCTCTTTTCCTTTGGTCTTCTCTCCAGCCTTTGATGAAGGAATTTATCCGTCTCGGTACCCAATTCGTCGGGTACCGTGACCATGCCAAGAAGATTGAAGGTACTATTTTTATCTGCCTTTTCTGCTGAATATACTCTTTCATTATTTTGTCATGACATTTTACTGTCGTTCATTATGCCAGAAAATCTTGCGGAATCCAACAAACGCGCTGACGCTCTTGCTATCAAGTTAGAGCAAAGCGAAAGAGCTCGCAAGAAAGCTGAAGCAGATGCTGCCGCCGTCGAAGATCTTCGAAAAAGACTTCATGACGCGGAAACTTCTTTGAGCAACAATATAGCTCAGCAGTCTGCTCGTGAAAAAGAAATCCTTACTCGCTTGGAGTCGCAGAGTCGATGTTTTGTTAGTAAGTACTCAGATCCTTGCTATTTCTTCGAGTCATCATATTTGTCCTTGCTCGCTTTTCCTTGACAACCTTCTTTTTACTCATTTAGGAAAAACGCAGCAAGATTATGATCTGGAAAATCCTGAAGGTGATCGCCTTCTCGACGCACTTTCACTCCTTGAGATCCATGGAGATGAGGCGCGCGAAGGCCTTGCCGAAGCCAGGACAGGTCTGTCGCGACTTTTTCCCTACTTTTTCACGAAGAAGGAAGAACCCGCGACTTTTACTGCTCTCGCGAAGTGCTTCAATTCGCAAGAAGATCTTGGGCTCAAACTTCGCCAAGAAAGTTTGAAAGTTTGTGTTGAAGGCACTATCGCCTTGGTTGCTGACAGCCAACAAGATGTCGACTGGGCGAGAGTTGGCGACATGAAGGAGATGGAAACGAAGAGGTGCTAATCTTTGATTAAGGCTGCCAAGCCAAATTCGAAGAAAATCCTCGCCTACCTCGGATGCAAGCCAACTGCTGCTCCTAGTTCATCGAAGCCGGAGGTCAAGTACACCACCTTGTCTTATCTTTTGCTTTGTTCCTCTATTGATGCTGTCGCCATAGTAGCTTTGGCGATAGCTGCCTCCTTAGTTCATTAGGAACCTTCCTTTTGTAATATCCATGTAAACACTTTGAAAATTAATGGAAATCTATTTTTGCTTGATGATTGATGTCGAAACTTTTATTTCCAGTTGATATTTGATAACTACACTTCAACTGCTCGTCCCTCCAATGCTTTTCCTGCTTCTTCCTACTCGAAGAAAATGCCTGTTGATGATGAATTTATTGAAGATTCCTCGAGTAAGGGTTCAACACAAGACTTGAAAGAACTTCGCCAACAGCTTCAGTCCATGAAGAAGCAAGCACTTATAATGATGGAGCAATCTCGAAAATCATTGGAGAGGGAAAAGGTTGCGCTTCAGCAGGCTCAGGATGCTATAGCTGTGAAAGAGGCCGCGGTTGCTGAGGCTGCCGAAGCTTCTTCTCGAGAAAATTACATGCTTCAACTGATGAATGACTCCAACTTGGATATGACAGGTATGCTTCGTTCACTTGACCGTCCTTGATTTTGTTCTTGCTGTTCCTCCTTCCTTGCTGATTTCTCCACTGAAACAGGTTCGTTTTTGGATTCTGCTGCCGAGGATCAACGTGTTGAAGCTCGATCCAATGTACTTCTCAGACTTGCTTCGGAACATGGTTCTAACATTTGGGTTACGCCTGAACGTACCCGCCAAATCGTCAGATTTCAAGATCGCGCGAGTCAGGTCCATGATTTCCTCGACTTCTGCACAAGGACATTGTCCTTAGTTTATAGCACCATGTTCCCGCGCAACAAGATGCCTGAAACCCTTCCTGCTCTGATGGACAAGTTTCGGGATGCCCCTCGAATCCATGGCTTTGTGCGGGCCCAATTATCTACCGGCGCAAAATTTGCTATGATGATGATACAAATCTGCTATCCAAAGTTAGACATGAGTCGAATTGTTGCCAAGTGCCTGGCCAAGATGTCGAAAAGGAAAAGGAACATTGGCAAAATTGATGACGTTGTGACCCCTGTAGCAGAAGAAATGATGGATGAACTTCTTCGGATGGACGCTGAATTCTTCGTGAAGGGTAGCTATGCTGAACATAGTACTCGTGCTACAAATAATGAGCGAATAACCATAGATGATATACTAGGCAGCAACTGAGAGTTTTTCCTTTATCTTGTCGAGTTTTCTCAGTAGTTGCATCTTGTATATTGTGAACATAATCTATATCGTAAAGCTGCTGGATATATTTTTCTTATTTTTTCTCGTCAAGCCCCCGAGCGTTTCGGTGGCGATTTTCTCTATTGTGTATGCGAGGTTGAACCAAGGCAAAATAAATTATATTGAGTGTACTATATTTGCGGGTATTAGCCCCCGGGCCTTTTTTTGTTGATCACTATTTTGTATCTTCATTTTATTTTGCGAGGTGCTTTGCACCAAGGCGAAATATTTTTTGCAAGTTGTATTCATCGGCATTGTATATATATATTGTAACTTCTGGGCGCAAGCCCCCGAGCCTGTCAAAGGAAAAGATGTATATGTCCACTATATTTATTATATTGCAGCACCGCGAGTCCGCCTCATTAAAAACCTTTTTCAGCCCCACTCGGTGCCCTGAAAAAATGAAAAGAGTGCGTCTAAAAACTCGCGGGCGTTTCAGTACATTGTATGTTTACAAGGAAGACTATATTTCTACTTCTAGGCGTAGAAACGCCTGAGTGTGCCACGTTCCAAGGGTTTGGCTCGGCGAATCCTGTCTTCTTGTCCTTGATTCTGTATGCTCCTCCTTCGATTACTTCTGTGATGACGTAAGGGCCAAGCCACGGCGACTTGAGTTTTTCATGGCTTTTTTGTGTCAGCCGAAGAACTAAGTCACCTACTTGGAAGGATCGTGGACGCAATCGTCGACTGTGGTAGTTTTTCAGATCTTGCTGGTACTTAGTGACCCATGATAACACTTCGTCTCGAGCTTCATCCAGTGCATTGACATCATCCTCTAATGCTTTCCTTGATGCCTCTTCGTCATATTCCGTTACTCTCGGAGAATCATGTTCTATTTCTATCGGCATTACTGCTTCAGCTCCATGGACCAGGAAAAACAGAGTTTCTTGTGTCGCTACATTTGGTGTTGTTCGAATACTCCACAACACACTAGGCAACTCCTCCGGCCAAGTATGTCGAGCTTTCTCCAACGGTGCCAGCAGACGCTTCTTGATACCATTGCAGATGATACCATTGGCTTTCTCGACTTGACCATCAGTCTGCGGGTGCGCAACTGATGCAAAGTGTAGTTTGATGCATACCTCCACACAATATGCCTTGAATTCCTTGGATGTAAAATTGCTACCATTGTCCGTGACGATGCTATGAGGTACTCCAAACCGGAAGACAATGCTTTTCACGAACTTGATTGCAGATGCTCCGTCTGGTGAATTTATTGGCTTTGCTTCTATCCACTTCATGAATTTCTCGACAGCGACGAGCATGTACTCGTATCCTCCTGGCGAAGCTTTGTGTAATTTTCCCACCATATCGAGGCCCCACTGCGCGAAAGGCCATGACAACGGTATTGGCATCAATTCTGCTGCCGGAGAGTGAGGTTTTGCGGCAAATCTCTGGCACGCGTCGCAAGTACGAACTATTTCCTTTGCATCCTCGATTGCTGTCAACCAATAAAATCCTGATCTGAAAACCTTGGCTGCTATAGCTCGACTGCTTGCATGATGACCACATATTCCTTCGTGTACATCCTTCAACATTAGCCGTCCTTCTTCGGGTGTGACGCACCTTTGTAACACTCCCGAAATACTTCGCTTGTATAACTCCCCTTTAACCACGGTAAAGGCTTTAGAACGTCTAATAACTCGCCTTGCTTCAACTGGATCGTCAGATATTTTTTTTCTTAGGATGTATGATATGTACACCTGCATCCATGGAATTTGCACCATCATTACTAGGTCCTGTTCCTCTTCTTCTTCCGATGCTACTTCTGTAGCCCCCGAGGGTTTCTCATCCTTCTCCTTCTTCTTTGGTTTCTTCGGCTTTGTAGATCTCTCGGCTATTTCCTCCCAAAACATGAAGGAGATATGCCCTAGAGGCAATAATAAAGTGGTTATTATTTATATCTTAATGTTTATGATAAATGTTTATATATCATGCTAGAATTGTATTAACCGAAACATTAGTACATGTGTGATATGTAGACAAACAAGAAGTCCCTAGTATGCCTCTTAAACTAGCTTGTTGATTAATGGATGATTAGTTTCATAATCATGAACATTGGATGTTATTAATAACAAGGTTATGTCATTGTGTGAATGATGTAATGGACACACCCAATTAAGCGTAGCATAAGATCTCGTCATTAAGTTATTTGCTATAAGCTTTTGATACATAGTTACCTAGTCCTTATGACCATGAGATCATGTAAATCACTTATACCGGAAAGGTACTTTGATTACACCAAACACCACTGCGTAAATGGGTGGCTATAAAGGTGGGATTAAGTATCCGGAAAGTATGAGTTGAGGCATATGGATCAACAGTGGGATTTGTCCATCCCGATGACGGATAGATATACTCTGGGCCCTCTTGGTGGAATGTCGTCTAAATGTCTTGCAAGCATATGAATGAGTTCATAAGAGACCACATACCACGGTACGAGTAAAGAGTACTTGTCAGGAGACGAGGTTGAACAAGGTATAGAGTGATACCGAAGATCAAACCTCGGACAAGTAAAATATCGCGAGACAAAGGGAATTGGTAATATATGTGAATGGTTCATTCGATCACTAAAGTCATCGTTGAATATGTGGGAGCCATTATGGATCTCCAGATCCCGCTATTGGTTATTGGTCGGAGTGAGTACTCAACCATGTCCGCATAGTTCTCGAACCGTAGGGTGACACACTTAAAGTTGGATGTTGAAATGGTAGTACTTGAATATGGAATGGAGTTCGAATATTTGTTCGGAGTCCCGGATGAGATCCCGGACATCACGAGGAGTTCCGGAATGGTCCGGAGAATAAGATTCATATATAGGATGTCATTTTATGTGAAATAAAATGTCGCGGAAGGTTCTATGGAAGGTTCTAGAAGGTTCTAGAAAAGTCCGGAAGAAACCACCAAGGAAGGTGGAGTCCACATGGGACTCCACCTCCATGGCCGGCCAGCCCTAGATGGGGTGGAGTCCCAAGTGGACTCCACCATAGGGGGCCGGCCACCCCCCACATGGGAGGTGGAAATCCCACCTTTGGGTGGGAGTCCTAGTTGGGCTAGGTTTCCCCCTCTTATGGAAGGTTTTGGTTTCGGGTCTTATTCGAAGACTTGGACACCAACACTTGGGATCCACCTATATAATGAGGGGCCAAGGGAGGGGGCTGGCCACCCCAAGACCACAAGCTGGCCGCCCCCCATGAGTGGCCGGCCACCCCCTCCCAAACCCTAGCCGCCCCCTCTCCTCCATAACTCCCGCGTAGCTTTAGCGAAGCTCCGCCGGACTTCTCCACCACCACCGACACCACGCCGTCGTGCTGTCGGATTCAAGAGGAGCTACTACTTCCGCTGCCCGCTGGAACAGGGAGGTGGACGTCGTCTTCATCAACAACCGAACGTGTGACCGAGTACGGAGGTGCTGCCCGTTCGTGGCGCCGGAACCGATCGTGATCAAGATCTTCTACGCGCTTTTGCAAGCGGCAAGTGATCGTCTACCGCAGCAACAAGAGCCTCCTCTTGTAGGCTTTGGAATCTCTTCAAGGGTGAGACTCGATACCCCCTCGTTGCTACCGTCTTCTAGATTGCATCTTGGCTTGGATTGCGTGTTCGCGGTAAGAAAATTTTTTGTTTTCTATGCAACGTTATCCTACAGTGGTATCAGAGCCGTGTCTATGCATAGATGGTTGCACGAGTAGAACACAATGGTTTGTGGGCGTTGATGCTCTTGTTATCTTTAGTTTGAGTACTTTGCATCTTTGTGGCATAGTGGGATGAAGCGGCTCGGACTAACTTTACATGACCGCGTTCATGAGACTTGTTCCTCGTTCGACATGCAACTTGTATTGCATAAGAGGCTTTGCGGGTGTCTGTCTCTCCTACTATAGTGAAGATTCAATTTACTCTTCTATTGAAAACATTAGTATCAACGTTGTGGTTCATGTTCGTAGGTAGATTAGATCTCTCTCGAAAACCCTAAACCACGTAAAATATGCAAACCAAATTAGAGACGTCTAACTTGTTTTTGCAGGGTTTGGTGATGTGATATGGCCATAATGTGATGATGAATATGTATGAGATGATCATTATTGTATTGTGGCAACCGGCAGGAGCCTTATGGTTGTCTTTAAATTTCATGTTGAGTAGTATTTCAAAGTAGTTGTAATAGTTGCTACATGGAGGACAATCATGAAGACGGCGCCATTGACCTTGACGCTACGCCGACGATGATGGAGATCATGCCCGAAGATGATGGAGATCATGTCCGTGCTTTGGAGATGAAGATCAAAGGCGCAAGAACAAAAGGGCCATATCATATCACATATGAACTGCATGTGATGTTAATCCTTTTATGCATCTTATTTTGCTTAGATCGCGACGGTAGCATTATAAGATGATCCCTCACTAAAATCTCAAGATAATAAAGTGTTCATCCTTAGTAGCACCGTTACCAAGTCTTGTCGTTTCGAAGCATCTCGTGATGATCGGGTGTGATAGATTCAATAAGTACATACAACGGGTGCAAGACAGTTTTGCACATGCGGATACTAAGGTGGCCTTGACGAGCCTAGCATGTACAGACATGGTCTCGGAACACGTGATACCGAAAGGTAGAGCATGAATCATATGGTTGATATGATGAACACTTTGAATGTTCGCCATTGAAATAACACCTTTTCTCGTGATGATCGGGTTTAGGTGCGGTGGATTTGGTTCGTGTAATCACTAAGACAATGCAAGGGATATTGTTTTGAGTGGGAGTTCACTTAGGTTTTTAATTATGTTGAATTAAAATTTGAACTCAATTTGTCATAAACTTAGTCTAAACTATTGCAAATATATGTTGTAGAGATGGCGTCCCCAATCAATTTTAATCAGTTCCTAGAGAAAGAGAAACTTAAGAGCAACGGTAGCAACTTCACCGACTGGTTCCGTCATGTGAGGATCTTCCTCTCTGGCGGAAATCTGCAATATGTGCTTGATGCACCGCTAGGTGACCCTCCTGCAGAAACTGAAACCGATGAAGTAAAAGCTGTTTACGAGACTCGGAAAATTAGGTACTCTCAAGTTCAGTGTGCCATCCTATGCAGTCTGGAATCCGATCTTCAAAAACGTTTTGAGCACCACGATCCTCATGAGTTGATGAAAGAGCTGAAAGCTATTTTTGAGACTCATGCGGCCGTGGAATGCTATGAAGCATCGAAACAATTCTTCAGTTGCATGATGGAAGAAGGCAGCTCCGTTAGTGAGCACATGCTCGCCATGACCGGGCATGCGAAGAAACTCAGTGACTTGGGAATAGTGATTCCTAACAGACTGGGGATTAATCGTGTCCTTCAATCACTGCCACCAAGTTACAAGAACTTTGTGATGAACTACAATATGCAGAACATGAACAAGGAGTTACCTGAACTCTTTGGCATGCTAAAAGCTGCTGAGATTGAGATCAAGAAAGAGCACCAAGTGTTGATGGTCAACAAGACCACCAGTTTCAAGAAACAGGGCAAGTCTAAGGGAAAATTCAAGAAGGGTGGCAAGAAAGCTGCCACGCCTCCTATGAAACCTAAGAACGGCCCTAAGCCTGATGCTGAGTGCTATTACTGCAAGGAGAAGGGACACTGGAAGCGTAATTGCTCCAAGTATCTGGCTGATCTGAAGAGCGGCCTTGTCAAGAAGAAGAAAGAAGGTATATCTGATATACATGTTATAGATGTTCATTTCACTGGTTGTCGTTCTAGTACCTGGGTATTTGATACTGGTTCGGTTGCTCATATTTGTAACTCGAAACAGGAACTAAAGAATAAACGACAACTGCTGAAAGATGAAGTGACGATGCGCGTTGGAAACGGATCCAAGGTCAATGTGATCGCAGTCGGCACACTTCCTCTACATCTACCTTCGGGATTAGTTTTAAGCCTAAATAATTGCTATTATGTACCTGCGTTGAGCATGAACATTATATCTGGATCTTGTTTAATGCAAGACGGTTATTCATTCAAGTCTGAGAATAATGGTTGTTCTATTTTTATGAATAATATCTTTTATGGTCGAGCACCACAAAAGAATGGCTTATTTCTGTTAGATCTCGATAGTAGTGATACGCATATACATAACATTGATGCTAAGCGAATTAAACTTAATGATAATTCTACTTATATGTGGCAATCGTCTGCCTTGGTCATATTGGAGTGAAACGCATGAAGAAACTCCATACTGATGGATTACTTGAATCACTTGACTTTGAGTCACTTGATAGATGCGAAGCATGTCTAATGGGAAAAATGACAAAGACTCCATTTTCTGGTATAATGGAGCGAGCTACTGACTTATTGGAAATCATACATACCGATGTATGTGGACCAATGAGCGTAGCATCGCGCGGTGGTTATCGTTATGTTCTAAGAGCATCTCCACTCGTCTCCCCACAGAGCCCCCCACGGCCACTTTTTTCCATCCGGACGGCGAAATTCGGCCCAGTCGCGCCCCCGGTTCCTCGTTTTGGTCCGGATTTGCGCCTATTTTCATCCGGCGATCCCACGCCATCCCCGGCCCCCCGGGGAGCGCTCGGGGACTCCGGATGAAGCTAAACCAACCGCCCACGCCCACGTGTCTCCTCTTTCGTCCGGATTCCTCGAGCCATCCTCTTTTTCCCCGAGAAACGCCGCTTGGGGAGCACACGACTGGGAAACTACTCCTCCCCACGCCAAATCTTCCTCCAATCCGGACGAAAATTTCGCCGGATTTGGGCGTGGGGAGCGCCAACGAGTGGGGATGCTCTAACCTTCACAGATGATCTGAGTAGATATGGGTATATCTATTTCATGAAACATAAATCCGAAACTTTTGAGAAGTTTAAGGAATTTCAAAGTGAAGTAAAAAATCAACGTAACAAGAAGATTAAATTTCTACGATCTGATCGTGGAGGTGAATATCTGAGTTATGAGTTTGGCATGCATTTAAAGAAATGCGGAATACTTTCACAATTGACACCGCCGGGAACACCTCAACGTAACGGTGTGTCCGAACGTCGTAATCGAACTCTCTTAGATATGGTTCGTTCTATGATGTCTCTTACTGATTTGCCGTTATCATTTTGGAGTTATGCATTAGAGACAGCCGCATTCACTTTAAATAGAGCATCATCAAAATCCGTAGAAACGACACCGTATGAATTATGGTTTAATAAGAAACCTAAGCTGTCGTTCCTGAAAGTTTGGGGTTGCGAAGCCTATGTAAAGAAGTTACAACCGGACAAGCTAGAACCCAAAGCGGAGAAATGCGTCTTCATAGGATACCCTAAGGAAACTATAGGGTACACTTTCTATCACAGATCCGAAGGCAAAATCTTTGTTGCTAAGAACGGAACCTTTCTTGAGAAAGAATTTCTCACTAAAGAAGTGACTGGAAGAAAAGTAGAACTCGATGAGATTGATGAATCTATACTCGTTGATCAGAGTAGCGCAAGCATCGGAAGTTGTACTGCATCGCCTACACCGGCAACAGAGGAAGCTAATGATAATGATCATGAAACTTCGAACGAGGAAACTACTGAACCTCGCAGATCGACAAGGGAACGTGCCACTCCTGATTGGTATGATCCTTGTCTAAATGTCATGATTGTGGATAACAATGATGAGGATCCTGCGACGTATGAAGAAGCGATGATGAGCCCAGATTCCAACAAATGGCAAGAAGCCATGAAATCCGAAATGGGATCCATGTATGATAACAAAGTATGGACTTTGGTAGACTTACCTGATAGCCGAAAGGCTGTCGAGAATAAATGGATCTTCAAGAGAAAAACAGATGCTGATGGTAATATTACTGTCTATAAAGCTCGACTTGTCGCAAAGGGTTTCCGACAAATTCAAGGAGTTGACTACGATGAGACTTTCTCACCTGTAGCGAAGCTAAAATCTGTGAGGATTTTGTTAGCAATAGCTGCATTTTTCGATTATGAGATTTGGCAGATGGATGTCAAAACGGCGTTCCTTAATGGAGACATTGAGGAAGAGTTGTATATGGTACAACCCAAAGGTTTTGTCGATCCTAAAAATGCTGACAAAGTATGCAAACTTCAGCGTTCAATCTATGGACTGAAGCAAGCATCAAGAAGTTGGAACCGACGCTTTGATAAGGTGATCAAAGACTTCGGGTTTATACAGTGTCATGGAGAGGCCTGTATTTACAAGAAAGTGAGTGGGAGCTCTGTAGCATTCCTGATATTATATGTAGATGACATATTATTGATCGGGAATGATATAGAACTATTAAGCAAAGCAGTTAAGGGTTATTTGAATAATAGTTTTTCAATGAAAGACCTTGGTGAAGCATCATATATATTAGGCATCAAGATTTATAGAGATAGATCAAGACGCCTAATAGGGCTATCACAGAGTACATATCTGGACAAGATTCTAAAGAAGTTTAGAATGGACGAAAGTAAGAAAGGGTTCTTACCTATGTTACTGTGCAAGGTATTGAGTAAGACTCAAGGACCGGCTACGGCAGAAGAAAGAGAAAGGATGAGTAACATCCCCTATGCCTCGGCAGTAGGATCTATCATGTATGCCATGCTATGTACTAGACCGGATATAGCACATGCTGTTAGTTTGACTAGCAGATATCAAAGTGATCCAGGAATGGAACACTGGACAGCGGTAAAAAATATCCTGAAGTACTTGAAAAGAACTAAGGATATGTTTCTTTGTTATGGAGGTGACCAAGAGCTCGTTGTAAATGGTTACACCGATGCAAGTTGGAACACTGATCCTGATGACTCTAAGTCACAATCTGGGTACGTGTTTATATTGAATGGTGCTGCAAAGTAGCTGGGCAAGCTCGAAGCAGTGCACGGTGGCGAAGTCTTCAACAGAATCAGAGTACATAGCGGCTTCAGAGGCTTCATCAGAAGCGGTATGGATGAAGAGGTTCATTGTAGAGCTCGGTGTGGTTCCTAGTGCATTGGACCCATTAATCATTTACTGTGATAACATGGGTGCCATCGCCAATGCACAAGAGCCAAGGTCACACAAGAGGCTGAAGCATATCAAGCTGCGTTACCACTCGATTCGCGAGTACATCGAAGATGGAGAAGTAAAGATTTACAAAGTACACACTGATCTGAATGTAGCAGATCCGTTGACTAAAGCTCTCCCTAGGGCAAAGCATGACCAACACCAGAATACCATGGGTGTTAGGTATATTACAATGTAATCTAGATTATTGACTCTAGTGCAAGTGGGAGACTGAAGGAGATATGCCCTAGAGGCAATAATAAAGTGGTTATTATTTATATCTTAATGTTTATGATAAATGTTTATATATCATGCTAGAATTGTATTAACCGAAACATTAGTACATGTGTGATATGTAGACAAACAAGAAGTCCCTAGTATGCCTCTTAAACTAGCTTGTTGATTAATGGATGATTAGTTTCATAATCATGAACATTGGATGTTATTAATAACAAGGTTATGTCATTGTGTGAATGATGTAATGGACACACCCAATTAAGCGTAGCATAAGATCTCGTCATTAAGTTATTTGCTATAAGCTTTTGATACATAGTTACCTAGTCCTTATGACCATGAGATCATGTAAATCACTTATACCGGAAAGGTACTTTGATTACACCAAACACCACTGCGTAAATGGGTGGCTATAAAGGTGGGATTAAGTATCCGGAAAGTATGAGTTGAGGCATATGGATCAACAGTGGGATTTGTCCATCCCGATGACGGATAGATATACTCTGGGCCCTCTCGGTGGAATGTCGTCTAAATGTCTTGCAAGCATATGAATGAGTTCATAAGAGACCACATACCACGGTACGAGTAAAGAGTACTTGTCAGGAGACGAGGTTGAACAAGGTATAGAGTGATACCGAAGATCAAACCTCGGACAAGTAAAATATCGCGAGACAAAGGGAATTGGTAATATATGTGAATGGTTCATTCGATCACTAAAGTCATCATTGAATATGTGGGAGCCATTATGGATCTCCAGATTCCGCTATTGGTTATTGGTCGGAGTGAGTACTCAACCATGTCCGCATAGTTCTCGAACCGTAGGGTGACACACTTAAAGTTGGATGTTGAAATGGTAGTACTTGAATATGGAATGGAGTTCGAATATTTGTTCGGAGTCCCGGATGAGATCCCGGACATCACGAGGAGTTCCGGAATGGTCCGGAGAATAAGATTCATATATAGGATGTCATTTTATGTGAAATAAAATGTCGCGGAAGGTTCTATGGAAGGTTCTAGAAGGTTCTAGAAAAGTCCGGAAGAAACCACCAAGGAAGGTGGAGTCCACATGGGACTCCACCTCCATGGCCGGCCAGCCCTAGATGGGGTGGAGTCCCAAGTGGACTCCACCATAGGGGGCCGGCCACCCCCCACATGGGAGGTGGAAATCCCACCTTTGGGTGGGAGTCCTAGTTGGGCTAGGTTTCCCCCTCTTATGGAAGGTTTTGGTTTCGGGTCTTATTCGAAGACTTGGACACCAACACTTGGGATCCACCTATATAATGAGGGGCCAAGGGAGGGGGCCGGCCACCCCAAGACCACAAGCTGGCCGCCCCCCTTGAGTGGCCGGCCACCCCCTCCCAAACCCTAGCCGCCCCCTCTCCTCCATAACTCCCGCGTAGCTTTAGCGAAGCTCCGCCGAACTTCTCCACCACCACCGACACCACGCTGTCATGCTGTCGGATTCAAGAGGAGCTACTACTTCCGCTGCCCGCTGGAACGGGGAGGTGGACGTCGTCTTCATCAACAACCGAACGTGTGACCGAGTACGGAGGTGCTGCCCGTTCGTGGCGCCGGAACCGATCGTGATCAAGATCTTCTACGCGCTTTTGCAAGCGGCAAGTGATCGTCTACCGCAGCAACAAGAGCCTCCTCTTGTAGGCTTTGGAATCTCTTCAAGGGTGAGACTCGATACCCCCTCGTTGCTACCGTCTTCTAGATTGCATCTTGGCTTGGATTGCGTGTTCGCGGTAAGAAAAATTTTTGTTTTCTATGCAACGTTATCCTACAAAACACGCCTGGTGGAATCGCGAGACATTGCGACCCGATATTTGCAAGAACATCAGCTTCGTCATTGCTCAACCTGCTGATGTGATTTACCTCGCATCCATCAAACAGCTTTTCTAGCTCGTTATACACTTCCTTGTATGCTATCATACTTTCATTGACTGCATCACATTGATTCATGACCTGCTGAGCCACTAATTGTGAGTCGCCAAAGATTTTTAGTCGGGTTGCGCCACAAGCCTTCGCCATCTTCATCCCGTGTATGAGAGCTTCGTATTCTGCCTCATTATTAGACGCGTTTGGAAACGTCATCCGTAAGACATACTTTAATTTGTCGCCTTCAGGTGATATTAGTATCATGCCTGCTCCAGCTCCCTCTAATCTCTTGGACCCGTCGAAGTTCATAGTCCAGGTTCTCGATAGATCTGGGGGTCCCTATTTTGTAGCTCCATCCACTCTGCGATGAAGTCTGCTAAAATTTGCGACTTTATTGCATTTCTTTTTTCGTACGTGATGTCCCGAGGGGAAAGCTCTATTCCCCAAAGGGAGACACGGCCCGTAGCTTCTGGATTGTTTAATATATTGGATAAAGGCGCCTTATTGACCACTATTATCGGATGCGCCGAAAAATAGTGTTGCAACTTTCTTGCTGTTGTAAACACTCCATATGCTAGCTTCTGGTACTGCGGGTACTGCTGTTTTGAAGGCGATAATACTTCACTGATGAAATATACTGGCCTCTGTACTCCATGGAGTTTTCCTTCTTCCTCCCTTTCGACTACGAGAGTTGTGCTGACCACCTGAGGTGTGGCTGCAATGTATAGCAAGAGGGGTTCCTTCTCCTTAGGCGCCACCAAGATTGGTGGTGTCGAGATTGTGCGCATGAGATCCTCGAAAGTCCTGTCCGCTTCTTCGTTCCATTGAAACTTCTCTCCTTGTTTGATCAACGCGTAAAACGGCAATGCCTTCTCTCCTAGCCTGGCGACGAATCTGCTCAAAGTTGCGACTCGCCCAGTCAGCTGTTGTATTTCTTTCAACTTTGTTGGCTTCCTCATCGTTACGATGGCTTGTATTTTCTTTGGATTGGCCTCAATCCCTCTTGCTGATACTAGGAACCCGAGAAGTTCTCCTGCAGGGATGCCGAAAGAACACTTCGTCGGGTTCAGTTTGAGGCAAAACTTGTCAAGGTTGTCGAAAGTTTCCTTTAAATCCTCGATCAATGTTGTCCCCTTTTTTGATGTTATGACGACATCGTCAATGTACACTTGTACGTTTTTCCCAATCTGTGTTGCCAAGCATTTCTGCATCATCCGCTGATATGTTGCTCCCGCGTTTTTCAGACCAAAGGGCATTGTTCTGTAGCAAAACATGCCATAAGGTGTTATGAACGCTGTCTTGACTTCATCATCTTCTTTTAATCTGATCTGGTTATAACCAGAATATGCGTCCAGGAAGAAAAGACGTTCACATCCTGTCGTGGAGTCGATGATTTGATCGATCCTTGGGAGGGGAAAGTGATCCTTTGGACAGTGTTTATTGAGACACGTAAAGTCGACACACATGCGAAGGACTTTCGTTTTTTCTTCGGGACTAGCACTGGGTTAGCTACTCACGTGGCCTCTGTATGTAGCTCTTTGATAAAACCAGCTTCTCTGAGTCGATCAATCTCTGACAGCATGGCTTTGCGGTTTGGTTTCGAAAAACGCCGCAAAGGTTGTTTGATTGGTCTCGCTATTGGATCCAAGTTTAGGTGGTGCTCGGCAAGTTCCCTGGGTAC
Source organism: Lolium perenne (assembly GCF_019359855.2). Lineage (NCBI taxonomy): Eukaryota > Viridiplantae > Streptophyta > Magnoliopsida > Poales > Poaceae > Lolium > Lolium perenne. The sequence continues at coordinate 81,038,987 of NC_067249.2, forward strand.
TCCTGGCATGTCAGCTGGACACCATGCGAAGATTTTCCAGTGCTCACGGAGGAACTCGACGAGCGCGCTTTCCTATGCGAGGTCCATGTATGTTGCAATGGACGTCGTTTTCTTTGGATCTGTCGGGTGAATCTGCACCTCCTTGGAATCCTTAGTAGTGTTGAAGGTTGGCTCCCTGAGTGGCCTTCCTGCATCTGGCAACACATCATAATCAGTTGTGAGCCTTGACGCCATGTATTCTGCTTGCATCCCGAAAGTTTCTGACAGTCGATGAAAATCCTTGTCGCATTTATCAGCTAACGCGAAACTGCCTTTGACTGTAATTGGTCCCTTAGGTCCAGGTAACCTCCACAACAGGTACGTGTAGTGTGGTACCGCCATAAACCTGGCATATGCTGGTCGTCCCAACAAGGCGTGATATTGCGACGGGAAATCCACAACTTCAAACTCCAGCCTTTCTATCCTGTAGTTTTCTCGGGTCCCAAACTGAACATCGAGATTGATCTTCCCCAACGGATAACTCGGCTTCTCTGGCGTGATTCCATGGAAACGTGTGTCAGATGGTTTTAAATTTGCCAGGGATATGTTCATCTTCCTTAGTGTATTTGCGTACATAAGGTTTAGACTGCTGCCTCCATCTATGAATACTCGAGATACGTCGAATCCTGCGATCACCGCTGGTAAGATAAGTGCTGACTGCCCTGGTCGAGAAACTTGTTGTGGGTGATCTGCAATTATGAAGCCAATGTCCTGTTCCGACCAATTTAGGTACTCAATCGTTGGTGGAGGCATCTTCTCTGCCATGAACACTTGTCGCGAGATTACTTTCTGAGCCCTATTAGACGGCCTAGCTTTCTGAATCATCGAGACCGCGCCGTTGGAGTTAGGATCAACATATGGAGGTGGGTGTGGTGCTGCCGCTATTCTGAGCTGGTGCCGATTTTCATCCATAATTGCGGGAGGAGGTGGCAGGTGAATCTCACTCCTGGGCCCTTGGGGGTTTCTATTTGTTGCTTGAGCATTGGCTAGCCCTGTGACCCTCAACATTGCTTGAAAATTGCGACAGTCCTTCTGCAGATGTCCTGACTGCCTCTTCCCATTATTGTCGAGATAGAAATGCATCTGACATGGCCCGTTCATCATATCCTCGGGAGATACAAAAGGTCTCTGAAACCTTGGTCCACTATTTTGCCTGTTATTCTGAGAGTCATCTCTATTGTCGCCTCGCTGCTCGTTACTCCTTTGATATTCATCTGTGTTGTTTCCTCATGTGCTTCCCCGAAAACCAGCCGATATTTGGCCAGGAGCATCGTAACTCGAGAATTGTCGAGGAAATCGTCGTCTATTTTGAAAATTTCGACTACGGTCCTCCTCCGGTGACCTGTGTTGTTTATTGTGAACAACATCTTCTCCATCTGCCCATCTGTTTGCTATCTCCATCAACGCTGATACTGTCCTTGGGTTGGTTCTCCCCAAGTCTTCGACAAAATCTCCTCGTCGAATTCCTGCCACAAACGCATCTATTGCTCTCTCATTAGATATATTCTCTGCCGAGTATTTAATGATGTTCCACCTTTGGATGTATTTTCTCATTGATTCATCATGCTCTTGTCGACATGATCTCAACTCTTCTAGTGATGCAGGTTTTTTGCAGGTTGATCGGAAGTTCTTGACAAACACATCCTCAAAACTATCCCAGTTGTCGATGGAACCCGGGGGAAGCTTCTTTATCCAAGATCTTGCGGCTCCACTCAGGTGTACTTGAATGCTCTGCATGGCTGTTGCTCTGGTTCCACCTATCAGTTTCACCGTCTCGAGGTAATCGACTAGCCAATCCTCGGGATCTTGCAGGCCATCGAATTTCTTGAAATTGTCTGGTAACTTAAATCCTGACGGGACTCGAGTTTTTCGAACTCGTCTCATAAAACACGGGAGTCCACACATATCTTCTTCAGCAACTTCTGGTGAATGCCGATGTTCCCTTCTATCCTGTCGCACTCTATCCACCCTGGCCTGAGTAGCTGTATCTCTGACCCCGCTCGCTCTCGGGGGATCCTGCACTGCTACAGTAGGTCGTGGACTATTTTGTCTTGCAGCTCCTTCGGGAGGTGTAGTTGCGAATGCTGCTCCCATGGCTCCACATCCTGCCATGGCCATGTTATACAACGCTTCTCTTGGATCTCCGGGAGGTGGCTTGGACGCTAGGATGAAAGCTTGCGTTGCCATGTATCCCGCTTCCGGTGTTTTGGGAATAATATTCCCCCTCGTGTCGATTGACATAAAAGACATATCGAGATTTTGAATTAGATTCTCTCTCTCTGCTTCAGGTATATTTTGCAGCCGAGATCTTGCTCTCCTCCGAGCTTCTTTATGACTATCACCCGAAGCTCTTGAATTTCGGCTTAGATCTGCCCTTCGCCTGCTGGACGCGGAAGCTGCTTCCTGCCTCCTATCCAACTCGATTTTTTGTTTCTCGAGCTCCCTCCTGGTACGTGCAAGCCTATATTGATATGCTTGTAACTCCTCAGGTGTCGCCGTAATAGTCATTGGTTCTGAACCATTAATAGCTCTTGCGACTCGATCCCATACTGCCTGCGGGAATTGCACCATCTCTCGTGTTCCTGGTCCGATATATTTTGTTCCCAAACCTCGCGTGAGATCTGCAGGATCGACATACGGGTTTCCCGCATCATCGAAGTTTTCTGACGTCTCCTCCTCTGGGTGACTTGGTTCTCCAATTGCATAGATCTGATGATATTTTGGATTCTGAACTTTGTCGGGTTTGGTGACACCATCATAGAGATTGGTGAAGACCTCTCCAACAATAATGGATTTGTCGATGGAGTTGAAGCTATCGACGTTGCTCGAGTCATCGCTTATATAGGAGTCCGCAGATGACTCGAAGGACATGTCGCTGAAGATCTTGGCGAGTTTTTCACTTGCCCTCGTGCTGACGAAGCGTGGCGACGAAATCTCCTCTTCGCCTGACTCGGTTGACGATGTTGAATCCGAAAAATCGGGATCGACCGCCGATAATCCCGATGAGATCGGAATTTTGAGACGATATGATCCTTCCTTCTCGACGCGGAATTGGAACTCGCCAAATGTCATCTCCATGGGCTCCTCCAAATACGCATATGCATCCAAACGGGAGGGCGGGTGAGGAACAAAATCGACTAGACCAGTTTCGATCTGTTTACCTCTGTCCAAAGCGTTGCTTGCAGTTGATGAAGTCGACGATCTTGAACGTGCCATCGAGATCAGCTTCTTGTCGCCTCTAATCCCCACGGTCGGTGCCAATTGACAAGGTATCAACTTATCAATGCCTACGTATTGTAGATTAGGGTTTCGTTGGAAGTAGAGGGCAAGTAGATCTCGAAGGTTTCAGCCGAAAAGTACTCGACGATTAAGAAACTATGGTTATGTTGACAATAGATTCGATGCTCTCTTTGTCCCTCGACTCCCCCTTATATAGGAGGCGGAGCTGAGGGATTCGTAATACACAAGTTACAGAGTCCGGGAGGGTTTCTAACCCGTCCCGTAAAATTACAAGTCTCTATATTTCCTAATACAACTCTAACTTTCCTTAATACTAACTGGGCTCCCGAACTTCATATTCTTCAACTTGTGGGCCTTCAGTAAACCCCGGGTACCATCTTCGGCAGGCCCATTGGGGATGCCTATGTCACTCCCACCATGAGGAGTTGTTTCTTTGCCACTTATTTATATGCACCATTCACCACACACGCGTAACCGCCACTCATCATCGTGTGAACCGTACGAGTTTATGCCGTGTGGTGAACATTCTAACCATTATGCGGGTGCAGTTGCAGCGGTGGAGGCTCCTGTGAACATTATGGTACTGATCTATGCTTGAGTTGAGTGCAGCAGCGGCATTGTATGTTATCCTCGATCATTGGGCTTCTTTGATGGTCTTAATATTTTTTTAATTTTTAATCCGGGTCATAGATTTTTTGGATTTTCTTCTCGTGATGGAAAAGTGCCTAGGTGGATCCATAACGTGAAATAGAACGACATAGATGAGACATGCGGCAGTGCGACTACGGCCAATTCCAACATCATCTCGTGGCTTACGAGGGCGTGGACACCAACCAGAAGTTCATGCGGTGACATCATAAATTTCCCTAAATGCACCTTCGTGAATCGATTGATAAACCTCCCTCACTGGAGCTTTCTCCTCTGTTGTTGGCAATGTAGAGGCTTCCCAAGCCAAAGAAATCAAGGTGTCTGACAAGGAATTTCAGCTAGAAGAAGCAAGGCAGGAGGGCAAGACAGGGTAAACGTGATTAAGTCAACGTGCTTGATTGTGGCTGATGTGCCAGTGCCGCTTAAGGAAAATCTAAAGGCCCTAGCTAAAGATGTGTGGTTTTGTTTCCTAATGTTGTTATTCATTACGAATAATTAAGCTTGTACTTTTGTGTTGCGTTGTGTTTCCTCTTTAATCAAGCTTAATTATTATGTGTTTCCTCTATTGTGTGTTTTTTTTATTTTGTACCAAATAATTAAGCTTGTACAAAGATGTGTGACGTGTTAATTTCCTTTTTGTGTTGTTTGTTTATTTTATACCAAATAATTAATCTTGTACAAAATATGTGATGTGTTAATTTACTTTTGTGTGTAGCTTGATTTCCATACTTGGTAGTTAACGAGGGAGAAGGATTTGTATCGACCGTTAGGTTTTATTGTCATATATACCGATAATTGGTAGCGTGGGGCTCAAAGATGACCAGATTGTCCGGCCTTTGACAAGCCGAGGCTCATATAGCATGACTTTATCATTGCCCCATAAAACAAACCCTATCCCCACTCCCGTAACTTTGTAATATAGTGAGAACACTTGCACCACATCCTCACTACCCACGCCGCCACACTCCTCTTTTTTGTTGGAGATATGCCCAAGAGGCAATAATAAAATGGTTATTATAATATATCTTTGTGTTTATGATAATGTTTACATACCATGCTAAAATTGTATTAACCGAAACATTGATACATGTGTGTTATGTGAACAACAAGGAGTCCCTAGTAAGCCTCTTGTATAACTAGCTTGTTGATTAATAGATGATCATGGTTTCGTGATCATGAACATTGGATGTTATTAATAACAAGGTTATGTCATTATATGAATGATGTAATGGACACACCCAATTAAGCGTAGCATAAGATCACGTCATTAAGTTATTTGCTATAAGCTTTTCGATACATAGTTACCTAGTCCTTTCGACCATGAGATCATGTAAATCACTTATACCGGAAAGGTACTTTGATTACATCAAACGCCACTGCGTAAATGGGTGGTTATAAAGGTGGGATTAAGTATCCGGAAAGTATGAGTTGAGGCATATGGATCAACAGTGGGATTTGTCCATCCCGATGACGGATATACTCTGGGCCCTCTCGGTGGAATGTCGTCTAATGTCTTGCAAGCATATGAATAAGTTTATAAGAGACCACATACCACGGTATGAGTAAAGAGTACTTGTCAGGAGACGAGGTTGAACAAGGTATAGAGTGATACCGATGATCAAACCTCGGACAAGTAAAATATCGCGTGACAAAGGGAATTGGTATCGTATGTGAATGGTTCATTCGATCACTAAAGTCATCGTTGAATATGTGGGAGCCATTATGGATCTCCAGATCCCGCTATTGGTTATTGGTCGGAGAGAAGTCTCAACCATGTCTGCATACTTCACGAACCGTAGGGTGACACACTTAAGGTTTGATGTCGTTTAAGTAGATATGGAATATGGAATGGAGTTCGAAGTTTTATTCGGAGTCTCGGATGGGATCCAGGACATCACGAGGAGTTCCGGAATGGTCCGGAGAATAAGATTCATATATAGGAAGTCATATTCCAAGTTTGGAAATGATCCGGTGCATTTATGGCAGGTTCTAGAAGGTTCTAGAAAAGTCCGGAAGAAAGGCACTATGGAAGGTGGAGTCCCGGAGGGACTCCACAAGCTTGGCCGGCCAAACCCTAAGGGAGGAGTCCCAGGTGGGCTCCACCTGAGGTGGCCGGCCACCCTCCCTCAAGGAAAGGTGGGAATCCCACCTAGAGTGGGACTCCCATCTTGAGTAGGTTTCCCACCAAAGGTAGGTTTTGGTGTTGGGGTCTTATTCGAAGACTTGGGATACAACTCTTGGGGCTTCCACCTATATAATGAGGGGCATAGGGGAGGGGCCGGCCACACCAAGCCACTCTTGGCCGCAGCCCCCAAGTGGCCGGTGCCCAAGCCCCCTCTCCCCAAACCCTAGCTACCTCTCCTCCACATACAACTCCCGCGTACGCTTAGGCGAAGCCCTGCCGGAGTTCTCCACCACCACCGCCACCACGCCGTCGTGCTGCCGGGATTCCGAGGAGGATCTACTACTTTCGCTGCCCGCTGGAATGGGGAGAAGGACATCGTCATCAACACCGAACGTGTGACCGAGTACGGAGGTGCTGCCCGATCGTGGCACCGTGATCAAGATCTTCTACGCGCTTTTGCAAGCGGCAAGTGATCGTATACCGCAGCAATAAGAGCCTACTCTTATAGGCTTTGGAAATCTTCAAGGGTGAGCCTTGATCATCCCCTCGTTGCTCCCGTCTTCTAGATTGCATCTTGGCTTGGATTGCGTTCTCGCGGTAGGAAAATTTTTGTTTTCTATGCAACGAATCCCTACAGTGGTATCAGAGCCGTGTCTATGCATAGATGGTTGCACGAGTAGAACACAATTGTTTTGTGGGCGTTGATGCTTATGTTGTCTTTAGTTCGAGTACTTTGCATCTTTGTGGCATGGTGGGATGAAGCGGCTCGGGCTAACTTTACATGACCGCGTTCATGAGACTTGCTCCACGTTCGACATGCGACTTGTATTGCATAAGTGGCTTTGCGGGTGTCTGTCTCTCCCACCATAGTGAAGATTCAATTTACTCTTTCTATTGACAACACTAGTATCACCGTTGTGGTTCATGTTCGTAGGTAGATTAGATCTTACTCGAAAACCCTAAACCACGTAAAATATGCAAACCAATTTAGAGGCGTCTAACTTGTTTTTGCAGGGTTTGGTGATGTGATATGGCCATGATGTGATGATGAATATGTATGAGATGATCATTATTGTATTGTGGCAACCGGCAGGAGCCTTATGGTTGTCTTTAAATTTCATGTTGAGTAGTATTTCAAAGTAGTTGTAATAGTTGCTACATGAGGTGAACAATCATGAAGACGGCGCCATGGACCTTGACGCTACGCCGACGATGATGGAGATCATGCCCGTTGATGATGGAGATCATGTCCGTGCTTTGGAGATGAAGATCGAAGGCGCAAAGACTAAAGGGCCATATCATATCACATATGAATTGCATGTGATGTTAATCCTTTATGCATCTTATTTTGCTTAGATCGCGACGGTAGCATTATAAGATGATCCCTCACATTAATATCAAGATAATAAAGTGTTCTTCCCTCGTATGCACCGTTGCACAGTTCGTCGTTTCGAAGCATCTCGTGATGATCGGATGTGATAGACTCAACGTTCACATACAACGGGTGTAAGCCATGTTGCACACGCGGAATACTTGGGTTTGCTTGACGAGCCTAGCATGTACAGACATGGCCTCGGAACAACGGAAACTGAAAGGTTGAACACGAGTCATATGGATGATATGATCAACATGTTGATGTTCACCATTGAAGCTACATCATCTCACGTGATGATCGGTTTTGGTGTAGTGGATGTGGATCGTGTACCACTTAACAACTATGAGGGATGTTGTATTAAGTGGGAGTTCATTAGTAATTAGATTAAAACATGAACTAATTATCATAAACATAGTCTGAGTAGTATTTTGAATTAATTTGTAGTATTGGCATCCGTTTTTCTACCAAGCGCTGGTCTTATAATTGAGATAGAAATACTGTTAAAATCTGACAAGAAACTTTACGGACTGGTACCGTATTGTTAAAGAATCAAGAAATGATTAAGTCCTATTGCAAACTTTTAGTAAACCTCACATTGTTGATTCAAAGAGCTATGGTTTCAATTAGTACCTAAAGTTATCTTGTCTCCGTGAAACTTGAAGTTCAAATCTGTTTGAAAAGTAAGGAGCTGAAAATTTTGTTTTCAGAAATAATCAAGGTATGAGATATATGTGATATCTAAGACCTTATTGCAAGATGATAGAATATAATTTGGTGATACTACATAAACTCATAAGTTTTATGGGAATGTAGGAAGGTTGAAGACGCAAGGCGTCCGAATCCTCCAACTATTGGGGCACTAACGATATTCGCATATCCATGAAGTGATCGTCCTTAGTATGCACCGTTGCTAAGACTCGTCGTTTCGTAGCATCACGTGATGATCGGGTGTTATAGATTCTACGTGTGCATACAACGGGTGCAAGCCAGATTTGCACATGCGAATACTGAGGTTGAACTTTACGAGCCTAGCATGTACAGACATGGTCTCGGAAAAGTCGTCATGATATGATGGATAAAATTATGAGTGAAATTGTTCATCATATTACAAAGTTACTAAAAGTGAAATCTGAAACACTTGTCATATGATGATCAACTTCAAAGTAAGAACCTCAAGGTTATTGGTATTTGACCAACAAACCTAGAAGTTATTGAAGGTGAAGTATTTTCTGAATAATGAGGAAAGCTAAAAGAGAAACTACAAAAGATATTTTGGCAGAAAGAAAAGAGAAGACTAGAAAGTCTAGCTCAGGTGTATATACATGATATACATGTTATGGTTGTATTCCTAGTTTGGTCACACAATGAAATTCTTGGGTATTAGTACCATATTAGTTGGTATGAAATTTCATACAAAACAACGCAATACAAGAATACAATGGCCTAAGTGACTGACAAGGAATATGATAGGAATGCACTTCTGGAACAAAAATAAAGTGTTATTATGTTCGTCATTGGCATCCTATCTAGCCCTTAGAATTTATAATAAAGAACTTAATAATTGTTATTTTGCTCTGGTCAAATGAAAACAATGAGTTGTTCAAATTATGACATTACTCCATGTACGATGGATAAGTTATTATAAATCTTAATGGTGAAACACACATACATAATACTGACGCTAAAATGCTATAAGGCAAATGATTTGAATTCCACTTATTTGTGGAACCGCAATTTAGGTCATATTAGAAAGGAACGCATGAAGGAACTCCATGCAAATGGATTTTTGGAGTTATTCGATTTTTGAATCGTTTGGCGCTTGCAAATCTTTTCTAAAGAGAATGACTGAAATACCGTTCATAGGCCAAGAGTTGAACGGCAACTAACTTAGTGAAAAATACATGATGATGTATGTGGTTCACTGGGCATAGGTTGTGCGGGAGATTCTGCTACTTCATAAAAACTTCCAACAATGAATTGAGTATATATATGTGGATATATTCGATAAGGAAGAAGTTTGAAACATTTGAATGGATTCAAATAAATTTCAGCATGAGGTGGAAATCATCGTAATAGAAAAGTCAAATATCTATGATTGGATCATAGTGGAAATATTTGAATTACGAGTTTTAGCGAACATCTAAGAGAGTTATGAAATTGTTCTACAACTCATGTTTCTTGGAGTATCATAGTGATGATGGAGTATCCGAGAGATGTATCCAAACCTTGTTGGGTCAATGATGAGATAAAATATTGATGCTATTATATTTTTGTGGATTATGCTTTAGTGACTACCGCTTTTACACTAAATAGAGCATCATCATGATCCGTTGAAATGACACCATACGAGTTATGGCATGGGTATGAACCCTAATAGTCCTTTCTTAAATTTTGGAATGCATAGCATAAAGTAAATAAGTTTACAACCAAAATCGGATGAATGTCTTTGTTGGTTATCCCACAGAATTGATTGGGAATTCCTTCCACTATGGAGACAAAGGCAAAAGTGTTTGTCGATGTTTCTTACTTATTTCCAAAAAATTGTTTTTAGCGAAGTATTTGAGTGGGAGGACAATAAAACTTGATAAGGTTTATGAACCTGAGCATAATGATCAGAGTAGCGCAGCATCGGAATTGGTTCCGGAAGCGGCCACGACGATCATGACTCCCATGTCTACAAAATGTTATAGTCATGGAGATCGAAGTACTTATTGAACCTTGTAGGTATGGTTTACTTTGTGATCAAATAAATGATTTGTGAACAAAGGATTGTTTTTGAACAATGATAAACCAACTACATACAAAAAAGTTATGATGGGCCCTGACTCCGTTAATATAGCTATAAGTCATGAAATCCAAGATAGATGAATACTTTTTGAAAGTAAACGGATCTATAAAATTGATGGACTTGGATGGAATATCCTTGAATAAGCTCGACTTGTCGAAAAGTTGTTTACGACAAAGTTCAAAGAGTTGACTACGATAAGATTATAGTCTATGTGGATTATTCTAGTAATCGCTACATATTTCTTTCATGAGATATGATAGTAGGATGGCAAAATACATTACTTAACAGAAGTGTGTATTAAAGGTGTATACAAGATACAACCAATTGTTTTGCTAGTCCGTGGAATACTAGATAGGTAAACGAACTTCAATTGGATGAAGTGAGTATCACGGAGTTGGAATCTTCACCGGATGAAATAGTCAAAGAGTTTTTGATTTCATCAGAAACGATGAAGAGGCTTGCATTTGCAAGAAATTAAGTGGGAGCGCTGAGACATATTTATAATACTTTATGTAGATACATATAGTTGGTTATAAATGATGTAATTATATACTTGATTATAAAAGGTTTCATTGAGAATTAACTTCAATGAAAGGATATGGACTGAAACATATTTAGTGTCAAGATCTATGAAGATAGATTGAAACACATAATAAGTTTAAGTCAAAGTACATAGAAAGGATATTGAAGTAGTTCAATATAAAAATATTAAGAAAATGTTCTTGTCATGTGAAGTTTAAACAAAACTTGAGTGTATCTGACACTCAATGAGTAAAAACACATGAGTGATTTAGATCACAATTAATATGTACACAATCAGATGTCTTGTGCTCTAAAATGTTAGGAGCATATACCAGAATGATTCATGTGATAATCATTGGATAAACAGTAAAGATATCCCTGTGTACTTTAGAAGAACCAATGATATATAAATAGTTTTGTATGGAGAAATGACAAACAAATCGCTGTAAGGTGTTGCACCGATATTGGTTTTGTCACATATAAAAATAAAATTTCAATCTCAAAATTAGGCTAAGTGTTGTTTAAAAGGTAGCACAATGCTAGATTTAGAAGAGTTCTAAATGTTGTGACGGATTCTACAAACGAAGGCAGAATATGTCATTGTTTTGACAATGACTGAGGATGTTAAGTCAAGAGGTTCTTTGAGAACTTGGTGTAGTTCCGATAGTGTCAGAACTTTGAAGCTATATTGTGTATGACAATATTAGTGACATATTTCAGACCGCGGAATTAAGGTTCCACCAGAAGATCAAACATATTTAATGCCGACTCATTTGGAAAATGAGTGATGCGTTGAGACGCAAATGAATTGCAAAATACATACGTTTCTGAGCATGTCAGATCCGTTGACTAAAACTTCTCCCGTGAGCAAAACATGATAAAGCACCGGAAGGCCAAGGTGTTATATCTTTACATATGTAAACTAGATTATTGACTCTAGTGCAAGTGGGAGACTGTTGGAGATATGCCCAAGAGGCAATAATAAAATGGTTATTATAATATATCTTTGTGTTTATGATAATGTTTACATACCATGCTAAAATTGTATTAACCGAAACATTGATACATGTGTGTTATGTGAACAACAAGGAGTCCCTAGTAAGCCTCTTGTATAACTAGCTTGTTGATTAATAGATGATCATGGTTTCGTGATCATGAACATTGGATGTTATTAATAACAAGGTTATGTCATTATATGAATGATGTAATGGACACACCCAATTAAGCGTAGCATAAGATCACGTCATTAAGTTATTTGCTATAAGCTTTTCGATACATAGTTACCTAGTCCTTTCGACCATGAGATCATGTAAATCACTTATACCGGAAAGGTACTTTGATTACATCAAACGCCACTGTGTAAATGGGTGGTTATAAAGGTGGGATTAAGTATCCGGAAAGTATGAGTTGAGGCATATGGATCAACAGTGGGATTTGTCCATCCCGATGACGGATATACTCTGGGCCCTCTCGGTGGAATGTCGTCTAATGTCTTGCAAGCATATGAATAAGTTTATAAGAGACCACATACCACGGTATGAGTAAAGAGTACTTGTCAGGAGACGAGGTTGAACAAGGTATAGAGTGATACCGATGATCAAACCTCGGACAAGTAAAATATCGCGTGACAAAGGGAATTGGTATCGTATGTGAATGGTTCATTCGATCACTAAAGTCATCGTTGAATATGTGGGAGCCATTATGGATCTCCAGATCCCGCTATTGGTTATTGGTCGGAGAGAAGTCTCAACCATGTCTGCATACTTCACGAACCGTAGGGTGACACACTTAAGGTTTGATGTCGTTTAAGTAGATATGGAATATGGAATGGAGTTCGAAGTTTTATTCGGAGTCTCGGATGGGATCCAGGACATCACGAGGAGTTCCGGAATGGTCCGGAGAATAAGATTCATATATAGGAAGTCATATTCCAAGTTTGGAAATGATCCGGTGCATTTATGGCAGGTTCTAGAAGGTTCTAGAAAAGTCCGGAAGAAAGGCACTATGGAAGGTGGAGTCCCGGAGGGACTCCACAAGCTTGGCCGGCCAAACCCTAAGGGAGGAGTCCCAGGTGGGCTCCACCTGAGGTGACCGGCCACCCTCCCTCAAGGAAAGGTGGGAATCCCACCTAGAGTGGGACTCCCATCTTGAGTAGGTTTCCCACCAAAGGTAGGTTTTGGTGTTGGGGTCTTATTCGAAGACTTGGGATACAACTCTTGGGGCTTCCACCTATATAATGAGGGGCATAGGGGAGGGGCCGGCCACACCAAGCCACTCTTGGCCGCAGCCCCCAAGTGGCCGGCGCCCAAGCCCCCTCTCCCCAAACCCTAGCTACCTCTCCTCCACATACAACTCCCGCGTACGCTTAGGCGAAGCCCTGCCGGAGTTCTCCACCACCACCGCCACCACGCCGTCGTGCTGCCGGGATTCCGAGGAGGATCTACTACTTCCGCTGCCCGCTGGAACGGGGAGAAGGACGTCGTCATCAACACCGAACGTGTGACCGAGTACGGAGGTGCTGCCCGATCGTGGCACCGTGATCAAGATCTTCTACGCGCTTTTGCAAGCGGCAAGTGATCGTATACCACAGCAATAAGAGCCTACTCTTATAGGCTTTGGAAATCTTCAAGGGTGAGCCTTGATCATCCCCTCGTTGCTCCCGTCTTCTAGATTGCATCTTGGCTTGGATTGCGTTCTCGCGGTAGGAAAATTTTTGTTTTCTATGCAACGAATCCCTACAGTGGTATCAGAGCCGTGTCTATGCATAGATGGTTGCACGAGTAGAACACAATTGTTTTGTGGGCGTTGATGCTTATGTTGTCTTTAGTTCGAGTACTTTGCATCTTTGTGGCATGGTGGGATGAAGCGGCTCGGGCTAACTTTACATGACCGCGTTCATGAGACTTGCTCCACGTTCGACATGCGACTTGTATTGCATAAGTGGCTTTGCGGGTGTCTGTCTCTCCCACCATAGTGAAGATTCAATTTACTCTTTCTATTGACAACACTAGTATCACCGTTGTGGTTCATGTTCGTAGGTAGATTAGATCTTACTCGAAAACCCTAAACCACGTAAAATATGCAAACCAATTTAGAGGCGTCTAACTTGTTTTTGCAGGGTTTGGTGATGTGATATGGCCATGATGTGATGATGAATATGTATGAGATGATCATTATTGTATTGTGGCAACCGGCAGGAGCCTTATGGTTGTCTTTAAATTTCATGTTGAGTAGTATTTCAAAGTAGTTGTAATAGTTGCTACATGAGGTGAACAATCATGAAGACGGCGCCATGGACCTTGACGCTACGCCGACGATGATGGAGATCATGCCCGTTGATGATGGAGATCATGTCCGTGCTTTGGAGATGAAGATCGAAGGCGCAAAGACTAAAGGGCCATATCATATCACATATGAATTGCATGTGATGTTAATCCTTTATGCATCTTATTTTGCTTAGATCGCGACGGTAGCATTATAAGATGATCCCTCACATTAATATCAAGATAATAAAGTGTTCTTCCCTCGTATGCACCGTTGCACAGTTCGTCGTTTCGAAGCATCTCGTGATGATCGGATGTGATAGACTCAACGTTCACATACAACGGGTGTAAGCCATGTTGCACACGCGGAATACTTGGGTTTGCTTGACGAGCCTAGCATGTACAGACATGGCCTCGGAACAACGGAAACCGAAAGGTTGAACACGAGTCATATGGATGATATGATCAACATGTTGATGTTCACCATTGAAGCTACATCATCTCACGTGATGATCGGTTTTGGTGTAGTGGATGTGGATCGTGTACCACTTAACAACTATGAGGGATGTTGTATTAAGTGGGAGTTCATTAGTAATTAGATTAAAACATGAACTAATTATCATAAACATAGTCTGAGTAGTATTTTGAATTAATTTGTAGTATTGGCATCCGTTTTTCTACCAAGCGCTGGTCTTATAATTGAGATAGAAATACTGTTAAAATCTGACAAGAAACTTTACGGATTGGTACCGTATTGTTAAAGAATCAAGAAATGATTAAGTCCTATTGCAAACTTTTAGTAAACCTCACATTGTTGATTCAAAGAGCTATGGTTTCAATTAGTACCTAAAGTTATCTTGTCTCCGTGAAACTTGAAGTTCAAATCTGTTTGAAAAGTAAGGAGCTGAAAATTTTGTTTTCAGAAATAATCAAGGTATGAGATATATGTGATATCTAAGACCTTATTGCAAGATGATAGAATATAATTTGGTGATACTACATAAACTCATAAGTTTTATGGGAATGTAGGAAGGTTGAAGACGCAAGGCGTCCGAATCCTCCAACTATTGGGGCACTAACGATATTCGCATATCCATGAAGTGATCGTCCTTAGTATGCACCGTTGCTAAGACTCGTCGTTTCGTAGCATCACGTGATGATCGGGTGTTATAGATTCTACGTGTGCATACAACGGGTGCAAGCCAGATTTGCACATGCGAATACTGAGGTTGAACTTTACGAGCCTAGCATGTACAGACATGGTCTCGGAAAAGTCGTCATGATATGATGGATAAAATTATGAGTGAAATTGTTCATCATATTACAAAGTTACTAAAAGTGAAATCTGAAACACTTGTCATATGATGATCAACTTCAAAGTAAGAACCTCAAGGTTATTGGTATTTGACCAACAAACCTAGAAGTTATTGAAGGTGAAGTATTTTCTGAATAATGAGGAAAGCTAAAAGAGAAACTACAAAAGATATTTTGGCAGAAAGAAAAGAGAAGACTAGAAAGTCTAGCTCAGGTGTATATACATGATATACATGTTATGGTTGTATTCCTAGTTTGGTCACACAATGAAATTCTTGGGTATTAGTACCATATTAGTTGGTATGAAATTTCATACAAAACAACGCAATACAAGAATACAATGGCCTAAGTGACTGACAAGGAATATGATAGGAATGCACTTCTGGAACAAAAATAAAGTGTTATTATGTTCGTCATTGGCATCCTATCTAGCCCTTAGAATTTATAATAAAGAACTTAATAATTGTTATTTTGCTCTGGTCAAATGAAAACAATGAGTTGTTCAAATTATGACATTACTCCATGTACGATGGTAAGTTATTATAAATCTTAATGGTGAAACACACATACATAATACTGACGCTAAAATGCTATAAGGCAAATGATTTGAATTCCACTTATTTGTGGAACCGCAATTTAGGTCATATTAGAAAGGAACGCATGAAGGAACTCCATGCAAATGGATTTTTGGAGTTATTCGATTTTTGAATCGTTTGGCGCTTGCAAATATTTTCTAAAGAGAATGACTGAAATACCGTTCATAGGCCAAGAGTTGAACGGCAACTAACTTAGTGAAAAATACATGATGATGTATGTGGTTCACTGGGCATAGGTTGTGCGGGAGATTCTGCTACTTCATAAAAACTTCCAACAATGAATTGAGTATATATATGTGGATATATTCGATAAGGAAGAAGTTTGAAACATTTGAATGGATTCAAATAAATTTCAGCATGAGGTGGAAATCATCGTAATAGAAAAGTCAAATATCTATGATTGGATCATAGTGGAAATATTTGAATTACGAGTTTTAGCGAACATCTAAGAGAGTTATGAAATTGTTCTACAACTCATGTTTCTTGGAGTATCATAGTGATGATGGAGTATCCGAGAGATGTATCCAAACCTTGTTGGGTCAATGATGAGATAAAATATTGATGCTATTATATTTTTGTGGATTATGCTTTAGTGACTACCGCTTTTACACTAAATAGAGCATCATCATGATCCGTTGAAATGACACCATACGAGTTATGGCATGGGTATGAACCCTAATAGTCCTTTCTTAAATTTTGGAATGCATAGCATAAAGTAAATAAGTTTACAACCAAAATCGGATGAATGTCTTTGTTGGTTATCCCACAGAATTGATTGGGAATTCCTTCCACTATGGAGACAAAGACAAAAGTGTTTGTCGATGTTTCTTACTTATTTCCAAGAAATTGTTTTTAGCGAAGTATTTGAGTGGGAGGACAATAAAACTTGATAAGGTTTATGAACCTGAGCATAATGATCAGAGTAGCGCAGCATCGGAATTGGTTCCGGAAGCGGCCACGACGATCATGACTCCCATGTCTACAAAATGTTATAGTCATGGAGATCGAAGTACTTATTGAACCTTGTAGGTATGGTTTACTTTGTGATCAAATAAATGATTTGTGAACAAAGGATTGTTTTTGAACAATGATAAACCAACTACATACAAAGAAGTTATGATGGGCCCTGACTCCGTTAATATAGCTATACGTCATGAAATCCAAGATAGATGAATACTTTTTGAAAGTAAACGGATCTATAAAATTGATGGACTTGGATGGAATATCCTTGAATAAGCTCGACTTGTCGAAAAGTTGTTTACGACAAAGTTCAAAGAGTTGACTACGATAAGATTATAGTCTATGTGGATTATTCTAGTAATCGCTACATATTTCTTTCATGAGATATGATAGTAGGATGGCAAAATACATTACTTAACAGAAGTGTGTATTAAAGGTGTATACAAGATACAACCAATTGTTTTGCTAGTCCGTGGAATACTAGATAGGTAAACGAACTTCAATTGGATGAAGTGAGTATCACGGAGTTGGAATCTTCACCGGATGAAATAGTCAAAGAGTTTTTGATTTCATCAGAAACGATGAAGAGGCTTGCATTTGCAAGAAATTAAGTGGGAGCGCTGAGACATATTTATAATACTTTATGTAGATACATATAGTTGGTTATAAATGATGTAATTATATACTTGATTATAAAAGGTTTCATTGAGAATTAACTTCAATGAAAGGATATGGACTGAAACATATTTAGTGTCAAGATCTATGAAGATAGATTGAAACACATAATAAGTTTAAGTCAAAGTACATAGAAAGGATATTGAAGTAGTTCAATATAAAAATATTAAGAAAATGTTCTTGTCATGTGAAGTTTAAACAAAACTTGAGTGTATCTGACACTCAATAAGTAAAAACACATGAGTGATTTAGATCACAATTAATATGTACACAATCAGATGTCTTGTGCTCTAAAATGTTAGGAGCATATACCAGAATGATTCATGTGATAATCATTGGATAAACAGTAAAGATATCCCTGTGTACTTTAGAAGAACCAATGATATATAAATAGTTTTGTATGGAGAAATGACAAACAAATCGCTGTAAGGTGTTGCACCGATATTGGTTTTGTCACATATAAAAATAAAATTTCAATCTCAAAATTAGGCTAAGTGTTGTTTAAAAGGTAGCACAATGCTAGATTTAGAAGAGTTCTAAATGTTGTGACGGATTCTACAAACGAAGGCAGAATATGTCATTGTTTTGACAATGACTGAGGATGTTAAGTCAAGAGGTTCTTTGAGAACTTGGTGTAGTTCCGATAGTGTCAGAACTTTGAAGCTATATTGTGTATGACAATATTAGTGACATATTTCAGACCGCGGAATTAAGGTTCCACCAGAAGATCAAACATATTTAATGCCGACTCATTTGGAAAATGAGTGATGCGTTGAGACGCAAATGAATTGCAAAATACATACGTTTCTGAGCATGTCAGATCCGTTGACTAAAACTTCTCCCGTGAGCAAAACATGATAAAGCACCGGAAGGCCAAGGTGTTATATCTTTACATATGTAAACTAGATTATTGACTCTAGTGCAAGTGGGAGACTGTTGGAGATATGCCCAAGAGGCAATAATAAAATGGTTATTATAATATATCTTTGTGTTTATGATAATGTTTACATACCATGCTAAAATTGTATTAACCGAAACATTGATACATGTGTGTTATGTGAACAACAAGGAGTCCCTAGTAAGCCTCTTGTATAACTAGCTTGTTGATTAATAGATGATCATGGTTTCGTGATCATGAACATTGGATGTTATTAATAACAAGGTTATGTCATTATATGAATGATGTAATGGACACACCCAATTAAGCGTAGCATAAGATCACGTCATTAAGTTATTTGCTATAAGCTTTTCGATACATAGTTACCTAGTCCTTTCGACCATGAGATCATGTAAATCACTTATACCGGAAAGGTACTTTGATTACATCAAACGCCACTGCGTAAATGGGTGGTTATAAAGGTGGGATTAAGTATCCGGAAAGTATGAGTTGAGGCATATGGATCAACAGTGGGATTTGTCCATCCCGATGACGGATAGATATACTCTGGGCCCTCTCGGTGGAATGTCGTCTAATGTCTTGCAAGCATATGAATAAGTTCATAAGATACCACATACCACGGTACGAGTAAAGAGTACTTGTCAGGAGACGAGGTTGAACAAGGTATAGAGTGATACCGATGATCAAACCTCGGACAAGTAAAATATCGCGTGACAAAGGGAATTGGTATCGTATGTGAATGGTTCATTCGATCACTAAAGTCATCGTTGAATATGTGGGAGCCATTATGGATCTCCAGATCCCGCTATTGGTTATTGGTCGGAGAGAAGTCTCAACCATGTCTGCATACTTCACGAACCGTAGGGTGACACACTTAAGGTTTGATGTCGTTTAAGTAGATATGGAATATGGAATGGAGTTCGAAGTTTTGTTCGGAGTCTCGGATGGGATCCAGGACATCACGAGGAGTTCCGGAATGGTCCGGAGAATAAGATTCATATATAGGAAGTCATATTCCAAGTTTGGAAATGATCCGGTGCATTTATGGTAGGTTCTAGAAGGTTCTAGAAAAGTCCGGAAGAAAGGCACTATGGAAGGTGGAGTCCCGGAGGGACTCCACAAGCTTGGCCGGCCAAACCCTAAGGGAGGAGTCCCAGGTGGGCTCCACCTGAGGTGGCCGGCCACCCTCCCTCAAGGAAAGGTGGGAATCCCACCTAGAGTGGGACTCCCATCTTGAGTAGGTTTCCCACCAAAGGTAGGTTTTGGTGTTGGGGTCTTATTCGAAGACTTGGGATACAACTCTTGGGGCTTCCACCTATATAATGAGGGGCATAGGGGAGGGGCCGGCCACACCAAGCCACTCTTGGCCACAGCCCCCAAGTGGCTGGCGCCCAAGCCCCCTCTCCCCAAACCCTAGCTACCTCTCCTCCACATACAACTCCCGCATACGCTTAGGCGAAGCCCTGCCGGAGTTCTCCACCACCACCGCCACCACGCCGTCGTGCTGCCGGGATTCCGAGGAGGATCTACTACTTCCGCTGCCCGCTGGAACGGGGAGAAGGACGTCGTCATCAA
This sequence comes from Lolium perenne, assembly GCF_019359855.2. Taxonomy (NCBI): domain Eukaryota; kingdom Viridiplantae; phylum Streptophyta; class Magnoliopsida; order Poales; family Poaceae; genus Lolium; species Lolium perenne. Next base: position 81,059,005 of record NC_067249.2, read on the forward strand.
CACCGAACGTGTGACCGAGTACGGAGGTGCTGCCCGATCGTGGCACCGTGATCAAGATCTTCTACGCGCTTTTGCAAGCGGCAAGTGATCGTCTACCGCAGCAATAAGAGCCTACTCTTATAGGCTTTGGAAATCTTCAAGGGTGCGTATTGATCATCCCCTCGTTGCTCCCGTCTTCTAGATTGCATCTTGGCTTGGATTGCGTTCTCGCGGTAGGAAAATTTTTGTTTTCTATGCAACGAATCCCTACATTTTTTCCTTTCGGACCCTAAGATATCAGGCACCCCTCTATCCACTTAGAACCCAACTTGTTTGTGGCTTTCCTGTCTTCCTAGTAGTACAAATATGTCCAAGTGGTCCTCCTGCCCTCCTGACGCCAGATATGGTGAAGACACGCTAGAGTCCTCCACCGCTAACATACATGCACGTTGTCGATTGCATTTCGTTTCGCTTCCTTTCTGCTTTTAGATTTTAATCGTGTTTTTTTTGCTTCATTTGTACTTTCAGATTTTAATCGTTCTTGACTTTCTTTCATATCCACCGCAACAAAGACGGGGGGGGGGGGGGGGGGATCCCTGCACGAAGGACGGCGGGTCGAACCCCTGCACGATGGATGGCAGGCTAAATCCCTACATGAAGGCTGGCTGGCCTGCACGAAGGACGCGGCCGAACCCCTACACGAAGGATGGCGGGCCTATCGGTTGAAGAACTATATTAGCAATTAATTAGGAGACTAGTCCTAAATTAGGTTGTAGTAGGTAGTTTAGTTAGCTGTTCATTCCGCTCAGTTTCGTGAAATCAGCAGCGCCACCAACTATTGCTTCAATGAAATGTAATGAGTTTTATGTGTTAATGAAACAAATTATTTTGATGACATGGAAATTACAATCCAGATAGAACGGAGAAGCTAATTTATTATGCATTCGTTGTGATTAACTTTTCAGCCACCGAAAGGAGCTGGAAACACGATAAAAATAATGCACCGCACCTTACCTTACCTGTATAAGACACTAAAATATGTGTAGTTTCTACTAATGTACCGATGCGGACTGGCATGGTGTTGTGATAGGAGAGCGCGCGATGAATCCGAAGTTTCATGCGAAAAAGCGTCGGGTCTACAATTCCCCCGACACAGTTCCCTGGTGGCTCCTTTTGGTGATAGCACGTCCACAACAATTATGAACCTTCCTTGGCGTTTAAAAACACCAGGACCCGCATGTCATGTTGTAGTGGTAGTGGTAGAGGTTATGGGTACACCCATGATTTGCCCATACCCAAACCCATGAAACACCCCAGCCATTCTCACCCTTCCTGTTTCCCCATCATCCATTTTAAAGCTTATTTATCCATGTCCATTGGGTTGTTGGGTATTCAATATTGCATTAGCAGGTACTACTATGTAAATGGGCGGAGCACTAACCCAAACAAAAAGTGGACAACATCTTGGATGAAAATCGTCGACGACCAACTCTCACGGCTAGAGTGGTGGTCGCATCTTGAATGTGCCAAAGGGGATGTTGGAAAGGGAGTCCCGAGGCCCTCCTAGCCACTTGCCCTCCGAAGGACTTGGCTCTTGTCAACCATGGCGGGGTCGAGCCATCGAGGTAGGCGACCCAGCCCTAGAGGCAGCAAACATCTTGTCCAAAGAGGATGAATGGTGAGAGAAAGGATAATTTATAGTGATACAAGGAGAGGATATGCTCAATTACTAAGATGCGTGCATGCTCATTCAATGGTTTGGCCGATCGAAAGGGCGCTCTTTTTTTAGAATTTCTGTAAAATGTATTAGAGGTCCCGATCCGAGATGATTTTCGTTTTGGTCCCGCATTGTTGGTTCGGTTCGGTTTTATCAGTTTGATTCCGTCTATTTACCACTGTTAGATCAGGGTGGATGTATAGTTTTAGAAATACCAACCATTGTAAAACTGTAGGCGAAAAAAATGATAGGAAATGGATTTATGAAATCACATCAACTGAAACAACTATTCCGCCGTAATAGAACGAACAAATGGTCTTCATATTATGACCCAACAAACACTTAATCAGATCAAGTAGCAAGCATAATCAGCCAACATGAAGGTATGAAAGGATCCATAACAAATAAACCAATACTCGATCGATCGATTGCATAGATAGATAAACAGCAGGTTAGATAGATAGCACAACTTAGCACCGGTGAAGCCATACAGACTGAATCCTCGTCTCTCTTTGCATTCTAAACACTATAGAGCATTAGCCCTTCCATCATGGAGCACGATCTCCTCTTCCTTCCTTTCATCCTCGGAACCTAAAAATATATCCATGAACTCAGCAATTCCCAAATCGAGGCCAACAAACATTTGCTCTCAAACATATTTCTTAATGATCTCGTTGTTCTCCTACAACATCAGCCTGAAGTCCTCATCCGAGATGATCTCATTGCCGTCGGAATCGTCTTGTTCCTCATCCTCGGAGTCGTCCAAGGAATCATCCTGGAACTGCAGAGATTTTGTCTCGCCAGCCTCGGAGAACCCCCCTTCTCATAATCTCATGCCCTGTGGCTTTGGTCTCCGTGAAGGGCTTCTCATCCTGCTCATCGATCATGGTCGCCTCCGCCTTGGCATCAGCACACTTCCCACCTCAGAGAACGTCCCAGTCGGCGCTGCAACTTTGGTGTCGCTAATGGCCTGCTCCTCAATCTGATCCATGGTCAAATACGTGAGTTTTTCGACGGACCTGACACGGAAGCTGCACCAAGTCCAAACAGTATCGGAACCAAATCTTAACTGAATCTCTCATCGTATCCCACATGGTAACAACAAAGGATGAGTCTAGGGAGCGGCCGCGTGCCCATTGGTACATCTGAGCACTCAACCAAAAAAGGAAGCAGACTAGTTTTGTCCGTGTGAACACCTATTATTTATGGTTATTGTAGCACATGCACTATGATGACATCATGCACATTAATTATCCTTTTAAAATGTTTAAAAGCCTATAACTTTTGCACCAGATGTCGAAATTAGAATCCGCTTTCACGTTTGAATTTCTTGCGGTGAGCTCTTGAAAACTAGATCTCGTTTCTATGTATTTTGATGAAATTTTTTTAAAGCAACTTCTACGTGCGACAAAGCAATTATAATGCGAGACGATGCAACTTTAGTGTTGGGGGAAGCAACTTTGCTGCACAACGTAAATCTACATTCACAATAAAAGTTGCATTGCTGAACGCCAAAGTTGCTCAGCCATCCGTCAAAATTTATTCGGTGGGCACCAAAGTTGCTTCACTGGATGTCAATATTGGACCGTCACAAACCAAATTTGCTCCGTCGAGTACTAAAGTTGCTCTGCAGGATACTAATTTTGCTCGGTCGGGCGTCAAAGTTGCTCTCCAGGGTTCGAAAACTGCGTCGCCGGGCACGATTGTTCCTCCGTGGGGCACTTAAGTTGCTTCGTCACACATTCAAATTACTCCTATGGACACCAAAATTATTGTCGGGCACAAAAGTTATTCCTTCGTGTACCAAAAACTGTCCATGTTCGTTGCACACCAAAGTTGCTTTATCGCACACCAAAGTTGTTTTCCTGCACAATAAAGTTGCTCTGTCGCGCATCAAAGTTGCTTGTTAAAAAATTTCATCGAAACATATGAAAATGTGGTCTAGTTTTGAAGCTCTCATCGTGAAGATTTTAAAAGTGAAAACGAATTGTAATTTCATCGCACGGTTTAAAAGTTACAGCTTTTTAAAAAACAACACCTAACATTAGCTAGCCTACCAGTGGGATGGTCTAGTGGCTGTGCCCGTGAGGTTCGTGTGGCACGCGGCCGCTCGTAAGATTTCAGGAACAACAAACTCTACGAATCTTCTGCCGTAGAACCTCCGCGGCTTTCGCCTCAAGTTAAGAGATTGATAAAATATGAGAGAAGTTCACTTTACCCCCTCAAACTTGTTTCAAGGTTCAGTTTACAACCTTGAAGTTTACTTTGGTTCAAGTTTCAACCTCAAATTTGAGAAACCGGTCAGAACACACCCCTTTTTCTGTTTTTGCAACCTCTGCAGGTTTTTTTCATGTACGACAAATCAACGTCTAAGTTAAAATATAACCGTATATGTATGTACCTCCTCGTACATGCATGCTAGGGCTGATATAACAAAATCAAAGTTTATTGAAAAAGTATAACTTTTTAGTCTATTTGATCATCTGCAGAACTCCCACGGCGATGAGATCTGGGATCTCTCCCACCGGCGATCGCTGGTGATCGGGTGTGTTCCTGCCGTCCCTGCGCCCCCCCCCCCCCCCCCCTCTCTCCACGGGCACCATGGAGGGCGCGCCAGCTCGTTGGCAGGTAAAATTCTGCTCCTTCCTCTCCAAGCGTCCTCTCTCCGCGGATTCCGACTCTGGCTTTCTCTACCTCCGTCCGCATGCAAGGCGGCTTGCCCTTATGGATCAGGAGGGGCTTCTGGTTGACGCCCGTTTCCTCCGCTCCGGCGAGGTTATCTCTCTGGGCTCTGAGATCTCCCTGCCATGTCATCGGGTCAAGATCTGCTCACAAGATCAGCCCTCTATGCGGGTAATGGCGGATCATGAGAGTGGCCCTGCTCTAGATCTCCGCCCTGGCATTAATCTGCAGAAGCAAGTCTGGAATCTGTTCCACTGCCCAGTAGCCTTCTCGGCATCACATAGTCGACAAGAGTTCTTCTTGGTGGCTTCATTTGGTCGTTCAAAACATCGTCTGGACGCAGCCATGGTCGCCCTACTTCTGCAAGCGTGTCTGGGTGGTATCCCGCAGGATTTCAAGGTCTCGCACCTGCGTGACAGAACTTTCAGGTTCTCGGTCTGCAATAAGCAAGTTGGTTTCTTTGTTAACAACCTCCGACATTTTAAGTGTAAGGATTTTGATGTTTTCTTCCTCCTGTGGGGTAATGGAGGTCCAAATTCTGTTCGGGAATTTCGTCTTTGGGAACACGAAGAGCACCAGTCCTGGACAGTTGTCGGCAAGAAGTCGTATGCTGCAGTTGTCAGCCAGCCTCTGACTGGAGCAAATACAGTCCCCCTTGCAAGGCCTGCTCCCAGACCAGCTCAACCCCCCAGTTTTACCTTCCTGCACTGTCTATCTGACGAAGAAAAACAGACTCTTTCAGAAGCTATTCTTGCTGGGTTTGATTGGCAACAGATTTTACGCTGCTTCCGTTTTGGTCTTGATGATCAGCCTGTTGCCTCTGTTTTGGATTCTCTTGATGATGGGCACTTACAAGAAATCAAGGCGCTGCTTGCGGCCAAATATTCGGAGGATCAACTGGGGAAAATCTTTTGGGGCCCTAATCCTGCTCATCAAGCTAATGAGATCCCCATCAATACGGTTTTTAACCGTTTGCAAGCCTCAGTTGGATCGGCAGGCGCGAACCCTGGTTTTCAAACTCAGCAAGGCCAGGCCGCTGCGACCCATGAGCCAATTTCCACAGCTCAGCCGCGTGTCTCGGCCTTTGACAGGCTCCAGGAACCAGAGTCTTTGGATGCGGCCCAACAGAGGGTATCTGCTTTTGATCGACTCCAATTCCCGCAGGCCCAAGAGCGCACATCGGCCTTTGACAGGCTTCAACCACGGGTTCAACCACAACACGGCCCGCGACGCCACTGCCCACGCTGTCTCCAGCCCGGCCACCTGCGCCGTAATTGTTGGAATAAAATCAGGTGCCACGGTTGCAATAAATCTGGTCACATACAAAAGGATTGTCGTGCAGCTTTAAATAATATTGGGTTTTCTAAGGCAGCTAATCAGCGTGAGAGAGAAATCTGGGTAGCTAAGGCAGATAATCGACAAGGAAAAGAAACTAATTTACTACCCTCTCTGGATCTCAATATTCCATATGCCATGGAGGAACCTCAGCCGTCCGATGATGACACGTCTCTACTCCTGACGCTTGGATCTGCTAGTCAGCATTTTCACAAGGAGTCAAAGGAAGGAAATCCTGGCATTTCTCCTTTTTCCTTTCTCAGCCTCGGCGTTGTCGCTTCACCTCCCTGGAGAACCCCTGCTCCCCCTGCTGCTCCGACACACTGTAGCACCTCGCCGATACCGCCGCCTGACACCGCTACATTGCGCCAACCAGAGATGGCCAACTTTCCGGTGGATCCGTCGCCGTTCATCCCAGGACACTTCGAGCTCCTGGAGGTTCCGCATCGACCGCAGCAGTGCCGCTATCACGTCGTAACTCCGGCCTCCGCCAAGCACGAAGACCTCGCCATTGCCACCATCACTCCTGGGCCTCCGGTTAATCATCCATTTGCGGCGACCAGGTTATTTCTCAGAGCTTTTATTGAAGAAGAGCTACGATTCACCTTAGACATCACTCAGCGATGCCCCCCTGGCTCTGCTTATGTAAGGGTTAGCTCGATTTCTGACAGAGACTGGCTTATTAGCAATAGTCCTCATCAGTTCCAGGGCCGTGAAATCAGTTTTGTAGAGCATAATCGTGGTTTGAATCACCGAGCCTTTACCTATAACCGTGAGTGTTGGATTATGCTGCTAGCATTTCCTTCAGATTATTGGGCAGATGAACACATTAGAGGTGCTGTCAAGGATTTTGGGGCTCTAATTTCATGGGATAAGGAGATTAGTACATATGGTGCTTTAATTGCTAAAATAAGAGTTGTTGATCTGCATCACATTCCCCATTCATGTGTTATATCAGCTGGTAATGAATGGGCTGCTGAGTCTTGGTCTGTCCCTGTCTTTATACTCAGTCAGAAGTTACTTGGTGCTTTACCTGCTGATGAGGATCAACCACCAGCTGATGGCTCTACACCTCATCCTATGCCTAATGTGGCCTTCCAGATGCCTGCTCATGCTCAGCCTGCTGCTGCACCAGCCCAACAAGCCAATGATGCCTGGCCTAATTGGCAGCCTGCTCCTCAAGCCCATGATCAAAATGACAATGCTGACCCCCATCTGAATTTCATTGGACAGAATCTTCATTTTCTTGGAGTGGATGTTGATCTCAATGTTGTGCCACATAATATAGATATTGATCTCAATAATGCTCCTCATCATCTGGATGAAGCAGATTTCCTTGAGCTCAATGACCTTCTGAACCCTGTCATACAAAATAATGGCCATCCTCCTGTGGTTGTTGCTTTGGCAGCACCAAATTTACCACAGCAAGCCCCTGCAGAAAATGATGATATGATGCAAGTGGAGGAGATCCATAGCGATCTTACTGTTACTATCAGCTCTGATAACACTCTGTCTGATGACTCTGATGATTCAGTGAATGGTGTCCCACCTGTTATTCAGCAACACAATCTGCAAGTTGGGATGGTGCTTATGCCTGATCTGCCCATTGATCCAGTTATGCAATTAGGAGCCAATATTCCCTCTGACAGGACATCATTTTACTTCTCCAAAGAAGGTACAACTGCCTGGTCTTCTTTTTTTAAACCTGATGGAATTATGGTAAACACAGTTACTGTGCCTGCTCAGTGGGCTGATTTCTTCACAGCCAAGCTTCTTACCCCTGAGGATTTTGATTGGGCTAAGAATCTACTGCAGTCTAGAATTTGGCAGATCTTGGGTGAGATGGATGCTTCAACTGATTCTGCCTCCAGGACCTTTGTATTGCCAAGACATTGCCCCTCACAAAACCCTCCTGTTTGCACCCTGTCTCTGGCTAGCACTGAAGTTACACAGGGGTTTCTTACACCCCAGGCTCCAAGAAGGACCTCTAATGCACATGCACATTCCTCTACATCTGCCCTGATCAAGAAAGCTAAGAATTCTAAGATTCCTCTTGATTGCTCTGAGGTGAGAAGGAGCACAAGAATTAAAGCTCTGCATAAAGGGTATAAGGCCAGGACTTGCTTTGATAAAAATTGCCTTGCATGTGCTGCTGTTGCTCCTCCTGTGAAGAGATCAGTTGTCAAGAACCTCTGTGCCAAATTCAATATTTCTGAAGAGGAAGAAGATGAGGATGCCTCACCAAAAGACAACCCAGCTGTACCAGCTGGGGACAAGCAGACCAAGAACAAGAAGAGTAATAATGCAGATAAGAAGAAGAACCCAAAGAAGAAGTGAGGAAGGCCTCCCTCTGCCTTCAGTTCTTTGCTTTTGGCCCCTAGTATGGGGTATAGCTATTTACCAGCTCTGTAATCTCTTTTATCTGAACAATTCCATGTTGCCAGTGTCTGAGTGTAATGAGGTTTATGTCACCTTAGTAAACTTGATCTTGGTCTGTCAGACTTTTGTTTGTGCTGGAACTTTTGCTATGACAGAAGATGTGTCCTATGTTTATTCTGTGACTGATATGTGGTATATCATGAATCCATGCATGCTCTTGTATATGATACTGATTGCTTATGGCTATCAGTCCAGGTTTAGCTCTTATATCTGTTCACAATGAGTAAAATCCTATGGAAGGTTCTAAATTGGAATGTCAGAGGGCTTAATGATCCTGATAAATGGACCTTGATTTTCAATAAAATTCGTGAGAGTGGATGCCAAGTCATCTGTTTCCAAGAGTCTAAGAAGGAGCAAGTAGATCTTGCCTTCCTCAAAAAAATTTGCCCTCGGAATTTTGATTCTTTTGCTTTTGTCCCATCCATTGGAAGGTCAGGAGGGATTATCACTATTTGGGACAGTGCTGTTTTCTCTGGAGTTGAAGTTTTTCAGAATAGGCATGCTTTATCTGTGGAGCTCCATGCCACAAAGTCAGATGTGTACTGGACCTTAACAAATATCTATGCACCATGTGTTGATAATGAGCAATTACAGTTCCTTGATTGGCTCCATAATCTGCATGTTCCAACTGATGAGAATTACATGATGGTGGGAGATTTTAATCTCATTAGATCCCCACAAGATAGGAATAAACCTGGTGGTAATATAAATGAGATGCTCCTTTTTAATGAAGCCATTAGCCAAGTTGGTCTGCTAGATATCCCCTTGAAAGGCAGAAAATATACCTGGAGTAACATGCAGTCTGCTCCTCTTCTCCAAAGGCTAGACTGGTTCTTCTGTTCCCTAGCTTGGGGTGAGAACTTCCCCAACACTATGGCTTATCCTTTAGCCATGACCACATCTGATCATATTCCATGTGTCATATCTATTGAAACAACTATGCCTAAATCCAATATCTTCAGATTTGAGAACAATTGGCTTGATATGGAAGGATTCTTGCCTCTAGTTGAGTTAACTTGGACTCACTCCATCCATTATGCAGATGCTGCAAAAAGAATCACAGCAAAATTCAAGCTCTTGAGAAGGGAACTGAAAAAATGGTCCAAAAGCTTGTCATCCATCAAAGAAGATATTGCTGACCTCAACTCTCTAATTTCCCTAATTGATGCCATTGAGAATTTCAGAGATTTATCTGCAATGGAAACCAAATTCAGGAAAAAGATGAAGAGTCATCTGTCTGTTTTACTTCAGAAGCAGCTTACCTATTGGAAGCAGAGAGGGAAAATAAAGTGGGTCACTTTAGGAGATGAAAACTCAAGGTTCTTTCATTCCATGGCTTCAAGTCAGAAAAGGAGGAATCACATTGCTACACTCACTGATTCTACAGGAACCAATATCAGTGACCACTCTGCCAAGGCCAATCTTTTGCTCCAAGCTTACAAAGACAGACTGGGGGAGAGAGTGACACATTCTCCTTTTTTGCCTATGGCTCACTTAGTACAAAACAGCATTGATCTATCTTTTCTAGAAGCTCCTTTCTCACCTGAAGAAATTGATGCAGTTGTCAAGGAATTCCCAAACAACAAGTCACCTGGTCCTGATGGCTTTAATGCTGAATTCATAAAGAGATGTTGGCCCATTATTAAAAAGGATTTCTATGATCTCTGCAATCAATTTCATGCTGGAAATTTGTGTCTGCAAAGTATAAACAGTTGTTTCATCACCCTAGTGCCAAAAAAGGAAAATTCAGAGACAGTTCATGACTTCAGGCCCATTTCCTTGCTCAATTGCACTTTGAAGCTACTGACAAAATTACTTGCCAACAGGCTTCAAACTATCATACAGAGGCTTATTCATGAGAATCAGTATGGATTCATTAAGTCGAGGACAATACAAGATTGCCTAGCCTGGGCTTATGAATACTTGCATCACTGTCATAAGACTAAGAAAGAAGTTGTGGCCTTGAAGCTGGATTTTGAAAAGGCTTTTGATAAAGTTGACCACTCCTTCATTCTATCTGTTCTACAAGCTAAGGGTTTTGGCCCTCTTTGGTGCAAATGGATCAAGCAGATCCTGGAGTCTGGTTCTTCTTCAGTCTTACTGAATGGAATCCCAGGTATTTCTTTCTCATGCAGAAGGGGAGTCAGACAGGGGGACCCACTTTCACCCTTGCTCTTTGTCCTTGCTGCTGATGTACTGCAGTCTCTTGTCAATGATGCAATGAATCATGGTTTGCTATCAAGGCCAATTCCTCTGCAATCCTCACCTTGGTTCCCTATCCTACAATATGCTGATGATACTTTGATCATTCTCCAGGCTGATGAGCAGCAATTGTCCCATCTTCAGACAATTCTCCAGGATTTTGGCAATGTCTCTGGTTTGAGGGTTAATTATTCTAAGTCAAACCTCATCCCAATAAATATTACCCCTGACAGAGTAGCTGCTTTTACCTCTGCATTACAGTGTCAAGAAGGGTCCTTACCCTTTACATACCTTGGACTGCCACTAAGTACTACTAAGCCAAGAAAAGAATTTTTTCTTCCATTGATACAAACTGTCCAAAGAAGATTGCCATCCTGCACCATGTACCTTAATTATGGTAGTAAGTTACGAATGGTGAACTCAGTCCTCTCATCACTGCCAATGTTTTTTCTCTGTTCCCTGAAAGTGTATCAATGGGTAATCCATGAAGTGGATAAATTTAGGAGACACTGTTTATGGAGAGACAAAGACTTGCAAAAAAAGAATCCCCCATTAGCAGCTTGGGACCTGGTATGTCGGCCTAAAGATCAAGGAGGTTTAGGTGTGCTGAATCTTACAGTACAGAACAATTGTCTCCTCATGAAGCATTTACATAAATTCTATAATAAAGCTGATATTCCTTGGGTCACAATGGCTTGGGAAATGTATTATACTACTGTGCTGCCACCTGCCAGAATAAGAGAGGTATCTTTTTGGTGGAGAGATTGTTTGAGTAATCTTACATCATATAAGCAGTTGGCCTCTTGTACTTTTCATCAAGGCAATTCTATTCTTCTTTGGCAAGATGCCTGGTCGCAGCAGCCACTAAAGGATACTTGGCCACACCTGTATTCTTACTGTATCAGTGAAACAATCTCCCTTAAGCAAGCCCTCCTCTCACCAGATGCTGCAGACCTGTTCCATTTACCCCTGTCAGAAGAAGCTGTGGTTCAGTTTCACTTGTTCCAAGCCTTACTAGCAAGTCTGGTGACAACTCAGGATAATACTGTTGATTCTTGGGCTATTTCTGGAAGAACTGATACTCTCAAGGTCTCCTCTGTATATAAGTCACAAATGCATTCAGGAGGTGCACTGCCAGCTTTCCAATGGATGTGGCAAAGTTGCTGCCAGCAGAAACATAAAGTGTTTTTTTGGCTTCTCTTGCACAATAGACTAAACACCAAGGCAATGTTGCATAGAAAGAATTTCTTCATGGATGACTATTCTTGCGTCTTGTGTGCTGCTGGGGAACTGGAATCAAGGAATCATCTCTTTTTTCTCTGCCCCTTTGCACAAATATGTTGGCAGTACCTTTGTCCTAATTGGGTTTCACCTCCACACCATGATATTCAGAGCTTCATTCATAGTCTGAAAATGGAGATTAAGGAGCCTTTCTTCATGGAGATTATCATAATCACTGCTTGGTCGATTTGGACTACACGCAATGATTATATTTTCAAGAATATCCCTCCAAGCCTGTATAGATGCCGGAAGAAGCTGAAGGATGAGTTGGCTCTCCTTCTTCATAAAGCCACCAGCAAATCCTATGGTGGATTCAGAAATTGGGTTGAGAGATTTCGGTAACATCTCACATTTTTTTTTTCTTTTTTCTTTTATGTTTAGGCTTGGAGCCTGTAGACAAAGGTTGTTTGCTAATCTCTAGCAACTCCTTTCTCTTTTTTGTACATATTTTTTATTGAAAATTAAATAAATATAACTCAGTGGGGAAACCCACTGATTCAGCCTCAAAAAATATAACAAAATCAACGAATGCACATTTGTATGTTCTTAGTCAATCATAGCATAATATTTTCTCGTACCGCACATGTGAGATCTCAATACATGTACGAGTATGTTTAGTTAAAATACCGGAGAAACTTGGCTGACGTGTCTATAAACTTGGCTTAGACTAATTAAACGGTGAAAGGGGTGTATTACAAATGGTTCTTAAAGTTTAGGGGTGAAACTAGAACCAAGTAAGAGTTGAGGGTTGTAAACTGAACTTTAGAACAAATTTAGGGGGGTAAATTAGACTTGTCCCATAAAATATCAAGAAGTTACCGACTCCTAAGTCCCAACTTCCACCATGATTCACACCTAAGTTAATACTAGATCGGATGTTGGATGCGTCCGCGTTGGCAGGGTTCCAAGGAAAAGCAATGGCAACCACGTCCACAACCGCGTTCCTCATGCCGCAAGACATCCTGTCCAGCATCCTGGTCCGCCTCCCGGGCAGCGACCTCCGGCGCCTCCGCCGCGTCTGCAAAGAATGGAGGGACATCATCTCCGATCACACATTCATCAAGGCACACATGGTCTACAAACCAAAGTTTCCCCCGGCCCACACCATCGTCTTCTTTCCTGGATTCACCTACGGCAGCCGCCAAGATCCACGCAACGGCCGCGGCTTCCTCTTCGACGAGCACTGGCGGCTCACGGCCGAGCTCACAGCCGGCAGGTGGGATGATCTGATAGGCGCGTGCAACGGCCTGCTCTGCTTCCTGGAAGCCGACCAGGGCTCCATCAGAATCATTGAGCCGTTCACCGGCGAGTCGCTCACGCTGCCGCTGCCGCTGCCCACGGGGAGCTCCTCGTCCTCGAGGCTATCTTACCGGCTGAGAAGGACCAGGAATCCTTCGTCGTACTGCTTCGGATTCGATGCTACGCACAGGCGATACAAGGTCGTACACCATAACAACAACCGTGAATTCGCAGCTAAGCTTGAGGAGGAAGAAGTGCAGGTGTACACGGTGGGAGGAGGCGAGGGCTGGACGCCTGGACGAGGGTGCATGCGGCCCACGGCGAGGCGTACGGGGACCCTGTGCACGTTGACGGGGCAGTTTACTGGCCCTCGAGTACCTACAGGGGACAAGACAAGCTCGTGCGCTTGGATCTGGCAACGGAAAAGATCACGTTGGAGGCGGCCGTGCGCCTGCGGCTGGATGCCCCGAGGCAAGAGAGGGCACTCTTCTGCAGGCTGGAGGAGTCGACGCCTATGCCTTGCGTGATGACCTACGGCCATTCCCGCGAGTGGGACACGTGGTTTCCTGAAGGTGAAGAGGGCGGCGGCTTTCCAGGGGGGCGCATGTTGCTGAGCTTGAGCAACTGCATCGACCACGGGCTCTACCTTCGCATGATAGAAAGTAGCCTTGAATTTGGTCAGGGGATGTTGCTGTTTGAGGAGCACAAGCACCAGCCACCCAGCTACGAGTACAATGGTCGAGCTCGAGCGTCGTTTGTCCCGGCTCGTCCACAACGGCAGCTCCCAGTAACAGAAGCCCCGCCCACCAGCGAACTTTGTTATGTAAGGACAATTGGTTACGACCCCACAGTGTCGGCTGCTCCATTAGGGCGCTTAGTCCTTAGTCCTTACAATCAACACCAAATTAACGGCCTATGATAGAACTGCTCCTCCTATGATAATGGAAGAATGGGCTCATGTGCTCTAGTCTTCGTGTCACACTGCCCCCTCACACACATTCTTCTATTCAAATGCTCATGTTGAATTTTCCTTTCCAAATTCGTTGAAGATCTAATTCTGTGTAGAATCTCTTTTTTTCTGAGAAATAGTGGGGGGAAACCCCTCGTGCTTACTTAAGGGCAACTAGGTACAATGCCTAGGGATTAGGTTTACATTCTGTTGGGACATGCTAACTAGGTATACCACGGTAGGGCCTTGGTTCCGGCAAGACCAGGTGCTCCACAGTTGGTGGTGAGGCCTATGACCTAACCGGGTGGCCTAGTTGTCGGAGAACTGAAGTGATGACATCCGGCCTGGAGACAAGCTGCCGGATCCGGCTCATCATATATGTCAGTCGGATTCGTGACGTTCACAACAAAAAATACTTAGCATAGTCTAGGCTTAGTCGTATCCGGTAGGATCTACCCTTGTAATCCTAGATCCGGAGCCTCGCATCTTGGGAGCCCTGGAGGTACAACTCAACTCGTGTAATCTTGCACTTGCTGCCTGAATAATTCCAGACAAGCAGTAGTAGAACTTCGCCACCATCGTGAGGTTTCCGAAGCTGGGTAGCTCGTGTGTCCCCATCTCGGTGACTCCTCGCCGCATGGCCCCCTCTTTCCCTCCCCACCATGAGGATCCCCTGACCGGTGTAACGTCGATCACGCGACAACAGTTGGCGCCCAACGTGGGGCCAGCGGCGTCGTGAGGCCCGATCCGGGCGAGATCCGCCTTCGTAGGCATCACCAAAACCGGCTCCTTCGAGCGTGTCCTCTACACTGGTAACTACCCCATCGTTCCTAGCGACGAATGTTGGATTCCAGTGAAGGAGAACGCCGTCCATTGTCCCATCATTTTAGTCGATGGAATCCACTTCTTCATCAGTGAAACTAGTGACTCTGCTAGGTTTCCCAGATCAAGCCCTGCACGGACCGCCATTGAGCCGGATACGTTAGCAAAAAACCGATCTGGGCAGGATCCGCCTCCAATCTATAAACTTCTAAACCCACCCAGACCACCCCTATGCTGGATATGTCGGTGGAAGACCAATGCAGATTCACCTGGGTTTCAAAGGTGTTAGAGAAGCAAAGGTGTCATATCGTCCACTACATTCGATCTACGTCCGGATCCGCTACTGACACTACAAGAAAAGTTGCCATGGCCGACGAAGTTGAAGTCGCGCCGTGGTTGCTGGTGTACCATGGCCGACGATTTTGGGTCCCTCCGTGGTGCATGTCAAAACTTTTTTTTTCTCATTTTTGAGGCCACCTAGCCCGACGAAAGCGGCCAAAACGTCGCGTATGGTGGCCCGGGACGTGGTGCATCTCGAAATCTCGGGTTCGCCGGCCGAGTCAACGCAAATCCGCACCGCCGAGGGATGTAGGGCCCAGATGGCAGCCTCTCTGGCATTGTTTTTTTTCTCGATCGCGCCATCTCGTTCAACGTTCTCCGATCGAGCCGTTTACGATGCAGGATCATGGGTCCCGCATGTCATCCTCTATGAACCAAAATTCTTTCTATTCTTGGATTTTTTTTGACCCCCTGATTTCTGGCTACTTTCTTTTTCTTTTGATCCCTTGCCGCCTTGGAAACGTTGAGACCGCTGCTGCTAAATGGGACCCGCATGTCATCCTCTATGTGCAATCAACTTTCTTTTCTTGGAGTTTTTTTTGGCACCTCATATTTGGTCACTTGCCTTTTTTCGATCCCTGCCGCCTCTCAAACGGTGATACCGCTCGCTAAATGGGACCCGCATGTCATCCTCTATGTACTATAAAACTTTCGTTTCTTGGATTTTTTTTGGCACCTCATATTTGGTCACTTGCCTTTTTCTTTCGATCCCCTGCCGCCTCTCAAACGGTGATACCGCTGCTGCTAAATGGGACCCGCATGTCATCCTCTATGTACTATAAAACTTTCTTTTCTTGGATTTTTTTTTGGCACCTCATATTTGGTCACTTGCCTTTTTCTTTCGATCCCCTGCCGCCTCTCAAACGGTGATACCGCTGCTGCTAAATGGGACCCGCATGTCATCCTCTATGGACTATAAAACTTTCTTTTCTTGAATTATTTTTGGCTCCTGATATTTGGTCACTTGCCTTTTTCTTTCGATCCCCTGCCGCCTCTCAAACAGTGAGACCGCTGCAGCTAAATGGGACCCGCATGTCATCCTCTATGAGCAATCAACTTTCTTTTCTTGGAGTTTTCTTTGGCACCTCATATTTGGGCACTTGCCTTTTTCTTTCGATCTCATGTCACGTTTGAAACGTTGAGGAACCTGCAGGCTCATGGGACCCGCATGTCATCCTCTATGTACTATAAAAGTTCATTTTCTTGGTTTTTTTCACCCTCTGATTTTTGGCAATTTCTTTTTTCTTTTGAACCCCTGCCGCCTCTCAAACGGTGATACCGCTGCTGCTAAATGGGACCTGCATGTCATCCTCTATGTACTATAAAACTTTCTTTTCTTGAATTATTTTTCGCTCCTCATATTTGGTCACTTGCCTTTTTCTTTCGATCTCATGCCATGTTTGAAACGTTGAGGAACCTGCTGGCTCATGGGACCCGCATGTCATCCTCTATGTGCTATAAAAGTTTATTTTCTTTATTTTTTTTTCACCCTCTGATTTTTGGCTATTTCCTTTTTCTTTTGATCCCCTGCCGCCTTGGAAACGTTGGGTAAGCTGCTGACTCATGGGACCCGCATGTCATCCTCTATGTACAATCAACTTTCTTTTTCTTTTGATCTCAAGCCGCATTTGAAACGTTGAGACCGCTGCTGCTAAATGGGACCCGCATGTCATCCTCTACGTACAATAAAGTTTCTTTTCTTGGATTATCTTTGGCTCCTGATATTTTGTCACTTGCCTTTTTCTTTCGATCTCATGCCGCCTTTGAAACGTTGAGTAAGCTGCTGGCTCATGGGTCCCGCATGTCATCCTCTACGAACAATAAAAGTTTCCTTCCTTGGAGTTATTTTTTACCCCTAATTTCTGGCTATTTGCCTTTTTCTTTTGATCTCCTGCCCCCTCTGAAACGATGAGGACGCTGTTGGCAGGTCGGTCCCACATGTCATCCTCTATGAACAATAAAAGTTTCCTTTGGTGGATTTATTTTTGACCCCTAATAAATTTATGGCTATTTCCTTTTTTTTTCTTTTGATCCCCTGCCGCCTTGGAATTGTTGAGAATGCTGCTGCCTCATTTTTCTTTTGGTCCTGTGCCGCCTTGGAAACGTTGAGACCGCTGCTACAAAATGGGACCCGCATGTCACCTCTATGTATAATAAAGTTTCTTTTCTTGGATTATTTTTGGCTCCTGATATTATGTCACTTGGCTTTTTCTTTCGATCTCATGCCGACTTTGAAACGTTGAGGATGCTGCTGCCTCATGGGTCCCGCATGTCATCCTCTCAGAACGATAAATGTTTTCTTTTCTTGTATTTTTTTACCAACTGATTTTTGGCTTTTTTTATTTTCGGTCCCCTGCCGCCTTTGAAACGTTGACGACGCTGCTGGCTCATGGGTCCCCGATGTCAGCCTCCCCGTACAAGAAACATGTGATATTTTATTTTGCAGAGAATAAACGTTGTATTTCGCTCTGAGCTATTGCAAACGGATAAATTAAATCTTTATATCTACATAAACAAACTTATATGTTGAATCTCCTTGTTTTTTGTTTTTGCGAAGCATAGGACTTTCCTATTATTTTTTTTTGAGAAAAATCCAACCTTTCCTGTTTTGGAGTTGGCTGAAATTGTACGAGTCAAAAGGCCCAGCAGGATAGTTCGAAGGCCCAGATGTCCAGATACAGCCCAATTGAAATCTTTCTTTTCTTGGATTTTTTTTCACACCCTGATTTCTGGCTACTTCATTTTTCTTTCGGTCCTGTGCCGCCTTGGAAGCGTTGAGACCGCTGCTACAAAATGGGACCCGCATGTCATCCTCTATGTACAATAAAGTTTCTTTTCTTGGATTATTTTTGGCTCCTGATATTATGTCACTTGCCTTTTTCTTTCAATCTCATGCCGACTTTGAAACGTTGAGGAAGCTGCTGGCTCATAGGTCCCGCATGTCATCCTCTATGAACAATAAAAGTTTCCTTTGTTGGATTTATTTTTTTCCCCTAATTTCTGGCTATTTGCCTTTTTCTTTTGATCCCCTGCCCCCTTTGAAACGATGACGACGCAGCTGGCAAGTCGGTCCCACATGTCATCCTCTATGAACAATAAAAGTTTCCTTTGATGGATTTATTTTTGACCCTAATTAATTTCTGGCTATTTCCTTTTTCTTTTGATCCCCTGCCGCCCTGAAATAGTTGAGGATGCTGCTGCCTCATGGGTCCCGCATGTCATCCTCTCAGAAAGGTAAATGTTTCTTTTCTTGAATTTGTTTACCAACTGATTTTTGGCTTATTTTTTCTTTCGATCTCCTGCCACCTTTAAAACGTTGACGACGCTTTGGCTCATGGGTCCCCAATGTCAGCCTCCCCGTACTGCAAATCCTCTTTCCGCAAAGGTTGTATTTCTAGATAGATAAGGTGGATTCGAATCTGCCATGGTTCAGGCAGCTCAGGTAAGCCTTCTTGCACTGATTAATGGAAGTAGTGTATAGCAAGGTCAAGACATGTGGCTCGGTGTAATGAATCTATTTGAATCATGTTGTGGGTTCAATCTGATAGTTCTCTAACAGGTCAGCCAAAATAGAAATTAAGTTTTTTTCTAAAACGGAAATGCAAATTAAGATGAACACAAACATTAGTTATCATAATAGCTGATCATACATACATACTTGCTAAGAGCAAAAGCTTGCCAGAGTTTTACCACCCATACAATTAATTAGCAGTTCAGATAAGATAACCTTATATAAGTATAACTACAAATGCATTTGCTAAGGGCTCATGGGGCAACAGAACTAGACAACCGCGAACTTTATGACCAGCATGTCACAGTGGCATCGAAAGATCTTGACCTTCAACTTTGATCCAATGCGAAGTTTGGCACTGTCAATGAACTTTTTCCACCTAGAAGTAACAGCCAAGCGGCCATCTGTGGGACTGACGGAGTACCGTCCCTCCACGGTGAGACCTTCACTCTCCATGACGAGGGATATCTTGCCCCTTCGGCCAGCATTGAGATCCTTGGAGATACTTTTAGGCAATTTCTGATTCAAAGCAAGAGATACCACCAAAAATTAGTCAATGGCACCAATGCACTGAACCATGTGAGACTTTGAGCAGAGAAGACATCAAGATAAGAGCAGTTATGCTGTCATATACTCACGAACATAGCCTTCAGATGCGTCCTGGTCACCACACGGGTGGCCACAGCAATGAGCTGAGACCTCGGTGATCCGGTGGGGCAGGTGCGGGAGCACAGGGCTGGTACACGAGCTGGTGCTGATGCAGGAGACTGCTGGGCAGGTGCAGTAAACGGTGCCTCTAGAGGAACCGGTGCTGATGCAGGAGACTGTTGGGCAGGTGCAGTAAACGGTGCAGCTAGAGGAACCAGTGCTGATGCAGGAGCCTGCTGGGCAGGTGTAGTATATGGGGCCTCTACAGGAACCAATGCTGATGTAGGGGACTGCTGGGTAGATGCAGTAAACGGAGCTGGTACAGGAACCGGTGCTGATGCAGGAGAGTGGGAAGCCGGTGCCGGTGCTGGTGTGGTTGCCCTTTGTGACATCCGCTCATGTTCTATCAGGGGATCTACAGCTTTGATCATGTTAAACCCAGCAAGCTAGAACAGAGGGAATGGTTTAGAACAACTGCTCAGAACAGTTATCAAAAGATATGAGTAGAAAAAAGTTACATATTATATATTTGGAAGTGTCTCCAACTCTGTAAGCAGTTACGTATATCTGCCCATTTGAGTTTCTGATCCTCAGCTCGTCGCCCTTCTTCAGACCGTAGTCAAAAGCAAACTTTCTCCAATCATGTCCATACAAATATGTGATGGCCTGCGTCTTGTAGACATACACCTCATAGACCGTGTAGGTGTTCATCAATTTGCCATTGCCATGCATAGTGAAAGACCCTTCATGCGGACACATCTGGTTAATCATTGGACGAAGTTCACAAGGTACAGTCTGCATGTGAAAATTGATACAAATGTAAGAAGCAGGAAGACTAAAAACAAGACTTTACTATATGCCAATTCATGCTAAACCACTGAGAATACATACCTGTAACTCTGTGAAGGAGCTACTAGAAAGGTAGATAGAGCCATAGGAGGTGTTATATGCGGGGTATGTACATGGGCCCGCCATATTCCCGCAAGCTCGGCATCGGGATGGTGAAGGAAACATGGGAGGTACTACTGGTGCGTAGCGCTGAATGTAAGTGGAAGAATTAGGTTGTGTAAAGTGCATAGTAGCAATGCAAATGTTGACAAGCGAGTGCATAACACTATGTTACAACCTGAACAGTGAAAAATTAGTGTATGATGAATATAAGCATGCTAATTTGGTGTTTCCGAATTCCAAAAAGCATTAGACAAAGCCGGTGATAATATCAGACATAAATCATGGCATGTATATGTGGCTTAAGAAAATATACCCGAACCCTTGGATGGTTACGGCCCGGCTGGTCCTTGGACTTGAGCTTATATAAGCATCCAGAAGGTGGGGCTGTGATAACTTGGTGGCAGCCTCTGCAGATGCCTCATCAGCAGCAGTTGCAATCCTTTTGACCAATGAAGGGTTAGCAGTTTCAGTCTGCATATGAAAATTGAAGAGCAACAGACATCAGCAGTGATATATAAAATGAATCTATGAGACACCGATGCATATAGTGCTGGATGTAAGTGTAAGAATAGGTGTGTGTGTTTCTGAACTATTGGTAAGCATTAGACAAAGCCGGCAATAAACAGAGACAAAAATCAAATCATGTATGAGGATTAAGAAAATATACACTGCTTCTTGAAAAGGGTACCACCCAGTGGCCCGTGGCCTTGTGCTTGAGGAGGTTTTCAGAAGATGGTGGCGGCACCATCGTCTTCACAGCAGCCTCATCAGGATCATTTTTTATCCATTTGAGTAGAGGCACAGAAGTTTCATCCTGCATATGAATAGCAACAGAACTCATCATTGATATTTAATAAATCTATGAGATAGACTGATGCAAATAGTGCGGGTGTAAGTGGAAGAATAGGGTTGTGCATAGAGAACAGTCGACAACAATGCAAATGATTACAAAACAAGCCAATGGAAATCAACAGTTTATATACTGGATGAGACAGACTGAAAAGTGAAAAATTAGTGTATGATGATTGTAAGCAAACGCAGTGTTTCTGAACTTTTGGTAAGCATTAGACAAAGCCAACAGTAATTAAACAGATAATAATGAAATCATGTATGTGGATTAAGAAAATATACCAGATTCATTAAAAGGTCACCACCCAGCTGGCCCATGGCCTCGTGCTTGTAGAGGTTTTCGGAAGATGGTGCCAGCACCATCGTCCTCACAGCAGCCTCATTAGCCTCATTTTGCATCCACTTGAGTAAAGGCGCAGCAGTTTCAGCCTGCATAAGAATGGGAACAGATCTCAGCAGTGATATTGAATGACTCTGAGACAGACTGATGCATATAGTGCTGGATGTAAGTGGAAGGGTATGGCCGTGTATGGACAACAGTTCACAACAATGCAAGGGTGTGTTCGGTTCTGAAACAGCGTGGAATGGAATGGAATGGTTCCATTTCAGAGGAATGGAATGGTTAAATTTTTGTTCAGTTGGGATAAATGGAGAGCAGAAGAGATCGAGGTTAAACTAACCATTTGTCTCAAAATTGTAATTAACAATTGCAAATGACATTTTAATCTCAAAGTCATAATTAACAGCGCCTAATGGTGCTCTTTTAATCTAAAAATCGTAATTAACATAATTTTTTGTTGGGTTAGGGGAACTAGAGTAGATGAACATTACTGTATGATGATTGTAAGCAAACGAATTTGGTGTTTCTAAACTTTTGGCTTCGAGATCTTATGGGTTTCAACTCTAGCCTACCCCAACTTGTTTGGGACTGAAAGGCTTGGTTGTTGTTGTTGTTGTTGTAAACTTTTGGCAAGCATAGAAAAAACCGACAATAAACAGAGAAAAATCAAGGCATGTTTTGTGGATTAAGAAAATATACCATATTCATTAAAAGATCACCACCCAGCTGGCGCGTGGCCTTGAGCTTGTAGAGGCATTTAGAAGATGGGGGCGGCATCAACATACTGGCAGCCTGATCAGCCGCAGTTTTGATCTTCCTTTTGAGTAAAGGCCCTAAAGTTTCAGTCTGCATATGAATAGCAAACAAAAGGCAGACCTCAGTAGTGATATTGAATTACTGTATGAGATAGACTGATGCATATAGTGGATGCTCTTAGCCTTTTGCAGCGTGAACACTAGCTATGGACAGACAAAAAACTAGTTAACTCAGCTTTGTCTAGATATGAATGTACTACCACCATCCAAAAGCTTAAGCCTTATTTATTTTTGAGAAATCAAAACAAGCAAAGTTTGACCAAAATTTTAGAACATTCTATCAACAAATATAATACTGTGTAGATACCGTAGGAAAATATATTTTATTATCTATTTAATGATATTAATTTTGTATTTTGCATGTTACTGATTTTTGGTAAAAGCTTAGTCAAACATGGTATAGTTTGACTTTCTAAAAATAATATAAGCCCAAAGCTTTGGGATGGAGGCAGTAGTATCTAGAGCTAAAACACATCTAGATACATCCGTATCTACAGATAGTTGAGTCAATTAATTTGGATCTGAGGGAGTATCAGATTCAGACTACATCATGGTAAGTTGGTTAAAAAAATTACCCCTGGGCGGTCCCTGCCCAGCTCGGCAGTGGCATTTCGCTTCTTGTGCTGCAGATCGGGCCATGCTCCTGCAGCAGGTGGGGCGCTATTCTCGTTCCCCATAGCCTCAGCACGGAACCTGGAGGTACCAACCTGATACAGAGAATATAGAGCATGGTGTCACAGAGGCTTTACGCACAAACACCTGAAGACATGTGCTACTTTAAGCATATTCCAGAACAGGAACAGATTGAGGATGCAGAGAGACACTTAAAAGGTAAAGAGTGGATAAGCAAACGGAGTACCTGCTTCGCGGGGCTGGGGACGCAGCTCAGGCTCAGCCAACTGCCCACATGCGTGGTGGCCTTACGCTCCATTGCCCCCACCGCCGAGGTCTTACCTTTCCTGTACAAGCTGACAAAAGATACAGTGAGGATCAGCAGAAACTACAAAGGTTGCAAATGTCGACAAATAAAGGAAGAACACCCCAATCCAAGCAAAGGTAGCCCCCGCCCCCCACCCCCATCAATCACTCCCAGCTCGAGGGTGACCAGAAAGACACCCCTTCGCCCAGAATAGGAAAGAGATGCGCAAGATATCGAGGAGAGGAAAAAAGAACCGATCTCGAGAAAGGAAAGAACATTACTAGTCCTACCTAATCCGCTTGGTCTAGATGCAGCTTGCCCCTCCAAGCTGGATGCCTGGACGGTGGAGGCGAAAGGAGGGGATCGAGCTAGCGGCTTGCATCCGTCGGCAATCGGCACTCGATCGGGAGAGAAGGGGTGCTACATAAAGGGGAGGGGTAACATATTTTATTACACAGTGAACTTACTGATGTGACTATAGTCATTACATGTCTCACTGAAACTAGGGCCCATAGCGTGGCACCCCAAATTCGCTTGAAGCTGCCCGGCGGGACGCATTGGCGCGTCAAGAAACCCCCGAATTGTAGAGGGGAAATGAAACATTTCACAAAAATTCGAAATTCAAGCACACCGCCACGCGCCAAGCACGCGGCTGTTCCTTCCTCTTCCTCGGTTCCTCCTCCCCTATCCGAAAAAACCCCAAATCCCAAGCTCAAACCAAAAAAAAATCCCCTGGCCGCCATGCATGTCCTCGTTAACCCGCTGGAGATCGTTCCCGGACGATGCGGACCCCCCGCCCTGAGATCCAGAATTCCGTCCACCTCGAGGCACTGCGTGCTGTCTCGCAGCAGCGGCTTGAGGGCGCTGAAGAGGAAGTTCCGCCGGAAAGTGCTCATGGCAACCGTGCAAGCTCACCGGCGTGCTGCATCCCGAGAGGAACTGGTCAAAGCTTTGCTATTCGCCACACACAAAAAATTGCGGGCCAAGATCTGGTCAAAGCTTCGTCGATGGCTTGCCGCGAGAGGCTTGGAGTCCAGAGTCAATAAACTAGCTGCTCGAGGACTGGGCGGTTTACACGGATTCATATTAACTGACTCAAGTTTGTTAGTCTAGTTAACAAATGCATCTAGATACATCCATATCTAGACAGAATTGAGTCAATTAATATGAATCAGAGGGGAGTACCTGAAAGTGTTTCATGCTACCAACTAATGCCCTGGCAGCAATCATTTGTAGAAGTAATTGTGCTACTACTCATACGATGAACTGATTGTGTGGGTGTCGAATTTTGCAACGCGATCATCCACTGAATGCTTAATCTAGCGCCAAAGGCGTACAAATCATAACATACTACAGCACCAGAACATAAGAGTACGAATCATAAAGTAGCTCAACATTTTGCATCGTGGCTGGGTGGTCTGAGACTACCGGGACGCCCCTGATGATCTCCGGGTGTGCATCCTCTTCAACGCAAAGCTGTGTACTCGGTCCACGGCCTCCTTCTGTAGGCTGGATAATCTCAGGTGCAGGACCTTCGTCTATGAGAGGCTCGTCATCAGTACCATCCACAGGTGCATCAGGGTGGGTGGTCTTGAGACTACCCGGACGCCCCTGATGATCTCCGGGCGTGCATCCACTTCAACGCAAAGCTGTGTACTCGGTCCACGGCCTCCTTCTGTAGGCTGGATAATCTCAGGTGCAGGACCTTCGTCTATGAAAGGCTCGTCATCAGTACCATCCACAGGTGCATCAAACTGAGATTCATCTTCAAATCTCCCATCAAACTGAGAGACCTCTTCAACTCTATGCTTCTGCAATTAGTACATCAACCGATTAGACAAACATCTAAGGGATGCAACCTGAACAAATGCCGTTTTACATATTTACCTTCTCATCCGGCACAGCACATGTCCCGTAGCTGAAACCCGTTTCCTAAAGCAAGCGCTTTTTCTCTCCTTCCCGTCCATCCATCTCGCAACAAGTTAAATTTGAGTACGTAACCTTGCACAAAGCAATGCAAACTATTGATTGAAACAAATGGCAGCATCAATATAAATAATTAACTACATATGCCGGACACACATCCCGTGTGAGCAAGATCTGCTTCTCCTGCTAAAGGATCATTATATGGTTCACCATGCTAAACCCGCCTAACATATGTGCGGTCCATCCCAAAAATGTGTAAATGATCTGCCACTACAGGGTGAGGCCTCTTCTCACCATTCATACATGTGCAGCGCGGGCAATACACGTCCAGGTTGTGACCTTCATGAGCTCTAATAAACCCCATAAAGGGTTGAACACCATTTATATATGAAGGGGGACATAAGTGTCCATGCAGTATCCAAGTTCTGTCCATCTGTTTAATTATGAGATACAGTGGTTGGTGATTAATTTAAGGCGAAGTAGGAAATGTATATCCATCGAGTACAAAACTATACTACATGATTATGCATTTCAGCAATCATGTCGAGTACAAAACAAAAAATGCCCATCGACATTTTAGCAAACAGATCGTGTACAAAACTCTGCCATGGCATTTCAGCAAATTAACGGATCGAGTGCAGAACTGACTCTATATGCCCACGCAAATGAACAAATTGATCGATGACAAATCGAGCGGAAAACTATAAAGTGCCAATTAGTTCGAGCATACTGACGAATTTTTTTAGCAGCATCAAGAAAATATAAATCGTTAGGCCGTCTTGCCCGATACATGATTGAGCTAGAGATAGCAGCCCTACCGTGGATCAACTTGACCGCCGGTGCGTCTCGAGAAGAACAACGGGGAGGGGAAGCTTCTTCTTCGCACGGACGGGACGGGGAGGGGAAGCTCTTCGCACGGACGGGGATAAGTTGTGTAGGGGTGGGTGGGGGGTCATGCGGCCGGGCCGCCGGGGTGATAATTAAGGTCGGTAGGTGGCGTTTAATGGAGTTGCGTGTGTAATTTGCCGTGCACAAGGTTGAGGAATAGGCGGTTCCCTTTGCCGCGCGCACAATTCAAACTATCCCGCCCATGTAGTTTAAATTCGCCATATTTTCGTTAAATCGACATAAAGTCATGTGAGTGGGGGAAAATTAGCAAAGTTGCTTGAAAAATAGTAAAACTCTGGAATTATCCTTTAAATATGCTCTACTTCGTGTGGAAATCGGGGTGTGGAAGCATGTTGAGCTGTTTTATTTGTACTTTCTTCATTAAAACTCCCATTTTATGCACTTTGGATGGAAAGAAATCATTTGTACATAAATTTTGACAACGCCATTTGCAAACACTAATTGTTTTACATGCCAAGATGCACCCATCCACCAAATATATATGGGGCAAAAGTTTATCACAATCTAGCAGATATGCACAATTAGTGAGGGACCCCTTTTGATTTTGTGCAATTTCCACTAATTAGGTAGAGAGAAGGGGTTAATTAATTAGGCCATGTTAGGGGTTATGTGTTTTAGATTAGGTTGTGTGGATTCAAATACAACTTCTTTATCTGTGTGCTATGATTAATCAAAACTAGATTGATCGACTGCGCACACATTATTAGAGGCGCATGCCTTTGCGCACAAAGTGCATGTGTGTGTTGTTGGCCACCAATTAACGAGAGAGAGAGACAGAGAGAGAGAGGTAGAGAGAGATTTACATACGAGAGAGCGATTGAAATCCCCAAATTAAACACATATATATATGCATGGCACATTTAATTTAATTAGAGGACCGCGAGCTAAGGCACCCCTGGCCTGCTTGATGCACAATTAAGTGTCATTGGCCTATATATAGGGTTTAATTAGGGTTTAGGGTTTAGGGTTAGGAGGTTAGGGTTTAGGGTCTAGCGTCTAGGGTTTAATGTTTATGGTGTTTAGGGGTTTAGGGATTAGGGATTAGGGTTTATTTAATTAGGGTTTAAGGTTTATGGATCATCGATCGAGTGCGCACACACACATTATTAGAGGCACACGCGCCTTTGCGCATAAAGTGCATGTGTATATGTGTGTGTTTTTTGGCCAACAACGATATATAGATGATCGAGAGAGAGAGAGATTGAAATCCCCAAGAATATGTTCGATCAAATATATATTAAAATATATGCACGAATGCATGCATGGTAGGCCATGCATGCACACTAATTATATATATATATATTATGAGGAAACTTAATCAAATGTGTTTTCATTCGAGAGAACTTGTCAAAATTCAAGTTAATTAATTTATCATCGATAATTATATAATTAATTAATGAATCTCAGTGATATGTTATACAACATATGATCGATATAGGCCATGTCGTATATATTAATTGGTGTTAATCTACCGTTTAATTTGCTAGCTAGCTGCTATATATAGATCGAGCATGTTTTTATTAGATCGGGTTATAGCTAGCTAGTATAGTTTAGGGTTATGTGTTTTAATGAACTAGGGTTTGATTAGCTAGGGGTTAGTTATATATATGGTTTAGGGTTAATGCATGGCACATTTAATTTAACTAGAGGACCGCGAGCTAGGCACCCCTGGCCTGCTTGATGCACAATTAAGTGTCGTTGGCCTATATATAGGGTTTAATTAGGGTTTAGGGTTAGCTAGGGTTTAGGGTTTAGGGTTTAGTGTTTAGGGTGTTTAGCTAGGGTCTAGGGTTTAGTTTAGGGTGTTTAGGGTCTAGGGTTTAGGGTTTAATTAGTGTTTAGGGTGTTTAGGGTTTAGGGTTTAGGGTTTAGTGTTTACGGTGTTTAGGGTCTAGGGTTTAGGGTTTAGTGTTTAGGGTGTTTAGGGTCTAGGGTTTAGTGTTTAGGGTGTTTAGGGTTTAGGGGAGTTTTAGGGTTGTTTAAGGTTCAGGGATCATCGATCGAGTGCGCACACTAATTATATATATATTATGAGGAAACTTAATCAAATGTGTTTTCATTCGAGAGAACTTGTCAAAATTCAAGTTAATTAATTTATCATCGATAATTATATAATTAATTAATGAATCTCAGGGAGATGTTATACAACATATGATCGATATAGGCCATGTCGTATATATTAACTAACCCCTAGCTAGCTGTTAATCTACCGTTTAATTTGCTAGCTAGCTGCTATATATAGATC
The DNA here is from genome assembly GCF_019359855.2 of Lolium perenne. NCBI lineage: Eukaryota > Viridiplantae > Streptophyta > Magnoliopsida > Poales > Poaceae > Lolium > Lolium perenne. The sequence goes on from NC_067249.2 coordinate 81,087,102, forward strand.
GAGCATGTTTTTATTAGATCGGGTTATATATAGCTAGCTAGTACAGTTTAGGGTTATGTGTTTTAATTAAGTAGGGTTGATTAGCTAGGGTTAGTTATTACATATATATGGTTTAGGGTTAATGCATGGCACATTTAATTTAATTAGAGGACCGCGAGGCACCCCCTGGCCTGCTCGATGCACGTACAATTAAGTGTCGTTGGCCTATACATAGGGTTTAATTAGGGTTTTAGGGGTAAGCTAGGGTTTAGGGTTAATTAGGGTTAGGGTTTAGGGTCTAGGGTTTAGGGTTTAGGGTTAGCTAGGGTTTAGGGTTAGGGTTAGGGTTAGGGTTTAGGGTTTAGGGTTTAGTGTTTAGGGTGTTTAGGGTTTAGGGATTTAAGGTTTTAGGGGTTGTTTAAGGTTTAGGGATCATCGATCGAGTGCGCACACACATTATTAGAGGCACCCGCGCGCGCCTTTACGCATAAAGTGCATGCGTATATATGTGTGTTTTTTGGGCCACCAACGATATATAGATGATCGAGAGAGAGAGATCGAGATTGAAATCCCCAAGAATATATATGTTCAAATATACATTAAAATATATGCACGAATGCATCGTAGGCCATGCATGCACACTAATTATATATATATTATGAGGCAACTTAATCAAATGTGTTTTCATTCGAGAGAACTTGTCAAAATTCAAGTTAATTAATTTATCACGATAATTATATAATTAATTAATGAATGTCAGGGATATGTTATACAACATGATCGATATAGGCGATGTATATTTTAATTGGTGTTAATCTACGGTTTGCTAGCTAGCTAGCTGCTATATATAGAGCATGTTTTTATTAGATCGGGTTATATCTAGTATAGTTTAGGGTTATGTGTTTTAATTAAGTAGGGTTGATTAGCTAGGGTTAGTTACATATATATGGTTTAGGGTTAATGCATGGCGCATTTAATTAATTTAATTAATTAAGTGTCGTTGGCCTATACATAGGGTTTAATTAGGGTTTAGGGTTAGCTAGGGCAGATGGTTAGGGTTAGGGTTAGGGTTAGGGTTTAGGGTCTAGGGTCTAGGTTTTAGTGTTTAGGGTGTTTAGGGTTTAGGGATTTAGGGTTTTAGGGTTGTTTAAGGTTTAGGGATCATCGATCGAGTGCGCACACACATTATTAGATCGAGGCACCCGCGCCTTTACGCATAAAGTGCATGCGTATATATGTGTGTTTTTTGGGCCACCAACGATATATAGATGATCGAGAGAGAGATTGAAATCCCCAAGAATATGTTCAAATATACATTAAAATATATGCACGAATGCATTGTAGGCCATGCATGCACACTAATTATATATATATATATATTATGAGGCAACTTAATCAAATGTGTTTTCATTCGAGAGAACTTGTCAAAATTCAAGTTAATTAATTTATCACGATAATTATATAATTAATTAATGAATCTCAGGGATATGTTATACAACATGATCGATATAGGCCATGTATATTTTAATTGGTGTTAATCTACGGTTTGCTAGCTAGCTGCTACATATAGAGCATGTTTTTATTAGATCGGGTTATAGCTAGCTAGTATAGTTTAGGGTTATGTGTTTTAATTAAGTAGGGTTGATTAGCTAGCTAGGGTTAGTTACATATATATGGTTTAGGGTTAATGCATGGCACATTTAATTTAATTAGAGGACCGCGAGGCACCCCCTGGCCTGCTCGATGCACGTACAATTAAGTGTCGTTGGCCTATACATAGGGTTTAATTAGGGTTTTAGGGTTAGCTAGGGTTTAGGGTTAGGGTTAGGGTTAGGGTTAGGGTTTAGGGTCTAGGGTTTAGGGTCTAGGGTTTAGGGTTTAGGGTTAGCTAGGGTTTAGGGTTAGGGTTAGGGTTAGGGTTAGGGTTTAGGGTTTAGTGTTTAGGGTGTTTAGGGTTTAGGGATTAGGGATTATTAGGGATTAGGGATTTAAGGTTTTAGGGGTTGTTTAAGGTTTAGGGATCATCGATCGAGTGCGCACACACATTATTAGAGGCACCCGCGCGCGTCTTTACGCATAAAGTGCATGCGTATATATGTGTGTTTTTTGGGCCACCAACGATATATAGATGATCGAGAGAGAGAGATCGAGATTGAAATCCCCAAGAATATATATGTTCAAATATACATTAAAATATATGCACGAATGCATTGTAGGCCATGCATGCACACTAATTATATATATATATTATGAGGCAACTTAATCAAATGTGTTTTCATTCAAGAGAACTTGTCAAAATTCAAGTTAATTAATTTATCACGATAATTATATAATTAATTAATGAATCTCAGGGATATGTTATACAACATGATCGATATAGGCCATGTATATTTTAATTGGCGTCAATCTACGGTTTGCTAGCTAGCTGCTATATATAGAGCATGTTTTTATTAGATCGGGTTATATCTAGTATAGTTTAGGGTTATGTGTTTTAATTAAGTAGGGTTGATTAGCTAGGGTTATTTACATATATATGGTTTAGGGTTAATGCATGGCGCATTTAATTAATTTAATTAGAGGACCGCGAGGCACCCCTGGGCTGCTCGATGCACAATTAAGTGTCGTTGGCCTATACATAGGGTTTAATTAGGGTTTAGGGTTAGCTAGGGCAGATGGTTAGGGTTAGGGTTAGGGTTTAGGGTCTAGGGTCTAGGTTTAGTGTTTAGGGTGTTTAGGGTTTAGGGATTAGGGATTAGGGATTTAGGGTTTTTGGGTTGTTTAAGGTTTAGGGATCATCGATCGAGTGCGCACACACATTATTAGATCGAGGCACCCGCGCCTTTACGCATAAAGTGCATGCGTATATATGTGTGTTTTTTGGGCCACCAACGATATATAGATGATCGAGAGAGAGATTGAAATCCCCAAGAATATGTTCAAATATACATTAAAATATATGCACGAATGCATTGTAGGCTATGCATGCACACTAATTATATATATATATATATTATGAGGCAACTTAATCAAATGTGTTTTCATTCGAGAGAGCTTGTCAAAATTCAAGTTAATTAATTTATCACGATAATTATATAATTAATTAATGAATCTCAGGGATATGTTATACAACATGATCGATATAGGCCATGTATATTTTAATTGGTGTTAATCTACGGTTTGCTAGCTAGCTGCTATATATAGAGCATGTTTTTATTAGATCGGGTTATAGCTAGCTAGTATAGTTTAGGGTCATGTGTTTTAATTAAGTAGGGTTGATTAGCTAGGGTTAGTTACATATATATGGTTTAGGGTTAATGCATGGCACATTTAATTTAATTAGAGGACCGCGAGGCACCCCTGGCCTGCTCGATGCACAATTAAAGTGTCGTTGGCCTATACATAGGGTTTAATTAGGGTTTAGGGTTAGCTAGGGTTTAGGGTTAGGGTTAGGGTTAGGGTTTAGGGTCTAGGGTTTAGGGTTTAGTGTTTAGGGTGTTTAGGTTTAGGGATTAGGGATTAGAGATTTAAGGTTTTAGGGTTGTTTAAGGTTTAGGGATCATGGATCGAGTGCGCACACACATTATTAGAGGCACCCGCGCCTTTACGCATAAATTGCATGCATATATATGTGTGTTTTTTTGGCCAGCAACGATATATAGATGATCGAGAGAGAGAGATTGAAATCCCCAAGAATATGTTCAAATATACATTAAAATATATGCACGAATGCATGGTAGGCCATGCATGCACACTAATTATATATATATTATGAGGCAACTTAATCAAATGTGTTTTCATTCGAGAGAACTTGTCAAAATTAGAGTTAATTAATTTATCATGATAATTATATAATTAATTAATGAATCTCAGGGATATGTTATACAACATGATCGATATAGGCCATGTATATATTAATTGGTGTTAATCTAAGGTTTGCTAGCTAGCTGCTATATATAGAGCATGTTTTTATTAGATCGGGTTATAACTAGTATACTTTAGGGTTATGTGTTTTCATTAAGTAGGGTTGATTAGCTATGGTTAGTTACATATATATGGTTTAGGGTTAATGCATGGCACATTTAATTTAATTAGAGGACCGCGAGGCACCCCTGGCCTGCTTGATGCACAATTAAGTGTCGTTGGCCTATATATAGGGTTTAATTAGGGTTTAGGGTTAGGGTTAGGGTTTAGGGTATAGGGTTTAGTGTTTAGGGTGTTTAGGGTTTAGGGATTAGGGATTAGGGTTTCAGGGTTGTATAAGGTTTAGGGATCATCGATCGAGTGCGCACACACATTATTAGAGGCACCCGCGCCTATGCGCATAAAGTGCATGCGTATAGTTTAGGGTTATTTGTTTTAATTAAGTTGGGTTTGATCAGCTAGGGTTAGTTACATATATATGGTTTAGGGTTAATGCATGGCACATTACATATAGTTTAAATCTCAAGAATGTTTATACATGATAGGCCATATGTGCAAAGGATTTTTTTCCCTGTGAACTTGTCAAAATTCAAGTTTATCAGTGCCAATCGAAACTAGTCCAAAAAATTACATAGAGGACCAAAAGTACTAGACAATAACTAATAGAACCTGCAACTTTACAAAAAGGACCCCAAAACATATAGAAGAAAATCAATCGAGTCCTTCTCGACCGCACATCAGATCTCTGCTCCGCATCCTTTCCAGCAACTCCGTCGCCGGGGACGCACCACTTGGGTCGGTGTCGCCGGTAGTCGCCAGGACGAAGGAGAAGAAGGGCCTCAGCAACGGCATATTGGCTCTGAGAAGGGCCGCTGAAAGGCCAAGATGTGCACGGGCAAGACGGATGACGCCGTCGTATGCCCCGAGCTTGTGAACTTTAGCAGCTTGACTTCCCCATTGACCAGATCTGAAGCACTGACCAAACAAGCCTCACCGTTAGCGCCATCACATTGATGGCACCAGATCGGGGTTTGGCCGGCAAGATCCGCCAGATTCACCATAGGCCAGATCTGAAGCCGAGGACGAGATCCCCGACTCCATTGCGCCATTCTGCTCATGGGAAACACTGGATCTAAGCTTACAACAACACTAACTCCCTCGGATCCAAATTAGCTGACTCAACTTTGCTTATCTAAATATGGATGTATCCACACATGTTTTTACTCTAGATACATACACGTCTAAGGAAAGTTGAATCAATTAATTTAGTTCGGAGGGTGTACAATATACAGAGAGAAGTCGGCCTCATCTCCGGCCGGCGAGGCCGCCGGAGAGAAGGGGGAGAGGAGCCGGGGGAGTGGGAGAGACTCGAGAGAGAAAGAGAAGAGGAAGAAATGAGAGCTCCCTGGGGAAGAACATTATTTTTGTCGTTCTGCTCGTAGCTTGAAACTGAAAATTTCGGCCGCGCGCCAAATCATCCCGCCGCATCCATTCGAAAATCCCGTGACCAGTTTTACCCTTTTAACCCTGGTCCGGAAGCTACAACCCACCGACCATGGAGGGCTCATTCGGTAACAATGAAATATCTTGCCTAGATCCCGAACCCTCCCCACAGGCCCACACCCACCCACCAACCATTCGCCCCATTAGCTCAAAAATACTCTCACACGCCAAAGCTCTGACTCTCTACGATTACTAGATCTGCTTCGCCGCCGGCATACTCCTCCACGGCGTAGCCTTGATCGTGTTGGCTGTCCACCCACCTGATCCGCTCCCCGCCGCCCTCGTCACCGACGGATCTGCTTCACCGCCGACCTCGCCACCGACGGATCTGCTTCACCGCCGACCTCGCCACCGACGGATCTGCTTCACCGCCGACCTCGCCACCGACTACCTCGGCGCAGCGGCTGTATCAACTTCACCGAATCCCTTGCCAGCCAACCAGATCTGCTTCACTAACGCCCGCTTCTACTGAAACAGGGTCGATTCATCGTCTCCCGCGTTCGCCGCCGCTGGAATGCAAGTTGCCGCCCCCCGTCCACCCCGCCGCAGCTTGGTTAGTACGCTGGCCCGTTAGATCGCGGTGTTTCTTTAGCCATGTTTTGTGTAGTTATTTGCAGATCTCATATGCCGTTAACTTTCTTGATGTGTTGCTTCGCATGAAGTTTGTTTAAATATTGTACAGTACAAAAGCATTATCCGGTCGCTACCATCCTGTTCATTCTATCGACACTGTGTGCATCCACATATTTATAGCCTTATACCCATTCATTTGCTGCCTATCGTTTTTGTACCGCATGCTATTGTCGCACCGTTTTTATAGTCATGCTATGGGCATTTCCAATCTGCTTGTTCTTATACCACGTCATTAGCTCACCGCTAGCTGCTAGCTGTTTTCTCGTGTCTGCTATTCTCACACTGCTTTTATAATCATGCTATGTGCATTTCCAATCTGCTTGCTCTTATACCTCGTCTTTAGCTTATATAGTTATTGCTGCGTGCATGTCTGGTCTTTGTATTATCGTAGACTGACTTGTCAATGTTATTTTTCCTAGGGATTGATCATGCGAACCACTTATTAGAACATCCAACATTAACAGCGGGGACGCTAGGGAAGGTTGGAATCTGAGTTCTTGGTTGGTAATTTTGGCGGTTTACTTCCGTTATTATCTATAACCTATATGCATTGTTCCTTATGCAAGAGATTAACACTTGGAACCCTGCCATAGCAATGCCATTCATGCTTTACTATGTTTCTGCCTATTTGATATGCTTGTCTTGGAGAAACTGCGAAGGTGATTTGAACTTGACATTTGGTCATTCTTAATGCCAGTTTACTTTATGTGGAAAACCTTGGCATTACCCTACTCTAAATCTGAATGTCTGAAATTCGTATCTCATGCAAAGCAACATCTAGTTGGTTTTAATCTGATATCTGGTAAATATTGGCTTATTCATTTGGCAGCTCAAGTTTTTTGTTATTTGAAACCAGCTGACTTGGTCTTAAATGTGATATCTAAACACAGATTAAGGACAATGGAGCAGGAGGATTAGCATTTCACTTGATGGCTGAACCTAAAATGACAGGCATGTTTACCACGACTAGTGCACGCAAGAGAAGGACCTGCAATGAGCCAAGATGTGCTTAGTACATGCATCTTATCTTATCTTGTGCTTATTTCTGCTACATGTCGTTATCTGATCTCTACATTGCGTAATACATGTTTGAATAGTTAATTGTTGTAACTATGTTTGCAATGTTACTGAATGCGCTTTTAATGAAGCAGTCATCATTAGAAGATAGTCGCCAAAAAAGGATCTGTAGCGACCCTGTGCAACATTATGATGTAAGTTTGTGCTTAGTACAAGTTCCATACATTGTCTTATTTATGCAACTTGTTATTATCTTATATCTACATTGCATAATAAATGTTTGCATAGTTCATCGTTTAACTCTTTTTGCATTATTATCAGAATGCAGTTGTGATGAAGCAATCTTCATTAGAAGTGAGGCCCACAAAAAGTTCTCGATATTTCTTCGATGCATCTTCTCATAGCCGTCAACCTAGACCATTGCTTTCATCAAACAAGAAATATCTCAAGGCTGTACTTTATAAAAGACATGGTATTGTCGCTTTAAGATCTCGTAGCTGATATGTTGACAAAGAGTACACAAGATTCAATCAAGGCGATTGCCAAATGTCAACGTGTTATTGATGATGCTAATAGAAGTCCTCAATGATTCTATGTAATTTTTTTGTTTGGGCACATTAATTGCCTTGTAATTTTCCTACCTGTTTTATTTGTGTATGTAATTGTGTGTATCATTGATATCAGATTTTAGGCTCATGAAATGTAATGCAAGTTGACTAGTCAAACAAGTAGGGCACTACAATAGATTGGGCCGGCCCACTTACAGTAGTGTGGGACCCACTTTCATTTTGGGCCAGCCCACTTCTTTAGTAGGCCGGCCCGGTTACACGATAGTGGGATCCACATGCTTATTGGGCCGGCCCACTATCTTGTTGGGCCAGCCTATTTGCTATATGGTGGTCCCACATGGTAAATGGGCCGGCCCTTTAACAGGAAGGTGGGACCCACCTGTGTTTTTGGCCCGGCCCACTATCTTGTTGGGCCGGCCCACTTGCTATATGGTGGACCCCACATACTAAATGGGCCGGCCTTTTAACTGGAAAGTGGGACCCATCTGTGTTTTTGGCCCGGCCCACTATCTTGTTGGGCCGGCCCACTTGCTATATGGTGGACCCCACATACTAAATGGGCCGGCCTTTTAACAGGAAGGTGGGACCCACCTGTGCTTTTGGCCCGGCCCACTATCTTGTTGGGCCGGCCCACTTGCTATATGGTGGACCCCACACACCAAATGGGCCGGCCCTTTAACAGGAAAGTGGGACCCACCTGTGTTTTTGGCCCGGCCCACTATCTTGTTGGGCCGGCCCACTTGCTATATGGTGGACCCCACATACTAAATGGGCCGACCCTTTAACTGGAAAGTGGGACCCACCTGTGTTTTTGGCCCGGCCCACTTGCTATATGGTGGACCCCACACACTAAATGGGCCGGCCCTTTAACAGGAAAGTGGGAGCCACCTGTGTTTTGGCCCGGCCCACTTGCTTCTTGGGCCGGCCCAGTTGCTGTAAGGTGGACCCCACATGTTAAATGGGCCGGCCCATTTAAGTTTTGACCAGTCAACCTTAGAGGTTAGGCCCGGCCCACGTAACTAATGGACCAGCCCAGCTATATAGTTGACCGGTCAAACTATGTCAGCTGGCCCGGCCCGCTTAAGACGTGGCAGGCCTCGTGTGGGCCTACCATCTACCACGGGGTTTCAGCCGGTTAACGCCGTTAACTGCCAGTTAACGGCGTCTGCCACGTGTCAGTTTGCATGACGTCAGCAGTCAACGGGCTCCCGGAAACACTTGGGCAACGGTCCGATTTTCCGTGGCGGAAGGGCGGCCAAGCGCGACGGACCGAAAAAATCGTCGTAGGACTTTGCCTGACGCAGTTTCCACAACAGAACCCATATCGTCGGGTTAGGCCCATAGGCGACGAAAAATACCCCTTAGCGGACGATTTTGAGACGTTGTCTATCAGAACTTTCTTGTAGTGTGAGGAGAAACCCGAAAACGACGACAAGTCCATCCTGGACGCCCTAGATCCCGAGCTCGGTGAAATTTCACCCATGAACTCGGAGGATTATGAGGCAGCCATGAAATAGTAGATGACTAACTCAGGGCTATTGATCAACCACCCGCTGCCCAACAGGTCTTTGTGACCATGACAGAGTTGGCCGGAGATGACACTGCCAACCAGAACAATCTGGAACCGAAACAACAAGCACCTAAGGAGGACACGTCCATGGGACGCTGGCTGGAGCAATCAGATCTGTCGCCACCACCGTTCCCACCTCAGCAAGACGTTTTTCAACCCGGAACATCCACAACCCCACAAGGAATCAAAGACGACCCTGCCAGGTACGGAGAGCTGATGGTCACACCCATTACGCTAGATTGTGTGAAAGAGGTAACCCGCCTAGATGGGATGTGTGCTGAGCTCCTCCGGGAAGCTAAGAAAATCGAGACAATTTCCAAGGAAATCCTCGCAATCTAGGCTAACGCCATAGCATACAAGGAGAAGGCTCAAAAGCTCGTACAAGCGTGTGCGGGGTGGAAGAAACATGCAAAGCGTAGTGCAAATATCCTTCCTCGAAACCTCAACTTCTAGGAAGCAGCAGCTGCACCCATGAAGTGATTGCAACACCAAAGGACAACCTAGTGATACGTCCAAAACGTATCCACTTTCCCGAACACTTTTGCTATTGTTTTGCCTCTAATTTGTGTATTTTGGATGCAACTAACACGGACTAACGCTGTTTTCAGCAGAACTGTTCTGGTGTCTCGTTTTTGTGCAGAAATCCAACTTTCAGGAAAAACCTCGGGATTTTGACAGAAGGCCCTATTTTCCCAGAAAACTCACGGAGCCAGAAGGGCAAGTCAGGTGGAGGCCCGAGGGCCCCACACCCTAGGGCGGCGCGGCCCAGGAGGGGGGCGCGCGGCCCTAGCGTGTGGCCCCCTCGGCTGGCCCCCGATGCCCTCCTTCGGACTACTTATCGCCCTCGACCTAAAAACGCACGGGAGGAAGTCGAAGTCGCCAGAAACCCTCCAGAACGCCGCCACATCGCGAAACTCCGTCTCAGGAGCCAGAAGTCTCCATTCTGGCACTCCGCCGGGACGGGGAATTGGAGGAGATCATCGCCGCCATCACCACCGACGCCTCTCCATCGACCAGCCATGTTTCCCCCATCCATGTGTGAGTAATTCCCCCGCTGTAGGCTGAAGGGGATGGTAGGGATTGGATGAGATTGGTCATGTAATAGTGTAAGATTGTTAGGGCATAGTGCCTAGTGTCCGTAATTGGTACTTTGATGATATTGTTGCAACTTGTTATGCTTAATGCTTGTCACTAGGGCCCGAGTGCCATGATCTCAGATCTGAACATGTTATTGTTTCATCATGATATTCATTGTTTATGGTCTTACCTGCAAGTTGTATACACATGTCGCTGTCCGGAACCAATGGCCCCGATGTGACAGAAATTGGGACAACCGGAGGGGATGGTAGTGATGTGAGGATCACATGTGTTCACGGAGTGTTAATGCTTTGCTCCGGTACTCTATTAAAAGGAGTACCTTAATATCCAGTAGATTCCCTTGAGGCCCGGCTGCCACCGGCTGGTAGGACAAAAGATGTTGTGCAAGTTTCTCATTGCGAGCATGTACGACTATAATTGGAACACATGCCTATTGATTGCTTTGTACTTAGACACCGTTTTATTATTATCTGCAAATGCCCTGCTTGATTGTTACATGAGTTTCTCTCATCCATGCAACGCCCGTTATCCGTCCCCGTGCCTACAGTATTTTAATCCTGCTGTTTACTATAATCACTACTGCTGTCTCTGTTACTCTGTTTCTTTGTTATTTCACTACTCTTGCTATAAAACTGTTACTACTGATAAACTCTTGCGAGCAAGTCTGTTTCCAGGTGCAACTGAATTGACAACTCCGTTGTTAAGGCTTTCAAGTATTCTTTGTCTCCCCTTGTGTCGAATCAATAAATTGGGTTTTACTACCCGCGAAGACTGCTGCGATCCCCTATACTTGTGGGTCATCAAGACATTTTTTCAAGGCGCCGTTGCTTGGGAGCATAGCTTTATTTGGAAGTTCACTTGGATTGATATTGTTTGCTGCAAATTCTCCATCATGGGTAAACCTCGCGATCCTAAAGTCGCCATATTACCATCCACTACAAGAAAAGGTACAACTCTGAGTACCTCTGCTGCTCTTGATTCACCATCTGTGATTGATAAACTTGTTTCACCGCCACATGCTTCACATGCTGGTACTTCTGCTAAATCTGAAAACTCTTATGATATTGATAATGTTTCTGCTGTGCTTGATGATAGTGGTTCATTGGGATCCTTTCTAGATGCTACAATTGCTAGGTCTAGACAAATTGAAAATACTGAAAGTCCTAATGCTACTACACCTGTTAATTCACCTGAACTTGATTATTATAGTGATGATCCTGATGAAGATTATGTGGAACTTAACGATGATTTAATTAATAGATGCAATGCTACTGCTGATGCAAGTAAAATTAAAAAGTTTCTCACACAATATACTGTTAGACATAAGTTATCTCCTGATCCTAAATTTGCCACATCTCCTATATGCATTAAGGATAAAGATTATGATTTTTCTCTTGATCTATCTCATATAGCTATTGTAGAGAAAGCACCCTTTTGTGGTACTGAAAAAGAAAGTGTTGTAGAACACATGATTGAATTTTCTTCTATGAGTAGTTTGTTTTCTGATGATATCAAGATGCGTACTTATTTTGTCGCTAAAATTTTTCCTTTCTCATTAAAGGATGATGCTAAAACTTGGTATAATAATTTGCCTCCTGGTTCTATTAAAAGTCCAACTGATTTGCGTGATGTTTTCTTTCGAAAATACTTTCCTGCTAGTGCTCAACATGTTGCTTTACAGAGAATTTATAGATTTGACCAGGGAGATGAAGAGAAATTGCCTGAGGCTTGGGCAAGATTTTGTTCTCTTATCAGAGCTCGACCTGGACATGATTTAGAAAAGAATGATTTACTTGATATATTTTATAGTGGACTAACCATTGAGTCTAGGGCATATTTGGATAGTTGTGCTGGTTGTGTTTTCAGGAAAAGAACTCCAGACGAAGCTGAAGAATTATTGGCTAAAATAGGCCGGAATCATGATGATTGGACTACGCCTGAACCAACCCCGACACCAATATTGAAGAAGAGGGGTATGATTAAATTAAATGATGAAGATATGAGGGAAGCCAAGAAGTCTCTCAAGGAGAAAGGTATTAAATCTGAAGATGTGAAGAATCTACCTCCCATAGAAGATATATGTGAGATAATTCCCCCTGCATCCATGATTGAGGTAAATTCCCTTCAGCGCTTTACTAGGGAAGATATTCCGTATTCAAAACCTCCTGCGCAATGCTTAGATGAGTTTGATAATTATATTGTTAAGCAAGAAAATTTTAATATGAGAGTAGAGAAGCATCTAATGGAAAATTCTCGAGCTATTGGTGAATTGCATGGTATTGTGGAGAGAACCTCCAATGATGTTAAGATGCTTGTTAAACATTTTCATATGGTTCAAACTCAAATTGATCAACTCACTAAAGTGCAAAATGACTTGTTGGGAAATAATTCTAAAGAAAAACATGCTTATGAAGTAACAACTAGAGGTGGTGTTTCTACCCAGGATCCTCTATATCCTGAGGGGCATCCCAAAAGAGTTGAACAAGATTCTCAACAAACTAAAACTAGTGCTCCATCAAAGAAAAAGAAAAAGAAACATAAAAATGTTGTAGAATCCTCTGAACCTGTTAATGATCCTAATAGTATTTCTATTTCTGATGCTGAAACTGAAAGTGGTAATGAACATGATAAAGATAATGATAAGAATGATGCTTCTGATAAAGAAGAGGTTGAAGAAGAACCTGAAAAGCATGCTAAAAACAAAAAGTATACTAAAGAAGATTTTATTGCTGAGAAACATGGTAATGAAAGAGAACCTTGGGTTCAAAAGCAAATGCCTTCTCCTGCTAAGAAACTAAAATCAAAGGAAGAAGAACACTATAATAAATTTTGTGATTGGATGAAACCTTTATTCTTGCAAATCCCTTTGACTGATGCTATTAAATTGCCTCCTTATTCAAAGTATATGAAAGATATTGTCACTAACAAAAGGAAAATTCCTAATGAGGAGATTTCCACTATGCTTGCTAATTACTCTTTCAATGGTAAGGTTCCAAAGAAGCTTGGCGACCCAGGTATACCGACTATTCCTTGTTCTATTAAGAATAATTATGTTAAAACTGCTCTATGTGACTTGGGAGCTGGTGTTAGTGTTATGCCTTTTTCTCTTTATAAGAGACTTTATTTAGACAAGTTGATACCGACTGATATATCTTTGAAAATGGCTGATAAGTCTACTGCTATTCCTGTTGGTATATGTGAGGATGTTCCTGTTCAAGTTACTAATAACTGCTTGATATTAACTGATTTTGTTGTGTTGGAAATGCCTGAAGATGATAATATGTCTATTATTCTTGGGAGACCTTTTCTTAACACCGCAGGGGCTGTTATTGATTGCAATAAGGGAAAAGTTACTTTCAATATTGATGACAAGGAGCATACCGTTTATTTTCCCAAGAGGATTGAGAAAGCATGTGGAGTTAATACTATTTCTAATGTGAGAACTATCAAAGTTGGAACTATTGATTGTCCTATATATGAGCCTAAAGAAGAATATCAAACTCTTGTGATTGGATCCATATCAATACAATTCAAGGTAACATGATTGATTTGAGGTTTATTTCTTCTTATGCTATGTAAAATTTATTTGGTGGCAAGACTTGATCAACCTTGTTAACAAATACTTTTATATGCATAGAGGGGGTAAACAACATTTCTTTCTTCCTCCACTTGATCTAGTTGCTGTAGCACTTTTATTTTGCAAAGTTCTTTAGTTAATTGGAGATTTCAAAAAAATTCCTGCCCAGTAATAATAAACTTAATACCCACAAATGTGCATTTTTCAAAGTTTTCAAAAATTCACAAAAATTATACCGTTGGTCCTATTTTTCGACGAGGCACCTGGGAGCACCTGGGGATGACCAGTGGGGCACCCCAGGGTGGCACCCCACAGGCCGGCGCGGCCTGCAAGGGGGGCGCACCACCCTGGCGTGTGGGTCCCCCTTTGCCCCACTTCATCATCTCTTCCTCCCACTCTTTTCTCTCTCCCGAAAAAACTCGCACCAGGTTCCTCTCACTCGTGTTTTTGCTCAAGAGCTCCAGATTTCTCGATCTCTTTGCTCAGCCCAGATTTCTGTCTGAAATTTGGCACATTTGCTTTTCGGTATGTGACTCCTTCGATTATCCAAGTAGAATTTTGTTTGGTGGAGTATATCTTGCATATTTTGCTGCTGTAGGTAACATGTTTAGTGAGCTTGCATGCTTGTTCTAAGTGGTAGAAACTAGTTTTGATGCATGATTAGTACTCTAGCAAGTTCCTATGGTAGTTTCCCTCAATTATATGTCACCAAATCAAGTTTTATATTGTTTGTTGAAAAATTTCAGAAAAGGGGAATGGACAACTTTAACTTTGGAGAAGTGTTCCAAGGGGAGACAACAAGCACGGGGAGGCCCTCTAGGTCATCCACCCGATGCAGGCCATCCTACAATGAGCATCTCATCGCACCAAGCTTCGCACCCGAGGAGGACAATGGAGTCCTCAACGCTGCATCCTTTCCATGCTATGACTTTTTGAGTAATGCAGGGTTGTTAGATGATTTCTTTACCCTCGTCGGTAGGGCAAGTTTGACCACCTATGTGGGAGATGAGAGTGAGCAATACTACACGCTCACTAAAATCTTTGTGGAGAGCTTCAAGTTCAACAATAAGCACTTTCACCCAACAGTTTCATTCAAGATCTATGGTAAACCTATTACTATGACGTTGGAATTTTTTTGTGCTGCATTGGGTATTGTCCCTGTAGGTACAGCAAGGAAGATCGAGGACAACCCAAGGGAATTGTTGGAGCTCTATCGAGGGATCACCAATGATGGTTGTCGCACCATCCAGCGTGGCAAGATAAGAAACATTCAACTCCCCGCCATTAAGTATTTTGCTTATTACATTGGTACTAGCATTCTTGGTAGGGAGAACACTAGCAACATATCTAGCTATCACCTTGGTTTCTTAATTGCTGCACTCACTGGGGAAACACCTTATCATTTTGGTGCTCTTGTTGCTCGCCGCTTGTCTAACAAGGGGCCTATATTTGGAGGAGTTATTGCTTCGCGCATTTTAGCATATTTAGATCTTCCTCTTGACCCTACTGATGTAAAAATAACCCCTATGAGGCTCGATATTGCTGCTATGAAGAGTCACCAATTTTTTACCGCCGACTCTAGTTTAGATAATATTGTCTATAGAATATTGTTTGCTGACGGGGAAGAAAGGGAAATCCTTTTGCCACAGCCAGATTTGTTTAGTATTGACAGGAAACCATGGTCGCGCTCCAAGGAGGAGGTGGATGAGCAATTGAAGATACAAGGCTTCCACCAGCAGCATGACTCCGAGGACGCCGAGCCCTCCTACGACTACACCGTCACGTATCCGGGTGCTTCTTCCAGCACCTACCCGGAATATGATCCATCTTCATACTACGAAGGTGCTTCTTCATGGGCACCATGGGATTGATCTCCACTTAGGCAAAAGCCTAAGCTTGGGGGGAGGTATACCGGCATCACTCATTCTTTGCATATTATGGTTGCTGGATACTTGTACATACTTGTTTAGTTTCTTTGAGTGGTTTCCTAATGAGAGGGAGATGATATTTGGGGAAGTGCTGCCTGAAAACAGATTCTGGACTGTTACTAGAAAAATTCGTGCGCACAGCCAGAACATTATTTTGAGCTGCCAATTTTTTTGCATGTTCCTCAGGTCGTTATCTAACTTTCATTAGTTGAACACTTTTCGATCTGAGCAACGGAAGATTTTTGTAAAAATCTATTTCTGTACTGCTGTCAGGTTTTGGCAGATTTCTGTCATCCTGCTTTTATGTGTTTCTTTTAGTTTTCATTTTCTTGTTCTTGCTTTGTTTCTTTCCTAAAACACAAAAAGACCAAAAATATTTCTGTTATTTCTCTTCACCACTTGTTTACTTTAGTTTCTTGCATTTGTTCCGCTTTATTTGCTATTGCTAGTTTGCTATAAGAAAACCCAAAAAGATTTTGCTTTGTTTGCTTGTTTCCTTTTGTTCTTGTTTCCAAATTCGAAAACACCAAAAATATTTGCTGTTCTTCTTTGGTTTTGTAAAGTTCTTTATGAGTTCAATGGTCTTCGGTGGCTGGAGCGTGGTTTTCATTCCATATTATTCAAGCTACACAAGTGAAAAAGCAATAATGACGATCAACGACAATCTGATTGTGGTGAGAGGCTGGTATGAACTCTATTTGTTTTCATTTTTGTACATATACTCATCCATGTGAGCATGCTTAGTTGGTTCATGTGAGGTATATGTCATTTAAGAAAGTCTAGTAGTTCATGATCTCTCATGTTTAGCTCCAATTTATTAATATGAGTAGCATGTCATGGATGTTTGCTTGCATTGTTTTATTCATAGATAGGTATGATATTGTGGTATCCTCCTCTGAATAATTCGTTTGAATTAACTTGGCACATGCTCACGCATGCATATGACTGAACAAGAGTCAATTAAGCCTCAATGATTTACATTGCTTCAGAGTTCTGGGGTCACTTTTATGCCTCAGTTAATTTATTTTGCCGCGAGCATGATTATGACAGTTACTGCTCTCTTGATTTGTCGCTCCCTAGTCTTTTGCTAGCCTTCACTTGTACTGAGCGGGAACGCTGCTCGTGCCTCCAAACACATGAAAACCAAGTTATTCCAGAGTGTCCACCATAAATACCTATGCATGGCATTTCAAACCATTCCAAGTAAATTCTCATGCGCTACCTTTAAACCTTCAAAATGCTTCTCAATTTGTGTTAACGTTTCATAGCTCATGTGGAAGTATGTGGTGTTTAACTTTCAACCTTGTCATTTACTCTTGACGGATTTTCATATGGACTAGTGGCACACCCGCTTATCCAATAATTTTGCAAAAAGAGCTGGCAACGGGGTTCCCAGCCCCAATTAATCAACTTCATTAATAATTCTCTTCACATGTTTTGCTCTGATTCATCAGTAAGCAACTTAATTTTGCGAATAGACACTCCTCCATGGTATGTGATTGATGGAAGGCACCCGAGGATTCGGTTAGCCATGGCTTGTGTAAGCAAAGGTTGGGGGGAGTGTCACCCATAATAAAACTAAAATACGTGTGTAAACAAAAGAGAAGAGGGATGATCTACCTTGCTGGTAGAGATAACGTCCTTCATGGGAGCCGCTCTTGAAAGTCCGGTTGGCGAGGTAGTTGGTGTACCCATTACCATTCGTTGACAACAACAAACACCTCTCAAAATAATTTTACTCCTGTTTTACAAATGAAAAGCTCTAGCGCATGTTAATCCCTGCTTCCCTCTGCGAAGGGTCAATCTTTTACTTTTATGTTGTGTCTCCATCCTTTCTTTGAGCACTTTCTTGAGAGTACAACTGTCATTCTTAGTATAATATGCTTGTCTCAAAATATGATTGATTGTGGTATAACTTTGATGCTTTTATCTTTGACAATCACTATTTCTAGTCTTTCTATGAACTTCAGAGGTGCATGAGCATTTATGTTTTGCTGATCAAATATGGGCAAGCGAGATACCACTCTATCATACTCATTTATGAACATTGCAATCCTGCTTATATACATAATTCATGATGCTTATTATTAATTGTTGGTACCTTTCCATGATTGACATAGCTATTAGATGATCGTATTTGCATGTATCTTATTATGAACTGCCTAAGTGTTAGCCATAGCATGAGAATATTTACATCATATGAACAAATGTGTTCGTGAAAGTTCTTTTATCGCTCAGTTGTTAACTGAATTGCTTGAGGACAAGCAATAAGCTAAGCTTGGGGGGAGTTGATACGTCCAAAACGTATCCACTTTCCCGAACACTTTTGCTATTGTTTTGCCTCTAATTTGTGTATTTTGGATGCAACTAACACGGACTAACGCTGTTTTCAGCAGAACTGTTCTGGCGTCTCGTTTTTGTGCAGAAATCCAACTTTCAGGAAAAACCTCGGGATTTTGACAGAAGGCCCTATTTTCCCAGAAAACTCACGGAGCCAGAAGGGCAAGTCAGGTGGAGGCCCGAGGGCCCCACACCCTAGGGCGGCGCGGCCCAGGAGGGGGGCGCGCGGCCCTAGCGTGTGGCCCCCTCGGCTGGCCCCCGATGCCCTCCTTCGGACTACTTATCGCCCTCGACCTAAAAACGCACGGGAGGAAGTCGAAGTCGCCAGAAACCCTCCAGAATGCCGCCACATCGCGAAACTCCGTCTCAGGAGCCAGAAGTCTCCGTTCTGGCACTCCACCGGGACGGGGGAATTGGAGGAGATCATCGCCGCCATCACCACCGACGCCTCTCCATCGACCAGCCATGTTTCCCCCATCCATGTGTGAGTAATTCCCCCGCTGTAGGCTGAAGGGGATGGTAGGGATTGGATGAGATTGGTCATGTAATAGTGTAAGATTGTTAGGGCATACTGCCTAGTGTCCGTAATTGGTACTTTGATGATATTGTTGCAACTTGTTATGCTTAATGCTTGTCACTAGGGCCCGAGTGTCATGATCTCAGATCTGAACATGTTATTGTTTCATCATGATATTCATTATTCTCAAAAAAATCATGATATTCATTGTTTATGGTCTTACCTGCAAGTTGTATACACATGTCGCTGTCCGGAACCAATGGCCCCGAAGTGACAGAAATCGGGACAACCGGAGGGGATGGTAGTGATGTGAGGATCACATGTGTTCATGGAGTGTTAATGCTTTGCTCCGGTACTCTATTAAAAGGAGTACCTTAATATCCAGTAGATTCCCTTGAGGCCCGGCTGCCACCGGCTGGTAGGACAAAAGATGTTGTGCAAGTTTCTCATTGCGAGCACGTACGACTATATTGGAACACATGCCTATTGATTGCTTTGTACTTAGACACCGTTTTATTATTATCTGCAAATGCCCTGCTTGATTGTTACATGAGTTTCTCTCATCCATGCAACGCCCGTTATCCGTCCCCGTGCCTACAGTATTTTAATCCTGCTATTTACTATAATCACCACTGCTGTCTCTGTTACTCTGCTGCTGTTATTTCACTGCTGCTACTGCTATAAAACTGTTACTACTGATAAACTCTTGCGAGCAAGTCTGTTTCCAGGTGCAACTGAATTGACAACTCCGTTGTTAAGGCTTTCAAGTATTCTTTGTCTCCCCTTGTGTCGAATCAATAAATTGGGTTTTACTACCCGCGAAGACTGCTGCGATCCCCTATACTTGTGGGTCATCACCTAGCGATGGCCAAGCAGATCCTGGATGAAAATCAAGACCTCACAGCAATAAACAAGGTTCACTACTTACTTGCCACAACTTATGACCGACAGCACCAGGCGGGTACCTCCAAGAGGTTGGCTTCCAACCCAAAAGCTTGTGTCTCAAACGTGTGCAAGGAGATTACTACAGCTAGGCTGGATCCCAAGGACAACCACTCACGAACAGGCTCATCAGAGCGCCGAAGGGAAGGAGACAGAAATTGGAAGGGCAAGAAATTGGATGGATCCCATCCTAGTCTCCTGTGGCAACCCCAACAACAAGGGGAAGACCCCAATGTACAAAGGACAAGTACTGCTATGACTCACCACCACCTCGCCGCACCAATATGCCACCTCCCAGGCAAAGTGGATACACCGGAAACACCAGGCCTGATGGTACAGGTGGAATCAACATATGTGATCACGCTGAGCAGAGGGGTAAGCAGGCACAGCGGCCGTAACGAGCAGGCCAAAAGAATAAACACATCATGATGATGCCGGAAACCAGAACTACGATGATGGCCACCGAAAGGAGAGTCATCGTAACAGAAGCAAGAAGCACAAACACGGTGATTCGCATGGCTGAGATAGCAAGGAAAACCTCCACACTGCTCACCAACACCGCCCAACGACAAAGGAGGAGGATGCGGAGGAAGAGGTCCCTCTCGATCTCGTCACTCTCCACAGTTTGATGTTGTAAACAACAACTACGATGCTCGTGGTCTCCTGGACACCTACAGAGATGCATATGATGGCCCACAATGCTTCAGTAGCCGGATCCGGACGGCAAACATGCCAAGAGGCTTTAGTTTTCGGATAACTAGGAGTCTAAAGGTATACAAAGGTAGGGAAAATCCCAACGCTTGGCTGGAGGATTTCTGCGGTGCAATCACCTTTGCCGAAGCAACCCTAGACCTCATATGTCGAATGCTTCAGCTATACCTGTTGCGGTCAGTAACCCACCGGCGAGCAACGACGGGCAACACAGTAGAGCCGGGAACAACTTAGGGCTGCGGCTGGCCCTGGTCCCTCCGAGCGACGGCCCGCAAAGAACTCCGGCACGCACGTCCGATGCTGGTGCAAGGGCGTGCCACCTGACCTATACCTGGTCAGGAAGGTGATGGAGATGCCTTGCTTAGTTTCCTGCATGGCATACACGTAAACATTAAATATGAGCCTCGATCGGCTCTCAGGTTGTCCTGTGAATCGGCTCAAAGAGCCGATCCACCCATGATTCGTACGAGGTGCACGAATATATGGTGGTCCTGCTTGATCAAGATAAAGCTAAAACGATCTACGACGATTTAGGGTTTTCACCGCATAATCGGATCATCCTACTCACGATTGGGCCTCGCGGCCACGCACGGTGATCGTAAGCCGATCCTAGATAGGGCCTAAAAACCAACACGAGGTTGATCCTCGGAACATCCTGTCTAGGACTAGCAAACGACACCCTACGCGCCGCTGGATCCTCCAACCCTTTGTAAGGCCTAACTATTGCAGATATTAAACTAATCCTTGAAGAACAAGGAGCAACCGTAACGGATCGGATCTACTAAATAAAGATCAAGCGGGGTGCCGCCCCTACACCTAAGATAGGTGTAAGGGTGGCTAGATGTATAAGGGTTGCACGACGATAGCATATGATACGAAGAATAATGCTAACCCTAACACATCTAAGATAACTACGTTGCTCGCCATCAAAAAGGCTTCAGTACGAGCAACGCATGAACAACAAATAGGCTTGTGCTGCCTAGATCGCAAGATGCGATCTAGGCAGCATGATGCTTACCGGAAGAAACCTTCGAGACGAAGGAGTTGGCGATGCGCCGAGATTGATTTGTGGTGAACGTTGGTTGTTGTTTATTTCATAAACCCTAGATACATATTTATAGTCCGTAGACTTTCTAGCGTGGGAATAATCCCAACCGTGCACGAGGCAAACTCTAACTAACCAACACGTATCCTACTATGTTACAGATACATGGGCTAACTAGCCCAAACTTTGCATATAAAGGCCGATTCACATATTTCTTCCATGTATATTCTTCAAGTCCATCTTGATCGCGGCCCACCTCTGACTCGGTCAAATTCTGGTGATAACACATGCCCCCCTGGTTTTGGAATTGATAATTCCAAAATCACTCTGCTTTTTCTTCGTCGGGTCATGTCGTGGCAGAACCGTCGCAGTATCCTTCATCATGATGCCTTGCCTTCTCAACTTCTCCGCGTGACCTGGCAGTTTTATTTCTTTTAGGCACCACTTCCTCGGAAACTGCTGTGGCATTGAATTTCCACTATATCCCCTTTTATTTAACCGCTTCAAACAGTTTACTTCCGCATCCCCTTCGCATTAGCACTCCAAAAAGCCCTCCTGCGCCACCATGTCTTCTTCCTCCTCTGCCTCATCGGATCTTTCCACCCAGTCTTCCTCTTCCCGCGAGCTGACACCGGAGCCGAACCCGGAGGAGGTTCACGCGGCCAACACCCGCCGCGCCATCGAGGCCGGGGAGGAGTCCAGCCATGACTTCTCCGTCTGGTCTGAGGACGACAAGTCCTTGACCGACGGGGAAAGCGACCTCCGCTTCCTTGCCGACGGGGAAATGGAGGAGGAGAGCGATGACGATCGCTTCTCCTGCGACGACTTCACCTCTCCCGAGGAGGAGGAGGAGGAGAAGGAGGAGGAGGAGGAGGAAGACGATACCTCCTCCGACGAGCCGCCGGCCAAACGCTTCTGTCCTTGGCCGGGGAACCTCAGTGACTTCGACAGCGACGACGACGACGCTGACGAGGAGGATGAGGACAATGAGGGCCCGGTCGGCGGCCGCTGGAGCAGCGACGACGAGCCCGCCGGGAGTAGCGCCGACAGCGGCGGCGACGGCGACGACGAGGGCAGCGACGGCCCATAGATAGGACCATTAGCATAGGATCAGTAGTAGTAGACGGGGCAATGTATCCCCTAGTACTTCCTTTTAAGCGCAATCAGCTCTTTATGTAAGAAATCTTGCTTATCAATGAAGACTTCCCCAATTTGATTTTGCCGATTTCCTTTGAGCCAATTTAGTTGATTTCCCCTCATACTGATTTTGCCGATTTGTCCCCTTAGCCAATGCTTAATGAGCCGATAGCAACGCATCGGTCCTTTACAAACCATCCTTCAATTCTTTAACTGACGACCTTAAGATCTGGTGGATAATGTGGAGATGAAGGATCAGCCGATGATGCCTTAGTCGGCTTCTAAAATAGAGCATCTACCGGGCCATCTGCCCCCCGAGCCTCAGCCAAGGCGAGAATACTGGTGAAGATGCATAGATCAGACCAAAGGCTTGGAACTCAGATAATTCTGAGACAGCCACCCTGCCGATTCAGCCGCTCTTGACCCCATCGATTGCCTCTTCCCCCGTTGAAAGCCGATGTTGTACGCCAAAACTGACTTCTGATAGCACTGTTGCAATCGGCTCATTGCAGCTGAGGAAGCTCTCATTATTTGCCCCCTCGAGGAAGCAGAGGGCCTCACAGATGAACTGGACTTGGTCGAAATCCGTGTCTTGCACCCGCAACCGGTAGATCTTGCGTAACTGTACTAGAGTCGATGGCTGCGCATCGGCTTCGTTTCTTAGTTCTAAAGTCGATGTCCTTGCATCGGCTGTATATAGTGAAGTTTTTTTTTTACTGGCCGATTTTTTCTATCGGCCCCCAACATTTCGCTGCACACATGTACATCTGCACACATGTTCATCTGCACATGCTCCTCTGACTAGATGCCCCCCGAGCCGAATCTGTGAGGTAACTGCAGATATCGGCTCTGTAGTTTAGCCACAGCATTGCATTTGCACGTCGGCTCCGGTAGGACCAATATTGATTTTTCCCAACTCACCAGCCGACGTAAACCGCTGCTCAGTAGATCAATGTTGAACACAAGCAGAACATGTGGTGAGGATAATTTTGGCCGATTGCTGGAATCGGCTTCCATATTGATCGAAGCGCTCAATGAAGGTCTTGTAATGTTCCTTCATAGATCTTTGGGGCCGATCCCAAGGATCGGCGTCGCCACGTTTGCTCATTGGTCCGTTCTTGCTACGCGGTCAGGCCGGTGGATAGGACCAGCCTAACCCCATCCTTTGTCACGTCGATGCGCTCGCCGCCGTCCAAATTGAGTGCATCGTTTAATCCTGGAGCACTAAACTCCGTTGGAAGGATGAGCACCATGTTTGTGCCAGCCGATGTTTCATCATCGGCTTTCCTTTGCTTGGGGCGCCACTCCATTTTCTGTGGTCGACCCTCTTCATCCAGGGTTCGCTGAATTTTCGCAGCCAGATCAGGCCCCGCCTTCCTTAGCGTGTGCAGGTATAACCTTTCGGCTTCCTCCAAGCCGCGCAGTCGCTGAACCCTATGTTTTTGGGAATGACTGAGTCCATCAGGGCACCACCTTGGCCAGTGGTACCTGTCTTCTTCTTCTTCATTGTCTTCCAAATCCTCGAGATCTTCTACTCGAGGGGACTCAGCGTGCTTGTACCGAGGCGGGAGAGGCCCTAAGCGTTGGAACACGGACACGTTAGCTGTCTCCTTCTTCTGTTTACATTCTGGGCAATTGCCGATTGTAGGCAATCGGCTCATTCCTGAATCCCAGCAGTGTCTGAAGAAGGGGCAGTCCCAGTGCCTATCTTCGTCGTCTTGCTCCCTTGCCTTTTCCTTGGCACGGCGCTCGTACTCCTCCTCATCGCGATCATGCCGACGATGTCTTCTGGCTTCTCTAGCCAGACGATCTCTTTCATCATCATTGCTGGATCGTCGGCGTTGGTCATACTGACTCACATACTTGTTGAGGAGGTGATCAGAGAGAGGTCGCTGATATCTTACATTCCTCACTTCTCCCTCTGTGATGTAGCGCTTGCCGTCGTGCCGGAGCCGATCGCGTGGAGCGGCCTCCTCTGTGTCCTTGCTACGAGAGCAGCTGCCCTCGTCTCCGTCCTTGCCAGCGTGGTGTCCAGGTTCTACCATGTTGATGCTGAACGAGGATCCTGGCTGGCCACCTTCAGGGTAAGTGCACTCCACCATGTTAACGGCGGGGAAGGGGTGGGTGTCGACCTTCATGGCGTACTGGTTGAAAATCAGACGTCCTTGTTCTATCGCCATTTGGATCTACTGACGCCACACCCTGCAGTCGTTGGTGGCATGGGAGACCGAGTTATGCCATTTGCAGTATGGCTTTCCGTTCAGCTCCTGTACCGTGGGGATTTTGAGGCCTTCGGGTATCTTCAACTGCTTCTCCTTGAGTAGGAGGTCGAAGATTTGCTCAGTTTTGGTCACGTCAAAATCAAACCCTCTGGGCGGACCTGGTGGCTTAACCCATTTGCAGGACACGGGGGTTGCCCCCCGAGTCCATTCAGCCATTGCTACTTCTTGATCTCCCGCAGAGCCTTCGTCTTCGTCTGCCTCAACCAGGACTACTGCATGCTTGAATTTATCCTGGTACAAGTCCGGGTGGCGCTGTTCATATGCTGACAGTTTCTGAACCATGTGCACCAGTGAAGGGTAGTCTGCTTGAGAGGCCATGTCCTTGATTGGTGACGCAAGGCCCACCACTGCCAACTCGACCGCTTCCTTTTCAGTTACACGAGCCGAATAACATCGGTTCCTTAGATTTCTGAAGCGCTGGATGTATTCTGCCACAGTTTCTCCACGCTTCTGACATATTTGAGCTAGATCGGCAAGGCCAGACTCGAAAGCCTCTGAGTGATACTGCATGTGGAACTGTTCTTCCAACTGCTTCCAAGTCCGGATCGAGTCCGGTGGAAACGAAGTGTACCACCCGAAAGCCGATCCCATGAGGGACTGTGCGAAGAACCTCACGCGTAGTGGATCCGACGCTGAGGCCGTTCCTAGCTGCGCCAAATATCGGCTCACATGCTCGATGGAGCTGGAACCATCTGATCCACTGAATTTGGAGAAATCAGGGAGCCGATATTTGGGTGGTAGCGGGACCAATTCGTATTCGTCGGGGTACGGCTTGGAATAGCCGATTGTCCTCCTTTTCGGCACCATGCCGAACTGGTCTCTCAGGATCGTACTGATTTGATCCGCGGTGCTGGCTGCAGGAGTCGAACTCTGAAGATTCGCCGGGGTGGCGTACTTAGCCAGCCATGCTTGCTTTTCCAGCTCTGAGCCAACTGCAGGAGCTGAGCTCTGGAGGTTTGTCGGAGTGGCATACTTAGCTAGCCACGTCTGCTTCTCAAGATCTGTTGCTGACGTTCCTCCTGCTTTTCCAGAAGTCCCTGCTGTTGCGGCCTGGTTTGTGAGCGCCCAGTTACCGCAGTCTGGCACGTATGTGCACATGTATCCGTGAGGGATCTCCTTAGGCGCCTCATGCAAGAACTGGTAGTCACTAGGGTCACCACCGATCTTGTAGACGACGAATGCCGGTGAATTCGGCACCTCTGGTGCTGCCAACGCAAATGGCAGCGGTGGACGGGACTGGAGTGGCATCTCTCCCTGGTATGTCCCGAGAGCTGGTCCTGACGGAGAGTATTGACGACTCATGATTTCCTGGATCACTCAAAGAGCAACACGCTCCAAAGTGTTCACCAGGTTCTCAGAGTGGCGGTGTAGCGAGTGAGCCACCATGTAGTTAATCTCCTGACGAAGGGACCTGGTGCGTTCTTCTGATGAGGCGGACAGGTCTATTCCATCGAGCGCACCTTGAGGCGAGAACCCTTTCCACCTGATGCCATGTGAACGGGTTCTGTGAAACGAGCCGATGAGGTCGGCTTCGAGGATCGTTTTGACCTCGTCATACTTCTTCTTGAGCTCCTCGGTCAGATCCTCGTACGTGACTGGGGTGCCGTCCGCCATCTCGGATGTAGATGGCGATGTGGTTGATGTAGAAGATTGTCCCACTGGGCGTGCCAGAATGTGTTGCGGTCAGAAACCCACCGGCGAGCAACGACGGGCAACACAGTAGAGCCGGGAACAACTTAGGGCTGCGGCTGGCCCTGGTCCCTCCGAGCGACGGCCCGCAAAGAACTCCGGCACGCACGTCCGATGCTGGTGCAAGGGCGTGCCACCTGACCTATACCTGGTCAGGAAGGTGATGGAGATGCCTCGCTTAGTTTCCTGCATGGCATACACGTAAACATTAAATACGAGCCTCGATCGGCTCTCAGGTTGTCCTGTGAATCGGCTCAAAGAGCCGATCCACCCATGATTCGTACGAGGTGCACGAATATATGGTGGTCCTGCTTGATCAAGATAAAGCTAAAATGATCTACGACGATTTAGGGTTTTCACCGCATAATCGGATCATCCTACTCACGATTGGGCCTCGCGGCCACGCACGGTGATCGTAAGCCGATCCTAGATAGGGCCTAAAAACCAACACGAGGTTGATCCTCGGAACATCCTGTCTAGGACTAGCAAACGACACCCTACGCGCCGCTGGATCCTCCAACCCTTTGTAAGGCCTAACTATTGCAGATATTAAACTAATCCTTGAAGAACAAGGAGCAACCGTAACGGATCGGATCTACTAAATAAAGATCAAGCGGGGTGCCGCCCCTACACCTAAGATAGGTGTAAGGGCAGCTAGATGTATAAGGGTTGCACGACGATAGCATATGATACGAAGAATAATGCTAACCCTAACACATCTAAGATAACTACGTTGCTCGCCATCAAAAAGGCTTCAGTACGAGCAACGCATGAACAACAAATAGGCTTGTGCTGCCTAGATCACAAGATGCGATCTAGGCAGCATGATGCTTACCGGAAGAAACCCTCGAGACGAAGGAGTTGGCGATGCGCCGAGATTGATTTGTGGTGAACGTTGGTTGTTGTTTATTTCATAAACCCTAGATACATATTTATAGTCCGTAGACTTTCTAGCGTGGGAATAATCCCAACCGTGCACGAGGCAAACTCTAACTAACCAACACGTATCCTACTATGTTACAGATACATGGGCTAACTAGCCCAAACTTTGCATATAAAGGCCGATTCACGTATTTCTTCCATGTATATTCTTCAAGTCCATCTTGATCACGGCCCACCTCTGACTCGGTTAAATTCTGGTGATAACAATACCTCACAGGGTCGGCCTGCCATTGGTTAGCAGATTTGCGGGAACTGTCAATCCATAACTAGTACAACTTGAGACAAGCCTTCAAAAAATACTTTGAAGGAACATACAAGTGACCCTACACTGCATGTGATCTGCACCCAGAAAAAGGGTGAATCATCCAGGGACTCCCTGTCCCGTTGGTTGGAGATGAGAAATTCCTGCAAAGGCATCGGAGACGAAACATGTTGACGTGTGATGTCTACGCACGCTTCTATTCTTGTAGATAGTGTTGGGCCTCCAAGAGCAGAGGTTTGTAGAACAGCAGCAAGTTTCCCTTAAGTGAATCACCCAAGGTTTATCGAACTCAGGGAGGTAGAGGTCAGATATATCCCTCTCAAGCAACCCTGCAATTAAGATACAAGAAGTCTCTTGTGTCCCCAACACACCTAATACACTTGTCAGATGTATAGGTACACTAGTTCGGCGAAGAGATATTAAAACGCAGATGATATAGATGGTGGTAGACGGTAATTGCGATATGAAGTAAATATTGCAGCAAGTAAACATGCAGTAGAACAGTAAGTAAGCGGTGTTTGCAGTATTGGAAACAAGGCCTAGGGATCCTACTTTCACTAGTGGACACTCTCAACATTGATCACATAATAAATAAGTTCTCTTCCTTTTTACTACTTTCAAAGACTCTATTGTTGGATAACAAACACCATTCATTGTGTAGGGCTACGAGAGCACCCTCAAGCCGGAGTAAACAAGCTCCACAACATCATAAAGGAATCACACAAGATGCAAACAACATCCTTTGTCACACCATAGAGAGTAATTCCGGAGTTCATATAAAGTAACTCTAGAGTGCATAGTAATAGTTAACTTCACAATCTACAAGAGATCACGATCATAACCTACGCCAAGTACTACATGATGTACACACTGTCCACATTACATCATGAAGGAGGAATAGACTACTTTAATAACATCACTAGAGTAGCACATAGATTAATAGTGATACAAAGCTCATCATATGGATCTCAATCATGCAAGGCAATTCATGAGATCATTGTATTGGGGTACATGAGAGAGAGATTAACCACATAGCTACCGGTAGAGCCCTCAGCCTCGAGGAAGAACTACTCCCTCCTCATCATGGGAGACAACAGCGGTGATGAAGATGGCGGTGATGTCGATGGAGATGCCTTCCGGGGGCAATTCCCCGTCCCGGCGGCGTGCCGGAACAGATACTTCTGTCCCTCGAATCTTGGCTTCGCGATGGCGGCGGCTCTGGAACTTTTCTCGTATCGTGGCTTATTCCTTTAGGGTTTTCGCGACGGAGGCTTTAAGTAGGCAGAAGGGCAGCCTCGGAGGAGTCCTGGTGGGGCCACACAATAGGGGGGCGCCCCACCCCTTGGCCGCGCCGCCCTAGCGTGTGGGGTCCCTCTGGTCTCTCTCCGGTGTTCTGGAAGCTTCGTGGAAAAATAAGATACTGGGCGTTGATTTCGTCCAATTCCGAGAATATTTCCTTACTAGGATTTCTGAAACCAAAAACAGCAGAAAACAGGAACTGGCACTTCGGCATCTTGTCAATAGGTTAGTTCCGGAAAATGCATCAAAACGATATAAAGTATGAACAAAACATGTAGGTAATGTCATAAAACTAGCATGGAACATAAGAAATTATAGATACGTTGGAGACGTATCAAGCATCCCCAACCTTAGTTCCTACTCGCCCTCGAGTAGGTAAACGATAACAAGGATAATTTCTTAAGTGACATGCTACCAACATAATCTTGATCAATACTATTGTAAAGCATATGAAGTGAATGAAGTGATTCGAAGCAATAGTAAAGATAATGACTAAACAACTGAATCATATAGCAAAGACTTTTCATGAATAGTACTTTCAAGACAAGTATCAATAAGACTTGCATAAGAGTTAACTCATAAAGCAATAGATTCAAAGTAAAAGGTTTCGAAGCAACACAAAGGATGATTAAGTTTCAGCAATTGCTTTCAACTTGTAACATGTATATCTCATGGATAATTGTCAACATAAAGTAATATAACAAGTGCAATAAGTAAACATGTAAGAATCAATGCACACAGTTGACACAAGTGTTTGCTTCTAAGATAGAAAGAAGTAGGTAAACTGACTCAACATAAAGTAAAAGAATGGCCCTTCGCACAGGGAAGCATGGATTACTATTTTTGTGCTAGAGCTTTTCATTTTGAAAACATAGAAACAATTTTGTCAACGGTAGTAATAATTCATATGTGTTATGTATAAGACATCCTATAAGTTGCAAGCCTCATGCATAGAATACCAATAGTGCTCGCACCTTGTCCTAATTAGCTTGGATTAACACAAATTATCATTGCATAACATATGTTTCAACCAAGTGTCACAAAGGGGTACCTCTATGCCGCTTGTACACAGGTCTAAGGAGAAAGTTCGCATTGGATTTCTCGCTTTTGATTATTCTCAACTTAGACATCCATACCGGGACAACATAGACAATAGATAATGGACTCCTCTTTTAATGCTTAAGCATTCAACAACGGATAATATTCTCATAAGAGATTGAGGATTTGTGTCCAAACTGAAACTTCCACCATGATTCATGGCTTTAGTTAGCGGCCCAATGTTCTTCTCTAACAATATGCATACTCAAACCATTTGATCATGAAAATCGCCCTTACTTCAGACAAGACGAACATGCATAGCAATTCACATGATATTCAACAAAGGTGTAGTAGTTGATGGCGTCCCCAGAAACATGGTTACCGCTCAACAAGCAACTTATAAGAAATAAGATACATAAGCTACATATTCAATACCACAATAGTTTTTAAGGCTATTTTCCCATGAGCTATATATTGCAAAGACAAGGAATGAAATTTTAAAGGTAGCACTCAAGTAATGTACTTTGGAATGGCAGAGAAATACCATGTGGTAGGTAGGTATGGTGGACACAAATGGCATAGTTTTCGGCTCAAGGATTTGGATGCACGAGAAGTAATCCCTCTCAATACAAGGCTTAGGCTAGCAAGGTTGTTTGAAGCAAACTCAAGTATAAACGGTACAACAAAGCTTACATAAGAAAATATTGCAAGCATTATAAGACTCTACACTGTCTCCTTGTTGTTCAAACACCTTAACCAGAAAATATCTAGACTTAGAGAGACCAATCATGCAAACCAAATTTTAACAAGCTCTATGTAATTCTTCATTAATAGGTGCAAAGTGCATGATGCAAGAGCTTAAACATGATCTATATGAGCACAACAATTGCCAAGTATCAAATTATTCAAGACATTATACCAATTACCACATGAAGCATTTTATGTTTCCAACCAAATAGCAATTAACAAAGTGGTTTTCAACTCCGCCATGAACATTAAAGATAGAACTAAGAACACCAGTGTTCATATGAAAAAGCGGAGCGTGTATCTCTCCCACACAAGCATGAATTTATTCAGAGAATGAAAATAACAAAACGAAAATAAAAACAAATAGACGCTCCAAGTAAAGTACATAAGATGTGACTGAATAAAAATATAGTTTCACTAGAGGTGACCTGATAAGTTGTCGATGAAGAAGGGGATGCCTTGGGCATCCCCAAGCTTAGATGCTTGAGTCTTCTTGAAATATGCAGGGATGAACCACGGGGGCATCCCCAAGCTTAGACTTTTCACTCTTCTTGATCATAGTATATCATCCTCCTCTCTTGACCCTTGAAAACTTCCTCCACACCAAACTCAAAACAAACTCATTAGAGGGTTAGTGCATAATAAAAAAATTCACATGTTCAGAGGTAACACAATCATTCTTAACACTTCTAGACATTGTCCAAAGCTACTGGAAGTTAATGGAACAAAGAAATCCATCAAACATAGCAAAACAGGCAATGCGAAATAAAAGGCAGAATCTGTCAAAACAGAACAGTCCGTAAAGACGAATTTTTTTGGGGCACTTAACTTGCTCAGATGAAAAATCTCAAATTGAATGAAAGTTGCGTACATATCTGAGGATCATGCACGTAAATTGGTAGATTTTTCTGAGTTACCTACAGAGAATTCTACTCAAATTCGTGACAGCTAGAAATCTGTTTCTGCGCAGTAATCCAAATCTAGTATCAACATTACTATCAAAGACTTTACTTGGCACAACAAGGCAATAAAATAAAGATAAGGAGAGGTTGCTACAGTAGTAACAACTTCCAAGACACAACAAAACAGTAGCAAAATAAAGACATGGGTTATCTCCCAAGAAGTGCTTTCTATATAGCCATTAAGATGGGCTCAGTAATTTTAATGATGCTCACATAAGGATGAGAGTTGAAGCAAAAAAGAGAGCATCAAAAAGAAAATTCAAAACACATTTAAGCCTAACCCACTTCCTATGAAAAGGAATCTTGTAAATAAACAAGTTATTGAAGCATGAAGCCACTATTATAGAAAGACAAAGCAAGTGCAACTTCAAAATTCTCAACATAAAGAGGGGAAACTTAATATTATTAAGATGCATATAGACATGTTTCCCTCTCTCATAATAACTTTCAGTAGCATCATGAACAAATTCAACAATATAACTATCACATGAAACATTCTTATCATGAGCTACATGCATAAAATTATTACTCTCCACATAAGCATAATCAATTTTATTAGTAATAGTGGGAGTAAAACTACCATAACCATCATTGTAATCATCATAAATTGCAGGCATGGTATAATCATAATAACTTTTATCCTCCATAGTAGGTGGCACCAAAATACCACTATCATTATAATCATCATAGATAGGAGGTAAAGTATCATCAAAGAAAATTTTCTCCTCAAAACTTGGGGGACTAAAAATATCATGCTCATCAAAACCAGCTTCCCCAAGCTTAGAATTTTCCATAGCATTAGCAACAATGGTGTTCAAAGCATTCATACTAATATCATTCCCATTAGCATGCATATAAAGTTCCATGGGTTTTTTAATTCTCTCTTCAAACACATCATGTCCTAATTCAAGATAAAATTCATAAAGTTCTCTTATTTTGTTGTTGTTTTCCATTAAGCCTAACTAGTGAAAACAAGAAACAAAAAGATATAATTGCAGGATCTAAAGGAAATACCTTCGAGCACTCACACACCGGCAATAGTGCTAGGAAATAGCTTAGTAGTCGGAGGATGTGAATACCTTTTACTTTACCTCCCCGGCAACGGCGCCAGAAAATAGCTTGATGTCTACGCACGCTTCTATTGTTGTAGACAGTGTTGGGCCTCCAAGAGCAGAGGTTTGTAGAACAGCAGCAAGTTTCCCTTAAGTGAATCGCCCAAGGTTTATCGAACTCAGGGAGGTAGAGGTTAGAGATATCTCTCTCAAGCAACCCTGCAATTAAGATACAAGAAGTCTCTTGTGTCCCTAACACACCTAATACACTTGTCAGATGTATAGGTGCACTAGTTCGGCGAAGAGATATTAAAACGCAGATGATATAGATGGTGGTAGACGGTAATTGCGATATGAAGTAAATATTGCAGCAAGTAAACATGCAGTAGAACAGTAAGTAAGCGGTGTTTGCAGTATTGGAAACAAGGCCTAGGGATCCTACTTTCACTAGTGGACACTCTCAACATTGATCACATAATAAATAAGTTCTCTTCCTTTGTACTACTTTCAAAGACTCTATTGTTGGATAACAAACACCATTCATTGTGTAGGGCTACGAGAGCACCCTCAAGCCGGAGTAAACAAGCTCCACAACATCATAAAGGAATCACACAAGATGCAAACAACATCCTTTGTCACACCATAGAGAGTAATTCCGGAGTTCATATAAAGTAACTCTAGAGTGCATAGTAATAGTTAACTTCACAATCTACAAGAGATCACGATCATAACCTACGCCAAGTACTACATGATGCACACACTGTCCACATTACATCATGAAGGAGGAATAGACTACTTTAATAACATCACTAGAGTAGCACATTGATTAATAGTGATACAAAGCTCATCATATGGATATCAATCATGCAAGGCAATTCATGAGATCATTGTATTGGGGTACATGAGAGAGAGAGATTAACCACATAGCTACCGGTAGAGCCCTCAGCCTCGAGGAAGAACTACTCCCTCCTCATCATGGGAGACAACAGCGGCGATGAAGATGGCGGTGATGTCGATGGAGATGCCTTCCGGGGGCAATTCCCCGTCCCGGCGGCGTGCCGGAACAGAGACTTCTGTCCCCCGAATCTTGGCTTCGCGATGGCGGCGGCTCTGGAACTTTTCTCGTATCGTGGCTTATTCCTTTAGGGTTTTCGCGACGGAGGCTTTAAGTAGGCGGAAGGGCAGCCTCGGAGGAGTCCTGGTGGGGCCACACAATAGGGGGGCGCGCCCCACCCCTTGGCCGCGCCGCCCTAGCGTGTGGGGCCCCCTGGTCCCCTCTGGTCTCTCTCCGGTGTTCTGGAAGCTTCGTGGAAAAATAAGATACTGGGCGTTGATTTCGTCCAATTCCGAGAATATTTCCTTACTAGGATTTCTGAAACCAAAAACAGCAGAAAACAGGAACTGGCACTTCGGTATCTTGTCAATAGGTTAGTTCCGGAAAATGCATCAAAACGATATAAAGTATGAACAAAACATGTAGGTAATGTCATAAAACTAGCATGGAACATAAGAAATTATAGATACGTTGGAGACGTATCAACGTGCGAGCACAACTCGCGAACGCTAACCCTCAACATGATGATTGCAAGCACCAATGCCTAAGTGGCTGATGATGATTCCCCTGGACCACTCCAAGCTATCTCCCTACCCAGCCAGCCCAAAAACAACAAGGAGGATCTGACATGCTAGCCTAGACCTTCCAGCAGAGGGGCCAAGGCCGAGGCCGAGGTAGCGGCCGTAGTGGCGGAGGCTGTCGGGGCTAGCAACACAGTGACGAGGTCACGCCTGCCGGAACTTGCACTCCCCAAACCTTCGAGGGGTACTAGGATATGCCTTGTCTGGCTCACCTCGATGCCAACGGCAAGTCCACAAACACCAACCGCAACTGCAAGCTCGTCAACAACCTCAAGGCGGATCCGAAGCTAGCTACAAGCACGCCTGGAAAAATAGGTCGAGCGGCAAGGGCAGAAAAGGGAAAGAAGAGGTCAAGGAACACAACGACATGGATGAGGATGAACCTTATCTAGAACCCAAAGGGGATACCGCATGCAAGTACAAGAATCCCCATGAAAAGAAAAGCGATCCAGCTTTCCACACCTTACTTGGTAGGCCATTAGCGAAGGCAAAAAAAATCCGCCTTGCGGTCCCTCAATGTCATAGTGCCAAAAGTCTCTCAATACGTCAAGTGGTCGGAAAATCCAATCACTTGGGATCGCACAGACCACCCGGAGTTGAATCCTAAGTAACACTATGCCCTGGTCTTCAACCCTAGGATCGATGGCTACGACCTCTCCGAGTGCCTCATGGATGGCGGAGCCAGCCTCAACATCATGTTCCAATAAACGCTGAAGAAGATGAACCCGTTGGAAACATAGGTCAAGCATAGAAACATGGAGTGTTCCACGGAGTGGTTCCGGGTAGAAAAGCAAAATAATTGGGCAACATCACACTTCCTGTGGCCTTCGACGATGTTAATAATTTTCGCGAAGAAAGGGTCACATTTTGAAGTTGTAACTTTCAAGAGTTCCTACCACATGATCTTTGGTAGGTCCTCCTATCACAAGTTCCATGCAAGGGCATGATAACTCTACAATGAGACGAAGATACCAGGACCAAACGTTATTATCACTGTCCATGGTAACTACAGTAAAGCACATGAGTGCGAAGAAGGTGAAGCCACATTTGCTAAATCAGTCCTCAACACAGAAGAGCTGAAGGATATGAGGAGCCAGGTGGATCCGATAGAGATGTCCGCCCTCAAGAAGAATATTTAAAAACAAAACTCCTCGTTCAAGGCTGCTGCTAGTACCAAGCGGATGGAGCTTATTGATGGAGATTCCACCAAGACCACCACCATTGGAGCAACCATGGATCCGAAATAGGAAAGCGCACTTGTCGAGTTCCTGCGCAAAAACAAAGATATCTTCACATGGAAGCCTTCTAACATATCCGGAGTACCTAGGGAACTCACCGAGTACTAACTCAACAGCAACCCCGGTGCAAAGCTAGTGAAGCAAGATTTGCAACGCTTTGGAAATAAAAAGGGTGTGCCATAGGAAAGGAACTAGCTAAACTCTTAAATAAAAGATTTGTTACAGAAGTTATCCATAACTATTGTGACGTGGGCATTACCCTTCGGGTAACCGACATTGCCCTACCCTATACGATCTAGCTGGAGGCCCATGAAGGTACTCAATGACAAGACGGGCCACTTGGATGGCGCAGCGGAAGATTCCTTGGTGGGCAAGACAAGGAAGGAGCCAAACAAGGAAAGTTTAGAGATAGAACTACTGTAAACCTAGTCGTACTCCGTCAGATCTCTTGAGACCTGGCCTCCTATATAAAGGCCAGGAGAGGGGCTGCCGAGGGACACGATCAATCTTAGCAATCTTAGCCACCAGAAGTTTAGAGCTAGGTCGCTGCAGCACTTAGCCTCTCGACGAGATCTTAGCCGAACCCTTCGGCACCCCATTGTAACCCAATATTCTCATAATCAAGATCAGACAGGCAGGACTTAAGGGTTTTACCTCATCGAGGGCCCCGAACCTGGGTAAATCGCTCTCCCCGCTTGTCTGTGAACCGATGTCTCGTGTCAGCTTACAGGATTCCATCAACCCTAAGCCCCTATCGGAGGGCATTGCCGAGGAGTACCCTCGACAATTGGCGCCGTCTGTGGGAATACTGAAATACTAAAAATGTGCATCGATTACACTGGCTTGAACAACCATTGTCCAAAGGATCCGTTTCTCTTGCCCTGCATTGACCAAGTCATTGACTTGACGGCCAAATCGGAAACTCTGTTTTTTCTTGGCTTGTATTCCGGGTACCATCACATTAGGATGCAATAATCCGAGCAGTCAGCTACTTTGTTCATCACTCCTTATGGTACTTACTGCTATATCAACATGCATTTTGGTGCCTCCACAACCAAAATTTTCAGAATGTACATGCTTATGTCGACGATATCGTGGTGATGTCCAGGAAAGGAAACGATCTCATCAGCGACCTCCAAGAAACCTTCGACAACCTCCAGAAGTACAAGATGATGTTTAATCCGACCAAGTGCGTCTTTGGCGTCCAACCATAACACTCATTGGTTTTCTTATTTCACACTGTGTCATTGAATTTAACCCAGAAAAGATCAAGGTTGTCCTAAACATCTCAAGACCAACTTGCCTGAATGACATACAACGAATCATAGGGTGTGTTGCATCAGTTAGTTGATTTGTTAGTCGACTTGGCGAGAAGGTGGTAACACTATACAAACTACTGAAGAAAGCAGACACATTTGTCTGGGACAATGCTGCCTTGCAGGATTTGAAGAGAATACTCTCATCCGTCCCCATATTGGCAGCTCATGTGGATTCGGAACCAATGTTCCTCTACATGGCAGCTACCAATAGGGTCATCAACATAGTCATCGTGGTGGGGCGAAAGGAAGAAGCCCATGAGTATTGAGTACAACGACTAGTGTAACAGCATTACCCTCACTTTCAAAAGCTGGCAAGTGGAATTTTCCTAGCTAGTCCGAAGCTTAGACAATACTTACAAGAGCATCTTATGACAGTTGTGAGAAAAGCTCCCATGTCCACCATCATCAACAATTCCGACACACGGGCAAAGTAGGGAAGTGGGGAATTGAAATTTCCGCCTTCAATATCAACTACAAGCCAAGGGACGCTATCAAGTCACAAGTTCTAGCAGATTTCATCGCAGATTGGACTGGAGCTCCTTCTGACACACCGGTGTCGGAACCAGAAACATGAGTCATGCACTTTGATGGATCCAAGCAACATCAAGGCTCGGGGGCTGGCGTCACCCTGAAATAACCTACGGGAGAGGAACTAAGATATGTGCTCAAGATCCACTTAAGCT
This sequence comes from Lolium perenne, assembly GCF_019359855.2. Classification (NCBI taxonomy): domain Eukaryota; kingdom Viridiplantae; phylum Streptophyta; class Magnoliopsida; order Poales; family Poaceae; genus Lolium; species Lolium perenne. Next base: position 81,124,737 of record NC_067249.2, read on the forward strand.
TCAACGCTACAAACAACATCACGGAATACGAAGTCTGCTACATGGAATGCGCATCACAAAGGAGATCGAAATCAAACGTATCATATGTTGTGGAGATTCCGACCTAGTAGCACAACAAGTGGCCGAAACCCGGAATGCCAAAAATTCCATCATGGCGTCTTATAGAGACGAAGTTGACGAGATGGCCCAGTGTTTGCTCGGATATGAAGTCAAGTACGTTAGAATAGACGACAACAGCACATCAGATATGTTATCTAAGCTCGGATCCGGTCAGAAACCAATTCAACCCTGAATTTTCCTTGAGCATTTACGGGTACCATCCGTCCAGGACACATACCCGTAAAATCCAGATAGAGCGAATTATCTGGCCAAGTAAGTAATGCTTGTAACCCCGTGTTGGACAACGGCATACATGGAATACCTAACTAATCAGAAGCTGTCTAAAGACGAAGTTCTAAGGAGACATGTCATCCAAAGGGCAAAGTCCTACACAATCATCAATGGACACCTCTACAAGCGGAGCACATCATGAATGTTCCAGAAGTGCGTTTTCCAGCAAGATGGCATTGGGATACTTAGGGAAATTCATCGTCTTGACTGCAGGCATCATACCACTCCCAGACCCCTGGTGTAAAAAGCTTTCCCAACAAGGCTTTTATTGGCTCACCACGAACAAAGATGCGGAGGAAATTATCGAACATTGTTGTGGGTGTCAGTTCTATGCAAGACAGCCCCCGCACCAGCTGCAGAGCTGCAGACCATCCCTATCACTTGGCAGTTTGTGGTCTTGGGCCTAGACATGGTCGGAAAACTGGAGAGAGTATCAGCACTAAAATTCGTCAGAGACCTCGTGGTAAGATTTGGTCTCCCACACAACATCATTATGGACAATGGCACATATTTTGCGGTCAGAGAATTGAAGGGATATTGTGATGACGTTGGAATCAGGCAAGACCTTGCATTTGTGGCACATCCACATTACAATGGAAAGGTCAAACGAGCCAACGGTATTATCTTCAGCGGACTCAAACATCGACTTGAAGACCATTGCGTCGCGCTGCATGAGCTTTGGTGGATGAGTTTCTAACCAAAATGTCTCTATCCAAAATAGAAAAGCAGTTCTTCTATGGAAGGATGATGAAATCAGAGAAGATTTATACCCATGTCTATATTATTTTGCAAAACGTCAAGATATTACCATGAAAGAAGCTTGTACAGTCACAAGTGAAAATATGTACAGCATGTTGCACCTTCCATTGTCCATTGTTGCTCATGAGAAAATGCATAGCCTACTAAAGAAACTATTGCTCATGAGGAAATGCACAGCCTACAAGATAAACTAAATGGGATCCCAGCCAGTGAAAATTGTGATGAGTGGAAATTTGCATGTTCAGATTACTTCTCTACCAAAACAAAGTTTACATAGCTTTAATGTTGGAATTATGTGTCCTGCAACTATATTAAAGATTAGCTGGAATTATTTTATATGGAATACCTCATTGTAAAGATATGCATTTACTTGGCATGGAATTAAATATACTTGCTGGAATATACTTAGTGCACGATCATGTCTAAGGAAGCTGGTCGATTATCAATGGAATACAATATATTGTGTATATATTGGAAATACTACCCGGGTACATTGATAATTGGAAGGAACCTGGTCATGGATTAGGTTACGGCCCTAATAGCGACCTGCATGATTAATGGAATTTAGACATGATCATGGCGCATTGCTCACAAATGCGTGTTCCAGGGACGAAACGGGTAGAATCCGTTAACAGACAAATTATATCGTGGTTGGTATTTTGATCTGGATTCTATCCCGGAAACTAGTTTAAAAAACTAGGAATCTTATCTGTATAAGAGGTGGACTCTTTGGAAAGACAGTATAAGAAGGTCCCTACCCCCTAGCCTCAAATATGCGAATTGTGAGCGGCACCACGTATAAGCTTAGAGGAATAGGGGGTAGACCAAAAACCTAACATTGGTATCAAAGCCAGATAGGGGTGGCCGCCGGAACCCTAATTCGATCGTCAATTCTGCGGTCGAGCCATTGCGGTGTTGTTCCGCTGAGCGCTCGTCTCGGCTAGATCACGCCTTAGATCGCCGCTGGTATATGTGTCGGTTTTATCCGTCTGCTACTCAGATCGCACGCTGCTGGTGCTGCGGTTGATCGCTGTCGCTCTTGGTCGAGGCTCGTCAATTCCTCATCCACAATCCCTGCTCGATTGTGCAGCATATGTCGCTGCGCTGGTTATCTCCACTCGGCCATACCCGCGCGGAATCGATCGCCGCCTGGATGTATCACCCGAAATTGCTTCTCCGCTGCGTGTTGGGCTGATACCCGTATGTGGATACGAAGAAGACAAAGGGGAATACTTGCCACGATCCACCAAAGGAACAACTAGCAGCAACAAGATTCGCTTGATATTCTTCACGTGAAGCTGCTTCTTCAATTCTTGCGCCCGCTGATCGAGGATGCTTTAAGTTGTTGTTTTCGTTCAACCGACAAGCCCGCTCCGCCTAGCAACTCATCTCGTCATGCTCGTGGATCGGTGGAGATCCGGCACCTTGCTACTCTCTGCCGAGATTGATTACCTGTTGAGTTCGTCAGTCAGATGGGGAACTTCAAGGTTTCAGGCCTAGGCGTGCAGAAAGGACAGTCTCGCTAGCCGTGTATAATCGCAGCTGACTCTCGCTTCCGTTGCTGCTCCGCAAAGAATCGAGAGGAAGAAAAGTAGAGAAAGCCTATCTTCATTATACTCGTGAGTAAACTGATTTAAAACTCTAGACCCTCGCGTGGTCTAGGAGGAAAAGGGAACTCTAAAATTGCTGCCCAGTATTTTAGACTTTTAGTACGGAATTGCACTACGTACAATACTCAATGTTGCTGCTAGTTGATAATCTTTTTAGTACGTCCATTGTAGCTGCTATAGTTGATGAAGAAGACAACATGATAAAATTAATGCTCCCGGTGTGTATGAAGCATGCATGATTTCAAAGGCAACGATTTCAAGAATTGGATCGGAACTGCTTCCGCAACTCTGAATTTGATCAACCCGTCTGTCTACAGTCTACAGTCTGCACTAACCGGCGGTGTACTCTCGACACATCATCTTACTCCGGAACTTTGGACTTCACGGATCGTCACATGCACACCACCGGACACTGCTTGATGGCCGTACATTTCGGCGTTTCATCAGCGCGTGTATATGTTGGAAGAACCACACACACACACTTGCAAGTCTGGAACAGTCATGCCACCCAGTCAACTTCGTGAAAGTCATAACAAGGAAAAGGCATCCACTCCTTGGAATAATTCCAGTTTACATGTAGCAAAAAAAAAATTGAGGAGGACTTCAGATCATGAACGCATTTGGAGATGATTATACAATGGTATTTACTGTTGTCACCGAATTATGCAGAGACGTATGCATTATCTCGAAAGGATTTTTATTTTATTTTGGTGATGTGGTCCATTCTTGGCATCACTTAGTTTTGGAGGAAAATGGGAAGCACTCCATGGAAAAGGAATTCAACTCTTTAGTGGAAGGAAATTCGTTGGTTTGATCATGAATTAGATGGAATTCCTAGGACACAGGTCCGTCGAGCTGTACACGTTATCTTCAGCTGCTCAAAAGTTGGCATGGGAAACTTCCATATACTATTTGGATTTCTACTTCAGCTGTGTCCTTGTGCTTAATAGCTGTTACATATGCTGCAAGGAAAGAAGGAAGAAGAGTAACTATTGCTGCCGTGATAGGACTGCTGCACAATCTGGAAAAGAATATTTGGGCGAGTTTTCTATATTATGGAAAGGAAGAGTGGAAAAATTACTCAATGGATATTTGTGCATTATCGATTTTAATACAATGGTTAGTTTTCTCTTGATGATCCATTGGAAGTTGGCAACACTAATTGCCTATTTAGAGAAGATAACTCCATATGGAGGAATACTAATAATATGGACAGATTCTTGAAATTTTATCATAGCTGATTTATGACTTTGTCGCATATCAAGGAACTGAATTAACTAGCATATTAATTCTGGAATTCTAAACTTCAGTTGGAGGATTATGATACTTTATCAACATTTTTATGGAACTTTTGGATACTCCCACTAGAGTTGAAAAGTCTTTGTTATGTTATGAACATCTACTGAAGTGGAAAATCAGTTCATCAAAGGATTTAAAGGTTTGAAAAACTGATTGGTGGAGGAAGTACACTTCAGGAATATTTATTGAAACTTATCTAAAGAGCATGGAATTATTCACCATTGTATTATGGTGTATACTCCACAGTAGAAAGGAGGATTATAACACTTGGTTCTTTCCTGGATTGTTTCGAAAAGGAATGATATACTGCTTTATTCTACAATTCATTATCTTCACCGTCACTGTTTATGTTTTATGGTCTGGAAGGGCATTTTCAATTTATATTTTGACGGTTTGGAGATGATATTCTAAATTACTACTAAGCAGAACTTTATTGGAGAATCTAGTCCGGAATTTAGTAATGACCCTAAAAGAAACTACAAGTCAAACTTCTGCTTTGGGCAAGTGGGAGGAATTACCTGGAATATCATGTTTGGATAATAGTTATGTTTTGCTTGGGGAAGCCACTCTAAGTTTAGAGGAATATCTTAAGTCTCTTATGAAAGCTTACATATTTTTAAATATGTCAACTATGGGTGGAAGAAATGTGGGAAATAGACTCATTGAGGAAGAAGGGAGTTTAGGAACTTGTTATCCTACCAAAACAACCGCAAACTCATTGTTTGTAAGTGGGTTTTCTTCATTTACACGGAAAATTGGCTTGTGGGATATTATATTGCTATTCATGTTAATTGATTCCTTACACAAAGGAAATCATACTTTGTGGAAACTCTTTTCCTGGAATTTAGGGTAAGAGGAAATAAAGATATTTTTTTAACTAGATTAATTTATATTCTTGCAACAAGCTTCACATCAATGGAATAGTAGGTCATATGGTTTTCTAGATGAAGGAAGACGATCATCGATAAAGAGAAGTGTAAACCATTATGCATTATATTATAGATGCTAATGGTATTTTGTTTTTTTTGAATTGATAAAGTCACATTGATGGAATTGAAATCACGGTTATCTTCTTACTTTCTTATGAAAGGGAATTGTACTCAGTGAGGAATTTAATTGTGTTAAATTCATGAGGAAAAAGAAGAAAATGGTATTGGAACTTTTATGTATTATCACTATATATAATAATACCTTATTTCTGAAGATCATTGCTGCATTCAAGCAGTGGAAAAAAAAACATGTGGTTAAATGAATCTCACGCATCAAGTTTCTGGAAAGTGCATCACAACCTATCGCTCTTCACTTGTTCTGAAATTTCTTGGAAATGTATACATTGAGGAAATTAGTATTGTATCCATGTGGCATGAAGTAACTCCAGGTACGTATATTTGCTTTTGTTTTTTTGTTTTTAATACTGTTGTGGTGCAGGTGGTTTACTGATTATAACTAGTTGAATGCCCGTGCGTTGCCACGGCCTTTTATGTTTATTTTGTCATAAAAATTTCACATGAAATGCATGTAACAAACATGAAATAACAATACTTTAATACCAGTGCCATGGATCAATAAAGACACATTTATATATAGGAATCGGTCCCTAATTCGAGCCACCATCCTTTCCTCTGTTATGAAGAGACAAAACCAACCATTTTAGCCTACCATGGGAACGAATTTCGTAGACGACAAAACTTTCAAACATTGTACAGACGGTAGGGGGAGGGCGATGATGCAGCGCTGACGGCGGCGTGACCGAGGTGGTTCTAATAGAGCATCAAATGAGAATCGCATTACCTTGATCTAATGAGGTGTACGACATGAGATGTAGTCGATCGAGATTGTCAACGTAGGGATATGTCAAACCCATCGGCCAGTCCATGATGTACGAGGAATTAGCCTCGCCAGAGGACCTGAGGACGATAAAGCAGAGGCAGCCTGGGTGGAAGACATGAAGGAGTTCCTACTTCCTAGGCGGGGGCGATAGTGAATTGAATTGATTGCAGATGCGGCGGTGTTTCCGTGTCGGGCACGGAGGGAGACCAATGATAATTGAGATTTGGTACAATAGTATTATTTAGGCTAGATATTGTACCGAGTAGCATATTTGGTACAAGGGAGGAGGCAAGTAAATATTGATTTGATAGGAATCGGATGCCGATTTCAGCTTCCCATTGGACCTATGTTTATCCGTTAGATTAGAAGCACCTGGACCCTACGATTGAAGCAGCTCCGCACATTTAGTTGCATGAATTATGGACCGATTGATTGCTTACTACCACGTTATTTTTTTTGAGATAAACTGCTGCGATATATTAAACGGCACACTCAGGTGCTAACACAGTTACAAGAAAGTGTGGAGGATCAATCTCCCTCACCTCATAGCACTTATTCTCGCACCCAAACCGAGCTAAGTAATGCGCGATCTTGTTACCAGTACGACGCACATGCCTAACAGAGTGATCCCGTAATGCGTCTCCATCCCACCGGTCAGAGTTCCCAAAATACATAGTACGTGGGTTTTCCTTTCTTCCTCTAACCACTCATAGTTGCTGATTTTTAGGAAACTAATTCCCGACTTAAAGGAATTTACTAATTACTTTAGATCTTCTATTACGTTATGCTGAAGCAGGCTCTGGTCCAACCTTATTTTGCTATTTCTACGGAAATAACGTGTGCTTCAAACACTACATGATTTTGTTTCCTTGATTCAGCTTACAAGAAATATTCATGTATGTGCTTCCTGCGTAACCAAAATTTGCTTCCATGCACCATAAAATTGGCTTCCATGTAAAGAAAAGAAAGAAATATTTATATTTAATAGTAAAGATTCATATATATTCATATACTTTTTTTTGAAACCATATATATTCATATACTTTGTTTCCTTCAGAAGCACATTTTATTTCCGAAGAACTTGCTCAAAGGTGAATGAAGCATGCTTCAAACACATAAAAGTCGGGTTTCCATACACCGTAAATTTGGCTTCCATGTAAATTTCAAAAAATATTTATATTTAATAGTAAAGATTCATATCTATTTATATACTTTGCTTCCTTCCGAAGAACATTTTATTTCCAAAGAACTTGCTTCAAGGTGAACGAAGCATGCTTAACACAATACTTGTTTAAAAAAATATCACAATAGCGCTTCCAACAACTACAAAATTTCTTCAATCTGAAAAGGTTTTTCTTGGCTTGATCAATATGATCATCGACGCTTGTAATTTACATGCGCTTCTAACAAATTGGGTAATGTTTTGAATCAATAAAAAATTTGCTCCTCGAGAACTTGCTTCAATGAACAATTTGGTAACAACGTATATCAGTTCGCTTCATACATAAATGATTACAATCAACGCACATGATCTGGTACAGTTTGATTTGTCGACGCCCTCAATCAGCAGGACTGCACCACACATGTCTCTTGACGTACACTTACCCAACGATGCTGCTGGGAAATTATCACGGAACATGTGGCGACACAAACTTTACCATGCTTGGGATCAACAGCAAGATAGACGACGGCGCTTATTGGTATATCTCATTGTCGTGCTTCCACCATGCGGCAGCCGGCCACACATGACCGAGAATGTCTTGTATAAAATAGAAACACATGTGAGAAACAAAGTATCATGGTCTGCATAGTATGAAAAAGAAGTGCAGAACTAAGCTCACCGACGCACAACACACAAAGGTGGAGATCCCTGAGCATATATGACTTGCTCACCCGCGGCAGCACCTCCACACCATGATCGAGTGGAAGAGGTCTCCCACCCGGTGCTGATCCACGAAGGGGAAAGTCAAGCCTGGTCAGCCCCATGTTAAACTGTGCCCGAACCACTGGCCATAGCAGCCACAATCAAGGATTCCCAACGACAAATCCAGGCGGCAAAAGGAGGCGTAGATGTCGATCCAGGTGAAGTAGAATGTCGCGTGTGGGATGGTAGGGTGCAGTGCATTTGGGAGAACAATGGCGGCTCAGCAGGGAAAGCTTCGTCGACATCTGCGATTTGGGGGAGAAGAAACGGACAATTCCGGATGTAAATAGGCCTCATGCAGGGTTAGTGGGCCATTTTATTTTTCTACGTGATGCTGAGTAGATGCTCAGGGGCGTGAGATGGAATACATAATCAACGATAGCCAGCCGGTCCGATGAATCCATTCTCATCGAACTCTGTTGTATAGTGTTTACCGATTTGATACGATAGACGGATAGTGAGCTGAAGGAAATAAATGCAGAGCGCTTGAAAATATTTTCGATCTAATTTGTATCGTGATTGATTGAGACCATAACTGCCGTGAGTGTTTGGAATGTCTGAGATTTTTCCGAGGCAAGGGAATATATCTTTCCTAATTAATTGATAGTGTGATTGATTATGCCATGATTGCTACGAAATTAGATCGGACGAAGCGGAGTAGGGAGAATAGATTGGATGGTCAGGATCTTTTCAATGACGACCACCAAAGTACGTTGAGTGTCAAACGACCAACTTCCATTTAATAGTAAAGATTGTGCTACATGTGGAATTTCATTTATTATTTGCATTGGATATTGAGGATGGTTATCATCTATTTAACTCGATGTGGAATTTTTCATTATATTGATGTGATGTGATGGGGAATGATTGATGCGGAACTTACTCGAGGAAGTAACACTCGAGGTGCCTATCCTGTGGAATTTTTACTTGAGGAATTAAGTCTCGAGGTGCCAAAAATGGCCACGCCAAAATATTTTGGCTTGGCGGAAATTAAGGTCTCAAGAAATCTTAATTGTCACAGCAAGCAAACATATTGTGGGAATACATCACCACATATTTCTCTAGATTTTATATATAGTATTAATATGCTTACTGACAGGCCCGGGCGGACAGGTGTGCCACCAGTGCAGCCCGCACAGGGCCCCGGATTTTCGGGGGCCCCAAATTCGGCCCATTTACAATACAACAGATGGTTTTAAGCTGATAAAAATTATATGGTCACAGTAATATTCGATCTCTACACCACCACCAAGTGAAATAGGGTGGAGACGTTGAGCTAACCAACTATGCGATCGTGTTTTTGTGATGATGTACCTATCATTTAGATACCTTAGTTATCTCCAACAGATTAACCAACTTTCACCTTGATTTTTTTTTGGAATGTTAGACCCATTTTTCTATCTCGGCACAGGGCCCCAAATTTTGCCGGCCCGGCCCTGCTTACTGATCCCTTAACTAAGCTTCTTAGTTGGGGGTTATTTGGTAATCATGTTAAATCTACGGTTTGATGAATATTTGAATGATCGTTTTGGACAAGTGGGAGATGTTGGAATTATGTGTCCTGCAACTATATTCAAGATTAGCTGGAATTATTTTATATGGAATACCTCATTGTGAAGATATGCATTTACTTGGCATGGAATTAAATATACTTGCTGGAATATACTTAGTGCACGATCATGTCTAAGGAAGCTGGTCGATTATCAATGGAATACAATATATTGTGTATATATTGGAAATACTACCCAGGTACATTGATAATTGGAAGGAACCTGGTCATGGATTAGGTTACGGCCCTAATAGCGACCTGCATGATTAATGGAATTTAGACATGATCATGGCGCATTGCTCACAAATGCGTGTTCCAGGGACGAAACGGGTAGAATCCATTAACAGACAAATTATATCGTGGTTGGTATTTTGATCTGGATTCTATCCCGGAAACTAGTTTAAAAAACTAGGAATCTTATCTGTATAAGAGGTGGACTCTTTGGAAAGACAGTATAAGAAGATCCCTACCCCCTAGCCTCAAATATGCGAATTGTGAGCGGCACCACGGATAAGCGCAGAGGAATAGGGGGTAGACCAAAAACCTAACATTTAATTGGTGAATATGAAACACCTCAACCCCTGGGAGTTGCAATATGCCAAAACATAAATTCTTTGTGTGGCTACTGCTACATGGAAGATTAAACACTAAGGATCTTATGAAGAAGAAAAAACCTTTTTGTGTGGTGTGAAGAAAAAAACCTTTTTGTATGGTATTCAGATGGAAGATTAAACACCAAGGATTTTATGAAGAAAAACGTACTACTTCTACGCAGAGTATTTATGTGATACACCGCGAAAACTGAAAGCAATGCAACACGAAAAAGAAGGAAGTGCACTGCAATTGAATCGTCGTGTGCACTGCAGCGGAAGGCAGTCCAACGCGAGAGTGAAAGTTGTGCAGGGCGATGTACTGTAGTTGAACTGTCTCATGCACTACGCGAAGGGAGAATAGCCATAATACCATTAGTCAAAACCGAACTTGCCAAAATAGCACTGGAAAAAACCAAACTTGCTAAAATACCACTACAGTTTCGGTTTCTTGTGCCAAAATACCATTATGCACTAACTGAGACAAACACCAATACAAAAGACTTACATGCCCTTGCCTCTTCACACCCGATCAGCAACACTTTCAACAACAGCATGCATTTGGATAGCAATAACTCAGCAATATTTTCGGCACCACTTTTTCCCCTTCGGTACACTCTTCGGCTATCTACATTTGTCAAGTAGTACGACTGAACATCTATTTCTACACTGAAATCGCCCATGGATTCACGCTGGAACACACAAACAACAAAATCTAAATTTTCTGGCTGCAGTCTATATTCTCTGAACATTGAAAACCTAGGAGAAGAAGCATACGTCAGAGGATGCAGCAGTGCAGCGTCGGTCAGAGCTGGGAGGGGCGGGGTGAGCTGCGTGCCGGACGAGTACGGCAGGGCGCGGCGGTGGGTGCCTTTCCTCGCGTCACCGTGCAGGTCGCCTGGCCGAGCTTAGCCGCGTCGGGCTCGTGAGCCAAATGGGAGAGAACCGGCGCTGGGATTGGGAGGCCAGGCGGTGTTGGGATGCAACGGTCGGGCACAGAAGTAGAGCGGAGGGAGGGATTCAGAGAGGAGAGAGCCACAGCCGGCGCTGGGATTTGGCGGCCACGCGCGCCGCCATGGTCGGTTGTGAGAAGGAGACTCGATGTGGAAAATTTTGGTCTGGTCCGGTCAGTCATGGCTATCCTTTGGCTTAGTCTTGATGAGGGCAATTTGGGCATTCCAAAGAAACTGATAACCAACTCACGGTTTGACTAGCGTGATAACTTTGACAACTCACGGCAGTGGCATTGTGGCATCAAAAACCTAAGCGGCAGTGGTATTTTGGCAAGTGTGTTTTTTCCAGTGCTATTTTGGCAAGTTCGGTTTTAACTAATGGTGTTGTGGCTATTCTCTCCTACGCGAAAGAGAAGGCAGTGCAACACAAAAAAAAAAGTGGAACGCAAAACGGAAAGCAGAGCACTGCAATTGGAACCGCACTGTGCACAACGATCGAAGGCAGCGCAACACCATATAACAAGACAATGCACGAGAACACCGTGTCGTACGATGCAACCACATGACAGTGCAATGCAGTACAAAAAGACAATGCACTGCTAGAACATCGCGTCGTGCACTGTGTCCAAATGCGGTGCAACACAATACATAAAAGGCGGTACATGGGTAGTGCAGTAAGAGGACATCGTGCAATGCACTACAATCGCTGGGCAGAACAACATAGTATAAAAGGCAGTCCACTACCAGGACACTGTCATGCACTGTGTTCGAACAGGGCAACCTAGACACCAAAGCGGTGCAAAACAAATCATCAATACATATTAATATGAGATTTTATTTTAAAGATCTCAGCGCAACTAGCATAACCCTGGATCTCGATTTGGATGCTTCGTTTGAAGGATACCGTGTTTTTCATATTCGAATATACAAAAGAAAAGGGAAAAAGAACCCACAATCCTCTCCGTAGTGACCACATGTCGCGCCGGTGCCATGTGGACAGCAGCATCAACAGCGCGCAACCTCCACGCGACGTCCCTAGAGAGCATGTTTTGTTGTAATCAAAACATAAAATCTTTGTATATATGAACTTTTTTACTAATATAATAACTACGAATTTCGAACCTACCATCTTTGTCTAAGATTTGTCAAAATTAAAATGTATCTAGATGCTATTTAGTGTCCAGACTCCAGATACATTCGAATTTAAACAAATTTCACACAACTTCCATGGGACGGAGAGAGTAATACATTAGGACATAGATGTTCCTTTTCAAATAAGTATGACTAGCTTGACACGTTCTAAATATAATTAGAACTTGTTCTGCATTTTACTCATTGTGACCAAATTTTAGCAGTGGCATCTTGATATAGCCTCAATATTTTTATTTTTTACCTTGAGGGTAGCCTCGATATTTTGATCTTGTAAGAGCATCTCCACCGGCGCCCCCGATAGCAATTTGGAGGCCGAGAGCGAAAATGGGCTCGCACCGGCGCGCCCCAAACGGCGCCGGTCAATTTTGGAGCCCAATAGAATCGCCGGCAACCCCGTGCCGGCCCCTTCGCCAAGGGCCCAAAAATTGATTATCTTATCCCTCCTCCCCCGTCATTGCTGCAAAAACCCTAGAAAGTAGCACAATGTGGGATTCGTGGGAGGAGGCGGCGCTAGAGGCGGCCGTAGAAGTCGTGGAGGCGGACCCGCAGCTCGTAGAGTACGAGGCGTGGGAGGAGACGGCGCTAGCAGCGACCGTAGATGCCTATGTCGCGGACGAGCGGCAGGACCAGGAGGCGGAGCGGCGGCTGCGGGTGACCGAGGAGGCGCGACGGCGGCGGGTGGCGCGGCAGCCAGAGGAGGCGGAGCTGCGGCAGCGGGCGGAGGCGGAGCGGCTGGAGTTCCTGGAGGCGCGGCGGCGGCGGGAGGAGGTAACCCAGCGCCGTGGGAGGTGCGCCATCAGAGGGGGTGGGAGGAGCTTGCGCTGCAGCGGTTGCAGCGGGAAGAGACGCAGATTCAGAAGGAAGTCTGCGAGCGGCAGCGTTTGGCGGAGCTGCAGCTCCGCCTACAGAGGCAGGAGTTGGATCACCGTCGGCGACAGGAGGACCTGGAGCGGCAACTGCGTCAGAAGGCGTTAGCCGCGGATAGAGCCGCCTACTTGACGTTCGTGGCGGAGAGAGCAGGGGATCATCGACGGAGGATCACCGTAGAGAGAAGGGGAGAGACAACCGGAGAGAGCAGCGGGCGATCATCCACCTCCATAGAGCCAAGTGGCCAGTAGAGGTAGTAGGCTAGAGGTGAAGCGGGTTTCATATGTCATCCGGGGTTGAGGAGTGAGTAATGTTTTCATCGGATTTGCCCGAAAATATTATTCATTCATTGATCCTGAATGACATTAAAATGAAACTTTAAGCGTAATATGTAGTTTCTGTAAAAAAATATCTATCAGAGCCGCTGTTTTGGGGGCATCGGTGTGGGAACAGCTCGCCCAAATAGAGGATACAGTGCCGATGCCCTCCAAACGGAGATGCCACGGAGATGCCGGCATCTATTTGGGAGCTACCGGTGGAGATGCTCTAAGATAATCAATTAACTCAAATCAAAGTAATCCGTTTTGCTCAGTCCAACCCTTTGGCAAAAGGTAACAGAGTCGTGCTGTCGTGGTAGTCAGCTAGTGCATGCAGTGAGCATCCACATGGCATACGCAGCCAACACAGAGTCTTTTGACCAGGAATGGACCAAAGAGCAGATGCAAAGATGCCAGGAAGCTCAACCCGGATTCAAGAAATCATCAGCACGATGAAACCAAATTGTTCAAACCAGCAAAAGGAGAAATTCCGCGCTGCACATTTCTAACGCGAATACGCCATGAGTAGCAAGAGCTAAGAGCATCTCCACTCGTCCCCCCGAGGAGGCCCCCGGCGAGCGTTTTTTCCATCCGGACGGCGTAAATCGGCCCAGTCGCGCCCCCGGTTCCTCGTTTTCGTCCGGATTTGGGCCTAAATTCATCCGGCGATCCCACGCCCCCCCCGGCCCCCCGGGGAGCGCTCGGGGACTCCGGACGAGTGAAAAGCGGGGAAGGGCCCGATCTGTCGGTGACTCGACGCACGAACCCCACCGCCACGTCGCTCAAAATCTCCCCCACCCCTCGTATCTCTCTCGCCGCCGGAACCACCCCGCCGGCTTGTTGCCCAGATTGCGCCGCCACTCCTTCCCCACCTGCCTATATTCCGCCGTGTTTGGACGACGGCCTATCTGGCTGCTCTTCCGGCGGCCTGTTTTCCGGCCTGCTTGCTCGTCGTCGCTCGCGGCTCGGGTTGCCTCGACCACGCCCGTCAGGTGTTCGTCCATTTGCCTCGCCGGCCATGGACTCGGACGAAGAGGAGGAGCAGATGTTCGTCGAGCTTATGCAAGAAGAGATGGCAGCAGCCGCCCAAGACGACGAGCACATGATGATCCTTGGTTGCTTGGCAAGCATGTACGCCGGACTGGCACCTCGTCGGCGTGGTGGGTCGGCACGAGGTCGCCGGAAGTGCAAGCCGAGACAGCGAATGGAGGGCTACTGCATGTTGTACGCCGACTACTTCGCCGACAATCCATTGCACGGTGAGACTGTTTTCCGGCGTCGTTTCAGGATGAGCAGAAAGCTATTTCTGCAAATTGTGTATGCCATCCGCCACTTTGATCCCTACTTCAGATGCAAGGCGGATTGCACTGGTTTGGTTGGATTTTCGTCACTGCAGAAGTGCACAGTGGCTATGAGGATGCTGGCGTATGGAGCTCCCGGTGATACTGCAGATGACTATCTTCGGATGGCGGAGTCCACCGCCCTTGATTGTTTCTACCGGTTCTGCAGGGCCGTCATAGCAGTGTTCGGGGACTATTACTTGAGATCACCCACTGTCGAAGACACTCAGAGGATCCTTGCAACAAATGAAGCTAGAGGTTTTCCAGGGATGCTTGGAAGCATTGACTGCATGCATTGGCAATGGAAGAACTGTCCGTTTGCGTGGCAGGGAATGTACAAGGGTCACAAAAAAGGCTGCACTGTGATACTTGAAGCAGTGGCTACCCATGATCTTTGGATTTGGCACTCTTTCTTTGGTATGCCTGGATCCAACAATGACATCAACGTCCTAAACTGCTCCCCGGTCTTTTCCAAGCTTGTTGAGGGTCATGCTCCCCCGGTGGACTATGTGATCAATGGTCGGCACTACAACAAAGGATACTACCTTGCAGACGGTATCTATCCAAAGTGGGCAACATTTGTGAAGACGATCTCCAACCCTAGCACCCCCAAACTTTGCGAGTTTGTCAAGAAACAAGAAGCTTGCCGAAAAGACGTCGAGCGAGCATTTGGTGTCCTACAGCAGAGATTTGCTGTCGTCCGGTTCCCCGCTATGACTTGGTCCAAAGATCAGATGTGGGAGGTGATGAACTGCTGTGTGTGCCTACACAACATGATTATTGAAGATGAGCGAAAGCATCCGGTTCCTCTGGCTGAGCAAGAAGCACCATATGAGAGAGAGGGTCCTCTTGCACAGCCTAATCACCAGGTGCCTCCATCATGGGCCGCCTTCATTGCTATGCGTCAGGAGATTCGAGACTCTACAATGCACCAGCTGCTGCAAGATGATCTGGTGGAGCACATATGGAGGCTCCGAGGCAACGCCAACGCCGACGCCAACTAGTCTGTCTTAATTTGTTTGAAAAATTGTGAAATTTGTGTGCTTCATTTGTTTCAGCACTTGTTAAACATTGTACTGTTATCGCCGAATTTGTTTCAGCAATTTTCGTCCTCTTGTTTGCCGAACTTGTTAAATTTTATGTTGAATTTGTTTGAAATATGTCAAATGGTCGAGGTTGGGGGTTTCCTGCCGGGGGGACGGCTGGAACTTCGGCGCTCCCCACGCCAAATCTTCATCCAATCCGGACGAAAATTTCGCCGGATTTGGGCGTGGGGAGCGCCAACGAGTGGGGATGCTCTAACTAACTAGGCAATAGATGAACTGAACTACATTTTCCTGCGCAGATCATTCTAAGGTTACTCCTAACACAGAGCGATTTGTTCGTGGTTAAACAGATTCTACTTGTCCAGCACAGTCTCGTCGTCCTTTAGGAGGTCGTCGATGGAGTTGATCACAGCCGTCGTGGCATTCTCCTTTGCCTTCTCGACCAGCGCCTTGACAAGACTTGCGAGGCAGGAGTCGGCGTCGTCAGCGGCGCACTTGGGCATCAGGTGCTCCGCGACGTCGGCGGGGGTGATCTCGGCCTCGTCCAGCAGCGCCTCGATGTCGTCGAACAGAGGGTGTGCGTCGATGCCGTGGTAGTTCCTGGCGAGGAACCTGAAGGCCTCGAAGCAGCAGTAGGACATCTCGATGTGCTTGTCCATGCGGCCGCGGCGGATGAGCGCCGGATCGAGCTTCTCGACGTGGTTGGTGGTGAAGATGATGATGCGCTCGCCCCCGCAGGCCGACCAGAGCCCGTCGATGGCGTTGAGCAGGCCGGAGAGCGTGACCTTCCTGGCCTCCTCGTAGTCGTCGGGGCCCGGCGGCGGCGGCTTCTTCCTGTCGCGCTTGCCGGTGAATTCGGCGGAGCAGTCGATGTCCTCGACGACGATGATGGACTTGCCCTTGGTCTCGACGAAGAGGCGCTGGAGCTCGGCGTTGGTGGTGACGGAGGTGAGCTCGATGTTGTAGACGTCGTAGTCGAGGTAGTTGGCCATGGCGGCGATCATGGTGGACTTGCCGGTGCCCGGCGGGCCGTAGAGGAGGTAGCCGCGCTTCCAGGCCTTGCCGATGCGCGCGTAGTAGTCCCTGCCGTTCCGGAACGCGTCGAGGTCGTCCATGATGGCGCGCTTCTTGGCAGGGTCCATGGCCAGCGTGTCGAAGGTGGAGGGGTGCTCGAACACCACGTAGCTCCAGGAGGAGTTGTGCCTGCCAAGAAACACGCACGCGTCGAGCTGGTAATTAAGAGGAAGGAGAAATCGGTCCCCGAGGAGAGGAGGTCCGTGGAAGCTCACCGGTCGAAGGTGTTGGTGAAGAGCTTCTGGCGGCGGGTGCTGGCCATGATGGCGCGGCCCTCGCGGGAGACGTGGGGGAGGTAGGACTGGACGATGAGGTCGCGGTGGCGCTCGTGGAAGACGAGCCGGTAGGAGCGGCGGGGGACGGGCCCTCCAAGGGAGACGGAGTGCCACCAGACGGTGGCGCCTTGGAAGTCGTCGGCGATCTCCTCGTTGTGGTCCATGCTGAGGAGGAAGCGCTCGGAGCCGCGCGCGGCGAGCTCGGCCCGGAGCGACCTCGCCCGGGTGGCGCACTGGGCGCTGAGGTAGGCCTTGGCCCGGTCGTAGACGGCCCCGATGCCGTGGCGGCCGCCGCCGTCGTGGTCGGTGATGGTGATGGTGAGCCAGGGGTCGAGGAGCGCGACGAGCCAGCGCGCGTGCTGCCGCATGAGGTGGCCGAGGTAGTACTTGAAGACGGTGCGCGGGAGGAAGGGGCGGACCATGCTCCACACGAACATCAGGCCCGCCAGCGCCGACCCCAGGCTCGTCAGCGCCGATCCCAGCCCGGCGTACCGCTCCACCGCCCCCTTCGGCCGCGGCATCGCGGTGAGTCGGCGGAGGGTTGGGAGCGCCGCCGCCGGGGCTTGTGTGCGGCCGGGTTGGGGTTTTTGTTCCGAAAGTGCTGTGCGGGTGGCACCTGTCCTCCTCTTCTCCCCTAAAAAGTACTACTCCGGTCCGGGTGTTGGGCCTTGGCCCTTGGGCGGCTCCTCGGTTTTGCTTCGACGCGGTCGGGCGAGAGCAGGAATCGTCCCATCGTTGCCCTTCTATACGACAGGCTTCCGTCTGAGTTGTGACGTCAACGGCGTCAGGCGCTCATATACTTTTGACCAAATTCAACAGCAGAGCTTGCTTTGATTCCACGCAAAATTCCTGCGGGAACTCGAAGAGAACATTTCAGAACTGCACGCAGTAACTTCACCATGTAAGAGCATCTCCAGTCGCGTCCCTCAAAAAACGTCCGATATAAATGATTTGGGGAATGTTTAGGACCGCGCCGGATATAAAGAGACGAAAAATCTGTAAAAAAAGAGGCCATTTTCAGCCGCGTCCCTCAAACAGCGTCCGGATGCATGATTTTTAATAGAGGGGACCACTCCATGTGGAAAAAGTAGGTGAGATAAAGTGTGGGAAAAGAGAATTACATGTGGGGAGTAGGGGCTGCATGCATGCGTCCGGGCGCTGTTTTTGTGTCCGGCGTCCCCGGTAGAGACTCTATGTACAGATTCTCTACCAGGAACGCCGGACATAAAATGGGCGCTATTTAGCTTTGGAGGACGCGACTGGAACGCGATTTTCCCCATTTCTTGTCCACCGTCCCCCAAACGTCATTTGGGGGACGCAACTGGAGATGCTCTAATTACTCAAGGGATATCCTCTTTTTCTTTTGGGTATGACTATTTCTCAGTCGATAGAGAACTATCATCAAATTTTAATTGCAATTCTTATTGAAACTGTCAACTACCATGAATCACAGAGCAAATCAAATCTAACAGCGTAGAAATTAACTTACGAGCAGCTCAGAACTAGCAAATTACTTTTCTTTTAATATGGGCATCTCCAGCGGGTCGACGCATTTCGGACGTCCGAAATGTCCGTTTGGGTTGGCCCACGGACGCGATGTGGTCCAGGGCGACCGTTTGCGTCTGGGGTACCTCCAGCGGTGCGGACGCATTTTTTAACCGGGGACAACGTCAAGCTCCCTAATGGCGTTTTACGTCCCGTCGAGGACTGCTGCCGGCGATTAAATGTTCCCACGCGACGACGATCGTTCCCGCGCTTTCCCAATACATTGGCAAGTTTCGTCGGTGTTTCGCGCGCGCGGGAAACGCCCTGCGCGCCAACGCCGTTTCCCGCCCCGCCGTGGCTATATATGGTGGACACTGACGGGGGCGACGGGCACACCTCAAGCTACCATCCATCCATGGCCGACCACATGAATTGGGAGCACGTTGTTCACATGTGCCGCCAGCTCCACCCAGAGGAGGAGGTAGCCGCCGGCGGCGTTGAGGCCCAACAGCTGGAATTGGAGGTGGCTGCGGCGGAGGCGGAGGTCGAGGAGGCGAAGGCGGCAGAGCGCGCGAAAGGGCGCCTCGCGGCGACCAGGGCGGAGATCGCCAACACCATGGCCGAGCTCGCCGACGCCAGGGTCGAGCTCGCGGAGGCGCGGGCGGCCATCGCGGCCCCTCCGGCCGACGCCGTCATCCACGACATCGCGGACGACGACATCCCCGTGCCCATGCGCTTCGAGTGTGCCGACGAGCAGCGGATTCTGCTCGCGTCCTTCGAGTCCCTGGCTGGTTGGGAACCCCAAGAGGAAGGTGTGATGCGCACAGCGGCAAGTTTCCCTCAGTAGAAACCAAGGTTTATCGAACCAGTAGGAGTCAAGAAGCACGTGAAGGTTGATGGCGGCGAGATGTAGTGCGGCGCAACACCAGGGATTCCGGCGCCAACGTGGAACCTGCACAACACAAACCAAGTACTTTGCCCCAACGAAACAGCGAGGTTGTCAATCTCACCGGCTTGCTGTAACAAAGGATTAGATGTATAGTGTGGAAGATGATTGTTTGCAGAAAACAAGAGAACAAAGATTGCAGTAGATTGTATTTCAGTATAGAGAATTGGACCGGGGTCCACAGTTCACTAGAGGTGTCTCTCCCATAAGATAAACAGCATGTTGGGTGAACAAATTACAGTTGGGCAATTGACAAATAAAGAGGGCATGACCATGCACATACATATTATGATGAGTATAGTGAGATTTAATTGGGCATTACGACAAAGTACATAGACCGCTATCCAGCATGCATCTATGCCTAAAAAGTCCACCTTCAGGTTATCATCCGAACCCCCTCCAGTATTAAGTTGCTAACAACAGACAATTGCATTAAGTATTGCGCGTAATGTAATCAATAACTACATCCTCGAACATAGCATCAATGTTTTATCCGTAGTGGCAACAGCACATCCATAATCTTAGAGATTTCTGTCACTTCCCCAGATTCAAGGAGACATGAACCCACTATCGAGCATAAATACTTCCTCTTGGAGTTAAGAGTAAAAACTTGGCCAGAGCCTCTACTAATAACTGAGAGCATGCAAGATCATAAACAACACATAGATATAAATTGATAATCAACATAACATGGTATTCTCTATTCATCGGATCCCAACAAACACAACATATAGAATTACAGATAGATGATCTTGATCATCTTCGGCAGCTCACAAGACCCGACAATTAAGCATAATGAGGAGAAGACAACCATCTAGCTACTGCTATGGACCCATAGTCCAGGGGTAGACTACTCACACATCACTCCGGAGGCGACCATGGCGGCGTAGAGTCCTCCGGGAGATGAATCCCCTCTCCGGCAGGGTGCCGGAGGCGATCTCCTGAATCCCCCGAGATGGGATTGGCGGCGGCGGCGTCTCTGGAAGGTTTTCCGTATCGTGGCTCTCCGTACTGGGGGTTTCGCGACGAAGGCTTTAAGTAGGCGGAAGGGTAGGTCAGGGGGCGACGCGAGGGGCCCAGGAGACAGGGCGGCGCGGCCAAGGGTGGGGCCGCGCCGCCTGCCCTCCTGGCCACCTCGTGGCCCCACTTCGTTGACTCTTCGGTCTTCTGGAAGCTTCGTGGCAAAATAGGACCCTGGGCGTTGATTTCGTCCAATTCCGAGAATATTTCCTTACTAGGATTTCTGAAACCAAAAACAGCAGAAACAAAGCAATCGGCACTTCGGCATCTTGTTAATAGGTTAGTTCCAGAAAATGCACGAATATGACATAAAGTGTGCATAAAACATGTAGATATCATCAATAATGTGGCATGGAACATAAGAAATTATCGATACGTCGGAGACATATCAGCATCCCCAAGCTTAGTTCCTGCTCGTCCCGAGCAGGTAAACGATAAACAAAGATAATTTCTGGAGTGACATGCCATCATAACCTTGATCATACTATTGTAAGCATATGTAATGAATGCAGCGATCCAAACAATGTAAATGACATGAGTAAACAACTGAATCATATAGCAAAGACTTTTCATGAATAGTACTTCAAGACAAGCATCAATAAGTCTTGCATAAGAGTTAACTCGTAAAGCAATAATTCAAAGTAAAGGTATTGAAGCAACACAAAGGAAGATGAAGTTTCAGCGGTTGCTTTCAACTTATAACATGTATATCTCATGGATATTGTCAACATAGAGTAATATAACAAGTGCAATATGCAAGTATGTAGGAATCAATGCACAGTTCACACAAGTGTTTGCTTCTTGAGATGGAGAGAAATAGGTGAACTGACTCAACATAAAAGTAAAAGAATGGTCCTTCAAAGAGGAAAGCATCGATTGCTATATTTGTGCTAGAGCTTTGATTTTGAAAACATATAGAGAGCATAAAAGTAAAATTTTGAGAGGTGTTTGTTGTTGTCAACGAATGGTAGTGGGCACTCTAACCCCCTTGCCAGACAAACCTTCAAAGAGCGGCTCCCATTTTATTTTATTTTTGTGTGGTACTCCTTCCAACCTTTCTTTCACAAACCATGGCTAACCGAATCCTTCGGGTGCCTACCAACAATCTCATACCATGAAGGAGTGCCTTTTTATTTTAGTTTTATTATGATGACACTCCTCCCAACCTTTGATTACACAAGCCATGGCTAACCGAATCCTTCGGGTGCCGTCCAACAATCACATACCATGGAGGAGTGTCTATTTTTGTTAATTAATTCGGGACTGGGAATCCCATTGCCAGCTCTTTTTGCAAAATTATTGGATAAGCGGATTAAGCCACTAGTCCATTGGTGAAAGTTGCCCAACAAGATTGAAAGATAAACACCACATACTTCCTCATGAGCTATAAAACATTGACACAAATCAGATGTAATAAATTTTGAATTGTTTAAAGGTAGCACTCAAGCAATTTACTTTGGAATGGCGGAGAAATACCATGTAGTAGGTAGGTATGGTGGACACAAATGGCATAGTGGTTGGCTCAAGTATTTTGGATGCATGAGAAGTATTCCCTCTCGATACAAGGTTTAGGCTAGCAAGGCTATTTGAAACAAACACAAGGATGAAGTGGTGCAGCAAAACTTACATAAAAGACATATTGAAAACATTATAAGACTCTACACCATCTTCCTTGTTGTTCAAACTCAATACTAGAAATTATCTAGACTTTAGAGAGACCAAATATGCAAACCAAATTTTAGCATGCTCTATGTATTCCTTCATTAATAGGTGCAAAGTATATGATGCAAGAGCTTAAACATGAGCACAACAATTGCCAAGTATCACATTACCCAAGACATTATAGCAAATTACTACATGTATCATTTTCCAATTCCAACCATACAACAATTTAACGAAGAAGAAACTTCGCCATGAATATTATGAGTAAAGCCTAAGGACATACTTGTCCATATGCTACAGCGGAGCATGTCTCTCTCCCACACAAAGAATGCTAGGATCCATTTTATTCAAACAAAACAAAAACAAAAACAAACCGACGCTCCAAGCAAAGCACATAAGATGTGATGGAATAAAAATATAGTTTCAGGGGAGGAACCTGATAATGTTGTCGATGAAGAAGGGGATGCCTTGGGCATCCCCAAGCTTAGACGCTTGAGTCTTCTTGATATATGCAGGGGTGAACCACCGGGGCATCCCCAAGCTTAGAGCTTTCACTCTCCTTGATCATGTTGTATCATCTCCCTCTCTTGATCCTTGAAAACTTCCTCCACACCAAACTCAAAACAACTCATTAGAGAGTTAGTGCACAATCAAAATATACATGTTCAGAGGTGACATAATCATTCTTAACACTTCTGGACATTGCGCAAAGCTACTGAAAGTCAATGGAATCGAAAAATCCATCGAACATAACAAAACAGGCAATGCGAAATAAAAGGCAGAATCTGTCAAAACAGAACAGTTCATATTGACGAATTTTATTGAGGCACCAGACTTGCTCAAATGAAAATGCTCAAATTGAATGAAAGTTGCGTACATATCTGAGGATCACTCACGTAAATTGGCATAATTTTATGAGTTACCTACAGAGAATTTTGCCCAGATTCGTGATAGCAAAGAAATCTGTTTCTGCGCAGTAATCCAAATCTAGTATGAACCTTACTATCAACGACTTTACTTGGCACAACAAAACACTAAATTAAGATAAGGAGAGGTTTCTACAGTAGTAAACAACTTCCAAGACACAAAATAAAAACAAAGTACTGTAGTAAAAACATGGGTTGTCTCCCATAAGCGCTTTTCTCTAACGCCTTTCAGCTAGGCGCAGAAAGTGTGTATCAAGTATTATCAAGAGACGGAGCATCGTTATCATAAGCTCCCCCATCCGTAGTGGTACTAAGGGCTTTGTCAATTTTAGGCCTATAATAATACTTCTTTGGTTTAGGCACTTTAGAGACATACATAAACTTTTGCTCCTTACCCACATAAGCTTTCTCCTTATATTTAAGAGAAGAAAAGGTTGAACTCAAGGTTCCCATAGCTTTTTCAAGTTCGCCAATCCTATTGGTTTGATTATCATGGACAACACAAGTTCCTAGGACACTAATTCTTTCATCAATTCCTCCTAAGGATTTATCAAGTTCATTAGTTTTATCAAGTAACATTTCCAATTTAGTTTCAATACTTGAAAAAAATTTCTCTATGGTTTCCAATTTTTTCATAACATCTTCAAGAGAGATTTCAGTTTTAACTTCATCAACAGGGGGTATTCCAAATAGACTCTCAATAATGCAGCTAGCTTCAAATGCAGGAGTACTTAGGAAATTACCTTTCGCGAGACAATCAAGAACATACCTATTCCAGCTAGAGACACCAACATAAAAATTCCTGAGTAAGATAGTGGTGGAATGTTTCTTAGTGCACCTATTATGGGCATCACTAATTCTATATCAAGCATCTCTTAAACATTCTCCCCCTCGTTGCTTAAACATACGAACTTCAACTTCAGGATTACTCATTTTAGCAGTAGTAAAATAAAGCAAACTAGATAAAGTAAATGCGAGTAACTAATTTTTTTGTGTTTTTGATATAGCAAACAAGATAGCAAATAAAGTAAAACTAGCAACTAATTTTTTTGTATTTTGATTTAGTGCAGTAAACAAAGTAGTAAATAAAACTAAGCAAGACAAAAACAAAGTAAATAGATTGGGATGTGGAGACTCCCCTTGCAGCGTGTCTTGATCTCCCCGGCAACGGCGCCAGAAATTTTCTTGATGCGCGTGGTTGACGTATTGTCTTTTCGTTCGACACGCGTCCGTTGGGAACCCCAAGAGGAAGGTGTGATGCGCACAGCGGCAAGTTTCCCTCAGTAGAAACCAAGGTTTATCGAACCAGTAGGAGTCAAGAAGCACGTGAAGGTTGATGGCGGCGAGATGTAGTGCGGCGCAACACCAGGGATTCCGGCGCCAACGTGGAACCTGCACAACACAAACCAAGTACTTTGCCCCCAACGAAACAGCGAGGTTGTCAATCTCACCGGCTTGCTGTAACAAAGGATTAGATGTATAGTGTGGAAGATGATTGTTTGCAGAAAACAGTAGAACAGTATTGCAGTAGATTGTATTTCAGTATAGAGAATTGGACCGGGGTCCACAGTTCACTAGAGGTATCTCTCCCATAAGATAAACAGCATGTTGGGTGAACAAATTACAGTTGGGCAATTGACAAATAAAGAGGGCACGACCATGCACATACATATTATGATGAGTATAGTGAGATTTAATTGGGCATTACGATAAAGTACATAGACCGCTATCCAGCATGCATCTATGCCTAAAAAGTCCACCTTCAGGTTATCATCCGAACCCCCTCCAGTATTAAGTTGCTAACAACAGACAATTGCATTAAGTATTGGGCGTAATGTAATCAATAACTACATCCTCGGACATAGCATCAATGTTTTATCCCTAGTGGCAACAGCACATCCATAATCTTAGAGATTTCTGTCACTTCCCCAGATTCACGGAGACATGAACCCACTATCGAGCATAAATACTCCCTCTTGGAGTTAAGAGTAAAAACTTGGCCAGAGCCTCTACTAATAACGGAGAGCATGCAAGATCATAAACAACACATAGATATAAATTGATAATCAACATAACATGGTATTCTCTATTCATCGGATCCCAACAAACACAACATATAGAATTACAGATAGATGATCTTGATCATCTTCGGCAGCTCACAAGACCCGACAATTAAGCATAATGAGGAGAAGACAACCATCTAGCTACTGCTATGGACCCATAGTCCAGGGGTAGACTACTCACACATCACTCCGGAGGCGACCATGGCGGCGTAGAGTCCTCCGGGAGATGAATCCCCTCTCCGGCAGGGTGCTGGAGGCGATCTCCTGAATCCCCCGAGATGGGATTGGCGGCGGCGGCGTCTCTGGAAGGTTTTCCGTATCGTGCCTCTCGGTACTGGGGGTTTCGCGACGAAGGCTTTAAGTAGGCGGAAGGGTAGGTCAGGGGGCGACGCGAGGGGCCCAGGAGGGCAGGCGGCGCGGCCCCAAGCTTCGTGGCAAAATAGGACCCTGGGCGTTGATTTCGTCCAATTCCGAGAATATTTCCTTACTAGGATTTCTGAAACCAAAAATAGCAGAAAACAGCAACTGGCACTTCGACATCTTGTTAATAGGTTAGTTCCAGAAAATGCACGAATATGACATAAAGTGTGCATAAAACATGTAGATATCATCAATAATGTGGCATGGAACATAAGAAATTATCGATACGTCGGAGACGTATCAGCTGGGGACGCCCAGCGCCGTCAGGCTTGGGTGGAGGAGGAGGAAGCCCACAGCTATGCGATGGCCATGGCTCGGGGGTTAATGTGCTCCGACCTGGACTCGCTCCAGCGTAGGGGCCCTTCTCCCGCGCGGGTCGAGCAGGAGAACCGCGAGCTGGAGGCCGCCAGGGACGAAGCGGTGGCGGCGGCGGCTAGGGACAGGGCCCGATTCATCGCCGACG
Organism: Lolium perenne; assembly: GCF_019359855.2. Lineage (NCBI taxonomy): Eukaryota > Viridiplantae > Streptophyta > Magnoliopsida > Poales > Poaceae > Lolium > Lolium perenne. The sequence continues at coordinate 81,150,697 of NC_067249.2, forward strand.
TGGCGGCGATCCAGGCGGCGGCCCAGCCGAACGAGAACGCGGCGGCGTCGCTCCAGGCGGCGACGGAGGAGGAGGCCCAGGCGGTGGCTACCAAGGTGGCGAAGGCCCAGGCGGTGGCCCTGTGGGACAGCACCCTAGTCGAGGCCCTCGAACGGCGCAGGCGGCAGGACGAGATGTCCGTTCGCTGTCGTGCGCGGCGCGCGGAGTGCGCGAAGCGCTCCCGCTTCGACGACGGCGCCGGCCCTTCCGGCGGTCAGTAGTAGGGCACGCGACTGCGAGTAACCGAGGCCGGTGTAGGCCGCGCGACGGAGAGTAGGTACGTCCGTTGTAGTTTTAGGTTAACTCGACTAACCATCTCTGTAAAGATGGTCCTTTTGGCCAATCAATAGTAATAAAAAAATCTTTTGCTTACCTTGTCACTGCCGACCCCCGAAGGCGGACAGATTCCGCGACCGCCGAGCGTCCGCAGAGACGCAAACCTGGCGCATATTTGGACCAGGTTTGCGTCTCCGCGGACGGTCCGGTCACTTTGCGTCGCCCCACTGGAGCAGACCCCAGACGCATTCCGATCACGGCGGACGAAAACGGTCGCTTGTAGCGAAGATAGAGAAACAAATAGAGAATGACCTAGCACCTACCCTCCTGTAGGAAATTTATTCAATACTCAAAGCGATTGTTATTAAATATCATCAATTTTTTATTGGTGAAACTATCCAACGACTATTGTCACAAGCAGAGGTGGAGCTCTAGTCTGACACCATTAACTTTTAACAAATCCTTTGGTAATACACCATTTAATAGGATTCATGTTTACAAGATGAAACCATTGACGTGAGATGACACCATTGCACCATTTCGCTAGATTCGCTCCTGATCACAACTTAGAACCTTGATTTGTTTTAGGATAAACGGTGGGAGATCTTCCCACTATAATTTTTATTTCCTTTAACGAATCTAGATATTTACAAAGCTTGGAAGCTTTAAAAAAGAAATAAAGAAGATGGTAGCAATCAATTCTAAATTTGTATTTGCAACCATTCCTTGAAATATTCAGCATGTTTCTTCCTCATTCCGCGGTTAACACGCTTGAGCTCCTCATAGTAAGTTCCATTCCAACTGGAGATACGTGGTGTCTAATCCTTGAGGGTTTTGTTGTTTCTGGTTATCCAAATACCTAGGAAATTAGAATTAGGATTTCCATGAAAAATGAGACTTGAAGTTTCTCCTTATGTCTGAAAGGCTTCAAAGACATGTTTCTGGTCCTTTGTGGGCTAACAAAATCCTAGCATTGTTAGCAAAAGGACATGTCCAAAATAAGTGTATTAATGTCTCTTCTTGGGCAAATTGCAATTTTGCACACTGCAAATGGATAAAAAATCCCAAAGGGGTTTCAAGTGTTGAGCATTGTCTAAAAAATATGTTTTGACTAACATGAATATTTCAATACCCATGAAAAGTGAGGAGGTGTGCATGCTGATGTCCAACCATAGCTTTATAAAAAATTTGTGATTGAAAGCTCCTTGTTCCCCAAGCATAGGTGAAAGGACATGGATGCCGCCTAGAGGGGGAGGTTGAATAGGTGGTATAAAAAATTTACGAAAATGGCTAAATAAATGTGGAATAAAAGGGAATGGTGTTTTGGCACATAGGAGCATATGCTCCCTTTATTTTTAAATGCATGTTACATACATTTTTAAATTTCAAAAAATTGAAACGAAAAATTCGAACGTACATCTTCATGTGCTACACGCTCACAAAGTCGTTTCATAAAAATCTGACTTGTCCTGTGACATGTGTAAAAAAGACAAAATTCAATGCTAAAAATAAGGCTTTTCAGGAGATAAGTTTTCTCTTTTTTACATAGACCACAAAACATATTGGTTCCTCGGAAACTTGACAAACATACGTATATTGTGGAGATGTACATGTAGAATTTTTTGTCAAATTTTTTCGGCATTTCGAAATATAATTTTTTGATAGAGGGAGCATATGCACCCGGGAGCCGAATTGAATTTCCGGGAATAAAACTATTATTTAATTTGTCAAGTACAAAACTTATATAACTGGGGTTCACCTATGTGCACCAAAAACTTATGCTAAGTAAAGTGCATAAGACCATGCACTATGTGCAACAAAAGCGAATCAAACTGTGCTATGAGCCGGTTCGATACATAGTAGAGCATCGACACATGTTCTCAGAAGAAAAAAGCGACGCAAGTTCTTGGTTCGCTTCTATTCTAACAGAACGAACCAAGTAAAGAAAGGAGCAGCACGTCTAAATGGGCAGGATAGATGGAAAGACAAAGCGTTTTCTGATATCTCCACATCTCTACGCACCCTAAACCTAGCTCCTGGCGTCGCCCCCGCGGGCGACCTGGGGGCTCCTTGGCGGCGCCTCCCTCGAGTCCTCCCCCGACCTTCCCCCTCCTCCTCGCCGCCGCCAGAAGGCGTCGCCGGGCAAAGCCCGCGCGGCGTCGGCGACGGCGGGGCTCCCCTGCTCCCTCGCGCGGTGGTGGCGGCGTGGGTCTTCGCGGCCGGTGAGGGCGCCGTGCAGGTAGGGCGCGGCGGCGCGGTTGCCCTGCAACTGCGTGGCGACTACGCGGCTACAGCGTGCGCGCGGCGGCGACGGTTCTCCGGCGCGGCCTACAGCGGGCGGCGCGAACTCGGTGGTGCGGCGGGCCGGTGGAGTGCGTGGGCGTCGCGGTTGAGGCCAGGTGCGGCAGGGCGCGGCCGGCGGCTTCGTCCGCCCTCCCCGTCGTGGAGTTCCCTGGCGAGGTGATGGGTAGTGCGGCCAGATCTCGATCCGGTTGCCTCGAGTCGGGCCAAGGCAGGGGCCTGCGCCACATTCGAGCCCACCCACCTCCGCCCCAGATCTGTGGGCGCCCGCAGCCTTGGGGGCTGCTGGTTGCCGATCTGGTTGGTGGTGGTCGCCTGGTGCAGCGGCGGTGCGGCGGCGTTCCGGCGGTGGTTTTGGATGGGCTCTCTAGCCGCCGCGCTTGCGGGCCAGGGTAGGGGCCCTGGGCTTTGGCTCAATCCGTCTCCAGTTTCGGCGTGCCCGGCAGCCACGGGGGCTGTCGGTTTGCAGCTCCTGTTCCTCATGCGGCTGCGGCGTTTTCCCGTCTCCTCCCTCGTTCGTCGGTTCACTGAGTTGGGACGCCGGGGCGGCGGCCCTGGAAGGTGGGAGTCATGTTGGTTGGCGGGCGAGCCAATGACTCTGGTGCTGGCTGGTGACCACGGCCGTGAGGGCGGCGTGGTGGTCGGCGAGCCGAGTGTTGTGGGGGGTAGATGGCAGTGAGGTTGCCAAAGGGAAACCTTTGCCCCTCGGGCCACGGCGGCGGCGTCCGCGGGCGGCGTTCCCTTGCTGAAGGCGTCGTGAGGCCAATCTCCGTCCATCTACTTCGTCCGGGTGAAAACCCAAGATCCTTGGATCGGGCGGTGGCGGCACCCCGGTGTCGTGCTCTTCTTGAAGACACTGTCTTGGAACCCACAACGTGAGGCTCACTGATGGTCGTGACGGAGGTGATTCTTCGGCGATCTTCGGCAAGGCTTGCTTCGTGCCCTTCCCTTGTTGAGCTTCCTTCGTGCTGCTGTTCGGTTTGTGAGCATCTTGGCTTGGTCCCCGGTGGTGGTCGGCTTCCGGTGGTGTTTCTACGACGGAGGAGGCATGTTGAGGCGCGCGTGAAAATGGCTCGCTCTCGGGTGAGCTCCGGCCCGACACTGTAGACTCCATCTCTTCTCCGAGTCCTCGTAGGCGCGTAGGCTGAGCTTGTTGGTCGCGCTTCCGGCTTTAGCTTCGTCGGTAGCTCGTGTGGGTGTGTGGTGTCGTTCTGTAAGCTGGGTTCAGCACTTTGTATCGTTCTCGCCGTTGTTGGCTTTGTTAATTCAAAGTCGGGCACTTTAGTGCCTTTTATCTAAAAAAAAAACAAAGCATTTTCTTACAGCATCTGGGTCCCACGTCTATTGAACAATGCGGTTCAATACATAGCAAAGAAATCACCCCGATTCCTAAATCTGACATATTTTGCTTTGAATCGATACCACATAGTGCATGGTCTAACTAAAGAGCTCGGGTATAGGAATAATCAAGATGATGCGGAGACAACGATATATCCCAAAATTCGCACTCTTGTGAGTGCTACTCTCTGTTGGAGCGGTGTGAAGGACAAGTCACTCCAAGCGGCATCAATGCCGCACCGTATTCTCCTCGAGAATTCCCACCAAAAGGGATGTCCTCGATCCACTGTGAAGTCTTAGGGTGGTAACCGAACCCGCACAAAGCTTGGGCTATCTCCACAACTTAATTGGAGGCTTCCAATAAATTGCCAGAAAGGCCTTGCCTTTGAAGAATCTCCACAATTTAATTGGAGTCCCCAAGAACACCACAAAGATCACTAAGTCGTCTAGGGTCCAAAGACCCAACAGGAACAAGCTCCCAAAGTAAATATCTCACGAACTTTCACCTCCACGTATCACGTGGAGAAGTCAAATAGATGCACCAAATGCAATGGCAAGAACACCACAAAGATGCTCAAATTCTTCTGTCTCGTATTCCAACAAAGCTACAAAAACTATTGGACGAATAGGAGAGGAAGAACAATTAGGAGACATAAAATTCTCCAAGATCTAGATCCCAAAGATTCACTCACAAAGAGATGATTTTGGTTTTGGTCAAAGTGTAGATCTAGATCCCCTCAAACTTTCTCTCAAATAGATGAAAGAAACATTGGTTGGGGAGAAACATCTCAAGCTCAAGGATGAACAACAATGGTGGGGCAAAGCTTGAGAAGAGGGGAGGAAGAAGAAGCATCTCCAAAATAGAGAGGAAAAGGCCTTAAATAGGGCTGCCAAATTCTGCCCGTTGGGGCTGGCTCGACTTGGGGCCGGTAGTACCGGCCAGATAGGGGCGGTACTACCGCCGGTATGCAGCAAGGAGGCGAGCAAGGCCTGCAAGTGGCGTGGCCATGCGGGGGAAGAGGAGGCTGGCACTACCGGCCGCGCGACCAAAGGTTACTGGGAGCAAATGCATCTCGCCAGTACCATGGGCGGTACCTGATACGTCTCCAACGTATCTATAATTTCTGATGTTCCATGCTAGTTTTATGACAATACCTACATGTTTTGCTCACACTTTATAATGATCTTATGCATTTTCCGGAACTAACCTATTAACAAGATGCCACAGTGCCAGTTCCTGTTTTCTGTTGTTTTTGGTTCCAGAAAAGCTGTTCGGGCAATATTCTCGGAATTCGACGAAACAAAAGCCAAACATCTTATTTCACCGAGACGGACCAGAACACCGAAGGGGAGCCGGAGAGGAGGCCCAGGGCCCCCACACCACAGGGCGGCGCGGCCTAGAGGGGGCGCGCCAGCCTATGGGGTGGGACCCCCAGGCACCCCCTCGCGCCGCCTCTTCGCCTATAAAATCCCTCGAGACCTAAAAACCCGATACCAATTGACGAAACTCCAGAAAGACTCCAGGGGCACCGCCGCCATCGCGAAACTCCAATTCGGGGGCCAGAATCTCTGTTCCGGCACGCCGCCGGGACGGGGAAGTGCCCCCGGAAGCCATCTCCATCGACGCCACCGCCTCCATCATGCTCCGTGAGTAGTTCCCCCATGGACTACGGGTTCTAGCAGTACCTAGTTGGTACTCTCTATCCCATGTACTTCAATACGATGATCTCATGAGCTGCCTTACATGATTGAGATCCATCTGATGTTGTGTTTGTTGGGATCCGATGGATTGTTACATTATGATTAGTCTATCTATAAAGTTTGTGAAGTTATTATTGGTGCAATCTTGTTTAATGCTTGTCACTAGTGCACGAGTGGCATGATCTTAGATTTAAGCTCTATACTTATTGCTTAGATTGTATCTACAAATTGTTTGCACATGTCTATGTCCGGAACCCGAGGCCCCAGAGTGACAAAGAATCGGGATAACTGGAGGGGATGGCTTAGATATGAGATCACATGTTTTCACCAAGTGTTAATGCTTTGCTCCGGTGCTCTATTAAAAGGAGTACCTTAATTACCAGTAGATTCCCTTGAAGCCCGGCTGCCACCGGCTGGTAGGACAAAAGATGTTATGCAAGTTTCTCATTGCGAGCACGTATGACTATATATGGAAAACATGCCTACATGATTAATAATATTGATGTTCTGTCTTAATGCTATTTCAATCCTATCAATTGCCCAACTGTAATTTGTTCACCCAACACTTGTCACTTGTTATTGGAGAGTTACCACTAGTGTAGATAGCTGGGAACCCCGGTCCATCTCTCATCATCATATACTCGTTCCTATATGACATTGGAAGTAGTATGAACTATTTTCTGGTGCCATTGCCTCTGTGTTACTGCTACTGCTGCTGTGTTACTGTTACTACTGCTCTCATATTACTCCTGCTTTCACATCACCCCTGTTATTAGTGCTTTTCCAGGTGCAGCTGAATTGACAACTCAGTTGTTAAGGCTTATAAGTATTCTTTACCTCCCCTTGTGTCGAATCAATAAATTTGGGTTTTACTTCCCTCGAAGACTGTTGCGATCCCCTATACTTGTGGGTTATCAAGACTATTTTCTGGCGCCGTTGCCGGGGAGGCATAGCTCTACTCATAAGTTCACCTGGGGAGTACACTCTACCTCTCTCTCTGTTTTTATTTCATTTTATTTTGTTTTGCTTAGTTTACTTTTGTCTAGTTTGTTTTTGCTTAGTTTATTTATGTCTAGTATTATTTTGCTTAGTTTACTTTTGTCTAGTTTCTTTTTGTCTTGTTTTATTTTTCTCATATACCCATCCATAAAAATTTGAAAAACCGAAAAATTAAAAACTGTTGTTATGGGAGAACCCACAACCTATTTGGAGCTTATTGAAATATATATGAATTATAGAGAATCAAGAACGGGTAAAGTCATGAGTGTTGTGATAGAAAAATTGAATACAATTGCTAAAATCTTGCTTAAACGCCATGATATAAACTGTTGCTCTAAACAGGATACTAAAGATCTGAAATTCCAATGTGGCTTTAGTGAAGAAGTTTTAATTAAGAACTATAATTGGAATAACTATATTCATTTTGGGTTCGAAGAGGTAGAACAATTTGTCTTATTTATGGGAGCTTCTGAGATCGAATCCTTCATGTCTAAAAATTATGAAACTTGTGTTGCTTGTAAGGACCTTAAAGATTATGTCTCTTCTATCCTTAATTTTTGCATAGAAAGTTACAGTGATAATCCTTATATCATTGATTATAAAAAGAGACTCATTAATGCACAAGAATGCACTCACAATTTGCAGGAACCTGTGAAAGAGGAAATTGATGAACCTGAAAGCTCATTGGATGAACAAGAGGAGGAAATTGATGAACCTGAAAGCTCATTGGATGAAAAAGAGGAGGAGAGTGATGAACAAAAGGAGGAAGAATGGATTAGCTACCCATGCCAACCTTCTAATGAGAGTAACTATTTATCTCTTACACTATTTGATTGTCCTCCATGCTTACCAAAGGAGGATGAATGTTATGTTCCTGTGGATTCTCTTGAAATATTTCCTATGAGTAAAACTTGTGAGAATAATTATGCTACTGTTATCTATGATAATCCATGGTATTTTGATAAATCTTATGATAATGCTTTGTTTGTGCCTGATTGATACGTCTCCGACGTATCGATAATTTCTTATGTTCCATGCCACATTATTGATGATATCTACATGTTTTATGCATACTTTATGTCATATTTATGCATTTTCCGGCACTAACCTATTAACGAGATGCCGAAGAGCCAGTTGCTGTTTTCTGCTGTTTTTGGTTTCATAAATCCTAGTAAGGAAATATTCTCGGAATTGGACGAAATCAACGCCCAGGGGCCTATTTTCACACGAAGCTTCCAGAAGACCGGAGAGCTAACGAAGTGGGGCCACGAGGCGGCGCCACAGTAGGGCGGCTCGGCCCAAGCCCTGGCCGCGCCACTCTAGCGTGTGGGCCCCTCGTGACTCTCCCGACTCTGCCCTTCCGCCTACAAATAGCCTTCGTCGCGAAACCCCCAGTACCGAGAGCCACGATACGGAAAACCTTCCAGAGACGCCGCCGCCGCCAATCCCATCTCGGGGGATTCAGGAGATCGCCTCCGGCACCCTGCCGGAGAGGGGATTCATCTCCCGGAGGACTCTACACCGCCGTGGTCGCCTCCGGAGTGATGAGTGAGTAGTCTACCCCTGGACTATGGGTCCATAGGAGTAGCTAGATGGTTGTCTTCTCCTCATTATGCTTCATTGTCGGATCTTGTGAGCTGCCTAACATGATCAAGATCATCTATCTGTAATGCTATATGTTGTGTTTGTTGGGATCCGATGGATAGAGAATACTATGTTATGTTGATTATCAATTTATATCTATGTGTTGTTTATGATCTTGCATGCTCTCCGTTATTAGTAGAGGCTCTGGCCAAGTTTTTACTCTTAACTCCAAGAGGGGGTATTTATGCTCGATAGTGGGTTCATGTCTCCGTGAATCTGGGGGAGTGACAGAAACCTCTAAGGTTATGGATGTACTGTTGCCACTAGGGATAAAACATTGATGCTATGTCCGAGGATGTAGTTATTGATTACATTACGCACCATACTTAATGCAATTGTCTGTTGTTTGCAACTTAATACTGGAAGGGGTTCGGATGATAACCTGAAGGTGGACTTTTTAGGCATAGATGCATGCTGGATAGCGGTCTATGTACTTTGTCGTAATGCCCAATTAAATCTCACAATACTCATCATATCATGTATGTGCATGGTCATGCCCTCTCTATTTGTCAATTGCCCAATTGTAATTTGTTCACCCAACATGCTATTTATCTTATGGGAGAGACACCACTAGTGAACTGTGGACCCCGGTCCTATTCTTTACATCTGAAATACAATCTACTGCAATTGTTCTACTGTTCTCTGCATACAATCATCATCCACACTATACATCTAATCCTTTGTTACAGCAAGCCGGTGAGATTGACAACCTCACTGTTTCGTTGGGGCAAAGTACTTTGGTTGTGTTGTGCAGGTTCCACATTGGCGCCGGAATCCCTGGTGTTGCGCCGCACTACATCTCGCCGCCATCAACCTTCAACGTGCTTCTTGGCTCCTACTGGTTCGATAAACCTTGGTTTCATACTGAGGGAAAACTTGCCGCTGTACGCATCACACCTTCCTCTTGGGGTTCCCAACGGACGCGTGCTGTACGCGTATCAAGCAGATTTTCTGGCGCCGTTGCCGGGGAGATCAAGACACGCTGCAAGGGGAGTCTCCACATCGCAATCTCTTTACTTTGTTTTTGTCTTGCTTTATTTTATTTACTACTTTGTTTGCTGCATTAAATCAAAACACAAAAAAAAAATAGTTGCTAGTTTTACTTTACTTGCTATCTTGTTTGCTATATTAAAAACCCAAAAAAATTAGTTACTTCCATTTACTTTATCTAGTTTGCTTTATTTACTGTTGCTAAAATGGGTACTCCTGAAAATACTAAGTTGTGTGACTTCACAACCACAAATAATAATGATTTCTTATGCACACCTATTGTTCCACCTGCTACTACAGCAGAATTCTTTGAAATTAAACCTGCTTTACTAAATCTTGTTATGCGAGAGCAATTTTCTGGTGTTAGTTCTGATGATGCTGCTGCCCATCTCAATAACTTTGTTGAATTATGTGAAATGCAAAAGTATAAGGATGTAGATGGTGACATTATAAAATTAAAATTGTTCCCTTTCTCACTAAGAGGAAGAGCTAAAGATTGGTTGCTATCTCTGCCTAAGAATAGTATTGATTCATGGACTAAATGCAAGGATGCTTTTATTGGTAGATATTATCCCCCTGCTAAAATTATATCTTTGAGGAGTAGCATAATGAATTTTAAACAATTGGATACTGAGCATGTTGCACAAGCATGGGAAAGAATGAAATCTTTGGTTAAAAACTGCCCAACCCATGGACTGACTACTTGGATGATCATCCAAACCTTTTATGCAGGACTGAATTTTTCTTCGCGGAACCTATTGGATTCAGCTGCTGGAGGTACCTTTATGTCCATCACTCTTGGCGAGGCAACAAAGCTTCTTGATAATATGATGAATGGCACACGGAAAGAGCTCCACAAGGTAAGAAGGTAAATTCTGTCGAAGAAACCTCTTCCTTGAGTGATAAGATTGATGCTATTATGTCTATGCTTGTGAATGATAGGACTAATGTTGATCCTAATAATGTTCTGTTAGCTTCATTGGTTGCTCAAGAAGAACATGTTGATGTAAACTACATTAAAAATAATAATTTCAACAACAATGCTTACCGGAACAATTTTAGTAACAACTATAGGCCATATCCTTATAATAATGGCAACGGCTATGGTAATTCTTATGGGAATTCTTACAACAATAATAGGAACACACCCCCTGGACTTGAAGCTATGCTTAAAGAATTTATTAGTACACAAACTGCTTTTAACAAATCTGTTGAAGAAAAGCTTGGGAAAATTGATATACTTGCTTCTAAAGTCGATAGTCTTGCTGCTGATGTTGATCTTTTGAAATCAAAAGTTATGCCTCATGAAAATCATAATCATAAAATTGTTACTACAGCAAATGCCATCCAAGTTAGAATTAATGAGAATATAAGATTGATGGCCGAATTGCGTGCTAGGTGGGAAAAAGAAGAAAATGAGAAAGAAGATAATATAGCTAAAGTTTGGACTATTACCACCACTAGCAATGCTAATGCTACACATGTTGCTGCACCTCCTACTAATAATGGTAAAAGAATTGGTGTTGGCAATGTTTCCACTTCAAATGCAAAGCGCGAAAAACTGCCTGAAACTGCTAAAACTGCTGAAACTGCCTGTGATAAAACTGCTGAAATTTTTTCCAACATTGGGGATGATGATCCCATTGCTTTAGATCATAATGGTTTGGATTTTGATGATTGCCACATCTCTGAAGTTATAAAGTTCTTACAAAAACTTGCTAAGAGTCCTAATGCTAGTGCTATAAACTTGGCTTTCACGAAACATATTACAAATGCTCTCATAAAAGCTAGAGAAGAGAAACTAGAACGCGAAGCTTCTATTCCTAGGAAGCTCGAGGATGGTTGGGAGCCCATCACTAAGATGAAGGTCAATGACTTTGATTGTAATGCTTTATGTGATCTTGGTGCAAGTATTTCTGTTATGCCTAAGAAGATTTATAATATGCTTGACTTGCCACCATTGAAAAATTGTTATTTGGATGTTAATCTTGCTGATAATTCTACAAATAAACCTTTGGGGAGAGTTGATAATGTTCGCATTATTGTTAACAATAACCTTGTCCCCGTTGATTTTGTTGTCTTGGATATTGAATGCAATGCATCTTGTCCCATTATATTGGGAAGACCTTTTCTTCGAACTGTTGGTGCTATCATTGATATGAAGGAAGGTAATATTAAATATCAATTTCCTCTCAAGAAAGTTATGGAACACTTCCCTAGAAAGAGAATGAAGTTACCTTTTGATTCTATTATTAGAACAATTATGATGTTGACACTTCGTCTCTTGATAATACTTGATATACACTTTCTGCGCCTAGCTGAAAGGCGTTAAAGAAAAGCGCTTATGGGAGACAACCCATGTTTTTACTACAGTACTTTGTTTTATATTTGTGTCTTTGAAGTTGTTTACTACTGTAGCAACCTCTCCTTATCTTAGTTTTGTGCATTGTTGTGCCAAGTAAAGTCGTTGATAGTAAGGTTCATACTAGATTTGGATTACTGCACTGAAACAGATTTCTTTGCTGTCACGAATCTGGGCAAAATTCTCTGTAGGTAACTCAGAAAATTATGACAATTTACGTGAGTAATACTCAGATATGTACGCAACTTTCATTCAATTTGAGCATTTTCATTTGAGCAAGTCTGGTGCCTCAATAAAATTCGTCTTTACGAACTGTTCTGTTTTGATAGATTCTGCCTTTTATTTCGCATTGCCTGTTTTGCTATGCTTGATGGATTTTTCGATTCCATTGACTTTCAGTAGCTTTGTGCAATGTCCAGAAGTGTTAAGAATGATTATGTCACCTCTGAACATGTATATTTTGATTGTGCACTAACTCTCTAATGAGTTGTTTTGAGTTTGGTGTGGAGCAAGTTTTCAAGGATCAAGAGAGGGAGATGATACAACATGATCAAGGAGAGTGAAAGCTCTAAGCTTGGGGATGCCCCGGTGGTTCACCCCTGCATATTTCAAGAAGACTCAAGCGTCTAATCTTGGGGATGCCCAAGGCATCCCCTTCTTCATCGACAACATTATCAGGTTCCTCCCCTGAAACTATATTTTTATTCCATCACATCTTATGTGCTTTGCTTGGAGCGTCGGTTTGTTTTTGTTTTTTGTTTTATTTGAATAAAATGGATCCTAGCATCCATTGTGTGGGAGAGAGACACGCACCGCTGTTGCATATGGACAAATATGTCCTTAGGCTTTACTCATAATGTTCATGTCGAAGGTTTAATCTTCTTCGTTAAATTGTTATATGGTTGGAAACGGAAAATGCTACATGTAGTAATTGCTAAAATGTCTTGGATAATGTGATACTTGGCAATTGTTGTGCTCATGTTTAAGCTCTTGCATCATATACTTTGCACCCATTAATGAAGAAATACATAGAGCATGCTAAAATTTGGTTTGCATAATTGGTCTCTCTAAGGTCTAGATAATTTCTAGTATTGAGTTTGAACAACAAGGAAGACGGTGTAGAGTCTTATAATGTTTACAATATGTCTTTTATGTGAGTTTTTCTGCACCGGTTCATCCTTGTGTTTGTTTCAAATAAACCTTGCTAGCCTAAACCTTGTATCGAGAGGGAATACTTCTCATGCATCCAAAATCCTTGAGCCAACCACTATGCCATTTGTGTCCACCATACCTACCTACAACATGGTATTTCTTCGACATTCCAAAGTAAATTGCTTGAGTGCTACCTTTAAATTTCTATCCTCTACCTTTACAATATATAGCTCATGGGACAAATAGCCTAAAAACTATTGTGGTATTGAATATGTACTTATGCACTTTATCTCTTATTAAGTTGCTTGTTGTGCGATAACCATGTTCCTGGGGACGCCATCAACTACTCTTTGTTGAATATCATGTGAGTTGCTATGCATGTTCGTCTTGTCTGAAGTAAGGGAGATTTACCACCAAAATGGTTAGAGCATTGCATAATGTTAGAGAAGAACATTGGGCCGCTAACTAAAGCCATGATCCATGGTGGAAGTTTCAGTTTTGGACAAATATCCTCAATCTCATATGAGAAAATTAATTGTTGCTACATGCTTATGCATAAAAGAGGAGTCCATTATCTGTTGTCTATGTTGTCCCGGTATGGATGTCTAAGTTGAGAATAATCAATAGCAAGAAATCCGATGCGAGCTTTCTCCTTAGACCTTTGTACAGGCGGCATAGAGGTACCCCTTTGTGACACTTGGTTAAAACATGTGCATTGCGATGATAATCCAGGTAATCCGAGCTAATTAGGACAAGGTGCGGGCACTATTAGTATACTATGCATGAGGCTTGCAACTTGTAAGATATAATTTACATAACACATATGCTTTATTACTACCGTTGACAAAATTGTTTCTTGTTTTCAAAATCAAAGCTCTAGCACAAATATAGCAATTGATGCTTTCCTCTTTGAAGGACCTTTCTTTTACTTTTATGTTGAGTCAGTTCACCTATCTCTCTCCACCTCAAGAAGCAAACACTTGTGTGAACTGTGCATTGATTCCTACATACTTGCATATTGCACTTGTTATATTACTTTACATTGACAACTATCCATGAGATATACATGTTATAAGTTGAAAGCAACCGCTGAAACTTCATCTTCCTTTGTGTTGCTTCAATACCTCTACTATGAATTATTGCTTTATGAGTTAACTCTTATGCAAGACTTATTGATGCTTGTCTTGAAGTACTATTCATGAAAAGTCTTTGCTATATGATTCATTTGTTTACTCATGTCATTTACATTGTTTTGATCGCTGCATTCATTACATATGCTTACAATAGTATGATCAAGGTTATGATGGCATGTCACTCCAGAAATTATCTTTGTTATCGTTTACCTGCTCGGGACGAGCAGAAACTAAGCTTGGGGATGCTGATACGTCTCCGACGTATCGATAATTTCTTATGTTCCATGCCACATTATTGATGATATCTACATGTTTTATGCATACTTTATGTCATATTTATGCATTTTCCGGCACTAACCTATTAACGAGATGCCGAAGAGCCGATTCTTGTTTTCTGCTGTTTTTGGTTTCAGAAATCCTAGTAAGGAAATATTCTCGGAATTGGACGAAATCAACGCCCAGGGGCCTATTTTCACACGAAGCTTCCAGAAGACCGGAGAGCTAACGAAGTGGGGCCACGAGGCGGCGCCACAGTAGGGCAGCGCGGCCCAAGCCCTGGCCGCGCCACCCTAGCGTGTGGGCCCCTCGTGACTCTCCCGACTCTGCCCTTCCGCCTACAAATAGCCTTCGTCGTGAAACCCCCAGTACCGAGAGCCACGATACGGAAAACCTTCTAGAGACGCCGCCGCCAATCCCATCTCGGGGGATTCAGGAGATCGCCTCCGGCACCCTGCCGGAGAGGGGATTCATCTCCCGGAGGACTTTACACCGCCATGGTCGCCTCCGGAGTGATGAGTGAGTAGTCTACCCCTGGACTATGGGTCCATAGGAGTAGCTAGATGGTTGTCTTCTCCTCATTATGCTTCATTGTCGGATCTTGTGAGCTGCCTAACATGATCAAGATCATCTATCTGTAATGCTATATGTTGTGTTTGTTGGGATCCGATGGATAGAGAATACTATGTTATGTTGATTATCAATTTATATCTATGTGTTGTTTATGATCTTGCATGCTCTCCGTTATTAGTAGAGGCTCTAGCCAAGTTTTTACTCTTAACTCCAAGAGGGGGTATTTATGCTCGATAGTGGGTTCATGTCTCCGTGAATCTGGGGGAGTGACAGAAACCTCTAAGGTTATGGATGTACTGTTGCCACTAGGGATAAAACATTGATGCTATGTCCGAGGATGTAGTTATTGATTACATTACGCACCATACTTAATGCAATTGTCTGTTGTTTGCAACTTAATACTGGAAGGGGTTTGGATGATAACCTGAAGGTGGACTTTTTAGGCATAGATGCATGCTGGATAGCGGTCTATGTACTTTGTCGTAATGCCCAATTAAATCTCACAATACTCATCATATCATGTATGTGCATGGTCATGCCCTCTCTATTTGTCAATTGCCCAACTGTAATTTGTTCACCCAACATGCTATTTATCTTATGGGAGAGACACCACTAGTGAACTATGGACCCCGGTCCTATTCTTTACATCTGAAATACAATCTACTGCAATTGTTCTACTGTTCTCTGCAAACAATCTGTAGGAGAACGTTGCATAGAAAACAAAAAATTTCCTACCGCGAACACGCAATCCAAGCCAAGATGCAATCTAGAAGAAGGTAGCAACGAGGGGGTATCGAGTCTCACCCTTGAAGAGATTCCAAAGCCTACAAGATGAGGCTCTTGTTGCTGCGGTAGACGTTCACTTGCCGCTTGCAAAAGCGCGTAGAAGATCTTGATCACGGTCGCTTCCGGCGCCACGAACGGGCAGCACATCCGTACTCGGTCACACGTTCGGTTGTTGATGAAGACGACGTCCACCTCCCCGTTCCAGCGGGCAGCGGAAGTAGTAGCTCCTCTTGAATTCGACAGCACGACGGCGTGGTGTCGGTGGTGGTGGAGAAGTCCGGTGGAGCTTCGCTAAGCGTGCGGGACGTGGTGGAGGAGAGAGGCCGCTAGGGTTTGGGGAGAGGGGGTGCCGGCCACTATAGGGGTGCGGCCACCTTGTCGTTCTTGGGTGGCCGGCCCCCTCCCCTTGGCCCCTCATTATATAGGTGGAACCCCAAGTGTTGGTCTCCAAGTCTTCGAATAAGACCCGAACCAAAAACCTTCCATATGGTGGGGAAACCTACCCAAGCTAGGACTCCCACTAGAGGTGGGAGTTCCACCTCCCATATGGGGGGGGTGGCCGGCCCCCTAAGGGGGAGTCCACTTGGGACTCCACCCCCACTAGGGTTGGCCGGCCATGGAGGTGGAGTCCCATGTGGACTCCACCTTCCTTGGTGGTTTCTTCCAGACTTTTCTAGAACCTTCTAGAACCTTCCATAGAACCTTCCGCGTCATTTTAATTCACATAAAATGACATCCTATATATGAATCTTATTCTCCGGACCATTCCGGAACTCCTCGTGATGTCCGGGATCTCATCCGGGACTCCGAACAAATATTCGAACTCCATTCCATATTCAAGTTCTACCATTTCAACATCCAACTTTAAGTGTGTCACCCTACGGTTCGTGAACTATGCAGACATGGTTGAGTACTCACTCCGACCAATAACCAATAGCGGGATCCGGAGATCCATAATGGCTCCCACATATTCAACGATGACTTTAGTGATCGAATGAACCATTCACATACGATACCAATTCCCTTTGTCACGCGATATTTTACTTGTCCGAGGTTTGATCTTCGGTATCACTCTATACCTTGTTCAACCTCGTCTCCTGACAAGTACTCTTTACTCGTACCGTGGTATGTGGTCTCTTATGAACTTATTCATATGCTTGCAAGACATTAGACGACATTCCACCGAGAGGGCACAGAGTATATCTATCCGTCATCGGGATGGACAAATCCCACTGTTGATCCATATGCCTCAACTCATACTTTCCGGATACTTAATCCCACCTTTATAACCACCCATTTACGCAGTGGCGTTTGGTGTAATCAAAGTACCTTTCCGGTATAAGTGATTTACATGATCTCATGGTCATAAGGACTAGGTAACTATGTATCAAAAGCTTATAGCAAATAACTTAATGACGAGATCTTATGCTACGCTTAATTGGGTGTGTCCATTACATCATTCTTACAATGATATAACCTTGTTATTAATAACATCCAATGTTCATGATTATGAAACTAATCATCCATTAATCAACAAGCTAGTTTAAGAGGCATACTAGGGACTTCTTGTTTGTCTACATATCACACATGTACTAATGTTTCGGTTAATACAATTATAGCATGATATATATAAACATTTATCATAAACATAAAGATATAAATAATAACCACTTTATTATTGCCTCTAGGGCATATCTCCTTCACAATCATCATCCACACTATACATCTAATCCTTTGTTACAGCAAGCCGGTGAGATTGACAACCTCCCTGTTTCGTTGGGGCAAAGTACTTTGGTTGTGTTGTGCAGGTTCCACGTTGGCGCCGGAATCCCTGGTGTTGCGCCGCACTACATCTCGCCGCCATCAACCTTCAACGTGCTTCTTGGCTCCTACTGGTTCGATAAACCTTGGTTTCATACTGAGGGAAAACTTGCCGCTGTACGCATCACACCTTCCTCTTGGGGTTCCCAACGGACGCGTGCTGTACGCGTATCACTGATATCGAAATGCATGGTACTAAAGAGTTTTGCTTGGCAAATGTTTATGATAAAGCTCTAGATGATGGTCCTATGTTACTTGATAATATTAATTGTACTACTAATAAAAATGGGATTGGAGAAGTCTTGACTTTATCTATGAGTCCCATATCTCTTGAGATTGATCAATCATCTTGTTATATTATTGATAAAACTGGGTTTGAAAGTTTTGATCCCATTATCTTTGAGCTTGATAAAATTATGTGTTTATGGATCATGAAAAACATGCTTTATGTGATAGTTATATTGTTGAGTTTATTCATGAAGCTACTGAAAATTATTATGAGAGAGGAAAATATGGTTGTAGAAATTTTCATGGTACTAAAACACCTCTCTATATGCTGAAACTTTTGAAGTTACTCTTGTTTTATCTTCCTATGCTTGTCACTTTATTCTTCATGAATTTATTTGTGTACAAGATTCCTATGCATAGGAAGTGGGTTAGACTTAAATGTGTTTTGAACTTGTTTTTTGATGCTCTCTTTGCTTCAACTCTCATCCTTATGTGAGCATCATTAAAATTGCTGAGCCCATCTTAATGGCTATAAAGAAAGCACTTCTTGGGAGATAACCCATGTCTTTATTTTGCTACTGTTTTGTTGTGTCTTGGAAGTTGTTACTACTCTAGCAACCTCTCCTTATCTTTATTTTATTGCAATGTTGTGCCAAGTAAAGTCTCTAATAGAAGGTTGATGCTAGATTTGGATTTCTACGCAGAAACAGATTTCTATCTGTCATGAATTTGAGTAGGTCTCTCTGTAGGAAACTCAGAAAAATGTGCCAATTTTCATGTGTGTTCCCCAGATATGTACGCAACTTTCATTAGTTTTGAGTTTTCTTATTTGAGCAACGGAAGTACCTCTAAAAAATTCGTCTTTACTGGTTGTTCTGTTTTGACAGATTATGTCTCTGTTTTTTGCATTGTCTCTTGTGGACTTTAAGCAAGGCTTTCTAGAAGTGGAGAGCTGTAGCTAATGTTTTATTGAGTTCTTGCAATGTGTCACTATAGGACTAAAGTGGATTAAAGTTTTTGAGTACTAACCCCTCTAATGAAGTTTCTGAGAAGTTTGGTGTGAAGGAAGTTTTCAAGGATCAAGAGAGGAGGATGATATATGATCAAGAAGAGTGAAAAGTCTAAGCTTGGGGATGCCCCCGTGGTTCATCCCTGCATATTTCAAGAAGACTCAAGCGTCTAAGCTTGGGGATGCCCAAGGCATCCCTTCTCCATCAACAACTTATCAGGTCACCTCTAGTGAAACTATATTTTTATTCCGTCACATCTTATGTGCTTTACTTGGAGCGTCTGTGTGCTTTTATTTTTGTTTGTGTTTGAATAAGATCGGATCCTAGCAATCCTTGTGTGGGAGAGAGACACGCTCCGCTTTTTCATATGAACACTGGTGTTCTTCGTTTTACTTTTAATGTTCATGACAAAAGTTGGAAGCTACTGCACTTATTGTTATTTGGTTGGAAACAGAAAATGCTTCATATTGTCTTGAATAATTTGATACTTGGCAATTGTTTTGAGCTCTCAAGTAAGATCAAGTTTAAGCTTTTGCATCATGTAGTTTAAACCTATTAGTGGAGAACTACCGTAGAGCATGTTGAAATTGGTTTGCATGATTGGTCTCTCTAAGGTCTAGATATTTTCTGGTAAAAGTGTTTGAGCAACAAGGAAGATAGTGTAGAGTTTTATAATACTTGCAATATGTTCTTATGTAAGTTTTGCTGTACCGGTTCATACTTGTGTTTGCTTCAAACAACCTTGCTAGCCCAAGCCTTGTACTGAGAGGGAATGCTTCTCGTGCATTCAAAACCTTGAGCCAAAACCTATGCCATGTGTGTCCACCATAACTACCTACTATGTGGTATTTTCTGCCATTTCAAGTAAATACTTCATGTGCTACTGATACGTCCAATTTGCATCACTATTTTATATCATAATTTGCTGTTATTCATTGATATATTTCATATTTGGACATAATACTTATGTTATTTCATCTATTTTGCATGTTTCATGATCATTGGAGGACCGAGCACTGGAGCCAGGATTCTGCTGGAAAAAGCACCGTCAGAACGCAATATTTCGGAAGATCAACTGTTGAAGGAAATTATACCAAAAATCCTATTTTTCCAGATGACGAAGGAAGCCAGAAGGGGGAGCCGAGGGGACCCAAGGTGGGCCCAGACCATAGGCCGGCGCGGCCCATGGCCTAGCCGCGCCGCCTAGTGAGGAGGGGGGCCCACAGCCCCTCTCGCCTCCTTTTCTTCGCGAAATCCTTCATCCCGAAGACCTAAGACACAGAGGGTACCTCGCGAAGAGTTACAGCCGCCTCTGCGGGGCGGAGAACACCAGAGAGAAAAGAGCTCTCCGGCGGGCTGAGATCCGCCGGGGAAATTCCCTCCGGGAGGGGGAAATCGACGCCATCGTCACCGTCATCGAGCTGGACATCATCTCCATCACCATCATCATCATCTCCACCATCATCACCGCCGTCTCCACCGCTGGACATCGTCACCGCCGTAGCAATTTGGGTTTGATCTTGATTGTTTGATAGGGGAAACTCTCCCGGTATTGATTTCTACTTGTTATTGATGCTATTGAGTGAAACCGTTGAACCAAGGTTTATGTTCAGATTGTTATTTGTCATCATATCACCTCTGATCATGTTCCATATGATGTCTCGTGAGTAGTTCGTTTAGTTCTTGAGGACATGGGTGAAGTCTAAATGTTAGTAGTGAAGTATGGTTGAGTAATATTCAATGTTATGATATTTAAGTTGTGGTGTTATTCTTCTAGTGGTGTCGTGTGAACGTCGACTACACGACACTTCACCTTTATGGGCCTAGGGGAATGCATCTTGTACTCGTTTGCCAATTGCGGGGTTGCCGGAGTGACAGAAACCTAAGCCCCCGTTGGTATATCGATGCAGGAGGGATAGCAGGATCTCAGAGTTTAAGGCTGTGGTTAGATTTATTCTTAATTACTTTCTTGTAGTTGCGGATGCTTGCAAGGGGTATAATCACAAGTATGTATTAGTCCTAGGAAGGGCGGTACATTAACACAGGTTCACCCACACAACACTTATCAGAACAATGAAGATTAATTAGCCGTATGTAGCGAAAGCACTAGACTAAAATCCCGTGTGTCCTCGAGAACGTTTGGTCATTATAAGTAAACAAACCGGCTTGTCCTTTGTGCTAAAAAGGATTGGGCCACTCGCTGCAATTGTTACTCTCGCACTTTACTTACTCGTACTTTATTCATCTGTTACATCAAAACCCCCTGAATACTTGTCTGTGAGCATTTACAGTGAATCCTTCATCGAAACTGCTTGTCAACACCTTCTGCTCCTCGTTGGGTTCGACACTCTTATTTATCGAAGATACTACGATACACCCCCTATACTTGTGGGTCATCAGCTACCTTTAAAAAATTCAAAAGTTATTATCTCTTATTTGTGTCAATGTTTTATAGCTCATGAGGAAGTATGTGGTGTTTTATCTTTCAATCTTGTTGGGCAGACTTTCACCAATGGACTAGTGGCTTCATCCGCTTATCCAATAATTTTGCAAAAAGAGCCGGCAACGGGGTTCCCAGCCCCAATTAATTAACTTTCATTAATAATTCTCTTCACATGTTTTGCCCTGATTCATTAGTAAGCAACTTAATTTTGCAAATAGACACTCCTTCATGGTATGTGAATGTTGGAACGCACCCGAGGATTCGGTTAGCCATGGCTTGTGTAAGCAAAAGGTTGGGAGGAGTGTCATCCATAAATATACCTAAAGTACATGTGTAAACAAAAGAGAAGAGGGATGATCTACCTTGCTGGTAGAGATAACGTCCTTCATGGGAGCCGCTCTTTGAAAGTCTGTTTGATGAGGGGGTTAGAGTGCCCGCTACCATTCGTTGACAGCAACAAACACCTCTCAAAACTTTACTTTTATGCTCTCTATATGATTTCAAAACTTGAAAAGCTCTAGCACATGATTTAATCCCTGCTTCCCTCTGCGAAGGGCCTTTCTTTTACTTTATGTTGAGTCAGTTTACCTACTTCTTTCCATCTTAGAAGCAAACACTTGTGTCAACTGTGCATTGATTCTTACATACTTGCTTATTTGCATTCATCATATTACTTTGTGTTGACAATTATCCATGAGATATGCATGTTGAAAGTTGAAAGGAACTGCTGAAACTTAAATCTTCCTTTGTGTTGCTTCAATGCCTTTACTTTGAATTTATTGCTTTATGAGTTAACTCTTATGCAAGACTTTTTGATGCTTGTCTTTAAAGTATTATTCATGAAAAGTTTTGCTATATGTTATCTATTTGATTAGCAAATATAGATCGTTGCCTTGAGTCACTTCATTCATCTCATATGCTTTACAATAGTATGATCAAGATTATGTAAGTAGCATGTCACTACAGAAATTATTCTTTTTATCGTTTACCTACTCGAGGGCGAGTAGGAACTAAGCTTGGGGATGCTTGATACGTCTCCAATGTATCTATAATTTCTGATGTTCGATGCTTCTTTTATGACAATACCTACATGTTTTGCTCACACTTTATAATGATTTTATGCATTTTCCGGAACTAACATGTTAACAAGATGCCACAGTGCTGTAGGAGAACGTTGCATAGAAAACAAAAAATTTCCTACCGCGAACACGCAATCCAAGCCAAGATGCAATCTAGAAGACGGTAGCAACGAGGGGGTATCGAGTCTCACCCTTGAAGAGATTCCAAAGCCTACAAGATGAGGCTCTTGTTGCTGCGGTAGACGTTCACTTGCCGCTTGCAAAAGCGCGTAGAAGATCTTGATCACGATCGCTTCCGGCGCCACGAACGGGCAGCACCTCCGTACTCGGTCACACGTTCGGTTGTTGATGAAGACGACGTCCACCTCCCTGTTCCAGCGGGCAGCGGAAGTAGTAGCTCCTCTTGAATCCGACAGCACGACGGCGTGGTGTCGGTGGTGGTGGAGAAGTCAGGCGGAGCTTCGCTAAGCGTGCGGGACGTGGTGGAGGAGAGAGGCCGCTAGGGTTTGGGGAGAGGGGGCGCCGGCCACTATAGGGGTGCGGCCACCTTGTCGTTCTTGGGTGGCCGGCCCCCTCCCCTTGGCCCCTCATTATATAGGTGGAACCCCAAGTGTTGGTCTCCAAGTCTTCGAATAAGACCCGAACCAAAAACCTTCCATATGGTGGGGAAACCTACCCAAGCTAGGACTCCCACTAGAGGTCGGAGTTCCACCTCCCACATGGGGGGGTGGCCGGCCCCCTAAGGGGGAGTCCACTTGGGACTCCACCCCCACTAGGGTTGGCCGGCCATGGAGGTGGAGTCCCATGTGGACTCCACCTTCCTTGGTGGTTTCTTCCGGACTTTTCTAGAACCTTCTAGAACCTTCCATAGAACCTTCCGCGTCATTTTAATTCACATAAAATGACATCCTATATATGAATATTATTCTCCGGACCATTCCGGAACTCCTCGTGATGTCCGGGATCTCATCCGGGACTCCGAACAAATATTCGAACTCCATTCCATATTCAAGTTCTACCATTTCAACATCCAACTTTAAGTGTGTCACCCTACGGTTCGTGAACTATGCGGACATGGTTGAGTACTCACTCCGACCAATAACCAATAGCGGGATCTGGAGATCCATAATGGCTCCCACATATTCAACGATGACTTTAGTGATCGAATGAACCATTCACATACGATACCAATTCCCTTTGTCACGCGATATTTTACTTGTCCGAGGTTTGATCTTCGGTATCACTCTATACCTTGTTCAACCTCGTCTCCTGACAAGTACTCTTTACTCGTACCGTGGTATGTGGTCTCTTATGAACTTATTCATATGCTTGCAAGACATTAGACGACATTCCACCGAGAGGGCCCAGAGTATATCTATCCGTCATCGGGATGGACAAATCCCACTGTTGATCCATATGCCTCAACTCATACTTTCCGGATACTTAATCCCACCTTTATAACCACCCATTTACGCAGTGGCGTTTGGTGTAATCAAAGTACCTTTCCGGTATAAGTGATTTACATGATCTCATGGTCATAAGGACTAGGTAACTATGTATCGAAAGCTTATAGCAAATAACTTAATGACGAGATCTTATGCTACGCTTAATTGGGTGTGTCCATTACATCATTCTTACAATGATATAACCTTGTTATTAATAACATCCAATGTTCATGATTATGAAACTAATCATCCATTAATCAACAAGCTAGTTTTAAGAGGCATACTAGGGACTTCTTGTTTGTCTACATATCACACATGTACTAATGTTTCGGTTAATACAATTATAGCATGATATATATAAACATTTATCATAAACATAAAGATATAAATAATAACCACTTTATTATTGCCTCTAGGGCATATCTCCTTCAGTCTCCCACTTGCACTAGAGTCAATAATCTAGATTACATTGTAATATACCTAACACCCATGGCATTCTGGTGTTGGTCATGTTTTGCCCTAGGGAGAGCTTTAGTCAACGGATCTGCTACATTCAGATCAGTGTGTACTTTGCAAATCTTTACTTCTCCATCTTCGATGTACTCGCGAATCGAGTGGTAACGCAGCTTGATATGCTTCAGCCTCTTGTGTGACCTTGGCTCTTGTGCATTGGCGATGGCACCCATGTTATCACAATAAATGATTAATGGGTCCAATGCACTAGGAACCACACCGAGCTCTACAATGAACCTCTTCATCCATACCGCTTCTGATGAAGCCTCTGAAGCCGCTATGTACTCTGATTCTGTTGAAGACTTCGCCACCGTGCACTGCTTCGAGCTTGCCCAGCTTACTGCAGCACCATTCAATATAAACACGTACCCAGATTGTGACTTAGAGTCATCAGGATCAGTGTTCCAAATTGCATCGGTGTAACCACTTACAACGAGCTCTTGGTCACCTCCATAACAAAGAAACATATCCTTAGTTCTTTTCAAGTACTTCAGGATATTCTTGACCGCTGTCCAGTGTTCCATTCCTGGATCACTTTGATATCTGCTAGTCAAACTAACAGCATGTGCTATATCCGGTCTAGTACATAGCATGGCATACATGATAGATCCTACTGCCGAGGCATAGGGGATTTTACTCATCCTTTCTCTTTCTTCTGCCATAGCCGGTCCTTGAGTCTTACTCAAGACTTTGCCTGGTAACATAGGTAAGAACCTTTTCTTACTTTCGTCCATTCTAAACTTCTTTAGAATCTTGTCCAGATATGTACTCTGTGATAGCCCTATTAGGCGTCTTGATCTATCTCTATAAATCTTGATGCCTAATATATACGATGCTTCACCAAGGTCTTTCATTGAAAAACTATTATTCAAATAACCTTTTACACTGCTTAATAGTTCTATATCATTCCCGATCAATAATATGTCATCTACATATAATATCAGGAATGCTACAGAGCTCCCACTCACTTTCTTGTAAATACAGGCCTCTCCATGACACTGTATAAACCCGAAGTCTTTGATCACCTTATCAAAGCGTCGGTTCCAACTTCTCGATGCTTGCTTCAGTCCATAGATTGAACGCTGAAGTTTGCATACTTTGTCAGCATTATTAGGATCGACAAAACCTTTGGGTAGTACCATATACAACTCTTCCTCAATGTCTCCATTAAGGAACGCCGTTTTGACATCCATCTGCCAAATCTCATAATCGAAAAATGCAGCTATTGCTAACAAAATCCTCACAGATTTTAGCTTCGTGATACGTCTCCAACGTATCGATAATTTCTTATGTTCCATGCCACATTATTGATGTTATCTACATGTTTTATGCACACTTTATGTCATATTCGTGCATTTTCTGGAACTAACCTATTAACAAGATGCCGAAGTGCCAGTTCCTGTTTTCTGCTGTTTTTGGTTTCAGAAATCCTAGTAACGAAATATTCTCGGAATCGGACGAAATCAACGCCCAAGTTCCTATTTTCACCGGAAGCATCCAGAACACCCGGGAGGGACCAGAGGGGGGGCACTGGGCCCCCAGACCCTAGGCCGGTGCGGCCCAGGCCCTGGCCGCGCCGCCCTATGGTGTCGTCGCGCCTTCGACCCTCGTGCGCCGCCTCTTCGCCTATAAAAAGCCCCTGGATCGAAAACCCTGATACGATTGGCGAAAACCACAGAAACCTTCCAGAGCCGCCGCCATCGCGACGCCAAGATCTGGGGGACAGGAGTCTCTGTTCCGGCACGCTGCCGGAGCGGGGAAGTGCCCCCGGAAGGCTTCTCCATCAACACCGCTGCCATCTCCACCGCCATCTTCATCACCGCTGCTGCTCCCATGAGGAGGGAGTAGTTCTCCATCGAGGCTCGGGGCTGTACCGGTAGCTATGTGGTTAATCTCTCTCCTATGTACCTCAATACAATGATCTCATGAGCTGCTTTACATGATTGAGATTCATATGAGTTTTGTATCACTACTATCTATGTGCTACTCTAGCAAAGTTATTAAAGTAGTTCTATTCCTCCTGCACGTGTGTAAAGGTGATAGTGTGTGCACCGTGTTAGTACTTGGTTTATGCTATGATCATGATCTCTTGTAGATTGCGAAGTTAACTATTGCTATGATAATATTGATGTGATCTATTCCTCCTACATATGCATGAAGGTGACAGTGTGCATGCTATGCTAGTACTTGGTTTAGTCTTTTGATCTATCTTACACTAAAGGTTACTAAAATATGAGCATTATTGTGGAGCTTGTTAACTCCGGCATTGAGGGTTCGTGTAATCCTACGCAATGTGTTCATCATCCAACAAGAGTGTAGAGTATGCATTTATCTATTCTGTTATGTGATAAATGTTGAGAGTGTCCACTAGTGAAAGTGTAATCCCTAGGCCTTGTTCCTAAATACTGCTATCGCTGCTTGTTTACTGTTTCACTGTGTTACTACTGCTGCAATACTACCACCATCAACTACACGCCAGCAAGCTATTTTCTGGCACCGTTGCTACTGCTCATACTTATTTATACCACCTGTATTTCACTATCTCTTCGCCGAACTAGTGCACCTATTAGGTGTGTTGGGGACACAAGAGACTTCTTGCTTTGTGGTTGCAGGGTTGCATGAGAGGGATATCTTTGACCTCTTCCTCCCTGAGTTCGATAAACCTTGGGTGATCCACTTAAGGGAAAACTTGCTGCTGTTCTACAAACCTCTGCTCTTGGAGGCCCAACACTGTCTACAGGAAAGGAGGGGGAACGTAGACATCAAGCTATTTTCTGGCGCCGTTGCCGGGGACCAGAAAGCTACACAACAGGGATTTCCTCCCTCGTCAACCACGCGCCAGTCCTGGACAGCATCAAGTATTTTCTGGCGCCGTTGCCGGGGAGGAAAGGTAAAAGGTACTCACACTCCGGATCTCGGCTACTAAGCTATTTACACCGTTGTAAGTACTCAAAGCTATTTCCTTTAGATCCTGCAATTGCAACTTTTTGTTTCTTGTTTACACTAGTTAGGCATAATGGAAAACAACAAAAATATGAGAGATCTTTATGAACTTTATCTTGAATTAGGACATGATGTGTTTGAAGAGAGAATTAAAAAACCCATGGAACTTTATATGCATGCTAATGGGAATGTTATTAATATGAATGCTTTGAACACTATTGTTGCTAATGCTATGGAAAATTCTAAGCTTGGGGAAGCTGGTTTTGATGAGCATGATCTTTTTAGTCCCCCAAGCATTGAGGAGAAAGTTTTCTTTGATGATACTTTGCCTCCTATTTATGATGATTATAATGATAGTGGTCTTTTGGTGCCACCTACTATGGAGAGTAAATTTTGTTGTGATTATACTATGCCTCCTATATTTGATGATGAGAATAATAATGATAGCTACTTTGTTGAATTTGCTCCCACTATTACTAATAAAATTGATTATGCTTATGTGGAGAGTAATTATTTTATGCATGAGACTCATGATAAGAATGCTTTATGTGATACTTATATTGTTGAGTTTTCTCATGATGCTACTGAAAGTTATTATGAGAGAGGAAAATATGGTTGTAGAAATTTTCATGTTACTAAAATGCCTCTCTATGTGCTTAAATTTTTGAAGCTATACTTGTTTTATCTTCCTAATCTTGTCACTTTGCTCTTCATGAATTTATTTGTGTACAAGATTCCTCTTCATAGGAAGCATGTTAGACTTAAATGTGTTTTGTATTTGCCTCTTGATGCTCTCTTTTGCTTCAAATACTATTTCTTGCGAGTGCATCATTAAAACTGCTGAGCCCATCTTAATGGCTATAAAGAAAAGAACTTCTTGGGAGATAACCCATGTGTTATTTTGCTACAGTACTTTGTTTTATATTTGTGTCTTGGAAGTTGTTTACTACTGTAGCAACCTCTCCTTATCTTAGTTTTGTGTTTTGTTGTGCCAAGTGAAGCCTCTAATCGAAGGTTGATACTAGATTTGGATTTCTGCGCAGAAACAGATTTCTATCTGTCACGAATCTGGGATTTTCTCTCTATAGAAAAATCAGAAAAATATGCCAATTTACGTGCGTGTTCCTCAGATATGTACGCAACTTTCATTAGTTTTGAGTTTTCTGATCTGAGCAACGAAAGTATTTATTAGAAATTCGTCTTTACGGACTGTTCTGTTTTGACAGATTCTGCCTTTTATTTCGCATTGCTTCTTTCGCTGTGTTGGGTGGATTTCTTTGTTCCATTACCTTCCAGTAGCTTTGAGCAATGTCCAGAAGTGTTAAGAATGATTGTGTCACCTCTGAACATGTGAGTTTTTGATTATGTACTAACCCCTCTAATGAAGTTTATGAGAAGTTTGGTGTGAAGGAAGTTTTCAAGGGTCAAGAGAGGAAGATGATATACTATGATCAAGAAGAGTGAAAAGTCTAAGCTTGGGGATGCCCCCATGGTTCATCCCTGCATATTTCAAGAAGACTCAAGCATCTAAGCTTGGGGATGCCCAAGGCATCCCCTTCTTCATCGACAAAATTATCAGGTTCCTTCTCTTGAAACTATATTTTTATTCGGTCACATCTTATGTACTTTACTTGGAGCGTCTGTTTGTTTTTGTTTTTGTTTGTGTTTGAATAAATTAGATTACATCATGCTTGTGTGGGAGAGAGACACGTTCCGCTGTTGCATATGAACACATGTGTTCTTAGCTTCTAGTATTCATGGCGAAGTTTCTTCTTCGTTAAATTGTTATATGGTTGGAATTGGAAAATGATACATGTAGTAATTGCTATAATGTCTTGGGTAATGTGATACTTGGCAATTGTTGTGCTCATGATTAAGCTCTTGCATCATATGCTTTGCACCCATTAATGAAGAAATACATAGAGCATGCTAAATTTGGTTTGCATATTTGGTTTCTCTAAGGTCTAGATAATTTCTAGTATTGAGTTTGAACAACAAGGAAGACGGTGTAGAGTCTTATAATGTTTTCAATATGTCTTTTATGTGAGTTTTGCTGCACCGGTTCATCCTTGTGTTTGTTTCAAATAAGCCTTGCTAGCCTAAACCTTGTATCGAGAGGGAATACTTCTCATGCATCCAAAATACTTGATCCAACCACTATGCCATTTGTGTCCACCATACCTACCTACTACATGGTATTTTCCGCCATTCCAAAGTAAATTGCTTGAGTGCTACCTTTAAAATTCCATCATTCACCTTTGCAATATATAGCTCATGGGACAAATAGCTTAAAAACTATTGTGGTATTGAATATGTAATTATGCACTTTATCTCTTATTAAGTTGCTTGTTGTGCGATAACCATGTTTACTGGGGACGCCATCAACTACCCTTTGTTGAATTTCATGTGAGTTGCTATGCATGTCCGTCTTGTCTGAAGTAAGAGCGATCTACCACCTTATGGTTAAGCATGCATATTGTTAGAGAAGAACATTGGGCCGCTAACTAAAGCCATGATCCATGGTGGAAGTTTCAGTTTTGGACATATATCCTCAATCTCAAATGAGAAAATTATTAATTGTTGCTACATGCTTATGCATAAAAGAGGAGTCCATTATCTGTTGTCTATGTTGTCCCGGTATGGATGTCTAAGTTGAAGAATAATCAATAGCGAGAAATCCAATGCGAGCTTTCTCCTTAGACCTTTGTACAGGCGGCATAGAGGTACCCCTTTGTGACACTTGGTTAAAACATGTGCATTGTGATGATCCGGTAGTCCAAGCTAATTAGGACAAGGTGTGGGCACTATTAGTATACTATGCATGAGGCTTGCAACTTGTAAGATATAATCTACATGATACATATGCTTTATTACTACCGTTGACAAAATTGTTTCATGTTTTTAAAATCAAAGCTCTAGCACAAATATAGCAATCGATGCTTTTCCTCTATGGAGGACCATTCTTTTACTTTAATGTTGAGTCAGTTCACCTATTTCTCTCCACCTCAAGAAGCAAACACTTGTGTGAACTGTGCATTGATTCCTACATATTTGCATATTGCACTTGTTATATTACTCTATGTTGACAATATCCATGAGATATACATGTTATAAGTTGAAAGCAACCGCTGAAACTTAATCTTCTTTTGTGTTGCTTCAATGCTTTTACTATGAATTATTGCTTTATGAGTTAACTCTTATGCAAGACTTATTGATGCTTGTCTTGAAGTGCTATTCATGAAAAGTTTTTGCTTTATGATTCACTTGTTTACTCATGTCATATACATTGTTTTGATCGCTGCATTCACTACATATGCTTTACAAATAGTATGATCAAGTTTATGATGGCATGTCACTCCAGAAATTATCTTTGTTATCGTTTTACCTGCTCGGGACGAGCAGAACTAAGCTTGGGGATGCTGATACGTCTCCAACATATCGATAATTTCTTATGTTCCATGCCACATTATTGATGTTATCTACATGTTTTATGCACACTTTATGTCATATTCGTGCATTTTCTGGAACTAACCTATTAACAAGATGCCGAAGTGCCAGTTCCTGTTTTCTGCTGTTTTTGGTTTCAGAAATCCTAGTAACGAAATATTCTCGGAATCGGACGAAATCAACGCCCAAGTTCCTATTTTCACCGGAAGCATCCAGAACACCCGGGAGGGACCAGAGGGGGGGGCACTGGGCCCCCAGACCCTAGGCCGGCGCGGCCCAGGCCCTGGCCGCGCCGCCCTATGGTGTCGTCGCCCCTTCGACCCTCCTGCGCCGCCTCTTCGCCTATAAAAAGCCCCTGGATCGAAAACCCTGATACGATTGGCGAAAACCACAGAAACCTTCCAGAGCCGCCGCCATCGCGACGCCAAGATCTGGGGGACAGGAGTCTCTGTTCCGGCACGCTGCCGGAGCGGGGAAGTGCCCCCGGAAGGCTTCTCCATCAACACCGCTGCCATCTCCACCGCCATCTTCATCACCGCTG
Source organism: Lolium perenne (assembly GCF_019359855.2). Lineage (NCBI taxonomy): Eukaryota > Viridiplantae > Streptophyta > Magnoliopsida > Poales > Poaceae > Lolium > Lolium perenne. The sequence continues at coordinate 81,181,737 of NC_067249.2, forward strand.
CTGCTCCCATGAGGAGGGAGTAGTTCTCCATCGAGGCTCGGGGCTGTACCGGTAGCTATGTGGTTAATCTCTCTCCTATGTACCTCAATACAATGATCTCATGAGCTGCTTTACATGATTGAGATTCATATGAGTTTTGTATCACTACTATCTATGTGCTACTCTAGCAAAGTTATTAAAGTAGTTCTATTCCTCCTGCACGTGTGTAAAGGTGACAGTGTGTGCACCGTGTTAGTACTTGGTTTATGCTATGATCATGATCTCTTGTAGATTGCGAAGTTAACTATTGCTATGATAATATTGATGTGATCTATTCCTCCTACATATGCATGAAGGTGACAGTGTGCATGCTATGCTAGTACTTGGTTTAGTCTTTTGATCTATCTTACACTAAAGGTTACTAAAATATGAGCATTATTGTGGAGCTTGTTAACTCCGGCATTGAGGGTTCGTGTAATCCTACGCAATGTGTTCATCATCCAACAAGAGTGTAGAGTATGCATTTATCTATTCTGTTATGTGATCAATGTTGAGAGTGTCCACTAGTGAAAGTGTAATCCCTAGGCCTTGTTCCTAAATACTGCTATCGCTGCTTGTTTACTGTTTCACTGTGTTACTACTGCTGCAATACTACCACCATCAACTACACGCCAGCAAGCTATTTTCTGGCACCGTTGCTACTGCTCATACTTATTTATACCACCTGTATTTCACTATCTCTTCGCCGAACTAGTGCACCTATTAGGTGTGTTGGGGACACAAGAGACTTCTTGCTTTGTGGTTGCAGGGTTGCATGAGAGGGATATCTTTGACCTCTTCCTCCCTGAGTTCGATAAACCTTGGGTGATCCACTTAAGGGAAAACTTGCTGCTGTTCTACAAACCTCTGCTCTTGGAGGCCCAACACTGTCTACAGGAAAGGAGGGGGAACGTAGACATCACTTCGCTACAGGTGAGAAAGTCTCATCGTAGTCAACTCCTTGAATTTGTCGGAAACCCTTTGCGACAAGTCGAGCTTTATAGACAGTAATATTACCATCAGCATCTGTTTTTCTTTTGAAGATCCATTTATTTTCGACAGCCTTTCGGCTATCAGGTAAGTCTACCAAAGTCCATACTTTGTTATCATACATGGATCCCATTTCGGATTTCATGGCTTCTTGCCATTTGTTGGAATCTGGGCTCATCATCGCTTCTTCATACGTCGCAGGGTCCTCATCATTGTTATCCACAATCATGACATTTAGACAAGGATCATACCAATCAGGAGTGGCACGTTCCCTTGTCGATCTGCGAGGTTCAGTAGTTTCCTCGTTCGAAGTTTCATGATCATTATCATTAGCTTCCTCTGTTGCCGGTGTAGGCGGTACAGGTACAACTTTCGGTACTGCGCTACTCTGATCAACGAGTATAGATTCATCAATCTCATCGAGTTCTACTTTTCTTCCAGTCACTTCTTTAGTGAGAAATTCTTTCTCAAGAAAGGTTCCGTTCTTAACAACAAAGATTTTGCCTTCGGATCTGTGATAGAAAGTGTACCCTATAGTTTCCTTAGGGTATCCTATGAAGACGCATTTCTCCGCTTTGGGTTCTAGCTTGTCCGGTTGTAACTTCTTTACATAGGCTTCGCAACCCCAAACTTTCAGGAACGACAGCTTAGGTTTCTTATTAAACCATAATTCATACGGTGTCGTTTCTACGGATTTTGATGGTGCTCTATTTAAAGTGAATGCGGCAGTCTCTAATGCATAACTCCAAAATGATAACGGCAAATCAGTAAGAGACATCATAGAACGAACCATATCTAAGAGAGTTCGATTACGACGTTCGGACACACCGTTTCGTTGAGGTGTTTCCGGCGGTGTCAATTGTGAAAGTATTCCGCATTTCTTTAAATGCATGCCAAACTCATAACTCAGATATTCACCTCCACGATCAGATCGTAGAAATTTAATCTTCTTGTTACGTTGATTTTCTACTTCACTTTGAAATTCCTTAAACTTCTCGAAAGTTTCGGATTTATGTTTCATGAAATAGATATACCCATATCTACTCAGATCATCTGTGAAGGTTAGAACATAACGATAACCACCGCGCGATGCTACGCTCATTGGTCCGCACACATCGGTATGTATGATTTCCAATAAGTCAGTAGCTCGCTCCATCATACCAGAAAATGGAGTCTTAGTCATTTTACCCATTAGACATGCTTCGCATCTATCAAGTGACTCAAAGTCAAGTGATTCAAGTAATCCATCAGTATGGAGTTTCTTCATGCGTTTCACTCCAATATGACCAAGACGACAGTGCCACATATAAGTAGAATTATCATTCAATTTAATTCGCTTAGCATTAACGTTATGTATATGCGTATCACTACTATCGAGATCTAACAGAAATAAGCCATTCTTTTGTGGTGCTCGACCATAAAAGATATTATTCATAAAAATAGAACAACCATTATTCTCAGACTTGAATGAATAGCCATCTTGCATTAAACAAGATCCAGATATAATGTTCATGCTCAACGCAGGTACATAATAACAATTATTTAGGCTTAAAACTAATCCCGAAGGTAGATGTAGAGGAAGTGTGCCGACTGCGATCACATTGACCTTGGATCCGTTTCCAACGCGCATCGTCACTTCATCTTTCAGCAGTTGCCGTTTATTCTTTAGTTCCTGTTTCGAGTTACAAATATGAGCAACCGAACCAGTATCAAATACCCAGGTACTAGTACGAGAACCAGTGAGATAAACATCTATAACATGTATATCAAATATACCTTCTTTCTTCTTCTTTTTGACAAGGCCGCTCTTCAGATCAGCCTGATACTTGGAGCAATTATGCTTCCAGTGTCCCTTCTCCTTGCAGTAATAGCACTCAGCATCAGGCTTAGGGCCGTTCTTAGGTTTCACAGGAGGCGTGGCAGCTTTCTTGCCACCCTTCTTGAATTTTCCCTCAGACTTGCCCTGTTTCTTGAAACTGGTGGTCTTGTTGACTATCAACACTTGGTGCTCTTTCTTGATCTCAATCTCAGCAGCTTTTAGCATGCCAAAGAGTTCAGGTAACTCCTTGTTCATGTTCTGCATATTGTAGTTCATCACGAAGTTCTTGTAACTTGGTGGCAGTGATTGAAGGACACGATTAATCCCCAGTCTGTTAGGAATCACTATTCCCAAGTCACTGAGTTTCTTCGCATGCCCGGTCATGGCGAGCATGTGTTCACTAACGGAGCTGCCTTCTTCCATCATGCAGCTGAAGAATTGTTTCGATGCTTCATAGCATTCCACGGCCGCATGAGTCTCAAAAATAGCTTTCAACTCTTTCATCAACTCATGAGGATCGTGGTGCTCAAAACGTTTTTGAAGATCGGATTCCAGACTGCACAGGATGGCACACTGAACTTGAGAGTACCGAATTTTCCAAGTCTCGTAAACATCTTTTACTTCATCGGTTTCAGTTTCTGCAGGAGGGTCACCTACCGGTGCATCAAGCACATATTGCAGATTTCCGCCAGAGAGGAAGATCCTCACATGACGGAACCAGTCGGTGAAGTTGCTACCGTTGCTCTTAAGTTTCTCTTTCTCTAGGAACTGGTTAAAATTGATTGGGGACGCCATCTCTACAACATATATTTGCAAAAGTTTAGACTAAGTTTATGACAAATTGATTTCAAATTTTAATTCAACATAATTAAAAATCTAGGTGAACTCCCACTCAAAACAATATCCCTCGCATTGTCTTAGTGATCACACGAACCAAATCCACCGCACCTAAGCCCTATCATCACGAGATAAGGTGTGATTTCAATGGCGAACACTCAAAGTGTTCATCATATCAACCATATGATTCATGCTCTACCTTTCGGTATCACGTGTTCCGAGACCATGTCTGTACATGCTAGGCTCGTCAAGGCCACCTTAGTATCCGCATGTGCAAAACTGTCTTGCACCCGTTGTGTGTACTTGTTGATTCTATCACACCCGATCATCACGAGATGCTTCGAACCGACAAGACTTGGTAACGGTGCTACTAAGGATGAACACTTTATTATCTTGAGATTTTAGTGAGGGATCATCTTATAATGCTACCGTCGCGATCTAAGCAAAATAAGATGCATAAAAGGATTAACATCACATGCAGTTCATATGTGATATGATATGGCCCTTTTGTCTTTGCGCCTTTGATCTTCATCTCCAAAGCATGGACATAATCTCCATCATCTTCGGGCATGATCTCCATCATCATCGGCGTAGCGTCAAGGTCAATGGCGCCGTCTTCATGATTGTCCTCCATGTAGCAACTATTACAACTACTTTGAAATACTATTCAACATGAAATTTAAAGACAACCATAAGGCTCCTGCCGGTTGCCACAATACAATAATGATCATCTCATACATATTCATCATCACATTATGGCCATATCACATCACCAAACCCTGCAAAAACAAGTTAGACGTCTCTAATTTGGTTTGCATATTTTACGTGGTTTAGGGTTTTCGAGAGAGATCTAATCTACCTACGAACATGAACCACAACGTTGATACTAATGTTTTCAATAGAAGAGTAAATTGAATCTTCACTATAGTAGGAGAGACAGACACCCGCAAAGTCTCTTATGCAATACAAGTTGCATGTCGAACGAGGAACAAGTCTCATGAACGCGGTCATGTAAAGTTAGTCCGAGCCGCTTCATCCCACTATGCCACAAAGATGCAAAGTACTCAAACTAAAGATAACAAGAGCATCAACGCCCACAAAACCATTGTGTTCTACTCGTGCAACCATCTATGCATAGACACGGCTATGATACCACTGTAGGAGAACGTTGCATAGAAAACAAAAAATTTCCTACCGCGAACACGCAATCCAAGCCAAGATGCAATCTAGAAGACGGTAGCAACGAGGGGGTATCGAGTCTCACCCTTGAAGACATTCCAAAGCCTACAAGATGAGGCTCTTGTTGCTGCGGTAGACGTTCACTTGCCGCTTGCAAAAGCGCGTAGAAGATCTTGATCACGATCGCTTCCGGCGCCACGAACGGGCAGCACCTCCGTACTCGGTCACACGTTCGGTTGTTGATGAAGACGACGTCCACCTCCCCGTTCAAGCGGGCAGCGGAAGTAGTAGCTCCTCTTGAATCCGACAGCACGACGGCGTGGTGTCGGTGGTGGTGGAGAAGTCCGGCGGAGCTTCGCTAAGCGTGCGGGACGTGGTGGAGGAGAGAGGCCGCTAGGGTTTGGGGAGAGGGGGCGCCGGCCACTATAGGGGTGCGGCCACCTTGTCGTTCTTGGGTGGCCGGCCCCCTCCCCTTGGCCCCTCATTATATAGGTGGAACCCCAAGTGTTGGTCTCCAAGTCTTCGAATAAGACCCGAACCAAAAACCTTCCATATGGTGGGGAAACCTACCCAAGCTAGGACTCCCACTAGAGGTGGGAGTTCCACCTCCCATATGGGGGGGTGGCCGGCCCCCTAAGGGGGAGTCCACTTGGGACTCCACCCCCACTAGGGTTGGCCGGCCATGGAGGTGGAGTCCCATGTGGACTCCACCTTCCTTGGTGGTTTCTTCCGGACTTTTCTAGAACCTTCTAGAACCTTCCATAGAACCTTCCGCGTCATTTTAATTCACATAAAATGACATCCTATATATGAATCTTATTCTCCGGACCATTCCGGAACTCCTCGTGATGTCCGGGATCTCATCCGGGACTCCGAACAAATATTCGAACTCCATTCCATATTCAAGTTCTACCATTTCAACATCCAACTTTAAGTGTGTCACCCTACGGTTCGTGAACTATGCGGACATGGTTGAGTACTCACTCCGACCAATAACCAATAGCGGGATCTGGAGATCCATAATGGCTCCCACATATTCAACGATGACTTTAGTGATCGAATGACCCATTCACATACGATACCAATTCCCTTTGTCACGCGATATTTTACTTGTCCGAGGTTTGATCTTCGGTATCACTCTATACCTTGTTCAACCTCGTCTCCTGACAAGTACTCTTTAATCGTACCGTGGTATGTGGTCTCTTATGAACTTATTCATATGCTTGCAAGACATTAGACGACATTCCACCGAGAGGGCCCAGAGTATATCTATCCGTCATCGGGATGGACAAATCCCACTGTTGATCCATATGCCTCAACTCATACTTTCCGGATACTTAATCCCACCTTTATAACCACCCATTTACGCAGTGGCGTTTGGTGTAATCAAAGTACCTTTCCGGTATAAGTGATTTACATGATCTCATGGTCATAAGTACTAGGTAACTATGTATCGAAATCTTATAGCAAATAACTTAATGACGAGATCTTATGCTACGCTTAATTGGGTGTGTCCATTACATCATTCTTACAATGATATAACCTTGTTATTAATAACATCCAATGTTCATGATTATGAAACTAATCATCCATTAATCAACAAGCTAGTTTTAAGAGGCATACTAGGGACTTCTTGTTTGTCTACATATCACACATGTACTAATGTTTCGGTTAATACAATTATAGCATGATATATATAAACATTTATCATAAACATAAAGATATAAATAATAACCACTTTATTATTGCCTCTAGGGCATATCTCCTTCAAGTGCCAGTTCCTGTTTTCTGTTGTTTTTGGTTCCAGAAAAGCTGTTCGGGCAATATTCTCGGAATTCGACGAAACAAAAGCCAAACATCTTATTTCACCGAGACAGACCAGAACATCGAAGGGGAGCCGGAGAGGAGGCCCAGGGCCCCCACACCATAGGGCGGCGCGGCCTAGAGGGGGGGCGCACCAGCCTATGGGGTGGGACCCCCAGGCACCCCCTCGCGCCGCCTCTTCGCCTATAAAATCCCTCGAGACCTAAAAACCCGATACCAATTGACGAAACTCCAGAAAGACTCCAGGGGCGCCGCCGCCATCGCGAAACTCCAATTCGGGGGACAGAATCTCTGTTCTGGCACGCCGCCGGGACTGGGAAGTGCCCCCGGAAGCCATCTCCATCGACGCCACCGCCTCCATCATGCTCCGTGAGTAGTTCCCCCATGGACTACGGGTTCTAGCAGTAGCTAGTTGGTACTCTCTATCCCATGTACTTCAATACAATGATCTTATGAGCTGCCTTACATGATTGAGATCCATCTGATGTAATCGGTGTTGTGTTTGTTGGGATCCGATGGATTGTTACATTATGATTAGTCTATCTATAAAGTTTGTGAAGTTATTGTTGCTGCAATCTTGTTGTGTTTAATGCTTGTCACTAGTGCACGAGTGGCATGATCTTAGATTTAAGCTCTATACTTATTGCTTAGATTGTATCTACAAGTTGTTTGCACATGTCTATGTCCGGAATCCGAGGCCCCAGAGTGACAGCAACTGGGATAACTAGAGGGGATGGCTTAGATATGAGATCACATGTTTTCACCAAGTGTTAATGCTTTGCTCCTTTTAATTATATGTGCCGGAGCAAAGCATTAACACTTGGTGAAAACATGTGATATCATATCTAAGCCATCGACGCCAACTGGGATAGAGCACCGGAGCAAAGCATTAACACTTGGTGAAAACATGTGATCTCATATCTAAGCCATCCACTCTAGTTATCCCAGTTGCTTTCACTCTGGGGCCTCGGATTCCGGACATATACATGTGCAAACAACTTGTAGATACAATCTAAGCAATAAGTATAGAGCTTAAATCTAAGATCATGCCACTCGTGCACTAGTGACAAGCATTAAACACAACAAGATTGCAGCAACAATAACTTCACAAACTTTATAGATAGACTAATCATAATGTAACAATCCATCGGATCCCAACAAACACAACACCGATTACATCAGATGGATCTCAATCATGTAAGGCAGCTCATGAGATCATTGTATTGAAGTACATGGGATGATCTCAAACAAGTTGACTTATCACAGATGGTGAATCAAGAGCAGCAGAGGTACTCAGAGTTGTACCTTTTCTTGTAGTGGATGGTAATATGGCGACTTTAGGATCGCGAGATTTACCCATGATGGAGAATTTGCAGCGAACAATATCAATCCAAGTGAACTTCCAAATAAATCTATGCTCCCCGGCAACGGCGCCAGAAAATAGTCCTGATGACCCATAAGTATAGGGGATCACAACAGTCTTCGCGGGAAGTAAAACCCAATTTATTGATTCGACACAAGGGGAGCCAAAGAATACTTGAAAGCCTTAACAGCGGAGTTGTCAATTCAGCTGCACCTGGAAACAGACTTGCTCGCAAGAGTTTATCAGTAGTAGCAGTTTTATAGCAGTAGCAGTGGTGAAATATCAGCAGCAGTGTAACAAAGACAGCAGTAGTGATTATAGTAAACAGCAGGATTAAAATACTGTAGGCACAGGGATGGATGAACGGGCGTTGCATGGATGAGAGAAACTCATGTAACAATCAAAGCAGGGCATTTGCAGATAGTAATAAAATGGTGTCCAAGTACTAAACAATCCATAGGCATGTGTTCCATATTTAGTCGTACGTGCTCGCAATGAGAAACTTGCACAACATCTTTTGTCCTACCAGCCGGTGGCAGCCGGGCCTCTAGGGAATCTACTGGAAATTAAGGTACTCCTTTTAATAGAGCACCGGAGCAAAGCATTAACACTCCGTGAAAACATGTGATCCTCACATCACCGCCTTCCCCCCCCGGTTGTCCCAATTTCTGTCACTTTGGGGCCTCGGGTTCCGGACAGCAACATGTGTATACAACTTGCAGGTAAGATCATAAAACAATGAATATCATCATGAAACAATAACATGTTCAGATCTGAGATCATGGCACTCGGGCCCTAGTGACAAGCATTAAGCATAACAAGTTGCAACAATATCATCAAAGTACCAATTACGGACACTAGGCACTATGCCCTAACAATCTTATGCTATTACATGACCAATCTCATCCAATCCCTACCATCCCCTTCAGCCTACAGCGGGGGAATTACTCACACATGGATGGGGGAAACATGGCTGGTCGATGGAGAGGCGTCAGTGGTGATGATGGCGATGATCTCCTCCAATTCCCCGTCCCGGTGGAGTGCCAGAACGGAGTTTCTGGTCCCGAGACGGAGTTTCGCGATGGTGGCGGCGTTCTGGATGGCTTCTGGTGATTTCGACTTCCCCTCTCGCGTTTTTAGATCGAAACCCTTAAATAGTCCAGAGGGGGGCGTCAGAGGCTGGCCGAGGCGGCCTCACCATAGGGCGGCGCGCCCCCCTCCTAGGCCACGCCGGCCCATGGTGTGGAGGCCCTGGGCCTCCCCCTGGCATGCCCTTCTGGCTCCGTGAATCTTCTGGGAAAATAAGCCCTTTGACATTAATTCCGGGGATTTTCCTGAAAGTTGAATTCCTGCACAAAAACGAGACAACAGAGCAATTCTGATGAAAACAGCGTTAGTCCGTGTTAGTTGTATCCAAAATACACAAATTAGAGGCAAAACAATAGCAAAAGTGTTCGGGAAAGTAGATACGTTTTGGACGTATCAACTCCCCCCAAGCTTAGCTTATTGCTTGTCCTCAAGCAATTCAGTTAACAACTGAGTGCGATAAAAGAACTTTCACGAACACATTTGTTCATATGATATAAATATTCTCATGATATGGACAAGTACTTAGGCAATTCATAATAAGATACATGCAAATAAAATCATCTAATAGCTATGTCAATCATGGAAAAGGTACCAACAAATTAATAATAAGCATCATGAATCATGTCTATCAGCAGGATTGCAATGTTCATAAAAGGATATGATAAAGTGGTATCTCGCTTGCCCCGTATTTGTATAGCAAAACATAAATGCTCGGGCACCTTTGAAGTTCATGGAAAGACTAGAAGTAGAGATTGTCAAAGATAAAAGCATCAAAGTTATACCACAATTAATCACATTTTGGGACAAGCATATTATACTAAGAATGACAGTTGTGCTCTCAAGAATGTGCTCAAAGAAAGGACGGTGACTCAACATAAAAGTAAAAGATTGACCCTTCGCAAAGGGAAGCAGGGATTAACATGCGCTAGAGCTTTTCATTTTTAAAACAGGAGTAAAATTATTTTGAGAGGTGTTTGTTGTTGTCAACGAATGGTAATGGGTACTCCAACTACCTCGTCAACTAGACTTTCAAGAGCAGCTCCCATGAAGGATGTTATCTCTACCAGCAAGGTAGATCATCCCTCTTCTCTTTTGTTTACACACGTACTTTAGTTTTATTATGGGTGACACTCCCCCCAACCTTTGCTTACACAAGCCATGGCTAACCGAATCCTCGGGTGCCTTCCAACAATCTCATACCATGGAGGAGTGTCTATTTGCAAAATTAAGTTGCTTACTGATGAATCAAAGCAAAACATGTGAAGAGAATGAAGTTTGATTAATTGGGGCTAGGAACCCCGTTGCCAGCTCTTATTATGAAAGTCTGTCAAAAGTAAATGACAAGGTTGAAAGATAAACACCACATACTTCCTCATGAGCTATAAAACATTGACACAAATTGAGAAGCATTTTGAAGGTTTAAAGGTAGCGCATGAGAATTTACTTGGAATGGTTTGAAATGCCATGCATAGGTATTTATGGTGGACACTTTGGAATAACTTGGTTTTCAGGGGTTTGGAAGCACGCTGGCCAGTCACCGTCAAGACAAGTGAAGGCTAGCAATAGACTGGGGAGCGACAATCAAGAGAGCAGTAACTGTCATAATCATGCTTGCGTCAAAATAAATTAACGGAGGCATAAAAGTAATACAAGAACTTTGAGGCAAAGTAAATCATCGAGGCTTAATTGACTTTTGTTCAGTCATATGCATGCGTGAGCATGTTCCAAGTCGATTCAAATGAATTATTCAGAGGAGGATACCACAATGTCATACCTATTTATGAATAAAACAATGCAAGCAAATATCTATGACTTTCTTAAATGACATATACCTCACATCAACCAACTAAGCATGCTCACATGGATGGGTATATGTACAAAAATGAAAACAAATAGAGTTCATACCAGCCTCTCACCACAGTCGAATTGTCGTAGATCGTCATTATTGCCTTTCACTTGTGTAGCTTGAATAATATGAAATGAAAACCACGCTCCAGCCACCGAAGACCATTGAACTCCATAATGAACTTTACAAAACCAAAGAAGAACATCAAATATTTTTGGTGTTTTCGAATTGGAAACAAGAACAAAAGGAAACAAGCAAACAAAGCAAAATCTTTTTGGATTTTCTTATAGCAAACCAACGATAGCAAATAAAGCAAAATAAAAGCAAGAAACCAAAATAAACAAATGGTGAAGAGAAACAACAGAAATATTTTTGGTCTTTTTGTGTTTTAGGAAAGAAACAAAGCAAAAACAAGAAAATGAAAACTAGAAGAGTCACATAAATACAAAGCAGCAGAAATTAGTCAAACTTGATAGCAGTACAGTAATCGATTTTTGAGAAATTCTTCCGCTGCCCAGCTCGAAAAGTGTTCAACTAATGAAAGTTAGATAACAACCTGGGGAACATGCAAAAAAATTGGCTTCGCAAAATAACGTTCTGGCTGTTTTTGAGAATGTTTTTGGTATCAGTCCAGAATCTGTTTTCAGGCAGCACTTCCCCAAATATCATCTCCCTCTTATTAGCAAACCACTTAAAGAAGCTAAACAAATATGTAAAAGTATCCAGCAACTATAATATGCAATGAATGAGTGATGCCGGTATACCTCCCCCAAGCTTAGGCTTTTGGCCTAATTAAGTGAAGATCAATCCCATGGTGCCCATGAAGTAGCACCTCCGTAGTATGACGAAGATGGATCCTGTTCTGGGTATGTGACGCACCAGGATACGTGACGGTGTAGTCGTGGGAGGGCTCGGCGTCCTCGGAGTCATGCTGCTGGTGGAAGCCATGTATCCTCAGCTGCTCATCCACCTCCTCCTTAGAGCGCGACCACGGTTTCCTGTGAATACTGAACAAATCTGGCTGCGGCAAAGGGATTTCCCTCTCATCCCCATCAGTAAACAACATTCTATAGACAATATTATCCAAACTAGAGTAAGTTGTAACAAATTGGTGACTCTTCATAGCAGCAATATCAAGCCTTATAGGAGTTAATTTCACATCAGTAGGGTCAAGAGGAAGATCTAGATATGCCAAAATGCGTGATGCAACAATTCCTCCAAAAATAGGTCCCTTGTTAGACAAACGGCGAGCAACAAGAGCACCAAGATGATAAGGTGTTTCTCCAGTAAGTGCAGCAACTAGGAAAGCAAGATGATAACTAGAAATATTGCTAGTGTTCTTCCTACCAAGAATGCTAGTAGCAAGATAATAAGCGAAATATCTAATGGCAGGGAGTTGAATGTTTCTTATCTTGCCACGCTGAATGGTGCGGCAATCATCATTGGTGACTCCTCGATAGAGCTCCAGCAAAGCCTTGGGATTATTCTCGATCTTCTTCGCTGTACCTACAGGGGCAATATCCAATGCAGTACAAAAATCCTTCAACTTCATATTAATAGGATTACCATAAATCCTGAATGCAATTGATGGTTGATAGTGCTTGTTGTTGAACTGAAAGCTTGATATGCGTACAGCACGTGTCCGTTGGGAACCCCAAGAGGAAGGTGTGATGCGTACAGCGGCAAGTTTTCCCTCAGTAAGAAACCAAGGTTTATCTAACCAGTAGGAGCCAAGAAGCACGTTGAAGGTTGATGGTGGCGGAGTGTAGTGCGGCGCAACACCAGGGATTCTGGCGCCAACGTGGAACCTGCACAACACAACCAAATTACTTTGCCCCAACGTGACAGTGAGGTTGTCAATCTCACCGGCTTGTTGTAACAAAGGATTAGATGTATAGTGTGGATGATGATGTTTGCAGAGAACAGTAGAACGAGTATTGCAGTAGATTGTATTCGATGTAAAAGAATGGACCGGGGTCCACAGTTCACTAGTGGTGTCTCTCCCAGAAGAATAAATAGCATGTTGGGTGAACAAATTACAGTTGGGCAATTGACAAATAAAGAGGGCATGACCATGCACATACATGTCATGATGAGTAGTGTGAGATTTAATTGTGCATTACGACAAAGTACATAGACCGCTATCCAGCATGCATCTATGCCTAAAAAGTCCACCTTCAGGTTATCATCCGAACCCCCTCCAGTATTAAGTTGCAAACAACAGACAATTGCATTAAGTATGGTGTGTAATGTAATCAATAAATACATCCTTAGACATAGCATTGATGTTTTATCCCTAGTGGCAACAGCACACCCACAACCTTAGAACTTTCTGTCACTGTCCCAGATTTAATGGAGGCATGAACCCACTATCGAGCATAAATACTCCCTCTTGGAGTTACAAGCAAAAACTTGGCCAGAGCCTCTACTAGCAACGGAGAGCATGCAAGATCATAAATAACACATAGATAATAGATTGATAATCAACATAACATAGCATTCATTATTCATCGGATCCCAACAAACACAACATATAGCATTACAGATAGATGATCTTGATCATGTTAGGCAGCTCAGAAGATCCAACAATGATAGCACAATTAGGAGAAGACGACCATCTAGCTACTGCTATGGACCCATAGTCCAGGGGTGAACTACTCACACATCACTCCGGAGGCGACCATGGCGGTGAAGAGTCCTCCGGGAGATAATTCCCCTCTCCGGTAGGGTGCCGGAGGCGATCTCCTGAATCCCCCGAGATGGGATTGGCGGCGGCGGCATCTCTGGAAGGTTTTCCGTATCGTGGCTCTCGGTACTGGAACTATTATCGACGAAGGCTTAAGTAGGCGGAATGGTAGGTCAGGGGGTGCCACGAGGGCCCCACACGCCAAGGCCGCGCGGCCAGGACCTGGGCCGCGCCGCCCTAGTGTGGCGTCGCCTCGTCGCCCCACTTCGTATCTCCCCCGGTGTTCTGGAAGCTTCGTGGAAAAATAAGATCCTGGGCGTTGATTTCGTCCAATTCCGAGAATATTTCCTTACTAGGATTTCTGAAACCAAAAACAGCAGAAAACAGCAACTGGCTCTTCGGCATCTTGTTAATAGGTTAGTGCCGAAAAATGCATAAATATGACATAAAGTATGTATAAAACATGTAGGTATCATCAATAAAGTAGCATGGAACATAAGAAATTATCGATACGTTGGAGACGTATCAGCATCCCCAAGCTTAGTTCCTACTCGTCCCGAGTAGGTAAACGATAACAAAGATAATTTCTGAAGTGACATGCTATCATAATCTTGATCAATACTATTGTAAGCACATGTAATGAATGCAGCGATCCAAAGAAATGGTAAAGACAATGGGTAAACAATTGAATCATATAGCAAAGACTTTTCATGAATAGTACTTTCAAGACAAGCATCAACAAGTCTTGCATAAGAGTTAACTCATAAAGCAATAAATTCATAGTAAAGGCATTGAAGCAACACAAAGGAAGATTAAGTTTCAGCGGTTGCTTTCAACTTGTAACATATATATCTCATGGATAGTTGTCAACATAAAGTAATATGATGAATGCAAATATACAAGTATGTAAGAATCAATGCACAGTTAACACAAGTGTTTGCTTCTTGAGATGGGAGGAAATAGATAAACTGACTCAACATAAAAGTAGAAGAAAGGCCCCTCGAAGAGGAAAGCATCGATTGCTATATTTGTGCTAGAGCTTTTATTTTGAAAACAAGAAACAATTTTGTCAACGGTAGTAATAAAGCATATATGTTATGTAAATTATTTCCTACAAGTTGCAAGCCTCATGCATAGTATACCAATAGTGCCCGCACCTTGTCCTAATTAGCTTGGATTACCTGGCTTATCACCGCAATACATATGTTTTAACCAAGTATCACAAAGGGGTACCTCTATGACGCCTGTACAAAGGTCTAACGAGAAAGCTCGCATTGGATTTCTCGCTTTTGATTATTCTCAACTTAGACATCCATACCGGGACAACATAGACAACAGATAATGGACTCCTCTTTAATGCATAAGCATTCAGCAACATATAATATTCTCATAAGAGATTGAGGATTGTTGTCCAAAACTAAAACTTCCACCATGGGTCATGGCTTTAGTTAGCGGCTGATGGCGTGTATTTCACACGTTCGTTGGGCAACCCCAAGAGGAAGGTATGATGCGCACAGCAGCAAGTTTTCCCTCAGAAAGAAACCAAGGTTTATCGAACCAGGAGGAGCCAAGAA
Source organism: Lolium perenne (assembly GCF_019359855.2). Lineage (NCBI taxonomy): Eukaryota > Viridiplantae > Streptophyta > Magnoliopsida > Poales > Poaceae > Lolium > Lolium perenne. The sequence continues at coordinate 81,196,962 of NC_067249.2, forward strand.
GCACGTTGAAGGTTGATGGTGGCGGGATGTAGTGCGGCGCAACACCAGAGATTCCGGCGCCAACGTGGAACCTGCACAACACAACCAAAGTACTTTGCCCCAACGAAACAGTGAGGTTGTCAATCTCACCGGCTTGCTGTAACAAAGGATTAACCGTATTGTGTGGAAGATGATTGTTTGCAAAAACAAGAGAACAAAGTATTGCAGTAGATTGTATTTCAGTAAAGAGAATTGGACCGGGGTCCACAGTTCACTAGAGGTGTCTCTCCCATAAGACGAACAGCATGTTGGGTGAACAAATTACAGTTGGGCAATTGACAAATAAAGAGAGCATGACCATGCACATACATATCATGATGAGTATAGTGAGATTTAATTGGGCATTACGACAAAGTACATAGACCGTCATCCAACTGCATCTATGCCTAAAAAGTCCACCTTCAGGTTATCATCCGAACCCCCTCCAGTATTAAGTTGCTAACAACAGACAATTGCATTAAGTATTGCGCGTAATGTAACTAGTGACTACATCCTTGAACATAGCACTAATGTTTTATCCCTAGTGGCAACAGCACATCCATAACCTTAGTGGTTCTTGTCACTCCTCCAGATTCACAGAGGCATGAACCCACTATCGAGCATAAATACTCCCTCTTGGAGTTACTAGCATCAACTTGGCCAGAGCATCTACTAATAACGGAGAGCATGCAAGATCATAAACAACACATAAGCATAGCTTTGATAATCAACATAACAAGTATTCTCTATTCATCGGATCCCAACAAACGCAACATATAGAATTACAGATAGATGATCTTGATCATGTTAGGCAGCTCACAAGATCCGACAATGATAGCACAATGGGGAGAAGACAACCATCTAGCTACTGCTATGGACCCATAGTCCAGGGGTAGACTACTCACACATCACACCGGAGGCGACCATGGCGGCGTAGAGTCCTCCGGGAGATGATTCCCCTCTCCGGCAGGGTGCCGGAGGCGATCTCCTGGATCCCCCGAGATGGGATCGGCGGCGGCAGCGTCTCTGGAAGGTTTTCCGTATCGTGGTTCTCGGTACTGGGGTTTTCGTCACGGAGACTTTTTATAGGCGAAAGGGCAGGTCAAGAGGCGGCACGGGGGCCCCACACCACAGGGCCGCGTGGCCAAGGGGGGGCCGCGCCGCCCTAGGGTGTGGCCCCTCCGTGGCCCCTCTTCGTCTCTCCTTCGGACTTCTGGAAGCTTCGTGAGAAAATAGGCCCCTGGGCTTTGATTTCGTCCAATTCCGAGAATATTTCCTTACTAGGATTTCTGAAACCAAAAATAGCAGAAAACAAAGAATCGGCACTTCGGCATCTTGTTAATAGGTTAGTTCCAGAAAATGCACGAATATGACATAAAGTGTGCATAAAACATGTAGATAACATCAATAATGTGGCATGGAACATAAGAAATTATCGATACGTCGGAGACGTATCAGCATCCCCAAGCTTAGTTCTGCTCGTCCCGAGCAGGTAAAACGATAACACAGATAATTTCTGGAGTGACATGCCATCATAATCTTGATCATACTATTTGTAAAGCATATGTAGTGAATGCAGCGATCAAAACAATGTATATGACATGAGTAAACAAGTGAATCATAAAGCAAAGACTTTTCATGAATAGCACTTCAAGACAAGCATCAATAAGTCTTGCATAAGAGTTAACTCATAAAGCAATAATTCAAAGTAAAGGTATTGAAGCAACACAAAAGAAGATTAAGTTTCAGCGGTTGCTTTCAACTTGTAACATGTATATCTCATGGATATTGTCAACATAGAGTAATATAATAAGTGCAATAAGCAAGTATGTAGGAATCAATGCATAGTTCACACAAGTGTTTGCTTCTTGAGGTGGAGAGAAATAGGTGAACTGACTCAACATTGAAAGTAAAAGAATGGTCCTCCATAGAGGAAAAGCATCGATTGCTATATTTGTGCTAGAGCTTTGATTTTGAAAACATGAAACAATTTTGTCAACGGTAGTAATAAAGCATATGTATCATGTAAATTATATCTTACAAGTTGCAAGCCTCATGCATAGTATACTAATAGTGCCCGCACCTTGTCCTAATTAGCTTGGACTACCGGATCATCACAATGCATTGTTTTTACCAAGTGTCACAAAGGGGTACCTCTATGCCGCCTGTACAAAGGTCTAAGGAGAAAGCTCGCATTGGATTTCTCGCTATTGATTATTCTTCAACTTAGACATCCATACCGGGACAACATAGACAACAGATAATGGACTCCTCTTTTATGCATAAGCATATAACAACAATTAATAATTTTCTCATTTGAGATTTGAGGATTGTTGTCCAAAACTGAAACTTCCACCATGGAACATGGCTTTAGTTAGCGGCCCAATGTTCTTCTCTAACATATGCATGCTTAACCATATGGTGGTAGATCTCTCTTACTTCACACAAGACGAACATGCATAGCAACTCACATGAAATTCAACAAAGAGTAGTTGATGGCGCCCCAAGAAACATGGTTATCGCACAACAAGCAACTTAATAAGAGATAAAGTGCATAATTACATATTCAATACCACAATAGTTTAAAGCTATTTGTCCCATGAGCTATATATTGCAAAGGTGAATGATGGAATTTTAAAGGTAGCACTCAAGCAATTTACTTTGGAATGGCGGAAAATACCATGTAGTAGGTAGGTATGGTGGACACAAATGGCATAGTGGTTGGCTCAAGTATTTTGGATGCATGAGAAGTATTCCCTCTCGATACAAGGTTTAGGCTAGCAAGGCTTATTTGAAACAAACACAAGGATGAACCGGTGCAGCAAAACTCACATAAAAGACATATTGAAAACATTATAAGACTCTACACCGTCTTCCTTGTTGTTCAAACTCAATACTAGAAATTATCTAGACCTTAGAGAAACCAAATATGCAAACCAAATTTTAGCATGCTCTATGTATTTCTTCATTAATGGGTGCAAAGCATATGATGCAAGAGCTTAATCATGAGCACAACAATTGCCAAGTATCACATTACCCAAGACATTTATAGCAATTACTACATGTATCATTTTCCAATTCCAACCATATAACAATTTAACGAAGGAGAAACTTCGCCATGAATACTATGAGTAGAAACCAAGGACATACTTGTCCATATGCTACAGCGGAGCGTGTCTCTCTCCCATAAAGTGAATGCTAGGATCCATTTTATTCAAACAAAACAAAAAAAACAAAAACCGACGCTCCAAGAAAAAGCACATAAGATGTGATGGAATAAAAATATAGTTTCAGGGGAGGAACCTGATAATGTTGTCGATGAAGAAGGGGATGCCTTGGGCATCCCCAAGCTTAGACGCTTGAGTCTTCTTGATATATGCAGGGGTGAACCACCGGGTGCATCCCCAAGCTTAGAGCTTTCACTCTCCTTGATCATGTTGCATCATACTCCTCTCTTGATCCTTGAAAACTTCCTCCACACCAAACTCGAAACAACTCATTAGAGGGTTAGTGCACATTATAAATTGACATATTCAGAGGTGACACAATCATTCTTAACACTTCTGGACATTGCATAATGCTACTGGACATTAGTGGATCAAAGAAATTCATCCAACATAGCGAAAGAGGCAATGCGAAATAAAAGGCAGAATCTGTCAAAACAGAACAGTTCGTATTGACGAATTTTAAAATGGCACCAGACTTGCTCAAATGAAAATGCTCAAATTGAATGAAAGTTGCGTACATATCTGAGGATCATGCACGTAAATTGGCTTAATTTTCTGAGTTACCTACAGGGAGGTGGACCCAGATTCGTGACAGCAAAGAAATCTGGAACTGTGCAGTAATCCAAATCTAGTACTTACTTTTCTATCAACGGCTTAACTTGGCACAACAAAACACAAAACTAAGATAAGGAGAGGTTGCTACAGTAGTAAACAACTTCCAAGACACAAAATAAAAACAAAGCACTGTAGGTAAAAAAACATGGGTTGTCTCCCATAAGCGCTTTTCTTTAACGCCTTTCAGCTAGGCGCAGAAAGTGTGTATCAAGTATTATCAAGAGATGGTGCATCGTTATCATGAGCTCCCCCATCCATAGTGGTACTAAGGGCTTTGTCAATTTTAGGCCTATAATAATACTTCTTTGGTCTAGGCACTTTAGAGACATACATAAACTTTTGCTCCTTACCCACATAAGCTTTCTCCTTATATTTAAGAGAAGAAAATGTTGAACCCAAGGTTCCCATAGCTTTTTCAAGTTCATCAATCCTATTGATTTGATCATCATGGTCAGCATTAGTTCCTAGGACACTAATTCTTTCATCAATTCCTCCTAAGGATTTATCAAGTTCATCAGTTTTATCAAGTAATATTTCCAATTTAGCTTCAATACTTGGAAAATTTTTCTCTATGGTTTCCAATTTTTTCATAACATCTTCAAGAGAGATTTCAGTTTTAACTTTATCAACAGGGGGTATTCCAAATAAGCTCTCAATAATGCAACTAGCTTCTAATGCAGGAGTACTTAGGAAGTCACCTTTTGCGAGACTATCAAGAACATATCTATTCCAGCTAGATATACCAACATAAAAATTCCTGAGTAAAATAATGGTGGAGTGCTTCTTAGTGCATCTATTATGAGCATCGCTAATTCTATACCAAGCATCTCTCAAACATTCTCCCCTCGTTGCTTAAACGTGCGAACTTCAACTTCAGGATTACTCATTTTAGTAGCAAGAAATAAAGCAAACTAGATAAAGTAAATGCAAGTAAACTAATTTTATTGTGTTATTGATATAGCAAACAAGATAGCAAGTAAAGTAAAACTAGCAACTAATTTTTTTGTATTTTGATTTAGTGCAGCAAATAAAGTAGTAAATAAAACTAAGCAAGACAAAAACAAAGTAAAGAGATTGAGAAGTGGAGACTCCCCTTGCAGCGTGTCTTGATCTCCCCGGCAACGGCGCCAGAAAATATGCTTGATGGCGTGTATTTCACACGTTCGTTGGGCAACCCCAAGAGGAAGGTATGATGCGCACAACAGCAAGTTTTCCCTCAGAAAGAAACCAAGGTTTATCGAACCAGGAGGAGCCAAGAAGCACGTTGAAGGTTGATGGCGGCGGGATGTAGTGCGGCGCAACACCAGAGATTCCGGCGCCAACGTGGAACCTGCACAACACAACCAAAGTACTTTGCCCCAACGAAACAGTGAGGTTGTCAATCTCACCGGCTTGCTGTAACAAAGGATTAACCGTATTGTGTGGAAGATGATTGTTTGCAGAAAACAGTAGAACAAGATTGCAAGAGATTGTATTTCAAGAAAGAGAATTGGACCGGGGTCCACAGTTCACTAGAGGTGTCTCTCCCATAAGACGAACAGCATGTTGGGTGAACAAATTACAGTTGGGCAATTGACAAATAAAGAGAGCATGACCATGCACATACATATCATGATGAGTATAGTGAGATTTAATTGGGCATTACGACAAAGTACATAGACCGTCATCCAAGCGCATCTATGCCTAAAAAGTCCACCTTCAAAGTTATCATCCGAACCTCCAGTATTAAGTTGCTAACAACAGAGACAATTGCATTAAGTATTGCGCGTAATGTAACTAGTGACTACATCCTTGAACATAGCACTAATGTTTTATCCCTAGTGGCAACAGCACATCCATAACCTTAGTGGTTCTTGTCACTCCTCCGCATTCACGAGAGGCATGAACCCACTATCGAGCATAAATACTCCCTCTTGGAGTTACTAGCATCAACTTGGCCAGAGCATCTACTAATAACGGAGAGCATGCAAGATCATAAACAACACATAAGCATAGCTTTGATAATCAACATAACAAGTATTCTCTATTCATCGGATCCCAACAAACGCAACATATAGAATTACAGATAGATGATCTTGATCATGTTAGGCAGCTCACAAGATCCGACAATGATAGCACAATGGGGAGAAGACAACCATCTAGCTACTGCTATGGACCCATAGTCCAGGGGTAGACTACTCACACATCACACCGGAGGCGACCATGGCGGCGTAGAGTCCTCCGGGAGATGATTCCCCTCTCCGGCAGGGTGCCGGAGGCGATCTCCTGGATCCCCCGAGATGGGATCGGCGGCGGCGTCTCTCGGAAGGTTTTCCGTATCGTGGTTCTCGCACCGGGGTTTTCGTCACGGAGACTTTTTATAGGCGAAAGGGCAGGTCAAGAGGCGGCACGGGGGCCCCACACCACAGGGCCGCGCGGCCAAGGGGGGGGCCGCGCCGCCCTAGGGTGTGGCCCCTCCGTGGCCCCTCTTCGTCTCTCCTTCGGACTTCTGGAAGCTTCGTGAGAAAATAGGCCCCTGGGCTTTGATTTCGTCCAATTCCGAGAATATTTCCTGACTAGGATTTCTGAAACCAAAAACAGCAGAAAACAGCAACTGGCACTTCGGCATCTTGTTAATAGGTTAGTTCCAGAAAATGCACGAATATGACATAAAGTGTGCATAAAACATGTAGATAACATCAATAATGTGGCATGGAACATAAGAAATTATCGATACGTCGGAGACGTATCAGCGGCCCAATGTTCTTCTCTAACAATATGCATGCTCAAACCATTCAACTCATGGTAAATCGCCCTTACTTCAGACAAGACGAACATGCATAACAACTCACATGATATTCAACAAAGTTAGTTGATGGCGTCCCCAGGAACATGGTTATCGCACAACAAGCAACTTAATAAGAAATAAGATACATAAGTACATATTCAATACCACAATAGTTTTTAGGCTATTTGTCCCATGAGCTATATATTGCAAAGACAAAGAATAGAAATTTTAAAGGTAGAACTCAAACAATTTACTTTGGAATGGCGGAAAAATACCATGTAGTAGGTAGGTATGGTGGACACAAATGGCATAGTTATTGGCTCAAGGATTTGGATGCACGAGAAGTAATCCCTCTCAATACAAGGCTTAGGCTAGCAAGGTTATTTGAAGCAAACACAAGTATGAACCGGTACAACAAAACTTACATAAAAACATATTGCAAGCATTATAAGACTCTACACTGTCATCCTTGTTGCTCAAACCCTTACTAGAAAATATCTAGACTTTAGAGAGACCAATCATGCAAACCAAATTTCAACAAGCTCTATGTATTTCTTCACTAATAGGTGCAAAGTATATGATGCAAGAGCTTAAACATGATCCTTATGAGCACAACAATTGCCAAGTATCAAATTATTCAAGACATTCTACCAATTACCACATGTAGCATTTCCCGTTTCCAACCATATAACAATTAACGAAGCAGTTTCAACCTTCGCCATGAATATTATGAGTAAAGCCTAAGGACATATTTGTCCATATGCAACAGCGGAGCGTGTATCTCTCCCACACATTGAATGCTAGGATCTAACTTTATTCAAACAAAACAAAAACAAAAACAAACAGACGCTCCAAGTAAAGCACATAAGATGTGACGGAATAAAAATTTAGTTTCACTAGAGGAACCTGATAATGTTGTCGATGAAGAAGGGGATGCCTTGGGCATCCCCAAGCTTAGATGCTTGAGTATTCTTGAAATATGCAGGGGTGAGCCACCGGGGCATCCCCAAGCTTAGAGCTTTCACTCTCCTTGATCATATTGTATCATCCTTGCGGTGACCCAGCATACCACTGCATGTTGTAGTATACAAGTCGTTGATATGATCTTTGTGAAGGGGCTTCCTCACAAATTGCCATATCCCTCAGAGTGGTACAACAGAAACATTGCAGGTCATAACACTCCATACTTTATTACAAACATTGTCTTAACAAGTTGGTATTCTCACAGGTCCTATGAGAACACCCTAAGATACTACTTAAGTACGATTACAACTCATAACAAATATAAAGAGCTCAACAACTTATTTAGGTAAGTTCTACGCTGCTCGGCTCTATGTTGCTAGGGTATGTCACTACTCCTCCACCTCCGTGTCATCTGGTCCGTAGACTATCCCATAGTCTACGCCTTCCACTCCGCCGGTAAGATCAGGTTCTTCGTAGACCAGCTCGTAGCTTCCTTCTAGTGCTCCATCGTTGATAGCCTCCACTTCCAGATCACAGTCTAGCAAGGGTGTCGAAAGAAAGTGAGTACAGAGGTACTCAGCAAGTTCTAAAAGAATAAAAGGTGTTTGATGCACTAGCTACGACCATTGATCAAGAAATCGCAGGTCAATGCATGTTTTGAAAACATTTCTTCAAAAGGTTGCTTTTATTATGAAAACTATGCCCGTCAGTCTTCACAGGTTGACCAGAACTTCGTGGAGTTCCTTTCCTGCCGCGTTCGCAGTTCCCTTCCCGAACAGGAGTGACAGCCACAATTTGATACACTCTGCAGAGGTGCGTTACTTTTCCCACAAGAGATCTCACCCTTTTTGCCATCCGCAGGGACTTGCCCCCGTTCACACTTCCTTTGGTGTGAGGCCAGGTATAAAGATCCAAGCCCACACCGCCTTCTCCGCGACTGCAAACCCACCCTTTTGTCCGACCGTACACCTCCAGTAGACTTTCCCCCGATAATACGGCTTTACTCATGGTGTACTCCGGACAATCCCTCATAGATCGAAAGAGATTAACATCACCAATGGATGGGGATTTAAAAGGATTTCCCAACCTATTGCGGAGTACCTCCAAAGACCCCACCGTCTCTCCGATCCGTTGGCGTGCAGAAGGGAAAAGATACAACTGGCTTTTCCAGAGCCATTATAGATCTCATGGTCAACGCGGTTTGTACGGCGCTAGAATCACTGGACGGCATTGGTAATTAATCCTAGGGTGATATAACCCATTGCAATGGAACCTCCACCATATCAACACATACCATGGTTCCATTGCCAGCCACATAGTCATATTCATAGTTGGAAAATAACATTTCATTTGCGATGCAGGAATGATAAGTATATAGCTTTGCATTAAAGTAATAGAAAATAATCAAGTTGACATGAGCAAGGGTGAACTTGCCTGTGGACTGCGAGATAGTGCAGTTCAATGCAGTTGATGGAACCTGGACCTCGGGTTCTGTAAGAAGCATCATTGTCCGGTAAGGACAATGTTATAAAAATCCAAATAATACAATCATGGATGGATTATTTTATGTTGAATCCCTTACCCCAATGAGTTATTACAATTTAGGGTTGTATTTAAGATTTATGTCTTTGACGGTAATTTACAATTGATTTAAAAGTATTAATCATTGTGATTCACACAAAGTACAACAATTCAAAGTAAAATGATTTTACTTGATGATTACCTTAGTCATTCCAAAATAATTTGAAATTATAGAGTGAACTCTATAGTTTTTGGAATAAAAAGGAGTATAGTATTTTTCTGGGAAAAATACCCTCTTTCAAAAGAAATGACTTGGATTAGTAGAATTTCATTTTGAAATGTTTGAAAATAAATATTTGAACTTATTTGAGATTTTTCCTTGAATTTAAATTACAAGGAAATAATAATTTTAAATTCCAAGTTATTATTTAAATTCTGAAAATTCATAATTTTGAATTTGTTTCATAAATTCCATTTCATATTTTATTCTGGTTAAGATTTATTTTTCATTCATAAATCCAATTTTTATTGGATTTTTAGAGTTGTTTATGATTTATTAAAATTTGGTAAAGTTTTGGTCTTTTATTAAATGTAAAAAGACCAAAATACCCCCTGGACTCATATTGGGCCCAGCCCAATAACCTAACCTGTGGACGGCCCAATAAGGCTGGCCCCCTTTTGGGTTCGGTGGCGAAGCGGCCCACCTCACTCACTCTCACTCGGCCCTCTCACTCACTCGACCTAACCCTAATCACTGGCGACTCCCGTGGCGATGGCGTCGCCGCCATGGCCGCCGCCCTGCTCCGGCCATCGCCGGCCTCCTCCGCCGTAGCCACCTACCGAACCTGAACCACCACGAGCAGATCTATCGATCTGTCCACGCAGTTTCTCCCTTCTCGTCCTCTCCTGGCGAATCGCCTCGATCTGGATCCACTGGAGAATCGCCTCGACGAACTCCGGCGAGATCTCGTCCTCGCCGACGATGGTACGCGCCTGGGGTTGACCTGGCGCGGGTGCTGCTTGCAGTACTCGTGCCGTCGCCTCAGGTGCTTGCTATGGTGGTGCGGTTTCGTGTCTGGGTTCGCCGGCGTAACATCGGCGCCTACCCTGGACTTGCAGCTGTTAGGGCCGCGCGAGCACTGCCTCGCCATGCCCTAGCCTCTGCTTCCAGGCGCAAGTAAGTGTTGTCTCTCCTCTACCTCTTCTGTGCGCCTCCCATGCTTCTGTTCTTCTTCCTCCTCATGCTCTGCTGCTCTCTGGTGATCCTGTGATCACACAGAGCTATGCTACTCCTATGCAATTTGCTTGTGCTTCTGTTAATTGCAAGCTCATGGCCCAATTACCATTTACTGGTACTGGCACCTGCTACTTTGCTTGCTATCCATGTTGTGCTTACTTCTCTGCTGTTCCTAGCATGCTCTACACTTGCCATGCTCTACTGTGCTTGCTCAAGAGCTAACTATGCCATGCTATGCTTGGTTACGACTTGCTTATGCTTACTGGTCTATCATGCTTGCTTGTCTAGGTGTACTTGTGATGCATCTGTGACACTTGTGTGTGTGCCAGAGGTGCCTGTGATATGATTCAGTACTACCTCTGCAAGCCAATGATCCATTGGATCATTCCTTGCTTGTTGGCTAACTTCCCTGTGTAGCTTGGCTTGCTATAATTGATCCATTTGATCAATTGATTGTCAGTGATTGCTTACTGGCTACTACTGTGGCTATATGAGTTAATTAACTGGTGATGCTGATGCTCAAGCATCACTGTGCTGTTGCTTACTTGTGCTGTTGCTTATCTTAGCTACCTAGACTTGTTCTAGTGGCTATAGATTAACTGTGTTGCTTAACAGTGTGCTACTGTCATGCTTAGCATGGATCTGTGATAAATTCATGCTTGTATTACTTAAATTATGATGAACTGCTTAGGCAGTGATGATTTAAATGACTTGCTTGTATATGAATTTGCTGTTCATGATTCTTTTACAAGCAATTAGAGTCTGAATCCATTACTGGATAGTGATGTGATCTATTTGGCTTTCTTTTAATTGGTGCTAAGTGTGATGTGACCTCGCAGCCTTGCTACCGATCGGTTGCTCACCTAGTTGGTTGGATCTTGTTGGCTACTCATCTTTGCTTGCATATTTGGGGATCATAGTAACTATGAATGCCAATATGCTTGCCTGTGAAGAAATCTAGGGTTTCTGATGGTTGCATGCTTAGGATTTTCTGTGTAGTCTTGGTTGCTAATCTTTGCTATCTACTGGTGCTATCTGTGCATGTGATCTTGCTAGTGTGTGCATCTGTGCATGATTTCTAGCTTCTGTGCACATGATCTGTATCTGGATGGTTTCTATCTTAGTAGCTTTTGACTGGCAGTAATCCTTGGTGAAAACCAAGTGATGATCTACCCATATGAGCATCTGCTCATCCCATGCTTATTTCATGCATATGATGGATTAGATCCATTGGATCTTTTCCAGGAACTAGGTATACCTTGTTCCAGCTCCTAGAAAGAAATGTTTTGTTGATGCAGACTTGGGTTTGTTCACAGCCCTTCACCTCCAGATCTTGGATGATCTTCTAGGTCACCATGATTTCTGGTGGCTTAAGTGGTTGTGTGTGTTGGTTCTGTTCTTGCTCAAGAACTGGATGAACTGAGCTTGTTCTTGCTTCACCCTTACCTGGTGAATCTAATCTGGTCGACTGGTTATGATTTCTAGGGTTTGTGCTCCTTTTATATGAACCCTGCTTCTATCCTTGCTTTGACACACGAGCCTGGCTTGCTTTGGTGACTAAGCTGATGCATGGCTTTGCTGTTGCTGCCCAGCACACTTGAGCTGTGTGCTCTCATATGCTGAAACTTGAGCCCCTGGTGTGTGCTCAGGTTTGGTCTGCTGCTGCCCTTATCTTGTGCTGTCCCTGGTTTTGGACAAGCACAGGTGTGTGGTGACAGTTTGCACTGTCCAAACTGTACATTGTGTTATTTGCTAACTGTCCAAACTGAACTATTTGACTAACACTAACATTCTGGCTAGTGTTGGTTCTTTGTTTTGCAGGTTTTGAAGATGGACATGACCATGAAGAAATACTTCAAGTCATTTAGTCTAAGTTTTAGTTTAGGAATAATATTGTAATCTTCATTTTCATTTCTGTTTATTATTCATCAATTTTTGTATCAAGAATATTGTAAAGACTTTGTAATCTGTGTTGTGATATCAATAAAGCCCAAGTTTTTGTTTATGAGCTTTTGATTTATGTAACATTTATATTCTGGAATAAACATTGTATTTATGATTCACTTTGAAATTCAAAGTTGTTTGAATTCATAAGTTGTTTAAATTATGAATTCCATTTATATTGTTCAATGTTTATTGTTAAATGTATTAACACTTGTCAAATGAAATCAATTCCCCAAATCAATCAAGATACAAAAGAGATCATGTCGAAATTTCCCTAACTCACATTGCCTAACCCTAAGTGCAAAATGAGAGAGAACCTCGATCCCTCTTAGGTTTAGTTGCAATAAGGCGCGAAAATTTCCCCCGTTTAGCGATGAAATGCACATCCCATTTCTAAATCTACCCTTCGTTGTTCCTATGTTCTGGGTTATTACAGCCTCTCCCCCTTAACAGAAACTTCGTCCCGAAGTTAAGATTGGTACCTGAACATCTCGGGGTAAGACTTCCTTAATTCTTCTTCCGTCTCCCAAGTTGCTTCTCGCTCAGGATGATGTTGCCATTGCACTTTACAATATTTGATTGCCCTGTTTCTTAACTTCTTCCATTGTACTTCTAAGATCTTTTCAGGCCTTTCCACATAGGTTAGATCAGATTGTAATTCAATTTCTTCATATGTGATAGGATCATCCGGTGCCTTCAAACACTTTCTGAGTTGTGATACATGAAATACATTATGAACTTGACTTAATTGTGCCGGTAACTCCAACTCAAAAGCTGTTCCTCGATTCTAACTGAGTATCTTAAATGGTCCTATATATCGAGGGTTTAACTTTCCTTTCACTCCGAACCTCTTAAGTCCTTTCATTGGGCTAACCTTCAGATAAACCATGTCTCCCACTTTCGGTTCCCAATCTCTTCTCTTTAAGTCAGCGTAACTCTTCTGACGACTCTGGGCTATTTTGAGTCTATCCCGGATCACCTCGATGACGTCTTGTCTCTCCTTGATGTAGTCCGGTGTAAACTCCTTGTTTTCTCCGGTTTCAAACCAACAAATTGGTGATCTACACTTCCTTCCGTACAATGCTTCGTACGGTGCCATCTGAATGCTACTCTGATAACTATTGTTATATGAGAACTCTGCTAAAGGTAAATGGTCCTCCCATGAGCCTCCAAAGTTCAGAGCACAAGCTCTAAGCATGTCTTCTAGTATCTGATTGGTTCTTTCGGTTTGTCCTCCGGTTTGTGGATGGTATGCTGTACTGAAATCCAACTTGGACCCCAAAGATTCTTGTAATTGTTTCCAGAATGCTGATGTGAAAATCGAACCTCTATCTGAGACTATCTTCTTTGGTACTCCATGCTTACTCACAATTTCCTTCACATATATATCCACAAGCTTTTCTGCAGTATCTTTTGTGTTTACAGCTATGAAATGAGCACTCTTGGTGAGTCTATCCACTATTACCCATATCATATCCTTCCTCTTACTAGTCATTGGTAAACCAGTAACAAAATCCATTCCTATTTCATCCCATTTCCATTCCGGTATCTCTAGTGGTTTGAGTAATCCCGCAGGACTCTGATGCTCTGCCTTCACTCGTTGACATGTATGACATTCCGAGACATATTGTGCTATTTCTCTTTTCATGTTGTTCCACCAGAACATCTCCTTCAAATCCATATACATCTTAGTACTTCCCGGATGTATGGAATAAGGGGTTTCATGTGCTTCTTTTAATATGATTAACTTCACTTCTGGATCATCTGGTACACAGATCCTTTTCTGGAAATATAATGAATCAAAATCCCCTAGATGGAATTCCGATGGTCTTCCTTCGCCAATCCTCTTGATTTCCTCTTGAATGAACAAATCATCCGCTTGCTTTCGGATAATCTCATATTTCAAGTCTGAGTACATCTCATCCATAATCCTCATGGTTGCTATACTTCCTTTGACATCACCTTGAATAAACAAGATCTGAGCATCTTCTAACTCTTTCTGAAGTTCCTTTGGAATCTCCCATTCCGTAGGTTGATTCTCCGTACTCTTCCTACTTAGGGCATCTGCTACTACATTAGCTTTGCCTGGTGTATAGTTGATCTTAAGGTCGTAATCCTTAATCAACTCCAACCATCTCTTCTGTCTCATGTTTAATTCTTTCTGGGTGAAGAAATATTTCAAACTTTTGTGATCGGTGTATAACTCACACTTGGATCCATATAAAAATTGTCTCCAACTCTTCAAAGCATACACAACTGCCGCTAACTCGAGATCATGTACTGGGTAGTTGTGTTCATGTGGTTTCAACTGTCTTGATCCATAAGCTATTACCTTCCGATCTTGCATAAGAACACATCCAAGTCCATTCTTGGAAGCATCACAATACACCGTATAATCCTTTCCAGGTTCAGGAACTGCTAATACCGGTGCTGTGGTTAACTTATCTTTGAGTGTTTGGAAGCTGGCTTCACACTCATCAGTCCATACAAATGGAGTATTTTTCTTGAGTAACTTGGTCATTGGTCCTGCAATCTTCGAAAATCCCTCTATGAATCTCCGATAATAGCCTGCCATACCAAGAAATCCTCGTATCTCCTTAGCATTTTTAGGTGATTTCCATTCCAATACGGACTGAACCTTGCTTGGATTCACCGCTATGCCTTCTTTGGTTATAACATGTCCAAGAAATTCAACACTATCTAACCAAAATTTGCACTTGCTGAACTTCGCATATAGCTGATGTTCCCTCAAAGTTTGCAAAACTATCTTCAAATGCTTGGCATGTTCTTCTTTATCTTTGGAATAGATTAGAATATCATCTATGAATACTATCACAAACTTGTCCAAGTACTTCATGAATATCTTGTTCATCAAATTCATGAAAATTGCTGGTGCATTTGTTAGTCCAAATGGTACAACCAAGTATTCATGGTGTCCATACCTTGATACGAACGCTGTTTTTGGTACATCTTCCTTCTTGATCTTGATTTGATGGTATCCTGACCTTAAATCTATCTTCGAGAAGACTCCTGCTCCTTGAACTTGATCAAAAAGATCTTGAATTCTAGGTAAAGGATACTTGTTCTTGATAGTTACATTGTTCAAATTTCTGTAATCTCCACACATTCTCTTTCCTCCATCTCTTTTATCCACAAAAATAACTGGTGTACCCCATGGTGACACACTTTCTTGAATAAATCCCTTCTGTTATAGTTCATCTATCTGAGCTTTCAGTTCCACTAACTCCTTTGGTCCCATCTTATATGGTGGTTGTGCTATTGGTGCTGTGCCTGGAATCAGATCGATTGTGAATTCAATCTCTCTATCGGGTGGCATACCCGGTAGTTCCTTAGGAAATACATCCTTAAACTCATTTACTACAGGAATATCTTCAATTCTCACTTCCTTCAGGCTATTGAGTTCCAATCCAATCTCCAACTCACTGTACTTATCTCCTTGGAACACTATTCGACCTCCTATGGAGTTGCGAAGTGATACTGTTTTGTCTCCACAGTTAATCACCGCTCCATTTTCTGTCAACCAATCCATCCCTAAGATGACTGATATGTCCTTCATGGGTATGATGAATAGGTCCGCGAAATACACACAGTCACATATGGTTAGGACTTGTGCTTCTTTCACGTGGGTTACTAAGATCGTTCCCCCCGCGGATAGAACAGTTATAGGGGTTTCTAACTTAGAACATCTAAGCCCGAATTTTTCCACAAATTCCAATGCAAGAAATGATGTGGTTGCTCCAGTATCAAATAATACTTTGCCAGGATGAGTAAGAATGCTTAGCGTACCTAAGACTGTTTGATCCGACTCTTCCGCTTGTTCCAAAGATGTGCAATTCAGCTTTCCATAAGGCTTTCCCTTCTTGTTGTTGTAGTTGTAATTGCGGTTGTTGTTGTTGTTGTTGTTGCGATTGTTGTTGTTGTTGTTTCCACCTCGTCCTCCAGAGCTCTGTCCGCTCCAGGACGCCTTGTTTGGACAATCCGGTTTGATGTGTCCTTCCTTCCCACAACCATAACAAATGATTCTGGGTTTCTGACAATCCTTCTGCAAATGCCCTCTCAGGCCACAACTGTTGCAGATGATCTGGTTAATTGGGTTCTGACTCTGACCTCCCCGGTTGTATTGATTACCAGTAGTAGGTCGATATCGGGGTTTGAAACTCCGATCAGGTATTGGTTTACTGATTGGGTACTTCCTTGGCTCTATACGAGCCCTCTTCCTCCTGTCCTCCTGGACTTGCCTGTAGTCATCCTCGAAAGTGATTGCCGAGTCAATCAGTTCCTGGAATTCGGCAGTCCGTGCCAACCTCAGTTGCATCTTCATGTATGGATTCATGCCTTTCATGAACCGCTTCTTCCGCTTCTCCTCTGTATCTACATCCTCAGGTGCATACCTGGATAACCTATTGAAATCCCGAACATACTGCATGATTGGTGCAGCATTCTGTCTCAGTTCTTCAAACTCCCTCTTCTTCAGCTCCACCATGCTATCCGGGACATGAGCATCCCGAAACTTCTTCTTGAACTCCTCCCAGGTGAATACCTTATCTGGAGGGTGTACTGCTACAAGGTTCTCCCACCATGATGCTGCTGGTCCTGACAACAGATAAGTGGTATATCTAATCTTCTCCTCATCGTTGCAACCAACGGTCTTCAATTTCCGTTCAGTATCCATGAGCCAATCTTCAGCGTCCATTGGTTCTGGAGCTGATGTGAATGGTAGTGGTCTTGCATTTTGGAAGTCCGATAGTGTTACTCCCTTGCCTTCATTACCCCTCTCATTAATGACATGGGTAAAGAAATCCTGCATGTTTTTGCTCTGGCTTTCCTGGTAACGCCTCCTATCTTCCTCCATTGACCTCATATACTGTTGGAAGTCTGGGTGCAACATTGGGTGTGGTGGTGGTGGTGGTGCGTTTTCTGCTCTAGCTGCTGCATCTGCCTCCTCTTTCTCTCTTGCTTCCCGCTCTCTGCGAGCCTCTTCAGTTTCTACTAACGCCATTTCCCCCTAGTCCTGTAACAAAGAGCGATTACTCATAATTACACCATGCAAATGCTTTCTGAGCTCAACTCAATGCCCAGAACTAGTCACACAATGAAATCAAGAAGCAAATCCAAAACAAACATTTATTATGTATATACACCGTATAATACATAACACACTCACAAACTTATATTACATGTGGTACATGTAAACCACTTATTTGGCTCAAAGCCCAAGCCAACGGAAATTTAGAATACGCTCTATTACAATACCACCTAGATTACTTTATTCTTCCTTGGAGCTCTACTCCTCATCGTCTTCATTCGCCTCCGCATACATCCCTGGGGTCCATCCGGTCTGGTCTGTCCTCCGAAGACCGTCTGGAATGAAAGTTCTTCCCGTAGGTATGTAGTCTGAATCGGACGAAGTGCCGAGACAGAGATCTGTCATGCCAAAGTAACTAGATAAAGATTCATACATATCCCCAGTGGAATACAGCTCCTCTTCTCCAGTCATCCAGGGAGGATTCCTATTCACTTGACCCCTCATCTTCTTCTTCTTCTTTTTCTTTGTTCCAGAACTCTCACCTACGACGTCTTTGGGATGTTTTGGGTAATCCCATCTCCAAATCTAAAGAAATGGAGTTGGTGTCTTTCTCTTCTGCTCACAGCTTTGGTTAACATTCTGGTTAACCGCATCACTCTCATCTCTGTATCACATGGAATTGGCTCCTCCTCATCACCGAAAGGCTCCCGAAACGCCAACCCGTCGAGTTCTCGATCGGTGACTCCGAGCAGTTTATGTTCCATGAATGGTCTCCCCCATATCCAGTATCATATGATGCTGACACGTGTGGATAGTGCGGGACAAAGTTAGGTGTAAGTGGATCTCTTGTAAGTGGGTTTCTCTTGGACCACTGGTCACTCAAATCTACATCGCTATCTGGGTTAAAGAAAGGTGTAGTATGTTGTGGTTGTGCCCTCAAATCTCGCATCCGAGTTTGGACTTTATCGAGGTCCGTGAACTCAGCTAGCATGTGGTCAATCTCACCTCTCATCTTCATGTGTAAAAGATACATCGTGGTCAATAAAGACTTATGACTATCCATGTCTTTGTCTTTGCGGCTTCAGGACTTCGTGTGCTAACACCAAATGATTGAGTGGGATCCTCATCTTCCTCGGCATGAGGTATATGAGAAAACTACGAACATAGGAGTTCTCTTGACTTGTGCTGCCTTATCTCAAGGATTGCCTTGAATAGGCCCATATGGTAGGCTGTGGTGATAGTTTTGGCTTCTCCGTATGGCATTATACGACTCATCGCCAGTTTTTCCGGTAGTTGGACCGATACTACGCACTTGGCTAGGATTTCCCCATCATAGTAAGTATACTTGATAACGTATCCGTGGATCACAATGAAGTTCCCTCGGCATCCCACAGGAGAGCTGTTATTGGTCCATCATAATCACCGAGCCAACCCTCAACTTTCCTCAAAGTCCTCTTAGGAAAAGTGTTCGCCATTATGGCTGTATACAAAAGCAGAATATTAGTAATGATAATGCATCATAATAGCTATAATAAAGAATTATCGCACTAAAATATATGGTTTTGCTATTCTCAAGTGAATAATCACCATATTTCTAGAGAATCCTTTACTATTTCTACTAGACTCCTACAGGTTTCTTCCCTATACTAGGTTTTTCCAACCTAAGGTCGCAACATTTGCTACGATACCATTGCGGTGACCCGACATACCACTTGCATGTTGTAGTATACAAGTCGTTGATATGATCTTTGTGAAGGGGCTTCCTCACAAATTGCCATATCCCTCGAGAGTGGTACAACGAAACATTGCAGGTCATAACACTCCATACTTTATTACAAACATTGTCTTAACAAGTTGGTATTCTCACAGGTCCTATGAGAACACCCTAAGATACTACTTAAGTACGATTACAACTCATAACAAATATAAAGAGCTCAACAACTTATTTAGGTAAGTTCTACGCTGCTCGGCTCTATGTTGCTAGGGTATGTCACTACTCCTCCACCTCCGTGTCATCTGGTCCGTAGACTATCCCATAGTCTACGCCTTCCACTCCGCCGGTAAGATCAGGTTCTTCGTAGACCAGCTCGTAGCTTCCTTCTGGTGCTCCATCGTTGATAGCCTCCACTTCCAGATCACAGTCTAGCAAGGGTGTCGAAAGAAAGTGAGTACAGAGGTACTCAGCAAGTTCTAAAAGAATAAAAGGTGTTTGATGCACTAGCTACGACCATTGATCAAGAAATCGCAGGTCAATGCATGTTTTGAAAACATTTCTTCAAAAGGTTGCTTTTATTATGAAAACTATGCCCGTCAGTCTTCACAGGTTGACCAGAACTTCGTGGAGTTCCTTTCCTGCCGCGTTCGCAGTTCCCTTCCCGGAACAGGGAGTGACAGCCACAATTTGATACACTCTGCAGAGGTGCGTTACTTTTCCCACAAGAGATCTCACCCTTTTTGCCATCCGCAGGGACTTGCCCCCGTTCACACTTCCTTTGGTGTGAGGCCAGGTATAAAGATCCAAGCCCACACCGCCTTCTCTGCGACTGCAAACCCACCCTTTTGTCCGACCGTACACCTCCAGTAGACTTTCCCCCGATAATACGGCTTTACTCATGGTGTACTCCGGACAATCCCTCATAGATCGAAAGAGATTAACATCACCAATGGATGGGGATTTAAAAGGATTTCCCAACCTATTGCGGCAGTGCCTCCAGCACCCCACTGTGGCACCCCCGGGATCAGGGTTAGACAAATACCAGATCTTCGTCTGACATAAGCCTAACCTAGAGCTCGAGAGACTACAGTGAGAGAATCGGTAACACAACAGTGACTCTACGACTCAAAAAGTAATACAAGCTCATAACTGAGCGAAGAACCAAAGTATTACAAGCAGAGGTCACTGACCTGGCATACATCAATCAACGGAAGCAAAGTTATGCTATTAGACATAGCAAGATAGCAAAAGGCCTAAGAGGCCAGGAGCATAACGGCGACATCCCAGCCCATAGATTCAGTGCTGCCACACAGGGAACCCCAAGCTACTCGTCGATGTCGATTAGAAACCACCATCTGTTGGAGCGACTTCGTCTGAAACAAAAGCATGCAAAGCTGAGTACAGGGACTCAGCAAGACTTAGTACAACCTTTTAGCAAAGCTGGTATGCGGGCTTTCTGGTAGAGTCTCTTTTGCGTAAAGCCAGTTTTCCTTTGTTAAACAAGAGGGAGAAGAAGTTCGACTACTCAGAACCTTTGAAAGGGGATAAGAGAGCGATATCTCTACCTCTATTGATCATCATATTGTATCCACCAATCTTCATCATCTCGAACCACTATCCTCGGATTACCCCCTCAACACCCGGAGAAGGTATCCGTAAACACACATTGTTTGCCAAGTTTTACGATTAGGTTCATGTTGTCTATGATCACAGAATCCGTTCCCAAGTCGTCCATAACCGTGGACACGGCTTTTCGAAAAGATTTAACCCTGCAGGGGTGCACAACTTTACCCACACGTGCCAACCGATTCTTAGTGCCAGACATTAGCTCTCTTCCTTGGAAAGCCGGCAGAGAGTGGTTGACCACGACCTTTACCTTGCTGTCGCCGAGACCATGAGTCACGCGCTAAGGATTATTCCGCCGTAACGGGTCAAGTCCCGAAGTCGGTCCTTAACGATGTGTACCGAGGTGGGTTTCCCCAGAGGCCGCAACCCCCAGCCACCACGACCACGCTTACCTGCCTGTTATGTACCTTTACCCCCAAGCAAAATGCAATGCATATGACCAGGTAACGCGCAAACTATGTGACTCATGGAATCTACTAGGCAAGTTAGTGAGTCGAGAGGGTACCATAATAGGGCCTCGTGTGGTTGTACGCTCAGTCTTGGTTCAAGAGGCGAGAACTCGGTTCCTAGGGTCGGCAGAAACGAAACAACCCACCACATCCCAATGTGGCCTCTCGTCTGAGCCTTTAATCATGTTTATCAACATCTCTATACTTACCACGTCAACCTGTCATGCTAGTTTCATTTCATTGTATGGCTCCAGTCCGAAGACCGGAGTTGTAACGTAACAAACTAAGCATGGCTAAGCATAAAGATATAAAGGCTCTAGCGATGCTCACATGCCAAACCTAGTTATGCTAGGTGCAGTGGATCAGGGTATTTCAGGCTACAACGATGGAACATGCAATAGATAGGGTAACTCTACCTATCGATAAAAGACAGTTGAATCGTATGCAATATGTAGGAACCAGAAGTAAAAGCATTTCAAAAACATATATGAACCAGGCTAGGGCTTGCCTTTGTCCCTGACAAACCAATGTGGATCTTCGAAGATCCCATGCTTGACTTGTTCGTCAGTGGACGATTATTGATCTTCGGTGTTGTTGATCTTCGTCATCTCAGACTCGTGCTCTATCGGTCGCGAAGAAGCAAACACTAGAAATATACAAATAACATTCAATACATGGCATAATGCAATGCACATTCAAAGATGATGATATGTCAAATTAATGGAATTGAAGTAACCCTAGGTGCATCGTCAGATTAAAGGGGTTCGACATCGGACTCACATATGAGAGGGGTGTATTAGGGTTTTCTACTAAGCTCCACATTTAATGGGTTCAATCATGTATGAAACATGCATAAACAAATAGGAAATGTTTTTCTGATAAATTTGATATATAAATTTGTATTTTTCTGAATTTATATGAATTATTAAATAATTACTGAAAATAACAGAAATAAATAGAAAAACAGTTATGGCGTCATGCTGACGTCATCATGACGTCAGCCGCCATGAGCTCACTGTGAGCTCGGGTTGAGCTCAAACTGGCCGATTTGGCCCCCGATTGAGGGCGCGCGAGAGGGGAATAGGTGCGGGGCGACGCGTTGAGGCGTTTGGTGGCGGCGCCGCCCACCAATGGTCGCCGGAGCGACCACGGCGGCGATGGCCGGCGGCCAAGCTCGCGGGCGCACGACGAGGGGGCGGTACAGGAGGAAAGGGGGAGGGCCAGGGGCACGGGGAGGATCGCCTGCTCACCCTGGGCACGCCGGTGAAGACGGCGTCGCCGGAGGTGGCCGGAATCGCCGGCGAGAGGCGATGGCCGGCGACGGAGGTGGAGCTCGATTCGCTCGCTTCGAGCCGCCTCGGCCTGCGCTGGTTGGCGGGAATGGACGAGGACTCCACGGCGGACCTTCTAGGCTGCTCGGCCGGGCGCGGGGATGGCCGTAGCGGCAGGGGCGGCGATGGCCGGAGGTAGGGTTTCGGGCGCGCTCGCTTGCAGAGAGGAGGGAAAAAGAGAGGGGGCGCCAGGGGGAGGATAGGGACGAGGAGAGGAGAGGCGTGCGGGCTCGGGGTGGTCTCCTCGCTCACCACGGCGACGAGCAGGAGGTGGCAGCGCGGGGCACCAGGGCAGGGCACGCAGCTCCCTGCCTGGCAGGAGGAAGAAGACAACGGGGCTTTTGCAAAAAGCCCCCTGGCCTTTGGGGATTTTCCTGGACTTTTGAAAATAGCACTAAAACAAATCCTTTGGATAGTTTTGCAACCTTTTGGAGATCCAAAATAACCCAAATATTTTTAGGGGAAATATTTAGTGGCCTTCCTAATAAAATTGAAAGTCCACATAATTTTGTTTTGAAAGTTTGAAACATTTTAAATAGAGGTAGAACTTTGGAATTAGGGTTTCCACTTCATAGTTAAAATGCAAATTTTTCCTAATGCATTTTAGATGATGCTCATGAATGCACAATCAAATCCTAATTAGGGTTTGCTAAACAGGGATGTTACAACTCTATCCCCCTTACAAGAATCTCGTCCCCGAGATTCCTAAGGTAGGAAAAGAAAATTAAGGTAACACGGACTACACCGGTCTTCAACGAGCTTGTCGGTACCACGATGATCTTCTTTGTTGAAGAAGTTGATCCACGACACCATGAAGAAGTTGACCCACATCACCATGAAGAGCTCTTCATTTTGCTTTCTTCACTCTAAAGGAAAGAGGGAATAACTCTAGACGGTGGATCTTCAAAAGATCGAGTATCTCATGGTCAACTCATGGAAGGAGTGTTTGAAAACAACTCTTGAGCTAACAAACATGAAACACATCAAGGTAACAGAGGAGACGGAAGAAGTTTCAAGTTTTGGTAGACAATTTCTCCACGCTTTACAAGAATACGAAGGACAAGATAGCGAGGAGTTAGACTGTCTTGGTTACCATGAAGAGGCACTGTTAGAGAGGGTGACTCGTGGAAGTACAAATGATTATCCAACCATAGCAACTTTGGATTTAAGAATCATAGTCACTTTTCTGGCATGGTACATGAAATGATTGTTGTCTACTCAAAAGGCTGGGGCCTAGATGACTGACGAATTCACACAACGTGTGAATTGATTAGAACTTCAGGTACAAGCCAAAGGAAGGGGAGAAACAATGTCGATCGACGTAACAAGGATCACCGGGGAGTGAAATTTCTCCGAACGAAGTTGCTGTCACCGGAGAAATGATTTCAAGGGATTGACCTAGAGACATTTAGCAGCTCAGCTTATAATGTTCTCCTTAATGTTATAAACACCAATTTTAGGCTATTGACGAGCCTTTAATAGGTATTCAAGCGAAGGTCAAGACTTCGGAATTGAAAAGCATCATAAGGGCAACTCCTAGAATAAGTCGCACAAGATCCTTATGGAGAGTGGTTATTCTTGTTACTTCAAGAATCTTGGCATTAGGTTTTCCGACTAATTGTGTTAACCACGACATCAATCTTGTCGGATTTACAAAGAGACCTATGTCAGAAATCCTTGAGAAACACTAACCATCATTGCCGCTTGAGATTCAGCTTAGGTTAGGTGTAAAGATATTTCAGACTCAGAATGTACGAATAGAAATTGCAACAACTACCACCAAGGTAAAGTTGCTAGATTCTCAAGATATAGACTATAATGTCAAGCTCCAAAAGATTGAACCAGATTGCGTAATCCATATGGTTGCGACTGCAAAGGCCATTGCGTGCATATGAACTTGCAATATAACACAAGTGAGTCCTGGTGGGGACACCAAAGAAAATATCGAAGCTAATAAGCTTTTCTCTATCTTGAACAAACCAGTCAGTGGCTTAGCGTGCATAGAGGAACATTTCAAGGAATGGAGGCAACAACCTTCCATCTCAAGAATTCTTCGCACCTGCCTGACCGACTTGAGATGATTCCCGAGGAAAACAAAGGGAACTTTACTCGAATCCACGGCGACATCTTTCAACAAGTGCACGTGAACCAGAGAAGGTCACTTCTAGCATCCAGAACACATACTTCATGATAACACAAGGATGGTTCTTAAAAAGTTTCCAATATTAGTGCCAAATGTTCAATATGAATCTCTTTAAACATGGAGGAAATAAGAATGTCATCGATGGGCTCAATAACAAACTTGTCAAGATACTCCAATGAGGGACTCATATTCTATATGGACTCGACAGAATTATTGGTCAGATCAAAGGACATGAAGGTATACTCAGATGAGACACCATGAGTATCAACATCATCAAGATAGTCCTTGGGACTGACTTTGATTTGGCGATAGCCCAGGCTCAAATCAAATATGGGGAAGATAGCATATCCGCAAAGGAGATACTTTCTGACTTCAACACAGACAACACTAGACATCCCTTTATGAAAGAACAAAGTTGGATAGACCTTTTGTCTTTCAACTCTCCAAGTTTTTGTATAGGCTCAACCAACTAGTCCAGGGTTATCCATCACGGTTCTTGGAGAAGGAGTAGTTCAACGAACCAACGTACTCATGAACTCGACAACACGGTCATGTAACAACATGGTGATACTTCTAGAAAGACAACTAGAATATCACGAACCACCGGTATATCACTGAATTCAAGAGGGAATCTTGCTTTTCAAAGCAAACGATATGGTCTTGAGAGCTTGGGCATTGACCTAACTCTTTGACTGAAGATGTGCCAGAATAAACGGACTTGGCAACACAATCAAACTTCGCTTAATAATTGGCGAACCAATTATGTTAAGAATGACATCAATGTCCTTGGATGTCAAAGCAATAAGAATTGCTAAGAATCTCCGATTGACACATCAATACACACACCCCAACATTCCCAAGCATAGAAAACTTTGAGGAAGGGTGAGTAAAGATATGAAAAAGCATCACTTCATCAATAAGGCCATGAGACTCAGCACGACCTCATGATATAAAAGAGGGTGATCCTCTAAGGTAGAACAGAACAGAAGCTAATGAGACTTCTTAATCTGTGGATTACAATACTTTGACCAAGTCTTAGAAATGGACGAGGTACTGGAGTTTGTTTCTCCTGACATACTGAAGTGGAATGTCTTGACGAACCACAAGAGTAATATACACTGGAGAACACCAATGCACATTTACAACTTGGCTGATAGCTAGTAGACAAAGGTCGGAAAGCAACTAAAGAGAAAGAACACTATCAGGATCAGAATTCCTGAGAGGTAGATGCACAAGTTAACACTCTTGGGAAACTCGTGCTGAAAAGGGAGGTGTGGCAGAGTCACGGACATAGATATAAGACTCACAAAGAGCACTCTTGTCGTGATCCATTTGGTTCAATGAGAGAACCTCTGCGATAGCTAATGGAAGGGAAAGTCTTTGATTGTCACAATTCAACACGACAATAACCACAAGCTTGAAGGCTAGATTGATTTGAATTTGGCCATCCCGATGTAATGTTTGAACATTAACATCAGTGTTCAATGGAATGGATCTTGGGTTAAAGGCCAGCTTCATGTACTAAGATTCGTATACTAGAATCCAGCACAATCGGGGACCTTCGGTTCAAGTCCAAGGGTTAAAACCCAAGAAAAGAGTAACCACTAAATGAGTGACACGGAGGACACTACGAGGTAGTGATCATAGTGTAGCTTTTAGAAGCGACGCAAAACTTCAAGACTACCGAAGCAAATAAAAAGGAGACATACAAGGCGAAAGGAAACCTCGAAGCCTAGAACAGAATGATGTGGAACCCACAAAATAGAGAGATCATGATGGAAAGGAATCTCTCTGTTGAACCAAACAAAACAAAGAGGAAGCAAAGAACACACACGACTCTAGATAACTCTACACTAGGTCAACTGGTTTGCAAACGACCTGCCCTTGAGGCACCTAAGTTTGAAAGACTAGAAGAGATAGAAAAACTTTCAAATCAACACGAGGTAAGACACCTTGGAATTAGAGCGATACCAGATAAGGAGTAAAAAGAAGCCTAATCAGATTTTCGCAAATACTTTTAGCTTTCAAATAGTTTTCACAAACACTAGACTCAACATCGACCACTAGAAAGGGCTTCCTACAGGCAGTCCTGCTCTGATACCAAAACCTGTGGCACCCCCGGGATCAGGGTTAGACAAATACCAGATCTTCGTCTGACATAAGCCTAACCTAGAGCTCGAGAGACTACAGTGAGAGAATCGGTAACACAACAGTGACTCTACGACTCAAAAAGTAATACAAGCTCATAACTGAGCGAAGAACCAAAGTATTACAAGCAGAGGTCACTGACCTGGCATACATCAATCAACGGAAGCAAAGTTATGCTATTAGACATAGCAAGATAGCAAAAGGCCTAAGAGGCCAGGAGCATAACGGCGACATCCCAGCCCATAGATTCCAGGCTGCCACCTGGGAACCCCAAGCTACTCGTCGATGTCGATTAGAAACCACCATCTGTTGGAGCGACTTCGTCTGAAACAAAAGCATGCAAAGCTGAGTACAGGGACTCAGCAAGACTTAGTACAACCTTTTAGCAAAGCTGGTATGCGGGCTTTCTGGTAGAGTCTCTTTTGCGTAAAGCCAGTTTTCCTTTGTTAAACAAGAGGGAGAAGAAGTTCGACTACTCAGAACCTTTGAAAGGGGATAAGAGAGCGATATCTCTACCTCTATTGATCATCATATTGTATCCACCAATCTTCATCATCTCGAACCACTATCCTCGGATTACCCCCTCAACACCCGGAGAAGGTATCCGTAAACACACATTGTTTGCCAAGTTTTACGATTAGGTTCATGTTGTCTATGATCACAGAATCCGTTCCCAAGTCGTCCATAACCGTGGACACGGCTTTTCGAAAAGATTTAACCCTGCAGGGGTGCACAACTTTACCCACACGTGCCAACCGATTCTTAGTGCCAGACATTAGCTCTCTTCCTTGGAAAGCCGGCAGAGAGTGGTTGACCACGACCTTTACCTTGCTGTCGCCGAGACCATGAGTCACGCGCTAAGGATTATTCCGCCGTAACGGGTCAAGTCCCGAAGTCGGTCCTTAACGATGTGTACCGAGGTGGGTTTCCCCAGAGGCCGCAACCCCCGACCACCACGACCACGCTTACACTGTTATGTACCTTTACCCCCAAGCAAAATGCAATGCATATGACCAGGTAACGCGCAAACTATGTGACTCATGGAATCTACTAGGCAAGTTAGTGAGTCGAGAGGGTACCATAATAGGGCCTCGTGTGGTTGTACGCTCAGTCTTGGTTCAAGAGGCGAGAACTCGGTTCCTAGGGTCGGCAGAAACGAAACAACCCACCACATCCCAATGTGGCCTCTCGTCTGAGCCTTTAATCATGTTTATCAACATCTCTATACTTACCACGTCAACCTGTCATGCTAGTTTCATTTCATTGTATGGCTCCAGTCCGAAGACCGGAGTTGTAACGTAACAAACTAAGCATGGCTAAGCATAAAGATATAAAGGCTCTAGCGATGCACACATGCCAAACCTAGTTATGCTAGGTGCAGTGGATCAGGGTATTTCAGGCTACAACGATGGAACATGCAATAGATAGGGTAACTCTACCTATCGATAAAAGACAGTTGAATCGTATGCAATATGTAGGAACCAGAAGTAAAAGCATTTCAAAAACATATATGAACCAGGCTAGGGCTTGCCTTTGTCCCTGACAAACCAATGTGGATCTTCGAAGATCCCATGCTTGACTTGTTCGTTGGTGGACGATTATTGATCTTCGGTGTTGTTGATCTTCGTCATCTCAGACTCGTGCTCTATCGGTCGCGAAGAAGCAAACACTAGAAATATACAAATAACATTCAATACATGGCATAATGCAATGCACATTCAAAGATGATGATATGTCAAATTAATGGAATTGAAGTAACCCTAGGTGCATCGTCAGATTAAAGGGGTTCCGGCATCGGACCCCGACATATGAGAGGGGTGTATTAGGGTTTTCTACTAAGCTCCACATTTAATGGGTTCAATCATGTATGAAACATGCATAAACAAATAGGAAATGTTTTTCTGATCAATTTGATATATAAATTTGTATTTTTCTGAATTTATATGAATTATTAAATAATTACTGAAAATAACAGAAATAAATAGAAAAACAGTTATGGCGTCATGCTGACGTCATCATGACGTCAGCCGCCATGAGCTCACTGTGAGCTCGGGTTGAGCTCAAA
The DNA here is from genome assembly GCF_019359855.2 of Lolium perenne. NCBI lineage: Eukaryota > Viridiplantae > Streptophyta > Magnoliopsida > Poales > Poaceae > Lolium > Lolium perenne. The sequence continues at coordinate 81,225,777 of NC_067249.2, forward strand.
CTGGCCGATTTGGCCCCCGATTGAGGGCGCGCGAGAGGGGAATAGGTGCGGGGCGACGCGTTGAGGCGTTTGGTGGCGGCGCCGCCCACCAATGGTCGCCGGAGCGACCACGGCGGCGATGGCCGGCGGCCAAGCTCGCGGGCGCACGACGAGGGGGCGGTACAGGAGGAAAGGGGGAGGGCCAGGGGCACGGGGAGGATCGCCTGCTCACCCTGGGCACGCCGGTGAAGACGGCGTCGCCGGAGGTGGCCGGAATCGCCGGCGAGAGGCGATGGCCGGCGACGGAGGTGGAGCTCGATTCGCTCGCTTCGAGCCACCTCGGCCTGCGCTGGTTGGCGGGAATGGACGAGGACTCCACGGCGGACCTTCTAGGCTGCTCGGCCGGGCGCGGGGATGGCCGTAGCGGCAGGGGCGGCGATGGCCGGAGGTAGGGTTTCGGGCGCGCTCGCTTGCAGAGAGGAGGGAAAAAGAGAGGGGGCGCCAGGGGGAGGATAGGGACGAGGAGAGGAGAGGCGTGCGGGCTCGGGGTGGTCTCCTCGCTCACCACGGCGACGAGCAGGAGGTGGCAGCGCGGGGCACCAGGGCAGGGCACGCAGCTCCTGCACAGCGGGAGGAAGAAGACAACGGGGCTTTTGCAAAAAGCCCCCTGGCCTTTGGGGATTTTCCTGGACTTTTGAAAATAGCACTAAAACAAATCCTTTGGATAGTTTTGCAACCTTTTGGAGATCCAAAATAACCCAAATATTTTTAGGGGAAATATTTAGTGGCCTTCCTAATAAAATTGAAAGTCCACATAATTTTGTTTTGAAAGTTTGAAACATTTTAAATAGAGGTACAACTTTGGAATTAGGGTTTCCACTTCATAGTTAAAATGCAAATTTTTCCTAATGCATTTTAGATGATGCTCATGAATGCACAATCAAATCCTAATTAGGGTTTGCTAAACAGGGATGTTACACCCACCGTCTCTCCGATCCGTTGGCGTGCAGAAGGGAAAAGATACAGCTGGCTTTTCCAGAGCCATTATAGATCTCATGGTCAACGCGGTTTGTACGGCGCTAGAATCACTGGACGGCATTGGTAATTAATCCTAGGGTGATATAACCCATTGCAATGGAACCTCCACCATATCAACACATACCATGGTTCCATTGCCAGCCACATAGTCATATTCATAGTTGGAAAATAACATTTCATTTGCGATGCAGGAATGATAAGTATATAGCTTTGCATTAAAGTAATAGAAAATAATCAAGTTGACATGAGCAAGGGTGAACTTGCCTGTGGACTGCGAGATAGTGCAGTTCAATGCAGTTGATGGAACCTGGACCTCGGGTTCTGTAAGAAGCATCATTGTCCGGTAAGGACAATGTTATAAAAATCCAAATAATGCAATCATGGATGGATTATTTTATGTTGAATCCCTTACCCCAATGAGTTATTACAATTTAGGGTTGTATTTAAGATTTATGTCTTTGACGGTAATTTACAATTGATTTAAAAGTATTAATCATTGTGATTCACACAAAGTACAACAATTCAAAGTAAAATGATTTTACTTGATGATTACCTTAGTCATTCCAAAATAATTTGAAATTATAGAGTGAACTCTATAGTTTTTGGAATAAAAAGGAGTATAGTATTTTTCTGGGAAAAATACCCTCTTTCAAAAGAAATGACTTGGATTAGTAGAATTTCATTTTGAAATGTTTGAAAATAAATATTTGAACTTATTTGAGATTTTTCCTTGAATTTAAATTACAAGGAAATAATAATTTTAAATTCCAAGTTATTATTTAAATTCTGAAAATTCATAATTTTGAATTTGTTTCATAAATTCCATTTCATATTTTATTCTGGTTAAGATTTATTTTTCATTCATAAATCCAATTTTTATTGGATTTTTAGAGTTGTTTATGATTTATTAAAATTTGGTAAAGTTTTGGTCTTTTATTAAATGTAAAAAGACCAAAATACCCTGGACTCATATTGGGCCCAGCCCAATAACCTAACCCAGGGACGGCCCAATAAGGCTGGCCCCCTTTTGGGTTCGGTGGCGCCGAAGCGGCCCACCTCACTCACTCTCACTCGGCCCTCTCACTCACTCGACCTAACCCTAATCTCTGGCGACTCCCGTGGCGATGGCGTCGCCGCCATGGCCGCCGCCCTGCTCCGGCCATCGCCGGCCTCCTCCGCCGTAGCCACCTACCGAACCTGAACCGCCGCGAGCAGATCTATCGATCTGTCCGCGCAGTTTCTCCCTTCTCGTCCTCTCCTGGTGAATCGCCTCGATCTGGATCCACTGGAGAATCGCCTCGACGAACTCCGGCGAGATCTCGTCCTCGCCAGAAGCGATGGTACGCGCACAGGGGTTGACCTGGCGCGGGTGCTGCTTGCAGTACTCGTGCCGTCGCCTCAGTTGCTTGCTATGGTGGTGCGGTTTCGTGTATGGGTTCGACGGCGTAACTTCGGCGCCTACCCTGGACTTGCAGCTGTTAGGGCCGCGCGAGCACTGCCTCGCCATGCCCTAGCCTGCGCTTCCAGTGCACAAGTAAGTGTTGTCTCTCCTCTACCTCTTCTGTGCGCCTCCCATGCTTCTGTTCTTCTTCCTCCTCATGCTCTGCTGCTCTCTGGTGATCCTGTGATCACACAGAGCTATGCTACTCCTATGCAATTTGCTTGTGCTTCTGTTAATTGCAAGCTCATGGCCCAATTACCATTTACTGGTACTGGCACCTGCTACTTTGCTTGCTGTCCATGTTGTGCTTACTTCTCTGCTGTTCCTAGCATGCTCTACACTTGCCATGCTCTACTGTGCTTGCTCAAGAGCTAACTATGCCATGCTATGCTTGGTTACGACTTGCTTATGCTTACTGGTCTATCATGCTTGCTTGTCTAGGTGTACTTGTGATGCATCTGTGACACTTGTGTGTGTGCCAGAGGTGCCTGGGATATGATTCAGTACTACCTCTGCAAGCCAATGATCCATTGGATCATTCCTTGCTTGTTGGCTAACTTCCCTGTGTAGCTTGGCTTGCTATAATTGATCCATTTGATCAATTGATTGTCATTGATTGCTTACTGGCTACTACTGTGGCTATATGAGTTAATTAACTGGTGATGCTGATGCTCAAGCATCACTGTGCTGTTGCTTACTTGTCTTTGTTGCTTATCTTAGCTACCTAGACTTGTTCTAGTGGCTATAGATTAATCTGTGTTGCTTAACGGTGTGCTCTTTGTCATGCTTAGCATGGATCTGTGATAAATTCATGCTTATATTACTTAAATTATGATGAACTGCTTAGGCAGTGATGATTTAAATGACTTGCTTGTATATGAATTTGCTGTTCATGATTCTTTTACAAGCAATTAGAGTCTGAATCCATTACTGGATAGTGATGTGATCTATTTGGCTTTCTTTTAATTGGTGCTAAGTGTGATGTGACCTCAGTAGCCTTGCTACTGACTGGTTGCTCACCTAGTTGGTTGGATCTTGTTGGCTACTCATCTTTGCTTGCATATTTGGGGATCATAGTAACTATGAATGCCAATATGCTTGCCTGTGAAGAAATCTAGGGTTTCTGATGGTTGCATGCTTAGGATTTTCTGTGTAGTCTTGGTTGCTAATCTTTGCTATCTACTGGTGCTATCTGTGCATGTGATCTTGCTAGTGTGTGCATCTGTGCATGATTTCTAGCTTCTGTGCACATGATCTGTATCTGGATGGTTTCTATCTTAGTAGCTTTTGGTTGGCGGTAATCCTTGGTGAAAACCAAGTGATGATCTACCCATATGAGCATCTGCTCATCCCATGCTTATTTCATGCATATGATGGATTAGATCCATTGGATCTTTTCCAGGAACTAGGTATACCTTGTTCCAGCTCCTAGAAAGAAATGTTTTGTTGATGCAGACTTGGGTTTGTTCACAGCCCTTCACCTCCAGATCTTGGATGATCTTCTAGGTCACCATGATTTCTGGTGGCTTAAGTGGTTGTGTGTGTTGGTTCTGTTCTTGCTCAAGAACTGGATGAACTGAGCTTGTTCTTGCTTCACCCTTACCTGGTGAATCTAATCTGGTCGATTGGTTATGATTTCTAGGGTTTGTGCTCCTTTTATATGAACCCTGCTTCTATCCTTGCTTTGACACACGAGCCTGGCTTGCTTTGGTGACTAAGCTGATGCATGGCTTTGCTGTTGCTGCCCAGCACACTTGAGCTGTGTACTCTCATATGCTGAAACTTGAGCCCCTGGTGTGTGCTCAGGTTTGGTCTGCTGCTGCCCTTATCTTGTGCTGTCCCTGGTTTTGGACAAGCACAGGTGTGTGGTGACAGTTTGCACTGTCCAAACTGTACATTGTGTTATTTGCTAACTGTCCAAACTGAACTATTTGACTAACACTAACATTCTGGCTAGTGTTGGTTCTTTGTTTTGCAGGTTTTGAAGATGGACATGACCATGAAGAAATACTTCAAGTCATTTAGTCTAAGTTTTAGTTTAGGAATAATATTGTAATCTTCATTTTCATTTCTGTTTATTATTCATCAATTTTTGTATCAAGAATATTGTAAAGACTTTGTAATCTGTGTTGTGATATCAATAAAGCCCAAGTTTTTGTTTATGAGCTTTTGATTTATGTAACATTTATATTCTGGAATAAACATTGTATTTATGATTCACTTTGAAATTCAAAGTTGTTTGAATTCATAAGTTGTTTAAATTATGAATTCCATTTATATTGTTCAATGTTTATTGTTAAATGTATTAACACTTGTCAAATGAAATCAATTCCCCAAATCAATCAAGATACAAAAGAGATCATGTCGAAATTTCCCTAACTCACATTGCCTAACCCTAAGTGCAAAATGAGAGAGAACCTCGATCCCTCTTAGGTTTAGTTGCAATAAGGCGCGAAAATTTCCCCCGTTTAGCGATGAAATGCACATCCCATTTCTAAATCTACCCTTCGTTGTTCCTATGTTCTGGGTTATTACAATCCTCCTCTCTTGATCCTTGAAAACTTCCTCCACACCAAACTCAAAACAACTCATTAGAGAGTTAGTGCATAATCAAAATTCACATGTTCAGAGGTGACATAATCATTCTTAACACTTCTGGACATTGCACAAAGCTACTGAAAGTTAATGGAATAAAGAAATTCAAAACAGGCAATGCGAAATAAAAGGCAGAATCTGTCAAAACAGAACAGTCCGTAAAGACGAATTTTTTAGGTGCACCAGACTTGCTCAAATGAAAATGCTCAAATCGAATGAAAGTTGCGTACATATCTGGGGATTACTCACATAAATTGGCAGATTTTTCTGAGTTACCTACAGAGACTACTGCTCAAATTCGTGACAGCAAGAAATCTGTTTCTGCGCAGTAATCCAAATCTAGTATGAACCTTTCTATCAAAGACTTTACTTGGCACAACAATGCAACAAAATTAAGATAAGGAGAGGTTGCTACAGTAGTAACAACTTCCAAGACTCAAATATAAAACAAAGGTGCAGAAGTAAAGTCATGGGTTGTCTCCCATAAGCGCTTTTCTTTAACGTTTTTCAGCTAGGCGTAGAAAGTGTGTATCAAGTAACATCAAGAGATGAAGCATCAACATCATAATTTTCACAACTTGTCACAATAGGTATCTTAGATGCTCCCTTATCTATAGTGGTATTAATAGCTTTATCAATTTTAGGCCTATAATGGTTTTTTGGTTTAGGCACCTTAGAGACATACATGAACTTTTGCTCCTTACCCACATAAGCTTTCTCCTTAAACTTAATAGAAGAAAAAGTTGAACCCAAGGTTCCCATAGCTTCTTCAAGTTCACTAATCCTTTGGGTTTGATTATCATGAATAGCACAAGCTTCTAAGATGGCAATTTTCTCATTAATTCCACCTAGAGATTTGTCAAGTTTATCGTTGCTATTAAGTAATTCTCCCAATTTAGTCTCAATACTTGGAAGATTTTGCTCTATGGTCTCCAATTTTTTCATGACATCTTCAAGAGAGATTTCAATTTTAACTTCATTAACAGGTGGTATTCCAAATAAACTCTCGATAATGCAACTAGCTTCTAAGGCAGGAGTGCCTAGGAAATTACCTCCCGCGAGACAATCAAGAACATACCTATTCCAGCTAGAGATACCAACATAAAAATTCCTGAGTAGGATAGTGGTGGAGTGTTTCTTAGTGCACCTATTATGAGCATTGCTAATTCTATACCAAGCATCTTTTAAACATTCTCCCCCTTGTTGCTTAAACGAACGAACATCAACTTCAGGATTACTCATTTTAGCAATAGTAAATAAAGCAAACTAGATAAAGTAAATGCAAATAACTAATTTTTTGTGTTTTTAATATGGAGTATGCAAACAAGATAGTAAATAAAGTAAAGCTAGCAACTAATTTTTTGTATTTTGATATAATGCAGCAAACAAAATAGTAAATAAAATAAAGCAAGACAAAAACAAAATAGTAAATAAAATAATGCAGCAAACAAGAGATTGGAAGTGGAGACTCCCCTTGCAGCGTGTCTTGATCTCCCCGGCAACGGCGTCAGAAAAAGAGCTTGATACGCGTACAGCACGCGTCCATTGGGAACCCCAAGAGGAAGGTGTGATGTGTACAGCGGCAAGTTTACCTCAGTAAGAAACCAAGGTTTATCGAACCAGTAGGAGCCAAGAAGCACGTTGAAGGTTGATGGTGGCGGAGTGTAGTGCGGCGCAACACCAGGGATTCCGACGCCAACGTGGAACCTGCACAACACAACCAAATTACTTTGCCCCAACGTGACAGTGAGGTTGTCAATCTCACCGGCTTGCTGTAACAAAGGATTAGATGTATAGTGTGGATGATGATGTTTGCAGAGAATAGTAGAACGAGTATTGCAGTAGATTGTATTCGATGTAAAAGAATGGACAGGGGTCCACAGTTCACTAGTGGTGTCTCTCCCATAAGAATAAATAGCATGTTGGGTGAACAAATTACAGTTGGGCAATTGACAAATAAAGAGGGCATGACCATGCACATACATGTTATGATGAGTAGTGTGAGATTTAATTGAGCATTACGACAAAGTACATAGACCGCTATCCAGCATGCATCTATGCTTAAAAAGTCCACCTTCAGGTTATCATCCGAACCCCCTCCAGTATTAAGTTGCAAACAACAGACAATTGCATTAAGTATGGTGCGTAATGTAATCAATAAATACATCCTTAGACATAGCATTGATGTTTTATCCCTAGTGGCAACAGCACATCCACAACCTTAGAACTTTCTCACCTTGTCCTGCATTTAATGGAGGCATGAACCCACTATCGAGCATAAATACCCCCTCTTGGAGTTACAAGCAAAAACTTGGCCAGAGCCTCTACTAGCAATGGAGAGCATGCAAGATCATAAACAACACATAGATAATAGATTGATAATCAACATAACATAGCATTCATTATTCATCGGATCCCAACAAACACAACATATAGCATTACAGATAGATGATCTTGATCATGTTAGGCAGCTCACAAGATCCAACAATGATAGCACAATTAGGAGAAGAAGACCATCTAGCTACTGCTATGGACCCATAGTCCAGGGGTGAACTACTCACACATCACTCCGGAGGCGACCATGGCGGTGAAGATTCCTCCGGGAGATGATTCCCCTCTCCGGCAGGGTGCCGGAGGTGATCTCCTGAATCCCCCGAGATGGGATTGGCGGCGGCGGCGTCTCTGGAAGGTTTTCCGTATCGTGGCTCTCGGTACTGGAACTATTATCGACGAAGGCTTAAGTAGGCGGAAGGGTAGGTCAGGGGGCGCCACGAGGGCCCCACATGCCAAGGCTGCGCAACCAGGACCTGGGCCGCGCCGCCCTAGTGTGGCGTCGCCTCGTCGCCCCACTTCGTATCTCCCCCGGTGTTCTGGAAGCTTCGTGGAAAAATAAGATCCTGGGCGTTGATTTCGTCCAATTCCGAGAATATTTCCTTACTAGGATTTCTGAAACCAAAAACAGTAGAAAACAGCAACTAGCTCTTCGGCATCTTGTTAATAGGTTAGTGCCGGAAAATGCATAAATATGACATAAAGTATGTATAAAACATGTAGGTATCATCAATAAAGTAGCATGGAACATAAGAAATTATCGATACGTTGGAGACGTATCAAAGCTCTCAATAAAGATTTTAGTTAGCATGTAGTATTGATCCCTCTCATCTTCCATATAGGTGGTTAAGCCCACATTACCGACGAGGACCAAGAAATCATCCAGCAACCCTGCATTACTCAAAAAGTTATAACATGGAAAAGATGAAGCGTTAGGGACTACATTATCCTCTTCGGCTTCGAAGCTCGGTGCGATGACATCCTCATTATAGGATCGTCTAATCCGAGTGGATGCCCTTGAGGGCCTCCCCGTGCTTGTCGTCTCTCTTTCAAACACTTCTCCAAAGTTATAGTTATCCATCTTCCTTTTCTGAAATTTTTCAACAAACATTATAAAATTTGATTTGGTGACATATAATTGAGGGAAACTACTATAGGAACTTGGTAGAGTACTAAGCATGCATCAAAACTAGTTTTTACAACTTAGAACAAGCATGCAAGCTCACTAAACATGTTACCTACAGCAGCAAAATATTCAAGATATACTCAACCAAACAAAATTCTACTTGGATAATCGGAGGAGTCACATACCGGAGAGCAAATGTGCCAAATTTCAGACAGAAATCTGGGCTGAGCAAAGAGATCGAGAAATCCTGAGCTCTTGAGCAAAAATGCGAGTGAGAGAAAGTTCGTACGAGTTTTTTCGGGAGAGAGTGAGATGGGAGGAAGAGATGAGTAAGTGGGGTAAGGAGGGGCCCACACCACAGGGTGGCGCGCCCCCCTCCTTGGCCGCGCCGGCTGGTGGGGTGCAGCCCTGGGGTGCCCCACTGGTCATCCCCAGGTGCTCCCAGATGCCTCTTCGAAAAATAAGACCAACCGTATACTTTTTGTAAATTTTTGAAAACTTTGAAAAATGCACATTTCTGGGTATTAAATTTATTATTACTGGGCAGAAAAAGATTTTGAAATCTCTAATTGACTAAAGAACTTTGCAAAACAATTAGTGCTACAGCAAGTAGGACAAGTGGAGGAAATAAAGAGATGTTGTTTAGTTCCTCTATGCATATAAAATGTATTTGTTAACAAGGTTGATCAAGTCTTGCCACCAAATAAATTTTACATAGCATAAGAAGAAATAAACCTCAAATCAATCATGTTACCTTGAATTGTATTGATATGGATCCAATCATAATATTTTGATATCCTTCTTTAGGCTCATATATAGGACAACCAATAGCTCCAACTTTGATAGTTCTCACATTAGAAATTGTATTAACTCCACATACTTTATCAATCCTCTTGGGGAAATAAACGGTATGCTCCTTGTTATCGACATTGAAAGTAACTTTTCCTTTATTGCAATCAATAATAGCCCCTGCGGTGTTAAGAAAAGGTCTTCCAAGAATAATAGACATATTATCATCTTCAGGCATTTCCAACACAACAAAATCAGTTAATATCAAGCAGTTATTAGTAACTTGAACAGGAACATCCTCACATATACCAACAGGAATAGCAGTAGATTTATCAGCCATTTGCAAAGATATATTAGTCGGTATCAACTTATCTAAATAAAGTCTCTTGTAAAGAGAAAAAGGCATAACACTCACACCTGCTCCCAAATCACATAGAGCAGTTCTAACATAATTATTCTTAATAGAACAAGGAATAGTCGGTATACCTGGGTCGCCCAGCTTCTTTGGAACTTTGCCATTGAAAGAGTAATTAGCAAGCATAGTGGAAATCTCCTCATTAGGAATTTTCCTTTTGTTAGAGACAATATCTTTCATATACTTTGAATAAGGAGGCAATTTAATAGCATCAGTCAAAGGGATTTGCAAGAATAAAGGTTTCATCCAATCGCAAAATTTATTATAGTGTTCTTCTTCCTTTGATTTTAGTTTCTTAGCAGGAAAAGGCATTTGCTTTTGAACCCAAGGTTCCCTTTCATTACCATGTTTCTTAGCAATAAAATCTTCTTTAGTATACTTTTTATTTTCAGCATGCTTTTCAGGTTCATCTTCAACTTCTTCTTTATCAGAAGCATCATTCTTATCATTATCTTTATCATGTTCATTACCACTTTCAGTTTCAGCATCAGAAATAGAAATACTATTAGGATCATTAACAGGCTCAGAGGATTCTACAACATTTTTATGTTTCTTCTTCTTTTTCTTAGAAGGAGCACTAGGTTCAATGCGGTTAGAATCTTGTTCAACTCTCTTGGGATGCCCCTCGGGATATAGAGGATCCTGAGTGGAAACACCGCCTCTAGTTGTTACTTCATAAGCATGTTTTTCTTTAGAACTATTTTTTAACAAGTCATTTTGCACTTTAGTGAGTTGATCAATTTGAGTTTGAACCATATGAAAATGTTTAACAAGCATCTTAAAATCATTGGAGGTTCTCTCCACAATATCATGCAAATTACTAATAGCTTGAGAATTTTCCATTAAATGATTCTCTACTCTCATATTAAAATTTTCTTGCTTAACAATATAATTATCAAACTCATCTAAGCATTGAGCAGGAGGTTTTGAATACGGAATATCTTCCCTAGTAAAGCGTTGAAGAGAATTTACCTCAATCATGGATGAAGGGGGATTTATCTTACATAAATCTTCTATGGGAGGTAAGTTCTTCACATCTTCAGATTTAATACCTTTCTCCTTAAGAGATTTCTTGGCTTCCCTCATATCTTCATCATTTAATTTAATCAAACCCCTCTTCTTCAATATCGGCATCGGGGTTGGTTCAGGTGTAGTCCAAACATCATGATTCCGGCCTATTTTAGCCAATAATTCTTCAGCTTCATCTGGAATTCTTTTTCTGAAAACACAACCAGCACAACTATCCAGGTATGCCCTAGACTCAATGGTTAGTCCACTATAAAATATATCAAGTAAATCATGATTTTCCAAATCATGTCCAGGTCGAACTCTGATCAGAGAACAAAATCTTTCCCAAGCTTCAGGCAATTTCTCTCCATCTTCCTGGTCAAAACTATAAATTTTCTACAAAGCAATATGTTGAGCACTAGCAGGAAAGTATTTCCGTAAGAAAACATCAAGCAAACCACTTGGACTATCAATAGAACCAGGAGGCAAACTATTATACCAAGTTTTAGCATCATCCTTTAATGAGAAAGGAAAATTTTTAGCAACAAAATAAGTACGCATCTTGATATCATCAGAAAACAAGCTACTCAAAGTAGAAAGCTCATTCATGTGTTCTACAACACTTTCTTTTTCAGTACCACAAAAGGGTGTTTTCTCAACAATAGCTATATGAGATAGATCAAGAGAAAAATCATAATCCTTATCCTTAATGTTTATAGGAGATGTGGCAAATTTAGGATCAGGAGACAATTTATATCTAACAGTATGTTGTGCAAGAAACTTTTTAATTTTTCTTACATCAGTAGTAGCGTTGCATTTATCAATAAAATCATCATCAAGCTCCACATAATCCTCATCAGGATCATCACTAGAGTATTCAACAGACTCAGGTGAATTAACAGGTGTAGCAGCATTTTCATTAGGAGTTTCAGTATTTTCAATTTGTCTAGACCTAGCAATTGTAGCATCTAGAAAAGATCCCAATGAACCACTATCATCAAGCACAGCAGAAGCATCATCAAAATTATAAGAGTTTTCAGATTCAGCAGAAGTACCAGCATGTGAAGCTTGTGGTGGTGAAACAAGTTGACTTATCACAGATGGTGAATCAAGAGCAGCAGAGGTACTCAAAGTTGTACCTTTTCTTGTAGTGGATGGTAATATGGCGACTTTAGGATCGCGAGATTTACCCATGATGGAGAATTTGCAGCGAACAATATCAATCCAGGTGAACTTCCAAATAAAGCTATGCTCCCCGGCAACGGCGCCAGAAAATAGTCCCGATGACCCACAAGTATAGGGGATCACAACAGTCTTCGCGGGAAGTAAAACCCAATTTATTGATTCGACACAAGAGGAGCCAAAGAATACTTGAAAGCCTTAACAGCGGAGTTGTCAATTCAGCTGCACCTGGAAACAGACTTGCTCGCAAGAGTTTATCAGTAGTAACAGTTTTATAGCAGTAGCAGTGGTGAAATATCAACAACAGTGTAACAAAGACAACAATAGTGATTATAGTAAACAAAGAGGATTAAAATCACGAGGCACAGGGATGGATGAACGGGCGTTGCATGGATGAGAGAAACTCATGTAACAATCAAAGCAGGGCATTTGCAGATAGTAATAAAATGGTGTCCAAGTACTAAACAATCCATAGGCATGTGTTCCATATTTAGTCGTACGTGCTCGCAATGAGAAACTTGCACAACAATCCATAGGCATGTGTTCCAGACAGCGACATGTGTATACAACTTGCAGGTAAGATCATAAAACAATGAGTATCATCATGAAACAATAACATGTTCAGATCTGAGATCATGGCACTCGGGCCCTAGTGACAAGCATTAAGCATAACAAGTTGCAACAATATCATCAAAGTACCAATTACGGACACTAGGCACTATGCCCTAACAATCTTATGCTATTACATGACCAATCTCATCCAATCCCTACCATCCCCTTCAGCCTACAGCGGGGGAATTACTCACACATGGATGGGGGAAACATGGCTGGTCGATGGAGAGGCGTCGGTGGTGATGATGGCGATGATCTCCTCCAATTCCCCGTCCCGGTGGAGTGCCAGAACGGAGTTTCTGGTCCCGAGATGGAGTTTCGCGATGGTGGCGGCGTTCTGGATGGCTTCTGGCGATTTTGACTTCCCCTCTCGCGTTTTTAGATCGAAACCCTTAAATAGTCCAGAGGGGGGCGTCAGAGGCTGGCCGAGGCGGCCTCACCATAGGGCGGCGCGCCCCCCTCCTAGGCCGCGCCGGCCCATGGTGTGGAGGCCCTGGGCCTCCCCCTGGCCTGCCCTTCTGGCTCCGTGAATCTTCTGGGAAAATAAGCCCTTTGACATTAATTCCGGGGATTTTCCTGAAAGTTGAATTCCTGCACAAAAACGAGACACCAGAGCAATTCTGCTGAAAACAACGTTAGTCCGTGTTAGTTGTATCCAAAATACACAAATTAGAGGCAAAACAACAGCAAAAGTGTTCGGGAAAGTAGATACGTTTTGGACGTATCACAGCTGAATTGACAACTCAGTTGTTAAGGCTTATAAGTATTCTTTACCTCCCCTTGTGTCGAATCAATAAATTTGGGTTTTACTTCCCTCGAAGACTGTTGCGATCCCCTATACTTGTGATTATCAGTACCCAGAGCGGTACTACCGGCAGCTCCTTTTCTCTTTTTCTTCTTCCTTCTAAAAACAAAGGCAAACTTAAAACTGCAAAATCTAGAGTTTGAAAACTCCGATCGACATGAACCCAATTTTGTTGGAAAATATGGAAACTGGTGGGGGGGGGGGGTTTCTATTAATTTTAGAGGTGCAACCCCTCAAAACAAGAAACCGAGGAAATCACCAAACTCGAAAATGCAACAAGTGGTTTAGGCGAAATCCATTTTCGATGTACCTGAGCTTGTCATGGAAATAACCACAAGCTCTAAAATACCACGTGGATAAGATCCAGATAACAACCAAGAAAGATGATGCAAGTATGCAAAGGTTTGACCACACTCCGAATGATACGATCGAGTTACTCACTGGAGAGCCCCTTGATAGTACGACATCTAGCCCGTAAACCGGTCTCCCAACTAAACCATGAGACCGGTAAGAAAGAACCATATCAAGAGAAAATCTTAACCTTACGCATTCCACTTGAGCTTGATGATGACGATCTTGACCGCACCAAGATGGAACACCTTTCTTGATTGTGCTTGCTTGATGAAGTCTTTTGGATTGCTCCCCCATACTCCACTATGGGAGAGCTTCTTCTTCGGTGCATCTTCACATATCCAAGAACATATATGAATGACAAGCTTCAAGCATGTGAGCTCTTCGAGTTGACTCATCTTGAACTTGCACCTCATTTCTTCGTATTGCAACCTTGACGCCAACTTATGGTTCAAGCATTGCCTATGGACAACTCCTACACATATGACTCAATGCAAACATTAGTCCATAGGGATTGTCATTAATTACCAAAACCACACATGTGGGCTCTATGCACTTTCAGTCTCCCCCATTTTGGGGGATCTATACACTTTCAATCTCCCCACTCATCGAGATTACCATCATGAACAATTTTAAGAGCCTTTTGACAAATATATTCCAATTGCTCAAATTATGCATATGTTTGTTAGGAAAAGAGGTAAATTGAATAGATCTTCAAGATATTCAGAGTGAATAACTTCCTGGACCGTGTTGTATATTTTGTTAGAATAGGATAACATGAGAGGAAATTGCTGATGAAGACAAGCATTATGCGATAGGTTAGCCCAAAATAGTGATGTTTTCCATCTCCAAAGGTAATTATTTCCATGGCTTTATAAACATCTAGCAATTTGAGATGATCTTTCCACCAAAATGATCCTTCTGTGTGGCTTCCACGAAGAACATCATTGTCATAATATGTGCCCTTCAATTTTACCAAAGGAAGATCGTGTCTATTGTACAATTTGTAAAGATTCTTGAGTAATAATGCATTATTTTGAGCCTCAATGTCTAGTACACCAAGGGATCCCTAAATTTTGGGTATGCAAACTTTATTCTAGGAAACTAAGGTAGATCCTTTTGATTGCACATCTAAAATTTTCTTTCGCCAAAGATACTGTCTCATATTAGAGCACTTAATCATTTATAGTAAAAATAACATCTAAGCATCACATGCAACATATGGCAGGGCTGCCAAAACATGTTTTGCCATTTGTAGTTTTCTACCATATATAGTTCAAGAAGTCGGCAATGCCACAAGTCTTCTTTCTACTCTCTGAACTATTGGTAGAAAATACTCAAGAGTTGGCATCGTGATGCTTAAAGGTAACCTAGATATGTGAAAGGAAAGCTTCCTTTTTGGTATTATATGTTATTGGTGAAATCGGTCAACATCTCCTCATACATGTTTTCATGGATCTTTGACTTGTGATAATTGATTTTTAGACTAGTTGATTCAACAAAAGTGTGCAACATAGATTTCAAACACAAAAGTTGAGCCACATCTACTTTAATAATCACTGAAGTGTCGTTTGCATATTGAATGACTGAAAAATATGGATAGGCAAGACGATTTAGTGGTGGGAATATAATTCCTTCTTCAATCATTTCCTTACTAAGGACTTTTTGTAACAAATCAACTGCTAGAAAAAAAAAAGAGGTAAGTGTCACAGAGTATAGCACAGATACCGGTATCCCCTAGGGTTTTTCTAGGGTTCCACACATCCTCCCGCGGCGATCGCGAGAGTCTCTTTTCTCCTTTGCGGGCTTCCTGCATCCGATCGGCAGGGCGTTCGCGGGTGTGTTCCTCCAGCCTGGGACGCAAGTTGTATGGCGGAGCAAGCGGAAACGGTGAAGGAAAAAACGGAGACCCCGACGATGGATCGGGGAAAACAAGATGCCTCCACTGATCGGGGCAGGACAGCGGCAAGTGGTTCAGGTTTGTCTGATCTAGAAAAAGAACTAGAGGATAGATTTGAGGGGCTTGATCTGGTTGGGGAGGAGGAAACGGATCTTGATTTCTCGGGAGAATTGGATGATCTCCTTGGTGATGTTCGGTGGCTAATGATCTTTAGGGTTCATACCACAAAACCCTTTAGTCATGTGGCCATGTTTAAGCAGATGCGTAATGCATGGGTGCCTGCACAAGAAGTTACGTTCAAAACAAAAGGGGCAAATTTATTTCTTGCCCAATTCCATTGTCTAGGTGACTGGTCGAGGGTTATGGAGGGAGGACCGTGGCTGTTCCGGGGAGCAGCATTGGTTATGGCAGAATATGATGGCTTCACAAATGTTGAAGAATACAAGCTGGACAAAATACCAATTTGGACCCGTATTCAAGGGGTTCCAGAAGGCTTGATGAAGAAAAAAAGAGTTAGCAGAGAAGGTTGCAAGGAAGGTGGGTGAACCACCAATCTCAGTAATTGTTAATGAGGGGAAAATAAGTCCTTCAAAATTTCTAAGGGCTAGGGTTCATCTGGACATCTACAAACCTTTGGTACGGTTTGTGCCAATCAATTTGAGAGAAAGGAAGAAATATCCTGTGCAATATGAGAGAATTCCTGATTTTTGCAAGTTCTGTGGACTGATAGGCCATGATGTGAAGGAGTGTGGTGATGGAATTCATGATGATGATCAGTGCCAATGGGGTGATTGGTTAAGGGTGGTGTTTGAGCCAAATATCCAATCTGGTGCTGGTAGAGGAGGGGGAACCCGGGGTGGCTTTGGCGCCCGTGGAAGAGGGAGAGGTCGCCCGGGTGAAGCAAATGGCTATGAGAGAACTGATATGGTTGTTGTTCCGGATGAGATGGATGAGGATAGAATAATTAGAAAGCGCATGAGCGGTAGTGAGGGGATCCTAAAAGGCTCAGATATACCTGATTCAGATGCTTTAGCAAAGGATGGAAGAGTTGCCCAACAAGTAAATCTGTTGAAAAATGGCAGTGGGGGAAGCAATGGGGGAAGTTCAGTTACTACTCCCCAGAAGTTCCAGCCACCAAAACGTCAGAGAAAGGTAGTGAATGGAGTGGAGACGGAAGAACTAATAGGATCGGCGACCTCCTTTGAGGAGGATCGCCGGGATCAATGAAACTCTGTGGGCTGAACTGCCGCGGGCTTCGTAACCGCCGGGCAGTTCGAGCGCTTCTGGACATCCAGAAGCATATGAAACCGGATGTGTTTTTCCTGTCCGAGACACATTTGGATAAAGCTAGGGCGGGAATTTTAATGAGGAAATTGGGATATGATTTGCTGAGTATTCACGAGAGTGATGGGCAGAGCGGCGGTCTATTGATGTTGTGGTGCAAGGAGACAAAGATTAAGGTGATGAGCGTCACCAAGAACTATATTGATGTAATTATAGAAGGAGATACAGATTGGAGGTTTACAGGAGTGTATGGAGAACCAAGCTGGAACCAAAAACATATTACTTGGGATGCTCTCCGTAACCTTCATGGACAGTTTCAAATGCCATGGCTGGCATTGGGGGATTTTAATGAGATTTTGTTTAATTATGAAAAGGAAGGGGGACGCCCGAGGACTCAACAATCTATGCAACTTTTTCATGATGCTTTGAAGGATTGTGACTTGGAAGATATGGGGTACATCGGGGATCTTTTCACTTGGAGAAGGGGAAATATGAGGGAGAGATTAGATAGAGGTGTGGTAAACAACAGTTGGAATCATATGTTTCCCAACGCAAGCTTAATTAATAGTGAAACTACACGATCGGATCATCGTCCGGTACTGGTTGATACTGAATATTTATCTTCTACACATGCGATAACAGAAGCGCCGAAGAGATTTGAGGCTCGATGGCTTCAGGAGGATGCTGTAGAAGAAATGGTGAAGGCGGCCTGGGAACGGGCGAAGGCGAGAGGTGAAGAAATTTCACTAAAACAGAAAGTGGATGATGTACATTCAGAGTTACATGTTTGGGACAAAACAGTTCTAAAAGGCCCGGCCAGGAGACTGAGGGAGTTGAAGAGGGATCTTGAGCAGTTAAGAAGGGGCCCGATGAATGATATAACCTTGGCAGCTCAGAGAGAAATTCAGTTACAAATAGAGAATACCCTAGAAAAAGAAGAGATGTTTTGGGTGCAAAGAGCAAGAGCAAATTGGTTAAAGCAGGGTGATCGAAATACAAATTATTTTCATAATTTTGCCTCGAAGAGAAAGAAGCAGAACACTATTAAAAGCCTTGTTGATGAGAATGGTGTTAGGCATGAAGACAGGGATGCAATGTGTGGTCTGGTGCACAATTATTTTGTAAGTCTGTTTACCTCTGAAAATGTTGATCCGGATGAGGAGGCTTTGGTAGACGTGCCGAGGCGAGTTACAGATGATATGAATAGAGGACTGATGGCGCCTTTCACGGCAGAAGAAGTGAAGAAAGCACTATGGAGCATAGGGGATCTAAAAGCGCCAGGGCCAGATGGATTACATGCAATTTTTTATAAGCGGTTTTGGGATATGCTAGGGGATGATCTCATAAAAGAAGTCCTTGCTGCAGTAAATGATATTGCGGTACCAGAAGGATGGAATAATACGACAATTGTCATGATCCCAAAAATTGATACCCCGGAGAAGGTGGCACAGTTCAGACCAATCAGCTTATGTAATGTGGTGTATAAAGTAATCTCAAAAATGCTAGCAAACCGCCTGAAGGGTTATCTTCCAGAAATTATTAGTGATCACCAAAGTGCCTTTGTTCCAGGAAGGATGATTACAGATAATATTCTTCTAGCTTATGAAAGTATACATGCAATGAAAAAGAAGAAGGGAAAGAAAGGCCTTTGTGCTGTCAAATTAGACATGCATAAGGCCTATGACCGTGTAGAATGGAGATATTTGGAGAAAATCATGATCAAAATGGGTTTCACAAGGAGATGGGTGGATCTGATTATGGCTTGTGTTTCGTCAGTAAACTACAATGTCAGGTTTAACTCTATGGAGACGGATGTTTTTCTACCAACCAGGGGGATAAGGCAAGGGGACCCCTTGTCTCCATATCTTTTTCTGTTGGTAGCGGAGGGTTTATCTTGTATGCTTAAGGGTGCAGAATCAAGGGGGGAAATAGAAGGGATCCGAGTTTGCAGGGATGCTCCTATGGTGTCTCATTTGCTGTTTGCGGATGATTCCTTAATTCTGATGAGAGCTGACCGGAAGAATGCGCTCAAACTGAAGGAAATTTTGGAGAAATATTGTCTTAGTTCGGGCCAGAAAATTAGTGAGGAAAAATCAAGTATTTTCTTCAGTACTAATACAGTGGTGGATGAACGAGCTGAGGTATGTCAAATTTTAAATATTATGACTGAATCTTTGAATGATAAATATCTTGGATTACCAGCTATGATAGGTATGGACAAGAGTGAATGCTTCCGACATTTGGTTGATCGGGTTATTGCAAGAATTAGTGGATGGAAGGAGAAAATGATGAGTTTGGGAGGAAAGGAGATTTTAATAAAAGCTATTGCTCAGGCAATACCAGTTTTCGCTATGATGGTGTTCAAAATTCCGAAAAATATATGCAAAGGAATATCGGATGCTATCTCTCAATACTGGTGGGGTGATGAGGAAGAGCAAAAACATATGCATTGGAAAGCGTGGTGGAAACTCTGTATACCAAAAGATAGTGGAGGTATGGGTTTTAGAGATCTACATTGTTTTAATTTAGCTATGTTGGCTAAACAGGTGTGGAGGTTGCTTAGTGAGCCGGAATCGTTGTGTGCAAGGGTTCTAAGGGCAAAGTACTTTCCTGATGGTCGATTGCTGAATGCAAAATTAAAAAGTGGGAGTTCTTTTACTTGGCAAAGTATTTTGGCAGGATTGGAGTGCTTTAAAAGAGGCTATATTTGGAGGGTGGGTGATGGCTCCCAAATTAATATTTGGGATGACTGTTGGATTCCCTCAAGCCATAATTTGAAGGTTATGACACCAAAGGGAAACATTGTGTTACAACATGTAAGTGATCTGATCAATCCCATTGATGGACAGTGGGACTCGGCGTTAATTGAGTCTATCTTTTGGCCGGTTGATGCTCACAGGATATTACAAATTCCTTTGTCTCCTGACAGGGAAGATCTGGTAGCATGGCACTACAACAAAATTGGTCTGTTCACAGTAAGATCAGCATATTATCGCCAGTGGGATTATCGCTTTGGAAGAAAAGAAAGAAACCAGAATATTGCCCAGAGTGCGAGTAACCCGGTCTGGAAAAAGCTGTGGAGCCTTGAAGTTCCAAGTAAAATTAAAATCTTTGGATGGAGAGTGTTACATGGTATTATTCCATGCCGTGGTGTGCTTGCAAACAGACACATTGGGAATCAAGGGGGCTGTCCCGTTTGTAGTCTACAATGTGAGGATATCAAGCATATGTTGTTTAAATGTACGAGAGCGGAGGATATTTGGAGAAAACTGGGTATAAGAGAGAAATTAGATGAAGATATTGAGGCGGATCGGTCGGGCTCAGTGGTGATCCAGGACATCATTATGAGGGGCGGCCGGCTTAACGAGCTTAATGCAATAGGAGTTGCTGAGTTAGTGTTGACAGCAGGGTGGTATATATGGTGGGAAAGAAGACAGATTGCCCATGGTGAGAGTGTACAAACAACCCCCAGGTCAGCTATGTCTATTTTAGCAATGACAACAAATTACATGAAATCAAACAGGAAAGAAAAAGAAGCAAAAAAGGAGGGTTGGAAGAAGCCTATGGAAGGGAAACTGATGATCAACATTGATGCGGCTTTTGATATTGACAGTGGTAGAGGAGCAGCTGGGGTTATTATTAGAGATTATATGGGTCACTTTGTGGCTGCAGCACATTTGTTCTTACCGCATGTAGTCGATGCTCATATGGCGGAAGCCTATGCGTTCCGTGAGGGACTCACCCTAGCGCAAAGGATTGGAGCAAACAATTTCATTATTCAAACGGACTGTGCTCAAGTGGTAGAGACTATGAAGCAGGGGGGTTTTTCAGCTACAGCCTCAGCTGCCATTTATGATGATTGTATTATTCTTTGGAGCGGCTTTGGTGTTGTTTCGGTTGAGTTTTGTAATAGGGAAGCAAACCATGTAGCTCACGAGCTTGCTAGGACATCTTTTATTTTGGGTAGTTCTTGTATTTGGGTCGATGAACCCCCTAGTTTCATTCTTAGCAAGCTCGTGAGTGATGTAACTATTGTGTGATGGGGGCGGCAAGTTTCAGACGCACTCTTTTCCTTACCAGGGTACCTACGGGGACTGGAAGGTTTTTAATGAGGCGGCTTGCTAGCCTAATATATTATGGTTTCAAAAAAAAAAACTGCTAGAAAAAAGAGGTGAATGAGAATCTCCTTGTTTAACACCTCTCCTATAATAGATCTTTTTTCTTTAGCAATCAATTCAACATAACAGCTGTAGTTCGTGAGCTAGAAATCATCTCTATCCATTTCAGCCAATTATCACCAAAACCTCCAACCTTTAGAATTTAAATAATTGTACTATGTTCATATTTATCAAAAGCCTTGTCAAAATCTAATTTAAGCATAGGGATTTCATCTTTTGAAATATTGCACTTAAATAATCTTTCAAATGCCCAGCTAAGTAGTCCTGAAAGCCATATTGATTTTTGGCTACTGGTTGTAGAATTATTTTTTGAGTCTATTTGCTAGTAGCTTTGCAATTATTTTGAGTACACTAATAAGAAGTAAGATTGGTTTGAAATCGGCAGGTGTTGTCGGACATTCATTCTTGGGAATGACACAACGATGAAGCACGAATTGATGATCTCATCAAGGAAAATAATCCCATCATAAAAAATCATGGATTAAAGCCTTTATATCATTAGCAATAATATGACAACACTTTTTGATGTACTCATTATTAAATCTATCGGGACGTGGTGATTTCTCATTTGGTAATTCTTTGACCACTTCTTCTATTTCTCTATCAGAGTAAGAAATTTCCAAGGAGAGCATAGGTTCAGAGTCCATATCTTCACCATACACCTCAACTAAGTTAGATTGCATTTTTGGATATCAGGTTTGCCATTCCGTCTTTGAAAGCATTCGACAGAATTTTTGCTTTGCCATCATGATCTGATCTCGACTTGGTCATTATTTTAGCATAGCTATATAATTATGTAAGGATGGCAATGGGCAGGGTATGGCAGGGTAGAGCAATACCAAACCCATACCCGTATAGTCGATGGGTACAAACTTCTACCCATACCCGTGCCCATGGGTATAAAACTTTACCCATACCCATACCCGGCGGGTACCCGTACCCATTGGGTACCCGGTGGGTAGGTTAAATTGTACCTAAGTTTCTCGCAATTTTACATTTATCGTTAGTAAATTCGATTAAAAAATAAATTATCTCAACTCAATAACAGGTAGTTGAGTACATAATAATTAAAAAAATATAAAAATCCCACTCTCATATAGTAAATCATAAGTCAACAAAACTAGACGTGTAATATAAGAAATTGACAAAAAATGGACAGGGTATGGGTATACCCGCGGGTACAAAGCAATACCCGTGCCCTACCCATGACTTAACGGGTAGGGTATGGGTACTACCCATGGGTATAAAAATGTACCCATACCCTGCCCATGCGGGTACGGTACCCACGGATACCCGTACCCGTGGGTAAAATTGCCATCCTTATAATTATGCATGTAATTGATAGTATCTCTGGAGTGGAAAACCCATGGATTTTCATCTCCAAGTTTCAACCATCTTATTTTCCATTTTTGTTTCCAGGTAAGCTTTTTGATTCTGAAGAAAATTGATTACATGAGAATATCTATTAAATTCCATTCAACCAAGGACAGCGGCCTTGTTTGTTCAAGAATTATCGAACAATTACATAACTTCGTTCACTTTTCCAATTAGTTGCTTGGGACAAGGCAGATTTTTGGACAAAAGTTTCGGGCTTCTTCTCAACCTGTAAATGACATAGTTTCTTTTAGAAAATGCTTTGTAGTACAACTTGCTAAATGTCATCAATATTATTATTCTACAGATCAATGCAAATGCGAGTTTCACCAAATTAGAAACTAAAAGCAGCACAATAAGCTAAGAGTGTGGCTTCAATTCCATGGCATATGTGCATCGTGGTCTAGGAATCATAGGAATCTGATAAGTTAGCAGGTTTTATATTTTGACATATCATTCTTGTAAAAAAAGACATGTATATACACTTACCCGTCAGCCAGAATTACCTCTAGTCATGATTCACTATTTTATTAACATAGGCTTCTGATGTATCAACTTAGTTGATTTTACGTTTTGTGCCCACGTGAAATATGCATGTTAATTTTCCAAAATCTTGACTAATCATAATGGTTAGATGTTTTTCAACAGAGATCATAATGGTTAATGGACAACAAGCTGTTGAATACACAAATAACGTGAAGTCACTGCTGCAACGTATAGGAAATTTTCTAAAGGAGTGGAACACATAGATTCATAAAAATATCTAGAGGAATCGTTTTAAAACATAACTATTTGAACAATATTTAAAGTAGGATGTACTAGCTAACTATACTACAGTACAATCTGAATCATCCTCGGGTGAACATTAAAAATAATCCAGGTCAAAAAAAAACATTAAAAATAACTCTAATTTGTAGTTTCTCTCCATGATGTCTTGTATTAAATGATGGTAATCTCATGTAACCATGTCATGGTTCAGCTAGAGAACTGCAAAGTTGCCATCGAGTATCAAAGCTAGAACCTTCTTCATCGTCTAACCGATAAATTGAACACAATACATATGGATTAACTAGACAACATAAAAGGATCATTATATTCCATGCCCTAATGACATGAATCCAGGAAATGACGGGCATAAACTTCCAAAGGCTCAACTGAAAATCTTCTTCAATCTTCCATTGTAATATCATACTTTACCAATTTAACGGAGGAAACCATGTGCAAATGTTTTTTGCACAAATCTGACCCAGCTTTGTCCTCTTCAAGCAAAGGATATATTGCCTCTTGTTGGGAGCTGTTTTTTTCTTTCTTTTTTTTGCCAGCAGCCTGCCATGGATGGAAATATTATCGCAATAGCGACTTAGACGAAAGCGTCTACAATCACTCAGGAGGAGGCATTCCAGCAGGAGACACTAGGGCATGAGCAGAAACTACTATGAGTACGACACATATGTGTACAATCCCTATCCTAAAATAACAAGATTGTAGTGGAAATCCATCGCGTCTTTGTCATTAAGATAGAGGTGGGGATTCGAACTCAGGCCCTAACTCTTTATGCTTTTGCATGTACTAATTATCAAAGGAACAATCAATCAAATCAATACTATCTATTTTTTTTTTATTCTACGAACCTTTGTGTTGCTTGTTATTCTTCGATGTCCCTTGTTTTCGCCAAAAAATCAAATCATGGTAGAACCGAAGGTTAGCGAATAGCCTCGGGTCAACCCATTAGAGCTCTGATGGTCCATACCAGATGAGTGGAGTTTCGGGCAACACAAGCTCCCCAGATTCTCTTCTGTATCGTGCTTCTGGTTGGGTCTCCCTTGATGATGTAGGCTAGTGTATAGAGTTTGATGCTGAGGGTATCCACTGATGTGTTTGTGTGCGAACACACTTTTTGGCAACACAATAGAGAAATATAATATTAGATTAGATATTCATGGCCGATGATAATCTTTTTAAAACCTAAAGAAATCAACATGAACAACATCATTGGGCCTAGCTTTGTGGACCTATCGAAAGATCAACGCCATGCTTTTGAGGTGCTCAAGAAGAAACGGCAAGAGGAGTTTGAGGTGCTGCGCAAGTGGCAGGAAGAGAAAGATATTGATGTGTTCCTTACGAGCTTAAGGAAAGACCGGTAAGGGTACCGTCATTCCGTTTGGAGGAATCGATCTCCCACTTGTACTTAGTGAACATGACAAATCTACCGTAAGCATGTAAGCAGTGGTCTCTTTTCTCCGGAACAAATACCTGAGATTCAGATTCACTGTCCGTCGGTATATACCTCTCTCAAAGATTAAGCAATGCATGTGAATCAGTCTGAACTTTAAAGCTGCGAATGGCTCAATAAGTCGGTTATAGTGATTGACAAGAGAAGTTATCTAACCGTGCGAAACATGAGGCCACAAGATCAACGGCGGTATCGGCCGTCACGATTATTGCACAAGAATGAAGTGATAGGAAGGAAGACAACTTACTAGGATCAACATTGCAAGGTGTGTGTGCGCGTAAGCTTAGGCAGGGAGGAGGATCGATCGATCGATGGTTGCAGTGGGCAAAGCGTAAACTATGGTGACAAGTGTATCACAGTACACGATTCATTTTGCATACAAAATCATGAGACCGCACACTTGCGCATGCTTAAAACACTTGACCTTGCAGAATCGCCCATGGAGTCATATGGGCAGCGTGGCGCGGCCAGTAGCTGCTACCAACCAGCCAGCCAACTCCAATTCCCGCAACACCCAACGATTCCCTCTACATAAAAAAAGTATAATCACTTTCCACGTGGTCAACGGAAGCCACTTACATATGGGCCCCGCCCTGCACACGGAGCGCACACATTCCCTTTCGTCTCTCTCTCTCTCTCCGCCTTGGCGGCCTTCGCTTCCCCTCCTCGCCTCCTCCGCAGTTCCGCCCAATTCGCGCGCCTCCGGGCTCCCTCCGCCGCTCCTCACCCGCCATCGCTCGAGGCGGCGGGGGGCGGGCGGACGGCCCAGGCGGGACCGCAATGGAGGCCGCGGAGAGAGGCGGAGGCGGCGGGGCGCTGCCGCTCGCCGTGCGGGAGCTCATCGCCGGCGGGGTCGCGGGGGGCGTCGCCAAGTCCGCCGTCGCGCCGCTCGAGCGCGTCAAGATCCTCCTCCAGGCACGTACCATCCACCCTCCTCTCCCCGCCCCGCCCCACCCGCGTTAATTCCCACTCGCGATTCCTATTCCCTCCTGCTGTGTGAGGCTGGGGCAAAACGGTTGATTCTTCAAGCCATATTGTTCCCGGCTACGCTCGCGGTTCCGTTAGATGCCATTTTTTTCACAGGTAGTTGCTGCGGCGCCTGATACGCTGCGAGGGCTCTTATTGGCTCATGATCAGTATTACAGAAGATGGTATTCTAAGCGGTAATATTGCATTCTATGTATACATGAGTTTGGTGATAACTGGTACGAGCGTTTTCAGGTTCGGACATGGTTGCTTGCAACTTGTAGCCTATTCCTTGCGTCAGAGGTAACTTTGTAAATTTATGCAAGGTTTCGAGATTAGTGCGCGAAGAATTGCGTTAGACGAACCCAAGTTAGGCGTGAATTAACAGCGAGCTCAGACTGGTCTTGCTCAGTATGTTCAGACCTATAGAAAAAAATGCGGAGTTGGAAAATGTAATATTGGAGATTCTCGATTACTAAACTGTAAGTTAGGCAGAATAGTTTGGCAGGTGCTGCCTACTGTCACGGACCATGGACTATATGCGCATAATTTTGGTGGTAAGTTTGGTTTGTACAAGCGTTTTCAGGTACCCGGAATTCGGTACCATGTTCTAAGTTGCAGCCTGTCTCGTAGTATTCTGTGTCATGGATGATGCAATTAGGTAAATTTAAAAGTTCTACTGTTTATGGATAAATGTCTTCGAGATTAGCGTGCAATGTATCACACTAGGAAAACCAAAGCTAGGTGTGAATTTAGTTGAACGCTAAGCTCAGACTGGTCTTGCTCAAAACGTCAATATGTTCAGAGTTCAGACCTCTACAAAAAATTGCAGAGTTGGAAAATGTAATATTGAGAATTCTTGATTACTAAAGTGTAACTGAGGTTCTTGGTTAGGAAGATCTGAAATCGTTGTCCGGTATTCTTGCTTAGCTGGACTACTATATGGCCACAATCCCTATTTATGCTACTTCCTGACAGTCTAGTTGAGCATGCAGTGAAAACTGAAGATAAGATCATATCAGTTTGTGAAATAAAAAACTCTGTACGCAACAAGTTACTGGGAAGGCTAGGCTACTAATATTTCTGCCTTGGAATCAGAATACTCATTGAGTAATTGTCAGTAATCATTATGAAGATATTTGGAAACAAGAAAGTCCCCCAGGTTATCAAATATCTCTGGTGATCCTGATGTGTACAGAGCTTATTGCTACTATAGTTATTGGCTGTATTCTATCTCTCCCATAACCTTGGTGAAGAGGATTTACAATTCATGGTTGTGGTTAAGTGGAAGATAAGAATCTTAAACCAATTCCATGCAAAATGAAGCTCCACAGGGATTTTCACACACAACAAAATTGGTCCCCAGCTTAGGCCCCTTCTTTTGGGCTTATGCTTATGGATAAGCAAGCTTATGAAAATCGGTGGAGATAAGCTGCGGTGGGGAGAAGCTCCCAAAAACTGTCCGTCCCCTTCTTTTTGGGCTTATGAGGTTTTGTCTCATGAGATGTGTGATGTCTATATTGCCCTTGTATGAATTGTTTAACATAGCCAAAGGTCAAATAGTAGCAAAATTGAGAAAAGTTAGAGTGTGCACAAGTATGTCTCAACTACTCTTCCACAAAATTCGAGCAAAACATGAAAAGTAGCTCAAATCTCACTAATTACTTGTTCTGTAGCGTACAAATCATTCCCATAGTCAGCATACCCCTATTGATAAAAAATGCAGTGGTACAGTGCATTCTCGTGAGCAGCCATGGCCTGGACCTACAGAGTTTGCCAGCGCGTGCCTGCGGGAGAGTGGCCGGGAGGGCGAGCTCCAGTGCAGCAAGACTGCCAGTCGAGAGGCTGGGGAACAGATGCGGCGGGGGCAGGAGGATGTGGGGATGGGGACGGGCGCGACGGAGGCGGGCGTATGCACTGGTGCTGCGCGGATGAAGCGATGGAGGCGGCGGCGCTCGACGAACGGACGGAGGCGGGGGCGGCGCTCGTGGCCTAACCCTAGGATTCTTATGCGTGAGAGAGATACAGGGAGACGAGGGAGTCCAGGGACTCGGGCCAGTCTGGTCTAAAATACGCGAACAGAGAGGAAAACGTTTCGCCGTGGGGTGGCACTTCTGCGGTATTTTGGACTTAAAATAGGGGTATTCTGCGGTACCGATTCGGGTTCACTGTTGAAAAGCCCGGGAAGCTGCCCTCCGGACGCTTCTCCAGGCTGCCAAATTTACACTATAAGCAAAATTCGCTGTGGGGAAAAGCCCGCCATAAGCAGACACTTAAGCCCGCCATAAGCAGACACTTCTTTTGGGCTTCTCCGGTGGGGAACCTAGAAGCCCAAAAGAAGGGGGCCTTAGGTTACTTGCTGCATAATTTTGGTGGTAATTTGTGCCCAGCTTATGTTTGGAGCTCTACAAAAAGTGCAGAATTGGAAAAAGTAAAACTGAGAATTCTTGACATTTAAATTGTAACTGAGGTTCTAGGTTAGGAAGAGCTGGAATCCTTGTCAGTAATTCTTGCTTAGCTGAACTACTGTTTGACCGCAGTCCTATTTATGCTTCTTCCCGACAGCCTAGTTGAGTATGTAGTGAGAACTGAAGATAAGATCATATCGATTTTTGAAATGAAAAACTTTGTATTCAAGCAGTTCCTGTGAAGGCTGGGCCACTAATATTTTTTGTCTAGGAATCAGAAAACTCATTGAATAATGGTCAGTACTCATTAGGAAGATATTTGGAAGGAAGAAGTACATAGATTAGCAAATATCTCTGATGATCCTGATGTGAACATAGCTTACTGCTACTATAGTTATTGGCTGTATTTCTACCTCTCCCATAGCCTTGGTGAAGAGGATTACAAGTCATGGTTGTGGTTAAGAGGAAGACATGAATTTTAAACCAGTTCTATGCAAAATGGAATCCCACAGGGATTTTTGTACACAACAAAATTGGTCTCCAACTTAGGTCACTTGCTGCATAATGTTAGCAGTACCGCAATAGTTCTGAACAATGTGGTCTGCGAACGTCGTGTGCAACTGAAGAATGTTGCATTCATGAGTTTCCAAATAGGAGCATAAATTGTCTGGTTATCTTTGATGATTCTACTCTTTAAACTGGTCGTAGCTTAAACAAGGAGTAAAGCAAAACAACTATAGTCTCAATCTCAACCACTTCACTGTCACAACTTCAAAATTTATGCTTGTACAGAACTACCTCCCTGCAACTTTGCAGCATAGTTGTGTAATCCTCTAATAGTTTCTTGTTTGTGCTCTCAGACTAGAAGAGCGGAGTTCCGTGGTTCTGGATTGGTTGGATCCTTTCGGACAATCTATCGGACAGAAGGTCCTTTAGGGTTTTACAGGTTTGTCTCTTCTTAGTTTATGTAATAAATGTAGCCTAGTAATACATACTTATATAGTGCAAACGTAAGCTTGACTTTTGAATTGCTTTTCCTAAGGGGAAATGGTGCCAGCGTTGCTAGGATCGTTCCTTATGCAGCTTTGCATTACATGGCCTATGAAGAGTATCGACGATGGATCATTCTTGGTTTTCCTAATGTTGAACAAGGACCTATTCTTGATCTAGTGGCTGGATCAATTGCTGGAGGAACAGCAGTTATATGCACATATCCTCTTGATCTTGTTCGCACAAAGTTGGCTTATCAGGTTGGCTTTACTCCTTGTATCAGGAAAATAACACTTCTCTATTGTGGTTCTAAAAGTTTGCTTCTAATGTACAAGACAGAAACCTGCTCTCTGAAAAATGATACAACAGCACCTTTTTTTTTTTTGTCAATACTAGTGTTGCTGTTTTTAAGGAGAATTATGTAGTTACTAGTATACATGAGTATTGACTCATTTTCTTCGATTGCGAGGCGATACTGTTCAACCCAACACTGATTGATTAGTACTCAACTGCAGATCAAAGGTGCAGTGAACCTCGGTTTAAGAGAATCTAAGCCCTCTGAACAGGTTTATAAAGGGATCCGTGATTGTGTGAAAACAATATATAAGCAAAATGGCTTGAAAGGCCTATACCGTGGCATGGGTATGCTTTATGAATTTCACATTTTGCTCAAGCCCAAGATTTAGTTATGTTGCTATATTAACTAACTTATTGTGATCCAGCTCCATCATTATATGGAATCTTTCCTTATTCCGGTCTTAAGTTCTATTTCTATGAAAAGATGAAGACTCATGTTCCTGAAGAGCACAGAAAAGATATAACACCAAAACTTGCTTGTGGATCAGTTGCTGGTTTGTTAGGACAGACAATAACATATCCCCTTGATGTTGTTAGACGGCAAATGCAGGTACAATTATCTTCATTGTTTGTGGTTCTTAAATATCTTGATTGTTCTAAAGAGTAAAGAATGATTCCGATGCATCGTTTGTAGGTGCAGGCGTTTTCATCATCCAACCTTGTGAATGGAAAAGGAACATTTGGAAGTCTTGTTATGATAGCGAAACATCAAGGTTGGAAGCAACTGTTTTCAGGACTTTCTATCAACTATTTGAAGGTGAGACACTTGTACCACTCATTATTGATTTGTATTTAAAAACACCATTCTCTTTGACGCGGACAAATGTAAAGACAGATGTGGGCTGCCCGGCTATTGAGACACTGCCAAAAAAATTGGTTTTGACTTTAGGCAGCCTTTACTTATATTTTTTTTAAACATGGCCTGTAACTTCCCGAGTGTAGTGTCACTCAAGATCTTTGTTTTGTTCATTTTTTCACTTGTTAGGTTATGTTAATTAATTAATTCAATAGGCTCAAATTTTCTTTGCTTGGAGTATTTCGTCAATGATTATTGCTCCCTCTACATGATAATGCTTAAGAAGTTTTTAGTTGGAAATTCAGTCTATTTTCTTGTCATAATGTTATAGTTAAAGATAAGTGCCATATTGACTAATTGTTGATTTATATATAGTTATACATATTACATGTTAGTGGATCTTCTTTATGGTTTAGTTTATGTTCAACGTTCAAATTATATATTTTTTTAAATTCTCTTTTGTTACAGGTTGTCCCATCGGTAGCCATAGGATTTACTGTTTACGACTCAATGAAGGATTGGCTCAGTGTTCCATCTAGAGAGAAAGCAGCTGTGGTTGTCCCCGTGCTGACAGAAGACGGAAGTAATGCTACCCCTGTTCACTCCAGTTAGAGCGAATTACATATTCTGGTGGTGCAAGTGCAACGCCCGCCACTGCCCTAGTATTATTAGGCATGTAGTATAGTATTCTTTCTTGCAGCTGCACCCCCACAATTCTTAGGCTTCTCTAGAATAAATAAAAATAAAGTCGACTCTTCAATAAATCCATAAGCGGTTCTTCCCACTGATGCAGAGAAGTAGAAGTAGAATTCCTTCCTGTCAACAAAAAGAAGTAGAATTCCTTGCAAATTACTGATTCTTGTGGAATTTCACCTTGTATAGATTCTGTATATAGAATCGAATAGCTTGTGTCAAATTTATGAAGTGCTTGGTGAAGTCAAAATTCATTGCCTTGTTACTGTCTATTCTAGTAGTTTTACCTACTTCCATGTGGAGCTGAGCTGAAACTGAAAACTATATTCGATGTTCTCTTGTCATAGTCATAGGCAGGAGCTGTGGCTTCATAGGTTTGAGTTGAGACTTTACTAGTTTGTTTCCTTCCAGTTTTTTTCTCAAGTACATTCATCTTGTCATTCCTTGCTTTCCGCACCTTGTTGGATTCTTGCAACACGGCACCTGTTCATGTTGTGTGCTGAGTCATATACTTGCAAAATTCAGATACAGTAACCCTTTTGCCAGCTTGTACTGGTTCCAGAGGTGTCCCAGAACCTTAGAGCATCCCCACTCGTTGGCGCTCCCCACGCCCAAATCCGGCGAAATTTTCGTCCGGATTGGATGAAGATTTGGCGTGGGGAGCGCCGAAGTTCCAGCCGTCCCCCCGGCAGGAAACCCCCAACCTCGACCATTTGACATATTTCAAACAAATTCAACATAAAATTTAACAAGTTCGGTAAACAAGAGGACGAAAATTGCTGAAACAAATTCGGCGATAACAGTACAATGTTTAACAAGTGCTGAAACAAATGAAGCACACAAATTTCACAATTTTTCAAACAAATTAAGACAGACTAGTTGGCGTCGGCGTTGGCGTTGCCTCGGAGCCTCCATATGTGCTCCACCAGATCATCTTGCAGCAGCTGGTGCATTGTAGAGTCTCGAATCTCCTACCGCATAGCAATGAAGGCGGCCCATGATGGAGGCACCTGGTGATTAGGCTGTGCAAGAGGACCCTCTCTCTCATATGGTGCTTCTTGCTCAGCCAGAGGAACCGGATGCTTTCGCTCATCTTCAATAATCATGTTGTGTAGGCACACACAGCAGTTCATCACCTCCCACATCTGATCTTTGGACCAAGTCATAGCGGGGAACCGGACGACAGCAAATCTCTGCTGTAGGACACCAAATGCTCGCTCGACGTCTTTTCGGCAAGCTTCTTGTTTCTTGACAAACTCGCAAAGTTTGGGGGTGCTAGGGTTGGAGATCGTCTTCACAAATGTTGCCCACTTTGGATAGATACCGTCTGCAAGGTAGTATCCTTTGTTGTAGTGCCGACCATTGATCACATAGTCCACCGGGGGAGCATGACCCTCAACAAGCTTGGAAAAGACCGGGGAGCAGTTTAGGACGTTGATGTCATTGTTGGATCCAGGCATACCAAAGAAAGAGTGCCAAATCCAAAGATCATGGGTAGCCACTGCTTCAAGTATCACAGTGCAGCCTTTTTTGTGACCCTTGTACATTCCCTGCCACGCAAACGGACAGTTCTTCCATTGCCAATGCATGCAGTCAATGCTTCCAAGCATCCCTGGAAAACCTCTAGCTTCATTTGTTGCAAGGATCCTCTGAGTGTCTTCGACAGTGGGTGATCTCAAGTAATAGTCCCCGAACACTGCTATGACGGCCTGCAGAACCGGTAGAAACAATCAAGGGCGGTGGACTCCGCCATCCGAAGATAGTCATCTGCAGTATCACCGGGAGCTCCATACGCCAAAGATCCTCATAGCCACCGTGCACTTCGCAGTGACGAAAATCCAACCAAACCGGTGCAATCCGCCTTGCATCGAAGTAGGGATCAAAGTGGCGGATGGCATACACAATTTGCAGAAATAGCTTTCTGCTCATCCTGAAACGACGCCGGAAAACAGTCTCACCGTGCAATGGATTGTCGGCGAAGTAGTCGGCGTACAACATGCAGTAGCCCTCCATTCGCTGTCTCGGCTTGCACTTCCGGCGACCTCGTGCCGACCCACCACGCCGACGAGGTGCCAGTCCGGCGTACATGCTTGCCAAGCAACCAAGGATCATCATGTGCTCGTCGTCTTGGGCGGCTGCTGCCATCTCTTCTTGCATAAGCTCGACGAACATCTGCTCCTCCTCTTCGTCCGAGTCCATGGCCGGCGAGGCAAATGGACGAACACCTGACGGGCGTGGTCGAGGCAACCCGAGCCGCGAGCGACGACGAGCAAGCAGGCCGGAAAACAGGCCGCCGGAAGAGCAGCCAGATAGGCCGTCGTCCAAACACGGCGGAATATAGGCAGGTGGGGAAGGAGTGGCGGCGCAATCTGGGCAACAAGCCGGCGGGGTGGTTCCGGCGGCGAGAGAGATACGAGGGGTGGGGGAGATTTTGAGCGACGTGGCGGTGGGGTTCGTGCGTCGAGTCACCGACAGATCGGGCCCTTCCCCGCTTTTCACTCGTCCGGAGTCCCCGAGCGCTCCCCGGGGGGCCGGGGGGGGCGTGGGATCGCCGGATGAATTTAGGCCCAAATCCGGACGAAAACGAGGAACCGGGGGCGCGACTGGGCCGATTTACGCCGTCCGGATGGAAAAAACGCTCGCCGGGGGCCTCCTCGGGGGGACGAGTGGAGATGCTCTTATTGAATTGGCGAACTTGCCAAAATGGAAAAATGTGCTGAGTTGCTCCAGGTTACTGACAGATGTTAATATATGCTTCTAATTATGTTTTGGGTAAGGCCAGCTGTGAACTTCCAGTCATCCACTGGCACCAATTCAATGCAAACATTGTTGCAGAAGTGAATTTGATGTAATAATCTCAACTCCATTATCATTAGTGCACATTGGTATAGTTTTGTACTGCTCCCTTGGTCTATAAAAGTATGTCTTAGATTTATCTAAATTGTGATGTATCTATACATCAAATAGTGTCTACATACATCCAACTTTAAACAAATATAAGACATTTTCTTATGGATGAAGGAAGTGCTTAACTTAATTGGGAGTGTCCTATGGAGATTTATGTGCCACTGTCCATCAGTTGAGACTTGTGTGAGAAAATTAGGAAATTAATTTAATTTGGTAAGTTATGTATGTACTTTCACTAGCACTAGTGTTTATGAACCAATGCAGCCGGGGAGGTCACGTCGTGTCACTACAGGAGTCGTCAGGACGGACTCAGGTATAATGATTGGGCAATTGCTCCTGTCTCAGTGATCTACTGATTCGTAACACTAAAATTGCATGATTTGGTACGCCATTGAAGTACCCTCGAAAAAAAAAACACTAAAATTGCATAGAGTTGTCTATCGTCCTGAATCTATTGCAGAGATATTGATCGATTTTGCTGCTAACATCTCAATACTGATGGGTTTGACTACCTGATAAGAAGACAACCCTGTGTTGGTTGTTGCCTTAATATCATTTTTTTTAATCGATCATCTTATTATTATCAGCTGTATCTGTATTATACA
Source organism: Lolium perenne (assembly GCF_019359855.2). Taxonomy (NCBI): domain Eukaryota; kingdom Viridiplantae; phylum Streptophyta; class Magnoliopsida; order Poales; family Poaceae; genus Lolium; species Lolium perenne. The sequence goes on from NC_067249.2 coordinate 81,260,140, forward strand.
TTTCCGTTCTGCATCTCCATGCTTCTTAATTTCGCTTCCAGTCATTGTTAGTCACTCTTGATCTTGATATATAATCAATATGTTTCTTTTTTCACTTCAAACAACGGCCCTAGGTAGTACAGTAAACAAACGATCAAACATTTTTACTTGATGTTAGGGCATCTCCAGCGGCGCGACGCATTCCGGACACCCAAAATATTCGCGGATGTCCGTTTGCGTTGCCTGGCAGACGCGGAAATGGTCGCACGTCCGTTTGGGTCTGGGGCTGGCTCCAGCGGGGCGATGCATATTCGGCTTAGACCAGAATTCAAAAAAGGACTGAAACAAGTTTGCACGAAATTTTACAACCGCAAATTAAGGGCTGAAACAAGTTCATCACACTTTGCACATGTCACGGCCTTGGTAGCCTTATGGCCTCGTGGACGAGGTGGAAGGGCTGGACGGCCTTGATCGTCGTCTTCACCGTCGAGGTTGATCGCTGTCCCATTCCTCACAGCTTCGTTGTAGGCCGCAAAGTTTGTCATCCACTTGTTGTTGTTCTTGAGCAGGTCCCAGCAATGGACCATATGGTAGCCCTTCTTATGCGTGGCCCTGAACTTCTCCAAGGCGCGGGATACCTGCAATCATAGCCGCCAATGATGTACATACAATTATGCAAATAGTGTAGAATGATGTTGGTCGTATTGTGTTTACCACTGTCATGACGTCAGCGTCGCTTACGGGGTTGTTAATAGCATGTTCGACCACCGAGCAGATTTTGCTTGTCTCTTGTTTAATGTAGTTCCATCTTTTTCGGAGGGACTCTTCCGTCCGAGGGCTTGTGATATGGTAGGGCGGGTGCATCTTGGCTCGTGTACTGCTGCAAGACCTTGGCCCAATAGACCTTGCCCTTTTGCTACGCGTCATTAATACAATCATGGGTCGTTGCCAGCCACGCTTCACACAAACACTTATCCTCGTCGTCGACGAAGCCTTGTGTCCTGTGGCTCTCCCCCTTCTTCTTCGTAGCAATGTCAGGCTGTGTTGGCGCGTCGTCGAAGTCGACGACGGACACGGATGTTGGTTGCGTCTGCTGGGTGGCGAACAGCCGTGCGGTTTCGATGTCGTCCGCATCTTGCGTTGCTGCCCAATCATCTTGCGTCCCGGTCCGACCATAGCGAACGAAGCCGCCGCCGAAGATAATTTCCTGGATGTCTGAATCATGACAGTCCTTCCAATAGTCCTACGAACGACCGGACATCAGACGCATGATACACGGCACTCACACACATTGACAGAGCTCACATACCGGGTCGTCCATCGTCGGGGCAGGCGACGCCATTTCGTCGAACAGGATGCGGGGCTGCGGCATGCTCTTCTCCGGCACCTGGCGCGTCTTCTGTGTCGCGCCCGGGCAGGAGTCACCGCTTCTAGGCGTCCGGTTGAGGTCGGGAACCGCCGCCCCAGTCAACTTCACCGGCGGCAGGCCGGAGGCGAACCGCGACGCCGCGTGGTCCTGCAAGGGAACGGGAGTTCCAGGGCGCAGCTGGGAACTTACCGAGCTCACCGACGAGGCCGGAGGAGTGATGCCGGCCATCCCCTCTTTCTTGACGAGCATGTAGCCCTCCGCTAAGCTCGGATGGAGGGCTACTTGCGCGATGCCGGCTTTGATCTGCATCTGCCAGGCCTGCTGGTTGGCGGCCGCGGCAGTCTTGATCTTCTGTTCTTGCGCCGGCTGCGACGCTTCGCGGCCTCGATGATTTTCTCCTCCGGGCAGAGCACCTTCTTTGCCACCTTCGGCATTGCCTCCCGGCCGCCGCCGGTGGCGGCCCGCTTTGCTTCCGCCGGAGCTGTAGCCTCCATTGTGGCTATGGTCGTGGCTACGGGGGAGTGTGGGGCGGCGGCGGGTGCGAGGATTTGCTCCGCATCCATGGCGGTGGCTGCGGCGGCGAGGACGTCCATCGCTTCTGGACTTCTCGCGCCGGTCTAGTTTGCAATTTCACGCGGGGAATGGTCAGTGGCGGGAATAATATCGGCCTCCTGCCACTGACGCACGGGTCCTACGTCTTTTTCGGTGGACACTCCGCGCGACCGCCGAGCGTCCGCGGAGACGCAAACCTGGCGCATATTTTGGCCAGGTTTGCGTCTCCGCGGACGGCCTGATCATTTTGCGTCGCCCCGCTGGAGCAGACCCAGACGCATTTCCGTTCACTTGCGGCGGGCCGCATTGAGGGAATAGCACTTTGCACCACCTGTTGGGGCTAAGGTTGCACAAAACCACAACTTGAGTTTTGTTTTGCACAGAACACCACATTTTGCCGTAGTTGTTTGCAAAGAACACACTAGTAGTAATTAGCTAGCCTAATAGGCCATTAGCAAATTTGGGTCCACTTCCAAGGGCTTAGGTCACGCTCAAGGCGAGCAAATTGGTATGCTCGGACAAGTTCAACCCAATGGAAAACCCTCGACCTAGGCCACCTGCCCACACCAAGTGCTCCGGCGGCGGAAGAGGCGACGCTCTGACTACAGGTATGGGCAAGCCGGAGGAGTTTCTCCCGACCATGAAATATTTGGAGCCGGAGAACCTAACATCGACTGGTTTGGAGTTGAACCGGCCTCCAACAAGCGAGAGACATGGGTGGTGGCTAGGGGCGCAACTCTATGTGTGGTACCTAAATACCTAATGCATGTGCATCAGGGTCATTGAATTATTTTAGTAGTAATTTTGAGCTTAATAAGTCAAATACATTAGCGTAGGCTAAAAAATGTGTGCATCGCCTTGAGCGCGACCTAAGCTCTTGGAAGTGGGCCCAAATTTGCTAATGGCCTATTAGGCTAGCTAATGACTACTAATGTGTTCTTTGCAAACAACTACATCAAAATGTGGTGTTCTCTGCAAAACAAAACTCAAGTTGTGGTTTTGTGCAACCTTAGCCCCAATAAGTGGTGCAAAGTGCTATTCCCTCGGCCGCCTTAGGGCATCTCCAGCGGTGCGACGCAAACGGACGCTGAGCGACCGTTTGTGTCCGCCTTGACCAAAAATGCGTCGTGCACCACCTCCAGCGGCGCGACGCAAAGTGACCGGGCCGTCCGCGGAGACGCAAACCTGGCACAAATATGCGCCAGGTTTGCGTCTCTGCGGGATTGGCGGACGCGCAAAGTGTCCGCTCGCTTCTCCACCGGGCCCGCCTAGCAGCGAGCCTGCAACGAGGGCATCGCTTCGGCGGTCAGCGCTTCCGCGTCTGCGCCGCAGCCTTCGCCATCAATGGCGCGGCTGCCTGTTCTGCACACGCACTGGCGGGCGGCGGCTGGGCTTCTGCGCCGCCTTCAATGGCATCGTATCCCGCGCGCGGCCGCCCTTAAAAGTCCACCGACCGCATCGCTCCTTCACCCACACCACGCCCCTCCACTCGCACCACCACCGCCGCAGCGCCATGGGGAAGAAAAACGACTTCGAGGCCTCCGGCAGCGGCTGCAAGAGGGTGCCGCTCCCCGTCACGGTGGGGAGGCTCATGCACGGCAAATGGATGCCGTGCGACGACGCCTGGTCCGGCGTGCAGCTGCCTGGCGGCTGGCGGCTCAGCTGCCGCTGGGTGCCCATCCCTCCAGTACATGCGCGTGAGCCTGATCGGACGGCGGAGATCCGGCGCAGGAGGCGGTATCTGCCGGCGGACCTCCGCGACGATCCGGCGTACGCCATCGACTCGGAGATTTGGCGTACGTACGTGCCCACGGAGAAGGACAGGAGACGAAGGGCAGGCTTCATGGGCGACAGGGATTACCCCTTCGGCCCTGCACCGCCGGCTCGTCGTCAGCAGGCGCCGACGCGTCGTCAGCAAGCGCGGACGCGACATCAGCAGACGCAGCACAACGATGCCGATGACCGCGAGGATGACGACGATGAAGCCTACGCCGTGTACGACGACGACGACTACGTCGAGGCGCTCGCGTACCATAGCGAGGAGGTGAAGGACGACAGCGACGACTACGTCGCTGCCGTCTTCCACGAATGGCAGCAGGCCTTGGCGGAGGGTCGGAACTTCGAGTTCCCGGAGAACATGACGGACGACGGGATGGCGAAGGTCGCCGTCCTCGTCTCCGAGTACGACGCGCCTGTGCAGCCGCCGCTGCCCCGCTACGCCACTGCCGTCATGCCGCCGGGCCTGTCGGCGGATGAAGCACTTCGACAGGCGCTCCTGGAGTCGACGGCGCCTCCGCCACCGCCGGCACAGCCGCAGCAGTGGGCGCCTCCACCGCCGCCACAGCCGCCGCACTGGGCGCCTCAACCGCCGCCACAGCCGCAGGCCTGGGCGCTTCCACCGCCGCCACAGCCGCAGCACTGGGCGCCTCCACCGCCACCACAGCCGCAGTACTGGGCGCGTCCAACGCCGGCACAGCCACAGCACTGGGCGCCTCCACCGCCGCCACAGCCACAACCTCCTCAACCTCGAGCACCGGCGGCGGCGCGCCTGGCGTACGCTCCCCCGGAAGGCAACTGGCCTTGGGTCATACCGGAGCTCATCGTGCTCGACAGCGACGAGGAGCAGCACAGCGACGAGGAGCAGTAGGCATTTAGGTTTATTTTTTATGTTTTAAGCATGTAAACTATGTCTCATGTTTTAAAAAAATGATTCGTCCTACAAAAATGCGTCGTGCCGCTGGAGCCACCCCGACGCAAACGGACGCACGGATAAAAACAGTCATTTTTGTGTCCGCAGCGCGACGCAAACTGACGCTCGCGAACATTAAAATGCGTTGCACCGCTGAAGATGCCTTAGATGCACTCAGCCTATTTGCTGTGTACAGTCAGGCAATGTGTCGCACGCAAATCCTAGGCTAGGTTGAGCCCAGAAGCTCTGCACAGGTATAGCTGATACTCCTAGGATCCATAGGCTACTGCTGAAGACCTTGCGGCGGATCACCTCCATGTGCACGGGTACATGCCATGCATTGCACGCAGTGGCAACGTACTTGTGTTTAGAGCATCTCCGGCCGCGTCCCCCAAAGCGTCTCCCAAACCGCGCCGGATTGAGCGTTTGGGGGACGTATTTTGTTCGTGTCGTCTTTGGGAGACGTCGTTCCCCAGCCGCGTCCTCCAAACGCCGCCCCCAAATGAATATTGGTGCACGAAAATAAAGGTTTTCATTCAATTTTGATTATATATTAGAAAGTTTGAATGAAAACGGCTAGATTTCATCTAAACCTAGACTACTGACCGCCCGGCGGTGCGTTCGACGGCCCCGCCCCGTCGTCGCCTCCCCTACGCCGCAGCTCCTCCTGCGCGCGCCTCCTCTCCTTGCGTTCGGCGGTGGCCAGACGGTGCCGCTCCCGCCGCGCGTCCTCCTCCGCCCTCCCCTGCTGGGCCGTCTGGAGGGAGAGCTCGACGGCGCGAAGAATCTGCGCCTCTTCGCGGGCACGGGCGTCGTCCTGGAGCTTCTTCTCCGACTCGAAGGACTCGACGAGCGCGCGTTGCTGATCGGCCGTCTCGTCCGGGTGCGGCCCGTCGTCGTCAGACCACTCGAACTCGTCGTCGTCGTCCTCCACCTCGGTCTCCGCCGCCTCGGCCTCCTCCTCCTCCATTGGCGCCTCCTCCTCCACATCTGTTGGCGCCTCCATCATCGCCGCCGCCAACACGGCGTCCTCCGCCGCCAACTGGTCCGCCCGCCTCCCCATAACGCCCTCAGCGCCGCCTCCCGCTGATGACGCTCCTCCGCCGACTCCCGCTGCTGGCGCTCGATCGACTCCCGCCGCCGGCGCTCTATCGACTCCCGCCGTTCACGGTACAACGCCTCCCGCTCACCGCGCTGGCGCTGGCGCTCGTCAGCCCACCGCTGCTCCATCTCCGCCCTGTACCGGCACCGTCGCGCCTCCTGTCTCGTCGAGGCGTCAGACGCCGCAACGGTGGCGTCCTGCTGCTCCTGCCACGCTGCTGCCGCCGCGGCCTCGCCAGCAGCGGGGCCATGGGCGCAGAACGCCGCCAGATCCGCCGCCTGCGCCGCCTCCCGCTGCTGGCGGGCCTGCTGCTGCATTGCCTCCCGCCGCTGCTGACGGTGTGCGCGCCACCGCTCTTCCCGGGCGGCGACGTCGATGCCGAACTGCGAGTCCGGGAGTGGAGGAGACAGCGGTGGAGGGGACTGGCCAGCGCCTGGGCGGTTCGCCATTGCCACTGGTGGTGGAGGAGACGGCGGTGGAGCGACGAGGGCTGTGTTTGTTGCCGGCGGGGTGTGGTGGCTACCGTTGAGCCGGGAGACCTTTTATAGACGCCGGCGTCGGGAAGAAAGCGCGGGAACAGGCGAGAAGAGGCGGGAAGATCGCGCGGGAACGGGCGGTGGCATGCGAACGCCGGCGACGCGTGGAGGCTGCGCAGCACCGACGAGACGTCTCGCCTGCCCCTCCGTCGCCATTAAGGCAAAGATGCACTGCGCGCGAATAACTTCCGTCGCGAGGTAGGCGACGGTTAGGTTAAAATTAACTGTGCCGCTGACGGGTCGGCCCCGCCACTTCCCGCCTCGCTTTTCGTTGTGTCCGGCGTGCCCGGTGCGTCCCCTGTGGGACGGGGACGGGCTCGGGGCGCCGAACACCGTATGGGGGCGCGCCGAACAAAAATGGGCTTTGGGGGACGCGGCTGGAACAGTTTTTTTGTCCGGCGCGCCCCAAATCCCTTTGAGGGACGCTTTGGGGGACGCGGCTGGAGATGCTCTTATGAGGTTGATTATTACGGATCTCCAGACATCTCCATGGCTTCGGTTCATGCAGATAGCTTATCGGAAGGCAAACCTTTCGTTGGTTGGTTCCAAATGTCAGAGCATCTCCACCAGCATCCCTAATAGCGATTTGGGTGTCGAGAGTTAAAATGGGCTCGCACCGGTGCATCTCAAACGATGTCGGCGATTTTTTGAGTCCAATAGAAGCGCCGGCAACCCCGTACCGGCCCCTTGGCCAAGGGCGCAAATCGGACGCCGGCGCCTCGTGAGGATGAAAATTTTGGACGTGGGAGCTGCCTGTCAGTGACGCCAGTGCGATGCGGCGAGATATTTTACCGCAACGACGCCTGTCCGGAAACTCTCCTGCCACGATACCGCGCGGGAAAGTCTCCCGCCACGACACCGCGCGGGATGTTTCCCGCCTCGCCGGCGGTCTATATTATCCCCCCTCCACCGCCATTGCTGCAAATATCCTAGAAAAAAAAAGCACAATGTGGGATTCGTGGGACGAGGCGGCGCTAGAGGCGGCCGTAGAACTGGTGGAGGCGGACCCGCAGCTCATAGAGTACGAGGCGTGGGAGAAGGCGGCGCTAGCAGCGATCGTAGATGCCTACGACGCGGGCGAGCGGCAGCGCCAGGAGGCGGGGCGGCGGGAGCGAGGGAAGGCGCGGCGGGAGGCGGAGCGGCAGCGCCAGGAGGCGGAGCGGCGGCAGCGGGAGGAGGAGAACCGGCTGGTGCTCGAGGAGGCGGAGCGGCTGGAGTTCCAGGAGGCGCGGCGGTGGCGGGAGGCGCTGAGCCATCGCCGGTTGGAGGCGCACCGGCAAAAGGGGTGGGAGGAGCTTGCGCTGCGGCGGTTGCAGCGGGAGGAGACGCAGCGTCAGGATGAAGTCTACGAGGCGCGGCGTTTGGCGCAGATGCAGCTCCGGCTACAGAGGTAGGAGTTGGATCACCGTCGTCGGCGGGAGGAGCTGGAGTAGCATCTGCGTTAGGAGGCAGTGGCCGCGGATAGAGCCGCCTACTTGACGTTCGTGGCGGAGAGAGCAACGGGGGATCGACGACGGAGGGGCAGCGGAGAGACCATGGGAGAGAGCATGAGAGAGAGCTCTGGTCGATCGTCCACCTTCACAGAGTCGGGTGGCCAGTAGGTAGTAAGCTAGAGATAAGGAGGTTTCAAATGTCATCCGGGGTCGAGGAGTGAATAATGTTTTACTCGGATTTGCCAAAAAAATATTATTCATCAATCATGAATGACATTAAAATGAAACTCTAAGTATAAATATGTAGTTTGTGTAAAAAAACATCTATCGGGCCGCCTGTTTGGGGCCGCTGGTGTGGGAACAACTCCCTCAAATAGAGGATGCAGTGTCGATGTTCCCCAAACGAAGGTGTCGGCGCGTCTGTCGACGACTATTTGGGGGGCGTCGGTGAAGATGCTCTCAATAGTTACTAGTTTTAGCCAACTTTTACGAGAATATTGATTCAGATTAGAGATCCGACGCCAAATAGATTTCAAAAGATCTTTGCGTCTGTTTGGGTTAAACCGAAGACATAAAATTAGCCTCGTTGATTGATATGTCCGTTTGGGTCGAGTAGCTCAACGGCTTGACGTATTTTTTTGCCTAAAATATTTTTTCAATTATAATATAACTATTTAAACAGTGTCAAAAATAAGTAAAAAATACTAGAAAATAGTCAGAGCTAACTAGGGTGCCTACCATGACCGCCTATTTGCCGCCATCGTTGTCGACGAGGTCGATGAAGACCGGAGGCGCCCAAGACCACGTCCAATGCAGAGGTTGTTGTGGTGACCCAGCATACCACTGCATGGTGTAGTATGCAAGTCGTTAACATAACACCAATGAAACACTGTTCCACTAGTATTACATCCCTCAGAGTGGTACAACAGAAACATGTGCAGGTTCAAGGCATGTCTATTTTTTTAAGGTAAAACAGTGGGCAAAAGCCCCCTGCAATTTTTATTAAATTAAAATAATATCATACAGTATTACAAAAGGAGAGAGTGAGAAACTCTCAGGAAAAAACCCTAGAACTAGCTTAAAGATTGGATCCATTCTTTGAAAGAATTTACATGCTTCTTTTTCATTCTATGCACTAGCAACCTCAGCTCTTGAAAAAAGATTGCTTTCCAGTTGTTGAACTCAGTATTTTGATCTTTGAATATCTTGTTGTTTTTGACTATCCAAATTCCCCATGCTGACAGTATTAGGACTTCCATGGCAAAAGGCAACTTCATTTTAAATCTCACATCTTCAAGCGCTTCAAGGATAGATAAGCTTCTGTCTCTCCGAGGACAAATGAAGTCCCAGCAATTCTTTGCAAAAGGGCAGGCCCAGAATAAGTGTACTAGAGTTTCTTCTTCATTACAACTTTGGAATACACACTGGTATGACTGCAACACGAAATTCTTCCTTCTCAATAAATTTCTTGTGTTAAGTCTATCATGAAGTAGCAACCAGAAGAAGAACTTATGTTTTGCTTGACATGAAGATTTTCATAATATGGAGAATATCTTAGGAGCTGGAGAGAAGCCAATCATAGCTTGATATGCTTTCTGGGAAGAGAATTCTGCATTTCCCCAGATGTAAGACCAATTATCTAAATTTCCTTCCTGAACCACTGTAAGAGCATTCTGACAGACAACTTCAAGATCCTAAAATTCTCCAAAGGCTTGTTGTGAGAGGGGTAAGTGAAAAACATCCTCAAGATATTCAGTATGAATCACTCTTTCAACAGACCAGTCAGTATGTTTAGCAAAAGATACTAGATGAGGAAATTTTTGGTGCATGCAATTGTCTTCCCACAGATCTGTCCAGAAATTAGCAGTTTTACCATTTCCAATATTACATCTAGCCATAGCTTTGTATAGATCCAATAATTTGATATGTGCTCTCCACCAGAAGGAAGCTCCCATGTTATTAGTGGGTAAATTGCCACCTGAGTAATATGACTCCCTGACCAGGTGCACCCAAGGAATGTCATGATTGTTAAAAAAATTATGCAGATTCTTCAGCATAAGGGCCTTATTTTGAATATCCAAGTTTAGAACTCCCAAACCACCTTGTTCTTTAGGTCTGCAGATTTTCTTCCATGCCTGATACGTCTCCGACGTATCGATAATTTCTTATGTTCCATGCCACATTATTGATGATATCTACATGTTTTATGCATGCTTTATGTCATATTTATGCATTTTCCGGCACTAACCTATTAACGAGATGCCGAAGAGCCAGTTGCTGTTTTCTGCTGTTTTTGGTTTCAGAAATCCTAGTAAGGAAATATTCTCGGAATTGGACGAAATCAACGCCCAGGGGCCTATTTTCACACGAAGCTTCCAGAAGACCGAAGGGAAGACGAAGTGGGGCCACGGGGCGCCGCCACACTAGGGCGGCGCGCGGCCCTAGCGTGTGGGGCCCCCGTGACGCCTCCTGACCTGCCCTTCCGCCTACATATAGTCTTCGTCGCGAAACACCCAGTACCGAGAGCCACGATACGGAAAACCTTCCAGAGACGCCGCCGCCGCCAATCCCATCTCGGGGGATTCAGGAGATCGCCTCCGGCACCCTGCCGGAGAGGGGAATCATCTCCCGGAGGACTCTTCACCGCCATGGTTGACAAGGGATTAACTTGTCAATGCCTACGGGTTGTAGACTAGGGTTTCGTTGGAAGTAGAGGGCAAGTAGATCTTGAAGGTTTCAGCCGAAAAGTACTCGACGATTATGAAAACTAGGGTTTGAGAGACAATGATTCGATGCTTTCTTTGTCCCTCGACTCCCCCTTATATAGGAGGTGGAGCCGAGGGATTCGTGTTGTACAAGTTACAGAGTCCGGGAAGGTTTACAATTCATCCCGCAAGATTACAAACACCACGTCTATTACAATTCTAACTTTCCTTAATATCAACTTGGGCTTCCGAATCTTCATATTCTTCGGGTCGTGGGCCTTCAGTAAACCCAGGGTACTATCTTCGGCAGGCCCACTGGGGATGCCTATGTCAGTAGCCCCCGAGATTTTGCTTGAATCGCAGAGTCAGGGAAAATCTCCACTGTTTATTTTTACTCGACAACTTAAAACTTCTCTATATTTCTTTATATGAATTTATATATTGTACAGGGATAATGGTAGTTGGGGCTAGTTCATCTGACGGATCAGGTACTAGTTAACTGCTCTAGTGGCAATCCGCAAAAACCTACTTCAAGATCACGTCCCTGGACATGATCTCGGGATACTGGTGTAAACTTCGACAGGTGCCGCTTAAGGTCTTACCATTCTGTCGAGTCCCAGTCATATTTATCGGGTACCTAACGCGTCCGTTAGGATTTTTCTTCGTATCTGCTGATACGGATAAAAGTAGCAAACCAACGTCAGAGACGGCGCCACGCCACACAGAACGGATCTGGGGTCTTACCTTCGCAAAGTTTTGCGGCATTCAGAAATTGTTCGCAACTTTGGCGTTCTGAGAATATATTGTCGAGTGCTTATTCGGCTGTTGGAATGGCACATTTTATTGAGTCAACGGATGACTTTATATTGCTCTCCCGATGGGAGTATATGTAGAGTTAGTTATAACTCGAAATATACTCTTTTGCTCTTCTATCTTTCTTCTCTTTTTTTTTTTATAATTTCATCGGGCACGCTGATGACCCACAAGTATAGGGGGTGTATCGTAGTATTTTCGATAAGTAAGAATGTCGATCCCAACGAGGAGCAGAAGGTGTTGACAAGCAGTTTCGATGAAGGATTCACTGTAAATGCTCACAGACAAGTATTCAGGGGGTTTTGATGTAACAGTTGAATAAAGTACGAGTAAGTAAAGTGCGAGAGTAACAATTGCAGCGAGTGGCCCAATCCTTTTTAGCACAAAGGACAAGCCGGTTTGTTTACTTATAATGACCAAACGTTCTCGAGGACACACTGGATTTTAGTCTAGTGCTTTCGCTACATACGGCTAAATAATCTTCATTGTTATGATAAGTGTTGTGTGGGTGAACCTATGCTAATGTACCGCCCTTCCTAGGACTAATACATACTTGTGATTATACCCCTTGTAAGCATCCGCAACTACAAGAAAGTAATTAAGATAAATCTAACCACAGCCTTAAACTCTGAGATCCTGCGATCCCTCCTGCATCGATATACCAACGGGGGTTTAGGTTTCTGTCACTCCGGCAACCCCGCAATTGGAAAACGAATACAAGATGCATTCCCCTAGGCCCATAAATGGTGAAGTGTCATGTAGTCGACGTTCACATGACACCACTAGAAGAATAACACCACAACTTAAATATCATACCATTGAATATTACTCAACCATAGTTCACTACTAACATTTAGACTTCACCCATGTCCTCAAGAACTAAACGAACTACTCACGAGACATCATATGGAACATGATCAGAGGTGATATGATGATGAATAACAATCTGAACATAAACTTGGTTCAATGGTTTCACTCAATAGCATCAACAACAAGTAGAAATCGATACCGGGAGAGTTTCCCCTATCAAACAATCAAGATCAAACCCAAATTGCTACGGCGGTGACGGTGTCCAGCGGTGGAGACGGCGGTGATGATGGTGGAGATGATGATGATGGTGATGGAGATGATGTCCAGCTCGATGACGGTGACGATGGCGTCGATTTCCCCCTCCGGGAGGGAATTTCCCCGGCGGATTCCTGCCCGCCGGAGAGCTCTTTTCTCTCTGGTGTTCTCCGCCCCGCAGAGGCGGCTGTAACTCTTCGCGAGGTACCCCTGTGGCTTAGGTTTTCGGGACGAAGGGTTTCGCGAAGAAAAGGAGGTGAAAGGGGCTGTGGGGCCCCCACACCACATGGTGGCGCGGCCAGGCCATGGGCCGCGCCGCCCTATGGTGTGGGCCCACCCTGGGTCCAGCTGGCTCCTCCTTCTGGCTTCCTTCGTCATCTTGAAAAATAGGATTTTTGGTATAATTTCCTTCCACAGTTGATCTTCCGAAATATTGCGTTCTGACGGTGCTTTTTCCAGCAGAATCCTGGCTCCGGTGCTTGATCCTCCAATAATGATGAAACATGCAAAATAGATGAAATAACATAAGTATTGTGTCCCAATATGAAATATATCAATGAATAACAGCAAATTATGATACAAAATAGTGATGCAAATTGGACGTATCAACTCCCCCCAAGCTTAGACTTCGCTTGTCCCCAAGCGAAACTGAACTCAGTAAACAGGACCACATGTTTATGGAGTGAAGAGTCGATAAATAAAATACGGACAAGAAGCATCATATTCATTCACACAAGACATTATAGTAAACAACTTCCTCATATGACTCAACTTGAAATAAGTATAAGGTAATCACAAATAAAGGTGCATAAGAAATCATAGTTGGTGATGGCAAACTTCGTTCTTGGTCAGAGAACAATTAACAGATTATATTTATCTCATTGAGCAGCGCTCTCATGTTAAAGTTTATATGGCACAACTTGCATACTCAGTCATAATGGTCTCCTCATAATCATTGATAACTTGCAAAGTTATATTCATTCAGATAAAACTTGTACTAAACAAAGAAGAATAAAAGACATGATGAAGCAAATCACAATATAATGGTTTGATCACAACTACTCAAATGCTTGCTTGAGATGGAGGGAAATAGGTTTACTGACTCAACATAAAGTAAAAGACAGGCCCTTCGCAGAGGGAAGCAGGGATTAAATCATGTGCTAGAGCTTTTTCAGTTTTTGCAATCATATAAAGAGAATAAAAGTAACATTTTGAGAGGTGTTTGTTGTTGTCAACGACTGGTAGCGGGTACTCTAACCCCCTTGCCAGACAACCTTCAAAGAGCGGCTCCCATATTATTTCATTTTATGTGGCACTCCTTCCAACCTTTCTTTCACAAACCATGGCTAACCGAATCCTCGGGTGCCTGCCAACAATCTCATACCATGAAGGAGTGCCTTTTTATTTTAGTTTTATTATGATGATGACACTCCCCCCAACCTTTGCTTACACAAGCCATGGCTAACCGAATCCTTCGGGTGCCGTCCATCAATCACATACCATGGAGGAGTGTCTATTTAGTTTAATTAATTTGGGACTGGGAATCCCATTGCCAGCTCTTTTTGCAAAATTATTGGATAAGCGGATGAAGCCACTAGTCCATTGGTGAAAGTTGCCCAACAAGATTGAAAGATAAAACACCACATACTTCCTCATGAGCTATGAAACATTGACACAAATAAGAGATACTAAGTTTTGAATTGCTTAAAGGTAGCACACGAAGTATTTACTTGGAATGGCAGAAAATACCATGTAGTAGGTAGGTATGGTGGACACAAATGACATAGGTTTGGGCTAAGGTTTGGATGCACGAGAAGTATTCCCTCTCAGTACAGGTTTTTGGCTAGCAAGGTTAATTAGCAAGCATAAGAGTTGAGGGAAACAAACAAATATACATGTGATAGAAACAATCATGCATCTTCCTTGTAAGCACAAACAATTTTAACTTCAGAATAATAAGCTATGAGCTAACAAGAAAGAAAGACAATGAAACATCTACATGTATTTCTCTTTTCTACTTAAACCTCAAAGTGTTGTTGCTATTGACCAATGCTAAGTTTGCCAAAACCAAATAGATTTATTTAATGCTCCCAAAGTGATACCAATACTAACAACAAGGTAAATCATATAATAGAGATTGCAAACTAAAATAAGATGTGCAATATGTAAATGATAAGACTTCTCATTAATATTCCATAACGATAACTCACACCAAGGGATACATAGATAACCAACTAAAGGAGAGATACTTCCAAACTGCAACCCATCTTATACGATAACTTCCCTACTCATGATATGACACTACTTGATAATAAAAGTAAAAGGTAGTGATGATGTGATACCGCGGCACTCCCCCAAGCTTGGAACAAACCAAGGGGATGCCAATACCGATGATGAATTACTCCTGCGGCGATGATGGTGATGAACTTCCGTCATCAAGCTTCCAAGGAAGAGGCTCTCCATCAAGAAACGACATCTTGGTCTCGGGAATCCTGAAACTAGCAGCACGGCTTATGTATTTAAACCTATTTTCATACTCACAGTTCTGATTCTGAACGTCATAGAGTTGTGCTTGGAGCTTGTTGGTGGTGTCGTGAAGTGAGAGGATGTCGCTCCAAAGCTTTGCAGTTTCCTTCTCATGTTCAGCAATGAGTTCAGACACAATCCTGTGGAAGATATCCACCTCACGCTCAGCCATCTTCTTGTATTTGAAAACCTCTTGTTCTAGCTTCTCCATCCTGTCTTCCAAGCTTCCTTCTCCTTTAGGACCCTGGACATCCTTGACCTGCAGTTCTCCTTCAACAAGCAGCAACTCCTTGGGGTGCATCCTCAGCTCCTCCATGTACAAGTTGCCAACATCCTTGCAGGAGCTGTCCTTCGGAGTTTCCGACGAAGACATGATGGCTCTAGATCCGAAGCAAATCCTGGCAAAAACAGCTCGAAACAAAACACGTCGAGAAAACGATATACGGACCTCCAGGGGTCCGGGGGATTATATAGCAAAAAATTTCACGACAAAAGGAAAGTACCAGATCGAACTAGAGTCGGAAAGGGGCGACGAGGCGGCCAGACCATAGGTCGGCGCGGGCCCAGGTCAGGCCGCGCCGCCCTATGGTGGCACGCCCTCGTGCGTCCTTTCCACTCCGTTTCGATCTCGTAATTTTTCATATTTTCCAAAAACAGCAAAAATATTGTTCGGAAAGTAAATTGCGTACTTTTCATTACCAGTACTGTTACCTATTCAAAGTCGAGTTCTGGCGGACTGTCAATTTGCCCTTTGATGAAAGCCTCCGGTGTTTCCACTTGAATAATATCAACATCAACATTATAAGAATCACCCGAGATATAATGCTTGAGTCTTTGTCCATTCACCACTTGCGTGGCATTGCCTTGGAGAGAGCTAATTTTGATTGCTCCTGAACGATACACCTCCTCGACAACATATGGTCCTTCCCATTTTGAGAGTAATTTCCCTGCAAAGAATCTGAGACGAGACCGATACAATAGGACTTTATCCCCAATATTAAATTCTCTTTTGATAATCCTTCTATCATGCTATTTTTTAACTTTCTCTTTAAAGAGTTTAGCATTTTCATAAGCTTCATTTCTCCATTCATCTAGAGAACTTAATTGCAACAACCTCTTATCACCGGCGAGTTTAGGATCTTTATTTAATTCTCTAACTGCCCAATAAGCTTTGTGCTCTAGTTCTAAAGGTAAATGACAAGCCTTCCCATAAACCATTTTATAAGGTGACATTCCCATGGGATTTTTATAAGCAGTTCTATAAGCCCATAGTGCATCCTTCAATTTACTAGCCCAATTCTTTCTAGTTTTATTAACAGTCTTTCCCAAAATAGATTTAATCTCTCTATTTGATAATTCTACTTGACCACTAGTTTGAGGATGATAAGCGGAAGCAATTCTATGATTAATACCATACTTAGCAAGAGTTTTTCTAAAACCTCCATGAATAAAATGAGAACCTCCATCAGTCATAATATATCTAGGCACTCCAAATCTAGGAAAAATAATGTCTAAAAGCATTCTTAAAGAGGTCTCACCATCAGCACTTTTTGTAGGTATGGCTTCCACCCATTTAGTAACATAATCAACAGCAACAAGTATATGAGTGTTACCTTCTGAAGACGGAAAAGGTCCCATGAAGTCAAATCCCCAACAATCAAACGGTTCAATAACAAGAGTATAATTCATAGGCATTTCATTGCGTCTGGAGATATTACCAACCCTTTGGCATTCATCACAAGATAAAATAAACTTTCTCGCATCTTTGAAGAGAGTTGGCCAATAAAAACCTGATTGTAGAACCTTTTGCGCGGTTCTTTCTCCGGCGTGATGTCCTCCATAAGCACTACCATGACATTTACTCAATATCTCTTGTTGCTCATATTCGGGAACACATCTTCGCATAATACCATCCACTCCTTCTTTATATAAGTGTGGGTCATCCCAGAAATAATGCCTCAAGTCATAAAAGAATTTCCTCCTTTGCTGAGCTGAAAAGGTTGGGGGCAAGTACTTGGAAACAATAACGTTAGCATAATCAGCATACCAAGGACTGTCTCGCGAGCTCACCTTTATTACAGCCAATTGTTCATTTGGAAAACTATCATTAACAGGAACAGGATCATAAGCAATATTTTCCAATCTAGACAAATTATCAGCAACAGGATTATCAGCACCTTTCCTATCTACAATATGTAAATCAAATTCTTGCAAAAGAAGTACCCATCTAATAAGCCTCGGCTTAGCATCTTTCTTTGTCATAAGGTATTTAATTGCAGCATGATCAGTATGAATAGTAACTTTTGAATCAACAATATAAGATCTAAATTTATCGCAAGCAAAGACTACAGCTAATAATTTTTTTTCAGTTGTAGCATAATTTCTTTGAGCAGCATCAAGAGTTTTACTAGCATAATGAATAACATTCAGTTTTTTATCTACTCGCTGTCCAAGAACAGCGCCTACAGCAAAATCACTAGCATCACACATAATTTCAAATGGTAAGTTCCAATCAGGAGGTTCAACTATAGGAGCAGTTGTTAAGGCTTTCTTTAGAGTTTCAAAAGCTTCCTTACAATCATCATCAAAAACAAATGGTACATCTTTTTGAAGAAGATTAGTAAGAGGTTTTGAAATCTTGGAGAAATCTTTAATAAACCTCCTATAAAACCCAGCATGACCAAGAAAACTACGAATACCTTTAACATCCCTAGGATAGGGCATCTTCTCAATTGCTTCAACTTTAGCTCTATCAACTTCAATACCTCTCTCAGAAATTTTATGTCCCAATACAATTCCTTCATTAACCATAAAGTGGCATTTCTCCCAATTAAGAACAAGGTTAGTTTCTTCACATCTCTGCAAAACTTTATCAAGGTTTCGCAAGCAACTATCAAAAGAATTCCCATAGACGGAAAAATCATCCATGAATACCTCTACAATACTCTCGCAAAAACCATGAAAAATAGCAGACATGCATCTTTGAAAAGTAGCAGGAGCATTACATAAACCAAAAGGCATGCGTCTATAAGCATAAGTTCCATAGGGACAAGTAAAAGTGGTTTTCTCTTGATCTTTAGTTTTAACAGCAATTTGTGAAAACCCAGAATAACCATCAAGAAAGCAAAAATGAGTATTTTTAGACAATCTTTCTAGCATTTGATCAATAAATGGTAAAGGGTAATGATCTTTCTTAGTAACTTTATTAACTTTTCGAAAATCAATGCACATTCTATACCCTACAACTACTCTTTGAGGGATGAGCTCATCATTATCATTAGGCACAACAGTCATTCCTCCTTTCTTGGGAACGCAATGCACAGGACTAACCCATCTACTATCAGCAATAGGATATATAATACCAGCTTCAAGAAGTCTTAATACCTCATTCCTTACCACTTCCTTCATCTTCGGAATTAGACGACGCTGATGTTCAACAACAGGCTTTGCATCATCTTCCATATTAATAGCATGTTGGCAAATAGAAGGAGAAATCCCTTTCAAATCATCAAGAGTATAGCCAATAGCTCCTCGGTGTTTCTTCAATATTTCCAATAACCTTTCTTCCTCAATCTCTGAAAGCTTAGAACTAATAATAACAGGATATATTTTCTTATCATCAATATGAGCATATTTAAGATTATCAGGCAAAGGCTTTAAATCAAAAACAGGATCTTCCTTTGGTGGCGGTGTTGTACCCAGATCTTCCACCGGTAAATCATGCTTAAGAATAGGTTGGCGAAGAAAAATTTCCTCAAGCTCATCTCTTTCTTTCCTAAAAACTTCACTCTCGCTATCCTCCAAATGTTGCTGCAAAGGATTATTAGGAACAAGAACAATAGATGCACACTGTTCCATTTTAAAATCATCACTAGGCAAATCAGCTTTATAAGGAGTTTTGGTAAATTTAGAGAAGTTAAACTCATAAGATTCACCAGCAAATTTAGTCAAAATTTTCTGTTTCTTGCAATCTATAATAGCTCCACAAGTATTTAGAAAAGGTCTACCAAAAATAATAGGACAATAATCACTAGCAGCAGAACCAAGTACCAAAAAGTCAGCAGGATATTTAATCTTACCGCATAAAACTTCCACATCTCGAATAATACCAATTGGAGAAATAGTTTCTCTATTAGCCAGCTGAATAACCACATCAATATCTTCAAGTTCACAAGAATCAATTTCGTGCATAATCTCCGTGTAAAGCTCATAAGGAATAGCACTAACACTTGCACCAATGTCACATAAACCATAATAGCAATGATCACCAATTCTAACAGATAGCATAGGAACACTAACTTGTTTGGGTTTATTAGGATGTGAAACAATATTAGAAGCATCTTCACAGAAAATAATATGACCATCCTCCACATTTTCAGTCACAAGATCTTTAACTATTGCAACAGAGGTTCAACTTTTATTTGTTCTTCAGGTTCTACAGGTTTCTTTTCACTTTTATGAACCGCACTATTTATAACAGAGTACTCCTTCATTTTAGCAGGGAAAGGAGTTTTTTCAATATAAGCTTCAGGAATAACATGATCAGCAGTTTCAACTACAACGCATTTATTAATAGATGAATCAATTTTATCTTTATACGGTTCATGATACTTATCAAAATTCTTCTTTGGCAATTCATAATGAGAGGCAAAAGCTTTATAAAGATTTGCAGCAACTTGAGAATCAAGACCATATATAGCACTCATATTACGAAATTTATCAGTATCCATAAAAGCTTCAATGCATTTATAATCATAAATTATACCTGATTCTCTATCCTTGTCGTTCTCCCAACCTTCAGTATTTTCTTGGATCCGATCAAGAAGGTCCCTTTTAAACTCTTCTTTGTTGCGTGTAAATGATCCAGAACAAGAAGTATCCAGCAAGGTCTTGTCTTGAAAAGAAAGTCTTGCATAGAAATTATCAATAATAATATTACCAGGAAGCTCATGAATGGGGCATTTGAGCATTAAAGACTTCAATCTCCCCCAAGCTTGGGCAATACTCTCTCCATCATGAGGCCAAAAATTATATATGCGATTCCGATCCTTGTGAATTTCACTTGGAGGATAGAACTTAGAATAAAACCGGGGCACAATATCATTCCATTCAAGAGAATCCCCATTATCCAGTAATTTATACCAATGCGCCGCCTTACCAGACAACGATAAAGAGAATAGTTTCTTCCTCACTTCATCCATAGCAATACCTGCACACTTGAATAAACCACATAATTCATGTAAGAACAATAAATGATCTCCAGGGTGGACAGTTCCATCCCCTTCATAGCGGTTATCCATAACACGTTCAATAATTTTCATAGGTATTTTATATGGTATCACTTCCTCACCTGGCGCCTCATCTACTACCGTTGCAGTAGTAGTAGATTTCCCAAATAGAAATTGAAGAGAAGATCTCTCCATAATGACTTATAGCAGCAGGCAGAAATAAAATCAGTACAAACAGTAAAGATTTTCCTTACCAATTCCACTTACCAATAGCGCTTCACTCCCCGGCAACGGCGCCAGAAAATAGTCTTGATGACCCACAAGTATAGGGGGTGTATCGTAGTATTTTCGATAAGTAAGAATGTCGATCCCAACGAGGAGCAGAAGGTGTTGACAAGCAGTTTCGATGAAGGATTCACTGTAAATGCTCACAGACAAGTATTCAGGGGGTTTTGATGTAACAGTTGAATAAAGTACGAGTAAGTAAAGTGCGAGAGTAACAATTGCAGCGAGTGGCCCAATCCTTTTTAGCACAAAGGACAAGCCGGTTTGTTTACCTATAATGACCAAACGTTCCCGAGGACACACGGGATTTTAGTCTAGTGCTTTCGCTACATACGGCTAAATAATCTTCATTGTTATGATAAGTGTTGTGTGGGTGAACCTATGCTAATGTACCGCCCTTCCTAGGACTAATACATACTTGTGATTATACCCCTTGTAAGCATCCGCAACTACAAGAAAGTAATTAAGATAAATCTAACCACAGCCTTAAACTCTGAGATCCTGCGATCCCTCCTGCATCGATATACCAACGGGGGTTTAGGTTTCTGTCACTCCGGCAACCCCGCAATTGGAAAACGAATACAAGATGCATTCCCCTAGGCCCATAAATGGTGAAGTGTCATGTAGTCGACGTTCACATGACACCACTAGAAGAATAACACCACAACTTAAATATCATACCATTGAATATTACTCAACCATAGTTCACTACTAACATTTAGACTTCACCCATGTCCTCAAGAACTAAACGAACTACTCATGAGACATCATATGGAACATGATCAGAGGTGATATGATGATGAATAACAATCTGAACATAAACTTGGTTCAATGGTTTCACTCAATAGCATCAACAACAAGTAGAAATCGATACCGGGAGAGTTTCCCCTATCAAACAATCAAGATCAAACCCAAATTGCTACGGAGGTGACGGTGTCCAGCGGTGGAGACGGCGGTGATGATGGTGGAGATGATGATGATGGTGATGGAGATGATGTCCAGCTCGATGACGGTGACGATGGCGTCGATTTCCCCCTCCGGGAGGGAATTTCCCCGGCGGATTCCTGCCCGCCGGAGAGCTCTTTTCTCTCTGGTGTTCTCCGCCCCGCAGAGGCGGCTGTAACTCTTCGCGAGGTACCCCCTGTGGCTTAGGTTTTCGGGACGAAGGGTTTCGCGAAGAAAAGGAGGCGAAAGGGGCTGTGGGGCCCCCACACCACATGGTGGCGCGGCCAGGCCATGGGCCGCGCCGCCCTATGGTGTGGGCCCACCCTGGGTCCAGCTGGCTCCTCCTTCTGGCTTCCTTCGTCATCTTGAAAAATAGGATTTTTGGTATAATTTCCTTCCACAGTTGATCTTCCGAAATATTGCGTTCTGACGGTGCTTTTTCCAGCAGAATCCTGGCTCCGGTGCTTGATCCTCCAATAATGATGAAACATGCAAAATAGATGAAATAACATAAGTATTGTGTCCTAATATGAAATATATCAATGAATAACAGCAAATTATGATACAAAATAGTGATGCAAATTGGACGTATCACACGCGGACAGCGTTCCCGATGGGAGTAGCCCCCGAGGCTACAGCCAAGGACTTGTGCTTGGGTGTAGGCTCCACGCCTTATGCTGCTATATTTTCTTTCTCTCCCGAAGTTTTCAAATTTCTCGGGTGCGCGAACAGCGCTCCCGATGGGAGTAGCCTCCGAGGCTATGAGCAAATATTTGTATTTGATCATAGGCTCACGCCATTTCTATTTTGTCTTTCTTGATCTTTTCATTTTTTCAAAGTAGCCCCCGAGCATTTGATCAAAAACTTGTATTTGATCAAAGGCTCTCCAATATTTTCCATGTCGCCTTTTTATGAAGCTGCTGAGTCGAATTTTTCTCCTGCTAAAGTGACGTTATTGCTGACGATAGCCACGATTGCAAGTCCGAAAATCGCGAGAAGTCTTCTTCCGCTGCCTTGCGGGCCCAATTTATCCATTATCTTGACACGTCGTGCAAGTGGGGGACACACGTCCTCCGCTTTTCCTGGCGCACGTACTGTAACCCCAAGGTTAAAATACTTATTTACCCCTGTTCCACGTGGTTATCATCTGCCGCACATTTTTTCCATCCAACGGTCCGCCGCTTCGCCGCACCTCTATATAAGATCCCCTTCTTCTTCCTCGAGCACTTCCGCTCGCGCCGTTCTCCTGCTCTCCTCTGCAAAACTTCCTCCTGCGCCCCACAACTCCTTGAGCTCATCTTCTCCAAGCTGCATTCCTGCGCCATTGTTAATGCCACCGCGTAGGTTGACCAGACACAGCACGCCGGAATCGTCGATGGCTGCCGTAGATCTGGGAAGCGCGGAGTGGGAGAGGTACAAGATCTCCACCCAGGACATCAACCTCTTGAAAAAACTGGGGATCAGCAAGAAGCCCAAGGCGCTGTGCTCCCCTAGTGAAGAAAGCTACCCAACCCCTCCAATGGGGTATCGGGTAAGTTTTATCGACCATCTCATCCGCGGCCTTTCTGCCCCCATTCATCCTTTCCTTCGAGGATTACTTTTCGTTTATGGTCTGCAACTTCACCACCTCACGCCCAATTCTATCCTCCACATTTCCATTTTCATCACCCTCTGCGAGGCCTTCCTTGGCGTCCAGCCTAACTGGGCGCTATGGAAGAGCATTTTCTTTTGTCACCGCAATGGCTCTCCCAATATCGCCTATAATATAGGCGGCGTTGTTATCTCCGTTCGCCCCGAAGTCGATTACTTCGACGTCAAATTCCCTGACTCAGTTCAAGGGTGGCGCAAGAAGTGGCTGTACATTCAGGAGGAGAACCATGGATGCGCTGAAGACAACATTCCTCCTTTCGACGGTGCCGAGAAAATCTATCGCCGCCGCTCCTGGGATGCAGAGGCTACCGAGGAAGAGAAAATATCGACAGAAGCACTGATGACTCGCATCCACGAGTTGCAAAACACTCGCGGCAAAGAGCTGTCAGGTATCCAAATCACGGCGTATTTCCTTAGAATCAGAGTGCAGCCCCTTCAGGCCCGCAAATACCCTCTCTGGAAGTATGCTGGCGACAAGGATGCAGATCGGTTGTCGGCGGATTTAGAGGTCAAGGACTTAGAAAAGCTTGTCCGAAAAATCTCCTCCCTCAGCAAAAAAGATCATGTCCCTTCTTCTTGTCGCGTAAAACCATTCAGCGCCACCAATGCACTCCCCGAGGTAACCTTTTGTCGACTTTACTCATTTTGATTTGCCATCCTTTGCATATCTCTTTTGTTGACATCTCCCCTTGTTTTCATATAGAACCATCCAGATCTTGTCTCGCTTCCTCCCCTTCCTGAAGGTGGGGAAGTCGAAGAACGTGCTGTTGTCAATGAAGACAACCAAGATGCTCCTGTCCCTGCTAGTGAACCCGCAGGTTCTCGAAAATCTGTGGGTTCTTCTGAAAAGGAAGCTGAATCGGAGGGTACCACGTCGGCACAATCTCCTCCTCCTGCTGTTTCTCCAAGGAACAAAAGGAAAAGGGCTGATGTCGAAGATTCTGGCACCTCAAAAGCCGAAGAAGCTGCTCCTTCACGGCAGAAGGCAGCTTATGATCCATACCTTGAGGCCCTCATCAGCTCGTAAGTCACCTTTTATTTCCCTTTATTTTTGTACTCGAAGATTTTTGTCTATCTTGCTTTTTATGCTGCCGCCATTTAATCTTAGTGATAACGAGGAAGAAGTACCAGCTTTTGATGCGACTGCTCGAACGAGTACGTCGCACACTCTGGTTGTTTCCGAGGTGCACGTTGAAGGAGAAGAATATTCGCCTCCTCAACAAAACCTCGACGCTCCTACTCCTCCTTCAAGCCCCCTTGTCCCTTCACCAAAAAGGACAAGGGTTGAAACAATCACGGAGCCTACCCTGCAATTGGGTAGCTCCTCGAGTCCTCTTTTGGACGACGTAAGTCCGTAATTTCTTTCTTGTCATTATCTATATTTTCTTTATTTGCTCCTTTGTGCCGTCGTGTTTTTTTCTCATACCTATGTCTCTTTTTTTCCCTTTTTGACAGCCCATGATCAAAGAACTTATTCGCATCGGTGCCCAATTCATTGGGTATCGCGAGTACGCCAGCAAGACCGAAGGTAATGACTCCCTGCTTGCTTTTGTTCGTGGCTTCTTGCTCCTGTGTTATCGATATGTTGACTATTTTTGACTATTTTGGCAGAAAAACTTGCAGAGGCCAACAAACTTGCCGAAACGCTTGCTCAGAAATTAGAGCAAAGTGAGGCGGCTCGCAAGAAGGCCGAACTTGATGCTGGCAAAGCTAAAGCGGAGGCTGATGAAGCCAAGGCAGAAGCTGCTGGTGTCGAAGATCTACAGAAAAGGCTTCATGCTGCCGAAACTTCTTTGAACGAGCACAAGGCCGCACAGGCTGCTCGTGAAAAATCGATCATCAAGCGCTTGAACTCGCAGAATCGGCGCTTTGTCGGTAAGTTTGTCGATCTATTCTGTCCTCTTTAGACTTACTTTTCTTTACTTGCTTGTCGACCAACATATATTTTCTTCAACAGGTAAAACAAACCAAGAATTTGAGCTTGAAGATCCCGACAACGATCCTCTTCTCGACGCACTCTCTGTCCTTGAGTTTCATGGAACAGAAACTCGTGAAGGCATTGAACAGGCTGACGCAGGATTGTCACGGCTGTTCCCCTACTTCTTCCTGAAGAAAACGGAACCCAAGACTTTTCTTGCTCTTGCCAAGGACTTCAATCCACCAGAAGATCTTGGACTGAAGATGCGCCAAGAAAACATGAAGATTGCTGTCGAAAGCACTGTCGCCTTGGTCGCTGACAGCCAGCAAACTATCGACTGGTCGAAAGTGGGCAACACAGAACAGATGGAGACCACAAAATGGCGATCGCTGATCAGGGCGGCAAAGCCCAACACAAAGAAAATCCTGGCCTATCTCGGAATCAAGCCATCTTCGACTCCTAGCTCATCGAAGCCGGAGGTCTAGTTGAATGCCTCTTCTTTTTTATTTTTTTTATTTTTCCTGTTTCTTTTGTCGTTGTCGCCATAGTAGCTTTGGAGACAATATTCGCAATAGCCCTTCTGAAGAACTTCTCCTGTAATATCTATGTAAATTTTCTGAAGATCAATGAAATTTTATCTTGCACCATCATTGATCCTGAGACTTTCTTTTCCAGTTGATATTTGATAACTACTCCACCAATCCTTGTTCTGCCGATACTTCGCCTGCTTCTTCTTTCTCGAAGAAAACCCTTGTCGATAATAACCTTATCGAAGGTTCTTCAAGTAAACATTTGTCGCAAGATTTGCAAGAACTTCGCCAACAACTTCAATCCATGAAGAAACAGATGCTTGTGCTAATGGAACAGTCTCGAAGATCTTCGGAGAGAGAAAAATTGCTCTTCAACAGTCTCAAGATGCCATTGCTGCAAAGGATGCTGCTGTTGCCGATGCTACCGAAGCTTCTTCTCGAGAAAATTATATGCTTCAACTAATGACTGACGCCAGCCTGGACATGACAGGTATGTTTCCTGTTCATAACCATGCTTAATGTTGTTTTTGCTATTTTTCCTTCCTTGACAATTTCTTCGCTGGACCAGGCTCATTTTTGGATACTGCTGCCGAAGATCAACGTGTTGAAGCCCGAGCCAATGTTCTGCTCAGACTTGCTGCACAACATGGTTCTAACTTTTGGGTTACTCCTGAACGTACCCGCCAAATTGTCAGATTCCAAGATCGTGCGGCTCAGGTCCATGATTTCCTCGACTTCTGTACGAAGACTTTGTTTTTAGTTTATGGAACCATGTTCCCTCGCAACAAGAAGCCAGAAAATCTTCCTGCTCTGATGGAAAAATTTCGAGATGCTCCTCGGATCCATGGCTTTGTGCGGGCTCAACTCTCAGCTGGCGCCAGATTTGCTATGATGATGATAAAGATTTGCTATCCGAAATTGCCCATGGATCAAATTGTTTCCAAGTGCCTGGCCAAGATGTCAAAAAGGAAGAGAAACATGGGCAAAATTGATGATCTTGTGACTCCTGTAGCCGAAGATATGATGGATGAACTTCTTCGGATGGATGCTGAGTTCTTTGTGAAGGGTAGCTATGCTGAGCATAGTACTCGTTCTTCCAATGAACGAATAACCATAGACCATGTGTTAGGCATCCGCTGAGAGTTTTTCCTTTGCTGTATTTTCTCCTTGGTGCGTCATGATCTTATATTGTAAAGCTGTCACCGATGTATATATTTTTTCTATTTTTCGTCGTCAAGCCCCCGAGTGTCTTGATGGCGACGTTCTATATTTTTGCTGCGAGGTTTTTGAACCAAAGCGATAGAATTTTGATACTATATTTATGGGTGTTAGCCCCTGGTTTTCTATTTGGCGAGGTATTCTGTACCAGGGCGAAATATTTTTTGTAAGTTTAGTTCATCTATATTGTGTATATTTTGTACCCTTGAAGGCATTTAGCCCCCGAGCATGTCGAAAAAACAAGAAGTATATCTCCACTATCTTTATTATATTGCAGCACCGCGAGCCCGCCTCATTAAAAACCTTTCCAGCCCCACTCGGTGCCCTAAAAAGGAAAACAGTGCGTCTAAAAACTCGCGGGCGTTTCAGTACATTGTATTTTTACAGAGTAGGACTATATTTCGACTCTAGGCGTAGAATCGCCTGAGCTGCGCCACATTCCAGGGGTTTTTCTCGGGAACCCCTATCTTCTTGTCCTTGATCCTGTATGCGCCTCCTTCGATTACTTCCGTGACGATGTAAGGGCCTAGCCATGGCGACTCGAGCTTTTCAGTACTTTTTTGATTTAGCCGTAAGACCAAATCTCCAACCTGGAAAGATCTTGGCCTTAACCGTCGACTGTGGTAGTTTTTGAGGTCCTGCTGGTACTTGGTAACTCGTGAAAGTACTTCATCTCGAGCTTCATCGAGTGCATCTACGTCGTCCTCCAAAGCCTTTCTTGAAGTTTCCTCGTCATACTCTGTCACTCTTGGAGAATCATGCTCTATCTCAATTGGTAGTACTGCCTCAGCTCCGTGGACAAGGAAGAACGGGGTTTCCTGTGTTGCCGTATTTGGTGTTGTTCGGATACTCCACAAAACACTTGGCAATTCTTCTGGCCAGGTATGTCGAGCCTTTTCAAGTGGTCCTAGCAGGCGCTTTTTGATACCATTGCAGATGATGCCATTGGCTTTCTCGACTTGGCCATTGGTTTGCGGGTGCCCAACTGACGCAAAGTGCAATTTAATGCCTACTTCTGCGCAGTACTCCTTAAATTCCTTGGACGTAAAGTTACTGCCATTGTCTGTGACGATGCTGTGAGGTACTCCAAATCGAAAGACGATGCATTTCACGAATTTGACTGCTGATTCTCCATCTGGCGAATTTATCGGCTTCGCTTCTATCCACTTGGTGAACTTATCGACAGCGACCAACATGTACTCGTATCCTCCTGGCGAAGCCTTATGCAATTTTCCCACCATATCGAGTCCCCATTGGGCAAACGGCCAAGACAATGGTATTGGCATCAGCTCTGCTGCCGGAGAGTGGGGTTTTGCGGCAAATCTTTGGCACGCGTCGCAGGTTCGTACTATCTCTTTTGCGTCCTCAATTGTTGACAACCAGTAAAATCCTGCTCGAAAAACTTTGGCTGCAATAGCTCGACTGCTTGCGTGGTGACCACATATTCCTTCGTGTACGTCCTTTAGGATGATTCTTCCTTCTTCGGGTGTCACACACCTCTGCAGCACGCCCGAAATACTTCGTTTGTATAGCTCCCCTTTGACCACTGTGAAGGCTTTGGATCATCGAATAACTCGCCTTGCTTCAACTGGATCTTCGGGTATTTCTTTCCTTAGGATATACGATATGTACGCTTGCATCCATGGAACTTCTACCATCATCACCAGCTCATGGTCCTCTTCTTCATCTGGAACTTCTTTGAGAGGCACCGAAGCTTTCTCCTCCCTCGTTTTCTTCTGCGCCTTCTTTGGCTTTGTGGATCTCTCAGCTATTTCTTCCCAAAACACTCCTGGTGGTATCGCAAGGCACTGCGACCCGATGTTTGCGAGAACGTCGGCTTCATCATTGCTTAGCCTGCTGATGTGATTTACTTCGCATCCATCAAACAGCTTCTCGAGTTCATTGTATACCTCCTTGTATGCCACCATATTGTCGTTGACTGCATCACATTGGTTCATGACCTGCTGAGCTACCAATTGTGAGTCGCCGAAGATTTTTAGTCGAGTTGCACCACAAGCTTTCGCCATCTTCATCCCGTGTATAAGGGCTTCATATTCTGCTTCATTGTTAGATGCGTTCGGGAACGTCATCCGCAGGACATACTTTAATTTGTCGCCTTCAGGTGATATGAGTATCACCCCTGCACCAACTCCTTCTACTCTCTTGGATCCATCGAAGTTCATGGTCCAGGTTCTCGATAAATCTGGGGGTCCTGTATTTTGTAGTTCCATCCACTCTGCAATGAAATCTGGCAAAATTTGCGACTTGATTGCTTTTCTTTTTTCATACGTGATGTCCCGAGGAGAGAGTTCTATTCCCCAAAGGGAGACACGTCCTGTGGCTTCTGGATTGTTCAGTATATGCGATAGAGGTGCTTCATTGACCACTATGATCGGGTGTGCCAAAAAATAGTGGCGCAATTTTCTTGCTGTCGTGAATACTCCATATGCTAATTTCTAGTACTGGGAGTACCGCTGTTTTGAAGGAGATAAGACTTCACTAATAAAATATACCGGCCTTTGTACTCCATGGAGTTTTCCTTCTTCTTCTCTTTCAATGACTAGCACCGTGCTAACCACCTGGGGTGTGGCTGCGATGTATAGCAGGAGAGGTTCCTTCTCTTTCGGCGCCACCAGGATGGGTGGTGTCGAAATTGTATGCTTCAAATCCTCGAAGGCTCTATCAGCCTCTTCGTTCCACTGGAATTTCTCCCCTTGCTTGATTAGAGCATAGAACGGTAATGCTTTTTCTCCCAGCCTGGCGACAAATCTGCTTAAAGCTGCAACTCGCCCCGTTAGCTGTTGTATTTCTTTCAACTTTGTTGGCTTCCTCATTGTTACGATAGCTTGTATTTTATCGGGATTTGCTTCAATCCCTCTTGCTGAAACTAGAAATCCAAGAAGTTCTCCTGCTGGGACGCCGAAGGAACACTTCGTTGGGTTCAATTTGAGGCAGAATTTATCGAGGTTGTCGAAAGTTTCCTTCAAATCCTCGATTAGCGTTGCCCCCTTCTTTGATGTTATGACGACATCATCGATATACACTTGTACGTTTTTCCCAATCTGTGTCGCCAAACACTTCTGCATCATCCTCTGGTAAGTTGCTCCCGCGTTTTTCAGACCAAAGGGCATTGTTCTATAGCAAAACACGCCGTAAGGTGTGATGAACGCTGTTTTGACTTCACCTTCTTCTTTAAATCTGATCTGGTTATAACCAGAATATGCATCCAAGAAGGAAAGACGTTCACATCCTGCCGTGGAGTCGATAATTTGGTCGATCCTCGGGAGGGGAAAGTGATCCTTTGGACAATGTTTGTTGAGACACGTAAAGTCGACGCACATGCGAAGGACTTTAGTGTTTTTCTTCGGCACCAACACTGGGTTTGGTACCCATGTGGCCTCTGTATGCAGCTCTTTTATAAAACTAGCTTCTCGTAGTCGATCTATTTCTGACAGCATAGCTTTGCGGTTTGGCTCCGAAAAACGCCGCAAAGGTTGTTTGATTGGTCTTGCTAGTGGATCCAAATTTAGGTGGTGCTCGGCAAGTTCCCTGGGTACTCCTGGCATGTCAGCTAGACACCATGCGAAGATTTTCCAGTTCTCACGGAGGAACTCGACGAGCGCGCTTTCCTATGCGAGGTCCATGTCGTTTGCGATGGATGTCGTCTTTTTCGGGTCTGTCGGGTGAATCTGCACCTCCTTAGAATTTTTCTCAGTGTTGAAAGTCGATTCTTTATTTGGCCTTCCAACATCTGGTAGCACGTCGTAGTCAGTCGTGAGTCTTGATGCCATATACTCTGCTTGCATCCCGAAAGTTTCTGACAGTCGATGAAAATCCTTATCACACTTATCGGCTAGGGCAAAGCTTCCTTTGACTGTGATTGGTCCCTTAGGTCCAGGCATTCTCCACAACAGGTACGTGTAATATGGTACCGCCATAAACCTAGCGTATGCTGGTCGTCCCAACAAAGCGTGATACTGTGATGGGAAATCTACGACTTCAAACTCCAGCCTCTCAATTCTGTAGTTTTCTCGGGTCCCAAACTGAACATCGAGATTAATCTTCCCCAACGGGTAACTTGGCTTCTCTGGTGTGATACCGTGGAACCTCGTGTCTGTTGGTTTCAGGTTTGCTAAGGATATGTTCATCTTCCTTAATGTATCTGCATACATAAGGTTTAAACTACTGCCGCCGTCTATGAACACTCGAGATATGTCAAATCCTGCAATTACTGCTGGTAAGATGAGTGCTGATTGCCCTGGTCGAGGAACTTGTTGTGGATGATCCGCGATTGTGAAGCCAATATCTTGTCCTGACCAATTAAGATACTCGACTGTTGGTGGGGGCATCTTCTCTGCCATGAACACCTATCGCGAGATTACTTTCTGAGCTCTATTGGATGGCCTGCCTTTCTGAATCATCGAGACCGCTCCGTTGGAATTTGGATCTACATAAGGCGGTGGTGCAGGTGCTGCCGCAATTCTGAGCTGGTGTCGATTGTCGTCCGTAATTGCGGGAGGGGGTGTGACATAGGCATCCCAAATGGGCCTGCCGAAGATAGTACCCGGGGTTTACTGAAGGCCCACTACCCGAAGAATAAGAAGATTCGGAAGCCCAAGATATTATTAAGGAAAGCTAGAGTTGTAATAGGAAGTGTTATTTGTAATCTTGCGGGATGAGTTAGAGACCTTCCCGGACTCTGTAACTTGTACAACACGAATCCCTCGGCTCCGCCTCCTATATAAGGGGGAGTCAAGGGACGAAGAAATCATCGAATCATTGTCTCTCAAACCCTAGTTTTCATAATCGTCGAGTACTTTTCGGCTGAAACCTTCGAGATCTACTTGCCCTCTACTTATAACTAAACCCTAGTCTACAACCCGTAGGCATTGACAGGTTAATACCTTGTCAATTGGCGCCGTCTGTGGGAACTAGAGGCGTCAAGGATCTGATCTCGATGGCACGTTCAAAATCGTCGACTTCGTCAACCGCAAGCAACGCAATGGATCGAGGTAAACAGATCGCTACTGGTCCTGTCGATTTTGTTCCTCACCCACCCTCCCGTTTGGATGCATATGCGTATCTGGAGGAGCCTATGGAGATGACGTTCGGAAGGTTTCACTTTCGCGTCGAGAAAGAAGGATCGTATCGTGTCGAAATTCCGATTTCGTCGGGATCGTCGGCGGTCGATTTCGATTTTTTCAAGCTATACATTGTCAACCGAATCAGGAGAAGAAGAAACTTCGTCGTCACGCTTCATCAGCACCAGGGCAAGAGAAAAACTCGCCAAGATCTTCAGCGACATGTCGTTTGAGTCATCTGCGGACTCATATATAAGCGATGGCTCAAGCAGTGTCGATAGCTACAACTTCATCGACAAATCCATTACAGTGGGCAAGGTCTTCGCCAATCTTAATGATGGTGTCACCAAACCCAACATAGATCTGAATACAAAGTATCATCAGATTTATGTCATCGGAGAGCCAAGCCATGACCAGGAGGAAACATCTGAGGCTTTCGACGATTTGGGAAATCCATACGTTGATCCCTCTGATTTGCGGCGAGGTCTAGGCAATAAATATATCGGGCCACAGCCGCGAGACAGAGTCCGACTCCCGCAAGCAGCATGGGATAGAGCCGCAAGGGCTATGGATGGCTCAGAGCCAATGGCTACCACAGCCACACCAGAAGAATTACAAGCATATCAATATAGGCTCGCATGAGCTGCAAGAGAATTGGAAAAACAGACAGCTGAGCTAAACAGAAGAAAGGAGGCAGCCTCTGCATCAAGTAGGCGAAGGGCAGAGCTGAGTCGACAATCTAGAACTTCGGGTGATAGCCATAGAGAAGCTCGGAACAGAGCAAGATCAAGGTTACAAAACGTACCTGAAGGAGAAAGAGAGCACTTGGTGCAAAACCTCGACATGTCTTTTATGTCGATAGACACGAGAGGGAACATCATATCCAAGACACCAGAAGCTGGGTATATGGCGACACAAGCTTTCATCCTTACATCCAAACCACCCCCAGGAGATCCAAGGGAGGCATTGTACAACATGGCAATGGCAGGAGTTGGAGCCATGGGGACAGCGTTTGTAACAACACCTCCCGAAGGAACAACAAGGCAAAATAGTCCACGACATGCGGCAGCAACAGTAGCAGCTCCCGAAGGACCAAGTGGGACAAGGGACACGGCAGCACAAGCAAGGGTCGATAGAGCGCGACAAATCAGGAGGGAACATCGGCAGTCCCCAGAATTAAAAGACGAGGATATGTGTGGCTTGCCGTGCTTCACGAGGAGAGTGCGAAAAACTCGAGTCCCTTCGGGATTCAAGTTACCTGATAATTTCAAAAAATTCGACGGCCTTCAAGATCCAGAGGATTGGCTAGTTGATTATCTCGAGACGGTGAAACTTACAGGAGGAACCAGAGCAACAGCTATGCAAAGCATCCAGGTGCATTTGAGTAGAGCCGCACGATCTTGGATAAAGAAACTTCCTCCAGGATCCATCGACAGCTGGGAAAGCTTCGAGGACGTGTTCGTCAAGAACTTCCGGTCCACATGCAAGAAACCTGCGTCATTAGAGGAGTTGAGAGCGTGCCGACAAAAGCCAGACGAGCCAATGAGAAAATATATCCAAAGGTGGAACATCATAAAAAACTCGGCAGAAAATATATCTGACGAGAGAGCGATAGATGCGTTTGTCGCAGGGATCAGGCGTGGAGATTTTGTCGAGGATTTGGGGAGAACCAATCCAAAGACAGTATCTGCTTTAATGGAAATAGCAAACAGGTGGGCAGATGGAGAAGATGCTGTTCACAACAAACGGCATAGGTCGCCAGAGGAAGATCGCGGTCGAAACTATCAACCAAGGCGACGATTTCCTCGGCAGTACCCAAGTTACGACGCTCCAGGTCAAATTTCGGCAGGCTTCCGAGCAAACACCGGAGGAAACAACAGAGATGATTACCAGAGAAGCAATGAGCAACGAGGCGACAATAGAGATGACTCTCGAAACAATAGGCAAAATAGTGGGCCAAGGTTCCAGAGGCCTTTCGTGTCTCCCGAAGAAATGATGAACGGGCCGTGTCAGATGCACTTCTTCCTCGACAGCAACGGAAAAAAACAGTCAGGACATCTGCAGAAAGATTGTCGCAATTTCCAGGCAATGTTAAGGTGGGCAGAGCATGCTAATGCTCGGGCAGCACAGAGAAATCCTCGAGAACCCAGGAGTGAGATTCACTTGCCACCCCCTCCCGCGATTACAGACGACAATCGACATCAGCTCAGAATAGCGGCAGCACCTCCACCGCCGCCCTACGTTGATCCTAACTCTAACGGAGCGGTCTCGATGATTCAGAAAGGAAGGCCATCCAATAGAGCTCAGAAAGTAATTTCGCGGCAAGTGTTCATGGCAGAAAAAATGCCTCCACCAACAATTGAGTACCTTAATTGGTCAGGGCAAGATATTGGTTTCACCATAGCAGATCATCCACAGCAAGTTCCTCGACCAGGGCAGTCAGCACTTATCCTACCAGCAGTCATCGCAGGGTTCGACGTCTCTCGCGTGTTCATAGACGGCGGCAGCAGCTTAAACCTTATGTATGCAGATACACTAAGGAAGATGAATATATCCCTAGCAAACCTGAAACCAACGGACACGAGGTTCCATGGTATCACACCGGAGAAGCCAAGTTATCCGCTGGGGAAGATCAATCTCGACGTTCAGTTTGGGACTCGAGAAAATTACAGAATCGAGAAGTTGGAGTTTGAAGTCGTAGATTTTCCGTCACAGTACCACGCTCAGCTGGGACGACCAGCATATGCTAGATTTATGGTGGTACCACATTACACGTACCTGCTGTGGAGGATGCCTGGACCTAAGGGACCAATTACAGTCAAAGGAAGCTTTGCTTTAGCCGATAAATGTGACAAGGATTTTCATCGGATATCAGAAACTTTCGGGATGGAAGCTGAGTATGCGGCGTCAAGACTTATGACTGACTACGACGTGCTGCCAAACGTTGGAAGCCCAAATAAAGAATCAACTTTCAATACTGAGAAAAATTCTAAGGAAGTGCAGATTCACCCGACAGACCCGAAAAAGACGACGTCCATCGCAAACGACATGGACCTCGCATAGGAAAGCGCGCTCATCGAGTTCCTCCGTGAGAACTGGAAAATCTTCGCATGGTGTCCAGCTGACATGCCAGGAGTACCCAGGGAACTTGCCGAGCACCACCTAAACTTGGATCCACTAGCGAGACCAATCAAACAACCTTTGCGACGTTTTTTGGAACCAAATCGCAAGGATATGCTGTCAGAAATAGATCGACTAAGAGAAGCTGGTTTTATCAAGGAGCTGCATACAAAGGCCACATGGGTAGCTAACCCAGTGTTGGTGCCGAAGAAAAACACTAAGGTCCTTCGCATGTGCGTTGACTTTACGTGTCTCAACAAACATTGTCCAAAGGATCACTTTCCCCTCCCGAGGATCGATCAAATTATCGACTCCACGGCAGGATGTGAACGTCTTTCCTTTTTGGACGTATATTCTGGTTATAACCAGATCAGATTAAAAGAAGAAGATGAAGTAAAAACAGCGTTCATCACACCTTACGGTGTGTTTTGCTACAGAACAATGCCCTTTGGTCTGAAAAACGCGGGAGCAACATATCAGAGGATGATGCAGAAGTGTTTGGCGACACAGATTGGGAAAAATGTGCAAGTATACATCGACGATGTCATCATAACATCAAAAAAGGGGGCGACGCTGATCGAGGATCTCAAGGAAACCTTTGACAATCTCGACAAATTCTGCCTCAAACTGAACCCGACAAAGTGCTCCTTCGGCGTCCCAGCAGGAGAACTTCTTGGGTTTCTAGTTTCAGCAAGAGGGATTGAAGCAAATCCCGACAAAATACAAGCTATCGTAACAATGAGGAAGCCAACAAAGTTGAAAGAAATACAGCAACTGACTGGGCGAGTCGCAGCTTTGAGCAGATTCGTCGGCAGACTGGGAGAAAAAGCGTTACCGTTCTACGCTTTGATAAAGCAAGGGGAGAAATTCCAGTGGAACGAAGAAGCCGATAGAGCTTTTGAGGATCTGAAACGCACAATTTCGACACCACCAATCTTGGTGGCGCCGAAGGAAAAGGAACCTCTCCTGATGTACATTGCAGCCACACCCCAAGTGGTTAGAACGGTGCTAGTTGTCGAAAGAGAGGAAGAAGGAAAACTTCATGGAGTGCAAAGGCCGATATATTTCATCAGTGAAGTTTTATCGCCTTCCAAACAGCGGTACCCGCAGTACCAGAAACTAGCATATGGAGTAATTGCAACGGAAAGAAAGTTGCGCCACTATTTTTCGGCACACCCGATAATAGTAGTCAATGAAGCACCTCTTTCAAATATACTGAACAATTCAGAAGGTACAGGGCATGTCTCCCTTTGGGGAATAGAACTCTCCCCTCGGGACATCACGTATGAAAAAAGAAAGGCAATCAAGTCACAAGTTTTGCCAGATTTCATTGCAGAGTGGATGGAGCTGCAAAACACGGGACCCCCAGATTTATCGAGAACTTGGACCATGAACTTCGATGGATCCAAGAGAGTAGAGGGAGCTGGCGCAGGAGTAATACTTATATCACCTGAAGGCGACAAGTTAAAATACGTCCTACGGATGACGTTCCCAAACGCATCCAACAATGAAGCAGAATATGAAGCCCTCATACACGGGATGAAGATGGCGAAAGCTTGCGGTGCAACTCGACTAAAAATCTTTGGCGACTCACAATTGGTGGCTCAGCAAGTTATGAACCAATGTGATGCAGTCAATAACAGCATGATAGCATATAAGGAGGTGTACAACGAGCTTGAGAAGCTGTTCGATGGATGTAAGGTAAATCACATCAGTAGATTAAGCAATGATGAAGCCGACGTTCTCGCAAACATCGGGTCGCAGTGCCTCCCAATCCCGCCAGGTGTATTTTGGGAAGAAATAGCGGAGAGATCCACGAAGCCGAAAAAGGTGCAGAAAAAAGCAAAGGAAGAAAAAACTTCGGCGCCCCTCAAGGAAGCCGTGGAGGACGAAGAGGACCAAGAGCTTGTGATGATGGTAGAAGTTCCTTGGATGCAAGCGTACATATCATATATACTCAGGAAAGAAATACCCGACGATCCAGTTGAGGCAAGGCGAGTTATTCGACGATCCAAAGCTTTCACAGTGGTCAAAGGGGAGTTATACAAGCGAAGTATTTCAGGCGTCCTGCAAAGGTGCGTCACACCCGAGGAAGGAAGGATAATCCTAAAGGATGTGCACGAAGGAATATGTGGCCACCACGCGAGCAGTCGAGCTATTGCAGCCAAGGTTTTTCGGGCAGGATTTTATTGGTTGACAGCAATCGAGGATGCCAAAGAAATAGTACGAACCTGTGACGCGTGTCAGAGATTTGCCGCAAAACCTCACTCTCTGGCGGCAGAACTGATGCCAATACCATTGTCGTGGACCTTTGCTCAATGGGGACTCGATATGGTGGGCAAACTACACAAAGCTTCGCCTGGAGGCTATGAGTACCTGCTGGTCGCTGTCGACAAATTCACTAAGTGGGTAGAAGCGAAGCCAATAAATTCACCAGATGCAGCGTCGGGAATAAAGTTTGTGAAAGGCCTCGTTTTTTGGTTTGGAGTGCCTCACAGCATTGTCACAGACAACGGTACAAACTTTACGTCCAAGGAATTCAAGGAGTACTGTGCAGAAGTAGGCATTAAATTGCACTTTGAGTCAGTTGGGCACCCGCAAACCAATGGCCAAGTCGAGAAAGCCAATGGTATCATCTGCAACGGCATCAAAAAGCGCCTGCTAGGACCGCTTGAAAAAGCTCGACATACCTGGCCAGAGGAATTGCCAAGTGTTTTGTGGAGCATCCGAACAACACCAAATACGGTGACACAAGAAACTCCATTTTTTCTCGTCCACGGAGCCGAAGCAGTATTACCAATTGAAATAGAGCATGATTCTCCAAGAGTAACAGAGTATGACGAAGAAACATCACGAAAAGCTCGGGAGGATGATACGGACGCACTCGATGAAGCTCGAGACGAAGTACTTTCACGAGTTACCAAATACCAGCAGGACCTCAAAAACTACCACAGTCAACGGTTAAGGCCAAGATCTTTCTAGGTCGGAGATTTGGTCTTACGGTTAAATCAAAAAAGTACTGAAAAGCTCGAATCACCATGGCTAGGCCCTTACGTCGTCACGGAAGTCATCGACGGAGGAGCATACAAGATCAAGGACAAGAAGACGGGGGCTCCCGAGAAAAATCCCTGGAACGTGGCGCAGCTCAGGCGTTTTTACGCCTAGAGTCGAAATATAGTCCTTCCTTGTGAAAATACAATGTACT
This sequence comes from Lolium perenne, assembly GCF_019359855.2. NCBI lineage: Eukaryota > Viridiplantae > Streptophyta > Magnoliopsida > Poales > Poaceae > Lolium > Lolium perenne. The sequence goes on from NC_067249.2 coordinate 81,298,089, forward strand.
GAAACGCCCGTGAGTTTTCAGACGCGCTCTTTTCCTTTTCGGGGCACCGAGTGGGGCCGGAAAGGTTTTTAATGAGGCGGGCTCGCGGTGCTGCAATATAATAAAGATAGTGGAGATATACTTCTTATTCTTCGACACGCTCGGGGGCTCAACGCCTTCAAGTTACAAAATACATACAATATAGATAAACTAGATATTTCTCCTTGGTATAATAATACCTCGCCAAATATAACATCGGAAGCTAACAATTATAAATATAGTATACTCGTCAAAATCTTATTGCTTTGGTCTGAAAACCTCGCAACAAAAATATAGAACTTCGACACCAAGACACTCGGGGGCTTGTAACCCATCGATGGAAAAATAAATATATCTTCTTACGACAAGAGGAAAAATCTTCGAGATAGCAAAACAGTATAAACTCCAGCCAGAGGCTCGGGAGCTCCAACAATATAGGCCACTTTACAATATAAACAAATTTTTTCGGAACAAAAAGAGATCAAAAAAAAAATACAGACATAATCTCTCGCAATATAGTACAGCTCAATCAAGGCCTAAGATACTATCTATGGATAAACCTCTGGTTGTTTTGTGTTCAGCATAGGTCCCCTTGACGAAGAATTCTGAATCCATCCGAAGAAGTTCGTCCATCATCGACTCGGCCACAAGAGTCACCATGTCATTGATTGTGTCAATGTCATTTTTTCGCCGCGATTTCTTGGCCAAGCAATCAGCAACAATCTTCGTCTGTCAAATGTTTATCATAATCATGGCAAACCTTGCTCCAGCAGCCAATTGAGCTCGCACAAAATTATGAATGCGAGGGGCGTCTCTAAACTTCTCCAGTAGTCCAGGAAGAGTTTTTGGAGCCTCATCTCGAGGAAATAAAGTCTTGTAAACAAGGGTTAAGGTTCTCGTGCAAAAATAGAGAAATTCGCGCACCTGGCAAGCACGATCTTGGAATCTGACAATTTGCTGGGTCCGTTCAGGGGTGGCCCAGAACAGACAGCCATGGTTAAGAGAAAGATTGACGAGGAGATTTGTTCTGACATTCACTCTTTCATCTTCAGCGGCAGCGTCAAGAACATAGCCTATTAAGCGACAAGGCAAGAAATTTAAGGGGAGGCACAGTAAAACAAGAAAGAAGCAGTATGAGGTTGGAAAAACATACCTAGCATATCCGTGCTAGCTTCAGACATTAGCTCGAGCATGCTATTTTCTCGAGCAGTGGCCTTTTCAGCTTCCGACACAGCAGCATCCTTGGCAGCTATGGCCTCTTTGGCTTGTTGGAGAGCAATTTTCTCTCTTTCAGATGCTTTTCAAGATTGTTCCATCATTGCCAGAGTTTGCTTTTTCATGGATTGAAGTTGTTGTCGAAGTTCTTGCAAATCTTGCGACAAATGTCTGCTTGCAGAACCTTCGATGAGGTTATTATCGACTAGCGTTTTCTTCGAGAAGGAAGAAGCAGGCGAAGTATCGGCAGAACAAGGGTCGGCGGAGTAATTATCGAATATTAACTGGAAAAGAAAGTCTCAGGATCAATGATAGTGCAAGATAGAATTTCATTGATCTTCAGGAAATTTACATGGATATTATAGAAGAAGGTTCTCCAAAAGGACTACCAAGATAATTGTCGCCAAAGCTAATATGGCGACAATAACAAAAGAAACAGAGAAAGCAAAAGAAGAGGCATTCAACTAGACCTCCGGCCTTGATGAGCTGGGAGTTGCAGATGGCTTGATCCCGAGATAGGCCAGGATTTTCTTCGTGTTGGGCTTCGCTGCCTTGATCAACGACCGCCATTTTGTTTGCTCTATCTGCTCGGTGTCGCCAACTTTCATCCAGTCAACAGTTTGTTGGCTGTCAGCGACCAAGGCAATAGTGCTCTCGATAGCAATCTTCATATTCTCCTGGCGCATCTTCAGTCCAAGATCCTCCGGGGGATTGAAGTCCTTGGCAAGGGCAAGGAAAGTCTTAGGTTCCTCTTTCTTCGGGAAGAAGTAGGGGAACAGCCTTGATAATCCTGCGTCAGCATGCTCCATGCCTTCGCGAACCTCGGTCCCATGAAACTCCAGGAAAGAAAGTGCGTCAAGGAGAGGATCATCGTCGGGATCCTCAAGCTCAAATTCTTGGTTTGTTTTACCTGCCGCAGAAAATATATGATTGGTCGACAGTAAGCAAGGAAAAGCAAGCCTAAGAAAGATAGAAGGGATCGACAAAGTTACCAAGGAAGCGTTGATTCTGTGTGTTCAAGCGCTTGATGATCGCCTGTTCACGAGTAGCCTGGGCGGCCTTGTGCTCGTTCAAAGCAGTTTCAGCGTCATCAAGTCTTTTTTGCAGATCTTCGACACTAGCAGCTTTTGCCTTGGCCTTCTCAGCCTCTGCTTTAGCTTGGCCAACATCAAGTTCAGCTTTCTTGCGAGCCGTTTCACTTTGCTCCAGTTTCTGAGCAAGAGTGTCGACAAGCTTGTTGGCTTCTGCAAGTTTCTCTGCCAAAATAGTAAAGAATCGTCAAAATTGCGACAAAATAGGAGCAAGAAGCTATAACCAAGGGTCATTAAAAAGTTACTACCTTCAGTCTTGCTGGCATATTCACGGTACCCAATGAATTGGGCACCGATACGAACAAGCTCTTTGATCATAGGCTGTCAAAGAAGGACAAAGAAAGAAAACGTCGGTATGGGAAAAATATGAAGGCATGAAAAAGCAAACAGAGGAAATATAGATAATGACAAGAAAATCAAGAACTTACATCATCCAAGAGAGAATTAGAGGAGCTACCCAATTGGAGGGTAGGCTCCGGGATTGTTTCCACCCTTGTCGTTTTTGGTGAAGGGACAAGAGGGCTCGACGGAGGAGTGCGAGCGCCGACATTTTGTTGAGGAGGCGAGGATTCCTCTCCTTCAACTGGCGTCTCCGAAACAATCAAAGTATGTGACGTACTCGTACGAGCAGCCACATTAAGAGTTGGTACTTCTTCCTCATCATCACTGCGATTAAAAGTCGACAGCATAAAAAGCAAGATAGATAAAAAATTCCAAGTACAAAAAATAAGGGGAAATAAAAGTGACTTACGAGCTGACGAGGGATTCAAGATATGGATCATAAGTTGCCTTCTGACGTGAAGGACCAATTTCTTCGGCTTTTGAGGTGCCGGAATCTTCGGCATCATTCCTTTTCCTCTTGTTCCTTGGAGAAACAGCAGGAGGAGGAGATTGTGCCGATGCAGTGCCTTCGGAGGCAGCCTCCTTTTCAGAAGATCCCGCAGATTTTCGAGAATCCACGGGTTCATTCACAAAGGAGGGGGCATCTTGGTTGTCATCAGTGACAACGACCCTTTCCTCGACTTCTCCACCTTCAGGAAGAGGAGGAAGCGAGACAAGATTTGGATGGTTCTGTACAAAAAAACAGGGGAAGATATCAGAAAAGGAGTTACAAAAAAGATAGCAAAGCAATAACAAATCAATCGACAAAGGTTACCATGGGAAGTGGATTGGCGGCACTGAATGGTTTTACACGGCAAGAAGAAGGGACAGGATCTTTTTTGCTGAGAGACGAGATTTTTCGGACAAGCTTTTCTAAGTCCTTGACCTCTAAATCCGCTGACAACCGATCTGCGTCCTTGTCACCAGCATATTTCCAGAGAGGGTATTTGCGAGCCTGAAGCGGCTGCACTCTAGTCCTAAGAAAATATGCCGTGATTTGGATACCTGACAACTCTTTGCCGCGAGTATTTTGCAACTCATGGATGCGAGTCATCAGGGCTTCTGTCGCTATTTTTTCTTCTTCGGTAGCCTCTGCGTCCCAGGAGCGGCGGCGAAGGATTTTCTCGGCACCATCGAAGGGAGGGATGTTGTCTTCAGCACATCCATGGTTTTCTTCCTGAATGTACAACCACTTCTTGCGCCACCCCTGGACTGAGTCAGGAAGTTTGACGTCGAAGTAATCGACGGTGGGGCGAACAGAAATAACAACGCCGCCTATATTATAGGCGACGTTGGGAGAGCCATTACGGCGACAAAAGAAAATGCGCTTCCATAGCGCCCAGTTAGGCTGGACGCCAAGGAAGGCCTCGCAGAGGGTGATAAAAATGGAGATATGGAGGATGGAATTGGGCGTGAGGTGGTGAAGTTGCAGACCGTAAATAAAGAGCAGTCCGCGGAGAAAAGGATGATTGGGGGCGGAAAGACCGCGGATGAGGTGGTCGACAAAACTTACCCGATACCCCATTGGAGGGGTTGGGTAGCTTTCCTCACTAGGGAAGCTCAGCGCTTTGGGCTTCTTGCTGATCCCCAGCTTCTTCAGCAGATTGATGTCCTGGGTGGAAATCTTGGACCTTTCCCACTCCGCGGTTCCTAGATCCACGGCGGCCATTGATGATTCCGGCATGCTGTGCCTAGTCAAACGACGCAGTGGCATCAACAATGGCGCAGGAATGCAGTTTGGAGAAGATGAGCTTAGGGAATTGTGGAGCGCAGGAGGTTTTGCATAGGAGAGCACAAGAACGGCGCGAGCGGAAGTGCTCGAGGAAGAAGAAAGGAGATCTTATATAGAGGTGCGGCGAAGCGGCGGACCGTTGGATGGGAAGAGTGCGCGGTAGATGATAGGCACGTGGAAACAAGGGTAAACAAGTATTTTAACATTGGAGAAATTACGGTACGTGCGCCAGAAAAAGCGGAGGACGTGTGTCCCCCACTTGCACGACGTGTCAAGATAGTGGATAAATTGGGCTCGCAAGGCAGCGGGAGAAGAATTCTCGCGATTTTTTACTGGCAATCGTGGCTATCGTCAGCAATAACGTCACCTTGATAGAAGGAAAAGTTCGCCTTAACATCTTCATAAGAGGCGACATGGAAAAATAATGCTGAGCCTTTGATCAAATACAAGTTTTTGATCAAATGCTCGGGGGCTACTTTGGAAAAAAGAAAAAGAAAGACAACATAGAAATGGCGTGAGCCTATGATCAAATACAAATATTTGTTCATAGCCTCGGGGGCTACTCCCATCGGGAGCGCAGTTCGCGCACCCGAGCGATTGTAAAACTTCGGGAGAGGAAAAAAATATAGCGGCATAAGGCGTGGAGCCTACAACCAAGCACAAGTCCTTGGCTGTAGCCTCGGGGGCTACTCCCATCGGGAACGCTGTTCGCGTGCCCGATGAAATTATAAAAAAGAGAAAGAAAGAATGAAAAGAAGAAAGATAGAAGAGCAAAAGAGTATATTTTGAGTTATAAATAACTCTACATATACTCCCATCGGGAGAGCAATATAAGTCATCTTTGACTCGATAAAATGTGCCATTCCAACAGCCGAATAAGCACTCGAATATATATTCTCAGAACGCCAAAGTTGCGATCAATTTCTGAATGCCGCAAATTTGCGAAGGTAAGACCCCAGATCCGTTCTGTGTGGCGTGGCGCCGTCTCTGACGTCGGTTTGCTACTTTTATCCGTATCAACAGATACGAAGAAAAATCCTAACGGACGCGTTAGGTACCCGATAAATTTTACTGGGACTCGACAGAATGGTAAGACCTTAAGCGGCACCTGTCGAAGTTTACACCAGTATCCCGAGATCATGTCCAGGGACGTGATCTTGAAGTAGGTTTTTGCGGATTGCCACTAGAGCAGTTAACTAGTACCTGATCCGTCAGATGAACTAGCCCCAACTACCATTATCCCTGCACAATATAGAAGTTTACGTGAAGAAATATAGAAAAGTTAAAGTTGTCGAATAAAAATAAACAGTGGAGATTTTCCCTGACTCTATGATTCAAGCAAAATCTCGGGGGCTACTGACATAGGCCAAATGGGCCTGCCGAAGATAGTACCCGGGGTTTACTGAAGGCCCACTACCCGAAGAATAAGAAGATTCAGAAGCCCAAGATATTATTAAGGAAAGCTAGAGTTGTAATAGGAAGTGTTATTTGTAATCTTGCGGGATGAATTAGAGACCTTCCCGGACTCTGTAACTTGTACAACACGAATCCCTCGGCTCCGCCTCCTATATAAGGGGGAGTCGAGGGACGAAGAAACCATCGAATCATTATCTCTCAAACCCTAGTTTTCATAATCGTCGAGTACTTTTCGGCTGAAACCTTCGAGATCTACTTGCCCTCTACTTCCAACTAAACCCTAGTCTACAACCCGTAGGCATTGACAAGTTAATACCTTGTCAGGGTGGTAGGTGAATCTCACTCCTGGGTTCTCGAGGATTTCTATGTGCTGCCTGAGCATTGGCATGCCCTGCCCACCTTAGCATTGCCTGGAAATTTCGACAATCCTTCTGCAGATGTCCTGACTGTCTTTTTCCGTTGCTATCGAGGAAAAAATGCATCTGACACGGCCCGTTAATCATCTCTTCGGGAGACACGAAAGGCCTCTGGAATCTTGGCCCGCTATTTTGCCTATTATTTCGAGAGTCATCTCTATTGTCGCCTCGTTGCTCATTGCTTCTCTGGTAATCATCTCTGTTGTTTCCTCCGGCGCTTGCTCGGAAGCCAGCCGAGATTTGTCCTGGAGCATCATAGCTCGAGTACTGTCAAGGAAATCGTCGCCTTGGTTGATAATTTCGACCGCGGTCTTCCTCTGGCGACCTATGCCGTTTGTTGTGAACAACATCTTCTCCATCTGCCCATCTGTTTGCTATTTCCATTAGTGCGGATACTGTCTTTGGATTGGTCCTCCCCAAGTCCTCGACAAAATCTCCACGCCTGATTCCTGCGACGAACGCATCTATTGCTCTCTCGTCAGATATGTTTTCTGCCGAGTTTTTGATGATATTCCACCTTTGGATATACTTTCTCATTGGCTCGTCTGGCTTTTGTCGGCACGCCCTCAGTTCCTCTAATGACGTAGGTTTTTTGCATGTGGACTGGAAGTTCTTGATGAACACGTCCTCGAAGCTATCCCAGCTGTCGATAGATCCTGGAGGAAGTTTCTTTATCCAAGATCGCGCGGCTCCACTCAAATGCACTTGGATGCTTTGCATAGCTGTTGCTTTGGTTCCTCCTGTGAGCTTCACTGTCTCGAGATAATCAACTAGCCAATCCTCTGGATCTTGAAGGCCGTCGAATTTCTTGAAGTTATCAGGCCACTTGAATCCCGAAGGGACTCGAGTTTTTCGGACTCTTCTCGTGAAGCATGGTAGGCCGCACATATCCTCGTCGTTTAGCTCTGGGGAATGCCGATGTTCCCTTCTGCTTTGTCGCGCTCTGTCGACCCTTGCTTGTGCTGCCGTGTCCCTTGCTCCACTTGGTCCTTCGGGAGCTACTGTTGTTGCTGCCGTAGGTTGATACGTCCAATTTGCATCACTATTTTATATCATAATTTGCTGTTATTCATTGATATATTTCATATTGGGACACATTACTTATGTTATTTCATCTATTTTGCATGTTTCATCGTTATTGGAGGATCGAACACCGGAGCCAGGATTCTGCTGGAAAAAGCACCGTCAGAACGCAATATTTCGGAAGATCAACTCTGGAAGGAAATTATACCAAAAATCCTATTTTTCAAGATGACGAAGGAAGCCAGAAGGAGGAGCCAGGAGCAGCCAGGGTGGGCCCACACCCTAGGGCGGCGCGGCCCAGGCCTTGGCCGCGCCGGCCTGTGGTGTGGAGGGCCCACGACCCCTTTCGCCTCCTTTTCTTCGCCAAACCCTTCGTCCCGAAGAACTAAGCCACAGAGGGTACCTCGCGAAGAGTTACAGCCGCCTCTGCGGGGCGGAGAATACCAGAGAGAAAAGAGCTCTCCGGCGGGCAGGAATCCGCCGGGGAAATTCCCTCCGGGAGGGGGAAATCGACGCCATCGTCACCGTCATCGAGCTGGACATCATCGCCATCACCATCACCATCATCTCCACCATCAACATCGCCGTCATCACCGCTGGACACCGTCACCGCCATAGCAATTTGGGTTTGATCTTGATTGTTTGATAGGGGAAACTCTCCCGGTATCGATTTCTACTTGTTGTTGATGCTATTGAGTGAAACCATTGAACCAAGTTTATGTTCAGATTGTTATTCATCATCATATCACCTCTGATCATGTTCCGTATGATGTCTCGTGAGTAGTTCGTTTAGTTCTTGAGGACATGGGTGAAGTCTAAATGTTAGTAGTGAACTATGGTTGAGTAATATTCAATGGTGTGATATTTAAGTTGTGGTGTTATTCTTCTAGTGGTGTCATGTGAACGTCGACTACATGACACTTCACCATTTATGGGCCTAGGGGAATGCATCTTGTATTCGTTTGCCAATTGCGGGGTTGCCGGAGTGACGAAACCTAAACCCCGTTGGTATATCGATGCAGGAGGGATCGCAGGATCTCAGAGTTTAAGGCTGTGGTTAGATTTATTTCTTAATTACTTTCTTGTAGTTGCGGATGCTTGCAAGGGGTATAATCACAAGTATGTATTAGTCCTAGGAAGGGCGGTACATTAGCATAGGTTCACCCACACAACACTTATCATAACAATGAAGATTATTTAGCCGTATGTAGCGAAAGCACTAGACTAAAATCCCATGTGTCCTCGAGAACATTTGGTCATTATAAGTAAACAAACCGGCTTGTCCTTTGTGCTAAAAAGGATTGGGCCACTCGCTGCAATTGTTACTCTCGCACTTTACATACTCGTACTTTATTCAACTGTTACATCAAACCCCCCTGAATACCTGTCTGTGAGCATTTACAGTGAATCCTTCATCGAAACTGCTTGTCAACACCTTCTGCTCCTCGTTGGGATCGACATTCTTACTTATCGAAGATACTACGATACACCCCCTATACTTGTGGGTCATCAAGACTATTTTCTGGCGCCGTTGCTGGGGAGTGAAGCGCTATTGGTAAGTGGAATTGGTAAGGAAAACCTTTACTGTTGTGCTGATTTTATTTCTGCCTGCTGCTATAAGTCATTATGGAGAGATCTTCTCTTCAATTTCTATTTGGGAAATCTACTACTACTGCAACGGTAGTGGATGAAGCGCCAGGTGAGGAAGTAATACCATATAAAATACCTATGAAAATTATTGAACGTGTTATGGATAACCGCTATGAAGGGGATGGAACTGTCCACCCCGGTGATCATTTACTGTTTTTGCATGAATTATGCGGGTTATTCAAATGTGCAGGTATTGCTATGGATGAAGTGAGGAAGAAACTATTCTCTTTGTCGCTGTCCGGTAAAGCGGCGCATTGGTATAAATTATTGGATAATGGGGATTCTCTTGAATGGAATGATATTGTGCCCCGGTTTTATTCTAAGTTCTATCCTCCAAGTGAAATTCATAAGGATCGGAATCGCATATATAATTTTTGGCCTCATGATGGAGAGAGCATCGCCCAAGCTTGGGGAGATTGAAGTCTTTAATGCTCAAATGCCCCATTCATGAGCTTCCTGGTAATGTTATTATTGATAATTTCTATGCAAGACTTTCTTTTCAAGACAAGACCTTGTTGGATACTTCTTGTTCTGGATCATTTACACGCAACAAAGAAGAGTTTAAAAGGGACCTTCTTGATCGAATCCAAGAAAATACTGAAGGATGGGAGAACGACAAAGATCGAGAATCAGGTATAATTTATGATTATAAATGCATTGAAGCTTTTATGGATACTGATAAATTTCGTAATATGAGTGCTACATATGGTCTTGATTCTCAAGTTGCTGTAAATCTTTTTAAAGCTTTTGCCTCTCATTATGAATTGCCAAAGAAGAACTTTGATAAGTATCATGAACCATATAAAGATAAAATTGATTCATCTATTAATAAATGTGTTGTAGTTGAAACTGATCATGTTATTCCCGAGGTTTATATTGAAAAAACTCCTTTCCCTGCTAAAATGAAGGAGTACTCTGTTATAAATAGTGCGGTTCATAAAAGTGAAAAGAAACCTGTAGAACCTGAAGAACAAATAAAAGTTGAACCTGCTGTTGCAATAGTTAAAGATCTTGTGACTGAAAATGTGGAGGATGGTCATATTATTTTCTGTGAAGATGCTTCTAATATTGTTTCACATCCTAATAAACCCAAACAAGCTAGTGTTCCTATGCTATCTGTTAGAATTGGTGATCATTGTTATTATGGATTATGTGATATTGGTGCAAGTGTTAGTGCTATTCCGTATGAGCTTTACACGGAGATTATGCACGAAATTGATTCTTGTGAACTTGAAGATATTGATGTGGTTATTCAGCTGGCTAATAGAGAAACTATTTCTCCAATTGGTATTGTTAGAGATGTGGAAGTTTTATGCGGTAAGATTAAATATCCTGCTGACTTTTTGGTACTTGGTTCTGCTGCTAGTGATTATTGTCCTATTATTTTTGGTAGACCTTTTCTAAATACTTGTGGAGCTATTATAGATTGCAAGAAAGAGAAAATTTTGACTAAATTCGCTGGTGAATCTTATGAGTTTAACTTCTCTAAATTTACTAAAACTCCTTATAAAGCTGATTTGCCTAGTAATGATTTTAAAATGGAGCAATGTGCATCTATTGTTCTTGTTCCTAATAATCCTTTGCAGCAACATTTGGAGGATAAGCGAGAGCGAAATTTTTAGGAAAGAAAGAGATGAGCTTGAGGAAATTTTTCTTCGCCAACCTATTCTCAAGCATGATTTACCGGTGGAAGATTTGGGTACAACACCGCCACCAAAGGAAGATCCTGTTTTTGATTTAAAGCCTTTACCTGATAATCTTAAATATGCTCATATTGATGATAAGAAAATATATCCTGTTATTATTAGTTCTAAGCTTTCAGAGATTGAGGAAGAAAGGTTATTGGAAATATTGAAGAAGCATCGAGGCGCTATTGGCTACACTCTTGATGATTTGAAGGGGATTTCTCCTTCTATTTGCCAACATGCTATTAATATGGAAGATGATGCAAAGCCTGTTGTTGAACCTCAGCGTCGTCTAATTCCAAAGATGAAGGAAGTGGTAAGGAATGAGGTATTACGACTTCTTGAAGCTGGTATTATATATCCTATTGCTGATAGTAGGTGGGTTAGTCCTGTGCATTGCGTTCCCAAGAAAGGAGGTATGACTGTTGTGCCTAATGATAATGATGAGCTCATTCCTCAAAGAGTAGTTGTAGGGTATAGAATGTGCATTGATTTTTGAAAAGTTAATAAAGTTACTAAAAAAGATCATTACCCTTTACCCTTTATTGATCAAATGCTAGAAAGATTGTCTAAAAATACTCATTTTTGCTTTCTTGATGGTTATTCTGGGTTTTCACAAATTGCTGTTAAAGCTAAAGATCAAGAGAAAACCACTTTTACCTGTCCCTATGGAACTTATGCTTATAGACGCATGCCTTTTGGTTTATGTAATGCTCCTGCTACTTTTCAAAGATGCATGTCTGCTATTTTTCATGGTTTTTGTGAAAGTATTGTAGAGGTATTCATGGATGATTTTTCCGTCTATGGGAATTCTTTTGATAGTTGCTTGCGAAACCTTGATAAAGTTTTGCAGAGATGTGAAGAAACTAACCTTGTTCTTAATTGGGAGAAATGCCACTTTATGGTTAATGAAGGAATTGTATTGGGACATAAAATTTCTGAGAGAGGTATTGAAGTTGATAGAGCTAAAGTTGAAGCAATTGAGAAGATGCCCTATCCGAGGGATGTTAAAGGTATTCGTAGTGTTCTTGGTCATGCTGGGTTTTATAGGAGATTTATTAAAGATTTCTCTAAGATTTCAAAGCCTCTTACTAATCTTCTTCAAAAAGATGTACCATTTGTTTTTGATGATGATTGTAAGGAAGCGTTTGAAACTCTTAAGAAAGCCTTAACAACCGCTCCTATAGTTGAACCCCCTGATTGGAATTTACCCTTTGAAATTATGTGTGATGCTAGTGATTTTGCTGTAGGCGCTGTCCTTGGACAGCGAGTAGATAAAAAACTGAATGTTATTCATTATGCTAGTAAAACTCTTGATGCTGCTCAAAGAAATTATGCTACAACTGAAAAGGAATTATTAGCTGTAGTCTTTGCTTGCGATAAATTTAGATCTTATATTGTTGATTCAAAAGTTACTATTCATACTGATCATGCTGCAATTAGATACCTTATGACAAAGAAAGATGCTAAGCCGAGGCTTATTAGATGGGTACTTCTGTTGCAAGAATTTGACTTACATATTGTAGATAGGAAAGGTGCTGATAATCCTGTTGCTGATAATTTGTCTAGATTGGAAAATATTGCTTATGATCTTGTTCCTGTTAATGATAGTTTTCCAAATGAACAATTGGCTGTAATAAAGGTGAGCTCGCGAGACAGTCCTTGGTATGCTGATTATGCTAACTTTATTGTTTCCAAGTACTTGCCTCCAACCTTTTCAGCTCAGCAAAGGAGGAAATTCTTTTATGACTTGAGGTATTATTTCTGGGATGACCCACACTTATATAAAGAAGGAGTGGATGGTATTATGCGAAGATGTGTCCCTGAATATGAACAACAGGAGATATTGAGTAAATGTCATGGTAGTGCTTATGGAGGACATCACGCCGGAGAAAGAACCGCGCAAAAGGTCCTACAATCAGGCTTTTATTGGCCAACTCTCTTCAAGGATGCGAGAAAGTTTATTTTATCTTGTGATGAATGCCAAAGGGTTGGTAATATCTCCAGACGCAATGAAATGCCTATGAATTATACTCTTGTTATTGAACCGTTTGATTGTTGGGGATTTGACTTCATGGGACCTTTTCCGTCTTCAGAAGGTAACACTCATATACTCGTTGCTGTTGATTATGTTACTAAATGGGTGGAAGCTATACCTACAAAAAGTGCTGATGGTGAGACCTCTTTAAGAATGCTTTTAGATATTATTTTTCCTAGATTCGGAGTACCTAGATATATTATGACTGATGGAGGTTCTCATTTTATTCATGGAGGTTTTAGAAAAACTCTTGCTAGGTATGGTATTAATCATAGAATTGCTTCTGCTTATCATCCTCAAACTAGTGGTCAAGTAGAGTTATCAAATAGAGAGATTAAATCTATTTTGGGAAAGACCGTTAATAAAACTAGAAAGAATTGGGCTAGTAAATTGAAGGATGCACTTTGGGCTTATAGAACTGCTTATAAAAATCCCATGGGAATGTCACCTTATAAAATGGTTTATGGGAAAGCTTGTCATTTACCTCTAGAACTAGAGCACAAAGCTTATTGGGCTGTTAGAGAATTAAATAAAGATCCTAAACTTGCCGGTGATAAGAGGTTGTTGCAATTGAGTTCTCTAGATGAATGGAGGAATGAAGCTTATGAAAATGCTAAGCTCTTTAAAGAGAAAGTTAAAAAATGGCATGATAGGAGGATTATCAAAAGAGAATTTAATATTGGGGATAAAGTCCTATTGTATCGGTCTCGTCTCAGATTCTTTGCAGGGAAATTACTCTCGAAATGGGAAGGACCATATGTTGTCGAGGAGGTGTATCGTTCAGGAGCAATCAAAATTAGCTCTCTCCAAGGCAATGCTACGCAAGTGGTGAATGGACAAAGACTCAAGCATTATATCTCGGGTGATTCTTATAATGTTGATGTTGATATTATTCAAGTGGAAACACCGGAGGCCTACATCAAAGGGCAAATTGACAGTCCGCCAGAACTCGATTTTGAATAGGTAACAGTACTGGTAATGAAAAGTACGCAATTTACTTTCCGAACAATATTTTCGCTGTTTTTGGAAAATAAGAGAAATTACGAGTTCGAAACGGAGTGGAAAGGACGCACGAGGGGGTGCCACCATAGGGCGGCGCGGCCTGACCTGGGCCCGCGCCGGCCTATGGTTTGGCCGCCTCGTCGCCCCTTTCCGACTCTGGTTCGATCTGGTGCTTTCCTTTTGTCGAGAAAATTTTTGCTATATAATCCCCGGACCCCGGAGGTCCGTATATCGTTTTCTCGACGTGTTTTGTTTCGAGCTGTTTCGCGGGATCTGTTTTCGGTTTAGAAGCACCATGGTCTCCAAGAACAAGGACGTCAAGGAAGAAGATGAAGAAGAGGTGGAGGAAGACTCGCGCGCACGCCCGCGTGCTACCATCGCAAGCATCAAGGTGGTGGACAACCCTTTTAGTGCAAACAAGAGCGCAAGAATTCGCGGAGGAGCGGTCCCACGTCATTAACTAGCTCAGAAAACATCTCCATCAGGCACTCATCACCCCTTCCACAATCTAATTTTCAATAATCAAATTGAAGGGACTCCCAAGGCAGCATTGCCTAGCCAGTGGGATATAGATCGTTCTAACACTGCAGGAGAGAAGGAGCCTGAGGCTGAAGAGTGGGGAAATAACTCCAAGAGCTGGGACTCGCCATCAGACAGACTCTTTAACCGCGTCGAGCACAACTCAGAGATGATTCGCAACCTCATATACAGGATTGACGAGCTTCAGGAGCTTATTGAGAAGCTTGTCAGGAATTCATCACCATCATCGCCGCGGGAGTAATTCATCATCGGTATTGGCATCCCCTTGGTTTGTTCCAAGCTTGGGGGAGTGCCGCGGTATCACATTATCACTACCTTTTACTTTTATTGTCAAGTAGTGTCATATCATGAGTAGGGAAGTTATCATATAAGATGGGTTGCGTTTGGAAGTATTTCTCCTTTGGTTGGTTGTCTATGTATCCCTTGGTGTGAGTTATCGTTATGGAATATTAATGGGAAGTCTTATCATTTACATATTGCACATCTTATTTTAGTTTGCAATCTCTACTATATGATTCACCTTGTTGTTAGTATTGGTATCACTTTGGGAGCATTGAATAAATCTATTTGGTTTTGGCAAACTTAGCATTGGTCAATAGCAACAACACTTTGAAGTTTAAATAGAAAAGAGAAATACATGTAGTTGTTTCATTGTCTTTCTTGTTAGCTCATAGCTTATTATTCTGAAGTTAAAATTGTTTGTGTTTGCAAGGAAGATGCATGATTGTTTCTATCATATGTATATTTGTTTGTTTCCTTCGACTCTTATGCTTGCTAATTAACCTTGCTAGCCAAAGACCTGTACTGAGAGGGAATACTTCTCGTGCATCCAAACCTTAACCCAAACCTATGTCATTTGTGTCCACCATACCTACCTACTACATGGTATTTTCTGCCATTCCAAGTAAATACTTCATGTGCTACCTTTAAACAATTCAAAACTTAGTATCTCTTATTTATGTCAATGTTTCATAGCTCATGAGGAAGTATGTGGTGTTTTATCTTTCAATCTTGTTGGGCAACTTCCACCAATGGACTAGTGGCTTCATCCGCTTATCCAATAATTTTGCAAAAAGAGCTGGCAATGGGATTCCCAGTCCCAAATTGATTAAACTAAATAGACACTCCTCCATGGTATGTGATTGATGGACGGCACCCGAAGGATTCGGTTAGCCATGGCTTGTGTAAGCAAAGGTTGGGGGGAGTGTCATCATCATAATTAAGCTAAAATAAAAAGGCACTCCTTCATGGTATGAGATTGTTGGCAGGCACCCGAGGATTCGGTTAGCCATGGTTTGTGAAAGAAAGGTTGGAAGGAGTGCCACACAAAATGGAAATAATATGGGAGCCGCTCTTAGGAGGTTGTCTGGCAAGGGGGTTAGAGTACCCGCTACCAGTCGTTGACAACAACAAACACCTCTCAAAATGTTACTTTTATTCTCTTTATATGATTGCAAAACTGAAAAAGCTCTAGCACATGATTTAACCCCTGCTTCCCTCTGCGAAGGGCCTGTCTTTTACTTTATGTTGAGTCAGTAAACCTATTTCCCTCCATCTCAAGCAAGCATTTGAGTAGTTGTGATCAAACCATTATATTGCGATTTGCTACATCATGTCTTTTATTCTTCCTTGTTTAGTACAAGTTTTATCTGAATGAATATAGCTTTGCAAGTTATCAATGACCATGAGAGGACCATTATGATTGAGTATGCAAGTTGTGCCTTATAAACTCTAACATGAGAGCGCTGCTCAATAAGATAAATATAATCTGTTAGTTGTTCTCTGACCAAGAACGAAGTTTGCCATCACCAATCATGATTTATCATGCACCTTTACTTGTGATTACCCTATACTTGTTTCAATATGAGTTATAAGAGGATGTCTACTATAATGTCCTGTGTGAATGAATATGATGCTTCTTGTCCGTATTTTATTTATCGACTCTTCACTCCATAAACACGTGGTCATGTCTATCGAGCTCAGTTTCGCTTGGGGACAAGCGAAGTCTAAGCTTGGGGGGAGTTGATACGTCCAATTTGCATCACTATTTTATATCATAATTTGCTGTTATTCATTGATATATTTCATATTGGGACACATTACTTATGTTATTTCATCTATTTTGCATGTTTCATCGTTATTGGAGGATCGAACACCGGAGCCAGGATTCTGCTGGAAAAAGCACCGTCAGAACGCAATATTTCGGAAGATCAACTCTGGAAGGAAATTATACCAAAAATCCTATTTTTCAAGATGACGAAGGAAGCCAGAAGGAGGAGCCAGGAGCAGCCAGGGTGGGCCCACACCCTAGGGCGGCGCGGCCCAGGCCCTGGCCGCGCCGGCCTGTGGTGTGGAGGGCCCACGACCCCTTTCGCCTCCTTTTCTTCGCCAAACCCTTCGTCCCGAAGACCTAAGCCACAGAGGGTACCTCGCGAAGAGTTACAGCCGCCTCTGCGGGGCGGAGAACACCAGAGAGAAAAGAGCTCTCCGGCGGGCAGGAATCCGCCGGGAAATTCCTCCGGGAGGGGGAAATCGACGCCATCGTCACCGTCATCGAGCTGGACATCATCGCCATCACCATCACCATCATCTCCACCATCAACATCGCCGTCATCACCGCTGGACACCGTCACCGCCATAGCAATTTGGGTTTGATCTTGATTGTTTGATAGGGGAAACTCTCCCGGTATCGATTTCTACTTGTTGTTGATGCTATTGAGTGAAACCATTGAACCAAGTTTATGTTCAGATTGTTATTCATCATCATATCACCTCTGATCATGTTCCGTATGATGTCTCGTGAGTAGTTCGTTTAGTTCTTGAGGACATGGGTGAAGTCTAAATGTTAGTAGTGAACTATGGTTGAGTAATATTCAATGGTGTGATATTTAAGTTGTGGTGTTATTCTTCTAGTGGTGTCATGTGAACGTCGACTACATGACACTTCACCATTTATGGGCCTAGGGGAATGCATCTTGTATTCGTTTGCCAATTGCGGGGTTGCCGGAGTGACAGAAACCTAAACCCCCGTTGGTATATCGATGCAGGAGGGATCGCAGGATCTCAGAGTTTAAGGCTGTGGTTAGATTTATTTCTTAATTACTTTCTTGTAGTTGCGGATGCTTGCAAGGGGTATAATCACAAGTATGTATTAGTCCTAGGAAGGGCGGTACATTAGCATAGGTTCACCCACACAACACTTATCATAACAATGAAGATTATTTAGCCGTATGTAGCGAAAGCACTAGACTAAAATCCCATGTGTCCTCGAGAACGTTTGGTCATTATAAGTAAACAAACCGGCTTGTCCTTTGTGCTAAAAAGGATTGGGCCACTCGCTGCAATTGTTACTCTCGCACTTTACATACTCGTACTTTATTCAACTGTTACATCAAACCCCCCTGAATACCTGTCTGTGAGCATTTACAGTGAATCCTTCATCGAAACTGCTTGTCAACACCTTCTGCTCCTCGTTGGGATCGACATTCTTACTTATCGAAGATACTACGATACACCCCCTATACTTGTGGGTCATCATAGGTCGTGGACTATTTTGCCTTGCTGCTCCTTCGGGAGGTGTTGATGCAAACGCCGTTCCCATGGCTCCAACTCCTGCCATTGCCATGTTATACAATGCCTCCCTTGGATCTCCTGGGGGTGGCCTGGATGCAAGGATGAAAGCTTGTGTCGCCATATACCCAGCTTCTGGTGTCTTAGGGATGATGTTCCCTCTCGTGTCTATCGACATAAAAGACATGTCGAGATATTGAACCAAGTGCTCTCTTTCTCCTTCAGGTACGTTTTGTAACCTTGATCTTGCTCTGTTCCGAGCTTCCCTGTGGCTATCACCCGAAGTTCTTGATTGTCGACTCAGCTCTGCCCTTCGCCTACTTGATGCAGAGGCTGCCTCCCTTCTTCTGTTTAAAGCAGCTGTCTGTTTTTCCAATTCCCTTGCAGCTCGTGCGAGCCTATATTGATATGCTTGTAACTCCTCTGGTGTGGCTGTGGTAGCCATTGGTTCTGAACCATCCATAGCTCTTGCGGCTCTATCCCATGGTGCTTGTGGAAGTTGAACCCTATCTCGCGGCTGTGACCCGATATATTTGTTGCCTAGGCCACGTCGCAAATCAGAGGGATCAACGTATGGATTTCCCAAATCGTCAAAAGCCTCCGATGTTTCCTCCTGATCATGGCTTGGCTCTCCGATGACATAAATCTGATGATATTTTGCATTCAGATCTATGCTGGGTTTGGTGACACCATCATGAAGATTGGTGAAGACCTTGCCCACTGTAGTGGATTTGTCGATGAAGTTGAAGCTGTCGACACTGCTCGAGCCATCGCTTATATAGGAGTCCGCAGATGACTCGAAGGACATGCCGCTGAAGATCTTGGCGAGCTTTTCACTTGCCCTGGTGCTGATGAAGCGTGGCGATGAAGTCTCCTCTTCACCTGACTCAGTCGACGATATTGAGTTCGAAAAATCGGAATCGACCGCCGAAAATCCCGACGAGATCGGAACTTCGAGACGATACATTCCCTCTTTCTCGACGCAAAAGTGGAATCTTCCGAACGTCATCTCCATAGGATCCTCCAGATACGCATATGCATCCAAACGGGAGGGCGGGTGAGGAACAAAATCGACAAGACCAGTTGCGATCTGTTTACCTCGATCCATCGCGTTGCTTGCTGTTGATGAAGTCGACGATCTTGAACGTGCCATCGAGACCAGATCCTTGACGCCTCTAATTCCCACAGACGGCGCCAATTGACAAGGGATTAACTTGTCAATGCCTACGGGTTGTAGACTAGGGTTTCGTTGGAAGTAGAGGGCAAGTAGATCTCGAAGGTTTCAGCCGAAAAGTACTCGACGATTATGAAAACTAGGGTTTGAGAGACAATGATTCGATGCTTTCTTTGTCCCTCGACTCCCCCTTATATAGGAGGTGGAGCCGAGGGATTCGTGTTGTACAAGTTACAGAGTCCGGGAAGGTTTACAATTCATCCCGCAAGATTACAAACACCACGTCTATTACAATTCTAACTTTCCTTAATATCAACTTGGGCTTCCGAATCTTCATATTCTTCGGGTCGTGGGCCTTCAGTAAACCCAGGGTACTATCTTCGGCAGGCCCACTGGGGATGCCTATGTCAATGGTCGCCTCCGGAGTGATGAGTGAGTAGTTCAACCCTGGACTATGGGTCCATAGCAGTAGCTAGATGGTTGTCTTCTCCTCATTATGCTTCATTGTCGGGTCTTGTGAGCTGCCTAACATGATCAAGATCATCTATCTGTAATGCTATATTTTGTGTTTGTTGGGATCCGATGGATAGAGAATACTATGTTATGTTGATTATCAATCTATTACCTATGTGTTGTTTATGATCTTGCATGCTCTCTGTTATTATAGAGGCTCTGGCCAAGTTTTTACTCTTAACTCCAAGAGGGAGTATTTATGCTCGATAGTGGGTTCATGCCTCCATTAAATCTGGGACAGTGACAGAAAGTTCTAAGGTTGTGGATGTGCCGTTGCCACTAGGGATAAAACATCGATGCTATGTCCGAGGATGTAGTTATTGATTACATTACGCACCATACTTAATGCAATTGTCTGTTGTTTGCAACTTAATACTGGAAGGGGTTCGGATGATAACCTGAAGGTGGACTTTTTAGGCATAGATGCATGCTGGATAGCGGTCTATGTACTTTGTCGTAATGCCCAATTAAATCTCACAATACTCATCATATCATGTATGTGCATTGTCATGCCCTCTCTATTTGTCAATTTCCCAACTGTAATTTGTTCACCCAACATGCTATTTATCTTATGGGAGAGACACCTCTAGTGAACTGTGGACCCCGGTCCATTCTTTTACATCAAATACAATCTACTGCAATACTTGTTCTACTGTTTTCTGCAAACAATCATCATCCACACTATACATCTAATCCTTTGTTACAGCAAGCCGGTGAGATTGACAACCTCGCTGTTTCGTTGGGGCAAAGTACTTTGGTTGTGTTGTGCAGGTTCCATGTTGGCGCCGGAATCCCTGGTGTTGCGCCGCACTACATCTCGCCGCCATCAACCTTCAACGTGCTTCTTGGCTCCTACAGGTTCGATAAACCTTGGTTTCTTACTGAGGGAAAACTTGCCACTGTACGCATCACACCTTCCTCTTGGGGTTCCCAACGGACGCGTGTTGTACGCGTATCAAGCTCTTTTTCTGGCGCCGTTGGCGGGGAGATCAAGACACGCTGCAAGGGGAGTCTCCACCTCCAGTCTCTTTACTTTGTTTTTCTCTTGCTTTATTTTATTTACTACTTTGTTTGCTGCACTAAAACCAAACACAAAAAAATTAGTTGCTAGCTTTACTTTATTTACTATCTTGTTTGCTATATCAAAAACACACAAAAATTAGTTACTTGCATTTACTTTATCTAGTTTGCTTTATTTACTGTTGCTAAAATGAGTAATCCTGAAGTAGAAGTTCGTTCGTTTAAGCAAAAAGGGGGAGAATGTTTAAAAGATGCTTGGTATAGAATTAGTGATGCCCATAATAGGTGCACTAAGAAACACTCCACCACTATCCTACTGAGGAATTTTTATGTTGGTATCTCTAGCTGGAATAGGTATGTTCTTGATTATCTCGCGGGAGGTAACTTCCTAGGTACTCCTGCCTTAGAAGCTAGTTGCATTATTGAGAGTTTATTTGGAATACCACCTGTTAATGAAGTTAAAATTGAAACCTCTCTTGAAGATGTCATGAAAAAGTTGGAAACCATAGAGCAAAACCTTCCAAGTATTGATACTACTTTGGGAGCATTACTTGATGGCACTGATAAACTTGATAAATTTCTAGGTGGAATTAATGAGAAAATTGCCATCTTAGAATCTTGTGCTATTCATGATAATCAAACCCAAAGTATTAGTAAACTTGAAGAGGCTATGTGAACATTGGGTTCAACCTTTTCATCTATAAAGTTTAGAGAGAAAGCTTATGTGGGTAAGGAGCAAAAGTTCATGTATGTTTCTAAGGGGCCTAAACCAAAAAGCTATTATAGGCCTAAAATTGATAAAGCTCTTAAAACCACTATAGATAAGGGAGCATCTAAGATCCCCAATGGGGCAAATTGTGAAAATTATGATGTAGATGTTTCTTCTCTTGATAACAATTAATATACACTTTCTGCGCCTAGCTGAAAGGCGTTAAAGAAAAGCGTTTATGTGAGACAACCCATGTTTTTACTACAGTACTTTTATTTTATATTTGAGTCTTGGAAGTTGTTACTACTGTAGAAACCTCTCCTTATCTTAGTTTTGTGCATTGTTGTGCCAAGTAAAGTCGTTAATAGTAAGGTTCATACTAGATTTGGATTACTGCGCAGAAACAGATTTCTTTGCTGTCACGAATCTAGGCAAAATTCTCTGTAGGTAACTCCGAAAATTATGCCAATTTACGTGAGTGATCTTCAGATATGTACTCAACTTTCATTCAATTTGAGCATTTTCATTTGAGCAAGTCTGGTGCCTCAATAAAATTCGTCTTTACGAACTGTTCTGTTTTGACAGATTCTGCCTTTTATTTCGCATTGCCTGTTTTGCTATGCTTGATGGATTTTTCGATACCATTGACTTTCAGTAGCTTTGTGCAATGTCCAGAAGTGTTAAGAATGATTGTGTCACCTCTGAACATGTAAGTTTTGATTGTGCACTAACCCTGTAATGAGTTATTTTGAGTTTGGTGTGGAGGAAGTTTTCAAGGATCAAGAGAGAGAGATGATACAATATGATCAAGGAGAGTGAAAGCTCTAAGCTTGGGGATTCCTCCGGTGGTTCACCCCTGCATATTTCAAGAAGACTCAAGCGTCTAAGCTTGGGGATGCCCAAGGCATCCCCTTCTTCATCGACAACATTATCAGGTTCCTCTAGTGAAACTATATTTTTATTCCGTCACATCTTATGTACTTTGCTTGGAGCGTCTGTATGTTTTTGTTTTTTGTTTTGTTTGAATAAAATGGATCCTAGGATTCATTGTGTGGGAGAGAGACACGCTCCGCTGTTGCATATGGACAAGTATGTCCTTAGGCTTTACTCATAATATTCATGGCGAAAGTTTCTTCTTCGTTAAATTGTTATATGGTTGGAATTGGAAAATGATACATGTAGTAATTGCTAAAATGTCTTGGATAATGTGATACTTGGCAATTGTTGTGCTCATGTTTAAGCTCTTGCATCATATACTTTGCACCTATTAATGAAGAAATACATAGAGCTTGCTAAAATTTGGTTTGCATAATTGGTCTCTCTAAGGTCTAGATAATTTCTAGTATTGAGTTTGAACAACAAGGAAGACGGTGTAGAGTCTTATAATGTTTACAATATGTCTTTTATGTGAGTTTTGCTGCACCGGTTCATCCTTGTGTTTGTTTCAAATAACCCTGCTAGCCTAAACCTTGTATCGAGAGGGAATACTTCTCATGCATCCAAAATTCTTGAGCCAATCACTATGCCATTTGTGTCCACCATACCTACCTACTACATGGTATTTCTCCGCCATTCCAAAGTAAATTGCTTGAGTGCTACCTTTAAAATTTCTATCCTTTACCTTTGCAATATATAGCTCATGGGACAAATAGCCTAAAAACTATTGTGGTATTGAATATGTACTTATGCACTTTATCTCTTATTAATTTGCTTGTTGAGCGATAACCATGTTCCTGGGGACGCTATCAACTACTCTTTGTTGAATATCATGTGAGTTGCTATGCATGACCGTCTTGTCTGAAGTAAGGGAGATTTACCACTCATTTAATGGTTAGAGCATGCATAATGTTAGAGAAGAACATTGGGCCGCTAATTAAAGCCATGATCCATGGTGGAAGTTTCAGTTTTGGACAAATATCCTCAATCTCATATGAGAAAATTAATTGTTGCTACATGCTTATGCATTAAAGAGGAGTCCATTATCTGTTGTCTATGTTGTCCCGGTATGGATGTCTAAGTTGAGAATAATCAATAGCGAGAAATCCGATGCGAGCTTTCTCCTTAGACCTTTGTACAGGCGGCATAGAGGTACCCCTTTGTGACACTTGGTTAAAACATATGCATTGCGATGATAATCCAGGTAATCCGAGCTAATTAGCACAAGGTGCGGGCACTATTAGTATACTATGCATGAGGCTTGCAACTTGTAGGATATAATTTACATAACACATATGCTTTATTACTACCGTTGACAAAATTGTTTCTTGTTTTCAAAACCAAAGCGATAGCACAAATATAGCAATCGATGCTTCCCTCTGCGAAGGGCCATTCTTTTACTTTTATGTTGAGTCAGTTCACCTATTTCTCTCCATCTCAAGAAGCAAACACTTGTGTGAACTGTGCATTGATTCCTACACACTTGCATATTGCACTTATTATATTACTTTGCATTGACAACTATCCATGAGATATACATGTTACAAGTTGAAAGCAACCGTTGAAACTTAATCTTCCTTTGTGTTGCTTCAATACCTTTACTTTGAATTATTGCTTTATGAGTTAACTCTTATGCAAGACTTATTGATGCTTGTCTTGAAGTACTATTCATGAAAAGTCTTTGCTATATGATTCATTTGTTTACTCATGTCATTTACCATTGTTTTGATCGCTGCATTCATTACATATGCTTACAATAGTATGATCAAGGATATGATAGCATGTCACTCCAGAAATTATCTTTGTTATCGTTTACCTGCTCGGGACGAGCAGAAACTAAGCTTGGGGATGCTGATACGTCTCCGACGTATCGATAATTTCTTATGTTCCATGCCACATTATTGATGATATCTACATGTTTTATGCATGCTTTATGTCATATTTATGCATTTTCCGGCACTAACCTATTAACGAGATGTCGAAGAGCGATTCTTTGTTTTTCTGCTGATTTTGGTTTCAGAAATCCTAGTAAGGAAATATTCTCGGAATTGGACGAAATCAACGCCCAGGGGCCTATTTTCACACGAAGCTTCCAGAAGACCGAAGGGAAGACGAAGTGGGGCCACGGGGCGCCGCCACACTAGGGCGGCGCGGCCCAAGGGGGGCCCGCGCGGCCCTAGCATGTGGGGCCCCGTGACGCCTCCTGACCTGCCCTTCCGCCTACATATAGTCTTCGTCGCGAAACCCCCAGTACCGAGAGCCACGATACGGAAAACCTTCCAGAGACGCCGCCGCCAATCCCATCTCGGGGGATTCAAGAGATCGCCTCCGGCACCCTGCCGGAGAGGGGAATCATCTCCCGGAGGACTCTTCACCGCCATGGTCGCCTCCGGAGTGATGAGTGAGTAGTTCACCCCTGGACTATGGGTCCATAGCAGTAGCTAGATGGTTGTCTTCTCCTCATTATGCTTCATTGTCGGGTCTTGTGAGCTGCCTAACATGATCAAGATCATCTATCTGTAATGCTATATGTTGTGTTTGTTGGGATCCGATGGATAGAGAATACTATGTTATGTTGATTACCAATCTATTACCTATGTGTTGTTTATGATCTTGCATGCTCTCCGTTATTAGTAGAGACTCTGGCCAAGTTTTTACTCTTAACTCCAAGAGGGAGTATTTATGCTCGATAGTGGGTTCATGCCTCCATTAAATCTGGGACAGTGGCAGAAAGTTCTAAGGTTGTGGATGTGCTGTTGCCACTAGGAATAAAACATCGATGCTATGTCCGAGGATGTAGTTATTGATTACATTACGCACCATACTTAATGCAATTGTCTGTTGTTTGCAACTTAATACTGGAAGGGGTTCGGATGATAACCTGAAGGTGGACTTTTTAGGCATAGATGCATGCTGGATAGCGGTCTATGTACTTTGTCGTAATGCCCAATTAAATCTCACAATACTCATCATATCATGTATGTGCATTGTCATGCCCTCTCTATTTGTCAATTGCCCAACTGTAATTTGTTCACCCAACATGCTATTTATCTTATGGGAGAGACACTTCTAGTGAACTGTGGACCTCGGTCCATTCTTTTACATCAAATACAATCTACTGCAATACTTGTTCTACTGTTTTCTGCAAACAATCATCATCCACACTATACATCTAATCCTTTGTTACAGCAAGCCGGTGAGATTGACAACCTCGCTGTTTCGTTGGGGCAAAGTACTTTGGTTGTGTTGTGCAGGTTCCACGTTGGCGCCGGAATCCCTGGTGTTGCGCCGCACTACATCTCGCCGCCATAAACCTTCAACGTGCTTCTTGGCTCCTACTGGTTCGATAAACCTTGGTTTCTTACTGAGGGAAAACTTGCCGTTGTATGCATCACACCTTCCTCTTGGGGTTCCCAACGGACGCGTGCTGTACGCGTATCAATGCCACAAGAGCTGAACCATTTGCCTGAACATCATTTTTTTTCTTTCTCCACAGACAGTGTCTCATATATTTTACTACTTATTCCTTTATGGCCACTGGAACATCAAAGCAACACATGAAGAAAACTGGCATGGAAGCTAGAACAGATTTAACCAATTGTAGCTTCCCTCCATAGTTTAAAAAATCAGCCATCCCTCCTAATCTTGCTTGTGCTCTTTGAACAATGGGGAGGAAATGCTCCATGGATGGTTTAATAATAATGACAGGCAGTCCCAGATAAGTAAAAGGCAAAGATCCCCTGTTACATTGCATTGTTTCAGCAAAGTGAATAAGCCTTTCTTCACTTAAATTAATGGGAATTATATTGGATTTATTATAATTCACTTTCAAACCAGTGGAGTCAGCAAAAGTTTGTAACAAAGCCTTGAGGCAGATCAAGCTTGCAGCATTTGCTTTCATGATTATCAAAGTATCATCTGCATATTGAACAATTGGAAAATCAGGGCAAGCATCTGATGGTATAGGTCTTTATATAAGTCCTTGATTCATTGTTGTGTTTAGCACTGATTGGAGTAAATCTGCAGCAAGCACAAAAAGAAGTGGAGAAAGAGGGTCTCCTTGTCTAACACCTCTTCTGCAATAAAATCTCTTGCCTGGTGTACCATTGAGAAGGACCTTAAAATTAAGTGAATCCATTTAATCCATTTTCTCCAAACCCTCTTGCTCTCAAGATTTCCAAAATTGTACTGTGTTCAATCTTATCAAAAGCTTTTTCAAAGTCCAGTTTGAGAATCAATATTTCTTCTTTTGATTTGTGACACTGAAAAATGTATTCAAAAGCCCACCCCAAACAATCTTGAATTGACCTCTGTTTCAGAAAACCATATTGATTTTTGTGTATCAGTTGTAGTATAATTTTTTTGCAATCTATTCGCCAGAAGCTTGGTGATGATTTTGATCACAGTGTTCAGCAGAGAAATAGGCCAAAAATCCCCTGATCTCATAGGAGAATCAATTTTTGGAATTAAAGTAATATAGGAAGAATTACTGCTCTCCAAGTTGATACTTCCTTCATAAAAGCCCTTAATCAAATCTTTGACATCTCTTCCAATGATATTCCAGCAATTCTTGAAGAATTCATTATTAAATCCATCAGGTCCTGGAGATTTGTCATTAGGTAGTTCCTTTATTATATCATCAATTTCTTTATCTGTGAAAGGTAACTCCAATTGTGCACTTGTTTCTGCATCCATACCATCTCCATAGAAATCATGCAGATTAAAATGCATAGAAGGATTATCAGATTTTTCCCATTCTTTCTTTGAAAGCCTTCCAAAGAATATCTGCTTTTCCATCATGATCTGCTATTTCAGCCAAACTTTCATTCATTAGCACAGAGATATAGTTATGTCTGTAATTGATTGTTGCTTTGTTATGAAAGAATTTTGTATTAGCATCTCCAAGCTTTACCCATTTTATTTTCCCTCTTTGTTTCTAGTAAGCCTGCTGATTCTGTAATAAGGTAATGACATGATCTTTAAGGATATCTCTTAGGTTCCATTCTTCAAGAGAAAGAGTTCTCAACTCCTCAAAATTATCTAGTAAGATGATGACAGAGTTGACTTTTTCAATGAGCATCTTTAAGCATGGCAAATTCTTTGCCCAAAGCTTAATACTTTTTCTTAAGTTCTTCAATTTGGCAGTGACTTTTTTTGCAGGATCGGTATGCCCAACTGGAATGCTCCAACTTGCTTCCACTATATTCTTAAATTCACTATGCTGTAACCAGTAATTCTCAAATCTGAACACATTTGCCTTTGGGATATTTGTGCCAATAGAAACAACACAAGGGACATGTCTATAGAATTACACAAAGACTCTTTACAAAAGATCGGCACAACCTCCTACTTTACAATAAGGTAAAACTGCAAATAAATTCCAGAAGAACGACTCGTAGTATAATCTTATCACTAACTCTATCTATGTAGAATTTGACTAGCTATAGAGGCTATGACTAGATTCTAGCTAAATAGGAGCTAGGTTTAGGGAGATAGTTCCCTTCTACTGCTAATCTAGGTTTTCTTCATGGTGGATGTGGTGTTTGACTCTTATGACAGGGTCCTGTCCCTTGAAGTAGTTGTTGACTCCTCGGCCTTCGAGTTGCACTGTAAATCCTCCTTCGATGCCTCCATATCTAAGCAGGGGATTGAAAGAGGGATGAAGTACGAGCGTACTCAACAAGTTTATTATAGGAAATAGGTGTTTAATGCACTAGCTATAGCCATGGACCAGAAAGCCCAAGGCGATGCAGGTTTTTGTAATCATTTCTTCAAAAGGTTGCTTTTATTCTGAAGAGCTAGATCCGACAGCCTTCACCGGGTGTCTAGAACATCATGGAGTTCATTTACGGCCGCGTTCGCAGTTCCATAACCCAGAACAGGGAGTGACAGGTCACGATTTGACACACTCTGCAGAGGTGTGTTACTTTACCCATAAGAGATCTTAACCTTGGTGCCAATCGGGCAATCTTTCCCGTCCACACTTCCGTGGTGTGAGGTCCGGTATAAGGTCCTAGCTAATCATTGTGTTTCTCCGTGACCCCGCACACCCACCCTTTGTTGCAGTTCCGACATTGGGTCCTCGCCGGTCAGCGTATCCATTGGATACCATCCGACCTCGACCAATATCAGGTATCATGACCTCGATACCTTTGCCGATCTACTGCAACCCATCATAGACCGCATTACCGTGGGGACTTAAAGGTTCACCACCCCTCCGGTTGTTCTCACAAGATAAAACTGCTACGGTAAGCGCATCCGTTGATGTACGAGAGGAAGAAACACAACTGACTTCTTCGTCCCACTCCAGATCTTATGGTTAACACGAGTCTTACGACACAAGAATCAATGGACGACATTTGTTGTTAATCCTAGATGTATATAACCCATTGCAATGGAATCTCCACCATACTAATACCATGGTTCCATTTCCCACCACATAGCCATATTCATAGTTATGAAAATAGTATTTTTTTTCTTTTCATGCAAGAGTGATAAGTATAGTACTTTGCAAGTAATTTGGTAAAAATACTCAAAGTGACATGAGCAAGTGATGACCCACAAGTATAGGGGATCGCAGCAGTCTTCGCGGGTAGTATAACCCAATTTATTGATTCGACACAAGGGGAGACAAAGATTACTTGAAAGCCTTAACAGCGGAGTTGTCAATTCAGCTGCTCCTGGAAACAGACTTGCTCGCAAGAGTTTATCAGTAGTAACAGTTTTATAGCAGTAGCAGTAGTGAAATAACAGCAGCAGAGTAACAGAGACAGCAGTAGTGATTATAGTAAACAGCAGGATTAAAATACTGTAGGCACGGGGACGGATAACGGGCGTTGCATGGATGAGAGAAACTCATGTAACAATCATAGCAGGGCATTTGCAGATAATAATAAAACAGTGTCCAAGTACAAAGCAATCAATAGGCATGTGTTCCAATTATAGTCGTACGTGCTCGCAATGAGAAACTTGCACAACATCTTTTGTCCTACCAGCCGGTGGCAGCCGGGCCTCAAGGGAATCTACTGGATATTAAGGTACTCCTTTTAATAGAGTACCGGAGCAAAGCATTAACACTCCGTGAACACATGTGATCCTCACATCACTACCATCCCCTCCGGTTGTCCTGATTCTTGTCACTTCGGGGCCATTGGTTCCGGACAGCGACATGTGTATACAACTTGCAGGTAAGATCATAAAACAATGAATATCATGATGAAACAATAACATGTTCAGATCTGAGATCATGGCACTCGGGCCCTAGTGACAAGCATTAAGCATAACAAGTTGCAACAATATCATCAAAGTACCAATTACGGACACTAGGCACTATGCCCTAACAATCTTATGCTATTACATGACCAATCTCATCCAATCCCTACCATCCCTTTCGGCCTACAGCGGGGGAATTACTCACACATGGATGGGGGAAACATGGCTGGTTGATGGAGAGGCGTCGTTGGTGATGATGGCGATGATCTCCTCCAATTCCCCGTCCCGGCGGAGTGCCAGAACGGAGACTTCTGGCTCCCGAGACGGAGTTTCGCGATGTGGCGGCGTTCTGGAGGCTTTTTGGCGACTTCGACTTCTCCCCGTGCGTTTTTAGGTCGAAGGCAATAAATAGTCCGAAGGAGGGCGTCGGGGGCTGACCGAGGCCGCCAGACCATCGGGCCGCGCGGGCCCCTCCTGGGCCGCGCCGGCCTATGATGTGGGGCCCTCGGGCCCCCACTTGGCTTGCCCTTCTGGCTCCGCCAATATTCTGGGAAAATAGGACCTTCTGCATAAATTCCGAGGATTTTCCTGAAAGTTGGATTTCTGCACAAAAACAAGACACCAGAACAGTTCTGCTGAAAACAGCGTTAGTCCGTGTTAGTTGCATCCAAAATACACAAATTAGAGGCAAAACAATAGCAAAAGTGTTCGGGAAAGTAGATTCGTTTTGGACGTATCAACTCCCCCCAAGCTTAGCTTATTGCTTGTCCTCAAGCAATTCAGTTAACAACTGAGCGATAAAAGAACTTTCACGAACACATTTGCTCATATGATGTATATATTCTCATGCTATGGCTAACACTTAGGCAGTTCATAATGAGATGCATACAAATAAGATCATCTAACAGCTATGTCAATCATGGAGAGGTACCAACAATTAATAATAAGCATCATGAATCATGTATATAAGCAGGATTGCAATGTTCATAAGAGAGTATGATAAAGTGGTATCTCGCTTGCCCATATTTGATCAGCAAAACATAAATGCCCAGGCACCTCTGAAGTTCATAGAAAGACTAGAAATAGTGATTGTCAAAGATAAAAGCATCAAAGTTATACCGCAATCAATCATATTTTGGGACAAGCATATTATACTAAGAATGACAGTTGTGCTCTCAAGATAGTGCTCAAAGAAAGAATGGAGACACAACACAAAAGTAAAAGATTGACCCTTCGCAGAGGGAAGCAGGGATTAACATGCGCTAGAGCTTTTCATTTTTAAAACAGGAGTAAAATTATTTTGAGAGGTGTTTGTTGTTGTCAACGAATGGTAATGGGTACACCAACTACCTCGCCAACCGGACTTCCAAGAGCGGCTCCCATGAATTATTTTTATGTTTATGTGGCACTCCTTCCAACCTTTCTTTCACAAACCATGGCTAACCGAATCCTCGGGTGCCTGCCAACAATCTCATACCATGAAGGAGTGCCTTTTTATTTTAGTTTTATTATGATGACACTCCCCCCAACCTTTGCTTACACAAGCCATGGCTAACCGAATCCTTCGGGTGCCGTCCAACAATCACATACCATGGAGGAGTGTCTATTTAGGTTAATTAATTTGGGACTGGGAATCCCATTGCCAGCTCTTTTTGCAAAATTATCGGATAAGCGGATGTGCCACTAGTCCATAATGAAAGTCCGTCAAGAGTAAATGACAAGGTTGAAAGTTAAACACCACATACTTCCTCATGAGCTATGAAACATTAACACAAATTGAGAAGCATTTTGAAGGTTTTAAAGGTAGCGCATGAGAATTTACTTGGAATGGTTTGAAATGCCATGCATATGTATTTATGGTGGACACTTTGGAACAACTTGGTTTTCAGGTGTTTGGAAGCACGAGCAGCGTTCCCGCTCAGTACAAGTGAAGGCTAGCAATAGACTGGGGAACGACAAATCAGGAGAGCAGTAACTGTCATAATCATGCTTGCGGCAAAATAAATTAAGGGAGGCATAAAAGTGATACAAGAACTCTGAAGCAATATAAATCATCGAGGCTTAATTGACTTTTGTTCAGTCATATGCATGCGTGAGCATGTGCCAAGTCGATATAAATGAATCATTCAGAGGAGGATACCACAATGCCATACCTACTTATGAATAAAACAATGCAAGCAAACATCCATGACATGCTACTCATATTAATAAATTGGAGCTAAACATGAGAGATCATGAACTACTAGACTTTCTTAAATGACATATACCTCACGTGAATCAATTAAGCATGCTCACATGGATGAGTATATGTACAAAAATGAAAACAAATAGAGCTCATACCAGCCTCTCACCACAATCCAATTGTCGTAGATCGTCATTATTGCCTTTCACTTGTGTAGCTTGGATAATATGAAATGAAAACCACGCTCCAGCCACCGAAGACCATTGAACTCATGATGAACTTTACAAACCAAAGAAGAACAACAAATATTTTTGGTGTTTTCGAATTGGAAACAAGAACAAAAGGAAACAAGCAAACAAAGCAAAATCTTTTTGGTTTTTCTTGTAGCAAACCAACGATAGCAAATAAAGCGAAACAAATGCAAGAAACCAAAACAAACAAATGATGAAGAGAAACAACAGAAATATTTTTGGTCTTTTTATGTTTTGGGAAAGAAACAAAGCAAAAACAAGAAATAGCAAACTAGAAGACTCACATAAACACAAAGCAGCAGAAATTCGTCAAACTTGACAGCAGTACAGTACTCGATTTTTAAGAAATTCTTCCACTGCTCAGATCGAAAAGTGTTCAACTAATGAAAGTTAGATAACGACCTGGGGAACATGCACAAAAATTGGCTTCGCAAAATACTGTTCTGGCTATTTTTGGGAATTTTTTCGGTAACAGTCCAGAATCTGTTTTCAGGCAGCACTTCCCAAAATATCATCTCCCTCTCATTAGAAAACCACTCAAACAAACTAAACAAGTATATACAAGTATCCAGCAATCACAATATGCAAAGAATGAGTGATGCCGGTATACCTCCCCCCAAGCTTAGGCTTTTGGCCTAAGTGGAGTTCAACTCCAGCGAGGGTCGCTGTTCCTTGCCGGTGGATAATGCATGGCGTAGTCATAGTAAGGTTCCTGTGCAGAAGAAAAACGTGGAGGCTCCACATTCCCCAAATGTTGATGCGAGGAACTTGCTGCATCGTATGATGAGTCGAGGTGTTCCTCGGCCTCCTCTGTGTTGCCTCTTGCATGATGGCCTCCTCCCTCTATGTGTGCATTCAGTGCACCTTCTGTGACTGACCAATCCTCCCTGGAATCAAGGTTAAATAGAACAGGTGGAGGCAATCTCACTAGTTTTTCAGTTTTCTTAGTTGTTCTCCAAGACTTCTTATAAAATGTTATCTTGTAAGACAGGTTACCCAAATTAGATGAATCAGAAACAAATTCATGTCTGATCATAGAGACTATGTCAAGTTTTTCTATGGAAAGTTGAATATCAAGATGATGAGGTTCTACACCATGCAAAGCTAGTAAACGAGAGGCAATGAGACCCCCACAAATTCCTCCTTTCTCACGGTTAGTAGCAAGTCTATAAGCTATCAATGCCCCCAAATTATAAGTCTTACTACCTTGCAGTGCAGCAGCTAGAAAAGCTAAATCCTGGATAGATAGTTTACCACCATTCCTTCTAGCAAGAACGCATTTAGTAATGAAATAAGCAAAGTAGCGGATAGCTGGGAGTTGAATGCTAGTGATTTTACCACCATCGTCTGAGAAACTCCTCCCATGACAAATCATCTCGAAGAGGCTTTAGAGCTCTCGCGGCGATCCCCTTATCTTCTCGCATGACCCCCATTGCGGTACTCTAATTGCTGTACAAAAATCATTGAATGGCAAGTTGACAGTTTTATTATAAATCTTATATTGAACCATGGGGTTAGATCGCGACCAATTGAACTTAAAATCCTGCACAACAGACATAGTCAATTTTGCATATTGGCATGGTTCTCCATCAACAAAATCATTCAACCCTGCACGAGAAATTAGATTCTGAACATCTTCCAGTATTCCTGCGCTTCTCATGAAATCTGTGCACGGGTAGTAAGAGGGGTATACTCCCTCTTCGCGGTTCACTCTCATGACTTGTTGCACCTCTGTAATATCCCAGGTATTGGGGTTACAAAATAGAGGAAACAGATGTGTGCATTGCATTCATGCATAGAAAATCTGGGGAATTTTTGCGCTTTAAAGTAAAACTGTCACAGTAACTGAAGTTTCACTTGAACTTGGTGGAATTGAAGTAGCTCATCAAGTCAAGTGCTATAAACCTCAGTGTGACCTTTGTTAAAAACTGTTCTGGGTAGAGATGATTT
Organism: Lolium perenne; assembly: GCF_019359855.2. NCBI lineage: Eukaryota > Viridiplantae > Streptophyta > Magnoliopsida > Poales > Poaceae > Lolium > Lolium perenne. The sequence goes on from NC_067249.2 coordinate 81,331,813, forward strand.
GATCTAAGGGGTTAGATCAAATGGAATTAAGATCAACACAAGAACTTATTAATCAAGGATCAACTACTTGATCTTATTAAAGATCACAACATGATATTCCTTGCCATAACATATGAACATCCATCTAATTGGAAATCAAGTAACAATAATTGGAAAAACTATTCTTCACTTATCTTTTCCATGTCTGAAACAAATCCATGATCCTGCCATGAACCTTATGGTATTCATATTATTTCATTCTTAGAAACATAACAAGGAGATCCACTCTAGAAATATATATCCTTCTCTATTCCATATTATTGTACATCAAACCTAGAGAGGTGAGAGTTCTATAACAATTATTAGAGAAGCAATAACAAACCTTGAGCTAAACCTTGGATATACATCCAAGTATTCAAATCATCATCTTTAAGAGGAACCCTAGGATATATTCAAGACATTCCTAGAGAGAGAAACCATTTATGTTAAACATAGATATTGATGATCACATCAATCCCTATGGAGCCTAACCTTAAGTTAGTATTAAAGTCCTTTCCAAAATGAGAGAGACCAATCATACAAAACATAGCTTTATCTATTTAAGAATAAAGGACAACCATTTAACTAGAGTATTAGGAGTACACAATAACCTAGAATAATCCATTCTTATATAAGAGAGATCAATTATGGTGTTATACTCAAGATAGATGAGGCAACACCTGAATTGAAGGGAGAGAACTATCCATGTAACCAGATGATTATATCATCATTGATTAAGTAGAACCCTAACATAATATCTCAGGCATTCTCCTGTGATATAAACTTTAGAGGCAACCATAGTAGTCCCATGCAAGAAGGTAAATTAGAAGTACTATACCCTAGTTGATCAAGACAATGCTTGATCATGGGAGTGAGAAACCTATTCAATGAGAGATACCTTAGGAAGCCAAACCTTGAACATTATAAATTGAGAGATGATCATAAACCCTAAGAACTTGAGGTAGAGATATTAAGAACAAGTGGATCATGCCTAATCCATGACCATGCTTTGGAGAAAGAGGAGAATAATCCAAATGCTAACACTTATATGACTAGTAGATCTTATTCACCACATGAAATCATAGGGGGGTCACTAGTAAGCAAATCTAGACTCATATCTCAATCCCAACTTGTGAATCACTTGGTGATCATAAGTAGAACTCTAGCACATCTATATTCCATTTATTCCCCAGTTAAAGGACCTAAGAAAACTTTAGAGTAGAACTCCATACTTTATATGGCGAGAAATCATTAATCCATATAACCAAAGTTAACTATAAAAAGAACCATAATCACTCTAGTTACTTTAATGATAAAATGAGGATAGTAATAAAAGTCAATTGGTAGTAAATAAAACCAATTCTCAAGTCCTTAGTAACTAAAGGAGCACATGATAGATTAAGCAAATAACCAATTTATCATGCATTGGGGAGAGTAAACCTAACCAATGCAAAATGGTGTCATCTCATATCTACAACCTAGAATTGTATCTCAACCTAGTTTGTATACCACTTGGGTGAGCACAACTAAAACTCAATGAAGCCATATTTGAGTTCCAAACCATTTGCCAGAAGGTGAATATAATTAGAACCCTAGAATTGCCCATTGGCTAAATTCTATGCTTTACTAAATTAACCCTCAGAAACATCTAGTACTTAAACCCTATAATTAAAACCATGTGTGGTTATCAACCACTTATCCTTATATAAGTAATATAAAATCATGATTGAAACAATACTTATATCAGATACTTTCAAGGATAAGGATAATGTTAATCTCAGAGGGGGGTTAAAATAGAAACTATTAAACCTTAATAAGTTGGGCACACATAAATTATATGTAAGTCATTCCATCTTAAATAGAAACCAAGCCTTATGAACAACCCCTAAAATACCTTGAGTTAAAAAGTACCAAAACCTAACAATACAAACAGATGGATACAAAAGAAGAAAATAACATTTAAAATGGGGATATAACATCACATAACATCATGCCTAATGGCTATTTTGAATCACCCATTAGTATGTAATACAATCCAATGTGAAATACTTGTTTCAAATAGAATAATAATGTGGTATTCACCACACAACATCAAAATGGAATGAACATATAAAACACCTGCAAATATAACAGAATTCAAATATGAATTCAAATGGGCAAATTGAAATCAGAAAATAAAAAAGAAAATAGAAAAGGAGAGGAGAAGGACTTACCTGGACCCTGCCAGCCGAAGAAGCCCAGCAGGAGTCCACTCGAGCAGCCCAGCAGTGGCCCACGAGGCAACCCACTACCACAGCCCAACCCAGCCCATGTACCCCTTCGTGGGGATAAGACTGGAGACGAAGTCTTCGTCTTCGGCTTGGCCACCGTCGACGCGCGCGAGGGCGCCAGCACGACGGCGAGCTCCACGTCCGCGATTGCCGCCGTTGTTGACCGCCAGCGCACAGCGGAGAAGCTATAAAGCACGCAGGAGTCCTCCATTTCCCTCTCTCTGCTCAATTTTCACCCTATACCGAAACCCTAGCCTCACAGACTCCGGCCATCGCCGTCGAATAGGACCTCCCCGAGCCTCGCCATGACCACCGTTGGAATCGCCATCCTCGACTTGCTCTGTATGCAAGAGGAATCGACCCCAAGCGTCCTGTAGCGCCGCCGATGACCTTGTCTTCCCCGACACCGGCGCCATGAATTCCGGCGACCTAGACCACCAGAGACCTCGCCGCCAAGCTCGTCGTGCTCCTGGTGAGCCTCTCTACCGCACAGCATGCCTATCTTGCTCGATTACCCGCCGTAGTTCCACCACGTCGCAGGTCCGTGAGGACCACCGCAGAACCTCGCCGCCGGGCACGCTCCGGTGACCAAACCGGAGCGGCGCCGCCACCATGTGGTCCGTCTCACTTCCCTGATTCCGTCGAGCACGCGCACGCCCTCGCGGGACCACGGGAACGCCGGCGCCGTCCATCACTGGTCGCCGGCCAAGAGCTTCCTGGCCACGCCAGCATATTGACCCAGTCCACGTTGATGTGGTGTCTGACCTGGCCGTTGGCCCACCGGTCAGTGTCCCTGCGGGTAGTCTGGCCGGGTACAATTAGCATTCCCTTTGTTTTATTTCAAATCCAATAATTGCTGAAACTTTGATAAATTGTAGAAAATCCAATATAGCTCAGAAAAATAAATATAAGATATCAAAATTCTTATAAAGATAAATCCTATCCAATAAAAATATAAAATGAAATTTTTATTTTTAATAAAAATTTAATTATTTAATACTTGCTATTTAAGCCTTTAATTTTAATTCTAAATTCAATTAAAATCCAATAATTAGGAAAACTTCATAAAATAAATAAAAACCAATAAGTAAAAAAAGAAACATTAAAATTAATTTTCCTTTACTATTAACTTAACAAATCCTTATTAGGAGGATTTAAAACCCTAAATAATAATTACCTTAATTGTTAATTGTTTAAAAATAATAAAATGCCAAATCCCATATTATTTTTATTCCAAGTTACCAATAACTTCAAATTTAAAATGAAGTTATTAATCCTAGAACTATCCGATAAATAGCAAACCCTAATTCCATATGGAATGATGTTACAACCCTATCATTTCATGTGACTCCTAAAACCCTAAATTAATTAGGAACCCTAGTTCCATTATTACATTAAACCCTAAATTGCTTCTAACCTAAACCCTAGGTTAGAACATGTGATCATGGTACCTTCTCTCAAAGCATAGAACCCTAGTAGCAAGTAAATACCTGTCTTGGCCACATAAAATGTAGAAGACCTATCACTAATATGTGGGTAACCCATGGGTTCATCTTCATCAGACCTAGATAATCAAGTAGGGCCAACCAAGTGTAAACCCTAGATCCTATTACCAAAGCCATCATCATTATTTATCCCTAATTAGCACCACACCATTGTGATGAACCCTAATAGCAACCATACCTACTATTTTACATTACATAACCCTGTTCCACTAAACCCTACTAGTGTAAGATACTTATGAACCATCCTATTTAGGAACCAACCATTCTCTACTTAGAGATCCAATGGCTAATACAAGACAACCTCAACCTTAATTGTAATACTTCTTATTATTTAAGAAGTATGTTCTTCAAAAGTTATTCTTTTGAAGAAAATAAGGAATCATCATCAATCCTGCCTAATAGGACCTATAGTCAATAACCAGCTATCACCAGCAAGGTATACAAACCTTGATAGCAACCATTTATAATAAATTGCTCAAGATGCCTAGGCTTAACTCCACCTTACAAGCCCTCAGTGCTGATGAATCCAACTAAGTTGTGATCCATCTACTACTCACTCCAGAAACCAATTAGAACCATAATAACCCATGGAACTCCACAACCTTGATTATTATACTTGTTCTTTATTAAATAACATGTTCTTCAAAAATTATTCTTTTTAAGTATATAATAATCAATCATTCACCATGACATATAGTGCTAAAACCAACCACTACTGATTACATATTAGGATTACACCAAATCTTATTGTTGTGTGCTATTAATGCTATTATTATGATATGTTCTAGCACATGTTTATGATACCAAGTATTCAACCCTAATAAGAACCTTGTTTGTGAATCACTCTAAAAGTGCAACACACCCTGAACTAATCAATAAAACTCACTAATCCTAAATCATCGGGGTTAGGTCACGCTTAGAGCGATTGCATCTCATTCTTATGCATTATTGCATCCTTGCCAATCTTTTAAACATCGTCCTTACCGGACGATGATGCTATTTCAGAATTTGGAGTTATTGCGTATCGAAGACCTTGCCTGCATAATCTTGCAGTCAAGAAAGGCAAGTTCACCGCTTGCTCATGTCATTTGAGTATCTTTATCAAATTACTTGCAAAGTACTATGATTATCACTATTGCATAAAAACCAAAACCACTACTTTCATAACTATGAATATGACTATGTGGTGGGCAATGGAACCATGGATTGTGTTGATATGGTGGAGGTTCCATTGCAAGGGTTTATATCCATCTAGGATTAAACAACAAATGTCGCCAGTGATTCTTGTGCCGTAATACCCGTGTTAACCATAAGATCCGGAGTGGGACGGAATAGTCAAAAGTGTTTCCACCTCTCGTTCATCAACGGATGCACTTTACCGTAGACACTTGTATCTGTCAGGGCAAGCGGTTGGCTGGGGAAGCCTTAAGTCCCCACGGCATAGTCCGTAGACACTTGTCGCTCGAAGAGCAAGCGGTTGGCTGGGGAAGCCTTAAGTCCCCACGGTATTGCGGTCTATGATGGGTTGCAGCTACCGGCGAAGGAGTTTGGTTAACGAGTCCCAAACTGTTGTCGTGGTCGGGGTCCACCCGTGAGTGGGAATAATGGGACCGGCGAGGACCCAGGGTCGGGGCATGCAACAAAGGGTGGGTGTTCGAGGTAGCGGAGGAACATGATTGGCTAGACCTTATACCGGGCCTCACACCATAGGAAGTGTGGACGAGCTCGCGGCTCGGTTGGCACCAAGGTTAAGATCTCTTATGGGTAAAGCAACACACCTCTGCAGAGTGTAAAGAACCGTGACCTGTCACTCCCTGTTCCGGGATATGGAACTGCGAACTCGGCCGGAAAGGAGCTCCATGAAGTTCTAGTAAACCGGTGAAGGCTGACGGACATAGTTCTTCTGAATAAAAGCAACCTTTTGAAGAAATAGTTATGAAAACTTGCATTGGTATTAGACTTTCTGGTCTAATGCTGTAGCTAGTGCATTAAACACATCTTTCCTATAATGAACTTGTTGAGTACGCTCGTACTCATCCCACTCTTAAATCCCCTGCTTAGATATGGATGCATCGAAGGAGGATCTACAATGCAACTCGAAGGCCGAGGAGTCAACAACTACTTCAAGAGACAGGAACCCTGTCAGAAGAGTCAAATACCACATCCAGCAAGGAGAAAACCTAGATTAGCAATAGAAAGAAACTAGCTTCCTAAACTTAGCTCCTATTTAGCCAGAATCTATTCATAGCCTCTATAGATAGATAAATACTCTTTAAATAGCGTCCGTAATAAGATTAGATCACGAGTCGTTCTTCTGGAGTTTATTTGCAGTTTTACCTCGTTGAAAAGTAGGAGGCTGTGTGGATCTTTTGTAAAGAGTCTGTGTTGTAATTCTATAGACATGCCTTGGACCCGCATATGTTTCTGTTGTACCACTCTGAGCGATATAATACGAGTGGAACGGTGTTTCATTGGTGTTATATCAGACTTGCATACTACACCATGCAGTGGTATGCCGGGTCACCACAGTTGGTATCAGAGCAAATGCTTTGACCCTAGGATTAAAACCCTTTAAAAGGAGACCTATAGGATTGGTAGTGTCTATAGGAAGTTGTCCTAGGTAAATCAAATAATTCTTATGACTTGAGATGGATATTCACTTGAGAATAATCCTGACACACTTGAGTCAACATTACCTACCTATCCTTCCTAAGTGAAGTTAGTTAGCTAATCCAAAACATGTAGCACATCAATAAGTCCTTAAAACAATAGATGGGTAGATCACAGTTGGTATACAATACATGGTAGTCCAAAGAGAGGATACAACCATAAGGAAGATATCCTATTGGAAGTTGTGTACCAACACAAGTTATGATTAAGTAAGAATTATCCAGACATGTAATAGGAGTGACATCAAGTAATGAAAATATATGTATAAGAAAAATATCCTATTAGAAGGTGTAAACCAGTACAAGTAATAGGTAAGTAAATTATCCAAACTTGTGAGACAATTGATAGTAAGTGATAAAAAAAGGTGATATGAGGTAGTATAGACCATGATGAGTCTATCATGGGAGATAAGGAAGAGTGATAGGAATAAAATATGCCTACTTACATGGTAGAGATAGAAATCATATATGATTCACCTGAGAATCGTTATATGATGGACTAGAATATCATAAATACTTAGCAGGAGTTTGATAAGAAGTTAGACGCAAAACAATAGTGCAAAAAAATTTGTGTTCCAAAAATATGGGAAGTGTGCCAAGCACATCATGACCATATGCTTATGTTAGAAACACTTAGAAGTATAGGAACTATATCCTAATAAATATGTATTCAGAGTAACCATATTAGAACTAGAGGTATCATACAAAATAGTCCTCAATAGCACTTATATATGGTATAATACCAAGTTAAGTAGTACTTCCAAAGAAAATTAGGTTAACCTTAACCATCCCAAACTACTTTGTTTCAAGTTTATCTCATTGCAAATGTGCAATTAAGGTAAATGTTGAGAAAAATAGTAGAAATCCACCTATTTGTGCTAAGTATCACGGTACAAACCTATCTTATGTGGTGTTATATACTACACATCTCAGCCTGATGTTTAGAGATGTATTACTCAAATATTATATTCAGGCTTATGATGGTGTGTATTATAAACACAAAGTTGAATCTTCTTGGATTTTATTGGAATTTCATTGTTTGACTAGATCCATACATGAAGTATGACTTTGATATGCAAATGCATGTTGCAATATCAAGTTCTTACTTGATGCTATAGATCTAGAGGGTAATGGTATTCGAGTGAGGGAGTGATGAATTCTGAAGATTCCGAAGACAAGATGAAGGTTCATCAGAGAAAGGAAGCAAAGTTGTGGGAAGTAACCACAATACTCTGAAGATAGTACCAATCAAAACTCATGCTTTGCCTCAACAGAGGAGTACTTTAGTATGGAAGAAGCATGAAAGTGAGAAATCTGGTGATTATGGTGAAGCTCAAGCAGAACCATAGTCATCATAGAAGAGGGAATGCATGGGAAATCACTTACGATACTTTATAATTACAGTGTCAGCTAGTGGTTTTCTTGCAAAATAAACCCTGTATGAAGGAAGATGATATATGAAACCATAGCAGATACAAGAAGACCATAGTTGATATTAGAAGACCACAATTGGTATAGGATCAATACTGCAAGATAAAGTAGAAGATATCTCGTCCCGTTGATCAGAACCTATAATAGAATCTATTTTTAGATAACAAATAGCTACAATTGGTATCAAGTAGTCCACCATTGGATTATTTGTACCAAGAAGTTGTGAACAAATAAAATTTTGTCAACCAAATAACAATGACCTATAAACATTCAGTCGAAGGATTCACATTGGATGTCCACAATTGAGTGGATACACCACAAACATTCTTCGTGAGACTTTTAGGAAAGTATAAACCATAAGTTAGAACCAGACCAATATTCTAATCATAAGTCCAATGGTTGGAAGAAAAGGTGTTGAAGACCATAAGAAAACTCTAAGGGGTAGAGTAAAGACTGAGTTGGATGTACACTAACTCAATATTTTGAGCTAGATCGAAGCAGAAGGTCTGATCTGAGAGGAAGTTCGATCTTATTTTAATAAGATTAACGAACACTACTTTCAGAAAGATGTCAGACTAGAAGCTGAGGTGCATACCTCGAGGAAGTAAGAAGTGGACTATCACTTGAGAAAGTGAGTAGTATTTACTCAGAAGTATGGAAGCTCAAGTAAGTCAAGCTTAATGAAGTTGGAAGAAGGAAATACTGTAGACCAATAAAGTTCAAGAAGGCCAAAGACCGAAGAAGATTGAACATACCAAGACCAAAGACTAGTTAAAAGATTCCTTTCATGGAACCTAAATAACCCAAAGTAGTTATAGGTACCAGCTATAAACCATGATTGGATGGACTAAATGAGTCTAATCCATTCTTAAGAGAATAAACCATCACGACCATTCCATGTTAAGTACCTTACAAGTACCATTATTATACTTTTGGTAGTAAGGGAAAACTAAGACCTATTTACCAACTAGGAGTATGTTATCAAATTAGTCTTCAGTTAAGGCTAGCAGCACCAAAAGAAGTCCCATCATTGATTCTTCAATGAGAAAGGAAACAAGCTTAGAAATCAAATAATTAAAGTTCGAAGCCATGGCTCAGAGACAGGTAATATTAGACTTCAGAGAAAAATCATAGAATTGGAGTGAGAAAATAATGTTCAGAGACAAACCCTAATGGATTCCAGGAAGAATCTGGACAAGGGATATATTCAATTATATCTGGTGAGATCACCACGGAGTTCGAGAAAAGATATAGTCTGCACAAGTCAGATCCACACTCCGGAAACGTGAGAGAGATCAAACTTCGAGGACGAAGTTTAGTTTAAGGGGTAGAGACTGTAATATCCCAGGTATTGGGGTTACAAAATAGAGGAAACAGATGTGTGCATTGCATTCATGCATAGAAAATCTGGGGAATTTTCGCGCTTTAAAGTAAAACTGTCACAGTAACTGAAGTTTCACTTGACCTTGGTGGAATTGAAGTAGCTCATCAAGTCAAGTGCTATAAACCTCAGTGTGACCTTTGTTAAAAACCGTTCTGGGTAGAGATGATTTGATCTAAGGGGTTAGATCAAATGGAATTAAAACCAACACAAGAACTTATTAATCAAGGATCAACTACTTGATCTTATTAAAGATCACAACATGATATTCCTTGCCATAACATATGAACATCCATCTAATTGGAAATCAAGTAACAATAATTGGAAAAACTATTCTTCACTTATCTTTTCCATGTCTGAAACAAATCCATGATCCTGCCATGAACCTTATGGTATTCATATTATTTCATTCTTAGAAACATAACAAGGAGATCCACTCTAGAAATATATATCCTTCTCTATTCCATATTATTGTACATCAAACCTAGAGAGGTGAGAGTTCTATAACAATTATTAGAGAAGCAATAACAAACCTTGAGCTAAACCTTGGATATACATCCAAGTATTCAAATCATCATCTTTAAGAGGAACCCTAGGATATATTCAAGACATTCCTAGAGAGAGAAACCATTTATGTTAAACATAGATATTGATGATCACATCAATCCCTATGGAGCCTAACCTTAAGTTAGTATTAAAGTCCTTTCCAAAATGAGAGAGACCAATCATACAAAACATAGCTTTATCTATTTAAGAATAAAGGACAACCATTTAACTAGAGTATTAGGAGTACACCATAACCTAGAATAATCCATTCTTATATAAGAGAGATCAATTATGGTGTTATACTCAAGATAGATGAGGCAACACCTGAATTGAAGGGAGAGAACTATCCATGTAACCAGATGATTATATCATCATTGATTAAGTAGAACCCTAACATAATATCTCAGGCATTCTCCTGGGATATAAACTTTAGAGGCAACCATAGTAGTCCCATGCAAGAAGGTAAATTAGAAGTACTATACCCTAGTTGATCAAGACAATGCTTGATCATGGGAGTGAGAAACCTATTCAATGAGAGATACCTTAGGAAGCCAAACCTTGAACATTATAAATTGAGAGATGATCATAAACCCTAAGAACTTGAGGTAGAGATATTAAGAACAAGTGGATCATGCCTAATCCATGACCATGCTTTGGAGAAAGAGGAGAATAATCCAAATGCTAACACTTATATGACTAGTAGATCTTATTCACCACATGAAATCATAGGGGGATCACTAGTAAGCAAATCTAGACTCATATCTCAAGTCCAACTTGTGAATCACTTGGTGATCATAAGTAGAACTCTAGCACATCTATATTCCATTTATTCCTCAATTAAAGGACCTAAGAAAACTTTAGAGTAGAACTCCATACTTTATATGGCGAGAAATCATTAATCCATATAACCAAAGTTAACTATAAAAAGAACCATAATCACTCTAGTTACTTTAATGATAAAATGAGGATAGTAATAAAAGTCAATTGGTAGTAAATAAAACCAATTCTCAAGTCCTTAGTAACTAAAGGAGCACATGATAGATTAAGCAAATAACCAATTTATCATGCATTGGGGAGAGTAAACCTAACCAATGCAAAATGGTGTCATCTCATATCTACAACCTAGAATTGTATCTCAACCTAGTTTGTATACCACTTGGGTGAGCACAACTAAAACTCAATGAAGCCATATTTGAGTTCCAAACCATTTGCCAGAAGGTGAATATAATTAGAACCCTAGAATTGCCCATTGGCTAAATTCTATGCTTTACTAAATTAACCCTCAGAAACATCTAGTACTTAAACCCTATAATTAAAACCATGTGTGGTTATCAACCACTTATCCTTATATAAGTAATATAAAATCATGATTGAAACAATACTTATATCAGATACTTTCAAGGATAAGGATAATGTTAATCTCAGAGGGGGGTTAAAATAGAAACTGTTAAACCTTAATAAGTTGGGCACACATAAATTATATGTAAGTCATTCCATCTTAAATAGAAACCAAGCCTTATGAACAACCCCTAAAATACCTTGAGTTAAAAAGTACCAAAACCTAACAATACAAACAGATGGATACAAAAGAAGAAAATAACATTTAAAATGGGGATATAACATCACATAACATCATGCCTAATGGCTATTTTGAATCACCCATTAGTATGTAATACAATCCAATGTGAAATACTTGTTTCAAATAGAATAATAATGTGGTATTCACCACACAACATCAAAATGGAATGAACATATAAAACACCTGCAAATATAATAGAATTCAAATATGAATTCAAATGGGCAAATTGAAATCAGAAAATAAAAAGAAAATAGAAAAGGAGAGGAGAAGGACTTACCTGGACCCTGCCAGCCGAAGAAGCCCAGCAGGAGTCCACTCGAGCAGCCCAGCAGTGGCCCACGAGGCAACCCAGTACCATAGCCCAACCCAGCCCATGTACCCCTTCGTGGGGATAAGACTGGAGACGAAGTCTTCATCTTCGGCTTGGCCACCGTCGACGCGCGCGAGGGCGCCAGCACAACGGCGAGCTCCACGTCCGTGATTGCCGCCGTTGTTGACTGCCAGCGCATAGCGGAGAAGCTATAAAGCGTGCAGGAGTCCTCCATTTCCCTCTCTCTGCTCAATTTTCGCCCTATACCGAAATCCTAGCCTCACAGACTCCGGCCATCGCCGTCGAATAGGACCTCCCCGAGCCTCGCCATGACCCCCGTTGGAATCGCCATCCTCGACTTGCTCTGTATGCAAGAGGAATCGACCCCAAGCATCCTGTAGCGCCGCCGACGACCTTGTCTTCCCCGACACCGGCGCCATGAATTCCGGTGACCTAGACCACCAGAGACCTCGCCGCCAAGCTCGTCGTGCTCCTGGTGAGCCTCTCTACCGCACAGCATGCCTATCTTGCTCGATTACCCGCCGTAGTTCCACCACGTCGCAGGTCCGTGAGGACCACCGCAGAACCTCGCCGCCGGGCACGCTCCGGTGACCAAACCGGAGCGGCGCCGCCACCATGTGGTCCGTCTCACTTCCCTGATTTCATCGAGAACGCGCACACCCTCGCGGGACCACGGGAACGCCGGCGCCGTCCATCACTGGTCGCCGGCCAAGAGCTTCCTGGCCACGCCAGCATATTGACCCAGTCCACGCTGATGTGGCGTCTGACCTGGCCGTTGGCCCACCGGTCAGTGTCCCTGCGGGTAGTCTGGCCGGGTACAATTAGCATTCCCTTTGTTTTATTTCAAATCCAATAATTGCTGAAACTTTGATAAATTGTAGAAAATCCAATATAGCTCAGAAAAATAAATATAAGATATCAAAATTCTTATAAAGATAAATCCTATCCAATAAAAATCTAAAATGAAATTTTTATTTTTAATAAAAATTTAATTATTTAATACTTGCTATTTAAGCCTTTAATTTTAATTCTAAATTAAATTAAAATTCAATAATTAGGAAAACTTCATAAAATAAATAAAAACCAATAAGTAAAAAAAAGAAACATTAAAATTAATTTTCCTTTACTATTGACTTAATAAATCCTTATTAGGAGGATTTAAAACCCTAAATAATAATTACCTTAATTGTTAATTGTTTAAAAATAATAAAATGCCAAATCCCATATTATATTTATTTCCAAGTTACCAATAACTTCAAATTTAAAATGAAGTTATTAATCCTAGAACTATCCGATAAATAGCAAACCCTAATTCCATATGGAATGATGTTACAACCCTATCATTTCATGTGACTCCTAAAACCCTAAATTAATTAGGAACCCTAGTTCCATTATTACATGTAAACCCTAAATTGCTTCTAACCTAAACCCTAGGTTAGAACATGTGATCATGGTACCTTCTCTCAAAGCATAGAACCCTAGTAGCAAGTAAATACCTGTCTTGGCCACATAAAATGTAGAAGACCTATCACTAATATGTGGGTAACCCATGGGTTCATCTTCATCAGACCTAGATAATCAAGTAGGGCCAACCAAGTGTAAACCCTAGATCCTATTACCAAAGCCATCATCATTATTTATCCCTAATTAGCATCACACCATTGTGATGAACCCTAATAGCAACCATACCTAATATTTTACATTACATAACCCTGTTCCACTAAACCCTACTAGTGTAAGATACTTATGAACCATCCTATTTAGGAACCAACCATTCTCTACTTAGAGATCCAATGGCTAATACAAGACAACCTCAACCTTAATTGTAATACTTCTTATTATTTAAGAAGTATGTTCTTCAAAAGTTATTCTTTTGAAGAAAATAAGGAATCATCATCAATCCTGCCTAATAGGACCTATAGTCAATAACCAGCTATCACCAGCAAGGTATACCAACCTTGATAGCAACCATTTATAATAAATTGCTCAAGATGCCTAGGCTTAACTCCACCTTACAAGCCCTCGGTGCTGATGAATCCAACTAAGTTGTGATCCATCTACTACTCACTCCAGAAACCAATTAGAACCATAATAACCCATGGAACTCCACAACCTTGATTATTATACTTGTTCTTTATTAAATAACATGTTCTTCAAAAATTATTCTTTTTAAGTATATAATAATCAATCATTCACCATGACATATAGTGCTAAAACCAACCACTACTCATTACATATTAGGATTACACCAAATCCTATTGTTGTGTGCTATTAATGCTATTATTATGATATATTCCAGCACATGTTTATGATACCAAGTATTCAACCCTAATAAGAACCTTGTTTGTGAATCACTCTAAAAGTGCAACACACCCTGAACTAATCAATAAAACTCACTAATCCTAAATCATCGGGGTTAGGTCACGCTTAGAGCGATTGCATCTCATTCTTATGCATTATTGCATCCTTGCCAATCTTTTAAACATCGTCCTTACCGGACAATGATGCTATTTCAGAATTTGGAGTTATTGCGTATCGAAGACCTTGCCTGCATAATCTTGCAGTCAAGAAAGGCAAGTTCATCGCTTGCTCATGTCATTTGAGTATCTTTATCAAATTACTTGCAAAGTACTATGATTATCACTATTGCATAAAAACCAAAACCACTACTTTCATAACTATGAATATGACTATGTGGTGGGCAATGGAACCATGGATTGTGTTGATATGGTGGAGGTTCCATTGCAAGGGTTTATATCCATCTAGGATTAAACAACAAATGTCGCCAGTGATTCTTGTGCCGTAATACCCGTGTTAACCATAAGATCCGGAGTGGGACGGAATAGTCAAAAGTGTTTCCACCTCTCGTTCATCAACGGATGCGCTTTACCGTAGACACTTGTATCTGTCAGGGCAAGCGGTTGGCTGGGGAAGCCTTAAGTCCCCACGGCATAGTCCGTAGACACTTGTCGCTCGAAGAGCAAGCGGTTGGCTGGGGAAGCCTTAAGTCCCCACGGTATTGCGGTCTATGATGGGTTGCAGCTACCGGCGAAGGAGTTTGGTTAACGAGTCCCAAACTGTTGTCGTGGTCGGGGTCCACCCGTGAGTGGGAATAATGGGACTGGCGAGGACCCAGGGTCGGGGCATGCAACAAAGGGTGGGTGTTCGAGGTAGCGGAGGAACATGATTGGCTAGACCTTATACCGGGCCTCACACCATAGGAAGTGTGGACGAGCTCGCGGCTCGGTTGGCACCAAGGTTAAGATCTCTTATGGGTAAAGCAACACACCTCTGCAGAGTGTAAAGAACCGTGACCTGTCACTCCCTGTTCCGGGATATGGAACTGCGAACGCGGCCGGAAAGGAGCTCCATGAAGTTCTAGTAAACCGGTGAAGGCTGACGGACATAGTTCTTCTGAATAAAAGCAACCTTTTGAAGAAATGGTTATGAAAACTTGCATTGGTATTAGACTTTCTGGTCTAATGCTGTAGCTAGTGCATTAAACACATCTTTCCTATAATGAACTTGTTGAGTACGCTCGTACTCATCCCACTCTTAAATCCCCTGCTTAGATATGGATGCATCGAAGGAGGATCTACAATGCAACTCGAAGGCCGAGGAGTCAACAACTACTTCAAGAGACAGGAACCCTGTCAGAAGAGTCAAATACCACATCCAGCAAGGAGAAAACCTAGATTAGCAATAGAAAGAAACTAGCTTCCTAAACTTAGCTCCTATTTAGCCAGAATCTATTCATAGCCTCTATAGATAGATAAATACTCTTTAAATAGAGTCCGTGATAAGATTAGATCACGAGTCGTTCTTCTGGAGTTTATTTGCAGTTTTACCTCGTTGAAAAGTAGGAGGCTGTGTGGATCTTTTGTAAAGAGTCTGTGTTGTAATTCTATAGACATGCCTTCGACCCGCATATGTTTCTGTTGTACCACTCTGAGCGATATAATACGAGTGGAACGGTGTTTCATTGGTGTTATATCAGACTTGCATACTACACCATGCAGTGGTATGCCGGGTCACCACAACCTCCAATTCTTGTTGGTTTAGTTGATATTTATTCCACTCCATTTTCTGAAATTTTTCAACAAACAATATAAAATTTGATTTGGTGACATACGATCAAGGGGAACTACTATAGGAACTTGCTAGAGTACTAATCATGCATCAAAACTAGTTTATACAACTTAGAACAAGCATGCAAGCTCACTAAACATGTTACCTACAGCAGCAAAATATTCAAGATATACTCAACCAAACAAAATTCTACTTGGATAATCGGAGGAGTCACATACCGGAGAGCAAATATGCCAAATTTCAGACAGAAATCTGGGCTGAGCAAAGAGATCGAAAAATCCTGAGCTCTTGAGCAAAAACGCGAGTGACAGAAAGCTGGTGTCGATTTTTTCGGGAGAGAGAAGAGTCTGGGAGGAAGAGATGCTGAAGTGGGGTAAAGGGGGGCCCACACACCAGGTTGGCGCGCTCCCCTTCCAGGCCGCGCCAGCCTATGGGGTGCCACCCTGGGGTGCCCCACAGGTCATCTCCAGGTCCTCCCAGGTGCATTTTCGAAAAATAGGACCAACGGTATAATTTTTGTGAATTTTTGAAAACTTTGAAAAATGCACATTTCTGGGTATTAAGTTTATTATTACTGGCCAGGAAATTTTTTGAAATCTCTAATTAACTAAGGAACTTTGTAAATCAAAAGTGCTACAGCAAGTAAGACAAGTGGAGGGAGAAAGAGATGTTGTTTACCTCCTCTATGCATATAAAAAGTATTTGTTAACAAGGTTGATCAAGTCTTGCCACCAAATAAATTTTACATAGCATAAGAAGAAATAAACCTCAAATCAATCATGTTACCTTGAATTGTATTGATATGGATCCAATCATAAGATTTTGATATCCTTCTTTAGGCTCATATATAGGACAATCAATAGTTCCAATTTTGATAGTTCTCACATTAGAAATAGTATTGACTCCACATACTTTATCAATCCTCTTGGGGAAATAGACGGTATGCTCCTTATCATCAACACTGAAAGTAACCTTTCCTTTATTGCAATCAATAACAGCCCCTGTGGTGTTAAGAAAAGGTCTCCCAAGAATAATAGACATATTATCATCTTCAGGCATTTCCAACACAACAAAATCAGTTAATATCAAGCAGTTATTAGTAACTTGAACAGGAACATCCTCACATATACCAACAGGAATAGCAGTAGATTTATCATCCATTTGCAAAGATATATCAGTAGGTATCAACTTATCTAAATAAAGTCTCTTATAAAGAGAAAAAGGCATAACACTAACATAGGCTCCCAAGTCACATAGAGCAGTTTTAACATAATTATTCTTAATAGAACAAGGAATAGTAGGTATACCTGGGTCGCCCAACTTCTTTGGCACTTTGCCATTGAAAGAGTAATTAGCAAGCATAGTGGAAATTTCCTCATTGGGGATTTTCCTTTTTTTAGTAACAATATCTTTCATATACTTTGAATAAGGAGGCAATTTAATAGCATCAGTCAAAGGGATTTGCAAGAATAAAGGTTTCATCCAATCACAGAATTTATTATAGTGTTCTTCTTCCTTTGATTTTAGTTTCTTAGCAGGAAAAGGCATTTGCTTTTGTACCCAAGGTTCTCTTTCATTACCATGTTTCTTAGCAGTAAAATCTTCTTTAGTATACTTTTTATTTTTAGCATGCTTGTCAGGTTCATCTTCAACTTCTTCTTTATCAGAAGCATCATTCTTATCATTATCATTATCATTATCATGTTCATTACCACTTTCAGTTTCAGCATCGGAAATAGAAATACTATTAGGATCATTAACAGGTTCAGAGGATTCTACAACATTTTTATGTTTCTTCTTCTTTTTCTTCTTAGAAGGAGCACTAGGTTCAATGCGTTGAGAATCTTGTTCAATTCTTTTGGGATGCCCTTCAGGATATAGAGGATCCTGGGTAGAGACACCACCTCTAGTTGTTACTTCATAAGCATGTTTCTCTTTAGAATTATTATTTAGCAAGTCATTTTGCACTTTAGTGAGTTGATCAATTTGAGTTTGAATCATTTGAAAATGTTTAACAAGCATCTTAACATCATTGGAGGTTCTCTCCACAATATCATGCAAATTGCTAATAGCTTGAGAATTTTCCATTAGATGATTCTCTACTCTCATATTAAAATTTTCTTGCTTAACAATATAATTATCAAACTCATCTAAGCATTGAGTAGGAGGTTTTGAATACGGAATATCTTCCCTAGTAAAGCGTTGAAGGGAGTTTACCTCGATCATGGATGAAGGGGGAATTATCTCACATATATCTTCTATGGGAGGTAGATTCTTCACATCTTCGGATTTAATACCTTTCTCCTTGAGAGGCTTCTTGGCTTCCCTCATATCTTCATCATTCAATTCAATTAAACCCCTCTTCTTCAATATTGGCGTTGGAGTTGGTTCAGGTGTATTCCAATCATCATGATTCCGGCTTATTCTAGCCAATAATTCTTCAGCTTTCTGCGGAGTTCTTTTCCTGAAAACACAACCAGCACAACTATCCAAATATGCTCTAGATTCAATGGTTAGTCCACTATAAAATATATCAAGTAGATCATTCTTCTCTAAATCATGTCCAGGTCGAGCTCTGATAAGAGAACAAAATCTTGCTCATGCCTCAGGCAATTTCTCTTCATCTCCCTGGTCAAACCTATAAATTTTCTGTAAAGCAATATGTTGAGCACTAGCGGGAAAGTATTTTCGAAAGAAAACATCACGCAACTCAGTTGGATTTTTAATAGAACCAGGAGGCAAATTATTATACCAAGTTTTAGCATCATCCTTTAATGAGAAAGGAAAAATTTTAGCGACAAAGTAAGTACGCATCTTGACATCATCAGAAAACAAGCTACTCATAGAAGAAAGGTCAATCATGTGTTCTACATCACTTTGTTTTTCAGTACCACAAAAGGGTGCTTTCTCTACAATAGCTATATGAGATAGATCAAGAGAAAAATCATAATCTTTATCCTTAATGCATATAGGTGATGTGGCAAATTTAGGATCAGGAGATAGCTTATGTCTAACAGTATATTGTGTGAGAAACTTTTTAATTTTTCTTGCATCAGCAGTAGCATTGCATCTATTAATAAAATCATCATTAAGCTCCACATAATCTTCATCAGGATCATAACTAGAATAATCAAGTTCAGGTGAATTAACAGGTGTAGTGGCATTTTCATTAGGAGTTTCAGCATTTTCAATTTGTCTAGACCTAGCAATTGTAGCATCTAGAAAAGATCCCAATGAACCACTATCATCAAGCACAGCAGAAACATTATCAATATTATGAGAGTTTTCAGATTCAGCAGAAGTACCAACAAGTGAAGCTTGCGGCGGTGAAACAAGTTGACTTATCACAGATGGTGAATCAAGAGTAGCAGAGGTACTCAGAGTTGTACCTTTTCTTGTAGTGGATGCTAATATGGCGACTTTAGAATCGCGAGGTTTACCCATGATGGAGAATTTGCAGCGAACAATATCAATCCAAGTGAACTTCCAAATAAAGCTATGCTCCCCGGCAACGGCGCCAGAAAACAGTCTTGATGACCCACAAGTATAGGGGATCGCAGCAGTCTTCGCGGGTAGTATAACCCAATTTATTGATTCGACACAAGGGGAGACAAAGATTACTTGAAAGCCTTAACATCGGAGTTGTCAATTCAGCTGCACCTGGAAACAGACTTGCTCGCAAGAGTTTATCAGTAGTAACAGTTTTATAGCAGTAGCAGTAGTGAAATAACGACAGAGTAATGAGAGACAGCAGTAGTGATTATAGTAAACAGCAGGATTAAAATACTGTAGGCACGGGGACGGATAACGGGCGTTGCATGGATGAGAGAAACTCATGTAACAATCATAGCAGGGCATTTGCAGATAATAATAAAACGGTGTCCAAGTACAAAGCAATCAATAGGCATGTGTTCCAATTATAGTCGTACGTGCTCGCAATGAGAAACTTGCACAACATCTTTTGTCCTACCAGCCGGGGGCAGCCGGGCCTCAAGGGAATCTACTGGATATTAAGGTACACCTTTAAATAGAGTACCGGAGCAAAGCATTAACACTCCGTGAACACATGTGATCCTCACATCACTACCATCCCCTCCGGTTGTCCTGATTCTTGTCACTTCGGGGCCATTGGTTCCGGACAGCGACATGTGTATACAACTTGCAGGTAAGATCATAAAACAATGAATATCATGATGAAACAATAACATGTTCAGATCTGAGATCATGGCACTCGGGCCCTAGTGACAAGCATTAAGCATAACAAGTTCCAACAATATCATCAAAGTACCAATTACGGACACTAGGCACTATGCCCTAACAATCTTATGCTATTACATGACCAATCTCATCCAATCCCTACCATCCCCTTCGGCCTACAGCGGGGGAATTACTCACACATGGATGGGGGAAACATGGCTGGTTGATGGAGAGGCGTCGGTGGTGATGATGGCGATGATCTCCTCCAATTCCCCGTCCCGGCGGAGTGCCAGAACGGAGACTTCTGGCTCCCGAGACGGAGTTTCGCGATGTGGCGGCGTTCTGGAGGCTTTCTAGCGACTTCGACTTCTCCCCGTGCGTTTTTAGGTTGAAGGCAATAAATAGTCCGAAGGAGGGCGTCGGGGGCTGACCGAGGCCGCCAGACCATAGGGCCGCGCGGGCCCCTCCTGGGCCGCACCGGCCTATGGTGTGGGGCCCTCGGGCCCCCACCTGGCTTGCCCTTCTGGCTCCGCCAATATTCTGGGAAAATAGGACCTTCTGCATAAATTCCGAGGATTTTCCTAAAAGTTGGATTTCTGCACAAAAACGAGACACCAGAACAGTTCTGCTGAAAACAGCGTTAGTCCATGTTAGTTGCATCCAAAATACACAAATTAGAGGCAAAACAATAGCAAAAGTGTTCGGGAAAGTAGATACGTTTTGGACGTATCACCAAGCGATGAACTTGCCTTTCTTGACTGGAAGATTGTGCAGGCAAGGTCTTCGATACGCAATAACTCCGAATTCTGAAATAGCATCATCGTCCGATAAGGACGATGTTTAAAAGATTGACAAATATGCTATAATGCATAAGTATGAGATGCAATCGCTCTAAACGTGACCTAACCCCGATGATTTAGGATTAGTGAGTTGGTATGATAGGTTTAGGGTGTGTTGCACTTTTAGAGTGATTCACAAACAAAGTCCTTATTAAGGTTTTGATTAACTTGGTTGCATAAACAAGTAGTGCAATATATCACAACAATAACATTACTAGCACACAACAATAGCATTTGGTATAATCCTAACATGTAATGAACAATTGTTGGTTTTAGTACTTTTGTTGCCTGCCAAAACCCACCGGCGAGCAGCGACGGGCAACACGGAGAGCTGGGAGGCTCCCAGGACTGCTGGTGGGTCCTGGTCCCTCGGGCGACGGCCCGCAATGCTCCGCACACGTCCAAGCTGGTGCAAGGGCGTGCCACCTGACCTATACCTGGTCAGGAAGGTGATGAGTTGCTTCGATTAATTTCCTGCATGGCAGACACGTAAACATTAAATACGAGCCTCGATCGGCTCTCAGGTTATCCTGTGAATCGGGTCAGGGAGCCGATCCACCCATGATTCGTATTGGATCTACGATAACATGGTGGCCCTGCTTGGTCAACACTAAGCTAAAACGATCTACGACGATTTAGGGTTTTCACCACATAACCGGAACGTCCTACACGTAGTTGAGCCTGGCAGATACGAAAGATAACAGAAAACCAACCCTAGAAAAGGCCTAAAAACCAACATGGAGTTGATCCTCGGAACATCCCTTCTAGGGTCAGCAAAACCGTACCTTACGCACTACTGGATCATTTAACCCGTTTGCAAGGCCTAACCATATGGATATCAAACTAATCCTTGAAGAACAAGGAACAACCGTAACAGATCGAATCTACTAAATAAAGACTAAGCAAGGTGCTGCCCTTACACCTAAGATGGGTGCAAGGGTAGCTAGATATCCAGGGGTAGCATAACTAAGCAAATACGTCAAGAAAGTATCGATGCTAACCCTAACATATCTATGATAATGGTGTTGCTCGCCATCAACAAGGCTTCAGCACGAGCAACACATAAACAACGAATAAACAAGATACTGCCTAGATCGCAAGATGCGATCTAGGCAGCATAGCGCTTACCCGGAAGAAACCCTCGAAACAAGGGGTAGCGATGCGCCTAGATTGGTTTGTTGCGAACGTGATCGTCCTTCTTTCTCAATAACCCTAGATACATATTTATAGTCCGTAGACTTTCTAACTTGGGAATAAACCCAACCGTGTATGAGCTAAACTCTATCTCTTAATTCTAACCGACACGTAACCTACTATAATTTACAGATACACGGGCAATCTAGCCCAAACTCTTGTACAAGGCCGATTCATGAATATTTTCCGTGCATATTCTCCAAGCCCATCTCAATCATGGCCCACCTCCTAACTTGGTTAAAATCTGGTGATAACACATGCCCCCTGGTTTTGGCAATGGTAATTCCAAAACCACTCTGTATAGGGTCACGTCGTGGCAGAGCAGAACTGTCGTAGTATCATTTCATCATGATGCCTTGCCTTTTCAACTTCTATGCACGATTTGACAGTTTTTTGGCACCACTTCCTCGGAAACCGCTGTAGCATTAAATCTCCACTATATCCCCTTTATTTAACCGTGCCGAGCAGTTCGCCTCTTCATCCTCTTGCTCCGTACTAGCCATCGGCAAAAACCCCCCTCCTCTGCAGCCATGTCTTCCTCCTCCTCCTCTGCCTCATCGGGTCTCTCCTCCTTATCTTCTTCCTCTCGTGAGCCGACGCCGGAGTGGGACTCGCTGGCGGCGTACGATATCCGCGCCCCAACGAAGTGGGACAAGGAGGACCATGATTCCTCCGTCTGGTCCGAGGATGACAAGTCCTTGACTGACGGAGACGACGACTTCCAGTTCCTCGCCGATGGGGAGCTGGAGGCGGAGAGCGAGGATGACCTCTTCTCCTGGGACGACTTTACCTCCTCCGACGAGGAGGAGGAAGAGGAGGACGACGACTCCTCCGACGAGTACCCGCCGGCGAAGTGCTTCCGCGCCGGGTCGGATGACGACGACGACGAGGAGGAGGAAGAAGCCCCTGCCGAGGGCTACGGGAGCAGCGACGAGGAGCTCGCCGGCAGCAGCGCCGACGGCAGCTACGACGGCGATGACGAGGGCAGCGACGGCCCTTAGATTAGGGACTACTAGCATAGGACTAGTAGTAGTAATCGGCTCCTCTTTTGTTCTTCTTTTCTTGAGCAATCGGCTCTTCTCTGTAAAAAAAAAACCCCTTTTATTAATGAAGAAAGCGTTTCTATGTCGATTTTGCTTTCATATCAATTTTGCCGATTGTCAAAGCAAGTCAACGCGCAAAGAGCCGATGGCAGCGCATCGGCCTTTACCATAAAACGCGAGTAAGGCCAAATCAGTTGCCTATTCAAACGGTAACCTGCAACCTCCGTCTGAGAGAGTAAACTCAGATCCCCACATCGTCGCTCGAACAGATCCAACTCACGGCCACGCGAATCTTAGATCTCAATCACACAGATTCAACTCCTCAGCGAATCCAATGGCAGAATCATCCCACGCCAATGCCACGGTCTCTAGCCTGAAAGTAATCTGATAACTGCACAATTGAGCTTGTACCTCTAGAGTCGATGGCTGTGCATCGGATTTTTAGTCTGAAGTCGATGTCTGTGCATCGGCTGTACTTGTGTCCCATTGCTTTGCATATTTTCCTAAAGTCGATGTCTGTGCATCGGCTGTGATTTGTATGTACAAATTTTTTTTTACTGGCCGATTTTATGCATCGGCCCCCATATTTCACTGTCCGTCATCCCACATGCTTGGGATATATTTCTTGAGATGTTGACCATTGACAGCTACTGGGAATTTAACACCGTCCAGCTGCTCGAGCATGTATGCATTACCCTTCAAAACTTGGTCGACTCTGTACGGTCCGTGCCAATTAGGAGACCATTTACCATACACTTTATCCTTAGTTCCTAATGGCAATACAGCTTCCCATACTAGATCACCAACCTGAAACTCCTTTGGTCTCACCTTCTTATTGTATGCGCGAGCTACCTTGGCTTTGTTCTCTTTAATCTTCTCCAACGACCAAAGTCTGAGTTCCGTTAGATCCTCAATACTATCACTCATCAGGGCTGCATATTCTTCAGTTGTTAGATCATTCTGAAACGTAACACGTCTCGATCCAGCCGTAATTTCCCAAGGCAATACAGCTTCTTGTCCATAGACCAACTGGTATGGCGAGGTTTTTATAGCTCCATGACACGACATGCGATAAGACCACAAAGCTTCTGACAATACCTCATGCCAACGTCTAGGGTGCTCGTCAACTTTCCTCTTAATCAGCTTGATGAGGCTCTGGTTGGACGCTTCAGCTTGCCCATTTGCTTGAGCATAGTATGGAGACGATCGGATCAACTTAATTCCCATGTCGTCGCAGAACTTTCTGAACTCTTTAGAAATGAAGACCGAACCTCCATCGGTCGTGATAGTCTGGGGAATCCCGAATCTATGAATGACATGTTCTTTCACAAAATTGATAACATCTTCTGATTTCACTGACTTCATAGGGACGGCCTCCACCCACTTAGTGAAGTAATCTGTAATGGCCAAAATCCACTCGTGGCCTTTGCTCGATGCAGGATGGATTTTACCGATCATATCCATGCCCCAACCTCGAAATGGCCAAGGCTTGATGATGGGGTTCATTGCTGATGCAGGTACCATCTGTATTTTTCCAAACATCTGACACGCTTGACATCCTTTATAGTACCTGAAGCAATCCTCAAGCATGGTGGGCCAATAAAACCCTGATCGCCTGATCAGCCATTTCATCTTATGAGCCGACTGGTGAGTTCCACAGGCGTCTTCGTGTACCTCGTGTAAGAGCTGATTCGACTCGGCTGGTCCCAGGCATTTGAGAAGTAATCCCTCCAAAGTCCTGTAGAACATGTCATCTCCTATAAGGACATACTTCATGGCCTTGTATCTTATCCGTTTAGGTGCCCCCCGAGCCGGATCTTTCAAGTATTTGAAGATATCGGCTCTCCAGTCATCCGGTTCTCCAGTGAATGCAGACCGAACATCGGCTCCTTCTGCTACGTCCTTGTAGCCTGATGCCGTCTGTGCGAGATCGTTGGCCTCGGTAATTTGCGACCTTGGGATCCAATTGAAGTTTATGTACCTAAATTGTGCCATCAACTCACGGCATTTCTGTCTAACCCAGAATGATGCTCCTGTCTAACCCAGACATTTCTGTGTAATCCCATGCAAAGCAATCTGGGTATTCTTTCAACAGAGCTATCATCAGGCTCCTCAGATGCGGATCTAACTTTTTGCTGATAAAAGTTGGTCGTGGCTTATCCCCAGGACCAATGTCAACCTCTTCTAGCTCATTAGCCGATGTAAACCCATATCCTAGCTTTCCGTCGCCTGCTAGATCGATGTTGAACACAGGCAAAACGTATGGCGAGGATAATATGGGCCGATTGCTGGAATCGGCCCCCATTTTGATTGCATTGCTCAATGAAGGTTTACAACTTGTTCGTGCTCTATGACGGGAGGGAGTCTCCCTAATAGGACTACGTGGCATGTTTGAGGTTAGATCATTGCTTTCTATTTGGGCCGATCGCAGGGATCAGCCTTGCCACGTACGTCCATTGACTTTGCTCTTGCTACTCTGTCAGGCCGGTGGATAAGACCAGCCTCACCCCGTTTTTTGTAACTTCGATGCGCTCACAGCCATCCAAACTGATTCCAAAGAGCGGCCCTTGGTCTTCCGCGTCCCAAATGTTCATGCCAGCTATTGAGATCTCGATAGAGTCATCTGCATGAATGACCTCCACTTCATCTCCATCCCACTGTATCAGGCATTGGTGCATTGTGGATGGAATGCAGCAGTTGGCGTGAATCCAATACCTCCCTAGCAGGACGACATAGGTGCTTTTGTTGTCGACGATGAAGAACGATGTAGGGATGGTTTTTCGGCCTACGGTTAGATCCACGTTCAGAACGCCTTGCGTCTCTGATGCTTGGCCGTTGAAGTCGCTTAGTGTGATGTTGGTTTGATCAGATCTTCTGTAGAGCGTCCCAAACGTCGCAGCATGGAGTACGGCATTATATTGACTGCCGCTCCGCTGCCAACCATCATCTTGCCGACAGGCTGCCCATTGATGTAACCTTTTAGGTATAGGGCCTTCATATGTTTGTAGCCCTTCTCCTGTGGCTTTTCAAAGATAATTGGCCGTGGACCACAGTCGAACTGTGTTACCGATGCTTCTTCTGTTCTTGGAGCACAAAACTCCGCCGGAAGGATGAACACCATATTTGTGCCAGCCGATGTCTTCTCATCGGCTTTCATTTGCTTGGGGCGCCATTCTTTCTTCTGTGGACGACCTTCTGCGTCCAAAGTTTGCTGAATTTTCACGGCCAGATCGGGCCGCGCTTTCCTTAACGTGTGCAGGTATTGCCTTTCGGCTTCCTCCAAGCTACGTAGCCGCTGCACCCTACGCTTTTGGGAGTGACTGAGTCCATCAGGGCACCACCTTGGCCGGTGGTATCTATCTTCTTCTTCTTCTGATTCATCTTCCAACTCCTCGAGATCTTCCACCCGAGATGACTCCGCTTGCTTGTTCCGAGATGGGAGAGGCCCTAGACGTTTGAACACTGACACGTCACTTGTGTCCCTCTTCTTTTGGCTACACTCCGGGCAGTTGTCGATCGTAGGCAATCGGCTCATTCCTGAATCCCAGCAATGCTTAAAGAAAGGACAATCCCAGTGCCTGTCCATGTCTTCTTGTTCCCTTGACCTTCCCTTAGCGCGGCGTTCATATCCTTCATCGTCTCTATCATACCGACGATACTTTCTGTCGCTTACGCTAGACCGACGATCTCTTTCGTCGGCTGTGTCATAC
Source organism: Lolium perenne (assembly GCF_019359855.2). Classification (NCBI taxonomy): domain Eukaryota; kingdom Viridiplantae; phylum Streptophyta; class Magnoliopsida; order Poales; family Poaceae; genus Lolium; species Lolium perenne. Next base: position 81,358,615 of record NC_067249.2, read on the forward strand.
CGCCGACGTCGGTCATACTGACGCTCATATTTGTTAAGAAGGTGCTCGGAGAGTGGTCGTTGATATCGCACGCTTCTCACTTGTTCCTCGGTGACGTACTGTTTGTCATCATATCGGGGCCGGTCACGTGGGCCGGCCTCCTCCTTGTCCTTGCCACGAGAACGACTGCTCTCTTCTTTATCCTTGCCAGGGTGGTATACAGGCCCTGCCATGTTAATATCGAACGAGAAACCTGGCTGACGCCTCGTGGGGTGACCGTACTCCACCATGTTGACGGCAGGAAATGGTTGCGTGTCCACTTTCATGGCATACTGACCAAAAATCAGACGGCCTTGTTCTATCGCCATTTGGATTTGCTGACGCAACACTTTGCAGTCGCTGGTGGTGTGGGTGAACGAATTATGCCACTTGCAGTACGGTCTTCCGTTCAGCTCTTGCACCGTAGGGATCTTGTGGCCTTCGGGTAACTTCAGCTGTTTCTCCTTAAGCAGTAAATCAAATATCTGCTCAGCCTTGCTTACGTCGAAGTCAAACCCTTTTGCAGGCCCTTGTTGCTTCACCCATTTGCAGGACACGGGGTTTGCCCCCCGAGCCCATTCAGCCACAACTACTTCCTGGTCTTCTGCAGAGTCTTCAGCTTCTCCTGTCTCAACCAGGCTTATAGGGCGTTTGAACTTGTCTTGATACAATTCAGGGTGGCGCTGCTCATACAATGATAATTTCTGAACCATATGCGCCAGTGAAGTGTACTCCGCTTGGGAAGCCAGATCTTTGATCGGCGCTGCGAGGCCCAACACTGCCAGATCGACTGCTTCTTTCTCATTCAAACGAGCCGAATAACATCGGTTCCTGACAGTCCTGAAACACTGAATGTATTCAGACACCGTTTCTCCACGCTTTTGATGTACTTGAGCTAGATCGGCAATGCCAGCCTCGGTAGCTTCTGAGTGATATTGCATGTGAAACTGCTCTTCCAGCTGCTTCCACGTCCGAATTGAATCTGGTGGCAACGAGGTGTACCACCCAAAAGCTGGTCCTGTGAGGGATTGTGCGAAAAACCTCACACGCAACTGGTCTGATGCGGAGATCATGCCCAATTGTGCCAAATATCGGCTCACATGCTCAATTGAACTAGAGCCGTCTGACCCACTAAACTTTGAGAACTCAGGGAGCCGATATTTGGGCGGCAGTGGTATCAAATCATATTCGTTGGGGTACGGCTTGGAATAGCCGATTGCCCTCCTTTTTGGCACCATGCCGAACTGATCTCTCAAGATTGCACTGATTTGGTCCACTGTAGGAGCTGTAGGGCCGAGCTTTGATGACTCGTTGCAGTGGCATATTTAGCTAGCCACGCCTGTTTATCGGCCTCCACTCCAGTAATCCCTCCTGCTACTCCAGAAATTCCTCCCGCTGTAATCTGGTTCGTGCGCACCAAGTTATTGCAGTCTGGCACGTACGTGCACATGTATCCATGCGGGATTTCCTTAGGCGGTTCATGCAGGAACTGGTAGTCACCAGCATCGCCTCCAATCTTGTAGACGACGTACGCCGGTGAGCCCGGCGGTTCTGGAGCTGCTAGGGAGAACGGCAGCTGCGGTCTGGTCTGGAACGGTATTTCTCCCTGGTGAGTCCCTAGGGTAGGTCCTGACGGGGAGTACTGATGCTTCATGATGTCCTGAACCACGCGAACCGCAACGCGCTCGAAAGCGTTCACCAGGCTCTCAGAATGACGGTGTAGCGAATGAGCTACCATGTAGTTAACTTCCTGGCGCAGAGCTCTGGTGCGTTCCTCTGAAGCGGTAGACAGATCCACCTCATCGAGGGCGCCTTCAGCTGAGAACCCTTTCCACCTAATGCCATGTGTACGGGTCCTTTCGAAAGAGCCGATGAGGTCGGCTTCGAAGAGAGCTTTAAGCTCATCGTATTTCTTCTTGTGCTCCTCTGTCAGATCTTCGTATGTAACCGGTGCGTCCGCCATCTCAGCTGCAGATGCTGACGCAGTTGTTGTAGATGTTGACGAAGTTGACGTAGAACGTCCCACCGGGCGTGCCAGAATATGTTGCCTGCCAAACCCCACCGGCGAGCAGCGACGGGCAACACGGAGAGCCGGGAGGCTCCCAGGACTGCTAGTGGGTCCTGGTCCCTCGGGCGACGGCCCGCAATGCTCCGGCACACGTCCAAGCTGGTGCAAGGGCGTGCCACCTGACCTATACCTGGTCAGGAAGGTGATGAGTTGCTTCGATTAATTTCCTACATGGCAGACACGTAAACATTAAATACGAGCCTCGATCGGCTCTCAGGTTATCCTGTGAATCGGCTCAGGGAGCCGATCCACCCATGATTCGTATTGGATCTACGATAACATGGTGGTCCTGCTTGGTCAACACTAAGCTAAAACGATCTACGACGATTTAGGGTTTTCACCACATAACCGGAACGTCCTACACGTAGTTGAGCCTGGCAGATACGAAAGATAACAGAAAACCAACCCTGGAAAAGGCCTAAAAACCAACATGGAGTTGATCCTCGGAACATCCCTTCTAGGGTCAGCAAAACCGTACCTTACGCACTACTGGATCATTCAACCCGTTTGCAAGGCCTAACCATATGGATATCAAACTAATCCTTGAAGAACAAGGAACAACCGTAATAGATCGAATCTACTAAATAAAGACTAAGCAAGGTGCTGCCCTTACACCTAAGATGGGTGCAAGGGCAGCTAGATATCCAGGGGTAGCATAACTAAGCAAATACGTCAAGAAAGTATCGATGCTAACCCTAACATATCTATGATAACGGTGTTGCTCGCCATCAACAAGGCTTCAGCACGAGCAACACATAAACAACGAATAAACATGATACTGCCGATCTAGGCAGCATAGCGCTTACCCGGAAGAAACCCTCGAAACAAGGGGTGGCGATGCGCCTAGATTGGTTTGTTGCGAACGTGATCGTCCTTCTTTCTCAATAACCCTAGATACATATTTATAGTCCGTAGACTTTCTAACTTGGGAATAAACCCAACCGTGTACGAGCTAAACTCTATCTCTTAATTCTAACCGACACGTAACCTACTATAATTTACAGATACACGGGCAATCTAGCCCAAACTCTTGTACAAGGCCGATTCATGAATATTTTCCGTGCATATTCTCCAAGCCCATCTCAATCACGGCCCACCCCCTGACTTGGTTAAAATCTGGTGATAACAACTATATGGCATGGTTAATGATTACTTATCATATACTTCAAAATAATAACTTTTGAAGAACATGATCCTTAATAAAGAACAAGTATGATAATTAGGGTTGTGGAGTTCTATGGTTTACTATGGTTCTAATTAGTTTCTTGAGTAAAGATGAGATGGATCACAACAAGGTTGGATTCATCAGCAACTAGGGATTATATGGTTTTAATTAAGCATAAGCATCTTAAGCAATTAATTATACCTGGTTTCTATCATGGTTACTTATATCTTACTGGTGATAGATAGCTATGGTTTATAGGTCCTATTAGGCAGGGTTGATGGCTACTCCTTATTTACTTCAAAAGAATAACTTTTGAGGAACATATTACTTAAGTAATAAGAAGTATTTCAATTAAGGATGAGGTTGTCTAGGGATTGCTATTGGATCCACTAAGTAAGAAATAGTTGGTTTCTAAATATGATGGTTCATAACTCTTTAGTACTTGTAGGGTTTAGTGGAGTATGGGAATGTAATGCAAATTATTGGACATAGTTGCTATTAAAGTTCATCACAAGGGTGTGATGCTAAATATGGATAATTAAGGATTATGGCCTTGGTAATAGGAACTAGGGTGTGATGCTAAGCTCAACTAAGTGTAACAATAACAACTAGAGCTTAGCAAGATAGGCACAATATATATGTAGCACAAGTGATAGCAAGATATATGTACTTCAAGCACGATGGCTATCACAAGGAAAGAGTGCTCGGGTATAGAAATAACCGAGGCACGCAGAGACGAGGATGTATTCCCGTGCTCCCTTCCTTTGCAAGAAGGTACGTCACGTTTGGAGGAGTGGAGGTCCCACGAAGGATTCCCCAACGCCACGAAGACTCACCCTATTCTCCGAGCCACACCCACGAAGGATAATGGCCTTTCCTTATGGTTAGCTTTTCCTCCACTCCGGAGATGGCAAGCTCCACAACCACTTCACAAGCTCCACGAAGGAGAAGCCCGGGCCCCTTCACAATCTTCCACGAAGAGATCACCGAGACACCAACCAAGCCAACTAGGAGGTCTCCCTCCAAGAGTAACAAGCTCACGGTCTCTCACTCAAACTAATCGTACTGGAGAGCTCAACACTATGCAATGATGCAAAGCAAGAACACTAGAGGTGTTCGAGTCCTTCACACTCAAATTCCACCCAAGCAACAAATGCTAGGATGAGATTGGAGAGGAAGAACAAAGAGGAAATCAACAAATGACTTCAAGATCTAGATCCAAGGGGTTCCCCTCACTTAGAGGAGAAATGGATTGGTGGGGAGTAGATCTAGATCTCCTCTCTTAGATCCCTCAAGAATGAGCAAGAATCATGGGAGGAATCAAGAGAGAGGGCAAGTTCTTCAAAGTCAACAATGGAGGAGAGAGAATAGGAAGAACTACACAGCCCAAGGTGGAAGAAGGGCTATTTATAGCCCAAGAGCAAATATAACCGTCGGGGAAAAGTTGGGCTGAGTCAGCCGTCGAGGAGGCCAGTCAGCCGGGCCTGGGACCGGGCCGTCCGGTTCAGGACCCGGTCAACCGGGCTGTCCAGTTCAGGACCCGGCCAGACCGGGCCACCGACCGGGCCATCTGGTCCACAGACCGGTCGACCGAGCTAGTGATCGGACCAAGCTGAAAAGCTTGCTGGATAGTGCCCGGTTGGCATCGGTCCAGGGGCCGGTTTGAATCGGGCCATCCGATCAGACGGCCGGTCACGCCGGGCTAGAAACCGGGCCAGCAGGAAATCATGTTATACAAAAACTGTGATAACTTTTGTGTCCGGACCCCGATTGACATGAAAACAATTTTGTTGGAAAGATAACGACGAATAGAACCCCAACAAAAACGCAATAGAGAGGGCCAGAAGGAAATATGGAGACTCCTCACAGAACATTTTAGATGATTTTAGAGAGGGAGTCTCCCACCGTCAAGAAACGATGAATACGTCCAAACTTGAAAACGCAATAGAAGATGCATGCGGATTCCGTTTTCGATGAACTTGGGCTTGTTGTAAAGCTAGCAACAAGCTCAAGAACCTCTCACAGAGAAACACCAAGAAGCAATAGGGATATGCAAAGTATGCAAATGATTGAGCTCCCTAAGACGATGTGATCAAGTTACCCAACCGAAAGCCCCTCTTGATAGTGTGGCTATCTATCCTATAATCCGGTCTCCCATCAACCACCTTGAAACCAGTAAAAGGAAAACCTAGCAAGGCCATACCTTTGCAGTGCGCATCCCGCTTGATCTTGATGATAACTCTTCAAGCTCAACTCAAGCCGGAATGCCACACTTGATCATCGTTACTTCGTGAAGACTCACAAATACTCCCCCATACACTATGATGGGTAAGCTCCATTGATGTACATCTTCACATGTCCATTGTCATCAAATGGACGACAAGCTTCAAGCATATCATCCTCTCGAGATGCTCAACTTGAACTTGCCCAACTCACCCTTGATGACGATCACCACTTGCCGTCATCCTCTCATGGGCATACCACGTGACTTCACGTGGCACATTCTTCATGCTTCATGTGTTGTCCAAACTTCAAGCTATTCTTCAGTCTTTGTATTGGTCAACCTTGTATCTTCTCATGCTCTATCATACTATGTTGATCGATGATCTTGATGCCAATACACAAGGTGTATCTTTATCTTCATGGCATCCATATTTGAATCGAACACATGGAATACGAGTAGTACCTATGGAATATTCCTTCATATAAACTCAATTAAAACATTAGTCCATAGGGGTTGTCATTAATTACCGAAACCACACATAGGGGCAATGTACCCTTACAATGATGAGTCTCATCGGTCCCCATTTAACAGGACCCGCGCGCATCATCGCGACGCCGAGACGCGGGAGGACACAAAGCGTGTCCTTGCTTTGTCCGCAGAAGCACAAAGCATGGTCAGATTTAGGCTGGCATTGGGTCGTGTCGGATGCCGCGGTGTTTGTTTTGGGTTTGCGTCACCGCGTTAGATGATAGTTTTGTGTGGCTCGCTCCATCCGAAGGCGCGTGGGTGGGATATGTGGCCGCGTTGGAGATGGCCTAAACCGTGTGAGTTAGAGCATCTCCAGCCGTCTCCCCGGGAAGGCTCCCAGGACACCTTTTTTCATCCGGATGGAAGAAAACGGCCCAGTCGCACCCCCGACTCCTCGTTTCCCCCCCCGGATTAGGCCTTTCATCCGTCCGGTGAACCCAGGCCATCCCCGGGTCCCTGGGGAGCGCTCGGGGACTCTGGACGAGAGAAAATCGCGGGAACCGTCTGGTGGCCCTGACCTTTCAACGACAAAGGCATGGGTTCTACGGTAATACCCTCGTCTTCCCGATATACGACATGCGTGCGTTTGGGGGGAAATTTGTAATTCTACGGCAATAGCCTCGTCGAACGAAAGCTTTGAACAAACTAAGTGGTGCAACATAGACAAATTACATATAAAACTTGGAATAAACATAAAAATTACATATAAAAACTTTAAAACAAATTCTTCCTAGATGTCCCCGCCTCATCGTCCTGGTGGTGACGCTTCCAGCTCGTCACCTCCTCCAAAGAGCCGGTGTCCTTCGACGTGTCAGAGGAAGTTGAGTCCTCCTCGTCGTCGAAGGTGCTCGCCGGCTGCGCCTTCGCCTTCGCCCGGGTCGTCGCGTCCTCAGCCTCTTCCTCCTGCTCCTCCTCCTCCTCCTCAGCCTCTTCCTCGCCCTGCTCCTCGGCCTCTTCGGCCTCTTCGTCCTCCTCCTCGTCGTCATCCCGTTCCTCCTCGCTGTCCGGCGGCGGGGAATCGTCGTTGCTGGACAATGCAGCTCGGTCCCACCAATGGCGCCATCAAGGCGATTTCCCCTCGCTGTCGATGTCCGATGGCAAAGAGAGATCTCTCATGGTGACAGGGGATGGTGAGGAGAGAAGAGATGAATGGCGTCGACCGTCAGAAACAGTATATGTAGGTCTATGGACGAAGAGAGCGGCAGATGCTCTTTCGCGAAATCGTGCTCCATTACGGGGGCGGTTCTCGCGTCGAGGCCACTTCGATCATTCCCGACGAGGCGTTTGGGCTCTCCAGACCACTTCGCGGACTATTACGGCGGTTCAATGCTTCGAGGCCACTCCGACGGTTCCCCTTCCCGGTGACTGCTCCGTCGCTATACACGCGGTGGGTGAGCGTCAGTAGGCGACCATGGGCTTGCCGTTGAGAAAATTGGCCTCCCAAGACAAAAAAAAAAAATACATCCATCTAGCGCCCGATTTCGGCCTAGGAGCCCCAATGGCTGGGATGCTCTTACAGCTGACGGCTAAAGTAAATTTTATTACTAATTATCACTGACATGTGTGAAGGTGTTGGTGTTGGTGTTAGTGTGGTGTGGTGTGGGGGAGCAGTACTCTTTTGTCTGAGGGTGTGATGACGAGAGAGCAGTAGGGCAGAGGACCCAGGCTGCCAGCACAGGAGCTACTAGTCCCTAGCTAGGATCTGCATCCCTGCACAGAGATTCCAGATCTTTTGGCCGCCTTTATCATTTGCATTGCATGGAGGTGCAGATGCGAAAATCAAGAGACCTGCATGAATGCAGAGAGAGAAAAGGCTGACATTCACAAACACTAGTCTCCCTCTCTCAACAAGCCCATGCCTTTCTTCCCTCCTTTCTGTTGTCTCCTTCGGCTAGCTCAAAGTTATTGCATGCTCCCTTCACCTCAAAGAAAAGTTCTCGCGTTGCATGCACCAAGCTGATGATGAAGAGTGTACCCCTGTAGCTTGCCCACACCCTGCTAAAAGAGCCCATCATGCAAGCCTGCTTTGGAGGCAATGCCTAGCTTGGCTCCTTCCTCTTGCCCTCTTGCCCTCTCACCCTGAGCTGAGCTGCATGTAGGGCTGGACATAAAGCTCGAAGCTCGACGAGTTTAATGAACACTCGTTTGCTCGACTCGTTTGAGCTCGGCTCGTTTTCTTAATGAGCCGAGCCGAGCAGCAAATTTTGCTCGTTAAGATTAACGAGCTAAACAATCAAGCCGACGATGTTCGTGAGCTACTCGTTAAGATCGATAACAACCAAGTGATCGGCAGTACATTGTTATGTCCTTACGCTCCTGGCCCATCTAAGGTGAAGCAAGAAGGCAATAACGAAGCCCGTCAATAGAGACCAGATAAGCGACCAAACAATCATATGCATATCATCTTGTACAATGTACTGATGTGAATGCATGCATCATGTGTCTCTATACAAGATTGTGTCGTTGCTTAATCCTAACGCTTGGTAGCTGGCTTGCTAGCTTAGCTGTGCATATCTATTTTATTCTCTTGATCTAAATACGGATATAGTATAAAAATATGCTTAACTGCATGTGTATGTCATTTCTTAATGATTCTTAATGAGCTGCTCGTGAGCGCTCGTTAGCACATAACGAGTCGAGCCGAACAATGATTTTAGCTCGTTATTCTTAATGAGCTTAACGATCCGAGTCTTAATGATCACGAGCCTTAACGAGTCAAGTCTTAATGATCCGAGCTGCTCGTTAGTCCACCCTTAGCTGCATGCTTTGCTTCAGTTTCTTGCCTTCGAGCGTTCAGGTCACAATCAGGGCTGGAGGAGTGTGTCCAGTCAGGTGTGGATTTCCTCTCCTGCTTAAGTTGGATTTCTTCTATTTGATGTTGCCTTTTTTCCCCTTCCACGGTGCTTTTTTAGTTGTTGAAACCCTGTTTTCATGAACTTGATAGGAGCCTAACCTTGCCTGTTTCTCTCTATGCATGAGTCACATAATTCACACTGCAACCATGTGCATTTGGATTAGCTAGACTGCTAGAGCACCAGTGAGGGCCGGCCTGCTTATTCTTCTTTTGGGCCATAGTGTGCCTCACCAGTGACCAATCATGAGGTGGTAAACCCCATGAACACCCTTTTCACTAAGCTATATAGCTATGCCTTGTATGCTTGTATGGGCATCACCTTCTCACTCCTGCGCCATTGCTTCTCCTCTCCTCCCCTTCAGTTTTTTTTTCTGAGAGATATCAATTATCAACCCAAGCCCAAACCTCTGACCCGGTGTCAAGATCAGGTGAGAGCTGCTCTCTGGTGTCTCTGATCTTTGCATGTTTCCCCCCCCTCCTCTTGATAAGTGAGAGAACACCTTCCTGTCCCAATTGGTTTCTTGTTCCTTGTATGCATTCTATTTGGAAGTGATTATCTTTCCATTTTAGGATCCCTGTGAGTGGCTGAATCTTCAGAATAATCCTTCTTTTTTCTAGGCTCAACTCTGCATATGGTACTATGATTTGCCTGTATGTTTTCCCCATATAAGCTTGCTCTGTTTTACTTCCTTGCAAGTTGGTCCTGAACATTGCTTGCACGGTTGGTTCTAGTGGGACTGTAAACTCGTAGAAAGGGCTGATGAAAAGATCGAACCCTTTGATCCAAGGGTACCTACCAGTACGGGACTAGTACATCCTGATTTTGGAGTATTATCTGTCAAGAATCTTTGTAAGAACAGTGCCCCCAATGATCTGATTCGAGTTGCTGTCTCCAGGCATTCTTCAATCGCTGAAGTTCTTGGAGGTTCCCGTTCCCAACAAGGGCTGCGATGGGCAGCAGCTATCCGTGGAGTCCGCAATTTGGAGTCGACGCCATGAACGGCTTCTTCGCGTCGAGCGGCGGCTGCATGCTCGGCGCTGACGTGCCGCCGTTCAACCCGACCATGCCACCGCCTGATCACGGCGGGTACGGCCTTGGCCCCTGCTCTGGCGGCGCCACGGCGTCGGGTGTCGATTCGCAGTTCGCGAGGAACAACCTGCTGCTCGCCTCCCTCGCCGGCCAGCTCTACGCGTCTGCTTCGCACGCGCAGCCGCCACCGCCGCCGTTGGGCGATCACCTCGGCGCGAGGACGCCGCCGGAGGAGGAGATGGACGGTGGCTATGGCCGCTCCGGTGCGGTGACCCTCGCGTGGCACGGCCAGTCGGATGCTCGTGCCATGGCTCCCTGCTCCGTTTCTTCCTCGGACAGCATGGCGAGCAGCACCGACCAGTTCTCGCCTGGGCCGAGCCGCTCCGCCGTGACGCACACGAGCAGAGCCGAGCAGTCGCAGCAGCAGCAAGCGTACTTCCAGCAGCCGCAGCCGCGCTTCTGGCCGGTGCATTTCGCAGTGGTGGTGGCGCGCTCGCCGTACGCGCCGGTGGCGCAGCGGGCGCTCAACGACGCCGTCGACCACGTGCTGCGCGGCGTGGCGGACGTCGACGCCGACGATCCGGCCGTCAGCGGCGCGTTGAGCTGCTCCGCGGTGGGCCTCGGAGACCAGTCCATTGCCACCCTCGAGGAGCATTCGCACGGGCACGGCGGCGCGCGGTGGGGGGAGGCTCACAGGGTCAGGAGCGAGCTCATCAACCTGCTTCAGCTCGTGAGCATTTTCTTCCTCCCACACATTTTTCAGAGTTAACCGCAAGATTGGTCATGCGAAATATTGACCATTGTGATCCCTAAATGATGATGCGCAGATGGACGAGAAGTACTACCGATGCCTGGAGGAGATCCAGAGCACGACGGCCAAGTTCAGCGGCCTGATGCAGCCGTCGGGGAGCTGCGGGGGCAGCATCTGCGCGCCTTTCGCGCACCGGACCGTGTCGTCGGCGTACCGTGCACTGAGGCGGCGGATCACCGGCGAGATCATGGCGGCGGAGGGATGGCCTAGTCACCCCCACCGCGCGGAATCCTCGATGATGGTCTCTGGCGTGAAGATGGAGGAGAGCGGCAGCTGGGACGAGTCGGCGTTCATACAGAAGCACCTGGTGCCGCGGCGCCGCGCGCTGCCGCACCAGGACTGGCGGCCGCACCGCGGGCTGCCGGAGAGAAGCGTGTCCGTGCTCAAGGCCTGGCTGTTCGAGAACTTCCTCCACCCGTAAGCTCGCGACATGGCTGCACGGCGAAGTTTTCTTGGACTGCTAATGATCTCATGATAATGTCTTCTTCTTCAGGTATCCTCAGGACAGCGAGAAGGACATGCTCGCAGCCAGGACCGGCCTCACCAGGAACCAGGTAGCAAGTTCACCCCTGCATATTGATTCCAAGCACTGATCCGCCATGGCGTTGATCTTGAGTGAATTCGGCGCCTGACATGTTGGGTGTTTCTTCAGGTGGCGAACTGGTTCATCAACGCTCGAGTTCGGCTGTGGAAGCCGTTGATCGTGGAGCTTCACGAGGAGCTGAAGAGGAGCTCGGGTCGAGTGGATGGTCCGGCACCGCCGACGATGGAGCACATGAGCAGCAGCCAATACGTTGTGGGTTGAGAGATCCTCCGGCCAGCTGGGGAGACTTGTGCTGCAAATTGGAGCGGGAGCTCAGGTCATCATCTAGAGCCAGCTTGATTTGAACTGATCGGCGCATTCAACTTGCATCGATAGCAGAATTTTATGCCGTTCGACTCTAAATGCGATTCCAGTCCGCTTCGTGCACATCGCCACCAGTTACCACTTCTCCAGTCGTTGCATTTGAAGTCTGTAAACTGAAATGCGTCGTTCTGAATCGATCGAGAATTAACAAGAAAATCTCAGTCAACCCAGTTAGGCTGGTGCCAACGCGGGCGAGAGCTGGGGCGGTATCGCCCGTGACGGGGCGATAGCGGGGCGAGTTGGCGGCGAGACGGCAGCGCGGGGCGACGGATCCACCGCCCGCTACCGCCCGGCTGCCGCCCGCGCTGGCGCGGAGAGGGAGGCGAGAGCGGGGCGAGAAGGGGGCGAGAGCAGGAGCGGCGCGCTGGCGGGTGGGGGCGGTAGCGGGGCGAGAGCGGGTGGCGCGATTTGATTCGTCCACGTCAGCAAGCCGTTGGATAATGTGGAGGAGAGAGAAGTGAGAGCTGGGACTATAGCCCGTGCACTGACACCGTGAGGTGAGAGTGGGATGAGAGTGAGGGTAAAAACTAAGGCTATAACCTGTGATGCATTGGCACCAACCTTAGAGCGTCTTCAGCCGCTTCTCTCAAACCATGTTCGATACATACACCGAATCTGCTAAATGAGAGATGCCGCAAGGTGCTGCCGCTTCCCACCGTAGTCGGTGCGATCATAGGAGTCATCATAGTTGATGCAATCAATATTACAGATCGGGTGCAAATTTAACATAACTAGAAGAAGAGGTTTAGCGACGTTGGCAATGCTTGTTGAGTCGACTAACCTGCCCAGCACGATGAGCTTGGCTAGCTCTATCAGCGATGATGTTGCTAGTGTACTAGTTGATGCGGACGCATGTGTTCTCGTCAATGCGGACGTAGGTGTGCTGGCTGGCTGATGTTGTTGTGAATGCGCTCGCTGATTCTACCCCTCCCTCTAAAGCTGGAGTTGATGCCGATGTCGTGGACGGCTATTTTAGCATCGATCTTATCGAAGATTATAACTTTGTAGAAGTTGTCTACCGTTAGAACCCGGGGATCCATTCCTGCCGTTGAGGCGGTCAAGAGCATCAAATACTCTGCGTTTCTTCACGACGACACGCTCCTTCTTGATCCGCATCTTCTCTTCTTGCTTCTGGAGTAGCGTCGCCCACCACTCCTCGTCCTTCTTGTCACGAATGAGCAGATTCAATGAGACATCGACGATACACTTGTTGATCGACGACTGGATCTTCTTGGTCCACATTGCTTCAAGCGTGTTGGTCTTGGTCGCATTGTTGCCGATAGGGCGTCCCGCTGATGCTGCAAGCGGTGCATCCAGATCATTGATTCCATCTTTGCCCTTCGTCAAGGAAATATGTGTCAACCACCACTTCTCATAGGTTTTGAGCTAGGTATAGCAATGCAGTAAGCCGAATCCTATATGGCCTTCTAAATTCTTCCGGTTCAAGCGAAAGAGTGTGGTTCAACTAATGAAAGGAAGTGCAAAGATAATCATGTATAACCATATAGAAAGAGACGTGAGAAGGGACGGCGACGCACATACCTAATCGACGGGGGTAGTGCCGCTGTCCACCCTTAGCTTGATTTTGGAATGGTAGAAATGGAAGATGTTCACATGCGCCTATATGATGGCCCAGCGCGTCGACATTGCCTTCTGCCTCCTCTTCATTACCATCATGGCGTAGTCCTTGTCCAGGCACTTGCACTAGTTCAACTCTTCGTTGATCCTCGCCCAATAGGTGCCATATTTTTTGATTGGTGCCGGTGATCGCGTCGATGCTCACCGTCTTACAGGAGTCCCACAAGTACTGGTTTTCCAGATCCTTCCACTTGGGGCCTCGTGTCTCGCTACATTCGTTTTCTTCTTCTTGCCAGTCTCATCAAGGCCACCCTCTAGCTCGACGCTGTCCTCTACCTCGACACCTCCTTCCTCGTCTTCCACTTCCACTTCCCCTTCCCCACACTCGCCCTCGTCCTCTTCATCGCCCTTGCCCCGGTCCTCATCCTCTTCAATGCCCTCGTCCTTCTTTCATCCTCGTCTACGGCCTCTTCATCCCCGCGCATCGGTATTCCGTCGAACGGGTTACCGGTGCTTCCCTCGAACTCGAGCAGACCCCTGCGCCTAGTGAAGGAAAAAATCGTCACCATGTCCTTGGTGACACCTCTTGTTGTACGTCAGGGAGAAGAACATGGCATTCGGGTTGAACCCGTCGTGCGGCGCAACATTGGCGTATTGCGACGAGAACCGTGGCGTCGCGCTCCCATGGTCGTTGAAGAAACCTGGCGTCGACAGGGAGTCCATCCACAAACTGTACAGCAGGCCGCTCGCCGAGCCGCTACATGGGCTCGCGGTAGCAGAAAGAACACACACACTCAGCGCAGCGAGGTGCTTCGCATTGGCTGCTCTCGCCTTCTTCGCGCCTGCCGACAAGCGCCTACATCACGAAATTGTGCCGCACGCAGTCTGCCACCCATTTCTCCTGGGTCATCGACTCCAGCTTCATCTTCGGCATCGATTCTTTCCACAGCTTCGTGAAGGGCGTCTTCACCCCATCCCGCCCCGGCGCCTTGCCCTGTGGCTTCGCTGCCACTTTGCTGGCCGTCATCTTGGGATTTTTCGGCGGCATGTCTATGATTTTGTATAATGCACGCGTAGATAACCTCCATGAAAGAAGATTTTTTTATCATCAAATACTGCCAGCCTAATAAGTACTTTGAACCTATGATCCACCCCATTAAGCTAGTTGCCAAAAATATTGGCAACAGTTCGCGGCGGGTATAAGGTTGAACCTATTTAGCTGATTGACCATATAGACCTAGCAAAACGGCATTGGAAGAATAAGTGTTTAAATGTCTCAACAAAATACACACATCTTACTCCCCTCCCATTTACGCTTTGCAAGGTTATTTTTGGAAAGAGTGAACCCTCGATGAAGATACCAAGCAAAAACTTCCGTTTTCAAAGGTATCTTTCATCAGCCATATTTTCTTAATATTAGCTACCGACTGTAAAGGTTGGATCAACGCTCTATACATTGAATCACCAGTGAATTTACCATTCGCTATAAGATTCCACCGGAACTCATCCACCCCCTGTGACAGTTGGATGGAATTAAATCGAGCTATCAATGTATTCCATGCTGCAAGTCGGGGGCCAACAAGATCTCTTCTAAACGTCACCAAAGGTGGAGAAGATTCCATCACCTTAACTAAGGTGTCACCTTTATGGCGCACAATAGTATATAAAGCTGAATATTGTTCCCGGATAGTGGTATTACCTAATCATTTGTCCTCCTAGAACCTAATCTCAAAACCATCCTTAATAGAAAAAGAACAAAATGAAAAAAATCTTCTTAGTTGCCATGATGCCAACCCAGAAGTGTGAATCTCCATGTTTCCAAATAACTTGGAAAATTGCCTTCGAGCCTACATATTTCCTCCTAAGTATAGTGACCCAAACCCCCATCTTCAGTTAGCAACCTAGCTAAGCATTTACCAAGAAGAGATATATTCTTAGCCTCTAGGTCATGAACACCAAGCCCTGCTTGATCTTTTGGCTGGCAGACAACACTCTATTTGGTAAGCCGGTATTTCTTCTTCTCACTATCTCCTTGCCAAAAAAACCTTGACAAGAAAGTAATCCAACCGATGCAAGACTCCATTAGGCAATTGGAAGAAGGATATCATGGACAATACCATATTCATTAGTATTGAATTAATCAGAACCAATTTTCCACCTAGAGATAGCAAGTTTCCTTTCCATATGCTAAGTTGCTTCTGCAGTCTTTCCTCGACGAGTTTCCATTCGGCGACCGTAAGTCTTCGAAATTGAATCGGAATAACTAGATAGCTTATTGGAAACAGTCCAAGCCCACAACCAAAGATCTCGGCATACATGTTGGCATCGTCCTGGGCATCACCAAAGCAGAACAACTCATTTTTAGGGAAGTTAATTTTCAACCCCGATAATTTCTCAAAAGTTGACAATGTTAATTTCAGATTTCTTGCTTTCTTCGAGCCGTGTTCCATATAAAGAATTGTATCATCGACATACTGTAGAATAGGTAGTCCGCCATCAACCAGATGGAATACCACCCCTTCAATTTGCCTATGAGCCTTTGTGCGCTCAATAATGATAGCTAGCATATCAGCCACATTGTTAAATAACATTCATGATAATGGGTCGCCTTGCTTTAATTTTTTTCCGTCTCGAAGTATTTACCAATATCATCATTGACCTTGATGGTGACACTTCCAGTGAAAACAAAGTTATTAATCAGAGCACACCACTCAGTTGAAAAACCTTTCATCCTGATTGTTTGTTATAGGAAAGATCATTTGACTTTATCATAGGCCTTTTCAAAGTGAATTTTTTTGGATTACTCCATTCATCTTTTTACGATGCAACTCATGAACTGTTTCAAGCAAGGTGAAAAATCCATCCACGATATATCTTCCTTGCATAAAAGTCGTCTGAGTGGGGCGAACCACATGTTCATCGACGAATTCATCCTAATTGCACCAACCTTAGTAAAATGTTTAAAGTAGACATTTAAAAGACATATGGATATGTACTGCTGAATCCTTTCTGCTTTATTAACCTTTGGTAGCAGGATTATTTCACCAAAGTTAATACAAAAAAGTTTCGGCTGACCCACATGTAGGACGGAGAAAAGCTCCATGAGATCTGATTTGATAATCTTCCAAAAGTTCGGGTAGATCTCTGCTAGAAAACCATCCAGACCCGGGATCTTATTATGTTCCATTTGGAAAACAACCTTCTTAAACTCATCCTCAGAGCAGGGGTCTGTAAGAAGGACGATTTCCTCTTGTGGGACATTAGGAATGTCGTCAATCCTTGATTCATCCATCGATAGATTGCTCTCCAGAGGATCCCCAGACAAACCTTTATAATAGTTTGTAATGTATGACTTAAGCTGCTCATGACCTTCGATCGTACCCTCGTCATGTGTAAGAGAATGGATGAGTTTCTTCCTATATCCACCATTTGCCACACTATGAAAGTATCTCATATTCGTATCTTCTTCTAACATGAATTGGATCTTAAATCGTTGGTACCATTTGAGTCCCTCTTTCCGAAGGAGACCCGCCAAACTTGCATTTGCTTGACTTTTTTTGTCAATTTGTTGCATTGTTAGCGGTCTGACCTCCGTAATTGTCTCTAAGTCAATAGTGGATGATAGGCTAAGTTTTTTGTTTCCTTTTTAAGCTGCCCACTCATATATCTCGCCCATCCACCCAGAAACCTACGCTTGACATATAGTTCATTATTCCATCGTTGGAGCGACTGATCAGCTGCGGGCTTCCCCCACACTATTCTTACCAAGTTGGCAAAACCATCCTTTTGCAGTCATTCAAGTTCAAACTTGAACGGAGGTGTGCTCGGTGTTCTATGCACTCTAGTGAAAACTCATCCAAGAAATCCTCAACTCCTGGGAGTGCTCGTACAAAAACTATTGGATATTTAGATTCCCAATTAAAATCCATAAGGACACGATCAAAACTAAATAGTTTCTACCATCAGTGATTTAGTGCTACCTTTTGAAATAAAGCTGAAGGCCGTTTGATGTAGAGATATGTACTATCATACTTTAATTTTCTCTAAGCGATACTATTTTCACATAGTATTATAGGAATATTAGACATGTAGCTCAAATTCTCAATTTCGACGGCATTGCTGTATATTCCAATATGGTGTTGGACCTTAAATTTTCTTTATCGATAATACTATTTTAAAATTGTTGGAAATTCCACAGCAACGCATGGGGAAGTTATGTGAATACATGCGACTACTCCTCGCAGCTTTGGTTTAGACAAAATCATAGTTCGATCCTTGGCATAGTGACTAGTGAGAGTGAGGCTATTAGTAGTTGAACCTGAATGATAGGCGTAGCCGTGTAGGCCGGCCGGTAGCTTGTGATGCGTTTGCTGATCCACGATTTCATCCAAAAAACTACGAATGTTTTGTGGGATCGTGCTGTGAGGCTGACGGCTCATGGCAGCAGGACTGTAGCATCGCTGTGTATAGGTACGTACGTACATACACGAGGGTCCATAACCGGTCCCTGTTGGTACACATGTATTTGATTGTACGCGTCAGGTCAGCTGTGCGCTTACGATGGATGTATCCTCAGCGGTACATACTCCTTGTTCGCGTCAGGTCAGCTGTGCGCCTACGATAAACCATCCTCACCGGCAGCCTTCCAAATAGTCACCAGTAGAAGGGCTGGCACTGCTGTATGGGGGTGTCGATAGTGCATCCTCCATTTGGAGATGATGTTGCCACACCGACGCCTTCCAAACGGTGACCTCTAATTTTTTTTATAATATTTTTAAACAACATATCAATCACAATTTATTCATACAATCGCACAAATAGAATTAGATTATGCATACAATCAATCAAACAAATAGAATTAAATTATTTATACAATCAATCAAATAAATAGTACTTAAATTATTCATACAACCCAACAAATAAATAGTACTTAAATTATTCATATATGCAAACAAATAGAAATAAAATCATGCATTGTTGGCTGCTTCTCTTCTCGCCCACAAATGCGCAGCTAGATCCGCTTTCAGCTGTGCATGGACACCTGCATCTCGAATTTCGTTGTGCATATTAAAAAAAGCAGCAAATTCTTGGGGTACATGCTCTTCCTCAGCTAGTGGCCCTTGATAATCAAATGGATAATCATCCTGCACAGGTGCGTCGCGCTCGCTCTCAATGATCATGTTGTGGATGATCACAGAAACGTTCATCACCTCCCACATCTGTGCCTCAGACCAAGTGAGAGCAGGGTACCTGACAATGGTGAAACGCTGCTGAAGCACCCCAAAAGCACGCTCAACATTCTTGCGTGCTGCTTCCTGGCATGTTGCAAAATAGGCTTCCATCTCGTTTGATGGAGAGGTAATTGTCTTCACAAATCTAGCATACTCGGGTAGATACCATCAGGTAGATAGTACCCCTAGTTGTATGCGTGGCCGTTTACCTCAAAGTTCACGACAGGAGCTTGTCCCTCAGCTAGCCTGACAAACACCAGAGAGCGCTGCAGCACGTTGATATCATTATTTGTTCCTGCCATGCCAAAAAATGCATGCCAAATCCAAAGCTCAGGGTCAGCCACCACCTCAAGAATGACATTGCACTCACCAGTATGCTCTTTGTAGATCTCTGCCAAGCAAAAGGGCAATTCTTCCAGCCCCAATGCATACAATCAATACTTCCGAGCATCCCAGGAAATCCTCTTGCTCCATTCTTTTGCAGGATTCGAGCTGTATCATCTTCTCTCGGTGCTCTCAAATAGTTTTTAGCAAACACCGCTATGACGGTGTTATCACCGGAATTTGACCGAGTCAGAGGTGGGCCGCGATCAAGATGGACTTAAAGAAATATACATGGAAGAATTACGTGAATCGGCCTGTTATGCTGAGTTTGGGCTAGTTTGCCCTTGTATCTGTAATATATTAGGATATGTGTCGATTAGTTAGAGTTTTGCCCGTGCACGGTTAGGTGCACGTCTAAAGTTAGAAAGTCCCTTGGACTATAAATATGTATCTAGGGTTTATGGAATAAACAACAACACACGTTCAACCAAACAAATCAATCTCGGCGCATCGCCAACTCCTTCGTCTCGAGGGTTTCTACCGGTAAGCGACATGCTGCCTAGATCGCATCTTGCGATCTAGGCAGCACAAGCTCCACGTTGTTCATGCGTTGCTCGTACTGAAGCCTTGTTGATGGCGAGCAACGTAGTTATCATAGATGTGTCAGGGTTAGCATAGTTCTTCGCGTAACATGCTATCGTAGTGCAACCCTTGCATGTCTAGTCGCCCTCACACCTATCTTAGGTGTGGGGGCGGCACCCCGCTTGATCATTATTTAGTAGATCTGATCCGTTACGATTGCTCCTTGTTCTACAAGGATTAGTTTAATATCTGCAATAGTTAGGCCTTACAAAGGGGGGGAGGATCCAGCGGCACGTAGGGTGTCGTTCGCTAGTCCTAAACAGGATGTTCCGAGGATCAACTTCGTGTTGGTTTTTAGGCCTTGTTTAGGATCGGCTTACGATCACCGTGCGTGGCCGCGAGGCCCAACCTGGAGTAGGATGATCCGATTATGCGGTGAAAACCCTAAATCGTCGTAGATCTAATTAGCTTTATCTTGATCAAGCAGGACCACCATATATTCGTGCACCCCATATGAATCATGGGTGGATCGGCTCCTTGAGCCGATTCACAGGATAACCTGAGAGCCGATCGAGGCTCGTATTTAATGTTTACGTGTATGCCATGCAGGAAACTAAGCGAGGCATCTCCATCACCTTCCTGACCAGGTATAGGTCAGGTGGCACGCCCTTGCACTCAGCATCGGACGTGTGACCAGAAGGCTTTGCGGGCCGTCGCTCGGAGGGACCTCAGCCAGCCGCAGCTCTAGGTTGTTCCCGGCTCTACCGTGTTGATCGTCGCTGCCCGCCGGTGGGTTTTGACAGTCAACACATTCTGGCACGCCCGGTGGGACGCAGCTTCTACATCAACCACATCGCCATCTACATCTGAGATGGCGGACGGCACGCCAGTCACCTACGAGGAGCTGCCCGACGAGCTCAAGAAGAGGTATGACGAGATCAAAGTCACCCTCGAAGCCGACCTCATCGGCTCTTTTCAGAGAACCCGTTCCCATGGCATCAGATGGAAGGGGTTCTCACCGCAAGGTGCACTCGATGGGATAGACCTCTCTGCCCCGTCGGAGGAACGCACCAGGTCCCTGCGGCAGGAGATCAACTACTTGGTGGCTCACTCGCTACACCGTCACTCTGAGAACCTGGTCAACACGTTGGAGCGTGTCGCTCTTCGCGTGATCCAGGAGATCATGAGGCACCAGTACTCGCCGTCAGGACCAGCCCTCGGGACGCATCAAGGAGAGTTGCCACTCCAGTCCCGTCCACCGCTGCCATATGCGTTGGCAGCACCCTACGTGCCGGCTACACCGGCATTCGTCGTCTACAAGATTGGTGGTGACCCTAGTGACTACCAGTTCTTGCCCGAGGCGCCTAAGGAGATCCCTCACGGGTACACGTGCACGTATGTGCCGGATTGTGGCAACTGGGCACTCACAAACCAGGCTACAACATCAGGGACTTCTGGGAAAACAGGAGGAACGTCAGCGACAGAGCTTGAGAAGCAGACGTGGCTAACTAAGTACGCCACCCCGACGAACCTCCAGAGCTCAGCTCCTGCAGTTGGCTCAGAGCTGGAAAAGCAAACATGGCTGGCTAAGTACGCCACCCCGGCGAATCTTCAGAGTTCAACTCCTGCGGCCAGCACAGCGGATCAAATCGCACCATACCGAGAGACCACTTCGGCATGGTGCCGAAAAGGAGGGCAATCGGCTATTCCAAGCCGTACCCCGACGACTACGAGATGATCCCGCTACCACCTAAATATCGGCTCCCTGATTTCTCCAAATTCAGTGGATCAGATGGTTCCAGCTCCATCGAGCACGTCGGCCGATATTTGGCGCAACTAGGACCGGCTTCGGTGTCGGATCAACTACGCGTGAGGCTCTTCTCACAGTCCCTCACAGGATCGGCTTTCGGATGGTATACCTCTTTGCCACCAGACTCCATCCGGACTTGGAAGCAGTTGGAAGAGCAGTTCCATATGCAGTACCATTCGAGAGGCTTCCGAGTCCGGCATTGCCGATCTAGCACAACTACGTCGAAGCGCGAGAAACCGTGACAGAGTACATCCAGCGCTTCAGGAATCTTAGGAACCGATGTTATTCGGTTCGTATAACCGAAAAAGAAGCGATCGAGTTGGCGTAGCAGGCCTTGCAACACAGCTCAAGGACATGGCCTCCCAAGCAGATTATCCCTCACCGGCGCACATGGTTCAGAATCACAAGATATGAACAGCGCCACCGGACCTGTACCAAGACAAGTTCAAGCGTGCGGTAGTCCCGGTCGATGCGAGAGGAAGACGAAGTTCTGCGGGAGACCGAGAGGTAGCAGTGGCTGAATGGACTCGGGGAGGAACCCCCGTGTCCCGCAAATGGGTAAAGCCACCAGGCCCACCTGTGGGGATTTGATTTTGACGTGACCAAGACTGAGCAAATCTTCGACCTCCTGCTCAAGGAGAAGCAGTTGACGATTCCTGAAGGTCTCAAATTCCCCACGGTGCAAGAGCTGAACGGAAAGCCATACTGCAAATGGCACAACTCGCTCTCCCATGCCACCAACGACTGCAGGGTATGGCGTCAGCACATCCAAGCGGCGATAGAAAAAGGGCGTCTAATTTTCAACCAGTACGCCATGAAGGTCGACACCCAGCCCTTTCCCGCCGTTAACATGGTGGAGTGCACTTACCCTGAAGGTTGCCAGCCAGGATCCTCGTTCAGCATCAACATGGTAGGACCTGGGAACCACTCTGGCAAAGATGGAGACGAGGGCAACTGCTCTCGTAGCAAGGACACAGAGGAGGCCGCTCCACGCGATCGGCTCCATCATGATGGCAAGCGCTACGTCACAGAGGGAGAAGTGAAGAACATAAGATATCAGCGACCCCTCTCTGATCACCTCCTCAACAAGTATGTGAGTCAGTATGACCAACGCCGACGGTCCAGTTATGATAATGAAGGAGATCGTCTGGCTAGAGAAGCCAGAAGATATCGTCGGCATGATCATGAGGAGGAGGAGCACGAGCGCCGTGCCACGGAAAAATCAAGGGAGCAAGATGACAGCGACAGACACTGGGACTGCCCCTTCTTCAGACACTGCTGGGATTCAGGAATGAGCCGATTGCCCACAATCGGCAATTGCCCAGAATGCAACCAGAAAAAGAAGGATGCAGCCAACGTGTCTGTGTTCAGGCGCTTAGGGCCTCTCCCGCCACAAAGCAAACGTGCTGAGTCCCCTCGGTGGGCAGATATCGAGGATTCCGAAGACGAGGGACAAGAAGAAGAAGAAGACAGGTATCACCGTCCAAGGTGGTGCCCTGACGGACTCAGCCGTTCACAAAAGCGCAGGGTTCAGCGATTGCGCGGCCTGGAGGAAGCCGAAAGGTTATACCTGCATACTTTAAGGAAGGCACGACCTGATCTGGCTGCGAAAGTTCAGCGAACCCTGGATGAAGAGGGTCGTCCACGGAAAATGGAGTGGCGTCCCAAGCAAAAGAAAGCCGATGATGAAACATCGGCTGGCAC
Organism: Lolium perenne; assembly: GCF_019359855.2. Taxonomy (NCBI): domain Eukaryota; kingdom Viridiplantae; phylum Streptophyta; class Magnoliopsida; order Poales; family Poaceae; genus Lolium; species Lolium perenne. The sequence goes on from NC_067249.2 coordinate 81,381,449, forward strand.
GAACATGGTGCTCGTCCTTCCGACGGAGCTTAGTGCTCCACGATTCTACGATGCGCTCAAGGTGGACGACAGCAGGCGCATCAAGTCAGAGGTTGGGCTGGTTTTATCCACCAGCCTGACCGAGTAGCAAGATTAAATCAATGAGCAAACGGGGCGAGGCTGATCCTTGTGATCGGCCCCAAAATTATGAAGGAACATTACAGAACCTTCAGTCAGCGCTCCAATGGATATGGAGGCCGATTCCAGCAATCGGCCAAGATTATCTTCACCACATGTTCTGCTTGTGTTCAGCATCGATCCACTGGGCAGCGGCCACGTCGGCGGATGAAAGTCAGCACGAATCCTTGCGGAGCCGACGTGCAAGCGCAGTACCCTGGCTAACCATAAAAGCCGATATCTGCAGTCATCTGGCAGATTCGGCTCGGGGGGCATATAGTCAGATGAACATGTGCAGATAAACATGTGTAAACATGCGTGCAGTGAAACATTGGGGGCCGATTAAGAAAAATCGGCCAAATAAAAAAAAAAATTGCGCAAGAAGCGAAGCCGATGCGCAGCCATCGACTCTAGTACAGTTACACAAGACCAAGACCTACTGGCTATGTGTTCGGAGTTTACATCAACATCGACGTTCAGTGGAAGAAAGCTGATCAACGATCTGTGCATCCTCGCCGGTATTCTCGCCTTGATTAAGGCTCGGGGGGCACCTAAACACGATGAACATGGGAACAGATGCAGGAGGACATGTGTGCAATGAAATATTGGGGGCCGATAGGAGAAAATCGGCCAGTAAAAAAAAAAAATTTTTTAGACAGCCGATGCAAGGGCATCGACTTTAGAATTGAGAAGCAGCCGATGCGCAGCCATCGACTCTAGTGGAATTATGCGAGGTTTATCGAATCTCCACCAAATCCAGGCCAGCGGTGGTGCCTTCTGCTTCTTCGCGGGAGTAAAAACAATGGGAATTTCTTCAGCTGCTTCAAGCCGATCCGGGTTCCTGAACCTTCTTGGCGAGGATTTCCAATCTTTGGTGCTAATTCAGCCGTGTTGACAGAAGGGGTTGTCGGTTTTCTAAGGAGGAAAGGTGATCGGCTTTGGCGCGTCCTCTCTGACATTCTCGCCCCGAGTAAGGCTCGGGGGGCAACAGGCCTGGTGGATACTCTGTTTAGGAGCCGATTGAGGTACCATCGGCTGATCTTTCGTCACAACCTTCTTCACAGATGATGAGTGCTAAAGAAGACCATGAGGTTTGGTTGGAAGAATTCAAAGGCTTCCCTGAAGATTCTACATTATCCACCAGAGTTCAAAATCATCAGTTGAAGGGAGAATTGTAAAGGACTGATGCGTTGCTATCGGCTCATTACGCATTGGCAAAGGGGGCGAATCGGCAAGGTCAGCATGAGAGGGAATCGGCTAAATTAAGCTCAAAGGAAATCGGTAAAATCAAATTGGGGAAAAGTTCTTCATTGATAGGCGAGATTTCTTACATAAAAAGGGCTGATTGCTCTCAAAAGGAAATACTAGGGGATACATTGCCCCATCTACTGCTACTGGCCCTATACTAGAGGTCCTATCTACGGGCCGTCACTGCCCTCGTCGTCGCCGTCGTCGCCGCTGTCGGTGCTGCTCCCGACGGGCTCGTCGTCGCTCCAGTGGCCGCCGACCGGGCCCTCATTGTCCTCGTCTTCCTCGTCAGCGTCATCGTCGCTGTCGAAGTCGCTGAGGTTGCCCGGCCAGGGGCAGAACCGCTTGGCCGGCGGCTCGTCGGAGGAGGTATCGTCCTCCTCCTCCTCCTCCTCCTCTTCCTCCTCCTCCTCTTCAGGAGAGGTGAAGTCGCAGGAGAAGCGATCGTCGTCGCTCTCCTCCTCCGTTTCCCCGACGGCGAGGAAGCGGAGGTCGCTCTCCCCGTCGGTCAGGGACTTGTCGTCCTCCGACCAGATGGAGAAGTCGTGGCTAGACTCCTCCCCGGCCGCAATGGCGCGGCGGGTGTTGGCCGCGTGGACCTCCGCCGGGTTGTACTCCGGCGTCGGCTCACGGGACGTGGAGGACTGGCTGGAAGGATCCGATGGAGCAGAGGAGGAAGAAGACATGGTCGCGCAGGAGGGCTTTTGGAGTGCTAATGCGAAGGAGATGCAGAGGAGAACTGTTCATAGCGGTTAAATAAAAGGGGATATAGTGGAAATTCAATGCCACAGCAGTTTCCGAGGAAGTGGTGCCTAAAGAGAAAAAAAAAACTGCCAGGTCACGCGGAGAAGTTGAGAAGGCAAGGCATCATGATGAAGGATACTGCAACGGTTCTGCCACGACATGACCCGACGAAGGAAAGCAGAGTGATTTTGGAATTACCAATTCCAAAACCAGGGGGGCATGTGTTATCACCGGAATTTGACCGAGTCAGAGGTGGGCCGCGATCAAGATGGACTTAAAGAAATATACATGGAAGAATTACGTGAATCGGCCTGTTATGCTGAGTTTGGGCTAGTTTGCCCTTGTATCTGTAATATATTAGGATATGTGTCGATTAGTTAGAGTTTTGCCCGTGCACGGTTAGGTGCACGTCTAAAGTTAGAAAGTCCCTTGGACTATAAATATGTATCTAGGGTTTATAGAATAAACAACAACACACGTTCAACCAAACAAATCAATCTCGGCGCATCGCCAACTCCTTCGTCTCGAGGGTTTCTACCGGTAAGCGACATGCTGCCTAGATCACATCTTGCGATCTAGGCAGCACAAGCTCCACGTTGTTCATGCGTTGTTCGTACTGAAGCCTTGTTGATGGCGAGCAACGTAGTTATCATAGATGTGTCAGGGTTAGCATAGTTCTTCGCGTAACATGCTATCGTAGTGCAACCCTTGCATGTCTAGTCGCCCTCACACCTATCTTAGGTGTGGGGGCGGCACCCCGCTTGATCATTATTTAGTAGATCTGATCCGTTACGATTGCTCCTTGTTCTACAAGGATTAGTTTAATATCTGCAATAGTTAGGCCTTACAAAGGGGGGGAGGATCCAGCGGCACGTAGGGTGTCGTTCGCTAGTCCTAAACAGGATGTTCCGAGGATCAACTTCGTGTTGGTTTTTAGGCCTTGTTTAGGATCGGCTTACGATCACCGTGCGTGGCCGCGAGGCCCAACCTAGAGTAGGATGATCCGATTATGCGGTGAAAACCCTAAATCGTCGTAGATCTAATTAGCTTTATCTTGATCAAGCAGGACCACCATATATTCGTGCACCCCGTACGAATCATGGGTGGATCGGCTCCTTGAGCCGATTCACAGGATAACCTGAGAGCCGATCGAGGCTCGTATTTAATGTTTACGTGTATGCCATGCAGGAAACTAAGCGAGGCATCTCCATCACCTTCCTGACCAGGTATAGGTCAGGTGGCACGCCCTTGCACTCAGCATCGGACGTGTGACCAGAAGGCTTTGCGGGCCGTCGCTCGGAGGGACCTCAGCCAGCCGCAGCTCTAGGTTGTTCCCGGCTCTACCGTGTTGATCGTCGCTGCCCGCCGGTGGGTTTTGACAGTCAACAGACGGCTCGGCAAAACCTGTAGAGAGTCTCTGTACATGTCGACTCTGCCATCCGTAGGTAGTCATTGGTTGTATCTGGAGGAGCTCCGTATGCAAGACAGCGCATTGCAGTAGTGCACTTCTGAATTGAGGTGAAACCCCACTAACCTGTGCAATCATTCTTGGCCATGAAGTATTTGTCGTACTTCCTAACGCCGTGGACAATCTTCAAGAACAGCTCCTTGTTCATCCTAAACCGGCGCCGAAATTCCTTCGGCGAATGAGTCGTGTCGGCATCAAGCAGCATTGCGCCAGCTTCACGATGCCGGTTGATGTTCCTCCTCTTGCCCGGCTTTGAGACGCCGCGCCGAGGCACGCCGAAGAAAGGCTGGCGAACGCGCAACATATTCGTCAGAATCAGCTGCTGCTGTTGCCGCCGAATAGCCTGAGCATTCCGCTCCTCCGTGAACAGCTGCACCATCATCTCGCCATCGCTGTCCATCGCGCCAATCTGACGAACACCTTGCGGGCGGGCGATACTATCGCGGTGGCGGCGAGCTCTGTTCCGGGCGAAACAACGGAGCCGGTCGAGGAGGTGGCGGCCGTGTCGATGGACATCGGTTCCTAGACAATCGACGGCGTCTATTGCAAGCAGGGGGCGACGGCGACAATGGCGATCTAGAAGGGTGGGAGTCGGCTCGGGCGTGTGTAGAAGGTGGGAAATCGGTGTGTCTGGCTGCCGGGGCGGAGCCCACGCTTGTTTTCAGATGTGCCGCGAGGTGTCGGCACGCCCGATTCACGCCTTTGTAGAAGGCGCCGGCATGGAGTTGCCGGCGATTCTATTGAGGTCCAAAATTAACCGGCGCCGTTTAGGATGCACCGATGCAAAGCCTATTTTCACTGCCGACCCTAAAATACTATTTGAACTGTTATTGGGGCCCGGTGGAGATGGCAAGAGAAATAGCAGGCGTTTCCTTCGGTTAGTCTACCCGAGCAGCCTGGATCCCCGTTTGTATCGAGAAGGCCTCCGAACCAGGATAAAATCATTGTGCTTTGGAGCGAGAAGAAGCCTTGCCGTAGTGGGAAAGTACCGAGCTGAGCCGATCACACAATTCCGATACGGATCTTGCCACTATCACTTTTCCATATCTTTCACCCCCTTACTCTTACTAAATAGGTCCTTGCTCTCGCCTCGGGCAGAGTTTTCTCATAGCCCTTCCTTTTGGGAATTGAACCCCGTGCCTTCTGATCAAAAGCAGATTTCGTTGAGAAGATGTCATGGTTGTCGGGGATCCAAAGTAGTTTCTCTTTCTCACCAGCAAAGCATAGAATATGGAACAAAGAAATGGTGTATAATACCCGTAGGCAGCCATTGCCCCCTGCATGTCGTCTGACACGACCGAAACGAAACTTTACACCCCCTAGCAGCCCCCTGTCGGCATCGAAAACGGAGGGAAGTGCGCGTGCTGATGTTTAATCATGCGATGCCAATGATGTAAGCGCGGGCCTGCAGGTGCAGACAGGTTCTTCGGGGGCAAGCTTCAGAGGTGTGTAATATCCCAGGTTTAGAGGCAATAAAATGAGAGAACACCAAAGTGTGCATTGCATTCATACATAGAAAATCCGGGGAATTTTCGCGCTTCAAATAAAACTTACCACAGTAACTGAAGTTTCACTTGACTTGCTGGAATTGAAGTAGATCATCAAGTCAAGCGCTATAAACTTCACTGTGATCTTTGTTAAAACCTTGTTTTGGGTAGAGACGATTTGATCTATGGATTAGACCAAATGGAATTATATTTACAACAACACATTCTTTAAGAATCAAACCCTAACTTATTAACACTTAAAAGTTAGCAACTACCTTTGTGTGTAAATTAATTCACTTCTAAACTTATTACCAAATAAGGTAAACCACAGGGTCTAAAGTGCATAAAAGCCACACATTCTTATTTAAATCATAACTTATTAATTATATGGAATATCATAAAACTAAATCCATTTACATTACGAATTATAGTTCAAACTATTTGAATAAAATTAACTATGAGTACTTTGAAACTCATATGACCATGCCTTGGTGAAATCAAACAACAACTATCCAAATTTGAGGAATAACATTCAATTTTAACCTTTTCACCAATATTATAATATAAATCCAATCCAATATGATATAGTGACTCATCAACAATAATAAAACCATCCACAAGATATTTAGTAGCAAATGTCACTTGGCTATCCAAAAATAAATCATATGAGAGGTTAATGATCTTGCCACATAGGATGAAAATATCTACATGACTTGCATCCCAAGCTTTGCCACCTCATGCTCAAAGGATTGCTATGGATGAGGGCATGACACCTAAGCACCTTACTCATCAAACCAACACAAGAGTCACCACCTATGTGTCATGATACTAGAGCTTGCCCAAGCCTATAAATAGAGCCACACTCTACATCCATTTGCTCATCAAGTACCATGATACATGGGAACAAACACATAGAGCCACTCCATATGAATTAGCTAGGATCAAGATGAAGAAGCTAGGAGGTGGAGGCATACCACAAGAAGAAGGTTTACCAGATTTCCTGAAGAACAAGCTACAGAATATTGCAAGGTAGAATCCCTAGGCAAACCATATATTTAGAGGATCATATCATCATCTCTTGAGTAGGACCTTAGGAAACCAATTCCATAATCATCACAATTTGGTATTAATTAGAAACCTAAGAATCTAAGTAAGTGTGATGAGAGGAATGATAAAGAGTGATTAGTGAGGAATAAGTGGTTATTGTCTAATGCATAATTATACCTTGTAGATATAGATGATCAGTTAAACCCATGTTATTAATAGATCTCATCTATCACATAAAATAATAAGTATATCACTAGTAGTTAATCCCAAACCAATCCTCATGCCTTGTGTAGAGGAGTAATCCTAGTTAATTAAACATAACCCAACTATTGCTCACATCCTGAACTTAGTGGTGTATCACATTGGTGATCACTACTAAAACCCTAGACCAAGTCTGAAATCCAACCCATGGATTACTTTGGATTATAAATAGAACCCTGCCATGCCTCATGCCTATTGTATATTAGTGAAGCATCACCAAAACTATAAACTTTTCACATAGAATCCACCCCACATAAAATATTGTTTCCTAACTTGTGTATCATGGATCACAAGTATAAATCAAGCCACATATGCTTATGGACTAAATGCCTTTGGTGCGTAGAATGGAACCAATACCCTATTTTACTTTGCTATCCAAATACCTGGTTTAGTTAACCATAATGAGCTTAGGATCTATTTTAAATAATTCAAGTAGTAGTTGCTAAGCAAGAGTAGAGAATATAGAGTTGATCCAACCATCTTCTTAAACCCTAAGAAATAATCCTTCACATAAAATGATGAATTCATCCCCTTCTCATTACCATTTATTCTAAACTTTAGTTATAATTAAAGTATATGGGAACAATCAATATTGTTAACAGAACCTAATGACATGTTCACCAAGCACTGGTTATAAACTTCAAATCATTCAAAATAGGTTTGGTTCCCAAATTTAAAAGAATTGAAATAAACCATTAAACTATATCTACTTTATTTATACTTTACCAAAGCATTAATATAATCAAATATTAAATATTTGTTTGAACAAAACAATTATGCAGCAAGCAGTACTGTCAAGTTCTATTAAGATTCAAATAATTTAGGACCTGCAAAATAAGATAGAGTTCAAATTTGAAATCAAATAGTAAATTCAAACCAGAAAATAAAACAGAAAAGTTTAAAAAGGAAAAAGAGAGGGAAAACTTTACCTGTCCACCAAAGCAGGCCGCAGCAGCCCAAGCCAGCACCAGAGCAGCCCAGCATCGAAGCCCAGCACCAGCCCAGCCCAAACCAGATACCGATTCGGTGTCTTTAAAAATCGTGCGAAGAAAGAAAACCCCTTTCTTCTTCTTCCCCGGCGTCGACAGCGAGCCAGCGCCAGTAGACGCCATCCTCGTCGACGATAAGCTTGCCCGGACGCACCAGAAGGTTCCAGAATTTCGCCCTAATCGTTTCACGTCCGAGTCTATCCGCGGGGAAGAAAAGATCCTCGCCAGACCACCTTCCAGAGACCGCCACCTCTTCACCGTCGTCGTCGTCGTGTCGAGTCTTCGAGGCTTCCCCTGGCCTATAAATAGGTGGAGGATGTCACTATGTAGTGCTTGTTCATCGCCGCCCATCCATTCTCTCTAAATCACTCTCTATCTCTCACTGGAAGCACCGCCATGGCCGGCCAGTTCTCCGGCTAGCCGTCGATAGAAGCCACCCCGGAGTTCACCGTTAGGTCGAGGAGATGCACCTTGGTGTGTAGATCTTCTGGGAGCAAGCAGGCATCCAGGGGAGTTCGGAACCAGGAGGATTTCACCGTTCCCTTTCACTCGGGTTCGCCGGGAAACAGTCAATCGCCGCCGCCTCCGTCAACAATCGTCGTCGCCGACCAAACCAGCAGGTTCAGGGTGAGTTTGCGCGCCGTTAGAGCATACTCTCGCTTCCTAGCGTCACCTGTAGCGTCTGATTCAATTCTCGCCGGAGTAAACCGCCACAGCATCCCTTTGCCGGCGATGCTCGGATGAGTCCCTGCGGAAACCACCACCACCATTCGTCTCGCCTTGCAGTACTCGTTCGAATACACCTATTCGTGCGTCCTGGGAGGCCCTGTAGCGTAGCGCCGCCGTGATTTGGTCGCCGGCGTTTAACCGCCGGCAACGCCAACGTGGCGGTGGGGTCCCGTGTGCCTGTTGACTGGTCGTTGCCATCGTGGCAACTGACCTAGTCAACGACCCCACCTGTCTGTGACTAAGGTTAGAGCCAGATCGGTACATCTAGTATTTTAGATTTATTTCAAATTCCAGAAAATAGCTGAGACTTTACAGAAATAGATTAAATCCATTTCAACTCAGAAAAATACAAATAATATATCAAAATACTCACAAAAATAAACTCTATTCAAATAAAATATAAAACAAAAATGTGTGTCAAAATAAAAATTCACTTATTTTTAACTTCTTTAATTATGCCTTTTCATTTATTTAAAATACAAATTGAGTTCAATAAATAATCAAGTTCCAAAATTAAATTTTAACTATTCAGTAACTAAATAAAATGTTAGGATTAAATTTTATTTCCCATATTTGCATTAACTTAAATATTAGTAGTAATTCATAAACCCTAATTTGCAATTTACTATTTTCTATTTTCTTTAAATAGTAATAATCAAGAAAATATTAAAAGCCAAAATTATTTTGTTAACTCAAATTTTGTAACTTAAACATTCTTTAATTAACAAGTTAATTACTTTAAAACCTAATCACAAATTGTTAAACCCTAATTCTCAATTAAACCTAAATAAAAGTTACCCTAAATATTAATTCTTGTAAAAAAAATTAATTAATAAAATGTTAAACCATTATTAATTTTGTTTCAAAGTAATTAGTTACCACACCTTTATTGCCAATTATAATTTTAGGAGATGTACCATAATTTAGAAACCCTAGTTTCAATTTGAGTAAGACCTTGATCTCATTATTTCATGTGATCACCCTAAATTAGAAGCAACTCCAAAACCCTAGTTATGTGTTACATGTGATCATGTGAATTTCACCTTACATAGAGAACCTTATTATGTGACCAACAAATACAAGTCAGGATCTACCAACATAGAACCAATTCACATGAGTCATCATTTCATGTCTCTATTTCCAATTTAAAACCTATATGATCCACTAGTGCCACCTAAATATAAACCCTAGCTTGTTACCACATGTTAGCACCATTGATCATCAATCCATTATACCACACCATTAGGATCAACCCTAAACCATCATAATTTGGTAGAACTATAATTATGAACCCTAGTATCAACCTTGTGTAATAATTCACAACACATGCTCCTACCCAACTAAACCCTACTTAGGAAATGATAAGTCACTTAGCTTAGAAACTATTAGTGATTATTTAGTGAAGCAAATGAGAAACCATAGTAAACCCTAGTAGCTAATTTATAGAACCATCTGGATAACCATCCTTTGATATGATGCTTAGAAGAAACCATAGCAATAAACCTACCAATACTTGCTATATAAAAACCATTCCAAGATAAGAACCAGATGAATTCAATAGTAAACCCTAGAAAGCCATAGCTCCTATGTAGAGAAGTTCATATTCTTATTTAATCTGTTCTTCAAAAGTTATTCTTTTGAAGTACAACTATCAATCAAACCATAGAAACCATAGTTCTTATTTGAAGTACTTACTCTTTATTAATCAACATGTTCCTCAAAGGTTATTCTTTTGAAGTATAATACAAGTAATCATCAACCATGTTCTGTAGAACTTAAAAATGGACAACTGTTCTTTACATATTATTCCATCACTATTCTTTATGTGTATGATTGTTATGATGTCATATATCACTTGATTATGATGCTAATATAACCAAACCCTAATAAGAACCTTGTTTGAGAACCATTCTAAAAGTGCAACCAACCCTAAAGAAATCTTTACAACTCATACATCTTAAACCATCGAGGTTAGGTTACGCTCGGGACGATTGCATCTCATACTATGCATTATAGCATTTTTGCCAGTTCTTTAAACATTGTCCTTACCGGACAATGATGGTATTTCAGCATTTGGAGTTCTCACGTATCGAAGCTTTTGCCTGCATAATCTTGCAGTCAAGAAAGGCAAGTTCATCGCTTGCTCATGTCATTTGATTATTTGTATCAAACTATATGCAAAGTACTATACTTATCACTCATGCATTGAAAAGCAAAGTATTATTTTTACAATTATGAATATGACTATGTGGTGGGCAATGGAACCATGGTATGTGTTGATATGGTGGAGGTTCCATTGCATGGGTTATATCACCCTAGGATTAATTACCAATGCCGTCCAGTGATTCTAGCGCCGTACAAACCGCGTTGACCATGAGATCTATAATGGCTCTGGGGAAGCCAGCCGTATCTTTTCCCTTCTGCACGCCAACAGATTGGTAGAGCCGGCGGGGTGTTGGAGGCACTGCCGTAGGTTGGGATAGCCTTTTAAATCCCCATCCAGTAGTGATGATGGCTCTACGATCTATGAAGGATTGTCCAAAGTACACCATGAGTAAAGCCGTATTATCGGGGGAAGTCTACTGGAGGTGTGCGGGTGGACAAAAGGGTGGGTTTGCAGTCGCGGAGAAGGCGGTGTGGGCTTGGATCTTACACCTGGCCTCACACCAAGGAAGTGTGGACGGATACTTAAGGCCGGTTGGCAACAAGGATAAGGTCTCTCATGGGAAAAGTAACGCACCTCTGCAGAGGATACTGAATTGTGACAGTCACTCCTTGTTCCGGGAAGGGAACTGCGAACGCGGCAGGAAAGGAACTCCACGAAGTTCTGGTCAACCTGTGAAGACTGACGGGCATAGTTTTCAGAATAAAATAAACCTTTTGAAGAAATGTTTATGAAAACTTGCATTGGCCTATGACTTTCTGGTCTATGGCTGTAGCTAGTGCATGATACACATATTTCCTAATATGAACTTGCTGAGTACGCTCGTACTCATTCTATCTCGTTTGAACCCCCTTCTTAGAGCAATGCACCGAAGGAGAAACTACTGTGGAACTCGAAGACAAAGGAGTCAACTGCAACAAGATGAAGAATCCAATCAAAGAAGTCAATGGAGTCAACTCCTGCATCAGTTATTATGGAAACCTAGACTAGTAATAGAAGGGAACCTTTCCCAAATCATAGCACCTAAGTAGCTAGATTTCTATAGCAAGCCAAGTAGCTCTTAAACTTGAGTTAGCAATAAGATAGACTACGAGTCGTTCTTCTGGAGTTTTATTTGAAGTTTTACCTCACTATAAAGTAGGAGGCTGTGTGGATCTTATGTAAACAGTTCGTGTGTACTTCTATAGACATACCTTGGACTCGCATATGTTTCTGTTGTACCACTCTGAGAGATGTAATATGAGTGGAACGGTGTTTCACTTGTGTTATGTCAACGACTTGTGTACTACACCATGCGGTGGTACATTTGGGTCATCACAAATTGGTATCGAGCAAATGCTTTGACCCTAGGATTAAAACCCTTTAAAGGAGACCTATAGGTTTGGTAGTGTCTATAGGAAGTTGTCTTAGCCAAACCAACTATTATTTTGACTTGAGATGGGTATTCACTTGAGAATAATCCTGACACACTTGAGTCAATCTTTCTTATCTATTTTCTTAAGTGAAGTTAGTTAGTTATCTTGCTTCATTCCAAATAATTAGAACACCATTGAAGCTTAAGATAATGGGTGGTAGTAGACCACAGTTGGTATACGATACATGGTAGTCCAAAGAGAGGATACAACCATAAGGAAGATATCCTATTGGAAGAAGTATACCAATGCAAGTCATAGTTAAGTAAGAGTCATTTAAAATGTCAAATGACTGATGTTAAGAAAGGGAGATAAGTTATATAAGGTAGTATATGTCTATGATGAGTCAATCATAGGAGGTAAGGAAGAGTGATAGGAGTTACATGAGTCTACTTTCAATAATAAACTAGGTATTCATATATGATTCACTTGAGAATCATGGTATGATGGAGTAGAACATCATAAGTACGATAACAAAAGGATGATAAGGAGTAGGATTTAGGGAATAGTTCGAAAGCTTAGGCCTTAAAATCCTGGAAACTGTACCAAGTATGTTAGAATCATAGTCCTTAATTTAAAGAAGGCTTATTTAGAGCATATCACATAGAGAAATCCTAGAGTTATATGTGGTATATTCTAAACAATCATGTGTTTAGAGTAGACATGTTAGAACTAATTGTATTATACGAAGTAGTCCTCAATAGCACATATATACGGTATACTATTTTGTTAGTACTTCCAAAGAAAACTAGGTTAACTTCAATTATCCCAGGCCATTTTTCTCAAATTTATTTGATTGCAATTGTGCAATTAAGATAAATGTTGAGACAAATAGTAGAAATTCACGTATTCGTGCTAAGTATCACGACCTAAACCTATCTTATGTGGTGTTATATATTGCACATCTACACCTGATGTTTAGGGATGTCTTACCCAATTATTATATTCAGGCATATAAGGATGTGTATTATGAACACAAAGCTGGATTTTCTTGGATTTTCTTGAATCTTCATTGATTGACTAGATCCATACATGAAGTTTGACTTTGATATGCAAATGCATGTTGCAATATCAAGCTCTTACTTGATGTTATAGGTCTAGAGGGTAAAGGTATTCGTGTGAGGAAGTGACGAATTATGAAGATTTGAAGACAAGATGAAGGTTCACTTGAAAAAGGAAGTAAAAATTGTGGGAAGCAACCACAACAATCTGAAGGAAGGACCAATCAAAACTCATTTTTATCCTTAATTAAGGAGTACTTCAACATGGAAGTATCATGAAAGTGAGAAAAATAGTGAATATGGAGCAGTAGAAGTGGAGCCATATTCCTTATGGAAGAAGGGAATGCAAGTGAAGTCACTTACAATACTATTTTCATAGTGTCAACAAGTGGTTATCTTGCAAAACAAACCATAGAAGAAGGAAAATAGACAAGTGAAGTCGCAGCTGGTATTATAAGACCGCAGCTGATATAGGATAATCATGAAGAGAAAGTATGTAAAGTAAGGTATATCTTAACTAAAACTATGTAAGTAGCCACAGCTGGTAGGTAGATATTGCCTAAAACCATAACATAGCCACAGCTGGTATCCAATAAGCCACATCTGGTACTAGGTAGTCTGCAGCTGGTACCAGATAGCCCACAGCCTGAACATTTCTTTACTCTAAAAGAAAGGGGGATCCCGCAGCTAGTATTTCACAGCTGGTATCTCGTAGTTGGTAAATATTTAGTCGGAGGATTCATAATGGATACCCACAACTGTGTGGATACACCGCAAAGAATTCTTCGTGAGAATTTAGAAAGGTACAAAATATAAACCAGACTTAAACCAACTACCTAACCTTGGAGTTTAATGATTAGAAGAAAGGAAGTTTGAAGATCATTAGTAAATTCCAAGGGGGAGAGGAAGGTTGAAGGAGAAGTATTAAAATATGATTTGGAGTATGATAGACGGAGAAAAAGGTCTAAACTGAGAGGAAGTCCGATCTTATTTTTATAAGGTTGTTGGGAAGTACCCATATAAAAGTACTCTCAGGAGGATGTCAGACCAGAAGCCGAGGTTCATATCTCAAGGAAGTAAGGGTTAGACCTTAACTAGAGTGGGTAATTGTAATTACTCGAAACCAAGAGAGCTCAAGTAAGTCTAAGATAATGAAGTTGGATGAAGAAGATGTCGAAGGACATGCAAAGCTTAAGAAGGCTTAAGACCGAAGGAGTTTGACCATACCAAAACATAAGCCTATTAGAAAGATTCCTTTCATGGAACCTAAAGAAAACAAAGGGAGGATAATTAGTATAAATTAGAAGCCATGATTGGATGGACTAAATGAGTCTAATCCATTCGTAGGACTAAACAACCAGGACCATGCCTACTGTAAATACCTTACCAAGTACCATTACTTTCGTTATGGTAGTAAGGGAAAACAATACCTTACTTTAAACAAATCCTTTAGAATTAGGTTTGGACATCGCAGCTGGTACACCATAGTGCCATATTACATCGCAACTGGATTACCGCAGCTGGTAGAACCAAGCTTTGAGTACCCAAATAGGAAGATGTCACCACAGCCATTAGTAAAGTCCATTAACACCATAAGATGTCTTAATCCAAGAATCTTTGGATAGTAAGCCTATAAGCTTAGAGTATTGGAAGAAATCATAGAATAGAAGAAAGTATCAGTGCCAGATATCAGAAGACTCCAGGAAGGATCTGGACAAGGGATATATTCCACTATATCTAGTGTGATCACCATGGAGTTGAAGGATGGTGATCTGTTCAAGACATTTCAACATTCCGAAACATGAGAGCGTTCGAACTTCGGGACGAAGTTCAGTTTAAGGGGGAGAGGCTGTAATATCCCAGGTTTAGAGGCAATAAAATGAGAGAACACCAAAGTGTGCATTGCATTCATACATAGAAAATCCGGGGAATTTTCGCGCTTCAAATAAAACTTACCACAGTAACTGAAGTTTCACTTGACTTGCTGGAATTGAAGTAGATCATCAAGTCAAGCGCTATAAACTTCACTGTGATCTTTGTTAAAACCTTGTTTTGGGTAGAGACGATTTGATCTATGGATTAGACCAAATGGAATTATATTTACAACAACACATTCTTTAAGAATCAAACCCTAACTTATTAACACTTAAAAGTTAGCAACTACCTTTGTGTGTAAATTAATTCACTTCTAAACTTATTACCAAATAAGGTAAACCACAGGGTCTAAAGTGCATAAAAGCCACACATTCTTATTTAAATCATAACTTATTAATTATATGGAATATCATAAAACTAAATCCATTTACATTACGAATTATAGTTCAAACTATTTGAATAAAATTAACTATGAGTACTTTGAAACTCATATGACCATGCCTTGGTGAAATCAAACAACAACTATCCAAATTTGAGGAATAACATTCAATTTTAACCTTTTCACCAATATTATAATATAAATCCAATCCAATATGATATAGTGACTCATCAACAATAATAAAACCATCCACAAGATATTTAGTAGCAAATGTCACTTGGCTATCCAAAAATAAATCATATGAGAGGTTAATGATCTTGCCACATAGGATGAAAATATCTACATGACTTGCATCCCAAGCTTTGCCACCTCATGCTCAAAGGATTGCTATGGATGAGGGCATGACACCTAAGCACCTTACTCATCAAACCAACACAAGAGTCACCACCTATGTGTCATGATACTAGAGCTTGCCCAAGCCTATAAATAGAGCCACACTCTACATCCATTTGCTCATCAAGTACCATGATACATGGGAACAAACACATAGAGCCACTCCATATGAATTAGCTAGGATCAAGATGAAGAAGCTAGGAGGTGGAGGCATACCACAAGAAGAAGGTTTATCAGATTTCCTGAAGAACAAGCTACAGAATATTGCAAGGTAGAATCCCTAGGCAAACCATATATTTAGAGGATCATATCATCATCTCTTGAGTAGGACCTTAGGAAACCAATTCCATAATCATCACAATTTGGAATTAATTAGAAACCTAAGAATCTAAGTAAGTGTGATGAGAGGAATGATAAAGAGTGATTAGTGAGGAATAAGTGGTTATTGTCTAATGCATAATTATACCTTGTAGATATAGATGATCAGTTAAACCCATGTTATTAATAGATCTCATCTATCACATAAAATAATAAGTATATCACTAGTAGTTAATCCCAAACCAATCCTCATGCCTTGTGTAGAGGAGTAATCCTAGTTAATTAAACATAACCCAACTATTGCTCACATCCTGAACTTAGTGGTGTATCACATTGGTGATCACTACTAAAACCCTAGACCAAGTCTGAAATCCAACCCATGGATTACTTTGGATTATAAATAGAACCCTGCCATGCCACATGCCTATTGTATATTAGTGAAGCATCACCAAAACTATAAACTTTTCACATAGAATCCACCCCACATAAAATATTGTTTCCTAACTTGTGTATCATGGATCACAAGTATAAATCAAGCCACATATGCTTATGGACTAAATGCCTTTGGTGCGTAGAATGGAACCAATACCCTATTTTACTTTGCTATCCAAATACCTGGTTTAGTTAACCATAATGAGCTTAGGATCTATTTTAAATAATTCAAGTAGTAGTTGCTAAGCAAGAGTAGAGAATATAGAGTTGATCCAACCATCTTCTTAAACCCTAAGAAATAATCCTTCACATAAAATGATGAATTCATCCCCTTCTCATTACCATTTATTCTAAACTTTAGTTATAATTAAAGTATATGGGAACAATCAATATTGTTAACAGAACCTAATGACATGTTCACCAAGCAATGGTTATAAACTTCAAATCATTCAAAATAGGTTTGGTTCCCAAATTTAAAAGAATTGAAATAAACCATTAAACTATATCTACTTTATTTATACCTTACCAAAGCATTAATATAATCAAATATTAAATATTTGTTTGAACAAAACAATTATGCAGCAAGCAGTACTGTCAAGTTCTATTAAGATTCAAATAATTTAGGACCTGCAAAATAAGATAGAGTTCAAATTTGAAATCAAATAGTAAATTCAAACCAGAAAATAAAACAGAAAAGTTTAAAAAGGAAAAAGAGAGGGAAAACTTTACCTGTCCACCGAAGCAGGCCGCAGCAGCCCAAGCCAGCACCAGAGCAGCCCAGCATCGAAGCCCAGCACCAGCCCAGCCCAAACCAGATACCGATTCGGTGTCTTTAAAAATCGTGCGAAGAAAGAAAACCCCTTTCTTCTTCTTCCCCGGCGTCGACAGCGAGCCAGCGCCAGTAGACGCCATCCTCGTCGACGATAAGCTTGCCCGGACGCACCAGAAGGTTCCAGAATTTCGCCCTAATCGTTTCACGTCCGAGTCTATCCGCGGGGAAGAAAAGATCCTCGCCAGACCACCTTCCAGAGACCGCCACCTCTTCACCGTCGCCGTCGTCGTGTCGAGTCCTCGAGGCTTCCCCTGGCCTATAAATAGGTGGAGGACGTCACTGTGTAGTGCTTGTTCATCGCCGCCCATCCATTCTCTCTAAATCACTCTCTATCTCTCACTGGAAGCACCGCCATGGCCGGCCAGTTCTCCGGCTAGCCGTCGATAGAAGCCACCCCGGAGTTCACCGTTAGGTCGAGGAGATGCGCCTTGGTGTGTAGATCTTCTGGGAGCAAGCAGGCATCCAGGGGAGTTCCGAACCAGGAGGATTTCACCGTTCCCTTTCACTCGGGTTCGCCGGGAAACAGTCAATCGCCGCCGCCTCCGTCAACAATCGTCGTCGCCGACCAAACCAGCAGGTTCAGGGTGAGTTTGCGCGCCGTTAGAGCATACTCTCGCTTCCTAGCATCACCTGTAGCGTCTGATTCAATTCTCGCCGGAGTAAACCGCCGCAGCATCCCTTTGCCGGCGATGCTCCGATGAGTCCCTGCGGAAACCACCACCACCATTCGTCTCGCCTTGCAGTACTCGTTCGAATACACCTATTCGTGCGTCCTGGGAGGCCCTGTAGCATAGCGCCGCCGTGATTTGGTCGCCGGCGTTTAACCGCCGGCAACGCCAACGTGGCGGTGGGGTCCCGTGTGCCTGTTGACTGGTCGTTGCCATCGTGGCAACTGACCTAGTCAACGACCCCACCTGTCTGTGACTAAGGTTAGATCCAGATCGGTACATCTAGTATTTTAGATTTATTTCAAATTCCAGAAAATAGCTGAGACTTTACAGAAATAGATTAAATCCATTTCAACTCAGAAAAATACAAATAATATATCAAAATACTCACAAAAATAAACTCTATTCAAATAAAATATAAAACAAAAATGTGTGTCAAAATAAAAATTCACTTATTTTTAACTTCTTTAATTATGCCTTTTCATTTATTTAAAATACAAATTGAGTTCAATAAATAATCAAGTTCCAAAATTAAATTTTAACTATTCAGTAACTAAATAAAATGTTAGGATTAAATTTTATTTCCCATATTTGCATTAACTTAAATATTAGTAGTAATTCATAAACCCTAATTTGCAATTTACTATTTTCTATTTTCTTTAAATAGTAATAATCAAGAAAATATTAAAAGCCAAAATTATTTTGTTAACTCAAATTTTGTAACTTAAACATTCTTTAATTAACAAGTTAATTACTTTAAAACCTAATCACAAATTGTTAAACCCTAATTCTCAATTAAACCTAAATAAAAGTTACCCTAAATATTAATTCTTGTAAAAAAAATTAATTAATAAAATGTTAAACCATTATTAATTTTGTTTCAAAGTAATTAGTTACCACACCTTTATTGCCAATTATAATTTTAGGAGATGTACCATAATTTAGAAACCCTAGTTTCAATTTGAGTAAGACCTTGATCTCATTATTTCATGTGATCACCCTAAATTAGAAGCAACTCCAAAACCCTAGTTATGTGTTACATGTGATCATGTGAATTTCACCTTACATAGAGAACCTTATTATGTGACCAACAAATACAAGTCAGGATCTACCAACATAGAACCAATTCACATGAGTCATCATTTCATGTCTCTATTTCCAATTTAAAACCTATATGATCCACTAGTGCCACCTAAATATAAACCCTAGCTTGTTACCACATGTTAGCACCATTGATCATCAATCCATTATACCACACCATTAGGATCAACCCTAAACCATCATAATTTGGTAGAACTATAATTATGAACCCTAGTATCAACCTTGTGTAATAATTCACAACACATGCTCCTACCCAACTAAACCCTACTTAGGAAATGATAAGTCACTTAGCTTAGAAACTATTAGTGATTATTTAGTGAAGCAAATGAGAAACCATAGTAAACCCTAGTAGCTAATTTATAGAACCATCTGGATAACCATCCTTTGATATGATGCTTAGAAGAAACCATAGCAATAAACCTACCAATACTTGCTATATAAAAACCATTCCAAGATAAGAACCAGATGAATTCAATAGTAAACCCTAGAAAGCCATAGCTCCTATGTAGAGAAGTTCATATTCTTATTTAATCTGTTCTTCAAAAGTTATTCTTTTGAAGTACAACTATCAATCAAACCATAGAAACCATAGTTCTTATTTGAAGTACTTACTCTTTATTAATCAACATGTTCCTCAAAGGTTATTCTTTTGAAGTATAATACAAGTAATCATCAACCATGTTCGTAGAACTTAAAAATGGACAACTGTTCTTTACATATTATTCCATCACTATTCTTTATGTGTATGATTGTTATGATGTCATATATCACTTGATTATGATGCTAATATAACCAAACCCTAATAAGAACCTTGTTTGAGAACCATTCTAAAAGTGCAACCAACCCTAAAGAAATCTTTACAACTCATACATCTTAAACCATCGAGGTTAGGTTACGCTCGGGACGATTGCATCTCATACTATGCATTATAGCATTTTTGCCAGTTCTTTAAACATTGTCCTTACCGGACAATGATGGTATTTCAGCATTTGGAGTTCTCACGTATCGAAGCTTTTGCCTGCATAATCTTGCAGTCAAGAAAGGCAAGTTCATCGCTTGCTCATGTCATTTGATTATTTGTATCAAACTATATGCAAAGTACTATACTTATCACTCATGCATTGAAAAGCAAAGTATTATTTTTACAATTATGAATATGACTATGTGGTGGGCAATGGAACCATGGTATGTGTTGATATGGTGGAGGTTCCATTGCATGGGTTATATCACCCTAGGATTAATTACCAATGCCGTCCAGTGATTCTAGCGCCGTACAAACCGCGTTGACCATGAGATCTATAATGGCTCTGGGGAAGCCAGCCGTATCTTTTCCCTTCTGCACGCCAACGGATTGGTAGAGCCGGCGGGGTGTTGGAGGCACTGCCGTAGGTTGGGATAGCCTTTTAAATCCCCATCCAGTAGTGATGATGGCTCTACGATCTATGAAGGATTGTCCAAAGTACACCATGAGTAAAGCCGTATTATCGGGGGAAGTCTACTGGAGGTGTGCGGGTGGACAAAAGGGTGGGTTTGCAGTCGCGGAGAAGGCGGTGTGGGCTTGGATCTTACACCTGGCCTCACACCAAGGAAGTGTGGACGGATACTTAAGGCCGGTTGGCAACAAGGATAAGGTCTCTCATGGGAAAAGTAACGCACCTCTGCAGAGGATACTGAATTGTGACAGTCACTCCTTGTTCCGGGAAGGGAACTGCGAGCGCGGCAGGAAAGGAACTCCACGAAGTTCTGGTCAACCTGTGAAGACTGACGGGCATAGTTTTCAGAATAAAATAAACCTTTTGAAGAAATGTTTATGAAAACTTGCATTGGCCTATGACTTTCTGGTCTATGGCTGTAGCTAGTGCATGATACACATATTTCCTAATATGAACTTGCTGAGTACGCTCGTACTCATTCTATCTCGTTTGAACCCCCTTCTTAGAGCAATGCACCGAAGGAGAAACTACCGTGGAACTCGAAGACAAAGGAGTTAACTGCAACAAGATGAAGAATCCAATCAAAGAAGTCAATGGAGTCAACTCCTGCATCAGTTATTATGGAAACCTAGACTAGTAATAGAAGGGAACCTTTCCCAAATCATAGCACCTAAGTAGCTAGATTTCTATAGCAAGCCAAGTAGCTCTTAAACTTGAGTTAGCAATAAGATAGACTACGAGTCGTTCTTCTGGAGTTTTATTTGAAGTTTTACCTCACTATAAAGTAGGAGGCTGTGTGGATCTTATGTAAACAGTTCGTGTGTACTTCTATAGACATACCTTGGACTCGCATATGTTTCTGTTGTACCACTCTGAGAGATGTAATATGAGTGGAACGGTGTTTCACTTGTGTTATGTCAACGACTTGTGTACTACACCATGCAGTGGTACGCTGGGTCATCACAAGGTGGGGGGTACGATTGTGGAAGATCGCGTGGAGGCAGGGGTTGGAGATGTGATGCAAGGGTGCGGGGAATTGGGTGGAAGGACAGTCATTAATGTGGAGTCAGGTTTGACGGGCGTGAGGCAAGAAGTGGAGGGAAGTGGGATCTAGATTAGAAGAGATAAATACGATATTCCTGATCTGATACCCGCGGACGATCCCTAGCCTAGCTTGGCCTGTCTCCTGCATCGTGTCTACGTGCGTTCCACGAGACCGCGGTACTCGACGCTCCAGCGTCTGAAATCTGGCGGCACAATCACGTGCCAGGCAAATAGCTTTTTCACTGCGTTCTGTAGCTGCTTCTTCACGGACTGAGGCTCAGGTACCGTACCGACATACTACGGGGCTGCTGACTTGTTTAGCCTGTAACGATGACGTCACTTGGCCACAGGAACGCGCCACTGTACGTTACGTCTGTTCTGTTTCTTGTAACGTCAAATCGTATCGTAGCAAATGTTACATGAGAGAGAATCGATAGGTGTTTGTACCCTTCATCTCTGAGAAACGTTTAGGAGATGGTTAGCATCTCCAAGCGGCCCGACGCATATTTATGTCTGTTTGTGTCGGGCACAGACACAAAAAAACGTCCGCATGTCCGCATGCGTCTGCTCTTTCTCCAGCGGCAAAGACGTATTTATTTGACCGCATGCCTGATTAGAGAGGAGAGAGAGGGAGGGATTCTATTTGTCTGGCTAGGAATGACCGCGTGCATGATTAAAGGAGGAGAGAGAGGGCTGCATGCAGCCCAACCAGACAAAACGGACGCGTCCGCACAGACGCATTCCTGGCGCATATTTGTTCCATATTTGCGTCAGGACGGACACTGCGGACGTTTTGCGTCGCGCCGCTGAAGCGCGTTTTTTGTTCGTGCAGACGCAAAAGGACGAAATACGTCCGTTTGCGTCGCTCCGCTGGAGATGCCCTTATGGTTTCTCCGTCTCTTCTCGGCACCGCCGCCAATCTGCCTTTTTTCTGTGACGTTTGGGTCATGGAGGTGGGGAGGATCTCGGTCCTTGTCGCCGGGAGGACTCCATTCCTCTGGTTTAATTTGGTGGGGCGGCGCTAAGGTGGAGGTGATGGATTCAGTCCCATCTCGATGGCAACATTGAGAAGCTTTTAGGTGTGGTGTGGTATTCACGGACTTCTTCTAGCTGGAGGATCTCCGGATCGTTATGGAGCTTCATCGACGGTCATTCCTTCTTCGTCTCCAGGGTAGATGTGGTCTTTTTGATCCGTTCGATGACTTTCCTTCCGCAACCAACATCATCAGGATGAGTTAGGGAGGAGCGGCAGCAGCGGTGTGTTGTCGATACGTTTGGAGGTTGAAGACGAAGGGCATCTCAAAAATTTCGTTTTAATTTTTATTTTTGTTGATCTACCTTATACTTTTTGATGTTTCCCTTAATGCTTAGATTTTTTTTTAAATCGTATCGTAGCATTTTGTAGCCTGGTGATTCAAAAAAAAGATTTATAGTATGGGGCTAGCAGTGGAGGCCAATTCCTATACACCGACCAGGTATGGGCCATCCTGGTCGGCATGTTTCGCGTTTATTTTCGTTTTCGTTTTCTGTTTCTTTTTCGTTATTTTCTTTTCTTTTCTTTTCCTTTTTCATTTCATTTCTATTTATTTTTTGTTTTTGTTTTTGTTTTGTTTCGTTTCTTTTCTGTTTTATTTTTCTTTTTGTTCAATTTTCAAATTTGTTTAAATTTGAAAAATGTTTAAATCTGGAAATTGTTCAAAAAATGTTCAAATCTGAAAATCGTTCAAATTTGAAATTTGTTCATAGTAAAAAAAAGTTCAATTTTCGAAAATTGTTTGAGCTAAAAAAATTGTTCACATTAAAAAAATCAGGAAATGTTCAAATTTCAAAATTGTTCAGATTTAAAAACCGTTCAAAATTTAAAACGGTTTAAATTTGAAACTTTTTAGTTAAAAATGTTCAAATTTAACAACTGTTCATTTTCAGAAAAAACTATTCAAATTTTTGCGAAATATTTTTTCTCAAAAACTTATTTTAAAAATTTTAGATTTAAAAAAACAAAAATATAAACAGAAAAAAAGGAAGAAAAAAGAAAAAAAACTGACCTGATGCGATGGGCCGCGGCCCACTGAGCCACCCGGATCGTGGGGGCTGTGCGGTGTGTTGCACCCACTGATCAGATCGGTATATAGGCCCCCCGCAGTGGAGTGCTTCCGCGTTTGGAGCCGTGGA
Source organism: Lolium perenne (assembly GCF_019359855.2). NCBI lineage: Eukaryota > Viridiplantae > Streptophyta > Magnoliopsida > Poales > Poaceae > Lolium > Lolium perenne. The sequence continues at coordinate 81,404,802 of NC_067249.2, forward strand.
AATTTGGTGCCACGTTTAAGAACCTTTTTTTTTTTTGGATTATGCCACGTTTAAGTACCTAGGTCGAAATATTGTGCCAAATAGTTTGGGCCAGACTTGGGCTGCACTTCATTATTTGTTGGGCCTCTGGGAAACAGGAGTTATCATCCATAAATTTGCTGCAATAACACAGCCCAAGTAAGTCCCCGACATTCGGCCCGTCAGGTTACTTCTACTAGTAGTTGTTGAGAACAGTTTTTGTTTTTCGGAAACAAGAAAAGACGAGATAGTTAGAGCATCTCTAGTCGTGTCCCCCGAATCGTCTCCCAAACAGCGCCGAATTGAGCATTTGGGGTACGTGTTTTGTTCGTGCCGTGTTTGGGGAACGTCGCTCCACAGCCGCGTCCCCCAAACGCCGCCCCCAAACATTAAAATACTTCTTTTTGGTATTTTTATTTCAATTTACACAAACTAATACATAATTAGGAATGTGGTTTACAGGAAGACATAGTTTGGAACATGGTTTTCCACAAACTAATACATAGTTTGAACCATGGTGGACGCAAATATAAAATTTTGTAAAAAAAACTAAACCTAACTAGGCCGTGCATCGAAGATTTCCTGTGTTCGCTACTAAGAAAGAACACTCGAGGGCACACCTAGTCACCAAAACTGGAAAATCCAGCGGGAGGATGGTGCCCTTGTTGGTTCTACCGATGAGGCGAACATCCAGAAACTTTCGTGCACGTATTCGCTGCGAAGAAAAAAAACACTCTTCATCATCAGTCGTCCTCCTCGTCGGTGCTTGATACGTCTCAAACGTATCTATAATTTCTTATGTTCCATGCTACTTTTATGATAATACTCACATGTTTTATACGTACTTTACATCATTTATATGTATTTTCCGGCACTAACCTATTGACGAGATGCCGAAGAGCCAGTTGCTGTTTTCTGCTGTTTTTGGTTTCAGAAATCCTACAAAGGAAATATTCTCGGAATTGGACGAAATCAACACCCAGGGTCTTATTTTTCCACGGAGCTTCCAGAAGACCGAAGGGGTTACGAAGTGGGGCGAAAAGGCGCCCAGACCACAGGGCCGCGCGGCCAAGGGTGGGCCCGCGCCGCCCTATGGTGTGGGGCCCTCGTGCCTCCACCGACGCTGCCCTTCCGCCTATTTATTCCCTCCGTCGCGAAAACCCTATTACCGAGAGCCACGGTACGGAAATACTTCCAGAGACGCAGCCGCCACCAATCCCATCTCGGGGGATTCAGGAGATCGCCTCCGGCACCCTACCGGAGAGGGGAATCATCTCCCGGAGGACTCTTCATCACCATGATCGCCTCCGGATTGATGTGTGAGTAGTTCATCCTTGAACTATGGGTCCATAGCAGTAGCTAGATGGTTGTCTTCTCCTAATTGTGCTATCATGTTAGATCTTGTGAGCTGCCTATCATGATCAAGATCATCTATTTGTAATGCTACATGTTGTGTTTGTTGGGATCCGATGAATATGGAATACTATGTCAAGTTGATTATCAATCTATCATATATGTGTTGTTTATGTTCTTGGATGCTCTCCGTTGCTAGTAGAGGCTCTGGCCAAGTTGATACTTGTAACTCCAAGAGGGAGTATTTATGCTCGATAGTGGGTTCATGCTTCCATTGAATCTGGGACAGTGACAGAAAGTTCTAAGGTTGTGGATGTGCTGTTGCCACTAGGGATAAAACATCAATGCTTTGTCTAAGGATATTTGTGTTGATTACATTTCGCACCATACTTAATGCAATTATCTGTTATTTGCAACTTAATACTGGAAGGGGTGCGGATGCTACCCCGAAGGTGTACTTTTTAGGCATAGATGCATGCTGGATAGCGGTCTATGTACTTTGTCGTAATGCCCTGATTAAATCTCATAGTAGTCATCATGATATGTATGTGCATTGTTATGCCCTCTCTATTTGTCAATTGCCCAACTGTAATTTGTTCACCCAACATGTTATTTCTTATTGGAGAGACACCACTAGTGAACTGTGGACCCCGGTCCATTCTTGTACATATGAATATAATCTACTGCAAACATTGTTCTTTACTGTTCTTCACAAACAAACATCATCTTTCACACTATACATTTAATCCTTTGTTTACAGCAAGCCGGTGAGATTGACAACCTCACTGTTACGTTGTGGCAAAGTATCTTGATTGTGTTGTGCAGGTTCCACGTTGGCGCCGGAATCCCTGGTGTTGCACCGCATTACACTCCATCACCAACGACCTTCACGTGTTCCTTGACTCCTACTGGTTCGATAAACCTTGGTTTCTTACTGAGGGAAACTTGCTGTTGTACGCATCACACCTTCCACTTGGGGTTCCCAACGGGCGTGTGCTTCACGCGTCATCAAGCTAAATTTCTGGCGCCGTTGCCGGGGAGATCAAGACACGCTGCAAGGGGAGTCTCCCACTTCCAATCTCTTTACTTTGTTTTTGTCTTGCTTTACTTTATTTTATTTACTGCTTTGTTTGTTCATTATATCAAAAATACAAAAAAATTAGTTACTTGCTTTACTTTATTTTATATCTTGTTTGCGTTCTCCATATTAAAAACACAAAAAATTAGTTACTTGCATTTACTTTATTTTATTTCATCATGTTTCCTCCTAAGTTCAATCTGAAAGATATACCGGTAGGACGAGGGTCTATCATTGGAAGAGATAATATAGAAGATTTTTTCACTCATGTTAGTACGGTTGAAGATTTTGAAGATAGACACTTGGTAGAACTTGCTCCTAATTATGAAATTGCTGCTGCTTCTTTACTACACATGTTAGATGCTAGATTTGTTAATCTCAACCCCGTAATGCAACATATGTTTCTTACATTCTGTGATATGGAAGAAGGAGAAAAGAAAGATTTTGTCTTAGAAACCCTTCTTAAAGAATTTGGTGATGTAGCAAGAGAAGCTACAAAAGTCTTTATTAAATATAAGATGCTTGGCTTTTATACCAACTTTGCTAGTACCCTTGAAAAGATGGAAAAAGATAGATTAAAGTACACTAATAAAGTTAATTGTGAGGGGGAGATTAAAACATCAATACCTTGCAAGCTCTTAGGAATGTGCGAGGCACTAGAAAAGAATTATGATTGGATCGTTCCTGAAAATTTGTTTGATGAAAATAGCAAACCTAAGAGTAATGAAAAAGGAGCCTCTGAAACTTACATAGATAAGATACAATGCATAGTTGAGAAAACTCCAAACCCCTCTGTTGATGCTTCATCTCTTGATAATACTTGATTCACACTTTCTGCGCCTAGCTGAAAGGCGTTAAAGAAAAGCGCTTATGGGAGACAATCCATTATTTTACTTCTGCACTTTTGTTTTATATTTGAGTCTTGGAAGTTGTTACTACTGTAGCAATCTCTCCTTATCTTTATTTTATTGCATTGTTGTACCAAGTAAAGTCTTTGATAGTAGGGTTGATACTAGATTTGGATTACTGCGCAGAAACAGATTTCTTACTGACACGAAATTGAGCAGCCCCGTCTGTAGGTAATTCAGAAAAATCTGCCAATTTACGTGCGTGGTCCTCAGATATGTACGCAATTTTCATTCAATTTGAGCTTTTTCATCTGAGCAAGTTAGGTGCCCCAAAAAAATTCGTCTTTACGGACTGTTCTGTTTTGACAGATTCTGCCTTTTATTTCGCATTGCCTGTTTTGCTATGTTTGATGGATTTCTTTGTTCCATTAACTTTCAGTAGCTTTGTGCAATGTCCAGAAGTGTTAAGAATAATTATGTCACCTCTGAATATGTGAATTTTTGATTATGCACTAACCCTCTAATGAGTTTGTTTTGAGTTTGGTGTGGAGAAAGTTTTCAAGGGTCAAGAGAGGAGGATGACACAATATGATCAAGAAGAGTGAAAAGTCTAAGCTTGGGGATGCCCCCGTGGTTCATCCCTGCATATTTTAAGAAGACTCAAGCATCTAAGCTTGGGGAAGCCCAAGGCATCCCCTTCTTCATCGACAACTTATCAGGTCACCTCTAGTGAAACTATATTTTTATTCCATCACATCTTATGTGCTTTACTTGGAGCGTCTGTATGTTTTTATTTTTGTTTTTGTTTGAATAAAATTGTATCCTAGCATTCTTTGTTTGGGAGAGAGATACGCTCCGCTGTTGCATATGAACACATGTGTTCTTAGCTTTACTCTTAATGTTCATGGCGAAGGTTGAAACTGCTTCGTTCATTATTATGGTTGGAAACGGAAAATGCTTCATGTGGTAATTGGTATAATGACTTGAATAATTTGATACTTGGCAATTGTTGTGCTCAAATAGATCATGTTTAAGCTCTTGAATCATGTACTTTGCACCTATTAATGAAGAATTGCATAGAGCTTGTTAAAATTTGGTTTGGATGATTGGTCTCTCTAGAGTCTAGATATTTTCTGGTGAGGTGTTTGAACAACAAGGAAGACAATGTAGAGTCTTATAATGCTTGCAATATGTTCTTATGTAAGTTTTGTTGTACCGGTTCATACTTGTGTTTGCTTCAAACAACCTTGCTAGCCTAAGCCTTGTATTGAGAGGGAATACTTCTCGTGCATCCAAATCCTTGAGCCAAAAACTATGCCATTTGTGTCCACCATACCTACCTACTACATGGTATTTCTCGGTCATTCCAAAGTAAATTACTTGAGTGCTACCTTTAAAATTCCATTCTTTATCTTTGCAATATATAGCTCATGGGAAAATAGCTTAAAAAATTTTGTGGTAAAGAATATGTAGCTTATGTATCTTATTTCTTATAAGTTGCTTGTTGAGCGGTAACCATGTTTCTGGGGACGCCATCAACTGTTACACCTTTGTTGAATATCATGTGAGTTGCTATGCATGTTCGTCTTGTTTGAAGTAAGGGTGATTTATCATGATCAAATGGTTTGAGTATGTGATACGTCCAAAACGTATCTACTTTCCCGAACACTTTTGCTATTGTTTTGCCTCTAATTTGTGTGTTTTGGATACAACTAACGCGGACTAACGCTGTTTTCAGCAGAATTGCTCTGGTGTCTTGTTTTTGTGCAGAAATTCAACTTTCGGGAAAATCCTCGGAATTTATATCAATGGGCCTATTTTACCAGAAGACTTGGGGAGCCAGAAGGGCAAGCCAGGTGGAGGCCCGAGGGCCCCACACGCCAGGCCGGCGCGGCCCAGGGGGGGCGCGCCGCCCTAGTGTGTGGCCCCCTCGGCTGGCCTCCGACGCCCTCCTCTGGACTACTCAAGGGGTTCGATCTAAAAATCGCGAGGAAGAAGTCGAAGTCGCCAGAAACCCTCCAGAACGCCGCCACATCGCGAAACTCCGTCTCGGGGGCCAGAAGTCTCTGTTCTGGCACTCCGCCGGGACGGGGAATTGGAGGAGATCATCGCCATCATCATCACCGACGCCTCTCCATCGACCAGCCATGTTTCCCCCATCCATGTGTGAGTAATTCCCCCGCTGTAGGCTGAAGGGGATGGTAGGGATTGGATGAGATTGGTCATGTAATAGCATAAGATTGTTAGGGCATAGTGCCTAGTGTCCGTAATTGGTACTTTGATGATATTGTTGCAACTTGTTATGCTTAATGCTTGTCACTAGGGCCCGAGTGCCATGATCTCAGATCTGAACATGTTATTGTTTCACCATGATATGCATTGTTTTATGATCTTACCTGCAAGTTGTATACACATGTCGCTGTCCGGAACCAAAGGCCCCGAAGTGACAGAAATCGGGACAACCGGAGGGGATGGTAGTGATGTGAGGATCACATGTGTTCACGGAGTGTTAATGCTTTGCTCCGGTACTCTATTAAAAGGAGTACCTTAATATCCAATAGATTCCCTAGAGGCCCGGCTGCCACCGGCTGGTAGGACAAAAGATGTTGTGCAAGTTTCTGATTGCGAGCACGTACGACTATATATGGAACACATGCCTATTGATTGCTTTGTACTTGGACACCGTTTTATTATTATCTGCAAATGCCCTGCTTTGATTGTTACATGAGTTTCTCTCATCCATGCAACGCCCGTTATCCGTCCCCGTGCCTACAGTATTTTAATCCTGCTGTTTACTAAAATTACTACTGCTGTCTCTGTTACTTTGCTGCTTGATACGTCTCCGACGTATCGATAATTTCTTATGTTCCATGCCACATTATTGATGATATCTACATGTTTTATGCATACTTTATGTCATATTTATGCGTTTTCCGGAACTAACCTATTGACGAGATGCCGAAGGGCCAGTTGCTGTTTTCTGCTGTTTTTGGTTTCAGAAATCCTAGTAAGGAAATATTCTTGGAATCGGACGAAATCAACGCCCAGCATCTTAGAATCACATGAAGCTTCCAGAACACCCGAGAGAGGCCAGAGGGGGGCCACTGGGCCACCAGACGCCAGGGTGGCGCGGCCCAGGCCTTGGCCGCGCCCCCCTAGTGTGTCACCGCCTCGTCGACCCTCCGACTCCGCCTCTTCGCCTATTTAAAGGTCCCTGACCTAAATCTTCGATACGAAAAAGCCACGGTACGAGAAACCTTCCAGAGCCGCCGCCATCGCGAAGCCAAGATCTGGGGGACAGGACTCTCTGTTCCGGCACGCCGCCGGGACGGGGAAGTGCCCCCGGAAGGCTTCTCCATCGACACCGCTGCCATCTCCACCGCCATCTTCATCAACGTTGCTGTCTCCCATGAGGAGGGAGTAGTTCTCCATCGAGGCTAAGGGCTGTACCGGTAGCTATGTGGTTCATCTCTCTCCTATGTACTTCAATACAATAATCTCATGAGCTGCCTTACATGATTGAGATTCATACGATGATGCTTGTAATCTAGATGTCATTATGCTAGTCAAGTGGATTTTACTTATGTGATCTCCGGAGACTCCTTGTCCCACGTGTGTAAAGGTGACAGTGTGTGCACCGTGTGGGTCTCTTAGGCTATATTTCACAGAATACTTATTCACTGTTATGAATGGCATAGTGAAGTGCTTATTTATATATCTTTATGATTGCAATGTGTTTTGTATCACAATTTATCTGTGTGCTACTCTAGTGATGTTATTAAAGTAGTTTATTCCTCCTGCACGGTGTAATGGTGACAGTGTGTGCATCGTGTAGTACTTGGCGTAGGCTATGATTGTGATCTCTTGTAGATTATGAAGTTAACTATTGCTATGATAGTATTGATGTGATCTATTCCTCCTTCATAATGTGATGGTGACAATGTGCATGCTATGTTAGTACTTGGTTTGGTTATGTTGATCTGTCGTGCACTCTAAGGTTATTTAAATATGAACATCGAATATTGTGGAGCTTGTTAACTCCGGCATTGAGGGTTCGTGTAATCCTACACAGTTAGTGGTGTTCATCATCCAACAAGAGAGTGTAGAGTCTAGCATCTATTTATTTATTCTGTTATGTGATCAATGTTGAGAGTGTTCACTAGTGAAAGTATGATCCCTAGGCCTTGTTTCCAATACTTCTATCGCTGCTTGTTTACTGTTCTACTGCATCTGCATTGTCCGCAATATTACCACCATCAACTACACGCCAGCAAGCACTTTTCTGGCACCGTTACTACTGCTCATACTTATTCATACCACCTGTATTTCACTATCTCTTCGCCGAACTAGTGCACCTATTAGGTGTGTTGGGGACACAAGAGACTTCTTGCTTTGTGGTTGCAGGGTTGCATGAGAGGGATATCTTTGACCTCTTCCTCCCTGAGTTCGATAAACCTTGGGTGATCCACTTAAGGGAAACTTGCTGCTGTTCTACAAACCTCTGCTCTTGGAGGCCCAACACTGTCTACAAGAATAGAAGCACCCATAGACATCAAGCACTTTTCTGGCGCCGTTGCCGGGGAGGAAAGGTAAAAGGTACTCACACTCCGGATCTCGGCTACTAAGCTATTTTCCGCCGTTGTAAGTACTCGAAGCTATTTCCTTTAGATCCTGCAATTGCATCTTTTTGTTTCTTGTTTACACTAGTTAGGCATAATGGAAAACAACAAAAATATGAGAGATCTTTATGAACTTTATCTTGAATTAGGACATGATGTGTTTGAAGAGAGAATTAAAAAACCCATGGAACTTTATATGCATGCTAATGGGAACATTATTAATATGAATGCTTTGAACACTATTGTTGCTAATGCTATGGAAAATTCTAAGCTTGGGGAAGCTGGTTTTAATGAGCACGATCTTTTTAGTCCCCCAAGCATTGAGGAGAAAATTTTCTTTGATGATACTTTACCTCCTATTTATGATGATTATAATGATAGTAGCCTTTTGGTGCCACCTGTTATGGAGGATAAATTTGATTATGATTACAATATGCCTCCTATATTTAATGATGAGAATAATAATGATAGCTACTTTGTTGAATTTGCTCCCACTACAACTAATAAAATTGACTATGCTTATGTGGAGAGTAATAATTTTATGCATGAGACTCATGATAAGAATGCTTTATGTGATAGTTATATTGTTGAGTTTGCTCATGATGCTACTGGACATTATTATGAGAGAGGAAAATCTGGTTGTAGAAATTTTCATGTTACTAAAATGCCTCTCTATATGCTGAAATTTTTGAAGCTACACTTGTTTTATCTTCCTATGCTTGTCACTTTGCTCTTCATGAACTTGTTCATTTACAAGATTCCTTTTCATAGGAAGCATGTTAGACTTAAATGTGTTTTGAATTTGCCTCTTGATGCTCTCTTTTGCTTCGACTACTATTTCTTGCGAGTGCATCATTAAAACTGCTGAGCCCATCTTAATGGCTATAAAGAAAGAACTTCTTGGGAGATAACCCATATGTTTATTTTACTACAGCAATTTTGTTTTATATTTGTGTTTTGGAAGTTGTTATTACTGTAGCAACCTCTTCTTATCTTTATTTTATTGCATTGTTGTGCCAAGTAAAGTCTTTGATAGTAAGGTTCATACTAGATTTGGATTACTGCGGAGAAACAGATTTCTTGCTGTCATGAATCTGGGCCTAATTCTCTGTAGGTAACTCAGAAAATTATGCCAATTTACGTGAGTGATCCACATATATGTACGCAACTTTCATTCAATTTGCGCATTTTCATTTGAGCAAGTCTGGTGCCTCTTTAAAATTCATCTTTACGGACTGTTCTGTTTCGACAGATTCTGCCTTTTATTTCGCATTGCCTCTTTTGCTATGTGGGATGGATTTCTTTGTCCCATTGACTTCCAGTAGCTTTGTGCAATGTCCAGAAGTGTTAAGAATGATTGTGTCACCTCTGAACATGTAAATTTTGATTGTGCACTAACCCTCTAATGAGTTGTTTTGAGTTTGGTGTGGAGGAAGTTTTCCAGGATCAAGAGTGGAGGATGATACAATATGATCAAGAAGAGTGAAAGCTCTAAGCTTGGGGATGCCCCGGTGGTTCACCCCTGCATATTTCAAGAAGACTCAAGCATCTAAGCTTGGGGATGCCCTAGGCATCCCCTTTTTCATCGACAAATTATCAGGTTCCTCCCTTGAAACTATATTTTTATTCGGTCACATCCTATGTACTTTACTTGGAGCGTCTGTTTGTTTTTGTTTGAATAAATGCTTGTGTGGGAGAGAGACACGCTCTGCTGGTTCATATGAACACATGTGTTCTTAGCTTTTAATGTTCATGGCGAAGGTTGAAACTGCTTCGTTAATTTGTTATATGGTTGGAAACGGAAAATGATACATGTAGTAATTGCTAAAATGTCTTGGATAATGTGATACTTGGCAATTGTTGTGCTCATGTTTAAGCTCTTGCATCATATACTTTGCACCCATTAATGAAGGAATACATAGAGCTTGCTAAAATTTGGTTTGCATAATTGGTCTCTCTAAAGTCTAGATAATTTCTAGTATTGGGTTGAACAACAAGGAAGACGATGTAGAGTCTTATAATGTTTACAATATGTCTTTTATGTGAGTTTTGCTTCACTGGTTCATCCTTGTGTTTGTTTCAAATAACCTTGCTAGCCTAAGCCTTGTATCGAGAGGGAATACTTCTCATGCATCCAAAATCCTTGAGCCAACCATTATGCCATTTGTGTCCACCATACCTACCTACTACATGGTATCTCTCCGCCATTCCAAAGTAAATTGCTTGAGTGCTACCTTTAAACAATTCAAAATTTATCACCTCTGATTTGTGTCAATGTTTTATAGCTCATGAGGAAGTATGTGGTGTTTATCTTTCATTCTTGTTGGGCAACTTTGACCAATGGACTAGTGGCTTCATCCGCTTATCCAATAATTTTGCAAAAAGAGCTGGCAATGGGATTCCAAGTCCCAAATTAATTAACCAAAATAGACACTCCTCCATGGTATGTGATTGTTGGACGGCACCCGAAGGATTCGGTTAGCCATGGCTTGAGAAAGCAAAGGTGGGGAGGAGTGTCATCATAATAAAACTAAAATAAAAAGGCACTCCTTCATGGTATGAGATTGTTGGCAGGCACCCGAGGATTCGGTTAGCCATGGTTTGTGAAAGAAAGGTTGGAAGGAGTGCCACACAAAAATAAAAATAATTCATGGGAGCCGCTCTTTGAAGGTTTGTCTGGCAAGGGGGTTAGAGTGCCCACTACCATTCGTTGACAACAACAAACACCTCTCAAAACTTTACTTTTATGCTCTCTTTATGTTTTCAAAATCAAAGCTCTAGCACAAATATAGCAATCAATGCTTCCCTCTGCGAAGGGCCTTTCTTCTACTTTTTATGTTGAGTCAGTTCACCTATTTCTCTCCACCTCAAGAAGCAAACACTTGTGTGAACTGTGCATTGATTCCTACATACTTGCATATTGCATTTGTTATATTACTCTATGTTGACAATTATCCATGAGATATACATGTTACAAGTTGAAAGCAACCGCTGAAACTTAATCTTCCTTTGTGTTGCTTCAATACCTTTACTTTGAATTATTGCTTTATGAGTTAACTCTTATGCAAGACCTATTGATGCTTGTCTTGAAAGTACTATTCATGAAAAGTCTTTGCTATATGATTCATTTGTTTACTCATGTCATTACCATTGTTTTGATCACTGCATTCATTACATGTGCTTACAATAGTATGATCAAGGTTATGATGGCATGTCACTCCAGAAATTATCTTTGTTATCGTTTACCTGCTCGGGACGAGCAGAAACTAAGCTTGGGGATGCTGATACGTCTCCGACGTATCGATAATTTCTTATGTTCCATGCCACATTATTGATGATATCTACATGTTTTATGCATACTTTATGTCATATTTATGCGCTTTCCGGAACTAACCTATTGACGAGATGCCGAAGGGCCAGTTGCTGTTTTCTGCTGTTTTTGGTTTCAGAAATCCTAGTAAGGAAATATTCTTGGAATCGGACGAAATCAACGCCCAGCATCTTAGAATCACATGAAGCTTCCAGAACACCCGAGAGAGGCCAGAGGGGGGCCACTGGGCCACCAGATGCCAGGGTGGCACGGCCCAGGCCTTGGCCGCGCCCCCCCTAGTGTGTCACTTCCTCGTTGACCCTCCGACTCCGCCTCTTCGCCTATTTAAAGGTCCCTGACCTAAATCTTCGATACGAAAAAGCCACGGTACGAGAAACCTTCCAGAGCCGCCGCCATCGCGAAGCCAAGATCTGGGGGACAGGACTCTCTGTTCCGGCACGCCGCCGGGACGGGGAAGTGCCCCCGGAAGGCTTCTCCATCGACACCGCTGCCATCTCCACCGCCATCTTCATCAACGCTGCTGTCTCCCATGAGGAGGGAGTAGTTCTCCATCGAGGCTAAGGGCTGTACCGGTAGCTATGTGGTTCATCTCTCTCTTATGTACTTCAATACAATAATCTCATGAGCTGCCTTACATGATTGAGATTCATATGATGATGCTTGTAATCTAGATGTCATTATGCTAGTCAAGTGGATTTTACTTATGTGATCTCCGGAGACTCCTTGTCCCACGTGTGTAAAGGTGACAGTGTGTGCACCGTGTGGGTCTCTTAGGCTATATTTCACAGAATACTTATTCACTGTTATGAATGGCATAGTGAAGTGCTTATTTATATCTCTTTATGATTGCAATGTGTTTTGTATCAAAATTTATCTGTGTGCTACTCTAGTGATGTTATTAAAGTAGTTTATTCCTCCTGCACGGTGTAATGGTGACAGTGTGTGCATCGTGTAGTACTTGGCGTAGGCTATGATTGTGATCTCTTGTAGATTATGAAGTTAACTATTGCTATGATAGTATTGATGTGATCTATTCCTCCTTCATAGTGTGATGGTGACAATGTGCATGCTATGTTAGTACTTGGTTTGGTTATGTTGATCTGTCGTGCACTCTAAGGTTATTTAAATATGAACATCGAATATTGTGGAGCTTGTTAACTCCGGCATTGAGGGTTCGTGTAATCCTACACAGTTAGTGGTGTTCATCATCCAACAAGAGAGTGTAGAGTCTAGCATCTATTTATTTATTCTGTTATGTGATCAATGTTGAGAGTGTCCACTAGTGAAAGTATGATCCCTAGGCCTTGTTTCCAATACTGCTATCGCTGCTTGTTTACTGTTCTACTGCATCTGCATTGTCCGCAATATTACCACCATCAACTACACGCCAGCAAGCACTTTTCTGGCACCGTTACTACTGCTCATACTTATTCATACCACCTGTATTTCACTATCTCTTCGCCGAACTAGTGCACCTATTAGGTGTGTTGGGGACACAAGAGACTTCTTGCTTTGTGGTTGCAGGGTTGCATGAGAGGGATATCTTTGACCTCTTCCTCCCTGAGTTCGATAAACCTTGGGTGATCCACTTAAGGGAAACTTGCTGCTGTTCTACAAACCTCTGCTCTTGGAGGCCCAACACTGTCTACAAGAATAGAAGCACCCGTAGACATCACTGCTGTTATTTCACTACTGCTACTGCTATAAAACTGTTACTACTGATAAACTCTTGCGAGCAAGTCTGTTTCTAGGTGCAGCTGAATTGACAACTCCGTTGTTAAGGCTTTCAAGTATTCTTTGTCTCCCCTTGTGTCGAATTAATAAATTGGGTTTTACTACCCGCGAAGACTGCTGCGATCCCCTATACTTGTGGGTTATCAAGACCGTTTTCTGGCGCTGTTGCCGGGGAGCATAGCTTTATTTGGAAGTTCACTTGGATTGATATTGTTCGCTGCAAATTCTCCATCATGGGTAAAACTCGCGATCCTAAAGTCGCCATATTACCATCCACTACAAGAAAAGGTACAACTCTGAGTACCTCTGCTACTCTTGATTCACCATCTGTGATAAGTCAACTTGTTTCACCGCCGCAAGCTTCACTTGCGGGTACTTCTGCTGAATCTGAAAACTCTCATAATATTGATAATGTTTCTGCTGTGCTTGATGATAGTGGTTCATTGGGATCCTTTCTAGATGCTACAATTGCTAGGTCTAGACAAATTGAAAATACGGAAACTCCTAATGCTGCTACACCTGTTAATTCACCTGAACTTGATTATTCTAGTGATGATCCTGATGAGGATTATGTGGAGCTTAATGATGATTTTATTAATAGATGCAATGCTACTGCTGATGCAAGAAAAATTAAAAAGTTTCTCGCACAATATACTGTTAGACATAAGCTATCTCCTGATCCTAAATTTGCCACATCTCCTATATGCATTAAGGATAAAGATTATGATTTTTTTCTTGATCTATCTCATATAGCTATTGTTGAGAAAACAGCCTTTTGTGGTACTGAAAAAGAAAGTGCTGTAGAACACATGAATGAACTTTCTTCTATGAGTAGCTTGTTTTCTGATGATGTAAAGATGCGTACTTATTTTGTTGCTAAAATTTTCCCTTTCTCATTAAAGGATGATGCTAAAACTTGGTATAATAATTTGCCTCCTGGTTCTATTAAAAGTCCAGGTGATTTGCTTGATGTTTTCTTTCGGAAATACTTTCCCGCTAGTGCTCAACATGCTGCTTTACAGAAAATTTATAGCTTTGACCAGGAAGATGGAGAGAAATTGCCTGAAGCATGGGCAAGATTTTGCTCTCTTATCAGGGCTCGACCTAGACATGAATTGGAAAAGCATGATTTACTTGATATATTCTATAGTGGACTAACCGTTGAGTCTAGGGCATATTTGGATAGTTGTGCTGGTTGTGTTTTCAGGAAAAGAACTCCAGACGAAGCTGAAGAATTATTGGCTAAAATAGGCCGGAATCATGATGATTGGACTACACCTGAACCAACTCCAATGCCAATATTGAAGAAGAGGGGTTTAATTAAATTGAATGATGAAGATATGAGGGAAGCCAAGAAGTCTCTCAAGGAGAAAGGTATTAAATCCGAAGATGTGAAGAATCTACCTCCCATAGAAGATATATGTGAGATAATTCCCCCTTCATCCATGATTGAGGTAAACTCCCTTCAACGCTTTACTAGGGAAGATATTCCGTATTCGAAACCTCCTGCGCAATGCTTAGATGAGTTTGGTAATTATATTGTTAAGCAAGAAAATTTTAATATGAGAGTAGAGAATCATCTAATGGAAAATTCTCAAGCTATTAGCAATTGACATGATATTGTGGAGAGAACCTCCAATGATATTAAGATGCTTGTTAAACATTTTCAAATGGTTCAAACTCAAATTGATCAACTCACTAAAGTGCAAAATGACCTGTTAAAAAATAATTATAAAGAGAAACATGCTTATGAAGTAACAACTAGAGGTGGTGTCTCTACCCAGGATCCTCTATATCCTGAAGGGCATCCCAAAAGAATTGAACAAGATTCTCAACGCATTGAACCTAGTGCTCCTTCTAAGAAAAAAAAGAAGAAACATAAAAATGTTGTAGAATCCTCTGAACCTGTTAATGATCCTAATAGTATTTCTATTTCTGATGCTGAAACTGAAAGTGGTAATGAACATGATAATGATAATAATAAGAATGATGCTTCTGATAAAGAAGAGGTTGAAGATGAACCTGAAAAGCATGCTAAAAATAAAAAGTATACTAAAGAAGATTTTATTGCTAAGAAACATGGTAATGAAAGGGAACCTTGGGTGCAAAAGCAAATGCCTTTTCCTGCTAAGAAACTAAAATCAAAGGAAGAAGAACACTATAATAAATTTTGTGATTGGATGAAACCTTTATTCTTGCAAATCCCTTTGACTGATGCTATTAAACTGCCTCCTTATTCAAAGTATATGAAAGATATTGTCACTAACAAAAGGAAAATCCCCAATGAGGAAATTTCCACTGTGCTTGCTAATTACTCTTTCAATGGCAAAGTTCCAAAGAAGTTGGGCGACCCAGGTATACCTACTATTCCTTGTTCCATTAAGAATAATTATGTTAAAACTGCTCTATGTGACTTGGGAGCCGGTGTTAGTGTTATGCCTTTTTCTCTTTATAAGAGACTTTATTTAGATAAGTTGATACCTACTGATATATCTTTGCAAATGGCTGATAAATCTACTGCTATTCCTGTTGGTATATGTGAGGATGTTCCTGTTCAAGTTACTAATAACTGCTTGATATTAACTGATTTTGTTGTGTTGGAAATGCCTGAAGATGATAATATGTCTATTATTCTTGGGAGACCTTTTCTTAACACCGCAGGGGCTGTTATTGATTGCAATAAAGGAAAGGTTACTTTCAATGTTGATGATAAGGAGCATACCGTTTATTTCCCCAAGAGGATTGATAAAGTATGTAGAGTTAATACTATTTCTAATGTGAGAACTATCAAAGTTGGAACTATCGATTGTCCTATATATGAGCCTAAAGAAGGATATCAAAGTATTATGATTGGATCCATATCAATACAATTCAAGGTAACATGATTGATTTGAGGTTTATTTCTTCTTATGCTATGTAAAATTTATTTGGTGGCAAGACTTGATCAACCTTGTTAACAAATACTTTTTATATGCATAGAGGAGATAAACAACATCTCTTTCTTCCTCCACTTGTTTTACTTGCTGTAGCACTTTTGTTTTGTAAACTTCCTTAGTTAATTAGAGATTTCAAAATTTTTCCTGGGCAGTAATAATAAACTCAATACCCAGAAATGTGCATTTTTCAAAGTTTTCAAAAATTCACAAAAATTATACCGTTGGTCCTATTTTTCGAAAATGCACCTGGGAGCACCTGGGGATGACCAGTGGGGCACCCCAAGGTGGCACCCCACAGGCCGGCGCGGCTAGCAAGGGGGGGCGCGCCACCCTGGTGTGTGGGTCCCCCTTTGCCCCACTTCAGCATCTCTTCCTCCCACACTCTTCTCTCTCCCGAAAAAATCAACACCAGCTTTCTCTCACGCGTGTTTTTGCTCAAGAGCTCAGGATTTCTCGATCTCTTTGCTCAGCCCAGATTTTTGTCTGAAATTTGGCACATTTGCTCTCCGGTATGTGACTCCTCCGATTATCCAAGTAGAATTTTGTTTGGTTGAGTATATCTTGAATATTTTGCTGCTGTAGGTAACATGTTTAGTGAGCTTGCATGCTTGTTCTAAGTTGTAGAAACTAGTTTTGATGCATGATTAGTACTCTAGAAAGTTCCTATAGTAGTTCCCCTCAATTATATGTCACCAAATCGAATTTTATATCGTTTGTTGAAAAATTTAAGAGGTGGAAGATGGATAATTTCAACTTTGGAGAAGTGTTTGAGAGAGAGACGATGAGCACCGGAAGGCCCTCTAGGACCGCCACCCAATTTAGGCGATCCTACAATGAGGATGTCATTGCGCCAAGCTTCGAGCCCGAAGAAGACAATGGAGTTCCTAACGCTTCATCTTTCCCATGTTATGACTTTTTGAGTAATGCAGGGTTGCTGGATGATTTCTTTACCCTCGTTAACAAGGCGGGCTTAGCCGCCTACGTGGGAGATGAAAGGGAGCAATACTACATGCTCACCAAAATCTTTGTTGAGAGCTTCAAGTTCCAAAACAAGCACTATGGCCCGACAGTTGCATTCAAGATTTATGGTGATGCTATTACTATGAAATTGGAAGAATTTTGTGTTGCATTGGGTATTGCCCCTGTAGGTACAGCAAGGAAGATTGAGGACAACCCCAGGGTCTTGTTGGAGCTCTATCGAGGGATCACCAATGATGATTGTCGCACCATTCAGCGTGGCAAGATAAGGAACATCCAACTCCCCGCCATTAAGTATTTTGCCTATTACATTGCTACTAGCATTCTTGGTAGGGAGAACACTAGCAATATTTCTAGCTACCATCTTGCTTTCTTAATTGCTGCACTTACTGGAGAGACACCTTATCATCTAGGTTCTCTTATTGCTCGCCGCTTGTCTAACAGGGGGCCTATTTTTGGAGGAACTATTGCATCGCGCATTTTAGCACATTTAAAACTTCCTCTTGACTCTAATGATGTGCCATTAACTCCTAGGAGGCTTGATATTGCTGCTATGAAGAGCCATCATTTTGTTACCGCTGATTCTACTTCAGATAATTTGGTCTATAGAATGTTGTTTGCTGATGGGGATGAGAAGAAAATTCCTTTGCCCCAGCCAGATTTGTTTAGTATTGACAGGGAACCATGGTCGCGCTCTAAGGAGGAGGTGGAGGAGAAAATGAAGATACAAGGCTTCCACCAGCAGCATGACTCCGAGGACGCCGAGCCCTCCTACGACTACACCGTCACGTATCCGGGTGCTTCTTCAAGCACATACCCGGAATATGATCCATCTTCGTCGTACTACGGAAGTGCTACTTCATGGGCACCATGGGATTGAACTCCACTTAGGCCAAAAGCCTAAGCTTGGGGGGAGGTATACCGGCATCATTTATTCTTTGCATATTATGGTTGCTGGATACTTGTATATACTTGTTTAGTTTCTTTGAGTGGTTTTCTAATGAGAGGGAGATGATATTTGGGGAAGTGCTGCCTGAAAACAGATTCTGGACTGTTACCGAAAACATTCTCAAAAATAGCCAGAACGATATTTTGCGAAGCCAATTTTTGTGCATGTTCCCAGGTTGTTATCTAACTTTCATTAGTTGAACACTTTTCGATTTGAGCAGTGGAAGAATTTCTTAAAAATCGAGTATTGTACTGCTGTCAAGTTTGATGAATTTCTGCTGCTTTGTGTTTATGTGACTTTTCTAGTTTGCCATTTCTTGTTTTTGCTTTGTTTCTTTCCTAAAACACAAAAAGACCAAAAATATTTCTGTTGTTTCTCTTCACCATTTGTTTATTTTGGTTTCTTGCATTTATTTGGCTTTATTTGCTATCGTTGGTTTGCTATAAGAAAATCCAAAAAGATTTTGCTTTGTTTGCTTGTTTCCTTTTGTTCTTGTTCTCAAATTCGAAAACACCAAAAATATTTGCTGTTCTTCTTTGGTTTGTAAAGTTCACTATGAGTTCAATGGTCTTCGGTGGCTGGAGCGTGGTTTTCATTTAATTTTATCCAAGCTACACAAGTGAAAGGCAATAATGACGATCTACGACAATTGGATTGTGGTGAGAGGCTGGTATGAACTCTATTTGTTTTCATTTTTTTACATATAATCATCCATGTGAGCATGCTTAGTTGGTTCATGTGAGGTATATGTCATTTAAGAAAGTCTAGTAGTTCATGATCTCTCATGTTTAGCTCCAATTTATTAATATGAGTAGCATGTCATGGATGTTTGCTTGCATTGTTTTATTCATAAATAGGTATGACATTGTGGTATCCTCCTCTGAATAATTCATTTGTATCGACTTGGCACATGCTCACGCATGCATATGACTGAACAAAAGTCAATTAAGCCTCTATGATTTACATTGCTTCAGAGTTCTTGTATCACTTTTATGCCTCAGTTAATTTATTTTGCCGCAAGCATGATTATGACAGTTACTGCTCTCTTGATTTGTCGCTCCCTAGTCTATTGCTATCCTTCACTTGTACTGAGCGGGAACGCTGCTCGTGCTTCCAAACACCTGAAAACCAAGTTGTTCCAAAGTGTCCACCATAAATACCTATGCATGGCATTTCAAACCATTCCAAGTAAATTCTCATGCGCTACCTTTAAACCTTCAAAATGCTTCTCAATTTGTGTTAATGTTTCATAGCTCATGAGGAAGTATGTGGTGTTTAACTTTCAACCTTGTCATTTACTCTTGACGGACTTTCATTATGGACTAGTGGCACATCCGCTTATCCAATAATTTTGCAAAAAAAAGCTGGCAATGGGGTTCCCAGCCCCGATTAATCAAACTTCATTAATAATTCTCTTCACATGTTCTGCTCTGATTCATTAGTAAGCAACTTAATTTTGCAAATAGACACTCCTCCATGGTACGTGATTGATGGAAGGCACCCGAGGATTCGGTTAGCCATGGCTTGTGTAAGCAAAGGTTGGGGGGAGTGTCGCCCATAATAAAACTAAAATACGTGTGTAAACAAAAGAGAAGAGGGATGATCTACCTTGCTGGTAGAGATAACGTCCTTCGTGGGAGCCGCTCTTGAAAGTCCGGTTGGCGAGGTAGTTGGTGTACCCATTACCATTCGTTGACAACAACAAACACCTCTCAAAATAATTTTACTCCTGTTTTAAAAATGAAAAGCTCTAGCGCATGTTAATCCATGCTTCCCTCTGCGAAGGGTCAATCTTTTACTTTTATGTTGTGTCTCCATCCTTTCTTTGAGCACTATCTTGAGAGCACAACTGTCATTCTTAGTATAATATGCTTGTCTCAAAATATGATTGATTGTGGTATAACTTTGATGCTTTTATCTTTGACAATCACTATTTCTAGTCTTTCTATGAACTTCAGAGGTGCCTGAGCATTTATGTTTTGCTGATCAAATATGGGCAAGCGAGATACCACTTTATCATACTCTTTTATGAACATTGCAATCCTGCTTATAGACATGATTCATGATGCTTATTATTAATTGTTGGTTCCTTTCCATGATTGACATGGCTGTTAGATGATCTTATTTGCATGTACCTTATTATGAATTGCCTAAGTGTTAGCCATATCATGAGAATATTTACATCATATGAGCAAATGTGTTCGTGAAAGTTCTTGTATCGCACTCAGTTGTTAACTGAATTGCTTGAGGACAAGCAATAAGCTAAGCTTGGGGGGAGTTGATACGTCCAAAACGTATCTACTTTCCCGAACACTTTTGCTATTGTTTTGCCTCTAATTTGTGTGTTTTGGATACAACTAACGCGGACTAACGCTGTTTTCAGCAGAATTGCTCTGGTGTCTTGTTTTTGTGCAGAAATTCAACTTTCGGGAAAATCCTCGGAATTTATATCAATGGGCCTATTTTACCAGAAGACTTGGGGAGCCAGAAGGGCAAGCCAGGTGGAGGCCCGAGGGCCCCACATGCCAGGCCGGCGCGGCCCAGGGGGGGCGCGCCGCCCTAGTGTGTGGCCCCATCGGCTGGCCTCCGACGCGCTCCTCTGGACTACTTAAGGGGTTCGATCTAAAAATCGCGAGGAAGAAGTCGAAGTCGCCAGAAACCCTCCAGAACGCCGCCACATCGCGAAACTCCGTCTCGGGGGCCAGAAGTCTCTGTTCTAGCACTCCGCCGGGACGGAGAATTGGAGGAGATCATTGATGTCTACGCCCCCTCCTTTTCCTGTAGACAGTGTTGGGCCTCCAAGAGCAGAGGTTTGTAGAACAGCAGCAAGTTTTCCCTTAAGTGGATCACCCAAGGTTTATCGAACTCAGGGAGGAAGAGGTCAAAGATATCCCTCTCATGCAACCCTGCAACCACAAAGCAAGAAGTCTCTTGTGTCCCCAACACACCTAATAGGTGCACTAGTTCGGCGAAGAGATAGTGAAATACAGGTGGTATGAATAAGTATGAGCAGTAGTAACGCAGCAGTAGTAACGCAGTAAAACAGTAAACAAGCAGCGATAGCAGTATTTAGGAACAAGGCCTAGGGATTAGACTTTCACTAGTGGACACTCTCAACTTTGATCACATAACAGAATAGATAAATTCATACTCTACACTCTCTTGTTGGATGATGAACACCATTGCGTAGGATTTCACGAACCCTCAATGCCGGAGTTAACAAGCTCCACAATATTCAATGTTCATATTTAAATAACCTTAGAGTGCATGACAGATCAACACTACTAAACCAAGTACTAACATAGCATGCACACTGTCACCTTCACACTATGTAGGAGGAATAGATCACATCAATACCATCATAGCAATAGTTAACTTCGTAATCTACAAGAGATCACAATCATAGCCTACGCCAAGTACTAACACGGATGCACACACTGTCACCATTACACCGTGCAGGAGGAATAGAACTACTTTAATAACATCACTAGAGTAGCACATAGTTGAATTGTGATACAAAACACATTGCAATCATAAAGAGATATAAATAAGCACTTCACTATGCCATTCATAACAGTGAATAAGTATTCTGTGAAATATAGCCTAAGAGACCCACACGGTGCACACACTGTCACCTTTACACACGTGGGACAAGGAGTCTCCGGAGATCACATAAGTAAAATTCACTTGACTAGCATAACGACATCTAGATTACAAGCATCATCATATGAATCTCAATCATGTAAGGCAGCTCATGAGATTATTGTATTGAAGTACATAGGAGAGAGATGAACCACATAGCTACCGGTACAGCCCCGAGCCTCGATGGAGAACTACTCCCTCCTCATGGGAGACATCAGCGTTGATGAAGATGGCGGTGGAGATGGCAGCGGTGTCGATGGAGAAGCCTTCCGGGGGCACTTCCCCGTCCCGGCGGCGTGCCGGAACAGAGACTCCTGTCCCCCAGATCTTGGCTTCGCGATGGCGGCGGCTCTGGAAGGTTTCTCGTACCGTGGCTTTTCCGTATCGAGGTTTTAGGTCCAGGGGCTTTATATAGGCGAAGAGGCGGCGTCAGGAGGTCGAAGGGGCGACCACACTATAGGGGGGTGCGGGCCCCCCCTTGGCCGCGCCGGCCTAGGGTTTGGTGGGCCTGTGCCCCCTCTCTGGCGGTTCTCGGGTGTTCTGGATGCTTCCGGGCAAAATAGGAACCTGGGCGTTGATTTCGTCCGATTCCGAGAATATTTCTTTACTAGGATTTCTGAAACCAAAAACAGCAGAAAACAGGAACTGGCACTTCGGCATCTTGTTAATAGGTTAGTTCCAGAAAATGCACGAATATGACATAAAGTGTGCATAAAACATGTAGATATCATCAATAATGTGGCATGGAACATAAGAAATTATCGATACGTCGAAGACGTATCAGCATCCCCAAGCTTAGTTTCTGCTCGTCCCGAGCAGGTAAACGATAAACAAAGATAATTTCTGGAGTGACATGCCATCATAAACTTGATCATACTATTGTAAGCATATGTAATGAATGCAGCGATCAAGACAATGTAAATGACATGAGTAAACAAATGAATCATAAAGCAAAGACTTTTCATGAATAGTACTTCAAGACAAGCATCAATAAGTCTTGCATAAGAGTTAACTCACAAAGCAATAATTCATAGTAGAGGTATTGAAGCAACACAAAGGAAGATTAAGTTTCAGCGGTTGCTTTCAACTTGTAACATGTATATCTCATGGATAGTTGTCAATGCAAAGCAATATAACAAGTGCAATATGCAAGTATGTAAGAATCAATGCACAGTTCACACAAGTGTTTGCTTCTTGAGGTGGAGAGAAATAGGTGAACTGACTCAACAATAAAAGTAAAAGAAAGGTCCTTCAAAGAGGAAAGCATCGATTGCTATATTTGTACTAGAGCTTTGGTTTTTAAAACATATAGAGAGCATAAAAGTAAAATTTTGAGAGGTGTTTGTTGTTATCAACGAATGGTAGTGGGTACTCTAACCCCCTTGCCAGACAAACCTTCAAAGAGCGGCTCCCATTTTATTTTATTTTTGTGTGGCACTCCTTCCAACCTTTCTTTCACAAACCATGGCTAACCGAATCCTCGGGTGCCTGCCAACAATCTCATACCATGAAGGAGTGTCTATTTTTATTAATTAATTTGGGACTGGGAATCCCATTGCCAGCTCTTTTTGCAAAATTATTGGATAAGCGGATGAAGCCACTAGTCCATTGGTGAAAGTTGCCCAACAAGATTGAAAGATAAACACCACATACTTCCTCATGAGCTATAAAACATTGACACAAATCAGAGGTGATAAATTTTGAATTGTTTAAAGGTAGCACTCAAGCAATTTACTTTGGAATGGCGGAGAAATACCATGTAGTAGGTAGGTATGGTGGACACAAATGGCATAGTGGTTGGCTCAAGTATTTTGGATGCATGAGAAGTAATCCCTCTCGATACAAGGCTTAGGCTAGCAAGGCTATTTGAAACAAACACAAGGATGAACCGGTGCAGCAAAACTCACATAAAAGACATATTGTAAACATTATAAGACTCTACACCGTCTTCCTTGTTGTTCAAACTCAATACTAGAAATTATCTAGACCTTAGAGAGACCAATTATGCAAACCAAATTTTAGCATGCTCTATGTATTTCTTCATTAATAGGTGCAAAGCATATGATGCAAGAGCTTAAACATGAGCACAACAATTGCCAAGTATCACATTATCCAAGACATTATAGCAATTACTACATGTATCATTTTCCGTTTCCAACCATATAACAATTTAACGAAGAAGATTCAACCTTCGCCATGAACATTAAAAGCTAAGAACACATGTGTTCATACGAACCAGCGGAGCGTGTCTCTCTCCCACACAAGTATTTATTCAAACAAAAACAAAAACAAAAACAAACAGACGCTCCAAGTAAAGTACATAAGATGTGACCGAATAAAAATATAGTTTCAAGAGAAGGAACCTGATAATTTGTCGATGAAGAAGGGGATGCCTTGGGCATCCCCAAGCTTAGATGCTTGAGTCTTCTTGAAATATGCAGGGATGAACCATTGGGGCATGCCCAAGCTTAGACCTTTCACCCTTCTTGATCGTAGTATATCATCCTCCTCTCTTGACCCTTGAAAACTTCCTCCACACCAAACTCAAAACAACTCATTAGAGGGTTAGTGCACAATCAAAAATTCACATGTTCAGAGGTGACACAATCATTCTTAACACTTCTGGACATTGCTTAAAGCTACTGGAAGTCAATGGAACAAAGAAATCCATCCCACATAGCAAAAGAGGCAATGCGAAATAAAAGGCAGAATCTGTCAAAACAGAACAGTCCGTAAAGACGAATTTTATTGAGGCACCAGACTTGCTCAAATGAAAATGCTCAAATTGAATGAAAGTTGCGTACATATCTGAGGATCACACACGTAAATTGGCATAATTTTCTGAGTTACCTACAGAGAATTTTGCCCAGATTCGTGACAGCAAAGAAATCTGTTTCTGCGCAGTAATCCAAATCTAGTATGAACTTTACTATCAACGACTTTACTTGGCACAACAAAACACTAAACTAAGATAAAAAGAGGTTGCTACAGTAGTAAACAACTTCCAAGACACAAAATAAAAACAAAGTGTTGTAGTAAAAACATGGGTTGTCTCCCATAAGAGCTTTTCTTTATAGCCATTAAGATGGGCTCAGCAGTTTTAATGATGCACTCGGAAGAAATAGTATTTGAAGCAAAAGAGAGCATCAAGAAGCAAATTCAAAACACATTTAAGTCTAACATGCTTCCTATGAAAAGGAATCTTGTAAATAAACAAGTTCATGAAGAGCAAAGTGACAAGCATAGGAAGATAAAACAAGTATAGCTTCAAAAATTTCAGCACATAGAGAGGCATTTTAATAACATGAAAATTTCTACAACCATATTTTCCTCTCTCATAATAACTTTCAGTAGCAACATGAGCAAACTCAACAATATAACTATCACATAAAGCATTCTTATCATGAGTCTCATGCATAAAATTATTACTCTCCACATAAGCATAATCAATTTTATTAGTAATAGCGGGAGCAAATTCAACAAAGTAGCTATCATTATTATTCTCATCATCAAATATAGGAGGCATATTGTAATCATAATCAAATTTATCCTCCATAACAGGCGGCAGCAAAGGACTACTATCATTATAATCATCATAAATAGGAGGTAAAGTATCATCAAAGTAAATTTTCTCCTCAATGCTTGGGGGACTAAAAAGATCATGCTCATCAAAGCCAGCTTCCCCAAGCTTAGAATTTTCCATATCATTAGCAACAATGGTGTTCAAAGTGTTCATACTAATATGTTCCATGGGTTTTTTAATTTTCGGATCAAACCATCCATGTCTTAAATCAGGAAATAGAGTAAGAAGCTCATTGTTGTCCATTATGCCTTACTAGTGTAAACAAGAAACAAAAAGATGCAATTGCAGGATCTAAAGGAAATAGCTTCGAGCACAAACACAATGGCGCCAGAAAGCATCTTACCTGGAACCGAAGTATGAGTGCCTTTTACCTTTCCTCCCCGGCAACGGCGCCAGAAAATACTTGATGCTGTCCAGGACTGGCGCGTAGTTGACGAGGGAGGAAAGCTTGTTCCTTCAGGTCCCCGGCAACGGCGCCAGAAAATAGCTTGATGTCTACGCCCCCTCCTTTTCCTCAGAGATGTGTTGGGCCTCCAAGAGCAGAGGTTTGTAGAACAGCAGCAAGTTTTCCCTTAAGTGGATCACCCAAGGTTTATCGAACTCAGGGAGGAAGAGGTCAAAGATATCCCTCTCATGCAACCCTGCAACCACAAAGCAAGAAGTCTCTTGTGTCCCCAACACACCTAATAGGTGCACTAGTTCGGCGAAGAGATAGTGAAATACAGGTGGTATGAATAAGTATGAGCAGTAGTAACGCAGCAGTAGTAACGCAGTAAAACAGTAAACAAGCAGCGATAGCAGTATTTAGGAACAAGGCCTAGGGATTAGACTTTCACTAGTGGACACTCTCAACTTTGATCACATAACAGAATAGATAAATGCATACTCTACACTCTCTTGTTGGATGATGAACACCATTGCGTAGGATTACACGAACCCTCAATGCCGGAGTTAACAAGCTCCACAATATTCGATGTTCATATTTAAATAACCTTAGAGTGCATGACAGATCAACACTACTAAACCAAGTACTAACATAGCATGCACACTGTCACCTTCACACTATGTAGGAGGAATAGATCACATCAATACCATCATAGCAATAGTTAACTTCGTAATCTGCAAGAGATCACAATCATAGCCTACGCCAAGTACTAACACGGATGCACACACTGTCACCATTACACCGTGCAGGAGGAATAGAACTACTTTAATAACATCACTAGAGTAGCACATAGTTGAATTGTGATACAAAACACATTGCAATCATAAAGAGATATAAATAAGCACTTCACTATGCCATTCATAACAGTGAATAAGTATTCTGTGAAATATAGCCTAAGAGACCCACACGGTGCACACACTGTCACCTTTACACACGTGGGACAAGGAGTCTCCGGAGATCACATAAGTAAAATTCACTTGACTAGCATAACGACATCTAGATTACAAGCATCATCATATGAATCTCAATCATGTAAGGCAGCTCATGAGATTATTGTATTGAAGTACATAGGAGAGAGATGAACCACATAGCTACCGCTACAGCCCCGAGCCTCGATGGAGAACTACTCCCTCCTCATGGGAGACAGCAGCGTTGATGAAGATGGCGGTGGAGATGGCAGCGGTGTCGATGGAGAAGCCTTCCGGGGGCACTTCCCCGTCCCGGCGGAGTGCCGGAACAGAGACTCCTGTCCCCCAGATCTTGGCTTCGCGATGGCGGCGGCTCTGGAAGGTTTCTCGTACCGTGGCTTATCCGTATCGAGGTTTTAGGTCCAGGGGCTTTATATAGGCGAAGAGGCGGCGTCAGGAGGTCGAAGGGGCGACCACACTATAGGGGGGCGCGGGCCCCCCTTGGCCGCGCCGGCCTAGGGTTTGGTGGGCCTGTGCCCCCTCTCTGGCGGTTCTCGGGTGTTCTGGATGCTTCCGGGCAAAATAGGAACCTGGGCGTTGATTTCGTCCGATTCCGAGAATATTTCTTTACTAGGATTTCTGAAACCAAAAACAGCAGAAAACAGGAACTGGCACTTCGGCATCTTGTTAATAGGTTAGTTCCAGAAAATGCACGAATATGACATAAAGTGTGCATAAAACATGTAGATATCATCAATAATGTGGCATGGAACATAAGAAATTATCGATACGTCGGAGACGTATCAATCATCGCCATCATCATCACCGACGCCTCTCCATCGACCAGCCATGTTTCCCCCATCAATGTGTGAGTAATTCCCCCGCTGTAGGCTGAAGGGGATGGTAGGGATTGGATGAGATTGGTCATGTAATAGCATAAGATTGTTAGGGCATAGTGCCTAGTGTCCGTAATTGGTACTTTGATGATATTGTTGCAACTTGTTATGCTTAATGCTTGTCACTAGGGCTCGAGTGCCATGATCTCAGATCTGAACATGTTATTGTTTCATCATGATATGCATTGTTTTATGATCTTACCTGCAAGTTGTATACACATGTCGCTGTCCGGAACCAAAGGCCCCGAAGTGACAGAAATCGGGACAACCGGAGGGGATGGTAGTGATGTGATGATCACATGTGTTCACGGAGTGTTAATGCTTTGCTCCGGTACTCTATTAAAAGGAGTACCTTAATATCCAGTAGATTCCCTTGAGGCCCGGCTGCCACCGGCTGGTAGGACAAAAGATGTTGTGCAAGTTTCTCATTGCGAGCATGTACGACTATATATGGAACACTGATACGTCTCCGACGTATCGATAATTTCTTATGTTCCATGCCACATTATTGATGATATCTACATGTTTTATGCATACTTTATGTCCTATTTATGCATTTTCCAGCACTAACCTATTAACGAGATGCCGAAGAGCTAGTTGCTGTTTTCTGCTGTTTTTGGTTTCAGAAATCCTAGTAAGGAAATATTCTTGGAATTGGACGAAATCAACACCCAGGGGCCTATTTTCACACGAAGCTTCCAGAAGACCGGAGGACTAACGAAGTGGGGCCACGAGGCAGCGCCACACTAGGGCAGCGCGGCCCAGGTGCTGGCCGCGTGGCCCTAGCGTGTGGGCCCCTCGTGACTCTCCCGACTCTGCCCTTCCGCCTACATATAGTCTTCGTCGCGAAACCCCCAGTACCGAGAGCCACGATACGGAAAACCTTCCAGAGACGCCGCCGCCGCCAATCCCATCTCGGGGGATTCAGGAGATCGCCTCTGGCACCCTGCCGGAGAGGGGATTCATCTCCCGGAGGACTCTACACCGCCATGGTCGCCTCCGGAGTGATGAGTGAGTAGTTCACCCCTGAACTATGGGTCCATAACAGTAGCTAGATGGTTGTCTTCTCCTCATTATGCTTCATTGTCGGATCTTGTGAGCTGCCTAACATGATCAAGATCATCTATCTGTAATGCTATATGTTGTGTTTGTTAGGATCCGATGGATAGAGAATACTATGTTATGTTGATTATCAATCTATGTGTTGTTTATGATCTTGCATGCTCTCCGTTACTAGTAGATGCTTTGGCCAAGTTGATGCTTGTAACTCCAAGAGGGAGTATTTATGCTCGATAGTGGGTTCATGTCTCCGTGAATCTGGGGGAGTGACAGAAACCCCTAAGGTTATGGATGTGCTGTTGCCACTAGGGATAAAACATTGATGCTATGTCCGAGGATGTAGTTATTGATTACATTACGCACCATACTTAATGCAATTGTCTGTTGTTTGCAAATTAATACTGGAAGGGGTTCGGATGATAACCTGAAGGTGGACTTTTTAGGCATAGATGCATGCTGGATAGCGGTCTATGTACTTTGTCGTAATGCCCAATTAAATCTCACAATACTCATCATATCATGTATGTGCATTGTCATGCCCTCTCTATTTGTCAATTGCCCAACTGTAATTTGTTCACCCAACATGCTATTTATCTTATGGGAGAGACACCTCTAGTGAACTGTGGACCCCGGTCCATTCTTTTACATCGAATACGATCTACTGCAATACTTGTTCTACTGTTCTCTGCAAACAATCATCATCCACACTATACATCTAATCCTTTGTTACAGCAAGCCGGTGAGATTGACAACCTCACTGTTTCGTTGGGGCAAAGTACTTTGGTTGTGTTGTGCAGGTTCCACGTTGGCGCCGGAATCCCTGGTGTTGCGCCGCACTACATCTCGCCGCCATCAACCTTCAATGTGCTTCTTGACTCCTACTGGTTCGATAAACCTTCGTTTCTAACTGAGGGAAACTTACTGCTGTACGCATCACACCTTCCACTTGGGGTTCCCAACGGTCGCGTGCTGTACGCGTGTCAAGCTAAATTTCTGGCGCCGTTGCCGGGGAGATCAAGACACGCTGCAAGGGGAGTCTCCACATCCCAATCTCTTTACTTTGTTTTTGTCTTGCATTATTTTATTTACTACTTTGTTTGCTGCACTAAATCAAAATACAAAAAAATTAGTTGCTAGTTTTACTTTATTTACTATCTTGTTTGCTATATCAAAAACACAAAAAAATTCGTTACTTGCATTACTTTATCTAGTTTGCTTTATTTACTATTGCTAAAATGGGTACTCCTGAAAATACTAAGTTGTGTGACTTCACAACCACAAATAATAATGATTTCTTATGCACACCTATTGCTCCACCTGCTACTACAGCAGAATTCTTTGAAATTAAACCTGCTTTACTGAATCTTGTTATGCGAGAGCAATTTTCTGGTGTTAGTTCTGATGATGCTGCTGCCCATCTTAATAACTTTGTTGAATTATGTGAAATGCAAAAGTATAAAGATGTAGATGGTGACATTATAAAATTAAAATTGTTCCCTTTCTCACTAAGAGGAAGAGCTAAAGATTGGTTGCTATCTCTGCCTAAGAATAGTATTGATTCATGGACTAAATGCAAGGATGCTTTTATTGGTAGATATTATCCCCCTGCTAAAATTATATCTTTGAGGAGTAGCATAATGAATTTTAAACAATTGGATACTGAGCATGTTGCACAAGCATGGGAAAGAATGAAATCTTTGGTTAAAAATTGCCCAACCCATGGACTGACTACTTGGATGATCATCCAAACCTTTTATGCAGGACTAAATTTTTCTTCGCGGAACCTGTTGGATTCAGCTGCTGGAGGTACCTTTATGTCCATCACTCTTGGTGAAGCAACAAAGCTTCTTGATAATATGATGATTAATTACTCTGAATGGCACACGGAAAGAGCTCCACAAGGTAAGAAGGTAAATTCTGTCGAAGAAACCTCTTCCTTGAGTGATAAGATTGATGCTATTATGTCTATGCTTGTGAATGATAGGACAAATATTGATCCTAATAATGTTCCGTTAGCTTCATTGGTTGCCCAAGAAGAACATGTTGATGTAAACTTCATTAAAAATAACAATTTCAACAACAACGCTTACCGAAACAATTCTAGTAACAACTATAGGCCATATCCTTATAATAATGGCAACGGCTATGGTAATTCTTATGGGAATTCTTACAACAATAATAGGAACACACCCCCTGGACTTGAATCTATGCTTAAAAAATTTATTAGTACACAAACTGCTTTTACCAAATTTGTTGAAGAAAAGCTTGGGAAAATTGATATACTTGCTTCTAAAGTCGATAGTCTTGCTGCTGATGTTGATCTTTTGAAATTGAAAGTTATGCCTCATGAAAATCATAATAATAAGATTGTTACTACAGCAAATTCCATCCAAGTTAGAATTAATGAGAATATAAGATTGATGGCCGAACTGCGTGCTAGGTGGGAAAAAGAAGAAAATGAAAAAGAAGATAATATAGCTAAAGTTTGGACTATTACTACCACTAGCAATGCTAATGCTACACATGTTGCTGCACCTCCTACTATTAATGGTAAAATAATTGGTGTTAGCAATGTTTCCACTTCTAATGCAAAGCGCGAAAAACTGCACTCGCTAAAAGCTAAAGCTGTGATAAAACTGCTGAATTTTTTTCCAACATTGGGGACAATGATCCCATTGCTTTAGATTATAATGGTTTAGATTTTGATGATTGCCACATCTCTGAAGTTATAAATTTCTTACAAAAACTTGCTAAGAGTCCTAATGCTAGTGCTATAAATTTGGTTTTCACGAAACATATTACAAATGCTCTCATAAAAGCTAGAGAAGAGAAACTAGAACGCGAAACTTCTATTCCTAGGAAGCTAGAGGATGGTTGGGAGCCCATCATTAAGATGAAGGTCAATGACTTTGATTGTAATGCTTTATGTGATCTTGGTGCAAGTATTTCCGTTATGCCTAAGAAAATCTATAATATGCTTGACTTGCCACCATTGAAAAATTGTTATTTGGATGTTAATCTTGCTGATAACTCTACAAAGAAACCGCTGGGGAGAGTTGATAATGTTCGCATTGCCGTTAACAATAACCTTGTCCCTGTTGATTTTGTTGTCTTGGATATTGAATGCAATGCATCTTGTCCCATTATATTGGGAAGACCTTTTCTTCGAACTGTTGGTGCTATCATTGATATGAAGGAAGGTAATATTAAATATCAATTTCCTCTCAAGAAAGGTATGGAACACTTCCCTAGAAAGAGAATGAAGTTACCTTTTGATTCTATCATTAGAACAAATTATGATGTTGACACTTCGTCTCTTGATAATACTTGATATACACTTTCTGCGCCTAGCTGAAAGGCGTTAAAGAAAAGCGCTTATGGGAGACAACCCATGTTTTTACTACAGTACCTTTATTTTATATTTGAGTCTTGGAAGTTGTTACTACTGTATCAACCTCTCCTTATCTTAGTTTTGTGCATTTTTGTGCCAAGTAAAGTCGTTGATAGTAAGGTTCATACTAGATTTGGATTACTGCGCAGAAACAGATTTCTTTGCTGTCACGAATCTGAGACTAATTCTCTGTAGGTAACTCAAAAAATTATGCCAATTTACGTGAGTGATCCTCAGATATGTACGCAACTTTCATTAAATTTGAGCATTTTCATTTGAGTAAGTCTGGTGCCTCAATAAAATTCGTCTTTACGAACTGTTCTGTTTTGACAGATTCTGCCTTTTATTTCGCATTGCCTGTTTTGCTATGCTTGATGGATTTTTCGATTCCATTAACTTTCAGTAGCTTTGTGCAATGTCCAGAAGTGTTAATAATGATCATGTAACCTCTGAACATGTGAATTTTAATTGCGCACTAACCCTCTAATGAGTTGTTTTGAGTTTGGTGTGGAGGAAGTTTTCAAGGATCAAGAGAGGGAGATGATACAATATGATCAAGGAGAGTGAAAGCTCTAAGCTTGGGGATACCCCGGTGGTTCACCCCTGCATATATCAAGAAGACTCAAGCATCTAAGCTTGGGGATGCCCAAGGCATCCCCTTCTTCATCGACAACATTATCAGGTTCCTCTAGTGAAACTATATTTTTATTCCATCATATCTTATGTGCTTTGCTTGGAGCATCTGTTTGTTTTTGTTTTTGTTTAAATAAAATGGATCCTAGCATTCTTTGTGTGGGAGAGAGACACGCTCCGCTGTTGCATATGGACAAGTATGTCCTTAGGCTTTACTCATAGTATTCATGGCGAAAGTTTCTTCTTCGTTAAATTGTTATATGGTTGAAATTGGAAAATGATACATGTAGTAATTGCTAAAATGTCTTGGATAATGTGATACTTGGCAATTGTTGTGCTCGTGTCTAAGCTCTTGCATCATATACTTTGCACCTATTAATGAAGAAATACATAGAGCTTGCTAAATTTGGTTTGCATAATTGGTCTCTCTAAGGTCTAGATAATTTCTAGTATTGAGTTTGAACAACAAGGAAGACGGTGTAGAGTCTTATAATGTTTACAATATGTCTTTTATGTGAGTTTTGCTGCACCAGTTCATCCTTGTGTTTGTTTCAAATAAACCTTGCTAGCCTAAACCTTGTATCGAGAGGGAATACTTCTCATGCATCCAAAATCCTTGAGCCAACCACTATGCCATTTGTGTCCACCATACCTACCTACTACATGGTATTTCTCCGCCATTCCAAAGTAAATTGCTTGAGTGCTACCTTTAAAATTTCCATTCTTTATCTTTGCAATATATAGCTCATGGGACAAATAGCCTAAAAACTATTGTGGTATTGAATATGTACTTATGCACTTTATCTCTTATTAAGTTGCTTGTTGAGCGATAACCATGTTCCTGGGGACGCCATCAACTACTCTTTGTTGAATATCATGTGAGTTGCTATGCATGTTCGTCTTGTCTGAAGTAAGAGAGATTTACCGCTAGAATGGTTAGAGCATGCATAATGTTAGAGAAGAACATTGGGCCGCTAACTAAAGCCATGATCCATGGTGGAAGTTTCAGTTTTGGACAAATATCCTCAATCTCATATGAGAAAATTAATTGTTGCTACATGCTTATGCATTAAAGAGGAGTCCATTATCTGTTGTCTATGTTGTCCCGGTATGGATGTCTAAGTTGAGAATAATCAATAGCGAGAAATCCGATGCGAGCTTTCTCCTTAGACCTTTGTACAGGCGGCATAGAGGTACCCCTTTGTGACACTTGGTTAAAACATGTGCATTGCGATGATAATCCAGGTAATCCGAGCTAATTATGACAAGGTGCGGGCACTATTAGTATACTACGCATGAGGCTTGCAACTTGTAAGATATAATTTACATAACACATATGCTTTATTACTACCGTTGACAAAATTGTTTCTTGTTTTCAAAATCAAAGCTCTAGCACAAATATAGCAATCGATGCTTTCCTCTTTGAAGGACCTTTCTTTTACTTTTATGTTGAGTCAGTTCACCTATCTCTCTCCACTTCAAGAAGCAAACACTTGTGTGAACTGTGCATTGATTCCTACATACTTGCATATTGCACTTGTTATATTACTTTACATTGACAACTATCCATGAGATATACATGTTATAAGTTGAAAGCAACCGCTGAAACTTAATCTTCCTTTACGTTGCTTCAATACCTTTACTTTGAATTATTGCTTTATGAGTTAACTCTTATGCAAGACTTATTGATGCTTTTCTTGAAGTACTATTCATGAAAAGTCTTTGCTATATGATTCATTTGTTTACTCATGTCATTTACATTGTTTGGATCGCTGCATTCATTACATATGCTTACAATAGTATGATCAAGGTTATGATGGCATGTCACTCCAGAAATTATCTTTGTTATCGTTTCCCTGCTCGGGACAAGCAGAAACTAAGCTTGGGGATGCTGATACGTCTCCGACGTATCGATAATTTCTTATGTTCCATGCCACATTATTGATGATATCTACATGTTTTATGCATACTTTATGTCATATATATGCATTTTCCGGCACTAACCTATTAACGAGATGCCGAAGAGCCGATTCTTTGTTTCTGCTGTTTTTGGTTTCAGAAATCCTAGTAAGGAAATATTCTCGGAATTGGACAAAATCAACGCCCAGGGGCCTATTTTCACACGAAGCTTCCAGAAGACCGGAGGACTAACGAAGTGGGGCCACGAGGCGGCGCCACACTAGGGCGGCGCGGCCCAGGTGCTGGCCGCGCGGCCCTAGCGTGTGGGCCCCTCGTGACTCTCCCGACTCTGCCCTTCCGCCTACATATAGTCTTCGTCGCGAAACCCCGATCATCGAGAGCCACGATACGGAAAACCTTCCAGAGACGCCGCCGCCGCCAATCCCATCTCGGGGGATTCAGGAGATCGCCTCCGGCACCCTGCCGGAGAGGGGATTCATCTCCCGGAGGACTCTACACCGCCATGGTCGCCTCCGGAGTGATGAGTGAGTAGTTCAACCCTGGACTATGGGTCCATAGCAGTAGCTAGATGGTTGTCTTATCCTCATTATGCTTCATTGTCGGATCTTGTGAGCTGCCTAACATGATCAAGATCATCTATCTGTAATGCTATATGTTGTGTTTGTTGGGATCCGATGGATAGAGAATACTATGTTATGTTGATTATCAATCTATGTGTTGTTTATGATCTTGCATGCTCTCCGTTACTAGTAGATGCTTTGGCCAAGTTGATGCTTGTAACTCCAAGAGGGAGTATTTATGCTCGATAGTGGGTTCATGTCTCCGTGAATGCAGGGAGTGACAGAAACCCCTAAGGTTATGGATGTGCTGTTGCCACTAGGGATAAAACATTGATGCTATGTCCGAGGATGTAGTTATTGATTACATTACGCACCATACTTAATGCAATTGTCTGTTGTTTGCAACTTAATACTGGAAGGGGTTCGGATGATAACCTGAAGGTGGAATTTTTAGGCATAGATGCATGCTGGATAGCGGTCTATGTACTTTGTCGTAATGCCCAATTAAATCTCACAATACTCATCATATCATGTATGTGCATTGTCATGCCCTCTCTATTTGTCAATTGCCCAACTGTAATTTGTTCACCCAACATGCTATTTATCTTATGGGAGAGACACCTCTAGTGAACTGTGGACCCCGGTCCATTCTTTTACATCGAATACAATCTACTGCAATACTTGTTCTACTGTTCTCTGCAAACAATCATCATCCACACTATACATCTAATCCTTTGTTACAGCAAGCCGGTGAGATTGACAACCTCACTGTTTCGTTGGGGCAAAGTACTTTGGTTGTGTTGTGCAGGTTCCACGTTGGCGCCGGAATCCCTGGTGTTGCGCCGCACTACATCTCGCCGCCATCAACCTTCAACGTGTTTCTTGACTCCTACTGGTTCGATAAACCTTGGTTTCTAACTGAGGGAAACTTACTGCTGTACGCATCACACCTTCCACTTGGGGTTCCACTACAAGAAAAGTTCTGATAGACAACGTCTCAAAATCGTTCGCTAAGGGGTATTTTTCGTCGCCTATGGGCCTAACCCGACGATATGGGTTCTGTTGTCGAAACTGCGTCAGGCAAAGTCCTACCACATATTTTTCGGTCCGTCGCGCTTGGGTGCCCTTCCGCCACGGAAAATCGGACTGTTGCAGAAGTGTTTCCGGGAGCCCGTTGACTGCTGACGTCATGCAAACTGCCACGTGGCAGACGCCGTTAACCGCGATTAACGGCGTTAACCGTTGAAACCCCGTGGTAGATGGTAGGCCCACACGAGGCCTGCCACGTCTTAAGCGGGCCGGCCCATTAAGTTTGCGGGCCGGGCCAGCTGACTTAGTTTGACCGGTCAACTATATAGCTGGGCTGGTCCATTAGTTACGTGGGCCGGGCCTAACCTCTAAGGTTGACTGGTCAAAACATTAATGGGCCGGCCCACTAAGCATGTGGGCCGGGCCGAATGCACTCGTTTGACCGGTCAACAGGCAAAAAGGCCGGCCCACAAAACATGTGGGACCCATTTACAAAGTGGGGTCCACCTTAAAGCAAGTGGGCCGGCCCAAGAAGTTATTGGGCCGGCCCAATTAGCAGGTGGGTCCCACTTTCCTGCTAATCGGGCCGGCCCATTTAGTGCGTGGGGTCCCCATTAGTTCATATGGGCCGCCCACCAAGCCAGTGGGCCGGGCCAAAAGCACAGGTGGATCCCACTTTCCTGTTAATGGGCCAGCCCATTTAGTATGTGGGTCCACCATATAGCAAGTGGGCCGGCCCAACAATATAGTGGGCCGGGCCAAAAACACAGGTGGGTCCCACTTCCGAGTTAAAGGGCCGGCCCATTTAGTATGTGGGGTCCACCATATAGCAAGTAGGCCGGCCCAACAAGATAGTGGGCCGGGCCAAAAGCACAGGTGGGTCCCACTTTCCTGTTAAAGGGCCGGCCCATTTAATATGTGGGGTCCACCATATAGCAAGTGGGCCGGCCCAACACGCTAGTGGGCCGGGCCAAAAACGCAGGTGGTCCCACTTTCCTCTTAAAGGGCCGGCCCATTTAGTATGTGGGGTCCATCATGTAGCAAGTGGGCCGGCCCAACAAGACAGTGGGCCGGGCCAAAAGCAGCAGTGGGTCCCACTTTCTGTTAACGGGCGGCCCGATAAGTAAGTGAGCCGGCCCAAAATGAAAGTGGGTCCCACACTACCGTTAATGGGCCAGTAGAACTACGTTATAGGGCCCTGGTTGTTTGACTAGTCAACTTGCATTAAATTTCATGAGCCTAAAATCTGATATCAATGATACACACAATTACATACACAAATAAAATAACTAGGAAAATTACAAGGCAATTAATGTGCCCAATAAAAAAATTACATAGAATCATTGAGGACTTCTATTAGCATCATCAATAACATGTTGACATTTGGCAATCGCCTTGATTGAATCTTGTGTACTCTTGGTCAACATATTAGATACAGACCTTAAAGCAGCAATACCATATCTTTTATAAAGTACAGCCTTGAGATGTTCACTGTTTGATGAAAAGAATGGTCTAGGTTGACGGCTATGAGAGTATGCATCAGAACAAAGATCAGAACTTTTTGTGGGCCTCTCTTCTAATGAAGATTGCTTCATCAGAACTGCATTCTTATAATAATGCAAAAAGATTAAACGATGAACTATGCAAACATGTATTAAGCATTGTCGATATGAGATAGTCACAAGTACTAAGCGCAGACTTACATTATATCGTTGCATAGGCTCACAGGAACCTTTTTGCGCTCTATCTTCTACTAAGGACTTCTTCATTACAACTGCATTCTAGTAATATTGCAAACATAGTTACAACAGTGAACTATTCAAACATTTATTATGCAATGTAGATATAAGATAATAACAAGTTGCATAAATAAGACAATGTATGGAACTTGTACTAAGCAGACTTACATCATAATGTTGCACAGGGTCGCTTTGGCGACTATCTTCTAATGATGACTGCTTCACTAAAGCGCATTACGGTAATATTGCAAAAATAGTTACAACAATTAACTATTCAAACATGTATTACGCAATGTAGAGATCGAGATAACGACATGTAGCGAGAACATCTTTGGCTCGCTGCAGGTCCTTCTCTTGCATGCACTAGTCGTGGTCGACATGCCTGTCATTTTAGGTTCAGCCATCAAGTGAAATGCTAATCCTCCTGCTCCATTGTCCTTAATCTGTGTTTAGATATCACATTTAAGACCAAGTCAGCTGGTTTCAAATAACAAAAAACTTGAGCTGCCAAATGAATAAGCCAATATTTACCAGATATCAGATTAAAACCAACTAGATGTTGCTTTGCATGAGATACGAATTTCAGACATTCAGATTTAGAGTAGGGTAATGCCAAGGTTTTCCACATAAAGTAAACTGGCATTAAGAATGACCAAATGTCAGGTTCAAATCACCTTCGCAGTTGCTCCAAGACAAGCATATCAAATAGGCAGAAACATAGTAAAGCATGGATGGCATTGCTATGGCAGGGTTCCAAGTGTTTATCTCTTGCATAAGGAACAATGCATATAGGTTATAGATAATAACGGAAGTAAGCGCCAAAGTTACCAACCAAGAACTCAGATTCCAACCTTCCCTAGCGTCCCCGCTGTTAATGTTGGATATTCTAATAAGTGGTTCGCATGATCAATCCCTAGGAAAAATAACATTGACAAGTTAGTCTACAAAGACCAGACATGCACGCAACAATAACTATACAAGCTGTGCGACAGGAGCATTCATGGAAAAAAATAGCTATAAGCTAAAGACGAGGTATAAGAGCAAGCAGATTGGAAATGCACATAGCATGATTATAAAAGCGATAAAAGAATAAGCAGACACGAGAAAACAGCTAGCGGCTAGCGGTGAGCTAATGACGTGGTATAAGAACAACCAGATTGGAAATGCCCATAGCATGACTATAAAAGGAATAGCATGCAGTACAAAAACAGTTGGCAGCAAATGAATGGGTCCCCTATAAATATGTGGATGCACACAGGTGTCAGTAGAA
Organism: Lolium perenne; assembly: GCF_019359855.2. NCBI lineage: Eukaryota > Viridiplantae > Streptophyta > Magnoliopsida > Poales > Poaceae > Lolium > Lolium perenne. Next base: position 81,443,721 of record NC_067249.2, read on the forward strand.
TGAACAGGATGGTAGCGACCGGATAATGTTTTGGTACTGTACAATATTTAAACGAACTTCATGCGAAGTAACACATCAAGAAATTTAATGGCATATGAGATCTGCAAATAACTACACAAAACATGGATAAAGAAACACCGCGATCTAACGGGCCAGCGTACTAACCAAGCTGCGGCGGGGTGGACGGGGGCGGCAACTTGCATTCCAGCGGCGGCGAATGCGGGAGACGATGAGTCGACCCTGTTTCAGTAGAAGCGGGCGTTAGTGAAGCAGATCTGGTTGGCTGGCAAGGGATTCGGTGAAGTTGATACAGCCGCTGCGCCGAGGTAGTCGGTGGAATAGATCGGCTTCTGTGGAGGGGGGGGCCGCGGTGAAGTAGACACGGTTCCGTTGGAGAGGATCCGGTGCGTCGACAGGAAAGGCGTTGATTGCTACGCTGTGGATGAGGTCGGCGGTGAAGCAGATCCGTCGGTGGCGAGGTCGGCGGTGAAGCAGATCCGTCGGTGGCGAGGTTGGCGGTGAAGCAGATCCGTCGGTGGCGAGGGCGGCGGGGGAGCGGATCAGGTGGGTGGACAGCCAACACGATCAAGGCTAGGCTGTGGAGGAGTATGCCGGCGGCGAAGCAGATCTAGTACTGTAGAGAGTCAGAGCTTTGGCGTGTGAGAGTATTTTTGAGCTAATGGGGCGAATGGTTGGTGGGTGGGTGTGGGCCTGTGGGGAGGGTTCGGGATCTAGGCAAGATATTTCATTGTTACCGAATGAGCCCTCCATGGTCGGTGGGTTGTAGCTTCCGGACCAGGGTTAAAAGGGTAAAACTGGTCACGGGATTTTCGAATGGATGCGGCGGGATGATTTGGCGCGCGGCCGAAATTTTCAGTTTCAAGCTACGAGCAGAACGACAAAAATAATGTTCTTCCCTAGGGAGCTCTCATTTCTTCCTCTTCTCTTTCTCTCTCGAGTCTCACCCACTCCCCTGGCTCCTCTCCCCCTTCTCTCCGGCAGCCTCGCCGGCCGGAGACGAGGCCGACTTCTCTCTGTATATCGTACACCCTCCGAACTAAATTAATTGATTCAACTTTCCTTAGACGTGTATGTATCTCGAGTAAAAACATGTGTGGATACATCCATATTTAGATAAGCAAAGTTGAGTCAGTTAATTTGGATCCGAGGGAATTCATGTTGTTGTAAGCTTAGATCCAGTGTTTCCCATGAGCAGAATGGCGCAATGGAGTCGGGATCTCGTCATCGGCTTCAGATCGGCCTACGGTGAATCTGGCGGATCTTGCCGGCCCACCTCCGATCTGGTGCCATCAAGGTGATGGCGCTAACGGTGAGGCTTGCTTTGGTCAGTGCTTCAGATCTGGTCAATGGGGAAGTCAAGCTGCTAACGTTCACAAGCTCGGGGCATACGACGGCGTCATACGTCTTGCCCGTGAACATCTTGGCCTTTCAGCGACCCTTCTCAGAGCCAATGTGCCGTTGCTGAGGCCCTTCTTCTCCTTCGTCCTGGCGACTACCGGCGACACCGTCCCAAGTGGTGCGTCCCCGGTGACGGAGTTGCTGGAAAGGATGCGGAGCAGAGATCTGATGTGCGGTCCAGAAGGACTCGATTGATTTTCTGCTATATGTTTTGGGGTCCTTTTTGTAAAGTTGCAGGTCCTATTAGTTATTGTCTAGTTCTCTTGGACCTCTATGTAATTTTTTGGACTAGTTTCCATTTGCACCGATAAACTTGAATTTTGACAAGTTCACGGGAAAAAAATTCCTTTGCACATATGGCCTATCATGTATGAACATTCTTGAGTTTTAAACTATATGTAATGGCCAGCACTTGCGCAAGGGGCTCGTCTAGTGCGCACTAGTTTCCATTAGCACCGATAAATTTGAATCTTGACAAGTTCTTGGAAGAAAAAATTGATTCACATATAGCCTATCATGTATGAACATTATTTGGATTCAAACTATACATAGATGGCCAACACGTGTAAGAGGGGGTCCTCTAATGTGCACTAGTTTCCATTAGCACTGATAAATTTGAATCTTTACAAGTTCTCGAAAAAAATTTGCTTCACACCATATGCCCTATCATGTATGAACATTATTGGGATTCATATTATATATAGATGGCCAACACTTGTGCAAGGGGTCCTCTAATTCTTGGGGATTTCAATCTATCTATCTCTCTCGATCTATCGTTGGTGGCCAGAACAACACACATATGCATGCACTTTATGCGCAAAGGCGCGGGTGCCTCTAATAATTCATGTGTGTGCGTATATTTGAACATATTCTTGGGGATTTCAATCTCTATCTCTCGATCTATATATCGTTGGTGGACAAGAAACACACTTATATATATACGCATGCACTTTATGCGCAAAGGCGCGGGTGCCTCTAATAATGTGTGTGTGCACTCGATCGATGATCCCTAAACCTTAAACCCTAAAACCCTAATCCCTAATTATACCCTAAACATACACCCTAAACACCCTAAACACTAAACCCTAGATCCTAAAACCTAAACCCTAATTAAACACTACATATATATAGGCCAACGACACTTAATTGCGCATCAAGCAAAGCGACCAAATAATTAGCGTGATAAATTAATTAACTTGAATCTTGACAAGTTCTCTCGAATGAAAACACATTTGATTAAGTTGCCTCATAATATATATACAATTAGTGTGCATGCGCGCATGGCATACCATGGACATATCATTCGTGCATATATATATCTCAATATATATCTGAACATATTCTTGGGGATATATATATATTTCAATCTCTCTCGATCTATATATATCGTTGGTGGCCAAGAAACACACTTATTATATATATACGCATGCACTTTATGCGCAAAGGCGCGGGTGCCTCTAATAATGTGTCTGTGCACTAGCTCGATCGATGATCCCTAAACCTTAAACCCTAAAACCCTAATCCATGATCCCTAATTATACCTTAAACGTACACCCTAAACACCCTAAACACTAAACCCTAAACCCTAGACCCTAAACCCTAAACCCCAAACCCTAAACCCTAAACCCTAAACCCTAATTAATTAACCTTAACCCTAACCCTACCCCTAAAACCCTAGCTAGCTAATCATAAATCCTAAACCCTAATTAAACCCTACATATATATAGGCCAACGACACTAAATTGCGCATCAAGCAGTCGACCAACTAATTAGCTCTGCTAAATTAATTAACTTGAATCTTGACAAGTTCTCTCGAATGAAAACACATTTGATTAAGTTGCCTCATAATATATATACAATTAGTGTGCATGCGCGCATGGTATACCTTGCACATATCATTTGTGCATATATTTCAATATATATCTGAACATATTCTTGGGGATAAATATATATATTTCAATCTTTCTCTCTCGATCTATATATATATCGTTGGTGGCCAAAAAACACACTTATATATACGCATGCACTTTATGCGCAAAGGCGCGGGTGCCTCTAATAATGTGTGTGTGCACTCGATCGATGATCCCTAAACCTTAAACCCTAAAACCCTAATCCCTAATTATACCCTAAACGTACACCCTAAACACTCTAAACACTAAACCCTAAACCGTAGACCCTAAACCCTAAACACTACACCCTAAACCCTAAACCCTAACCCTAGACCCTAAACCCTAATTAAACACTAAACCCCAAACCCTAAACCCTAAACCCTAGACCCTAAACCCTAATTAATTAACCTTAACCCTAACCCTAACCCTAAAACCCTAGCTAGCTAATCCTAAACCCTAAACCCTAATTAAACCCTACATATATATATAGGCCAACGACACTAAATTGCGCATCAGGCGACCAACTAATTAGCGCTAATAAATTAATTAACTTTGTTGAATCTTGACAAGTTCTCTCGAATGAAAACACATTTGATTAAGTTGCCTCGTAATATATATACAATTAGTGTGCATGTGCGCATGGCATACCTTGCCCATATCATTCGTGCATATATTTCAATATATATCTGAACATATTCTTGGGGATAAATATATATATTTCAATCTTTCTCTCTCGATCTATATATATATCGTTGGTGGCCAAAAAACACACTTATATATACGCATGCACTTTATGCGCAAAGGCGCGGGTGCCTCTAATAATGTGTGTGTGCACTCGATTGATGATCCCTAAAACTTAAACCCTAAAACCCTAAAACCCTAATCCATAATTATACCCTAAACATACACCCTAAACACCCTAAACACTAAACCCTAGACCCTAAAACCTAAACCCTAATTAAACACTACATATATATAGGCCAACGACACTTAATTGCGCATCAAGCAGGCGACCAAATAATTAGCGCTGATAAATTAATTAACTTGAATCTTGACAAGTTCTCTCGAATGAAAACACATTTGATTAAGTTGCCTCATAATATATATACAATTAGTGTGCATGCGCGCATGGCATACCATGGACATATCATTCGTGCATATATATATCTCAATATATATCTGAACATATTCTTGGGGATATATATATATTTCAATCTCTCTCGATCTATATATATCGTTGGTGGCCAAGAAACACACTTATTATATATATACGCATGCACTTTATGCGCAAAGGCGCGGGTGCCTCTAATAATGTGTCTGTGCACTAGCTCGATCGATGATCCCTAAACCTTAAACCCTAAAACCCTAATCCATGATCCCTAATTATACCTTAAACGTACACCCTAAACACCCTAAACACTAAACCCTAAACCCTAGACCCTAAACCCTAAACCCCAAACCCTAAACCCTAAACCCTAAACCCTAATTAATTAACCTTAACCCTAACCCTACCCCTAAAACCCTAGCTAGCTAATCATAAATCCTAAACCCTAATTAAACCCTACATATATATAGGCCAACGACACTAAATTGCGCATCAAGCAGGCGACCAACTAATTAGCGCTGCTAAATTAATTAACTTGAATCTTGACAAGTTCTCTCGAATGAAAACACATTTGATTAAGTTGCCTCATAATATATATACAATTAGTGTGCATGCGCGCATGGTATACCTTGCACATATCATTTGTGCATATATTTCAATATATATCTGAACATATTCTTGGGGATAAATATATATATTTCAATCTTTCTCTCTCGATCTATATATATATCGTTGGTGGCCAAAAAACACACTTATATATACGCATGCACTTTATGCGCAAAGGCGCGAGTGCCTCTAATAATGTGTGTGTGCACTCGATCGATGATCCCTAAACCTTAAACCCTAAAACCCTAATCCCTAATTATACCCTAAACGTACACCCTAAACACTCTAAACACTAAACCCTAAACCGTAGACCCTAAACCCTAAACACTACACCCTAAACCCTAAACCCTAACCCTAGACCCTAAACCCTAATTAAACACTAAACCCCAAACCCTAAACCCTAAACCCTAGACCCTAAACCCTAATTAATTAACCTTAACCCTAACCCTAACCCTAAAACCCTAGCTAGCTAATCCTAAACCCTAAACCCTAATTAAACCCTACATATATATATAGGCCAACGACACTAAATTGCGCATCAAGCAAAGTGACCAACTAATTAGCGCTAATAAATTAATTAACTTTGTTGAATCTTGACAAGTTCTCTCGAATGAAAACACATTTGATTAAGTTGCCTCGTAATATATATACAATTAGTGTGCATGTGCGCATGGCATACCTTGCCCATATCATTCGTGCATATATTTCAATATATATCTGAACATATTCTTGGGGATAAATATATATATTTCAATCTTTCTCTCTCGATCTATATATATATCGTTGGTGGCCAAAAAACACACTTATATATACGCATGCACTTTATGCGCAAAGGCGCGGGTGCCTCTAATAATGTGTGTGTGCACTCGATTGATGATCCCTAAAACTTAAACCCTAAAACCCTAAAACCCTAATCCATAATTATACCCTAAACATACACCCTAAACACCCTAAACACTAAACCCTAGACCCTAAAACCTAAACCCTAATTAAACACTACATATATATAGGCCAACGACACTTAATTGCGCATCAAGCAGGCGACCAAATAATTAGCGCTGATAAATTAATTAACTTGAATCTTGACAAGTTCTCTCGAATGAAAACACATTTGATTAAGTTGCCTCATAATATATATACAATTAGTGTGCATGTGCGCATGGCATACCATGGACATATCATTCGTGCATATATATATCTCAATATATATCTGAACATATTCTTGGGGATATATATATATTTCAATCTCTCTCGATCTATATATATCGTTGGTGGCCAAGAAACACACTTATTATATATATACGCATGCACTTTATGCGCAAAGGCGCGGGTGCCTCTAATAATGTGTCTGTGCACTAGCTCGATCGATGATCCCTAAACCTTAAACCCTAAAACCCTAATCCATGATCCCTAATTATACCTTAAACGTACACCCTAAACACCCTAAACACTAAACCCTAAACCCTAGACCCTAAACCCTAAACCCCAAACCCTAAACCCTAAACCCTAAACCCTAAACCCTAATTAATTAACCTTAACCCTAACCCTACCCCTAAAACCCTAGCTAGCTAATCATAAATCCTAAACCCTAATTAAACCCTACATATATATAGGCCAACGACACTAAATTGCGCATCAAGCAGGCGACCAACTAATTAGCATTTGCTAAATTAATTAACTTGAATCTTGACAAGTTCTCTCGAATGAAAACACATTTGATTAAGTTGCCTCATAATATATATACAATTAGTGTGCATGCGCGCATGGTATACCTTGCACATATCATTTGTGCATATATTTCAATATATATCTGAACATATTCTTGGGGATAAATATATATATTTCAATCTTTCTCTCTCGATCTATATATATATCGTTGGTGGCCAAAAAACACACTTATATATACGCATGCACTTTATGCGCAAAGGCGCGGGTGCCTCTAATAATGTGTGTGTGCACTCGATCGATGATCCCTAAACCTTAAACCCTAAAACCCTAATCCCTAATTATACCCTAAACGTACACCCTAAACACTCTAAACACTAAACCCTAAACCGTAGACCCTAAACCCTAAACACTACACCCTAAACCCTAAACCCTAACCCTAGACCCTAAACCCTAATTAAACACTAAACCCCAAACCCTAAACCCTAAACCCTAGACCCTAAACCCTAATTAATTAACCTTAACCCTAACCCTAACCCTAAAACCCTAGCTAGCTAATCCTAAACCCTAAACCCTAATTAAACCCTACATATATATATAGGCCAACGACACTAAATTGCGCATCAAGCAGGCGACCAACTAATTAGCGCTAATAAATTAATTAACTTTGTTGAATCTTGACAAGTTCTCTCGAATGAAAACACATTTGATTAAGTTGCCTCGTAATATATATACAATTAGTGTGCATGTGCGCATGGCATACCTTGCCCATATCATTCGTGCATATATTTCAATATATATCTGAACATATTCTTGGGGATAAATATATATATTTCAATCTTTCTCTCTCGATCTATATATATATCGTTGGTGGCCAAAAAACACACTTATATATACGCATGCACTTTATGCGCAAAGGCGCGGGTGCCTCTAATAATGTGTGTGTGCACTCGATTGATGATCCCTAAAACTTAAACCCTAAAACCCTAAAACCGTAATCCATAATTATACCCTAAACATACACCCTAAACACCCTAAACACTAAACCCTAGACCCTAAAACCTAAACCCTAATTAAACACTACATATATATAGGCCAACGACACTTAATTGCGCATCAAGCAGGCGACCAAATAATTAGCGCTGATAAATTAATTAACTTGAATCTTGACAAGTTCTCTCGAATGAAAACACATTTGATTAAGTTGCCTCATAATATATATACAATTAGTGTGCATGCGCGCATGGCATACCATGGACATATCATTCATGCATATATATATCTCAATATATATCTGAACATATTCTTGGGGATATATATATTTCAATCCCTCTCTCGATCTATATATATATCGTTGGTGGCCAAGAAACACACTTATTATATATATACGCATGCACTTTATGCGCAAAGGCGCGGGTGACTCTAATAATGTGTCTGTGCACTAGCTCGATCGATGATCCCTAAACCTTAAACCCTAAAACCCTAATCCATGATCCCTAATTATACCTTAAACGTACACCCTAAACACCCTAAACACTAAACCCTAAACCCTAGACCCTAAACCCTAAACCCCAAACCCCAAACCCCAAACCCTAAACCCTAAACCCTAAACCCTAATTAATTAACCTTAACCCTAACCCTACCCCTAAAACCCCAGCTAGCTAATCCTAATCCCTAATTATACCCTAAACGTACACCCTAAACACCCTAAACACTAAACCCTAAACCCTAGACCCTAAACCCTAGACCCTAAACCCTAAACACTACACCCTAAACCCTAAACCCTAACCCTAGACCCTAAACCCTAATTAAACACTAAACCCCAAACCCCAAACCCTAAACCCTAAACCCTAGACCCTAAACCCTAATTAATTAACCTTAACCCTAACCCTAACCCTAAAACCCTAGCTAGCTAATCCTATACCCTAAACCCTAATTAAACCCTACATATATATATATAGGCCAACGACACTAAATTGCGCATCAAGCAGGCGACCAACTAATTAGCGCTAATAAATTAATTAACTTTGTTGAATCTTGACAAGTTCTCTCGAATGAAAACACATTTGATTAAGTTGCCTCGTAATATATATACAATTAGTGTGCATGCGCGCATGGCATACCTTGCACATATCATTTGTGCATATATTTCAATATATATCTGAACATATTCTTGGGGATAAATATATATATTTCAATCTTTCTCTCTCGATCTATATATATATCGTTGGTGGCCAAAAAACACACTTATATATACGTATGCACTTTATGCGCAAAGGCGCGGGTGCCTCTAATAATGTGTGTGTGCACTCGATCGATGATCCCTAAACCTTAAACCCTAAAACCCTAATCCCTAATTATACCCTAAACGTACACCCTAAACACCCTAAACACTAAACCCTAAACCCTAGACCCTAAACCCTAAACACTACACCCTAAACCCTAAACCCTAACCCTAGACCCTAAACCCTAATTAAACACTAAACCCTAGACCCTAAACCCTAATTAATTAACCTTAACCCTAACCCTAACCCTAAAACCCTAGCTAGCTAATCCTAAACCCTAAACCCTAATTAAACCCTACATATAACGACACTAAATTGCGCATCAAGCAGGCGACCAACTAATTAGCGCTAATAAATTAATTAACTTTGTTGAATCTTGACAAGTTCTCTCGAATGAAAACACATTTGATTAAGTTGCCTCGTAATATATATACAATTAGTGTGCATGTGCGCATGGCATACCTTGCCCATATCATTCGTGCATATATTTCAATATATATCTGAACATATTCTTGGGGATAAATATATATATTTCAATCTTTCTCTCTCGATCTATATATATATCGTTGGTGGCCAAAAAACACACTTATATATACGCATGCACTTTATGCGCAAAGGCGCGGGTGCCTCTAATAATGTGTGTGTGCACTCGATCGATGATCCCTAAACCTTAAACCCTAAAACCCTAAAACCCTAATCCATAATTATACCCTAAACATACACCCTAAACACCCTAAACACTAAACCCTAGACCCTAAAACCTAAACCCTAATTAAACACTACATATATATAGGCCAACGACACTTAATTGCGCATCAAGCAGGCGACCAAATAATTAGTTTGATAAATTAATTAACTTGAATCTTGACAAGTTCTCTCGAATGAAAACACATTTGATTAAGTTGCCTCATAATATATATACAATTAGTGTGCATGCGCGCATGGCATACCATGGACATATCATTCATGCATATATATATCTCAATATATATCTGAACATATTCTTGGGGATATATATATTTCAATCTCTCTCTCGATCTATATATATCGTTGGTGGCCAAGAAACACACTTATTATATATATACGCATGCACTTTATGCGCAAAGGCGTGGGTTCCTCTAATAATGTGTCTGTGCACTAGCTCGATCGATGATCCCTAAACCTTAAACCCTAAAACCCTAATCCATGATCCCTAATTATACCTTAAACGTACACCCTAAACACCCTAAACACTAAACCCTAAACCCTAGACCCTAGACCCTAAACCCTAAACCCCAAACCCCAAACCCCAAACCCTAAACCCTAAACCCTAATTAATTAACCTTAACCCTAACCTACCCCTAAAACCCCCGCTAGCTAATCCTAATCCCTAATTATACCCTAAACGTACACCCTAAACACCCTAAACACTAAACCCTAAACCCTTGACCCTAAACCCTAGACCCTAAACCCTAAACACTACACCCTAAACCCTAACCCTAGACCCTAAACCCTAATTAAACACTAAACCCCAAACCCCAAACCCTAAACCCTAAACCCTAGACCCTAAACCCTAATTAATTAACCTTAACCCTAACCCTAACCCTAAAACCCTAGCTAGCTAATCCTAAACCCTAATTAAACCCTACATATATATATATAGGCCAACGACACTAAATTGCGCATCAAGCAGGCGACCAACTAATTAGCGCTAATAAATTAATTAACTTTGTTGAATCTTGACAAGTTCTCTCGAATGAAAACACATTTGATTAAGTTGCCTCGTAATATATATACAATTAGTGTGCATGCGCGCATGGCATACCTTGCACATATCATTTGTGCATATATTTCAATATATATCTGAACATATTCTTGGGGATAAATATATATATTTCAATCTTTCTCTCTCGATCTATATATATATCGTTGGTGGCCAAAAAACACACTTATATATACGCATGCACTTTATGCGCAAAGGCGCGGGTGCCTCTAATAATGTGTGTGTGCACTCGATCGATGATCCCTAAACCTTAAACCCTAAAACCCTAATCCCTAATTATACCCTAAACGTACACCCTAAACACCCTAAACACTAAACCCTAAACCCTAGACCCTAAACCCTAAACACTACACCCTAAACCCTAAACCCTAACCCTAGACCCTAAACCCTAATTAAACACTAAACCCCAAACCCTAAACCCTTAACCCTAGACCCTAAACCCTAATTAATTAACCTTAACCCTAACCCTAACCCTAAAACCCTAGCTAGCTAATCCTAAACCCTAAACCCTAATTAAACCCTACATATATATAGGTCAACGACACTAAATTGCGCATCAAGCAGGCGAGCAACTAATTAGCGCTAATAAATTAATTAACTTTGTTGAATCTTGACAAGTTCTCTCAAATGAAAACTCATTTGATTAAGTTGCCTCGTAATATATATACAATTAGTGTGCATGCGCGCATGGCATACCTTGCACATATCATTCGTGCATATATTTCAATATATATATCTGAACATATTCTTGGGGATAAATATATATATTTCAATCTTTCTCTCTCGATCTATATATATATCGTTGGTGGCCAAAAACACACTTATATATACGCATGCACTTTATGCGCAAAGGCGCAGGTGCCTCTAATAATGTGTGTGTGCACTCGATCGATGATCACTAAACCTTAAACCCTAAAACCCTAATCCCTAATTATACCCTAAACGTACACCCTAAACACCCTAAACACTAAACCCTAAACCCTAAACCTTAGACCCTAAACCCTAAACACTACACCCTAAACTCTAAACCCTAACCCTAGACCCTAAACCCTAATTAAACACTAAACCCCAAACCCTAAACCCTAAACCCTAGACCCTAAACCCTAATTAATTAACCTTAACCCTAGACCCTAAACCCTAAACACTACACCCTAAACCCTAAACCCTAACCCTATACCCTAAACCCTAATGAAACACTAAACCCCAAACCCCAAACCCTAAACCCTAAACCCTAGACCCTAAACCCTAATTAATTAACCTTAACCCTAACCCTAACCCTAAAATCCTAGCTAGCTAATCCTAAACCCTAAACCCTAATTAAACCCTATATATATATATAGGCCAACGACACTAAATTGCGCATCAAGCAGGCGACCAACAAATTAGCGCTAATAAATTAATTAACTTTGTTGAATCTTGACAAGTTCTCTCGAATGAAAACACATTTGATTAAGTTGCCTCGTAATATATATACAATTAGTGTGCATGTGCGCATGGCATACCTTGCCCATATCATTCGTGCATATATTTCAATATATATCTGAACATATTCTTGGGGATAAATATATATATTTCAATCTTTCTCTCTCGATCTATATATATATCGTTGGTGGCCAAAAAACACACTTATATATACGCATGCACTTTATGCGCAAAGGCGCGGGTGCCTCTAATAATGTGTGTGTGCACTCGATCGATGATCCCTAAACCTTAAACCCTAAAACCCTAATCCCTAATTATACCCTAAACATACACCCTAAACACTAAACCCTAGACCCTAAAACCTAAACCCTAATTAGACACTACATATATATAGGCCAACGACACTTAATTGCGCATCAAGCAGGCTAATTAGCGCTGATAAATTAATTAACTTGAATCTTGACAAGTTCTCTCGAATGAAAACACATTTGATTAAGTTGCCTCATAATATATATACAATTAGTGTGCATGCGCGCATGGCATACCATGGACATATCATTCATGCATATATATCTCAATATATATCTGAACATATTCTTGGGGATATATATATATATTTCAATCTCTCTCTCGATCTATATATATATCGTTGGTGGCCAAGAAACACACTTATTATATATATACGCATGCACTTTATGCGCAAAGGCGCGGGTGACTCTAATAATGTGTCTGTGCACTAGCTCGATCGATGATCCCTAAACCTTAAACCCTAAAACCCTAATCCATGATCCCTAATTATACCTTAAACGTACACCCTAAACACCCTAAACACTAAACCCTAAACCCTAGACCCTAAACCCTAAACCCCAAACCCCAAACCCCAAACCCTAAACCCTAATTAATTAACCTTAACCCTAACCCTACCCCTAAAACCCTAGCTAGCTAATCCTAAATCCTAAACCCTAATTAAACCCTACATATATATATATAGGCCAACGACACTAAATTGCGCATCAAGCAGGCGACCAACTAATTAGCGCTGCTAAATTAATTAACTTGAATCTTGACAAGTTCTCTCGAATGAAAACACATTTGATTAAGTTGCCTCGTAATATATATACAATTAGTGTGCATGCGCGCATGGCATACCTTGCACATATCATTTGTGCATATATTTCAATATATATCTGAACATATTCTTGGGGATAAATATATATATTTCAATCTTTCTCTCTCGATCTATATATATATCGTTGGTGGCCAAAAAACACACTTATATATACGCATGCACTTTATGCGCAAAGGCGCGGGTGCCTCTAATAATGTGTGTGTGCACTCGATCGATGATCCCTAAACCTTAAACCCTAAAACCCTAATCCCTAATTATACCCTAAACGTACACCCTAAACACCCTAAACACTAAACCCTAAACCCTAGACCCTAAACCCTAAACACTACACCCTAAACCCTAAACCCTAACCCTAGACCCTAAACCCTAATTAAACACTAAACCCCAAACCCTAAACCCTTAACCCTAGACCCTAAACCCTAATTAATTAACCTTAACCCTAACCCTAACCCTAAAACCCTAGCTAGCTAATCCTAAACCCTAAACCCTAATTAAACCCTACATATATATATAGGTCAACGACACTAAATTGCGCATCAAGCAGGCGACCAACTAATTAGCGCTAATAAATTAATTAACTTTGTTGAATCTTGACAAGTTCTCTCAAATGAAAACACATTTGATTAAGTTGCCTCGTAATATATATACAATTAGTGTGCATGCGCGCATGGCATACCTTGCACATATCATTCGTGCATATATTTCAATATATATATCTGAACATATTCTTGGGGATAAATATATATATTTCAATCTTTCTCTCTCGATCTATATATATATCGTTGGTGGCCAAAAACACACTTATATATACGCATGCACTTTATGCGCAAAGGCGCAGGTGCCTCTAATAATGTGTGTGTGCACTCGATCGATGATCCCTAAACCTTAAACCCTAAAACCCTAATCCCTAATTATACCCTAAATGTACACCCTAAACACCCTAAACACTAAACCGTAAACCCTAAACCTTAGACCCTAAACCCTAAACACTACACCCTAAACTCTAAACCCTAACCCTAGACCCTAAACCCTAATTAAACACTAAACCCCAAACCCTAAACCCTAAACCCTAGACCCTAAACCCTAATTAATTAACCTTAACCCTAGACCCTAAACCCTAAACACTACACCCTAAACCCTAAACCCTAACCCTATACCCTAAACCCTAATGAAACACTAAACCCCAAACCCCAAACCCTAAACCCTAAACCCTAGACCCTAAACCCTAATTAATTAACCTTAACCCTAACCCTAACCCTAAAATCCTAGCTAGCTAATCCTAAACCCTAAACCCTAATTAAACCCTATATATATATATATAGGCCAACGACACTAAATTGCGCATCAAGCAGGCGACCAACTAATTAGCGCTAATAAATTAATTAACTTTGTTGAATCTTGACAAGTTCTCTCGAATGAAAACACATTTGATTAAGTTGCCTCGTAATATATATACAATTAGTGTGCATGTGCGCATGGCATACCTTGCCCATATCATTCGTGCATATATTTCAATATATATCTGAACATATTCTTGGGGATAAATATATATATTTCAATCTTTCTCTCTCGATCTATATATATATCGTTGGTGGCCAAAAAACACACTTATATATACGCATGCACTTTATGCGCAAAGGCGCGGGTGCCTCTAATAATGTGTGTGTGCACTCGATCGATGATCCCTAAACCTTAAACCCTAAAACCCTAATCCCTAATTATACCCTAAACATACACCCTAAACACTAAACCCTAGACCCTAAAACCTAAACCCTAATTAAACACTACATATATATAGGCCAACGACACTTAATTGCGCATCAAGCAGGCTAATTAGCGCTGATAAATTAATTAACTTGAATCTTGACAAGTTCTCTCGAATGAAAACACATTTGATTAAGTTGCCTCATAATATATATACAATTAGTGTGCATGCGCGCATGGCATACCATGGACATATCATTCATGCATATATATCTCAATATATATCTGAACATATTCTTGGGGATATATATATATATATTTCAATCTCTCTCTCGATCTATATATATATCGTTGGTGGCCAAGAAACACACTTATTATATATATACGCATGCACTTTATGCGCAAAGGCGCGGGTGACTCTAATAATGTGTCTGTGCACTAGCTCGATCGATGATCGCTAAACCTTAAACCCTAAAACCCTAATCCATGATCCCTAATTATACCTTAAACGTACACCCTAAACACCCTAAACACTAAACCCTAAACCCTAGACCCTAAACCCTAAACCCCAAACCCCAAACCCCAAACCCTAAACCCTAATTAATTAACCTTAACCCTAACCCTACCCCTAAAACCCTAGCTAGCTAATCCTAAATCCTAAACCCTAATTAAACCCTACATATATATATATAGGCCAACGACACTAAATTGCGCATCAAGCAGGCGACCAACTAATTAGCGCTGCTAAATTAATTAACTTGAATCTTGACAAGTTCTCTCGAATGAAAACACATTTGATTAAGTTGCCTCGTAATATATATACAATTAGTGTGCATGCGCGCATGGCATACCTTGCACATATCATTTGTGCATATATTTCAATATATATCTGAACATATTCTTGGGGATAAATATATATATTTCAATCTTTCTCTCTCGATCTATATATATATCGTTGGTGGCCAAAAAACACACTTATATATACGCATGCACTTTATGCGCAAAGGCGCGGGTGCCTCTAATAATGTGTGTGTGCACTCGATCGATGATCCCTAAACCTTAAACCCTAAAACCCTAATCCCTAATTATACCCTAAACGTACACCCTAAACACCCTAAACACTAAACCCTAAACCCTAGACCCTAAACCCTAAACACTACACCCTAAACCCTAAACCCTAACCCTAGACCCTAAACCCTAATTAAACACTAAACCCTAAACCCTAAACCCTTAACCCTAGACCCTAAACCCTAATTAATTAACCTTAACCCTAACCCTAACCCTAAAACCCTAGCTAGCTAATCCTAAACCCTAAACCCTAATTAAACCCTACATATATATATAGGTCAACGACACTAAATTGCGCATCAAGCAGGCGACCAACTAATTAGCGCTAATAAATTAATTAACTTTGTTGAATCTTGACAAGTTCTCTCAAATGAAAACACATTTGATTAAGTTGCCTCGTAATATATATACAATTAGTGTGCATGCGCGCATGGCATACCTTGCACATATCATTCGTGCATATATTTCAATATATATATCTGAACATATTCTTGGGGATAAATATATATATTTCAATCTTTCTCTCTCGATCTATATATATATTGTTGGTGGCCAAAAACACACTTATATATACGCATGCACTTTATGCGCAAAGGCGCAGGTGCCTCTAATAATGTGTGTGTGCACTCGATCGATGATCCCTAAACCTTAAACCCTAAAACCCTAATCCCTAATTATACCCTAAACGTACACCCTAAACACCCTAAACACTAAACCGTAAACCCTAAACCTTAGACCCTAAACCCTAAACACTACACCCTAAACTCTAAACCCTAACCCTAGACCCTAAACCCTAATTAAACACTAAACCCCAAACCCTAAACCCTAAACCCTAGACCCTAAACCCTAATTAATTAACCTTAACCCTAGACCCTAAACCCTAAACACTACACCCTAAACCCTAAACCCTAACCCTATACCCTAAACCCTAATGAAACACTAAACCCCAAACCCCAAACCCTAAACCCTAAACCCTAGACCCTAAACCCTAATTAATTAACCTTAACCCTAACCCTAACCCTAAAATCCTAGCTAGCTAATCCTAAACCCTAAACCCTAATTAAACCCTATATATATATATATAGGCCAACGACACTAAATTGCGCATCAAGCAGGCGACCAACTAATTAGCGCTAATAAATTAATTAACTTTGTTGAATCTTGACAAGTTCTCTCGAATGAAAACACATTTGATTAAGTTGCCTCGTAATATATACTAGCAAATGCAGGCACGGCGGCACGCCGTGCCCTCAAAGTAACCTCTGAGTTGATGAATAAAAGAACTGTCTCCATTTAATATTATGCCAATCTCCATTTAATATTATGCCAACGTAGAGGTTGATATATTCTTTTTCAAATGTGAATCTATTGTTGTTTGCACAACGCTCCAGTGAGAAAATATCACCCCTGATAGAGATTCAGACTGCATTACAAAGATCATTGGGAGGTTGACACTACCTGACTACATAACTAACATAGTTTAAGACATACATGAGTCAAGCTAAACTTAAACAACATGGCAGATCGCTATGCCTAGGCACGTGCTCGGATTATTCCTCCTTGCGCGATCGCTAGCATTGACTTCATGGCTGAGGAATGGCGCTGTTGTCATCTTCCAACCAGGGGTTGGCTGTTTCTTCTCCTGCTAATTAAAGGCTCCGGTTCTTTGTCGCTGGTGTCATTTAGGTCCAAGAAGCCGAGCTCCTTGAGCAGTCAACCTCCTCCTTGTCACGCATAATCTCCTCTATAACTTGATTGAATATTCAGTTGCATGCCTGATGTGCATCTCCTAATCTTCCTTGGTATTAGGCCTCAATGCCTCTAGTTCAGCGGGAACATGTTGGGTGCCTCCCCTCTTTTTATCCATAAGCAGCATAATTTATGAACGAAAAATCGTAAATACAGTGGCAGACCATGTAGATCCTACATACTTTTAAAGATGTGACTCGAGTTTTTTCTGTATTCTAGTTTGTAGACTGCAGATGAACAAATTCATCTCAGAAAATTTATGTATCCAAAGAGAGATGAATTTGCCCCAATCTTGTGGCATGCACATAGAATTTTCTGAAATTTGGAGAGCATAGTGTGCTCTCATGCATGATTCAAATATAGAAAATTTGTAACTGTAAAGGCACAATGGACAGATATGAGATATCTAACAGGGGACCCTAACTAATTTATTTTTCTATATATTACAGACACCATACCAACAAGGCAGAATTATACGGTGCCATATGAGAGTAAGCACCACTGAATTAGCAAAATTTAACCTTCATTATGCTATAAGAAAAGCTCATCATCGTTGCTTAGTATCGAATTTGTACAAATTAGCAAGCTTTCCAACTCAAAAACAAACATAGCATTCTGAATGAGGATTTAAGCACATAAAACCATTTACTTAGCTTAGGCTGAAGTGTGAAGAGCGGCCAAACCCGGCAGTGATGCACAGTTGGTACATGACGTTAAGTTTTATGTGAGCTAGCAACAATGAACACAGATCTCTTACTGATATTCGTGTCGGGTTATTTCAGTATAGAGCAATCTCTATCTAGTTGAATGCAAAGTGATGTGTGCGATCAAACTTCATGATATCTGAAGATTGACTTCTAAAGTAAACTATACCACCTCCATAATGACAAATAGACACCATGATGTATTTATCAGAAGGTAGCTCACCTCACAGGCTTTCGTGTGCAAGGAAATAATGAACCTCCAAATCTAGGAAGATAAGAAAACAAAGGATAGCCAAATCGAAGAATCTTTAACATGAGTAAAAAAAGGAGGCATGCCTTCCTTACCTTAATGGACACCAATAATCCAGAAACACCTTCCTTCCTAGCATCAAGAAAATATAACTTTGTTATCCTATGCACTACCGTGGCCTCCCAAGCCGTGTATCTCTTGCCTAAGTATGTGTCGAAAAATCATTTCATCAGGCACACAACATGCAAAAACCATCAGAGATGCATGTGCCTTGGTGTATAAAAATACAAATATGGATGTACCTCGTATCCGAATTCCTATATGAAAATAACTGAACTGTAGAAGTTTATTTTGTGGCCATGCACGAATGGCCTATCATTCGAGACCATGTTTCTACCTGTTGCACACATATGGATGCAATAGTGTGAGAAATTGACATCTCTGGAAGATGACATAAGAAACAAAAATTCGTGTAAGATAAAATAACACATAGTTGTGTAAACCCATATTTGTAGTGTGATCTCTAGAAGTAAGATGAGATACTTAACTTGACAAATAAATAAAAATGGCAAAGTGCCTCAGCTGAGCAAGACAACGGTTTAATGTGTGTATGTTTTAGCATGCGAAGCTGTAAACCTGTGGGTTTATTACTAAAAACTCTCAGAGAGCAGTGGAAAATAAATAACAATAAATTTCTACCAGTCTTATTTTAGCAACTAACTTATCAGGAGCAACATATGCACTATGAGCTATAGTTTCTAATACAGCGTTAAGAAAGAAAATATTGAAATAATGGGCAACTTATTTGTTACCAGTATAGGTGTAATATTGGCGAAATAATTCTCATATTTAAAACTTATAGCTTACAAATTATTGTTTTGAGAAGGATTATACCAAACCAAAAAAAAGTTGGTTACTAAGTAAATTTATCGAAATGTGGAGCACTAACATAAGATACAAAGTGCAATCAACAAAACTAACAACATATTAAATATGATTAAGAAACTTGAACACTGATAATCAATTGCATTTGATAAGAGAAAACTGGACCATAGCACACACACATCTAGGTTCAAAAACAGATATTCTATGAAGAGCATATAGTGAGCACATAGTATGCTTGCTGGATTTCAAGAGACTACAGTTGGTCAATTCTTCAACACGTGGTAATTCTTCAGCACATCTCTGAATTGTTTTACCCGGACGGCCAGTATGTTGGCTTCCATTACTGTTGCCTGCGGCAGGAGCAGACACCTTCATGTGAGAAGTAGTCCTATTTGTCATGTGACAGATGATGCTGTGCGAGTAGTAAGAAACACTGAGGTTTCTACAGCCATTGTATCTGATGTAACAAACTGCTTTGTTGTTTTAAGAGGAAAGGTAGTTAGCTCGATAGAAATGCTTAGGAAAGTAATTCCGACTGGGCACAATCTACTCCTGGATGGAGGTGAAAATATACCAATCATGTGTGCTAATAGTTGCTGTTTGCTTTAATCCTAGTAGAATATTTTTCCTCCCAATTGACACAACGGCAATTGTGATAAATATATGAAAAGGTGATTAAACCTATCTCATGTTAATAATAGACAGAAGTTTGTGCATGATGTCAACACAAAATCATTTGAAAAGTAATTCATGCACAACAGAGGATCTGACACCCAATTATGCGAAACACTCATAATAACCACCAATATAACACAGTTCTATATTCATATCTGTAAGTAATAAATAAAAGGTATGAGTTTGATTATTCATAAATCCAGTGTATTTCGTGTCCATATTCATTCAGCTACATCTACTAAAGTGAATCTAGTTGTTGATTATGGCTGGTCACTCCATGTCTGTTCTAGACCACAAGTTGGCTCAGCCATCTCATTATTTTAATGATATCGACAATGATGAATGAGCACCGTAAGGTTGGCAGAAGCTGCTGCTAGTAAGAGCTAGAAGGTCAGTCGGTGTGAAAATTTAGTTGAAAATATCTAGTCAATTTATTCTCATCTATGAATTTCATAGTAAAATTAGGTACGGGGAGTTTGTCAGCATGACTGCAGGCCATTGAGCTAATATGAAGGAAATCTAGTACACATAAATTTGTGTGAGCATTAGCTGGAAAGCAGAAGATTACAGAGCAATACCTCATGGTCAACAGCAATGAAACCTAGCTCATGCAGATTTCCCGAATCTTGCTTCCTGCATTCCCAAATCCTGGAGACGCGTAGAACAACCTTGCTGAATCCGTATGGCGACAGGGCCTTTGAAGGCAAGAGCTGCATCTCTGGCACCCTTGATCAGCGATTGAGTGTGAATGCTTAGGTCGATGCTGTGAATAAGATTGCATCCCGTGTGCACGGGTTGCAACGCATCTCCGCAGGATCCAACCCCAGCCCCGTTCCGAGGTCGGAGGAGACGCCGTTCAGGCGCAGCACTACCTGCCGCTGTCGGCCCCCCACCCAAGCGGACGGACGCGTTTTCTCTCCATGCCGTCGTCGAAGGCCCGGAGCGCCTCCGGGTTGTTGGGACCGCACGACAGGTACAGGGCATGGCCGCCGTGGACGCGGAGCAGGACGGCGATATGAAGTAAGTGGAGCAGGGCGCAGCGGCCCCCATCTCCCGCGAGCGGCGGCGGTCCCCCTTCTCTGCAAAAACGTAAGAATCAGTTTGTATTCACAACATACAGAAAACCAGTACCCCCATTCTTCACTCAAAGCTTCCAGAAAATACAATCAGATATAGAAGATTTTTTCATCCAACAGAAAAGAAAATAAAAACATACCGGCAATACAATCAATTGAATGCTTGCCCAGGAGAATTTCTGTCCTTCCAGCGTACATATATGTGTAGTACATATTCTACACAATATTTTGAAAGGTACATAGTAGTATTGCATAAGAAAGTATGCACATCAGGAAAAAAAGAGGCAAAAGGAGAAAAGGAGAACTATCCAAGCACCACTCCAAAGCTCCGTTCAACTGACTCTAAATCCTAATATTATCATCACATACAAATCAAGTAGAAATCACAGAGAGAAACGGTGTATCATTACATTGCAGGTCAGCATCTTGATTGGGAACTCCTCCTGAGGCAAGGGCGGGGCGATCTGGAAGCCTTACTGGCCCGTGATGTGACCATGTCCACCTGCACCTCGTCTTAAGATAGAGAGGATTGGAGCAGCCGGACATCCTCACCCTGTAGAGGCTCTCAATCAATCGTGAAGGTGCTAGATCAGAGCCGTCCCTCGCCATGACCGTGAGCATCTCCTCCTGGAAAGAGAGAGAAAGAAGATAGAGGGGAAGATGGATCTAGCGCAAAAAGTAAACTAACAAAATGATCCAGTTTTGGCGATTTAGGAATTGAACGGAAGTAGGATTCCACATCAAACATCGGAGCGACAAGGAGGTAGGATCGGGGCGCAAGGGCCCGGCTGGAAAGCGCCAATCTAATCGCCAAAATTTTGCCGCAGATGCAAAAAAATAAGGACGTAGGAGATGGCCAGAGAGAACTAACCTGCCCATTGATTTGGTGGTGTCTGCCGCTTCAGGTCGCTCTCCTCCGAATCCTCAATCCTTGATACATCGCATCCACTTCAGCGGCCGATGAGAGCGTGCTTCACTTACCTACCGCGCCATCTCATCTCCAAGTCTAGTCTCTCCACCTGCTCCTGCAGTGCGTCGTGGGTCGCGGGGGAGCCAAAATCTGCCGACAGAGCACGGAGGAAAAGGAGACCGGCGACCACGAGGAGGAGTTAGGGGCAGGGGAGAAGCTCAGATAGGGAAGGGGAGGCCGGTGGGCGCCGCCCTAGAAGAAGGACGCGGGCGGCAGGCATGCGGCAATAACAAGGAGGAGAGCGGAGAGGGAAAAAGAAGATGTCGGGACAAAACGACCGCTCAAATCGTTTGTAGTGCGGGAATTTATGCACCGCTTTGACCAACTGTTTAAAAGAAATTGCTACATCCACCTAGGTAGTAACGAAGCCCACCACGGAACGAAATCTTAAAAGGAGTACGGTAGTTCCAAAGCAGCACCGGAAATGTACACAGAAAAATCACTCCAGAAATGAACCATAAGTTAGGGGTACGTGTCAAGCATACAACTAATCCGAAAATAATCCAAAATTAGGAGAAAAAAGATGTTTGTTACCCTTTAGTATAGTAGTTATACAATTAGTGTGCATGTGCGCATGGCATACCTTGCCCATATCATTCGTGCATATATTTCAATATATATCTGAACATATTCTTGGGGATAAATATATATATTTCAATCTTTCTCTCTCGATCTATATATATATCGTTGGTGGCCAAAAAACACACTTATATATACGCATGCACTTTATGCGCAAAGGCGCGGGTGCCTCTAATAATGTGTGTGTGCACTCGATCGATGATCCCTAAACCTTAAACCCTAAAACCCTAATCCCTAATTATACCCTAAACATACACCCTAAACACTAAACCCTAGACCCTAAAACCTAAACCCTAATTAAACACTACATATATATAGGCCAACGACACTTAATTGCGCATCAAGCAGGCTAATTAGCGCTGATAAATTAATTAACTTGAATCTTGACAAGTTCTCTCGAATGAAAACACATTTGATTAAGTTGCCTCATAATATATATACAATTAGTGTGCATGCGCGCATGGCATACCATGGACATATCATTCATGCATATATATCTCAATATATATCTGAACATATTCTTGGGGATATATATATATATTTCAATCTCTCTCTCGATCTATATATATATCGTTGGTGGCCAAGAAACACACTTATTATATATATACGCATGCACTTTATGCGCAAAGGCGCGGGTGACTCTAATAATGTGTCTGTGCACTAGCTCGATCGATGATCCCTAAACCTTAAACCCTAAAACCCTAATCCATGATCCCTAATTATACCTTAAACGTACACCCTAAACACCCTAAACACTAAACCCTAAACCCTAAACCCTAAACCCCAAACCCTAAACCCCAAACCCTAAACCCTAATTAATTAACCTTAACCCTAATCCTACCCCTAAAACCCTAGCTAGCTAATCCTAAATCCTAAACCCTAATTAAACCCTACATATATATATATAGGCCAACGACACTAAATTGCGCATCAAGCAGGCGACCAACTAATTAGCGCTGCTAAATTAATTAACTTGAATCTTGACAAGTTCTCTCGAATGAAAACACATTTGATTAAGTTGCCTCATAATATATATACAATTAGTGTGCATGCGCGCATGGCATACCTTGCACATATCATTTGTTCATATTTTTCAATATATATCTGAACATATTCTTGGGGATAAATATATATATTTCAATCTTTCTCTCTCGATCTATATATATATATCGTTGGTGGCCAAAAAACACACTTATATATACGCATGCACTTTATGCGCAAAGGCGCGAGTGCCTCTAATAATGTGTGTGTGCACTCGATCGATGATCCCTAAACCTTAAACCCTAAAACCCTAATCCCTAATTATACCCTAAACGTACACCCTAAACACTAAACCCTAAACCCTAGACCCTAAACCCTAAACACTACACCCTAAACCCTAAACCCTAACCCTATACCCTAAACCCTAATGAAACACTAAACCCCAAACCCCAAACCCTAAACCCTAAACCCTAGACCCTAAACCCTAATTGATTAATTAACCTTAACCTTAACCCTAACCCTAAAACCCTAGCTAGCTAATCCTAAACCCTAAACCCTAATTAAACCCTACATATATATAGGCCAACGACACTTAATTGCGCATCAAGCAAGCGACCAACTAATTAGCGCTGATAAATTAATTAACTTGAATCTTGATAAGTTCTCTCGAATGAAAACACATTTGATTAAGTTGACTCATAATATATATATAATTAGTGTGCATGAGCGCATGGCATACCTTGCACATATCATTCGTGCATATATTTCAATATATATCTGAACATATTCATGGGGATAAATATATATAGTTCAATCTCTTTCTCTCTCGATCTATATATATATCATTGGTGGCCAAAAAACACACTTATATATACGCACGCACTTTATGCGCAAAGGCGCGGGTGCCTCTCTAATAATGTATGTGTGCACTCGATCGATGATCCCTAAATCTTAAACCCTAAAACCCTAATCCCTAATCCCTAATTATACCCTAAACATACACCCCCTAAACACCCTAAACACTAAACCCTAAACCCTAAAGCCCTAAACCCTAAACCCTAAACACTAAACCCTAAACCCTAAACCCTAACCCTAACCCTAACCCCTAGCTAACCCTAAACCCTAAACCCTACATATATAGGCCAACGACACTTAATTGCGCATCAAGCAGGCGACCAACTAATTAGCGCTGATAAATTAATTAACTTGATTCATGCATATATTTCAATATATTTTTGAACATATTCTTGGGGATATATATATATATTTAAATCTCTCTGTTATCTCGATCTATATATCGTTGGTGGCCAAGAAACACACTTATATATATACGCATGCACTTTATGCGCAAAGGCGCGGGTGCCTCTAATAATGTGTGTGTGCACTCGATCGTTGATCCCTAAACCTTAAACCCTAAAACCCTAATCCCTAATTATACCCTAAACGTACACCCTAAACACCCTAAACACTAGACCCTAAACCCTAGACCATAAACCCTAAATGTACACCCTAAACACCCTAAACACTAAACCCTAAACCCTAGACCGTAAACCCTAACCCTAAAACCCTAGCTAGCTAACCCTAAACCCTAAACCCTAATTAAACCCTACATATATATATATAGGCCAACGACACTTAATTGCTCATCAAGTAGGCGACCAATTAACTAATTAGCGCTGATAAATTAATTAACTTGATTTTTGACAAGTTCTCGATCTCCAAAGAAAACACATTTGATTAAGTTGTCTCATAATATATATAATTAGTGTGCACGTGCGCATGGCATACCTTGCATATCATTCGTGCATATATTTCAATACATGTTTGAAGATATTCTTGGGGATATATATATTTCAATCTCTCTCTCTCGATCTATATATCGTTTGTGGCCAAGAAACACACTTATATATATACACATGTACTTTAATTTATTTGCCTCACAATATATATAATAAATATGCATGCATGGCCTAACCATGTATGCTTATATATGTGTTTAATTTGGAGATTTCAATCGCTCTCTCGCCGCTCTCTCGTTGGTGGCCAACAACACACACATGCACTTTGTGCGCAAAGGCATGTGCCTCTAATAATGTGTGCGCAGTCGATCGGTCTAGTTTTGATTAATCATAGCACACAAATATAGAAGTTTTATTTGAATCCACACAACCCTAATCTAAAACACATAGCCCCTAACATGGCCTAATTAACTGGCCCCTTCTCTCTAGCTAATTAGTGGAAATTGCACAAAATCGAAAGGGGTCCCTCACTAATTATACATATATATCTAGATTGTGATAAACTTTTGCCCCATATTTGGTGGATGGGTGCATCTTGGCATGTAAAATAATTAATGTTTGCAAATGGCGTTGTCAAAATTTATGTACAAATGATTTCTTTCCATCCAAAGTGCATAAAATGGGAGTTTTAATGAAGAAGGTACAAATAAAACAGCTCAACATGCCTCCACACCCCGATTTTCACAGGAAGTAGAGCATATTTAAAGGATAATTCCAGAGTTTTACTATTTTTCAAGCAACTTTGCTAATTTCCACCCACTCACATGACTTTATGTCGATTTAACGAAAATAGGGCGAATTTAAACTACATGGGCGGGATAGTTTGAATTGTGCGCGCGGCAAAGGGAACCGCCTATTCCTCAACCTTGTGCATGGCAAATTACACACGCAACTCCATTAAACACCACCTACCGGGCGGCCCGGCGGCATGACTGTGAGAACCGGAACTTAACATTCCGACCCCCCTGTGTTACTCGTTAATCCAGGATTAACTTGACGACACATCGAAATAAATATCATTGCAGAACGTGCAAAAAGTAATTATTACAAAGTTTGAGCCACAAAGTGAAATGTCTTGTGACATTTATTACAACCAGAAAGCATAGCGGATAATAAAATGCGCAGTAACTCCATCTCAGCCACAGGCAGTCGATGTAGTCCACGAGGCCTCACTCCTCAGCATCGTCATAGTCGCCATAGTCTTCACCATCTTCATAGTACTCTGAATATGAACAAAAGTTTTGCCATGAGTACATTTCGTACTCAACATGCCCCCTCGTGCAAACCTACTAAATCTACATGAGGCTTCAAAGAAAGGCTATATGGTTCTTTTGCAGAAAAGCCAATTTTATTTGCAATAATACACTAGATTTGATAAAAGCAGTTTTAGACGAAAACATGTTTTATATTCAGTGTAATATTTCTCATCAATGTGACTGTCCACGACAACTCACATATATCATAGGATTCAGATTCCAAGGGAAGGATGGAGGCAAAGAGGGAAATAGCAAAACAGGTTCCTGTATGTCAAGAAGGATTCATGTGTCGTCCATGACCGTGGACACGGCTATTCGAATAGGTTTAACTCTGCAGAGGTGGTACACTTTCACCACATGTCACAATCTCGCCTTGTTGCAACCAGCCGTCGCTAGCATAGCACTAGGGAGTTTGTGACGAGGTCTTTTAGCTAAATCCCCCAAAGATGTGACATGCCCACCGAGTATGGCGCACGGAACTGAGAGTACGTCCCCAAACCGGTCCCCCCATCTGTGCCGAAGGTTCCCCCGTAGGCAGACACCTCATCAGCGGTACGGCGACATCGACACCTAAGGCTGACTAACATACTCAACCAAGCCAGTGCCCATATAGCATGTGGTTGTACGGTTGTCACAATCTTCAAATCCAAGACTTGTTAGGATCCTTATGCGGCACGGACGAAGGATTGCCCCCTCCAACAAATGAAGGGCAGCCAATCGCTCCTTCAACAACTGATCCAGCTATCGCCCGCGCCATGTTTAGATGGTAAGTTTCACCCAGAGTAGCATAGAGTAGAGGAAACAACAATGGCTAACTAGCCCAGCTCAACGAGCTCAACAGCTTTCAAAGGGGTATTTGACCCGTAGGTCGATCAATTCCTCCGGAGAGACAACATGAAGTTTCCTATAGATTATTTAGCATGGCTAAGCATTCTACTCTATCAGGATTATATATAAGCACTACTCAGGGTATCAAGTAAAAGGCGACAAGCAGATCAAGTTGGTGTGTCAATCGACACGCTACCTACTGGAATAAAATAGCATATATTTGTAAAACATAAAATAACATGCAAGTTGTAAAACTGGGAGAAATATGATGAGAGGGCATGCCTTCGTTGTAGAGACCCTCCTGTTCACCTTCCTGCTCGTGATCGTTCCACTCTCCACTCCCTAATCGTCGTACCGCAACAATAGCAATCCAAATAAATACAAGCAACACAACGAAAGAAGATTCAAATGAAAAGTGGCAAATAAGATCCAAATAAGAAAGGGTGTGATGATCGGTAAAAACTAAGAATACGGAAAGGGAAACCGAGATGGCTTGTGTGGGATTTGGGTACAAAGGCATACGCATGGTGATCGCTCAATTTTGAATAACAAATATTTTAGAAATGTGGCACAATTCAAATATGCAATGCAGTCACAAACTACGCCCTAGCTATACTTGTATGCATACAAGTGAATTATGTAACAAGGCTCACGTTCATGGAAAGCATAACTAGCATGCAATAACACAATACTATATATGCTCCTTCTAACATAAAGCATAATAAGCAAGGGCAAAATACGGTGACTACATGCACTACCTAAACTAGTCGACTAACAGCAAACAACTACTAAAACACTAAACATTAAGCAAGATCGGAAGTAACAGCACAATACGTAACATCTAGCTCTTTACTGAAAGCGAGCCACCTGATATGATCTCTACTCACAATGACCGAACTAGGTAACACTAGAACGTATACACGAAGAAAATAATGAACTCCCGCAATCACTATGTAACTAATCATGTATATATATAAGTGCAAGACAAAACGGAGACCACATCGTCTAAGTATACTGAACAACCTATAACTAGACCTGTGCAATCGACTTGCAGCAGCTACTACATGATTAAGAATGCAAACTAGCAATGGCATTCAGTTATAAAGATGCAACGTATTCAATCTAGATCAACATGAAAATCTGGATGAATAGACTAGCAGTATATATTCACGTAAGGCAGTAATTAACACTAGCAACTATCAAGCAACTGGTCATGGTGAATGAGTGCAGATCAATACAGTGTACGCCTCATCTAATGTACTGAATCAGCCGTACTAAGCTACGTGAAACCAGTTGCTACATCTATTATCAAACTAGGCAAACAGGGATGCATGACTAGCTAGCAGTACATGCAAGTTCCCACGTTATAATGCAACGAGCTCATCTTAGTTACAGAAACTAGATTGCTACACGATGAATTTAACCACTACTATCCGCACCAATGGCTTCCTGAGATCAGCTGGTACAATGCGTGTGTTGAAAACAGGATCAGAAAACGTGTCTTATATAGACCAATCGGACCATGCCACCGGATGGCGTTCGGTACACCGGCAGCGCGACGAACTACTGAACTATGGCGGACGATCATGTCTAGGAGCTAGCCCTATAGATGGGGATCGCGTTCTGAACAAAAGAAACAGCTGGTTCTCACCGAGTTCGTCGAAGTCTGAGGTAGACGCCGGTGGCCGGAGATGATCGTGTCGCCGGAGATGTCGTCGGTGTTCAGCAATTGCCCTTCTCCTTCCTTGGGTCGGCTACCCTGCTCCTGGTGATCTTCCTGGCGCAGCCGTTCCTCCTCTCGCGGTCTGAGTCGACGGGAACGAAGGTGGCGTTTGGCGGTGGCCTCCCGGAGCTGGTGTGAGATTGGATCGTATCAGCCCCTAGGGCTTGAGCTGGCGGCTGGGGTTAGGAAAGAGGGCGATGGGCGTCGTTTTGAGCCTTTATACGTAGCTGGGCGAAGCGAGATACCTCACGGAAGAATCGGAACCAGAGTCGGAACGATGGTTCTGTTTGGCGTTGCTGTACGTGCTGCACACGAACTCGTCGCGTGCAAGGTCGAGCTTAGCGCTGGCTTTGCTGGGCTCCTAGCTGGGCTGAGCAAAGTTTTGGTAAGCTCTTGAGGTGACGCGAGCTTCAGCTAGACAAGGGCCTGGCCTGTTAGTTAATCGATGGGAAGGAAAAGAAGTAAAGAACCAGACAAGAGAAGAAATATACTAGCTAGTACGTGCATGGATAGGAGACAGAAATAAGTGCACATTGTGCTAGTGCAGCACGGTATGCATGCACGTGCATGTGCTTGAACCAATGGGTATTTAAGACAAAAATCAATAAGAAGCAAATAGGCACTTTGACCAACAGATTCAAATAACCAATAAAGAGAAAATAATTTCTCTGCAAATAATAAATTAATTCCACAGAATTAGTTTTAAGAACTCCAAATAAAATATTATTTTATTTATCCCACTGCAACATCCTTTGCAAAAACAAAAAAAAAACTCATAAAAATACGGATGTTACAATTCTACCCCCCTTACAAGGAATCTCGACCCCGAGATTCGACCTAAGAGAAAAGATTTGGAAACTCATCCCGGAGGGCATCTTCCCGCTCCCATGTCGCTTCTTCCTCACTGTGGTTGCTCCATTGAACTTTGCAGAACTTGATCACATTCCTCCTGGTTGTCCTCAATTGTTCATCAAGACATTTAACGGGGTACTCTTCATATGTCAAGTCATCTTGAACTTCTATGGCATCCAATGAGGTTTTTCGAGCCTCTTCTTCCGGCTTATCGAAACATTTCTTTAGCTGGGACACGTGAAACACATTATGCACTTTCAACAACTTCTCGGGTAGTGCTAACTCATAAGCAACCTCGCCGCGCCGGGCGGTGATCGTAAACGGTCCTATGTATCGAGGTGCCAACTTTCCCTTTAGTCCAAAACGTCGCATCCCGCGAAGTGGAGATACTTTCAAGTACACATCGTCACCCTTCTCAAACGATAACTCATGACGACGTCTATCTGCATAAACCTTCTGCCTAGATTGGGCAGCCCGTAGCCTTTCCTGAATCATCTTTACTTGCTTATCTGCTTCCTCTAGAGTATCGGGTCCAAAAACTTGGTTCTCTCCTACCTCATGCCAGTTAAGTGGGGTGCGACACTTCCGTCCATACAAAGCTTCAAATGGAGACATTTGTAGGCTCGCTTGAAAGCCATTGTTGTAAGAGAATTCTGCATACGGCAAACTCTTGTCCCATGTGCGCTGACAGGTTAGAGCACATGCTCGAAGCATGTCTTCTAAAATCTGATTCACTCGCTCAGTTTGTCCATCGGTCTGTGGGTGGTAGGCGGTACTAAAATTCAACTGTGTGCCCAAGACTTCATGTATCTTCTTCCAAAACCTTGAGGTAAATTGAGTACCTCGATCAGACACAATCTTTTTGGGGACTCCATGTAGGCAAACAATTCTGGCCATGTATAATTCGGCCAATTTCTCCCCCTTAAAAGTGGTCTTCACCGGGATAAAGTGAGCTGACTTGGTTAATCGATCCACGATGACCCAAATGGAATCATATCCTGCCGTCGTCCTCGGGAGTCCTGTAATGAAGTCCATCCCGATTTCTTCCCATTTCCACTCAGGAACTTTGAGTGGTTGAAGCAGTCCCGCAGGCTTTTGATGCTCTGCCTTGACTCTGCGGCATACATCACACCTAGATACATACTCTGCAATCTCTCGCTTCATGCTAGACCACCAGAAACTATCTCGGAGATCATGATACATCTTTGTGCTTCCCGGGTGTATGGAATATGATGTGTCATGTGCCTCTTTCATGATTGCATCCTTGAGTTCCTTTTGGTTGGGCACCAATAAGCGATCTCGAAACCAAATGCTTCCACTTTCATCCTCCTTGTATTCAGGCGCTTCTCCTGACTTGATTTTTGCTCGAATCTCTTCGATCCCCGTGTCATTTTTCTGGGCTTCTCTAACTTGATCCTCTAGCGTGAACTTGACTTCTAATACCTCCTCGTTTTCAGCGAGACTCACATTCAAGTTCAACTTTCTAAATTCTTCATGCAATTCTGGTTGAGCTTCTTGAATCATGAGGTTATTGCAATAAACCTTTCTGCTCAACGCATCCGCTACGACATTGGCTTTACCAGGGTGGTAATTTACGCCAATATTATAGTCTTTGATCAACTCCAGCCATCTCCTTTGCCTCAGGTTCAAGTCCGGTTGAGTGAAAATATACTTCAAACTCTTATGATCCGTATATATTTCACAACGGTTGCCAATAAGGTAGTGCCTCCATATCTTCAATGCATGAACTACGGCAGCCAACTCTAAGTCATGGGTAGGATAGTTCACTTCATGAGGGCGTAATTGTCTCGATGCATAGGCCACAACCTTGCCTTGTTGCATGAGCACACAACCCAATCCTTGTTTAGAAGCATCACAATAAACTTCAAAATCCTTTCGAATATCCGGCAGTATTAGCACCGGAGCCGATGTCAATCTCCTCTTGAGTTCTTGAAAACTCGTTTCACACGCTGGTGTCCACTCAAACTTTTTTATCTTTCTTGATCAATTGTGTCATTGGTCTTGCAATCCGCGAGAAATCCTCTATGAATCGACGGTAATATCCTGCAAGACCAAGGAAACTACGTATCTCTGACACATTCTTCGGCTGTTTCCAACTAAGTACTGATTCCACTTTAGCCGGATCCACTGCTACTCCTTCCGCCGAGATGACATGACCAAGGAAATCCACTTGCTTCAGCCAAAACTCACACTTGCTGAACTTGGCATAAAGTTGATGTTCTCTAAGCCTTTCTAGAACAATCCGAAGGTGCTTTTCATGATCCTCCTCATTACGAGAGTAAATCAACACATCATCAATGAACACTACGACGAACTTATCCAAGCAATCCATGAACACTTTATTCATGAGGTTCATAAAGTAGGCCGGTGCATTCGTGAGTCCGAAGGACATCACTAGAAATTCGTACAGACCATACCGAGTGACAAAGGCTGTCTTAGGTATGTCTTCGGGTCGGATCTTCAACTGATGGTATCCCGACCTGAGGTCTATCTTAGAGAAGACAGAAGCTCCCTTCAATTGATCAAACAGATCATCAATCCTAGGCAAAGGGTATTTATTCTTGATGGTCACTTCATTCAGGGCACGGTAATCCACGCACATTCGCATGGTACCATCTTTCTTCTTAACAAACAACACCGGTGCTCCCCAAGGCGAGGTGCTTGGTCTAACATATCCCTTCTCTAAAAGCTCCTCGATTTGCTTCTTCATTTCAGCTAATTCATTTGCCGGCATCCTGTATGGTCTCTTTGCAATAGGAGCAGTGCCCGGGACTAACTCGATGGCAAACTCTATCTCACGGTCTGGTGGCAGACCAGGTAACTCATCCGGAAAAACATCTGGGTATTCCTTAACCACTCTAACATCTGATACAACCATCCCCTTCAAGCTGTTCAGAATACTGTCCACTGCGGTATGAGGTGCTGACTTGGGTTTGTAATCCACCACAGTTCCATTCTTACTAGTCAGCGATACTGCTCCAAGGCCACAGTCTATCATAGCTTTGTGTTTTACTAACCAGTTCATGCCCAGAATAACATCTAACCCTTTAGAGTCTAACACTATGAGGTCTGCTAGAAACTCTACTCCCTCGATCGTTAGGATCACCTTAGGACATTTTAAACCCGTAGTAAGAATTCCCCCAGGTGATTGTACTGCCATCTCCCGACTCATACCCTCGGTTTTCAAACGGTGTTTTTCAACAAATTGCTTGGAAATGAACGAATGGGAAGCTCCAGAATCGAAAAGTACTGAACCATAACATGAGTTGATTGGAAACATACCAAGGACAACATCTGAAGCTTCATGTGCTTGTTCTGCCGTGACATGGTTGACCTGGCCACGTCCTTGCTGTCCTGAGGCATGAGGTGCGCCTCCCGGGGTAGGTAGTATGCCCCTTCCACGTCCCGCTGCTGGTGTCTTGGCGGTGGAACCTAAGTTGAACTTCACTGGCGTCGCCCCTGCGTTTTTCTTGCCTGGGCATGCAGCAACAAAGTGACCCTCTTCGCCACAGTTGTAGCATGTCCTCCCAGCAGTGTTGGCATGGTTTCCTCCGACTTCAGCTCTCGGAGTACGATAGGCACCATACGAAGCATTGGGATTAGGCTTCGCTGGCTTTGCACCTGATCCACGGTATCCTGGGTTGTTATTGTTCTTCTGGCGTGAGCTCCCTGCCCCATACTGACTCTACGGTGCCTTGCGCTTGCGGTGTTCGTCAAGTTCATTCTTTGAATTCTCCTGAAGAATAGCCTTGTTGACTAAACTCTGGAAGTTGGCAAAATCATGAGACACCAACCTATCCTTCAAACCTAGGTTCAGGCCCCTCAGAAACTTAGAAATCTTATCCGCCTCAGTGGGAATATCCGCCCTTCCATAGCGAGATAACTGGGTGAAACGGTCCCAGTACTCAGAGACTGTCATCTTCCCCTGAACTAGAGCTCGAAATTCATCCCTCTTCAGCTCCATAAGACCAGCTGGTATGTGTGCAGTGCGAAATGATTCGGCAAACTCATTCCACGTGATCCCCTCGGCGTCATCATGCGCCTCACAATAGTTCTCCCACCAATCCGTGGCCACACCCTGAAGTTGATGTGCAGCATACTTGACACGGTCTTGAGCATTAACACTCACCAGATTGAGCTTCCGGCGAATATCTTTCAGCCAATCGTCTGCCTCAATAGGGTCCGCTGATCCCGCAAAGGTGGGTGGCTTCGTCCTCATGAACTCTGCGAGCTTGGACTGCGGTGGAGGAGGATTATGATTCTGGTTTTGGTTCTGATTCTGATTCTGGTTCGCCAGAGTGGCGGCCATCTGCTGCAGTAGCTGTGTCTGCATCAACATCACTTGCGCAATGTTAACCGGTGGCGGTGGTGGCGGCTGCTCTGGTCCCTCATTCTCGGTGTCACTGTCCGTGTCGTGAACTTCACCCTCGACGAAATTCTCCTGAAACGCTGGCGCGCGACCACGTCCGCGTCCACGTCCTCCGCGACCACGACCCCGATTTGCATTCATCCTGTGTCGTTGTTCCAAGTTAGAATAGATAAGAGGGAAAAAGAAACTAACCCATAACCAAAACTGTAACCAAACATGGAATATCCAAATAAACTTCAATCGAATTACTTTGTAAAACATGGTTTAGTATGACTACATAAAATAACCAAACAGATGTAGTCAATACTCAAGCAAAATCCCCTAACATACGTAGTGCATATCTAAAAGGATTCTATTCAACTCATCCTATATGGTTCGTCTTCTCTCGACTGGGTATTGAAGTATGGAGTACTTGATATATGACTCTTGAATCCATGCGTTCTTGAGATGGCTTTCGCCTAGATAGGATATTGTATAGTAAAGAAGTGGTTAGGGAAGAAATTTAAGAACAAATGGTGAACAAGGTAAGACAAGGAATAGCAATAGTCAGGAATTAGACTACGAGGATTTTCATAATTACATAATTTTTTTCAAATTGTTATAAAAGTTTTTCCATTCTAACTAAGGCCACGTGACTAGGTCGACGTCGGCTCTGATACCACTTCTGTGAGAACCGGAACTTAACATTCCGACCCCCCTGTGTTACTCGTCAATCCAGGATTAACTTGACGACACAGCGAAATAAATATCATTGCAGAACGTGCAAAAAGTAATTATTACAAAGTTTGAGCCACAAAGTGAAATGTCTTGTGACATTTATTACAACCAGAA
Organism: Lolium perenne; assembly: GCF_019359855.2. NCBI lineage: Eukaryota > Viridiplantae > Streptophyta > Magnoliopsida > Poales > Poaceae > Lolium > Lolium perenne. The sequence continues at coordinate 81,479,323 of NC_067249.2, forward strand.
AGCATAGCGGATAATAAAATGCGAAGTAACTCCATCTCAGCCACAGGCAGTCGATGTAGTCCACGAGGCCTCACTCCTCAGCATCGTCATAGTCGCCATAGTCTTCACCATCTTCATAGTACTCTGAATATCAACAAAAGTTTTGCCATGAGTACATTTCGTACTCAACATGCCCCCTCGTGCAAACCTACTAAATCTACATGAGGCTTCAAAGAAAGGCTATATGGTTCTTTTGCAGAAAAGCCAATTTTATTTGCAATAATACACTAGATTTGATAAAAGCAGTTTTAGACGAAAACATGTTTTATATTCAGTGTAATATTTCTCATCAATGTGACTGTCCACGACAACTCACATATATCATAGGATTCAGATTCCAAGGGAAGGATGGAGGCAAAGAGGGAAATAGCAAAACAGGTTCCTGTATGTCAAGAAGGATTCATGTGTCGTCCATGACCGTGGACACGGCTATTCGAATAGGTTTAACTCTGCAGAGGTGGTACACTTTCACCACATGTCACAATCTCGCCTTGTTGCAACCAGCCGTCGCTAGCATAGCACTAGGGAGTTTGTGACGAGGTCTTTTAGCTAAACTCCCCAAAAAATCATAGAATAAGTGATAAGTGAATATCTAAAGTATGTTTTTATCCCCCAAAGATGTGACATGCCCACCGGGTATGGCGCACGGAACTGAGAGTACGTCCCCAAACCGGTCCCCCCATCTGTGCCGAAGGTTCCCCCGTAGGCAGACACCTCATCAGCGGTACGGCGACATCGACACCTAAGGCTGACTAACATACTCAACCAAGCCAGTGCCCATATAGCATGTGGTTGTACGGTTGTCACAATCTTCAAATCCAAGACTTGTTAGGATCCTTATGCGGCACGGACGAAGGATTGCCCCCTCCAACAAATGAAGGGCAGCCAATCGCTCCTTCAACAACTGATCCAGCTATCGTCCGCGCCATGTTTAGATGGTAAGTTTCACCCAGAGTAGCATAGAGTAGAGGAAACAACAATGGCTAACTAGCCCAGCTCAACGAGCTCAACAACTTTCAAAGGGGTATTTGACCCGTAGGTCGATCAATTCCTCCGGAGAGACAACATGAAGTTTCCTATAGATTATTTAGCATGGCTAAGCATTCTACTCTATCAGGATTATATATAAGCACTACTCAGGGTATCAAGTAAAAGGCGACAAGCAGATCAAGTTGGTGTGTCAATCGACACGCTACCTACTGGAATAAAATAGCATATATTTGTAAAACATAAAATAACATGCAAGTTGTAAAATTGGGAGAAATATGATGAGAGGGCATGCCTTCGTTGTAGAGACCCTCCTGTTCACCTTCCTGCTCGTGATCGTTCCACTCTCCACTCCCTAATCGTCGTACCGCAACAATAGCAATCCAAATAAATACAAGCAACACAACGAAAGAAGATTCAAATGAAAAGTGGCAAATAAGATCCAAATAAGAAAGGGTGTGATGATCGGTAAACACTAAGAATACGGAAATGGAAACCGAGATGGCTTGTGTGGGATTTGGGTACTAAGGCATACGCATGGTGATCGCTCAATTTTGAATAACAAATATTTTAGAAATGTGGCACAATTCAAATATGCAATGCAGTCACAAACTACGCCCTAGCTATACTTGTATGCATACAAGTGAATTATGTAACAAGGCTCACGTTCATGGAAAGCATAACTAGCATGCAATAACACAATACTATATATGCTCCTTCTAACATAAAGCATAATAAGCAAGGGCAAAATACGGTGACTACATGCACTACCTAAACTAGTCGACTAACAGCAAACAACTACTAAAACACTAAACATTAAGCAAGATCGGAAGTAACAGCACAATACGTAACATCTAGCTCTTTACTGAAAGCGAGCCACCTGATATGATCTCTACTCACAATGACCGAACTAGGTAACACTAGAACGTATACACGAAGAAAATAATGAACTCCCGCAATCACTATGTAACTAATCATGTATATATATAAGTGCAAGACAAAACGGAGACCACATCGTCTAAGTATACTGAACAACCTATAACTAGACCTGTGCAATCGACTTGCAGCAGCTACTACATGATTAAGAATGCAAACTAGCAATGGCATTCAGTTATAAAGATGCAACGTATTCAATCTAGATCAACATGAAAATCTGGATGAATAGACTAGCAGTATATATTCACGTAAGGCAGTAATTAACACTAGCAACTATCAAGCAACTGGTCATGGTGAATGAGTGCAGATCAATACAGTGTACGTCTCATCTAATGTACTGAATCAGCCGTACTAAGCTATGTGAAACCAGTTGCTACATCTATTATCAAACTAGGCAAACAGGGATGCATGATTAGCTAGCAGTACATGCAAGTTCCCACGTTATAATGCAACGAGCTCATCTTAGTTACAGAAACTAGATTGCTACACGATGAATTTAACCACTACTATCCGCACCAATGGCTTCCTGAGATCAGCTGGTACAATGCGTGTGTTGAAAACAGGATCAGAAAACGTGTCTTATATAGACCAATCGGACCATGCCACCGGATGGCGTTCGGTACACCGGCAGCGCGACGAACTACTGAACTATGGCGGACGATCATGTCTAGGAGCTAGCCCTATAGATGGGGATCGCGTTCTGAACAAAAGAAACAGCTGGTTCTCACCGAGTTCGTCGAAGTCTGAGGTAGACGCCGGTGGCCGGAGATGATCGTGTCGCCGGAGATGTCGTCGGTGTTCAGCAATTGCCCTTCTCCTTCCTTGGGTCGGCTACCCTGCTCCTGGTGATCTTCCTGGCGCAGCCGTTCCTCCTCTCGCGGTCTGAGTCGACGGGAACGAAGGTGGCGTTTGGCGGTGGCCTCCCGGAGCTGGTGTGAGATTGGATCGTATCAGCCCCTAGGGCTTGAGCTGGCGGCTGGGGTTAGGAAAGAGGGCGATGGGCGTCGTTTTGAGCCTTTATACGTAGCTGGGCGAAGCGAGATACCTCACGGAAGAATCGGAACCAGAGTCGGAACGATGGTTCTGTTTGGCGTTGCTGTACGTGCTGCACACGAACTCGTCGTGTGCAAGGTCGAGCTTAGCGCTGGCTTTGCTGGGCTCCTAGCTGGGCTGAGCAAAGTTTTGGTAAGCTCTTGAGATGACGCGAGCTTCAGCTAGACAAGGGCCTGGCCTGTTAGTTAATCGATGGGAAGGAAAAGAACCAGACAAGAGAAGAAATATACTAGCTAGTACGTGCATGGATAGGAGACAGAAATAAGTGCACATTGTGCTAGTGCAGCACGGTATGCATGCACGTGCATGTGCTTGAACCAATGGGTATTTAAGACAAAAATCAATAAGAAGCAAATAGGCACTTTGACCAACAGATTCAAATAACCAATAAAGAGAAAATAATTTCTCTGCAAATAATAAATTAATTCCACAGAATTAGTTTTAAGAACTCCAAATAAAATATTATTTTATTTATCCCACTGCAACATCCTTTGCAAAAATAAAACAAAAAAACTCATAAAAATACGGATGTTACAATGACCCCCCACCCACCGCTACACAACTTATTCCCGTCCGTGCGAAGAGCTTCCCCTCCCCGTCCCGTCCGTGCGAAGAAGAAGCTTCCCCTCCCCGTCGTTCTTCTCGAGATGCACCGGCGGTCAAGTTGATCCACGGTAGGGTTGCTATCTCTAGCTCAATCATGCATCGGGCAAGACGGCCTAACGATTTATATTTTCTTGATGCTGCTAAAAAAATCATCAGTATGCTCGAACTAATTGGCACTTTATAGTTCTCCGCTCGATTTGTCCTCGATCAATTTGTTCATTTGCGTGGGCATATAGAGTCAGTTCTGCACTCGATCCGTTAATTTGCTGAAATGCCATGGCAGAGATTTGTACACGATCTGTTTGCTAAAATGTCGATGGGCATTTTTTGTTTTGTACTCGACATGATTGCTGAAATGCATAATCATGTACTAGTATAGTTTTGTACTCGATGGATATATATTTCCTACTTCGCCTTAAATTAATCACCAACCATTGTATCTCATAATTCAACAGATGGACAGAACTTGGATACTGTATGGACACTTATGTTCCCCTTCATATATAAATGGTGTTCAACCCTTTATGGGGTTTATTAGAGCTCATGAAGGTCACGACCTGGACGTGTATTGCCCACGCTGCACATGTATGAATGGTGAGAAGAGGCTTCACCATGTAGTGGAAGATCATTTACACATTTTTGGGATGGACCGCACATATGTTAGGTGGGTTTATCATGGTGAAACATATAATGATCCTTCAGCGGGAGAAGCAGATCTTGCTCACACTGTATGTGTGCTGGCATATGTAGTTAATTATTTATATTGATGTTGCCGCTGTTTCGATCAATAGTTTGCATTGCTGTGCAAGTTCTGTACTCAAATTTAACTTGTTGCAGATGGATGGACGGGAAGGAGAGAAAAAGCGCTTGCTTCAGGAACCGGGTTTCAGCTCTGGGACATGTGCTGTGCCAGATGAGAAGGTAAATATGTAAAACGGCATTTGTTCAGGTTGCATCCCTTAGATGTTTGTCTAATCTATTGATGTACTAATTGCAGAAGCATAGAGTTGAAGAGGTCTCTCAGTTTGATGGGAGATTTGAAGATGAATCTCAGTTTGATGCACCTGTGGATGGTACTGATGACGGGCCTTTCATAGACGAAGGTCCTGCACCTGAGATTATCCAGCCTACAGAAGGAGGCCGTGGACCGAGTACACAGCTTTGCGTTGAAGTGGATGCACGCCCAGAGATCATCAGTTGCGTCCGGGTAGTCTCAAGACCACCCAGCCCTGATGCACCTGTGGATGGTACTGATGACGAGCCTTTCATAGACGAAGGTCCTGCACCTGAGATTATCCAGCCTACAGAAGGAGGCCGTGGACCGAGTACACAGCTTTGCGTTGAAGCGGATGCACGCCCGGAGATCATCAGGGGCGTCCCGGTAGTCTCAGGACCACCTAGCCCTGATGCAAAATGTTGAGCTACTTTATGATTCGTACTTTTATGTTCTGGTGCTGTAGTATGTACTATCTTTGTTATGATTTGTACGCCTTTGGCGCTAGAACTATAATTAAGTACTCAGTGGATGATCGCGTTGCAAAATTTGACACCCACACAATCAGTTCATCGTATGAGTAGTAGCACAATTACTTACGCAGCCGATCTGCGCGCATTAATTGGTAGTATGAAACACTTTCAGGCACTCCCCTCTGATTCATATTAATTGACTCAATTTTGTCTAGATATGGATGTATCTAGATGCATTTGTTAACTAGACTAACAAACTTGAGTCAGTTAATATGAATCGGTGTAAACCGCCCAAGTCCTCCAGCAGCTAGTTTATTGACTCTGGACTCCAAGCCTCTCGCGGCAAGCCATCGACGAAGCTTTGACCAGATCTTGGCCCGCTTATTTTTTGGCGAATAGCAAAGCTTTGACCAGTTCCTCTCGGGATAGAGCACGCCGGTGAGCTTGCACGGTTGCCATGAGCACTTTCCGGCGGAACTTCCTCTGCAGCTCCCTCAAGACGCCGCTGCGAGACAGCACGCAGTGCCTCGAGGTGGATGGAACGGACGAACTCGGGATCTCAGGGCGGGGGGTCCGCCTCGTCTGGGAACGATCTCCAGCGGGTTAACGAGGACATGCATGGCGGCCAGGGGATTTGGTTTTTTTTTTGTTGTTGTTTGAGCTTGGGATTTGGGGTTTTTTCGGATAGGGGAGGAGGAATCGAGGAAGAGGAAGGAACAACCCGTGTGCTTGGCGTGTGGCAGTGTGCTTGAATTTCGATTTTTTGTGAAATGTTTCATTTCCCCGCTACAATTCGGGGGTTTTCTTGACGCGCCAATGCGTCCCGCCGTGCAGGCTCAAGTGAATTTGGGGTGCCACACTATGGGCCCCAGTTTCAGCGAGACATGTAATGACTAGTCACAACAGTAAGTTCACTGTGTAATAAAATATGTTACCCCTCCCCTTTATGTAGCCCCCTTTGTCTCTCCCGATCGAGTGCCGACAGCCGACGGATGCAAGCCGCTAGCTCGATCCCCTCCTTTCGCCTCCACCGTCCAGGCATCGAGCTTGGAGGGGCAAGCTGCATCTAGACCAAGCGGATTAGGTAGTACTAGTAATGCTCTTTCCTTTCTCGAGATCGGTTCTTTTTTCCTCACCTCGATATCTTGCGCATCTACTATTTCCTATTCTGGGCGAAGGGGTGTCTTTCTGGTCACCCTCGCGCTGGGAGTGATTGATGGGGGTGGGGGCGGGGGCTACCTTTGCTTGGATTGGGGTGTTCTTCCTTTATTTGTCGACATTTGCAACCTTTGTAGTTTCTGCAGATCCTCAATGTATCTTTTGTCAGCTTGTACAGGAAAGGAAATACCTCGGTGGTGGTGGTGGGGGCAATGGAGCGTAAGGCCACCACGCATGTGGGCAGTTGGCTGAGCCTGAGCTGCGTCCCCAGCCCATAAGCGGTACTCCGTTTGCTTATCCACTCGTCTGTCCGCATCCTCAATCTGTTCCTGTTACGGAAGATGCTTAAAGTAGCACATGTCTTGAGATGTTTGTGCATAAAGCCTCTGTGACACCATGCTCTATATTCTCTGTATCAGGTTGGTACCTCTAGGTTCCGTCTTTGAGGCTATGGGGAACGAGAATAGCGCCCACCCGCTGCAGGAGCATGGCCCGATCTGCAAAGACAAGAAGCGAAATGCCACCGCCGAGCGGGCAGGACCGCCGAGGGGTAATTTTTTAACCAACTTACCATGATGTAGTCTGAATCTGATACTCCCTCAGATCCAAATTAATTGACTCAACTATCTGTAGATACGGATGTATCTAGATGTGTTTTTAGCTCTAGATACTACTACCTCCATCCCAAAGCTTAGGGATTATATTTTTAGAAAGTCAAACTATATCATGTTTGACTAAGATATTAACATGCAAAATACAAAATTAATATCATTAAATAGGTTGTGAAATATATTTTCCTACGGTATCTACACAATATTATATTTGTTGATAGAATGTTCTAAAATTTTGGTCAAACTTTACTTGTTTTGATTTCTCAAAAATAAATAAGCCTTAAGCTTTGGGATGGAGGTATCTAGACAAAGCTGAGTCAACTGGAGTAGTTTTTTTTGTCTGTCCATAGCTAGTGTTCATGGTGCAAAAGGCTAAGAGCATCCACTATATGCATCGATCTATCTCATACGGTAATTCAATATCACCGCTGAGGTCTGCCTTTTGTTTTTCTATTCATATGCAGACTGAAACTTTAGGGCCTTTACTCAAAAGGAAGATCAAAACTGCGGCTGATCAGGCTGCCAGTATGTTGATGCCGCCCCCATCTTCTAAATGCCTCTACAAGCACAAGGCCACGCGCTCGCTGGGTGGTGATCTTTTAATGAATATGGTATATTTTCTTAATCCACAAAACATGCCTTGATATTTGTCTGTTTATTGTCGGTTTTTTCTAATGCTTGTCAAAAGTTTACAACAACAACAACAACCAAGCCTTTCAGTCCCAAACAAGTTGGGGTAGGCTATAGTTGAAGCCCATAAGATCTCGAAGCCAAAAGTTTAGAAACACCAAATTCGTTTGCTTACAATCATCATACAGTAATGTTCATCTACTCTCCAGTTCCCCTAACCCAACAAAAAATGATGTTAATTACGATTTTTAGATTAAAAGAGCACCATTAGGCGCTGTTAATTATGATTTTGAGATTAAATGTCATTTGCAATTGCTAATTACAATTTTGAGGCAAATGATTAGTTTAACCTTGATCTGTTGCGCTCTCCATTTTTCCCAACCGAAAAAAATGTAACCATTCCATTCCTCTGAAATGGAACCATTCCATTCCATTCCACGCTGTTTCAGAACCGAACACACCCTTGCATTGTTGTGAATTGTTGTCCATACACAGCCATACCCTTCCACTTACATCCAGCACTATATGCATCAGTCTGTCTCAGAGTCATTCAATATCACTGCTGAGATCTGTTCCCATTCTTATGCAGGCTGAAACTGCTGCGCCTTTACTCAAGTGGATGCAAAATGAGGCTGATGAGGCTCTTTGTGAGGACGATGGTGCCGGCACCATCATCCGAAAACCTCTACAAGCACGAGGCCATGGGCCAGCTGGGTGGTGACCTTTTAATGAATCTAGTATATTTTCTTAATCCACATACATGATTTTATTATTATCTGTTTAATTACTGTTGGCTTTGCCTAATGCTTACCAAAAGTTCAGAAACACTGCGTTTGCTTTCAATCATCATACACTAATTTTTCACTTTTCAGTCTGTCTCATCCAGTATATAAACTGTTGAGTTCCGTTGGCTTCTTTTGTAATCATTTGCATTGTTGTCAACTGTTGTCTATGCACAACTATATTCTTCCACTTACATCCCGCACTTTTTGCATCAGTCCATCTCATAGATTTATTAAATATCAATGATGAGTTATGTTGCTATTCATATGCAGGATGAAGCTTCTGTGCCTCTACTCAAATGGATAAAAAATGATCCTGATGAGGCTGCTGTGAAGATGATGGTGCCACCACCATCTTCTGAAAACCTCCTCAAGCACAAGGCCACGGGCCAGCTGGGTGGTATCCTTTTTAAGCAGGTATATTTTCTTAATCCTCATACATGATTTGATTTGTCTGTTTATTGCCGGCTTTGTCTAATTATGCTTACCAATAGTTCAGAAACACACACAACCCTATTCTTCCACTTACATCCAGCACTATATGCATGAGTGTCTCATAGATTCATTTTATATATCACTGCTGATGTCTGTTGCTCATCAATTTTCATATGCATACTGAAACTGCTAAGCCTTCATTGGTCAAAAGGATTGCAACTGCAGCTGATGAGGCATCTGCAGAGGCTGCCACCAAGTTACTGCCAGCCCCACCTTATGGATGCTTATATAAGCTCAAGTCCAAGGACCAGCCGGGCCGTAACCATCCAAGGGTTCGGGTATATTTTCTTAAGCCACATATACATGCCATGATTTATTTCTGATATTATCACCAGCTACGTCTCATCTGCTTCTTGGAATTCGGAAACGCCAAATTAGCATGCTTATATTCATCATACACTAAATTTTGACTGTTCAGTTTGTAACATAGTGTTATGCACTCGCTTGTCAACATTTGCATTGCTCTGAACTATGCACTTTACACAACCTAATTCTTCCACTTACATTCAGCGCTATGCACCAGTAGTACCTCCCATGTTTCCTTCACCATCCCGATGACGAGCTTGCGGGAATATGGCGGGCCCATGTACATACCCCGCATATAACACCTCCTATGGCTCTATCTACCTTTCTAATAACTCCTTCACAGAGTTACAGGTATGTATTCTCAGTGGTTTAGCATGAATTGGCATATAGTAAAGTCTTGTTTTTAGTCTTCCTGCTTCTTACATTAGTATCAATTTTCACCTGCAGACTGTACCTTGTGAACTTCGTCCAATGATTAACCAGATGTGTCCGCATGAAGGGTCTTTCACTATGCATGGCAATGGAAAATTGATGAACACCTACACGGTCTATGAGGTGTATGTCTACAAGACGCAGGCCATCACATATTTGTATGGACATGATTGGAGAAAGTTTGCTTTTGACTACGGTGCGAAGAAGAGCGACGAGTGAGGATCGAAACTCAAACGGGCAGATATACGTAATCGCTTACAGAGTTGGAGACACTTCCAAATATATAATATGTAACTTTTTTGTACTCATATCCTTTGATTCTTGCATTACGAGCAGTTGTTCTAAACCATTCCCTCTGTTCTAGCTTGCTGGGTTTAACATGATCAAAGCTGCAGATCCTCGATGGAACAGAGCGGATGTCACAAAGGGCACCCACACCAGCACCGGCACCGGCTTCCCACTCTCTGCATCGGCACCGGTTCTGTACTCAAAGCACCGTTTATTGCATCTACCCGAGGCCCCTACATCAGCATTGGTTCTGTAGAGGCCCCATATACTACACCTGCCCAGGCTCCCGCATCAAGATCGGTTCCTCTAGCCGCACCGCGATCGCACTCGCCCAACAGCCTCTCCTGCATCAAGATCGGTTCCTCTAGAGGCACCGTTTATTGCACCTGCCCAGTCTCCTGCATCAGCACCAGCTCGTGTACCAGCCCGGGCTCCTGCACCGCCCCAGCCGGATCACCGAGGTCTCGGCTCATTGCCGTGGCCACCCGTGTGGTGACCAGGACGCATCTCGAAGGCTATGTTCGTGAGTATATGACAGCATAACCGCTCTTATCTTGATGTCTTCTCTGCTCAAAGTCTCACATGGTTCAGTCTTCGAGTGTATTGGTGCCATTGACTAATTTTTGTTGGTATCTCTTGCTTTGAATCAGAAATTGCCTAAAATTATCGCCAAGGATCTCAATGCTGGCCGAAGGGGCAAGATTTCCCTCGTCATGGAGAGTGAAGGTCTCACCGTGGAGGGACGGTACTCCGTCGGTCCACAGAGATGGCCGCTTGGCTGTTACTTCAGGTGGAAAAAGTTCATTGACGGTGCCAAACTTCGCATTGGATCAAAGTTGAAGGTCAAGATCTTTCGATGCCACCGTGACATGCCGGTCATCAAGTTTGCGGTTGTCTAGTTCTATTGTCCCATGAGCCCTTAGCAAATGCATTTGTAGTTATACTTATATAAGGTTATCTTATCTGAGCTGCTAATTAATTGTATGGGTGGTAAAACTACGGCAAGCTTTTGCTCTTAGCAAGTATGTATGTATGATCAGCTATTATGATAACTAATGTTTGTGTTCATCTTAATTTGCATTTACATTTTTAGAAAAAAACTTAATTTCTATTTTGGCTGACTTTGTTAGAGAACTATCGATTGAATCCACAACATGATTCAAATAGATTCATTACACCAAGCCACATGTCTTGACCTTGCTATACACTAGTTCCATTAATCGGTGCAAGAAGGCTTACCCGAGCTGCGAACCACGGCGATTCGAATCCACCTTAGCTATCTAGCTAGAAATACAACCTTTGCGTAAAGAGGATTTGCGACGGGAGGCTGACATTGGGGACCCATGAGCTAGCAGCGTCGTCAACGTTTTAAAGGCGGCAGGAGATCGAAACAAAAAAGCCAAAAATCAGTTGGTAAACAAAATCCAAGAAATGAAACTTTTACCTTTACGAGAGGATGACATGCGGGACCCATGAGGCAAGCGGCATCCTCAACTATTCCAAGGCGGCAGGGGATCAAAATAAAAATAGGAAATAGCCAGAAATTAATTAGGGTAAAAAATAAATCTATCAAAGGAAACCTTTATTGTTCATAGAGGATGACATGTGGGACCGACCTGCCAGCTGCGTCGTCATGGTTTCAAAGGGGGCAAGGGATCAAAAGAAAAAGGCAAATAACCAGAAATTAGGGGTAAAAAATAAATCCAACAAAGGAAACTTTTATTGTTCATAGAGGATGACATGCGGGACCCATGAGCCAGCAGCTTCCTCAACGTTTCAAAGTCGGCATGAGATTGAAAGAAAAAGGCAAGTGACCAAATATCAGGAGCCAAAAATAATCCAAGAAAAGAAATTTTATTGTACAAAGAGGATGACATGCGGGTCCCATTTTACAGCAGCGGTCTCAACATTTCCAAGGCGGCACAAGACCAAAAGAAAAATGAAGTAGCCAGAAATCAGGGGGTGAAAAAAATCCAAGAAAATAAAGATTTCAATTGGGCTGCATCTGGACATCTGGGCCTTCGAACTATCCTGCTGGGCCTTTTGACTCGTATAATTTCAGCCCATTCCAAAACAGGAAAGTTCGGATTTTTCTAAAAAAAACAGGAAAGTCCTATGCTTCGCAAAAACACAAAACAAGGAGATTCCACATATAAGTTTGTTTATATAAAAATAAAGATTTAATTTATCCGTTTGCAATAGCTCAGAGCGAAATACAATGTTTATTGTCTGCAAAATAATCAAGATATCACATGTTTCTTGTACGGGGAGGCTGACATCGGGGACCCATGAGCCAGCAGCGTCGTCAACATTTTAAAGGCGGCAGGGGATGGAAAGAAAAAATAAACCAAAAATCTGTTGGTAAAAAATACAAGAAAAGAAACATTTTCGTTCTGAGAGGATGACATGCGGGACCCATGAGGCAGCAGCATCCTCAGCGTTTATTGTTCATAGAGGTTGACATGTGGGACCCGTGAGCCAGCAGCGCCCTGAACGTTTTAAAGGCTGCAGGAGATCGAAAGAAAAAATAAGCCAAAAATCGTTTGGTCAACAAAATCCAAGAAAAGAAACATTTACCGTTCTGAGAGGATGACATGCGGGACCCATGAGGTAGCAGCATCCTCAACGATTCCAAGGCGGCAGGGGATCAAAGGAAAAAAGGAAATATCCCAAAATTAATTAGGGGTTCAAAATAAATCCATCAAAGGAAACTTTTATTGTTCACAGAGGATGACATGTGGGACCGACCTGCCAGCTGCGTCGTCATCGTTTCAAAGGGGGCAGGAGATCAAAAGAAAAAGGCAAATAGCCAGAAATTAGGGGTCAAAAATAACTCCAAGAAAGGAAACTTTTATTGTTCGTAGAGGATGACATGCGGGACCCATGAGCCAGCAGCTTACTCAACGTTTCAAAGGCGGCATGAGATCGAAAGAAAAAGGCAAGTGACAAAATATCAGGAGCCAAAGATAATCCAAGAAAAAAACTTTATTGTACATAGAGGATGACATGCAGGTCCCAATTAGCAGAAGCGGTCTCAACGTTTCAAATGCGGCTTGAGATCAAAAGAAAAAGAAAGTTGATTGTACATAGAGGATGACATACGGGTCCCATGAGTCAGCAGCTTACTCAACGTTTCCAAGGCGGCAGGGGATCAAAAGAAAAAGGAAATAGCCAAAAATCAGAGGGTGAAAAAAACCCCAAGAAAATAAAATTTTATAGCACATAGAGGATGACATGCGGTTCCCATTTCCCAGAGGGTTCCTCAACGTTTCAAACGTGGCATGAGATCGAAAGAAAAAGGCAAGTGACCAAATATCAGGAGCCAAAAATAATTCAAGAAAAGAAACTTGAGTGTACGTAGAGGATGACATGCAGGTCCCATTTAGCAGCTGCGGTATCACCGTTTGAGAGGCTGCACGGGATCGAAAGAAAAAGGCAAGTGACCAAATATCAGGAGCCAAAAATAATCCAAGAAAAGAAATTTTATTGTACATAGAGGATGACATGCGGGTCCCATGAGCCTGCAGGGTCCTCAACGTGGCATGAGATCGAAAGAAAAATGCAAGTGACCAAATATCAGGAGCCAAAAATAATTCAAGAAAAGAAACTTGATTGTACATAGAGGATGACATGTGGGTCCCATTTAGCAGCAGCGGTATCACCGTTTGAGAGGCTGCACGGGATCGAAAGAAAAATGCAAGTGACCAAATATGAGGTTCCAAAAAAATCCTAGAAAAGAAAGTTTTATAGTACATAGAGGATGATATGCGGGTCCCATTTAGCAGCAGCGGTATCACCGTTTGAGAGGCTGCACGGGATCGAAAGAAAAAGGCAAGTGACCAAATATGAGGTTCCAAAAAAAATCCTAGAAATGAAAGTTTTATAGTACATAGAGGATGACATGCGGGTCCCATTTAGCAGCAGCGGTCTCACCGTTTGAGAGGCGGCAGGGGATCGAAAGAAAAAGGTAAGTGACCAAATATGAGGTGCCAAAAAAATCCAAGAAAAGAAAGTTTTATAGTACATAGAGGATGACATGCGGGTCCCATTTAGCAGCAGCGGTATCACCGTTTGAGAGGCGGCAGGGGATCGAAAGAAAAAGGCAAGTGACCAAATTTGAGGTGCCAAAAAAAACTCCAAGAAAAGAAAGTTGATTGCTCATAGAGGATGACATGCGGGTCCCAATTAGCAGCAGCGGTGTCAACGTTTCCAAGGCGGCAAGGGATCAAAAGAAAAAGGAAGTAGCCAGAAATCAGGGTGTCAAAAAAAATCCAAGAATAGAAAGAATTTTGGTTCATAGAGGATGACATGCGGGACCCATGATCCTGCATCGTAAACGGCTCGATCGGAGAGCGTTGAACGAGATGGCGCGATCGAGAAAAAAAACAATGCCAGAGAGGCTGCCATCTGGGCCCTACATCCCTCGGCGGTGCGGATTTGCGTTGACTCGGCCGGCGAACCCGAGAATTCGAGATGCACCACGTCCCGGGCCACCATACGCAACGTTTTGGCCGGTTTCGTCGGGCTAGGTGGCCTCAAAAACGAGAAAAAAAACTTTTTGACATGCACAACGGACAGACCCAAAATCGTCGGCCATGGTACACCAGCAACCACGGCGCGACTTCAACTTCGTCGGCCATGGCAACTTTTCTTGTAGTGTTCCCAACGGTCGCGTGTTGTACGCGTGTCAAACACATGCCTATTGATTGCTTTGTACTTGGACACCGTTTTATTATTATCTGCAAATGCCCTGCTTTGATTGTTACATGAGTTTCTCTCATCCATGCAACGCCCGTTATCCGTCCCCATGCCTATAGTATTTTAATCCTGCTATTTACTAAAATTACTACTGCTGTCTCTGTTACTCTGCTGCTGTTATTTCACTACTGCTACTGCTATAAAACTGTTACTACTGATAAACTCTTGCGAGCAAGTCTGTTTCCAGGTGCAGCTGAATTGACAACTCCGCTGTTAAGGCTTTCAAGTATTCTTTGTCTCCCCTTGTGTCGAATCAATAAATTGGGTTTTACTACCCGCGAAGACTGCTGCGATCCCCTATACATGTGGGTTATCAGTATGCATATTGTTAGAGAAGAACATTGGGCCGCTAACTAAAGCCATGAACCATGGTGGAAGTTTCAGTTTGGACATTAATCCTCAATCTCTTATGAGAATATTATCTGTTGTTCAATGCTTATGCATTAAAGAGGAGTCCATTATCTGTTTTCTATGTTGTCCCGGTATGGATATCCTTAGTTGAGATTTATCAAAAACGAGAAATCAAATGCGATCTATCTCCTTGGACCCTTGTACAGGCGGCATAGAGGTACCCCTTTGTGACACTTGGTTGAAACATATGTTATGCAATGATAATCCATGTAAATCCAAGCTAATTAGGACAAGGTGCGAGCACTATTGGTATTCTATGCATGAGACTTGCAACTTATAGGATGTCTTATGCATAACACATATGAATTATTACTACCGTTGACAAAATTGTTTCTATGTTTTCAAAATAAAAGCTCTAGCACAAAAATAGTAATCCATGCTTCCCTCTGCGAAGGGCCATTCTTTTACTTTATGTTGAGTCAGTTTACCTACTTCTTTCTATCTTAGAATCAAACACTTGTGTCAACTGTGTGCATTGATTCCTACATACTTGCTTATTTGCATTCATCATATTACTTTGTGTTGACAATTATCCATGAGATATACATGTTAAAGTTGAAAGCAACTGCTGAAACTTATATCTTCCTTTGTGTTGCTTTAAAACATTCTACTAAGAATCTATTGCTTTATGAGTTAACTCTTATGCAAGTCTTATTGATGCTTGTCTTGAAAGTACTATTCATGAAAAGTCTTTGCTATATGATTCAGTTGTTTAATCATTGTCTTTACCATTGCTTCGAATCACTGCATTCATCTCATATGCTTTACAATAGTATTGATCAAGATTATGATAGCATGTCACTTCAGAAATTATCTTTGTTATCGTTTACCTACTCGAGGGCGAGTAGGAACTAAGCTTGGGGATGCTTGATACGTCTCAAACGTATCTATAATTTCTTATGTTCCATGCTACTTTTATGATAATACTCACATGTTTTATACATACTTTACATCATTTGTATGCATTTTCCGGCACTAACCTATTGACGAGATGCCGAAGAGCCAGTTGCTGTTTTCTGCTGTTTTTGGTTTCAGAAATCCTACAAAGGAAATATTCTCGGAATTGGACGAAATCAACACCCAGGGTCTTATTTTTCCACGGAGCTTCCAGAAGACCGAAGGGGTTACGAAGTGGGGCGACGAGGCGCCCAGACCACAGGGCCGCGCGGCCAAGGGTGGGCCCGCGCCGCCCTATGGTGTGGGGCCCTCGTGCCTCCACCGACGCTGCCCTTCCGCCTATTTATTCCCTCCGTCGCGAAAACCCTATTACCGAGAACCACGATACGGAAATACTTCCATAGACGCAGCCGCCACCAATCCCATCTCGGGGGATTCAGGAGATCGCCTCCGGCACCCTGCCGGAGAGAGGAATCATCTCCCGGAGGACTCTTCATCACCATGATCGCCTCCGGATTGATGTGTGAGTAGTTCATCCTTGGACTATGGGTCCATAGCAGTAGCTAGATGGTTGTCTTCTCCTAATTGTGCTATCATGTTAGATCTTGTGAGCTGCCTATCATGATCAAGATCATCTATTTGTAATGCTACATGTTGTGTTTCTTAGGATCCGATGAATATGGAATACTATGTCAAGTTGATTATCAATCTATCATATATGTGTTGTTTATGTTCTTGCATGCTCTCCGTTGCTAGTAGAGGCTCTGGCCATGTTGATACTTGTAACTCCAAGAGGGAGTATTTATGCTCGATAGTGGGTTCATGCCTCCATTGAATCTGGGACAACGACAGAAAGTTCTAAGGTTGTGGATGTGCTGTTGCCACTAGGGATAAAACATCAATGCTGTCTAAGGATATTTGTGTTGATTACATTACGCACCATACATAATGCAATTGTCCGCTGTTTGCAACTTAATACTGGAAGGGGTGCGGATGCTAACCCGAAGGTGGACTTTTTAGGCATAGATGCATGCTGGATAGCGGTCTATGTACTTTGTCGTAATGCCCTGATTAAATCTCATAGTAGTCATCATGATATGTATGTGCATTGTTATGCCCTCTCTATTTGTCAATTGCACAACTGTAATTTGTTCACCCAACATGCTATTTCTTATTGGAGAGACACCATTAGTGAACTGTGGACCCCGGTCCATTCTTTTACATCTGAATACAATCTACTGCAAACATTGTTCTTTACTGCTCTTCGCAAACAAACATCATCTTCCACACTATACATTTAATCCTTTGTTTACAGCAAGCCGGTGAGATTGACAACCTCACTGTTACGTTGGGGCAAAGTATCTTGGTTGTGTTGTGCATGTTCCATGTTGGCGCCGGAATCCCTGGTGTTGCGCCGCATTACACTCCGTCACCAACGACCTTCACGTGTTCCTTGACTCCTACTGGTTCGATAAACCTTGGTTTCTTACTGAGGGAAACTTGCTGTTGTACGCATCACACCTTCCACTTGGGATTTCCAACGGGCGTGTGCTTCACGCGTCATCATTGCTGTCGCCGTGGTAGTCCCGGCGGCAGCGCATCTCGTCGAAGACCTTGACGCTCATGTCCCTGTCGCCGAAGTGGGAGAACAGGAGGATGAAGCCGGCTTCGAGGTTGTGGTGGCGCGCGAACTTCTCCCAGTCGATGTTGAGGTACATCTTGCCGCACGCGTCGTATATCACGTCGACGATCCACCGGTAGTAGCCGCACGCAGCCTCCCGCAGATGCATCGTGCCCGGGCAGTCATCGTCGACGACGTACTCGGCGAAGGAGTCCGGTAGCCTCTGGATGCCGCGTGGGTCGCCCTTGAGGACGATGACGAACTCGAACAACATGAGCCCCTCCACATCCATCTCCGGCGATGAAGTCGACGGCGGCGTGGCAGGAGACGGCGAGCGTGACGCAGTGCCACGACCACGGCCACGACCACGGCCGCGAGCTCGGCCTCCGCCTCTACCAGACATGGCGTCGTCTCTTGTTGAGATGGTGGCTGCTAGGGTTGGGGAGAGAGGCGCTAGGGTTTGTGTGTGATAGGGACGACGAGTGGTGGCCCTTTTTATAGGCCGAAGGGAGGTGGGGGAGCGGTGGCGCGCATTAACGCCGGCACGCAGAGCTAGGCGCAACGAGACGCGTCGTTGCGCCTCTGCGGGAACTGCACCGTCACTGCGCGCCAATAACTTCTATCGCGAGGTAGGCGACGGTTAGGTTAAAATTTATTGTGTGCCGCTGACGGGTCGGCCCCACCACTCCCCGCCACGCTTTTCGGTGTGTCCGGCGTTCCCGGTGCGTCCCCTGTGGGGCGGGGACGGGCTCGGGGCGCCGGACACCGTATCGGGGGGCGCCGGATAAAATTCGTGTTTGGGGAACGCGGCTGAAACCGTTTTTCTGGTCCGGCACGCCCCAAATTGCTTTGGGAGACAGTTTGGGGAACGCTACTGGAGATGCTCTTAGAATCGGTGTCTTTGACACGACCAATTTGATCCGGCATGCATGAGCTCCAAATAGCTGCGTCACATGTTCTACGAACGTGCGCTGCAATCTCATTTTCTCATATGCAACTGCATTTTGCACTTTTTATTTTGATTTGGATGAAACATCATTCAGGTCATGTCCTGAATTCTGGCTAACTGTCGCTGCCAATGGCGCCAATCGGAGACAGGCACTCACCTCCATTCATCAAATGGAGTTTCACCAAAAAGTTGGAGTGCCTTAGTTTGAGCATCTCTATCAGATCTTAGATAAACCGAATCCGGATAACTCGAATTGGGGGTGCTAGATAACATATTTCCAGTATGTATGGACGAGTAAAAGAATAGATGGAATTTTCTTTAAGAAAAACTCCTGCGATTATAAACGGAAGTCGGAAGAGTAACATAATTCATCATAGTTCATACTTCATTAATTTACAACTAAAGCGTGGACAAATTAACACTGTAGAGGACCAAAACCTAACCCTAGCGTCACCAGACCTAATTAACCCTGACCGTAGGTAGATTGGCCAGAAGACATACTAGGCTGCATCGGTGGCGCTCACCAAAGGACCAGCGATTCGTCGACCAATGAGTTTTTGTCGTAGTCGTATAGACTTCGTACTGCTTAAGTTTACTTATTATGTGCTGCAAACAATGTGATAAACATAAGGTTGTATGGACGAATGATGCTGAGACTAGCAATGAAGAAAAGCTGTTATTGTTTTTTGAAGAAAACAACTAGAATGGAGCCTAGAAACCCTTTGAGGGGTAGGAGGAATCGGAAGAATAGATGTGAAGGCCGAAGATAGTCATTACCATACTCTCACCACAGATGAACAACGGCGGAGATACACAACTGAGTTTTAGTGTTTGACCTTGTCAAGGTGTTGAATTTTTTTTTCTAGAGATGGTAGACCATCTCCAGTCGCATCCTCAAACATTGTTTGGAGAACTGCAGACAAAAAAAAACTTCCTAGTCACGTTTCCCGAAGGTAAAAAAGTCGCATTTTATTTCCGGTATCCCGGTATACACTTTATACACAGGGACGGGTTGGGGGCGCTGTACACAAAAAAAGAGCGTCAGATGAAAGGCATGCATGCATGGAGTTCCTCTAATCCTCACATGTCATCCTCCTTTCCCACCCATCGAACATTTTTTCTCACCCACTTTTTCTAGATGGACTGATCTCCTTTATTAAAATGCATGTATCTAGACTTTGTTTAAAACACACGGCTGGAAACATTTTTTTATTTAGATTTTTTATTTTTTTGTCCATCTTTCTCTCGAAAAGCGTTCCAAATCGTAGCGCCGGATGGTTTTTGAGGAATGCAGTTCCTGTTAAACAAAATACTACCGCATTCAGGTGTAGACTAGGCTAAACAAAGTCATGTCAATATCAACTTTATTCCACTTACAAAATAATCAGATTGTAGACCATGAACTAACTTCGCGACCAAGTATTATATTGGGCGGGACAAGTCATCACCATGCTCTCACCACAGAAATCAATTTAACAAATTATAAAACCTCAACCGATGATAAGTCCTGAGAACCTAATGCACCAGATTAGGCAAACTACTAAACAGCTGATGTACGTGTGCATTGTTTATTGACCTCACGATGAACAAAATTCTTTATATAGATGCAATTTGCCTGCTTCTCGATGCATCTTATCATCATTCTTTAATTGTATTGTACTACAAGCAACTGACCAATCACTTCCAGTAGACATCCTGAAACCGTTGCGGCGTTTAAGTTCGTTTGTGAATACAATATACATATATAGCTCTTCCGTCGCCATGGGCAGTTGACCATTTGATGGGCCTTGCCAAGGTTATTCTTCTATTTTCTTAGACTGAGTATTTTCTTTTCTGTCTTTCATGAAGCTGGGTCCTTTGCTAACCAAGCAATTCTGGCCACAGCTTTTGATATGCAACTTGGCCTTTTTGTGACACAGATGATTTGTTAGGTCATAGGCATTGAGAAAATAGCAGTTCAGTACATTCAAGAATATGGATAGTTCACACAACTTGGTAGACATAACAAAACAAATATTAACAAGTGTGGTACGGGAAGAATATAAATATACATATATGGCAGTAGGGCCTTGTAGCTCGTGATTATATCTTCAGACTTCATTTCACAATGTACATCTCTATATATATTTTTAAAAGCTATATATCTGGGAATCATTACTCTCTCTTTTAAAATTTGCTTGAAGGTACGTTTTCAATAAGGTGGGGGCTTTTCGGCATAAACAACATCAATTATCGCAGTCCATACAAACCGATGAAATTATTTGTACCAATGTACAAACACGAGTTATGTTGACATACTTTTTGAGCTAAACCACCTCAGACCTTCCATCTAATTTGTAATTATATGTTTAATGGAAATACCTTCCTTAATGACCCATACAATCTTACTTCTTAGTTAAATTGCTCCTCAATTACTCTCGAATTTCATTTTATGTATTGTTATTTATAGTGCTTACATAATTTGTTTCGATGCGATTTTTTGCTTCGTAATTAGGAGTTAGTGTCATTCCTCTCAAGATACACATGTTATCTAGTTTTTCTATAAAAAAAATACTCTCTCTGTTTTATTTTAATTGTCCCTAATATAGATGTATCTAGACACATCTTAGTCTAGATTCAACCATATTAACAACACGTAATATGAATCGGAGAGAGTGTATATTTTTCAATATGATAAGTCATATATGTGGGCTTAAACTTTTCTTGCACTTACAACATACCTTTGATATATGCATATTAGCCTACCATAAAAAAAATATCCTAGAGTTAAATGTTTTTATACTTTTCCCTACATCGACAATATTCAAGACAACAAAATATGTAAAAAAAATGTTTAAAAATACTTCTAAATAAATAATGAACAAATTATTTGTTCATGTTATAGTTATAGATTAGCTCAACATGCTTTTGTCTACTAGTATAACTAGGGAATTACTACAAAAACCTAATTATTAAAATGGTCATAATTCTTCGTTCATCATTGTATCATTATGTCATTTTAGTTCGACATGTTGGATCTAGAATCGAAGTGCTGGAAGAAAATACACATCCACACAACCAAATTTTATGCCTGATCATCCATTCCATTCCCAATTGCCAAAACTTTGTATTTGTACTTAATTGACTTATGTACTATGTATTTCCCTAGCAAACTAGACTGTTTTATTGATATTCAAGATCGAGAGATATTGTGTTCATTAGAAGGGCTTGAACTTTTTTCAACACGACATGCTTTGTTTTTTTTCCGCATATTGAGCAAACTCACGAGCGACGCACGAACCATAGGCACAAGAATATGAGTATACCAGATATTGTTATTATTATTACTACCACAATTACCATTAATATTCTCACTTGGAAATTAAACATTAAAGAAGCTAATTCGGTAAAGAAGATGAAGTTTTGAGATTTTGGTACTGGATTGCTGGCTTGGCAAAGAAAGCCCTGAACTGTTTTAGCAATGAACTCCAACTTGCACTAGGGTTGCTCTTCCTTGTGAGTTGTGACCTTGTGAATACGTGTTACTTTAAAAATGCCAAACCAAAAGCGCCATCTAAAAGTATGAGTACCAACTACCCAATTTTGGAGAGAGGCCGGCGAAAACAAAAAAAGAGTGATAACATGATGACATTGCAAGATAACGATCGTTGGAATATACATACAAAAACGAAAATAAAAACACCAACTTGCACCCTCTTTCGATGTCATCACCCATCAGATTGCAATAACATTAAATTCTTCTCTTTTTTTTTGGTAGAAAAAAGGGGAAAAAAAGAAGAAGGAAGCATCCTCCTCACAATGCATGCATTCCATCGAACGCAACCGGCCATGGAGGAACGATCGATCACTGATGACCATTAGCTTTGCTCACCGGACGGCGGCGGCGGGGAGGAAGGGGAGCTAACGGTCGCTATGGCGGAGAGCTTCTGGAGGTTGAGCTTGACGACGGTGTCGGTGAACATGCGGGTGTCCTCCTCGGTGTTGCCGTCGGGCACGTCGACGACGTAGGACTCGACGACGACGCAGTATGCAGGGACCTCGGGGCTGTCCGGCGGCGCGAACTCGGTGACGGAGGTGACGGAGCGGTAGTTGCGGAGGCGGTGCTCCCCGCCGACGACGCGGAAGCTGAGGATGTGGCGGTCGTCGTCGAGGATCTCGAGGCGCTCGGTGCTGGTGGAGGCCGGGAGGCCGGAGACGACGGTGACCTCGCGGACGCTGCCGACCGTGGCGCCGTCGCCGGCGGCGAGGTCGCAGGACTTGATGAAGTGCTTGTAGCGCTGCGGGTTGGCGAAGCTGCGCACGATGGCCCACACGGCGGCGAGCGGCGCCTGCACGCGCTGCGTCACCAGCGACGTGCACGTCCCGCCGGCGCGCCCGGGGAACGTGTGGTGCTCCTCCACCACGCCCTCCAGCTCCCGACGCTCCGGCTCCGTCAACCCCTCACGCAGCGCGCTCTCCATGTGAGGCTCCATGATGCGTTCCTCCGCTCTCCCCTTTCGCTGGCAAGTGTGCAATTAAGTAAGAACGCGCATAAGCTAGTGTTCAGTTTGGGGTTAATGTATTTGGAAATTGGAGGGGTCTCGCCTTTTATGGTTGGCCACTCAGTTGTTGGCGACTTGATGGGTTTTTGTTTTATTTTTTGAATTTGCTATTTATTGTCTGCAAATGCAAGTTAGGAATTGATAAAACTAGTTAGCCAAAACAAGTTGCAGAAAAGAACAGGGAGAAACTAACTACTAAAAAACATCACACGTACACAACTTTGTCTTGTCGTTCTACGGATTTTGTTGATCTCTTCATCTACATACTCTCTCCATTCATAATTACTTCCTGTTATGGGTTTTGTCAAAGTCAAACTTGTAAGTTTAGACTATTTTTTACGAAAAATATCAACAACTATAATACAATATCTAATGTATTTCAATCGTTAAAAAGTATATTCCATATTATATGTATTTTCTATAAATATTGATACTTTTTATATACTTTTCTTCAAATTTTGCAAAGTTTAACTTTGATTAAATCTAATATGCGAAGTAAATAAAAACGGAGGGAGTAGGAGATTAGGGGGTGTATGATGTGGATATCATGGGCATTAATCACCCAAATTTAAATGGTTATATGAATTATTTTCCACAATGTAAATGTGATTAGAAATCATGCTTTATCGTAGAGTTCGCATCCATGAGGGGGTTTTCAAAACAAGATATTATATTATTATGTTTTGACACAAACAAATTAGCCACCACGAATTAAATTTATGAGATGATGGATTTTCAAAACAGGATCTTATTTTATTATCTTTTGAGGGAAACAAATTTGCTGCCAGGACTTACAGTTACGAGATGATGGATATGAGGTACTCGTGGACAGTTAGCACATCAATAGTATATGGTTACCTGGTAATAATTTATTTGTTATTTAGACATCGCAACGTTACGCAAGTCCAAAGAAGTGTTACATCAACAAGTAGAGATGATATATGCAGAGACTGGGTGTAATGCTTAATTTTTTTTGAGCAATGGAGCGCCCTTTATTGAAAAAAGTAGAGATGATAGCAAACCATAGAAGTACAAATCATGCAAAATATGAGTGCAAATTGACACTCTCTGGTCGATCTGGTATCCAAGTTAATATGATCCGAGTGTTTATACTCCCTCCATTTATGGTTACCCTACGTTTTGGGTTCGCTCATAGTCAAACTTTACAAATTTTGACTAAGTATGTGAAAAAATTATCAACACTGATAATACCAAATGCATATAGTATGAAAATGAACTTTATGATGACTATAACAATGTTGGTTTTATAGTATAGTTTGTTCATAATTTTTATTATATAATTGTTTAAATTTTATAAGTTTAATTAACTTTGACTAAACTCAAAACTGCAAAGCACATAAAACAGATGGAGTATATAACATGGGACCAAAAAAGAGTAATTTAACATATGAAAATAGGATATTTTTTCGAAGATATCAAAATAGTAATTGGACTATACCCCTATTCCCCTTCATATCCTCTATTTTAGGAGCTTGGCTCCCTCCTCCCCTAAGCCTAAATATCACCAACAACCATGAAATTTAACTCCCACCAACAGCCGTCTATCAGAGGCTGCCTGCCATTGACCGCCGCCAAGCTCAACGCCGTCCACTGCCTTAGCCATAGTCCATTGTCCACCTTCATCGCCCATTTATTTCTCTCCTTTTTATCTTTACGATAGTGCTGAACTGATTTCACAAGCTTACGTAGGACTTATTGGTCTAACGAAATCAATCAAATCAGTCAGTACCACAACCGTGATAACCTACACAAGGCCGAGTGAAGGAGCCAAAGCCAGACAGAGATACAATGCACACGGGTGGAAATGTAGAGGAAAGTCTTCGTCGGAATCCTACGATCCGTCATCGTGCATGCATGTGACACCCAGAGGCCGGAGACCTTTTATTGGGCTAATCATGCATTAGCTGTGCATGATGTGAGATCGTTGACCGTGATATTTTGCTATAGTACAACTCCATTGAATGAATCACAACATAGCTTTTTAATTTTTTTGCAAGAAACTGATATTGATTAACTGCAGATCTTACAGACCAGTCCAGAACAAAGAAGAAAATTACAAGAAAGACCTTCTGGACCTCGACGCCAAGGACGACGAACAAGACGCTGTGCCGGCGCGCCGCCGCACCACCTCCCCTCTGGCCTTGGAACAGGAGGCTCCCCTGTACGAGCGGGAAGTCGACACTCCTCAGATCCGGAGATCCTCGGGTCCATCCTTTTTTTTTCTCTTGGCAAGGACCACTGATTATTAGACGGAGCTTGGACCGTCCCTATCTCCCGCTACAGTGTTAGATAGGCGATTTCTGAATCTCCTCCTCGATCCACCTCGCCGCTGCGCGATTCGGTCGATTCCTCGCCTCCGCCGGCCGCTCCGGCGGCGGGAGGTCGGGGAATCACCGGATCCCAGCGTGTACATAGTGTAGGGTCAAGTTGGTGGCTTGCCGGCGGCGTTGAGGAGGTGACGGCGGCGTTGGCGTGGCCTTTTGTGGAGGCGGGTTCCCTCCCTGTTGGCGGTGCTCTGCTGGGCAGCGCTGCAGGTCTGCCTCCGTCCTGGCGTTCGTGGCTCGGTGGAGCAACGACGCGCCCTTCCCCCGTGCTGGAGGCCGAGGAGCGGCGGCTCCGGCGGGAGATGTTTCTGGAGTTGACGGTGATGGCGAACCAGATCGAAGCCGATGGTGTTGATGCAGGGTGGAGGCTCCTTCGAGCCGAGGTCCGTGGACTTCCCGTCCGTCAGGGGGCTCCTTCCATTCCAAGGTTGCAGAGGAGGAGCGACGGCGGCGCGCCGGCGGCACGTCTTCTTCGACGCCGGTGGCTTTGGTTTCCTTCAGGACTGTGCTGTAATTTTGCTTTTCTTGTGGGTTGTCTTGTAAGGTTCTTGGTTTAATATCACTGTTTTCTTCCCGGCAAAAAAAAAAAAAAAGGACCACTGATTATTTTATCTAGACCCAGTTTAATATTGACCAACTGCAAGCATAGCTCAGTCTCGCGGTGCTCCAGAAGGTTGAACAAGTGGTCTCTAAAATATCTATATTTTGTTCATTATAGAATATATGATATTTCACATCTTAAGGAATTGTAGTTATGCAAGTACTCGTCAAGGAGCCAATAAAAATATTTTGAGAACACATTAGAATTCAAAGTCACAAACAGTGACACCATCATGACAAGCAATCTCAAACCAATTGCATCCAACAAAAAAACATCTAAAATGTTTGACTACAACAGACTGGAGGCTATAAATAAAGAAGATACTCCAATATACCAGCTTACGAGGAGTACTCGGCATATAAAATTACTCCATTGTACTATCTCGGTTCCAAAAAAAAGCCATATATTTTTAACCAGAAGTTAACATCTTATAACTCTCGACAATATATTTTCTTATAGAGTATGCATTTAATATTGTATATGCTTGCAATTTATATATAAAGTTTTTCTAACTTGACTTACAAGACACTGCCTTTTAATTAAAATTATATGACTCATTTTTTGGGAGCTGAAACAGTAACAATGAGGTTGTGCGACTATATCAATTTGATGCTATAAATACTCCCTCTGTTTCATATTTTTTATCGTAATTGTAGTTCACAAGAATTATGAAACAGAGCGAGTACTAAATCAGTAGTAGCTTCTACTATCTTATTTTGCTAATCTCCTGACGTACGATCTGTACAAATTATGGTTAGGCGTATGCACGGATGCTGTCCGTCCATGGTAAAACGACGGCTTTCGAAATCAGGGGGCACGCGCGAGGCGAGGGTGAAAGGAAAGCAAAGAAGATGTGGATGAGATAGTATGTGTTGCAACAATGCATGTGAATGCTGACGGCGACTATGTGAGCAAAAGCAGATCAGCTCGGCTGACCACTGACCAACTGCTATCCTTATCCCTTTTCTAATGCATTTTGTGCTTTCCTGGTCAAGGCTTTGATAGGCAAATTGGTGCGTGTGATGGTGAAATACGGTGTCGTGCATTTTAGGGTATGTATATTCATTGAGAAGTTGCATCTATTGGGATTCCCGTTTGGTATCACTTTTAGAAAAGGCTAAGGTTTTACAGTTTGCTAAATTAGTGTATGAAATGGGCGAAAGCAGGGAAAGTTTAAGGTAAACAAGAAAAGAAGATTTGATGGCAGTCATGGAAGAAATGATCTGAGGGCATGTACAATGGTCATATCTTAGCAGTGCCACGTAGGATAAACGCTGAGGTGGAGGAAAGAGAAAGATGAAAAAAGACTTTGCCTTCTCTTAGCTAAGAGATGATCTCTTAGCACAATCTCTCTCACCATAAATTTAGGATGTCTCGTTACGAAAGATAAGACCAAAAAATAACCCATTGTAGATCATGTTTTATTGTTATATCTAGCTTACGTGACAGGACTAAGATAAGACAGTCTTATCAACCATTGCACATGCCCTGAGGGAAGTCACGCGCGAAAACTCCAGCAAAAGCCCGTAAACTGTTCCCTACTTCTTAGGGTTAAAAAAGTGCAACCAACTCTAGCAGCAACATCATTTTTTTTCCTTCTATTTTATCACTATGTTTCATAATATAAACCGTTTTGGCAAACTCTAGCAGCAACATTACTTTTTTCTTCTATTTTATCACTCTGTGGCTTATATTATGGAATGGAGGTAGTAGTATACTCTATGTTTACTTTTTGTTTAACGCTACAATAATTCAAACATGCATATTTCAGTACAATTTCTCGAAAAGAAAAGTAACAAATGTTGAAGACACCACATAGTTCATGCAAGATAAACAAACTACCGAGCATCATGAATCTCCACAAATGCTCGACAAAATCATCTCAAAGTTGCTCGTGTGCCCACCCATTTTCAGTAGTTTGATGTATCTGAAGGAAATCTTGTAACATAAGTGAATTGCATCATTCCTAGTCTTCTTTGAGCACCTCTCCATCCACTTGTTCCTAGTCGAAGTGCTCATCTTGGTTATCGCTCAGTTTAGCTTCCTAAAAAGGCTTATATTTTGAAACGGAGGTATACTTTTCATAATATAATCCATGCTTATTCAGCATATACATTTCACAGCACCTATACCAAAAAAAAAAAAAAAAGGTTTCATACATTGATACACACACATTATACATGGATCAACAAGTATCCACCATTGTAGCTAAGGCGTCAGAAATATCATTAATGTGAACATCAGCAGTTTTGTTACAGATGAAGAGTACCCTAAATTATGATTATTTTCAGAGTGATAACTTTAGTGCGGGAAAAAACAGCCTCTCTAGGTGTCTTCTTATCGTTGAACTGTGATAACTTCTGGATTTTCGAAGATACCATAAAAGAAAGGGGTATTCAACATGCCAAATATTGTTTGCACCTGGACCATTGGGCACATGTCCACTTTTCTAGGTAGTTAATCAAACTTTATACCAACTTGTCTCAGGAACGCACCCAGCTGCTTCCAGACTCCAGAGTATCCTGGAAGTAGAGGCAAGCATCCCTATTATCAAGCTTCGACATAACCTAATAAGCCCCAAATCCTGTGTAGCACTTCTGTTATCTAGCTATGCATATGTCAACTATCGCCTTGCGCATTTCATCCTCCTGATGGAACGGTTGGTTGATAAATTCGTCAAGTGGCATCCACTCCAAATGGCATAGTCCAAAGGGATTGTTAGCGAAAGCTAACTAATCCTATTGTTCAAGCTGGAACGCATATGAATTATGACGAGAGTACCTGTGCCGCTTCAATCTCTGATTCGTCAACAGAGATGTCAAATGATAACGGCTTCAGTGTGCATATAAAGAGTATATCTGACTTGTCAAATGTGACTTGGTGTGCATGCCTTATGTGAGAAGAGGGAACACAATTAGAAAATCGTTTCACAATGTAAATGCTCAAATAACTTCAATCAATTGTATTTGATATACCTGAAAGCGACCACATCCAGCAAGCAGCTTTCTATCTGAAAAGTAGGCACAGTTGGAACGGAAAATGTCAAATTCGATCATGCTAAATGGCATTATGTTGCAGTTAATTGTAGGGGGGGGGGGGGGGGGGGAGCACATACCCCAGTTTCTTCTCTAACTTCTCTTACGGCTCCAAAAAATATGTCTTCATACTGGACAGCAGAGACGACAAATAAAAAAACAGTAAATCAAATTAAAATGGAGTTGACGAAGTACATTTACAAACAATCCAATTTAGTCTTGCCTTGCTACTTATCAGTCATTTATTTACTAGGAAGTTTCTGCTATGTATACCTTATCAATAAAACCAGTGGGGATCTTCCAGATGCCCGAACAGTGTGATGAGCATTTTCTTTCTTTCACAACAAGCACCTAAGTCCGGAAAGGCATATAGAACAAAGACAATTACATAAACCAGTTAGGATATCTATTTATTTATGCAGTAAGTCATGTTTTTCAAACTAAAATGCAGCACCCAGAATTTATCATAACCTCTTGTTTTTCGTTCATGACAAATGCTCCAACACCAATTTGATGCAGCGAGGTGGAAGGCAAAGCAGCAGGTCCATCTGGAAGCCAACAAGTTAACATCACATACCCTGGTTCTGCATGATGATAAATAAACCCTTCCTGAAAGAAACAGCACTGGCACAGATCAGCTTTAAAAATCAAATGTACAAATACAATAAGAGGTATTTTCTGAAATAAATAAACAAACAAACTGGACACATTGGCTAGAAAGGTAAAATCATTTTTCCCAGGAATAATGACATACAGAAAGGCCTGATGATAAACTAAAGTCAATAAGCTAAACTATAAGGTCAACTTGCCTTTATTGCAATTGGAACTACATCAGCTTGACCTTCCAGTATCATCAACCAGACCCCTCTCTTTCCCTGCAGTATGTAACTCATCAGTCGCCTTTTACATCTACCGACCACTACTTATTGATGGGAGGGCGTATTACCTGCTGACTCCAATAAGATAGTGAGGACCGGAGTGATGCAGAAAATGCATTCAATGTATTTGGTAAAAAGGTAGGGTCAACTACCACTCCACCATATTCATCTTCAAAGGCATTCAACACATCAGTAGTCCTAAGCAATGGCCTACCAGGAGTAACAGCATTAGTTCTCTTGCTCAAAATCATGCCAGTTCCAAATATTGATGATTTTAAGAAAGGATGTCCGAATGCTGAAGCTGCAAAACAACAGTACTGTAAGATAAAAGTATAGAAAGAACCAATCAATTTGTGAGACATTGAACATACAAGCAGAAACTAAAGCAGTGTTCTATCCATTTGAAACCAACCAACATGTTATACATGAAAAGAATCAGAAACTGAATGTTGAATATCTGGTGCACCCTTCTGGGCAGCAGTTTTTTTTTTTTTGCATGCTGAAGGTTCAATATAACTTGGCACATAGTCACCTCATACTGGCCTGCCAAAAGCAACTTGTTTTCTGTTCGAAATCCATGGATGGGGCAGAGAAAAATGGCACCTCAAATAAGAGAAGGAGGGCACAACAAATGCCATTGTTTTGTATCACTCAGTGATTTTGAAGTCTGACCAGATGACAATTCTGAGAGGCCTATCCCTATGCCTCTTAAATAGAACTGGGAAACTTTAACCAATGGGGATTCTCTGGTGATGTTTCAAAATTCCCACTCCCAACTGAACCAGCACACAACCTTGTAAGTGGGAGCACATGCCATTCAGCCTTCTCAATGGAATGATTCCCAACTTTCTATATCACTACCTATTTGGACCACAAAAAGTTGAGAGTGGATTTCTAGCGGAATATGAAATTATATTGGAATGGCAAATTCCATAAGTTCAAAATGTCAGGGAGGAAACATCTGGAAGCATTGTTCGGTGAGCGGTCATCATTGACTCTTCAATCAATGTAACGATCTTATGATAGGTCCAGACTTTTAATTTAGAACAATATAGGCAGGCATACGAATGTTTCAAAATTGTAATGTATTCAAACTTAAAATTTATTTGACACCAAAATAACCGTACAAAATAGAATTGGAATGAAATAGTAGTTTCATGTTCCACAACAGAATCCTAATATTCAACTAGTCACAAGGAAGTCTTCCATAGAAAGAAAAGGCAAATTACAGTCTTTTTACTGATTTTCAAATCACAATTGAAAGAAATGAAAATTTGACTTCTTCAAAAATACACACTGTGCAGTCCAAAACTGAAAGTTTATTATTTCATATCTATGCCCTTCAAGTAAACTTTGCCATTCAAATATTTTCATTTTTAGATGGATAAAAACAAACATTACATAGATCCAACTCTAATCCAGATAAAATATTTACCACATAATCCGGAGCTCGTGCCTGTTTTGTGAGAAATTTTACATGAGCTCCATGAATTCATTATTCTAGCTAAGTGTGTTGTTAGTCTCAACCCTTATCCTTTGCTTCATGCTATCTGTGATGGTTAAAACTATCCTTACAGGGACCTCACCAACGTCTAAGCTTCAAGGTTAGAGCATCTCCACCGGCGGCCCGCAAATAGTCGCCGGCAGGGGCGCCGGCACTGCTGTATGGGGGGCGCCGGCAGTGCATCCTCCATTTGGGGACGCTGTTCCCACACCGGCGCCTCCCAAACGGCGGCCCCCAATTTTTTTCTTTTTACAATGTTTTGAAACAACATATCAATCACATTTTATTCATACAATCACACAATTAGAATTAAATTATTCATGCAATCAAACAAATAGTACTTAAATTATTCATACAATCAATCAAACAAATAGTACTTCAATTATTCATACAACCAAACAA
The DNA here is from genome assembly GCF_019359855.2 of Lolium perenne. Taxonomy (NCBI): domain Eukaryota; kingdom Viridiplantae; phylum Streptophyta; class Magnoliopsida; order Poales; family Poaceae; genus Lolium; species Lolium perenne. The sequence continues at coordinate 81,511,055 of NC_067249.2, forward strand.
AAAAATATACAACCAAGAAAATAGAAATAAATCATGCATTGTTGGTGGCTCCTCTCCTCGCCCACAAATGCGCAGCTAGATCCGCCTTCAGTTGTGCATGGACATTTGCATCTCGAATTTCATTGTGCATATGAAGAAAAGCGGCAAATTCTTAGGGTACATGCTCTACCTCAGCGAGTGGCCCTTGATAATCAAATGGTTGATCATCCTGCACAGGTGCGTTGCGCTCGCTCTCAATGATCATGTTGTGCATGACCACACGGGCGTTCATCACCTACCACATCTGAGACTCATACCAAGTGAGAGCAGGGTACCTGACAATGGCGAAACGCTGCTCAAGCACCCCAAAAGCACGCTCAACACCTGGCATGTTGCAAAATAAGCTTCCATCTCGTTTGCCGGAGAGGGAATTGTCTTCACAAATGTAGCATACGTCGGGTAGATACCATCAGCTAGACAGTACCCCTTGTTGTATGCGTGGTCGTTTACCTCAAAATTCACGGCAAGAGCTTGTCCCTCAGCTAGCCAGCGCTGCAACACGTTGATATCATTGTTTGTTCCTGCCATGCCAAAAAAATGCATGCCAAATCCAAAGCTCATGGCCTGCCACCGCCTCAGGAATGACACAGCACTCACCAGTATGTCCCTTGTAGATCCCATGCCAAGCAAAAGGGCAATTCTTCCAGCCCCAATGCATAGTCAATGCTTCCCAGGAAATCCTCTTGTTGCATTTTTTTGCAGGATCCAAGCTGTATCATCTTCTCTTGGTGCTCTCAAATAGTAGCAAAAGGGCAAACCTATGCAATCTTGCTTGGCCCTATGAATAGTCAATGCTTCCCAGGAAATCCTCTTGTTGCCCCTATGAAGTACTTGTCGTACTCCTTGACGCCGTGGACAATCTTCAAGAACAACTCCTTGTTCATCCTAAACCGCCGCCGAAATTCCTTCGGCGAATGAGTCGCGTCGTCGTTGAAGTAGTCAACATCAAGCAGCATTGCGCCGGCTTGACAATGCCGATTGATGTTCCTCCTCTTGCCTGGCTTTGAGCCGCCACGCCGAGGCACGACGAACTGCTGCCGCCGCCGAACAGCCTAAGCGTTCTGCTCCTCCGTGAACAGCTGCACCATCATCTCGTCGTCGTTGTCCATCGCGGCAATCGGACGAACACCTTGCGGGTGGGGCGGTTGTGCTGCGGTGGCGGCGAGCTCTGTTCCGGGCGAAACAGCGACCGCCGGTCGAGGGGGTGGCGGCCGTGTCGATGGACGACGATTCCTAGACAGGCGGCGGTTTCTATTGCAAGCAGGGGGCGCGGCGGCGACGGCGACGATCTAGAGGGGTGGGAGTCGGCTCGGGCGTGGGTAGGAGGTGGGAAATCGGTGTGTCTGGCTGCCAGGCGGAGCCCACGCTCGTTTTCAGACGTGACGCGAGGCGCCGGCGCGCCCGATCCGCGCCCTTGGCGAACGGGCCGGCACGGGGTTGTCGGCGATTCTATTGAGCTCGAAAATTGGCCGGCGCCGTTTGGGGCGCACCGGTGTGAGCCCATTTTCGCTGCCGGCCCCCAAAACGCTATCGGGGCCGCCGGTGGAGATGCTCTTAGGTACTCCCATGTCAATGATGAATTTCCGCGAAATATTCTTTCTGATATCAAATACACCATGATGATGTGTTAGATTGTTCTGCTGATTACATTCTTATTGAGATCATAGTTGCTATTTACTGGTCTTGATTCTGAAAAAACAAAGATAAAATCTAGTTCACATAATCGATTCATCATCAAGTTCAAATGTTCAAATATATCCTGTGGATTGAAAAACCAGAGGTGATTTAATATTAAGAGAATCAGCTGTGCGGAAATAGATATCTGGCTGCTGCCATATTTTAAAAACATGGCCATGACGAAATCTTCAAGCGTGACGAAAAACCTGGGTCACCCAAGAAAATTTAATTGCTACCATCCTCCGACCAAGCCCCGTGTAGGTAAATTATAGTAGAAAAAAAGATAACTAAAAATGCAGTTGGTCAACTTTTACTTTGGATGCGGAATCTACTATATTCTGCATTCTTACATGTTGTAAATGATCGAAGTTGTTGATACACAATTCTTTGACAAGACATGTTCACTTTTATAATACAAAGGGAGGATGAACTTTAAGCCATTCCCTTGCAATACGCATATGTCCCTTACAATATTCCCACGTTACCCAAAAAACTGTAACAATCCATCTTCCATTATGCTGTTTAATGTAAGCGTATCAAATCATTCAGTATGTACTGACATTAAGAGGAGCAAGTACATTTTAGTTTCTATTAAACTCTGCTTGCACTTTAATAACCCCATAAACAAGGAATAATAGGTACAGAAGTACTTTTGGGGTGGAGGGTGTACTTTGCAAAGTTTTAGATTCCCAGACTACAGGTTTGAAAACTGGTGATGCAGGTAAACGGTAAACATTACGAGCAACAAGAGTTGGTTAAAACAGAATAAAATCTTCACACTTAAGAAGGTGCCACATTATCTGACAAATTGATAGCATATTGTCATGTTGCCAAGAAGGTTGACAGCAACAAATCACATCCACCAAAATGTCATCGATATCTTATCCTAATGCAATGAAAATTCTTGTCACAACTTGCGAGAATACAATGAATTAGGAGGTTTATAATGGACTACTTTTTTTTCCAAGCTGAAATTGCTCAGAAAGGAATCTAGTTTCATTCCTCCTGAGTGGTGCCCTGATTGCCACCTTATTGGTGACAAGATGCACAGAAGCACAAGATCATGTGAAGGATGCTGGGTAGTTGAGAAAGTATATTTACCATAGGAAATATGCAGAATCATGTTAAACCAATGACCTGATGGCACAAATAATTCTCATTTTTTAAGGAGAATTATTCCTGTAATCAATAGGCTTGTTCCGACACAATTACCTTATTCGCGGTCTGTTGGGTTCTCGATTTGGTTCCATGGTACACCACCTCACAAAAGCATCCTTTAATCAAATCTCAACAGTCACCAAGTTACCTCTTTCTGATATCATGGATCTTCCATCTTGTCTCAGTTACATAAAATAGGATGACAAAATTACACTCACAGTCATTATGTCGGTATCTATTGAAGTTTTAACTGCAAGAACCCACGTATCTGAAGGAATTGGAAATGGGGATTCCTTGCTTTCTTGAACAACCATTGATTTTGAGTTATACACAATTCCCTATCCAGCACATGGTTCACAATTTGTTCAGAAGTGTGACACAAGTAACCGTGTAGTATGCCTGACTAAGTGACCCCTAACTTATCGTTCCAAAGGAAAGAAGGGACCCAGAAAATTTCAGTAATGACTGAACATATAGTTTGATATCATTGGAGCATTGAGATACAGTTCAACTGTAAACAGAGTCTTAGGAGCACAACATGAAGAACCAGAGCACATCCCTGTCACCATCATCTTAGCGGACTGACGACCCAACCTGTAACCCGAGCTGGCTTTCTTATTCGTACTGTTCTCTGAGATCTACTTTCCAATCGCTCAAGTATTGAGTAAGTTATTGAGTCAGGAGTTAGCCCTTGCTGCTTCATAGTTTCATAATATTTATCAGCTTCTGCTGTCTTCCCCCGCCTCTCCAAACAATCAAGTAAAATGTTATACGTTACAATATTAGGGATGCATCCCTCTGCAATCATGTCATCAAATAAGCTGCATGCCATATCAACCTTATTCGATTTTCCAAAGCATTCAATCAGTATGCTGTAGGTGAAGACATCCGGATCATATCCTTTCTCCTGCATCTCTTTGAAAAGCATGTGCGCTTCATCGAGATCTCCGTTTTTTCCAAGACAGTTTATCAAAGAATTGTAAGTGATGACATCAGGTTTACAACTGCTAGCTTCCATTTCTTCAAACAATCCAGATGCCTTATCAACTAAGCCAACTCTACCATAACTTGATATCATAATATTGTATGTAAAAAGATCCGGAGCAATCCCATTAGCTTTCATCTTTTCAAGTAGACTGGTTATGAAAGATACCTGCTTAAGCTTTCCGAGGACTGAAAAGACCATATTGTACATGCTAACATCTGTAGCAATCCCTTTTTCAGGCATCATATGTAGGAGATCTATAGCCTCTAATGTTTTTCCTGAATTGCATAACACCTCAAGCATTGAGACGAAAGCCTCCCTGTCTCCATTTTCACAGGAGTTCCACATACGACAGAAAACATTGTGTGCCTCACTGGCATGCCCAGACTTGCAAAGTGACTTGACCAAATAAGAATAAATTGATCTGTTCATATATCTATCACAGATATCCAGGACCTCATTTAGTCTATGCAGTTGTCCTTCTGTTGCCAAAATATCCAGTGTAATGCTGTATGTGAATTGATTTGGCTGGCAGTCACCCTTGATCATTTTGGAAAGTACAAAAATTACCTTGTCCACCATCTTGTTCTTACCAAGAGCCTCGATAAGAGTATTATAAGCAATAAGGTTAAGAGCACATCCTTTTGATACCATTTCATCAAAGAATAAGAGAAATTTAGAGGTCTTCCCAGCCCTCCCAGACATTCTAATTAGTATAGTATATGTGTATGCATCTGGCTCACAGTATTTCTGTTTCATATCTTCAAAGACTTTGTAAGCTTGGTCAACCTGCATAACTAACAAATATCAGCTGCCAACATTTTAAAAATGGCAAACCTATTGGATATGCATATCAATGTGTTATGCGTCAAATATTAAAATGTGAGGAGGATGGGATACCCTAAGCTAATTTTTTATCAGATGGTGAGCATTAAAGATTGAGACAAACAAAGCAACTTCACATTCCACTAACAAATAAGTTGGCATTTCAGAGATATACAAGATTATTGAACTTGAACACCTGACACTTCATTGGTGATATTACTATACCCAATTTGAGGTGGGCACGATGTAACATTTATTTATTGCTCAACAATAGAAACCATACTCGACATCTAATTAAGCGAGGCCAAGATCTTTAAAGGAGGCAGACTACATCAGCAATAGCAAGGTATGTAAATTCATGCTCCTAAAAGCATCGGTCATGCATCTAAACCGGGCGCAGGACATGATAAAACCCACTAGACTTTAGGTTCATATTGGATGCTTTAAGTTGAGTTAGTGGAAAAGCTTCAGTAGTTGCAATGAAAACTATAGGCTCATTTTAGCGAGGTATGTAGGATCCAAAGTCCAACATTAACTAGTCCGACCTAGCACGAGAATGGCTATTATCAATACTACTCTATAATCATTTATGTGGTCACGAAAGCTCAACTTAGGTCTTGTAATCAAATAACGTCAATTACTGCACCAACAGAATCCCTCTGCGTTGCAAAACCATTTTTACAGACTGCTCGAAGTCTAGCTAATAGGCGTACCAGTTTCAACACAGAGAAGCACTTTGTGAAACAAACAAAAAGTTCTACCACTCACTCAGGCTTTCTCAATCCTAATTCTACAGGCCTCGATTGACTGGTACGTCAAACAATCACAGGAAAGAAACATAGTACAAAGAACATGAGGCAATACATTTTGCAGACGAACTCCTAGATTAGGAAAAAAAAACTGCAAACACCCATGTATATAAGTAAATATGTCAATTTGTCGTACCATGCCAGCCTTGGCGAGAGCATCAAGCAGCATGTTATATGCAAATATATCGAGCTTGTAGCCCTTCCTGCGCATTTCGTCATACACCTGGAAGCCCCTGGAGACTTCCCTGCTCCTCAAATGCGCCTGCAGAATGCACTTGTAGGTGTACCCATTGAGCCTGAGCCCCCACTTCACGGCCAGGTCGAGGCACTTGGCCACCTCCACGCCGATCCCGACGAGCAAGTTGACCGTGGAGATGTTGCCGGCGACGCCGTCCCGCCCCATCTCGGCGACGAGCCTGAGCGCCTCGCCGGGGTCCGCCCTGGTGCGGAAGAGCAGGGCGAGGGCGCGGTTGTAGGAGAAGGCGTCGTGGCGGAAGCCCGGGAGGGAGGCGGGCGCGAAGCGGAAGAAAGCGAGCGCGAGGGCCGGGTCCGGGGAGAGCGCCTTGACGACCTCGGAGGCCTCGGCGGCGGTGAGCGTGAGGCGGAGGCCGCGCAGGTAGTCGGCGAGGTCGGCGAGCGGGGTCGGGGAGGCGGCGGCGGGGGAGCGCAGGATGCGCGCGACGGCGCAGACGAGGTGGCGGCGCGGGAGCGGGTGGCCGCGCGGGTCGAGGGGGGTCGCGGGAGGAGTTGGGGAGACGGTGACGGTGAGGGAGGGGCCCGTAGGTGATGGCGTCGCGGCGGCGATGCGGCCGGAGTAGGTCGTCCCGACGCGGCGGGGCATTTTGGCGTCTGGTCTGGTCTGGTGGGGGGTCTCGGTCAGGGGGAATTTTATTTTTTGCCCCTATTTACTTAGCACCTCTACTATTTGCCCTCCATTAGTTTGACCTTTCTTTTTTGCCACGGTTTAGTTTGGTACTATATTATTTGCCCTCTCACAGGTTGGCCCCACCAGCTATGGCGAAAATACCCTCAGTACTGGATCGATCAAAGTGAGTTGAGCTGCCTGGGGCTGTTCGTTCTGTCTCGCGTCTTCACGCACAGAGCCTCTGGTTCAAGAACAGGAACTTGGCGGCGGCGGCGGTAGTCTTCACGCAGCTCCGGCCGCCGGCGGAAATCCACGAAAACGGGCGAGCTCTCCCTCGCGACGCTAGGTAATCTCATCTCCCTGTCCCTCTCTGCTAATTCCATGGAAAAAAGACGACCTAGGGTTACGATTTTGGGGCTCTGGCCGTCGGCGATGAACTGCTGCTCGCTGCTCTGTTCTCTTGTTTCGATTCGTCGCTAGTATCTGCTCCTCTAAATCTTGGGATCCCCTAACTATTGGTTGTTTTGTAGTTGATGCAGATGACGGATTTTAGATGATTTTCTCTCAGTAATTGTTCATTATGACTGATCTGGGCAAATTTCAATTCAATCTGGCACGCGGGGCTAGGTGTGCTTCTTCAGCGACGATTTCCGTCGGGTGTGTACCCAGGGCAATTCAGTCCTCAGTTTTTCCCCTAAATCCTCTAAACAAAAGAAAGTAAGTGAAAAGGGCAAATAATATAGTTACCAAACTAAACGGTGGCAAAAAAGAAAGGTCAAACTAATGGAGGGCAAATAGTAGAGGTGCCAAGTAAATAGGGGCAAAAAATAAAATTCCCCGTCGGTCAGAGGCGTTTGGGGGACTAAACCCAAGTGCAGCGTGGTTTAACCCTATCATCTTCTTCCTGCCGCCGTCTCTCGAGCTAGAACCTTCTAAACCCCCACCACACGCGCGCGACCTCCGCCTCCCGATGGCGCGGCTCCACCACCTCCTGGCCCGCGCGCTCGCCTCCCACCACCTACTCCGCCCGTCTCCGCTCCCTTTCTCAGCGCGGCCGACTCTCCCGCTGCACTCGCCGCCGCCGCCGCCGCATCCCCATCCCCATACCCGCAGCGCACCCCCTTTCCTCGCCGCCGCCTCGCGGTACTACGGTTCACCCGCATCCAGACGGCGTCGGCGCGGTTCAGCCCCGCCGATGCTGCCGAGGCGGAGGCGGGCGAGGCGGAAGGGCCCGAGCGAGCTCAGCGTCCAGATCGGCATCGAAGAAGCCCTCCCCGACGACCCCCTAATCCTGGTGATCATTACCTTCCGCACGCAATCTCCCCTGCATGTAGCTGTTACGCAATTAACGCGTCTCCAACTGTGAAATTTCCTGGCAGAGTATCGCAGAGGCGCTTCGAACGGATGTTGGGAGGGCGATGAAGCTGGCATTCCACAATCTGGAGAACTCGGAGTACAAGACCAGGGACACTTCCATAAGAAATGTGGGTACCTACAACAGGGTCGAGGTCTCTCTGCTGCTCTGCGATGACGGTTTCATCAGGAGGCTGAACAAGGAATGGAGGGACGAGGACCATGCCACGGACGTCCTGTCGATGTCGCAGCATATCCCGGGCCTTGATATCCCCATCGTAAGAACTGAGGCGTGCTAGTTTGTTTGCTACGGATGGTTTTCATCTGATATTGTTTTCTTATATGTTGGGTTTGGTTCAACAGCTGCAGTTGGGTGACTTGGTAATTTCGGTCGAGACAGCCTGTCGGCAGGCAGAGGAAAGAGGCCACACGCTTCTTGATGAGATGAGAATTCTCACGGTTAGCCTGTTTCGCGTATTGCTAGCATCACACCCGCTTTTTTTATTATTATTGTGGTGCCATGTGTTCCCGTTTATTTCGTAATGTTGCACCTTGACCAATACACAATCAGTGAACAAACGTAGTTCTTGTCTGATTTATCATTGACCAAACATAGTGATTCTGATAATGGTAGCATTGGGTTCGTATCACAGTTAGCAGAATTAAACATTAAGGAAGTTGGATCACTAATGGCAGCATGACATGCATTAGCAATATAGGTTTATATTTACTTCGTAGTTTTTTATTTGATTTATTACCAAGATAATGCTTCAACTTTGACCTATTAGTCTACTTCTGGTGTATTTTGTGAAGAAGCTTGCAAGCGACTGTTCAACGATGGAATAGCTTGCTGCTCACAGCCCTATTCTATGCTAACCAACTTAATCATCATCAGGTGCATGGATTATTGCATTTATTGGGCTTTGATCATGAACTCGGCAAGGAGGCTGAAGAAGAGATGGAGAAGGAAGAAGAACAAATATTAAGTACTCTTGAATGGAAAGGGAAAGGACTCATTAGGAGTGCATATCATTTCAGTACCGATATGGATCATTCAGAAAATTCTGATGGTAGGTTGCCCTTACACGTTTATTATGTGTTTTTATTTTTATCCAAAGGGTTGCCTTCTGTTTCTTATCACTGGAGTACCTCTGAATTATTGTATGTAGAGGCCAATAGAGATGTAGAGAAAATGAGCTTACGGGAGGGTCATCATCAGCCAAAACTGACCCATATAGTATGTGATATAGATGGTGAGTTGATGTAGCATCAAGAATTATACTGTTTCTGCTGGATTTTGCCAACTTCGTGAATAACTTATTTTGAAAAATTATTAAGCTACTCTCGTGGATGATGAAGGACACCTGCGTGCAGAATCTATGGAACCTTTGAGAGAGGCTATATCACGGGGAGTAACTGTTATCATGGTTACTGGGAGGGTGAGTTTTACTTGTTGTATTAGCCATGAATGCAAAGATATTCGATCATGCAATGTGAATGGCCCTGATCTGAGGTTGGGGTTGGTTCCGACACTTTCCTTAACAGTATTATATCTATCATTGATATGTGTAGCTTTCTCACAGCATGAAAGAGTATGTTAAGTAACCTCGACGAAAGTTGGAAGCTATTTCCAGGAGGGTGTTCAGTGATTTGATATAGCTTCTATCTTAGTTGCAGCTTCATTCTGATGGAATTCAAATAATAAGTAATATGTTTTGACTTGTGATGATATACAGCTGTCTGTTTGTGATATTAACATTAAGCACACTATGAAGTGTACTAAAAAATTCAGTAGCAAAACGTTTTTGAATTTTACCATCAGATGACTGCATTTTTAGTTTAATTGCATGTTTCTAATATTTTTTTGGCTTTCCTCACTTTTAATTAGACCCGGGCTTCCACCATAGCAACTTTCAAGCTTCTTAATATGGAAGGAAAAGATGAATTTATATCGGAGAATTCACCTGGTGTATTTCTACAGGTACATCCTCTCCATGCTTACTTGAATAGCTCTAGATAGTAAAAATTCGCTCTCAAAACTTTGTGGCTTTGTGCCAGTGTTCTTTCGACACCAATGTCCTTTTTATCTTCAAATTGAACACGCCTTTTCATCTTTGAGTAACGTTTTGTGTGTCCAACTGTTCTACTGGATCTGGGACCCTTTTCCTTATGTGAGTAACCCTGCTTTATGTTATCTATTTGTTTTAGTGTGTGCTTGGGTGTGTGTGCATGCTTGTGTGTGTAATTGCTCTTTCGAAGAGATGCAGCACTGAAATGTTATGGGTTTTTTCCCCAACGGGATATGATTTAGATGTGTTGATGCTCAAGTCTTGAGAAAGTATTGAACTGCTTTAAGTTTTGCCCAATCCATGTGAATTGTTTCTGCGGCTCTGTAAGATGTACTACATCAGTTTCATTACATATGAATCTGGAATCAAATTTAAAAATTGCAAGCGTATACATAATGATAAGGTAGATGGAAGTGAGTGTCGAGCTCTTGTCATTGTCTTTTTTTTTTTGTCATTGTCATTCTTTATACTTGAACAAAAATCATATTGCATCATTTCTTTTCCAATTGACATTTTACCCTTATAATGTTGGTGTTTCTCTTGGATGCAGGGTTCACTTGTTTACGGAGGGAATGGCCAACTGATTTATAGAGCAAACTTGGATGTGGATATATGCAAGGAGGTAGTCATTTGCAATATCTCATCTAACTAGTTTCTGCTGGCAGCTTTACTTTCCATCAAAAAATTTAATGATATGTGTTCTATTTTTTTATTAGGAAGATTTATAGGGCACTTTGTTGAGCTTGTATGCTCTTTATCATGAGTTTGGATGTTAGGCATGAATGTACTATATTTGAACTCGCTTTCCTTTTGTATCAATTATTTGTTGACTGGTTAAGATTTATGTCTCTCTTTTAGGTGCATATAAGATCGTCAGATATTATATATTAGTTCTTTTTTTCATTGGCAGGCATGTTTGTACTCCTTAAAGAATAAAACTCCTCTTGTTGTATACTGTGAGGAACAATGTTTGACCTTGTTTGAACATCCTTCTGTTGACTTGTTGCACACTCTGCACCATGAGACCAAGGTACAGTATTTGGGTTTTTGCTAGATAAAATTCCTTCTCCTTCCTTTCTAACTATGTTAAGCAGTTGAGCCAACTTTGAAATTTTGGCACAGGTAGAAGTAATGCCTTCAGTTGAAGACCTCTTAGAATGTTCATCCATTCAGGTTTGTTACTGTAACTATGGCAAATGCAAAGTTGATATGTCCTTAAGGTTGATACGTTTTACTATTTTCGGATCAACTTTGTAATGAGTGAACTTACACAGCTTACTTGCATTTGCAGAAGTTGCTTTTCCTTACCAATGCGGAGGAAGATATATCTGTCCTAATACAGCATTGGTCAGAATTAACAGAAGGGAAAGCATGTGTTGTCAAAGCGCAGCCAAATGCACTTGAGATTGTTCCCCTTAATGCTTCTAAAGGTGGTGGTATCAGGGTGCTACTTGACCATCTTGGAATAACTGAAGATGTACGAATCCGTTCCATAAATGAACTACATTTACTGTTCCTTTTGTATATAATTATTTCATCTTGTATTGTGCTCACTTAGAAAGCATCATCACCACTAAGAATTTATTTACAAGTATGATGTCTGCTTATGCAGTCTGATCTTGAGGCTGTTGGAGACTAAGGACCTGTTCGGAACATCTTCGCTCCTCCACAATTGATTCTGGAGCGGATGGAGCTGCAGTGCAATTTTACGGATCAGCTCAAACCGAGCTCTACATGCTCCATGGATTTCCACGGAGTGGAGAGCTTCAGAACGGGCTCTAAACCAGATGGCCAAGCAACAAGTGATCCAACTGATATGATTATTGAAGTATTCTTTAGCAAGAGAGTATTTATGGAGAAAGCTTGAGATATTTTAAGAAATGGCATGTATGGGATGCACAGAAGGCAACAATTAGTTCTCCTGCAACCATGTACTTCAGAAAAGGGATGTGGATGTTGGGAGTGACAAGTTTGATATATTTCCTTAAGATGTGGGCGTTGGAGAGGTAAGTTTGATATTTCTTTGAGGTCATAAGGTTTTGAAGTTCTAAATCATGCACCTGTAGTAGTTTCATCTGGATTTATGAGAACCTTTTCCCTTGTTAACAGATGTCCTTAATGGAGCTGGCCAGAAATGAAAACCAGACGAGCCTATCCATATGATATCATGAAGACAAACACCAATTGAAACGTTTTTCAACCTGTGACTACGTTATATAACAACTCCTGTGCCCCTTGATTCTGAGCAACCTTTCATTGTCATTATTCATGAAAATATTGATTTTGCACATAAATACTTGTACAGTTGTCCTTTGAAGAACATTTGTAATGATTGTTTAGCCCATCGTTCCCCCATCTGATGACAATTTGTTTATAAGGAATCATGGGAAAGTTTAACGGAAGTAGCTGTAAGCTGCTGTATGATCTATTGAGTTCTTCTGATTATGGTTGACCCTGTGTCACTCCATTCATCTTTACAGTTAACCTTCTTACAGACTAATAGTATAAAATAAAACAAAGAAAAATTAGGTTGATTGCAGAAGGAAAATTAGTTTGAATTACATTATGAAAGTGTACAATAAGTACAGCATGTTTGTGGGAAGTGGAGACTTGGCGTTCTATTTCTATATTTCCACGGTTTCACTTTGTTAAGAGTTCATATGCATTTGTACATCTTTGTCATTCTGCTGTGCAGCTAAATTAGCACTGCTGCACAAGAGGTTGGTGCTGCTTGCTCTGGACAACAGACAAGCAAATGAACCTTTTGAAGGCCTCTTCCCTATCATCTTGTTGCCTATCTTCTGTGAGTGATTCGTCCGCTGATTCATCCCTAATCCTGCTTTATAGCTCTTGCATGTCTTCATCCTCTTACTGTAAGTTGCTTCTTTACCAAGGTCTTGAAGACATGTAGCACCAGATATTGATGTGAAGGACTGGGACTTTCCTTGGTAGTACTTGGACAGCCCTCTCCTGTGGAAATTGAATAACTTGTTAGAGATTAAAAAAAAATGCTTTTCATCTCAATTGGATTTTTTTTAACTGGCATAGATACGGTGACTCTTTCAGAACTATGACATATTGTTCTCCTGTTATTCAATCTATCTTCTGAGTAAAATGTTCTTAATGATCTCAAAGTTGCTTAGTTGCATAGTTACATTGAATGTCTATGTTCTTGTAATATATTTTGTGCAAAATGTAACCTCTACAGGTTATCGCTTAGTAGTATCATTCAGAATTCAACCATGGGATTTGAAGATCTGTATCAACCAGTAGTTTTCTAGTATGGAAAAGGAACTAGCCACCAGTGTAACACATGATTATGATTGGAAAGAAAATAGTACTCCCTCCGTCCAGGAAAGGATGTCTCAGATTTGTTTTAATTTAAATGTATCTATACACTAAATATTGGCTAGATGTATCCGAATTTAGACAAATGCGAGACATCCTTTTTGAGACGGAGGGGTGGTAGTTTAGAGCTATGAAGATTCTATACCATTTTGTTTGATGTCAAATAAAACTTGAGATAACTGAATACTTGTGCAGGGGGGCGAAGCATGATGTACCTGGCAGGAAGCTGGGCTAGCAGCGAAGACAGATCGCAGAGCGGTCCCTCGGAATCCAGATGCAAGGTGCTGGATGACGCTGAGGATGACCCCGAAGAATCGTCAGGTGGAGAATAACTCGCATCATCACTCAGATTCGATGCCAATGAGCACGCTGACCCGCCAGACGTGCCTGAGGCAGAAGCCACGTCAGAGTGATCCTCTCGTAGCTCCAAGCATGCGGCCTCATGGCACACATCCATGCTGCGAGCTTCATCCATTTCAGGATAGAACAGAAGTCAGGAGCAAATAGGGAGAGCAAGTGAACAACGGTTATCTCTTATGTTCGGAGCTTCGACGGCAAACTATATATGCAGACGCAAATAGGAAAGGAGGAAAGAGGGAAAGAAGATAGGCCTCCGTCAACTTCCGTAGTTCCGTGGGTAAACGGGCGTCTTGCCCGTCCAGATAGGCCTCCGTCGACTTGTACGACGAAAAGTGAAAGCCAGAACAAAACCTATCCTTACCGTGGAATCGCTTGTGCCATCTTATCGATCACGAACCAATTATGTGTTTCCACGTTACTGTCGGAAGTGTTTGTGCATGTGGGAACACTTGTGCTTCTCAAGGGAACAAGAAACGGGAACATGTGTTGGTAGCAATTATAGGCGGCATGTGTGAGAACGACGCGGATAAACTACACTGGCTCACGATAACTATCTTATCTTACGGGACTGTCGATCGATCGGCGGCTTGGCAGGGTTAGGAAAATGAGGCTTATCCCCGCGGATTAGGGTGGATAAGGTAGATTAAGGTGCTTTCGGTTAGACAGGGTTTAGAGATCTCGGCGCTGCCTACGGAGTTTGATTATGCTGCTCAAACTGGGGGCAGAGATTAGCTTGTTTATTCTGGTGCTACAGCCAGTCGCCTCGATCTGACTTATTTGTCCAATGGACAGTAAAGGAAAAATTCATGGCGCAGGGAAAGAATCATGTTTATATCTATCAACGGGTGCTATTGACTCAATTTGGATAGAGACGCTGAAACACGTAGGCACAAGAACATCTCCAACGGGAGCCTCAGTAACTCTATATGGGTGCCAGCAACGTTCTAGGCTCACATCAGCGTGTTCAATAATGTGTCGGCAATATTTTGGAGCCAAATATAGGTGCTGATAACCCCGTGTCGGCCGGTGCGCACATGGTTGGATGGGCGTGCTAGCGCCTCGTGCCACGTAGTTTCAGGGGCAAGGCTGGCATGTCAACGACATGACGGGCAGCTTCCTCTTTAATGAGACATCTTTGATATCTCGGAGGTGGGTCGTCGCCTTTAATGGGCGTGTCGGTTCCTTACGTGGGGACGCTTCGGATACCGTTGCCGTAAATGTTCGCGCCGGCCCTATCCTCCTATTTAACACACTTCCCACCGCACTCTCCTCAACATCTCCGCCGCACCCGCCTCCACGGCACAATGTTGTGTCGGCCCGCCACTACCAACTTGATGCTACGCCGCCAGCGGTGCCGCAGTCAGAGCCTATGGCCCCGCGGCGGCTCGATGACGAGCTCGAGCTGCCAGACATTAACTTAAATGACTTTTCCGACAACTTTGAGTGTTACAAGTGAAACGAGGCGTTCATAGCGGACGCGAAAGCCGAGGTCGTGGAGGAGGAGGCAGAGTGGGGCGCTGAGCAAGAGCTCTTAGCCAAACGAGTTGTTCCAAGGGCTAAACCAAGATTTCACACGATGTCAAAAGAGGCTCCTCGGTTATGAAACTAGAGCTCTAGCCATTTACACTTATTGTATTAAGTTCTTGAACAGCCAAAGGAAGAAAAGAGAAAGTTTGTTGATGACACTATTAGTAGTATAGTCTAAATAATTAATAAAAAATGATAAATAATATTTAAAAATGTGTCGTTAAAGTTGAAATGAACATATATGTTTATGCCATATTCATGGCATGGTATTACCCTTCAATATATAAGGATGGCCAAGGGCCAATAAAAATGGCAACACGGATGTGGCCCCTGGTGAGGTTGCGCTTGACACCGAGTTTCTTGGGAAAAACACGTAATTTAAGGGCATGTTTGATTCATAGGATAGGAAAAGTGAAGAAATAGGAAAATTAGAGAATTTCTATGATTTGTCCCCTTAAATTCTATGGGAAAGAAACCTATGAAAATTGGTATAACTAGTTGTTTAATGGAAGCATAGGAAAGCCATAAGAAATTTTTATAGAGATTGAGTGCATAGCATAGTTATCATACACACATAGGAATTTTTTCAATAGGTCTAACCTCTTGTTAGAAATCCTATAAAATTATAGTATAGGAAAGCACTCCATAAAATTTTTGGAGGGTTCAATCCTTTGAATCAAACTGGCTCTATAGGAAAAAAATCTATGGGTCAAAATCCTATAAAATTCCTTTAAAAATCTTTTGAATCAAACAAGCCCTAAAAGGGTTAGCCCACCTAATAGAGGGAGAGAGCAAAAAGTAAGGAGGGAGCATAGGCATGGTTGTCACCTGTCAGAATACTAGGTAGTATTGTTTTCTTGTCAGCAATACTGTATCGTAGAGTCGCATCATAATATCACGATATTATGAACTTTTATTTTATTGAATTATATTTATATATTAATAATATAACTCTAATAATTTTAAATTTTGATCATCTTCTATGTCTTTTATAGAGTCTTATCATGTAAATGATGTCTTTAAATAATACTACTCCATCCCATAGCTTAAGGCATTTTTTTGAAAAGTCAAACGAAGTAAAGTTTGATCAAACTTTTAGAAGAATCTATGGACAAATATGATATTTGGTAGATACAATATGAAAATATATTTCATTATCTATCTAATGATATTGATTTTGTACTTTTCATGTTAATGATTTTTGATAAAAAATTGGTCAAACTCTACATAGTTTGACTTTCTAAAAAAAAGGCCTTAAGCCTTGGGATGGAGGTAGTATAAATATGGACATACTTATCCAATACATGATACAAATTAACATAATTAATTACAAACCTACAAAAGAAAAGACACGATATACTTGACAATCGATACAAACAAATAGTTAATTGACTGCTTATCCATACCCAATTATATTATAGAGGGGATTTTAATTTTCGACAACCATTGGCCTTTTTGTATTCAATGGAATGGTTTCTATCTAGGCCGTTCCATGTATTGAGCTCTGTCGGATCATGCTCCTATACTGCTAACCACCGGAATACATAAACCTCAGAGCAGGCGTCCATTCAAGGTTGAACTGGGATGGCTGCATAGGGAAGGCTTTTCGGATTTGGTTAAGATAATATGGGAGCATCCCCTTACTAGTCGGCCCCCCATCCAAAGGTGGAATAGTAAACGACGTGCTATACATAGATACCTTGGTGGATGAGCGAGGTATATGATTGGGCAACTCAAAAATGAGAAACAGGGCCTATCATCGATTATCGATGAGCTTGAGGCGACCGCGGAGGTAAGACCACTAACGACCCAAGAGATTTAACTAAAAATTCAATCAAATGTGAAGTTGGCCGGGTTGCTATGTGAGGAGGAACTCGGATGGCATCAATAATCGAAAGCTCAATTCTTAGTGCAAGGAGATTCGAATACGAGATATTTCCATAGTCGCTAATGGCAGACACATGAGGAAACTCATTCACTCTCCTATACAGGATGAGGGTACGATTGAAAGACATGAGTAGCTAAAGTCGTATATAGTTATTATAAAGGTTTGTTCACAGATGCTATGGATATCAATCTGCCAATGGTTGAATCTAGGATCGATGATATTACTTAAGTTTCAGATGAGTTTTTGGGATATTATTGATGCATCTCAAACGTATCTATAATTTCTTATGTTCCATACTAGTTTTATGACAATACTCACATGTTTTATATACACTTTATATCATTTCGATGCATTTTCCGGCACTAACCTATTAACAAGATGCCGAAGCGTCAGTTCCTGTTTTCTGCTGTTTTTGGTTTCAGAAATCCTACACAGGAAATATTCTCGGAATTGGACGAAACAAAAGCCCACGGTCTTATTTTCCACGGAGCCTTCCAGAAGTCTGAAGAGGAGACGAAGAGGGGCGATGAGGCGGCCACACCCTAGGGGGCGCGGCCCCACCCCTGGCCGCGCCGCCCTATGGGGTGGGCCCCTCGAGCGTCCCCCGACTCTGCCCCTTCGCCTATTTATTCTCTCCGTCGCGAAAACCCTATTACCGAGAGCCACGATACGAGAAAAGTTACTGTGACGCCGCCGCCGCCAATCCCATCTCGGGGGATTCAGGAGATCACCTCCGGCACCCTGCCGGAGAGGGGAATCATCACCGGAGGGCTCTACATCACCATGCCCGCCTCCGGACTGATGCATGAGTAGTTCATCCTTGGACTATGGGTCCATAGCAGTAGCTAGATGGTTGTCTTCTCCTCTTGTGCTATCATGTTTAGATCTTGTGAGCTGCCTATCATGATCAAGATCATCTATTTGTAATGCTACATGTTGTGTTTGTTGGGATCCGATGAATATGGAATACTATGTCAAGTTGATTATTGATCTATCATATATGTGTTGTTTATGATCTTGCATGCTCTCCGTTGCTAGTAGAAGCTCTGGCCAAGTTGATACTTGTAACTCCAAGAGGGAGTATTTATGCTCGATAGTGGGTTTATGCCTCCATTGAATCTGGGACAGTGACAAAAAGTTCTAAGATTATGGATGTGCTGTTGCCACTAGGGATAAAACAACAATGCTTTGTCTAAGGATATTTGTATTGTTTACATTATGCACGTACTTAATGCAATTGTCTGTTGTTCGCAACTTAATACTGGAAGGGGTGCGGATGCTAACTCGAAGGTGGACTTTTTAGGCATAGATATATGTTGAATAGCGGTCTATGTTCTTTGTCGTAATGACCTAAGTAAATCTCATATTAGTCATCATGATATGTATGTGCATTGTTATGCCCTCTCTATTTGTCAATTGCCCAACTGTAATTTGTTCACCCAACATGCTATTTATCTTATTGGAGAGACACCACTAGTGAACTGTGGACCCCGGTCCATTCTTTTACATCTGAAATACAATCTACTGCAATCATTGTTCTCTGTTGTTCTTTGCAAACAAACATCATTCTCCACACCATACGTTTAATCCTTTGTTTACAGCAAGCCGGTGAGATTGACAACCTCACTGTTAAGTTGGGGCAAAGTATTTTGATTGTGTTGTGCAGGTTCCACGTTGGCGCCGAAATCCCTGGTGTTGCGCCGCACTACACTCCTTCACCAACAACCTTCACGTGGCCTTCATCTCCTACTGGTTCGATAACCTTGGTTTCTTTCTGAGGGAAAACTTGTTGCTGTGCGCATCACACCTTCCTCTTGGGGTTCCCAACGGACGTGTGCATCACGCGCCACCAAGACTGTATTCTGGCGCCGTTGCCGGGGAGATCAAGACACGCTACAGGGGGAGTCTCTCACATCCAATCTCTTTACTTTGTTTATTGTCTTGCTTTACTTTACTTTACTTTATTTTCTGTTTTGTTTGCTTTCTTTATATCAAAAACACAAAAAAAATTAGTTACTTGTTTTACTTTATTTAATTTAGTTTGCTTTATTTATTTTTACTACTGTTAAAATGAATACTCCTGAGAACACTAAGTTGTGTGACTTCACTAGCACAAATAATAATGATTTCATATGCACACCTATTGCTCCACCTGCTACTACAGCAGAATTTTATGAATTTAAACCTGCTTTACTAAATCTTGTTTTTTTTTTGAAACCCAGGACTGTGAGGCAAAGAGCCCCACATCATTTTCTTTTATTAATATAAAGAAGACAGAACAAAAAAGTCCAAGACCTATGTACAACTAACTAAGAAAGCAAAATAAAATACAACAAGACAGGAAAAGGACACTAAGGTAGAGACCTAATCCAACTCATGAGATTGTCTTTGTACTTGGCCTTAATTCTATATTGCAGTAAAGTCATGTCATGGATAAATTGACCCTTCCACTTAGTGAATGAGCTTCTCTCCCTCCTAAAAATCTTGGCATTTCTGATAAGCCAGATATTCCAACATGCAGTAATAAGCACTTCCATAAAGAAAGGCTGCCGAAAATTCCTCCTAGCATGATGTACTATGGACTGTATATCTCCCAAAGGCTGCCAATCAATCTGCAGGTATGTCCAGATCCGGGCACTGAAATTGCATTCGAAAAATAAATGCACTCTATCTTCATATGCTCTCAAGGAACAGAGCTCACAATGTTTGTCATCAGTAACATGCCAATTCCTCCTTTGTAATAGGTCCCTAGTATTCAGTCTATTCGACAGCAACAACCAAGCAAAAACCTTGGTTTTCATTATACAACAAGATTTCCACAGCCACTGATACACATTAGGCACCTGAATATGTGAATGTATATGATCATAAAACCTTTTCGCAGAATAACTTTTACCCCAACAATAGGTCCACTCATCCTTCTGCTGCAACAATGGATTATCCTGCATAAGGATCTCCTGGGTTTGAAACTCTAGGTGGGCTGGCTGAGACATTGGCAAATAAAATAAGGAATGCAAATTCTCCAACTGATATACTGCCGAAACCGAAATGTCTTTTTGTAAGGCATATGAATGTAATCTTGGGAACCTGATACTCATTGGTAATACAGATTGTGCAACATCCCAATTATCATTCCAAAAAGAAATAGTATCCCCCTGTCCATGAGTCACCAAAGCCACCCCTCTAAAATTGTCAACTTGTCTCAGTACATCTTTCCACCAAAAAGATCCAACCATATTTTCCTCATGAGGCAATTTCCCTTGGTAGTGAGCATTCCAAATCAATTGGATCCAAGGAATATCCCTTTTGTTATAAAACTTTTCCAGGAACTTGATTAACAGAGCTGCATTCTGCTTCTGGAAATTGATTATCCCTAATCCTCCCTTTTTCTTTGGTTTACAGACCATTGCAGCTAGAGACTGTTTTGGTACTCCATCTTTATCCCTCCACAAACACTGTCTAAGAATTCTATCAAGTTGATTTGTAAGTCCTGGTGGCAATTGCAATGTGCATAAGAAATGTAGTGGCATATAGGATAGGGCTGAATTTATGAGCTGCAATCTGGCACCTTGAGACAAAAAACTAGAGCTTGAAGTAAGTTTCCTTTCAAGCCTACACACTAGGGGAGAAAGTTCAGCAATCGTCGGCCTTGTAGTCCCCAAGGGTAATCCAAGATAGGTAAACGACATCTGACCTATCTGACAGCCAAACTCAGCTGCCAACTCCTTCAACAAATCATCCTCAACATTAACAGGCACCATTTGGGATTTATCAAAATTAATTCTCAATCCAGTAGACAGTGAAAATTTCCTAAGGGTATCTTTGAGTGCCATTAACTGCAGTTTATCAGCTGGCATGATCAGCAATGTATCATCAGCATATTGGATTATTGGAAAATCCACTTCATTTGTAATAATTGGCATAGAAAGAGTCCCTTGGACCACCATATCATTGACTGCAGACTGCAACAAATCTGACCCAAAGAGATAAAAGAGAGGAGAGATTGGATCCCCTTGTCTCACCCCTCTCTTACACTCAAACTGCTTCCCAGGAATACCATTCAGTAAAATTGATGAAGTGCCAGTAGACAGTATAATCCTTGCCCAGTGAATCCATTTATCATTAAACCCCTTATGTCTCATTACTTGCAGTATAGCTTCATGCTCTATAGTATCAAAGGCCTTAGCAAAGTCCAATTTAAGAATAATAATTGGCTTTTTTGATTGCTGACAAAGAAACAGATACTCAAAAGCCCAAGCCAAACAATCTTGTATGGTCCTACCTCTCAGGAAACCATACTGATTTTTGTGAATACAGGACAGAATTTTCCCTTGAAGCCTATTAGCAGCCAATTTTGTCAGAAATTTGACACACACATTAGTCAAAGATTTTGGCCGAAAATCATTCACATAAACTGGACTTTGCTTTTTAGGCACCAGGGTTATATAAGATCCATTTATGTTCTTTAACTTAATAACCTCACTGTGAAAATCAGCAGCCAATTGATAAAAATCATACTTTATGATGGACCAACATTTTTTAACAAAGAGTCCATTAAACCCATCAGGCCCAGGAGCTCTGTCCACAGGCATCTCTTTTATTACCTCATCCATCTCCTTGATCTCAAAGGGCCTAGTAAGATCATCGAGCCCCTCAACCCTTTGCAGAATTCTAGACAGATCAAACTGCATATGAATGGGCTCAGAACAACCCATCCTATCCTTATATTCCTTCAAAAGCATACCTGCCATTAATTGGTGATCAGTAACATCATTGCCATCCACATCTCTAAGCAATGCAATAGAGTTTCTCCTAAATCTCTCAGTAGCCATAGCATGGAAATTTTTTGTATTGTCCTCCCCTTGTTGGATCCATCTAATGGTACACCTTTTCCTCCAATAATTACACTCAGCCAATAACAAATCAGCTAAATGCAACTTAACAATACTTCTGAAATTAAACTCCACCCTATAAAGGGGTCTTTGCTCTTCCAAGGTATCCAGGACCAGGATGACTTCATTACAGCTTTTTATTAGGCCCTTTAATTTTGCCAAACTGAGATGCCATTTTTTAAGTTCAAACCTTAACTGCTTAAATTTATCAGCAATGACAGCAGAACTATAACTCTTACTAGAGCCTTTCTCCCAAGATTTGGTCACACACTCTTTAAAGCCAGGCATATCTACCCAATAATTTTCAAATCTGAAATTTTTTGCTCTAGGAATATTAGTATCAATATTAATGACACAGGGCACATGATCAGACCCAATCTTTGCCAGAGGTAACACCATTGTGTTTGGAAAATCTGTTATCCAGTTCATACTGGTAAAAACCAATCAAGCTGCTGAAGCAATGGATCTTTCTGCATATTAGACCAAGTATAAGCTCTTCCTTTGATTGGCAATTCCAGTAATCCCAAATGTCCAATAATCTCATTAAATAAAAACATATCATTGATATCCCCTCCTGGTTTGTTCCTATTCTCATGTGATCTGACAAAGTTAAAATCACCCAAAAGCAGCCAATTGGCCCATCCAGGTATTTGCAAGTTATATAGCCAGGAAACAAAATTATCTCTTTCAATACCATGACAAGGACCATAAACACACACCAAGGTCCAAGTTGCATTATTATGTGTAGAGGTGAAATTAACTATCAACCCAAATCTTTCAATTTGCTGCAGCACCCCTTGAAAAACTGAAGAATTCCAGACCACGATGAGAGAGCAATTTTCTGGTGTTAGTTCTGATGATGCTGCTGCCCATCTTAATAATTTTGTTAAACTTTGTGAAATGCAAAAGTATAAGGATGTAGATGGGGACTTTATAAAACTGAAATTGTTTCATTTCTCCTTAAGAGGAAGAGCTAAAGATTGGTTGCTATCTTTGCCTAAGAATAGTATTGGTTCATGGACTAAATGTAAAGATGCTTTCATTGGTAGATATTATCCTCCTGCTAAAATTATATCTTTGAGAAGTAGCATAATGAATTTTAAGAAAATGGATAATGAACATGTTGCCCAAGCATGGGAAAGAATGAAATCTTTGGTAAAGAATTTCCCTACCCATGGACTGACTACTTGGATGATCATCCAAACCTTTTATGCAGGATTAAATTTTTCTTCAAGGAACCTATTGGATTCAGCTGCTGGAGGTACTTTTATGTCCATCACTTTGGGTGCCGCAACAAAGCTTCTTGATGATATGATGATCAACTACTCTGAATGGCACACTGAAAGGACTCCACAAGGTAAGAAGGTAAATTCTGTTGAAGAAACCTCCTCCTTGAGTGATAAGATTGATGTTATTATGTCTATGTTTGTTAATGGTAGATCTAATGTTGATCCTAATAATATTCCTTTAGCTTCATTGGTTGCTCAAGAAGAGCATGTTGATGTGAACTTCATTAAAAATAGTAATTTCAACAACAATGCTTATAGGAATAATTTTGGTAACAACTATAGGCCATATCCTTCTAATAATAGTAATGGTTATGGTAATTCTTATGGTAATTCTTACAACAATAGTAGGAGTGTACCCTCTGGTCTTGAAGTCATGCTTAAAGAATTTATTAGTACACAAACTGCTTTTAACAAATCTATTGAAGAAAAGCTTGGTAAAATTGATGTTCTTGCTTCTAAGGTTGATAGTCTTGCTGCTGATGTTGATCTTTTAAAATTGAAAGTTATGCCTAATGAAGATAAATATATTAAGTCATTTTCTACAGAAAACGCTATACAAGTTCGAATTAATGACAATACTAGATTGATGGACGAATTGCATGCTAGGTGGGAAAGAGAAGAAAAACTTGCTAAAGAAAATAATATAGTTAAAGTTTGCACAATTACCACCACTAGTAATGTTGATGCTTCACATGTTGCTAAACCTCCTACTATCAATAGTAAAATAATTGGTGTTGGCAATGTTTCTACTCCTAATACAAAGCGTGCAAAATTGCCTGAAACTGCTGAAACTGTTTGTGATAAGAGTGCTAAAAATTTTCAGAATATTGGGGACAATGATCCCATTGCTTTAGATCATAATGGTTTTGATTTTGATAATTGTCATATCTCTGAAGTTATTAAGTTCTTGCAAAAACTTGCTAGAAGTCCTAATGCTAGTGCTATAAACTTGGCCTTTACAAAACATATTACAAATGCTCTCATTAAAGCTAGAGAAGAGAAATTAAAACTTGAAACTTCTATTCCTAGGAAGTTGGAAGATGGTTGGGAGCCCATCATTAAAATGAAGGTCAATGATTTTGATTGTAATGCTTTATGTGATCTTGGTGCAAGTATTTCTGTTATGCCTAAGAAACTCTATGATATGCTTGACTTACCACCATTGAAATATTGTTATTTGGATGTTAATCTCGCTGATAATTCTATAAAGAAACCTTTGGGGAGGGTTGATAATGTTCACATTACGGTTAACAATAACCTTGTCCCCGTTGATTTTGTTGTCTTGGATATTGAATGCAATGCATCTTGTCCTATTATTTTGGGAAGACCCTTTCTTCGAACTGTTGGTGCTATTATTGATATGAAGGAAGGGAATATTAAGTATCAATTCCCTCTTAAGAAAGGTATGGAACACTTCCCTAGAAAGAGAATGAAGTTACCTTTTGATTC
The DNA here is from genome assembly GCF_019359855.2 of Lolium perenne. NCBI lineage: Eukaryota > Viridiplantae > Streptophyta > Magnoliopsida > Poales > Poaceae > Lolium > Lolium perenne. The sequence continues at coordinate 81,535,588 of NC_067249.2, forward strand.
TATTATTAGAAGAAATTATGATGTTGATGCTTCATCTCTTGATAATACTTGATTTACACTTTCAGCGCCTAGCTGAAAGGCGTTAAAGAAAAGCGCTTATGGGAGACAACCCATTAGTTTACTTATGAAATTTTTGTTTTATATTTATGTCTTGGAAGTTGTTACTACTGTAGCAACCTCTTCTTATCTTTACTTTATTGCATTGTTGTGCCAAGTAAAGTCTTTAATAGTAAGGTTGATACTAGATTTGGATTTCTGCGCAGAAACAGATTTCTAGTTATCACGAATTTGAGTAGATCTCTCTAGAGGAAACTCAGAAAAATCTTAGAAAATTCATGAGTAATCCTCAGATATGTACGCAACTTTCATTAAATTTGAGCTTCTTCATCTGAGCATGTTAAGTGCCTCTAAAAAATTCATCTTTACGGACTGTTCTGTTTTGACAGATTCTGCCTTTTATTTCACATTGCCTCTTTTACTGTGTTGAGTGGATTTCTTTGCTCCATTAACATTTAGTAGCTTTGGGTAATGTCCAGAAGTGTTAGAAATGATTGTGTCCTCTCTGAACATGTAAATTTTTGATTGTGCACTAACCCTCTAATGAGATTGTTTTGAGTTTGGTGTGGAGGAGTTTTCAAGGATCAAGAGAGGAGGATGATATAATATGATCAAGAAGAGTGAAAAGTCTAAGCTTGGGGATGCCCCCGTGGTTCATCCCTGCATATTTCAAGAAGACTCAAGCATCTAAGCTTGGGGATGCCCAAGGCATCCCCTTCTTCATTGACAACTTATCAGGTCACCTCTAGTGAAACTATATTTTTATTCCGTCACATCTTATGTGCTTTACTTGGAGCGTCTGTATGTTTTTATTTTTGTTTGTGTTTGAATAAAATCGGATCCTAGCATTCCTTGTGTGGGAGAGAGACACGCTCCGCTGTTTCATATGAACACTGGTGTTCTTAGTTTTACTTTTAATGTTCATGGCGAAAGCTTAAAGCCGCTTCATTCATAGCTATTTGGTTGGAAACAGAAAATGCTTCATGTGGTAATTGGTATATTATCTTGAATAATTTGATACTTGGCAATTGTTTTGAGCTCTCAAATAGATCATGTTTAAGCTCTTGCATCATGAAGTTTGAACCTATTAGTGGAGAACTACCGTAGAGCTTGTTGAAATTTGGTTTGCATGATTGGTCTATCTAAAAGTCTAGATATTTTCTGGTAAAAGTGTTTGAACAACAAGGAAGACAGTGTAGAGTCTTATAATGCTTGCAATATGTTCTTATGTAAGTTTTGCTGTACCGGTTCATACTTGTGTTTTCTTCAAACAACCTTGCTAGCCAAAGCCTTGTACTGAGAGGGAATGCTTCTCGTGCATCCAAAACCTTGAGCCAAAACTTATGCCATTTGTGTCCACCATAACTACCTACTATGTGGTATTTCTCTGCCATTCCAAAGTAAATTGCTTGTGTGCTACCTTTAAAATTTCATTCCTTGTCTTTGCAATATATAGCTCATGGGAATGTAGCTTAAAAACTATTGTGATAAAGAATATGTCGCTTATGTATCTTATTTCTTATAAGTTGCTTGTTGAGCGGTAACCATGTTTCTGGGGACGCCATCAACTGTTACACTTTTGTTGAATATCCATGTGAGTTGCTATGCATGTTCGTCTTGTCTGAAGTAAGGGTGATTTGCCATGAGTTGAATGGTTTGAGTATGCATATTGTTAGAGAAGAACATTGGGCCGCCAACCAAAGCCATGTATCATGGTGGAAGTTTCAGCTTGGACATTAATCCTCAATCTCTTATGAGAATATTATCTGCTGTTGAATGCTTAAGCATTAAAGAGGAGTCCATTATATGTTTTCTATGTTGTCCCGGTATGGATGTCCTCAAGTTGAGATCTATCAAAAACGAGAAATCAAATGCGATCTATCTCCTTGGACCTTTGTACAGGTGGCATAGAGGTACCCCTTTGTGACACTTGGTTGAAACATATGTAATGCAATGATAATCCATGGAAATCCGAGCTAATTAGGACAAGGTGCGAGCACTATTGGTATTCGATGCATGAGACTTGCAACTTATAGGATGTTTTATGCATAACACATTGAATTATTACTACCGTTGACAAAATTGTTTTCATGTTTTCAAAATAAAAAGCTCTAGCACATAAGTAATCCCTGCTTCCCTCTGCGAAGGGCCTTTCTTTTACTTGATGTTGAGCCAATTTACCTACTTCTTTCCATCTTAGAAGCAAACACTTGTGTCAACTGTGTGCATTGATTCTTACATACTTGCTTATTTGCACTCATCATATTACTTTGTGTTGACAATTATCCATGAGATATACATGTTGAAGCTGAAACTTAATTCTTCCTTTGTGTTGCTTCAAAACCTTCTATTGAGAATCTATTGTTTTATGAGTTAACTCTTATGTAAGACTCTTTGATGCTTGTCTTGAAAGTAATATTCATGAAAAGTCTTTGCTATATGATTCAGTTGTTTAGTCATTATCTTTACCATTAGTTTGAATCACTTCATTCATCTCATATGCTATACAATAGTATTGATCAAGATTATGATAGTAGCATGTCACTTCAGAAATTATCCTTGTTATCGTTTACCTACTTGAGGGCGAGTAGGAACTAAGCTTGGGGATGCTTGATACGTCTCAAACGTATCTATAATTTCTTATGGTCCATGCTAGTTTTATGACAATACTCACATGTTTTATATACAATTTATATCATTTCGATGCATTTTCCGGCACTAACCTATTAACAAGATGCCGAAGTGCCAGTTCCTGTTTTCTGCTGTTTTTGGTTTCAGAAATCCAACACAGGAAATATTCTCGGAATTGTACGAAACAAAAGCCCACGGTCTTATTTTCCACGGAGCCTTCCAGAAGTCCGAAGAGGAGACGAAGAGGGGCGACGAGGCGGCCACACCCTAGGGGGGTGCGGCCCCACCCCTGGCCGCGCTGCCCTATGGGTTGGGCCCCTCGAGCGTCCCCCGACTCTGCCCCTTCGCCTATTTATTCTCCGTCGCGAAAACCCTATTACCGAGAGCCACGATACGAGAAAAGTTACTATGACGCCGCCGCCGCCAATCCCATCTCGGGGGATTCAGGAGATCACCTCAGGCACCCTGCCGGAGAGGGGAATCATCACCGGAGGGCTCTACATAACCATGCCCGCCTCCGGACTGATGCGTGAGTAGTTCATCCTTGGACTATGGGTCCATAGCAGTAGCTAGATTGTTTTCTTCTCCTCTTGTGCTATCATGTTTAGATCTTGTGAGCTGCCTATCATGATCAAGATCATCTATTTGTAATGCTACATGTTGGGTTTCTTGGGATCCGATGAATATGGAATACTATGTCAAGTTGATTATTGATCTATCATATATGTGTTGTTTATGATCTTGCATGCTCTCCGTTGCTAGTAGAGGCTCTGGCCAAGTTGATACTTGTAACTCCAAGAGGGAGTATTTATGCTCGATAGTGGGTTCATGCCTCCATTGAATCTGGGACAGTGACAGAAAGTTCTAAGGTTATGGATGTGTTGTTGCCACTAGGGATAAAACAACAATGCTTTGTCTAAGGATATTTGTATTGTTTACATTACGCACAATACTTAATGCAATTGTCTATTGTTTGCAACTTAATACTAGAAGGGGTGCGGATGCTAACCTGAAGGTGGACTTTTTAGGCATAGATGCATGCTGGATAGCGGTCTATGTTCTTTGTCGTAATGCCCTAAGTATATCTCATATTAGTCATCATGATATGTATGTGCATTGTTATGCCCTCTCTATTTGTCAATTGCCGAACTGTAATTTGTTCACCCAACATGTTATTTATCTTATTGGAGAGACACCACTAGTGAACTGTGGACCCCGGTCCAGTCTTTTGCATCTGAAATACAATCTACTGCAATTATTGTTCTCTGCTGTTCTTTGCAAACAAACATCATTCTCCACACCATACGTTTAATCCTTTGTTTACAGCAAGCCGGTGAGATTGACAACCTCACTGTTAAGTTGGGGCAAAGTATTTTGATTGTGTTGTGCAGGTTCCACGTTGGCGCCGGAATCCCTGGTGTTGCGCCGTACTACACTCCTTCACCAACAACCTTCACGTGGCCTTCATCTCCTACTGGTTCGATAACCTTGGTTTCTTTCTGAGGGAAAACTTGCTGCTGTGCGCATCACACCTTCCTCTTGGGGTTCCCAACGGACGTGTGCATCACGCGCCATCAATTATCAAATTGGAATTGTTGGATCTTTTCTGTGCTCTCCATGGAGGACATCTAGAGCTCTTTCGGATCAATTTTGGTGAAATTATTCTTCTACCAAAAGTTAATGAAGCAGAATGAATTCAGGAATAAAGAGCGATATGTCTCCTTAATGTTTTTTAAGAACTTTCCTAAGGTTGCTACACTTAGACTTAATTTAGTGGCTGATCATGTGGTTCGTCCTACTTAGTCGGTTTTTATGCAAGAGAGATATATCCTAGATGGAGTTGTCACCTTGCATTAAACGGTACATGAGTTACATCGTAAGAATATGAATGGTGTAATCCTAAAGATTGTCTTTCAAAAGGCTTACGATAAAGTTAAGTGGTTTGTCCTCTAGCTGACACTCGTGATGAAAGGATTTTCAACTGAGTGGTGCGCTCTCATTCATAACTTTGTTTTTGGAGGAAGTTCTTTCATTAAAGTCAATGATGATTGGTAAACACTTCTGGACAAAAAAAAATGTTTAAGACAAGGCGACCCACTATCACCGATGTTACATTGTGGCTGATCTACTAACCATCATTATATAGCGTGCCAAGGATGATGGGCAAATTGAAGGGGTAGTTCCTCATCTTGTTGATGGATGGCTATCTATTCTTCAATATGTCGATGATATGATTCTATTTATGGAACATAACCTTGATAAAGCGAGAAACCTAAAATTAATTTTATCAGCATTCGAGCAATTATGAGGGTTGAAAATAAACTTCGATAAGAGTGAATTGTTTTTCTTCGGTGATGCCCAAGACAACGCAAACCTATATGTTGAACTTTTGGGTTGTGGGCTTGGTTAGTTTCGAATTAGCTACTTAGGCATTTTGATTTATTTTTGGAGGCTTACTATTGTTAAATGGAAACACATCGAGAGACGACTACAGAGGCGCCTTAGCAGCTAGAAAGTCAAATTACTATCTCTGAGTGGAAGATTGGTACTCATTGGTGAATTTGATATTGTATATGATATCATTCTTCCATTACCCAAAGGAGTCTTGCATCGGTTATACTATTTCTAATCAAGATTCTTTTGGCAAGCAGATAGTAAGAAGAAGAAATATTGGCTTGCAAATGGAGTATTGTTTGCCTCACAAAAGACAAAGGGGGGCTGGGGGGTTCATGACCTTGAGGTCAAGAACAGAGCTCTGCTTGGTAAATGGTTGGCTAAATGTCTAACCGGGGATGGGTTTTGACAGACAATACTAAGGAGAAAGTGTGTTGGTTCAAGTGTGATTTCTCAGGATTTCTGGAAACCTCACTTATGGGCCGGCCTAATGCTGACAAAAAGACACTTCTTCCTATTTGGTTGTTTCTCCATTAAGGATGGATCTGAGATTAGGTTCTAGGAGGACAAATGGCTAGGCAATGCCACTTTCCGAGAATAACTTTATACAATATTGTGCGACACAAAGGGGATACCTTAGCTAAGGTGATAGAATCTACACCACCCAGTGTGACGTTCAAAAGAGATCTGGTTGGGCCCGTCTTACAACGTGAAATGCATTACTACAATGTTTAACAGTAGTTGATACGTCCAAAAAGTATCTACTTTCCCAAACACTTTTGCTATTGTTTTGCCTCTAATTTGTGTATTTTGGATACAACTAACACAGACTAACACTGTTTTCAGCAGAATTGCCCTGGTGTCTCGTTTTTGTGCAGAAACTCAACTTTCAGGAAAATCCCCGGGGTTTATTCCAATGGGCCTATTTTCATAGAAGAGGGACGGAGCCAGAAGACCAGAAGGAGGGGGGCCACGAGGCGCCAACCCCATAAGGCGGCGCGGTGGGCCCCTGGGCCGCGCCGCCCTATGGTGGCGACGCCTCGGGCGGCCCCAGGTGCTCCCCTCTGGACTACTTAAGGTCTTCGACCTAAAAACGCACGGGGGGTAGACGAAATCGCCAGAAGCCATCCAGAACACCGCCGCCATCGCGAAACTCTGTCTCGGGACCAAAAACTCCGTTCTGGCACTCCGCCGGGACGGGGAATTGGAGGAGATCATCGCCATCATCACCACCGACGCCTCTCCATCGACCAGCCATGTTTCCCCCATCCATGTGTGAGTAATTCCCCGCTGTAGGCTGAAGGGGATGGTAGGGATTGGATGAGATTGGTCATGTAATAGCATAAGATTGTTAGGGCATAGTGCCTAGTATCCGTAGTTGGTACTTTTATGATATTGTTGCAACTTGTTATGCTTAATGCTTGTCACTAGGGCTCGAGTGCCATGATCTCAGATCTGAACATGTTATCAATTCATGATGATATTCATTGCTTTATGATCTTACCTGCAAGTTGTATACACATATTGTTGTCCGGAACCCGAGGCCCCAAAGTGACAGAAATTGGGACAACCGGAGGTGAAGGTGGTGATGTGAGGATCACATGTGTTCACGGAGTGTTAATGCTTTGCTCTGGTGCTCTATTAAAAGGAGTACCTTTATTTCCAGTAGATTCCCTAGAGGCCCGGCTGCCACCGGCTGGTAGGACAAAAGATGTTGTGCAAGTTTCTCATTGCGAGCACGTACGACTATATATGGAACACATGCCTATGGATTGTTTAGTACTTGGATACTGTTTTATTACTATCTGCAAATGCCCTACTTTGATTATTACATGAGTTTCTCTCATCCATGCAACGACCGTTCATCCATCCCTATGCCTACAGTATTTTAATCCTGCTGTTTACTATAATCACTACTGTTGTCTTTGTTACACTGCTGCTGATATTTCACCGTTGCTACTGCTATAAAACTGTTACTACTGATAAACTCTTGCGAGCAAGTCTGTTTCCAGGTGCAGCTGAATTGACAACTCCGCTGTTAAGGCTTACAAATATTCTTTGGCTCCCCTTGTGTCGAATCAATAAATTGGGTTTTACTTCCCGCGAAGACTGTTGCGATCCTCTATACTTGTGGGTCATCAAGACTATTTTCTGGTGCCGTTGCCGGGGAGCATAGCTTTATTTGCAAGTCCACTTGGATTGATATTGTTCGCTGCAAATTCTCCATCATGGGTAAACCTCGCGATACTAAAGTCGCCATATTACCATCCACTACAAGAAAAGGTACAACTCTGAGTACCTCTGCTGCTCTTGATTCACCACCACAAGCTTCACTTGCTGGTACTTCTGCTGAATCTGAAAATTCTTATAATTTTGATGATGCTTCTGCTATGCTTGATGATAGTGGTTCGTTAGGATCTTTTCTAGATGCTACAATTGCTAGGTCTAGACAAATTGAAAATACTGAAATTCCTAATGAAAATACTGTTACACATGTTAATTCACCTGAGTCTGTTGAATACTCTAGTGATGATCCTGATGAAGATTATGTGGAACTTGATGATGATTTTATTGTTAAATGCAATGCTACTACTGATGCAAGTAAAATTAAAAAGCTTCTTGCACAACATACTGTTAGATATAAGTTGTCTCCTGATCCTAAATTTGCCACATCTCCTATAAACATTAAGGATAAGGATTATGATTTTTCTCTTGATTTGTCTCATATAGCTATTGTTGAGAAAACACCCTTTTGTGGTACTAAAAAAGAAAGTGCTATAGAGCACATGAATGAACTTTCTACTTTGAGTAGCTTATTTTCTGATGATATCAAGAAGCACACTTATTTTGTTGCTAAAAATTTTCCTTTCTCATTAAAGGATGATGCTAAAACTTGGTATAATAGTTTGCCTCCTGATTCTATTGATAGTCCAAGTGGTTTGCTTGATGTTTTCTTTCGGAAATACTTTCCTGCTAGTGCTCAACATATTGCTTTGTAGAAAATTTATAGTTTTGACCAGGAAGATGGAGAGAAATTGCCTGAAGCTTGGGCAAGATTTTGTTCTCTTATCAGAGCTCGACCTGGACATGATCTGGAAAAGCATGATTTACTTGATATATTTTATAGTGGACTAACCATTGAGTCTAGGGCATATTTGGATAGTTGTGCTGGTTGTGTTTTCAGGAAAAGAACTCCAGACAAAGCTGAAGAATTATTGGCTAAAATAGGCCGGAATCATGATGATTGGACTACACCTGAACCAGCCCCGACGCCGATATTGAAGAAGAGGGGTTTGATTAAATTAAATGATCAAGATATGAGGGAAGCCAAGAAATCTCTTAAGGAGAAAGCTATTAAATCTGAAGATGTGAATAACTTACCTCCCATAGAAGATTTATGTAAGATAATTCCCCCTTCATCCATGATTGAGGTAAACTCTCTTCAACGCTTTACTAGGGAAGATATTCCGTATTCAAAACCTCCTGCTCAATGCTTAGATGAGTTTGATAATTATATTGTTAAGCAAGAAAATTTTAATATGAGAGTAGAGAATCATTTAATGGAAAATTCTCAAGCTATTAGTAATTTGCATGATATTGTGGAGAGAACCTCCAATGATGTTAAGATGCTTGTTAAAAAAATTCATATGATTCAAACTCAAATTGATCAACTCACTAAAGTGCAAAATGACATGTTAAAAAATAGTTCTAAAGAAAAACATGCGTATGAAGTAACAACTAGAGGCAGTGTTTCTACTCAGGATCCTCTATATCCTGAAGGGCATCCCAAAAGAGTTGAACAAGATTCTCAACGAATTGAACCTAGTGCTCCTTCAAAGAAAAAGAAAAAGAAACATAAAAATGTTGTAGAATCCTCTGAGCCTGTTAATGATCCTAATAATATTTCTATTTCTGATGCTGAAACTGAAAGTGGTAATGAACATGATAAAGATAATGATAAGAATGATGCTTCTGATAAAGAAGAGGTTGAAGATGAACCTGAAAAGCACGCTAAAAATAAAAAGTATACTAAAGAAGAATTTATTGCTAAGAAACATGGTAATGAAAGGGAACCTTGGGTTCAAAAGAAAATGTCTTTTCCTGCTAAGAAACTAAAATCAAAGGAAGAAGAACACTATAATAAATTTTGTGATTGGATGAAACCTTTATTCCTGCAAATCCCTTTGACTGATGCTATTAAATTGCCTCCTTATTCAAAGTATATGAAAGATATTGTCTCTAACAAGCGGAAAATTCCTAATGAGGAGATTTCCACTATGCTTGCTAATTACTCTTTCAATGGCAAAGTTCCAAAGAAGCTGGGCGACCCAGGTATACCGACTATTCCTTGTTCTATTAAGAATAATTATGTTAGAACTGCTCTATGTGATTTGGGAGCAGGTGTTAGTGTTATGCCTTTTTCTCTTTATAAGAGACTTTATTTAGATAAGTTGATACCAACTGATATATATTTGCAAATTGCTGATAAATCTACTGCTATTCCTGTTGGTATATGTGAGGATGTTCCTGTTCAAGTTACTAATAACTGCTTGATATTAACTGATTTTGTTGTGTTTGAAATGCCTGAAGATGATAATATGTCTATTATTCTTGGGAGACCTTTTCTTAACACCGCAGGGGCTGTTATTGATTGCAATAAAGGAAAAGTTACTTTCAATGTTGATGATAAGGAGCATACTGTTTATTTCCCCAAGAGGATTGATAAAGTATGTGGAGTTAATACAATTTCTAATGTGAGAACTATCAAAGTGGGAGTTATTGATTGTCCTATATATGAGCCTAAACAAGGATATCAAAATATTATGATTGGATCCATATCGATACAGTACAAGGTAACATGATTGATTTGAGGTTTATTTCATCTTATGCCATGTAAAATTTATTTGGTGGCAAGACTTGATCAACCTTGTTAACAAATACATTTTATATGCATAGAGGAACTAAACAACATTTCTTTCTTCCTCCACTTGTTTTACTTACTGTAGCACTATTTGTTTTGCAAAATTCTTTAGTTATTTAGAGATTTGAAAATCTTTTTCTGCCCAGTAATAATAATTTTAATACTTAGAAATGTGCATTTTTCAAAGTTTTCAAAAATTTACAAAAATTATACCGTTGGTCTTATTTTTCGAAGAGCTATCTGGGAGCACCTGGGGCTGACCATTGGGGCACCCCAGGGCTGCACCCCACCAGCCGGCGCGACCAAGGAGGGGGGCGCGCCACCCTGTGGTGTGGGCCCCTCCTTGTCCCACTTATTCATCTCTTCCTCCCATTCCACTCTCTCTCCCAAAAAACTCGTACCAACTTTCTCTCACTCGTGTTTTTGCTCAAGAGCTCAGGATTTCTCGATCTCTTTGCTCAGCCCAGATTTCTGTCTGAAATTTGGCACATTTTCTCTCCGGTATGTGACTCCTTCGATCATCCAATTAGAATTTTGTTTGGTTGAGTATATCTTGAATATTTTGCTGCTGTAGGTAACATGTTAAGTGAGCTTGCATGCTTGTTCTAATTTGTAAGAATTAGTTTTGATGCATGGTTAGTACTCTACCAAGTTCCTATAGTAGTTTCCCTCAATTATATGTCTCCAAATCAACTTTTATAATGTTTGTTGAAAAATTTCAGAAAAGGAAGATGGATAACCATACCTTTGGAGAGATGTTCGAAAGAGAAACGACAAGCATGGGGAGGCCCTCAAGGGCATCCACTCGAATTAGACGATCCTATAATGAGGATGTCATCGCACCGAGCTTCGAAGTTGAAGAGGATAATGGAGTCCCTAACGCTTCATCTTTTCCATGTTATAACTTTTTGAGTAATGCAGGGCTGCTTGATGATTTCTTGGTCCTCATCAATAAGAGCATCTCCACTCGTCCCCCCGACGAGGCCCCCGAGCGACGTTTTTTCCATCCGGACGGCGAATTTCGGCCCAGTCGCGCCCCCGGTTCCTCGTTTTCGTCCGGATTTGGCCCTTAATCCATCCGGCGAGCCCACGCCACCCCCGGCCCCCCGGGGCGCGCTCGGGGACTCCGGACGAAAGGTTTTGGCGCGAAACGTCGTGTGGACCCGCGTAGTCGGCGACTGGAAAACCTAATCCTGTCGATTTTCCCTCCAATTTGCTTGCATATCCCCATTCCCTCCAATTTGCTTGCATATCCCCATTCTCTCCCGCCGAAATCCCCCAATCTCCTCGTCTTCCAGCTCCAGTTCCTGGCGGCGTCTTCTCGTCCACCACCACTCTCCTCCTCGTCTTCTCGTCCACCACAATGCCGCCGAAGGCGCCGGCGAGGAAGATGCGGGCGAAGAAGACGAAGCCGCCGGGCATGTCGAACGCCGAGTGGGCGGCGGACGAGCAACGGCGAGACGTGGAAACAAGCGCCAGGGCGGAGAGGGTGAAAAGAGCCGCCGCCAAGAGGTCGGCGGAGGCGGCCCAGGAGGAACAAGCGAGGCTGATCAGCATGGCCTATAGCGGCGGCATGTTCCCCGGCCAATGGCCGACGCAAGGTACAACAAGTTCCCCGTCTTCCTTCTCGCCTTCGCTGTACTCGCCGTCGCCGACTGCCGTGTTCCAAGAGGGCGCCTACGTCCAACCGTCCAAGCCCACACCGTCGCCGCCCGAGCTTGGCGTCGGCGGTGGCGGCCTGTTCGAGGACACCTCGCCGGCCATGCGACGAGGGCCGCTCGCGTTCGGTGCGATGGCGGCGCCGAACGAAGAGGAGATCCACGAGATGATCACCTCCGGCACCACCGCCGCCGCTGCGAGCCCGGGATTCTTCATGACCGCCGCCGCTGCGTGCCCGGGGTTCTTCACGCAAGAGGAGACGAGGGCGACGGCAGCTGTGGCGGCGCGCAACGAGCATCGCGAGGATGTTGCCGACGGAAGCCAAGCCGTCGAAGAAGAAGGCGAGGAAGAAGAAGAGCCAACTCAAGCCGCCGCCAACCTGTCGAAGGGGAAGAAGAAGAGGAAGAAGGACTCGCCGCCTGCCGAACCGCGTATCAAATGGACGCCGAAGGAAGAGGAGTGCCTCGCCGAAGCTTGGATGACCGTGTCCACGAACGGCATAATCGGGGCCAATCAGTCGTTCGACACATATTGGCTTCGAGTGAAGCAGGCGTACGAGGAGCGCAAACTCGTCGATCCCTACTTCAACAAGACGAACATGAACGTGTTCCGGGGAGACAAGGCAATGGCCACCCATTGGGGGCTCATGCAGACGGCGTGCAGCAAATGGCACGGCATACAGGAGGAGTGCGAGAAACGGCCGATCAGCGGCCACGACATGGAGCAAAAGGTATGCTCCGTCGACCCTGCATCACCGAGGTACATCGTCGTTAGCTGACCCGCATCGCCGTGCTCTTTTTTCCCCAGCTGCGCCGAGCTTTGGACATGTACACGGACGACACCAGCCTGCAGTTCAAGTTCCTCAACGTCTACGCCCGCCTCGAGAAGTGCGAGAAGTGGAAGGAAGTCCGCACGACCCTGTCGAAGAGCAAGACCGAGCAGTACAACCCCGACGCTCCGGCGGCAAGCGCGGCGGAAGGGCGCCCTGAACTCGGCCAGAAGAAGCTCAAAGAGCTCAAAAAGACGGGCAATCCCGCCGACAGGATGCAGTCGTCGATCGACAAGTGCTGGGCCGACTTGAGGACGCACGCCGACGGGAGGAACGACAAGTTCGACGGCAGGTGGCGGGAGATGCTCGCCAACCAAGGCGTCCGGATCGCCCTGCTGAAGACGACGGCGGCGGCGAAGAAGAGGAACACAGACTTGGCGTTCCTCATGGGCGGCGGTGACATGGAACTGATGGACGAGGAGACGAGGAATTGGTACCAGGGCCACCGCAACGACATCCTCCGAGCCACTCCGGCCAGTCCTTCGTCGTCTCCGCCGGCTCATACCTCGTCTTCCTCACCATCTACCTCGTCGACTGCGGCTGCTTCGACGTCCACTGCCGCTGGTTCATCATCCGCCGCCGCAGCCGCTTCGGCCACGACGTGTGAGGAAACTGGTCCGTCGGACGAAGCCGCGCCGGCCGGGACTGCCGACGAGCCTGTTTCCGTGTAATTTCCCTCCGATCGCCGATCTGTGGCTGATCCTTTTGCTCCTTTTGCCGATCAACTGGCCGTACTTGTAGCGCGGGACGGCGGTTTGTTTGAATTTAAACTCTATCCGCCGAACTCCGGGTGGACGACTGGAAATACGGTACTCCCCACGCCTTAATTTCGTCCAATCCGGAGGTAGTTTCGTCCGGATTTGGGCGTGGGGAGCCCAAACGAGTGGGGATGCTCTAATGTGGGCTTAACCACCTATATGGAAGATGAGAGGGATCAATACTACATGGTAACTAAAATCTTTGTTGAGAGCTTTCAGTTCAACAACAAGCACTATCAACCATCAGTTACATTCAGGATTTATGATAATCCTATTACTATGAAGTTGAAGGATTTTTGTACTGCATTGGATATTGCCCCTGTAGGTACATCGAAGAAGATCGAGAATAATCCCAAGGCTTTGCTGGAGCTCTATCGAGAAGTTACCAATGATGATAGCCGCACCATTCAGCGCGGCAAGATAAGAAACATTCAACTCCCTGCCATTAGATATTTCGCTTACTATCTTGCTACTAGCATTCTTGGTAGGGAGAACACTAGCAATATTTCTAGTTATCATCTTGCTTTCCTAGTTGCCGCACTTACTGGAAAGACACCTTATCATCTTGGTGCTCTTGTTGCTCGTCGTTTGTCTAACAAGGGGCCTATTTTTGGAGGAATTGTTGTCTCACGTATTTTGGCATATCTAGATCTTCCTCTTGACCCTATTGATGTGAAATTAACTCCTATAAGGCTTGATATTGCTGCTATGAAGAGTCACCAATTTGTTACAACTGACTCTAGTTTAGATAATATTGTCTATAAAATGTTATTTATTGACGGGGATGAGAGGGAAATCCCTTTGCCGCAAACAGTTTTGTTCGATATTCACAGGAAACCGTGGTCGCGCTCTAAGGAGGAGGTGGATGAGCAGCTGAGGATACATGGCTTCCACCAGCAGCATGACTCCGAGGACGCCGAGCCCTCCTACGGGTACACGGTCACGTATCCTGGTGCATCTTCCAGCACATACCCAGAACAGGATCCATCTTCATCGTACTACGGAGGTGCCACTTCATGGGCACCATGGGATTGATCTCCACTTAGGCCAAAAGCCTAAGCTTGGGGGGAGGTATACCGGCATCACTCATTCATTGCATATTTTAGTTGCTGGATACTTGTACATACTTGTTTAGCTTCGTAAAGTGGTTTTCTAATAAGAGGGAGATGATATTTGGGGAAGTGCTGCCTGAAAACAGATTCTGGACTGATACCAAAAAAAAATCTCAAAAACAGCCAGAATGTTATTTTGCGAAGCCAATTTTTTTTCATGTTCCCCAGGTTATTATCTAACTTTCATTAGTTGAACACTTTTCGATCTGAGCAGCGGAAGAATTTCTTAAAAATCGATTACTGTACTGCTGTCAAGTTTGACGAATTTCTGCTGCTTTGTGTTTATGTGACTCTTTTAGTTTTCACTTTCTTGTTTTTGCTTTGTTTCTTTCCTAAAACACAAAAAGACCAAAAATATTTCTGTTGTTTCTCTTCACCATTTGTTTATTTTGGTTTCTTGCTTTTATTTTGCTTTGTTTGCTATCGTTGGTTTGCTATAAGAAAATCCAAAAAGATTTTGTTTTGTTTGCTTGTTTCCTTTTGTTCTTGTTTCCAATTCGAAAACACCAAAAATATTTGTTGTTTTTCTTTGGTTTTGTAAAGTTTATTATGTAGTTCAGCAGTCTCCGGTGGCTGGAGCTTGGTTTTCATTCCATATTATTCAAGCTACACAAGTGAAAGGCAATAATGACTATCTACGACAATTCGACTGTGGTGAGAGGCTGGTATGAACTCTATTTGTTTTCATTTTTGTACATATACTCATCCATGTGAGCATGCTTAGTTGGTTCATGTGAGGTATATGTCCTTTAAGAAAGTCTAGTAGTTCATGATCACTCATGTTTAGCTCCAGCTTATTAATATGAGTAGCATGTCATAGATATTTGCTTGCATTGTTTTATTCATAAATAGGTATGACATTGTGGTATCCTCCTCTGAATAATTCACTTGAATCGACTTGGCACATGCTCACGCATGCATATGACTGAACAAAAGTCAATTAAGCCTCGATGATTTACTTTGCCTCAGAGTTCTTGTATCACTTTTATGTCTCTGTTAATTTATTTTGCCGCAAGCATGATTATGACGGTTACTGCTCTCTTGATTGTCGCTCCCCAGTCTATTGCTAGCCTTCACTTGTACTGAGCGGGAACGCTGCTCGTGCTTCCAAACCCCTGAAAACCAAGTTATTCCAAAGTATCCATCATAAATACCTATGCATGGCATTTCAAACCATTCCAAGTAAATTCTCATGCGCTACCTTTAAACCTTCAAAATGCTTCTCAATTTGTGTCGATGTTTTATAGCTCATGAGGAAGTATGTGGTGTTTATCTTTCAACCTTGTCATTTACTTTTGACAGACTTTCATAATGGACTAGTGGCACATCCGCTTATCCAATAATTTTGCAGAAAGAGCTGGCAACGGGGTTCCCAGCCCCAATTAATTAACTTTCATTAATAATTCTCTTCACATGTTTTGCCCTGATTCATCAGTAAGCAACTTAATTTTGCAAATAGACACTCCTCCATGGTATGTGAATGTTGGAAGGCACCCGAGGATTCAGTTAGCCATGGCTTGTGTAAGCAAAGGTTGGGAGGAGTGTCATCCATAATAAAACTAAAGTACATGTGTAAACAAAAGAGAAGAGGGATGATCTACCTTGCTGGTAGAGATAACGTCCTTCATGGGAGCCGCTCTTGAAAGTGTGGTTGACGAGGTAGTTGGAGTACCCATTACCATTCGTTGACAACAACAAACACCTCTCAAAATAATTTTACTCCTGTTTAAAAAATGAAAAGCTCTAGCGCATGTTAATCCCTGCTTCCCTCTGCGATGGGTCAATCTTTTACTTTTATGTTGAGTCACCATCCTTTCTTTGAGCACTTTCTTGAGAGCACAACTGTCATTCTTAGTGTAATATGCTTGTCCCAAAATGTGATTAACTGTGGTATAAATTTGATGCTTTTATCTTTGACAATCTCTACTTCTAGTCTTTCCATGAACTTCAAAGGTGCCCGAGCATTTATGTTTTGCTGTACAAATACGGGCAAGCGAGATACCACTTTATCATATCCTTTTATGAACATTGCAATCCTGCTGATAGACATGATTCATGATGCTTATTATTAATTCGTTGGTACCTTTTCCATGATTGACATAGCTATTAGATGATTTTATTTGCATGTATCTTATTATGAATTGCCTAAGTATTTGTCCATATCATGAGAATATTTACATCATATGAACAAATGTGTTCGTGAATGTTCTTTTATCGCACTCAGTTGTTAACTGAATTGCTTGAGGACAAGCAATAAGCTAAGCTTGGGGGGAGTTGATACGTCCAAAACGTATCTACTTTCCCGAACACTTTTGCTATTGTTTTGCCTCTAATTTGTGTATTTTGGATACAACTAACACGGACTAACGATGTTTTCAGCAGAATTGCCCTGGTGTCTCTTTTTGTGCAGAAACTCAACTTTCAGGAAAATCCCCGGGGTTTATTCCAATGGGCCTATTTTCATAGAAGAGGGACGGAGCCAGAAGACCAGAAGGAGGGGGGCCACGAGGCGCCAACCCCATAAGGCGGCGCGGTGGGCCCCTGGGCCGCGCCGCCCTATGGTGGCGACGCCTCGGGCGGCCCCAGGTGCTCCCCTCTGGACTACTTATATATGGAACACATGCCTATGGATTGTTTAGTACTTGGATACTGTTTTATTACTATCTGCAAATGCCCTACTTTGACTGTTACATGAGTTTCTCTCATCCATGCAACGCCCGTTTATCCATCCCTGTGCCTACAGTATTTTAATCCTGCTGTTTACTATAATCACTACTGCTATCTTTGTTACACTTCTGCTGATATTTCACCGCTGCTACTGCTATAAAACTGTTACTACTGATAAACTCTTGCGAGCAAGTCTGTTTCCAGGTGCAGCTGAATTGACAACTCCGCTGTTAAGGCTTACAAATATTCTTTGGCTCCCCTTGTGTCGAATCAATAAATCGGGTTTTACTTCCCGCGAAGACTGTTGTGATCCCCTATACTTGTGGGTCATCAGTAGTTTAACTGTCAAACGGGGCAGATGAGTTCCGTTGGAGCCTTATGGAGAATGGTAAATCCGCAGTGGGTTCGATGTATCAAGCATCTATTCAACCTTTAGAGCCGGTACCTAACATTCGTAAAATCTGGAAGATGAAGATACCGTTGAAAAAGATCTCCGCTTAGTATCTTCATCGCAGTGTGATTCTTACTGAAGATAACTTTGCGAAGAGGAATTGGCGGGGAAGTAAAAAGTCTGTCTTTTATCACCATCACGTGACAATAAAATACTTATTCTTCTAATGCCATCTTGCAAGATTTATATGGTCAACCATATAAATAGGTTCTACCTTATACCTTCCATGTAGCGTTGTTAATATTTTTGGTAACTGGCTCAATAGGGTGGATCATAGGTTTTAAGTACTTATTTGGGTGGGATTTCTTGCTGTTATTTGGTTGCTATTGCTATGTAGAAATGATAAAGCGTCTGACAATAATAAAATTATTCTCTTCTGCGGGTCATATACCGGTGCAGTACTTTGCTCCGTACATGGCCGTCTCTTCAGCGTATGGAGAATCACGACCTGTTTACGGAGGTGTCTACGAAGTTGGAGAATTAAACGATTTATTATCCAACATGGGTGGCAACATAATCTCAGTATTAGTCATTCACCATCTTAGGAGTTCATGCAGCATCATCATATTTATGTATCGTACTTTTTATTGATTTATACTGTACGTTGCACACGTGCGCATCCTAGTTATGCAAAGATCGAGTATAATACTTTTTAAACATTAGGCCTAGGCCCTGCGTTAAATTAATAACGCCACATCGGCAGAGTACATAATGTTGAAGATCACCTTACAGGCAACTCACACCGCAAGAAAACAACAACAAGAAACACATCATCGTGGTCGAGACCCTCGTCCATCCGCTAGATCAACATAGGAGGCGGGAAGGACCGCCATTGGAGAGCACCAGTCTTCGACATCACTTGGCGAGCCGTCGAAGTAAGAGCACCCGCTCCCGCCTCCGAAGAAGGACCCTTCCTTCTCACCCAGGATCAAGGGCGCCGCACCGTCGCGAGCGGGAAAAGCTCCCTATTGCACGGGGTTCATACTGGACAGTAGCCCAGATCGGGAGAAGCAACAGGAGCACCTCCGCGCGCGAACCCACGGACAACATCTACAACCGCCGCACAGACCAACCAACAAGACGCAAGCTTTAGAACTGCAGCCGCCGACCGAAGACACGGCGGAGCCGCCACTGGCAACCCCCGGAACACGCAGATCGTCGCCCCTCCACCACCCAAGGCAGCGCCTTCAGCAAGGGAACGACGTCACCACGCCGTCGCCGCCCATTCCGAAGAATTGGGTTTTCACCCGGGTGGAGGATGGGGGAAGGAAGATGAACCTCGTCGACGCCTCCAGGGAGGGGAGTGGCGCAGAGCATCGTCACCGACGTGACCTCTCCGTCGGTCAAGGGTTTCCCCCGGCCTAGCGCTTCCAATCCCAACGCCCTGACACATCACACCCGATGAGCTCGCCAGGCAACGGCAACACCAGGTTGGGAACCGCACTGCAGGGAATCACCGTCTTCAGATCTGGGGTGGGGAACGGGGTCCTCCGCCCCACGAGCAGCAGCCTCCGCTCCCTCGCCGCCCGCGCAGCAAGAGGAGCAGCCCACAGCACCAACCGACGCCCCTGTCGTCGGCGGTGCCACCCTCAACCCTCGAGGCCGCCATCTCTGATCCCAGGCTCCCACCGGAACAGGGACCCGCCGAACACCACCCTGGCCCGCGTCCGCTGCAGCCGGAGAAGAACGGTGCAAGAGGCGTCGGCCGAGCTCCCGCACCGGTAGAGACGATCTCTGCGCATGGTCTGATACGTCTCAAACGTATCTATAATTTCTTATGTTCCATGCTAGTTTTATGACAATACTCACATGTTTTATATACACTTTATATCATTTCGATGTATTTTCCGGTACTAACCTATTAACAAGATGCCGAAGCGCCAGTTCCTGTTTTCTGCTGTTTTTGGTTTCAGAAATTCTACAGAGGAAATATTCTCGGAATTGGACGAAACAAAAGCCAAACCTCCTATTTTTCCGAGGGACACACGGAGCCAGAAGGGCAAGCCCGGGGGAGGCCCAGGGCCTCCTCCCCATAGGGGGGCGCGGCCAGGACCCCAGGCGCGCCGCCAGGTGGGGAGCCCACCTCGGGACTCCACCGACATCGCCCCTTCGCCTATATATTCCTCCGTCTCCGAAAACCCTAAAATAATCAGTCATATTTCATGAAAAGTTACGTAGCTGCCGCCATCGCGAAGCCAAGTTCGGGGGATAGAAGTCTCTGTTCCGGCACGACGCCGGAACAGGGAATTGCCCCCGGATCCATCTCCATCGACAACACCGTCATCTTCATCGCCGCTGCTGACTCCCATGATGAGGAGGGAGTAGTTCTCCCCCGAGGCTGAGGGCTCTACCGGTAGCTATGTGGTTCATCTCTCTCTCCCATGGTGTGATCTTTATGTGATCATGAGCTTTGTATCACTATTAATCTATGTGCTACTCTAGTGATGTTATTAAAGTAGTCTTTCCTCCTCCATGATGTAAAGTTGACAGTGTGTGCATCATGTAGTACTTGGCGTAGGTTATGATTGTAATCTCTTGTAGATTATGAAGTTAACTATTACTATGATAGTATTGATGTGATCTATTCCCCCTTTCAGAGCTATTGGTGACAGTGTGTATGCTATGTTAGTACTCGGTCTAAATTGCAACGTTCTATTATGCACTCTAGAGGTTACTTTAGTATAAACTCCGGATTCACTCTCCACGGTGTGATGGTGACAGTGTGCGCATCGTGTGTGATTCCTTTATGACGTTGTGCAGCTTGTTTACTCCGGCTTGAGGTGTGCTTTTGTAGCCCTACACAATGAATGGTGTTTGTTATCCAACAAGAGAGTGTTAGAGAGTAGCATTTATCTATTCAATTATGTGATCATTGTTGAGAGTGTCCACTAGTGAAAGTACGATTCCTAGGTCTTATTTCTAAGCATTGAAACACCGTTTCCAACAAGTTCTGCTACATGTTTGCTTGCTGCCATTTTTATTTCAGATTGCAATTACTACTTATAATCATCCACATTACTTGTATTTCACTATCTCTTCACCGAACTAGTGCACCTATACATCTGACAAGTGTATTATGTGTGTTGGGGACACAAGAGACTTCTTGTATCTTAATTGCAGGGTTGCTTGAGAGGGATATCTTTGACCTCTACCTCCCTGAGTTCGATAAACCTTGGGTGATCCACTTAAGGGAAACTTGCTGTTGTTCTACAAACCTTTGCTCATGGAGGCCCAACACTGTCTACAGGAATAGAAGCGTGCGTAGACATCAAGCTATTTTCTGGCACCGTTGCCGGGGAGGTAAGGTAAAAGGTGTTCATATCCTCCGACTACTAAGCTATTTCCTAGCACTGTTGCTGGTGTGTGAGTGCTCAAAGCTATTTCCTTTAGATTCTGTAATTATATCTTTTTGTTTCTTGCTTTTATTTCACTAGTTAGGCTTAATGGAAAACAACAAAAAAAATTAGAGATCTTTATGAAATTTATCTTGAGTTAGGACATGAGGTGTTTGAAGAGAAAATTAAAAAACCTATGGAACTTTATATGCATGCTAATGGCAATGTTATTAGTATGAATTCTTTGAACACCATTGTTGTTAATGCTATGGAAAAGTCTAAGCTTGGGGAAGCTGGTTGTGATATTTTTAGTCCCCTAAGTTTTGAGGAGAATTTTTTTTTTGATGATGCTTTGCCTCCCATTTACGATGATTATAATGATAGTGGTATTTTGGTGCCACTTACTATGGAGGATAAATTTTATTATGATTATACCATGCCTGCAATTTATGATGATTACAATGATGGTTGTGATAGTTTTACTCCCACTATTACTAATAAAATTGATTATGCTTATGTGGAGAGTAATGATACTTTTATGCATGTGAATAAGAATGCTTTATGCGATAGCTATATTGTTGAGTTTATCAATGATACTACTGAAATTTATTATGAGAGAGAGAAACATGGTTATATGCATCTTAATAGTATTAAGTTTCCCCTCTTTATGTTGAGAATCTTGAAGTTACTCGTGTTTTATCTTCCTATGCTTGTCGTTTTGCTCTTCATGAATTTATTTGTGTACAAGATTCATATGCATAGGAAGCGGGTTAAACTTAAAAGTGTTTCTTATTTGCTTTTGATGCTCTCTTTTGCTTGAACTCTTATTTCTTGCGAGAGCATCATTAAAATTACTGAGCCCATCTTAATGGCTATAAAGAAAGAACTTGGGAGATAACCCATGTTTTTATTTTGCTACTGTTTTTTTATGTCTTGGAAGTTGTTACTACTGAAGCAACCTCTCCTTATCATGTTTATTTCGTTTTTGTGCCAAGTAAAGTCTTTGATAGAGAGTTGATACTAGATTTGGATTTCTGCGCAGAAACAGATTTTTAGCTGTCACGAATTTGAGATTTTCTCTCTGTAGGAGAATCTTAAAATTCTGTAAAAATTCATGAGTAATCCTCAGATACGTACGCAACTTTCATTCAATTTGAGCTTCTTCATCTGAGCATTTTAAGTGCCTCTAAAAAATTCGTCTTTATGGACTGTTCTGTTTTGACAGATTCTGCCTTTTATTTCGCATTGCCTCTTTTACTGTGTTTGAGTGGATTTCTTTGCTCCATTAAATTTCAGTAACCTTGGGTAATGTCCAGAAGTGTTGGGAATGATTGTGTCCTTGCTGAACATGTGAATTTTTGATTATGCACTAACCCTCTAATGAGATTGTTTTCAGTCTGGTGTGAAAGAAGTTTTCAAGGATCAAGAGAGGAGGATGATATAATATGATCAAGAAGAGTGAAAAGTCTAAGCTTGGGGATGCCCCCGTGGTTCATCCCTACATATTTCAAGAAGACTCGAGCATCTAAGCTCGGGGATGCCCAAGGCATCCCCTTCTTCATCAACAACTTATCAGGTCACCTCTAGTGAAACTATATTTTAATTCCGTCACATCTTATGTGCTTTACTTGGAGCGCCTGTGTGTTTTTATTTTTGTTTATGTTTGAATAAATTCGTATCCTAGCATTCATTGTGTGGGAGAAAGACACGCTCCGCTGTTTCATATGAACACTGGTGTTTTTAGTTTTACTTTTAATGTTCATGGCGAAGGTTGAAAGCCGCTTCATTGCTATTTGGTTGGAAACAAAAAAATGCTTCATGTGGTAATTGGTATATTGTCTTGAATAATTTGATACTTGGCAATTGTTTTGATTTCTCAAGTAGATCATGTTTAAGCTCTTGCATCATGTGGTTTAAAACTAGTAGTGAAGAACTACCGTAGAGCTTGTTGAAGTTTGGTTTGCATGATTGGTCTCTCTAAAGTCTAGATATTTTCTGGTAAAAGTGTTTGAACAACAAGGAAGACAGTGTAGAGTCTTATAATGCTTGCAATATGTTCTTATGTAAGTTTTTCTGTACCGGTTCATACTTGTGTTTGCTTAAAACAACCTTGCTAGCCAAAGCCTTGTACTGAGAGGGAATGCTTCTCGTGCATCCAAAACCTTGAGCCAAAACCTATGTCATTTGTGACCACCATAAATTTCACTCCTTGTCTTTGCAATACATAGCTCATGGGAAAGTAGCCTAAAACTATTGTGGTAATGAATATGTCGCTTACGTATCTTATTTCTTATAAGTTGCTTGTTGAGCGGTAACCATGTTTCTGGGGACGCCATTGATGACCCACAAGTATAGGGGGTGTATCGTAGTACTTTCGATAAATAAGAGTGTCGAACCCAACAAGGAGCAGAAGGTGTTGACAAGCAATTTCGATGAAGGATTCACTGTAAATGCTCACAGACAAGTATTCAGGGGGTTTTGATATAGCAGATAAATAAAGTACGAGTAAGTAAAATGCGAGAGTAATAATTGCAGCGAGTGGCCCAATCCTTTTTAGCACAAAGGACAAGCCGGTTTGTTTACTTATAATGACCAAACGTTCTTGAGGACACACGGGAATTTAGTCTAGAGCTTTCGCTTCATATAGTTGATTAATCTTCATTGTTTTGATAAGTGTTGTGTGGGTGAACCTATGCTAATGCACCGCCCTTCCTAGGACTAATACATACTTGTGATTATACCCCTTGCAAGCATCCGCAAATACAAGAAAGTAATTAAGATAAATCTAACCACAGTCTTAAACTCTGAGATCCTGCTATCCCTCCTGCATCGATATACCAACGGGAGTTCAGGTTGCTGTCACTCCGGCAACCCCACAATTAGCAAACGAATACAAGATGTATTCCCCTAGGCCCATTAAGGTGAAGTATCATGTAGTCGACGTTCACATGACACCACTAGAAGAATAACACCACAACTTAAATATCAAACCATTGAATATTATTCAACATAATTCACTACTAACATTTAGACTTCACCCATGTCCTCAAGAACTAAACGAACTACTCATGAGACATCATATGGAACATGATCAGAGGTGATATGATGATGAATAACAATCTGAACATAAACCTTGGTTCAATGGTTTCACTCAATAGCATCAATAACAAGGAGTAATCAATACCGGGAGAGTTTCCCCTATCAAACAATCAAGATTCAACCCTAGATGTTACAGCGGTGACGAGGTGCAGCGGTGGAGATGATGGTGACGGCGGTGGAGATGATGGTGATGATGATCCCAATGAAGTCCAGCTCGATGGCGGTGACGATGGCGTCGATTTCCCCCTCCGGGAGGGAATATCCCTGGCGGATTTCAGCCTGCCGGAGAGCTCTTTTCTCTCTGGTGTTTTCCGCCCCGCAGAGGTGGCTGTGTCTCCTCGCGATTATCCCCAGCACCTTAGGTTTTCGGGCAGATGAAGTACGCGAAAGAGAGGCGGCCGAGAGGGGCTATGGGCCCTCTCCCCACAAGGCGGCGCGGCCAGGGCAGGGCCCGCGCCGGTCTATGGGGGGCCCATGGCGGCCCTCCTCGGCTCCTCCTTTTGGCTGGCTCATTCTTCTGGAAAAATAAGATCTTCGGTGTAATTTCTGTCAATTGCTGTTCTTCAGAAATATTGCACTCTGACGGTGCTTTTTCCAGCAGAATCCTGACTCCGGTGAGCGATTCTCCAATAATCATGAAACATGCAAAATAGGTGAATAACATAAGTATCATCTCTAAATATGAAATATATCAATGAATAACAGTAAATTATGATATAAAATAGTGATGCAAAATGGACGTATCAACTCCCCCCCAAGCTTAGACTTCGCTTGTCCCCAAGCGAAACTGAACTCAGTAAACAAGTCCACATGTTTATGGAGTGAAGAGTCGATAAATAAAATATGGACAAGAAGCATCATATTAATTCACACAAGACATTCTAGTGAACAACTTCCTCATATAATTCAATTTGAAACAAGTAAAAGGAAATCACAAATAAAGGTACATAGGAAATCATAATTGGTGATGGCAAACTTTGTTCTTGGTCAGAGAACAATTAACAGATTGTACTTATCTGTCGAGCAGCGCTCTTATATTAAAGCTTATATGGCACAACTTGCATACTCAATCATAATAATCTCCTCATAATCATTGATAACTTTCAAATCTATATTCATTCGGATAAAACTTGTACTAAACAAGGAAGAGTAAAAGGCATGGTTAAGTAGATCACAATATAAATGGTTTGATCACAACAACTCAATTGCTTGCTTAAGATAGAGGGAAATAGGTTTACTGACTCAACATAAACTAAAGAATAGGCCCTTCGCAGAGGGAAGCAGTGATTAAATCATGTGCTAGAGCTTTTTCAGTTTTGAAATCATATAGAGAGCATAAAAGTAAAGTTTTGAGAGGTGTTTGTTGTTGTCAATGAATGGTAGTGGGTACTCTAGCCCCCTTGCCAAACAGACTTCCAAAGAGCGGCTCCCATGAAGGACGTTTTCTCTACCAGCAAGGTAGATCATCCCTCTTCTCTTTTGTTTACACATGTACTTTAGTTTTTTTTATTTATGGATGACACTCCTCCCAACCTTTTGCTTTCTCAAGCCATGGCTAACCGAATCCTCGGGTGCCTTCCAACATTTCTCATACCATGGAGGAGTGTCTATTTGTAAAATTAAGTTGCTTACTGATGAATCAGGGCAAAACATGTGAAGAGAATTATTAATGAAGGTTTAATTAATTGGGGCTGGGAACCCCGTTGCCAGCTCTTATTGCAGAATTATAGGATAAGCGGATGTAGCCACTAGTCCATTGGTAGAAGTCTGCCCAACAAGATTGAAAGATAAAACACCACATACTTCCTCATGAGCTATAAAACATTGACACAAATAAGGGATGATAACTTTTGAATTGTTTAAAGGTAGCACATGAAGTATTTATTTGGAATGGCAGGGAAATACCACATAGTAGGTAGTTATGGTGGACACTGATGGCATAGGTTTTGGGCTAATGTTTGGATGCACGAGAAGCATTCCCTCTCAGTACAGGTCTTTGGCTAGCAAGGTTGATTAGCAAGCATAAGAGTTGAGGGAAACAAACAAATACACATGTGATAGAAACAATCATGCATCTTCCTTGTAAGCACAAACAATTTTAACTTCAGAATAATAAGCTAAGAGCTAACAAGAAAGAAAGATAATGAAATAACATATTTATATGTATTTCTCTTTTCTACTTAAACTCAAAGTGTTGTTGCTATTGACCAATGCTAAGTTTGCCAAAAACAAATAGATTTACTCAATGCTCCCAAAGTGATACCAATACTAACAACAAGATCAATCATATAATAGAGATTGCAAACTAAAATAAGATGTGCAATATGTAAATGATAAAACTTCTCATTAATATTCCATAACGATAACTCCCACCAAGGGATACATAGATAACCAACTAAAAGAGAGATACTTCCACACTGCAACCCATCTTACATGATAACTTCCCTACTCGTGATATGACACTACTTGATAGTAAAAAGGTAAAAGATAGTGATGATGTGATACCGCGGCACTCCCCCCAAGCTTGGAACAAACCAAGGGGGTGCCAATACCAATGATGAATTACTCCTTCGGCGGTGGTGGCGAATTCTTCCCATCACCAGACTTCCAAGGAAGAGGCTCTCCATCAACAAACGACATCTTGGTCTCAGGAATCCTGAAACTAGCAGCATAGCTTCTGTGTTTAAACCTGTTTTCATACTCACAGTTTCGATTCTGAACATCATAGAGTTGAGCTTGGAGTTTGTTGGTGGTGTCGTGAAGCGAGAGGATATCGTCCCATAGCTTTGCAGTCTCCTTCTTGTGTCCATCAATAAGTTTAGACACAATTTTGTGGAAGATGTCCACTTCACGCTCAGCCATCTTCTTGTAGTTGAAGACCTCTTGTTCTAGTTTCTCCATCATGTCTTCCAAGCTTCCTTCTCCTTTAGGACCCCGGACATCTTCAATCTGCAACTCTCCATCTACGAGCAACAATTCCTTGGGGTGCATCTTCAGCTCGTTCATGTACGGGTTGACGACGTCCTCAAAGAAGCTGTCCTTCGGAGTTCCCGACGAAGACATGGTGGCTCTAGATCAAACAGATCCTGGCAGAAAACAGCTCGAAACAAAACACGACAAGAAAACGATATACGGACCTCCAGGGGTCCGGGAGATTATATAGAAAAAAAATTCACGACAGAAGGAAAGTACCAGGTCGAACCAGAGTTGGAGAGGGACACCGAGGGGCCATCCTCATAGGGCCGCGCGGCCAGGCTGGGGCCCGCGCTGGCCTATGGGGGCACGCCCTCGTGCGTCTCCTCCACTCCGTTTCGATCTCGTAATTTTTCATATTTTCTGAAAATAGCAAAAACATTGTTCGGAAAGTTAAACGCGAACTTTTTATTACCAGTACTGTTACCTATTCAAAGTCGAACTCTGCAGAACTGTCAATTTGACCTTTGATGAAAGCTTCCGGAGTTACCACTCAAATAACATCAACATCTTCATTATAAGAATCTCCAGAAATATAATGCTTAAGTCTTTGTCCATTCACCACTTGTGTGGCATCGCCTTGCAGAGAACTAATTTTGATTGCTCCTGAATGATACACCTCCACAATGACATATGGTCCTTCCCATTTTGAGAGCAATTTCCCTGCAAAAAATCTGAGACGAGACCGATACAATAGGACTTTATCTCCAACATTAAATTCTCTTTTGATAATTCTTCTATCATGCCATCTCTTAACTTTCTCCTTAAAAAGTTTAGCATTTTCATAAGCTTCACTTCTCCATTCATCTAGAGAACTCAATTGTAGCAGTCTCTTCTTACCGGCAAATTTAGGATCTTTATTAAGTTCTCTTACAGCCCAATAAGCTTTGTGCTCTAGTTCTAAAGGTAAATGACAAGCTTTCCCATAAACCATTTTATAAGGTGACATCCCCATAGGATTTTTATAAGCAGTTCTATAAGCCCATAGTGCTTCCTTCAATTTACTAGCCCAATTCTTCCTAGATTTATTAACAGTCTTTTGCAAGATAGATTTAATCTCTCTATTTTATAATTCTACTTGCCCACTAGTTTGAGGATGATAAGCAGAAGCAATCCTATGATTAATACCATATTTAGCAAGAGTTTTTCTAAAACCACCATGAATAAAATGAGAACCTCCATCAGTCATAAGATATCTAGGAACTCCAAATCTAGCAAAAATAATATCTAAAATCATTCTTAAAGAGGTCTCACCATCAGCACTTTTTGTGGGTATGGCTTCCACCCATTTAGTAACATAATCAACAGCGACAAGTATATGAGTGTTACCTTCTGAAGGAGGGAAAGGACCCATGAAGTCAAATCCCCAACAATCGAATGGTTCAATAACAAGAGTATAATTCATAGGCATTTCATTGCGTCTGGAGATATTACCAACCCTTTGACATTCATCACAAGATAAAATAAACTTTCTTGCATCTTTAAAGAGAGTTGGCCAATAGAAACCTGATTGTAGAACCTTTTGCGCGGTTCTATCTCCGGCGTGATGTCCTCCATAAACACTACCATGACACTTACTCAATATCTCTTGTTGTTCATATTCGGGAACACATCTTCGCATAATACCATCCACTCCTTCTTTATATAAGTGTGGGTCATCCCAAAAATAATGCCTCAAGTCATTAAAGAATTTCCTCCTTTGTTGAGCTGAAAAAGTTGGAGGTAAGTACATGGAAACAATAAAGTTAGCATAATCAGCGTACCAAGGACTATCTCGCGAGCTCACCTTTATTACAGCCAATTGTTCATTTGGAAAACTATCATTAACAGGAACAGGATCATAAGCAATATTTTCCAATCTAGATAAATTATCAGTAACAGGGTTATCAGCACCTTTCCTATCTATAATATGTAAATCAAATTCTTGCAAAAGAAGCACCCATCTAATAAGCCTTGGCTTAGCATCTTTCTTTTCCATAATACCTAATTGCAGCATGATCAGTATGAATTGTAACTTTTGAATCAACAATATAAGGTCTAAACTTGTCACAAGCAGAAACTACACCTAATAACTCTTTTTCAGTTGTAGCATAATTTCTTTGAGCAGCATCAAGATTTTTGCTAGCATAATGAATAACATTCAATTTTTTATCTACTCGCTGTCCAAGGACAGCACCTACAGCAAAATCACTAGCATCACACATAATTTCAAAAGGTAAATTCCAATCAGGAGGTTCAACTACAGGAGCAGTTGTTAAGGCTTTCTTTAGAGTTTCAAAAGCTTCCTTACAATCATCATCAAAAACAAAAGGTACATCTTTTTGAAGAAGATTAGTAAGAGGCTTTGAAATCTTAGAGAAATCTTTAATAAATCTCCTATAAAACCCAGCATGACCAAGAACACTACGAATACCTTTAACATACCTAGGATAGGGCATCTTCTCAATTGCTTCAACTTTAGCTCTATCAACTTCAATACCTCTCTCAGAAATTTTATGTACCAATACAATTCCTTCATTAACCATAAAGTGGCATTTCTCCCAATTGAAAACAAGGTTAGTTTCTTCACATCTCTGCAAAACTTTATCAAGGTTTCGCAAGCAATTGTCAAAAGAATTCCCGTAGACAGAAAAGTCATCCATGAATACCTCTACAATCTTTTCACAAAAGCCATGAAAAATAGCAGACATGCATCTTTGAAAAGTAGCAGGAGCATTACATAAACCAAAAGGCATACGCCTATAAGCATAAGTTCCATAGGGACAAGTGAAAGTGGTTTTCTCTTGATCTTTAGTTTTAACAGCAATTTGTGAAAACCCAGAATAACCATCAAGAAAGCAAAAATGAGTATTTTTAGACAACCTTTCTAACATTTCATCAATAAAAGGTAAAGGGTAATGATCTTTCTTAGTAACTTTATTAACTTTTCGATAATCAATGCACATTCTATACCCTACAACTACTCTTTGAGGGATGAGCTCATCATTATCATTAGGCACAACAGTTATTCCTCCTTTCTTAGGAACACAATGCACAGGACTAACCCATCTACTATCAGCAATAGGATATATAATACACGCTTCAAGAAGTTTTAATACCTCATTCCTTACCACATCCTTCATTTTAGGAATTAGACGACGCTGATGTTCAACAACAGGCTTTGCATCATCTTCCATGTTGATGGCATGTTGGCAAATAGAGGGAGAAATCCCCTTCAAGTCATCAAGAGTGTAGCCAATAGCTCCTCGGTGTTTCTTCAATATTTCCAATAACCTTTCTTCCTCTAACTCTGAAATCTTAGAACTAATAATAACAGGATATATTTTCTTATCATCAATATGAGCATACTTAAGATTATCAGGCAATGGTTTTAAATCAAAAACAGGATCTTCCTTTGGTGGTGGTGTTGTACCTAGATCTTCAACCGGTAAATCATGTTTAAGAATAGGTTGACGAAGGAAAATTTCATCAAGCTCATTCCTTTCTTCCCTAAAGACTTCACTCTCACTATCCTCCAAATGTTGCTGCAAAGGATTATTAGGAGCAAGAGCAATAGATGCACACTGTTCAACTCTAAAATCATTATTAGGCAAATCAGCTTTATAAGGAGTTTTGGCAAATTTAGAGAAATTAAACTCATAAGATTCACCAGCAAATTTGGTCACAATTTTCTCTTTCTTGCAATCTATAACAGCTCCACAAGTATTTAGAAAAGGTCTACCAAAAACAATAGGACAAGACTTACTAGCAGCAGAACCAAGTACCAAAAAGTCAGCAGGATATTTAATCTTACCACATAGTACTTCCACATCTTGAACAATACCAATAGGAGAGATAGTTTCTCTATTAGCTAGCCGAATAACCACATCAATATCTTCAAGTTCACAAGAACCAATTTCATGCGTGATTTCCATGTAAAGCTCATAAGGAATGGCACTAATACTTGCACCAATGTCGCATAAACCATAATAACAATGATCACCAATTCTAACAGAGAGCATAGGAACACTAGCTTTCCTAGACTTATTAGGATGCGAAATCTTCACAGAAAATAATATGACCATCTTCTACATTTTCAGTCACAAGATCTTTAACTATTGCAATAGCAGGTTCAACCTTTATTTGCTCTTTAGGTTCTATAGGTTTCTTTGCACTTTTATTAACCGCACTAGTTATAACAGAATACTCCTTCATTTTAGCAGGAAAGGGAGTTTTTTCAATATAAGCTTCAGGAAGAATATGATCAACAGTTTTAATTTCAACACATTTATCTATAGGTGAATCAGTTTTATCTTTGTAAGGTTCATGATACTTATCAAAATTCTTCCTATGCAATTCAAAATGAGAGGCAAAAGCTTTATAGAAATTTGCAACAACTTGAGAGTTGAGACCATAAGTAGCACTCATATTATGAAATTTATTGGTATCTATAAAAGTTTCAATGCATTCATAATCATAATTTATACCTGACTCCCTATCTTTGTCGTTCTCCCATCCTTCAGTATTCTCCTGAATCCGATCAAGAAGGTCCCTTTTAAACTCTTCTTTGTTGCGTGTAAATGATCCAAAACAAGTAGTATCCAGCAAGGTTTTATCTTGAAAAGAAAGTCTTGCATAGAAATTATCAATGATGATATTACCAGGAAGCTCATGAATGGGGCATTTGAGCATTAAAGACTTCAATCTCCCCCATGCTTGGGCAATACTCTCTCCATCATGAGGCCAGAAATTATATATGCGGTTCCGGTCTTTGTGAATTTCACTTGGAGGATAGAATTTAGAATAAAATAGAGGCACAATATCCTTCCAATCAAGAGAATCC
Organism: Lolium perenne; assembly: GCF_019359855.2. Classification (NCBI taxonomy): domain Eukaryota; kingdom Viridiplantae; phylum Streptophyta; class Magnoliopsida; order Poales; family Poaceae; genus Lolium; species Lolium perenne. Next base: position 81,567,296 of record NC_067249.2, read on the forward strand.
TCATTCTTCAACAATTTATACCAATGCGCCGCTTTACCAGACAGCGATATAGAGAATTGTTTCTTCCTAACTTCATCCATAGCAATACCTGCACACTTGAATAAACCGCATAATTCATGTAAAAACAGTAAATGATCTCCAGGATGGACAGTTCCATCCCCTTCATAGCGGTTATCCACAGCACGTTCAATAATTTTCATAGGTATTTTGTATGGAACCTCTTTCTCACCTGGCGCCTCATCCACTACCTTTGCAGTAGTAGTAGATTTCCCAAATAGGAATTCAAGAGAAGATCTCTCCATAATGAATTATAGCAATGAAAGAAATAAAATCAGCACGTACAGTAAAAGTTTTCCTTACCAATTCCACTTACCAATAGCGCTTCACTCCCCGGCAACGGCGCCAGAAAATAGTCTTGATGACCCACAAGTATAGGGGGTGTATCGTAGTACTTTCGATAAATAAGAGTGTCGAACTCAACGAGGAGCAGAAGGTGTTGACAAGCAGTTTCGATGAAGGATTCACTGTAAATGCTCACAGACAAGTATTCAGGGGGTTTTGATATAGCAGATAAATAAAGTACGAGTAAGTAAAATGCGAGAGTAATAATTGCAGCGAGTGGCCCAATCCTTTTTAGCACAAAGGACAAGCCGGTTTGTTTACTTATAATGACCAAACGTTCTTGAGGACACACGAGAATTTAGTCTAGTGCTTTCGCTTCATATAGTTGATTAATCTTCATTGTTTTGATAAGTGTTGTGTGGGTGAACCTATGCTAATGCACCGCCCTTCCTAGGACTAATACATACTTGTGATTATACCCCTTGCAAGCATCCGCAAATACAAGAAAGTAATTAAGATAAATCTAACCACAGCCTTAAACTCTGAGATCCTGCTATCCCTCCTGCATCGATATACCAACGGGGGTTCAGGTTGCTGTCACTCCGGCAACCCCACAATTAGCAAACGAATACAAGATGTATTCCCCTAGGCCCATTAAGGTGAAGTATCATGTAGTCGACGTTCACATGACACCACTAGAAGAATAACACCACAACTTAAATATCAAACCATTGAATATTATTCAACATAATTCACTACTAACATTTAGACTTCACCCATGTCCTCAAGAACTAAACGAACTACTCACGAGACATCATATGGAACATGATCAGAGGTGATATGATGATGAATAACAATCTGAACATAAACCTTGGTTCAATGGTTTCACTCAATAGCATCAATAACAATGAGTAATCAATACCGGGAGAGTTTCCCATATCAAACAATCAAGATTCAACCCTAGATGTTACAGCAGTGACGAGGTGCAGCGGTGGAGATGATGGTGACGGCGATGGAGATGATGGTGATGATGATCCCAATGAAGTCCAGCTCGATGGCGGTGACGATGGCGTCGATTTCCTCCTCCGGGAGGGAATTTCCTTGGCGGATTTCAGCCTGCCGGAGAGCTCTTCTCTCTAGTGTTTTCCGCCCCGCAGAGGCGGCTGTGTCTCCTCGCGATTATCCCCAGCACCTTAGGTTTTCGGGCATATGAAGTACGCGAAAGAGAGGCGGCCGAGAGGGGCTGTGGGCCCCCTCCCCACAAGGCGGCGCGACCAGGGCAGGGCCCGCGTCGGCCTATGGGGGGCCCATGGCGGCCCTCCTCGGCTCCTCCTTTTGGCTGGCTCATTCTTCTGGAAAAATAAGATCCTCGGTGTAATTTCCGTCAATCGCTGATCTTCAGAAATATTGCACTCTGACGGTGCTTTTTCCAGCAGAATCCTGACTCCGGTGAGCGATTCTCCAATAATCATGAAACATGCAAAATAGGTGAAATAACATAAGTATCATCTCTAAATATGAAATATATCAATGAATAACAGTAAATTATGATATAAAATAGTGATGCAAAATGGATGTATCACCATCAACTGTTACACTTTTGTTGAATATCATGTGAGTTGCTATGCATGTTCGTCTTGTCTGAAGTAAGGGTGATTTGCCATGAGTTGAATGGTTTGAGTATGCATATTGTTAGAGAAGAACATTGGGCCGCCAACCAAAGCCATGTATCATGGTGGAAGTTTCAGCTTGGACATTAATCCTCAATCTCTTATGAGAATATTATCTGTTGTTGAATGCTTAAGCATTAAAGAGGAGTCCATTATCTGTTTTCTATGTTGTCCCGGTATGGATGTCCTCAAGTTGAGATTTATCAAAAACGAGAAATCAAATGCGATCTATCTCCTTGGACCTTTGTACAAGTGGCATAGAGGTACCCCTTTGTGACACTTGGTTGAAACATATGTAATGCAATGATAATCCATGGAAATCCAAGCTAATTAGGACAAGGTGCGAGCACTATTGGTATTCGATGCATGAGGCTTGCAACTTATAGGATGTTTTCTGCATAACACGTATGAATTATTACTACCGTTGACAAAATTGTTTCCATGTTTTCAAAGTAAAAAGCTCTAGCACATGAGTAATCCCTGCTTCCCTCTGCGAAGGGCGTTTCTTTTACTTTATGTTGAGTCAGTTTACCTACTTCTTTCTATCTTAGAAGCAAACACTTGTGTCAACTGTGTGCATTGATTCTTACATACTTGCTTATTTGCTCTCATCATATTACTTTGTGTTGACAATTATCCATGAGATATACATGTTGAAAGTGGAAAGCAACTGATGAAACTTAAATCTTCCTTTGTGTTGCTTCAAAACCTTCTATTGAGAATCTATTGCTTTATGAGTTAACTCTTATGTAAGACTCTTTGATGCTTGTCTTGAAAGTACTATTCATGAAAAGTCTTTGCTATATGATTCAGTTGTTTAGTCATTATCTTTACCATTTCTTTGAATCACTTCATTCATCTCATATGCTCTACAATAGTATTGATCAAGATTATGATAGTAGCATGTCACTTCAGAAATTATCCTTGTTATCGTTTACCTACTCGAGGGCGAGTAGGAACTAAGCTTGGGGATGCTTGATACGTCTCAAACGTATCTATAATTTCTTATGTTCCATGCTAGTTTTATGACAATACTCACATGTTTTATATACACTTTATATCATTTTGATGCATTTTTCGGTACTAACCTATTAACAAGATGCCGAAGCGCCAGTTCCTGTTTTCTGCTGTTTTTGGTTTCAGAAATTCTACACAGGAAATATTCTCGGAATTGGACGAAACAAAAGCCAAACCTCCTATTTTTCCGAGGGACACACGGAGCCAGAAGGGCAAGCCCGGGGGAGGCCCAGGGCCTCCTCCCCATAGGGGGGCGCGGCCAGGACCCCAGGCGTGCCGCCATGTGGCGAGCCCACCTCGGGACTCCACCGACATCGCCCCTTCGCCTATATATTCCCCCGTCTCCAAAAACCCTAAAACAATCAGTCATATTCCACGAAAAGTTACGTAGCCGCCGCCATTGCAAAGCCAAGTTCGGGGGACAGAAGTCTCTGTTCCGGCACGCCGCCGGGACGGGGAATTGCCCCCGGATCCATCTCCATCAACACCACCGCCATCTTCATCGCCGCTGCTGACTCCCATGATGAGGCGGGAGTAGTTCTCCCCCGAGGCTGAGGGCTCTACCGGTAGCTATGTGGTTCATCTCTCTCTCCCATGGCGTGATCTTTATGTGATCATGAGCTTTGTATCACTATTAATCTATTTGCTAATCTAGTGATATTATTAAAGTAGTCTATTCCTCCTCCATGATGTAAAGTTGACAGTGTGTGCATCATGTAGTACTTAGCGTAAGTTATGATTGTAATCTCTTGTAGATTATGAAGTTAACTATTACTATGATAATATTGATGTGATCTATTCCCCTTTTCATAGCTATTGGTGACAGTGTGTATGCTATGTTAGTACTCGGTCTAAATTGCAACGGTCTATTATGCACTCTAGAGGTTACTTTAATATGAACTCCGGATTCACTCTCCACGGTGTGATGGTGACAGTGTGCGCATCGTGTGTGATTCCTTTATGACGTTGTTGAGCTTGTTTATTCCGGCTTGAGGTGTGCTTTTGTAGCCCTACACAATGAATGGTGTTTGTTATCCAACAAGAGAGTGTTAGAGAGTAGCATTTATCTATTCAATTATGTGATCAATGTTGAGAGTGTCCACTGGTGAAAGTACGATCCCTAGGCCTTATTTCTAAGCATTGAAACACCGTTTCCAACAAGTTCTGCTACATGTTTGCTTGCTGCCATTTTTATTTCAGATTGCAATTACTACTTATAATCATCCACATTACTTGTATTTCACTATCTCTTCGCCGAACTAGTGCACCTATACATCTGACAAGTGTATTAGGTGTGTTGGGGACACAAGAGACTTCTTGTATCTTAATTGCAGGGTTGCTTGAGAGGGATATCTTTGACCTCTACCTTCCTGAGTTCGATAAACCTTGGGTGATCCACTTAAGGGAAACTTGCTGCTGTTCTACAAACCTCTGCTCTTGGAGGCCCAACACTGTCTACAGGAATAGAAGCGTGCGTAGACATCATGGTCCTCCCCCGATCTTCGCGCCGGAGGACCGAGAGCCAAGAGCCCCGCTGCCCCCTTCACCGGCGTCGCGAGCTTGGCCGTCGGCGCCTCGAGGGGCGATGTGGCGGTGGCTAGGGTTCCGCCCCCTCGGCCGCTAGGAGGAGGCGACGCGAGGAGACGAGACGGGACCAACTTCTTTACGGGCTCTACTAGAGATGCTCTAATACAACTTTACCTAGTCACCGAGTATAATACTTTAATCTTTTAAGTAATAATGGGTTCTTTGTCGAACATGTGATCTTTAAATACATGTGTCCCAGCCGACAGGACCTACTACCTTCAATCCTGGAAGAAGCCACGATGTGGATGGTCGCTGGTGCCAAAGCACTATGTGGGCTCCCTCTCCATGCCAGACCACCTGACGCAATGTAGTCAAAAAACATTAAGGCATTTGCATTTGTAGCTTTACTATGTACGTGCATGTACTACCCGGCTCTGACGGCTTCTTACAATATACGTACATTAGTACATTTTCGGGGGATATCTTGAGATGGTTGTTAGGCATAGAATAAAACCTAACCCTAAAGAAGGGATGCAATCGTGTCTTGGTACTTTGTTATTTCTCTTTTTTTTTCTCTTTACCATCTATACACCATCTATTATACGGAGTATAAAATAACACCTTTTCTATTTTTCAGCTAGCTGAAATTGCCATTCGTCTCAAGTCAGATCCTGGTTCGTCTGTCCTAGTCAGTTGGTGCGAATCTTGATGCCTCCTACCTTCAGTCCTAGTTTGTTCTGACTTACGTGAGCGGTTTTTTCTTGTCCTTTTGGTTCACCCGAACCGTTTCTTTTGCCTTGTTTTGGGTTCATCAGTGCCTCTTTATCTCGTCTTCTTCATTTCTCCATCCAACAATGTCCCAGGCATGAGGAGGGAGAACAAGGTAAGGAGGGGCTTTGCTGGGGGCTCCCTCGGCGGAACTAGAATGGTACTACGAGGGAGGTCACCGGACGGAGGAGGGCGGATGGGTCCTGGAGGAGGCTGATGGCCGAGGTTCTCCCATGGCGGCGGCAGAGCTGCTTTCGAGGATGCGGAAGGAGCAGGCGCCAACGACCGGTCAGATCCGTGCTTGTCTCCTCTTTCTATTCTTCGCCGCACTTGGTGTAAGTCGCCGCGGGCGCCCTTGATTCTGTTTGTACGCCCTTCTTGCCTCGTATGCTCGCCTGGATTAGTGGTGGCTTGATTCTGTTTGTACGCCCTTCTTGCCTCGTATGCTCGCCTGGATTAGTGGTGGCTTTGTAGGGTTATGTGGACAGGCGAATGCAGTTATGTAGACGTGAAGGTTAATATCATAAATATTTGGTCTCTGTAGGTTGTTCCCCGGTTTGCCCACAATCCCCAATTTATTAGGGTTTGCAGGGAGATGGAGTTATTCATGTACTGCACAAGAGTAAACTCCGACCTAGGAGAGTTGAGGCTGGATTAATTCCTAGGGGTGTTGTGTGGTTCATATTCATTTTAATTGCTATCAGTATAATTTGTATCTAAGCTTGTGAACAGTTTGGTTGCAAACTGAAGTTTCAGTTTGGATTCTCTATTGGTTTGCTTTGAACTAGTTTGAATGGGTTGGTTCACTAATGTAGTTTGGTTTAATCTGGACTTTATCTCTTAGTGGATTAGTCCGGTTCAGCCTGAGCATGTAGAAATTGGCCTCAAATTGTTTCAGATTGGAGTTTGAAATAGTTAGCTTCAGGCATTCGGCCAGGTGATCAGCTTGTAGGTGCCAGGGTCAGGGGGCTGCCTGTCGTTGCCTAATCGACGGTACCTCGGAGGAGGGATCCTCACGAGGGGGAGAAGAAGTAGGGGCCATAGGGCGGAGTGCACACGGGACGGTGGTACGCGATTTACCCAGCTTCGGAACACCTGCTCGATGACAGGGCCTACTGCTGCTTGTCTGGAATTATCTGGGCGCTTTCGCGATGTTACAATGAGTTGAGGTTATCCCCTTTAGGGCTCCCAGGATCCGGCTTATAAAGGCGCACGGATCTAGGGTTTACATGGATAGTCCTAGCTCGATACAGGTTGCCTAACTACGGTACAACATCTTGCCGTGCACGTTAAGGATCCGCCTTCCCATCTATGTCGTACCGGATCCGGGTTCCTTAATGGGCCCTCGTGGATCCGGGTTCCTCCTCAAGGTCGGTCAGATCCGGCTCCCTGCTCCTAGGCCGGACTTCTTCCGTCAGGATCAACAGCAACTGGGCCGCCCGATGGGCCACATGCCTCATCACCATATGTGGGCCACCCGGGCTTGCCGGATCTAGGCACTGTCTATGGTACACCCATGAAGTATACCCACAACAGTAGCCCCCAGAGTTCTCCAAGTTTCGCCTGCTGTTTCCGCCTTGCTAGCCCATCATGGTCTCCGGCAATGTTGGTAACGCGGAGAAACTTGAAGAACTCCAACTTCACATTTTCTTCTTTTCCCAAACCTTTAGTCGGAAAATACTCCCATCCTGCGGGACTTCATCCATCGACGGTTCAAGATACGTCTCCGGGTTACTCCCCTGCTTTGCGAATGAGAGCTGTTTATCTTCACGCGATTACCCAGAATCTTAAAAGACTCAAACGGTTCCGCCAATTCTGGCGCCATTTTCGCGCGATTTGCGCGGTAACTTATCCTTAGCCATTTTTACCGTTTAGGGTTGGGACACGTGTCACGCATCCAACGGTGCGACGCTTGCGTTCCGACCACAGGATGCGGAGCAAGAATCTCGTCCCTCCGGCCTATAAATATCCACCATCAACCCTAATTCCTCATTCACCCCCCTTTCTCACCTCTCTACGCAGCGCCGCCCGCGAGCTCCTCTTCCGCCGTGCCGGAACCCGCCGGAAAACTCACCGGAGCATCACCGGAGCGATTTCACCACCATGGTGTTCATCGTGTTCTTAACTCCGGCGAGCCACCGTACGAAAACCTCGTCGCCCGCGACTCCGACCACCGCGGAACCCATTACAGTAAGTTCTCCGAGCTTCGATCCTTCACCGTAGCTGGTAGGGATGATCTTTAGGACGAAGATGTGGATCCGACTAAGTTTTGCATTTCCGCGATCTTTTCTATCTTCAGATGTCTTCCGCGACTCCGCCTCCAACCGCTGATCCGATCATGGCAACGCCCCTCTCCTCCGCTCCGCCTCCCTTCGTCCCAGTCCAGCTGGATCCCACCAAGGATTCCAGCAAGGACACCGAAGGTACCTCAGCTATCCTGGAGAAAACCTCCGAGGCGGAACAAGCAGAGAAGAAGGCGGAATAGATCGCTGCCAAGAAATCCAAAGCCCGCCAGCGGGATTCGGAATCCAAAGGGAAATGGTGGCCCTGCACCACCACAGAGACTGAGCTGAAGAACTTGGAGGGGGAAGGCTTCCTGCAACCCGGAAGCTGGAGGACAGTGCCGAATGCCTTAGCTCCAGCCCCCCAAGACAACGAGATGGTGCTGACGAAAGCACTAGTGGAGCGGGGCTTCTCATTTCCGCCTTCGGACTTCTTCCTGGAGATCCTGAAGGTTTATGGGCTCCAGCCCCATAACATCTCTCTGAATAGTGTGCTTGCGATCAGCAATCACGTCACCCTCTGCGAGGGCCATCTCCGGGTAACTCCCGAGATCTCCCTATTCCAATATTACTTTTCTGTCAAGAAGGAGAGGATCCGCCAGTCCACCGAGCTGGCGACGTGCGGATCTATCACTTTTATGATCCGTCCTGGCCGCGTCTACCCTCATACCGACCGCCATGAATCCGCGCGGTACTGGTCTGGAGGTTTCTTCTACTTGAAGGACGTCTCCGACCCGGCGAGCAAAAGGAGATTGCCGCCGTTACAGAACTGCCCCGCCACCGAGATTCCGTCATGGACGCACTGCCCCCACCTCTCCGAGTCACCCCAGCTCACACGCGCCGTAAGGCGGATCTGCAAGCTCACGGAAGAGGGGCTGACAGGGAAGGACCTGACCCTGTCCTGGTTCACCAAGCGGATCCAACCGCTCCAACACAGGGATCGCTTGATGTTTCAATACACAGGGCGCGATGATTCAATGCGCGCCACAAAGGATAATCTTTCCGCCGACGCCATCGACAAGAGGATCCGGCTCCTCATTAAGATTCCGCGTGAACTTCATGTTCACGTGTGCAACAAAGATATCCACGTGAATGGTTCCGGAACCGCGGTACGTCGTCTTGACTTAGTCTACTGTTTCCTTTGCATTCAAACTTTTTGTCTAAGTGTTAGCTCTGTGCCTTAGCTCGAAGCCCTCGAGGAAAGCGAACTCGGAACCCTCGTCCGAGTCCCTACCACAGGCACCACGGATCCGGAGGCCGCATCGGAGGTGGAAGCTCACGATGCTCCGCGCCCTTCTAAGAGGAAGAGGCCTGCTCCCTCCAGTCCCGCCGCGAAACGCGCCCGCGAAGTGCTTAGCACTGCGGCAACTCGGTAAGCGGAGGCGGAGAAAAAGCGGCTCAAGCTTATCGACACCAGCAACAAAGGCCAGCCCGACATCCAGCAGTTCTTCAAGCCTTCCGGGTAAGCGCTTCGTTTCCGGAATACAAATTCTTCTGTTTTCACAAGCAAACCCTTACTTAGTTGCTATGCTTTTTCCTTTTACTGAAGTTCCGGAAGCCAGCCCCCAAAAGCTCCAAGAATCCTGAAGAAGAAGGTCAAGCCGTCTCCGGCTTCAGTCCCTGTTACACCTGAGGTGGAGATTCCGCCCAAGGCCTCGTCTGCCTCCAAGCCGGATCCTAAGGACGTCATCAACCTCGATGACCTTCCTGAAGACCCCATCGGCCACGGCGATTCCGGCAAGGGCGCCTCCTCGTCTGCCCCTCCGCCTGAACAACCAAGCGCCACCTTCGCGGGGCCTACGGAGGAAGAGTATGAGCAGAAAGTGCAGCTCATCCACACCTCCAGCACGCTTCAGGCTAACCCTCAACCAGCTCCGTCTCTGCAAAAACGTTCCCTTGCAGAACACCACGCGGAAGTTTCCGCCATGTTGGACAAGGTGTGGGGGAAGCCCAATGTGGAGATGCAGGAGCTCACGGAACTGGAGGACGGTCTGAAGGTGTTTTTTGCCAAACACAAGGAAGTGCGCCAGGTAACACTAGCCCCCAAGCATTGGGTCAAACATTTTTTCCGTGTAACATGTGTTAGCCGATGCTTTTCTCCGAATTGTACCTTAGGCGGAAATTTAAAATTTCATACCTCCAAGATTTTGAGTTCCTCGCCAGCCCCCAAGATTTTAAATATCCGGCTAACTCCTCTCTGCTTCTCAGACCACGCGGAAATTGCACGAGGATCTGCGTGTCCATGTGCTGGAGCAGATAACGGAGATTGAGGCACTGCGCTAGAACGCGGAAAACAGCCAGAAGGCTATCCAGCTTTTGGAGACCCGCCTTCAAGGTACGAAATCCGAGTTTTAATCAGCATGCTGATACAACTGTTCATGATGCATAATATGTGCAACTTTCCGCCTACAGAAGAAACTGCCAAGCACTCCTCATTCGATGATCTGTCCACCAAAGTCAAGGTGCTCGAGGCGGAGAACGAGTCTCTCAAGGCCTTCATCAAGGAATCCTCCGACAAGGAGAATGAGAAGAGGAAAGAGCTCTCCGAGAAGCATGCTCGCGAGTTGGCGGAACTGAATGATAAACTAAAGAAGAGCCAAAGTCGAGTAACTTCCTTAGTGGCCAAGAACAAAGTTCAAGAGGCGGAGGCGGAGGCCATTGACAAGCTCATCTTCCGTAAGCGCTTTTTCCTTGTTGTTTCTCCGACTACTTCATATGCTATTCTCTCCGCGAGGGAACTGAACCCCATTCTTCCACAGCGAGCCTTGGCTTCGAGTGGACGAAAGAGTCAAACCTCAAGAGGACGGAGGCATATGACGAAGCGCGGATTTCCATCGACTCGCTATTTGCAGCCTGTCGCGGAATCGCCAAGTCCCTGTCTTTGAAGAGGGCCAAAACTTCAGTGATCGACACGATGACCAAGCTAATGGAGCAAGTGCCGGAATTCATCAAGGATTGGCAAGAGTCTTCCGCTCGCGGAGTCGCCTCTCTGGTCTTAGCCACCTGCAAGGCTCACTTCCCTTCACTCAGCTTTGCGGATGTTGCGCGCGGAACTCCAAAGGGTTCCGACATGGGCGCCATCCTCTCGGAAACCAAAGGCTATGCACAGTTGTTTGTCAGGCGAGTAAACCACTCATTCTGGTATCACAAATACGATCTGCCCAAGGGGTTTTCCGATGCAGAGGAAGAAGAAGGCGAGCCGGAGTACTACGCGGAAGGCTCCGGGTCAAGCATCGAGCGTTCCGGAGAAGGCTCTGACGACGACTCCGAGGCTGGCTCCGGCGATAGTCATGGCGATGGCTCCGCCTACCAAGAATCTGAAGAGGAGGACTCCGAGTAGAGTTCCTGTTTAAACAATGAAACAATGTTGCATCATTTTGGCCCCGGAGTGGGTTTGTAATATAACTTAAATTCTTAAGTAGCTAGGAACGAAACAACTATGCATGGGGCGGAAACACTTATCCTGCTATCCTTTAATATTATGTGCATGTTTCGTTTTGTGTCGGGAAGCAAGTGCTGGTCTCATTGTTTTCCGGCTTGCCCGCTTGACCTTCCGCGAGCCGGAAGACCTTTTGCCGGAATCACTCGCCAGCGGCGACGAAGCCCAATGGCAATCCGTCAACAACCGCGGAAACAAGCCCCCAAGCATAGGTGCCGGAAATCGCTACTAGGAATCCACGAGTTCGCAACAGAAAACAATTCAATCAGAAAACTTAAGCTTACATCCTAAAGGACGATTTTTGAAAATCACAACTTTTATACACGCCTAGGCGGAAATATCCAGCTCTACGGTTTTAGTCGGAAAATGTACACGATCTAAAAATAAACAAGTAAAGGAGGTAAAAGACTCAGAGAGTGAACCACAAGCTTTATTTCATTGATCATGTATAACTATTACAGAGTTTGCAACTCGGAAAAATTATGCTAAGTGTAGAAAGGACGTAGCTGTGCAATGTTCCAAGGACGATCTGTCTCGTCGTAGATGTCATCCGGATCCTCACGCTTGCGTTTCCGGTGCCAATTAGCAGGTCTGTCCTTCAATTCCCGGAAATCAACAAGGTAGTATGACCCGTTATGAAGCACTTTGCTAACGACGAAGGGTCCTTCCCACGGAGATTGCAGCTTATGGTCTTTCACCTGCCGAAGGCGGAGGACCAGGTCTCCAGCCATGAAAGAGCGGTTCCGAACTCGACGACTGTGATAATGTCGGAGCTTCTGCTGGTAGATGGCGGAGCGCTGGTCAGCTAAATTCCGAGCCTCTTCGATCAGGTCCACAGATAGCTGTCTGGCCTCGTCAGCTGTTTCTTCATTATAGGCGGAAACTCGCGGTGAATCGTGGATGATGTCGGAGGGAAGCACGGCTTCGGATCCGTATACCAGGAAGAAAGGGGTAAATCCAGTTGACATGTTTGGGGTAGTTCGTAAACTCCACAAAGCAGCTTCCAACTCGTCTGCCCAAGCTCCAGCTGCTCTACGCAGCGGTTCTTCAAGGCGTGGCTTAATTCCTGATAATATGAGACCGTTAGCCCTTTCAACTTGGCCATTGGATTGTGGATGAGCCACAGATGCAAGGTCTAGTCGAATCCCTACTGTCTCACAATAATCCTTCAATTCTCCCTGAGCGAAGTTTGTGTCGTTATCTGTGATTATACTGTGAGGGATGCCGAATCTCATCACGAGGCTGCAGACAAATTTTAGTGCCGTAGCACCGTCGGCTTTTCTCACTGGCTTTGCCTCAATCCACTTGCTGAACTTGTCAACAGCGACCAAAAGGTATTCAAAACCACCAGGAGATGATCTTTTTAACTTACCAACCATATCGAGCCCCTAGACCGCAAACGGCCAGGTGATAGGTATGGTCTTCAGCTCTTGAGCTGGAGCGTTTGGTTGAGTAGCGTAGTACTGACAATCTCGGCAGGTCTTGACTATTTTGTCAGCATCTTCTTTAGCTGTGAGCCAATAAAAACCTAGCCGAAAAGCTTTTGCAACGAGTGACCTGGGGGCGGCATGATGCCCGCAATCCCCTGCATGGATCTCTCTGAGAATTTCAATGCCATCTTGATTAAAGACGCATTTGAGAAATACCCCTGTTGCACTTCGTTTGTAGAGCTGTCCATCAACAATTGTGTAGGATCTTGCTCGTCTGATGATCTGTCGTGCGAGGACCTCGTCCTCCGGCAACTTCTGATCAATGAGGTAGTCCAGGAAAGGCTGTGTCCAAGCCGGAATGACAGCCATCACTTCTTTGGCCGGAGACACTGCCACCTCTGGGTTTTCCGGGTTAGCGCCCTTGACCGAGGGTATCCGTAGATGCTCCAGGAAAATACCAGGCGGAATTGGCTTCCTGCCGGATCCGAGCTTGGATAGCATGTCTGCCGCTGCGTTGTCGTCTCGCCTGACGTACTTGACTTCGTATCCGAGGAAATGTTTGGCAATCTCGTCAACTTCGTCTCTGTAGGCCGCCATGACGGAGTTTCTGGCGTTCCAGGTTCCGGCTACTTGCTGTGCCACCAGGTCTGAATCTCCGCAACATATGATGTGCTTGATCCCTATCTCCTTGGCAATGCGCAATCCATGTAGTAGAGCCTCGTATTCCGCCATATTGTTTGTAGCTTCGAAGTGGATCTGCAGAACGTACTGCAGTTCTTCTCCGGTAGGAGACTTCAGGGTGACTCCGGCTCCTGAGCCTTGATGCTGCTTGGATCCATCGAAGTGCATCACCCATGTCTCTGGTTCCGGCTCCAGATTTGCATCCGGAGCTTCCGTCCAATCTGCGACGAAATCTGCCAAGACCTGGGATTTGACCGCGGTCCTGGCTTTGTAATTGATGTCGAAGGCAGATAATTCAATGCCCCATTTTACTGTGCGTCCTGTTGCATCAGCGTTGTTGAGAATCGTTGACAGCGGAGCTTTGCTCACGACTATTATTGGATGCTCCTGGAAGTAGTGTCTTAGCTTCCTGCTACCTAGGAATACTCCATAGGCTAGCTTCTGAAAGTGAGGATAGCGTTGTTTGGACTCCGTAAGGACTTCACTAATATAGTAGACTGGCCTTTGGACTCCATACTCATGACCTTCTTCCTGTCGCTCCACGACGATGACGCGGCTGATGACTCTGTTGGTGGCTGCCAGGTAAAGAAGCATAGGCTCTGACTCTCCTGGAGCTGCTAGGATAGGTCGGGAGGTGAGTATTTCCTTCAACCCTTGAAGTGCTGCATCTGCTGCCTCATCCCAGACAAATTTATCTGTTTTCTTCAATAGCTTGTACAGGGGTAGTGCCTTCTCGCCAAGACGGCTAACAAACCTGCTGATTGCTGCGACATAACCAGTTAGCCGTTGCACATCTTTGAGACAAGTTGGCCTTTTGATGCACAGGATTGCCTAGATTTTCTCCGAGTTAACTTCGATGCCCCTATTAGAGACAATGAAGCCAAGGAGTTTTCCAGCTGGTACGCCAAAGACGCACTTTAGCGGATTCAACATCATCTTGTACCGACGGAGATTCTCAAAGGTTTCTGTAAGGTCGCTGATCAAGTCGGATCCTTTCCGAGTCATGACCGCGATGTCGTCGACGTAAGCGTGTACGTTCCGTCCAATCTGGTCCTTCAAGCACCGCTGCATCGTACGTTGGTAGGTGGCAACTGCATTTTTCAAGCCAAAAGGCATAGTAACATAGCAGCAAGTGCCAAATGGGGTGATGAATGAGGTCGCCTTTTGGTCGGACTCCTTCATCCAGATCTGGTGATACCCGGAATACGCATCAAGAAAACACAGAAGTTCCGCCCTTGCCGTCGAATCAATGACTTGGTCAATGCGCGGCAGGGGAAACGGATCTTTCGGGCAATGTTTGTTCAAGCCAGAGTAATCGATGCACATCCTTAGTATTTCAGAATTCTTTTTGGGTACAAGGACGGGATTTGCGATCCAATCAGTGTGGATAACTTCTATTACAAAACCTGCCTCTAGTAACTTTGCTAACTCCATTCCTATGGCGCGGCGCTTCTTGTCTCCAAAGCGTCGCATAGCTTGCTTCACCGGTTTAGCCCCCGGGTTTATGTTGAGGTAGTGCTCGGCGAGTTCCCTTGGTACTCCGGACATGTCAGAAGGCTGCCACGCGAAGATATCCATGTTAGCGCGGAGGAACTCGACGAGCGCGTCTTCCTATTTGGGGTCCATGTTGGCTCCGACTGAGACCTGTTTGGAATCGTCGCCTTCCTTGAAGTTGACTTTCTTGGTCTCTATCGTGGCCTTGAAGGAGTTTTTGTGCTCGGAGATCTGCTTCTTGGTGGTCTGCATTTCAGTCGGATCCACCGCGGCTCTATAGCTTTTCAGCTCTTCTCCAGATATCACAGACTCTGCGAAGGCGGCTTCGCCCAACTCGCACTCATGAGCCTTTTTGTAGTCTCCGGATACGGTAATCATACCATTATGACCCGGAATCTTGAGCTTATTGTAGATGTAGCACGCTCTTGCGTGAAACTTGTGGTAGGTGGGCCTGCCGAAGATGACGTGGTAGGAGCTCTTGAAGGGCACAACTTCAAACGTGATCTTCTCTTCGCGGAAATTGTGAACATCGCCGAAGGCCACGGGAAGTGTGATGCTGCTGAGGGAATTCGCCTTTTTACCCGAAACCACGCCATGAAACTCAGTGTTGCTGTGTTTGAGCTGTTCCTTGGTAAGGTTCATCCGCTCTAGAGTCTCCAGGTACATGATGTTCAGGCTGGCTCCGCCATCCATGAGGCACATGGAGAAGTCATACCCGTCTATGCGGGGACTTACAACCAAGGCGTAGCACTCTTTTGGCACAATGGTAGGGTGATCCCCCCTGTCAAATGTGCACGGGACTTCCGACCACCTGACATACTGCGGCACAGCCGGAACTGTGGCGTTCAGGATCCGGATAGCTGACTTGGTAGCGCGGACTGTTGGGGTTCCGAGGAAGGTGTGGTACGCGCCCACACTCTTTTTCTCAAATGGGTTGGATTTACCTGCGGACCCTGTCTTGGGATCCAGCGAGTTATCATCCTCGTCCATCGCCTCGGAACTTTCCTCCTCTTTGTCCTTGTTCTTGCCCTTGCCACCTTTGCCGCGTGGGCGGTGCTTCCGGGCTCGCTTGTATCCTGCTTCCGGGTCGTTTTTCAAATCATTGACCCACTTGCAGTTGCGGTTGGTGTGAGTGGACTTCCCTGTGACCGGGTCCAGGTGGGCCAGGCAGGGCATGTCTCTGTACTCCTCATAGGTTTGCGGGGCGCGGGATCCGACAGCTGTGACCTCAGTGCCATGCTGCTGGCCCCTGCCGGCTCCGCCTCCACGGCCGCGTCCTCTTCCGCCTCCTGGACCTCCGCGTTGGAACGCCATGGCGACCATTTCGGATCCGCCACTCTTCTGGTCATCAGGGTTTTTGCGCTTGTGGCTGCTGTTGTTGCCGTTATCACGGTTCTTCTTTTGTTGGTGTAGGGGGATTGCTGTAGCTGCGAGATCTCCGCCTGCGTCATCATCGGCGGCAGTATGATCACTGGCAATGGAGATCATGTCATCCAAAGTCAGTTTATTTGCGTTAGCCAAACAAATGAGCTTGTGCCTCAGTAATCCTCCTCTCTGCAGTCCACCAATGAAGGCGTACATGGCAGTGGTGTGGTCGACATTTTCGCACTCGTTCCTGCATGCCAACCATCGTGTGAGGAAGTGTCTTGAGGATTCTCCCTTCTTCTGGATACATGCTTGTAAGTCGCTTGCTATGGCAGGTCTTTTGTAGGTGCCCCTAAAGTGTTTCTCGAAAGCAGTCTTCAGGTCAAACCAGCAAAAGATGGAGTTCCTCTCGAGGTCGCTGAGCCAGATCCGGGCTGGGCCTACAAGGTACAACTGAAGCATGCGGCAGGCGATATTAGGGGTTCCTCCGGCAAAGGTTACTGCATTGTAGTAATCCTCTATCCAGGTATCCGGCCTTTCGGTGCCATCATAATGTTTCAGGTTTCCGGGCAGCTTGAGGTTCATCCTTGGCTTTGGTTCCTCTCGAATCATCCTGCCGAAGCACTTCGGACCGATGTAGTCAGTTTTGTATTCGTTTAGGCGTTCCCGCGCGTCACGCGGGGCGTGGCGAGGAGATTGTGAGCGAGAGCGAGATCTCCGGCCGCCACCTCCGCCTCCACCTCCGCCGCCACTGCTAGGTGGTGGTGAGGGAGACCTGCGAGGGGGTCGTTCCGACTTCTTGCTTCCGCCTTCAGATTCTCCTCGGCCCTCCCGATGCTGGCTCCGGCTCCTGTGGCTGCCTTCACCTTGGCGCTGGCTGCCATGGTCGTTCCGGCTCCGGCGAGGCTCCGGGTCGCGGTCTTTGTTCCGGCTCCTCCTAGGCTCGGGCTCACGATCGTTGTGCTGGCTCCGGCGGGGTTCCGGCGTGCGCTCCCTGTTCCTGTTTCTTGAGGGCAGCACGTTGTCGCGGATGACGATTTCGCCAGGCCCATGGGGCCTGGTGTTTCCGGCTGGACTACGGCGGCGAGGGGGACGCGGATATCCGTTAGGCGGAGGAGAGGGGTTGCGGTACTTGTCCCTTCCAGAGTACATTGCATCCTTTCCCTTTCTTCGATCTGATGGAGGTGTCCTTGATGGAACGGGGATTGGATTTGGGTGCTCTCTGGCTTTCCTTCTGCGTTCCGAGGATCCGGTTCGTGACTCGTCATCTCGATGGCGGTTGTCGTAGGCGTCCTTCTGCGCGGTGGAGACGCAATGCTCTGGGTTAGATTCCAGTTTGCGCGAAGTGTCTGCCTTGCTCTGCTGCCTCATTGCTGAAGCGACGAGCGTGCGAACGTAGTCGATGTCGATCTCCTTGTTCTTTTTCTTCAAGATTTCTGCAACCTTCGTCATATTATCCTTTGGAGTTGCGAACGGCTGCTGCTCAGTTGGCGTTGCGAAGGTGATCTTGCGGGGAGCTATCAACTCTCGCCGAACCCTTTCGACCTCATGATGAGCTTCAACGATCTTGTCCTCCCAATTCTTTCGGAGTTCCTTGACCTTTGCCAGTCCTTCGTCTACCTCCTGCTCGCGCTGGATGAAGTCTTCCACAAAAACTGCGGCGTGCTTCCTTTCCTCAAGTATTGCGGCTGCGGTGTCCTTGAACTTCTTGGTTGTGGCCAGCATCTCCAGTCTCTTAGCTTCTAGTGCTTCTACGTCTTCGGGAGTGATGGGTTTGTTAAGAATATCCGAGCGATAAACTGCATCCATGCCTGCTTGTGCAACCATCTCTTCAGGCGACAGGAGGTCCTCGGAGGAGGAATCCTTACGGGGTCGCTCCCGCGACATTGGAGATCCTTGACGGGATGGCTGAGGGTCGGATTTGGTGTTTGCATCTTCTGATCCAGGTTCTCCCAGCGCCGCCACAGTCGCAAGTACTTGCTTAGGCTGGGCGGATTCAACTTCAGGCTGATCACCGAAACCGTACTCCCCTAGCTTGCGGTTGAACTCTTCAGTATCCATGGAGGGGGTATCCCCGGAAATTGGGCTTAGATTGCCCAAAATTGACTCTTCGGCCGGAGTTCCGCTCTCTCCGACAGGTTCGACCTGATCCGGAGCAGCGTCGTTTTCCGGTGCCTCGACCTGCTCGGGACCAGCTCCGTCTTCTTGAGGGGCGGTTCCGGCGGTATGGGCCAGGAAGTGTACGAAGTGGCACCTCTGCTTTTCTAACACCTGGGAGACCCAGGCGGATCTGCATTGGTCTTCCACCGTTATTTCCTGCTCAGGGGCGGATTGGGTGGGCTTTGAAATTTCCAGATCCAAGGCGAAATCTTCCTTGGGAAGCTCCTGCATCTCAGATCGGATCTTCGCGACTGCGTCCAGCTCAGCGGCGGTCGTGTCAGCGTTACTTACCAGTGGGTTTCCATCGGAATCGACGGTTTCCCCGATGAAGATGTGTATGCCGCCAACTGGGACGATGGAGAGCTTGACGGGGTTTGTCCTAGCCGGAATCCAGCACTCATCCGGAGGGACGATCGGCAGATTTCCGGCGTAAAGGACGCGCCCCACAGCGATGGTGTCGTCGTAGCTTCCCATGGCGGAACCCTCCCGGTTCCGGCCTCCAGACGCCGCAGGCCCCACGGTGGGCGCCAACTGTCATTGCCTAATCGACGGTACCTCGGAGGAGGGATCCTCACGAGGGGGAGAAGAAGTAGGGGCCATAGGGCGGAGTGCACACGGGACGGTGGTACGCGATTTACCCAGCTTCGGAACACCTGCTCGATGACAGGGCCTACTGCTGCTTGTCTGGAATTATCTGGGCGCTTTCGCGATGTTACAATGAGTTTAGGTTATCACCTTTAGGGCTCCCGGGATCCGGCTTATAAAGGCGCACGGATCTAGGGTTTACATGGAGAGTCCTAGCTCGATACAGGTTGCCTAACTACGGTATAACATCTTGCCGTGCACGTTAAGGATCCGCCTTCCCATCTATGTCGTACCGGATCCGGGTTCCTTAATGGGCCCTCGTGGATCCGGGTTCCTCCTCAAGGTCGGTCGGATCCGGCTCCCTGCTCCTGGGCCGGACTTCTTCCGTCAGGATCAACAGCAACTGGGCCGCCCGATGGGCCACATGCCTCATCACCATCTGTGGGCCACCCGGGCTTGCCGGATCTAGGCACTGTCGATGGTACACCCATGAAGTATACCCACAACACTGCCGCTATGCATCTCTACCTCTCCTTGATCCCCGGCCAGCACGCTAACAAAGACTAGCTCCCGCGACACTTCCGTCGGCCCGAGCTCTATCTCCCGTTACTATGTCATGCTTCTCTACCTCTCTATGGCTGGATTGATCATCATGCATATGGCCCTTTTACTTCTAATCAGTTGTTGTTTTTCTCTGTCCGGTATTTCTATGATGGGCGAGTTTCGTGCATTGATCAAGATCAAACAGTGTATTGTTTGTATTTCTACCCTGAATTGTTTCACCTTGTGGGTACTAAACTGTTTGTTACTTGATCATGAGATAATTCACAACTATATTTAACCATATACTCTTAACTGAATCAATTGGTCATATTCTTCCCGAAGTTCACACCTTGTGCATTGTTGTCAGATTTCTACCTTAATTTTACAGCTTGTCAACTATAATCTTTCAGTGAGTCGATCATGAGCTAATTCAAAAATTTCTTTTACCCTGAAACACCCTTGACTGAATCAAGTGGCTGGGCTCTCATTTGGATGTTTTCTCCTATCCTAGATCATACTCTTCTGTGTTTACCATTCTAAAAATATGGATTATCCATGTTAAGTAATGTTTGGTAAATCAAAGCCAATATAATCTACTTTTTTTGGCATATGTGAAAGTTCTCATTTGTTTTCACTCTACTAGCAGATGAAGTGTAGTTTAGCATCGTAGGTTCCATGTGAATTGTTTTTCCTGCAAATCTATCAAGGAAATGTTTGCTTGGTTTTACTGTGAATTATATTTCCATGTAGCAACATCTCACGTGCAAACAAAGGTTCCTTTTGGCATTTTTTATGCAAGCAGCTTTTGCTTGGATTTTTCACTGAGAGATGGTAATATTTTTTGTTATAATCACTCATTATACCATAGCTAACCTACGTCGCGGAGGTCTATTGTCCTCTCCATTTTCTGCTATGTACTTTCAGTAGGATAGGCTCTTCAACCTATGTACTATTTTCTCAGGCCTGCTATGTGGTGTTGAGAACATGTGTAAATATTTGTGTGTTTTATGATGTATCTTAGGTACAGATGAATACGGGTGCATTGTTGAATCTGTGTTTTTATTCTCCCGTTTTTTCACTTGAACAGTGTTTTGCAATCTCTGCTGCTCTCCATACGTCTATTCTTCCTGCTACATATAAGTGGTTACATGCAGTGGCCTCATGTGGCCATAGAAGCCCATGAATTTGAAGGCCAGAATGCTTACTTTTATCGCACCTCTCACAGAGTGAGCAAATGACAGTATGATCGTTCTTTCTACTTCCTTATGGATTTGTATTTTCTGAACGCTCTGTGCCACTTCGTTATAAAATTTGTATGAGCTGTATCTGAACTTTATAGCTATGTGGACGGTCTAGCAAAGCTACGGCATCCGCTAGAGCTCTGGGTGAAAATGGGGCAGCTACTTCTGTTTATATCACTCAATTTTCAGTTATTTAACTCAATTTCTCTCTTTCGCCAGTCACATCATTACTCTTCGGTTTTCATTTCTCTCCTTCAATCTCCGTTTTTATTATTGTTAGTCTTTCTCTTTTTTTCTTTGTTCATTATTTTAGTCTCTTTTCTCACTATCTCAGTTTAATTTTCTCAATCTTATTTGCTTAGTCTCGGCTTTCTCTTTCTTCAGCCTCCAATTTTCAGTTTTCTCATTTCTTGGTTCTTTGATTCTTTCTCCAGTCTTAGTATTTCATTCTCTCTGTCTCTTTCATTTTCTCAGTTTTTCTTTCACTTTTTTCTTGTTTTTTACTCTTTCCTCAGTCCTAGTATTTTAAATTTTTTATTTCTAAGATGTCTCTTTCTTCTTCATTTATCTCAGTTTCTCTCTCTCGTTGTCAGTCACATCATTATTTCTTCATTCTTCATTTTCTCCCTCTTTTCACGCTTTCTTCAGTAATTCATTCTCTGTGATTTGTTCTCATTCTTGGTTCTCCTTTCACTCTTCTTTTAGTTTTTGTGACTCTTTCTTCAGTGTTATTATTTCTTCTCTGTTGTTTCACTTATCTTCATTATTTCAGTTTCTTATTTCTTCTTCTTTCTTCATCTTCAAGATGTCTCTTTCTTTATTTATCTCAGGTCCCCCTATCCCTAGTCATATCATTCTTACTTTCTATATTTGCTCAATCCTTAGTATTCCCAAAAATGCAGATGCTCTCTTTTGGTGTCATTCACAGTTTAGCAGGTGGTTATGTTAAGGTGGAGCAATTTGAGTGGAGCAGCAAGTGTATCGCCCTCGTATTTGCTCAATCCTTACTATTCCCAAAAATGCAGATGCTCTCTTTTGGTGTTAATCACAGTTTAGCAGGTGGTTTTGTCAAGGTGGAGCAATTTGAGTGGAGCAGCGGCTGTATTTCCCTAGTATGCTGTTTATTTGGTTCCATTTTTTACTCAAGGTATCATTCTCTACCTAGACCTACTTTTTATTCTAATGTGTTACGCGTATCACTGCAGCTCTATTCCTGGAGTGGTCTGACCTGCCGCTCATGTTCCTCGACAGTTCAGTGACGACAACTTCCTTCTCAACAGCATCACCTGCTGCTCCTCCCGAAGAACAGAACGTCTTGAAGCTGCCGATTATTCTGCTTCATCTTCTGTTGTTATTTCCTTGGTGACTAACTTCACTACGTCCCGGTCTTCTTCTATGTCGATCCTCTGTGTTGCTCCTGAAATTCGTGTGAAGTAGTATCATGTGATGTTATTTTGTTCAGTTATGAGACTTGTGCTTGTTTCCATACTTTTTTTGAGAATTTGACAATGGTATTACCAATTTACTTTCATCCCAGTCTCTGAATGTTTGCTAGTGCTGCACTTTATCATTCCTTAGCGTGGATGATCTTGTATTTTGCTTTTTGAAAGAACGGGCCGAGAAGTACAAGCCCCTGGTTTTCTTTTCCTTTTGTAAGGCCTAGAAATACCCAGATGCACATGTGGTGTGTAAATTAGCCCATGTTTTGATTTCTTCGAGGGTGCCGCGCACGGCGATTAGTTCGGGAGCTAGGCCAGTCACGATTAAAAAACCGGATAAAAAACAGACTGAATAATGAATATGGAGTAGTTGTTTTTCCACGTGACTGGAGCGTGGACGGAGGAATGAGGGAACGAATACCATTGGAGGGGAAATCTGACTGATGACGAATTGCAATTTCAGCTAGATGATGATTAGACAGTCCCTAAAATAAAAATGACGCAGTAGAGATCTTCCCTACTATACTAAAAAGACCATGTCTACAATGTTAAAACATAAACATACATACAAGCACGTGGCCCTTAGAGCCTGCCGTGTAAGTTTTGTAGTTACTGTGCTCAATTGTGTGTTGATGAATACAATTTAGATGATTGTTTGTAGCAAACAACATGGTATATCAAACATTCATGTTTCAAATTTTATTCTCATCAACAAAGCACCTTTAATTTTGTACTCCTGCCGACCTCACTACCTCCATCGTGGCTGGTGGAGTGAGGGAGAAGGCCAGAGAGGCGATGGTGGAAAGTAAGCTAGATAGCTGGAAGAAAACGATCCAAAACACAATCCCTTAGCAATTGGCCCAGTTCAACACACAAGCAAAGAGAGCCTTCTTGAGAAGCATATCGTGGTTGACAGAAATAGTGAGGGATGAGGACTCCGCACACGAAGTGGTTGACGAAGCGAGTTAGAGGGACAAAGACCCAGCATCACAGAATGGGTAGCAGGTAAAACGCTGTGTTTTTTTTTCAAGAAAACGCAAAAAACCTTTGCGTTTCATTTCATAGAAAAGAAGGGGGAAATCGATTGTTGTTACAATCCTCCTAAGAGGTAGAAGCTTGAAAGGGCAAAAAACTCAATGTACATCCCAGTTTTGCGGCAGCAGAACACGCAAGCCCGACGCACCAGCCCTGGCCCAAAGGGCAGCTTCGTCCCGGATCTTCGTGACGACATTGTGGACGGACAGTTCTGCTCTGTTGAACATGCAGTCCTTGCGCTGCTTCCAGATTAGCCATGGGGTGAGAAGCGCGATCGAGGCGAGGCCTTTGCGCAGCGGTTTGGGTGTAGCGTGCTTGGCCTTGTTCCACCAGCTGAGGAGCTGAGGAGGGTGTCGTCCTGCTCTGGGGGCTGCAGGTTGCTCGCAGCCAGGAGAGGTCGTCGTGCCAGACCTGACGAGAGAAGCAACAGCCGTAGAGCAGGTGCTGGATGGTTTCCATCTCCTGGTCGCACAACAAGCAGCGTGGGTGGTGTTGGAGGCCTCGGCATTGAAGGCGAGCAGCGGTCCAACACCTGTCGAGGTTGGCGAGCTAGTGGAAGGACTTGACGCTCGGGGGAGCCCAGGTTTTCCAAGTCAGGCAGCAGGTGTCGCACAGGGTGGAGCCAAGGAAGGTGGCCTTATAGCACGAGCCAGCGGTGTAGATGTCGTTGTTGTTCCACTTTCAGATCATGGTGTTGGCTTGGTTAGCCAGTTGTATGTGTTCAAGCCGGCGCCAGAGCAACAGGTACTCACTGATTTCGTCAATGCCCAGGGTGTCGTAGATGTCGCTAGCCCAGCTGTGAGCCAATAGGCCATCGGCGACGATCGTGGTGCAACATCGTCGCTTGGGGATGCAGGCGTACAAGTGCAGTGCATGCTCGCTGACCGAGGGTTCTTCGATCTAGAGGTCCTCCCAGAAGAGAGCCGTGTGTCCATCGCCAAGAGACATGGAGGTCGAGGTGAAGAACAGAGTGTGTTCTTTGGGAGAGAATTGCAGGTCGAGGCCTTGCCAGGCTCGGTATGAGTCGGTCCGGTTAAACAAGAGCCACCGCATGCACAATGCGAGGCCTGCCTTCTCCATCTTGTGGATGCCCAACCCATCGTACACAATTGGACGGCAAACCAGGTTCCAGCTCACGTGGCATCTGCCACCATTGGTGTCGAGGGTACTCCTCGGCAATGCCCTCCGATTGGGGCTTAGGGTTGATGGAATCCTGCAAACTGACACGAGACATCGGTTCACAGACAAGCGGGGAGAGCGATTTACCCAGGTTCGGGGCCCTCGATAAGGTAAAACCCTTACGTCATGCCTGTCTGTTCTTGATTATGAAGATAATGGATTACAATGGGGTGCCGAATAGTTCGGCTGAGATCTCGTCGAGAGGCTAAGCGCTGCGGCGACCTAGCTCTAGACTTTTGGTGGCTAAAGTTGCTAAGATTGATTGTCCCCCTCGGCAGCCCCTCTCCTGGCCTTTATATAGGAGGCCAGGTCTCAAGAGATCTAACCGAGTACGACTAGGTTTACAGTAGTTTTGAATCTAATCTTTCCTTGTTCGGCTGCTTCCTTGTCTTGCCCGTCAAGGATTCTTCTGGTGCGCCGTCCAGGTGGCCCATCTTGCCTTCAAGTGTCTTCATGGGCCTCCAACTAGTCAATACAGGATAGGGCAACGTCGGTTACCCGAAGGGTAATGCCCACGTCAGTAGCCCCCGAGTGTCTAGCCGAACATTGTTCCGGTAGAGACTAAAGCATGTCTCCTTCTGATGTTCTTCTCCTTGATTGTTCTTGTTCATCTTGAATCAGCATCATCTTCTTTTGTCGGGTGCGCGTCAGCGCTCCCGATGGGAGTAGCCCCCGAGTCTAGGTACGGATGCTTGCAATCCGTGCGTAGACTCAAGTTGTACCACTCGAACATTCTTCTCTGCCGAAGTTTTCTGCATGTCTTCATAGGTCACCCGATATATTTTCCGCTTGCAAGGGATGATGAGTAACGTGCCCAACTTTTGTTGGTTAACTACCGATGGCAAAACAACGTTACCCTACACAGAATCAAGTCCCCGGGCATGATCCTGGATTGCAAAAAAGTTCTGTCGGGTGCGCGTCCAGCGCTCCCGATGGGAGTAGCCCCCGAGTCTGGGCATGGGTGCTTGCAACCGGGCGCAGACTTGAGCTAAGCAATCATCTTTTTCTTCATATTTTTTCTTCAAATCCTCAATCTGTCGGGTGCGCGTCAGCGCTCCCGATGGGAGTAGCCCCCGAGTCTAGACGTAAGACCATCCGATGTTTTTTCATTTTCTCTTCAACTGCTCGCAAAAATCTCTATGACGTCACTGTTGACGTGCGGCTGCTGTGGTTTGATTGACAAGACTTGACCTGACGGGCCCACCCTAGTTCTGCGCGGGCAGTTTCTAGGACTTGACCAGTGCACGCGTGGCGACCGAGGTGTCTCCTCGATTTTCGCACAACGTGGGAATATGTAATATCCCAGGTTTAGAGGCAATAAAATGAGAGAACACCAAAGTGTGCATTGCATTCATGCATAGAAAATCCGGGGAATTTTCGCGCTTCAAATAAAACTTACCACAGTAACTGAAGTTTCACTTGACTTGCTGGAATTGAAGTAGATCATCAAGTCAAGCGCTATAAACTTCACTGTGACCTTTGCTAAAACCTTGTTTTGGGTAGAGAGGATTTGATCTATGGGCTAGATCAAATAGAATTAGCTTTACAACAAAACAACACCTTAAGTAAGGATCAACTACAAGATCTTATAAAGGATCTCAACATGCCATTCCTTACAACAACACATGAATAATTATTCAATCCTAAATCATAGAACACAATTAATTAAGAAACTATTCTTTAATTATCTTATCCATGTCTTCTACTAAATAAATGTTCCTACCATGAGTCACATGGTATATTTGTTCAACTATAATACTTGAACCAAGTCAAGGACACTCATATTCATTCATCATTAACTTTGGATCATTCCAACCTTGTTTCCCAACTCATATCATTAAACCTAGAGAAAGGAGAGAATCATTCATATGCTTATTCTATCCATTGAATAGAACCTAGATTACTATTTAAACCTTATCCAATTGAGGTAAACCATTAATACTACTCAATGATACAAGAAATATAAGTCAAGTATTAAACCCTACTTGACCTAGCTAACATTTGATGGTAAGTTAGAACCTATTCCTCTAGTGATTATATAGAGGCAAGTGTTGTGATCATTACACCTTGGTAATTATCATAAACCCTAGAGAAAACCCTACCTATTTCAGAAGAGCTCAACCTAAAGAGGTATACTCAAGTATATGGACTTATATTTGATCTTGGAAAGAGAACCATGATTCACTAATGAATTATTATGAGGCCAATACATTGATCATTACAAATTAGGTGCTGATCATAAACCCTAAGAATCTAAGTGGGTGTGTTGAGAAAAGTATCAAAGAACAGAGACTAGTGAGGAATAATTGGATCATGTCTAATGCATGGTTTTACTTTATAAATTGAGATGATAATTTAAACCTATATATGTGATCCATAGATCTCATTCTTCACATGAAATGATAAATATATCAATAGTAGTTAATCCAGACCAATACTCCTGCCTTGTGCAGTAATGCTATTGTATTTAAAGCTTGCCTATCCAAACACTTGAAACCAACCTAGCATTGCCTTGATACAATAATTCTACCTAAGTGAGGAGGATAACCCTAGCCACTAAAATAGAATCAATGCTTATGCTCATACCTAATCCTAGTGGTGTATCACTTGAGTGATCATAACTAAAACCCTAATTCCATTTGCATTTCAAACCAAGTATCACTTTGGATTATAAGTAGAACCCTGCCATGCCTCATGCCTATTTTATATTTCAATTAGTGAAGTATTCCCAAAACCCTAAACCCTTCCACATAGGATTCATCCCACATGAAATATTGTATCCAACTTGTGTATCATGGATCACAAGTATAAACCAAGTTATAGATACTTGGTATTAAATACCATTTGGTGAGTAGGATGAAACCAAGATCCTATTCTACTTTGCAATCCAAATACTTTTCCTAAGTGAACCAAATGAAATAGTAGTTTATAAAATAGAATCACCATAAGAGCAATTGAATTAACCATGAGGAATATAGGATTCATCCTAAATAATTTAAGTCAAAGCTGTATTGATGATTATAGAGGTTATATCATCACTCTTCTTAAACCCTAAGAACTATCATACACATAAAAGCATGAACCAATACCATTCTCCTTCCCATTTGTTAAACCCTAGCCATAATTAATTTATATGTGGATAATCAATATGGTTAAGCACTTGCAAAATATAATATGTTCACCATTCACATGTTCTCAATTTCAGATCTTTTAAAACATAATTGATTCCTAAATTTAAAGTAATTGAATTGAACCCTAAAATTCATATCTATTTGCACTTTTAACTTGTGCCTCATAAGAACTAAAATTAATCAATTATAAAATGGTTGTTTAACAACAAAACAATACAGTGAACATGGTTATCAAGTTATATTGATAGTCAAATGTTTTAGAACCTGCAAAACAAAACAGAATTCAAATTTGAATTCAAATATCAAAACAGGAAATAAAAACAGAAAAGAGAAAAGAGAATAGAGAGAGAGAGAGGGGCCTTACCTGGATTACCACCGTGGACCTCAGCAGCCCAGTAACCGCCCAGGAGTAAGCCCAAACGCCAGCCCAGCCCACCAACAAAATGATCCACGATCCCGTATCGTTTCGGCGAGGAAGAAAAGAAGCTCCGTCTTCTTCCTCGCAGACGACACGCCGGCGGGCACTGTGGCCACGTCCTCGAGGAGGATGAGCACGCCCCGGACGTCGCAGGCGATCCCTGAACCTTGTACAAGCATTCTCGCGTCCGAGTCTATCCATTAGCGCCAAGATTCGCGCCCCAGAGACCTCCATTGTCGGCGAGGCATCCCGGCCATTGCCGCCGGTGAAATGCCGATACGAACCTCGCCGTGCTCTATAAATTTGCCAGTAGCTTCGCCATGGAACCCTAATTCTTTGCCGCCCTTCCTATTCCTCTCTTGTTCTTCCAAATCCTCGCAATCATCATTGCACTGTCACCGGAGTCGATCAAGAGCTCGAGGGAGGAGGTCACCCCAAGATCGATGGCGTGGTCCAGGAGAAGCGCCGGGACTCAAGGATCATCCTGATGGAGTCAATCGTCCAAGGGGAGCTCGGGATCAAGCGAATTTTGAAGTTCCCTTTCAAGCAACTGGTACGGTATCGACGAGGTGGAGCTTGATACCGTTCACCATCTTCACCGGCGAGCAGCTCCACGCGTCGAGGGTGAGCTTGCGCATCTCAGGAGCCCCTATTTGTGTCATTTCGTCCACCGTAGCTTGAGTTAGCTGTTTGGCCGGAGTAGCTCCGCCGCGGACATGACTGTCGGCGAAGCTCCGATGAACTACTCGACAAACCATCACCACTGTCGTGTTCGTTAGGTGCCAGGGAGTCGGAAAACCCTAGTCGCTTGTCCCCGGGGGCCGTAAATCGGCGGCGCCACCGTGCTATGGCCGCCGGCGTTTAAACGCCGGTGAGGTCAAAGGCCACGGTCAATTTTGACCAGACCTTTCCAACGTGGCACCTGACATGTAGATTGACCCCACCAGTCAGTCACAATGGATAGGGTATGAACCGGTGTGTTTAGTATTTTTGCTTTATTTCAAATTCCAGAAAATCACTAAAACTTTGCAAAATCATAGAAATTTCATTTCAACTCAGAAAAATATGAATAATATATCAAAATGCTCACAAAAATAAACTCAATCCAAATAAAATATAAAAAAAAAATGTGTGACAAAATAAAAATCCACTTATTTTTAACCTTATTAATTATGCCATTTCAATTATTTAAAATACCATTTGAAACCAATAATTAGTGAAATTTAAAAATTAAATTTTAACTATTTAGTAACTAAGTAAAATGTTAAGATTAATTTTCTTTATCATATTTGCATTAACTTAATTATTAGTGGTAATTCCAACCCTAATTTGCAAATTACCATTTACCATTTTCTTTAAATAGTAATAACTCAAGAAAATATTAAAAGCCAAGATTAGTTTGATAACTAAAATTTTGCAATTTAAACATATTTTGTTTAACAAGTTAATTATTTTTTAAAAACCTAATCACAATTGTTAAACCCTAATTCTCAATTAAAAACTAATTAGGAGTTACTCTAATGAGTAATTCTTGTGAAAATTAATAAATGTCTAACCATTACTAATGTTGTTTCAAAGTAATTAGTGACCACATCTCAATTTTCAAATACTAGTTCAAGAATTGTATCAATGTAGAAACCCTAGTTCTAATATTAATGAGGACCTTGATCTCATTATTTCGTGTGATCATTCCACTTTAATAGTAACTCTAAAACCCTAGCTATGTGTCACATGTGATCATGTGAGATTCATCTATACCTATAGAACCCTAGTAAGAAACCAATGAATGCATGCTTATGATCCATCAACATAAAACCAATTCACATGTGATCATCATTTCATGTCTTTACTTTTAGTAAAACATATATGATCCACTAATGCCACCTAGGTATAAACCCTAACTTGTTAATTGAATTAGTACCATTGATCCCTATTACTATATACCATACCATTAAGATTAACCTCAACCATCAAACCCTAGTTGAACCATAATGATGAACCTAGTACCAACCTTGTGTAACTATTCACAACACATGCTCCTATTCCACTCAACCCTACTTAGTAAATGATAAACCACTTAGCTAGAAACCATTAGAGATTATTTAGTAAAGCAAATGTGAAGCCATAGTAAACCTAATAGCAAACCTATGGAACCATCTCAATAACCATCCTTTGATATGATACCATAATCAACCATAGTCATAAATCTGCCAATACTTGTTGTATATAGAACCAACTCAACTTAAGAACCCAACTAGTCCCTATTAGAAAACTAAATGAATCCAATAGTAAACCCTAGAAAGCCATAGCTCCTATGTATAGTAGTTCATATTCTTATTTGACATGTTCTTCAAAAGTTATTCTTTTGAAGTACAAATGTCAATCCAACCTTAGAAGCCTAATCCTTATTTGAAATACTCATTATTTCTTAAACAAAATGTTCTTAAAAAGTTATTCTTTTGAAGTATAGTATAAGTAAACATCAACCATGTTCTGCAGAGCCTAAAATTGATAATTGTTCTTTATATTATTCCACCACTACTCTTTATGTGTATGATTGCTATGATGTCGAATATCACTTGGATATGATGCTAATATAACCAAAACCCTAATAAGAACCTTGTTTGAGAACCATCCTAAAGGTGCAACACACCCTAAAGAAATCTTTACAACTCATCCATCCTAAATCATCGAGGTTAGGTTACGCTCGAGACGATTGCATCTCATACTATGCATTATAGCATCTTTGCCAGTTCTTTAAACATTGTCCTTACCGGACGATGATGGTATTTCAGCAGTTGGAGTTCTCACGTATCGAAGCTTTTGCCTGCATAATCTTGCAGTCAAGAAAGGCAAGTTCATCGCTTGCTCATGTCATTTGATTATTTGTATCAAACTATATGCAAAGTACTATACTTATCACTCATGCATTGAAAAGCAAAGTATTATTTTACAATTATGAATATGACTATGTGGTGGGCAATGGAACCATGGTATGTGTTGATATGGTGGAGGTTCCATTGCATGGGTACTACTCATCTAGGACTAAGTACCAATGCCGTCCAGTGATTCTAGCGCCGTACATATCGCGTTATCCATAAGATCTATAATGGCTCTGGGGAAGTCAGCTGTATCTTTTCCCTTCTGCACGCCAACGGATTGATAGAGCCGGCGGGGTGTTGGAGGCACTGCCGTAGGTTGGGATAGCCTTTTAAATCCCCATCCGTTAGTGATGATGGCTCTACGATCTATGATGGATTGTCCAAAGTACACCGTGAGTAAAGCCGTATTATCGGGAGAAGTCTACTGGGGGTGTGCGGGTGGACAAAAGGGTGGGTTTGCAGGGTCGCGGAGAAGGCAGTGATTGGCTTGGTTCTTATACCGGGCCTCACACCAAAGGAAGTGTGGACGAGGACATACTCTCGGCCGGCAACAAGGTTAAGATCTCTTGTGGGGTAAAGTAACGCACCTCTGCAGAGGGTATCAAGAATTGTGACTGTCACTCCCTGTTCCGGGAAGGGAACTGCGAACGCGGCAGGAAAGGAACTCCACAAAGTTCTGTTCAACCTGTGAAAACTGACGGGCATAGTTTTCAGAATAAAATAAACCTTTTGAAGAAATGATTACAAAAACTTGCATTGGCCTATGACTTTCTGGTCTATGGCTGTAGCTAGTGCATGATACACCTATTTCTTAATATGAACTTGCTGAGTACGCTCGTACTCATTCTATCTCATTTGAACCCCCTTCTTAGATCAAGGCACCGAAGGAGAAACTACCGTGGAACTCGAAGACAAAGCAGTCAACTGCAACAAGATGAAGAATTCAATCAAAGAAGCCAATGGAGTCAACTTCTGCATCAGCTATTATGGAAACCTAGACTAGAAATAAAAGGGAACCTTTCCCTAATCATAGCACCTAAGTAACTAGATTTCTATAGCAAGCCAATTAGCTCTTAAACTTGAGTTAGAAATAAGATAGACTACGAGTCGTTCTTCTGGAGCTTTATTTGAAGTTTTACCTCACTGTAAAGTAGGAGGTTGTGTTGATCTTATGTAAACAGATTGTGTATCCTTCTATAGACATACCTTGGACTCGCATATGTTTCTGTTGTAACACTCTGAGAGATGTAATATGAGTGGAACGGTGTTTCACTTGTGTTATGTCAACGACTTGTGTACTACACCATGCAGTGGTACGCTGGGTCATCACAGCTGGTATCAGAGCAAATGCTTTGACCCTAGGATTAAAACCCTTTAAAGGAGACCTATAGGTTTTGGTAGTGTCTATAGGAAGTGTTTTAGCTAAGTCAACTATGCTAAACCAACTATTCTTATGACTTGAGATGGGTATTCACTTGAGAATAATCCTGACACACTCGAGTCAATCTTTCTTATCCATTTTTTCTTAAATAAAGTTAATTAGTTATGTTGCTTCATCCCAAATAATCAGAACACCATTGGAGCTAAATATAATGGGTGGTAGTAGACCACAGTTGGTATACAATACATGGTAGTCCAAAGAGAGGATACAACCATAAGGAAGATATCCTATTGGAAGAAGTATACCAATACATGTATGGTTAAGTAAGATTCATTTAAAAGGACAAATGACTGATGTTAAGTAAGGGAGTTAAGTTATATGAGGTAGTAAATACCTATGATGATACAATCATAGGAGGTAAGGAAGAGTGATAGGAGTTATACAAGTTTACTTTTCATGGTAAAGTTGGTAATCATATATGATTTACTTGAGTATCATGATGTGATGGAGTAGAACATCATAAGTAAGATAACAGAAGTATGATGAGGAGTAGGATTTAGGGAATAGTTCGAAAGCTTAGGCCTTAAAATCCTAACAATTGTACCAAGTATGTTAGAACCATAGTCCTTAATTTAAAGAAGGCTTATTTAGAGCATATCACATAGAGAAATCCTAGAGTTATAGGTGGTATATTCTAAACAATCATGTGTTTAGAGTAGACATGTTAGCACTAATTGTATTATAGGAAGTAGTCCTCAATAGCACATATATATGGTGTACTATTTTGTTAGTACTTCCAAAGTAAGCTAGGTTAACTTCAACTATCCCAGGCCATTTTATTTCAAGTTGTCGCATTGCAAATGAGCAATTAAGATAAATGTTGAGACAAATAGTAGAAATTCACGTATTCGTGCTAAGTATCACAACCTAAACCTATCTTATGTGGTGTTATATATTGCACATCTACGCCTAATGTTTAGGGATGTCTTACCCAACTATTATATTCAGCCTATAAGGATGTGTATTATAGCACAAAGCTGGATTTTCTTGGATTTTACTGGATTTTCATTGATTGACTAGATCCATACATGAAGTTTGACTTTGATATGCAAATTCATGTTGCAATATCAAGCTCTTACTTGATGTTATGGGTCTAGAGGGTCAAGGTATTCGTGTGAGGAAGTGACGAATTCTGAAGATTTTGAAGACAAGATGAAGGTTCACTAGAAGAAGGAAGTAAAGTTGTGAGAAGCAACCACAACAATCTGAAGGAAGGACCAATCAAAACTCATTTCTATCCTTAATCAAGGAGTACTTCAACATGAAAGTACCATGAAAGTGAGAAAAATAGTGAATATGGAGCAGTAGAAGTGGAGCCATATTCATTATGGAAGAAGGGATTGCAAGTAGAGTCACTTACAATACTATTTTCATAGTATCAACAAGTGGTTATCTTGCAAAACAAACCCTAGAAGAAGGAAAATAGACAAGTGAAGTCGCAGCTGGTATAATAAGACCGCAACTAATATAGGATAATCATGAAGAGAAAGTATGTGAAGTGAAGTATATCTTAACTAAAACTATAAAAGTAGCCACAGCTGGTAGGTAGATGTTGACTAGAACTATATATAGCCACGTCTGGTATCCAATAAGCCACATCTGGTGCTAGATAGTCTGCAGCTGGTACCAGATAGCCCACAGCTGATATCAAGTAAACCACATCCCGTGTTAGATAGTCTGCAGCTGGTAACAAATAGTCCACAGCTTAATCGTTCTTTCACTCTAAAAGAAAGAGGGATTCCGCAGCTGGTATTCCGTAGCTGGAATTCCATAGCTAGTAACCATTTAGTCGGAGGATTCATATCGGATACCCACAACTGAGTGGATACATCACAAAGAATTCTTCGTGAGACTCTAGAAAAGTACAAACTATAAGCCAGACCAAGACTAATCTTCTAACCTTGGAGTTTAATGATTAGAAGAAATGAAGTTTGAAGATCATTAGTAAACTCCAAGGGGGATAGGAAGGCTGAAGGAGAAGTATTAAGACATAATTTGTAGTGTGATAGATGGAGAAAAAGGTCTGAACCGAAAGGAAGTCCGATCTTATTTTTATAAGGTTGTTGGTAAGTACCCATATAAAAGTACTCTCAGGAGGTTGTCAGACCAGAAGCCGAGGTTCATATCTCGAGGAAGTAAGGGTTAGACCTTAACTTGAGTGGGTAATGGTAATTACTCAAAACCAAGAGAACTTAAGTAAGTATTAGATAATGAAGTTGGAGGAAGAAGTTATCAGAGGACAATCAAAGCCTGAGAAAACAAAAGACCGAAGGGTTTGACCATACCAAAAACTAATGATTATTAGAAAGATTCCTTTCATGGAACCTAAAGAAACCAAAAGGAAGATAACTAGCATAAACTAGAAGTCATGATTGGATGGACTAAATGAGTCTAATCCATCCGTAGGAATAAACCACCAGGACCATGCCTATTGTCAATACCTTACGAAGTACCATTACTTTCATTATGGTAGTAAGGGACAACAAAACCTTACTTTACACAAATCCTTTAGAATTAAGGTTTGAGTATCGCAGCTGGTACACCATAGTGCCATATTACATCGCAGCTGGATTACCGCAGCTGGTAGAACCAAGCTTTGCGTACCCAAATAGGAAGCTATCACCACAACCATTAGTAAAGTCCATTAGCATAAGAAGATATCCTAATCCAAGAATCTTTGGAGAGTAAGCCTATAAGCTTAGAGTGTTGGAAGAAATCATAGAATTGAAGAAAGTATCAGTGCCAGACATCAAAAGACTTCATGAAGGATCGAGACAAGGGATATATTCAACTATATCTAGTGTGATCACCATGGAGTTGAAGGATGGTGATCTGCTCAAGACATTTCAACATTCCGAAACATGAGAGCGTTCGAACTTCGGGACGAAGTTCAGTTTAAGGGGGAGAGGCTGTAATATCCCAGGTTTAGAGGCAATAAAATGAGAGAACACCAAAGTGTGCATTGCATTCATGCATAGAAAATCCGGGGAATTTTCGCGCTTCAAATAAAACTTACCACAGTAACTGAAGTTTCACTTGACTTGCTGGAATTGAAGTAGATCATCAAGTCAAGCGCTAAAAACTTCACTGTGACCTTTGCTAAAACCTTGTTTTGGGTAGAGAGGATTTGATCTATGGGCTAGATCAAATAGAATTAGCTTTACAACAAAACAACACCTTAAGTAAGGATCAACTACAAGATCTTATAAAGGATCTCAACATGCCATTCCTTATAACAACACATGAATAATTATTCAATCCTAAATCATAGAACACAATTAATTAAGAAACTATTCTTTAATTATCTTATCCATGTCTTCTACTAAATAAATGTTCCTACCATGAGTCACATGGTATATTTGTTCAACTATAATACTTGAACCAAGTCAAGGACACTCATATTCATTCATCATTAACTTTGGATCATTCCAACCTTGTTTCCCAACTCATATCATTAAACATAGAGAAAGGAGAGAATCATTCATATGCTTATTCTATCCATTGAATAGAACCTAGATTACTATTTAAACCTTATCCAATTGAGGTAAACCATTAATACTACTCAATGATACAAGAAATATAAGTCAAGTATTAAACCCTACTTGACCTAGCTAACATTTGATGGTAAGTTAGAACCTATTCCTCTAGTGATTATATATAGGCAAGTGTTGTGATCATTACACCTTGGTAATGATCATAAATCCTAGAGAAAACCCTACCTATTTCAGAAGAGCTCAACCTAAAGAGGTATACTCAAGTATATGGACTTATATTTGATCTTGGAAAGAGAACCATGATTCACTAATGATATATTATGAGGCCAATACATTGATCATTACAAATTAGGTGCTGATCATAAACCCTAAGAATCTAAGTGAGTGTGTTGAGAAAAGTATCAAAGAAGAGAGACTAGTGAGGAATAATTGGATCATGTCTAATGCATGGTTTTACTTTATAAATTGAGATGATAAGTTAAACCTATATATGTGATCCATAGATCTCATTCTTCACATGAAATGATAAATATATCAATAGTAGTTAATCCAGACCAATACTCATGCCTTGTGCAGTAATGCTATTGTATTTAAAGCTTGCCTATCCAAACACTTGAAACCAACCTAGCATTTCCTTGATACAATAATTCTACCTAAGTGAGGAGGATAACCCTAGCCACTAAAATAGAATCAATGCTTATGCTCATACCTAATCCTAGTGGTGTATCACTTGAGTGATCATAACTAAAACCCTAATTCCATTTGCATTTCAAACCAAGTATCACTTTGGATTATAAGTAGAACCCTGCCATGCCTCATGCCTATTTTATATTTCAATTAGTGAAGTATTCCCAAAACCCTAAACCCTTCCACATAGGATTCATCCCACATGAAATATTATATCCAACTTGTGTATCATGGATCACAAGTATAAACCAAGTTATAGATACTTGGTATTAAATACCATTTGGTGAGTAGGATGAAACCAAGATCCTATTCTACTTTGCAATCCAAATACTTTTCCTAAGTGAACCAAATGAAATAGTAGTTTATAAAATAGAATCACCATAAGAGCAATTGAATTAACCATGAGGAATATAGGATTCATCCTAAATAATTTAAGTCAAAGCTGTATTGATGATTATAGAGGTTATATCACCACTCTTCTTAAACCCTAAGAACTATCATACACATAAAAGCATGAACCAATACCATTCTCCTTCCCATTTGTTAAACCCTATCCATAATTAATTTATATGTGGATAATCAATATGGTTAAGCACTTGCAAAATATAATATGTTCACCATTCACATGTTCTCAATTTCAGATCTTTTAAAACATAATTGATTCCTAAATTTAAAGTAATTGAATTGAACCCTAAAATTCATATCTATTTGCACTTTTAACTTGTGCCTCATAAGAACTAAAATTAATCAATTATAAAATGGTTGTTTAACAACAAAACAATACAGTGAACATGGTTATCAAGTTATATTGATAGTCAAATGTTTTAGAACCTGCAAAACAAAACAGAATTCAAATTTGAATTCAAATATCAAAATAGGAAATAAAAACAGAAAAGAGAAAAGAGAATAGAGAGAGAGGGGCCTTACCTGGATTACCACCGTGGACCTCAGCAGCCCAGTAACCGCCCAGGAGTAAGCCCAAACGCCAGCCTAGCCCACCAACAAAATGATCCACGATCCCGTATCGTTTCGGCGAGGAAGAAAAGAAGCTTCGTCTTCTTCCTCGCAGACGACATGCCGGCGGGCACTGTGGCCACGTCCTCGAGGAGGATGAGCACGCCCCGGACGTCGCAGGCGATCCCTGAACCTTGTACAAGCATTCTCGCGTCCGAGTCTATCCATTAGCGCCAAGATTTGCGCCCCAGAGACCTCCATTGTCGGCGAGGCATCCCGGCCATTGCCGCCGGTGAAATGCCGATACGAACCTCGCCGTGCTCTATAAATTTGCCAGTAGCTTCGCCATGGAACCCTAATTCTTCGCCGCCCTTCCTATTCCTCTCTTGTTCTTGCAAATCCTCGCAATCATCATTGCACTATCACCGGAGTCGATCAAGAGCTCGATGGAGGAGGTCACCCCAAGATCGATGGCGTGGTCCAGGAGAAGCGCCGGAACTCAAGGATCAACCTGATGGAGTCAATCGTCCAAGGGGAGCTCGGGATCAAGCGAATTTTGAAGTTCCCTTTCAAGCAACTGGTACGGTATCGGCGAGGTGGAGCTTGATACCGTTCACCATCTTCACCGGCGAGCAGCTCCACGCGTCGAGGGTGAGCTTGCGCATCTCAGGAGCCCCTATTTGTGTCATTTCGTCCACCGTAGCTTGAGTTAGCTGTTTGGCCGGAGTAGCTCCGCCGCGGACATGACTGTCGGCGAAGCTCCGATGAACTACTCGACAAACCATCACCACCGTCGTGTTCGTTAGGTGCCAGGGAGTCGGAAAACCCTAGTCGCTTGTCCCCGGGGGCCGTAAATCGGCGGCGCCACCGTGCTCTGGCCGCCGGCGTTTAAACGCCGGTGAGGTCAAAGGACACGGTCAATTTTGACCAGACCTTGCCAACGTGGCACCTGACGTGTAGATTGACCCCACCAGTCAGTCACAGTGGCTAGGGTATGAACCGGTGTGTTTAGTATTTTTGCTTTATTTCAAATTCCAGAAAATCACTGAAACTTTGCAAAATCATAGAAATTTCATTTAAACTCAGAAAAATATGAATAATATATCAAAATGCTCACAAAAATAAACTCTATCCAAATAAAATATAAAACAAAA
The DNA here is from genome assembly GCF_019359855.2 of Lolium perenne. NCBI lineage: Eukaryota > Viridiplantae > Streptophyta > Magnoliopsida > Poales > Poaceae > Lolium > Lolium perenne. Next base: position 81,605,654 of record NC_067249.2, read on the forward strand.
ATGTGTGACAAAATAGAAATCCACTTATTTTTAACCTTATTAATTATGCCATTTCAATTATTTAAAATACCATTTGAAACCAATAATTAGTGAAATTTAAAAATTAAATTTTAACTATTTAGTAACTAAGTAAAATGTTAAGATTAATTTTATTTATCATATTTGCATTAACTTAATTATTAGTGGTAATTCATCAACCCTAATTTGCAAATTACCATTTACCATTTTCTTTAAATAGTAATAACTCAAGAAAATATTAAAAGCCAAGATTAGTTTGATAACTAAAACTTTGCAACTTAAACATATTTTGTTTAACAAGTTAATTATTTTAAAAAAAACTAATCACAATTGTTAAACCCTAATTCTCAATTAAAAACTAATTAGGAGTTACTCTAATGAGTAATTCTTGTGAAAATTAATAAATGTCAAACCATTACTAATGTTGTTTCAAAGTAATTAGTAACCACATCTCAATTGTCAAATACTAGTTCAAGAATTGTATCAATGTAGAAACCCTAGTTCTAATATTAATGAGGACCTTGATCTCATTATTTCATGTGATCATTCCACTTTAATAGTAACTCTAAAACCCTAGGTATGTGTCACATGTGATCATGTGAGATCTATAACTATAGAACCCTAGTAAGAAACCAGTGAATGCATGCTTATGATCCATCAACATAAAACCAATTCACATGTGATCATCATTTCATGTCTTTACTTTTAGTAAAACATATATGATCCACTAATGCCACCTAGGTATAAACCCTAACTTGTTAATTGAATTAGTACCATTGATCCCTATTACTATATACCATACAATTAAGATTAACCTCAACCATCAAACCCTAGTTGAACCATAATGATGAACCTAGTATCAACCTTGTGTAGCTATTCACAACACATGCTCCTATTCCACTCAACCCTACTTAGTAAATGATAAACCACTTAGCTAGAAACCATTAGAGATTATTTAGTAAAGCAAATGTGAAGCCATAGTAAACCTAATAGCAAACCTATGGAACCATCTCAATAACCATCCTTTGATATGATACCATAATCAACCATAGTCATAAATCTGCCAATACTTGTTGTATATAGAACCAACTCAACTTAAGAACCCAACTAGTCCCTATTAGAAAACTAAATGAATCCAATAGTAAACCCTAGAAAGCCATAGCTCCCATGTATAGTAGTTCATATTCTTATTTAACATGTTCTTCAAAAGTTATTCTTTTGAAGTACAAATGTCAATCCAACCTTAGAAGCCTAATCCTTATTTGAAATACTCATTATTTCTTAAACAAAATGTTCTTCAAAAGTTATTCTTTTGAAGTATAGTATAAGTAAACATCAACCATGTTCTGCAGAGCCTAAAATTGATAATTGTTCTTTATATTATTCCACCACTACTCTTTATGTGTATGATTGCTATGATGTCGTATATCACTTGGATATGATGCTAATATAACCAAAACCCTAATAAGAACCTTGTTTGAGAACCATCCTAAAGGTGCAACACACCCTAAAGAAATCTTTACAACTCATCCATCCTAAATCATCGAGGTTAGGTTACGCTCGGGACGATTGCATCTCATACTATGCATTATAGCATCTTTGCCAGTTCTTTAAACATTGTCCTTACCGGACGATGATGGTATTTCAGCAGTTGGAGTTCTCACGTATCGAAGCTTTTGCCTGCATAATCTTGCAGTCAAGAAAGGCAAGTTCATTGCTTGCTCATGTCATTTGATTATTTGTATCAAACTATATGCAAAGTACTATACTTATCACTCATGCATTGAAAAGCAAAGTATTATTTTACAATTATGAATATGACTATGTGGTGGGCAATGGAACCATGGTATGTGTTGATATGGTGGAGGTTCCATTGCATGGGTACTACTCATCTAGGACTAAGTACCAATGTCGTCCAGTGATTCTAGCGCCGTACATATCCCGTTATCCATAAGATCTATAATGGCTCTGGGGAAGTCAGTTGTATCTTTTCCCTTCTACACGCCAACGGATTGATAGAGCCGGCGGGGTGTTGGAGGCACTGCCGTAGGTTGGGATAGCCTTTTAAATCCCCATCCGTTAGTGATGATGGATTGTCCAAAGTACACCGTGAGTAAAGCCGTATTATCGGGAGAAGTCTACTGGGGGTGTGCGGGTGGACAAAAGGGTGGGTTTGCAGGGTCGCGGAGAAGGCAGTGATTGGCTTGGTTCTTATACCGGGCCTCACACCAAAGGAAGTGTGGACGAGGACATACTCTCGGCCGGCAACAAGGTTAAGATCTCTTGTGGGGTAAAGTAACGCACCTCTGCAGAGGGTATCAAGAATTGTGACTGTCACTCCCTGTTCCGGGAAGGGAACTGCGAACGCGGCAGGAAAGGAACTCCACGAAGTTCTGTTCAACCCGTGAAGACTGACGGGCATAGTTTTCAGAATAAAATAAACCTTTTGAAGAAATGATTACAAAAACTTGCATTGGCCTATGACTTTCTGGTCTATGGCTGTAGCTAGTGCATGATACACCTATTTCTTAATATGAACTTGCTGAGTACGCTCGTACTCATTCTATCTCGTTTGAACCCCCTTCTTAGATCAAGGCACCGAAGGAGAAACTACCGTGAAACTCGAAGACAAAGGAGTCAACTGCAACAAGATGAAGAATTCAATCAAAGAAGCCAATGGAGTCAACTTCTGCATCAGCTATTATGGAAACCTAGACTAGAAATAAAAGGGAACCTTTCCCTAATCATAGCACCTAAGTAACTAGATTTCTATAGCAAGCCAATTAGCTCTTAAACTTGAGTTAGAAATAAGATAGACTACGAGTCGTTCTTCTGGAGCTTTATTTGAAGTTTTACCTCACTGTAAAGTAGGAGGTTGTGTTGATCTTATGTAAACAGATTGTGTATCCTTCTATAGACATACCTTGGACTCGCATATGTTTTTGTTGTACCACTCTGAGAGATGTAATCTGAGTGGAACGGTGTTTCACTTGTGTTATGTCAACGACTTGTGTACTACACCATGCAGTGGTACGCTGGGTCATCACAGAATAATGGGCCGCCGATTCCATTCTTTCTTCAAGTGCCACGTGTACAGCCAGATCCGCTCCACCTCCCACGACGCCTGTGGAGTTATGGCCACGATCTCGCACAAATTCTTACGGCATAAATAGAGGGCCTCCTCGTTTTTACCTTTCACACCTCTTACTGCTCATCTTCTCGCTCAAGCCCTCCTGCTTCCTCTGCTTCTTCGTCTGAAGTTCCGCACGCCATGGGCAAGAAGAAGAGCGCCAGCACCTCGGACGCGGCCAAGGTCAGCCGCGATTGGAGTGCCTCCGCCATTTCCAACCGTGACGTCAACAAGCTGAGCACCCTCGGCTTCATCTCTGCATCTGAGGACGACATTCGTCTTCCAGGTGCGGTTTCTCGCCCAAGGCTCCCAAAGGGCTTCACCGTCATGTTTGTTGCCTTCTTGTTCCGCGGTCTCTCTCTTCCGGCCCACGAGTTCCTTCGCTCCCTTCTTTTCTTCTACGGGATCCAGCTCTGGCAGCTGACCCCAAACTCCATTCTCCATCTCTCCATCTTCATCACTGTTTGCGAGGCCTTCCTTGGCATTGACCCTCACTGGGGTCTTTGGAGGAAGATCTTCTACGTGAAGCGTCACAACGACAGCAATGGCCTCCCCGTCGGTGGCGTTGGCTTTGTCGTCAGGAAGGAGGTCGACTATTTCGACTATCCGATGAAGGAATCCGTCCAGGGCTGGCGCAACAAGTGGTTTTATCTGCGAGATCCCGTGGTGCATGGGCGGTGTTCGAATCTTCCTCCCTTTGAAGACGTCCTGATAGCTCACCAGAAGAAGTCTTGGAAAAACGCCCTTTCTCCCGAAGAGAGGGCGACAGCCGACAAGCTGTTTGAGCAGATCGTCGTCCTGAAGAATACAGGAGGCTTGATGATGTGCGACACTGAAGTAGTTTCAGTGTTTTTGCAACGTCGAGTGCAGCCTCTAATGTCTGGACCCCACCAGTTATGGCTTTATACTGGCAAAGGCAACAAGTCAAGGATCAGCTCTGCTGACCTGTCGGCAGACGAACTTCGAGACGAGGTTCGCCGCTTGACGTGCCTCAGTATGAAGGACACCATTGTTTTGAAATCGGCTCGCTCCCCTTATGACTTTGATCATCTCCCGACTGAGGTATTCTTTGCTACTACTTGCTTGCCTTCATCTCTTTTTTCCTCGTTGTGCTTTACGAACTTCCTTTTCTCTTCTTGATAGGCCCCCTTCGTCGTTCAATGCTATCCTCCCACACCGGAAAGCGGCATGGAACCAGAGGATGATGATGACGATTCCGAAGGGACCGAGGACGTCCAGCAGGTCTTTGAGGATAGCGATGTCCAGGAGGACGACACTGTCGAGGAGGCCGCTTTCACCAGGAGCAAGCGTCGCTTGCAGATAGACGAGGATTTTATCACGACGGCTGAATCTAGTCCCAGCGACCAAGATAATGATGCCGTTGGAGCTTCCCCGCCTTCTCCTGCCGTCAAGGGGCCGTCAGGCTTCTTTGCTGCCGAAGATGACCTGGAACTGTGAGCATCTTTACTCCTTTGTAATTTGATCTTTGTCGTTTTGTATGCTAATCATTTCATTTTTTTCTCTCAAGTGGCTCTCATGATGATCATGTTCCTCTCGCAAAGAGGGCTAAATTATTTGTTGAGAGGACGGCATCAGCTAAGGAGCCGAATCCTTCTCCTGCCAAGTCAACGCCTCCCACGAGGATGGCCGTGGAAAAAATTCCAGTGTTGAAGGTTATTCCTCCTAGCGATGCTCCTACTTCGTCGGCTGCTCGCGATCACGTAAGTTTTTACTCTTCCTTGTTTTGCTGAATTTTCTTCATGTCAACTGAGCCTTCTTGATTTCCCTTGCTGCAGCCGATTTATGCCACAGTCGATGTTGTGGTAGATTTCGCTGAGCAATTTACTCAACTGGAGGCTGAAAACGCCCAGCTTCGGAAAACTGTCAAGTCTTCGGCTGACCAAGTGCTGGAGGCCAACAGGCTTGCCACCGACGCCCAGAAGGAAAATGCCTCGCTGAAGGAGGAGCTATCGAAGCTGAAGCAGCAGATGAAGGATGAACAAGACGCCAGGCATGCGGCAGAGGTTGCAGTCGATGAAAAGGAAGGTGTCCTCCGCGAATCCATCAAGGATTTATTGGGTAAAATTCTCGACACATAGTTTCTTTCTTGGTTTTTCCTTACTGGCTACTGATCTGTCCTTCTTTCAGAGGCTGCCAATATAACCGTCACTCGACGCCATCAGCTTCGGGAGGACTCCACATCCGATGCCCTGTCGCTCGCTGCTGAGTCTAATGTCCAAGTCCTTGGGCTTCTGCAAAAGACTAGAGGAGCATTGTCGAGGCTGTACTCGCTGATCTTCCCGAAGATGAAGCAGGACAAGACCCTTGGCGAGATGGCGGATGCTTTTCTTGTTGATTCTTCCGAGCCTGTGGAGGTATTGAAACGCCGTTCTCGATTGTTTGGGGCGGTTCTGACTTTCCAGCTGTTGATGGGCCACGGGATGGGGTCTGATTTGGAAAAGTTATCTAAGGATTTGCCTGTGGATGACGAGAACCACTTAGTCGACCTTGAACCCTATAAAAGATCGGCAGTAACTTGTGCCAATCAACTCCTGAAGTTGGTAGATGAAGCACTGGCCAATCCCGCTACTGAAGCTGCTCCTGGCTCATCATCAGTGCCTCCTTGAACTCTTGCTTGAAGACTTGTAAATAAAACCACTTGCAATTTGACTTAGTCCTGTTTTGTTTCAGCTCTGTTGCCAATTCGAACAATCTTTTGAATTTAATATGTATGCCAGGCGCTCCCGATGGGAGTTTTATGTTAATGTCATTCTGAACCAAAGATTGTACTGCAGATCGCTTCATCTTCTTCTCGTGCCGAGCTTTTCTCGAATCCTTCGACTAACAATGAATCTGACCTTGTTCGCCGCTTACGTGACAAAGTGTCTCGTTTAAATAAATACATTACTTCTCTTCGGGCCATGGCAGCGTTGGTGAAGAAAAAGGGCGAAATAGCAACTGCTATTGAGCAATATGCTCTCGATGGTCTCCATGTTGCCACCGAAAGTTTGGGCTGTAAGTGTTTTCCCCGTCTTCTGATTCGTGGCGCAGCTCGGATGTTCTTTTTTAACTGATATTCGTTTCTTTTCAGTTGTGTCTTCAGATAAATCCGAGGAGAACAGGAGGATCCATGAAAAGGTCGAGGCGATGACTGATGTTGCTCACCCGAAGCATGATTTATGGATGCATCGTCTGAAGGCTGTTATCATGGTGAAGTTTGAACATCGGGTGGAGAAGGTGCATTACTACTTCGATAAATTCCACGCCCATCTCACGATGGTTTGGAAGACTTTGTTTCCTCTGGATCAGGCACCCGAAACCTTGTCTGCCCTGTTTACCTGATTCAAGTCGCCCGAAAGGATTCGGCAGTTGGTGCGGAAAGAGCTTCTGGCTGGTGCTGAACTTGCCTTTGCTTCGGTATTGGCATGTCATCCATCCTTAGACTTGAGGGTCGTAGCAAACACTGAGAGGAGTTTAGGCCAATATTATGATATTGCTAGAGGCCCTGCGTATACCATTGTCTCTCGGATGGAGTCGTGCCTTGAGAGGGAAACGAAGGGTCAAGGGAACCAGGGAACCCAGTCATGAATGTAATAACCTTGTACCTGCATAAGATTGTTTTGTACAAATTTACTGCGTGCGTTACACGCTATGCTAGTTTGATTGATAATTTATTATCGAGGGCGGCTGAGTGACCAGTTCAACCTGCTCTCTCGATGACTTCATTGAATTTTGCAATGTTATTGCGAAGTCGATACGTAAGTTTTTGTAAGAGCGAGACCCATCGACTTAGTCGAGGGAATTAGACGCTTGGCTTCGTCACGCGGTGCACCGGTTTGAGCCTTATTTTGTGATAATGTAACCATCGACTGCAGCACTCGCGTATTTTTCGAGGCTTGGACTGGTTGTTTTGGTGCGTCATTAATCTTAGCTCTCGTTGAAAGTATTTAATCAATGACACTGTGTAAGTGTATTCTTTAGGCCAGCGCTCCCGATGGGAGTAAGAGCCAATGGTTGGGGCCTTAAACGATATGTTCGGGTGGTAGGGCCTGAATTAAGAAAAAGGTAGAAAACCTGATTAGAACTTTATTCATAATGCAAAAGCAACCTTAAGGGCTGTCGAGTAAGTAAAAAACAATTGTATCCTATGTATAGAACCGTCGCAACTGTGCGATGTTCCATGGATTCCCAACGTCTTTTCCTGAAGCTGGGTTTTTGAGCCGATATGCTCCTCCTGGTATCACTTCAGTGACGATGTATGGTCATTCCCATGGGGATTCAAGTTTCAAGGGTCTTTCTTGCTTCAGCCGAAGTACCATATCCCCAACATTAAAGCTTCGACTGTGTATTCGTTGGCTGTGATAAATCCTCAACGCATGTTGGTATACCGTCGTTTTTGCCAAGGCAATATCTCGTGCTTCGTCGAGGAGGTCCACAGCATCCTGCAGCGCGATGTTGGAAGAAGATTCTGTGTACGCTGTCACCCGAGGAGCTTCAAACCGAACGTTGGCTGGTAGAACTGCTTCGGCTCCACGCACCAAAAAGAACGGGGTGTACTGAGTCGACCTGTTAGGCGTAGTGCGCAAACTCCATAGCACAGATGGTAACTCCTCAACCCAGGCTCCAGCTGCTCCCGTAAGGCGTTTCTTGAGGCCATCCCCTATTAGACCATTGATCCTTTCCACCTGCCCGTTAGTCTGTGGGTGGGCCACTGAGGCAAACTTCAACTTGATTCCTCCATCGTCGCAGAACTTTCGGAACTCTTTGGAGTCGAAGTTAGATCCGTTGTCTGTGACGATACTGTGGGGCATACCAAACTGACAAGTTATTCCTCTAAAAAACTGAACTACTGTTTCGGCCTTCTGGTTTCGAACGGGCACTGCCTCGATCCACTTGGTGAACTTGTCGACTGCGACCAGTAAGTACGTGTGCCCTCCAGGAGACGACATCGGCAGTGGTCCAACTTGGTCGAGTCCCCACTGGGCAAAGGGCCAGGCTAGGGGTATTGTCATTAGATCTGTTGCATGGGCGTGCGGCTTTGGAGAAAAGCACTGACAAGGGTCACATTTCATGACTAGATCTCGAGCATCCGACGCTGCTGTTGGCCAGTAAAATCCTGCCCTGAAGGCCTTTGCTACAAGGGCCCTGCTTCCTGCGTGGTGTCCGCAGGTTCCCTCATGTATCTCGCGCAATAGTGCTTTTCCATCATCAATGGCGATACACCTTTGGAGGATACCCGAGATGCTGCGCTTGTAAAGCACACCATTAATCACAGTGAAGGCCTTTGACCGTCTGACGATTCGCCTTGCTTCCACAGAATCCTCCGGCAGCTCCTGCTTCGTCAGGTATGCTAGGAATGGTTTGGTCCATAGTGGCTCAAGGAGGAGGACTTGCTCCGCTGATGAAGATGAAGGTTCTTCGACGGTTTGTTGCTGGCTCACCGCTGATTCATCAGTCAACGGTTTTGAGGGTGCCGAAGCTTTCTCTTTTATCGATCGCTGAGCAATGACTTCGTAGAACACTCCGTCTGGGATGGGGGAGCACATGGAGCCGATATTTGCCAGAGTGTCGGCTTCCTCGTTGCTGGCTCTGCCGATATGCTTGAGCTCGCATCCTTCAAACTTGGCTTCCATATTTTGATACAACTGTCGATAAGCGATCATGTTGTCGCTGACCGCGTCACATAAGTTCATCGACTGCTGCACCACCAAGTTTGAATCTCCGTAGATTTCTAGGCCAGTTGCCCCGCATGCTTTCGCCATCCTCATTCCGTGCAGCAGCGCTTCATACTCCGCTTCATTGTTCGTCGGCAGGGAGAAATTCACACGTAGTATGTACTTCATCTTATCTCCCTGTGGTGATATCAATATCACTCCTGCTCCTACACCCGTGCTCCGTTTTGACCCGTCGAAATACATTGTCCATGATCCCGACATGTCGGGTGCTGCTGGTGTCTGCGACTGGATCCAATCTGCCACGAAATCTAGGAGGACTTGGGACTTTATCGCCGTTCGATTAATGTAAGTTATGTCATGTGGCGCTATCTCGATGGCCCATTGGGACACCCGACCTGTGGCTTCTCGGTTAGTCATTATGTTTTTCAATGGCGCTTCACTTACGACGACAATCGGGTGCTCCGTGAAATAATGATGCAGCTTGCGAGCCGACTTCCATACTGCATATGCCAGCTTCTGATGATGAGGGTATCTCTGCTTCGCGGGTGTGAGTACTTCACTGAGGTAGTAAACGGGCCTTTGAACACCGTGGACTTTTCCTGCCTCTTCTCGCTCGACAACCAAAACGCTGCTGAAGACTTGTGCTGTTGCGGCTATGTACATAAGCAGCGTTTCTTTCTCGCGCGGGGTGACGAGGACTGGGGACGTCGATAGGATTTTCTTCAGGTTGTCAAAGGACTCCTGCGCCTCTTTTGTCCACTCGAACTTTTCTGACTTTTTCATCAGGTTATAGAAGGGCAAAGCTTTTTCTCCTAGCTTGGCGATGAATCTACTAAGCGCTGCCAGACGTCCTACCAACTGCTGCACTTGGTGCAGATTCTTTGGCGGCTCCATGTCGAGAATAGCTTTGATCTTCAAAGGATTGGCTTCAATCCCCCTGGCTGAAATGAAGTACCCGAGTACTTGTCCCCCTGGCACTCCGAAGAAGCATTTTTTGGGATTCAGCTTGATTCTGTACTTGTCTAGGTTGTCGAAAGTTTCCCGTAAGTCATCGATGAGAGTGGCGGCGTGCTTCATCTTCACCATGATGTCGTCGATGTAAACTTCGATGTTCCTCCCAATCTGCTCTCCAAGGCAAGCCTGCATGCATCGTTGATAAGTTGCTCCTGCGTTTTTCAACCCGAAGGTCATGACGTTGTAACAGAAAACGCCGTGTGGGGTGATGAACGCGGTTAGCTCCTGGTCTTCTTTCTTCAGCTTGATCTGGTTATTCCCAGAGTATGCATCGAGGAAGGAGAGGCGATCGCATCCGGCTGTGGAGTCGACTATCTGATCAATACGAGGTAACGGGAAGTGGTCTTTCGGGCAGTGTTTATTAAGGCTGGTGTAATCGATACACATGCGTAGAGCGGTGGTGTCCTTTTTGGGCACCATGACAGGGTTGGCCACCCACTCAGCTTCCTTGAGCTCCCGAATGAATCCTGCTTTACGGAGTCGACTGACTTCTTCGCCAATTGCTCTCCTCTTTGGTTCGTAAAATCGGTGCATTGACTGCTGCACTGGTTTGGCTATTGGGTCAACATTAAGGGCGTGCTCAGCGAGTTCCCTAGGGATACCTGGCATGTCGGATGGTTCCCATGCAAATATCTCCCAGCGCTCACGGAGGAACTCGATGAGCGCGCCTTCCTATGCGCCAGTAAGGTCAGTCGACGTATTGACCGTTTTCTTCGGGTCACTGGGGTGCACCTGCAGCTTCTTGGCTTCCTTTGCAGCGTCAAACTCGTCGGATCTTACGTTTCGATTGTCGGCTGGTGGTTGCGTGTGATCTGTAACGGTGTCGATTGCGTTGAGTTCCTCCTTGGCTCCAAATTTCGAGGCGATCTTCTGGAACTCCCGGTCGCAGTTGTCCGATCGAGCAAAGCTTCCATGAACAGTTATTGGGGTCCCATTGTTGTCTGGCATCTTCAATTTTAGGTATGCATAATGAGGTACGGCCATGAATTTTGCAAACGCAGGCCTGCCGAGGATGGCGTGATACTGAGACTCCCAGTCGACTACTTCGAACTCGATCTTCTCTTTTCTGAAATTGTTGGGCGTGCCAAAGACCACATCCAATGATGTTTTACCAAGAGAATAAGCGGGTCGAGTCGGTATGATGCCGTGGAATCCTGTGTTGGACTCTCTTAGCATATCGACTGTTAAGCCCATTGCTCTCATTGTGCTGGCGAATAGCAGGTTCAGGCCACTTCCTCCATCCATGAATACTTTGCTCATATTGTACCCTCCAATCCGTGCCTCAAGAACAAGGGCTGCGTGGCCAGGTCTCGGGACGGCTTTCGGGTGATCCGCCCTACTGAAGGAGATGTTTTGATCCGACCAGTCGATGAAATCGGGTGTGTCGACCATGGCGATTTCCGCATACTTTACTTCCCGGGAGAACTTCTTGATCTCCCTCTTTGAAAAGATGGTTTTACGGATCATGTTGACTTGCCCGCACGGTTCCGGAAACGCCTCAGTTGGTACGTGATCGCCTCCTCCTGCTGGTTCGTACGACTCCGGTACATATGGTTCTGTTGGATAGCTGTAGGACCCTGCTCCTCTCTCCATCGCGTGAACTCTCAACATGGCCTCGGCTCTGAGGTCATCGCAGAATTGCCGAATTTCCAGAAAATGTCGGCAGTTCCTTAACAAGTGACTGGATTTCTCACGACCATCCTTCGGATCGATGTAGGAGTGGAGGTAACACGGTGCTTCAAGCTGCTCTGTAGCCGGCAGATATGGTGAGCGGGTGCGACCCTTGATTGATAACGTGTCGTGGCATCCTTGTTCGAACTGGCGAAGGTGAGCTGCTGTTCGTCCTTCCTCCTCGCGGTGCGAGTCCCTTCGTCTCTTCCTCCGCCCTGCCATGATGTCGAAATCTTCTCGGTTGCTCTCTTGCATGCTCCTGGGTGGAACTTTCAGGGTTGTCTTTGGGGGAACACCTTCTGAAATCGCGGCCCTCAGGCCGGATGTGCTGGTTCTAGGGAGGCGAAGAAAACCTCCGGAGCCTACGATGAAGTGGACGCCACCGAAAGTAGCATCCATATCACCAGGTGATCCTGCAGGGATCAAGTGAGGCGCTTCGTGGTGCGGCACGAACTCGAAGGACCCGCAGGGGATTGAATCTCTTGGTTCTGCTGGCGTCGGCGACTCGAGTAAGAACGCCGCGGATGTGACTGGTACTGCCGATGACTTGCCTGGTGCTTGATACGTCTCCAACGTATCGATAATTTCTTATGTTACATGCTACTTTATTGATGATATCTACATGTTTTATACATACTTTATGTCATATTTATGCATTTTCTGGCACTAACATATTAACAAGATGCCGAAGAGCCAGTTGCTGTTTTCTGCTATTTTTGGTTTCAGAAATCCTAGTAAGGAAATATTCTCGGAATTGGACGAAATCAACGCCCAGGATCTTATTTTTCCACGAAGCTTCCAGAACACCGGGGGAGATACGAAGTGGGGCGACGAGGTGACACCACACTAGGGCAGCGCGGCCCAGGAGGGGCCCGCGTGGCCCTAGCGTGTGGGTCCTTCGCGTCGCCCCCTGACCTACTCTTCCGCCTACTTAAGCCTTCGTCGATAATAACTCCAGTACCGAGATCCACGATACGGAAAACCTTCCAGAGACGCCGCCGCCGCCAATCCCATCTCGGGGGATTCAGGAGATCGCCTCCAGCACCCTGCCGGAGAGGGGAATCATCTCCCGGAGGACTCTTCACCGCCATGGTCGCCTCCGGATTGATGAGTGAGTAGTTCACCCCTAGACTATGGGTCCATAGCAGTAGCTAGATGGTCGTCTTCTCCTAATTGTGCTATCATTTTTGAATCTTGTGAGCTGCCTAACATGATCAAGATCATCTATCTGTAATGCTATATGTTGTGTTTGTTGGGATCCGATGAATAAGTGAATGCTATGTTATGTTGACTATCAATATCATCTATGTGTTGTTTATGATCTTGCATGCTCTCCGTTGCTAGTAGAGGCTCTGGCCAAGTTGATGCTTGTAACTCCAAGAGGGAGTATTTATGCTCGATAGTGGGTTCATGTCTCCATTAAATCTGGGGGAGTGACAGCAACCCCTAAGGTTGTGGATGTGTTGTTGCCACTAGGGATAAAACATCAATGCTATGTCTAAGGATATATTCGTTGATTACATTATGCACCATACTTAATGCAATTGTCTGTTGTTTGCAACTTAATACTGGAGGGGGTTCGGATGATAACCTGAAGGTGGACTTTTTAGGCATAGATGCATGCTGGATAGCGGTCTATGTACTTTGTCGTAATGCCCAATTAAATCTCACACTACTCATCATAACATGTATGTGCATGGTCATGCCCTCTTTATTTGTCAATTGCCCAACTGTAATTTGTTCACCCAACATGCTTATTCTTATGGGAGAGACGCCTCTAGTGAACTGTGGACCCCGGTCCATTCTTTTACATCGAATACAATCTACTGCAATACTCGTTCTACTGTTCTTTGCAAACATCATCATCCACACTATACATCTAATCCTTTTTTACAGCAAGCCGCTGAGATTGACAACCTCACTGTCACGTTGGGGCAAAGTAATTTGGTTGTGTTGTGCAGGTTCCACGTTGGCGCCGGAATCCCTGGTGTTGCGCCGCACTACACTCCGCTGCCATCAACCTTCAACATGCTTCTTGGCTCCTACTGGTTCGATAAACCTTGGTTTCTTACTGAGGGAAAACTTGCCGTTGTACGCATCACACCTTCCTCTTGGGGTTCCCAACGGACGCGTGTTGTACGCGTATCAAGCTCTTTTTCTGGCGCCGTTGCCGGGGAGATCAAGACACGCTGCAAGGGGAGTCTCCACCTCCAATCTCTTTACTTTGTTTTTGTCTTGCTTTACTTTTATTTACTACTTTTTTTGCTGCACTAAAACAAAACATAAAAAAATTAGTTGCTAGTTTTACTTTATTTGCTATCTTGTTTGCCATATTAAAAACACAAAAAAATTAGTTACTTGCATTTACTTTATCTAGTTTGTTTTATTTACTATTATTAAAATGAGTAATCCTAAAGTTGAAGTTCGCTCGTTTAAGCAACAAGGGGGAGAATGTTTAAAAGATGCTTGGTATAGAATTAGTGATGCCCATAATAGGTGCACTAAGAAACACTCCACCACTATCCCACTCAGGAATTTTTATGTTGGTATCTCTAGCTGGAATAGGTATGTTCTTGATCGTCTCGCGGGAGGTAACTTTCTAAGTACTCCTGCCTTAGAAGCTAGTTGCATTATTGAGAGTCTATTTGGAATACCACCTGTTAATGAAGTTAAAATTGAAACCTCTCTTGAAGATGTCATGAAAAAGTTGGAAACTATAGAGCAAAACCTTCCAAATATTGAGGCTAAACTGGGAGAATTGCTTAATAGCACTGATAAACTTGATAAATCTCTAGGTGGAATTAATGAGAGAATTGCCATCTTAGAAGCTTGTGCTATTCCTGATAATCAAACCCAAAGGATTAGTGAACTTGAAGAGGCTATGGGAACATTGGGTTCAACTTTTTCTTCTATTAAATTTAAGGAGAAAGCTTATGTGGGTAAGGAGCAAAAGTTCATGTATGTCTCTAAGGTGCCTAAACTAAAAAAAACCATTATAGGCCTAAAATTTACAAGGCTCTTAATACCACTATAGATAACGGAGCATCCAACGCTTCGTCTCTTGATAATACTTGATACATACTTTCTGCGCCTAGCTGAAAGGCGTTAAAGAAAAGCGCTTATGGGAGACAACCCATGATTTTACTACAGTACCTTTGTTTTATATTTGAGTCTTGGAAGTTGTTACTACTGTAGCAACCTCTCCTTATCTTAGTTTTGTTGCATTGTTGTGCCAAGTAAAGTCTTTGATAGTAAGGTTCATACTAGATTTGGATTACTGCGCAGAAACAGATTTCTTGCTGTCACGAATCTGGGCCTAATTCTCTGTAGTTAACTCATAAAATTATGCCAATTTACGTGAGTGATCCTCAGATATGTACGCAACTTTCATCCAATTTGAGAATTTTCATTTGAGCAAGTCTGGTGCCTCTTAGAAATTCGTCTTTACAGACTGTCCTGTTTTGACAGATTCTGCCTTTTATTTCGCATTGCCTGTTTTGCTATGCTTGATGGATTTTTCTATTCCATTAACTTTCAGTAGCTTTGTGCAATGTCCAGAAGTGTTAAGAATGATTATGTCACCTCTGAACATGTGAATTTTGATTGTGCACTAACCCTCTAATGAGTTGTTTTGAGTTTGGTGTGGAGGAAGTTTTCAAGGATCAAGAGAGGAGGATGATACAATATGATCAAGGAGAGTGAAAGCTCTAAGCTTGGGGATGCCCCGGTGGTTCACCCCTGCATATTTCAAGAAGACTCAAGCGTCTAAGATTGGGGATGCCCAAGGCATCCCCTTCTTCATCGACAACATTATCAGGTTTCTCTAGTGAAACTATATTTTTATTCCATCACATCTTATGCACATTGCTTGGAGCGTCTGTTTGTTTTTGTTTTTGTTTTGTTTGAATAAAATGGATCCTAGCATTCATTGTGTGGGAGAGAGACACGCTCCGCTGTTGCATATGGACAAATATGTCCTTAGGCTTTACTCATAGTGTTCATGGCGAAGGTTGAATCTTCTTCGTTAAATTGTTATATGGTTGGAAACGGGAAATGCTACATGTAGTAATTGGTAGAATGTCTTGAATAATTTGATACTTGGCAATTGTTGTGCTCATGTTTAAGCTCTTGCATCATATACTTTGCACCTATTAATGAAGAAATACATAGAGCTTGCTAAAATTTGGTTTGCATAATTGGTCTCTCTAAGGTCTAGATAATTTCTAGTAAGGGTCGAACAACAAGGAAGACGGTATAGAGTCTTATAATGCTTACAATATGTCTTTTATGTGAGTTTTGTTGTACCGCTTCATACTTGTGTTTGTTTCAAATAACCTTGCTAGCCTAAGCCTTGTATCGAGAGGGAATACTTCTCATGCATCCAAAATCCTTGAGCCAAACACTATGCCATTTGTGTCCACCATACCTACCTACTACATGGTATTTCTCCGCCATTCCAAAGTAAATTGCTTGATTGCTACCTTTAAATTTCTATCCTCTATCTTTGCAATATATAGCTCATGGGACAAATAGCCTAAAAACTATTGTGGTATTGAATATGTACTTATGCATTTTATCTCTTATTAAGTTGCTTGTTGTGCGATAACCATGTTCCTGGGGACGCCATCAACTACTCTTTGTTGAATATCATGTGAGTTGCTATGCATGTTCGTCTTGTCTGAAGTAAGGGCGATTTACCATGAGTTGAATGGTTTGAGCATGCATATTGTTAGAGAAGAACATTGGGCCGCTAACTAAAGCCATGATCCATGGTGGAAGTTTCAGTTTTGGACAAATATCCTCAATCTCATATGAGAATATTAATTGTTGCTAAATGCTTATGCATTAAAGAGGAGTCCATTATCTGTTGTCTATGTTGTCCCGGTATGGATGCCTAAGTTTAGAATAATCAAAAGTGAGAAATCCAATGCGAGCTTTCTCCTTAGACCTTTGTACAGGCGGCATAGAGGTACCCCTTTGTGACACTTGCTTAAAACATATGTATTGCGGTGATAATCCAGGTAATCCGAGCTAATTAGGACAAGGTGCGGGCACTATTAGTACACTATGCATGAGGCTTGCAACTTGTAGGATATAATTTACATGATGCATATGCTTTATTACTACCGTTGACAAAATTGTTTCTTGTTTTCAAAATCAAAGCTCTAGCACAAATATAGCAATCAATGCTTCCCTCTGCGAAGGGCCTTTCTTCTACTTTTATGTTGAGTCAGTTCACCTATTTCTCTCCCATCTCAAGAAACAAACACTTGTGTGAACTGTGCATTGATTCCTACATACTTGCATATTGCACTTGTTATATTACTTTACATTGACAATATCCATGAGATATACATGTTACAAGTTGAAAGCAACCACTGAAACTTAATCTTCCTTTGTGTTGCTTCAATACCTCTACTATGAATTTATTGCTTTATGAGTTAACTCTTATGCAAGACTTATTGATGCTTGTCTTGAAAGTACTATTCATGAAAAGTCTTTGCTATATGATTCAATTGTTTACTCATTGCATTACCATTGCTTCGAATCGCTGCATTCATTACATGTGTTTACAATAGTATGATCAAGATTATGATGGCATGTCACTTCAGAAATTATCTTTGTTATCGTTTACCTACTCGGGACGAGCAGGAACTAAGCTTGGGGATGCTGATACGTCTCCAACGTATCGATAATTTCTTATGTTCCATGCTACATTATTGATGATATCTACATGTTTTATACATACTTTATGTCATATTTATGCATTTTCCGGCACTAACCTATTAATAAGATGCCGAAGAGCCAGTTGCTGTTTTCTGCTATTTTTGGTTTCAGAAATCCTAGTAAGGAAATATTCTCGGAATTGGACGAAATCAACGCCCAGGATCTTATTTTTCCACGAACCTTCCAGAACACCGGGGGAGATACGAAGTGGGGCGACGAGGCGACACCACACTAGGGCGGCGCGGCCCAGGAGGGGCCCGCGCGGCCCTAGCGTGTGGGTCCCTCGCGTCGCCCCCTGACCTACCCTTCCGCCTACTTAAGCCTTCGTCGATAATAACCCCAGTACCGAGAGCCACGATACGGAAAACCTTCCAGAGACGCCGCCGCCGCCAATCCCATCTCGGGGGATTCAGGAGATTGCCTCCGGCACCCTGCCGGAGAGGGGAATCATCTCCCGGAGGACTCTTCACCGCCATGGTCGCCTCCGGATTGATGAGTGAGTAGTTCACCCCTGGACTATGGGTCCATAGCAGTAGCTAGATGGTCGTCTTCTCCTAATTGTGCTATCATTGTTGGATCTTGTGAGCTTCCTAACATGATCAAGATCATCTATCTGTAATGATATATGTTGTGTTTGTTGGGATCCGATGAATAAGTGAATGCTATGTTATGTTGATTATCAATATCATCTATGTGTTGTTTATGATTTTGCATGCTCTCCGTTGCTAGTAGAGGCTCTAGCCAAGTTGATACTTGTAACTCCAAGAGGGAGTAATTATGCTCGATAGTGGGTTCATGTCTCCATTAAATCTGGGGGAGTGACAGCAACCCCTAAGGTTGTGGATGTGCTGTTACCACTAGGGATAAAACATCAATGCTATGTCTAAGGATATATTCGTTGATTACATTACGCACCATACTTAATGCAATTGTCTGTTGTTTGCAACTTAATACTAGAGGGGGTTCGGATGATAACCTGAAGGTGGACTTTTTAGGCATAGATGCATGCTGGATAGCGGTCTATGTACTTTGTCGTAATGCCCAATTAAATCTCACACTACTCATCATAACATGTATGTGCATGGTCATGCCCTCTTTATTTGTCAATTGCCCAACTGTAATTTGTTCACCCAACATGCTTATTCTTATGGGAGAGACGCCTCTAGTGAACTGTGGACCCCGGTCCATTCTTTTACATCGAATACAATCTACTGCAATACTCGTTCTACTGTTCTTTGCAAACATCATCATCCACACTATACATCTAATCCTTTGTTACAGCAAGCTGGTGAGATTGACAACCTCACTGTCACGTTGGGGCAAAGTAATTTGGTTGTGTTGTGCAGGTTCCACGTTGGCGCCGGAATCCCTGGTGTTGCGCCGCACTACACTCCGCCGCCATCAACCTTCAACGTGCTTCTTGGCTCCTACTGGTTCGATAAACCTTGGTTTCTTACTGAGGGAAAACTTGCCGCTGTACGCATCACACCTTCCTCTTAGGGTTCCCAACGGATGCGTGCTGTACGCGTATCAGTGCCGACAGGCTTCCCACAGACGGCGCCAATTGTCGAGGGTACTCCTCGGCAATGCCCTCCGATTAGGGCTTAGGGTTGATGGAATCCTGCAAGCTGACACGAGACATCGGTTCACAGACAAGCGGGGAGAGCGATTTACCCAGGTTCGGGGCCCTCGATGAGGTAAAACCCTTACGTCATGCCTATCTGTTCTTAATTATGAAGATAATGGATTACAATGGGGTGCCGAATAGTTCGGCTGAGATCTCGTCGAGAGGCTAAGCGCTGCGGCGACCTAGCTCTAGACTTTTGGTGGCTAAAGTTGCTAAGATTGATTGTCCCCCTCGGCAGCCCCTCTCCTGGCCTTTATATAGGAGGCCAGGTCTCAAGAGATCTAACCGAGTACGACTAGGTTTACAGTAGTTTTGAATCTAATCTTTCCTTGTTCGGCTGCTTCCTTGTCTTGCCCGTCAAGGATTCTTCTGGTGCGTCGTCCAGGTGGCCCATCTTGCCTTCAAGTGTCTTCATGGGCCTCCAACTAGTCAATACAGGATAGGGCAACGTCGGTTACCCGAAGGGTAATGCCCACGTCAATTGGCCTCCTTGCGACCAGCCCACAAGAACCCTCGCTGGATTTTCTCGATAAGCTTTAGGATTTTCTTGGGCTGTGCAAAGACGAGCAGCTGGTGAATGGGGATAGCATGAAGGACGGACTTGATCAACTTCAGTCTGCTGGCCTTGTCAATTAGATGGTCTTCCCAGGCGGGGAGCTTTGCAGCGACGCTATCAACCAGGGCTGCAACTGCACATAGGTCGACCGGTGGATCATCAGGGGAATGCCCAAGTAGGTTAGAGGCATCTCCAACATGGGGCATCCAAGGCCGGCGGTGACGATGGCGGTGTTGGCTTCCGTTCAGGTAATTAGGGCGGCAGAGCTCTTGTTGTAGTTGACGCGTAGACCCGAGGCGCGGCCGGAGAGGTGTAGGATCTCTTGGATGGCGTCGGTGTCATTGGAGGTGGGCTGGCATAAGAGCACGACATCATCAGCGTAGAGCCACGTCTCTGGAACACGGCGTCGGGGGTGGAGCTCCTTGAGGATGCCAAGGGTGGCCGCACGTTTGATCAGTCGGCCAAGGACATCGACGGTGAGCATGAAGAGTTGCGGCAACATCAGGTCTCCCTGGCGAAGGCCACAGTGGTGCCAGATTGGTGGGCTAGGCTCGCCATTGATCAATACTAGGGTTCTGGCGGAGCTGAGGTGTAACATCCCAAGTTTTCAAAATTTAAAAAACATCATGCATTCATATCATTCATGCATTAAAAGTCAAATAAAATAAACAAGCCTTAATAAGTCAAAACCCTAATTGTACTATGTTGCTAATTAGCCTATGTGCTAAAATTATTTTATATATATTTAAAATGAACCTTTTTCATGTCTCTTTTAGTCCTAAAACAAACCTCTGAATTTTACAAAATTTTAGAAACAAGTTTGAGGTCATTTGGAGTTGTGAACCAAAAGTTATGAAATAAAACAGAAAAGGAACAAAAAAAAAGAACAAAAAAAAAGGGAAAATGGACCGACCGAACTGGGCCGGCCCAAAACGAACCAGCCCAGCCCGGCCAGTTTCGGCGCGCGCACCGCCTCACCCCCTCTCTGTCTCCCCTCACAGATAGGCGGGACCCACCCGTTAGGGCGCCCTGTTTTCAACCTCTGGCCGAAATCAACGTGGCCACTCCCCGCACGCAGCACCCCAACCGTGCCCACTTCACCCACTCGCCCCCCCACCCCACCTCGACCTCTGTGACCGCCTATAAATCCCCCTGCACCCCTCTTCCATTTTCCCCTCACCCCACACCCAATCACGCCGCCAGACTACTCCAATTCCTCGCCGGAGCAAACTCCTCGCCGACACACTCCGGTCGCTGCCCTCGGCCACCCGAGGCAGCAGTTGCTAGCTGCCGCCACCACCAGCTGCCTCGCCTCGGTCAGCCGCCCCTCATCGTCACCTCCGCCAGGCTCGGAGACTGCGGGAACACCGCCGACCACCGGGACCGAACCGCGGTCGCCGTCTTCACCGTCGACGGCAACAGCCCGGGTGAGCCCCCTCCCCTTTTCTCCTTGTCCGTTAGATCGTAATCCATCGGTGTAGATTAGATCCAGCACCGAATCGGTACGGACCAATTGCGTGGCGCCGCGTGGAGCCACGTGGCGCCCAGTAAACGACCAGTCAGCACCCAGTCAGCACGTCCAGTCAGCCCAGTCAAACACAGTCAAATTCGTTTTAAATTCAAATTTGAATGCTAGATTTGTTGTCCAACTTAGAAAATTGATATAAAATCAACCATAAGTCCAAATTTTGCATATTATATACCGTTGGAAAGCTTATGATATGTAGAATCCAACCATGCAATAATACAGTATATGTTCTGTGATGAATTTTGCACCATAATTTAAACAGAGAGATTAACCCTTTACCACTATAAAATTCATAAAAATTAATCAATTGGTCCAAAATTTACAATTTTGTAGTCTCTGGAATCCTTAGAACTTCTAGAACATCATGGAACCAGAGTTTGCCAAAGTTGATACGTGCACAAACTTGTTCCTGCAAATTTAGCTCAAATCAGTATTTTGCTTTAATTTAAAATCTATAAACTATTTTTGAATGAATCCAATTGCATCAGTCTCGTATTACTGTACCATATCCAGGGATGTCCAAATATGTATTTTTGCAAACATAAAACTTTGCAGTAGCTATTTTAGTTGATGTTTATGCATTGTTTAAGTTATTAATAGTGCTATAAATAAAACCTTAATAAAACAAATATAATCAGAGAACATTACCAACATTATAAATATCAGAGAACATTGAATACAACATTTTCACATCATCCCTATGTATGAAATTAAATAGTGCATGGCATGCATGCATACATGTCTTTGATTGTTTATTTTGCTATTGTTTGGTTGATTAGATTGTGAAGGAGATCAGAGCTACACTTGCGACTGTTGTGAGTGTGCTGGTTGCTTTGATCAAGGCAAGTGAGATTCAATCCCTACCTATTTCCCTATGCACTATTGTTTTTCTTTTAAATAGTACGCATGGTAGGGTTTTGTTTTTTTTAAGAAAAGTATTATATTATGCTTAGTAATCCTAATAGTGTGTAGCCACTCCTGAACTCACTACTAGAAATGCCTAGTTTGCCTAGCAACATCCAATTGTCGATACTGTTTTATTGGTTGGTTGTGATAGTTGGATGGTTTGAAAATTAACAACCTTCATGAAACACCTGGGTGGAATGGTTGTATGGTGGGCGGCTACTCAGGACCACGTCCCTGGGGTGTTAACGGTGAGGAAGCGATCGTCAGCGACGATGCTGCGGATCGTATTCTTCTTCTTCTGCCGGCGGTAAGAGCAGTGCTGGTGAAAGTACGCAGAGTTAGCGTCGCTGTCCTTGAGGGAGGTGAGGCGGGGTTCTTTTCAGGGAGGCAAGTCCCAGGTACGTGTCCTTCAGGGTTTTATGCAGCCATGATTCCTCAGGTGATTTTTTTCTTTCGATCGATAAAGGATTCATTCCTCAGGTAATAGCAGCCTGTCTTCGCGCACCTTGTCAAGCATGAGGATGACTTAACGGGAGAGAGCGAGCCTGCAGTGGCGTACGCTCCCAACCGTGTGCGCACTCCAGCTGGTGAGCATTCTCGCGGTGGCATGCAGCCTCCGCTAGATGCGGTGGAATGGGTCCACGGCATTGACAGAGTTTCAAGCCTCCAAAACCACGTCCTGGAACCCCTCCTGGCGGAAGCCAGAATTCCTTTTGATCATGGCTACAAACATCCCTTTGTTCTTCCGTGGCAACACAGGGAATTTAGCTAGTACTTATATTCATGTCAGACAACAATATAGGATACTAATTAAATTGGTACACATTTTCAGCGTTTTTCCAACTCTTATCTTACACAGGAACCGAACCGATGCATTTAAGCTGTATCTGCGACGAAATCTTGTATCACGGTCCGTATAGCAATAGGAATTCTCACCGAGTGCGCACTTTGATCGGACCATGTCAAACTCCCAAATGTGTACCCACCTTGCACTCTTTGCTTCGCCGTAAACGTAAGTCTAAACGTCGCGCTTCTACTACCACCTGCAGTGAAACCGATCACAGATGGCTCCACGGACACGGCTACCCCCTCCGGAGCTTCAACAACCGCTCGATAAGTCGCTTCCACCGACCCAACGTTCGTGATAGTGCGCCATGTTGTGACCTTGTTCTTGAGGTCTGGCACAACGATTGATGGTAGATTAAGATTGAGTTCGTAGGATTCGCATCCATCTAATAGTCCAATGGTGCAATTGAAGAATTTGTTGTATTCCTTCACATCCTGGTCATAAACCAAGCCAGGGTCGACGGCCCTGTCCGGGTTAATGTGGCCACCGCCAAAGTCAAAGGGGTCGGCGAGTTTCCTAGGGACCGACTCTGCTTGGATTGGCATACCAAAACGATCGGTCACTGAGGCTGCAAAGGGTCAAATGGAACGGTTTGAGCGCTAGCCATAAATTTACTAAATAACGATTTATTCAGTAGAACTTATGTATGCTCTCGGTCAGTACCTGTTGTGATAATGGCGGACTTGATCATTGCAGGCGACCAGTCAGGGTGAATTGACTTGAGCAACGCGGTGACCGCTGAGACATGCGGACACGCCATGGATGTCCCAGATTTGAACACGTAGGAATCCTGTTGGGCTGCCAAGATGCTGACACCGGGCGCAGTTATGTCGGGCTGCACAAACATATACATACAAGTTTTAGAGGCTAGATAAGGATGGCGCAAACAGGTTGTTTAATTATGGGTATTGCGTTTTGAATATTTGTATATCAAGTTGAGACATACCTTGAGTATGCCGGGGTAGATGGGGCTTGGCCCTCTCGACGAGAACGAGGCGACCCTCGGCGACAGCACCCCGTTCCCAACAACGGTTGCGGTAGGCGAAACCTTCACCACCGGATTCCTAGCGTGACACAAGAAGACATACATAAATACTTTGGAGAAAGGAAAATCAAGTTCACCATGTTTCGGACAGCAAGACAACTAAGCTCACCGTGTGATTGCCATATACGATCGGATTCTCTGTGCGATCTCGAAATCCACCAGTAAGCAGGGCATAATGCCTTCGCAAGGTTGCAGAAAGTCGAGGAGGTTGGCAGTGTGCTGTGCAAAGATGAGGCCCTTCGCGCCGGCCACGATGGTAAAATTGATGGCATTCGGAAGTGCTACCCATGGCGACGTGGATTTCGCATCCCCTGGTGCATAGCACAGGACGATCTTGCCGGTGGCGTTGCTCGACGCCACTGACGCCGCGTCGCACCTGCACAAACGTTTTGAATTGAATACACGAAGTTCAGGATGACTCGGAACGTGATTAACCCCAAAACTGTCTTATTTCATTTACCTCCCCGCATAAACAAGGTTCTTAAAGTCGCTGCTGGTCACTGATGGATTGTACTGGAGAGATTGCCCCTGCGTTTGAAAGCAAGCACACACTACGGAGTCAATAGAGAAATTGTTGAGGATAGATTCAGCGGCGAGCTAAAGATATTTGTTGTTCGTTTCAGTGGCCTCAGCCGAGTCAAGTTATTTTGTCAAACTGCAGGATTAATTAGCCGAGCCGAGTCAAGCTTGATAAAAGAAAAGGCTTGATCGCCCCTTTCAAAACTATCGATTAATCGATCGCACAAATAAAACTACCTTTACTTGAAGATTATTTCTACTTACCACAAGCTTTTCTTGGTTCCCAAGCGATATCAGGGTCGGGAAAGCCCGATCAATTGTGCTAGCAGCCACTGTCGTGACCCACGGAGCGGCATTCGTCACTGTCTGCGGCACCGGTCCATCGTTCCCGCCTGCAAACACAACTGAGATTCCTCTCTGCACAGCATGCAACGTTCCAGGTATCTCATGACCGGCCCCTCCGATCGAGATCGACAACACATCCACACCGTCGTGTATAGCATCGTCAATGGCCGCCAAGATCGCCGACATAGAGCAATCAGGGCCAACCCAACACACCTTGTAGATGCCAAGCCTCGCACGTGGTGCCCCACCACGCGCCACGCCGGTGCCTAGGCCACCGTAGCTCACACCTCGCACCTCCACTCCAGCGATCGTCGATGCGACGTGCGTGCCGTGGCCGGTGATGTCCCTAGGCGAGTTATAGTTTCTCTTGAGTACATCAGCGTTGATGCCACGGCCGTACCACCGCGCGCCGATGATCTTTCGGTTGCAGTTCGTGGCGTTGAACTCCTCGCCAGTTTGGCATTTCCCTTTCCACCGTGCCGGTATGGGGCCATACCCATTGTCGTCAAAGCTTCGGGATTCGGGCCATATGCCTGTTGTTGTAACAAAATCATATGCAAAAGCATGGGGTCAATTGTTTCCCAAGCTTTAGTTTTTCTCATGTTTCTTATTTAAGCTTGACATGTGATTGCAAACCTGAATCGATCACACCGACGATTATATCTTCACCGTACTTTGCCTTTTGGAGGAGGCCCGGTTGTTGTGGTGGTTGGTAGTTGTCAAGGCCAAGGAAATCCCAGCTCCGAGTCGTGTGCAGTTCGTGAAAAGTGTTAGGCTTCACAGTGATAACTTCAGGGAACTCTACATCCCGGAATGTGTTGATTAGTTTAGGTCGGTCATGGAAGGAAGATATAATGATGACATCGCAATATTGACACAACTTCTTACTTGTGAGTGCCTCGGCTTGAGATTCGGTTAGCATTGCCGCGAACCCAGAAAATCCGTGCTTGTAGCTGTAAACTATCGACTTCAAGGCTTCGTCCTTGCTATTGCAGATAAACAGAAAAAGTTAACGGTCGAGCTTCTGTTTCGTAGTGCAATAATATGTAACATGAATTATTACAGGCTAGTACCTCCCAAGAACAGACGTTAGTACGTCATGGTGCGACGCGGTGACCACGGACGGGTCATCATGCTTCTTCTCCCCCATGTACACTATGTAGAGCTGAGATTTTGATGCAAAATTTCGTCAAGAAACGGTACGGGAACAAGCCGGGTTAATGCAGGAACGGTACCAAGTTAAAACTTCTGAACAAAGAGGAAGGAAGCATCTTACTTTGCTCGACGCATTAGCCGAAAGAGGCAGCAGCGTCGCCAGTAGCAGAGCACAGCAGAACCCTGTTCTAAAACCCATGTCTGGTTTCGATCGAGACGAGTGTTATGTTATGTCGTTTGTGTGGTGGTATGTATATATAGCAGTCAGCGAGGAGCAATCATGGGGTGCAAGCTGGGAGGCTCCATGAAACAGCGTTGTTAGGTGACACACACACGCGTGCGAAAGAAGAGACTAGATCAATGTTCTGAATTTTAGAGGAACCACCGTGCATTTTCTTTCAGAAAAGGAAAGGAAGAAGCAACTTGCTTTGATCTGGTCCAGTAGTCCTCCGCAGTTTGAATGCTTGATAAGTAACCTCAACCAACAGAGAGTTGTGTTCTCTGAATTTGTCTTATGTAACGAGTCATCGGGCATAAACACACGTAATCACCAACCATCTGAATAGGCGTCGGTAGCTATGTTGCCAAGCGCGACCTGAATTTCAATAATATGGAGTATACTACTCCGTAGTTAGTAGCTGGTAGGGTTGCAACGCGGAACCGGATGCGGAACGAATTTTCTTCTGCCGTGCTCAGCCCCAGCGTATTTCCTCACCCCAAACCAGCAGCTAAAAAACTTTAAAGCCTTAATTTCGTTTTTGCCGAATCCCCTCCCTGGCAATCGCTCGCTCGAGCGATCGGTTTCTGTCAGCGCGGAGCGCTCGCGTGAAAGCGCGACTCAATTCCCTTTTTATCACGTAGTGTTTTAATTGCGTTCACACGTGTTCACACTAACAACTTGTATTACTACTTTGCAAGTTGCATGCTGCCAAGAGTGTTCACACTGCATGCATGCACATGCACAGAGCATCTCATGGATTTGCATTTAATGAGCCACCTTTTCAGCACTCTTTCATAAGTTGTTGCATGCATCCATATAGCATCTCACTCTTTTTCTTCAGCACGAGGTAGACTCTCAATTCTCTTTTTGCAATTCCCTTTTGGTTTTATTTTCGTACGGTAATTCATATTTAATGGGGTCCTTTTGCAATTCCCTTTTTCGGGCCAGTGGTTTTTAAGGGGGGAAATAACGGGTGGGAAGATCCACTTGCAACTCAATTGAACTACCACTTGCTACTCAAATTAAGTACTGTTTTAAGTTGTAAGCTAACAAAAGTTGCTAAAATATTTCTAAATGAAATTTACTTTTTAGGGTTCCTAGGTATTTATATTTACCGTTGATAAATAATGGGGCACCGGGTTGATAACTTGTAAACAAAAAAAAAGAGTCGCTACATATTTTAAATTAAATTAAATTTTTAGGGTTGATTTTTATTTATATTTACCATTGATAAATAGCGGGTCGCCGGGTTGATAGCTTGTAAACTAAAAGAGAGTCGCTAAAATATTCTAAATGAAATACTTTTTAGGGTTATTATTTATTTATATTTATCGTTGACAAATAACGAGGCACCAGGTTGATAGCTTGTAAAATAAAAAAAAAATGTTCGCTAAAATATTCTAAATGGAATATTTTTTAGGGTTGGTAGTTATTTATAATTACCATTGATAAATAACGGGGCACCGGGTTGATAACTTGTAAACTAAAAAGAGTCACGAAAATATTTGAAATAAAATTAGATTTTTAGGGTTGGTAGTTATTTATATTTACTGTTGATAAATAACAGGACACCGGGTTGATAGCTTCTAAACTAAAAAAAAAATCGCTAAACTGTTTCAAATAAAATTAACTTTGGGGTTGATAATTTTATACATGCTACCGTTGATCACTCAAGTATAGAGGGTTGATTATTTCAAACAGAGAGGATTGATAACTTTTAGTCCGAAAAAAAGTTTCTCGAAACATATCAACATGGGTGCTGGTTTTGAAGATCTCGTCAAGACGGATTTATTGGTGAAAGCGAATCTTAATTTGGAGTTGTCGTTTGAAAGTTAAAACGTTTTAAATTTACAAATTTGGAAAAGATTCCGCTGATATCAGCAGATTCGTCTATTTTGTGCATGCATGCAGAACTTTTTCTCAATAGCATGCACCAGGTTGATAATTTTATACATTTACCGTTGATCACTGAAGTAGGGAGGAGTTGATTATTCAGATAGAGTGGGTTGATAACTTTTAGCCCGAAAAAAAGTTTCTCGAAACATATCAACATGGGTGCTAGTTTTGAAGATCTCGTCGAGACGGATTTATTGGTGAAAGCGAATCTTAATTTGGAGTTGTCGTTTGAAAGTTAAAACGTTTTGAATTTACAAATTTGGAAAAGATTCCGCTAACATCAGCAGATTCGTCTATTTGTGCATACATGCAGAACTTTCTCTCAATAGCCTGCACCAGGTTGATAATTTTATACATTTACCCTTGATCACTCAAGTACGGAGGGGTTGATTATTCAAGTAGAGAGGGTTGATAACTTTTAGCCAGAAAAAAAGTTTGTCGAAACATATTAACATGGGTGCTAGTTTTGAAGATCTCGTCATGGATTTATTGGTGAAAATAGATCTTAAATCGGAGTTGTCGTTTGTGAGATAAAACATTTTAAATTTTCAAATACGGATTTAGGGTTGCTAACACGACTTTCCCTAATTGGGCTGTCGGAAACCGATCGCTCTCCTTAAACCTGGCGATCGAGCGCTAGCTAGGGCTGCCCCGTTTTTGCGGGACTTCGCGGGACGTCGCGCTGCAACCCTAGTAGCTGGTAGACTATGGAGTTTGGACTTTGGACTCACTGAAACATTTCACGGCAAAGATTGTTTTCATAGAATCGCTACAAAGTGTTTCAGGATAATCTCAGGAGCATCACCGCGATATATACAAGTAGGTAGAAAGTTACACAAGTACTATGAGAGAAACGGCGGAAAGAGAAATCTACCGGTATATCGCGAGATGGAATTATAATTAATTGACTCATTCTAGTGATCTGGAAGATTATTCTTTTGAATCAAACAACCTTTATTAAGGAGAGGTACATAATGGAGGGGGTGAATATATTACATGAGATCTTAAATGCCAGACGCAGGAAAAAAAAGGAGTTCTTTTCAAGATTGATTTTGAGAAAGCCTTGACAAAGTCAAATGGTCTTTCCTTTATCAATCAATGGAAGCAAAAGGGTTACCATCCACATGGATGGACTTCATAATGAAAACAGTGACTGGTGATAAAGTGGAAATTAATGTTAATGGAGAGATTTGGATATACTTCTCCACACATCAAGGTTTAAGGCAGGGGAATCCCCTTTCCCCCATTCTTTTTTACCTTGTTGTGGATATTCTTGCAGTCCTTGTCAAGAGAGCACATGAGGAGGGTTTATTAACTGGACTAGGCACAAATCTGATAGAAGGAGGGGTTGCAATTCTACAGTACGCATAACATCCTCCTTCTTGAAGACAATTTGGATCAGGCAAGAAATTCTCTGTTTATTTGAACAGATGTCAGGATTGAAAATCAATTTCCACAAGAGTGATATTTACTGCCTAGGGGAAGCTTTAGAAAGAGAAGGGTATTTTGAGAGGATTTTCACAAGTAAGTCTGGTTTACTTCCTATGAAATACTTGGGAGTACCAATTAACAAGAAAAGACTGAGAAACTCTGATTGAGATTCTACTGAAGGGAAAATGAGGAATAAATTAGGACCTTGGCAAGAAAAAATGTTGGTGATGGGAGGAAGAGTTACCCTGATCAACTCATCCTGGACTAGTGTTCCTTTGTACATGCTCTCCTTCTATAGAATACCAAGTGGTGTGAAATAAAAAAATTAAATGAAATCATGAATAAAAAAGTACCATTTGGTTAATTGGCAGACAATATGCATGCCAAAAGACCAAGGTGGTTTGGGAGTTTTAGACTTGGAAAAAATGAATATTGCTTTGTTACCTAAGAGGTTATGGAAGTTGTTTAATGAGGATGGGATATGGCAGCAAATCCTTAGGAAAAAAATATCTCAAAAAACAGACTCTCTGCCAGGCAGTAACCAAAAATGGGGACTCATATTTCTGGCAGGGCCTAATGGAGATAAAAAAAATTATTTTGGCAACATTGCAGGGTGCAAGTAGGAGATGGAGCTAAGACAAGTTTTTGGGAAGACCAGTGGTAGGCCCCTCCTACCTACCCAAAACCTTCCCAAGACTGTTCTTAGTCTCCATGAACAGAAATGTAACAGTACAGAAAGTATTTGATGCAGGTGTAGAAGGATTTAGGTTTAGGAGAGCAATTGTTTGGGGGCTTAGAGAACAATGGTATGAATTAAAAAGGCTGCTGGAGAGAGTTAACTTAAACAATGAACCTGACAAGTTAATTTGGAAGTTAACAAATTCAAGGAATTTTTCAGTTAAATCCTTATACCTAGCAATGCAATGCAATGAAGTGGTACCCTACAAATTCATGTGGAAATTTAAGATACCCCTTAGAATTAAGACTTTCTTGTGGTTAATGCTGAAAAAAAGCATTCTAACAAGAGATGTGCTGCTGCAAAGGGGAGAAAAATGTGAGAAAAATATCTTTTTTGTGGATGTAATGAATCCATTAATCACCTCTTTTTCAAATGTCCCCTTGCTAGATACATTTGGAATGTGATCAGCTGCACTTTTGGTTTCAACTTCCAATTTGAATCTACTGATCATTGCATCTCCAATTGGTTGAAGGGTTTTGGGGGGGGGGAAGAAAAAGAAGGTCCTTGTTGTATTGGAAAACAAGGAACTTGGGGTGTTTCGAGAAAAAATGGCCTGGTGAACCTTATGTTGTGATTCTTAAAATCTGCTACTATATTAACTGCTGGAGTTTGTTGCAGTGAAGGAGGATGTTAAAAGTCGACTGGAGTTCTGCGCAAAGGTGTTGGAAAGAGTTGCGATGGAAGTGTTTGGGTCAAGGAGAAGCTGGATTTCGTGGACGCCGAGGCTGGTGATGTAGGGAGAATAAAAGAGAAGAAGGAAAGAAGACTGGCAGCAAAAAAACTGTCGTTTATCTTTGCTTCGTCTGTTGCGAACTGTCGTCTATGAAACTTGTTTTAGTATGTCTGTGTGTTGCTGCGTTTGTAAGGTGTGTGGTGGTTACTTTGTAGTACTTCAATGGGTTTCATTAATTAATTCGGGGGTGATTCCCTGTTATCTAAAAAATATATGGCTGAGATGGAAGTTCTCTAAGAAAAAAATGCCAAATTAGGATCGTCAAAGCAAAAATCATATCAACTGCTTT
This sequence comes from Lolium perenne, assembly GCF_019359855.2. Lineage (NCBI taxonomy): Eukaryota > Viridiplantae > Streptophyta > Magnoliopsida > Poales > Poaceae > Lolium > Lolium perenne. The sequence continues at coordinate 81,636,725 of NC_067249.2, forward strand.
TTAGAAGTTTTTTTTTAGCGAAACAGACGCTCACACATACTCACCCGCACAGCCTGCCTCTATAAGCACCTCCGAGAGACTGCGTCAAAGAAACTTCATCTAACATGTCTTGAGATTAACGAAGTCACCATCTTGAGATTAACGAAGTCACCACAGACGCGTCGTTATCGACGGGAACATTGCATCCTACTAGAAAATATTCCGTATTTTTATGAGACACCAACCCTAGGGTTTAGGTATCACTGCCCTTCTAACCATCTTTGGAAGTGAAGTGGGCCAGGAGGATACATCCTCCTTACAGCCGACTCGCCGAGGGCTCAAGGCATACGAGAGTGAGTCGAATTATGTTTACTTTCTCGGTTGGAAAATGATCCCTTGCCCCCGGGGGATAAGGCTCTCCCAGCCCCCGGGTTCCCAGTCGTCGGATCAACCATTTTGATGGTTAGATTTGCATGTAGCAAAAAAACACCTTCGGCAGCAAAAAACTCACCCCCGGCAACAAATGACTGAAGCAAAAAACGGTTCGTTCAGAAAAAAAAACTGGGCTCGCTGGAGACCTCCCGGAGACCACGTAGCAAAAAAATGTGATAATGTAGCAAAGATGAAAATCGTCAGAGACATCGCCGGAGACAACGTAGCAAACATATTATCACGATGTGATGCTATTTTTTTTGCTATAATTGTTTTGTTGTTTTGCTACTTTAATTTAAATAATTTGCTACGAGCTCTCCGGCGAGATCTCCAGCGAGCTCAGCCTTTTTATTTGATTTCGTAACTGAACCGTTTTTTGCTACAATGTAGCAAAAACAGGTTAAGTTTTTGCTGCCGGGAGGTATTTTTTTGCTACATTTAGACCGTCCAAGATAGCCGATCCGACGGCTGGCGACCCGGGGGGCTGGAAAATCAGATCCCCCGGGGGACGCCCAGCAGTTCCCTTCTCGGTTTGGTTCAGGTCCCTCTCGATATTTTGCACACTGCAATCTGGCTATAACCGTTAGCAACTAAACCGTCCACAACAATAAGCCGAGCAACGAGAAGCCTCTTCTTCTACTGAATTTCATTTCTTTTTTACATCATAAAATCTGTAACTCGAACAAAGTCTGTGTGACCGGCTGAGCTAAACACTTCACATGAGCAATCCCCTCGAGTCTGAACGCAGTCAACAGAAACGGATCAAATTCAGAGCCTACTTGATAAACACCACTCCACATGCATTACCACCGCACCATACATAAACAGTTCGCATGGGCAATAAGAACATACCATCTTTTATTCCATTTTCAACTGGGAGCAAATGGGATCCACTGCCCTAACATGCAACAACTTTCCTTAGTCTTTACAACGCAAGGTTAGGTGCAAAATAAGCTTAACAGAAAATTAACAATTTGTTGTGCAGCACCGTCCATGGATGAAACAGACGAGAGTTTTCACCATTCCCATACCCCTCGGCTCTGTACAATCCTGGATCAAGTCGACTTGTCGATCCTCCCGATGGTGTTTTGTCTTGCGTTTCGTAGAATGGTTTTATCGGCAGTGATGAAGAAGCCGGCGATACAGGCTGTCCAAACACAGGAAAATTATTTTAGCGAACTAACGATTTTGTGCTTCATAAGCATGACAAACAAGAAACAAGTCATCTTTTTTGAAGTACAGTTGACCTTAAATGGTTGCCAAGCAAAAGACACAATTCTTGAACAAGTGACTATCAATCTAAAGTATACTATCTCTGTATATAAATAAATTTCTTTAAATCTGAATGCATATAGACACATAGGGGCCGTCACCCCCTTGGTGGCGCGCCGTATCTTGATCTGGATACGGTGATAAGTGAGCAAGAGTCGAGTCACCGCATCCTTAGTGGCGCGCTGCACCGACGTCCTGGTGTAGTGAAAAATGAGCAAGGATCTCCACATTTGACTCGACGAGTGCGGAGGGTAAGGAAGTTAGCCGAGCCTGATACGCTTAGGTAGCTGGAACGTAGGGTCCCTGACGGGTAAGTTACGAGAGTTAGTTGATACGGCGGTGAGGCGGCGTGTTGATGTCCTATGTGTCCAAGAGACCAAATGGAAGGGACAGAAGGCGAAGGAGGTGGAGGATACCGGTTTCAAGTTGTGGTACACGGGGACAACTTCAAACAAAAATGGAGCAGACATCTTGGTCAATAAGAGCCTCATGGATGGAGTTGTGGACATCAAGAGGCAAAGGGACCGGATGATCCTTGTCAAGCTGGTTGTTGGGGACTTAGTCCTCAATGTTATCAGCACGTATGCCCCACAAGTAGGCCACAATGAGAGCACCAAGAGGGAGTTCTGGGAAGGCCTGGAGGACTTGGTTAGAAGGGTAACTATTGGTGAGAAGCTCTTCATAGGAGGAGACCTCAATGGCCATATGGGTACATCTAACACAGTTTTTGAAAGGGTGCATGGAGGCTTTGGCTATGGCATCAGGAACCAAGAAGGAGAAGACGTCCTGAGCTTCGCTCTAGCCTATGACATGGTCATAGCTAACACCCTCTTTAGGAAGAGAGAATCCCATCTAGTGACGTTCAGTAGTGGTCTACACTCTAGCCAGATTGATTTTGTCCTCTCTAGAAGAGAAGACAGACGCGCCTGCATTGATTGTAAGGTGATACCTGGAGAGAGTGTTGTCCCTGAACATAAGCTGGTGGTTGCTGACTTTCGCTTTAGGATCTGTGTCCAGCGGGGTAAACGCGCCAAAATCGCTAGAACAAAGTGGTGGAAGCTCAAGGGTGAGGCATCCCAGGCTTTCAGGGGGAGGGTTATTAAGGAGGGCCCTTGGAAGGAAGGAGGCAATGCAAACATGATGTGGACGAGTATGGCGACCTGCTTGCGGAAGGTCGCTGTAGAGGAGTTTGGGGTGACTAAGGAAAGTAGAAGGGAAGCTAAGGATACCTGGTGGTAGAACGATGAGGTCCAGAAGGTTATTAGGGAGAAGAAGGACTGTTTCAGATGCCTATATCTGGACAGGAGTGCAGCTAACATGGAGAAGTACAAGGTGGCGAAGAAGGCTGCAAAGCGGGCGGTGAGTGAAGCAAGGGGTCGGACGTATGAGGACCTCTACCAACGTTTAAACATGAAGGAAGGCGAAAGGGACATCTATAAGATGGCCAAGTTTAGGGAGAGGAAGACGAGAGATGTCAACGAAGTCAAATGCGTCAAGGACGAAGAGGATCAGCTTCTTGTGAAGGATAAGGCGATCAAGCGTAGATGGCGGGAGTACTTTGACAACCTTTACAATGGAGAGGTTGAGAGCTCTACCATTAAGCTAGACAACTCCTTTGATGATACCAGCATGTGCTTTGTGCGACGTATCCAGGAGTCTAAGGTTAAGGAGGCGTTAAGGAGGATGAAAGGAGGCAAGGCAATGGGTCCTGATGGTATCCCCATCAAGGCGTGGAGAGGCCTTGGAGATGTAGCGATAATATGGCTAACTAAGCTTTTCAACCTATTATTCGGTCAAACAAGATGCCCGAAGAATGGAGGCGGAGTATTTTAGTACCAATCTTCAAGAACAAGGGGGATGTTCAAAGTTGTACTAATTACCGTGAAATCAAGCTGATGAGCCATACTATGAAGCTATGGGAGAGAGTCATTGAGCACCGCTTAAGAAGGCTGACAAGCGTGACCAAAAACCAATTTGGTTTCATGCCTGGGAGGTCTACCATGGAAGCCATCTTCTTGGTACGACAGCTGATGGAGAGATATAGGGAGCAAAAGAAGGACCTTCATATGGTGTTCATTGATTTGGAGAAGGCCTATGATAAGATACCTCAGAATGTCATGTGGTGGGTCTTGGAAAAACACAAAGTCCCAATAAAGTACATTACCCTCATCAAGGATATGTATGATAATGTTGTGACAAGTGTTCGAACAAGTGATGACACTGATGACTTTCCAATTAGAATAGGGCTACACCAAGGGTCAACTTTGAGCCCTTATCTTATTGATTTGGTGATGGATGAGGTCACAAGGGATATAAAAGGAGATATCCCATGGTGTATGCTCTTTGCGGATGATGTGGTGCTAGTCGATGATAGCCGAACGGGGGTTAATAGAAAGTTAGAATTGTGGAGACGAACTCTAGAATCGAAAGGTTTTAGGCTTAGTAGAACTAAAACTGAATACATGAGGTGCAGTTTCAATTCTACTAGGCACGAGGAGGGAGAGGTTAGCCTTGATGGGCAGGTGGTACTGGAGAGAGACACTTTTCGATATTTGGGGTCCATGTTGCAGAAGGATGGCGATATCGATGAAGATGTGGGCCACCGAATCAAGGCTGGTTGGATGAAGTGGCGCCAAGCTTCTAGCGTACTCTGTGACAAGAGAGTGCCACAAAATCTAAAAGGCAGGCTTTATAGGACAGCTATCCGACCTGCGATGTTGTATGGCACGGAGTGTTGGCCAACGAAGAGACGACATATCCAACAGTTAAGTGTAGCAGAGATGCGCATGTTGAGATGGATATGAGATGGATATGTGGCCACACAAGAAAGAATCGAGTACGGAATGACGATATAGGGAGAGAGTTGGGGTAGCACCGATTGAAGAGAAGTTGGTCCAACATCATCTGAGAATGTTAAGAGGGGTCGTGGTAGACCAAACTTGACATGGGAGGAGTCCGTTAAGAGAGACCTGAAGATTTGGAATATCAACAAAGATTTAGCCATGGACAGGAGTGCGTGGAAGTTACTATCCACGTTTCGGAACCATGACTTGGCTTCGAGATCTTATGGGTTTCAACTCTAGCCTACCCCAACTTGTTTGGGACTGAAAGGCTTGGTTGTTGTTGTTGTTGTTGTTGGTGCATATAGACACACATCCAGATTTAGACAAATCTAAGACATCTATTTATGGACGGAGGGAGTACAAACAATAGCAATTTGTAATGCTTCAATCGCTGCCAGGAACCTGATACTAATCTCATTAGGATGGCTGAATTATTCAGTGCAATAAACAGACTTAATCGCATAAATCAAGCAGAACTTGCAGATTTTGTAGTGATTTCAAATTTACACCTTAAATTAAGGAATAATTAATGGAAGCAAAAAACCTGGCATCAGCAATTGTTTAGGAATTCACTAGTTGAATTCATTAAGATGTAAGAGACAGCCCTTACATAAATTATTAGCGTCTAGACAGACAACGAAAATGTTGCATTTGAATCAATTCTATCAAGTAGGAAAAAACACACTGCATCTTGGTCGAGACTCCAGACTAAGGCAATGTGCTCAGGAAATGCAAAGAACTATTCGGCCCACCTAACTTCTCAGTTGTTAGCACAAGTTAATAATATGTAGTCAATCTGCTAATGTAATTTATCTACAAGTCATTCCAAAAATAAATGCTTCACATATTAGAGAGCTAAATCCCACCTCTTTTTTTTTTGTTAGTACATGTGTGTAAAGAGCCAACGTTTAAAGAACTGCAAATTGCTTTTTGCTGGACATGAATGATATGCTTTACATCAACATCAGGAGCCATTCTAATATCAGGATATATAAAGCTGATACAATCTAGAGCAGACAATTATATACACAAACAGGATACAGCAGTGTAAGAATAACCTAATGGCATAACCGGCGCCCCAAAGCTGCCCAAGTGCATGAGATCGGTGAAAAAAAGATAAGGAAAAGTGTACTGAAAAATACTGAATGCCAGCATTCTTTCCAAAAATAGGGGCCATGTGGCATAAAAAGAGTTGCTCAAAGCATAAGAAGATATATGGCCATGCAGGTAGTAAGGGGAAAATAAGATACTGTTGCACACAAAATAATGCCTATATGATTTTTCCACTACATTACAGTAGCCTACAGTCAGAACTACAGTAGCAGACTAGCTCGGTGAGGATAGTTTTCAGTAGCATAGTACCTGCCGATATGATGAGCGCTTGCGCGGTGTAGTTAAGATTATGCTTAGCCCAAGGAAGGACACGGCAAGCAACCAACTGCACAAGATGAAATTGAACAGAAATCAGAATATATGCAAGCAAGCACGCACACAAGATGTCAGCACACATATACGCACCGTGGGAACCGCAACCACGGTACCAGCAATCGCAGCGTTCTTCCCTCCCAGCAAGACGGCCTCTGCAACAACAAAATGGAAGAAGTAAACATCAGAGGCAGAAAGCAAAAAAAAAATTACTAGCATTGGCTCTTTCTTAAATTTCGATGCTCTTATTAATGTGCATGCCACTGTCTATCAGCTTCACAAATGAGTACTGCTCAGAGTAGAGACATCTGATAAAGAAAGGCATCCCACTATCTAGCAACTTCGCAAGCTAGTCATTTTGAGACATTAGATAATGAAGGGCTTCACAAAACAGAACAGGTTACCAAGTAACATGCCACCAACAGATGGGTACTAACGACTGTACACAATCCTGGATGCCATGAGTATAGAACCACAACCGACCAACAACTAATCGATTACTACGTGGTTTATGTCATACAATACTTTTATACGAATCTAATACATCCCATCAATTTTATCTCATATAAACCACAAATTTACAACATACTTATCAGTCAAAGCACTAAAATAAGCCTTACATTTTGGGATTGACAGAGTGAGTTACGACCGCCAAGACGGAGTAACCAATGGGCAGATCAGATCATCAACAAGAAACCATCTCCCTGATCTCCTTTCGCAATGAGGTCCCGTATTCCCAAACTACCCACGCTGAACCTAGAAACGGCGCATCAAGGCATCTAGACAGACACGAGCACCGTGTCCACCTCCCATTGCGCAAGAATGATTTGTCAATCCCAAGAACCCGGTTTGCCGCCTAGCCTTACTGATGGATCCGGGATCGTGGTGCAGAAGGAGAGAGGGTTTCGCGGGTACCTCGGACGGCGGCGCTCGATTCCTCCTTGGGGGATCTGCCGGCCATGGCTCCTCGCTCTGCTCTCTTCCTTCCCGGCGGCTTCTCTCCTCTGGCGCTCGACCGATTGATTGGCGGTGGTTGCTGACCCGCTTCTCGTTTGCCTTTGTCTTTCTGCTGCTGGGGGGGCGGCGCGAGGCGGCTTGGCGAGCGGAAAGGTCGTGCACGGATGCGCAGGGGGGAGGAACCCACAGTTCTCTTTCCTTTCTCATTTCATTTCCGTACTTTTAAGTATACTTCAAAGTATCTTCAATTTATCTAAATTTGGATGTAAATTTAAGACATTATTTTTTAGGCGGAGGGAGTAGTTCATATGAAAGGCACCGGAAAATCGGAAAGTCTTTTTAGCACATGAGCTCCAGTGACCCAGTATTTGAAAAACATATTTCTGTAATTCCAAAAAATCTGAAATTAAATGGGTACATATTTATAAACATTTTGAAGGTATTCTGTAAATTTCGGATGAAAATATGTTATATTTTGAGCCATACGAAAAAGACAAATTTCTGACAAAAATCTAAAGTTTCTATCCCTACAAATTTGTTATTTTTCCTGAGCTCAAAATACAAGGCAATTTCTACCAAAAATTTACATGAGTATTCAGAACATGTGTATGTATTTGTGGAATAAAATTTATGATTTTTTTAAACACATAAATACAATTTTTAAATATTACAAAAATCAGGAGCACTGGCACCTAGGTGCACCAAATCTGCTCTCCCGGAAAATATGCTCCTTTACCCAAAAATATATTTCAATATATGTAAAAGAATCCGAAAATATATTTTGCGCTATGCATGTGAAGTTTCGCGGAAATATGTGGCGTGCAAACCGAATTTTACCTTTTTAACATAGGCCACATAAAAAGTTGTTTTTCGTGAAAAGATTTAGTGCACATAGACACGGGCGGAGCTAGGTTGGAGCCGACCTGGGCCGTGGCCCCCTAGGATCTAGACAATCCTTTGTTATTTTTGCTGGGCCGACCCAAGAAAGGTTCTGTTTTATTAGGAAAATGAAGGCTTTTGTGCTGCTGGCCCGTCCAGAATTCTTGCTACAGCTCCGCCACTGCACATAAAGGTTATGAAGATGTCCATGGGTTTATTTTTTTTTGGAAATTTTCAATATTTTAAATTATGCTAAAAGTATATACTAAATGACAAGATAATATGCACCTAGAGCCAGAACATTTCTGGAATAATATACAATTTGTGTCTCAAGATGTTCAAGAAAAAAATGATTGTAGCTTAGTGCTCCGTGATTGTATTCAAGTAAGCTGATATGTTGAAACGGAGGCGAAAGCTTTGCCTCATCTATTAATTAAGAAGAAAGTGTTTAGTTTTTAGGAGAAAAACGAGCGAAAACCTATAACAACAGGGCCAAGCCCGCACCAAGAGCACACCCACAAGAGAACAACACAAACTAAACCAACTAGAACCGATGACCCAAGAGCACAATGTCCTAAAGAAGACCCACTCAAAGAACATGACAACCCAAAAAGAGTTAAACAACTAATCAGCTGCTGAAACCTTCCTTGTTACTACTCTTTTCCTTCTCTTGCTTCTGATAGATACCCTCCTAAAAGACTTCTCCACCTTCTTGATCATGTCCTCCGAAGCTTTACCTGCCAAGACACAACCAATTTCCTTGCCATATTCAGGGCTAGCCGCCTCCAAACTAGCGAGCAAGCCGCAAAGCTCTTTTGCAAAAAAGGGCCTCAGAGCTCGGAACCAACACAGCTCCACAGTCCAAAGAAGCGAGGGACTGGCATGGCTCCGACTGCGGTGGCGAGGGTATCGTGACCACCTCCTAGGTCTCAAGACGGAAGCACCACTGGAGAATCCCCACGCAACCCATGTAGCTCCGACGTGATCTGCAACACTGGAGCCAAGAACTCGTTTATGTCCTCTCTCTCAGAGTCAGCTAACACAACAGGCTGCGGCGGCTGCCACGAGGAGAGAAACAACTGTAGATATGTTCTTCCTCAACCACATATGATTTGTGCTCAGCGGAGCCAAGTGGAAGCAAAGCCTGCACGGTAGCGAGCTCTTGTCCACCAGAAGAACATGCCTCAGTCGGCTCCAAAGAATCACCAACGTGTGCCAACAACAACTTAAGACTTGCCACCTCCTCACGGAGGGGGCGAGACGCCTCCTCGACGCACATAGCAACCAACTGTGTGAGCTCCATGCGCAACAAGGCAAACTTTCACTGAAAGTGGGAGTCCAAAGTGGCGTTGACATTGGACTCCTCGCATCACCTTGGAGAGGAGCTTGGCGGTGATGTTTGATGACCCACAAGTATAAGGGATCGCAACAGTCTTCGAGGGAAGTAAAACCCAAATTTATTGATTCGACACAAGGGGAGGTAAAGAATACTTATAAGCCTTAACAACTGAGTTGTCAATTCAGCTGCACCTAGAAAAGCACTAGTAATAGGGGTGATGTGAAAGCAGCAGTAATATGAGAGCAATAGTAACAGTAACACAACAGCAATATCAGTAACACAGGAGCAATGGCACCAGAAAATAGTTGATACTACTTCCAATGACATATAGAACGAGTATATGATAATGAGAGATGGACCGGGGTTCCCAACGATCTACACTAGTGGTAACTCTCCAATAACAAGTGACAAGTGTTAGGTGAACAAATTACAGTTGGGCAATTGATAAGATTGAAATAGCATTAAGATAGTACATCAAGATTATTAATCATGTAGGTATGTTTTCCATAGATAGTCGTACGTGCTCGCAATGAGAAACTTGCACAACATCTTTTGTCCTACCAGTCGGTGGCAGCCGGGCCTCAAGGGAATCTACTGGCTATTAAGGTACTCCTTTTAATAGAGCACCGGAGCAAAACATTAACACTTGGTGAAAACATGTGATCCTCATATCACAGCCTTCCCCTCCGGTTGTCCCAATTTCTGTCACTTTGGAGCCTCAGGTTCCGGACAGCAATATGTGCAAACAACTTGTAGATACAATCTAAGCAATAATTATAGAGCTTAAATCTAAGATCATGCCACTCGGGCCCTAGTGACAAGCATTAAGCATAACAAGATTGCAGCAACAATAACTTCACAAACTTTATAGATAGACTAATCATAATGTATCATCCATCGGATCCCAACAAACACAACACCGATTACATCAGATGAATCTCAATCATGTAAGGCAGCTCATGAGATCATTGTATTGAAGTACATGGGATAGAGAGTACCAACTAGCTACTGCTAGAACCCGTAGTCCATGGGGGAACTACTCACGGAGCATGATGGAGGCGGTGGCGTCGATGGAGATGGCTTACGGGGGCACTTCCCCGTCCCGGCAGGGTGCCGGAACAGAGATTCTGTCCCCCGAATTGGAGTTTCGCGATGGCGGCGGCGCCCCTAGAGTCTTTCTGGAGTTTCGTCAATTCGTATCGCGTTTTTAGGTCGAAAGGGGTCTTATAGGCGAAGAGGCGGCGCAGGGAGGTGCCTGGGGCCTCCTCACCATAGGCTGGCGCGGCCAGGCCTGGGGCCGCGCCGCCTTATGGTGTGGTGGCCCTCTCGCCCGCCTCCGACTCCCCTTCGGTGTTCTGGGGTCTTCCGGGAAAAATAAGATATTGGGTCTTTGTTTCGTCGAATTTCAAGAATATTGCCCGAACAGCCTTTCTGGAACCAAAAACAACAGAAAACAGGAACTGGCACTGTGGCATCTTGTTAATAGGTTAGTTCCGGAAAACGCATAAAAACATTATGAAGTGTGAGCAAAACATGTAGGTATTGTCATAAAACAAGCATGGAACATCAGAAATTATAGATACGTTGGAGACGTATCAGCATCCCCAATCTTAGTTCCTACTCGCCCTCGAGTAGGTAAACGATAAAAAGAATAATTTTTGTAGTGACATGCTACTTACATAACCTTGATCATACTATTGTAAAGCATATGAGATGAATGCAGTGACTCAAGGCAATGATCTATAGTTGCTAACAAATAGATAACATATAGCAAACTTTTCATGAATAGTACTTTCAAGACAAGCATTAAAAGTCTTGCATAAGAGTTAACTCATAAAGCAATAAGTTCAAAGTAAAGGCATTGAACCAACACTAAGGAAGATTAATTTTCAGCAATTGCTTTCAACTTTCAACATACATATCTCATGGATAATTGTCAACACAGAGTAATATGATGAATGCAAATAAGCAAATATGTAAGAATCAATGTACAGTTAACACAAGTGTTTGCTTCTAAGATGGAAGGAAGTAGGTAAACTGACTCAACATAAAGTAGAAGAAAGGCCCTTCGCAGAGGGGAGCAGGGATTAAATCATGTGCTAGAGCTTTTTAAGTTTTGAAATCATATAGAGAGCATAAAAGTAAAAATTTTGAGAGATGTTTGTTGTTGTCAACGAATGGTAGTGGGCACTCTAACTCCCTTGCCAAGCAGACTTTCAAAGAGCGGCTCCCATGAAGGACGTTATCTCTACCACCAAGGTAGATCATCCCTCTTCTCTTTTGTTTACACATGTATTTTTAGTTTAGTTTATTTTTATTTTTGGGTGATACTCCTTCCAACCTTTGCTTTCACAAGCCATGGCTAACCGAATCCTCGGGTGCCTTCCAACATTTCACATACCATGGAGGAGTGTCTATTTGCAAAATTAAGTTGCTTACTGATGAATCAGAGCAAAACATGTGAAGAGAATTATTAATGAAGGTTAATTAATTGGGGCTGGGAACCCCGTTGCCAGCTCTTTTTGCAAAATTATTGGATAAGCGGACGAAGCCACTAGTCCATTGGTGAAAGCTGCCCAACAAGATTGAAAGATAAAACACCACATACTTCCTCATGAGCTATAAAACATTGACACAAATAAGAGATGATAAATTTTGAATTGTTTAAAGGTAGCATATGAAGTATTTACTTGGAATGGCAGGAAATACCACATAGTAGGTAGGTATGGTGGACACTCATGGCATAGGTTTTGGCTCAAGGTTTTGGATGCACGAGAAGTCTCTCAGTACAAGGCTTTGGCTAGCAAGGTTGTTTGAAGCAAACACTGGTATGAACCGGTACAGGAAAACTTACATAAAAACATATTGCAAGCATTATAAGACTCTACACTGTCTTCCTTGTTGCTCAAACACTTTTACCAAAAAATATTTAGACCTTAGAGAGACCAATCATGCAATCCAGTTTCAACAAGCTCTACGGTAGTTCTCCACTAATAGGTTCAAACTACATGATGCATGAGCTTAATCATGATCTACTTGAGAGCTAAAAACAATTGCCAAGTATCAAATTATTCAAGGCAATATGAGGCATTTTCTCTTTCCAACCAAATAGCAATAAATGCGATAGCTTCCAACTTTTACCATTGAACATTAAAAGTAAAAGCGAAGAACACAAGTGTTCTTATGAAAAAGCGGGGCGTGTCTCTCTCCCACACAAGGATTGCTAGGATCCGAATTTATTCAAACATAAACAAAATGAAAATAAACACACAGACGCTCCAAGTAAAGCACATAAGATGTGACCGAATAAAAATATAGTTTCAATAGAAGAAACTTGATAAATTGTTGATGAAGAAGGGGATGCTTTGGGCATCCCCAAGCTTAGACGCTTGAGTCTTCTTGAAATATGCAGGGATAAACCACGGGGGCATCCCCAAGCTTAAACTTTTCACTCTTCTTGATCATATATCATCCTCCTCTCTTGACCCTTGAAAACTTCCTTCACACCAAACTTCTCATCAACTTCATTAGAGGGGTTAGTACTCAAAAAAAACTTTAATCCACCTTGGTCCTGTAGTGACACATTGCAAGAACTCAATAAAACATTAGCTACGGCTCTCCAAGTCTAGAAAGCCTCACTTAAAGTCCACAAGAGACAATGCAAAAAACAGAGACAGAATCTTCCAAAACAGAACAACCAGTAAAGATGATTTTTAAGAGGTACTTCCGTTGCTCAAATCAGAAAACACAAAACTAATGAAAGTTGCGTACATATCTAAGGAACACGCATCTAAATTGGCAGATTTTTCTGAGTTACCTACAGAGAACCCTGCCCAAATTCGTGACAGATAGAAATCTGTTTCTGCGCAGAAATCCAAATCTAGGATCAACTTCCTATTAGAGACTTTACTTGGCACAACAATGCAATAAAATAAAGATAAGGAGAGGTTGCTACAGTAGTAACAACTTCCAAGACACAACAAAACAGTAGCAAAATAAAGACATGGGTTATCTCCCAATAAGTGCTTTCTTTATAGCCATTAAGATGGGCTCAGCAATTTTAATGATGCACTCGCAAGAAATAAGAGTTGAAGCAAAAGAGAGCATCAAAAAGCAAATTCAAAACACATTTAAGTCTAACCCACTTCCTATGCATAGGAATCTTGTACACAAATAAATTCATGAAGAACAAAATGACAAGCATAGAAAGATAAAACAAGAGTAACTTCAAAAATTTCAGCATATAGAGAGGTGTTTTAGTACCATGAAAATTTCTACAACCATATTTTCCTCTCTCATAATAATTTTCAGTAGCTTCATGAACAAACTCAACAATATAACTATCACATAAAGCATGTTTTTCATGATCCACAAACACATAATTTTTATCAAACTCAAAAATAGTGGGATTAAAACTTTCATACCCACTGCTGTCTATTGTTGGCTTCTTTTCCTGTAGACAGTGTTGGGCCTCCAAGAGCAGAGGTTTGTAGAACAGCAGCAAGTTTTCCCTTAAGTGGATCACCCAAGGTTTATCGAACGAGGGAGGAAGAGGTCAAAGATATCCCTCTCAAGCAAACCTGCAATTACGATACAAGAAGTCTCTTGTGTCCCCAACACACCTAATACACTTGTCAGATGTATAGGTGCACTAGTTAGGCGAAGAGATAGTGAAATACAAGTGGTATGAATGAATATGAGCAGTAGTAACGGCGCCAGAAAATAGCTTCTTTGGCGTGCGATTGATGGCGATAATATTGCAGGAAGTAAAGATGCAGTAGAACAGTAAATAAGCGATGATTGCAGTATTTGGAAACAAGGCCTAGGGATCATACTTTCACTAGTGGACACTCTCAACATTGATCACATAATAAAACCACTCTACACTCTCTTGTTGGATGATGAACACCATTAATTGTGTAGGGCTACAAGAGCACCTCAATGCCGAAGTTAACAAGCTCCACAACATTCAATGTTCATATTTAAATAACCTTAGAGTGCATGATAGACCAACGCAATTATACCGAGTACTAACATAGCATGCACACTGTCACCTTCAAGCTATGAAAGGAGGAATAGATCACATCAATACCATCATAGTAATAGTTCACTTCATAATCTACAAGAGATCACAATCATAAACTACGCCAAGTACTACATGATGCACACACTGTCACCATTACATCATGGAGGAGGAATAGAGTACTTTAATAACATCACTAGAGTAGCACATAGATTAATAGTGATACAAAGCTCATATGAATCTCAATCATGTAAGGCAGCTCATGAGATCATTGTATTGAAGTACATAGGAGAGAGATTAACCACATAGCTACCGGTACAGCCCTTAGCCTCCATGGAGAACTACTCCCTCCTCATGGGAGACAGCAGCGGTGATGAAGATGGCGGTGATGTCGATGGAGATGCCTTTCGGGGGCACTTCCCCGTCCCGGCGGCGTGCCGGAACAGAGACTCCTATCCCCCAGATCTTGGCTTCGCGATGGCGGCGGCTCTGGAAGGTTTTTCGTACCATGGCTTATTTGTATCGAAGATTTAGGTCAGGGGGCTTCTTATAGGCGAAGAGTCAGAGTCGGAAGGGCTGCGGTGGCTCCACACAATAGGGGGGCGCGCCCCCCTGGGCCACGCCGCCACCCTGTGTGGTGGCCCTGTGGCTCTCCTCTGGTCCCTCTCGAGTGTTCTAGAAGCTTCGTGGAATTTTAAGATTCTGGGCGTTGATTTCGTCCAATTCCGAGAATATTTCCTTACTAGGATTTCTGAAACCAAAAATAGCAGAAAACAGGAACTGGCACTTCGGCATCTCGTCAATAGGTTAGTTCCGGAAAATGCATCAAAACGATATAAAGTGTGAACAAAACATGTAGGTATTGTCAATAGACAAGCATGGAACACCAGAAATTATAGATACGTTGGAGACGTATCAGCATCCTGATTCGCTTGTTACGCGTACAGCACGCGTCCGTTGGGAACCCCAAGAGGAAGGTGTGATGCGTACAGCGGCAAGTTTCCCTCAGTAAGAAACCAAGGTTTATCGAACCAGTAGGAGCCAAGAAGCACGTTGAAGGCTGATGGCGGCGGAGTGTAGTGCGGCGCAACACCAGGGATTCCGGCGCCAACGTGGAACCTGCACAACACAACCAAATTACTTTGCCCCAACGTGACAGTGAGGTTGTCAATCTCACCGGCTTGCTGTAACAAAGGATTAGATGTATAGTGTGGATGATGATGTTTGCAGGGAACAGTAGAACGAGTATTGCAGTAGATTGTATTCGATGTAAAAGAATGGACCGGGGTCCACAGTTCACTAGTGGTGTCTCTCCGATAAGAATAAGCATGTTGGGTGAACAAATTACAGTTGGGCAATTGACAAATAAAGAGGGCATGACAATGCACATACATGTTATGATGAGTAGTGTGAGATTTAATTGGGCATTACGACAAAGTACATAGACCGCTATCCAGCATGCATCTATGCCTAAAAAGTCCACCTTCAGGTTATCATCCGAACCCCCTCAAGTATTAAGTTGCAAACAACAGACAATTGCATTAAGTATGGTGCGTAATGTAATCAACAAATACATCCTTAGACATAGCATTGATGTTTTATCCCTAGTGGCAACAGCACATCCACAACCTTAGAACTTTCTGTCACTGTCCCAGATTTAATGGAGGCATGAACCCACTATCGAGCATAAATACTCCCTCTTGGAGTTACAAGCAAAAACTTGGCCAGAGCCTCTACTAGCAACGGAGAGCATGCAAGATCATAAACAACACATAGATGATAGATTGATAATCAACATAACATAGCATTCATTATTCATCGGATCCCAACAAACGCAACATGTAGCATTACAGATAGATGATCTTAATCATGTTAGGCAGCTCACAAGATCCAACAATGATAGCACAATTAGGAGAAGACGACCATCTAGCTACTGCTATGGACCCATAGTCCAGGGGTGAACTACTCACACATCACTCCGGAGGCGACCATGGCGGTGAAGAGTCCTCCGGGAGATGATTCCCCTCTCCGGCAGGGTACCGGAGGCGATCTCCTGAATCCCCCGAGATGGGATTGGCGGCGGCGGCGTCTCTGGAAGGTTTTCCGTATCGTGGCTCTCGGTACTGGGGTTATTCTCGACGAAGGCTTAAGTAGGCGGAAGGGTAGGTCAGGGGGCGCCACGAGGGGCCCACACGCCAGGGCCGCGCGGCCAGCACCTGGGCCGCGCCGCCCTGTTGTGTGGCCGCCTCGTCGCCCCACTTCGTATCTCCTCCGGACTTCTGGAAGCTTCGTGGAAAAATAAGATCCTGGACGTTGATTTCGTCCAATTCCGAGAATATTTTCTTACTAGGATTTCTGAAACTAAAAACAGCAGAAAACAGCAACTGGCTCTTCGGCATCTCGTTAATAGGTTAGTGCCAGAAAATGCATAAATATGACATAAAGTATGTATAAAATATGTGAGTATCATCAATAAAGTAGCATGGAACATAAGAAATTATAGATACGTTTGAGACGTATCAAGCATCCCTAAGCTTAGTTCCTACTCGTCCTCGAGTAGGTAAACAATAACAAAGATAATTTCTGGAGTGACATGCTATCATAATCTTGATCAATACTATTATAAGCACATGTAATGAATGCAGCGATCCAAAGCAATGGTAAAGACAACGGTTAAACAATTGAATCATATAGCAAATACTTTTCATGAATATTATTTTCAAGACAAGCATCAATAAGTCTTGCATAAGAGTTAACTCATAAAGCAATAAATTCATAGTAAAGGCATTGAAGCAACACAAAGGAAGATTAAGTTTCAGCGGTTGCTTTCAACTTGTAACATGTATATCTCATGGATAGTTGTCAATACAGAGCAATATGATGAATGCAAATATGCAATTATGTAAGAATCAATGCACAGTTAACACAAGTGTTTGCTTCTTAAGGTGGGAGTAAATAGGTAGACTGACTCAACATAAAAGTAGAAGAAAGGCCCTTCAAAGAGGGAAGCATCGATTGCTATATTTGTGCTAGAGCTTTTTATTTTGAAAACAAGAAACAATTTTGTCAACGGTAGTAATAAAGCATATGTGTTATGTAAATTATATCCTACAAGTTGCAAGCCTCATGCATAGATTACCAATAGTGCCCGCACCTTGTCCTAATTAGCTCGGATTACCTGGATTATCACCGCAATACATATGTTTTAACCAAGTATCACAAAGGGGTACCTCTATGCCGCATGTACAAAGGTCTAAGGAGAAAGCTCGCATTGGATTTCTTGCTTTTGATTATTCTCAACTTAGACATCCATACCGGGACAACATAGACAACAGATAATGGACTCCTCTTTAATGCATAAGCATTCAACAACAAATAATATTCTCATAAGAGATTGAGGATTGTTGTCCAAAACTGAAACTTCCACCATGGATCATGGCTTTAGTTAGCGGCCCAATATTCTTCTCTAACAATATGCATGCTCAAACCATTCAACTCATGGTAAATCGCCCTTACTTCAGACAAGACGAACATGCATAGCAACTCACATGATATTCAACAAAGGGTAGTTGATGGCGTCCCCAGGAACATGGTTATCGCACAACAAGCAACTTAATAAGAAATAAGATACATAAGTACATATTCAATACCACAATAGTTTTTAGGCTATTTGTCCCATGAGCTATATATTGCAAAGACAAAGGATAGAAATTTAAAGGTAGCACTCAAGCAATTTACTTTGGAATGGCGGAGAAATACCATGTAGTAGGTAGGTATGGTGGACACAAATGGCATAGTTATTGGCTCAAGGATTTGGATGCACGAGAAGTAATCCCTCTCAATACAAGGCTTAGGCTAGCAAGGTTATTTGAAGCAAACACAAGTATGAACCGGTACTGCAATACTCACATAAAAACATATTGCAAGCATTATAAGACTCTACACTCTCGTCCTTGTTGCTCAAACCCTTACTAGAAAATATCTAGACTTTAGAGAGACCAATCATGCAAACCAAATTTCAACATGCCCGCTCTATGTATTTCTTCACTAATAGGTGCAAAGTATATGATGCAAGAGCTTAAACATGATCCTTATGAGCACAACAATTGCCAAGTATCAAATTATTCAAGACATTTTACCAATTACCACATGTAGCATTTTCCGTTTCCAACCATATAACAATTAATGAAGCAGTTTAACCTTTGCCATGAACATTATGAGTAAAGCCTAAGGACATATTTGTCCATATGCAACAGCGGAGCTTGTCTCTCCCCCACACAATGAATGCTAGGATCCATCTTTATTCAAACAAAACAAAAATAAAAACATACAGACGCTCCAAGTAAAGCACATAAGATGTGATGGAATAAAAATATAGTTTCACTAGAGGAACCTGATAATGTTGTCGATGAAGAAGGGGATGCCTTGGGCATCCCCAAGTTTAGATGCTTGAGTCTTCTTGAAATATGAAGGGATGAACCACCGGGGCATCCCCAAGCTTAGAGCTTTCACTCTCCTTGATCATATTGTATCATCCTCCTCTCTTGATCCTTGAAAACTTCCTCCACACCAAACTCAAAACAACTCATTAGAGGGTTAGTGCATAATCAAAATTCACATGTTAAGAGGTGACATAATCATTCTTAACACTTCTGTACATTGCACAAAGCTACTGAAAGTTAATGGAACAAAGAAATCCATCAAGCATAGCAAAACAGGCAATGTGAAATAATAGGCAGAATCTGTCAAAACAGAACAGTCCGTAAAGACGAATTTTTACGAGGAACCAGACTTGCTCAAATGAAAATTCTCAAATTGAATGAAAGTTGCGTACATATCTGAGGATCACTCACGTAAATTGGCAGAATTTTATGAGTTACCTACAGAGAATTCAACCCAGATTCGTGACAGCAAGAAATCTGTTTCTGCGCAGTAATCCAAATCTAGTATGAACCTTACTATCAAAGACTTTACTTGGCACAACAATGCAACAAAATTAAGATAAGGAGAGGTTGCTACAGTAGTAACAATTTCCAAGACTCAAATA
The DNA here is from genome assembly GCF_019359855.2 of Lolium perenne. Lineage (NCBI taxonomy): Eukaryota > Viridiplantae > Streptophyta > Magnoliopsida > Poales > Poaceae > Lolium > Lolium perenne. Next base: position 81,655,921 of record NC_067249.2, read on the forward strand.
TAAAACAAAAGTGCTGTAGTAAAATCATGGGTTGTCTCCCATAAGCGCTTTTCTTTAACGCCTTTCAGCTAGGCGCAGAAAGTGTGTATCAACTATTATCGAGAGATGAAGCATCAACAACGGGGTTTGGAGTTTTCTCAATTATGCATTGTATCTTATCTATGTAAGTTTCAGAGGCTCCCTTTTCATTAGTCTTAGGCTTGCTATTCTCATCAAATAAATTTTCAGGGACAAGCCAAGCATAATTATTTTCTAGAGCTTCATATATTCCTAGGAGCTTACTAGGTATCGGTACTTTAATCTCCCCACCATCATTAACATTATTAGTGTACCTTATTCTATCCATGTCCATCTTTTCAAGTGTTTTCTTAAAATTAGTGAACAAACCAAGCCTCTTATGCTTAATAAAAACTTTTCTAGCTTCTCTAGCTACCTCTTTAAATTCTCTAACAAGGACTTTTAAAACAAAATCTCTCTTTTCTCCCATCTCCATATCAGAAAGTGTAAGAAACATGTGTTGTATCATGGGGTTGAGACTAATAAATCTAGTTTCCAACATGTGTACCAAACAGGTAGAAGCACTTTCATAAGTAGTAGCAGCTTTTAATAATGGTACATCTTCAAAATCTTCATCCATGCTAACATGGGTGAAAAATGCTTCTATATTATCTCTTCCAATTATAGACCCTTCTCCTACATATATATCTTTTAGAATGAACTTAGGAGGAAACATGATAAAATAAACAAAAGGTAAATAAAGTAAATGCAAGTAACTAATTTTTTTGTGTTTCTAATATGGAGAATGCAAACAAGACAATAAATAAAGTGAAGCTAGCAACTAATTTTTTGTGTTTTGATATAATGCAGCAAACAAAGTAGTAAATAAAATAAAGTAAGACAAAAACAAAGTAAAGAGATTTGAAGTGGAGACTCCCCTTGCAGGGTGTCTTGATCTCCCCGGCAACGGCGCCAGAAATCTTGATTCGCTTGTTACACGTACAGCACGCGTCCGTTGGGAACCCCAAGAGGAAGGTGTGATGCGTACAACGGCAAGTTTCCCTCAGTAAGAAACCAAGGTTTATCAAACCAGTAGGAGCCAAGAAGCACGTTGAAGGTTGATGACGGCGGAGTGTAGTGCGGCGCAACACCAGGGATTCCGGCGCCAACGTGGAACCTGCACAACACAACCAAATTACTTTGCCCCAACGTGACAGTGAGGTTGTCAATCTCACCGGCTTGCTGTAACAAAGTATTAGATGTATAGTGTGGATGATGATGTTTGCAGGGAACAGTAGAACGAGTATTGCAGTAGATTGTATTCGATGTAAAAGAATGGACCGGGGTCCACAGTTCACTAGTGGTGTCTCTCCGATAAGAATAAGCATGTTGGGTGAACAAATTACAGTTGGGCAATTGACAAATAAAGAGGGCATGACAATGCACATACATGTTATGATGAGTAGTGTGAGATTTAATTGGGCATTACGACAAAGTACATAGACCGCTATCCAGCATGCATCTATGCCTAAAAAGTCCACCTTCAGGTTATCATCCGAACCCCCTCAAGTATTAAGTTGCAAACAACAGACAATTGCATTAAGTATGGTGCATAATGTAATCAACAAATACATCCTTAGACATAGCATTGATGTTTTATCCCTAGTGGCAACAGCACATCCACAACCTTAGAACTTTCTGTCACTGTCCCAGATTTAATGGAGGCATGAACCCACTATCGAGCATAAATACTTCCTCTTGGAGTTACAAGCAAAAACTTGGCCAGAGCCTCTACTAGCAACGGAGAGCATGCAAGATCATAAACAACACATAGATGATAGATTGATAATCAACATAACATAGCATTCATTATTCATCGGATCCCAACAAACGCAACATGTAGCATTACAGATAGATGATCTTGATCATGTTAGGCAGCTCACAAGATCCAACAATGATAGCACAATTAGGAGAAGACGACCATCTAGCTACTGCTATGGACCCATAGTCCAGGGGTGAACTACTCACACATCACTCTGGAGGCGACCATGGCGGTGAAGTGTCCTCCGGGAGATGATTCCCCTCTCCGGCAGGGTGCCGGAGGCGATCTCCTGAATCCCCCGAGATGGGATTGGCGGCGGCGTCTCTGGAAGGTTTTCCGTATCGTGGCTCTCGGTACTGGGGTTATTCTCGACGAAGGCTTAAGTAGGCGGAAGGGTAGGTCAGGGGGCGCCACGAGGGGCCCACATGCCAGGGCCGCGCGGCCAGCACCTGGGCCGCGCCGCCCTGTTGTGTGGCCGCCTCGTCGCCCCACTTCGTATCTCCTCCGGACTTCTGGAAGCTTCGTGGAAAAATAAGATCCTGGGCGTTGATTTCGTCCAATTCCGAGAATATTTCCTTACTAGGATTTCTGAAACCAAAAACAGCAGAAAACAGCAACTGGCTCTTCGGCATCTCGTTAATAGGTTAGTGCCGAAAAATGCATAAATATGACATAAAGTATGTATAAAACATGTGAGTATCATCAATAAAGTAGCATGGAACATAAGAAATTATAGATACGTTTGAGACGTATCACATCCCCAAGCTTAGTTCCTACTCGTCCTCGAATAGGTAAACGATAACAAAGATAATTTCTGAAGTGACATGCTACCAACATGATCTTAATCATACTATTGTAAAGCATATGAGATGAATGCAGCGATTCAAAGCAGTGATGAAGATAATGATTAAACAACTGAATCATATAGCAAAGATTTTTCATGAATAGAATTTTCAAGACAGGCATCAATAAGTCTTGCATAAGAGTTAACTCATAAAGCAATACATTCAAAGTAAAGGTATTGAAGCAACACAAAGGAAGATTAAGTTTCGGTGGTTGCTTTCAACTTGTAACATGCATATCTCATGGATAATTGTCAACATAAAGTAAAATAATAAGTGCAATAAGCAAGCATGTAAGAATCAATGCACAGTTGACACAAGTGCTTGCTTCTAAGATGGAAATAAGTAGGTAAACTAACTCAACATAAAGTAGAAGAATGGCCCTTCACAGAGGGAAGCATGGATTGCTATATTTGTGCTAGAGCTTTTATTTTGAAAACATAAAGAGAGCATAAAAGTAAAGTTTTGAGAGGTGTTTGTTGTTGTCAACGAATGGTAATGGGCACTCTAACCCCCTTACCAGACAGACTTTCAAAGAGCGGCTCCCATGAATTATTTTATTTTTGGGTGGCACTCCTTCCAACCTTGCTTTCACAAACCATGGCTAACCGAATCCTCAGGTGCCTGCCAACAATCTCATACCATGAAGGAGTGCCTTTTATTTTAGTTTTATTTAGATCACACTCCTCCCCACCCTTTGCTTTCTCAAGCCATGGCTAACCGAATCCTCGGGTGCCGTCCAACAATCACATACCATGGAGGAGTGTCTAATTGTAAAATTATGAAAGTTAATTAATTTGGGGCTGGGAACCCCATTGCCAGCTCTTTTTGCAAAATTATTGGATAAGCGGATGAAGCCACTAGTCCATTGGTGAAAGTTGCCCAACAAGATTGAAAGATAAACACCACATACTTCCTCATGAGCTATAAAACATTGACACAAATAAGAGGTAATAACTTTTGAAGTGTTTAAAGATAGCACTCAAGCAATTTACTTTGGAATGGCAGAGAAATACCATGTAGTAGGTAGGTATGGTGGACACAAATGGCATAGTTTTGGCTCAAGGATTTGGATGCACGAGAAGTATTCCCTCTCAATACAAGGCTTAGGCTAGCAAGGTTGTTTGAAGCAAACACAAGTATGAACCGGTACAACAAAACTTACATAAGAACATATTGCAAGCATTATAAGACTCTACACTGTCTTCCTTGTTGTTCAAACCCTTACCAGAAAATATCTTGACTTTAGAGAGACCAATCATGCAAACCAAATTTCAACAAGCTCTACGGTATTTCTTCACTAATAGGTGCAAAGTATATGATGCAAGAGCTTAAACATGAGCACAACAATTGCCAAGTATCAAATTATTCAACACATTATACCAATTACCACATGTAGCATTTTCTGTTTCCAACCATATAACAATTAACGAAGCAATTTCAACCTTCACCATGAACATTAAGAATAAAGCTAAGAACATATGTGTTCATATGCAACAGCGGAGCGTGTCTCTCTCCCACACAATGAATGCTAGGATCCAATTTTATTCAAACAAAACAAAAACAAGAATCATAAAGACGCTCCAAGTAAAGCACATAAGATGTGATGGAATAAAAATATAGTTTCAATAGAAGAAACCTGATAAATTGTTGATGAAGAAGGGGATGCCTTGGGTATCCCCAAGATTAGATGCTTGAGTCTTCTTGAAATATGCAGGGATGAACCACGGGGGCATCCCCAAGCTTAGACTTTTCACTCTTCTTAATCATATATCATCCTCCTCTCTTGACCCTTGAAAACTTCCTCCACACCAAACTCGAAACAAACTCATTAGAGGGTTAGTGCATAATCAAAAATTCATATGTTCAGAGGTGACATAATCATTCTTAACACTTCTGGACATTGCACAAAGCTTCTAAAAGTTAATGGAACAAAGAAATCCATCTAACATAGCAAAAGAGGCAATGCGAAATAAAAGGAAGAATCTGTCAAAACAGAACAGTCCATAAAGACGAATTTTTCTGGGGCACTAAACTTGCTCAGATGAAAATGCTCAAAACTAATGAAAGTTGCGTACATATCTGAGGATCACTCACGTAAATTGGCAGATTTTTCTGAGTTACCTACAGAGAACACTGCCAAATTCGTGACAGCAAGAAATCTGTTTCTGCGCAGAAATCCAAATCTAGTATCAACCTTCTATTAGAGACTTCACTTGGCACAACAATGCAATAAAATAAAGATAAGGAGAGGTTTCTACAGTAGTAACAACTTCCAATACTCAAATATAAAACAAAGTTGTTGTAGTAAAATAAACACATGGGTTATCTCCCAAGAAGTGCTTTCTTTATAGCCATTAAGATGGGCTCAATAATTTCAATGATGCACTCCCAAGAAATAAGAATTGAAGCAAAAGAGAGCATCAAAAAGCAAATTCAAAACACATTTAAGTCTAACCCACTTCCTATGAAAAGGAATCTTGTAAATAAACAAATTCATGAAGCATAATGCAACAAGCATAGAAAGACTAGACAAGCGCAACTTCAAGATTTTCAGCAAAAAGAGAGGTGTTTTAGTAACATGAAAGCTTTCACAACCATATTTTCCTCTCTCATAAAGATTTTCAGTAGCATCATGAACAAACTCAACAATATAACTATCACATAAAGCATTCTTATCATGAGTCTCATGCATAAAATTATTACTCTCCACATAAGCATAATCAATTTTATTAGTAATAGTGGGAGCAAATTCAACAAAGTAGCTATCATTATTATTCTCATCAAGTGTAGGAGGCATAGTATAATCATAATAAAATTTACTCTCCATAGTAGGTGGCACCAAAAGACCACTATCATTATAATCATCATAAATAGGAGGCAAAGTATCATCAAAGAAAAATTTCTCCTCCATGCTTGGGGGACTAAAAATATCATGCTCATCAAAACTAGCTTCCCCAAGCTTAGAACTTTCTATATCATTAGCAACAATGGTGTTCAAAGCGTTCATACTAATATCATTGCTACTAGCATGCAAATAAGGTTCCATAGGTTTTTTAATTTTCGCATCACACAATTCATGTCTTAACTTAGGAAATAAATTAAAAAGCTCAGTTGTTTTCCATTATGCCTTACTAGTGTAAAACGAGAAACAAAAAGATGCAATTGCAGGATCTAAAGGAAATAGCTTCGAGCACTTACAACGGCGCCAGAAAATAACTTAGTTACCTGGAACCGGAGTGTGAATGCCTTCTACCTTTCCTCCCCGGCAACGGCGCCAGAAAATACTTGACTGTCTACAACTGGCGCGTGGTTGACGTGGGAGGAAATCTCTGTGGTGTAGCTTTTCATTCCCCGGCAACGGCGCCAGAAAATAGCTTGCTGTCTACTGTTGGCTTCTTTTCCTGTAGACAGTGTTGGGCCTCCAAGAGCAGAGGTTTGTAGAACAGCAGCAAGTTTTCCCTTAAGTGGATCACCCAAGGTTTATCGAACTCAGGGAGGAAGAGGTCAAAGATATCCCTCTCAAGCAACCCTGCAATTACGATACAAGAAGTCTCTTGTGTCCCCAACACACTGATGTCTACGGGTGCTTCTATTCTTGTAGACAGTGTTGGGCCTCCAAGAGCAGAGGTTTGTAGAACAGCAGCAAGTTTCCCTTAAGTGGATCACCCAAGGTTTATCGAACTCAGGGAGGAAGAGGTCAAAGATATCCCTCTCAAACAACCCGGCGATCACAATGCAAGAAGTCTCTTGTGTCCCCAACACACCTAATACACTTGTCAGATGTATAGGTGCACTAGTTCGGCGAAGAGATAGGGAAATACAAGTGGTATGAATGAATACGAGTGGTAATAGCAATCTGAATAAAATATGGCAGCAAGTAAACATGCAACAAAACAGTAAACAAACGGAGATTGATGTGTGGAAACAAGGCCTAGGGATCCTACTTTCACTAGTGGACACTCTCAACAATGATCACATAATAGAACCACTCTACACTCTCTTGTTGGATGACAAACACCATTAATTGTGTAGGGCTACAAGAGCACCTCAATGCTGGAGTTAACAAGCTCCACAACATTCGATGTTCATATTTAAATAACCTTAGAGTGCATGATAGACCAACGCAATTATACCGAGTACTAACATAGCATGCACACTGTCACCATCACACTATGAAGGAGGCATAGATCACATCAATACTATCATAGCAATAGTTAACTTCATAATCTACAAGAGATCACAATCATAGCCTTACGCCAAGTACTACACTGTCACCATTACACCGTGGAGGAGGAATAGACTACTTTAATAACATCACTAGAGTAGCACATAGATGATATTCAACTAGATCACATAAAGAGAGAGATGAACCACATAGCTACAGCGGAGCCCTCAGCCTCGGGGGTGGATTACTCCCTCATCATCATGGAGACAGCGATGGCGGTGAAGATGGCGGTGGAGATGGCTCCGGGGGCAATTCCCCGTCCCGGCAGGGTGCCGGAACAGAGACTTCTGTCCCCCGAATTGGAGTTTCGCGATGTGGCGGCGCCCCTGGAGTCTTTCTGGAGTTTCGTCAAGAGATGTCGATGTTTTAGGTCGGGACGACTTAAATAGGCGAAGAGTTGGAGTCGGAGGGGCCACGGGGCCTCCTCACACTAGGGGGGCGCGCCCCCCTGGGCCACGCCGCCCTGTGAGGTGGGGCCCCCCTGGCTCCCCTCTGGCCTTTCTCCGGTGCTCTGGAAGCTTCCGGGAATTCTAAGATCTTCAGTGTTGATTTCGTCCGATTCCGAGAATATTTCCTTACTAGGATTTCTGAAACCAAAAACAGCAGAAAACAGCAACTGGCCTTTCGGCATCTCGTCAATAGGTTAGTTCCGAAAAACGCATAAAAACTATATAAAGTGTGAACAAAACATGTAGGTATTGTCATAAAATAAGCATGAAACATAAGAAATTATCGATACGTCGGAGACGTATCAGCATCCCCAAGCTTAGTTCCTACTCGTCCCGAGTAGGTAAACGATAACAAAGATAATTTCTGGAGTGACATGCCATCATAATATTGATCAATACTATTGTAAACATATGTAATGAATGCAGCGATCCAAGACAATGGTAAAGACAATGAGTAAACAATTGAAGCATATAGCAAAGACTTTTCATGAATAGTACTGTCAAGACAAGCATCAATAAGCTTTGCATAAGAGTTAACTCATAAAGCAATAAATTCATAGTAAAGGTGTTGAAGCAACACAAATGGAGATTAAGTTTCAGCGGTTGCTTTCAACTTGTAACATGTATATCTCATGGATAGTTGTCAACATAAAGTAATATGATGAATGCAAATATGCAAGTATGTAAGAATCAATGCACAATTCACACAAGTGTTTGCTTCTTGAGGTGGGAGGAAATAGGTAAACTGACTCAACAAAAAAGTAAAAGAAAGGTCCTTCAAAGAGGAAAGCACCGATTGCTATATTTGTGCTAGAGCTCTTATTTTGAAAACAAGAAACAATTTTGTCAACGGTAGTAATAAAGCATATGTGTTATGTAAATTATATCCTACAAGTTGCAAGCCTCATGCATCGTATACCAATAGTGCCCGCACCTTGTCCTAATTAGCTTGGATTACCTGGATTATCACCGCAATACATATGTTTTAACCAAGTGTCACAAAGGGGTACCTCTGTGCCGCCTGTACAAAGGTCTAAGGAGAAAGCTCGCATTGGATTTCTCGCTTTTGATTATTCTCAACTTAGACATCCATACCGGGACAACACAGACAACAGATAATGGACTCCTCTTTAATGCTTAAGCATTCAACAACAATTAATTTTTTCTCATTAGAGATTTGAGGATTGTTGTCCAAAACTGAAACTTCCACCATGAATCATGGCTTTAGTTAGCGGCCCAATGTTCTTCTCTAACAGTATGCATGCTCAAACCTTTCAACTCATGGTAAATCACCCTTACTTCAGACAAGACGAACATGCATAGCAACTCACATGATATTCAACAAAGAGTAGTTGATGGCGTCCCCAGAAACATGGTTATCGCACAGCAAGCAACTTAATAAGAAATAAAATGCATAAGTACATATTCAATACCACAATAGTTTTTAAGCTATTTGTCCCATGAGCTATATATTGCAAAGGCAAAGGATGGAAATTTAAAGGTAGCACTCAAGCAATTTACTTTGGAATGGCGGAGAAATACCATGTAGTAGGTAGGTATGGTGGACACAAATGGCATAGTTATTGGCTCAAGGATTTGGATGCACGAGAAGTAATCCTTCTCAATACAAGGCTTAGGCTAGCAAGGTTATTTGAAGCAAACACAAGCATGAACCGGTACAGCAAAACTCACATAAAAACATATCGCAAGCATTATAAGACCCTACACTGTCATCCTTGTTGCTCAAACCTTAACTAGAAAATATCTAGACTTTAGAGAGACCAATCGTGCAAACCAAATTTCAACAAGCTCTATGTATTTCTTCACTAATATGTGCAAAGTACATGATGCAAGAGCTTAAACATGATCTATAACAATTGCCAAGTGTCAAATTATCCAAGACATTTTACCAATTACCACATGTAGCATTTTCCGTTTCCAACCATATAACAATTAACGAAGCAGTTTCAACCTTCGTCATGAACATTAAAAGCTAAGAACACATGTGTTCATACGAACCAGCGGAGCGTGTCTCTCTCCCTCACAAGCATTTATTCAAACAAAAACAAAAACAAAAACAAACAGACGCTCCAAGTAAAGTACATAAGATGTGGCCGAATAAAAATATAGTTTCAAGGGAGGAACCTGATAATTTGTCGATGAAGAAGGGGATGCCTTGGGCATCCCCAAGCTTAGATGCTTGAGTCTTCTTGAAATATGCAGGGATGAACCACCGGGGCATCCCCAAGCTTAGACTTTTCACTCTTCTTGATCGTAGTATATCATCCTCCTCTCTTGACCCTTGAAAACTTCCTCCACACCAAACTCAAAACAAACTCATTAAAGGGTTAGTGCATAATCAAAAACTCATATGTTCAGAGGTGACACAATCATTTTTAACACTTCTGGACATTGCCCAAAGCTACTGGAAGTCAATGGAACAAAGAAATCCATCCAACATAGCAAAAGAGGCAATGCGAAATAAAAGGCAAAATCTGTCAAAACAGAACAGTCCGTAAAGACGAATTTCTAAGAGGCACCAGACTTGCTCAAATGAAAATGCTCAAATTGAATGAAAGTTGCGTACATATATTAGGATCACTCACGTAAATTGGCATAATTTTATGAGTTACCTACAGAGGATTAGGCCCAGATTCGTGACAGCAAGAAATCTGTTTCTGCGCAGTAATCCAAATCTAGTATGAACCTTACTATCAAAGACTTTACTTGGCACAACAATGCAATAAAAATAAGGTAAGGAGAGGTTGCTACAGTGGTAACAACTTCCAAGACTCAAATACAAAATAAAAGTACTGTAGCAAAATAAACACATGGGTTATCTCCCAAGAAGTTCTTTCTTTATAGCCATTAAGATGGGCTCAATAATTTCAATGATGCACTCCCAAGAAATAAGAGTTGAGGCAAAAGAGAGCATCAAGAAGCAAATTCAAAACACATTTAAGTCTAACCCACTTCCTATGCAAAGGAATCTTGTACACAAATGAATTCATGAAGAACAAAGTAACAAGCACAAGAGGATAAAACATGAGTAACTTCAAAATTCTCAACATAAAGAGGGGAAACTTAATATTATTAAGATGCCTATAACCATTTTTCCCTCTCTCATAATAACTTTCAGTAGCATCATTGATGAAATCCACAATATACCCATCACTTAAAGCATTCTTATCATGGTTCATATGCATAGAAGTATCATTAATTTTGGCATAAGAAGAGTTCTTTTCATTAATAGTAATTGGAGCAAGATTATTATCAAGAATTTGAACATGGTAAACAAGTTGCATATTAAGGGAATTGTTTTTGGAAATCAAATCATAACTATGACAAGTTTCATAAGGATAGTTATAACCTATATCATAGCATTCTTTATAATAATCATCAAAGGTCGGAGGCACAGTGTCATCATAAGAAATAGAATAATTATCTTTCACAGTCGGTTTATCTCTGACCATACCATCATTGTTATTAGAAGGAGATGTATCAAGCACACAATGATCAGTAGCAAAAGGATTTTCAAACACCTCTTCCCCAAGCTTAGAGCTTTCTATATCATTATGGGAGGAAGCATGGATAGCACTGATACTATGGCAATTATTATCATCATCATTTTCAGAATTAGTTTCCCAGAGATTTGCAATATCAAAAGTAGTGTGCTCTTTCAAATCATGATCACTAATGTATGTAAAGGGCATAGGAAGATCATTGTATTCAGATTCATTATCATAATAATCATTAGGAGCAACATACTTACGGTTACCTAGCGTTATCTCATTCACGCGGGGATATGTCGTTACCTTTTTCTCTTTATTCTCCTTCTTCTTCTTCTTCTTCGTTCCCTTCTTCTTCTTCTTCTTCTCTTCCTTCTCCTCGTTCCCTTCTTTAGGAGGAAGAGGCTTGAAGGATGGCTTGTCCGCATAACCTGATTTACTTTCAGAAACAATAGAAGAAACTTGGGAGGATTCCTCCTTTTCATTAATTAGTTCAAAACACACAGCGGTCCTATTATATTTTGGCAAGGTGTCATCTTCTAAAATATTTTGTATGTAAGTATTTGTATGGCTATTATCAATGCAATAAGAAAAACACCCATGCAAGACATCATCAATATCAAGATCACTCATATGTAACAAAGAGATTTTTCTTGATAGCTCTTCACACCACAAAAATAAAGTAAGTTCATCATGCTGATTAGGAGTAATTTCACCATCACAATACAAATTTGCAGCACTCATGGGGTTCAAATTATCATTGGAGGAGCATTGAAAATTAAAATGACCCACTCTATGGCGAACTTCACAAATAAAAGGATAGTCGGCACAAACCTTTTTACCAAGATCATCTAGAGCCCTAGCCCACTTTCTAGTTTTTTTCATTAATATGATGGATACAATATTCATCTTCAACTTGATTAATTCCACAAGGTCTATGCATTCCACAAAAATTAACATGCTTATAGGAAGTCTTAGGAGTTTGAGCATGTTTATTGCAATCATTAACAACAATTTCATCCTTCATGCAAGCCTCTTTAAAAGGTTCATGATACTTATCAAAGTTCTTTTTAGGCAATTCAAAATGAGAGGCAAAAGCTTTATAACTATTTGCAATAACTTGAGAGTCAAGACCATAGGTAGCACTCATATTTTGGAATTTACTAGTATCCATAAAAGTTTCAATGCATTCATAATCATATTTTATACCTGACTCTTCACCTTTGTTGTTCTCTCATCCTTCATCGTTCTCCTCAATCCGATCAAGAAGATCCCACCTAGCTTCAACCTCCTTGCTTCTGAAAGATCCCTCTGAACAGGCATCTAGATAGTCCTTGTGATGTCCTGAAAGCCTTGCATAAAAGTTATTAATAATAACATTACGGGGGAGCTCATGAATGGGACATTTGAGCATTAGTGACTTCAATCTTCCCCACGCTTGAGAAATACTCTCTCCATCACGAGGATAAAAGTTATAAATATAATTCCTATCAATATGCACTTCATGAGGAGGATAAAATTTAGAATAAAAGAGAGGTACAATTTCCTCCCAACCAAGAGAATGACTATTCTTCAACAATTTATACCAATGCGCCGCTATACCAGACAGCGAAACAGAGAATAGCTTCTTCCTCACTTCATCCATAGAGATACCTGCACACTTGAATAACCCGCATAATTCATGCAAAAACAGTAAATGATCTCCAGGATGGACAGTTCCATCCCCTTCATAACGGTTATCAATAACACGTCCAATAATTTTCATGGGTATCTCGAAAGCAGTACTTGCAGTAGGTGGATTTAAAATATCACAAGCATCATTAGAGTTATCGCATATGGGAGATAAAGCATTATCAGAACAAATTTTCTCCCCTAAAGATGGGAAGCTAAAAAGATCACAGAAACTAGCTTCCCCAAGCTTAGACTTCTCCATAGCATTAGCAGTGATTGCGTTCAAACTAATAATATTGCTACTAGCATGCAAATGAGGTTCCATAGGTTCTTTAATTTTCGCATCACACAATTCATATCTTAACTCAGGAAATAGAATAAGAAGCTCATTGTTGTCCATTATGCCTAACTAGTGTAAACAAGAAACAAAAAGATGCAATTGCAGGATCTAAAGGAAATAGCTTCGAGTACTTACAACGGCGCCGTAAAATAGCTTAGTAGCCGAGATTCGGAGTGTGAGTACCTTGTACCTTTCCTCCCTGACGACGGCGCCAGAAAAGTGCTTGATGTCTACGGGTGCTTCTATTCTTGTAGACAGTGTTGGGCCTCCAAGAGCAGAGGTTTGTAGAACGGCAGCAAGTTTCCCTTAAGTGGATCACCCAAGGTTTATCGAACTCAGGGAGGAAGAGGTCAAAGATATCCCTCTCAAGCAACCCTGCAACCACAAAGCAAGAAGTCTCTTGTGTCCCCAACACACCTAATACACTTGTCAGATGTATAGGTGCACTAGTTCGGCGAAGAGATAGTGAAATACAAGTAATATGGATGAGTATGAGTGGTAATAACAATCTGAATAAAATATGGCAGCGAGTAAACATGCAACAAAACAGTAAACAAACGGAGATTCGATGCTTGGAAGCAAGGCCTAGGGATCCTGCTTTCACTAGTGGACACTCTCAACAATGATCACATAATAGGACTACTCTACACCCTCTTGTTGGATGATGAACACCACTAATTGTGTAGGATTACACGAACCCTCAATGCCGGAGTTAACAAGCTCCACAATATTCGATATTCATGTTTAAATAACCTTAGAGTGCAAGATAGATCAACAATTACACCGAGAACTAACATAGCATGCACAGTGTCACCTTCACACTATGAAGGAGGCATAGATCACATCAATACTATCATAGCAATAGTTAACTTCATAATCTACAAGAGATCACAATCATAGCCTTACGCCAAGTACTACACGATGCACACACTGTCACCATTACACCGTGGAGGAGGAATAGACTACTTTAATAACATCACTAGAGTAGCACATAGATGATATTCAACTAGATCACATAAAGAGAGAGATGAACCACATAGCTACAGCGGAGCCCTCAGCCTCGGGGGTGGATTACTCCCTCCTCATCATGGAGACAGCGATGGCGGTGGAGATGGCGGTGGAGATGGCTCCGGGGGAAATTCCCCGTCCCGGCAGGGTGCCGGAACAGAGACTTCTGTCCCCCGAATTGGAGTTTCGCGATGTGGCGGCACCCCTGGAGTCTTTCTGGAGTTTCGTCTAGAGATGTCGATGTTTTAGGTCGGGACGACTTAAATAGGCGAAGAGTTGGAGTCGGAGGGGCCACGGGGCCTCCTCACACTAGGGGGGCGCGCCCCCTGGGCCGCGCCGCCCTGTGAGGTGGGGCCCCCTGGCTCCCCTCTGGCCTTTCTCCGGTGCTCTGGAAGCTTCTGGGAATTCTAAGATCTTCAGTGTTGATTTCGTCCGATTCCGAGAATATTTCCTTACTAGGATTTCTGAAACCAAAAACAGCAGAAAACAGCAACTGGCCTTTCGGCATCTCGTCAATAGGTTAGTTCCGGAAAACGCATAAAAACGATATAAAGTGTGAACAAAACATGTAGGTATTGTCATAAAATAAGCATGGAACATAAGAAATTATCGATACTTCGGAGACGTATCACACACCTAATACACTTGTCAGATGTATAGGTGCACTAGTTCGGCGAAGAGATAGTGAAATACAAGTGGTATGAATGAATATGAGCAGTAGTAACGGTGCCAGAAAATAGCTTGCTGGCGTGCAGTTGATGGCAGTAATATTGCAGGAAGTAAAGATGCAGTAGAACAGTAAATAAGCGATGATTGCAGTATTTGGAAACAAGGCCTAGGGATCATACTTTCACTAGTGGACACTCTCAACACATATCACATAATAAAACCACTCTACACTCTCTTGTTGGATGATGAACACCATTAATTGTGTAGGGCTACAAGAGCACCTCAATGCCGGAGTTAACAAGCTCCACAAAATTCAATGTTCATATTTAAATAACCTTAGAGTGCATGATAGACCAACACAATTATACCGAGTACTAACATAGCATGCACATTGTCACCTTCAAGCTATGAAAGGAGGAATAGATCACATCAATACCATCATAGTAATAGTTAACTTCATAATCTACAAGAGATCACAATCATAAACTACGCCAAGTACTACATGATGCACACATTGTCACCATTACATCATGGAGGAGGAATAGAGTACTTTAATAACATCACTAGAGTAGCACATAGATTAATAGTGATACAAAGCTCATATGAATCTCAATCATGTAAGGCAGCTCATGAGATCATTGTATTGAAGTACATAGGAGAGAGATTAACCACATAGCTACCGGTACAGCCCTTAGCCTCCATGGAGAACTACTCCCTCCTCATGGGAGACAGCAGCGGTGATGAAGATGGCAGTGATGTCGATGGAGATGCCTTCCGGGGGCACTTCCCCGTCCCGGCGGCGTGCCGGAACAGAGACTCCTGTCCCCCAGATCTTGGCTTCGCGATGGCGGCGGCTCTGGAAGGTTTTTCGTACCCTGACTTATTCGTATCGAAGATTTAGGTCAGGGGGCTTCTTATAGGCGAAGAGTCGGAGTCGGAAGGGTTGCGGTGGCTCCACACAATAGGGGGGCGCGCCCCCCCTGTGCCGCGCCCCCCCTGTGTGGTGGCCCTATGGCTCCCCTCTGGTCCCTCTCGGGTGTTCTGGAAGCTTCGTGGAATTTTAAGATTCTGGGCGTTGATTTCGTCCAATTCCGAGAATATTTCCTTACTAGGATTTCTAAAACCAAAAACAGCAGAAAACAGGAACTGGCACTTCGGCATCTCGTCAATAGGTTAGTTCCGGAAAATGCATCAAAACGATATAAAGTGTGAACAAAACATGTAGGTATTGTCAATAAACAAGCATGGAACATCAGAAATTATAGATACGTTGGAGACGTATCACCCACTTTTATCAATAATATAACAAGATGATTGATCATTCTCAAGAGATATGGGACTCCTATATAAAGTCAAGACTTCTCCAATCCCATTTTCATTAGTAGTATAATTAATATTATCAAGTAACATAGGACCATCGTCTAGAGCTTTATCATAAATATTTGCCAAGCAAAACTCTTTAGTACCATGCATTTCGATATCAGGCACAAACAAAGCATTATCATAAGATTTATCAAAGTAGCATGGATTATCATAGATAACAGTAGCATAATTATTCTCACAAGTTTTACTCATAGGTACTATTTCAAGAGAATCCACAGGAACATAACATTCAACCTCTTTTGGTAAGCATGGAGGATAATCAAATAGTGTAAGAGATAAAGAGTTACTCTCATTAGAAGGTTGGCATGGGTAGCTAATCCATTTTTCCTCCTTTTGTTCATCACTCTCCTCTTCTTTTTCATCCAATGAGCTTTCAGGTTCATCAATTTCCTCCTCTTTTTTATCCAATGAGCTTTCAGGTTCATCAATTTCTTCTTCCATAGGTTCCTGCAAATTGTGAGTGCATTCTTGTGCATTAATGAGTCTCTCTTTATAATCAATGATATAAGGATTATCATTGTAACTTTCTACGCAAAAATTAAGGATAGAAGAGACATAATCTTTAAGGTCCTTACAAACAACACAAGTTTCATAATTTTTAGACATGAAGGATTCTATCTCAGAAGCTCCCATAAATATGACAAATTGTTCTACTTCTTCGAACCCGAGATGAATATAGTTATTCTAATTGTAGTTCTTAATTAAAACTTCTTCACTAAAGCCACATTGTAATTTCAGATGTTTAGTATCCTGTTTAGAGCAACAGTTTATATCATGGCGTTTAAGCAAGATTTTAGCAATTGTATTCAATTTTTCTATCACAGCACTCATGACTTTACCCGTTCTTGATTCTCTATAATTATTATATATTTCAATAAGCTCCAAATAGGTTGTGGGTTCTCCCATAACAGCAGTTTTTAATTTTTAGATTTTCAAAATTTTATGGATTTTTGGGCATATGAGAAAAATAAAACAAAACAAAAAGAAACTAAGCAAAAGTAAACTAAGCAAAACAAAATAAAATAAAATAAAAACAGAGAGAGAGGTAGAGTGTACTCCCCAGGTGAACTTATGAGTAGAGCTATGCCTCCCCGGCAACGGCACCAGAAAATAGTCTTGATGACCCACAAGTATAGGGGATCGCAACAGTCTTCGAGGGAAGTAAAACCCAAATTTATTGATTCGACACAAGGGGTGGTAAAGAATACTTATAAGCCTTAACAACTGAGTTGTCAATTCAGCTGCATGATGTCTACGGGTGCTTCTATTCTTGTAGACAGTGTTGGGCCTCCAAGAGCAGAGGTTTGTAGAACAGCAACAAGTTTCCCTTAAGTGGATCACCCAAGGTTTATCGAACTCAGGGAGGAAGAGGTCAAAGATATCCCTCTCAAGCAACCCTGCAACCACAAAGCAAGAAGTCTCTTGTGTCCCCAACACACCTAATACACTTGTCAGATGTATAGGTGCACTAGTTCGGCGAAGAGATAGTGAAATACAAGTGGTATGAACGTATATGAGCAGTAGTAAGGGCACCAGAAAATAGCTTGATGCTACAACTGGCGTGTGGTTGATGGTGGTGATATTGCAGGCAGTACGGATGCAGTAGAACAGTAAACAAGCGATGATTGCAGTATTTGGGAACAAGGCCTAGGGATTATACTTTCACTAGTGGACACTCTCAACATTGATCACATAACAGAATAAATGGATAAATGCTATACTCTACACTCTCTTGTTGGATGATGAACACCACTAATTGTGTAGGATTACAAGAACCCTCAATGCCGGAGTTAACAAGCTCCACAATATTCGATATTCATATTTAAATAACCTTAGAGTGCATGATAGATTAACACAACTACACCAAGTACTAACATAGCATGCACACTGTCACCATCACACTATGAAGGAGGCATAGATCACATCAATACTATCATAGCAATAATCAACTTCATAATCTACAAGAGATTACAATCATAACCTACGCCAAGTACTACACGATGCACACACTGTCACCATTACACCGCGCAGGAGGAATAGAGTACTTTAATAACATCACTAGAGTAGCACATAGATGAATAGTGATACAAAACTCATATGAATCTCAATCATGTAAGGCAGCTCATGAGATTATTGTATTGAAGTACATAGGGAGAGAGATTAACCACATAGCTACCGATACAGCCCTTAGCCTCGATGGAGAACTACTCCCTCCTCATGGGAGACAGCAGTGTTGATGAAGAT
Source organism: Lolium perenne (assembly GCF_019359855.2). Classification (NCBI taxonomy): domain Eukaryota; kingdom Viridiplantae; phylum Streptophyta; class Magnoliopsida; order Poales; family Poaceae; genus Lolium; species Lolium perenne. The sequence goes on from NC_067249.2 coordinate 81,674,083, forward strand.
GGCGGTGAGATGGCAGCGGTGTCAATGGAGAAGCCTTCCGGGGGCACTTCCCCGTCCCGGCGGCGTGCCGGAACAGAGTGTTCTGTCCCCCAGATCTTGGCTTCGCGATGGCGGCGGCTCTGGAAGGTTTCTCGTACCGTGGCTTTTTCGTATCGATGTTTTAGGTCAGGGACCTTTATATAGGCGAAGAGGCGGAGTCGGAGGGTCGACGAGGCGGTGTCACAGTAGGGCATCGTGGCCAGGGCCTGGGCCGCGCCAGCCTACTGTCTGGTGGGCCTGTGGCCCCCCTCCAGCGACTCTCGGGTGTTCTGGAAGCTTCGTCCAATTCTAAGACTCTGGGCGTTGATTTCGTCCAATTCCGAGAATATTTCCTTACTAGGATTTCTGAAACCAAAAATAGCAGAAAACAGGAACTGGCACTTCGGCATCTCGTCAATAGGTTAGTTCCGGAAAACACATAAAATCATCATAAAGTATGTATAAAACATGTAGGTATTGTCATAAAACAAGCATGGAACATAAGAAATTATCGATACGTCGGAGACGTATCAGCATCCCCAAGCTTAGTTCCTACTCGTCCCGAGTAGGTAAACGATAACAAAGATAATTTCTGAAGTGACATGCTACCACCATGATCTTAATCATACTATTGTAAAGTATATGAGATGAATGCAGCGATTCAAAGCAATGGTAAAGACAATGATTAAACAATTGAATCATATAGCAAAGACTTTTCATGAATAGTACTTTCAAGACAAGCATCAATAAGTCTTGCATAAGAGTTAACTCATAAAGCAATAAATTCATAGTAAAGGTATTGAAGCAACACAAAGGAAGATTAAGTTTCAGCGGTTGCTTTCAACTTGTAACATGTATATCTCATGGATAGTTGTCAACATAAAGTAATATAACAAGTGCAATATGCGAGTATGTAAGAATCAATGCACAGTTAACACAAGTGTTAGCTTCTTAAGGTGGGAGAAAATAGGTAGACTGACTCAACATAAAAGTAGAAGAAAGGCCCTTCAAAGAGGGAAGCATCGATTGCTATATTTGTGCTAGAGCTTTTATTTTGAAAACAAGAAACAATTTTGTCAACGATAGTAATAAAGCATATGTATCATGTAAATTATATCCTACAAGTTGCAAGCCTCATGCATAGTATACCAATAGTGCCCGCACCTTGTCCTAATTAGCTCGGATTACCTGGATTATCATCGCAATACATATGTTTTAACCAAGTATCACAAAGGGGTACCTCTATGCCGCCTATACAAAGGTCTAAGGAGAAAGCTCGCATTGGATTTCTCGCTTTTGATTATTCTCAACTTAGACATCCATACCGGGACAACATAGACAACAGATAATGGACTCCTCTTTAATGCTTAAGCGTTCAACAACAATTAATTTTCTCATATGAGATTGAGGATATTTGTCCAAAATTGAAACTTCCACCATGAATCATGGCTTTAGTTAGCGGCCCAATGTTCTTCTCTAACAGTATGCATGCTCAAACCATTCAACTCATGGTAAATCGCCCTTACTTCAGACAAGACGAACATGCATAGCAACTTACATGATATTCAACAAAGAGTAGTTGATGGCATCCCCAGGAACATGGTTATCGCATACCAAGCAACTTATAAGAAATAAAATGCATAAGTACATATTCAATACCACAATAGTTTTTAGGCTATTTGTCCCATGAGCTATATATTGCAAAGACAAAGAATGGAAATTTAAAGGTAGCACTCAAGCAATTTACTTTGGAATGGCAGAGAAATACCATGTAGTAGGTAGGTATGGTGGACACAAATGGCATAGTTATTGGCTCAAGGGTTTGGATGCACGAGAAGTAATCCTTCTCAATACAAGGCTTAGGCTAGCAAGGTTATTTGAAGCAAACACAAGTATGAACCGGTACAGCAAAACTCACATAAAAAACATATTGCAAGTATTATAAGACTATACATTGCCTTCCTTGTTGTTCAAACACCTTTACCAGAAAATATCTAGACCTTAGAGAGACCAATCATGCAAATCAAATTTTAACTAGCTCTATGTATTTCTTCACTAATAGGTGCAAAGTATATGATGCAAGAGATTAATCATGAGCACAACAATTTCCAAGTATCACATTATTCAAGACATTATACCAATTACCACATGTAGTATTTCCCGTTTCCAACCATATAACAATTAACGAAGCAGTTTCAACCTTCGCCATGAAAATTAAAAGCTAAGAACACATGTGTTCATACGAACCAGCGGAGCGTGTCTCTCTCCCACACAAGCATTTATTCAAACAAAAACAAAAACAAAAACAAACAGACGCTCCAAGTAAACTACATAAGATGTGGCCGAATAAAAATATAGTTTCAAGGGAGGAACCTGATAATTTGTCGATGAAGAATGGGATGCCTTGGGCATCCCCAAGCTTAGATGCTTGAGTCTTCTTCAAATATGCAGGGATGAACCACCGGGGCATCCCCAAGCTTAGAGCTTTCACTCTCCTTGATCATAGTATCATCCTCCTCTCTTGACCCTTGAAAACTTCCTCCACACCAAACTCGAAACAAACTCATTAGAGGGTTAGTGCATAATCAAAATTCACATGTTCAGAGGTGACATAATCATTCTTAACACTTCTGGACATTGCCCAATGTTGGGATACGTTGCATAGAAAACAAAAAAATTCCTACCGCGAGAACGCAATCCAAGCCAAGATGCAATCTAGAAGATGGGAGCAACGAGGGGATGAACGAGACTAACCCTTGAAGATTTCCAAAGCCTATAAGAGTAGGCTCTTATTTCTGCGGTAGACGATCACTTGCCACTTGCAAAAGCACGTAGAAGATCTTGATCACGGTGCCACGATCGGGCAGCACCTCCGTACTCGGTCACACGTTCGGTGTTGATGACGACGTCCTTCTCCCCGTTCCAGCGGGCAGCGGAAGTAGTAGATCCTCCTCGGAATCCCGGCAGCACGACGGCGTGGTGGCGGTGTCGATGGAGATCTCCGGCGGAGCTTCGCTAAGCATATGCGGGAGAAGTAGTGGAGGAGGGGTGCTAGGGTTTGGGGAGAGGGGGTGCCATGGGCGCCGGCCTCAAGGGGGAAGGGGTGGTGCGGCCAAGCCATGGGCTGCCCCCTCCCTCTCCTCCTCATTATATAGGTGGAACCCCAAGGGTTTGCCCAAAGTCTTCGAATAAGACCCCAACAGAAAAACTGCCTTATGGACGAAACCTAGAGGGACAGGGACTCTCCCCTTCCCCCTTTTCTTGGCCGGCCAAGGAGGTGGAGTCCACCATGGACTCCACCCTCCCACTTGGTTGGCTGGTTAGGGTTTGTGGAGTCCCTCCGGGACTCCTCCTTCCATAGTAATTTATTTCCGAATAATTCTAGAAACCACCTTCCATAAATTCACCGGATCATTTCCAAACTTGGAAAGTGACTTCCTATATATGAATCTTATTCTCCGGACCATTCCGGAACTCCTCGTGATGTCCTGGATCCCATCCGAGACTCCGAACAAAACTTCGAACTCCATTCCATATTCCATATCTACTTAAACGACATCAAACCTTAAGTGTGTCACCCTACGGTTCGCGAACTATGTAGACATGGTTGAGACTTCTCTCCGACCAATAACCAATAGCGGGATCTGGAGTTCCATAATGGCTCCCACATATTCAACGATGACTTTAGTGATCGAATGAACCATTTACATACGATACCAATTCCCTTTGTCACGCGATATTTTACTTGTCCGAGGTTTGATCATCGGTATCACTCTATACCTTGTTCAACCTCGTCTCCTGAAAAGTACTCTTTACTCGTACCGTGGTATGTGGTCTCTTATGAACTTATTCATATGCTTGCAAGACATTAGACGACATTCCACCGAGAGGGCCCAGAGTATATCTATCCGTCATCGGGATGGACAAATCCCACTGTTGATCCATATGCCTCAACTCATACTTTCCGGATACTTAATCCCACCTTTATAACCACCCATTTACGCAGTTGTGGTGACCCTGCATACCACTGCATGTTGTAGTATGCCAGTCGTTGATATAACATTCACGAAGTACCATTCCGCAAATATTACATCCCTCAGAGTAGTACAACAGAACATAGCAGGTCCATAACTCATTCCATTAATATTACAAACATGATACACATATTGTCTCGGAGCTCCTCTTGGGTCCGAAGAGGAATACTCCTGGGTTCGAGGCGAACCCAACTTAGCTTACAATATAAAAGTCTCACTAAGTTATACATTTATTCTTCCGAGCAGCTAAATACTAAGAGTTCGGACTGCTCGGCTACTACTACTACCCAAGATGTTTAGACTTGATCTCCTCCGGAAGCCTCCCCGGTGCCGTAGACGATGAGGTAGTCTACGCCTTCGATACCTCCAGAGAGGTCTGGTTCTTCATAGCCGATGATTTCGGCTCCTTCATTGTTGTCGTAGTCCTCCTCCAGACGATTCAGACAATCTAAGCATGGGATTTAAGAGTGGTATGAGTACGAGCGTACTCAACAAGTTCATTATAGATAAGAGGTGTTTGTTGCACTAGCTACGATATTAGACCAGAAAGTCTAATACCAATGCAGGTTTTGATAAACATTTCTTCAAGAGATTGCTTTTATTCCAAAGAGCTATGTCCGTCAGCCTTCACCGGTTTACTAGAACTTCATGGAGCTCCTTTCCGGCCGCGTTCGCAGTTCCTCATCCCGAAACAGGGAGTGACAGGTCACAATTCTTTACACTCTGCAGAGGGGTGTTGCTTTACCCATAAGAGATCTTAACCTTGGTGCCAACCGGGCAGCTTTCCCGTCCACACTTCCTTCGGTGTGAGGCCCGGCATAAGGTCTAGCCAATCATGTTCCTCCGCTACCTCGAACACCCACCCTTTGTTGCATACTCCGACCCTGGGTCCACGCCGGCCCCATTATTCCCATAGATTTCAGGGTGGACTCCGACCACGACGTCAATGCAGGGCTCTACCATACATTCCTACGCCGGCAGATGCAACCCATCATAGACCTCATTACTGTTGGGACTTCTATGGGTTCCCACCCCTGCATCAAGTCTCGCAAGATCATGAGCACCCGGTAATGAGCATCCGTTGATGAACGAGAGGTGGAAACACTTTTGACTACTCCGTCCCACTCCGGATCTTATGGTTAACACGGGTGTTACGGCACAAGAATCACTGGCGACATTTGTTGTTTAATCCTAGATGGATATAAACCCTTGCAATGGAACCTCCACCATATCAACACAATCCATGGTTCCATTGCCCACCACATAGTCATATTCATAGTTATGAAAGTAGTGGTTTTGATTTTTATGCAATAGTGATAACCATAATACTTTGCAAGTAATTTGATAGAAATACTCAAATGACATGAGCAAGTGATGAACTTGCCTGAACACTGCAAAGTTTTGCAGTTGGAAGGTGTGTACTGACCCTTGTCCTCTGTCTCTGAAAAATAGCATCATTGTCCGATAAGGGCAATGGTTAAAGAAGCAATTATGCATGATTCCAGTTTTAGGGTTTGTTCCCCCCTTCCGATGTCGTTGTTATTTTATGTGAGAGGTTAATACTAAGAACATCTTGTAGATACTTGATTTAGGGTAAATACAACCTTGAAATATTGTCAAGGTGTTTTTAAAGTCCAATTGCATTAATGGACTTAATTTTCATTAATGAAAATAATATGTGAGATTTAAATTATTATTTAATTCATCAAATTAAGACTTATTCTTAATTATCTCCAATAATTCTCTTTGATATTTTATTTGGATAGAGAATTTTATGCTGATTGATTTTCATATTTTTAATTATTTTTTTAGTGTTCTTATCAATTTTCTATTGAATTTTAAAGTTACTGGTTTTTAAATGAATTGTGAAAAGTCACAATTGCCCCTGGGCCCACCTGTCAGTGGAGCCCATTGGGTTGGGTTAGACCGGCTCGGGTCTGACCGACCCGAGCGGTCGCTCACTCGCTCACTCTCTCGTGCCGCTCGACCTAACCCTAACCCTAACGAGCTCTGGCGATTCTCGTCGCCGCCGTCTTCTCCGATTTGTTCCGGCCAGCTCCGGCCGTTGTCGCCGGCGAGATCAGGTGGATCTGATCCGCCGCTCGACGGCGAACACAGTGGTCCGCGCCGATTCGGTCTTCGTCCTCGTCATCGGGCGTCCTCATCTCGCCTGCGATCCTAGCCGTGGCGATTCCTGGCGCTTCGTCGCTCGCCGTCGATCCAGGCGCCGTGGCGGTGCTGGGGCGCCCCCCTGCTCGGCGACACCAGGCCAGGCGCGGCTTGGCGCTGCCCTGGTGGCCTGTGCCGCCGTGCCGCCATGGCACGCCGGTGCTCTGCTCCAGGTACATGTCCTATTGCTCTCCTCCTCTCTCTCTGTCTTGCCTGCTCTTCATCTTGATCCTCTAGCTTTGGCCGTGGCTGCTCCACCTCTTGGAGGTGGTTGCCATGCTGATGCTCTGCTGCTGCTACTGCTGCCGCCATGGCCTAGCTTGGGTTCATGTGCTTGTACTGATGCTCATGCTCATGCTCATGCCTTGCTACTGTGCTGTGCTTGCCTGCAGTAAGCATGTGCTATTGCTGGGTGATGTTCTGCCGTATCCCTGTGCAAGCATTCCTAATCTAATTGGTGGTCATGCTCTCCTTTCTTGCTTAATACCCTCTCTGTGGCTCTGTTCTTGTTACTAAGCTTGCTAGATATCAAGTGTGCTCATGTTTGCTGCTCTGGCTTGGGTTCTGTGTGCATTACTTGCAATTTGGCAAGTGCCAGGGCAATGGTATGCTGTTCCTTGTGCTCAAATTCATGAGTATGCCCAATTGAGCATTACTGTTGGTTTAATTGTATGATTAGGTGATGAGCACTAAGTGCTTTACTTGTTTATCATGATCCAGTGGTTCATCAAGCCTTTGATGTGCTTCTGGATACAATCATATGATTATTACTATGGTATCTGTTTATTCAGTTAAAGTTTGTGTGTAATTCTTCAGTGGCTAGCTCATTTCTGTTACTAGGCTTGCTTATAGCCATCTGTTTCCAGTGCTAGCAAGCCCTGGTGAGCCCCTGATCATCATTTGCTTGATGATTAGTTGTTGTGTTTCTGGCAGTGTCTATCTGGTGCTCATTCTGGTATCTGTGTGTCACCTACACTTGTGCTAGTGGGGTTTATGGCTTACTCAAGCTTTATTTGTTGCTTGCAGTGATCCTCTGGATCATGTGCAAGGTTCTGGTGCAGTGGTTGCTTGTGTAATTCATTTATCTCTGTTACCTTGCTTAATTAGTTAGATAAGTGATGTGAACTGCCTTGCAGTGATGATCATATCAATTGATTTGCTTGGGCTAGAGGGATGCCAACAATTGTTGGGGACCCTAGCCCACTCTGAACCCACTTGGGTGATGATGCATGTGTAAGGCTTAATTGTTTGGATTGATTGTGTGGTTGAGGTAACCCTGACAGTAAATTCATGCTGTTAGGGTGGCTCCCACCAGTGTTGGCTTACTGTGGCTCACTAGATGCTTTCTGGTTGATCCATTAATTGGATTGCCAGTAACTTTTGATGTTGAAATCAAATAGACAATAATTTGTCTATGTCTGATGGCTTAGCTGGCTGTAGGTGCTAAGTGAGTAGCTAGGCTAGCTTGTGCTCTCATCTCTTGCTGGATTTCTACAGTTATGCATTGATTGTCATAGCTGTTGTTCCCTTTAGATGATTTACCAGTGGCCTTACTGCTCCTGCTTGCACCATATGGCTTAGTAGCCAGATGATGACACAACTTGGGTATCACACCCTTTTGCTTGTGTGTGATTGATGCATATGCTTATATATGAACAAAACCATCTGGTTTGTTCATGATGCTTGGTATACCTCACTCCAGCTCCTAGAATTTGATGTTGGTGTAGAGGTGTTGCTTCTGTGTTGATCTGTTGGTTAATTTGCTTGCCCTGCTCCACCTGGTGAGCTCCCGAAGCTTGGTTGGATTCTGTGGTGTTATGGAGCAGATTGAACAGTGAAGCTGTTCTATCTGTTCTAGCTGATCTTGGTGTTCTTGGTGTTCTTGGTGGCTTACCAATGCAGTTCTATCGATGAAATGATCTAGGGTTTACTGTGGCAAGTTTTATATGCTTCTGTCTTTGCCCTGTTGGTCGACAGCACTACCTGCAGCTTGTGGTGACTCACTCAGGCCTTGTGTGTTGTTACACATGCACACAGCCTTGTGTGCTGCCTGGTTGTGTGTGTGTGCAAGTCCAGCTTGGGACTTGTGCTGATGGGTTGGATCAGCTCGGCAGCTTGATCATATCCATCCTTTGCAATATTTGCTAACCTGCCAAGTGGCTTTGCCACTTGGCTTAATGATCTGGTTGTTGTGTGTGTGTGCAGAGATCAAGAAGATGCTCAAGATGAACTCAAGATCATCTTGATCAGGGAATTCAGGAAGTTCACAATGTAGTTTAGGTTATTTAAATAACTTGTAATTTTCCTTTTTCAGTTTCTATTTCATCAATTCTTGTAATGTGTTGTAATTCCATAATTCAAATCTGAATATTGTAAAGACAATGTATTATGTGTGTGATGATCAATAAAGCTCAAGTTTTCCTTAATGAGCTTAATGTAATTGTTGTATTACTTATATTCTTGCTTAATGATAATTGTTTGTTATATTATCTTAAATTTGAATTATGTGATGATCATTTAATGTTTGAATTTTAAATTCAAATTCAAATTTGGTTTGAATTCAATCAAACAACTTAACTTGTAAATCAATCATGCAACTTAAGATTTCAAAGTAATATCACTCCTCTCTTCTCAAAACCCTAATTTAGATAAGTAGGAACAAGTTCATCGCACTCTCAAAACCCTAACCCTGTAGGATGTCGAGAGAGAAACCTGTCCCCCTTCGATGCAGTTTTGTTTTAAAAGCGCGAAATTTCCCCGTAATTTATAATGCAATGCACATCCCTTTCTAAAATCTACCCCTCGATCGTCTCTAAACCTGGGATATTACAGCAGTGGCGTTTGATGTAATCAAAGTACCTTTCCGGTATAAGTGATTTATATGATCTCATGGTCATAAGGACTAGGTAACTATGTATTGAAAGCTTATAGCAAATAACTTAATGACGTGATCTTATGCTACGCTTAATTGGGTGTGTCCATTATATCATTCACATAATGACATAACCTTGTTATTAATAACATCCAATGTTCATGATCATGAAACGATGATCATCTATTAATCAACAAGCTAGTTATACAAGAGGCTTACTAGGGACTCCTTGTTGTTCACATAACACACATGTATCATTGTTTCAGTTAATACAATTATAGCATGGTATGTAAACATTATCATAAACTCAAAGATATTATAATAACCATTTTATTATTGCCTCTTGGGCATATCTCCAACAGTCTCCCACTTGCACTAGAGTCAATAATCTAGTTTACATTTGTAAAGATATAACACCTTGGCCTTCCGGTGCTTTATCATGTTTTTCTCACGGGAGAGGTTTTAGTCAACGAATCTGACATGCTCAGAACCGTATGTATTTTATAATTCATTTGCGTCTCAACGCATCACTCATTTCCAAATGAGTCGGCATTAAATATGTTTGGTCTTCTGGTGGAACCTTAATTCCGCGGTCCGAAATATGTCACTAATATTGTCACATACAATATAGCTTCAAAGTTCTGACTCTGTCGGAACTACACCAAGTTCTAAAAGAACCTTTTGACTTAACATCCTTTGTCATTGTCAAAACAATGACATACTCTGCCTTCTTTTGTAGAATCCGTCACAATATTTAGAACTCTTCTAAATCTAGCATAGACAACTTCTAGCTCATTGTGCTACCTTTTAAACAACACTTAGTCTAATTTGAAATTGAAATTTTATTTTCATATGTGACAAAACAAATATCGGTGCAACACTTTACAACGATTTGTTTGTCATTTCTTCATACAAAAACTATATATATATATTCTTGGTTCTTCTTAAGTACTCAAGAATATTCTTACTGTTTTTCAATGATCATCACATGAATCACTCTGGTATATGCTCCTAACTTTTTAGAGCACAAGATATCTGATTATGTACATATTATTCATGATCTAAAATCACTCATGTGTTTTTACTCATCGAGTGTCAGATACACTCAAGTCTTGTTAAACCTTCACATGACAAGAACATTTTCTTAATATTTCTATATTGAACTACTTCAATATCCATTCTATGTACTTTGACTTAAACTTATTATGTGTTTCAATCTATCTTCATAGATCTTGACACTAAATTTGTTTCAGTCCATATCCTTTCATTGAAGTTAATTTCTCAATGAAACCTTTTTAATCAATTATATAATTACATCATTTATAACCAACTATATGTCATCTACATAAAGTATTAGAAATATGTCTCAGCGCTCCCACTTAATTTCTTGCAAATGCAAGTCTCTTCATCGTCTCTGATGAAATCAAAAACTCTTTGACTATTTCATCTGGTGAAGATTCCAACTCCATGATACTTACTTCATCCAATTGAAGTTTGTATACCTATCTAGTATTCTACGGACCAGCAAAACTCTTGGTTGTATCTTGTATACACCTTTAATACACACTTCTGATAAGTAATGTATTTTCCATCCTACTATCATATCTCATAAAAGAAAAATGTAGTGATTACTAGAATAATCCACATAGACTATAAGCATTGCTACAGAAGATCTAATCTTATTGTATTCAACTCTTTGAACTTTGTCGCAAACAACTTTTCGACAAGTCAAGCTTCATCTATTTTATAGATCCATTTACTTTCAATAAGTATTCATCCATTTTGGATTTCATGGCGTATCGCCATTTTAAACGGAGTCAGGGCCCATCATAACTTCTTTGTTTGTAGTTGGTTTATCATTGTTCAAAATCAATCCTTTGTCCACAAATCATTTATTTGATCACAAAGTAAACCATACCTACAAGGTTCAATAAGTACTTCGATCTTCATGGCTAAAACACTTTGTAGTCATGGGAGCCATGATTGTCGTGGCCGCTTCCGGAACCAATTCCGATGCTGCGCTACTCTGATCATTATGCTCAGGTTCATAAACCTTATCAAGTTCTATTGTCCTCCCACTCAAATACTTCGCTAGAAACAATTTCTTGGAAATAAGAAACATTGACAAATACTTTTGTCTTTGTCTACATAGTGGGAAGAATTTCTAATCAATTCTCTGGGATAACCAACAAAGACATTCATCCGATTTTGGTTGTAAACTTATTTACTTATGCTATGCATACCAAAATTTTAAGAAAAGACTATTAGGATTCATACCCATGCCATAACTCGTATGGTGTCATTTCAACGGATCATGATGATGCTCTATTAAGTGTAAAAGCGTTAGTCACTAAAGCATAATCCACAAAAAATATAATGGCATCAATATTTTATCTCATCATTGATCCAACAAGGTTTGGATACATCTCTCGGATACTATATCATCATTATGATACTCCAAGAAATGTGAGTTTTAGAACAATTTCATGACTCTCTTAGATGTTCGCTAAAACTCGTAATTCAAATATTTTCCCAATGATCCAATCATAAATATTTGATTTTTCTATTACGATGATTTCCACTTCATGCTGAAATTTATTTGAATCCATTCAAATGTTTCAAACTTCTTCCTTATCGAATATATCCACATATATATACTCAATTTATTGTTGGAAGTTTTCATGAAGTAGAAGAATCTCCCGCACACAACTATGCTTGGTGAACCACATATATCATCATGTATGTTTTCACTAAGTTAGTTGCCCGTTCAACTCTTGGCCTATGAACGGTATTTTAATCATTCTCTTTAGAAAAGATTTGCAAGCGCCAAATGATTCAAAAATCAAATGACTCCAAAAATCCATTTGCATGGAGTTCCTTCATGCGTTCCTTTCTAACATGACCTAAATGGCTGTTCCACAAATAAGTGGAATTCAAATCATTTGCCTTATGGCATTTTAGCGTCAGTGTTATGTATGTGTGTTTCACCATTTATAATAACTTATCCATCGTATATGGAGTAATGTCATAATTTGAACAACTCATTGTTTTCATTTGACCAGAGCAAAATAACAATTATTAAGTTCTTTATTATAAATTCTAAGGGCTAGATAGAATGCTAATGACGAACATAATACCACTTTATTTTGTTCCAGTTGTGCATTCCTATCATATTCCTTGTCAGTCACTTAGGCCACTGTATTCTTGTATTGCGTTGTTTTGTATGACACTTCATACCAACCAATATGGTACAAATACCCAAGAATTTCATTGTGTGACCTAACTAGGAATATAACCATAACATGTATATCATTTATATACACTCGAGCTAGACATTCTAGTCTTTTCTTTCTTTCTGCCAATAATCTTTTGTAGTTTCTCTTTTAGCTTTCCTCATTATTCAGAAAAACACATCAACTTCAATAACTTCTCGGTTTGTTAGTCAAATACCAATAACCTTGAGGTTCTTACTTTGAAGTTGATCATCATATGACAAGTGTTCCGGATTTCACTATTAGTAACCTTGTAATATGATGAACAATTTCACTCATAATTTTATCCATTGTATCATGATGACTTTCCGAGACCATGTCTGTACATGCTAGGCTCATAAAGTTTTAACCTTGGTATTCGCATGTGCAAATTTGGCTTGCACCCGTTGTATGCACACGTAGAATCTATAACACCCGATCATCACGTGATGCTTCGATACGACGAGTCTTAGCAACGGTGCATACTAAGGATGATAACTTCATGGATATGTGAATATTGTTAGTGCCCCAATAGTTGGAGGATTGGGACGCCTTGCGTCTTCAACCTTCGTACATTCCCATAAAACTTATGAGTTTATGTAGTCTCACCAAATTATATTCTATCATCTTGCAATAAGGTCTTAGATATCACATATATCTCATACCTTGATTATTTCTGAAAACTAAATTTTCAGCTCCTTACTTTTCAAACAGATTTGAACTTCGATTTTCACGAAGACAAGATAACTTTATGTACTAATTGAAACCATAGCTCTTTGAATCAACAATGTGAGGTTTACTAAGAGTTTGCTATAGGACTTAATCACTTCTTGATTTTTTTAACAATACGGTACCAGTCCGTAAAGTTTCTTGTCAGATTATAACAGTATTTCTATCTCAATAACAAGACTAGCGCATGGTAGAAAAACGGATGCCAAAACTACAAAATTAATTCAAAATACTACTCAGACTATGTTTATGATAATTAGTTCATGTTTTAATCTAATTACTAATGAACTCCCACTTAATACAACATCCCTCATAGTTGTTAAGTGGTACACGTTCCAAATCCACTACACCAAAACCGATCATCACGTGAGATGATGTAGCTTCAATGGTGAACATCAACATGTTGATCATATCATCCATATGACTCGTGTTCAACCTTTCGGTTTCCGTTGTCCCGAGGCCATGTCTGTACATGCTAGGCTCGTCAAGCAAACCAAAGTATTCCGCGTGTGCAACATGGCTTACACCCGTTGTATATGAACGTTGAATCTATCACATCCGATCATCACGAGATGCTTTGAAACGACGAACTTTGGCAACGGTGCATGCGAGGGGAGAACACTTTATTATCTTGATATTAATGTGAGGGATCATCTTATAATGCTACCGTCGCGTTCTAAGCAAAATAAGATGCATAAAGGATTAACATCACATGCAATTCATATGTGATATGATATGGCCCTTTTGTCTTTGCGCCTTTGATCTTCATCTCCAAAGCACGGACATGATCTCCATCATCAACGGGCATGATCTCCATCATCGTCGGCGTAGCGTCAATGTCCATGGCGCCGTCTTCATGGTTGTTCACCTCATGTAGTAACTATTACAACTACTTTGAAATACTACTCAACATGAAAATTAAAGACAACCATAAGGCTCCTGCCGGTTGCCACAATACAATAATGATCATCTCATACATATTCATCATCACATTATGGCCATATCACATCACCAAACCCTGCAAAAACAAGTTAGACGTCTCTAATTTGGTTTGCATATTTTACGTGGTTTAGGGTTTTCGAGAGAGATCTAATCTACCTACGAACATGAACCACAACGGTGATACTAATATTGTCAATAGAAGAGTAAATTGAATCTTCACTATAGTAGGAGAGACAGACACCCGCAAAGCCTCTTATGCAATACAAGTTGCATGTCGAACGAGGAACAAGTCTCATGAACGCGGTCATGTAAAGTTAGTCCGGGCCGCTTCATCCCACTATGCCACAAAGATGCAAAGTACTCAAACTAAAGACAACAAGAGCATCAACGCCCACAAAACCATTGTGTTCTACTCGTGCAACCATCTATGCATAGACACGGCTCTGATACCACTGTTGGGATATGTTGCATAGAAAACAAAAATTTTCCTACCGCGAGAACGCAATCCAAGCCAAGATGCAATCTAGAAGATGGGAGCAACGAGGGGATGAACGAGACTAACCCTTGAAGATTTCCAAAGCCTATAAGAGTAGGCTCTTATTGCTGCGGTAGACGATCACTTGCCGCTTGCAAAAGCGCGTAGAAGATCTTGATCGCGGTGCCACGATCGGGCAGCACCTCCGTACTCGGTCACACGTTCGGTGTTGATGACGACGTCCTTCTCCCCATTCCAGCGGGCAGCGGAAGTAGTAGATCCTCCTCGGAATCCCGGCAGCACGACGGCGTGGTGGCGGTGTCGATGGAGATCTCCGGCGGAGCTTCGCTAAGCATATGCGGGAGAAGTAGTGGAGGAGGGGTGCTAGGGTTTGGGGAGAGGGGGTGCCATGGGCGCCGGCCTCAAGGGGGCAGGGGTGGTGCGGCCAAGCCATGGGCTGCCCCCTCCCTCTCCTCCTCATTATATAGGTGGAACCCCAAGGGTTTGCCCAAAGTCTTCGAATAAGACCCCAACAGAAAAACTGCCTTATGGACGAAACCTAGAGGGACAGGGACTCTCCCCTTCCCCCTTTTCTTGGCCGGCCAAGGAGGTGGAGTCCACCATGGACTCCACCCTCCCACTTGGTTGGCTGGTTAGGGTTTGTGGAGTCCCTCCGGGACTCCTCCTTCCATAGTAATTTATTTCCGGATAATTCTAGAAACCACCTTCCATAAATTCACCGGATCATTTCCAAACTTGGAAAGTGACTTCCTATATATGAATCTTATTCTCCGGACCATTCCGGAACTCCTCGTGATGTCCTGGATCCCATCCGAGACTCCGAACAAAACTTCGAACTCCATTCCATATTCCATATCTACTTAAACGACATCAAACCTTAAGTGTGTCACCCTACGGTTCGCGAACTATGTAGACATGGTTGAGACTTCTCTCCGACCAATAACCAATAGCGGGATCTGGAGATCCATAATGGCTACCACATATTCAACGATGACTTTAGTGATCGAATGAACCATTTACATACGATACCAAATCCCTTTGTCACGCGATATTTTACTTGTCCGAGGTTTGATCATCGGTATCACTCTATACCTTGTTCAACCTCGTCTCCTGACAAGTACTCTTTACTTGTACCGTGGTATGTGGTCTCTTATGAACTTATTCATATGCTTGCAAGACATTAGACGACATTCCACCGAGAGGGCCCAGAGTATATCTATCCGTCATCGGGATGAACAAATCCCACTGTTGATCCATATGCCTCAACTCATACTTTCCGGATACTTAATCCCACCTTTATAACCACCCATTTACGCAGTGGCGTTTGATGTAATCAAAGTACCTTTACGGTATAAGTGATTTATATGATCTCATGGTCATAAGGACTAGGTAACTATGTATTGAAAGCTTATAGCAAATAACTTAATGACGTGATCTTATGCTACGCTTAATTGGGTGTGTCCATTATATCATTCACATAATGACATAACCTTGTTATTAATAACATCCAATGTTCATGATCATGAAATGGTGATCATCTATTAATCAACAAGCTAGTTATACAAGAGGCTTACTAGGGACTCCTTGTTGTTCACATAACACACATGTATCAATGTTTCAGTTAATACAATTATAGCATGGTATGTAAACATTATCATAAACTCAAAGATATTATAATAACCATTTGATTATTGCCTCTTGGGCATATCTCCAACACCCAAAGCTACTGGAAGTCAATGGAGCAAAGAAATCCATCCAACATAACAAAAGAAGCAATGCGAAATAAAAGGCAGAATCTTTCAAAACAGAACAGTCCGTAAAGACGAATTTCTAAGAGGCACCAGACTTGCTCAAATGAAAATGCTCAAATTGAATGAAAGTTGCGTACATATCTGAGGATCACTCTCGTAAATTGGCAGAATTTTCTCAGTTACCTACAGAGAATTCAACCCAGATTCGTGACAGCAAGAAATCTGTTTCTGCGCAGTAATCCAAATCTAGTATGAACCTTACTATCAAAGACTTTACTTGGCACAACAATGCAACAAAATTAAGATAAGGAGAGGTTTCTACAGTAGTAACAACTTCCAAGACACAAATACAAAATAAAAGTACTGTAGCAAAATAAACACATGGGTTATCTCCCAAGAAGTTCTTTCTTTATAGCCATTAAGATGGGCTCAGCAGTTTTAATGATGCACTCGCAAGAAATAGGAGTTGAGGCAAAAGAGAGAATCAAGAAGCAAATTCAAAACACATTTAAGTCTAACCCACTTCCTATGCAAAGGAATCTTGTACACAAATGAATTCATGAAGAACAAAGTAACAAGCATAAGAAGATAGAACAAGTGTAGCTTCAATAATTTCAGCACATAGAGAGGTGTTTTAGTAACATGAAAATTTCTACAACCATATTTTCCTCTCTCATAATAACTTTCAGTAGCAACATGAGCAAACTCAACAATATAACTATCACCTAAAGCATTCTTATCATGAGTCTCATGCATAAAATTATTACTCTCCACATAAGCATAATCAATTTTATTAGTTGCAGTGGGAGCAAATTCAACAAAGTAGCTATCAAATATAGGAGACATATTGTAATCATAATCAAATTCATCCTCCATAACAGGCGGCACCAAAATACTACTATCATTATAATCATCATAAATTGGAGGCAAAGTATCATCAAAGAAAATTTTCTCCTCAATGCTTGGGGGACTAAAAAGATCATGCTCATCAAAACCAGCTTCCCCAAGCTTAGAACTTTCTATATCATTAGCAACAATGGTATTCAAAGTTTTCATACTAATATGTTCCATGGGTTTTTTAATTTTCGCATCAAACCATCCATGTCTTAACTCAGGAAAAAGAATAAAAAGCTCCATGTTGCTTTCCATTATGCCAAACTAGTGTAAAACAAGAAACAAAAAGATGCAATTGCAGGATCTAAAGGAAATAGCTTCGAGTACTTACAACGGTGCCGGAAAATAGCTTAGTAGCCGAGATCCAGAGTGTGAGTACCTTTTACCTTTCCTCCCCGACAACGGCGTCAGAAAAGTGCTTGATGTCTACGGGTGCTTCTATTCTTGTAGACAGTGTTGGGCCTCCAAGAGCAGAGGTTTGTAGAACAGCAGCAAGTTTCCCTTAAGTGGATCACCCAAGGTTTATCGAACTTAGGGAGGAAGACGTCAAAGATATCCCTCTCAAGCAACCCTGCAACCACAAAGCAAGAAGTCTCTTGTGTCCCCAACACACCTAATACACTTGTCAGATGTATAGGTGCACTAGTTCGGCGAAGAGATAGTGAAATACAGGTGGTATGAACGTATATGAGCAGTAGTAATGGCACCAGAAAATAGCTTGATGCTACAACTGACGTGTGGTTGATGGTGGTGATATTGCAGGCAGTACAAATGCAGTAGAACAGTAAACAAGCGATGATTGCAGTATTTGGGAACAAGGCCTAGGGATTATACTTTCACTAGTGGACACTCTCAACATTGATCACATAACAGAATAAATAGATAAATGCTATACTCTACACTCTCTTGTTGGATGATGAACACCACTAATTGTGTAGGATTACACGAACCCTCAATGCCGGAGTTAACAAGCTCCACAATATTCGATATTCATATTTAAATAACCTTAGAGTGCATGATAGATTAACACAACTACACCAAGTACTAACATAGCATGCACACTATCACCATCACACTATGAAGGAGGCATAGATCACATCAATACTATCATAGCAATAATTAACTTCATAATCTACAAGAGATTACAATCATAACCTACGCCAAGTACTACACGATGCACACACTGTCACCATTACACCGTGCAGGAGGAATAGAGTACTTTAATAACATCACTAGAGTAGCACATATATGAATAGTGATACAAAACTCATATGAATCTCAATCATGTAAGGCAGCTCATGAGATTATTGTATTGAAGTACATAGGGAGATAGATTAACCACATAGCTACCGGTATAGCCCTTAGCCTCGATGGAGAACTACTCCCTCCTCATGGGAGACAGCAGTGTTGATGAAGATGGCGGTGAGATGGCAGCGGTGTCGATGGAGAAGCCTTCCGGGGGCACTTCCCCGTCCCGGCGGCGTGCCGAAACAGAGAGTTCTGTCCCCCAGATCTTGGCTTCGCGATGCCGGCGGCTCTGGAAGGTTTCTCGTACCATGGCTTTTTCGTATCGATGTTTTAGGTCAGGGACCTTTATATAGGCGAAGAGTCGGAGTCGGAGGGTCGACGAGGCGGTGTCACAGTAGGGCGGCGCGGCCAGGGCCTGGGCCGCGCCAGCCTACTGTCTGGTGGGCCTGTGGCCCCCCTCTAGCGACTCTCGGGTGTTCTGGAAGCTTCGTCCAATTCTAAGACTCTGGGCGTTGATTTCGTCCAATTCCGAGAATATTTCCTGACTAGGATTTCTGAAACCAAAAACAGCAGAAAACAGGAACTGGCACTTCGGCATCTCGTCAATAGGTTAGTTCCGGAAAACACATAAAATCATCATAAAGTATGTATAAAACATGTAGGTATTGTCATAAAACAAGCATGGAACATAAGAAATTATCGATACGTTGGAGACGTATCACTGCACCTAGAAAAGCACTAGTAACAGGGATGGTGTGAAAGCAGCAGTAATATGAGAGCAATAGTAACAGTAACACAGCAGCAATATCAGTAACACATGAGCAATGGCACCAGAAAATAGTTGATACTACTTCCAATGACATATAGAACGAGTATATGATGATGAGAGATGGACCGGGGTTCCCAGCGATCTACACTAGTGGTAACTCTCCAATAACAAGTGACAAGTGTTGGGTGAACAAATTACAGTTGGGAAATTGATAGGATTGAAATAGCATTAAGATAGAACATCAAGATTATTAATCATGTAGGCATGTTTTCCATATATAGTCGTACGTGCTCGCAATGAGAAACTTGCACAACATCTTCTGTCCTACCAGCCGGTGGCAGCCGGGCCTCAAGGGAATCTACTGGCTATTAAGGTACTCCTTTTAATAGAGCACCGGAGCAAAGCATTAACACTTGGTGAAAACATGTGATCCTCATATCACAACCTTCCCCTCCGATTGTCCCAATTTCTGTCACTTTGGGGCCTCGGGTTTCGGACAACAATATGTGCAAACAACTTGTAGATACAATCTAAGCAATAATTATAGAGCTTAAATCTAAGATCATGCCACTCGGGCCCTAGTGACAAGCATTAAGCATAACAAGATTACAGCAACAATAACTTCACAAACTTTATAGATAGACTAATCATAATGTATCATCCATCGGATCCCAACAAACACAACACCGATTACATCAGATGAATCTCAATCATGTAAGGCAGCTCATGAGATCATTGTATTGAAGTACATGGGATAGAGAGTACTGATGACCCACAAGTATAGGGGATCGCAACAGTCTTCGAGGGAAGTAAAACCCAATTTATTGATTCGACACAAGGGGAGACAAAGAATACTTGAAAGCCTTAACAGCGGAGTTGTCAATTCAGTTGCACCTGGAAACAGACTTGCTCGCAAGAGTTTATCAGTAGTAACAGTTTTATAGCAGTAGCAGTAGTGAAATAACAGCAGCAGAGTAACAAAGACAGCAGTAGTGATTTTAGTAAACAACAGGATTAAAATACTGTAGGCACGGGGACGGATGAACGGGCGTTGCATGGATGAGAGAAACTCATGTAACAATCATAGCAGGGCATTTGCAGATAATAATAAAACGGTGTCCAAGTACAAAGCAATCAATAGGCATGTGTTCCATATATAGTCGTGCGTGCTCGCAATGAGAAACTTGCACAACATCTTTTGTCCTACCAGCCGGTGGCAGCCGGGCCTCAAGGGAAACTACTGGATATTAAGGTACTCCTTTTAATAGAGTACCGGAGCAAAGCATTAACACTCCGTGAACACATGTGATCCTCACATCACTACCATTCCCTCCGGTTGTCCTGATTTCTGTCACTTCGGGGCCATCGGTTCCGGACAGCGACATGTGTATACAACTTATAGGTAAGACCATAAACAATGATTATCTTGATGAAACAATAACATGTTCAGATCTGAGATCATGGCACTCGGGCCCTAGTGACAAGCATTAAGCATAACAAGTTGCAACAATATCATCAAAGTACCAATTACGGACACTAGGCACTATGCCCTAACAATCTTATGCTATTACATGACCAATCTCATCCAATCCCTACCATCCCCTTCGGCCTACAGCGGGGGAATTACTCACACATGGATGGGGGAAACATGGCTGGTTGATGTAGAGGCGTTGGCGGTGATGGCGGCGATGATCTCCTCCAATTCCCCGTCCCGGCGGAGTGCCAGAACGGAGACTTCTGGCTCCCGCGACGGAGTTTCGCGATGTGGCGGCGTTCTGGAGGGTTTCTGGCGACTTTGACTTCTCCCCGTGCGTTTTTAGGTCGAGGCCGATAAATAGTCCGAAGGAGGGCGTCGGAGGCCGGCCGAGGGGCCCACACCACAGGGCCGCGCGGGCCCCCCTGGGCCGCGCCGCCCTATGGTGTGGGGCCCTCGGGCCTCCACTTGACTTGTCCTTCTGGCTCCGTTAGTTTCCTGGGGAAATAGGGCCTTCTGCATAAATTCCGAGGATTTTCCCGAAAGTTGGATTTCTGCACAAAAACGAGACACTGTATCAGCTTCACGAAAACAGCGTTAGTCCGTGTTAGTTGCATCCAAAATACACAAATTAGAGGCAAAACAATAGCAAAAGTGTTCGGGAAAGTAGATACGTTTTGGACGTATCAAGTACCAACTAGCTACTGCTAGAATCCGTAGTCCATGGGGGAACTACTCACGGAGCATGATGGAGGCGGTGGCGTCGATGGAGATGGCTTCCGGGGGCACTTATAGGCGAAGAGGCGGCGCAGGGAGGTGCCTGGTGGGTCATCAAGACTATACTTGTGGGTCATCAAGACTATTTTCTGGCGCCGTTGCCGGGGAGTGAAGCGCTATTGGTAAGTGGAATTGGTAAGGGAAACTTTTACTGTTTGTGCTGATTTTATTTCTGCCTGCTGCCATAATTCATTATGGAGAGATCTTCTCTTGATTTTTTATTTGGAAAATCTGCTACTACTGCAAAGGTAGTGGATGAGGCGCCAGGTGAGGAAGAGATACCATACAAAATACCTATGAAAATTATTGAACGTGTAGTGGATAACCGTTATACAGGGGATGGAACTGTCCACCCTGGAGATCATTTGCTGTTCTTACATGAATTATGCGGTTTATTCAAGTGTGCAGGTATTGCTATGGATGAAGTGAGGAAGAAACTATTCTCTATATCGCTGTTTGGTAAAGCGGCGCATTGGTATAAATTACTGGATAATGGGGATTCTCTTGAATGGAATGATATTGTGCCCCGGTTTTATTCTAAGTTCTATCCTCCAAGTAAAATTCACAAGGATCGGAACCGCATATATAATTTTTGGCCTCATGATGGAGAGAGTATTGCCCAAGCGTGGGGGAGATTGAAGTATTTAATGCTCAAATGCCCCATTCATGAGCTTCCTGGTAATGTTATTATTGATAATTTCTATGCAAGACTTTCTTTTGAAGACAAGACCTTGCTGGATACTTCTTGTTCTGGATCATTCATGCGCAACAAGGAAGAGTTTAAAAGGGACCTTCTTAATCGGATCCAGGAAAATACTGAAGGATGGGAGAACGACAAAGATAGAGAATCAGGTATAAATTATGATTATAAATGCATTGAAGCTTTTATGGATACTGATAAATTTCGTAATATGAGTGCTACTTATGGTCTTGATTCTCAAGTTGCTGCAAATCTTTATAAAGCTTTTGCCTCTCATTATGAATTGCCTAAGAAGAATTTTGATAAGTATCATGAACCGTATAAAGATAAAATTGATCCATCTATTAATAAATGTGTTGTAGTTGAAACTGTTGATCATGTTATTCCTGAAGCTTATATTGAAAAAACTCCTTTCCCAAAGAGTATTCTGTTATAAATAGTGCGGTTCATAAAAGTGAAAAGAAACCTATAGAACCTGAAGAACAAATAAAAGTTGAACCTGCTGTTGCAATAGTTAAAGATCTTGTGACTGAAAATGTGGAGGATGGTCATATTATTTTCGGTGAAGATGCTTCTAATATTGTTTCACATCCTAATAAGTCCAAGCAAGCTAGTGTTCCTATGCTATCTGTTAGAATTGGTGATCATTGTTATTATGGTTTATGTGATATTGGTGCAAGTATTAGTGCTATTCCTTATGAGCTTTACACGGATATTATGCACGAAATTGGTTCTTGTGAACTTGAAGATATTGATGTGGTTATTCGGCTGGCTAATAGAGAAACTATTTCTCCAATTGGTATTGTTCGAGATGTGGAAGTTCTATGCGGTAAGATTAAATATCCTGCTGACTTTTTGGTACTTGGTTCTGCTGCTAGTAAATATTGTCCTATCATTTTTGGTAGACCTTTTCTAAATACATGTGGAGCTATTATAGATTGCAAGAAAGAGAAAATTTTGACTAAATTTGCTGGTGAATCTTATGAGTTTAACTTCTCTAAATTTACCAAAACTCCTTATAAAGCTGATTTGCCTAATGATGATTTTAAAGTTGAACAGTGTGCATCTATTGTTCTTGCTCCTAATAATCCCTTGCAGCAACATTTGGAGAATAGTGAGAGTGAAGTTTTTAGGGAAGAAAGAGATGAGCTTGATGAAATTTTCCTTCGTCAACCTATTCTTAAGCATGATTTTCCGGTGGAAGATCTGGGTACAACACCACCACCAAAGGAAGATCCTGTCTTTGATTTAAAACCATTGCCTGATAATCTTAAATATGCTCATATTGATGATAAGAAAATATATCCCGTTATTATTAGTTCTAAGCTTTCAGAGTTTGAAGAAGAAAGGTTATTGGAAATATTGAAGAAACACCGAGGAGCTATTGGCTACACACTTGATGACTTGAAGGGGATTTCTCCCTCTATTTGCCAACACGCCATTAATATGGAAGATGATGCGAAGCCTGTTGTTTAACCTCAGCGTCGTCTAATTCCTAAGATGAAGGATGTGGTAAGAAATGAGGTATTAAGACTTCTTGAAGCTGGTATTATATATCCTATTGCTGATAGTAGATGGGTTAGTCCTGTGTATTGTGTTCCTAAGAAAGGAGGAATGACTGTTGTGCCTAATGATAATGATGAGCTCATACCTCAAAGAGTAGTTGTAGGGTATAGAATGTGCATTAATTATCGAAAAGTTAATAAGGTTACTAAAAAAGATCATTACCCTTTGCCTTTTATTGATCAAATGTTAGAAAGGTTATCTAAGAATACTCACTTTTGCTTTCTTGATGGTTATTCTGGGTTTTCACAAATTGCTGTTAAAACTAAGGATCAAGAGAAAACCACTTTCACTTGTCCCTATGGAACTTATGCTTATAGACGTATGCCTTTTGGTTTATGTAATGCTCCTGCTACTTTTCAAAGATGCATGTCTGCTATTTTTCATGGCTTTTG
Source organism: Lolium perenne (assembly GCF_019359855.2). Lineage (NCBI taxonomy): Eukaryota > Viridiplantae > Streptophyta > Magnoliopsida > Poales > Poaceae > Lolium > Lolium perenne. The sequence goes on from NC_067249.2 coordinate 81,698,165, forward strand.
CGAGAGTGTTGTAGAGGTATTCATGGATGATTTTTCCATCTATGGGAATTCTTTTGATAATTGCTTGCGGAACCTCGATAAAGTTTTGCAGAGATGTGAAGAAACTAACCTTGTTCTTAATTGGGAGAAATGCCACTTTATGGTTAATGAAGGAATTGTATTGGGACATAAAATTTCCGAGAGAGGTATTGAAGTTGATAGAGCTAAAGTTGAAGCAATTGAGAAGATGCCCTATCCTAGGGATGTTAAAGGTATTCGTAGTGTTCTTGGTCATGCTGGGTTTTATAGGAGGTTTATTAAAGACTTCTCCAAGATTTCAAAGCCTCTTACTAATCTTCTTCAAAAAGATGTACCTTTTGTTTTTGATGATGATTGTAAGGAAGCTTTTGAAACTCTAAAGAAAGCCTTAACAACTGCTCCTATAGTTGAACCTCCTGATTGGAACTTACCATTTGAAATTATGTGTGATGCTAGTGATTTTGCTGTAGGCGCTGTTCTTGGACAGCGAGTAAATAAAAAATTGAATGTTATTCATTATGCTAGTAAAACCCTTGATGCTGCTCAAAGAAATTATGCTACTACTGAAAAGGAATTGTTAGTTGTAGTCTTTGCTTGTGATAAGTTTAGATCTTATATTGTTGATTCAAAAGTTACTATACATACTGATCATGCTGCAATCAGATACCTTATGCAAAAGAAAGATGCGAAGCCAAGGCTTATTAGATGGGTACTTCTGTTGCAAGAATTTGATTTACATATTGTAGATAGGAAAGGTGCTGATAATCCTGTTGCTGATAATTTGTCTAGATTGGAAAATATTGCTTATGATCCTGTTCCTGTTAATGATAGTTTTCCAAATGAACAATTGGCTGTAATAAAGGTGAGCTCGCGAGACAGTCCTTGGTATGCTGATTATGCTAACTTTATTGTTTCCAAGTATTTGCCTCCAACCTTTTCAGCTCAGCAAAGGAGGAAATTCTTTTATGACTTGAGGCATTATTTTTGGGATGACCCACACTTATATAAAGAAGGAGTGGATGGTATTCTGCGAAGATGTGTTCCCGAATATGAACAACAAGAGATATTGAGTAAATGTCATGGTAGTGCTTATGGAGGACATCACGCCGGAGATAGAACCGCGCAAAAGGTTCTACAATCAGGTTTTTATTGGCCAACTCTCTTCAAAGATGCAAGGAAGTTTATCTTATCTTGTGATGAATGCCAAAGGGTTGGTAATATCTCTAGACGCAATAAAATGCCTATGAATTACACTCTTGTTATTGAACCGTTCGATTGTTGGGGATTTGACTTCATGGGACCTTTTCCCTCTTCAGAAGGTAACACTCATATACTTGTTGCTGTTGATTATGTTACTAAATGGGTGGAAGCCATACCTACAAAAAGTGCTGATGGTGAGACCTCTTTAAGAATGCTTTTAGATATTATTTTTCCTAGATTTGGAGTTCCTAGATATATTATGACTGATGGAGGTTCTCATTTTATTCATGGTGGTTTTAGAAAAACTCTTGCTAAATATGGTATTAATCATAGAATTGCTTCCGCTTATCATCCTCAAACTAGCGGACAAGTAGAATTATCAAATAGAGAAATTAAATCTATCTTGGAAAAGACTGTTAATAAAACTAGAAAGAATTGGGCTAGTAAATTGAAGGATGCACTATGGGCTTATAGAACTGCTTATAAAAATCCCATGGGAATGTCACCTTATAAAATGGTTTATGGGAAAGCTTGTCATTTACCTTTAGAACTAGAGCACAAAGCTTATTGGGCTGTTAGAGAATTAAATAAAGATCCTAAACTTGCCGGTAATAAGAGGTTGCTACAATTGAGTTCTCTAGATGAATGGAGAAGTGAAGCTTATGAAAATGCTAAACTCTTTAAAGAGAAAGTTAAAAAATGGCATGATAGAAGGATTATCAAAAGAGAATTTAATATTGGGGATAAAGTCCTATTGTATCGGTCTCGTCTCAGATTCTTTGCAGGGAAATTACTCTCGAAGTGGGAAGGACCATATGTTGTTGAGGAGGTGTATCGTTCAGGAGCAATCAAAATTAGCTCTCTCCAAGGCAATGCCACACAAGTGGTGAATGGGCAAAGACTCAAGCATTATATCTCAGGTGATTCTTACAATGTAGATGTTGATATTATTCGAGTGGAAACACCAGAGGCCTTCATCAAAGGACAAATTGACAGTCTGCCAGAACTCGACTTTGAATAGGTAACAGTACTGGTAATGAAAAGTTCGCGATTTACTTTTCGAACAATGTTTTTGCTGATTTTGGAAAATATGGAAAATTACGAGATCGAAACGGAGTAGAGGAGACGCACGAGGGCGTGCCCCCATAGGTCGGCGCGGCCTGGCCTTGGCCCGCGCCGCCCTATGAGCTGGCCGCCTCGTCGCCTCTTTCCGACTCCGGTTCGACCTGGTACCTTCCTTTTGTCGTGAAAATTTCTGCTATATAATCCCCCGGACCCCTGGAGGTCCGTATATCGTTTTCTCGACGTGTTTTGTTTCGAGCTGTTTCTGCCAGGATTTGTTTTCAATCTAGGAGCACCATGGCCTCCAACAACAAGAGCAAGGGGCTTTCGGAGGAAGAAGGGAAAAGGGTGTCATCAAAACAAGAGCAGCAAGCCGTTGGGAGTAAGCAAATCTTGGTGGGATCTGTTGACACTCGACGTTCTTTTTCTCATAACTTGCAGGGACCCTTACCACCTGCTCTTAGCCTCGATTCTCTCCCCGTGTTGGAAGAAGCTCTACGGACTACCGATGAGTTTTGTGATCAATACCAGGCTCTGAGGAGAGAAGTGGAGATACTCCAGGAGGAGAATTACCGACTCCGTAGAATGCTGGAATATTACTCGATTCCCATCACAAGGTCGTCATCGCCAACTTCAGATAACAATGAATCTCTTCGAGTCTTAGTGCAGAATTGCCAAGCCGAGAAACTGAAGCTGAAGGAGATCTGTAAGAAGCGCGGGAGGAGTTCATCACCACCATCGCCAAAGGAGTAATTCATCATCGGTATTGGCATCCCCTTGGTTTGTTCCAAGCTTGGGGGAGTACCGCGGTATCACATCATCACTACCTTTTACTTTTTACTGTTAAGTAGTGTCATATCATGAGTAGGGAAGTTATCATATAAGATGGGTTGCAGTTTGGAAGTATCTCTCCTTTAGTTGGTTGTCTATGTATCCCTTTGTGTGAGTTATCGTTATGGAATATTAATGAGAAGTCTTATCATTTACATATTGCACATCTTATTTTAGTTTGCAATCTCTATTATATGATTGATCTTGATTTTAGTACTGGTATCACTTTGGGAGCATTGAATAAATCTATTTGGTTTTGGCAAACTTAGCATTGGTCAATAGCAACAACACTTTGAGGTTTTAAGTAGAAAAGAGAAATACATGTAGTTGTTTCATTATCTTTCTTTCTTGTTAGCTCATAGCTTATTATTCTGAAGTTAAGATTGTTTGTGCTTACAAGGAAGATGCATGATTGTTTCTATCACATGTATATTTGTTTGTTTCCTTCGACTCTTATGCTTGCTAATTAACCTTGCTAGCCAAAGACTCAGACGAGAGGGAATACTTCTCGTGCATCCAAACCTTAACCCAAACCTATGTCATTTGTGTCCACCATATCTACCTACTACATGGTATTTCCTGCCATTCCGAGTAAATACTTCGTGTGCTACCTTTAAATAATTCAAAATTTACTATCTCTTATTTGTGTCAATGTTTTATAGCTCATGAGGAAGTATGTGGTGTTTTATCTTTCAATCTTGTTGGGCAACTTTCACCAATGGACTAGTGGCTTCATCCGCTTATCCAATAATTTTGCAAAAAGAGCTGGCAATGGGATTCCCAGTCCCAAATTAATTAATCTAAATAGACACTCCTCCATGGTATGTGATTGATGGACGGCACCCGAAGGATTCGGTTAGCCATGGCTTGTGTAAGCAAAGGTTGGGGGAGTGTCATCATAATAAACTAAAATAAAAATGCACTCCTTCATGGTATGAGACTGTTGGCAGGCACCCGAGGATTCGGTTAGCCATGGTTTGTGAAAGAAAGGTTGGAAGGAGTGCCATACAAAATAAAAATAAAATGGGAGCCGTTCTTTGAAGGTTTGTCTGGCAAGGGGGTTAGAGTACCTGCTACCAGTCGTTGACAACAACAAACACCTCTCAAAATGTTACTTTTATTCTCTTTATATGATTTCAAAACTGAAAAAGCTCTAGCACATGATTTAATCCCTGCTTCCCTCTGCGAAGGGCCTGTCTTTTACTTTATGTTGAGTCAGTAAACCTATTTCCCTCCATCTTAAGCAATCATTTGAGTTGTTGTGATCAAACTATTATATTGTGATTTGTTTCATCATGTCTTTTACTTTTCCTTATTTAGTACAAGTTTTATCTAAATGAATATAGCTTTGCAAGTTATCAATGATCATGAGGAGACTATTATGATTGAGTATGCAAGTTGTGCCATATAAACTTTAACATGAGAGCGCTGCTCGATAGATAAGAATAACCTGTTAATTGTTCTCTGACCAAGAACGAAGTTTGCCATCACCAACTATGATTTCTTATGCACCTTTGTTTGTGATTACCTTATACTTGTTTCAAGTTGAGTTATATGAGGAAGTTGTTTACTAGAATGTCTTGTGTGAATGAATATGATGCTTCTTGTCCGTATTTTATTTATCGACTCTTCACTCCATAAACATGTGGTCCTGTTTACCGAGTTCAGTTTCGCTTGGGGACAAGCGAAGTCTAAGCTTGGGGGGAGTTGATACGTCCAATTTGCATCACTATTTTATATCATAATTTGCTGTTATTCATTGATATATTTCATATTTGGGCATAATACTTATGTTATTTCATCTATTTTGCATGTTTCATGATTATTGGAGGATCGAGCACCGGAGCCAGGATTCTGCTGGAAAAAGCGCCGTCAGAATGCAATATTTCGGAAGATCAACAGTTGACGGAAATTATACGAAAAACCTTATTTTTCCAGAAGATGAAGTGAGCCAGAAGGGGGAGCCGAGGGGACCCGAGGTGGGCCCACCCCATAGGCCGGCGCGGCCCAAGGCCTGGCCGCGCCGCCCTGTGAGGAGGGGGCCCACAGCCCCCTCTCGCCTCCTTTTCTTCGCGTACGCCTTCGTCCCGAAGACCTAAGCTCCAGGGGGTACCTCGCGAAGAGTTACAGCCGCCTCTGCGGGGCGGAGAACACCAGAGAGAAAAGAGCTCTCCGGCGGGCTGAGATCCGCCGGGGAAATTCCCTCCCGGAGGGGGAAATCGACGCCATCGTCACCGCCATCAAGTTGGACATCATCTCCATCACCATCATCATCATCTTCATCATCATCACCGCCGTCTCCACCGCTGCACATCGTCACCGCTGTAGCAATTTGGGTTTGATCTTGATTGTTTGATAGGGGAAACTCTCCCGGTATTGATTTCTACTTGTTATTGATGCTATTGAGTGAAACCGTTGAACCAAGGTTTATGTTCAGATTGTTATTCATCATCATATCACCTCTGATCATGTTCCATATGATGTCTCGTGAGTAGTTCGTTTAGTTCTTGAGGACATGGGTGAAGTCTAAATGTTAGTAGTGAAGTATGGCTGAGTAATATTCAATATTATGATATTTAAGTTGTGGTGTTATTCTTCTAGTGGTGTCGTGTGAACGTCGACTACACGACACTTCACCTTTATGGGCCTAGGGGAATGCATCTTGTACTCGTTTGCCAATTGCGGGGTTGCCGGAGTGACAGAAACCTAAGCCCCCGTTGGTATATCGATGCAGGAGGGATAGCAGGATCTCAGAGTTTAAGGCTGTGGTTAGATTTATCTTAATTACTTTCTTGTAGTTGCAGATGCTTGCAAGAGGTATAATCACAAGTATGTATTAGTCCTAGGAAGGGCGGTACATTAGCACAGGTTCACCCACACAACACTTATCAAAACAATGAAGATTAATTAGCCGTATGTAGCGAAAGCACTAGACTAAAATCCCGTGTGTCCTCGAGAACGTTTGGTCATTATAAGTAAACAAACCGGCTTGTCCTTTGTGCTAAAAAGAATTGGGCCACTCGCTGCAATTGTTACTCTCGCACTTTACTTACTCGTACTTTATTCATCTACTACATCAAAACCCCCTGAATACTTGTCTGTGAGCATTTACAGTGAATCCTTCATCGAAACTGCTTGTCAACACCTTCTGCTCCTCGTTGGGATCGACATTCTTACTTATCGAAGATACTATGATACACCCCCTATAATTGTGGGTCATCAGTAGCTGAGCACCAACTTTTTAACTTTGCCTTGTCCAAGACGACCAAGTAACTACACATCATTTTTTTTTAAAATACATACACACATGTATGCAATTTTAAATATAGCAAACCTGCTAAGTAGCCACCAAACAGTTTTATTTTCCTGTTTTAGGTCTTGTTTGGTACTAGTGTATCAGTGGGGATTACTGGAGATAATACTCTAGAGTATTGGGTGAATTACTGCTGTCACCCAATCCCCACAAAACCCCATCCCCAATTCACTAGGTAGGGGTGGAGTATTAGGGATTGAAAAAATTACACTAAAATTTGGGGGAAAAGTGGGGATAAGTGGGGATAAGTGGGGATTAAACTTTCTCATACTCTAGCACCAAACATGCATCGGGAATAAGTGGACATTTAAAATTTCGAATGGATTATCCCGCTAATCTCCACTAAAACTCTAGTACCAAACAAAGCCTTAAAGGGAAGCCAGTAAACAGCCACCAAAGCTGGCATTTCTTCTATAAATGATCCTAGACTACCCGCCCATGCAAGCCATCTGGGAGGGGCACATCAATCCTGGTCGCTCGTTCACCTAGCCACAGTAAATTCTCATCCCACATTTCACTCCAGCCGTTAGATCCAGTCGTTCTTTTTCCACTTGTTCAGCTTCCAAGAGAGTCCATGACATGTAGGGCCAAATACGTGCGGGGTCCAGCGGTCGGAGGCAGGCACAGGCGCCGGTCTGCGTCACCTTCCTTCTTCGCGCGTGGTGAAAACCTAGACACCAATCCGTCGCCTCGCTCTCCTCCTTCCCAATCCCCACCTCCTCTCCTCCCCCGAATCAGCCGCCTCCTCTCCTCCCCCAATCAGCCGCCTCCTCTCTTCATCCCAATCGACGACCTCCGTCGGAATGGAACGGAGCGGCAGCAAGTCGGCGGCGGCGACGGCGATGCGCCGAGCGAGGCCGGAGACGGGCGGCGCGGCCGGAGACGCGGTGGCGACGGCCGGAGGCGACCGGCACGGCCGCAGACGGGCAGAGCGGGCGGATCCGCGGCGGCGACGACCGGAGGCGACGGGCGGCCGGAGACGGGCCGGCGCGGGCGGATCTGTGGCAGCGACGACCGGAGGCGAGACCATCTCTCCCTGCTCTCGTCATCTTCAGTGGATGAACAATGGGCAGGCGGCAAGGGATGGTCTTGGCAAAGCTCGATTCAACTCCAGGTTAGACTCGCTGGAGTTTCTTTCCTCGAGTTCTTCTTGTGATTTAATTTCTGTTTTCTGCTAATATTTGGAGGAGGAGAGGAGGAGCGGGTGTCCGGGGCGGAGCAGGTGCGGCCGGCCCGCAGGAGGGAGGCGCAGTGATGGAGGGCGACCGGCGGCGTGCTCGTGTTTCATCTGCTCTGCAATCTGTGTAGATCAACCTTCAAGCGACGTTTCTTTCTCGATCTTGTCGATCTGCGCGTTCTGGTCGGTTGGCTTGGTATGCGTTTTCTCATGTGCTGTTTACAGTTTCCCTACTTGCGCCTTGCATGTTCGACAAAATGCCTTCCTGCTGATTTCGTTTTGGTTCCTTCGTTTTTTGGGTATATGTAGGTTCTTTGGTCCAGCCGCTGACTGCTTCTGAAGATTATTGGGGGCTGCCTCTTCTGCGCTGAGAGAAAAAAAAGGTGCTTCCTTTGCCCCATTTAGTGTGTAGATTCTCCTGTATAGGAATTTGGCGAGAATACGTTTGGAGTACCAACCACTTAACTGTCACCCGGTTCTTGCTCACATGCCAAACGGCATGGCTGGCCTAATATGCTTTTTTTTTTCCTTTTTATCTAAAAAACAAGGGAAATATGTATTGCTCTGCACTTCGTACTTTAGCCTAAGACGAAACTAAATTCAAGACACTTTGTATAGATCACTGAGAGTACTACTTAGCAGTACAGTTGTATTTACCGTGGATACATGATTTAAGAAGAAGATATATGCAGTCGATTGATCAGGTTGTCTCGGTAGCCTAAAAATCGGCCGTCCGTATATGTGCAGGTCCTGGTTTCTGAGGATTTCACAAGAATCAGGTGTGACTGTGCTGTGCTGTCTACTCCTGTCAAGGTTGGTTTCTATTTGCCTGTAAACTTTGTATGCTCAACTCATGTTCCCTAATTCGTGTACTTACCTTTCTCTTTATCCTGCGGAATATGTCCGTTTGTTGTTTATCTTTATTTAATTGTTATATTCTTTCATGTTATATTGCGAATCTCGACAGGATGTGCACCCTTGTGTCCGTTGTTATTCCGATTTTAGAGACCCTTCAGAACGATGTGCTCTGCCGGCCTTGTTTTACCTGTGTGAGGTGACTGCATGTTAGCGTATAGAAGTTCAGCGTGTGCAGCTCATAGAATGAGTACCCTGGAGAGAGATACTATGCGTCTTACTTCTGTAAGTTCCGGACCTCTTGGTGGGCAGCCGGCCTTTGATTGGCATTTTTGCGCTCACGTCTTATGGCGTCGGTTCGTTATGTGTAGGTTCTGTAAATGCTGATTGTATTGGACCAAATGTAATAAGTGATGAGATAATTATCCTGGATTTTCTGTTGTGTTTGTTAGCAGCCTCTTGTGCTGATCTTATGGCAGCGTACCCTGATGCATTGTTGGGGCTCTAGAATGTAATAATTCCTAAAAATAGTGATGTCGTAGCTGCATGGATGTCACGAAAAAAATAAAATAATAACATGGATTTGTAAACTGTAAGCCGCATGCCAGGAACACCATCTATATGTGGCATTTAGGGTACACCGGGATACGTTTTTACTTGTGCTTCACATCTTTGTCCATGTGAGAAGGTCTTATGAGCTGATTTTCCTCTTCGGTTTTTGCTCCACCATAGCCTGTTTTTGCTCCTCCCTTCAGGCTATTTCTGGGCTTATAATTTTTCATTTTAGGAAATTGGTATATCTCTCAAACCCTTATATCGCTTTTATGAATACAGTACCAGAATTTTGTTCCTACATTTATTTTCATGGGTAAAAACCGTGTTCTTTTTTCCGGTGGTTTTTCTTGTGCGGTTGTTTGGTTCTACAATAGTAAATACAATTGTCAATTCTTTATGCTCCTTGTGTTTTCAGTGATATGCAAAGCATTTCTTCATGTATATTATCCATCTACTTGCTTCCTTCTTTTGCATTCATGAGATGGTTTCATTCGGTACATGTTTCGTGCTTACTTTTTTTGGATTTGTTTTGTGCAGTGTTACATGGTTAAGTGGTAGCTCTGCTGTCAGCTGGTACATTGACAAGGATATACCTGATGTCAATTCCTTCCGTGCAAGGTAGATTTTTGAGCCTCGTGTTGTTCCTTATGTTCTAGGGTCTTCGCTCTGTCTACTTGGTATGTAAGGTTGTGCATTCCTTGCCGCAGCCTTGGAGGCCGCTTTACTCCTCGATCGCCTATATCCCCACGGGGCCGGATGCCCTTCCAACCCATGTCTATGCGGATCCTATTGAGATGACCATGAAAGAGCTCAACGGGGTTGATCGCTTCGTTGATATGGTGATCCCATATTCTTTCAAAATCTCTTCCGTGTAGATTCTTATATAGTTTCACCGTCATGCTCATGTTACCTTCTCGCTGTCTGGCAGGACAAAAGGTTTATCTTCTTCGGCTTGTGACAAGCTTTGTTGGTTTCTCGTTGATTGCAATTGTCCTGGTGCTTCGCAACTCCTAGGTAGTCTACTCTCGAGTCATGGTTGCAGCGCCCGGTTCGACGAGGTGCAAGGCCCCAAGCGCCCGGGATGGCCCCTCAACCTCGCTCGTGAGGTGGGTGGGAGATGGAGGTGCCGCTAACTTCCTCATCCACAACATCAGGCTTTCTGAGGCGGCCCTCCGCTCTCGCTCAAGCCACTGCAGCCTCGAGGATCAAATCTTCCTAGGGGAAATGTCCACAAGCAGAGAAGGGATGGCACGACCTGTGCGGAGGCAGTCGTCGTCATCCTTGGCATCCAGCTGAGCGCCTCGCCAGAGAGGTGTACCTCTCCCTTCCAGCCATCCTCTTACAATGATTTTATCTAATTCATGGGAATTCTCGAACGACGAGGATAAAAAGTTTCCTTTTGCTGAATTGAAGCATAAAATGTATGCTAGATTTAAAGTAAATCCTATATTAGATGCTTATTGATATTTGCATCCCTCTTTTTCCTAATATTCTGTGATGCATTTCTTGTTGATTCCATTTAAGTGGTACTTCTTTACAACTCTATCTATAAATCCTAGAAGCTGAGTTGATTCTAGGCGGGTGTTTCTGCAGACATCTTGTTTATTTTCTTGGTATGTTGTATTCTTGTTGGCTGCGGGCTCTATAAATGCCATTCATGATCCATTTAACTTTACCTGTTAATAACTTTGATTTGAAATGACGAGGCAACCTCGGGTGGGAGAAGGAACAACATCACGTCGAGAAGGAGGGGCCATCACACGATGCGTTGTGGATCACAAGGATAAATGTGACCAAATTGTTCATGGTAGGACATGTTCAAAGTCATGATAAAAGCGACCAAATTGTCAAAAACCGTGATGTTCGCTTTGTGTTTAGGAGCACAAGATGTATGTCTCCTGATCAAAAGCAAGTGGTTTCTTCTGATTTCCATCGCCTTTCCTTTCCAGGTTTTGCATGTTTGTTTCATTCAATGTTTTTGTATGATTGTTTCTCCAACTAACATGGTTTTGTCAGAATTTAACCAACTTACCCCATACGGTGAAGTTAAACAGCATGCTCTCGTGATTTGTTATATGCCAACTGAAGAATATATATGTTGTTATGTGTCACTGCAGAATAATATATATGCACACTATAGTTTATTATGGACATTTTACACTATGTCACAGTTGCTTCAGATTACGTTCCTATTAGAGAAGGTTGTCGTATCACGTAGATGTTTAAAGAGCATGAGATGAGAAAATCCAAATGAAATGTTTTCATATTACTACATGTTTGCTAGCCAACAGTGTTGTTTGTTATGGTGTCCAACATACCAGCCCATGAAACCAATTAACAGTAATTGTGTAGCCATGCAGGTGAGTCATGCAAAGCTAATACAAGATGGTGCGCTCGAAATGGAGGATTTAATTTGGTATACGACTATATGTTATAGAAGCTTGCCAAAAACAAGCACAATAGCAGAAATCAAATGAAAATTACTCTAGGTGGAAGAAGCTACTACTCCAGGCCTGACTGAAAGAAAGAAGTATTTTATACCTTAGTTGGATTTAATTACTACCATTGATATCTTCTTTCACCGACTTGACAGGTTATTTACGATATAAGCTGCCTCATATGATTCAAATTTACCGTTCTGCTATAAATTATATGTGCTGACGTTTTTATGTTACTTGGCTGCCTTGTAGATGCTGAGTTAAGACCTTTAATGTTTGGGTTTGGGTGGCAGGGGATTCTTGCATTGTCGGACATCAGACAGCATTTGGTGTTGTAGGAGTGTCAGGTAATTGTAAACTACATCTTGTGATGCAGATGATGGTACACGTTGGGCTGTTGATGCAATATGAACCAACGCTTGGTGAAATTTGCTTGGCTAATATAGTATTCTTTTCTAAAATTCCCAAGCCTGGCAGGGTACATTTGGCGAGGTTCTGAAATTATGTGGGTATGTTTTCAGAGACTTATATACATCATTATTATTATGCATGATTTGTACTGTGTTCAAACCAGAGTGTTTCTTTTATTGGCTGCTGTGTGTTATGTACTTATGTGATACACTTATGACAGTATTAGATGAACCAGACCTATATATGTTAGAATCTATGTTATGCATAGCTAAACGGGGAAGCTATCATGAGCCTCATGGTTTAAAGTCAATAAATATCAATCATATATGGTTACAATACAGTCATGGATACAACTTATGGTTACAATACTATCTTGTTTTTGTGTTTGAGCCACTGTGACAGCTCTTCTTCTCAAGCTATGGCCTCATAGACTGAAATTTTGGCTAATTAATTTGTTTGCTTGGTTCCTACATTTGATGTATTGTTTAAAAGAGGTGTGTTTTAACTTCTATTTTTTTGTAGAAGAGTATTGCATACTCAGCTACTCCAATCGTTTGGGGATGGTGGACTTGATTGCTGAATCAATGGTGCCATGTCATGCCCCCTATATTACCTTTGCCCAAATCAAAGTGCATATATTTCCACGAGGTTTGTTGTAATACAATACAAGTCTTTTGGGCTACGCTGCATTCCTAGAAGATGCTACATTGATATATTCTGCCGCATTTAGATATTTTTTCATTGAATAAAATCGTTCAAGATCTATATATCTTGTCTGGTTTTTCTTTTTTGTGGTTATTATTAGTTCTTATCGTGCATTTGGCATGCTGAACTTGATTCCCAGAAAATGGTGTTTGGTTTCTTGTTTTCCGGGGTTTTCATTTTCAGAAGTTTAATGTTGATTTATATTTTAGGTCAAAACTAAAATTTTGTTGCACTGGTTCAGGATAGTTTGCGGGGTTCAATACAGATAACAAGGAATTTCGAAATGATATAATGAGGCTTAAGCTAGGGCATGCATACCATCTTTACCACTGAATCTTTGCCTGGGAGATATTAAATGAACTTACCCTATTTCCTTTTTATTAAAAATTTACCTAATTACATTTATACTAATTGGCACACGTCTAATATATATCCTGAAGATCTGTAAGCCTACCACTAAGATAATGTGCCGCATTCTAGACCAACGTGGACCTCATAACGGTTAGGCGCCTGCCTTTTCTTCTTCTTAGAATGCATCTTACGTCTTGCATTCCAGGTACCTCTCAACTCTAAATTTACTAATCAAAGAAGTCAAAGCTACACTCCAGCCACTGAACTGGGTTTTACATCATTGCGGATGCATGAGTGTGTCATTGGACTGTCATGGTATAGCTTTCTCCTTCTATCGAGATACTGCATTTTCCGGTGCTTCAGTGTGTTATGTAGTCCTATACTCATTGATCTTTTTCCAGTGCTTCTGTGTATGCAACTTAGTGTTTTGATTAGAGATTGATGTCAACACCCCATTACAGAGCTGCTTCATTTCCTAGCATTTAAAAATTAATGCGCATGTTTAGAAATAAAATAAATACCTTAGTTATTGGGAACTTTTTGGAAAACCTATGAAAAAGAAGGTATATGATCTGTTTCTCCACTCTTATATATAAAATTCTTTTAATCCTTTCTTGTTTGAATGCTTTAGTGGTCTTCTCCAGTTTTGTAGAAAGCTAATGGACCAAGTAAGTAGTTTCAGAGGCACGCCCATAGTCAACAAATGTCTCATTTGGTGATTTATTCACCATTGATAAGCGAGGAGATTGTGTGGCTAAAGCTTCAACATCCGTTACTACCCAAGAGCTGCAGTTCAATGGTCAAAATGTTAGGATGTTGCATAGTCAAAACAAAAATAACAATGAGCCTGTGAAATGAGTAAAACACAACCTGTAACTTCACATATTATGGAAAATCCTTGATATTCCTTAAAACTCTATTTCATTTGTTTTGTTCCTTTTCAGATTTGTTGGTATTATTTGCAAGAGGCGTGTTTTATCCAATAGGTATAATATATTTTACTTGTATTTTTCTGAAGATTATTGTAGCGAAGACGTTTGTCAAAAGTATTCAGTATTTACAACCCATGGCATGTCCCATCTTAAGCCCCTCGAATTGACTTGTAATCACACACCAGACTGGTGTATCGGCATTTGCCGTAAACTTTTACTCAATCTATATAATTCGTTAGTTCCATTTCAGCTTCCAAAACATTTGTTGGCTATTTAAAACTTTGGCAAAGCCCCTTCTCGTATATAATGGCTGGGAGTGTTAGAAGGTACCACGACACTACAACTAAGCATCAGAGTGTTGAGTACATTGATTATGAGTAGAAGGATTTTAAGATAAATATGGTAGTGTCTTACCAATCATGTGGCATTAGCTATTGTTTTGTCCATTTCTTTTTGCTAGCCATTTATCTCTCCCCTACAGTGTAATTTTTGTATTGTTTGTATCACAAATATGAAATTAGCACAGGATAATGATGTGTTTGAAGAAAAACACATGCTACAGTTAGTAAACTAGAGGTGAGGAGGCTATTTCAAATACTGTGGTCGAGAGCGCTCGAGACTTCGATTATGGAGGCCAAATATTATGGCATATTCTGTTATTATATAGAGCTAGCTAGCTTCAATTCAATGGGTGACAGGTGAGCAGGAAAAGAGTGTAATGATATAGTCTTGGGAGGGAGAGGAGAACTAGGTGTGGATTTTAAAGTAGTAATCAATCTTGGGCCATTCATGCGGTTGCTTTGATTGTACCATGCATGACAAATTTAGAGTAAATAATCTTGGGTTGGAATTGATGACTGCTACAGACAGATAAAAGGGTTGTCGTACACAGCACTGTGCTTGGTTTACCTTGGGCTCATCATCAAGGATGATGGCAGCAGTCGGGCACTCGGGCCTGAGGAGGCGGTGCTGTCAGCGAGTCTCCGCCGGAGGAGGCGAGGACCATCATGATGTTTCATAACTTCAAATCATTCAGTAATTGATGTTTAGGAAATGTATTAAGAGCATCGTGCGAAGTTCATGATTGTTTGACTCAGTTATGAAAAATGAAGCAGATGAGCATTCCATGTATTCTTGTTTGTAGCACAGTATAAGGGCAATAATTTTTAGATGGTCGGCTTATTAACATTAACATTTGTTAAACAATGGATATGTTGCTCGGTCCTTCACCGTACAACATGCTTCAAAGGGTGGACCATATCACCATCCTCAATCCATGAGTGTGGTAGCATCCGGTGCTTCATGCGATATTCCATATGTTTACGTCACAAGCCGAAACACAAGCCTAAAAAATGTCGAAATGTCAGATATCTGTTTAAACTTGTCTCAAGCATTCACTTCAAGAACATGGGAGTTATGAAGTTGTTGCGTCCATGAGTGTTCTATCATCTACGTTTGTCCTCTGAACTGGTTGATCGTCAATCAAGTGGAAGCAGTTTGGTGATACAAGATGAAGAATTTTATATCATTCCGCTCAGGAGATTTCATTATCTTTTTAGGCGACGCTTAATTGTGATGTTTGAACTCAAGTTCTATTTCTTATATGGATCTGGTATGAAAATTGGACCAGTAGCCCAAGTGGCGTTAGGGACATTTTCCCATTTCCTTTACTGGTTATATCTTGTGCCTCCAAGATTAATAACCACCACTAATTTTGTTAGCTCTGTTACACAATACTTAGAATTATCTTCTCAAGACAAGGCAAAATAAGGAGCAGATTATCCCAATCATTTCAAGACCAACCTTGGTATATGCACAAGTGGCACACCCGTCCTAATTCCGTCTCAATTCCGGCATACCTGACCTAATTCCGTCTCAATTTTGGCACTCACCTGCACCAATACATTTTAAATAGGCACTCACCAGTATGAATACTGCCCAAATGAGCAATTTGAGAATTGATGTTACATTGAAAAGGAAAAAAACCACCTGTTCGCAGTTATTGTCATTAGTCCAATATTTTCGCCTCAAAATAAAATGTATCAAATATATCTTTATCCAAATATTTTTTGTATTTACATGATTTATTACTTTAATATATTAAGTGCCAATGATTAAGTACTTTGTTCATTTAAGTATGAGCAAACTTTTGGTGACATCATGCCACATGTCCATCAATAATATGGTGGAGGAGCTTATACAAAAGCATAAAAGCTGAAAAAATAATGCAGAATCGTACTAAATTGTCATATCTTACTACATCATCTCAATGGGATGGTGTGTCTGCAAGATACTAAAGTAGTTCAATTCCGGGCTAATTCTAAATACTAAAATAAGATAAAATTTATGGTTTAAATTTTGACTTGATTCTGCCATTTGCGCGATATCACACGTCTTATGCTGTGTTTTGTTCTACGTCTTTTTTTAGCACACAGTCACATATGGTGATACTTTCGGAGAAAGTAGTGTAGATTCAAAGATACAACATAGCCACGTCCATAATTTTCTTCACATGTTTTGGAAACTCAAATGTGCAAGTAAAACGAAATAAGAAATCGCAACCACTTTTCGGTCATAGCAACTGGATTGCCCAAAGGAAAGTGGAAGCGATATCGAGAGCACTACCCAAATGAAAGTACAAGGGCCGTCGAGGCTATTATACCTCACCATGGGACGCCCCGTCGGATACTATTCTACTCGATCCAAAAGCTCTACTCCAACCTCGGATGATGTTGTAGCTCACCTGGATGGCCATCCAACCCGAATGCCCTCCCTTTACCACTACGGTGATGACATCGGCAAGAAGAGTACAGCTCCGCTCCAAGCCTCTGATATTAAAATAAGCCAAAACTTATGGTTCAAATTCTTATTGAATTATGCTATTTGTGCAATAGCACAACGCGGTAATTCGGTACTAAAATAAAAGAAACCCTATGGTTAGCCTTTGTCATTGCGCGATAGCGCAACGGGTCATCTAGTGAATGAAACCCATCACGTGTCTAGTTGGTGGTACTACCGTGTCGTTCCTATACAAATTGAACTTGTGTTTGCTTTGTACATAACAGAGATGCAGCTTCCTTCAAAAAAAAAAACAGAGATGGGTATGCTGGTTTTCACAGGGTCGCTTGCGCGAACGTGGTTCTAACAGACCAGTGGAGGGGCTGGTTTCGGTTTTTTCCGGTTCAACCGGCGGTCCGGTCCGGTTTTTCAAACTATGCTGTTAAGGACTGTTAACGCTTATCGCCTTCCCGTTTCCGCCTGCCGAACACGTACACGGCAAACACCTCGCCCCCACCCACGCACGACTCCCAATTTCATTCGCATCCGTCCTCAACCTCCTGCCTCCTCCCCCCGCCGCCGGCCGCCGCTCCGACATTCGCACGGCGGGCTTCGTATCTTCAGGATTGCGGGGTCCTGGATTCGCCAGCCTAGGGTTCCGGCGAGCGAATCTAGCGGTCGATCTGAGTCAGGGGAGCGCAGGGCGCAGGTATAGGGTTCGCGGTCTGCCTGATTCCGATTCTGCGCTCATTCCGACGGGGGGTACCCAGCCGCTTGCCCGCGCTTGCGCGCGTCCCGCGTCCGTGTTTGCGCGGCTCAATCATGGCGGGATCTGTGGGCGCGGCCAAGGCGGCGTCTCGGCCGTCCCCGAAGCGGTACAGCGGCATGGATCCGCCACTGTCTCTGGCGAGGCCGACCGTGTTCGACCTCCAGAAGACGGCTGAGCTCGAGAAGGTCAGCATTCGTCCCTAATTGCTTATTATGTTGTGCTAACGTATCTGTGGTCCATTGTGATGATAGTGTGTTGCCTTTTGTGTTACGTGACCGCAGTTCTTGGTTGATATGGGCCTTTACGAGGGGGAGGAGCAGTCTGCGAAACGGGAGGAGGTGCTACGGGAGATTGATGCGGTAAGTAACCCCTCTCGTCGCTTGCTACACCCCGTACTTACTTGATACTAGTTGTATATGGCATAATATAACTTTCTTTATGTAAAACTGTGGCAGCATTGCCGTTTCAACATTTTTATTTAATTGGAAAGGGCTGCCTTGCAAGACCATTTTGATAGCTATGATATATAGATTGGTAATGTTTCATGTGGGCACTGTATCTCCACATGATTCTTGGTATTGCAGTTCAGTACTCAGACATGATAATGTTCGATTAGCTTTATTTCTGTTACCATTTTTCTACTTCAGAAATAGCATTCCTATTTTGTAGTGTTGTGTTAGGTCTTTTTCTTTTTTATTCCGTGCAGTTACTCTAACATGTACAAGCTTTTCATTGGTTTTGCAGATAGTTAAGGGATGGGTGAAGCGGTTAACTAGTCAGAAAGGGTTTTCTCAGCATATTGTTGAAAAGGCAAATGCAGTTCTTTTCACCTTTGGATCTTACCGATTGGGGGTAACTCCTTCTTTTTCTGCCTTTTTCTTTTATTGCATACACCTCATCCCCTTCGGGCTCAATTGTTTTTATGATT
Source organism: Lolium perenne (assembly GCF_019359855.2). Taxonomy (NCBI): domain Eukaryota; kingdom Viridiplantae; phylum Streptophyta; class Magnoliopsida; order Poales; family Poaceae; genus Lolium; species Lolium perenne. The sequence goes on from NC_067249.2 coordinate 81,716,488, forward strand.
GATGACCTTATATTCATATTAATGTGAATCATGCGCCACCAAATCATAATCACCTAAAATTTATCATAGTTTAGTTTCCACTGTTACAAACTTTACTTGTTTTTTTTTTCCCATATGGATGCTTTGTGATTTTGTAGGCAATTTCAACCAAATTGCCCCCCCCCCCCCCCCGTACTTAAAGCCAGTTTGCATCATAACCTACTGCCGAACTGCTGCTGCCTGTTGGACACTTGGGCTGCTGTCACTTTGGCACTGCATTCCTCTGATATTGCATAGTTTATGTCAGGGTGACATTATTCCTCTTCTAGACGGTGGATAACAAATGTAAAGTCAAGATCAAGTGCTACAATTGTTTATGAGAAGGTTGCTATAACTAGTTCTTGTGATCTATAATTAATCACAGCCATTCCTCTTTAGTCCAATGGGCGAAACAAGTAATGCCACTGTAATTGCTACACATTATGTGAGAGGATAAAAAATGTGATTGTGATTGGATAAGTATGTGGACCAGCGGAGTAATTTTCGTGCCCTTACTGTGTACAATTAAGAGGGAGAAACAGGTCACACAATAAATGATCAAATAGCACCTGTTTGGTGTGATATGAGCTAAAACAACAAAATTTTAAAAACAGTGGTCATACATTCAACTTCTACACTTTTTCATTAATTGATGATATACCAGAATCATGCAATAATTGTCACCGAGATAAGAATTGAGTTAGAAGGAATTTGGAGCTATGAATTGTTTCAGTACATTTCGCAATCTGGTACTGGAACAGAAGCTGCTTGGTTGGTGCTGAAGGTATGTTCCTCGTTGCAAGGAAACCTGACAGATGATTAATCCTGGTATGTAGGAAGGCACATACAGTGGAATAGTTTTTGAGGTTTGAAGTTTTGCATCTTTTCAAACAACATTCTTAAACATCACTGTAAGCAATAATAATAGCAGAACTAGATAAGAACCATTCCTAACCGTAAGTGGCACTGACACATACCCCCTCCATGCCAAATAATTGAAGTTCTAGGTTTGTGATAGTTTGACTTGGGACAAACCTAGAACTTCAATTATTTTGGTACGGAGCGAGTTACTTATATCTTTATCTTCTGATCTATGTAGTGAACTCACATGAACAAGGGGTTTCTACAGTGTAGTGATTTGATTGCCAGTTCCTGTGCAGCAGCTCTCCATGCACCTTTCAGCATAACACATAAATACATACTTTGCTTAGTTTTATGTTCTGATACGTACTTGCATAAGTTGCTGTAAGCCTGTTACAGTATGGTTTCTTTCAGCCTTCCTGGGTAATATTTCCCCTGTTGGCAAATTTAACTGCGTGTACTTCATAATGACCTCTTTGTTAGGTTCATGGGCCTGGAGCAGACATTGATATCGTATGTGTTGGACCTTCATATGTGAAACGAGAGGTGAAGTCATCTGTCTTTTGCATAAAACTTACTTTCTATAAATTACATATATCTTCATAATGAATGCTAATATTTTTGCAGGATGATTTCTTTGTGGCACTACATGACATATTGGCACAAATGGAAGAAGTGACGGAACTGCAACCTGTACCTGATGCCCATGTACCTGTTATGAAATTTAAGTTCCATGGAATGGCAATTGACCTTCTCTATGCCAGTGTATCACTTTCAGTAATACCACCAGTAAGTGTGCATTTTATTTAGTACTTGTTTGTCTTCTTAAATACTTCTGCTCCACCTGTAATAGTATACTGTTATGCATACCAAGTATGCAATGCACTTGAGGTATAAGGTATTGCATTTGACTGCTCAAGTCTTTTCTTTTGTGAGCTTCCCTGCTTTAATGTCCCTAACAGTCGCACACCGCAATAGTTTTGGAAATTATGATAAGACCTGCTAGTTTAGAATGGTGACGCAAGTTTAACTTGGGAGCACCCCCTCCTCTATGTAACATTCCTGCAGGATTTCAACATCTCTGAAGGATCTGTGCTTAGTGGTCTTGATGAAGCAACTGTCCGAAGTCTTAATGGGTGCAGGGTGGCAGACCGGATTCTTCGACTTGTTCCTAATGTTGAGGTTATTTAATTCAGGAATTACTATTTTTTATGTTGTACTGCTTTACTTTGTCATTATAATAATTAGATGCTTTGTAGAACTTTCGGACAACACTCAGGTGTTTGAAGTACTGGGCAGAGAGAAGGGGCGTTTATTCCAATGTAAGCATGGTTTTATCATCTATGATCCATTTAATTTGTGCGTGAACCATGATGACATAGTATTCTCTGTTAGGTTACTGGTTTCCTTGGCGGTGTCAACTGGGCCATATTGGTTGCTCGTATCTGCCAACTCTATCCTAATGCTGTACCAAGTATGCTGGTTTCAAGATTCTTCAGGGTTTTTACACAGTGGCAGTGGCCGAACCCAGTGATGCTTTGTGCCATTGAGAATGACGACCTTCGTTTTTCTGTCTGGGATCCACGTAAAAATCCTCGTGATAGATCTCATGTTATGCCCATCATTACTCCAGGCTATCCTTGCATGAACTCTAGCTACAATGTTTCTAGCAGCACATTGAGGGTTATCATGGAGCAATTTAAGCTCGGTAATAAAATTTGTCAGGTACAAACAATTCATACCTTCACATGTCAGACGTACTGTTCAGGACAATTCATCATTGCTTATCGTTGATGCAGGAAATTGACCTTCATAAGGCCAGTTGGGCTGTTTTGTTTGAGCCTTTAAATTTTTTTGAGGCATATACGAAATATTTAGTGGTTGACATTGTTGCGGACGATGATGATGATCTTCGGCTTTGGAAGGGATGGGTTGAGTCTCGACTGAGACAGCTGACTCTGAAGGTTGCCCTGTTTCTTTAGTTCTTCATTGTTTATCAGCCTTAATTCTAACTGCAGTTTCTCTTTGTGATCATATATTAGAAACATACATTATCAGATTTATGTTAGATCAAGATATTGCAGAATACCTTTTCCCCTGTAGTAATTTTTCTTTATAAAATGCAGATAGAGCGGGATACTAAAGGAATGCTGCAATGTCATCCTTACCCATGTGAGTATGCAAATCCTTCAGTACAGTGTGCTCATTGTTCCTTCTACATGGGCTTATCAAGGAAAGAAGGTATGAAAGTACATGGGCAAAAATTTGATATCCGTGCAACGGTAGATGAGTTTATGCATGAAATTGGAATCTATCCATTGTGGAAATCTGGAATGGATCTTGCAGTCACCCATGTCCATAAGAAGCAGATCCCGCATTATGTGTTTGAACAGGGTTACAAGAAACCTTGTCCGCAGTTGCATGCAAACCAGCAGGAGCAGTCTGATAGAAATGACACTGAAGATGGCACACCAACAGCATCTCTGGATGGCCAACTTAAGAGAAAGTGCGATTTTGATGGAGCTGGTCAGGTCGAATCAGGTAAATCTATTAAAAGGTCTTCAGTAAGCTCAGGCTGCGAGGAAAGTCCACCTGACTCTGGAAACATTGTTAGTCAAAGTGTATGTGAGAACCCAGTCAAATCAGTTTCCAGTGTTCTCTGTAATGGAGTTCAGAATAGTCCGTTGCATGGTGATGTAAATCTGGAATCAGCAAACTGTTCCAATTCACCCCATGGATCTGAGGTGTCCGCAGCATCAGGCACGAGCTGTGCAGCCATGGAAACAGTCGACATGATTGATGAAATTGCCGGTCCTGAAAGCTCAGTGCCATGTGTTATGAGTGGTGCAGTTCAGGCTATGGCAGTGCACACACCTATAAAATGTGTGGCTCAGAAAGATGAACCTAAGTTCCAGGGAATTGATAGATTGGTAAGCAGTAATTGTGCGGAGTCTCTGGAGGAGGCAGAAACACTCGCTGGGAATTTACTTAGTGAGAATATGCACCCAAGTGGGAATGGAGTGATTTGAAGTGGCCTTCCATATAGAGGTTTTGCTTCTTATGCATTATCCTTGTTCAAATTATCATTCTATTTCCCTTATTATCTACATTTTGCTCATGTTATTTCATTTCCGTTCTATTTAATTTTTTTTTGTCTTCAAAGCTGAACGATGTGACTGAAGTAGTTTCTAAAGATCATGCAGGTGCCAAATTCGGTGTGTCCAGCAGAAAGCTTCGATGAGGCATGTCTTGAATCATAATCCTCTGTTTCATTTAGCATCTAAAGTGCTCTATTTTGTTCACACTGCTGTTTGGTACCTTTTTTTCAATGGCAGTTCTCATCTGTCCTGAACTGTGCGAGGAGAGGATAACCAAAGGAAACGATGACTGCTGACTACTGAATGGAATCAGAGGTTTCATCGCTGTGGTCGGTAAGTTTATTTACTCACAAAGATTCCTTCCGAGTTCTGACACAGATTTTGTCAGAAGGGAGTCTTGAATGAAGCTGGTGCCGGTGCCGGGGCTGGAATGCTCAACCAGCCTTGGAGAAATTGTCCCAGATGCTTCTGACCAGGACAAGATGTTGTCCGGAACTCCAAACCATGTACCGATTGCATTACTTGATCTTAGTATACAAAGTTGTCACCATGTAAGCTGTACAGAGATGTACCAGTTACATAGGTTTAGGTCAGACTTAGGTAGCTTACAATCAGTTTTGGTCATTGAGAATGTACACACAAATTACACCTATGTCAATTTTGAAATTCTGGAAGCTTTGTCTACTCATTCCTGATTGCATTATCATGTTCCTTATCCAAATAAGGGCTTGTTCGGTTAATCCAATTCTAAGTGGATTGGAGTGGTTTGTAGGGAATTAGGGGGGATTTTGACTTGATCCCTGGACTTGAAACTGACTGACGAGGCCTAATTGATGGCAGCCACATTCAGAGTTTTGAACTTGCTCTCCAGCCGTGGACCATACACTGAAATTCGAAATTATATGGTAGTAGCACACAACAAATTGGAATCAAGAAATCTTTCACCTTGATAAAATTGCTTGGCAATGCAACAGCAGGTGTGAAATTAAAATTCGGATGGTTCGAGGTCTGGACGAACGACCTCATAGGGTCGAAGACATGATTTGTTATAACGAATGATTAAAATTTTGGACCTTGTTTATATGATTGGCATGACAACTAATCCTACACCTACAAAATTGTTTTACGGAAAAGTCTTACGGACTCGCACAGACTCACACAGCAGGGCTGGAAATCGAAACTCAGTCCCGGTTTTTCATCATGGGATCAAATTTCAACCAATAGAGCTACACTTACATAAAACTTCTTACCTAAATTTCTTACGGGCTGAAGTGGAGTTGTGTGGATCCATCATAGGTCTAAAATCAAGGGGGCTAACTGATTTAAAACAAACCAAAAGCAGGCACACAATCTCACAAGTTAATCCCATAGAAAAGTATTCCGTAGGTGTAGCATTTGTCTTCTACCAACGAATGCAGCCCACGTTAGCCGTATTGTTACTGTTAGCATGACCATCTCACAATTAATCCAATAGAAAAGTATTCCGTAGGTGTAGCATTTCTCTTCTACCAATGAATGCAGCCCACGTTAGCCCGTATGGTTACTGTTAGCATGACCATGCTACTCGGTAAACAAAATTGCTTTTACACAAACTTTTAGTGGGGTTGGCGTAGATCTAAATCTATTTTTGTTAAATAGCTGGCCGGACTTTCATTCCATTTTGTATGCAGTTCTCCAAATGTTTGTACTAGCTATCAATTACAAGTTGTTCTATTCTTGTGCAAGTTTCCAAATATTGGCAAGTCATTATACCTTTCTGGAAAGGCTTAATAAAAGTGAAAGATTATTTTCTTGAGAGAGGTTTTTTTAGGAACGCGTCTAGGGAGCACACGCGTGCCCGTTGGTAGAATCTAGTATACTCATATTTAGGTAATATTTTGTACGATCGAGTTTCACAAAAGTCAAAAGAGGAAACTCCAAAGCACGTGGTCACAGCAACGCAAAGAAAAAAAAGCCCAGCCGAACCTGATGTACAGATGCCTAGATTACTTTCCAAAATAAATTCAAAAAGCTATAACTTTTGTGTCGAATCTCGAAATTATGATCCGCTTTCACTTTCGGGATCCTGACGATGAGATCTTCAAAACTAGTTCTCATTTACATATGTTTCGATGAAATTTGTTAAGAAGCAACTTTCATATGTGATAGAGCAACTTTCGTTCTCAAGAAAGCAACTTTGGTGCACGATGAAAAAGGTAGATTCACATCGATATTGGGAAACTTCGCAAAAGCAATAGGAAGTTCATAACAACTAAAAATCAACTTAATCTTGACCGAATGCAGCAAGAGCATGGCAACCCATTTCTCGTCACCAACGGGACACACGTCTAGAGCACCATGACCTACTATTGTTGCGAAGTTTTCTACCATTGAGCCAAAAATTTCCTACAGATGAAGCGAAGTTGTCTACAATTGTTGGGTATTGGATACAAAGTTGTGCACCAGAATGGCACCGTCGGGCTCCAAAGTTGCTCTCCCGTGGACCAAAGTTGCTCTATGGGCATCAAAATTGCTTCGTCACACACTAAAGTTGTTCCGTGGAGCATCAAATTTGCTTTGTCGGGCACCAAAATTGCTCTATTAGGCACCAATATTTTGCCGCCAGGCACCGAAGTTGGTTTGTCGGAACCAAATTTTCTCCGCCGGGCACCGAAAGTTATGCCTTCAGGCACCAAAGTTGAGTTGTCGGGCACCAAAGTACATGACAAAAAGAAACTTCGGCAAAGCAACCACAGTAGTCATTTTTTGCAGCGATAGGCAACTTTGGTACAACGGTAGCTGACAAGGGATTAACTTGTCAATGCCTACGGGTTGTAGACTAGGGTTTTAGTCGGAAGTAGAGGGCAAGTAGATCTCGAAGGTTTCAGCCGAAAAGTGCTCGACGATATGAAAACTAGGGTTTGTGAGACAATGAATCGATGCTTTCTTTGTCCCTTGACTCCCCCTTATATAAGAGGCGGAGCCGAGGGATTCGTGATACACAAGTTACATAGTCGGGAGGGTTTCCAACTCATCCCACAAGATTACAAGTATTGCTTTCTAATACAACTCTAGCTTTCCTTAATAATTATTTGGGCTTCCGATTCTTCTTATCCTTCGGGTCGTGGGCCTTCAGTAAACCCCGGGTACCATCTTCGGCAGGCCCATTGGGATGCCTATGTCAGTAGCCGACTTCGCATAGGGTTAGGCAACTTCACACCAACGACATAGGGTTAGGCAACTTCACACAAACGATAGGAAATTTCAAAGCAGTACGAAGCAACTTTAGTGCAGCTGTAGACAACTATGCAACAACAAAAACAACTTCACTTCAATGGTAGGCAACTTCACAACAACATGAAGCAATGCCCGGATGCCGACGTGGTTCTCCCCTAAATTTTCCCGTTGGACACAGAAGTTGCTCTATCGGGCACCAAAGTTGTGCCGTTAGGCACCAAAGTTGCTTCGTTGGGCACCAAAATTGCACCATTATGCATCAAATTTGCTCTGGGCACCAAAGTTACGTCTCCGGGCATCAAAGTTACGTCTCCGGGCATCAAAGTTGCGCTATAGGGTACCAAAATTGCTCCGTCGAGTATCGAAATTGCTCCGCAAGGCAACAAAGTTGCTTGTTGGATACCAAAATTACACTGTTACGCAACAAATTTGCTCTGACGGCCACTGAAGTTACATCATTGGGCGCCAAAGTTCCTGTGCACGTTACCAAAATTGCTCTGTCCGGCCCGAAGTTGCTCCCTCTGATGGGCACGGAAGTTACGACATTGGCGGTGATGGTCAATGTCGCTGAGTGTGGCGACGGGACTCCGGGAGGGGAACCACATGTGGTTGAGGCGGGTGGTGGTGTCCGCGCCGCCGCGGAGGAAGTCAACGGCGGGGAAGGGAGCGACGCGCCTCAGGGCCCTCCGTGGTGGTGCCGCGAATGCAGGGGCAGCGGTGGTCTCCCGTCGATTGGGAAGGAGCTGGAGCGGCGGTAGCCTCGCGCTGGCGGGGAAGATGCAGGGGTGGTGGTGGACTTGCTCCGGCGGGAGAGGATCAGGGACGGCGCGCGCCTCCGGTCGGTGCGGGGGGAGCAGAGGGGCCGCAGCTGGCATGGCATCACTTAGATGCGGGGTGGAGAGGGGTGCGGTGGCGCGCTGGAGGCGCGATTTGGGGCGGAACTGGTGACGCGTGCGTGGGGCGTCGGTTGTCCTATAGTGCGCGTGATCGGGAGGTCAATCTGGCATGCGCCCGCCCGAAAGAAAATAGGTTTTTTAGATGGCAATGGAGAAGATACACATTTTTGGGAGGATACATAGTTTGGAGATAAGCCACTATCCGATAGATATCCTTCTCTACTATGTTGCACATGTGTTATTCCATCGTCCTCCTATCATAACTTTTAGAAGATCACTTGATGACTCCAAATGGGCTAGATGGAGCCGTTTAGTTACACTACATGGTTGATGGATATACACTTGTCAGCTAAACCTGATAATTTTGTTTGGAAGCTAATAAAATTAGGTGTTTTCATGGTTAAGCCTTTGTATCTAGATTACATGGCTGACCACGCACGTGTTTTTTTTACGCAAATACATTAAAAAAATTAAAGTACCACTTAAGATAAATATTTTTATGTGGTTCTTATATAGTAAAGTGCTTCTCACCAAAGACAATCTAGCTAAAAAGGAATTGGTAAGGTAGACAAAAACATTGCTTTTGAGATCAAGACGAAACAATTCATCATCTTTTTATATCTTGTCTGTAAGCAAAGATTATTTGACGTATTGTCCACATGGCTTTTAACATCATACCCCAGAATAACATTACCCATCTCTTTGGGAATTGGCTAGGGGGGGCTCATAAACTTCAAAATGCGCCGAGTTGAAGCTTGTGCTTTAATATGGACCATAGGGAAGTTGGAAGACAAGAAATAATTATATTATTAACAATGAAAAATCTTCTTCTTTCATGCAGGTTATTTCTATGGCTTCTCATTGGATCCGTATGTGGTCATTCCAACAGCGAACGGAAAAGCGAGAGGATATGGTTACTGGGTGAAACCGGCTAGAGAAGGTTGCACGAAATTTCTGCAACCGGTTCAACTAGCGTTTTGATCCCCGGATAGCATGCTAACATAGAATCACTCTATGTTGTCCCTTCTATTTAGATGAATGATACATGTTGAAACTTTATGTGACCCATGAGGTCAACGCTTTCTTGCAACAAGTACATTTAATAAGATTTAAAAAATCCTGCATGCATCTATCGATGCAGGCTGGAATGCTCGTCCATTTCAAAAAACATACAACTAAAATTACTAATTTTAGAATTACCATGAATATATATATTCATAATATGCATATAGTATAGTACAGATCTTCTGGAGTGGTGGTTTGGCTCATGGGAGCTTATGCTCCCTTATTTTAAAATGCATCTTAAAATATTTTGAATATCAAAAAAGTTTAAAATAAAAATTTACACCTACATTTTCACATGCTACACCCAACAAAGTTGTTTCATGAAAATTCGACTTATCTTGTAGCATGTGTAAAAAAGATAAAATTTGGTGCTAAAAATAAGACCTTTAACAAGACAACAAATTTTATCTTTTTTTTTACATAGACCACAAAAAACACTGGATTTTCTCGAGAGTTGACGAGCACACATATATTATGGTGATGTACATGTAGAACTTTTTTTTCAAAAAAAAAAATCGACATTTCAAAATATGTTTTTGTGGTAGAGGGAGCATATGCACACGGGAGCCGAATTGAATTTTCATATTCGCATTAGTATTATTTATATTTTTGATCAAAGTTTACATGTTTTGACTAGCACGAAAGATTATGCGCAACATAATATGGGGAGGAATTAATTCTGAAAGTGGGCCAGTGAAGGCAGAAAACATAAAGCGGAGCTATTTTCTCCTTTACTGTTCTCAAATAGCTATTTAAGAGGTCCTAAAAATAATACTTAAGAAATGCCATACACAATGAAGAAACAAGGGCATAGATGGAGGGAGTCGGCATGCCCACACCGCCGCGAACGTTGCAGGAATCAGGATCTTTGCAACAGCCGATGCAGCCTTCCATTGTCCGCGTGCATTCGTTCGTCGCCAAACAGCAGTAGCAGTAACCATCTTTGCAAGCTTCGGACTTTGGTCTGTGGACACACAATCCGTTGGGCAAATTTATCCTCTCGCTGCCCACACCTTCCGCACTCCCATCTGTGAAATTTTAAGCACAATCATATAGAATTCGTAAGAATAAACATACATAGGGCATATATATACCTGCATAATTATGTAGAGTTATAAATTGCTAACTAACGATTTAGCAAAGCATCACAAGATCGATCATCTACACACACGTAGATGCACACCGGAAAACCCACTTACATTGTGAATGAATAGCAAGGCTTATGAGAACAAGCAGAAGGGTTGGTCCATGGACGGACTTCGTGTATGCGCCCATGGAGACAATACAGATCGTCGATAGTAGAAGTAGAGTATGTCTTTATTTATCAGGTTATAAGATAACAATCCATATATGGTTCATATATATAGATGGAGACGAGCGGGGTATTTGGAGCTAAAAACGTTTATCCTTCTACAATTGGCAACTGGTAATTAATGAGAAAATCTACCTTGCCCCGTTGACTCAAGAGATTGTTCTCCAGTCCTGTCACCTCCCGATTCACGACGGCTTTACTTGGACTTTCAACAACAGGGAGTAGCTAAAAATTCGTCCGTTGTTATGGAAAAAAACTATACGTTAAGTTGGAGATTACCTTTTCCCTTCTCGGCTGTTTCAGAAAAGAGAATTTTTTTTGCCTGATTATTTCCATGCTTTGATTGCTTCTTTCCTTTTCAAGCACAAACCGAATCACACTATTCCTTTTTTTAATCCTTGCAGTCTGATTGAAATATTATTTTCTTTATTTATGGACATGGGCTTTCTTTTTGGTGAGATGGGTACAAGTTTTTTTTTAGGGAGTGACTATACACCAGCTGGCTGTTTTTCAATTGAGAAACAGACACTTTTTTTGACCAACCAAATAATGACATTTGTACTACTAAAAAAATCTCAATGGAAAAGACTCGTTAAACTGTCTGTTTTAGTCCAGTGAAACAGACACATTTTGTACAGCCCATGTTGAATCAGTGTTTTTCATTTCTTCAGTAAGTACTGACCTTTTTTAGCCCTGTACAGAAAAGTATCCAGAAACAAGAAAAGCCCCAAAACAAGAACATGCATCCGTGTAAGATCCAAAACACCTGTTCAACCTTATCCACCAAAGCAAAACAGCTCACGTCCTACTCCAACCACTCATTCCTCCATGCGGAAATCCCTGGCGTAGGCATGGCTGACATTTAAACAAACTTTGCACATGTAGACGAGAAGCGCTCTTAGTAAATTATCGGAGTCTTGTAGGTACTCTGATCTTGTTTCCGAGGAAGAAAGACAACCTTCTTTCTTGATCTTTTCTTTTTTGATATATCGGAGGTTTTGTGCGCAGAGACCGCCAGGCTGAAGTTGGATGAAAGATTGGCTGACGAAGCAGAATAAAGAGAGTGCCAAAGCATAAGCAAAAAAGATAAGAAACTGAAGAATGCATAGCTGAAATAATATTAGAATGCATTACTTAGATACTAAAAGTATGAGATGACCCTCTTAGATTATTCAGCATTTTCTACATGTTGATCTGCGAAGCAACTTGGGAATTTTCTGCACTGAGCAGACATAAAAGTGCTATAAATTGAAGGAAATCAGGTAAAACAGGAAAATACAACAAAATGAAAAAACTTAAATGCAAACGAAAAGGTCGTTTACCATTAAACGTAGTTGTATGTTGGTACGAGCGAACCGATTCAAGAGTGGCCCGATGCACTTATCAGTTGTCATCATACAAGAAGTGGACACACTGATTGCTAGACGACACTACACTGGATGTCTACTCAACACATGATAGTAGTTCTTCGAGATCGACCCAGCCCTACATACCCAAGTGATGGTTATAACTTATTTGGTGTAGATGGGCAAGGGCCATGAGAAGTACTCTTGTATGCAAGTTTGGAAAAAATATGGTGTGCTCTGCTTTCATATAATGATATAATGAAGGTTATGCTCCACCAGGATGTGGAAAGATACCTGACAAGTACGTAGATCACATAGGATGGTGCAACAAAGATAAGGAAATGCATAAATCTCCCCTTGCACCAAGAAGTGCAGGGGACAGTACAGAGATTCCGCGTGTTCATGTAGAGATTGGTTCACATGGCCTAAATGATTCAAGAAGCAAAAGAAAGAAAATGAAGAAAACTCCTAAAACAGAAGAAAAGGAAGATAGAGCATCTGAACTCTGAACTCAACTAGGAATAAAATCTGAAAAGTAAGGACTGAGATCCCTATAGAATGAAAACTAAAGACTAAACGCAAAGAAGGGATGTTATTGGGAAAGAAATGAAAAGAGGGGGGTGAATAATGAAGAAAAAGACCATGATTTAGGAGTGACAAAAAGATGCTCAGGATTAAGAATAACAAAGAAACTTGATGACTAAATCAAGAAGAGGTGAATGATGAACTGAATACTCAACTCAAGACATTCAAAGCAAAGAAATAAGGAGTGAATTTTGAAATGTCGAGAAATGAGTGAATGAAAAAGTGCAAGACTAATCTATATTTTGAAGCACCGAGAAATTACTGACAAAGAACTCAGAGACATAAGAAACAAACTGAGCCAAAAAAAAACCCCAACTAAATTACTAAGATACTGAGTGAAATTCCAAGAAAATATGTGACTGGTACAATGAGAGACATAGGAAAATAAAATGAGAAAATGAATAAATAGAATAAACATAGAGGGACTGAAAACTAATAAACAGAGGCTAACTGAGAAACTAATTGAGGACTGAACAATAACATGGACACATTGAGATGACTAACTAAGAAAGAATTAACTGAAGAACACCACTAAAATAAATGAAGAATAACATGGACTGGCTAAGATGACTAAGTAAGATTGAAATAACTGAAAAACAACACTGAAAATGTGCAAGACTGAACCGCAAACTGAAAGACTTAAGAATAAAATGAGACACTAAAATAACTGAGATACTAAAATGAGCTACAATCTGAGGGACACAAGACTAAACGATAAAATAGAAACTTAAGAACTCAAAGAAAGATTGAGGATCACAATAATAAGAGAATAAAATGAGACACAGAAAATGAGGAACATGGACACACTGAGATTACTAAGAAAGAATGAATAAACTGAAGAACATGACTGAAAGAAATAATGAACAAAAATATGATCTATGAGTTGACTCATTTATGAAGTCTGAAGCTAATACAATTTTCAAAAAACTGAGATAACTCTGAAAATACGTGATACAACTGAAGAAGTAAGACTAGGCAAATATTTTAAAATGATGAAGACTACAGTGAGATAAAAAAAAGAGATAAACGTGCATGCTCTACTAGAATGAGAGAATAATATGACTATGCCAGAACTGATGCCGCCTTAGTTAAACTAAATCGTTGTTGCAGGTGCAAGCAGTATTCTATTCCAAAGGACTGATGATATTTGGTGTCAGGAATTCTATGCGAACATTGAACACTTGTATGGATATCTTGGTAGCCTCTCAACCATCTGCAAGCACTCAAAGGAGACTTCCAGCTCAAAAGTTCACACTCGTAATCATGGTGGAGCCATTTGTACTCGGAGTGGCAAGACTACAACTGATCCTCTTCTGTCAACGCCACTGTTGTATGTACCGCCTGCCTTCCAACCTAGCCAGTCAATGGCTTCTTCACCGGACCAGCAGGGTGAAGAATGGGATTATGATGAGATACCAAAAATAAGAACAAAATCAGCGCGAGCCCTGGATAATCCTGTGAACCTAAAATCACACTGAACACTAAAATTTCAATGTTTCCTGCCATCCTTGATTACGTTCTGCTTGCTGTTGCACAAAATCCCTCCAATTCTGGTAATGGACCACGGACAAGGAGAACAATATGCAGGTCTCGCGACGAGCACAGAGAATGCCCCAAACCAGAACTAAACGCAGATGAGCTAATACAAAATCAAATCGGAGCACACATGGGATAGAGGAAGAATTCAGGTGAGTACCTCACCAAAAATGGCGGCCATGTCTTCCACGCAGGTTAACCGCCGGCCGTCTCTCCTTCGCGGGTCGAGCAGGCTCGCGCTCTACGGATCTCTCTGACGTCGCTCGTACCGGCTGCGGGGTGACTGCTATCTTCGTCGGCGGTGGCGCCCGAACCCGAAACACCGCTCCCTCCATATCCAGTGGCGTCGTCTGCGGGGACGGTGCCGAGTGCCAACCTCTCCGCCATGGCAGCCTCTCGCCCCTCCTCCCCTGAGCGAAAACGACAGCAGAAATGAAAAACAAATGAGACAGCCCACACAGCCCAAACAGAAATGAGACGGGATGAGATAGCGCCGAGATTGGTGAATCAAGAATCAGATCGGACGGCTTAAAAAGTGACTGTTCACCAATTGTAAAACAGCTAGCTGTTACTTAGGAAAAGTGTTTTTTTATGAGCCTTTTTTTAATGGGTCTGCCTATGTCACAGTCGATTGAGAAATGCTTAAGTCTCAGTCGACGTTGATGACGATCCATCTCATCTGATCGTGTTAGCTGGCACCGATCGATCCATTCGCATGCTTGCACCTCACGTGGTTGTGTTAGCTGCCTAGCTGGCCTTTGTTTGTGTTTCATCTGTGGGCTTCAGGTCAACCCATTTTAAATAGAAATTAGCCTAGGATTTCGGCCCATTTTACATGAAAACAAAGTTGTTCGTTCCCTGATGAGTACAAGTATTATTTGATTTCTGATTACACCTTTTTTGTATGGAAAAAATGCAACTCGTTACCAAAGCCGGTTGAATTGCACTACTTTCTTCTTTGAAAAGTGTAACTTGCATCAGAAAATATTAAATTGCACTCTTTTTGAGAAAAGTGCAACTCCCTTTTTGGAGTTGCACATTTTTTGAGAAAATGTAACTCGTATTGAAACTGCTTGATACGATGATCTTGACAAAAGTGCAACTCATTTGAAAAACCGTTGCACATTTCTTGAGAAAAGTGCAACACGTTTTAAAAACCGGTTGCGCATTTTATTGAGAAAAGTGCAACTCGTTTAGAAAACCGGTTCCACGTTTTTGGAGAAAAGTGCAACTCGTTTTGAAAATGGGTTGCGCGTTTCTTGAGAAATGCGCAACTTGTAGCCATTTGTAGTTGCATATTTTTTTGAAAAAAATGCAACTTGTTTCGAACACCTGTTGCACGTTTGCTGAGAAATGTGCAAATCGTCTCGTAAAGGTTTAATTGCACGTTTCCGTGAGAAAAGTGCAACTTGTAAATTGGAGTTACATATTACTTAAGAAATGTGCACCTTTTTTTGTAAAAGATTTAGTTGCATTTCGTGCTCGTATCGGAACCGCTTGAAGTTACACATACCTTGATAAAAGTGTAACTTGTTGTTGGCGTCCGAAACCCACCGGCGAGCAACGGCTGGCAACACGAAGAGCCGGGAACAACCTAGAGTTGCGGCTGGCCCTGGTCCCTCCGAGCGACGGCCCGTAAAGCTCCTAGTACGCACGTCCCGATGCTGGTGCAAGGGCGTGCCACCTGACCTATACCTGGTCAGGAAGGTGATGGATTTGCTTCGCTTAGTTTCCTGCATGGCATACACGTAAACATTAAATACGAGCCTCGATCGGCTCTCAGGTTGTCCTGTGAATCGGCTCAAGGAGCCGATCCACCCATGGTTCGTATGAGGTCTACGATCACATGGTGGTCCTGCTTGATCGATATATAGCTAAAACGACCTACGACGATTTAGGGTTTTTACCACATAATCGGAACATCCTACGCGTGATTGAGCCTGGCAGCCACGCACGGTGATAGTAAACCAACCCTAGACAAGGCCTAAAAACCAACACGAAGTTGATTCCCGGAACATCTTGTCTAGGGCTAGCAGACTACACCCTACGTGCTACTGGATCCTTCAACCGTTTGCAAGGCCTAACTATGCAGATATCAAACTAATCCTTGAAGAACAAGGAGCAATCATAACGGATCGGATCTACTAAACATGGATCAAGCAAGGTGCCGCCCTTACACCTAAGATAGGTGTAAGGGCGGCTAGACGTCTAAGGGTTGCATGGACGAAAGCATGTGACACGATGAAACAATGCTAACCCTAACACATCTATGATAACTACGTTGCTCGCCATCAACAAGGCTTCAGCACGAGCAACGCATGAACGACGAATAAACGTATACTGCCCAGCATGATGCTTACCCGGAAGAAACCCTCGAAACAAAGGGGTTGGCGATGCGCCTAGATTGGTTTGTGATGAACGTGATTGTTGTTTTTCTCAATAACCCTAGATACATATTTATAGTCCGTAGACTTTCTAACGTGGGAATAATCCCAACCGTGCACGAGCCAAATTCTACCTAACCGACACGTATCCTACTATATTTACAGATACACGGGCAAACTAGCCCAAACTATCTTGTACAAGGCCGCTTCATGTATAACTTCCATGTATATTCTTCAAGCCCAATCTTAATCACGGCCCACCTCTAATCCGGTCAAATTCGGGTGATAACACATGCCCCCCTGGTTTTGTAATTGATAATTCCAAAATCACTCTGCTTTTTTCTTCGTCGGGTCATGTCGTGGCAGAGCAGAACCGTCGCAGTATTCTTCATCATGATGCCTTGCCTTCTCAACTCCTCTGCAAGATTTGATAGCCTTAGCATCACTTCCTCGGAAACTGTAATGGCATTAAATTTCCACTATGCTCCCCTTATTTAAGTGTGCCGAACGATTCGCCTCTTCATCCCCTTGCTCTGTTCTAACCATCGGCACCAAAAAAATTCCCCATCTCCTGAGCCATGTCTTCCTCTTCTTCCTCCTCCGCCTCGTCGGATCTTTCTTCCCAGTCCTTCTCCTCTTCGTCCTCCTCCACCTCGTCAGATCTCTTCTCCGATTCTTCCTCATCTCGTGAGCTGACGCCGGAGTGGGGCTCGCTGGCGGCGCACGACATCCTCGCCGCATCGGAGTGGGACAACGAGGACCACGAGCCCTACGTCTGGTCCGAGGACGACAAGTCCTTGACCAGTGGCGACGACGACCTTCAGTTCCTCGCCGATGGGGAGCTGGAAGCGACGAGCGAGGATGACTCGTTCTCTTGGGACGGCTACACTTCCTCCGAGGAGGAGGAAGAAGAAGACGACGACGACTCCCTCGAGGACTATCCGCCGGCGAAGCGCTTCCGCGCCGGATCGGATGATGACGACGACGACAACGACGAGGAGGAGGAGGAGGCTCCCATAGAGGGCTATGGGAGCAGCGACGAGGAGCTCGCCGGCAGCAGCGCCGACGAGAGCTTCCGACGACGAGGGCAGCAACGGCCCGTAGAGTAGGGTCTACTAGTATAGGTCTAGTAGTAGTAGCAGATTGGTCAATAGACCTTTCTTTTGTTCTTCCTCCCTTGAGCAATCGGCTCTTTCTTTGTAAGAAATCCTCTTATTAATGAAGAAAATATTCCCCTATTAATTTTTGCTCTCTTGCCAATTTTGCCGATTGTCAAACGAAGTCGCTGCACAAAGAGCCGATGGCAGGGCATCGGCTTGCATCATAAACACGATTTAAGGCCAAACCGGTTGCCTATTCATGCAGTCAAACAGATCTTATCCGTGTCTACGCCATTCTCCGATCTCAAACGCGCAGATTCAACTCCTCACCAGATTCAATGGGAAAATCATCTCAAAAGCTATGGATTCTGGCTTGAAACTGACCTGTTAACCTGCTCAATTGAGCTTGTTCTGTCTAGAGTCGATGGCTATGCATCGGCTTTCTCATTATTCTAAAGTCGATGTCCGTGCATCGGCTGTACTGGTATCCATATTTCTCAAGTCGATGTCTGCGCATCGGCTGTGATTTGTATATAAATTTTTTTTTACCGGCCGATTTTATGAATCGGCCCCCATGTTTTACTGCCCATCGTCCCACATGCTTGGGAAATATTTCTTGAGGTGCTGACCATTGACAGCTGCTGGGAACTTAGCGCCGTCCAGCTGCTCCAGCATGTATGCATTACCCTTCAAAACCTGGACGACTTTGTATGGACCGTGCCAATTAGGAGACCATTTGCCATATGCTTTATCCTTGGTTCCTAATGGCAACACTGCTTCCCATACTAGATCACCAACTTGAAACTCCTTTGGTCTCACCTTCTTATTGTATGCACGAGCTACCCTGGCTTTGTTCTCTTTAATCTTCTCCAACGACCAAAGTCTCAGTTCAGTTGCATCCTCAATAGTATCACTCATCAGAGCTGCATATTCTTCAGCTGTCAGGTCATTCTGAAACGTGACACGTCTCGATCCAGCCGTAATTTCCCAAGGCAATACGGCTTCCTGCCCATAGACGAGCTGGTATGGCGAAGTTTTCATAGCTCCATGGCATGACATGCGATAGGCCCACAAAGCTTCTGACAATGTTTCATGCCAAACCCTAGGGTTCTCGTCAATCTTCCTCTTAATCAGCTTGATCAGGCTTTGATTGGACGCTTCAGCTTGCCCGTTGGCCTGAGCATAGTATGGAGATGATCGGATCAGCTTAATTCCCATCTCATCACAGAATTTTCTGAATTCTTTAGAGATGAAGACCGAACCTCCATCGGTCGTGATGGTTTGAGGAATCCCGAACCTATGAATGACGTGTTCTTTCACAAATTTGATAACATCTTCTGATTTTACCTTCTTCATAGGGACGGCCTCCACCCATTTGGTGAAGTAATCTGTAATGGCCAGGATCCACTCGTGGCCTTTGCTCGACGCAGGATGGATTTTGCCGATCATATCCATGCCCCAACCTCGGAATGGCCAAGGCTTGATGATGGGATTCATTGCTGATGCGGGTACCATCTGAATCTTCCCGAACATCTGACACGCTTGGCATCCCTTGTAGTACTTGAAGCAATCCTCAAGCATGGTGGGCCAATAAAACCCTGATCGCCTGATCAGCCACTTCATCTTATGAGCCGATTGGTGAGTTCCACAGGCGCCTTCATGCACCTCATGTAAGAGCCGATTAGACTCAGTTGGTCCCAGGCATTTGAGTAGTAACCCTTCCAACGTCTTGTAGAACATGTCATCTCCTATAAGAACATATTTCACAGCCTTGTATCTTATCCGTTTAGGTGCCCCCCGAGCCGAATCCTTCAAGTAATTGAAGATATCGGCTCTCCAGTCATCCTGTTCTAGGAACTGCACCTGAACTTCTGACCCGTCTGTTATGTCCTTATAACCTGACGCCATCTGTGCGAGGTCATTGGCCTCGGTATTTTGAGATCTTGGGACCCAATTGAAGTTGATGTACCGAAATTTGGTCATCAGCTCGCGGCATTCCATCCAATATGGGAAGAGTGACTCACTCTCGCACTTGCACTCATCCGTGAGCTGGGAGATCACCAACTTCGAGTCTCCAAAAAGTTCGACCGCTTCTGCCCCGGCTTCCAAAAGCAACTCCATTCCCCTGCGTACTGCCTCATACTCAGCGACATTGTTAGTGCAAGGGGTAGATAGCCTGATAGAGAAGGAATAATTTGCCCCCCGAGGCGACACGAGCAAAATGCCGATGCCACAACCGTCGTCACAAGACGATCCATCGAAGAACATAGCCCATGCACGTACAGATAGTGCTGCTATCTTAGTATTAATCCGCTCAGCTATGAGATCGGCCAACGCTTGTCCCTTGACTGCTTTCGCAGGCTGATACCGGAGATCGAATTCCGATAACGCAAACATCCACTTACCAAGTCGGCCTTTCAAAACAGGAGCCGACAGCATGTGCTTGACAACATCTAACTTGCATATGACGACGATCTCTGCCGTCAACAGGATATGATGAAGCTTGGTGCAGGTGAAGAATAGGCAGAGGCATAACTTCTCGACCTCAGGATACCTTGTCTCTGCATCTAACATCCTTATGCTGAGGTAGAAAACGACCTTTTCAACACCCTCGTAGAGTTGCACCACCACTGAAGCAATGGACGTGTCAGCTACTGATAAGTAGATATAGAACGACCTGTCTTGCTGAGGTGAAACTAGCACAGGCGGCGTTGTTAGATACCGCTTAATCTCGTCAAACGCCTGCTGCTGTTCTGCCCCCCCAGTGAAACTCGTCATCAGATTTAATCTTCACCAACGCCATGAACGGCTCAATTCGTCCTGACAGGTTAGAGATGAATCGTCGGACGAAGTTGATCTTGCCGATGAGACGTTGGAGCTCCTTCTTCGAGGTAGGTGGCTGCATGGTACGTACTGCTTCCTGACTTTTCAGGCCGATCTCAATTCCTCGTTCATGAACCAGAAAACCTAGGAACTGACCGGCCGTCACACCAAAGGCACACTTCTTCGGATTCATTCTCAGTCCGAACTTCCGAGTTCGGTCTAGGATGCGTCGCAGATCATCCAAGTGTCCCTCCATGGAGACAGACTTGACCACCACGTCATCGATGTAGATTTTCACCAACTTGCCGATCAGATCATGAAAAATATAATTCATGGCTCGTTGGTACGTTGCACCGGCATTCTTCAGCCCAAAAGTCATGACCACATATTCAAACAAGCCCACTGATCCTGGTACTCTGAATGCGGTCTTGTGTATATCTTCTGGGGCCATGAAGATTTGGTTGTAGCCGGCATTGCCATCCATGAAGCTTAACACCTTGTGGCCAGCAGCTGCATTGATCAATGTTTCTGCCACAGGCATTGGATATTCATCCTTTGGAGTGGCTCTGTTGAGATCTCGGAAATCTATTGCCACACGCCATCGGCCGTCCTTTTTCTCTACAGTGCGATATCGGATATCCATTCAGCATACCTGCATGGCCTGATGAACCCAGCGGTCAACATTTTCTCGATCTCTTTCTTGACTTCTTCGAGAATTTCGGCCTTCATCTGACGTGCTCGTTGTTGGAATGGCCGAAATCCTTTCTTGAGAGGGAGCCGATGCTAAATGATGCTCCTGTCTAACCCATGCATCTCTGTGTAATCCCATGCAAAGCAATCTGGGTACTCTTTTAACAGAGCTATCATCTGGCTCCTGAGATGTGGATCTAACTTTTTGCTGATGAAAGTTGGTCGTGGCTTATCCCCAGGACCAATGTCGACTTCTTCTAGCTCATCAGCCGATGTAAACCCATACCCTAGCTTCCCGTCACCTGTTAGATCGACACTGAACACAGGGAAAACGTGTGGTAAGGATAATATGGGCCGATTGCTGGAATCGGCCCCCATTTTGATTGCATTGCTCAATGAAGGTTTACATCGTGTTCGTGCCTTACTATGACTACGTGACATGCTTGAGACAAGATCATCACTTTTTATTTTTTGGGGCCGATCACAAGGATCGGCCTTGCCACGTACGTCCATAGCTTTTGCTCTTGTTACACGGTCAGGCCGGTGGATAAGACCAGCCTCACCCCGTTTTTTGTCACGTCGATGCGCTCGCAGTCGTCCAAAGTGATGCATGAGAGTGGCTCTTGGCCTGCCGTCTCCCAAACGTTCATGCCAGCCGTTGAAATCTCGGCTGAGTCATCTGCGTGAACGACCTCTACTTCATCTCCATCCCACTGAATTAGACATTGGTGCATCGTGGATGGAATGCAACAGTTGGCGTGGATCCAATCCCTCCCTAGCAGGACAGCATAAGTGCTCTTGCTATCGACGATGAAGAATGTTGTAGGGATGTTTTCCTCCCTATGGTCAGATCCACGTTCAGAACACCTTGTGCTTCAGATACTTGGCCGTTGAAATCGCTCAGTGTAACGTTGGTCTTGATCAGATCCGAGCTAGAGCGTCCCAACCGACGTAGCATGGAGTATGGCATGATGTTGACTGCCGCTCCGGTGTCCACCAGCATCTTGTTGACAGGCTGCCCATTGATGTAACCCCGTAAGTACAAGGCCTTCAGGTGCCTGTAGATTCTTTCTCGTGGGTTCTCGAAGATGACTGGCCGTGGGCCACAGTCAAGTTGTGCCACAGGTGCTTCGTCTATTCCAGGAGCACAAAACTCTGCTGGAAGAATGAACACCATGTTTGTACCAGCCGATGTCTCATCATCGGCTTTCCTTTGCTTGGGGCGCCACTCCATCTTTTGTGGTCGACCCTCCTCGTCCAGAGTTCGCTGAATTTTCGCGGCCAGATCAGGCCGCGCTTTCCTCAACGTATGCAGGTATAACCTTTCGGCTTCCTCCAAGCCACGAACTCGCTGAACCCTACGTTTCTGGGAACGGCTGAGTCCATCAGGGCACCACCTTGGCCGGTGGTACTTATCTTCTTCTTCTTCATCGTCGTCTTCCAACTCCTCGAGATCTTCCACCCGAGAGGACTCAGCTTGCTTGTTCCGAGATGGGAGAGGTCCTAGACGTTTGAACACTGACACGTCTCCTGTGCTCTTCTTTTTCTGTCTACATTCTGGGCAGTTGCCGATTGTAGGCAATCGGCTCATTCCTGAATCCCAGCAGTGTTTGAAGAAGGGACAGTCCCAGTGCTTGTCCACGTCGTCTTGCTCTCTTGTCTTGTCCTTGGCATGGCGCTTATATCTTTCCTCGTCTCGATCGTGCCGACGATGTCTCCTGGCGTCCCTGCTAGCCAGACGATCTCTTTCGTCACCGTCGTCGTATCGTCGGCGTTGGTCGTACTGACTCACATATTTGTTGAGGAGATGATCAGAGAGAGGTCGTTGATATCGCACATTCTTCACTTCTCCCTCTGTGATGTAGCGCTTGCCATCGTGTCGGAGCCGATCGCGCGGAACGGCTTCCTCCTTGTCCTTGCTACGAGAGCGGCTGCCCTCGTCTCTATCCTTACCAGAGTGGTGCCCAGGCCCTACCATGTTAATGCTGAACGAGAAACCTGGCTGGCACCTCCCAGGGTAAATGCACTCCACCATGTTAACGGCGGGGAAGGGGTGCGTGTCGACTTTCATGGCGTACTGGCTAAAGATTAGACGCCCTTGTTCTATCGCCATTTGGATCTGCTGACGCCACACCCTGCAGTCGTTGGTGGTATGGGTGAACGTGTTATGCCATTTGCAGTATGGCTTTCCGTTCAACTCATGTGCCGTGGGGGTTTTGAGGCCTTCGGGTAACTTTAGCTGCTTCTCCTTGAGTAAGAGGTCGAAAATTTGCTCAGCTTTGGTCACGTCGAAGTCAAACCCTCTTGGAGGACCTTGTGGCTTAACCCACTTGCAGGACACGGGGCTTGCCCCCCGAGTCCATTCAGCCACTGCTACCTCTTGATCTCCCGCAGAGCCTTCATCTTCATCTGCCTCAACCAGGACTACCGCACGCTTGAATTTGTCCTGGTACAACTCTGGGTGGCGCTGTTCATATAATGACAGTTTCTGAACCATGTGCGTCAGTGAAGGGTAATCTGCTTGGGAAGCATGTCCTTGATCGGCGATGCGAGACCCACCACCGCCAACTCGACTGCTTCTTTTTCAGTCAAACGAGCCGAATAGCATCGGTTCCTGATGGCCCTGAAGCGCTGGATGT
Source organism: Lolium perenne (assembly GCF_019359855.2). Taxonomy (NCBI): domain Eukaryota; kingdom Viridiplantae; phylum Streptophyta; class Magnoliopsida; order Poales; family Poaceae; genus Lolium; species Lolium perenne. The sequence goes on from NC_067249.2 coordinate 81,740,057, forward strand.
ATTCTGACACTGTTTCTCCGCGCTTCTGCCGTACTTGTGCTAGATCGGCAATGCCAGCCTCGGAAGCCTCTGAGTGATACTGCATGTGGAACTGCTCTTCCATCTGCTTCCAAGTCCGGATTGAATCTGGTGGCAGCGAGGTGTACCACCCGAAAGCCGATCCTGTGAGGGACTGTGCGAAGAACCTCACACATAGTTCGTCTGATGCTGAGATCGTGCCCAGCTGCGCCAAATATCGGCTCACATGCTCGATTGAACTGGAGCCATCTGACCCACTAAACTTGGAGAATTCAGGGAGCCGATATTTGGGTGGTAGTGGGATCAAATCGTACTCGTTGGGGTACGGCTTGGAATAGCCGATTGCCCTCCTTTTCGGCACCATGCCGAACTGGTCTCTCAAGATTGTACTGATCTGATCCGCGGTGCTGGCTGCAGGAGTCGAGCTCTGAAGATTCGCTGGAGTGGCGTACTTAGCCAGCCACGCTTGCTTCTCAAGCTCTGAGCTAGCTGCAGGAGTTGAGCTTTGGAGGTTTGTTGGAGTGGCATACTTAGCTAGCCACGTCTGCTTCTCACGATCTGAGCCAGCTGCAGGAGTTGAGCTCTGGAGGTTCGTCGGAGTGGCATACTTAGCTAGCCACGTCTGCTTCTCAAGATCTGATCCAGAAGCTCCTCCTGCTGTTCCAGAAGTCCCTGCTGTTGTAGTCTGGTTCGTGAGTGCCCAGTTACTGCAGTCCGGCACGTATGTGCACGTGTACCCGTGAGGGATCTCCTTAGGTGCCTCATACAAGAACTGGTAATCACTAGGGTCACCACCGATCTTGTGGACGACGAATGCCGGTGAGCTCGGCACTTCTGGTGCTGCCAACGCGAACGGCAGCGGCGGTCGGGACTGGAGTGATATCTCTCCTTGGTGAGTCCCTAGAGCAGGTCCTGACGGAGAGTACTGATGCCTCATGATTTCCTGGATCACCCGAAGGGCGACACGCTCCAAAGTGTTTACCAGGTTCTTAGAATGGCGGTGTAGCGAATGCGCTACCATGAAATTAATCTCCTGACGCAGAGACCTGGTGCGTTCTTCTGAAGGGGTAGACAGGTCCACTCCATCGAGCGCGCCTTCAGGGGAGAACCCTTTCCACCTGATGCCGTGTGAGCGGGTCCTCTGGAAAGAGCCGATGAGGTTGGCTTCGAGGATAGCTTTGACCTCGTCATACTTCTTCTTGAGCTCCTCAGTCAGATCCTCATACGTGACTGGGGTACCTTCCGCCATCTCAGATGTAGATGGCATGCAGTTGATGTCGAAGACAGTCCCACCGGGCGTGCCAGAATGTGTTGGCGTCCGAAACCCACCGGCGAGCAACGGCTGGCAACACGAAGAGCCAGGAACAACCTAGAGCTGCGGCTGGCCCTGGTGCCTCCGAGCGACGGCCCGCAAAGCTCCTGGTACGCACGTCCCGATGCTGGTGCAAGGGCGTGCCACCTGACCTATACCTGGTCAGGAAGGTGATGGATTTGCTTCGCTTAGTTTCCTGCATGGCATACACGTAAACATTAAATACGAGCCTCGATCGGCTCTCAGGTTGTCCTGTGAATCGGCTCAAGGAGCCGATCCACCCATGGTTCGTATGAGGTCTACGATCACATGGTGGTCCTGCTTGATCGATATATAGCTAAAACGACCTACGACGATTTAGGGTTTTCACCACATAATCGGAACATCCTACGCGTGATTGAGCCTGGCAGCCACGCACGGTGATAGTAAACCAACCCTAGACAAGGCCTAAAAACCAACACGAAGTTGATCCCCGGAACGTCTTGTCTAGGGCTAGCAGACTACACCCTACGTGCTACTGGATCCTTCAACCCGTTTGCAAGACCTAACTATGCAGATATCAAACTAATCCTTGAAGAACAAGGAGCAATCATAACGGATCAGATCTACTAAACATGGATCAAGCAAGGTGCCGCCCTTACACCTAAGATATGTGTAAGGGCGGCTAGACGTCTAAGGGTTGCATGGACGAAAGCATGTGACACGATGAAACAATGCTAACCCTAACACATCTATGATAACTACGTTGCTCGCCATCAACAAGGCTTCAGCACGAGCAACGCATGAACGACGAATAAACGTATACTGCCCAGCATGATGCTTACCCGGAAGAAACCCTCGAAACAAAGGGGTTGGCGATGCGCCTAGATTGGTTTGTGATGAACGTGATTGTTGTTTTTCTCAATAACCCTAGATACATATTTATAGTCCGTAGACTTTCTAACGTGGGAATAATCCCAACCGTGCACGAGCCAAATTCTACCTAACCGACACGTATCCTACTATATTTACAGATACACGGGCAAACTAGCCCAAACTATCTTGTACAAGGCCGCTTCATGTATAACTTCCATGTATATTCTTCAAGCCCAATCTTAATCACGGCTCACCTCTAATCCGGTCAAATTCGGGTGATAACACTTGTATCAAAACCTGGTTTGTACTTGCATGCCTTTTGATTTCAAGACCGATAACACGTTTCTTGAGGAATACAACTCATAGCGGAACCGGCTTGAGTTGCACGCATCATTAGAAAACAACTCGTCGGTTCGACTTGCATATTTCTTGAGAATAGTTCAACTATCGAACACCGATTGAGTTGCACATATCTTAAGAAAAGTGCAACCATTATAAAAACCACCTTGCTATTCGATTTTATCTCGAGAAAAGTGCAACTCTACTATGTCAAAAAACCGAAACAGAGAGAATTGTAGTTCAAAGAGAAAGGATAAAATGATACTATTGTAATTCATCTGTAGAAATGTGAAATAATAAGAAAAAGGAGAAAAACATATAGGTTTCACGTTACGAAAACAGTAACAAGATTATATACATAATAGACTAAAAGCAAAAAAGAGAGTACAGAAAAATAAAGACAAGAAAAGGTAATTAAAATAGACAGAAGTGACTGATATTTAAGTGCGCGCTCAAGTACTTCAGAACATGCATCAGCTATCCTGGTTGTTTGGCGTGGAACGTATTATGCCAACCGGCAAGGATCGAATTCCACCAGCGCCAATTGCTTCAATTTTTCCTCCCCTACTCAACCAAGCGTGCACGAATCTCAAAGAAAATCGAATGGTCATCAATGTCGACTGAGACATAAGCAATTCTCAGTCGCCTGTGGATTAGTAAATCCGTTTTTTAATTTTGCATCTCTCATTAAAGAGGGAAAGAAGGCAAACCCAGCCCCGCTGATATCCTTGTTGCGATCCGGACCATTCATGGCTTCTCGTATTCAACCATAGGCTTCCTGAAGACGTCTTGGAGCTCTAGGCCCTCTTGATTCCATTCACTTAAAGTGAAGTGAGCACATATACATGAGGCTATTTATAGCCAAGGGATTGTTTACAAATTAAGAAGGCTAGTGGGGCATCAGGTAGAATTCAGTACTCTACCGCAATTCAGGCCGCAAGAGGCGGACCTACAGGAATATGCAATTTCCTCCCACTCACACTGTCAGGAATCACACAACTGTTGAAGAACAAGTTTGTCGATATGTTCCAAGCATGCGTTTCTCGATATGTGTGTTAGATGTGTGAATTGGACACCCCGCATCCCTCTATGAAGCGACATAGGGAGAACCATAGCCTAGACCAGCGTCGACCTCTTCCTCCGCACTCCCTTACCCCTGCCATCGCCGGAGGAGCTAGCCGGCGGGGGACGGCAGCTGTTGGGAGTCCTCATTTCCTATTTTTTTTTCCTTTGCCCTAGCATCTAGTCTCCTACCATATCTCGTTGAGATCCAATTCATCCGTATGTGTGAGCTTTCTCTAGCCAAGATCTTGTTGTAGGCGTCCCAACCCTGCATGTCACTGTTCTTATCATGATCATCGAAGATCTATGCCCATGGAAATGGTACGACCATGGCAGGCAGCTGGGACGTCCGCTCGATTGGCCTTGGGTTCTAGCCCTAGCGTTTCGCCGATATTTGGATGTCGATGCTCTAATCCAGGGGCCTTAGGGTGGCACCATCATTGCCACTATTGGCGGAGAACCATTGGCGACTCCAAGATCCACTTGCACCACCACCTTACGCTACATTGATTGCGGCTATTAGCGGTGATTACCATGGTCCGAGCGGAGATTCTCCATGCTCATATTGAGTGAGATCGCTAGGTGTTGGCGGTGGCAAGGATAAAAAATGATGAGGTGAAGACTTATATGTGCCTGGTGCACTTTGAAGCTTTAGCAGCAGTTCTTGCCAAGTGGTGGTGACGATGGTATACTTTATTATTGGAGGAGCTCTTGGTGTTCTATATCTCGGCACCCAGGGTGAAAATTGTATGTTTGAACTTCGGTGGGTGTATCTGGCAATGGTGGATCCCTAGCCACCTCCTTGTTGAAGGCATTGTCTGGAGATTGGACCTTCTCCAGGGTGGAATCCTAGGATCCGGCGATGCTGGTTATTATTGACAACGAAGGTGTTTGTGCATTGTTACCTTCCTAGCGTCGTTTTGGGGAAGCTTTTTTTAGAGTCAAGATGTCGTCCCCATTAATGGTGCTATTGCTTTTTCGAGTCTCTGTTTGCTTCAGCGGGGTATTTGTTTCCTTTTTCTCTTTTGTATTCGGTTGTGTGCATCCTTCCTATCTAGACTTGGTATAGTCATAATTTTGTTGCAGACGATGCGTGTAAGTGATATCTTCTTGGTATTAATATACCCTCTTTATAAAAAAAAAGTCAGATGTGCAAACAAATCGATATATTTCTAACAACATAAAGGCACCCTCATATATGCATCATCTTTAACACACAATCAACTAGTGAGAACACAAGCATCGTTGTTGTTTCTTATTTCTTATTGTTTCTTCAGCAGATTGCACACATTATAACTTCAAGCATAAAATATATCTATTCTTTAAGGTAAATCAAACGAGTGCTGGTCTCTAGCCCCACTATCCTGAATAGCGCACTGTTTCTTGCAAAACTCCTCCGAAGGATAGCAGATGTTCGTCACTGGGCAGCAGTAGCTATCGTACATGGACTTTTGGTGGATGCATGATCCGTATGGTACATGTATCCTCTCGTTATCCAGTTCTTCTGTACGCCCGCCTGTGAATTTTTTTTATCCATGTGAGTTTTCATTGGCTAACTAAGAAGTACTCAAGTAGTGACAAACAAACCATGCAAGACTTGTAAAGAGCAGATAAAAAGAGAGTATATTAACAACATATTCCATAGATACGTACTTACATCGTGCATGAGTAGCAATACATATGAGGAGAAGTATCAAGACTACGGCCGGTGAGCGGAGGGGCTTAGTGTTCTTATCCATAGAGACGATGCAATGCAACTATCCAACAATTACAAGTTTGCGGGGAAGTTTGTCTGTTCGATCAAGTCTTGTTAGGCCTTTGAGATTGTATCTTCATTCATACATGGTCCCATATATATATAGAGCACGCATACAAGAAGGGGCTACCAATGTTTATAACTTGGAATACATTAATTACTATATTTTTATATGATTGTCTATTTACTCCGTACTATAATGTGAAAAACATTAATTACTATACCCTAAGAATTCGCTCCACCATAATTATCGGCTGGCTATCGGTAATGAACTTGCCAAATGTGCTTAAGTATTGGATGAAGCACACCAAAGAATATGACATATTCGATAGTCGATGTTAGCTATTTGTTATGAGCGGCTGATGCATCAACATTTTGGTGATGTGAATAGAATGTGAGGAGATACTATAGTTGTTCTTGAGGCAGAATGACTATGTTACTAATATATCAAGGAACAAAACCAATAAAAATTCATCGTTGAAGGCTTAGCCTATGTCGTGGAAATCGGGCTTGATATTGAGCCCGTCTTGTACACAATTTTGACCCAACCCAGTTGGTAGGTGTGGAGCTCGACATCGCTCGATATTAGGGGAGAGGGTGACCCTTTATCTCAAGGGAATTTAATATTTCTCCCTCAATTAGACTTCAGCGATTTGCTCATGTTTACTTCATAATATTTTTTGCCCCAGATTTTTTTGCCACTTGATCATTTTTTTTTTGAGGGGAATCGTGAGCTTTATTGATTATAAAATAAAAGGTTTACAATCATTTGCGATTATCGCCGACACGCAGTCCGGTGCTGAATCGTTTAACACTCCACTCGACTCACATTTCCCTAGCTGCGCTAATTCATGGGCTACCTTGTTGCTACTCCTGTCAATCTTCCGAACTTCCAATAGGGGGTGGGAACGAAGCAAGTCTTTGATCTCCATATATATGCTCCAGGATGGTGATTGGTCTAGCACACCAGAGGTTGCTCCATGTATAACACGCTGGCAGTCAGTCTGTACGATGCCGGGCAGCCGTTGAATGTCGATGAGCTGCCGTAGTCCAGCCAGACATGCTCTAGCTTCTGCTTCCTCTGCACTAGTGCTGTAAGGTAAGAAGTTCCAAACTGTGCGTATCACTACACCTTTTTCATCACGCACTACAACACCAATCCCTGCTCGCTTACTCAAGGCGTCCCAGCCCGCATCGACGCTGGCCATGAGGTAGCCTGCCGGTGGTGGCTGCCATTTGGACACCTCATCCGACAGCCTCCCATATGTCTGGCTTGGAAACATCAGGGTCTTGCCTTTAGAATCTTGTGATTTTGCATTTGTTGCAGAATAGGAAGTAAGGTAGTTCTGTAGGAATGACACTGAAGCGGTGATCGATGCTTTGCCGTCCCCATGGACTATGTTATTGCGGTGGTGCCACACTCGCCAAAACAAGTAAAGGAGCTTCACTCTAGTTTCTTTAGAAACATTGCTGATCATGTTCAGGAACCATTCCTTCCCAGAATTTCGGAATTCAGCTTCAGGGGGCAGGAACCAGATCGCCCGCAAGCTATCACGGAGCGCTCTTGCCGGCGTACACATAACCAGGGCATGGTGCTCGTCCTCAACATCCATTCCACACACTGAGCACACTGGATCAATCTTTTCAACCCGCCGGTGCAAGCTTTGTTGTACAGCCAAGGTGTTTGTCGCCGCTTTCCATCCGAACACTCGGATCTTTTGAGGAACTGGGGTTTTCCAAATGGTGTCCCAGACCGGTCTATCTCCTAGAGGAGCAGAACTTGACTGTCCAGAAGCTAGACGATCCAGACATGGTTGGAGACCAAGCCTGTACGCTGACCTCACGGTAAAAATTCCATTGTCTTCCATACTCCAAGCAACAAAATCATCAGAAGGCCTTTGCGTGAGCTTGATTGCTAATATGGCCTCAGCATCATGCGGGTAAAAATATTTGCGTACTGTATCTTCATCCCATGAACGAGTATCAGGCTTAATTAATTCAGAAACCCAGCGCAAACGTGTCTCTTTCTTTTTACCTGAAACTTTGAGCGAATCACTTCTCTGTAGCCAGTTGTCTCGCCAAATACGAACCTGAGACCCCGTACCAATTCTCCGGATGGCAGTATGGCACCACGTTTAAGCAGTTCCAGACCATGCATAACTCCCTGCCAGGAAGGCGACGGGTTACGAATAAATGCTGTGTCCAGCAAATTACCATTCGGATAATATCTGGCTTTTAGTAGCCGGGCACATAAGCTGTCCGGTATTTCTATTAGCCTCCAAGCTTGACGAGCGAGAAGTGCTTGATTGAACACACCAAAATCCCGGAAACCCATCCCTCCATGTGACTTTGGTCTAGTGACTTTGTCCCAGGACATCCAATGCATACGTCTTCTATTATGTTCATCCCCCCACCAAAAATTACGAACAATTTGGTTAAGATCCTCCACGAGCCCATTTGGAAATCTGAAGACTCCCATAGCATACGTTGGTAAGGACTGCAAAACTGACTTTATTAAAACTTCCTTAGCCCCACTGGACGCATACTTCTCGACCCAATCATTTGCACGCTTAACAAACTTCTCTTTTACTGGCTGGAACTTCCCATTCTTCATCCTGCCTTCTGGTACAGGTAAGCCTAGATATTTTTCCTCAAAACAAAGTGTCTCATACTTCAACATGCCTTGGATTTCCTGCTGCGTTTCAGCTGAACACTTATCACCAAACAATATAGAACATTTTCCAAGGCTCACGAGTTGTCCCGTTCCTTTCTCATATCTATCCAAAATAGATTTCACCACCTCAGTTTGCTGCACGTTACCTTCAAAGAACATTAGGCAATCATCCGCGAATAGCAAGTGTGAAATACCAGGCCCACGTCGACAAATATACAATTCCCTTAGAGAAGAATTCTCAGTTTCCTGCATTATCAATGATGATAAACCATCAGCGACAAAAAGGAACAAGTAAGGCGCGAATAGCAAGTGTGAAATACCAGGCCACGTCGACAAATATACAATTCCCTTAGAGAAGAATTCTCAGTTTCCTGCCTTATCAATGATGATAAACCATCAGCGACAAAAAGGAACAAGTAAGGCGACAATGGATCACCTTGGCGTAGCCCACGCGTTGGAGAAAAGGAGTCCAACAAATGACCATTGAAGCGAACTGAATAGCGCACAGTGGTAACACATGTCATCACCCACTGTATCCATTTGCTATGAAAGCCCAGTTTCGCCAACACTCCTTCCAAAAATCTCCAATCCACACGGTCATAGGCCTTGGCCATATCCAGCTTGTATGCGCAAAAGTCTGCTCTCGAGCCTGTTTGAATGGCATGGATGCACTCAAAAGCGATTAGAGCATTATCCGTGATGAGTCGCCCCGGGATGAAGGCGCTCTGAAAGGGAGCGATAATGTCCTGCAGTAGAGGTCTCAAACGATTTACCAAGCACTTGGACACGATTTTAAATAAGACGTTACATAAACTCATAGGTCGGAAATCCTTGAGGTCCTCCGGATCGTTCTTTTTAGGAATAAGAACAATAGCTGTCTCATTCACTTCATCTGGCATCGTCCCATCATCAAAAAAACGTTGGACTGCAGCAACTACATCAGCCTTCATAGTACCCCAATTCCTTTGCAGGAACCTTGCGGGGAAACCGTCCGGCCCTGGCGCCTTTAGTGGCCCAATTTGAAATAAAGCGTCACCAATTTCCCGCTCTGAAAAGGGTGCTATTAAGGCCACATTCATTCGATCATCAACACATGGTTGCAAGAGGTCTGTAATAATCGAAGGCTCCACCTCTTCATCCCGGGTGTACAGATTTTGGAAAAAATTAGTAGCCAATTCCTCCATCTCCTTAGTATTTTTTGCCACTTGATCATTTGCCTCCTCTCTACTGTTTATTACTTTTTTTTAGATTTGAACCAATTTATAAATACCAAACTGTCCACTCCCCTATTCTTCTCTACTCGCACGGGCATCCTGACATCCTGTAGTTGGCAATGTGTCATCGTGTCCGGTCCTGCATATAATATATCCCGAGTTCATGTAAAAGCCATGGTATAGGGATGGGGGGTGGCCCCCATGGCTCTCATATAGCTCCACCATGCACCACAAAGGACTGCATGTAAAGGTATTCATGCAACATGCGATTTTTGGGTCAACTATGTGATGGAAAGATCTTCTTGGAGTGAGCGTAATCTTGATGTACAGGAGTATTATGGATTATGGTTAATTATTGAAGGTAATAACTATACTACGAGTAGATAAACAATCATATAAAAATATATGTCTTTAAAAAAGGTAAGTTTATGTAACTTCTCGGTAAGTTAGAGTAGCCAGCTTTCTTAGGAAGTGATTAACTAGTTTGCTATGTGGAGATAAGGATGTTTATCATAAATTTAGTTCTTAATTTGTCAGGAAGATTAAAAAAAATAAGATCTAGAGTTGCAGATGCACCATCCGAACTCATATTTGTAAAGATCCTGAAGCCTGTTGCTTTTTTTCCAAACGTTGGTGGGGAGCAAATTAACTAAGAAAACCTGTAAAGGCATCTACAACGCAGGCGCTAACGAGGGTCGATTTCCTGGCCGTTACTCCCGATTCCCAGCCGGTCCTGGGATTATCGTTTGCGTCGATGCAAGATGAGACGTCGGCGCTTCGTGGATTTTTGGACCGCAGAATAAAAGGCGGAGGCGACCGGCGCTATGGATCCGCCTCCATGCAATTGTATTGTCCCGTTTCGTTCCATGTGATCAAGCCCGACGACGTGAGCGACCGCAAAGACAGTCTGCGGCAAGCACCACTCCCTGCCCCGCCGCCTTCACCGACGAGCTTTTCCCCATGGCCACCTACCGCAGCGACTTCATCTTCGTCCGCCCCCGCAAGGGAAATCGGCCACAAATCACGCGGAATCGAAATCCTCCTCCACTCCATTGGATTCCATGCTTGATTTGGGCTCTGGGTAACCGGTCGGATTGGGGACGCGCGGCTGTAGGCAACACCGTGTCCGGAGATGAGAGGGGAGAGAAGGTGCGGAGGGAGTGTCTGTGCAGCTACGGAGATCCAGGTGATGCCCGTGTGCCGGTGTATTTACAAACTAGGAATAAGACCTTAATATAGTACTCGATCACATCTGTATTTTAGATGGTAGATCACATGATTACGAGCAAGGCTGTATCACAACTCGATCTGTTTTCTCTCCTCCGATGGATCCGACCACGATGCACGCGGCGTCGCCACCACGCACGTCCGCCTCAACGAAAGCCCCAAGGCCGTGGGCCGACCTCCCGCCGGACCTTCTCCAGGACGTCTCAGCCTGCCTGCACAACGCCGACGACACTGTCTGCTTCCACGCAGTCTGCAGGCCACCGGCGCACGCCGCCGTTCCCGCTCTCCCGCGTGACCTCGAAGTCGTGTGATGGCCTCATCTTGCACTCCACCGTTGACGACTCCCCCCGACGCTCCCCCGGACGCCTCTACTTCTCACCGGATATGACGACGTCGAGCTACAGCCATGACTACGCCCAATTCGGCAATAGGAACTGGGTAGCTAGCTCGGATGGGGCGCCAGTATGGCTCTTCACAGCGAGTCCCGAGCCAAGACTCCTTGACCCCATGACCAGACACGTCAACTTGCTGCCTCCATTACCGGAGGACAGTGAGATCACCCGGTCCATGAAACACTCCAGGGGCATCGTCTACAGCGACGGCACCATCTTTTTGTATAGTTTCCTTCTTGGTTCCGCCGGCTTCACACGCAGCCCATCAACGTTCACGGCGGCCATTCTGAGTCCCGGTGATACAGTGCGGACAACCATGAAAAGGACGATATATATGACAGGAGACCATCGTTGTACTGGCGCCATGTATCAGGATGGAAAGGTTTTAGTACTTGTGGACATATATATGTACTTCTGGCGCGTCTTTACCCTGGATGACGAAGACAATGACACACGCGCTGAAGGGGGCATGCTTGAGTCGTGCAGGATTCTCAGAGATGCGGAAAATAAGTATTTTAGCGACAGGTACATCCTAGAGTCCCATGGCGAGCTACTTTGCGTGACCATCTTTATCGACGAAAATTTGCGCCATCTTTATGGCAGCCGCAACCCAGCGAAAGCAGTGTTTGTGAATGTGTACACGCTAGAAGGATCAAACAAAGATGACAATTTGCGTTGGGTACCGAATAACGGCCAGAGCTTGAGCGACCGTGTCTTGTTCCTTGGGTCACCAGCCAGCTTCACCACAGACGTCGCACATCGAGACGCCAAAGGCGGGTGCGTCTACTTTGTATTCCACCGCTGTGTGTTAAGGTATAGCCTTGTCAACAGCAAGGCCAAACTTGTGAAAAGGTTACATCCAGGATGGGGTTCCGACAAGGTGCATGTGTGGCTCCGACAGTAGCCTGCCATACTAGTTTCACTTTGCAAGTTCTGGCATGCAACAATCATGTTCAGTTTTTTTGTTTTTTTGAGTGTTCCTCTCGCCTGAATTTTCATTTCATCGTTAGATCAGGTGAAATCAGGATACACCCAACGCAAGAGGGGGTGAGCTCAGGATACAACCAGCACAACAGAACTAGGGTCGCCTGGGGAGGAAGTAGGTGAGCCACAGGTCGACGTCGCAGCGGTGTTCCTTCGGCAGCCACACACGCCAAAGGATGGCATCGTCATTGCAGTTCTTACGGATCAGCGAAAGCAAGGGTGGGAGGCCCTTGAAAACCACACCATTGCAGAGGGTCGAGGCGGTGAAGGGAGGGGCGCACGGCAGGAGCGCACACCCAGCCGCATCGGAAACAAGTGGAGTGGCGACGTTGCGAGCGCTCATGGTGCCCCAGAATAGTTGCGCGAAGGGACAGTCAAACATGATGTGGCCAGGGCTTTCGGTGGGGGCGGAGCAGATGATCATGTTCAGTTTAAATACTGTCATCTTCAATTACCCCGAGGTATTTTCTAATTACTAATTCATTCAGGCTTAGGTTTTGTTCGATTAATCCCCTAACCAGGTGGATTAGAGTAGATTTTGACTTGCCAAGGATTTAATCCACCTCAATCCACGTTAATCCCCTCAAACCAAGCAAGCCCTTAAATAGGCTGAAAACACCCTCATGCAAAAATGAAGCTCTGACCCGTTGTCAAGGATCACTTTTGCTTCAGTGCTCCCCCCCCCCCCCCCCCTCCCGACGCGTTCTATTTCCCCTTCAAATGGACCCCACCCCTGATGGTTCATGATTCCTATTGTATGGAGTCGTAGGAAGTTCTACTGCATCTCCAGCCCGGCCAAATCCGCGGCGACCTAATAAGGTTTGCGGCTGCAGTATAAGGGAGCCGCTGACGCCAATCCTTACGCCGCGACCTGGGAGCCTGCACCTCCTCCCATTCTTTCTTGTGTGCGGCAATTGGAAATTATCTGGCATGGCTGATTGGCTGGAACCGGCTATATGCAAATTAATATCTGACGTGCCCATGCGGCCATTAGCACAGATCGAAGTGTTTTTCCTCTTCTTTTGCTGATTCAAATGACAAAGGAAGTCTGGTAAATTCCAAATTCCCTTTGCTTTAAGCTTGAACGGCCTCCCAGCACTTTGTTTCAACAAGATGAAAACTGGGGAAGAATGGTTCGGGAAGACTTTTTTGAGATCAGTATTGCCGTCGCAAAAGGTACCAGTCCAGCACACAGTAGTTGACTATCTCCAAGAACAAGAATAAAGGCACATTGAGTACCCCAAGACAGAACATTATGCTTTCCCATTGGGAGGTCAATCAGTTACTTGACTCAGGCCGATTCATGTGAGTGGTAATTAGTAGCCAAAAGTCAAACAAAGCACGAAATTTGTCTCCCGTCTTATGGTCAAATTTTTTGTAAATTTGTCAAAACCTTTATCGCATACCAAACCAGAGCAAATGTGTCATAACTAGCAACACCACGTGATATAGCAAAATGAAGCAAGAAGTAGAACATTACATACCTTCATGGGCGAACAGCAAGTAGAATCCGATTCTAGCAATCTTCTGTAAAGCTGCATGAGCCACATATTCTGCACAGAAAAATTGAGCTGGACCAAAGTAAAGTTACATGAAACACATTAGTGTTCGGTACAAGCCAAACCGAAAAAATGGAGCACAATCTATGAAGGAGAACCAAGTTAAAAGGGGGGAAATAACTAACAGATTGCAGATGAAAGGAGAACTGATTCGCACAAAACAAACCAAAAAGGCAAACAGGCAATGAAATCACCTGCTTGCAGGGACAGAGCTAGTTGCATAGGCAGTGGGATCAGTTGACCCCACTGAGATTTGGCCAGGAAAGGTGATTTTATTCTCAAAAGAACATCAGAGAAAAACATGACCATGATCTTCTTCACCAATCTTCTAGCTTCTCCCTCTATCTTTTTTTCTCAGAAGAGAATGGTGCACACCTTATCTTTAGAACAATCAGAAATCAGAAACCGGAATCAGAGACTGGAGGAAAGCGAGTACCACATTTGAATCCAAAACAATTAAGAGAGTGCCACACAGAACCAATGCCAAAGAAGCAAGCTAGCAAACTTTTATCTTGAGAGAATGTATATCTACCAGGCGAAGAACCAAATAACAAATATGGTGGAATTGGTCCAGAAGTTTGTACATATTGTTCTATGTTGTGGAAGATCCCAAAAAGACCAATCAATGAACAAAAGCAATGAAATTAATGAATATCACAAAAAAGAAAGCGGGAATGCTTATGAGAGAGGATACCATGACTTCATCCATCCCTAGCAAAGACAGTGCTCCTGTTAATTCTCATGAGAAAAATGACTCTTTGCAGCTGTCAATTTGAAGTAAACACAGAATTTCTAAGCATCGTTAACAGAAAAACAACATGTGACCCTACAACAAGAAATAAGGAAATCAATGAATATAGAGATCATAATATAATGATGAAATTACTTGCCTTCCACTGCAGCCTCCCCACCTTGAAGTCCCCTGGCAGCGTCTGCACATGGGCGTAGCGGGCATCCACGTCCATGATGGTGCCGACGACTGAAATCTATCAGGCTTCCAAAAAGAACCAGACGCACTGCCGACTCCATTGGTAGACTCAAACAGTATAATAACAGGGAGACAGAGGCTCGTACCTCTTCAACAACCTTTGGCAGGTTACCCAGGCAACCCAGCAACACAACATGCAACCATGGAAACACATAGTAGAAGAGAAACCACATGTCAAAAAGAGAGGAGAGCGGAGCCAACAGAGTGTGCTAAATCACTGCAGTTTATGAGCATTACTATATAGGTCTCAGCAAAATTCTGTACCAGGCAGTGCTTTGAAAGGGCGACTTTAGAGCCCAGATTCCAGTTTTTCGGATAACTGAAGTAAAAGGCATGCAAGTGCCACGTAAAATGGTTTTCAACTGAAACCTGAAGTCAGGAGAAGCCTCACCCTCATGGCCTCCTAACTGATAATCTGACACTCACAAGTGATAACTGCACTACTCTTTTGAGGGCTGAGACCTGAATATTGATAAAAGACTAAATTTTGCAAAATAAAAAAGACATAGCATATCAACACCTTAAGCTCTACACTAATAAAACACATCAATACATTACCAGATTACAACCACCACCACATAAGAGGCAAACTGTCCTAAAAAGAAATGCAGAGCTACACAACAACCCTTTTGCACATCAAACTATTCCCTATTTCAAATGGAAAACTTGATGGCACACTTCATTCGACAGCCATTCGTTACTTTTCCATTGTACTATAATTAGATGCGCCACACTGTCCAAGTTGTCACAAAAAGAGATCTGCTGCACAAATGGCCCAATTCTGTCTATACACTCATCTCTTCACAATCTGGAGGCCACCGACCAGAAGTTCAAGACACACGACGGTGCAAGTGCAAACCAGCTGATGAAAGCCATTGCAGTAGCAGTCATAAAGCTTGCACAGTGATTACCCGCACACATCTCCAGATCATTACCAATGAGAACGGTGATGCCTGCCGATGCACATGCTGCACCCAAGGTTAGCGTCCCTGTGATCTACAGAGAACATCAAGGTCCATTTAGATCATTTCTAAGGGAAATAAAATTGCTTGTGGTCTTTAAATAATCGTTTGCTTATTCATGAATTCAAAAGATTTTAGAAAACAAGTCCCCAATCATTCATGAGGTTGCTGAGAGAATATGACTCACCAAGTCTCCAATGGAAAATATGCAAGCAGCTCGGAGACTTCGCAAGGAACGTTTGACGAGAAGTGCATAGATGTCCACAATGGCTAGAGAAAGGCTCCACAAGCATTGCAAAATTACTGCTGCTACGAGGTAGCTGGTCAAGAGAACAAAATAAGTTCATCTTTAGAAGGAAAAAAAATAACGAGATCCAACCAAAGATGATGCTGCTGCTTTCTAATTGTAACGTCTCTTGTAGGATGCCAAATAAATCAAAAGGCATAAAATATTGAAGTTCACAAACAAATAACACTATTTTCTTTGCGTAATTAAGGAATCTCAGTAGTAATTCCAATGGAGCTTCTCAAGGGCTAAAGTATACACTTTATTATAAGGCTTAAATTCCAAAGATTACTCGAGGTTTAAGCATAATTTGTCTTCTTAGCCCCCTCAACAATCTCCGTCAAGCTCCGCCACTGGTTACATATATCTTCTCTTACAAAAGATACTATGAAAAAATGGCTACTCTTGTAATCCTAAGGCCCATAGTCCACGCAAGGAAATGCCGTAATCTGAATTAAAAAGATACAGGTATATATTAAAAGATATAGTTTGTGATTAAGTCTGCCCAAGCAACAAAAATGAGGCGCCACCACTAGCACATTGGTTTGATTATCGCACGGCTGACAGTTGTTTAGGTGGTTACCTAGTGAACATTTGTTCTCTAGAAAAATCATGATAGCAATCGAAAGCAAAAAAAAAAAAAAAAAAATAGTACCGCACCAGAAGGCGGTAACGGAAGGGAAGTCGTTGGTGGACGCCATGGCGGCGAGCGAGGCGGCCGCGAAGAAGACCTGCACGAGGCGGAGGCCGAGCCCGCCGGGCGTCCCCGGGCCCCCCTGGGTGTCCTTCATCCGCACCCCGACCGGTGCAGCATCCGCGTTCTCCCCCTGGGTCTGCGGCGGCGGCGCCTCCACCGGGTGCACCGCCGGCCGGCTCGGCCGCATCTACCCCGCTCCCTCCTTGACCCAAGGTGCTGCCGCCGCGGTTACTACCTCGATTCTGCGGCCACTGGAGCCAAGGGTTTGGGAGATTTTGGGAGCGGAGAAGAGGAACAGGAGGTGGAATGCGGGAGGGCCGGTACTCTCTCGGTCTCTCCGCTTTGTCTACCCGCAATAAGAAAATAAAATAAGTAAGCTAGAATTTTGCACAGGTCAGGAATTTTTATATTCTAAATCAGACTTTAGAAGTTTGTAGTTCACTCCATAAGTTGAACCTAGATTTTCCGAAATTGTATCGTCATCATAGTCCAGAGTAGGAAAGGGCAGTGGGAAAGGGTATGATATTGGTGTGAATTTTTTTTATCCGAGTTGGCGGTGGCGATATGATATTGGTGTGGCGTGTACGAAAGTCACCATAAATCGCCAAACTCACATCGCTAACTTTCTTTTCCTAGAGTTTGTTCTCCTCTGAAGAGTGGCTTACTTTTGTATTGGAAGATACCTCGGACCATAGGGAAACCCTTGCGGGACAAGAAAGGTGTGAGCCTTACTCGTGGCTGACTAGGCATTCTACTTATTGCGATAAGAAGAAGCAGACTCGAAAGGAAGGATGGAACCTCTTATCTACGGTTATAAAAGGAGGACTCAAGAACCACAAGGAGGACCAAGTCCTAGCGGCACCGCTCACTAACGAGCCTATTAAGCTCTACCTTGCAAAGACTAACCGTGTCATTAACGTGCCCATGGTAGTAGAGCGCAAGGAAGAAGGAAATGCACATCCAGTGCAACTACTTGTTTACCACATCGGCGAAATTCTGACCAAGTCGAAGCAGCGCTATCCCCAAAACCAAAAGCCGATATATAGGGTCTTCATAGCTTCGCGCAAGTTGATGAACTACTCCCAGGAGCATGTCATTACAGTGGTGATCTCCACTCACCTAGAAATACTACTGGCAGTGAAGAAGTTGAAGTCCTTGTTTAGGGTGTGCATTCAACCATCATATGGATATGTGTGCACTCTGTGTTTTTCAAGCCGTATAATCTAATTTTATCCAGTTTTTCTAGTATAACATGGTTTTCGGTGTACAAAAATAGGTTTCAAAATTTTGGTTTGACCTTTTGGGGTCAAAGTTAACTCACAAACATTTTGATGTTTAATTTTTTTGGTTATGAGTTGACTTGGACCAAAAAAAATTCAAACCAAAAATCTAAAACCAGTTTTCCACACCAAAAAACTTTGTTCTATCATGAAACCAAGCTAAAACGGGGTTATGCAGCTTAGATCAATGGAAAAGACAGACGTGCACACCCATCCATTTGATCACCAAGTCTATTTTGCCTTGTCTATCTATGAAAAGGAGTGTCGGGCAACACTGCTGGCAGTGGAGAAGTAGAGGTATTACCTACAACATTCTCATTTCGTCATTCACATAGACCAAAGAAGTCTAGTGCACCTGGGAGATCACAAATTCAACAAAACAAATCCAACAAAAGGCGTTCTTCATATTGTTAGGGGTGCAATACAAAATTGTATACAAGAAGGTAAAAAACAAATAATACAGATGATGCACTGTTATGTCAGACAGACACTCTATGTGCCATTTCCATTGCACGACCTCACTAGATGGAAGTGGTGATTGAAGGCTATGAACAAGAGGAGAAAAGCAAAAAAAAAATACTGAGATGAGTATTCAAGGATCAAATGAGCATGGTTTTGCTCTAGTTGATGGTGTAACTCGACACAAAGGGAAAATATGGTTGGGCACTCATGGTGCAGCTTATCAAGGTATCTACACTTCTATACAGAATAGTGTACTAAAAGGCCACTCAAGTGTGTTGTTGACTTATCACAAAATCAAACTGATGTTTTCATGGCCCTTCATGAAGTAGGATGTGTTCAAATATATGCATCAACGTTGAAAGGACATGGATGCTGCCTAGAGGGGTGAATAAGCGGTTTAATTTTTTTACGATATAAACTTAACAAATGCGGAATAAAACTAGCTTCAACAAATCTTGGGAAAAATATGTCTTAGGTATTTGGGAGAAACAGAGGCATCGGTTAAAAGGGGGACCCGAGACGATGTCCGAGGGCCAAACGAGCCTGGGTGGCGCGCCCTAGCAGGGTGGGCACACCACCTGTTCTCTTTTGGACCTCGTGCCCCCCTCCCACGCGCTTCTTTGGCCTACGGTGCTTCTCCAGGTGAAAAACTGATCAGGTATTTTTTCCTTCAATTTTTAGGTGTCCAGAAAATCCCTAAAACAATTTTTAAAAAAGAGATTTTCCGCCTTTCGGGAATTAGATACCAATGAAGGGAACTTTTGTAGGGAAGTCTCGGAAATCAATTAAAAATGCATAAATAATGATGTATGATGGAAAATATCAATAAAAACTAAACATATATGTAACAATATTGATGATGTAAAATGCATGTATCAACTCCCCCAAGCTTAAACCTTTGCTCGTCCTCGAGCAAATAAGCGCATCAATGAGCTTATGGTTGATAAATAGAAATACGAGCATTCATCATCAACTTATGCATATTCAATTGTCTTGTAAGATCTCTGAACTAATAACCATACAAATGTGGACTCCATATAATAAAAAATCTAGCCACTACTCCTTACCATTTGAACAAGACTAACCATTGCATGTTAGATAATTAAACAATGTTTCATATATATCATCTATATATGGTTGGCCTTTTACCAGTTTTTTCTCTTACCTTGCCTTTGTAGTGAAGATAAACTTGCATAGAGCACTAGTTAAAAAAAGAGATTTTTCTAAACAACAAGATAAGCATGAAGTTCGACTTTGTCAAACACTTTTTCATATTTTCAATGGGTTCAATTAATAGTTTTGCCCTAGTAACCAGTATAAACCTTATTCATGGATCTTTCAATCATGTCATATGCTTTACATCCACCTTTGTCTTTCACTTTTCATGGCTAACCGAATCCTCGGGTGTGGACATTTTCATTCACAAACTTGTTTTAAGCATATGTGAAATATCCATGACAATCATTTTACCCGTTGATTACTAAGTAGCAAAAGAGTATCTCATGCCCCCTTGTCATAATCTCTTCCTAACTATTTGTTCTCCAAGACCAGCTCTCCACTAAAACTTCAAGGTGTTTTCTTTTTCTTTTATTTCTTAGTATTGCTTTGCATGGATGTTTCTTTTGTTGCAAGCTCTACTTAAAATGTTATGTGCTTGTCCAACATGCTCAACTTAATTAAGTTCGAGATAAGGTGTAATTGAAACTTCTACATACGAAGTGCACATCTACATGTGTGTTACCCATAAACCTCCAAACAAAATAATCATGAATGACACCATACTTCACATTTCATTAAAAACCA
Source organism: Lolium perenne (assembly GCF_019359855.2). Taxonomy (NCBI): domain Eukaryota; kingdom Viridiplantae; phylum Streptophyta; class Magnoliopsida; order Poales; family Poaceae; genus Lolium; species Lolium perenne. The sequence goes on from NC_067249.2 coordinate 81,759,927, forward strand.
CTCGACCAACGATAGATGATAATGCTCTAAGCGCTTTCCAAACTATGAGAGACTTGATAGCTACTAGATAAAAGAAAAAAACCAAACTAAAGATAACGACTAAAATGATATGATCAACTAAAAAGCACAAAAAGACTTGATATAACTCCCCCAAGATTAGTGTTGATGTAGATCTTATTTGTTTTTCTTCTTCTCGGGATCTTTGGAATCTTGAAGGTCTTGGAGATTCTGAAGCAAGCCCATCATGAGGTCATAGGCTTGCTTGAATTGCCTAGAACTCTTGGCGAGATCCTCCCAAAGCTTCCCTTCTATCTCCTCCTTGCTAGGCTTCCACTTCGGGGTTGATCCTATCCCCTTCGCATTTTCCTTCCGATGAAAATTAGCAACAAGATTTCTGGAGGCAAGGAAGCTTCTAGGAGCTTTCCCGCCAATACTAATGCCAACCCTTCACCTAAGGTTCTTAGGAGGCGACACCACTCTCACTACAGCAAGAGGTATAGGAGGAGGGTGAAGCTTCCCCTTGTATTCAGCGTTGGTGATGTGCATGTGGTCTGCTTCTTCTTCTTCACCATCTTCATCATCATCTTCTTCTTCCTCCTTTCCTCTTCCTCCTCTTCTTCCTCTTCTTCATTGGAGTAAATTTTCTTCCTTCTCCTCCTCCACAAGGATGTGGGGATGAGCCCATTGAGCTCATCATCATCATCATCTTGCATGGAGGAGTATTGGTAGGAGTCTCCCAAAGACATGGTGAAGATTTTTCGTGGAGAGAAATCTGAAAGACAGGAGCAGAAAACAATGTTCGCTCGAAAGGACTCGATGCGAGATTAGATCGGCAGAGATGGGTATATATTAACGGTTTTTTTAGGTAAAAACGAAGAGTTGGAGTTGAAGCGGAGACGAAAAGGAAGCCCGAGGGCTAAAAGGCCTCGGGTGGCGTGCTCTACAAGGGGGCGCGCCACCTGGTCCCTTTCCCTCTCTCAACTCCGTTCCGTCCAAATCTTTCGCGAAAATTCTTATTTTACGAAAAATTAACTATCCTAAAATATGAAAAGAGGAGATTGCTACGTACCTGATCTCAACTTTCATTGGTTTCTGGTATCTGGAAGGGGATATTTTTTGCAATTATGTCTTTCGGACTTTGGAGATTTAACTTCTCCATATTTCCTATGAATTTTTTACCTGCAATATAATGCTTAAGATGTTATCCATTAACAAAATGAGGTTACCTTTGTAGTCCCCGTGAAGACGGATGGCTCTAGAGCGACACACCTCTTGCACAACTAATGGACCTTGGTTTGGTCGGTGTGTTTTTTGGTACTTTGCTATCTGTGTATTCTCTTGTTGATACTAGGTCCCACTTGGTACTAGACCACAATTCACAGCGGTAGGTAAACAATTATGTGTAAAATGGAAAAATGAGGCACCGCTTTTCCTCGCCCGCTCCAGCGCCCCTCGCCCCCAGACCCCACCCCTATAAGCAGCACCCAGCCATTCTCTCCTTTTCTCCTTCAGGGTTCACTGCCTCCTCACCCGCCGCCGCTCACCTCACCTCCGTCGCTGGCTGCAACCACCAAGATCGGGCCGCAGCCCCGCTCAAAAGAGCCATCAATTCTTTGGTTAAGTGACGAAATGGGCCAAGGCAACAATTTCTTTTTTTCGGAACGCTAGGTTCGTTAACTGACGAAACTGAAGAAACATAGAAAGTTTTGACCAAATTTTTTGTTACATTTGATTCATCACCAAAGCCCACTTCCAAGTTATGCATCTCATTAAGCGTATATTTAAACACAGACTAACATAACCAGTTGTTCTAAAATATTAACATAACCACAGTAAAAAGCACTTCTAACGACTGATCAACATAATGTAAAGAAATCCTAGAGAGAATTATATAGAAATAAAATGCTGCAGAGATCACATTTTCCTGCTTCTTCAAACCAACAATCTGTCTTAGGTGCATGTTCAGTTGCCCAAACAGTTTCCCATCACCCTTGGCATCTGAGCCGAATTTCTCCACCGTCGGCGCTTGATTGATCTCCTGGGTTGTGCCCCTAATGATACCCTCCACTTCAAGCCTCTCAACATACGCATCCATCCACTCAAAATGGCTACAAATTTTTCAGATTCTGAAAAGGAACACATGAACCCTAAATCCCAAATCAGAGAAAAATCACGGAATCTACACAAATTAGAGAAAAAAGGCGGACGGATAACTCAAATCTAACCTTTCCCGGCTCGGGCTTGCTCTCGCACTTCAGGAATTCTCGCGCATAGTTCCCATTCTTCTCCGTTGATGTGACCAATCGCTTCAATGGCGCAGTGCGTGGACAGTCAGGACATGTTGTCATGGGCACAACACCATACTTAGGCCATGCGGGGCGGGAGACTGAACTAAAGGTCGACATAAAGGGTTCGTCGGTCGTAGTCACGCGCCGTCACCGGAGAAGAAGAAGAATAAGCGGAGGAATGGAGGTGGCAGGCGAGCACGGGTACAAGCGGCCGGAGAGATCTGGCTCCCATCTTGTACGAGCCAGGCAAGTTGTGGGTCCCGCAGTAAGGTGGGTCCCACGCTCACTAAACATAGTGTGGGTGAGCGTTGAGGTGGATAATTTGCGTGGGTCCCGCTCAGTTTACATAATCCAAACGATCACGATATGTACCGCGTTTAAGGGCCACGTCGCATGAGAGCAATTTGGGCCGCGATAACTGTCACACAACAGCTATTCTGATGAACAAGGTTGCGTTTCAGCCAATTCCGCGGAAAGACGTGGCATATGAGCTAGCTATTTACCCGGATGTCGGCTCATCTCAACACTGCCGAACTCGTACGAAAAATGCCTCTCAGCCAGGCCGGGTTGCGAAGCTCAAATCGAGCTTCACAACTCGACCAGGCTGAGCACATCCCGCAGAACACTGTAGCGCGTCCCGACGGACCCCCAGACCCCCACCCCCACCTCTCTCTCTCCCTCATTTTCCCCCAATCTCCTCTCCCGCCCCGGCCACCTTCCTCACGCGCTCAAGCTTTCTCCTCTCCCGCCGGCCTTCTAGGAGCAGGGAACCACGCCGCTGCCTCCCTCCCGTCCTCCTCTCATGTCGCCCGAGCAGGAGCAGGACGAAGGGCCGCCAGGACGCCGCCTCGACGCGCTGCCAACCTCCTCGAACCGCCGCCCGGACCCTGCCTCGACGTGCTGGTCAGGACGCGACGCACCGGCAGAACGCGCCGCCCGGACCTTGCCTCGACGCGCCTCGATGTGCCGCCAGGTCGCCGCCCATCGTCGGGCCAGGACGCGCCGCCAGGTTGGCCCGCATCGGGCCAGGACGTTCCACCATCGCACCTTGAAGAAGAAAGGACCCGATTGTTTTTTGTTTTTCTGCTCAAGGACCTTTGCGTAATATTTTTGGCACAGCACGTCTCAACACATACAACCTATGCCAAACAACATCTCAACTCATCATCTCTCAACTGATACAGACTACCAAACAAGCAACAAATCTGAGTTGGGCATATATGAGGTCAGCTTGTGTGAGGGGAGGGGGAGAGAGTTATTCTGATGTGGCACAGGCTACCAAACACACCCTAGGTGTCCTGCAACATCTCCACGCCCACGGGGCTCCCGTCGCTGATGCACGCGTGATGGATGCTAGCTGAGGCTGTCAACCTCGTCCGGGCAAAGAAGCCGTACTGGAACTGCTTCGCTAGGGCCGACCATGTCTTCTTCGCCACATTGCCGACTTCAGCGCATGCTTCCATCCCATGGTGAGAGGAGCTGCTCCATCCAAACTCCGATTCTCACTATAGCTGTTTCCTTTAGTAGTTATCCAAAGGCATGTTGGTTGTTTCCTTATTATCCTGGCTGAACTAATTGTTAGGAGTATGGGGTCCTCCTTAAGGGTCTGTTTGTTTGGGCTGTGACTGGCTGGCTGTGGCTGGCTGTGCAGAAAAAGCTGCTGTGCAGGGAAAGCCGCTTTTCTGAGTATGACTGTTTGGCAACTTGGCTGGCTATTTAGCTATATGTTAAAGAATTGTCTGATATACCCCTAAAGTTCTGAGAACATATATAATTGTTGATTGAATCGTGGAATTTGTGGGCTTTAACCTGGGGAATTCTCACAATTAAAGTACATGTTCATTTTCAATAAACACATCTTTCTAATCCTATATGCTTCTCCCGTCTAAAATAAAAGCAACTACACGGCACGCTCGTAACATGGATTCAGATGGATTGGCACTTGACGATTGTATGCTGCTAAACTTCACTTACAAAATCAGATGAAGAATATCACACACGGCAATTCTCTGCACGCCTGGCTCGATTCGTTCCTCAAAAACTGCTACGGTCAGCGGGGAAACTGAACTCAGACTGGGCAGTATTTCTCTAGGGGGTACAAGCGGCCACAAAGAACCAAAGAACAGCGATGTAGGGGTTGCCGGGGACGAGGAAGGCGGCGGAGGAGCCGGCATGGGCGGGTCGAGCAGTACGGCGGCGGCGCGATTTGGGCTGCCCTTCGATCTGGAACGGCGGGCGTCGGGTGGGGAGGAGCTCGGCGGTGAGAGGGAGGTGCGGCGGGGAGAAGCTCCGGTGGTGGGGAGGACGTCTGGCATGGAGGACCTCCGACGGCGTGGAGGAGATCCGGCGCGACGCAGCGCGGGTCGTCGCTCGGGCGGGGATACCGTTTCGGTTCTTTTTTTTCTGGGTCGAGATGGATATTTTCGGAGGCTTAGGATCGACGGGGAGTGGCAGTATGCTGGTAATATCTTCAAATGACATGTCCAAAGAGAGAGAACGTTTCGGTCGCGAGACAGAAGCCGCGGGAAGCACCTCCCCAGGTGCTTTTTCTAGTTTGCCTATTCGACTCGGTGGCTTCGGCAAAGCCCAACGCGCAGCCACTCCGTTTGTTCGTTCGCCGGCTTTTTTCACTGGAAAGCCATAGGAAGCCCAAACAAACACCCCTAAGGATGGCAATGGGCAGGGTATGGGCAGGGTAAAGCAATACCATACCCATACCCGTATAGCTAATGGGTACAAACTTCTGCCCATACCCGTACCCATGGGTATAAAAATTTACCCTTACCCATACCTGGTGGGTACCCGTTGTAATATCCCAGGTTTAGAGGCAATAAAATGAGAGAACACCAAAGTGTGCATTGCATTCATGCATAGAAAATCCGGGGAATTTTCGCGCTTCAAATAAAACTTACCACAAGATGGCGAAGTTTCACTTGACTTGCTGGAACTGAAGTAGATCATCAAGTCAAGCGCTATAAACTTCACTGTGATCTTTGCTAAACCCTTATTTTGGGTAGACATAATTTGATCCATAGGTTGGATCAAAAAGGAACCAGAACTATTACACAACACTTAAAAGTTAGCAACTACCTTAGTGTGTAATTTAATTCACTTATAAATAAGGTAAACCACAGGGTCTAAAGTGCATAAAAGCCACACATTCTTATTTAAATCATAACTTATTAAGTATATGGAATATCATAAAACTAAATCCATTTACATTACGAATTATAGTTCAAACTATTTGAATAAAATTAACTATGAGTACTTTGAAACTCATATGACCATGCCTTGGTGAAATCAAACAACAACTATCCAAATTTGAGGAATAACCTTCAACTTTCACCTTTTCACCAATATTATAATATAAATCCAATCAAATATAATATAGTGACTCATCAACAATAATAAAACCATCCACAAGATATTTAGTAGCAAATGCCACTTGGCTGTCCAAAAATAAATCATATGAGGGGATAAGGATCATGCCACATGGGATGAAAATATCTACATGACTTGCTTTCCAAGCTATGCCACCTCATGCTCAAAGGATTGCTATGGATAAGGGCATGACAACCAAGCACCTTACTCATCAAACCAACACAAGAGTCACCCCCTATGTGTCATGATACTAGAGCTTGCCCAAGCCTATAAATAGAGCCACACTCTTCATCCATTTGCTCATCAAGTACCATGATACATGGGAACAAACACATAGAGCCACTCCATATGAATTAGCTAGGATCAAGATGAAGAAGCTAGGAGGTGGAGGCATACCACAAGAAGAAGGTTTATCAGATTTCCTGAAGAACAAGCTACAGAGTATTGCAAGGTAGAATCCCTAGGCAAACCATATATTTAGAGGATCATAGCATCATCTCTTGAGTAGGACCTTAGGAAACCAATTCCATAATCATCACAATTTGGTATTAATTAGAAACCTAAGAATCTAAGTGAGTGTGATGAGAGGAATGATAAAGAGTGATTAGTGAGGAATAAGTAGATATTGTCTAATGCATGATTATACCTTGTAGATATAGATGATCAGTTAAACCCATGTTATTAATAAATCTCATCCATCACATAAAATCATGAACCAATCCAACCTCATTACCATTTAATTTAAACTCTAGCCATAATATAAAATGCATGGGAACAATCAATATTGTTAAATAATAACAAAACTTAAGGACCTATTTACTATGAACTGGTTATAAACTTCAAATCATTCAAAATAGGTTTGGTTCCCAAATTTAAAGAATTAAGATAAACCATTAAACCCATATCTACTTTATTTATATTTCACCAAAGCCTCAATATAATCAAATATTAAATATTTGTTTGAACAGAACAAATATGCAGCAAGCAGCACTGCTAAGTTCTATTAAGATTCACATATTTAGAACCTGCAAAACAAAACAGAATTCAAATTTGATTCATATATCAAAACCGAAAATAAAAACAGAAAATAGAAAGTTTGAAAAGAGAAAAGGGAGGGAAAATTTACATTACCTGGTCGTGCAGCCGTGGTCAGCTCACCTGCTAGCCCAGCAGCAGCCCACACAGCAGCCCAAGTCGAAGCCCAGCCCACCAACAAAACGACCCACGTTCTCGCACCGTTTCGGCGAGGAAGAAAAGAAGCTCCGTCTTCCTCCTGGCGGGCGACAGCGCGATGGAGCTCGTCGGCCACGTCCTCGACGGGGATAAGAACGCCGCCGGACGCCAGAGACCATCTCAGAGCCTCGCCAAATCTTCTCGCGTCCGTCTCATCCACTTCTCATCAAGATTCACGCCCAATCCACCTCAGTCTTCATCGAGGCATCCCGGCCACTGCCGCCGGCGAGGTGACGAGATAGACCTCGTCGTGGCCTATAAATACGCCCTGAGTTCCGCACTGAAACCCTAATGTCTCGCCGCCCAGCCATTCTTCCTCAGTCACCCTCTATCTCTCAACTTCTTCCCTCACTGTTCGCCGGCGAACTCCATAGCGCCGTCGATTGAGAGCACCCCGGAGTCCGTGGCGTAGCTCGTTGGATGCGCCCGATGCCGTAGGACCTTCTGGCGGAAGGAATCGAGAAGGGGAGCTCGGAGCAACGTCAATTTCTATTTTCCCCTTTCTCCGGTCATCGCCGGGAATGGCGAAATAGGGCCAGCTCCAGTCCACCATCGACACCATTGACCACTCCAATCGCCTCCTGGTGAGATTGCGCACCTCTAGCATCCTCCAATCCTTCTCGGCATCACGTGTAGCTCAATTTCGAGATCATACCGACTCGCACCGCCGCGGAGATACTCGCCGGAGCTAGCTCCGTGACCTTTCGTGGCGGCGTTCTCACTATCTGCTCGCAGGTCGGGGCGGTTCGTTTGGCGATCTCCGCGCACGCGCGGGATGGCCAGAACGCCGACGCCGTCGTTCACCGGCGCGTCTCCGGCGTGGATGACGTGGCAGGTGGGACCTCAGGGTGTATTTGTCTGGTCTTCGCCCTCGTGGCATTTGACCTGGTCAAAGGACCCACCTGTCGGTCACTAGAGTTAGATCCAGATTGGTACAGTTAGTATTTTCTGTTTAATTTTAAAACCAGAAATATCTGAAACTTTGCCAAAATTTGTAAAATTCATTTTAACTCAGAAAAATCTAAATAATATATTAAAATGCTCACAAAAATAAACTCTATTCAAATTAAATATAAAACAAAAATGTGTGTCAAAATAAAATTTCACTTATTTTTAACCTTATTAATTATGCCATTTTAATTATTTAAAATACAATTTGAATTCAATAAATTGTTAAGTGTAAAAATTAAATTTTAACTATTCAGTAACTAAGTAAAATGTTAGGATTAATTTTATTTACCATATTTACATTAACTTAATTATTAGTAGTAATTCATAAACCCTAATTTGCAATTTACCATTTTCTTTAAATAGTAATAATCAAGAAAATATTAAAAGCCAAGATTATTTTGATAACTCAAATTTTGTAACTTAAACATTCTTTAATTAACAAGTTAATTATTTTAAAACCTAATCACAAATTGTTAAACCCTAATTCTCAATTAAACCTAAATAAAAGTTACCCTAAATATTAATTCTTGTAAAATTAATAAAATGTTAAACCATTATTAATTTTGTTTCAAAGTAATTAGTTACCACACCTTTATTGCCAATTATAATTTTAGGAGATGTACCATAATTTAGAAAGCCTAGTTTTAATTTAAGTAAGACATTGATCCCATTATTTTATGTGATCATTTGAAAATGCTTTAACCCTAAAACCCTAGGGGTTTAGCCCATGTGATCATAGCCACCTCAACTCTACATGTAGAACCTTGATAGGTAACCAATGAATGCATGTTTATGATCCACCCACATAAAACCAATTCACATGAGATTATCATTTCAAGTTCCTATTCTTAATTAAAACTTATATAATTCACTAGTATCACCTAGGTATAAACCCTAACCTGTTAATTGGATTAGTACCATTGATCATCAATCCTAGGTACCATACCATTAGGATTAACCTCAACCATCAAACCCTAGTTAAACCATGATGAAAAACCCTAATACCAATCTTGTGTAGTAATGCACATCACATGCTCCTATTCCACTCAACCCTACTTAGGAAATGATAAACCACTTAGCTGGGCAACCATTAGAGATTACTTAGTTAAGTAGTTGTGAAACCATAGTAAACCCTAATAGCTAATATATAGAACCATCTTAAACAACCATCCTTTGATATGATGTATATAGGAAACCATAGTAATAACCTTACCAATACTTGCTATATAGAAACCCAATCCAAATTAAGAACAAACTAGTTCCTATTAGTGAAACTATATGAATCCAATAGTAAACCCTAGAAAGCCATAGCTCCTATGTATAGTAGTTCATCTTCTTATTTAATCTGTTCTTCAAAAGTTATTCTTTTGAAGTACAAATGTTAATCAAACCATAGAAGCCATAGTTCTTATTTGAAATACTTGCTAGTTCTTAATTAACATTTTCTTCAAAAGTTATTCTTTTGAAGTATAATATAAATAATCATCAACCATGTCCTGTAGAACTTAAAATTGACAACTTTTCTTTACATATTATTCCATCACTATTCTTTATGTGTATGATTGTGATGATGTCTTATATCACTTGGTTATGATGTTAATATAACCAAACCCTAATAAGAACCTTGTTTGAGAACCATTCTAAAAGTACAACACACCCTAAAGAAATATTTACAACTTATCAAACCTAAATCATCGAGGTTAGGTTACGCGTGGGACGATTGCATCTCATACTATGCATTATAGCATCTTTGCCAGTTCTTTAAACATTGTCCTTACCGGACGATGATGGTATTTCAGCATTTGGAGTTCTCACGTATCGAAGCTTTTGCCTGCATAATCTTGCAGTCAAGAAAGGCAAGTTCATCGCTTGCTCATGTCATTTGATTATTTTTATCAAACTATATGCAAAGTACTATACTTATCACTCATGCATTGAAAAGCAAAGTATTATTTTACAATTATGAATATGACTATGTGGTGGGCAATGGAACCATGGTATGTGTTGATATGGTGGAGGTTCCATTGCAATGGGTTATATCACCCTAGGATTAATTACCAATGCCGTCCAGTGATTCTAGCGCCGTACATATCGCGTTATCCATAAGATCTATAATGGCTCTGGGGAAGTCAGCTGTATCTTTTCCCTTCTGCACGCCAACGGATCGGAGAGCCGGTGGGGTGCTGGAGGCACTGCCGCAATAGGTTGGGAAATCCTTTTAAATCCCCATCCATTAGTGATGATAAGCTCTTCGATCTACGAGGGATTGTCCGGAGTACACCATGAGTAAAGCCGTATTATCGGGGGAAGTCTACTGGAGGTGTACGGTTGGACAAAAGGGTGGGTTTGCAGGGTCGCGGAGAAGGCAGTGATTGGCTTGGATCTTATACTGGGCCTCACACCAAAGGAAGTGTGGACGAGCTGAGGACATACTCTCAGCCGGCAACATGGTTAAGATCTCTTGTGGGGTAAAGTAACGCACCTCTGCAGAGGGTATCAAGAATTGTGGACTGTCACTCCCTGTTCCGGGAAGGAACTGCGAACGCGGGCAGAAAGGAACTCCACGAAGTTCTAGTCAACCTGTGAAGACTGACGGGCATAGTTTTCAGAATAAAATAAACCTTTTGAAGAAATGATTACAAAAACTTGCATTTGCCTATGACTTTCTGGTCTATGGCTGTAGCTAGTGCATGATACACCTATTTCCTAATATGAACTTGCTGAGTACGCTCGTACTCATTCTATCTCGTTTGAACCCCCTTCTTAGAGCAATGCACCGAAGGAGAAACTACCGTGGAACTCGAAGACAAATGAGTCAACTACAACAAGATGAAGAATCCAATCAAAGAAGACAATGGAGTCAACTTCTACCTCAGCTATAATGGAAACCTAGACTAGTAATAGAAGGGAACCTTTCCCTAATCCTAGCACCTAAGTAGCTAGAATTCTATAGCAAGCCAAGTAGCTCTTAAACTTGAGTTAGCAATAAGATAGACTACGAGTCGTTCTTCTGGAGCTTTATTTGAAGTTTTACCTCACTGTAAAGTAGGAGGCTGTGTGGATCTTATGTAAACAGTTCGTGTGTACTTCTATAGACATACCTTGGACTCGCATATGTTTCTGTTGTACCACTCTGAGAGATGTAATATGAGTGGAACGGTGTTTCACTTGTGTTATGTCAACGACTTGTGTACTACACCATGCAGTGGTACGCTGGGTCACCACACCCGTATCAGAGCAAATGCTTTGACCTTAGGATTAAAACCCTTTAAGGAGACCAATAGGTTTGGTAGTGTCTATAGGAAGTTGTCTTAGCCAAACCAACTATTCTTTTGACTTGAGATGGGTATTCACTTGAGAATAATCCTGACACACTTGAGTCAATATTTCTTATCTATTTTCTTAAGTGAAGTTAGTTAGTTATCTTGCTTCATTCCAAATAATTAGAACACCATTGAAACTTAAGATAATGGGTGGTAGTAGACCACAATTGGTATACAATACATGGTAGTCCAAAGAGAGGATACAACCATAAGGAAGATATCCTATTGGAAGAAGTATACCAATGCAAGTTATAGTTAAGTAAGAGTCATTAAAAATGTCAAATGACTGATGTTAAGTAAGGGAGATAAGTTATATAAGGTAGTATATCTCTATGATGAGTCAATCATAGGAGGTAAGGAAGAGTGATAGGAGTTACATGAGTCTACTTTCAATAATGAACTAGGTACTCATATATGATTCACTTGAGAATCATGGTATGATGGAGTAGAACATCATAAGTACGATAACAAAAGGATGATAAGGAGTAGGATTTAGGGAATAGTTCGAAAGCTTAGGCCTTAAAATCCTAGAAACTGTGTCAAGAATATTAGAACCATAGTCCTTAATTTAAAAGAAGGCTTATTTAGAGCATATCACATAGAGAAATCCTAGAGTTATATGTGGTATATTCTAAACAATCATGTGTTTAGAGTAGACATGTTAGAACTAATTGTATTATAGGAAGTAGTCCTCAATAGCACATATATACGGTATACTATTTTGTTAGTACTTCCAAAGAAAACTAGGTTAACTCCAACTATCCCAGGCCATTTTGTTTCAAGTTTGTCTCATTGCAAATGTGCAATTAAGATAAATGTTGAGACCACTAGTAGAAATTCACGTATTTGTGCTAAGTATCACAACCTAAACCTATCTTATGTGGTGTTATATACTACACATCTGAACCTGATGTTTAGGGATGTCTTACCCAACTATTTTATTCAGGCATATCAGGATGTGTATTATGAACACAAAGCTGAATCTTCTTGGATTTTCTTGAATCTTCATTGATTGACTAGATCCATACATGAAGTTTGACTTTGATATGCAAATGCATGTTGCAATATCAAGCTCTTACTTGATGTTATAGGTCTAGAGGGTAAAGGTATTCGTGTAAGGAAGTGACGAATCCTGAAGATTTTGAAGATAAGATGAAGGTTCACTTGAAGAAGGAAGTAAAATTGTGGGAAGCAACCACAATACTCTAAAGGAAGGACCAATAAAACTTACTTCTATCCTTAATCAAGGAGTACTTCAACATAAAAGTACCATGGAAGTGAGAAAAATAGTGAATATGAAGCAGAAGAAGTAGAGCTGTATTCATTATGGAAGAAGGGAATGCAAGTGAAGTCACTTACAATACTATTTTCATAGTATCAACAAGTGGTTTTCTTGCAAAACAAACCCTAGAAGAAGGAAAATAGACAAGTGAAGTCGCAGCTGGTATAATAAGACCACAGCTGATATAGGATAATCATGAAGATAAAGTATGTGAAGCAAGGTATATCTTATCTAAAACTAGGTAAGTAGCCACAGCTGGTAGGTAGATATTGCCTAAAACCATAACATAGCCACAGCTGGTATCCAATAAGCCACATCTGGTACTAGGTAGTTTGCAGCTGGTACCAGACAGCCCGTAGCCTGAACATTTCTTTAACCTAAAAGAAAGAGGGATTCCGCAGCTAGTATTTCACAGCTGGTATCTCGTAGTTGGTAAATATTTAGTTGAAGGATTCACATCGGATACCCACAACTGTGTGGATATACCACAAAGAATTCTTCATGAGACTCTAGAAAAGTATAAACCTAAACCAGACTTAAACCAACTACCTAACCTTGGAGTTTAATGATTAGAAGAAAGGAAGTTTGAAGATCATTAGTAAACTACAAGGGGGAGAGGAAGGCTGAAGGAGAAGTATTAAGTTATGGTTTGTAGCATGATAGACGGAGAAAAAGGTCTAAACTGAGAAAAATTACGATCTTATTTTCATAAGGTTGTTGGGAAGTACCCATATAAAAGTACTCTCAGGAGGTTGTCAGACCAGAAGCCGAGGTTCATATCTCGAGGAAGTAAGGGTTAGACCTTAACTTGAGTGGGTAATTGTAATTACTCAAAACCAAGAAAACTTAAGTAAGTATTAAAAAATGAAGTTGGATGAAGTAGATGTCGGAGAACAACCAAGGCTTAAGAAAACAAAAGACCAAAGGGTTTGACCATACCAAAACATAAACCTATTAGAAAGATTCCTCTCAGGGAACCTAAATAAACCAAAAGGAAGATAACTAGTATGAACTAGAAGCCATGATTGGATGGACTAAATGAATCTAATCCATTCGTAGGAATAAACCACCAGGACCATGCTTATTGTAAATACCTTACTAAGTACCATTACTTTCGTTATGGTAGTAAAAAAAAAAACAATACCTTACTTTAAACCAATCCTTTAGACTTAAGGTTTGGGCACCGCAGCTGGATTACCGCAGCTGGTAGAACCAAGCTTTGAGTACCCAAATAAGAAGATGTCCTAATCCAATAATCTTTGGAGAGTAAGCCTATAAGCTTAGAGTGTTGGAAGAAATCATAGAATAGAAGAAAGTATCAGTGCCAGACATCAGAAGACTCCAGGAAGGATCTGGACAAGGGATATATTCCACTATATCTAGTGTGATCACCATGGAGTTGAAGGATGGTGATCTGTTCAAGACATTTCAACATTCCGAAACATGAGAGCGTTCGAACTTCGGGACGAAGTTCAGTTTAAGGGGGAGAGGCTGTAATATCCCAGGTTTAGAGGCAATAAAATGAGAGAACACCAAAGTGTGCATTGCATTCATGCATAGAAAATCCGGGGAATTTTCGCGCTTCAAATAAAACTTACCACAGTAACTGAAGTTTCACTTGACTTGCTGGAACTGAAGTAGATCATCAAGTCAAGCGCTATAAACTTCACTGTGATCTTTGCTAAACCCTTATTTTGGGTAGACATAATTTGATCCATAGGTTGGATCAAAAAGGAACCAGAACTATTACACAACACTTAAAAGTTAGCAACTACCTTAGTGTGTAATTTAATTCACTTATAAATAAGGTAAACCACAGGGTCTAAAGTGCATAAAAGCCACACATTCTTATTTAAATCATAACTTATTAAGTATATGGAATATCATAAAACTAAATCCATTTACATTACGAATTATAGTTCAAACTATTTGAATAAAATTAACTATGAGTACTTTGAAACTCATATGACCATGCCTTGGTGAAATCAAACAACAACTATCCAAATTTGAGGAATAACCTTCAACTTTCACCTTTTCACCAATATTATAATATAAATCCAATCAAATATAATATAGTGACTCATCAACAATAATAAAACCATCCACAAGATATTTAGTAGCAAATGCCACTTGGCTGTCCAAAAATAAATCATATGAGGGGATAAGGATCATGCCACATGGGATGAAAATATCTACATGACTTGCTTTCCAAGCTATGCCACCTCATGCTCAAAGGATTGCTATGGATAAGGGCATGACAACCAAGCACCTTACTCATCAAACCAACACAAGAGTCACCCCCTATGTGTCATGATACTAGAGCTTGCCCAAGCCTATAAATAGAGCCACACTCTTCATCCATTTGCTCATCAAGTACCATGATACATGGGAACAAACACATAGAGCCACTCCATATGAATTAGCTAGGATCAAGATGAAGAAGCTAGGAGGTGGAGGCATACCACAAGAAGAAGGTTTATCAGATTTCCTGAAGAACAAGCTACAGAGTATTGCAAGGTAGAATCCCTAGGCAAACCATATATTTAGAGGATCATAGCATCATCTCTTGAGTAGGACCTTAGGAAACCAATTCCATAATCATCACAATTTGGTATTAATTAGAAACCTAAGAATCTAAGTGAGTGTGATGAGAGGAATGATAAAGAGTGATTAGTGAGGAATAAGTAGATATTGTCTAATGCATGATTATACCTTGTAGATATAGATGATCAGTTAAACCCATGTTATTAATAAATCTCATCCATCACATAAAATCATGAACCAATCCAACCTCATTACCATTTAATTTAAACTCTAGCCATAATATAAAATGCATGGGAACAATCAATATTGTTAAATAATAACAAAACTTAAGGACCTATTTACTATGAACTGGTTATAAACTTCAAATCATTCAAAATAGGTTTGGTTCCCAAATTTAAAGAATTAAGATAAACCATTAAACCCATATCTACTTTATTTATATTTCACCAAAGCCTCAATATAATCAAATATTAAATATTTGTTTGAACAGAACAAATATGCAGCAAGCAGCACTGCTAAGTTCTATTAAGATTCACATATTTAGAACCTGCAAAACAAAACAGAATTCAAATTTGATTCATATATCAAAACCGAAAATAAAAACAGAAAATAGAAAGTTTGAAAAGAGAAAAGGGAGGGAAAATTTACATTACCTGGTCGTGCAGCCGTGGTCAGCTCACCTGCTAGCCCAGCAGCAGCCCACACAGCAGCCCAAGTCGAAGCCCAGCCCACCAACAAAACGACCCACGTTCTCGCACCGTTTTGGCGAGGAAGAAAAGAAGCTCCGTCTTCCTCCTGGCGGGCGACAGCGCGATGGAGCTCGTCGGCCACGTCCTCGACGGGGATAAGAACGCCGCCGGACGCCAGAGACCATCTCAGAGCCTCGCCAAATCTTCTCGCGTCCGTCTCATCCACTTCTCATCAAGATTCACGCCCAATCCACCTCAGTCTTCATCGAGGCATCCCGGCCACTGCCGCCGGCGAGGTGACGAGATAGACCTCGTCGTGGCCTATAAATACGCCCTGAGTTCCGCACTGAAACCCTAATGTCTCGCCGCCCAGCCATTCTTCCTCAGTCACCCTCTATCTCTCAACTTCTTCCCTCACTGTTCGCCGGCGAACTCCATAGCGCCGTCGATTGAGAGCACCCCGGAGTCCGTGGCGTAGCTCGTTGGATGCGCCCGATGCCGTAGGACCTTCTGGCGGAAGGAATCGAGAAGGGGAGCTCGGAGCAACGTCAATTTCTATTTTCCCCTTTCTCCGGTCATCGCCGGGAATGGCGAAATAGGGCCAGCTCCAGTCCACCATCGACACCATTGACCACTCCAATCGCCTCCTGGTGAGATTGCGCACCTCTAGCATCCTCCAATCCTTCTCGGCATCACGTGTAGCTCAATTTCGAGATCATACCGACTCGCACCGCCGCGGAGATACTCGCCGGAGCTAGCTCCGGTGACCTTTTCGTGGCGGCGTTCTCACTATCCTGCTCAGTAGGTCGGGGCGGTTCGTTTGGCGATCTCCGCGCACGCGCGGGATGGCCAGAACGCCGACGCCGTCGTTCACCGGCGCGTCTCCGACGTGGATGACGTGGCAGGTGGGACCTCAGGGTGTATTTGTCTGGTCTTCGCCCTCGTGGCATTTGACCTGGTCAAAGGACCCACCTGTCGGTCACTAGAGTTAGATCCAGATTGGTACAGTTAGTATTTTCTGTTTAATTTTAAAACCAGAAATATCTGAAACTTTGCCAAAATTTGTAAAATTCATTTTAACTCAGAAAAATCTAAATAATATATCAAAATGCTCACAAAAATAAACTCTATTCAAATTAAATATAAAACAAAAATGTGTGTCAAAATAAAATTTCACTTATTTTTAACCTTATTAATTATGCCATTTTAATTATTTAAAATACAATTTGAATTCAATAAATTGTTAAGTGTAAAAATTAAATTTTAACTATTCAGTAACTAAGTAAAATGTTAGGATTAATTTTATTTACCATATTTACATTAACTTAATTATTAGTAGTAATTCATAAACCCTAATTTGCAATTTACTATTTTCTTTAAATAGTAATAATCAAGAAAATATTAAAAGCCAAGATTATTTTGATAACTCAAATTTTGTAACTTAAACATTCTTTAATTAACAAGTTAATTATTTTAAAACCTAATCACAAATTGTTAAACCCTAATTCTCAATTAAACCTAAATAAAAGTTACCCTAAATATTAATTCTTGTAAAATTAATAAAATGTTAAACCATTATTAATTTTGTTTCAAAGTAATTAGTTACCACACCTTTATTGCCAATTATAATTTTAGGAGATGTACCATAATTTAGAAAGCCTAGTTTTAATTTAAGTAAGACATTGATCCCATTATTTTATGTGATCATTTGAAAATGCTTTAACCCTAAAACCCTAGGGGTTTAGCCCATGTGATCATAGCCACCTCAACTCTACATGTAGAACCTTGATAGGTAACCAATGAATGCATGTTTATGATCCACCCACATAAAACCAATTCACATGAGATTATCATTTCAAGTTCCTATTCTTAATTAAAACTTATATAATTCACTAGTATCACCTAGGTATAAACCCTAACCTGTTAATTGGATTAGTACCATTGATCATCAATCCTAGGTACCATACCATTAGGATTAACCTCAACCATCAAACCCTAGTTAAACCATGATGAAAAACCCTAATACCAATCTTGTGTAGTAATGCACATCACATGCTCCTATTCCACTCAACCCTACTTAGGAAATGATAAACCACTTAGCTGGGCAACCATTAGAGATTACTTAGTTAAGTAGTTGTGAAACCATAGTAAACCCTAATAGCTAATATATAGAACCATCTTAAACAACCATCCTTTGATATGATGTATATAGGAAACCATAGTAATAACCTTACCAATACTTGCTATATAGAAACCCAATCCAAATTAAGAACAAACTAGTTCCTATTAGTGAAACTATATGAATCCAATAGTAAACCCTAGAAAGCCATAGCTCCTATGTATAGTAGTTCATCTTCTTATTTAATCTGTTCTTCAAAAGTTATTCTTTTGAAGTACAAATGTTAATCAAACCATAGAAGCCATAGTTCTTATTTGAAATACTTGCTAGTTCTTAATTAACATTTTCTTCAAAAGTTATTCTTTTGAAGTATAATATAAATAATCATCAACCATGTCCTGTAGAACTTAAAATTGACAACTGTTCTTTACATATTATTCCATCACTATTCTTTATGTGTATGATTGTGATGATGTCTTATATCACTTGGTTATGATGTTAATATAACCAAACCCTAATAAGAACCTTGTTTGAGAACCATTCTAAAAGTACAACACACCCTAAAGAAATATTTACAACTTATCAAACCTAAATCATCGAGGTTAGGTTACGCGTGGGACGATTGCATCTCATACTATGCATTATAGCATCTTTGCCAGTTCTTTAAACATTGTCCTTACCGGACGATGATGGTATTTCAGCATTTGGAGTTCTCACATATCGAAGCTTTTGCCTGCATAATCTTGCAGTCAAGAAAGGCAAGTTCATCGCTTGCTCATGTCATTTGATTATTTTTATCAAACTATATGCAAAGTACTATACTTATCACTCATGCATTGAAAAGCAAAGTATTATTTTACAATTATGAATATGACTATGTGGTGGGCAATGGAACCATGGTATGTGTTGATATGGTGGAGGTTCCATTGCAATGGGTTATATCACCCTAGGATTAATTACCAATGCCGTCCAGTGATTCTAGCGCCGTACATATCGCGTTATCCATAAGATCTATAATGGCTCTTGGGAAGTCAGCTGTATCTTTTCCCTTCTGCACGCCAACGGATCGGAGAGCCGGTGGGGTGCTGGAGGCACTGCCGCAATAGGTTGGGAAATCCTTTTAAATCCCCATCCATTAGTGATGATAAGCTCTTCGATCTACGAGGGATTGTCCGGAGTACACCATGAGTAAAGCCGTATTATCGGGGGAAGTCTACTGGAGGTGTACGGTTGGACAAAAGGGTGGGTTTGCAGGGTCGCGGAGAAGGCAGTGATTGGCTTGGATCTTATACTGGGCCTCACACCAAAGGAAGTGTGGACGAGCCGAGGACATACTCTCAGCCGGCAACATGGTTAAGATCTCTTGTGGGGTAAAGTAACGCACCTCTGCAGAGGGTATCAAGAATTGTGACTGTCACTCCCTGTTCCGGGAAGGGAACTGCGAACGCGGCAGGAAAGGAACTCCACGAAGTTCTAGTCAACCTGTGAAGACTGACGGGCATAGTTTTCAGAATAAAATAAACCTTTTGAAGAAATGATTACAAAAACTTGCATTTGCCTATGACTTTCTGGTCTATGGCTGTAGCTAGTGCATGATACACCTATTTCCTAATATGAACTTGCTGAGTACGCTCGTACTCATTCTATCTCGTTTGAACCCCCTTCTTAGAGCAATGCACCGAAGGAGAAACTACCGTGGAACTCGAAGACAAATGAGTCAACTACAACAAGATGAAGAATCCAATCAAAGAAGACAATGGAGTCAACTTCTACCTCAGCTATAATGGAAACCTAGACTAGTAATAGAAGGGAACCTTTCCCTAATCCTAGCACCTAAGTAGCTAGAATTCTATAGCAAGCCAAGTAGCTCTTAAACTTGAGTTAGCAATAAGATAGACTACGAGTCGTTCTTCTGGAGCTTTATTTGAAGTTTTACCTCACTGTAAAGTAGGAGGCTGTGTGGATCTTATGTAAACAGTTCGTGTGTACTTCTATAGACATACCTTGGACTCGCATATGTTTCTGTTGTACCACTCTGAGAGATGTAATATGAGTGGAACGGTGTTTCACTTGTGTTATGTCAACGACTTGTGTACTACACCATGCAGTGGTACGCTGGGTCACCACACCCGTACCCATTGGGTACCCGGTGGGTAAGTTAAATTGTACACAAGTCAATCATAATGTTACATTTATCGATAACAAATTCGATTAAAAAAATTAATTATCTTAACTCAATAACATTTAGTTGAGTACATAACAATTAAATATAATATAAAAATCATATTCTCATATGTCAACAAAAGTAGGCATGTCACATAAGAATTTGACTTAACTGGCAGGGTATGGGTACACTTTTATGCCCATACCCTGCCCATGCGGGTACGATACCCGTGGGTAAAATTGCCAACCTTACTCCTCCCTCTCGCCCGCGCGTCTGGGAGCTTCCGCTTCGCACAAGGAATCGAGCGGCTGGGCGCCTGGGCCGCGCTCCCGGGAGGCCCATTTATAGCTCCGTTCGGTGGCGGGTTTTTCAGCCACGGGGAGCGAGGTTGCACGATACGTCTAAGACCGGTCTCGTTTTTCCTAAGATTTCGAGGTGGGACTAATTGGTTCGTGCATACAGTGTCTCAGTCTCACGCGTGGGTCAACGTGCGGGTCGCGCTGGCCGCTGCCTCCTCTGTTCTGTTCTGGTGGACTCATTTGCCTGGCGTGCGGGTAGTGTCGTTCACGTGAAGTAGAAAACGAAGAGGTACAAACTTATTTAAGAGCATGCAGTGCACACGTCTAGTCCATCCTCTAATTCTATTTTGCATGCTGAGCAACTCGGTTGCTTTCTTTACTCCACAATTACTCAACACACTGATTTTCTTGTACTTTTCCTTCTTAGCAGTATTAAGGTGCAAACTACTACGTGACCTATAAACTGAGTCTACTTGCGCCGTTTGGCAATAAATAAAATCTCGATGTAAAAAAAGACAAATAATCACCAAGATAAAGAGAAAATCAGCTCACATGAAAAAAACAACTCAATGCATAAAATAAAATATTTGATCAAATAAGAAAAATACTCACAAAACATGCAAATTGCTTCGGAGAAACACATACCATCTACTCAGGGGACAAGAATATTGCAAAAAACACATCTCGTCTACTAGAGGAATAAGAAATATTACATTTGAGGAACACATCTCGTCTACGCAAATAACAAATAAATATTGCGTTCGTAAAATAAATCTCATCAGCATAGGGTATAACAAATACACTTGTGAATAAAGAAACAACAACCTAAACGGAGGGGAACAACATCCTAAATGGAAGGGAACAAGAGCCTAGATGAAAATGAACAATAGCCTAGACGGAGCGGAACAACAACCTAGACAGAGGAGAACAACATCCTAAAACGGAATGGAACAAGAGCCTAGACGAAAAGGAACAACACCCTACACGGAGGGGAACAACAACCTAGACAGAGGGGAACAACAACCTACACGGAGCGGAACAACATCCCAAACTGAAGGGAACAAGAGCCCAGATGAAAAGGAACAACACCCTACACGGAGGGGAACAACAACCTACACAGAGTAGAACAACATCCTAAACAGAAGGGAACAAGAGCCTAGACGAAAATGAAAAAACACCCTACACGGAGGGGAACAACAACCTACACGGAGGGGAACAACATCCTAAACGGAAGGGAACAAGAGCCTAGACGAAAAGGAACAACCCTACACGGAGGGGAACAACATCCTAAACGGAAGGGAACAAGAGCCTAGACGAAAAGGAACAACCCTACACGGAGAGGAACAACATCCTAAACGGAAGGAAACAAAGAGCCTAGACGAAAAGGAACAACACCCTACACAGAGAGGAACAACATCCTAAAAGATGAGAAATAATAGACTAGATGGAAGGGAACAATACATGAAAAGAAGAAGAAAATAAAACAAATAGAAGAACAAGAGAAAAAGAAAGAAGAATGGAAGAAGAAAAGGAGAAGTGTAGAAAATAAGAAATAGAAAATAAAAATGAAAAACATGGGAATAAACAACATCGCAAGGTACAAAGAATTAATAGGCGACGTGCTTAGTACACGTACGTCAACGTTCAGGTGGTTCAGTGGTTCCGCGTTGTCCCATCGGCCTGGAAGACCCGTGTTCGATCCCCGAGCACGTCAATATCCGTTTATACTCTTTTAGACCGAAAACAGAGAAGGGAAGCGACCAAGCTAAATGGGCTGAGCCCACCTTCAAATCGTTCAGCAAAACGAGAATCGGTAGCGCGAGCAATTTCCGGTCGGTGTGTACAGCATGCCGCACACCCTGGCCGGGTATAGGGCCCGACCCATTTCGCCTTTTTCTTCTTTTGCCGTTTCCTGTTTATTCTTTCTCTTTCTTTTTTGTTTCTTTCTTCTGTTTCCTATTTTTGTTTCATTTTTTCTTTTTTTTTCCAAATTCGTAAAATGTTCAAATTTAAAAAATGTTCAATTTTGAAAACTGTTAAAACTTTAAAATTGTTCAAAAGTAAAAAAAATAAATTTGAAAAATGTTCAAATCTAAAAAATGTTTAATGTTAAAAAATTGTTCATATTCGAAAAATGTTCATATTCGAAAAATGTTTAAAATTTTAAAAAAAATCTAAAAATATTCAATCTCAAAAAATGTTCACATTTTAAAAATATTTAAATTCTGAAATTTTTTTGTAAAAAAATTATTTTTAAAAAACTATATTTTAAAAAAGTCTGAAAAATTTAAAATCGAATTTTAAAATAAAAGTATTTAAAATATTGCTGCTTTTTAAAATGAAAATATGTAAACAGAAAAGAAAAAGAGAATAAGAAAATAAAAAACGAACTTACCTGATAGACCGCGGCCCACTACAGAACCGCCGGGTCGGGGATGTGCGGCACCCCATCCGCACCGACCAGGTCGGTGTATAGCACCTCCACTCGACGTGAGGATCAAAGCTGGTAGAAACCCTAGCAGCTAGTAGATGGTGGGCAAAATCGGCAAGAGAGGGAGGCAGGATCGAGGTTGTGCAGAGGCGGCGGCAAGGACACCTGGTGGCAGTGGCACGCCAGGACACGGGGCGGCGGCCAGTGGCACTTCTCATGTTCAGCAGGTTTAGCTCGCACAGCTTCTGGCAGTCAGCACATGATTTTTTCTAATCTTTTGCGGTACTGTTGTGTGCACTGGACAAGGAATTAGTCAATAGTGTATTTATGCAGATGATTTTTTCAACCCTATTTACAATCTCTAAGCTGCATCAATTAGTCAATAGTGTGGATGCATTATTTATCTAAGTAACGGTAGTTTATACTAAATGGTAGGATGATTTTGGTAAGGTAAATTTTTTATATGAATTTAGCGGAATCCCTCCACGTGGCGGCGACGCTTTGCCTCTCCCTACCACATCAAGCGGGAGACCCTAATCGATCCGCGAGGTCGGCTTCGCACTGTCCGCAACTCCGCATCTCCTCGCTCTGCATTGGTTGCGGTTGCATCTTTAATTTACGGGCTGTACTTTTTCTCTGCCTAGAGCAGACCGAAGTGGACCGGATAAGGGGCCCTAAGTACACATCAGCCAATTTGGCCGGGCTCGTTAGTGTTTAACAGCACTGAGTTTTTTTTTTTTTGCATTACTTACGAGTCATGTTTAATGTGTGGCTCCCTTAATGTTGATAGATTTGGCATTCCAATCGTGCTGGAAAAAAAAAATACATGAGTGCATTCTCGTGACGCAGATTTGGCGGACTTTCTGATATGATGATGGATGCCAGAAGTAAAACGGGCATACGATCAAATTTCTCATCACCCCGGGATACATATATAGGGATAGAAAGCTACACCTAATCCACCCCACTTCGTAGTTAAGACGAGTGAAATTAGTTGTAGATTCCTTTCACCTAAATTGGTTTAGTTTGAATTAGCGCATGCTTTTGCGGCTTTACGCGAGATCTTATGTTTACCAAGCAAGCAAATAAAAGAAAACACTTTGATTCATAACTCGTCAATGTATCACGCACTACCTTTTGCATAAAAAACCACTCTAGTTTGACGGGTATATGGCGGATTGGATGACCGCTCTGGCTTCCGCGTCCGAACGAGGAGATTATTTGCCGCAGTTCGCCTTGCAATGGTCCATAGTGTCATAGCAATTGTTATGGAACGTTGACGACGAAATAAGACAACAGTTGCACTCGTCTGTGCTCTCATCGCAGTGTGGTTCCTTCCTACACGGATAGTTTGAAAGTTTGAATTTCTCGCTATGCGTGCCTTCCATGCTTCTGCCTGTAGATCGAGTACAGAATAGCAGTTAGACCATTGATACCAGTATATATATATATATAGACCCATAGAAGTATGTATAGAGCTATTATGTCGATTAAAAATGTTAGAACAACTATACAATGACCGCTACGCAAGGCGAGGGTTATTGCTTGCAAGGCCTTGAGCAGGATCGAAGGATCTTTCGGCTGGGATTGCAGATATACATATAATACTAGTACATCTAATACGGCTAGGATTTATACTGTCGCAGAAACAAAGCCAAATCTCCCAAACAAGCAATGACGAGATCTCGAGACTTACAATGCGCATGGACGGCAAAGGACACAAGAAGTAGCATGAGCAGCCCTAGCGCAGGGAGATGCTCAGTATATCTCCCCATGATCAATCGACTGGTGATCGATCGACTTGAAATCCGCAGTGCTTCTGCAGATAGAGATGGTCCATGTATATATAGAGGTGCAAATTCATCTATTCAGGGAATATTTGGATTTGCACACCGGAAGTATCATGATTTGCATATAGCCTTCCAAAAGTGTCATTCCAATTTTGTGCTAATATCGACACTGAATCCCGAATCCTTCTTATGTGCCACGTTACCCGGGGATTATTGATTCTTTTGCTACAGGGGGGCCATGAGTTATAACAACATCATAGATTCATAGGTAAAAAAAAAACTCAAATTGCACGCATATAGTGCCAAATCTTATGATATTTTTTGCGGGAACACCGGATCTAAGATTTTGATTAAGTGTAAACCATATATATTTTTCACAAAGCGAATATATATTAATATCAAATAGGTATCATTTACATCCGGTCTAACACCATACTAATGTCAAGATAAACATCAATGACACAAACAACCAACATAAAAGAAAACAAAAGAGAAAATAAAAATCTTCACTGAATTGGTAAGCGGGGCAACATGAACTACCACCATCAATAGCCACATCCGGACTGCAAAAAAGGTTATCAGAGAACGACGCATTGTGAATGGAAACGGTGCACAAACACCATTGACATGTGATCTTTTTTTTGACAAACGCGTGATCATCACATCATGGATGTTCACCCCATGAGACTAAAGAACTCCTCTGGCCTTCGAACAATCAAGCTGAGATAATCTTGGATTTCGGCTATGAGTTGGTTATGCATCTGTAGCAACAATGCTATGATGAAACCATTTTTGGTTCTCGTGGGTTTACAAGAGAAAGTTTAAGTTCAAACTCCAAAACCATGCATGTATAATCTCGCTTGAAACTAAGTCTTGTTATTGTTGTGGGTATACTTTATATGTATGCCAACGATATGGTCTAGATCCGGCAGGCCTGGGTGGCCCACAGATGGTGGTGGTGGCTTATGGCCCACCGAGCGGTCCAGTTGCTGTTGATAGAAGATGGAGGAAGTCCAGCCCAGGAACAGGAGCCGCATCCATACCGACCCGCGGTAGAGGAAGATGGAGGAAGTCCAGCCTAGGAACGACAAGCTAGATCTAGGTGGATTCTTGACGTGCACGGCAATGTATATTCCGTAGTTAGGCATCTTGTATTCCGGATAGGACTCTCCGTAGAAACCCTACATCCGGGCGTCTTTATAAGCCGGATCCTGGGAGCCCTAGAGGCACAACCACAACTCATTGTAACAACGCAAAGCGCCCAGATAATTCCAGACAAGCAGCAGTAGGCCCTGTCCTCGAGCAGGTGTTCCGAAGCTGGGAAAATCGCGTACCACCGTCCCAAGTGCTCTTCTCCATCCGTGAGGATCCCTTCTCCGGGATACCGTCGAATAGGCAACGACAGTTGGTGCCCACCGTGAGGCCAGCGGCGTCTGGAGGCTGGAACCGGGAAGGTTCCACCGTGGGAAGCTTCAACGAATCCATCGCGGTGGGGTGTGTCCTGTACGCCGGTAACTTTCCGATCGTCCCTCGGGACGAGTGCTGAATTTTGGCTAGGACCGACCCCGTCAAGCTCTCCATCGTCCCGATCGGCAGGATACACATCTTCATTGGTGAGACCGTCAATTCCGACGGGAATGCACTGGTATGTAACGCAGACGCGACCGTCGTCGAGTTGAACGCAGTCGCGAAGATCCGATCTGAGATGCAGGAACTTCCTTAGGATGATTCCGCCTTAGATCTGGAAAATTCAAAGCCCACCCAATCCGCCCCTGAGCAGGAAACTACGGTGTTAGAGAAGCAAAGGTGTCACTTAGTGCACTTCCTCGCGCACAAACCCGGATCCGCCCCTCCAGAGGAAGGCGCTGGACCCGTGCAAGAAGAGGATGCCGGTGACAACAATAACAATAACAAATCCCAGCACCAGGAGGATGACGGAGACAACGACGAGTCAATTCTCGGCAACCTCGGCCCGCTCTCCGATGACGTTTAAACTACAGCTTCTTACGAAGCGTTTTGCAAAGCATTGGAGGATGCCGAAGATGCTAGCGGCGAGTCATCTCCACCAAAGCAGGTCTTCGCGACCTTAACCGGAGTTGACGACGACGAGGATGACGAAACTTACAAGACTCCCGCCAGTGCAGCCATCCCAGCCACAGCTCATTCGGAGGCACCGCCGCGGGCTCGTACTCATGAGACGCCGGAGCCATCGCAGGGTCCGAGTTTAAGGTTCTACGAAGGGATGCATGTTGAAGAGCTCATACAGGTAGCCGGAGAAAAAGGGGATCACGTTCAGCAACCAGATGTTTTGACAACTCCCATCACACTAGATACGGTGGATCTGGTAGCTCTGGAAGCAGCGCGAGTAAAACTCCTAGAAGAAGCCGACGACATAGTCAAGATTTCCGCCTCGGTTCTTCAGGACAAGGTGGACACCAAAAGACTAGTCGACAGGGCCAGGAAAAATTGGGATGAATCAAACAAAGCGCTACTGGATGCCAGGAAGTGCGCCGAGGAGTGGCATGCTAAAGTCAATGAAACGATGGAAGATGCGCACAGGATGCGACGAGAAACTATCCGCCCTCGCAACATCAACTTTGACAGCGCAACTCGACCAAAACCTCTGGCAACTCCAAAGGATAACATGAAGATGGCCGCGGAGCTCCTGGACAAAAGCGTTGAGGAGATCGATATCGAACAACTTCGCACACTCGTTGCTACAGCGATGCAGCAACAGAGCAAGGTGGATACTTCGCGCAGGTTGGAATCCAACCCGAAAGCATGCGTATCCACAATGCAAAAGAACGCCTCGGACAGGGAGCGCCGTGAGGACCAGTGCACCGAATCTATGGAGCACAGAAGGAAGACCAAAGAACATCCAAATCCAATACCCAGACCTTCGGATACCCCTCTAGCAGGAAAGAATAAGGAAAATGATGTGATGTACTCTGGCAAGGACAAGTATCGAAACCCGTCACCGCCCCGGAACCAGCACACCCCTCTGCCTCCTCGCCGATGAAGTCCTGCCAGAAACGCCAGACCCCATGGGCCTGGCGGAATCAATATCCGCGACAATGTTGAGCCCCGGAGAAGCCAGAACGAGGAACGCGCACCTGAACCCAGAAGGAGCCGGAACGAGGAACGCGCACCTGAGCCAAGGCAATACAGGAATGACGGAGGCAGCCACTGTGATGGCAAAGGCAGCCTCCGCAGCCGGAGTCAACACCGCCAGGAGGGATGCGGAGAGTCCGACGGCAGAAGCAAGAGGCCTCGCCGGCCCCCGCATGGATCTCCATCACCACCCCAGTGGAGGAGGTGGAGGCGGAGGCTGGAGGTCACACTCCCACACAGAATCCCCTGATCATAGGCGGAACTCACGTGACGCGTGGGAACCTCTCAACGAATACAGGATTGGATACATTGGCCCAAAATGCTTTGGCAAGGTGATCCGGGAGGAGCAAACACCAAAAGGCTTGAACCTCAAGCTACCCGGAAACTTGAAGCATTATGATGGCACATAGAGGCCCGATACCTGGATCGATGATTACTTAAATGCA
The DNA here is from genome assembly GCF_019359855.2 of Lolium perenne. NCBI lineage: Eukaryota > Viridiplantae > Streptophyta > Magnoliopsida > Poales > Poaceae > Lolium > Lolium perenne. The sequence goes on from NC_067249.2 coordinate 81,787,978, forward strand.
GTCAGCTTTGCCGAAGGGACCCCAAACATGGCCTGCCGCATGCTCCAGTTGTACCTTGTTGGTCTAGCCCGGACTTGGCTCAGCGATCTCCTGGAAAATTCTATCTTTTGCTGGTTCGACCTGAAGATAGCCTTTGAGCGACACTTTAGGGGCACCTACAAGAGACCTTCCATGGCCAGTGATCTACAAGCTTGTGTCTAGAAGAAAACTGAAACCTCTCGAGAATATCTTACTTGGTGGTTAGAGACAAGAAACGAGTGCGAGAACGTAGATAATCGCACAACTATGCTAGCCTTCATGGGTGGTCTGCAGAGGGGAGGTTTGCTCTGGCACAAACTAAAGTGCCTGTACAATGACCAAAAGTTGACCATGGACAAGATGATTTCCATCGCCAGCACTCACACTACCGCCGATGATGATGCATGCAGAGAACTTGCGGCCACAACCCTACCCCTGCATCACGAGAAGAAGAACCGTGACGGCAATAATAAGCAGAAGAACCCCTCCGAAGACCAGAAAAGTAGCGGACCCGACATGGTTGCCATGACGTTTCAACGCGGCGGTCAAAGATGCAAAAGAGGCCGCGGCCGCGGTGGCGGAGCCGACAGGGGCCAGCATCGCACTGACGAAGTCACCGCTGCCGGATTCCACGCTCCTCAAACCTATGAAGAATATAGGGATATGCCGTTTCTAGCCCACATTGATCTGTCTACAGGCAAATACTCTCACACCAATCGCAACTGCAAGTGGGTCAACGATCTCAAGACATACCCAGAAGCAGGATACAAATGTGCTACGAAGCACCGCCCACACGGAAAAGGAGGCAAGGGCAAGAACAAGGACAAGTACGAGGATAGCTCCGAAGCAATGGATGAGGACAGGGCTTCGCCGAAACCAAAAGAGGGTACCATAGCCAACACCTCCAACCCATTTGTGAAGAAAAGTGCTGGAACCTTCCTCGGAACTCCAACAGTTTAGGCGAACAAATCCGCCCTCCGGACCTTGAACGCCACGCTTCCGGTTGTGCCATAGTACGTCAAGTGGTCGGAAAATCCATGCACCTATGACAGAGCCGATCATCCGACCGTCATCCCTAAGGAGTGCTACGCTTTGGTTGTTAGTCCTCGCATTGACGGCTATGACTTCTCCAAGTGCCTCATAGACGGCGAAGCCGGCCTGAACATCATGTACCTGGAGACTCTGGAGAAGATGAACCTTACCAAGGAACAGCTCAAGCACAACACCACACAGTTCCATGGTGTGGTTCCGGGTAAAGAGACAAACTCCCTGGGCAGCATCAAACTTCACGTGGCCTTCGGCGACATTAATAATTACCGCGAAGAGATGATCACGTTCAAGGTTGTGCCCTTCAAAAGCTCCTATCATGTAATTTTTTGCAGGCCCACCTATCACAAGTTCCATGCTAGAGCGTGCTACATCTACAACAAACTGAAGATTCCGGGTCCTAACGTTATGATCACCATATCCGGAGACTATAAGAAAGCTCAGGACTATGATGAGGGCGAAGCAGCCTTTGCAGAATCCATTATATCTGGGGCGGAACTGCAGGGCTACAGAGCCTTGGTGGATCCGGCTGAGATGCACACAACCAAGAAGCAGATCTCCGACCAGAATACCTCGTTCAAGGCCGCGATAGACACCAAGAAGGTCGACCTCAAGGAAGGCGACGCTACCAAGCAAGTGTCTGTTGGAGCTGGCCTCGACCCCAAATAGGAAGGTGCGCTCGTCGAGTTCCTGCGAGCTAACATGGATATCTTTGCATGGCAACCTTCTGACATGTCCGGAGTACCAAGGGAACTCGCCGAGCACTACCTCAACATAAATCCGGGTGCAAAACCGGTGAAGCAAGCTATGTGACGCTTTGGAGATAAGAAGCACCGCGCCATAGGAATGGAGTTAGCAAAGTTACTAAAGGAAGGTTTTGTAGTAGAAGTTATCCATACTGATTGGGTTGCAAACCTCGTCCTTGTACCCAAAAAGAATTCTGAAATACTAAGAATGTGCATCGATTACTCTGGCTTGAATAAGCATTGCCCGAAGGATCCGTTCCCTTTGCACGCATTGACCAAGTCATTGATTCGATGACAGGGGTGGAACTTCTATGTTTTCTTGACGCATGTTCCGGGTATCATCAGATCCGGATTAAGAAGTCCGACCAAAAGGCGACCTCGTTCATCACCCCTTTTGGCACTTACTGTTATGTCACTGTGACTTTTGGTTTCAAAAGCACAGGTGCCACCTATCAGTGTACGATGCAGCGGTGCTTAAAGGACAAGATTGGCCGGAACGTACACACTTACCTTAATGACATCGCGGTCATGACCTGGAAAGGATCCGACTTGATTAGCGACCTTAAGGAAATCTTTGAAAATCTCCGGAGGTACAAAGATGATGTTAAATCCGCTAAAGTGCATCTTCGGCGTACCAGCTGGAAAACTCCTTGGCTTCATTGTTTCTCACCGGGGCATTGAGGTAAACCCGGAAAAGATCAAGGCTATCCTCAACATCAAACGACCAACTTGTCTCAAAGATGTACAATGATTAACTGGTTGTGTCGCAACAATCAATAGATTTGTTAGTCGTCTTGGCGAGAAGGCACTACCTTTGTACAAGTTGCTGAAGAAAACATACAAATTTGTCTGGGGCGACGCAGCAGATGCGACACTTCAGGGGTTGAAGAACATAATCTCCTCCCCACCTATCTTGGAAGCTCCGGAAGAGTCAGATCCCATGCTCCTCTACTTGGCATATTCCAACATGGTCATCAGCCTCGTCATCGTGGTGGAGCGAAAGGAAGAAGGACATGAGTACGGATTCCAAAGGCCCGCCTATTACATTAGCGAGGTCCTGGCGGAATCCAAACAGAGATACCCTCACTTTCAGAAGCTAGCCTATGGAGTGTTCCTAGGTAGCCGGAAGCTGAGACACTACTTCCAGGAGCAACCAATGACATTTCTGAGCAAACTCCATTGTCAACCATCATCAATAGCTCCGACGCAACAGGGCGCGTAGCGAAGTGGGGAATGGAACTTTCCACCTTCGACATCAACTACAAAGCCAGGACTTCAATCAAGTCTCAAATTTTGGCGGATTTTTTTGTCGACTAGATTGAAGCACCGCAGGGCACGCCTGTGCCGGAACCAGAAGCTTGGGTCATGCACTTTGACGGATCCAAGCAACATCAAGGCTCGGGGGCTGGAGTTACCCTGAAGTCACCTACCGGAGAAGAGCTGCAGTACGATCTACAGATTCACTTCAAAGGTACTAATAACATGGCGGAATATGAGGCTCTACTACACGAACTGTGCATCGCTAAGGAAATTGGGATCAAACACATCATATGATGTGGAAATTCTGACCTGGTGGCACACCAAGTAGCCGAAACCTGGAATGCTAGAAACTCCATCATGGCGGCTTACAGAGATGAAGTTGATGAGATCGCCAAGTGCTTCCTCAGATACGAGTCAAGTACGTCAGGAGAGACGTTAATACAACAGCGGATATGCTGTCCAAGCTCGGATCCGGCAGGAAACCCATTCTGCCTAAAATTTTCCTTGAGCACCCGAGGACACCCTCTGTGAAAGGCGCTAACCCGAAAAACCTAGACGTGGCAACATCTCCAACTAAAGGGGTGATGGTTATCACTCCATCCTGGACCAAGCCTTATCTGGACTACCTCATCGATCAAAAGCTGTCGGAGGATGAAGTCCTCGCGTGACAGATCGTCAGACGAGCAAGATCTTGCACAATCATTGATGGATAGCTCTACAAGATAAGCGCAAACGAAATTTTTTTGAAGTTCCTCTCAAACGAAGATGGAATTGAAATTCTTAGATAGATCAACCTTGGTGATTGCGGGCATCACGCCGCTCCCAGATCCCCCATTGCAAAAGCTTTCCGACAAGGATTTTTCTGGCTAATAGCTAAAGAAGATGCAAGTTGAGAAAATAGTCAAAACCTGCCGCGACTGCCAGTACTATGCTACACAACCAAATTCTCCGGCTCAGGATCTGAAGACCATCCATATCACTTGGCCGTTCCCGGTCTGGGGGCTTAATATGGTCGGAAAATTGAGAAAATCATCTCTTGGTGGTTTTGAGTACCTCTTGGTCGCTATTGACAAATTCAACAAGTGGATCGAGGCCATACCAGTGAGAAAAGCCGATGGTGCTACGACACTGAAATTTGTTTGCAGCCTCGTGGTGAGATACGGCATCCCACATAGCATCATCACAGATAATGGCACAAACTTTGCACAGGGAGAACTAAAGGATTACTACAACGATATGGGGATCCGACTAGACCTTGCCTCCGTGGCACATCCAAAATCTAATGGGCAGGTCGAGCGAGCCAATGGCCTTATACTGGATGGACTTAAGCGTCATCTTGAAGAACCGCAGCAGCGCGCAGCCGGAGCTTGGGCTGAGGATCGAGTTAGATTCTGTTCTATGGAGTTTACGAACAACCCCTAACAGATCAATTGGTTTTACACCTTTCTTCCTAGTATATGGATCTGAAGCAGTGTTACCCTCCGACATCATTCACAATTCTCCGCGAGTTTCCGCCTACAATGATGAAAATGCAGATGAGGCTCGACAGCTATGTGTGGACCTGCTCAAAGAAGCTCGGAATTTAGCTGACCAGCGCTCCACCATTTACCAACAGAAGCTCCAACGCTATCATAGCCGTTGAGTTCGAAACATTGTTTAAGGAAGGTGACATGGTTCTTCACCTTCGGTAGGTTAAAGAGCACAAGCTGCAATCTCCATGGGAAGGGCCTTTCGTCGTGAGCAAAGTGCTGCACAACGGATCCTACTATCGCATCGATATCTGCAAGTTAAAGGATATACCGGCTAATTGGCATCGGAAACGCAAGAGGGAGGATCTGGGTGACATATACGATGAAACAAACCGTTCTTGGAACATAGCACAACTACGTCCTTTCCACACTTAGAAAATTTCGCATTACATACATTGTAATAGTTATGATACATGATCAATGAAATAAAGCATATGGTCCACTCTTTGAATCTTTTACCTCCTTTCATTGTTCATTTTTGAATCGTGTATGTTTTCCGACAAAACCGCAGAGCTGGATGTTTCCGCCTAGGCGTGTATAATATTGTGATTTTCAAAATCGTCCAGAAGGACGTCAGCTTAAGTTTTCTGGTGAATGAGTTTTCTGTTACAAACTTATTGATTCCTGGTAGCGACTTCCAGCACCTCAGGCTGGGGGCTTGTTTCCGCGGTTATTGACGGATTGCCATTGGGCTTCATCGCCGCCGGCGAGATTTTCCGGCTAATGGTTCCGGCTCGTGGAAGGTCAAGTAAGTAAGCCGGAAAATATAGAAACCAACACTTTCTTTTAAAACAAAAGACCACACACATATATATAAATGGTAGCAGGATATTCCGCCCACAGCTTTGCTTGCATAGTTTTTGCCCTACCTACTTCAAAATAAATCTAGATATTTATATTACAAACCTATGAAGGGGCCGAATGATGCATTGTTCATGTTTTTCCTGCAGGAACAAGTTTTTCATTTCTCCGCATCTTCTTCCGGAGATGAAGGACCATTGACATCGCTCTTGGACTTGTTCTTCTCCGCCTCCTTAGAGTTGGTCCATGTGAAGTTGCTTCCGTCCTCGGATCCGGCAGGTCTTGTTTCCGCTTCATGCTTCTTTTGAAGTTCCGCTTCAAGGGGTTCGTCAGCAGGAAGAACGACCTTGTCATAGAACTCATCATAGTGTATGCGCCGAGCGATTCGGGTATCATAGCTACTGCAAGCATCTAGAAGATTATCCAGATTCACATCCTTCAAAATGCCCATTGTAACTTCGTGGATGTTCAAGTTTGGAGCATGGGCCAGACACATAGCAAGGGACATCTGAGCAGCGCTGCAAGCCGAAGAGGCTTGGAGATCAACGACAAGCTCCGGCAGCACGTTTATCTTCTGGATGAGCTCGCGGAGGTCGCAGGTTCGGTTGTCCTTGATTGCTAAGTTGTAGCAGATCTTGCGGGACGCGGGGATTAAGTCTTTGCAATCATCTCCGGCTAGCCTGATCAGGTCATCGCGCGGAAATAGCTCGTGCTGAGATTCATCATATCCAAGTGGGTCTATCAAGGGAAAATGTTTAGGATAAAATGCAATCCAGAGTTACCGAGAAAGGCATATATTATGGATCCAAGTGCTTAACAAAGACATCGGTATTGAGCAAGTCCCAACCCAGTTCCACCTGGCGCATATACGTCCGGAGCATTTAAACCTTAGACTGGAGTTTCTTGCCCACATCGAGATCCTTTTTGTGCCTCTCCTGTAGATTGGCTTTCTTCCTGATGAACTCCGAGTTCTTCTCAGCCAGTTGGTCTTCAGCAATCTTCTGCTTTTCCTCCACCACCTTCAGTTTTGTTTCCAGGTCCTTGTGGGTGGAGAGTAAGCTCTCAAGCTCTAAAGAGGTAGTGGCCAGGGAGGTAGAGGCACCTATCCAAAGAAAATTCTACAAGCAACACAAGTCGGAAGATTGACAAAGGAAAGGAGTGGCCGAAGATATACCTTGGGCTTCCTCAAGCTTTTTCTCCAGCTCTGCAATCTTTTCATTTGCCTCCTCCAAGCGACCCAACTGCCTGAGGGCCACACTGACATAGGCATGCCAAATGGTCCTACCCAATAAGGTACCCGAGGTTATCTGGAGGCCCATGACCCGAAGCTTTCAAGGCCCAGAAGCCCAGAAAACCTCGATAAGGAATATAGAGTTGTATTAGGAATCACTAATCATGTAGCAATACGGGAGAGACTCGGATGGCTTCTCGGAGCTTCTAACTTGTATGACACGAAATCCCTCGGCTCTTCCTCCTATATAAAGGGGAGCTGAGGTGAGAAGAAAGGATCGAATCTATTGTCAATACACACCCTAATTTCTTAGTCGAGCACCTTTTTGGCTGAATCTTCGAGTTCTACTTGCCCTCTACTTTCTACGAAACCCTAAGTCTACAATCCGTAGGCATTGACAATTTAATACGTTGTCAATTGGCACCGTCTGTGGGAATTGGAGGCTATAAGGAGGTGATCTCGATGGCATCGTCAACATCATCAACTGCAAGCAATGCAATTGACGCAGGTAAACGGATCCAACCTGATCTTGACGGTTTTGTTCCTCACCCTCCCGCCCGTTTGCATGCATATGCCAATCTGGAGGAGTCGACGGAGATGACGTTCAGGAGTTTCCGCTTCCTCGTCGGGAAAGAAGGATCACATCATCTCGAGGCACATATTTTTTCGGGACCGTTAGCTGCCGATTCTGATTTCTTGGGATCGTTGATACGCGTACAGCACGCGTCCGTTGGGAACCCCAAGAGGAAGGTGTGATGCGTACAGCGGCAAGTTTTCCCTCAGTATGAAACCAAGGTTTATCGAACCAGTAGGAGCCAAGAAGCACGTTGAAGGTTGATGGTGGCGAGATGTAGTGCGGCGCAACACCAGGGATTCCGGCGCCAACGTGGAACCTGCACAACACAAACCAAGTACTTTGCCCCAACGAAACAGCGAGGTTGTCAATCTCACCGGCTTGCTGTAACAAAGGATTAGATGTATAGTGTGGATGATGATCGTTTGCAGAAAACAGTAGAACAGTATTGCAGTAGATTGTATTTCAGTAAAGAGAATTGGACCGGGGTCCACAGTTCACTAGAGGTGTCTCTCCCATAAGATAAACAGCATGTTGGGTGAACAAATTACAGTTGGGCAATTGACAAATAAAGAGGGCATGACCATGCACATACATATTATGATGAGTATTGTGAGATTTAATTGGGCATTACGACAAAGTACATAGACCGCTATCCAACATGCATCTATGCCTAAAAAGTCCACCTTCAGGTTATCATCCGAACCCCCTCCAGTATTAAGTTGCTAACAACAGACAATTGCATTAAGTATTGCGCGTAATGTAATCAGTAACTACATCCTCGAACATAGCACCAATGTTTTATCCCTAGTGGCACAAAGACATCCATAATCTTAGAGATTTCTGTCACTTCCCCAGATTCACGGAGACATGAACCCACTATCGAGCATAAATACTCCCTCTTGGAGTTACAAGCATCTACTTGGCCAGAGCATCTACTAGTAACAGAGAGCATGCAAGATCATAAACAACACATAGATATAAATTGATAATCAACATAACATGGTATTCTCTATTCATCGGATCCCAACAAACACAACATATAGAATTACAGATAGATGATCTTGATCATGTTCGGCAGCTCACAAGATCCGACAATTAAGCACAATGGGGAGAAGACAACCATCTAGCTACTGCTATGGACCCATAGTCCAGGGGTAGACTACTCACACATCACTCCGGAGGCGACCATGGCGGCGTAGAGTCCTCCGGGAGATGATTCCCCTCTCCGGCAGGGTGCCGAGGCGATCTCTGAATCCCGAGATGGGATTGGCGGCGGCGGCGTCTCTGGAAGGTTTTCCGTATCGTGGCTCTCGATGCTTTGGGGTTTCGCGACGAAGGCTATTTGTAGGCAGAAGGGCAGGTCAAGGGGCGTCACGAGGGGCCCACACCCTAGGTCGGCGCGGCCAGGGCTTGGGCCGCGCCGCCCTATGGTTTGGCCACCTCGTGGCCCCACTTCGTTGACTCTTCGGTCTTCTGGAAGCTTCGTGGCAAAATAGGACCCTGGGCGTTGATTTCGTCCAATTCCGAGAATATTTCCTTACTAGGATTTCTGAAACCAAAAACAGCAGAAAACAACAACTGGCACTTCGGCATATTGTTAGGTTAGTTCCAGAAAATGCACGAATATGACATAAAGTGTGCATAAAACATGTAGATAACATCAATAATGTGGCATGGAACATAAGAAATTATCGATACGTCGGAGACGTATCAGCATCCCCAAGCTTAGTTCCTGCTCGTCCCGAGCAGGTAAACGATAAACAAAGATAATTTCTGGAGTGACATGCCATCATAACCTTGATCATACTATTTGTAAAGCATATGAGCTGAGATCAAATCATTCAAAGCAAGTATCTATATTGACATAAGAGATGATAATGCAAGAGTTAGACAAGTTAGAAGTTTTCATGAACTATTGCTTTAAAGACATGCAACCGTACAAAGTTCATTAAAGATGTATTAAGTATTCAGCATAGAAGTTCTATCCTTCATTCCAAGCATCAAGTAAATTTTCACAACATAAGAAGGATTCAGTCAAGTAAACATAAACATGAACGTCATGAATCAACTGTTTCGAAGTCTACTCAACCGGTGAGCGCAAGCATTTGATATTAGCACCAGGATGTTATGGCATAAAGAACGTTAATGGGGGTTTGGAAGGCCAAATGGAAGAAAGGCTTGCAAAGCTGTAAATGACCATTAGACAAGAGGAAGCCTTATGATCGAAGCTATGCAAGGAGTAGTGATTGCCATGCAACGGATGCACATAGAGCTATATGTGTATGAAAGCTCTCCAATGGAACTAGTGGGGGTGCATCCAACTTGGTTGCTCACGAAGACCTAGAGCACTTTTGAGGAGGCTCATCATTGGAATATACAACCCAAGTTCTATAGTGTAAATTCCCCACATAGTTATACTAGTAAAACATGAAAACTCTCTCATATGAATGTAGGTGCTGAACATGAGCACAAATGATGACTATGAATAATGCGGGTGCTAAAACATGAGCACAAGTGTGGATAAAAGATAGTAATGCTGCCCCCTTTTTTCTTTATTATCTTTTTTTCTTTTTTCTTTTTTTCTCTTTTTTTTTCTTTTTTTTTTCTTTCTTTTCATTTTTTTTCCTTCTTCTCTTTTTTTTTCTTTTTGATGGCCTCCACGGCTCTTTTCATTTTTAGGGGCAACATCCTAATATGACAACACACTTTTTGGTACAAATAACTCATAATGAATGAAACATGATGTATGAAACTGTATGCCTCTGCTAGTGTAGCAGGATGTGCAATGATCTAGCGTAACATGGGTAAACCACACATCAGCTGTATATGATCATGCAAAGCAATATATAAATAATAAATGACAACATGGCATGTAATGTAAAAATGGATGTTGCATGGCAATATATCTCGGAACAGCTATGGAAATGCTGTGGTAGGTAGGTATGGTGGCTGTTTTGAGGAGATGTATGGGCTTATGTGTAGGAGAACAAGAGAAAGTTCTCCCACGGGTTTGGATGTACCGGCGAAGTATGCACAATTCTCAATGTGAGCAAAAGGCAATGCACAGTACCGAAGAGGCTAGCAAATTTGGATGGTGGAAGTGCCAAAAACCGTAGCTTAACATTAGTCAAAAAGAACTCACAAGCTTATTGCAAACAACTAGCAGGTTCATCATTAAGAGCATGATTAAAATTTACTCCAAGGAGGGCCGTTCACGGTGGCACAAGTACCCCGCTAGCTCCCTCGACCTTCAGCACAACTTAGTTATTACGATGAACTCTCAGACATGGAAAGCTATCAAGTCCAACTACGCCTTCAACTATTTAAATAGAGTTTGTAGTACGGCACAAGCTTAAAGACAACAATCCACTACTAATTTTAACTCATTTATCCAGCAAGCCTTACCATCTAAATATCTCAAAACATTTGCAAAGAATCAAGTTATCAAAGCTCAATGTTCTACAAGTATTTTATTATACACTATCACATGCAACATTTCCCGTTTCCAACCATACAACAATTTAACGAAGAAGAAACTTTGCCATGAATATTATGAGTAAAGCCTAAGGACATACTTGTACATATGCTACAGCGGAGCGTGTCTCTCTCCCACACAGTGAATGCTAGGATCCATTTTATTCAAACAAAACAAAAACAAAAACAAAAACAAACCGACGCTCCAAGAAAAGCACATAAGCTGTGATGGAATAAAAATATAGTTTCAGGGGAGGAACCTGATAATGTTGTCGATGAAGAAGGGGATGCCTTGGGCATCCCCAAGCTTAGATGCTTGAGTCTTCTTGATATATGCAGGGGTGAACCACCGGGGCATCCCCAAGCTTAGAGCTTTCACTCTCCTTGATCATGTTGTATCATCTCCCTCTCTTGATCCTTGAGAACTTCCTCCACACCAAACTTAGAACAACTCATTAGAGGGTTAGTGCACAATCAAAATATACATGTTCAGAGGTGACATAATCATTCTTAACACTTCTGGACATTGCACAAAGCTACTGAAAGTCAATGGAATCGAAATATCCATCGAACATAACAAAACTGGCAATGCGAAATAAAAGGCAGAATCTGTCAAAACAGAACAGTTCATATTGACGAATTTTATCGAGGCACCAGACTTGCTCAAATGAAAATTCTCAAATTGAATGAAAGTTGCGTACATATCTGAGGATCACTCACGTAAATTGGCATAATTTTCTGAGTTACCTACAGAGAATTTTGCCCAGATTCGTGACAGCAAAGAAATCTGTTTCTGTGCAGTAATCCAAATCTAGTATGAACTTTACTATCAACGACTTTACTTGGCACAATAAAACACTAAACTAAGATAAGGAGAGGTTGCTACAGTAGTAAACAACTTCCAAGACACAAATATAAAACAAAGTACTGTAGTAAAAACCATGGGTTGTCTCCCATAAGCGCTTTTCTTTAACGCCTTTCAGCTAGGCGCAGAAAGTGTGTATCAAGTATTATCAAGAGATGGTGCATCTACAGCGGGATGAGGAGTTTTCTCAACCATGCATAGTATATTGGATACATAAGTTTTAGCGTCTCCCTTTTCATTAGTCTTGGGCTTGCTACTCTCATCAAACAAATTTTCAGGAACAAGCCAAGCATAGTTATTTTCTAGTGCTTCATGCATTGCTAGGAGCTTACATGGTATTGGTGTTTTAATCTCCCCACCATCATTAATATTATTAGTGTACTTTATTCTATCCATATCCATCTTTTCAAGGAGATTAACAAAATTGGTATAAGAACCAAGCATATCATATTTAGCAAAGACCTTTCTAGCCTCTCTTGCTATACCACCAAATTCTCTAAGAAGGGTTTCTAAAACAAAATCTTTCTTTTCCCCTTCTTCCATATCACCTAGTGTAAGAAACATGTGTTGGATTATAGGATTGAGATTAACAAATTTAGTTTCCATCATACGAACTAAAGCAGCAGCGGCAATTTCATAAGTAGGAGCAAGGTCTACCAAGTGTCTATCTTCAAAATCATCGACGGTACTAACATGGTTGAAAAATTCTTCTATATTATTTCTCCCAATTATAGACCCGCGCCCTACCGGCATGTTTTTTACGGTAAAATTAAAAGGAAACATGTTGAAACAAGTAAAGCAAATATAAGTAACTAATTTTTTTGTGTTTTTGATATAGCAAACAAGATAGCAAATAAAGTAAAACTAGCAACTAATTTTTTTTGTATTTTGATTTAGTGCAGCAAACAAAGTAGTAAATAAAACTAAGCAAGACAAAAACAAAGTAAAGAGATTGCGATGTGGAGACTCCCCTTGCAGCGTGTCTTGATCTCCCCGACAACGGCGCCAGAAAAAGAGCTTGATACGCGTACAGCACGCGTCCGTTGGGAACCCCAAGAGGAAGGTGTGATGCGTACAGCGGCAAGTTTTCCCTTAGTATGAAACCAAGGTTTATCGAACCAGTAGGAGCCAAGAAGCACGTTGAAGGTTGATGGCGGCGAGATGTAGTGCGGCGCAACACCAGGGATTCCGGCGCCAACGTGGAACCTGCACAACACAAACCAAGTACTTTGCCCCAACGAAACAGCGAGGTTGTCAATCTCACCGGCTTGCTGTAACAAAGGATTAGATATATAGTGTGGATGATGATCGTTTGCAGAAAATAGTAGAACAGTATTGCAGTAGATTGTATTTCAGTAAAGAGAATTGGACCGGGGTCCACAGTTCACTAGAGGTGTCTCTCCCATAAGATAAACAGCATGTTGGGTGAACAAATTACAGTTGGGCAATTGACAAATAAAGAGGGCATGACCATGCACATACATATTATGATGAGTATTGTGAGATTTAATTGGGCATTACGACAAAGTACATAGACCGCTATCCAGCATGCATCTATGCCTAAAAAGTCCACCTTCAGGTTATCATCCGAACCCCCTCCAGTATTAAGTTGCTAACAACAGACAATTGCATTAAGTATTGCGCGTAATGTAATCAGTAACTACATCCTCGAACATAGCACCAATGTTTTATCCCTAGTGGCAATAGCACATCCATAATCTTAGAGATTTCTGTCACTTCCCCAGATTCACGGAGACATAAACCCACTATCGAGCATAAATACTCCCTCTTGGAGTTACAAGCATCTACTTGGCCAGAGCATCTACTAGTAACGGAGAGCATGCAAGATCATAAACAACACATAGATATAAATTGATAATCAACATAACATGGTATTCTCTATTCATCGGATCCCAACAAACACAACATATAGAATTACAGATAGATGATCTTGATCATGTTCGGCAGCTCACAAGATCCGACAATTAAGCACAATGGGGAGAAGACAACCATCTAGCAACTGCTATGGACCCATAGTCCAGGGGTAGACTACTCACACATCACTCCGGAGGCGACCATGGCGGCGTAGAGTCCTCCGGGAGATGATTCCCCTCTCCGGCAGAGTGCCGGAGGCGATCTCCTGAATCCCCCGAGATGGGATTGGCGGCGGCGGCGTCTCTGGAAGGTTTTCCGTATCGTGGCTCTCGGTACTGGGGCCGCGCCGCCCTATGGTTTGGCCACCTCGTGGCCCCACTTCGTTGACTCTTCGGTCTTCTGGAAGCTTCGTGGCAAAATAGGACCCTGGGCGTTGATTTCGTCCAATTCCGAGAATATTTCCTTACTAGGATTTCTCAAACCAAAAACAGCAGAAAACAGCAACTGGTACTTCGGCATCTTGTTAATAGGTTAGTTCCAGAAAATGCACGAATATGACATAAAGTGTGCATAAAACATGTAGATAACATCAATAATGTGGCATGGAACATAAGAAATTATCGATACGTTGGAGACGTATCAATCGTCAACATCATTAATCGAGTCAGGCGATGAGGAGGTTTCTCCACCAAGCTTCACCATGACTGCCGCTGGTGGGGAACTCATCGATCTGTTCGGCGACATGTCTTTTGGGTCATTCACAGATTCCGATCTGGATAGCGACTCAGAAAACATCGACAACGTTGGCTCCACCAACTTCAACTTCATCGACAAGTCTACTTCTATTAGGGAGGTCTTCGCCGATTTATACGACGGTGTCACTGACCCTGAAGATGAGGAAAACAAAAGTACAATACATCATCAAATCTGCGCAATGGGGGAAGCAAGTCGCCAAGAAGACGAAGCGTCGGAGGCTTTCGATGAGTTGAGTAATCCATACATCGATCTCGCAGATCTTACGCGTGGAACAGGAAACAAGTACATCGGGGCCACGCCGCAAGAAAAAATACAGCTGCCGCAAGAAGCTTGGGATAGAGCTCAGAGAGCTATGAACGGTACAAAGCCGATGACTACCGCGGCTACACCGTAGGCGTTGCAAGCATATCAATATAAACTCGGTCGTGCTGGACGAGAGCTAGAAAAACAAAGAAAGTTACTCGACGAAAGAAGAGCTGCACCTTCTGCATCAAGTGCGTGCAGGGCCAACCTGAGTCGACAATCAGGAAATTCGGGAGATAGACACAGAGACGCCCGTGCAAGAGCAAGATCTCGACTGGAAAATGTGCCCGAGCATGAACAAGAAAACCTGATCCAAAACCTCGACATGTCCTTTATGTCGATAGACACGAGAGGGCACATCATCCCAAAAACTCCGGAAGCAGGATATATGGCGACACATTGCTTCATAATGGCATCTAAACCACCTCAGGGAGATCCCAGGGAAGCACTGTACCAGATGCCTATGGCAGGAGTAGACATTATGGGGGCAGCGATAGCAGGCTCAAGTACACCACAACCCGAAAGTGCTCCACGAAGAAATAGTCCAAGGCAAAATATTACTCGATCCACTACAGTGGCGGCGCGAGATCCTCTACGAGAAGGTGACGCGAGGAACACTGTGACCCATGCCCGAGTCGACAGAGCATGGGATGAGAGGAACCGCGAAAAAAGAACACGAGAACGTCGACACTCACTGGAAGTTAGCGAGGAGGATTTGTAGAGACTCCCTTGCTTCACCCGACGAGTTCGTAAAACTAAAGTACTTCTAGCTTCAAGTTACCTGACAGCTACCAAAAAATTGACAGATTGCAAGATCCTGAGGATTGGCTAGTTGATTACTTAGAGACAGTGAAGCTGATGGGTGGAACCAGGGCAACGGCCATGCAGAGCATTCAGGTCCACCTTAGCGGAGCCGTAAGATCCTGGATGAAGAAGCTACCGAAAGGATCCATCGACAGCTGGAACACTTTCGAGGACTTGTTCGCAAGGAATTTCCGTTCCACGTGCAAGAAACATGCATCCATAGAGCAGCTAAGGACTTGCAGCCAGAAGTCAGACGAATCAATGAGGATGTACATCCAGAGGTGGACCATCATAAAAAATTCGGCTGAGAACGTGTCCGATGAAAGAACAATCGATGCGTTTGTTGCAGGAATCCGAAGAAGTGATCTAATCGAGGAATTGGGAAGGTCCAACCCAAGAACAATAACTAACCTCATGGAGATAGCGAATCGCTGGGCTGATGGGGAAGATGTCGTTCATAAAAAATGATAGAGGTCACCCGAGGAGGACCGCAACAGAAATAGCAATCAAAATAGGCGACGATTTCGCCACTTCACATATTATGACGGTCCCAACCAAGTGGCGGCTGGCTTCCGAGGAAACAGTGGAGGAAATCATCGGGATGATTACCAGCGGAACAATGACTAGCGCAACGATCATAGAGACGCGCCGAGTTCTAGCAGACAAAATAGTCGGCTTAGGTTCCCAAGGCCATACAACATGTCACCCGAAGATCTGTTGAACGCGCCATGCCAGATGCACTTCTACCTCGACAATGAGGGAAAGAGACAGTCGGGTCATCTTCAGAAGGATTGCCGAACTTTTCAAGTTCTGCGAAGATACGCGGAAAACACCAGCACGCAAGTAGCAAACAGGTGTACGTGCAGGGGCCAAGGAGTGAAATTCACCTACCATCACCACCCAAAATTACAAGCGCGAACCAACATCAGCTGCAACTTGCGGCACCTCCGGGCAATAACGACGACTTCATAGACACAATGGGAGCAGTGTCGATGATACAGAAAGGTAGACCCTCGAATAGAGCGTAGAAGTTAATTTCACGACAGGTGTTCATGGCAGAAAAGTCGCCTCCACCAACCATCGAGTACCTCAATTGGTCGGGAAAGGCAATAGGATTCACCCAAGAGGACCACCCACCTCAAGTTCCACGAGCAGGGTAGTCAGCTATGATCTTACCAGCGGTGATCGCAGGATTTGAGGTCTCCCGCATATTCATAGATGGGAAGCAGTTTAAATCTCATATACGTGGATACGCAGCGGAAGATGAATATCTCTTTGGAAAATTTGACACCAACAGATACGTGTTTTCATGGCATCACACCTGAGAAGCCAAATTATCCTCTAGGAAAGATTCTACTAGACGTGCAGTTTGGAACATGAGAAAACTTCAGGAAGGAGAAGCTAGAGTTCGAAGTTATCGATTGGCTGTCACAATATCATGCTCTCTTGGGACGACCCGCATATGCTAGATTTATGGCTATGCCGCATTATACATACATGTTATGGAGGATTCCCGGACCCAATGGCCCAATCACAGTCAAATGAAGTTTTGCTCTAGCAGATAAGTGCGACAAGGACTTTCACAAGCTTTACGAAACCTTCGGGATGCAGGCAGAGTATGAAGCATCCAAGCTCACCACCAACTATGACATGTTACCCGGCGGAGGTAGATCCTTGCAACAGCAAGCTTTCGACACCTCCAAGAACTCTAAGGAAATGCAGATCCACCCGACAGATCCAAAAAAGACGACATCCATCGCGTCCAACTTGGACAACGCATAGGAAAGCATGCTCGTCGAGTTCCTCCGTGAGCGCTGGGAAATCTTTGCATGGTGTCCAACTGACATGCCAGGAGTACCTAGGGAACTTGCCGAGCACCCCCTCAATCTAGATCCAAGAGCTAGACCAATTCGAAAACCTTTGCGGTGATTCTCCGAGCCAACCAAAAAGCCATGCTATCTGAGATCCGTCAGCTCAAATTAAGAAGCGAGTTTCATCAAGGAGCTGCACACTGAGGCCACGTGGGTCTCTAACCCAGTGTTGGTCCCAAAGAAAAACACTGAAGTCCTTCGCATGTGCGTCGATTTCACGTGTCTCAATAAACATTGTCTAAAGGATCACTTCCCCTCCCGAGGATCGACCAAATTATCGATTCAAAAGAAGGTTGCGAACGTCTTTCCTTCCTCAATGTGTATTCTGGTTACAATCAGATTAGCCTGAAAGAAGAAGATGAAGTCAAAACAGCTTTCATAGCCCCTTATGGTGTGTTCTGCTATAGAACAATGCCCTTCGGGTTGAAAAACGCGGGAGCCACATATCAGCGGATGATGCAGAAGTGCCTTGCCACGCAGATTGGAAAAAATGTTCAAGTGTATATCGACGATGTCGTCATAACTACAAAGAAAGGGTCATGCCTGATCGATGATCTCAAGGAAACCTTCGACAACCTTGACAATTTCCGTCTCAAGTTGAACCCGACAAAGTATTCCTTTGGTGTTCATGCGGTAGAACTCCTCGGATACTTAGTGTCAGCCAGGGGAATTGAGGCCAATCCAGAGAAAATACAGGCTATTTTGACGATGAGAAAACCAGCCAAGCTCAAGGAGATACAACAGCTGATGGGACGAGTCGCAACTTTGAGTAGGTTTGTCGCCAGGTTAGGAGAAAAAGCGATGCCCTTTTACACGCTAATCAAACAAGGGGAAAAATTCGAGTGGAATGAGGAAGCAGACAAAGATTTTGAGCATATGAAGAGAACTATCTCGACACCACCAATACTAGTGGCACCCCAAGAAAAAGAACCCCTGCTGTTATGTATTGCGGCCACACCTCAGGTGGTCAGCACAGTCCTCGTGGTAGAATGAGAAGAAGAAGGGAAGATTCACGGAGTTCAACGGCCAATATATTTCCTCAGCGAAGTTTTATCACCATCCAAACAACGCTACCCGCAATATCAGAAGTTGGCTTATGGAGTTTTCATGTCAGCACAGAAGTTAAGACACTATTTTTCGGCGCACCCGATAATAGTGGCCAATGAGGCACCTGTCTCGAATATATTGTACAATCTAGAAGCTACATGACGTGTCTCCCTTTGAGGAAGCTACAGGACATATGAAAAAAGAAAGGCGATTAAGTCACAAATTCTGCCGGTCTTTGTTGCAAAGTGGATGGAACTCCAAAATACGGGACCCCCAGATTTATTGAGCACATGGCATATGAATTTCAACGGGTCCAAGAGATTGGAAGGAGCTGGAGTAGGCGTAGTACTTGTCTTACCACAGGGCGACAAGATGAAGTATATATTGCGGATGACCTTCCCCAACGCATCCAATAACGAGGCAGAATATGAGGCCCTGATTCACGGGATGAAGATGGCAAAGGCGTGTGGTGCTACTCGCTTAAAAATCTTCGGCGACTCCCAGTTGGTGGCTCAACAGGTGATGAACAAGTGCGACACCGTCAACGACAGCATGATAGCATATAAGGAAGTATACAATGAACTCGAGAAAACCTTCGAAGACTGCGAAGTTAATCACGTAAGCAGGCTCAACAACGATGAAGCTGACGTTTTGGCAAACATCGGCTCATAGTGCCTTCCCACACCACCTGGAGTTTTTTTGGGAAGAAATCAGTGAAAGTTCAACCAAACCGAAGAAGGTGCCGAAGCAGCCCAAGAAAAAGGAGAAATCAAAGAAAGAGTGGTGGGCTCTAGCAGCCCCAGAAACACATACATCGGAAGATGAAGAAGAACCAGAGGAGGTCATGATGATTCAAATTCCCTGGATGAAAGTTATCTGGCGTATATCACGAGGAAAGAGATACCCAAAGATCCGGTTGAAGCTAGGCGAGTTATTTGGCGAGCCAAAGCGTTTACCGTGGTTAAGGGGGAAATATACAAACGAAGCATCTCAGGAGTATTACAAAGGTGCATCACGCCTAAGGAAGGACTAGTTATACTAAAGGACATACACGAAGGAGTATGTGGCCACCACGCAACCAGTCGAGCAATAACAACCAAAGCTTTTCGAGCAGGATTTTATTGGCTGACAGCAATAGAGGATGCAAAGGACATAGTGCGCACATGTGACGCTTGCCAGATATTTGCGTCAAAACCTCATTCTCCAGCAGCAGAATTAATGCCAATACCATTGGCTTAGCCTTTCGCACAATGGGGGTGACGTGGGCATTACCCTTCCAGTAACCAGCGTTGCCCTATCCGGTATTGCCTAGATGGGGGCCCATGAAGACACCTGAAGACAAGATGGGCCACTAGGTCGGCGCACCAGAAGGTTCCTTGACGGGAAAGATAAGGAAGCAAATGAACAAGGAAAGATCAGATCTAAAACTACTGTAAACCTAGTCGCACTCGATTAGGCCTCTTGAGACCTGGCCTCCTATATAAAGGCCAGGAGAGGGGCTGCCGAGGATCACGACCAATCTTAGCAATTTTAGCCAACAGAAGCTTAGAGCTAGGTAACCCTAGCAATAGCAATCTTGACTAGATCTCAGCCGAACTATTCAGCACCCCATTGTAACCCATTGTCATCATAATCAAAGAACAGACAGGCATGACGTAAGGGTTTTACCTCATCGAGGGCCCCGAACCTGGGTAAATCGCTCTCCCCGCTTGTCTGTGAACCGATGTATCGTGTCAGCCTGCAAGATTCCATCAACCCTAAGCCCCTATCAGAGGGCATTGGCGAGGAGTACCCTCGACAATTGGCGCCGTCTGTGGGAACCCTGTCGGCACAAGATCGGACATCGGCTGAACCCGTCATGTCATCGGCAGCTTCGTCAACACCATCATCGCCTCATCTGGGAAGCCCGATTCGCTTCGGCTCTTACGAATTCACCCCGCACAGCGAATCATCTCGCTCGACCTTCTCTGGTCTACAAGGCAACATGGAGATGGCATTCGGGAGCGTCGACTACAACGTTAACTCAGAAGGAATTCTCCGGTTGCTGGAATCTCCTATTTCCAGATCGACGAGTCCGAGCGCATCGTCAACACCCGACCTTTCGGCTGGCCTGACAAGCCCGTCGAGTCCGTCTTCGCCTTCGACTCCCCGTTCGGCATCTTCCATGTCGGTCGGATCTGATGATCCCGTGACCTCGGAGCTGACCTCGTATTACTGCACGAACTGCGACACCAGGCATGGACTGGGGTCAAGCGACACGCCATTCATCTGCAACACCTACTATTCATCGGGAGAGGACAGCATCGGCAGCATCGCCCGAGGAGACACCCGAAGAGTGCCGCCCCTCCAAGTTTATGTCGCCAACAGGAGAGACGGAGATCGCACCCCCCGCTCCAGCAGGCGGGCTAGTTTTGAGAACAGCGCCAGCAATGACAACAGCGACCACACCATTACAGAGGAGGAATGGGCAGCAGCCAAGGCAGCCGTACTCAATAACACACCGCTTTCGGCGGGAACCACGGTTGGCACACTCAATGCCTACCGCTCCATATTGGAGAAAAATCGGGAGCGCCTATCTAAGGAGCAAGCCACCCTCGAGAGACGCCTATCTGCGGCAGACCGGTCCAGCGAGCGACGAAGGGGCTCGCAGGGGAGTGCCTCTCGAAGTACTCACGGAGGAGGCAAACATCGATCGAGACTGTCCAGACTTTCGGAAGATGACGCAAGAGAGATAACATCAAACCTGACCAAGTCTTTTATAACCACGGACACCGCAGGCATGCCACGGCCAAAAACCGTTGCGGGAGCAACAGCCAACCTTGCAGCATACCTCATTAACCAGCGTCCCGAAGGATCCATGGCTCAGGCCCACCGTGGCGCTTTGGAAAGTCTTGCAATATTAGGACATAATCTAGTTCCACCGAAAGAAAAGACCCTGCAGGCCAGCGGTTCAAAGCATCGTGCAAGAGACGCTCGGAATGAAATTACACAGAGCAGGATCGACAAAGCAAGGCGACGGCGCGCCACCAGGGAAGAATTTGACAGTGATTCTTCGGACGAGACCCAGGAGAACGACGGCGAGCTTAGAGGAGCCGATTGTTTGAGCTACAAAATTCGGGAGGCGATGCCACCCAAGAAGTTCAAACCCACTCCTACCAACGCCGCCAAATACGATGGGAAGCAGGAGCCAAGGTCCTGGATAGAGGACTATCTGCAAACAGTAATTCTGCAAAAAGGGAATCAGATAGCAGCAATGCAATGCCTGCAGCTTTACCTAAAGGACTCAGCACGAGCCTGGCTCAGAGGACTGCCAAAGGGTTCCATTAAGTCATGGGACGACCTAGTAGAAGCCTTTGTCACTAACTTCCAAGCAACCTACAAAAGGTCAGTCGGGATCGAGGAGCTATGGCACTGTCAGCAAAAGCAGAAGGAGTCGATGCGCGCATATATCCAAACTCCTGAATGCTGCGGAAGACGTATCTGTCGACAGAGCAATCGACTCTTTCAGTGATGGCATCCGACGTGAAAGCTATATAGAAGAACTTGGGCGCAAGAAGCCAAAAACCATAACCAAGTTAATGGAAATCGCCAACAGCTGGGCCGATGGCGAAGACAACGTCCGAAAGCCACGACAGCGCAGTGACGACGAAGAAGATGACCAGCCGAAGCATGATTCGGGTGGTCGCAGGGATCGCAACAAGAGAAGGAAGAACCGCAGTTACGATGACAATAACTTGGTGGCCGCAGGTTACTCTGACCGGCAGGATGATCGGTACGACGACGACAGGCGAGACGATCGACAGGACGGCAATCGGAACAACTCATGGAACCGTGGCAACTATAAACCACGACAACAGAGAACTCCCGAATTGCCTTACGCTGAACAGATCAATGCCCCTTGCTACCTGCATTCATATACCGATTCCAAGGATGGTAAAGTAAAGTCTAGCCACCTGCTCAGGGACTGTCGGCAGTTCATCGATATGCATAAACTCATCCAGCAGGCAGGCCAGCAACAGCTACCACCACCACCACCGCCACCCCCATCACAACATCAGGTCCAGCAAGCTCAACCTCATCAACCCAACGAGGCATTTCCACCACCACGTGGGAAGATGAGTATGATCCACAGGACAGGCGTTTCAAGGAGAGAGATGAAGAGGCTCACCCGAGAAATTAACCTGGCAGAAAGTGTTATGGCGAACATTCCTGAATATGTCGAGTGGTCGTCTCAGGACATCACGTTCAGTCGAACGGACCACCCGATGACTATACCAAAACCAGGACACGCCGCCCTAGTGGTCGAAGCACAGATAGGAGGGTTCAAGATGAGCAAAGTCTTTATGGATGGAGGAAGTGGACTCAACCTGATATTCCTTGACACAATTCAAAGTATGGGGATCACCATGAGAATGTTGGAAGACTCAGACACCCGCTTCCATGGGATACTCCCTACTTCACCAGCGCACTCTCTTGGCAAAGCATACCTGAACGTCATCTTCGGCAAACCCGACAATTTCAGGAAGGAGAAGATCGAGTTTGAAGTCGTGAACTGGGAATCACAGTATCACGCCATACTCGGGAGACCAGCTTATGCCAAGTTCATGGCTGTGCCGCACTATGCGTACCTCAAGCTGAAGATGCCAGGGAACAACGGGACAAACATCACAGTCTACGGAAGTTTCTCGCGCTCGGACAATTGTGATCGTGACTTTCAAAGGATTGCTGCAAAGTTTGGGCCACGGCGAGAGACTGTCGACCTTCCGCCCAGGTTGACGATACAAGAAATAAAGGAGGAAAAACTCGACAGGGAAATCAAGAAGAAGCCAGCTCCCGAAGCCCCAGCAGCAAAAGCATCGGCGGAAAAAGTTTCGGCCGTCATCAATGCAGAAGATATAGGAGGCAGCAAGACGTTGACAATAGCTGCCCAGACGCCTGGCGAAATCAACAACGCTGCAGCAACCACCAGCATGACAAAGAAATCGGAAGATGCTTCTGGAGAAGAGAAGAACCCCTTCCTTGATAAAACACTCCCTTAGTTTTTAACTTTTTTCCTTTACTTTACACAGGGCCTCCTTTTTTTCGCCCTCTAGTTTCGTATTTACCCTATCAATAAGCACTTAAGTTTCGACTCTTGTTAAAGCATTGCAGTAATTTAAAGCACCTATGACCGTGCCGCTGTCAAGTAACGGCACAATGTACCGCGCGGCAGGAGATAGCACCACAGGGCAAAAGCCTCTACGAGCACTGCAAAGAAAAACGAGGACATTAATCCTTCCCTCTGCTTGAGATGCCTCTACGAGTGCCGTACAAAGTAAGAGTTTGGAAAACTTAAACACAACCCACGTTCGATATTTCACTTATGGAAATATCAGAGAGCAACGGGCTCATCGGCAGAATCATTACACCCGAAATATTTGGGAATGACTGTCGAAACTTACAAACGGTTGAAAGCAAAGTTGCGCATACAACAGGTTTAGCAAAACCTGCAACACGAGCTGATCACTCATAATGATTTGCTGACCAACTAGTACACATACATCTAACGGGCAATTAAGCTTTGCTCCTTTGAATATTTGCCAACGACATGGTAAAAGTACATATTCATGTATTAACCAGATAAAAAGTTTCGGCTTAACAATCCTAACACTCGGATGGATTAGCCAATACAATTTACAAAAGTAACTTTTACACCCTGACATCACCCTTGCGGAGTTTCTACTTCTTCAGGTACCTTAGACTCCTCCTCAAGCCTGTCGACAATTATATGGGCGGGCACTATAACCTTCGGGTACAGTTCTTCAAAATCACCAATTGCATTGGCAATAGATTATAAACATGCTGAAGGATAACGAGCAAGCACAAGGGTAAGCGTACACTTGGCCCCTGCAAACACTTGGGCTCTCACCAGCTCCCGAACCTTCTTGGCATTTCCAAACTCGGACATCAAAGTCAACAGAGTAGGGGGAACGGCATTTAAAGTAAACATCGTCTTCCAAACTACCCTCATAGCTTTGTAGCACTTGTCGAAGAACTGGTGGACTTGTTGGACTCGATCCTGAAATTTGGCGACAACCGAAGCCTTCGAGTGTTCCCGCCATAAAATCTCTTCGGATGAAGAAAGCTGGGTTAGAGCATGCACCCGCTCATGTATCCGCTTGTTCTCTTCAGCACGGTTCAAAGCTATGACTGGAAAAAGAATCAGTAAAGAATCAGACAAGGAGTTGTTAACAAACAGGCAAAGGAATCAGGAAACTTACAGTTTAAACTTTCGGTAGCCTTATGCAGCTCACTAAGAGTGTACCGCTCCACGTCGGCTGCAATCTCGCTCTTTTTATTGACAATGGCTGCCAAGGCATAAGTGCTGCGTAAGTCCTTCTCCATCTGCGTAACCCGGTCCTTCATACGCTGGATCCGATCACTTTCAGGAAGGGCACCCGAAGAGTCATCAATAAACGAGGGCACTGGGAAGACCTGCAGGAAATACCGTTATAAAGGGATGATGGATATGGTACAGCCGAACATCCAAAATAACTCCCATCGGGAGAAGTGCAAGAAGTAATATCATAACAAAAGTGTGCTAACAACATTGCTAGCACGGAGTTTATTACAAGCATAAGTTTTACGGCAAAACAATGTCTCACACCAGCCTAAGCACAAGTTCGTTACAAAAATCAAGGGAGTTGGGTCTGAGTCGATGAACTGGGTCCAGCCGACGACTTCCTTGATGAGACAAGTTCAAGGAGCTGACGGGCACAAATAAGGGCAGACGCTTTAAAGGCGCTCAAATCAACAAGCTGCCCGTCTCGCTCCTTCGGAAGCCCCTTAGTCATTTCCTCGATGTCACCCTTAAAGCCGTAACCCATCATAAGCTGGAAGGCAAGGATGGCACCAAAAGTGCGCGATGTACGCTTGAATACCTTGATAAACTCCTTGGTGTCAACCGCGAAGGTATCAATCAGCTGTCCCAGGGTCTTCTCTTGCTTGATCTTGGGGAAGATCATCGAGTGCATCCGTGCCATGGCACCCTTCCCCTTTACAAGAAGCTCTTGCGTAAGCTGGTGTGAAGCAAGAATCTTTGATACAACATTCGCTGGAGAGTTATTTGGAACTCTATCCAGGGCATCGGCAGGGATGTTCGCCGCCTCTGTAGCAGAAAGAAAAAAAATTTCATTGGCAAAAAGATTGAATCCATAAGTACGTTATTCGACAGAAGTGTGTTAAAAAATTACCAAGTAAGGCCAAAGAAGACTGATGAAGGACTTCATCCTTTTCGGCTGCCCGAGCTTCAGCCAACAACCTGGATGCTTCCTCCTCCTTCAGCTTCTCTTTCAGCTTGATTAGTTCCTCCTTCAGAGAATCGATCTCTTGGCGAGCCACAGCAGCTATCTTGACTGCGCCATCCAATTTGGAGGAAGAAGATTTGACTTCCTCTTGTAGCCGAGCCTTGTCAGCTTCTAGAGAAGTGAATCGGGAGGCGAAGGCCTCCAGAGAGGAAATAACGCCTCGCAGGTCCTTAAAAAGAGAGGGACAGTTCACAAAAAACTGTTAAACAAGGTACGCTCCAAGAAATCTGTATTGCAATCAGAAGAAGACTTACAGAAAAAGGAGAGGCGGTGGCAGCAGTTGGAGAAATATCCTTCCCTTTGGAAAGGGAAGAAGCAGTCGATGCTTGAGCCAGGGGGGCAGCCTTAGGAGCCGAAGCTTCGGAAGCTACCACGACCGGCGAGGCAGCATCAGATTTGGCTTTTTTAGGCGGAGGCTCGATAAAGCCTTCATCGCTGCAAAGGCGAATGGTCGACTGTGATTACAAAAGGGGTATGCAAAGAAAGAAGGCAAAGTATAACTTCTAAGAAGGAACTACTTACATGTCGAAGAGATCATCTTCATCGGGAAAGCCGCCAGTTGATCTCTTCGCAGGTGAAGCTCTAGTCTCCTCCACAGCTGCATCAACAAAGGTATCACGATCAGCGTCGTCATTACGCATTGATCCGTCTACGACACCGGCGTTATCGACTGAGGAGGGAAGATCGGTGCGGGCAACTTCGAAATCTATCGGACCATTATATTCGTCCTCTAGGCCTGTTTGCTCGGCGGTGTGAAAATCTACTGGGATTGAGGAGCCTCTACCCTCAGAAGTATCATCCGGCGAATCATGTGTGTTTTCAGAGTCCATGGGGATCTGTCGAAGTAAGATAACAAGTAAGAACAAAGGTAATTATGTCGGCTAAGGGAAAAACGGCATAGTACGGATGTGAAGAAAGAAAAATACCCCTGATGGTGGGTGATCAACGTCAAGGGGAGCATAAGAAGAAATCAGCGGAATTGAATCTTCCTGATTAAAGGAAGTAAGGCGACGGACTTCATCAAGCAACTCCTTTTCCGATAGATTGGCAACATTAATCCTGGTTTCATCCTTTGGACCTGAGTACAACCACATCGGGTGAACTATGGCCATGACTGGTTGGACCCGACGCTTCAGGAATACCGCTGCTACCTCTGTACCGATCATAGTTTGGCCATCGGCCTCTTTGATCCGAAGGAATTTGGCAAATAATCCGTCGGCTGAAGCTCTTTCGTCGGGTGAGAGAATATTCTTCCAAGAGTTCTTGGGTTTGGCTTCGGAAACATCGGCATAGCAAGGAAGCTGAGACTCGGGTGACAGGGAGTCCTTGACATAAAACCATTTCAACCTCCACCCTTGCACGAACTCTCTCATTGGGAAATTAAAGTAATTGACCTCCGAGCGAGCGACAAATCCTACTCCTCCAGTGACGAAGTATCCATTACTACTGCTGTATCTCTTTACATAGAAGATCTTTTTCCATAGACCAAAATGAGGCTCGATACCCAGAAATGCCTCGCAGAGAGTGATGGACACAGCAACATGAAGGATTGAGTTGGGGGTAAGTTGCCATAGTTGGATTTCGTACGTTCGCAAGAGATGGAGGAGGAACTAATGAGCAGGGAGCGAAAGGCCTCGATGAAGGAAAGATAAGAACATCACAGTAAAGCCAGCAGGGGGATCAGGCCGAGAAATCGCACCTGGAAGGATTACGTCTCCCACATCAGAGGATATCAATCCTAGGCTTCGGGATCTCTTCTCGTCACGCTTGGTGACGGTTGATGCCACCCAATCTCCTGGCTTGACGGTTGAGTTCGACGGCGCTGGTGGTACCGGAGCTGGAGGAGGAGCGCTTGGGGCACTCCCCTTTGGAAGAGAAGAGGAGGACTTGGCGGCGGCGCCTCCGCTGGTGGAACTGGCGGCGGCGGCGAGATTCTTCTTCTTCACCATTGCAAGATCTGGTTGCAATAGCAGTGGTGGCGGCGCAGTAGCGGTAAAGAAAGGAAGAAGGGGAAGAATGAGGAGATGCTGTGGAAGCTGTGGAAGAGATTGGGGATTTTTTGCCCTTTGGAGATTTTGAGGAGAGGATAAGAACTGTGAAAGCACGTGGCGCTAGAAGAAGGGGTGGAACCGGCGGCCCACTATTCCCACAATTGTGCGAAAATCGAGGAGCCACCTCGATCGCTACGCGTGCAGTGGTCAAGCCCTAAAAAAAACTGATCGCAAAGAGCTAGGGCAAGCCCGTCAGGTCAAGACCCATCAATCAGCTCACAGCAGTTACACGTCAACAATGACGTCATAGAAAAAACTAGCGGCACTCGAAGGAAACATGAAAAGTCATCGGATGAAGGGCTTGAGTCTACGCACGGATTACAAGCATCCGAACCTAGACTCGGGGGCTACTCCCATCGGGAGCGCTGACGCGCATCCGATAAAATGAAGACTCGACAGAATAAGCAGTCGAAGGAAGAAGGTTTGAGTCTGCACCTAGACTCAACAATTACTCCCATCGGGAGGACGCGGTGCACACCCGATAAAAGTTTTTTGCACTCCAGAATCATGCCCGGGGACTTGATTCTGTGTAGGGTAACGTTGTTTTGCCATCGGCAGTTAACCGACAAAAGTTGGGCACGTTACTCATTATCCTTTGCATAAAGAAAGTATATCGAATGACCTATGAAGACCTGCGAAAAATTCGGCAGAGGAGAGTATTCGAGTAGTACAACTTGAGTCTACGCACGGATTGCAAGCATCCGTACCTAGACTCGGGGGCTACTCCCATCAGGAGCACTGACGCGCACCCGATAAAAGAAGATGAAGCAGATTCAAGGTGAACAAGGACAATGAAGGAGAAGAACATCAAGAGAAGACATGCATTAGTCTCTACCCGAATTATCTTCGGCCAGACACTCGGGGGCTACTGACGTGGGCATTACCCTTCCAGTAACCAGCGTTGCCCTATCCGGTATTGCCTAGATGGAGGCCCATGAAGACACCTGAAGACAAGATGGGCCACTAGGTCGGCGCACCAGAAGGTTCCTTGACGGGCAAGATAAGGAAGCAAACGAACAAGGAAAGATCAGATCTAAAACTACTGGTAACCTAGTCGCACTCGATTAGGCCTCTTGAGACCTGGCCTCCTATATAAAGGCCAGGAGAGGGGCTGCCGAGGATCACGACCAATCTTAGCAATTTTAGCCAACAGAAGCTTAGAGCTAGGTAACCCTAGCAATAGCAATCTCGACTAGATCTCAGCCGAACTATTCGGCACCCCATTGTAACCCATTGTCATCATAATCAAAGAACAGACAGGCATGACGTAAGGGTTTTACCTCATCGAGGGCCCCGAACCTGGGTAAATCGCTCTCCCCGCTTGTCTGTGAACCGATGTCTCGTGTCAGCCTGCAGGATTCCATCAACCCTAAGCCCCTATCGACAGGGGGCTCGATATGGTGGGCAAATTGCACAAGTCTTGGCCAGGAGGACACATGTATTTGCTCGTGGATGTCGATAGATTTACCAAGTGGATCGAAGCAGTACCAGTAACTTCGGCAGATGCAACATCAGCGGTGAACTTCATCAAGGGGATAGTTTTTCTGTTCGGCGTCCCCAACAGCATAGTTACGGACAACGGCAACCACTTTACCTCTCGAGAATTCAAGGACTACTGCGAAGGCGTGGGCATCAAGCTGCAGTTCGCATCGGTGGCCCACCCGCAAACCAACGGCCAAGTCGAAAAAGCCAACGGTCTCATCTGCAACGGCATAAAGAAACGTCTGCTGACACCACTTGAGAAAGCACGGCACACCTGGGTTGACGAGTTTCCCTACGTACTGTGGAGCGTACGAACAACGCCGAACGCAGCAACCCAAGAAACACTGTTCTTCTTGGTCCATAGAGCTGAAGCAGTACTCCCGATTGAAATAGAACACAACTTTCCTAGAGTCGTGGAATAGGAAGAAGCTGCGCAGAAGGCACTTGAGGACGATGTAGATGCACTCGACGAAGCAAGAGATGTGGTGTTATCACGAGTAAGTGCGTACCAGCAGAACCTCAAAAATTACCACAGCCGACGTTTGTGGCCAAGGTCTTTCGAGGTCGGCGATCTAGTCCTTTAACTCAAGCAAGATGGACACGAGAAGTTTGAATCGCCATGGTTGGGACCATATATCGTTACTGAAGTTATTCTGGGAGGAGCCTATCGGTTGAAGGACAAGAAATCGGGCAAGGATGAACCAAACCCGTGGAATGTGGCACAACTATGACGCTTCTACGCTTAGAAGAAAGTCAATATAGTACCAACTATGTTAGCATACATTGTATCTGAAGGGCTCGCAAGTTTTCAGACGCACTCTTTTCCTTTCAGGGCACCGAGAGGGGCTGAAAGGTTTTTAATGAGGAGGGCTTGCGATGCTGCAATATAGCATGGTTGAAATAAAAATATTGATGGCATATACTTTTTGCAAGCTAAGCTCGGGGCTCGAACCGGAGAAATTTACAATATATTCGACTTCGAAACACCTACCAATTTACATGCCTAGGTTACTGATGTCTACGGGAGCTTCTATTCTTGTAGACAGTGTTGGGCCTCCAAGAGCAGAGGGTTGTAGAATAGCAGCAAGTTTCCCTTAAGTGGATCACCCAAGGTTTATCGATCTCAGGGAGGAAGAGGTCAAAGATATCCCTCTCATGCAACCCTGCAACCACAAAGCAAGAAGTCTCTTGTGTCCCCAACGCACCTAATAGGTGCACTAGTTCAGCGAAGAGATAGTGAAATACAGGTGGTATGAATAAATATGAGTAGTAGCAACGGCACCAGAAAAGTGCTTTGCTGTCCAGGACTGGCGTGTGGTTGATGGTGGTAATATTGCAGGAAGTACATATGCAGTAAAACAGTAAACAAGCAGCGATAGCAGTATTTAGGAACAAGGCCTAGGGATTATACTTTCACTAGTGGACACTCTCAACATTGATCACATAACAGAATAGATAAATGCTATACTCTACACCCTCTTGTTGGATGATGAACACCACTAATTGTGTAGGATTACACGAACCCTCAATGCCGGAGTTAACAAGCTCCACAATATTCAATGTTCATATTTAAATAACCTTAGAGTGCACGACAGATCAACATAACCAAACCAAGTACTAACATAGCATGCACACTATGACCATCACACTATGAAAGGAGGAATAGATCACATCAATACCATCATAGTAATAGTTAACTTCATAATCTACAAGAGATCACAATCATAAACTACACCAAGTACTACATGATGCACACACTGTCCACATTACATCATGCAGGAGGAATAGAGTACTTTAATAACATCACTAGAGTAGCACATGGATGAATAGTGATACAAAACTCATATGAATCTCAATCATGTAAAGCAGTTCATGAGATCATTGTATTGAAGTACATAGGAGAGAGATTAACCACATAGCTACCGGTACAGCCCCGAGCCTCGATGGAGAACTACTCCCTCCTCATGGGAGACAGCAGCGTTGATAGAGATGGCGGTGGAGATGGCAGCGGTGTCGATGGAGGAGCCTTCCGGGGGCACTTCCCCATCCCGGCGGCGTGCCGGAACAGAGAGTCCTGTCCCCCAGATCTTGGCTTCGCGATGGCTTTTCCGTATCGAGGTTTTAGGTCGAGGGGCTTCTTATAGGCGAAGAGGCGGCGTCAGAAGGGGTCTGGGGCCACCAGACAATAGGGCGGCGCGTCCAGGGCCTGGGCCGCGCCAGCCCCATGTGTGGGCCCCCTGTGGGTCCTCTCTGGCGACTCTCGGGTGTTCTGGAAGCTCTCGGGGATTCTAAGATCTTCGGTGTTGATTTCGTCCGATTCCGAGAATATTTCCTTACTAGGATTTCTGAAACCAAAAACCGCAGAAAATAGCAACTGGCCCTTCGGCATCTCGTCAATAGGTTAGTTCCGGAAAATGCATAAATATGACATAAAGTATGCATAAAACATGTAGATATCATCAATAATGTGGCATGGAACATAAGAAATTATCGATACGTCGGAGACGTATCAGCATCCCCAAGCTTAGTTTCTGCTCATCCCGAGCAGGTAAACGATAACAAAGATAATTTCTGGAGTGACATGCCATCATAACCTTGATCATACTATTGTAAGCATATGTAATGAATGGAGCGATCAAAACAATGTAAATGACATGAGTAAACAAATGAATCATATAGCAAAGACTTTTCATGAATAGTACTTCAAGACAAGCATCAATAAGTCTTGCATAAGAGTTAACTCATAAAGCAATAAATCAAAGTAAAGGTATTGAAGCAACACAAAGGAAGATGAAGTTTCAGCGGTTGCTTTCAACTTGTAACATGTATATCTCATGGATAGTTGTCAATGCAAAGTAATATAACAAGTGCAATATGCAAGTATGTAAGAATCAATGCACAGTTAGCACAAGTGTTTGCTTCTAAGATGGAAGGAAGTAGGTAAACTGACTCAACATAAAAGTAAAAGAATGGCCCTTCGCAGAGGGAAGCAGGGATTAAATCATGTGCTAGAGCTTTTATTTTGAAAACATAAAGAGAGCATAAAAGTAAAGTTTTGAGAGGTGTTTGTTGTTGTCAACGAATGGTAGTGGGCATTCTAACTACCTCGCCAACCAGACTTTCAAGAGCGGCTCCCATGAAGGACGTTATCTCTACCAGCAAGGTAGATCATCCCTCTTCTCTTTTGTTTACACATGTACTTTAGTTTTTATTATGAGTGACACTCCCCCAACCTTTGCTTACACAAGCCATGGCTAACCGAATCCTCGGGTGCCTGCCAACAATCTCATACCATGGAGGAGTGTCTATTTGCAAAATTAAGTTGCTTACTGATGAGTCAGAGCAAAACATGTGAAGAGAATTATTATGAAGTTTGATTAATCGGGGCTAGGAACCCCATTGCCAGCTCTTTTTGCAAAATTATTGGATAAGCGGATGTGCCACTAGTCCATTATGAAAGTCTGTCAAGAGTAAATGACAAGGTTGAAAGATAAACACCACATGCTTCCTCATGAGCTATAAAACATTGACACAAACTGAGAAGCATTTTGAAGGTTTAAAGGTAGCACATGAAGCAATTTACTTGGAATGGCAGAGAAATACCATGTAGTAGGTAGGTATGGTGGACACAAATGGCATAGTGGTTGGCTCAAGGATTTTGGATGCATGAGAAGTATTCCCTCTCGATACAAGGTTTAGGCTAGCAAGGTTATTTGAAACAAACACAAGGATGAACCGGTGCAGCAAAACTCACATAAAAGACATATTGTAAACATTATAAGACTCTACACCGTCTTCCTTGTTGTTCGACCCTTACTAGAAATTATCTAGACCTTAGAGAGACCAATTATGCAAACCAAATTTTAGCAAGCTCTATGTATTTCTTCATTAATAGGTGCAAAGTATATGATGCAAGAGTTTAAACATGAGCACAACAATTGCCAAGTATCAGATTATCCAAGACATTTTAGCAATTACTACATGTATCATTTTCCGATTCCAACCATATAACCATTTAACGAAGAAGATTCAACCTTCGCCATGAACATTATGAGTAAAGCCTAAGGACATATTTGTCCATATGCAACAGCGGAGCGTGTCTCTCTCCCACACAACGAATGCTAGGATCCATTTTATTCAAACAAAAACAAAAAACAAAAACAAACCGACGCTCCAAGCAAAGCACATAAGATGTGATGGAATAAAAATATAGTTTCAGGGGAGGAACCTGATAATGTTGTCGATTAAGAAGGGGATGCCTTGGGCATCCCCAAGCTTAGATGCTTGAGTCTTCTTGAAATATGCAGGGATGAACCACCGGGGCATCCCCAAGCTTAGAGCTTTCACCCTTCTTGATCATATTGTATCATCCTCCTCTCTTGACCCTTGAAAACTTCCTCCACACCAAACTCGAAACAAACTCATTAGAGGGTTAGTGCATAATCAAAAACTCACATGTTCAGAGGTGACACAATCATTCTTAACACTTCTGGACATTGCCTAAAGCTACTGGAAGTTAATGGAACAAAGAAATCCATCAAACACAACAAAAGAGGCAATGCGAAATAAAAGGCAGAATCTGTCAAAACAGAACAGTCCGTAAAGATGAATTTCTAAGAGGCACCAGACTTGCTCAAATGAAAATGCTCAAATTGAATGAAAGTTGCGTACATATATGAGGATCACTCACGTAAATTGGCATAATTTTCTGAGTTACCTACAGAGAATTAGGCCCAAATTCGTGACAGCAAAGAAATCTGTTTCTGCGCAGTAATCCAAATCTAGTATCAACCTTGCTATCAAAGACTTTACTTGGCACAACAATGAAATAAAACTAAGATAAGGAGAGGTTGCTACAGTATTAAAAACTTCCAAGACACAAATATAAAACAAAAGTACTGTAGCAAAATAAGAACATGGGTTATCTCCCAAGAAGTGCTTTCTTTATAGCCATTAAGATGGGCTCAGTAATTTTAATGATGCACTCGCAAGAAATAGTACTTGAAGCAAAAGAGAGCATCAAGAGGCAAACTCAAAACACATTTAAGCCTAACATGCTTCCTATGAAAAGGAATCTTGTAAATAAACAAGTTATGTAGGCATAATGCAATAAGCATAGGAAAACTAGACAAGCTCAATTTCAAAATTTTAAGCATATAGAGAGGTGTTTTAGTAACATGAAAATTTCTACAACCATATTTTCCTCTCTCATAGTAATGTCCAGTAGCATCATGAGCAAACTCAACAATATAACTGTCACATAAAGCATTCTTATCATGAGTCTCATGCATAAAATTATTACTCTCCACATAAGCATAATCAATTTTATTAGTTGTAGTGGGAGCAAATTCAACAAAGTAGCTATCATTATTATTCTCATCATCAAATATAGGAGGCATATTGTAATCATAATCAAATTTATCCTCCATAATAGGCGGTACCAAAAGACTACTATCATTATAATCATCATAAATAGGAGGCAAAGTATCATCAAAGTAAATTTTCTCCTCAATGCTTGGGGGACTAAAAAGATCATGCTCATCAAAACCAGCTTCCCCAAGCTTAGAATTTTCCATATCATTAGCAACAATGGTGTTTAAAGTATTCATACTAATATGTTCCATGGGTTTTTTAATTTTCGGATCAAACCATCCATGTCTTAAATCAGGAAATAGAGTAAGAAGCTCATTGTTGTCCATTATGCCAAACTAGTGTAAACAAGAAACAAAAAGAAGCAATTGCAGGATCTAAAGGAAATAGCTTCGAACACTCACACAATGGCGCCAGAAAAGTACTGTTACCTGGAACCGGAGTATGAGTGCCTTTTACCTTTCCTCCCCGGCAACGGCGCCAGAAAAGTGCTTGATGTCTACGGGAGCTTCTTTTCTTGTAGATAGTGTTGGGCCTCCAAGAGCAGAGGGTTGTAGAACAGCAGCAAGTTTCCCTTAAGTGGATCACCCAAGGTTTATCGATCTCAGGGAGGAAGAGGTCAAAGATATCCCTCTCATGCAACCCTGCAACCACAAAGCAAGAAGTCTCTTGTGTCCCCAACACACCTAATAGGTGCACTAGTTCGGCGAATAGATAGTGAAATACATGTGGTATGAATAAATATGAGCAGTAGCAACGGCACCAGAAAAGTGCTTTGCTGTCCAGGACTGGCGTGTGGTTGATGGTGGTAATATTGCAGGAAGTACAGATGCAGTAAAACAGTAAACAAGCAGCGATAGCAGTATTTAGGAACAAGGCCTAGGGATTATACTTTCACTAGAGGATACTCTCAACATTGATCACATAACAAAATAGATAAATGCTATACTCTACACCCTCTTGTTGGATGATGAACACCACTAATTGTGTAGGATTACACGAACCCTCAATGCCGGAGTTAACAAGCTCCACAATATTCAATGTTCATATTTAAATAACCTTAGAGTGCATGACAGATCAACATAACCAAACCAAGTACTAACATAGCATGCACACTATGACCATCACACTATGAAAGGAGGAATAGATCACATCAATACCATCATAGTAATAGTTAACTTCATAATCTACAAGAGATCACAATCATAAACTACGCCAAGTACTACATGATGCACACACTGTCCACATTACATCATGCAGGAGGAATAGAGTACTTTAATAACATCACTAGAGTAGCACATAGATGAATAGTGATACAAAACTCATATGAATCTCAATCATGTAAAGCAGCTCATGAGATCATTGTATTGAAGTACATAGGAGAGAGATTAACCACATAGCTACTGGTACAGCCCCGAGCCTCGATGGAGAACTACTCCCTCCTCATGGGAGACAGCAGCGTTGATGGAGATGGCGGTGGAGATGGCAGCGGTGTCGATGGAGGAGCCTTCCGGGGGCACTTCCCCATCCCAGCGGCGTGCCGGAACAGAGAGTCATGTCCCCCAGATCTTGGTTTCGCGATGGCGGCGGCTCTGGAAGGTTTCTCGTACCGTGGCTTTTCCGTATCGAGGTTTTAGGTCGAGGGGCTTCTTATAGGCGAAGAGGCGGCGTCAGAAGGGGTCTGGGGTCACCAGACAATAGGGCGGCGCGGCCAGGGCCTGGGCCACGCCAGCCCCATGTGTGGGCCCCCTGTGGGTCCTCTCTGGCGACTCTCGGGTGTTCTGGAAGCTCCCGGGGATTCTAAGATCTTCGGTGTTGATTTCGTCCGATTCCGAGAATATTTCCTTACTAGGATTTCCAAAACCAAAAACAGCAGAAAATAGCAACTGGCCCTTCGGCATCTCGTCAATAGGTTAGTTCCGGAAAACGCATAAATATGACATAAAGTATGCATAAAATATGTAGATATCATCAATAATGTGGCATGGAACATAAGAAATTATCGATACGTCGGAGACGTATCAGTTACATGAAAAAACCTCGCGAATAATAAACATAGTCACGCCAGACGAGATACTCGGGGGTTCGAAGGAAAAAAATCATAACACAAGAATTTGCCTTGACTTTACACAAGTCTCGCAATGATAGTTACAATATATACGACTTACAAATACACACAACTCTGCGTTTTGGCTCAAACCTAACACATCTGAGAGAAAAGGAAAAGAATTCCTATATCAAGCTATCTATGTTTATGTTCTCCCCTGCAGCACGAACATTTTGAGTGGAATCAGCGTATCAAAATTCCTTGAAGAAAGCAGTATCTACCGGAAGAAGTTCATCAACCATTATCTCGGTGACAGGGGATACAATCGCATCATACTTGTCAATCTTCACTCTCCTCTTCGACGTTTTGCGGTAAAAAGTGTCAACAACCGTGCCAAACTCCAACTTTGAATGGCAGATCTTCAACCAGATTAAGGACAACTTTGCACCAGCAATCATCTGAGCCTTCACAAAATCATGGATGCTGCGCACATCCTTAAACTTACCCATAAGGTCTGGAAGATCTTTGTGCTGAGGTTTCCAGGAAACATGGCATTATATACCATGCCCAAGGTAGTAGTGCAGAAGTCAAGGAAATCCCTAACTCAGGCGGCTCGATCCTGAAATTGCACAATTCGGTGAGTGCGGTCTTCATCTGCCCAGAAATCACTGTCGTTCGCCCGAGCAATTCGAAGAAGGGCCTCGAACCGCGAGTTTACTCTTTGTTCTTTAGCGGTAGCATCCAAAAACGAGCCTGTCAGCAACATAAGGGAAAAACAATATAGCGCAAGAAGGGATACAAAGAATATCAAGGAAGCAGCAAGATAAAAGTAACGTACCAACCATATCCTTACTTGCATCAGTCATCAAGTCAAGCATATAGCTTTCACGTTGGGCAGATCGCGAGGCGTTAACAATCGCAGACTCCTTCAGTTCAAGAGACTCCTGCGCTTGTCGAAGAGCAGCTTGTTCGCGATCCGAAGATTTGCGAGATTGATCCATAACCGTTACAATCTGCTTCTTCATCGCTTGGAATTATTGTCGTGGATCAGCCATCTCTTGGTGTGTTAAAACATCACACGATGTAACATCGAAGGAAACGCCGCCAGGAGCTCTCGCAGAATGAGAAGTAGTGGGTGTAACGTTGGAAGGTCCAGCTCAGTTATAGTTATCAAAAATCAACTGGAAGACAAGAAAGATTGACATCAATCATCCGGCGAGGCACATATTTTCATTCATATTCAGCACATTTACATAAGGCGAGTCCCTACAAAAGACGGCTCCTAGATAGCCCATACAAATCGTCAGAAGCAACAAAAGGGGGCAATAGCTACCAAAAGGAAAAAAGAAAAAAGAGACGCGAGTTGGT
The DNA here is from genome assembly GCF_019359855.2 of Lolium perenne. NCBI lineage: Eukaryota > Viridiplantae > Streptophyta > Magnoliopsida > Poales > Poaceae > Lolium > Lolium perenne. The sequence goes on from NC_067249.2 coordinate 81,825,846, forward strand.
CTACTTGACCTCCGTCCGAGCAGTGCTAGCAGAAGTGGAGGACGTTGGGTCAAGGAAGGCGATGAGTTTCTTCAAGAAAGACTTGGCATCCTTAACCAGAACCTTCCACTTCTCCGAGTTCAAGCCCTTGGGAGTGCCAGCTTTCACCCAATCAACTTTTTGGCTGCTGGCCGCGACAAGGACGATGGTCCCTTTGACTCCAATCATCAAGCTAGCTTGACGATAGGCCAAAGCTGGATCATCCTTCACTAGGAAATGCTAGGCGAGCTGGGAGAAGATCTCCGGCTGGGTATCCTTCGGAAAGAAGTGGGGGAAGACGCGCTTTAGTGCGGCCCGTGCGGAAGAAATGCACGTGCGCGCCAAGTCGCAGTTTAGCTCAAGAATATCGAGAGCGTCAATAAGACGATCATCGGATTCTTGGTTCAAAGTATACTGCTCACCCATTTTCCCTGCTAGAGAAAAGCAGGAGTTCGTCAACACCAAAGATAATAAAAAAAAGCAAAAGCAGAAGGTAAATGAAAGCACGGCTTACTCAAAAATCTCCGGTTCTGCGTTTCGAAGCGCTCCACTATACCATTTTCGCGCTAGACTTGTTGGGCCTCTTTGTCGCTTAAAGTGTCTTTAGCGGTTTGAAGCCTCTGGCGAAGACCTTCGACAACAGCGGCATCCTTTTTAGCCTTCTTGCAAGCTATCTAGATGGCTTCGAGCTTGGCTTCCAGGTCATCGGTGCGTTCCTCGGCACATCGAAGTGCATCTGAAAGGAAAAGGTTACAGAACGCAGAATCAAGATAGGAATATGTAACATGTCAAGAGCATCAAAGTGTTACCTCTTAAAGTGGCGGCCTCATCGCGGAACCCAATAAATCGGGAGCCCATATTGACCATCTCTTTCATCAAGGGCTGCAATAAATCGACAAGACAGCAAAACACCGCCAGGGGAGGAAAAATCTTTCGGGCTAAACAAAATTGGTGACAAGGAGTGAAAGGAAACTTACATCCTCAAGGAGAGGACCCGAAGTAGTCCCAGTAGCAAGCTCTTGTGTGCTACCAGCCCCAGTTTTCGCTTTCTTCGGCTTCGGTGCTCGGGGGCTGGGCACTAGAGTCGGTGCTTCTGAGTTATGTTGTGGAGGAGACGACGCTTCTGAACCAACACAACGTTCCTCGAAAAGAACCAGCGTATTGGAGGTGCGCGCGGCAGCTAGCCCATGAGCTTTGGGTTCTTCCTCCTCTTCCTCCTCGTCAGCACTATCAATATAGCAGTAAAACAAAATATAAGGGAACCGAAAGAAAAAGTGACAGGAAAAACAAGAATAACTTACGAGCTGACGGCGCCGGTCATGGTGAAGGGGTCGAAGACCTCTTGGTCATCCGGCGAAGATTCCTCGGCAGCTAGATCGGCGAGCTTGGATGCGCCGGAATCTTCGTCATTGTTTCTCTTCCTCTTGCGCCCATCCGAAGAAGTGGCAGGAGGAGGAGACACGGAGTGGGCAGAGTCAGAATGCTGCTCTGACTCTGTGTCTTTGTCAGAGGAACCCGCAGATCTTTGAGACCATGCGGGTTCACTCTCAGGAAGGGAGGATTCTTGTGAGTCGTCGGAAACAACGACCCGCTCATCCACTTCCCCACCTTTAGGTAGTGGGGTAAGAGAAGAGAGAGTTTGGTGGTTCTGCAAGATACAAAGCAAGAGAAGACAAGAAAATAAATACACAAAAGGAAAAACAACAACAGTCGAAAAGCAGGAAATACAACTCGAAAGAAAGCACTTACTTTGGGAAGGGCATGGCTACCACTAAATGGCTCCGCGCGACAGGATGAAGGGACTTCATGGTTTTTGTTCAAGGAGGTGAAGCGGCGGACGAGTTTCTCCAAATCCTTCACAAAAAGATCATCGGAAATCCGGTCGGAATCTTCAGCACCCGAATACATCCATAGAGGATTTTTGCGAGCCTGCAAATCCTGCACTCGAATCTGAAGGAAATATGCAATGATTGGCACACCCAAAAGTTATGCCCCGTCGGTACTTTGCAGCTAGTGGATGCGGGTAATCGGGGCGTCAGTGGCCGCTTTTTCTTCAACTGTGGCCTCCGCGTCCCAGGACTTGCGCCTCTGAATTTCTTCGGTACCGTCAAAGGGCGCAAGACCGTATTCTTGGGCAGAAGAAGACTCATCCTTGATGTAAAGTCATTGGGCGGAGTCGGCGAAATTCACGTCGAAGTAGTCGACATCGGGACAGATGCAGATGAAAATGCCACCTACGTTGTAGATGACGTTCTTCGAGTTGTTGCGCCGGAGGAAGAAAATGCATTTCCAGAGGCCCCGGTGAGGGTGGATGCCCAGGAAACACTCACAGAGGGTGATAAAGATGGAGACATGGAGAAGGGAGTTTGGGGTCAGCTGGTGCAGCTAGATCTTGTAACTAAAAAGAAAACCACAAAGGAATTCGTGGACATGAACAGCTAGGCCGCGAGTGAGGAAGTCGACGAAAGTTACCCGGAATCCAATGGGAGGATGAGGAGAGCTCTCGTCTCCTGGCATCTTCATGGCCTCCTTCTTCAGCAGGCCCATCTTGTTCAGAAGCTTGTGGTCTTGGGCGGAAATCTTCGACCTCTCCCAGCCGGAGATCTTAGCTTTCTCCACGAGCTCATCGGTGCCTAGGGCACGGTTCTTGCACTGCTTGGTGCGCGGAGCTATGGAGAGGAGTTCGGTGATGAAAAAAAGGAGAAGAAGGAGAGCGTGTGCGCGAACAGCTTGAGAAGCAACAATGGCGGAGAGAGAGATAGAAGAGTTGTGCGGCGCAGCGAAGGGGATGAATGAGGAGTAACAAGTGGATTTATAGGAAGAAGAAGATGCGTCCAGCCATAGGATGAAAAGGGGGAGAGTTCCGAACCCTACGCTTTTCCAAATGGTAAAATGGTCTTACCGCTCCAAATTTACTGAAGGGAAGTTACTTCGCGTGTGCCGGAAATTCCGGAGGACGTGTGCGCCCCACTTGCGCGACGACTCGACGGCGCAGAATTTCGGACCCACGGCCCAGTGGGTTGACAGGAGTCGTGGCTCCCAAGGTGGGCGTACGTGGCTATCATCAGCAGCGACGTCATTCAAGAAAGCTTCGAGTGGTATAACAAAATATAGCGGAAAGAAAACTACGAGTTCTAAAAAAGTGCATGGTTAAAAAGAAAAACTTCGAGAGCCTATGATCAAATGCAAGCATCTGTTCATATGCTCGGGGGCTACTCTTATCAGAAGTATTGTCTATACTTCTGATAAGAGGATGAGGCGAAAGAAAAAACACAAAGTTGATCAAAGTAGCAAAAGTTGAGCCTACAACCAAGTGCAAACACTCGGCTGTAGCCTCGGGGGCTACTCCCATCGGGAGCGCTGGTCGCGCACCCGATGAAATATGAGGATGAAGAAAGAAGAGAATGGCAAGACAATATAGAATTGCAGACAAATATTTTTATCGTACATCTTTGAGTTACACATAACTCGTCATGTACTCCCATCGGGAGATCAAGATATTTTCATCAGACAACTCAAAGAAATTCACGATTCCAGCAACCGACAAAGGCACTCGACAATATATTCTCAGAGCGCGTCTGCCGCGGTAAAAACTCTGGATGTCGTAACTTGAAAGAGTTTATGAATATAAGTCCCCAGGATCCGTCCTGTGTGGCATGGTATCGAACCCGAATGCACTCTCCGACTTCATATGTATCAACATATGCGAAGAAAAATCGTAGCGGACGCGTTAGGTACTCGATAAAACATAACTGGGATTCGATTCACGATAAGTCCTTAAGCGACGTGTGTCGAATTATGCTAGTATCCCGAGTTCAAGACCAGGGACTTGAGCTTGAAGTAGGTTTATGCGAGTTTGCCACAAGACCAGTTAATTGGTACCTGATCCGTCAGATGAACCAGCCCCATCTACCAATATCCCTGTACAAAATAGATGTTAAGCAAAATATTCGACTCTATGATATATAAAGATGCGACTCAATTCTAGGATGGAGATTTTACTTGATTCTACGATTCAAGCAAAATCTCGGGGGCTACTGACATACCCATGCCGAAGGGGCCTGCCTAATAAGGTACCCAAGGTTATTTGGAGGCTCACGACCTGAAGCTTTCAAGGCCCAGAGCCCAGATAACCTCAATAAGGAATATTGAGTTGTATTACGAATCACGAATCATGTAACAATAAGGGAGAGACTCGGATGGCTTCTCGGAGCTTGTAACTTGTACGACACGAAATCTCTCGGCTCTTCCTCCTATATAAAGGGGAGCTGAGGGGAGAAGAAAGGATCGAATCTATTGTCAATACACACCCTAATTTTTGAGTCGAGCACCTTTTCGGCTGAACCTTCGAGATCTACTTGCCCTCTAGATTCTACAAAACCCTAAGTCTACAATTCGTAGGCATTGACAAGTTAATACCTTGTCACACACGACGTTGGAGGGAGATGTTCTTGTGAAGCTCGTAGTGCAAGGCTTGTTGCTCCAGCAACAACAATAAAATCAAGAAAGGATAAGTTTCGATAACAATAAAAAACAAGTGTAGATCTTTTTGAAGTATCATTATGATACGTCTCCGACGTATCGATAATTTCTTATGTTCCATGCTTGTTTTATGACATTACCTACATGTTTTGTTCACACTTTATGATGATTTTATGCGTTTTCCGGAACTAACCTATTGACGAGATGCCGAAGTGCCAGTTCCTATTTTCTGCTGTTTTTGGTTTCAGAAATCCTAGTAAGGAAATATTCTCGGAATTGGACGAAATCAACGCCCAGCATCTTATAATTGCACGAAGCTTCCAGAACACCCGAGAGCCACTAGAGGAGGGCCCTGTGGGCCCTAGACTCCGCCTATTCGCCTATTTAAAGGTCCCTGACCTAAATCTTCGATACGAAAAAGCCACAGTACGAGAAACCTTCCAGAGCCGCCGCCATCGCGAAGCCAAGATCTGGGGGACAGGACTCTCTGTTCCGGCACGCCGCCGGGACGGGGAAGTGCCCCCGAAAGGCTTCTCCATCGACACCACCGCCATCTTCATCACCGCTGCTGTCTCCCATGAGGAGGGAGTAGTTCTCCATCGAGGCTAAGGGTTGTACCGGTAGCTATGTGGTTAATCTCTCTCCTATGTACTTCAATACAATAATCTCATGAGCTGCCTTACATGATTGAGATTCATATGATGATGCTTGTAATCTAGATGTCGTTGTGCTAGTCAAGTGAATTTTACTTATGTGATCTCCGGAGATTCCTTGTCCCACGTGTGTAAAGGTGACAGTGTGTGCACCGTGTGGGTCTCTTAGGCTATATTTCACAGAATACTTATTCACTGTTATGGATAGCATAGTGAAGTGCTTATTTATATCCCTTTATGATTGCACTGTGCTTTGTATCACTACTATTCTATGTGCTACTCTAGTGATGTTATTAAAGTACTGTATTCCTCCTGCACGGTGTAAAGGTGACAGTGTGTGCATCGTGTAGTACTTGGCATAGGTTATGATTGTAATCTCTTGTAGATTATGAAGTTAATTATTGCTATGATAGTATTGATGTGATCTATGCCTCCTTCATAGTGTGATGGTGACAGTGTGCATGCTATGTTAGTACTTGGTGTAGTTGTGTTGATCTATCGTGCACTCTAAGGTTATTTAAACATGAATATCGAATATTGTGGAGCTTGTTAACTCCGGCATTGAGGGTTCGTGTAATCCTACACAATTAGTGGTGTTCATCATCCAACAAGGGAGTGTAGAGTATAGCATTTATCTATTCTGTTATGTGATCAATGTTGAGAGTGTCCACTAGTGAAAGTATAATCCCAAGGCCTTGTTCCCAAATACTGAAATCGCTGCTTGTTTACTATTTTACTGCATCTCTACTGCCCGCAATATTACCACCATCAACCACATGCCAGTTGTAGCATCAAGCTATTTTCTGGTGCCGTTACTACTGCTCATATTTATTCATACCACCTGTATTTCACTATCTCTTCGCCGAACTAGTGCACCTATTAGGTGTGTTGGGGACACAAGAGACTTCTTGCTTTGTGGTTGCAGGGTTGCATGAGAGGGATATCTTTGACCTCTTCCTCCCTGAGTTCGAGAAACCTTGGGTGATCCACTTAAGGGAAAACTTGCTGCTGTTCTACAAACCTCTGCTCTTGGAGGCCCAACACTGTCTACAGGAAAAGAAGCGTGAGTAGACATCAAGCACTTCTCTGGCGCCGTTGCCGGGGAGGAAATGTAAAAGGTACTCACACTCCGGATCTCGGCTTCCAAGCTATCTTCCGGCGCCGTTGTAAGTACTCGAAGCTATTTCCTTTAGATCCTGCAATTGCATCTTTTTGTTTCTTGTTTATCACTAGTTTGGCATAATGGAAAGCAACGGTGAACTTTTAAAATTATTTCCTGAGTTAAGACATGGATGGTTTGATGCGAAAATTAAAAAACCCATGGAACATGTTAGTATGAATACTTTGAACACCATTGTTGCTAATGATATGGAAAATTCTAAGCTTGGGGAAGCTGGTCTTGATGAGCATGATCTTTTTAGTCCCCCAAGGATTGAGGAGAAAATTTACTTTGATGATACTTTGCCTCCTATTTATGATGATTATAATGATAGTAGTCTTTTGGTGCCACCTGTTATGGAGGATAAATTTGATTATGATTACAATATGCCTCCTATATTTGATGATGAGAATAATAATGATAGCTACTTTGTTGAATTTGCTCCCACTACAACTAATAAAATTGACTATGATTATGTGGAGAGTAATAATTTTATGCATGAGACTCATGATAAGAATGTTTCATTTGATAGTTATATTGTTGAGTTTGCTCATGATGCTACTGAAAGTTATTATGAGAGAGGAATTATGGTTGTAGAATTTTCATGTTACTAAAATGCCTCTCTATGTGCTGAAATTTTTGAAGCTACACTTGTTTTATCTTCCTATGCTTGTCACTTTGCTCTTCATGAACTTGTTTATTTACAAGATTCCTTTTCATAGGAAGCATGTTAGGCTTAAAGTTGTTTTGAATTTGCCTCTTGGTGCTCTCTTTTGCTTCAACTACTATTTCTTGCGAGTGCATCATTAAAACTGCTGAGCCCATCTTAATGGCTATAAAGAAAGAACTTCTTGGGAGATAACCCATGTGTTTATTTTACTACAGTACTTTGTTTTATATTTGAGTCTTGGAAGTTGTTACTACTGTAGCAACCTCTCCTTATCTTAATTTTTCTGCATTGTTGTGCCAAGTAAAGTCTTTGATAGTAAGGTTCATACTAGATTTGGATTACTGCGCAGAAACAGATTTCTTGTTGTCACGAATTTGGGCAGGGTTCTCTGTAGGTAACTCAGAAAATTCTGCCAATTTTTTTGTGTGATCCGCAGATATGTACGCAACTTTCATTAAATCTGAGCATTTTCATTTGAGCAAGTCTGGTGCCTCTTAGAAATTCGTCTTTACGGACTGTTCCGTTTTGACAGATTCTGCCTTTTATTTCGCATTGCTTCTTTTGCTATGTTGGATGGATTTCTTTGTTCCATTAACTTCCAGTAGCTTTGGGCAATGTCCAGAAGTGTTAAGAATGATTGTGTCACCTCTGAACATGTGAATTTTGATTATGCACTAACCCTCTAATGAGTTGTTTTGAGTTTGGTGTGGAGGAAGTTTTCAAGGGTCAAGAGAGGAGGATGATATACTACGATCAAGAAGAGTGAAAAGTCTAAGCTTGGGGATGCCCCGGTGGTTCATCCCTGCATATTTTAAGAAGACTCAAGCATCTAAGCTTGGGGATGCCCAAGGCATCCCCTTCTTCATCGACAAATTATCAGGTTCCTTCTCTTGAAACTATATTTTTATTCGGTCACATCTTATGTACTTTACTTGGAGCGTCTTTTTGTTTTTGTTTTTGTTTTTATTTGAATAAATTCATGCTTGTGTGGGAGAGAGACACGCTCCGCTGGTTCATATGAACACGTGTGTTCTTAGCTTTTAATGTTCGTGGCGAAGGTTGAAACTGTTTCGTTAATTGTTATATGGTTGGAAATAGAAAATGCTACATGTAGTAATTTGTATGATGTCTTGAATAATGTGATACTTGGCAATTGTTGTGCTCATGTTTAAGCTCTTGCATCATATACTTTGCACCTATTAATGAAGAAATACATAGAGCTGGTTAAAATTTGGTTTGCATGATTGGTCTCTCTAAAGGTCTAGATATTTTCTAGTAAAGGTGTTTGAACAACAAGGAAGACAATGTATAGTCTTATAATGTTTGCAATACGTTTTTATGTGAGTTTTACTGTACCGGTTCATACTTGTGTTTGTTTCAAACAGCCTTGCTAGCCTAAGCCTTGTATTGAGAGGGAATACTTCTCGTGCATCCAAATCCTTGAGCCAAATACTATGCCATTTGTGTCCACCATACCTACCTACTACATGGTATTTCTCTACCATTCCAAAGTAAATTGCTTGAGTGCTACCTTTATATTTCTATCCTTAGTCTTTGCAATATATAGCTCATGGGACAAATAACCTAAAAACTATTGTGGTATTGAATATGTACTTATGTATCTTATTTCTTATTAAGTTGCTTGTTGTGCGATAACCATGTTCCTGGGGACGCCATCAACTATCTTTCTTGAATATCATGTGAGTTACTATGCACGTTCGTCTTGTCTGAAGTAAGGGTGATTTACCATGAGTTGAATGGTTTGAGCATGCATATTGTTAGAGAAGAACATTGGGCCGCTAACTAAAGCCATGATTCATGGTGGAAGTTTCAGTTTTGGACAAATATCCTCAACCTCATATGAGAATATTATTTGTTGCTAAATGCTCATGCATTAAAGAGGAGTCCATTATCTGTTGTCTATGTTGTCCCGGTATGGATATCTAAGTTGAGAATAATAAAAAGCGAGAAATCCAATGCGAGCTTTCTCCTTAGACCTTTGTACAGGCGGCATAGAGGTACCCCTTTGTGACACTTGGTTAAAACATATGTATTGCAATGATAATCCAGGTAATCCAAACTAATTAGGACAAGGTGCAGGCACTATTAGTATACTATGCATGAGACTTGTAACTTGTAGGATATAATTTACATGATGCATATGCTTTATTACTACCGTTGACAAAATTGTTTCTTGTTTTCAAAACCAAAGCTCTAGCACAAATATAGCAATCAATGCTTCCCTCTGCGAAGGGCCATTCTTTTACTTTTATGTTGAGTTAGTTCACCTATCTCTCTCCATCTCAAGAAGCAAACACTTGTGTGAATTGTGCATTGATTCTTACATACTTGCATATTGCACTTGTTATATTACTTTACATTGACAATATCCATGAGATATACATGTTACAAGTTAAAAGCAACCGCTGAAACTTAATCTTCCTTTGTGTTGCTTCAATGCCTTTACTATGAATCTATTGCTTTATGAGTTAACTCTTATGCAAGACTTATTGATGCTTGTCTCGAAAGTACTATTCATGAAAAGTCTTTGCTATATGATTCAGTTGTTTAATCATTGTCTTTACCATTGCTTTGAATCGCTACATTCATCTCATATGCTTTACAATAGTATGATTAAGATCATGTTGGTAGCATGTCACTTCAGAAATTATCTTTGTTATCGTTTACCTACTCGGGACGAGTAGGAACTAAGCTTGGGGATGCTGATACGTCTCCGACGTATCGATAATTTCTTATGTTCCATGCTTGTTTTATGACATTACCTACATGTTTTGTTCACACTTTATGATGATTTTATGTGTTTTCCGGAACTAACCTATTGACGAGATGCCGAAGTGCCAGTTCCTGTTTTCTGCTGTTTTTGGTTTCAGAAATCCTAGTAAGGAAATATTCTCGGAATTGGACGAAATCAACGCCCAGCATCTTATAATTGCACGAAGCTTCCAGAACACCCGAGAGCCACTAGAGGAGGGCCTTGTGGGCCCCAGACGATAGCCCGGCGCGGCCAGAGGGGGGGCCGCGCCCCCCTATTGTGTCGCTGCCTCGTCGACCTTCCGACTCCGCCTCTTCGCCTATTTAAAGGTCCCTGACCTAAATCTTCGATACGAAAAAGCCACAGTACGAGAAACCTTCCAGAGCCACCGCCATCGCGAAGCCAAGATCTGGGGGATAGGACTCTCTGTTTCGGCACGCCGTCGGGACGGGGAAGTTCCCCCGGAAGGCTCCTCCATCGACACCACCGCCATCTTCATCACCGCTGCTGTCTCCCATGAGGAGGGATTAGTTCTCCATCGAGGCTAAGGGTTGTACCGGTAGCTATGTGGTTAATCTCTCTCCTGTGTACTTCAATACAATAATCTCATGAGCTGCCTTACATGATTGAGATTCATATGATGATGCTTGTAATCTAGATGTCGTTGTGCTAGTCAAGTGAATTTTACTTATGTGATCTCCGGAGACTCCTTGTCCCATGTGTGTAAAGGTGACAGTGTGTGCACCATGTGGGTCTCTTAGGCTATATTTCACAGAATACTTATTCACTGTTATGGATAGCATAGTGAAGTGCTTATTTATATCCCTTTATGATTGCAATGTGCTTTGTATCACTACTATTCTATGTGCTACTCTAGTGATGTTATTAAAGTACTGTATTCCTCCTGCACGGTGTAAAGGTGACAGTGTGTGCATCGTGTAGTACTTGGCATAGGTTATGATTGTAATCTCTTGTAGATTATGAAGTTAATTATTGCTATGATAGTATTGATGTGATCTATGCCTCCTTCATAGTGTGATGGTGACAGTGTGCATGCTATGTTAGTACTTGGTGTAGTTGTGTTGATCTATCGTGCACTCTAAGGTTATTTAAACATGAATATCGAATATTGTGGAGCTTGTTAACTCCGGCATTGAGGGTTCGTGTAATCCTACACAATTAGTGGTGTTCATCATCCAACAAGGGAGTGTAGAGTATAGCATTTATCTATTCTGTTATGTGATCAATGTTGAGAGTGTCCACTAGTGAAAGTATAATCCCTAGGCCTTGTTCCCAAATACTGAAATCGCTGCTTGTTTACTGTTTTACTGCGTCTCTACTGCCCGCAATATTACCACCATCAACCACACGCCAGTTGTAGCACCAAGCTATTTTCTGGTGCCGTTACTACTGCTCATATTTATTCATACCACCTGTATTTCACTATCTCTTCGCCGAACTAGTGCACCTATTAGGTGTGTTGGGGACACAAGAGACTTCTTGCTTTGTGGTTGCAGGGTTGCATGAGAGGGATATCTTTGACCTCTTCCTCCCTGAGTTCGATAAACCTTGGGTGATCCACTTAAGGGAAAACTTGCTGCTGTTCTACAAACCTCTGCTCTTGGAGGCCCAACACTGTCTACAGGAAAAGAAGCGTGAGTAGACATCACATTGCCGGAAATGTTTCTGACATGACGCTTGGGGGCTACTACGACACTTTAAATTGAAATTCCTCAGGTTAGTTCACTCAAAGTATCAAGGTGCAAACTAGAATTGGTTTACGCCTAGATACTTGGGGGCTACTAGGAGAATGGTTTACCTTGCGCTTGCAGAGAAGGTTGTCGAGAAACTCGCAGGTATCGTTCTTGTATTGCTCAATCTTGGAAGATTGAGCATCAGATTTGCTCCATGCATTTTGTAGCATGGCATTCAATAGATCATGCTCGAGCTCCCACTTCTCCGCCTCGGTGAGCTTGTGTAAGAACTTGGTGGCGTACGCCTTGGGCGTGGCATAGATATCAGAGGTATCACGAAAGTTCTTCGGAAATATGATGGCATCATTAGCCGGAGTTTCAGCCTTATCTGCAGAGGTTACCTCCGCCTCTTCTTTGTCCTTAGCTTCCTTAGCGGCTGCCCGCTTGGTTCCGGAGTAGCTTCCATCCTTCTGCCCGCTGCTGATAGTAATTACTTCCTCTTCAGCTTGCTTTCCGGCGGCAGGGCTGATGGACGGTTGAGGTTTAGCCGGAGATGTCTGAGGAGCTACGGTAGAGGTGCTGGGTGGAATTATGGGGGTGTTGGGGCCGACGGCCGGAGAAGTCGTCATGAAGTTGGTGATCGTCTTCTGGGTTGTAACCAGTGAAGTGACGACCATCTGGCTCCCGATCTTAACAAAGAAATAAATAACAAGTTCAGCCTTACAATATAAAGAAGTTTACATTCCGGGAACTTACGTGGCTCCGGGAAGTATTGGACGGGTTCCTTTTTCGGCGGTCGTGAGCATCTTGATGCGGTCGCGTTCCTCCCTCTTGGAATCAAAGCACCACGCGCCGGAGGATGAAGCGGTCTTGGCTTTCTTGGCTGAGCCTTCACCGCGGGTTCCGACGTTGGGCCCGGAGGATTTTCTGCGGGGACGTTTGGAGGGACGAAGAGAGTTTTCATTCTTGGGCTCCACCTCTTCTTCTTCTTCCTCCTCCTCCGGAGCTTCTTCCGTCCCCAGAGTCGACGGGGGTACGAAAAATAACTCTGAAATCTTCCTCCGCCAAAGTATTGAGCTGCAAAAGAAGTGTTGAAAAGTTAGATACATGAAAGACGAAAAGCAAATGACTAAGTGTAAAACATACCAGAAGGCGGGTGTTGTTGATGCAGATGTCATTGACGATGTCCGGAACCACCTGACCGCGGGTGATCTTCACTAGCGTCCAGATCCTCTTGTTAAGAGAATACGTGGGCAAGTTATCCTTGGTCACCCGCAGCAGATCTTCTGCTCTGGAGTACTCCTAGGTGAGCCTCTTATTGTACTTCAGCGGCTGGATACGGCGGGTGAACCAGCTCAAGGTGAGGTCCATTCTGGTCAGACCGTCATGAACCAGCTTGGAGATCCTCCGGGCCATCTTGTCCAGCTCCAGATGCTGGGCAAGGTTTGGAATATAGCTCCAACTGGCGAGCTCCCCCGGAGGGTTGTTGGAGAATGCGGGAAGCCCATCGTGGTGACCCGGAACAGACTCGTTCTTGATGTAAAACCATCCGGCATTCCAGTACCGGACGGATTCGTGCGAGGAAAGGGGCGGAAACACCCTCTTCGAGCGGAGCACAAAAGTCATGCTTCTGCAGTTAACCATTACCTTCTGCTTCGTTTCCTTCTTCACGCAGTAGAAGAATTGAAGGAGCCGAACATCTGGCCGGACTCCGAGATGACCTTCGCACAATGTGACGAAGTCGGAGAGGAGGAGATAGGTGTTTGGGCAGATGTTATTGTGTTGCAGCCCATAAGTGTTGAGCACCTCTAAGAAAAACTCTGAGGGCGGAAGCGAGAGGCCTCGCTCCACCCATACCATGCTCAGGACCCGCTCGTCAGCTGCCGGAGTTGGAGTTGTGGAGTCTTTGGTGAATTTCCAAGAACCCGGAGCCACGAGCCCTTCCTTCTCAAAGGCCTTGAGATCGGATTCAGTGACGTCACAGGGCCACCATTGACCCTTATCCCGTTCTCGGTTCCGGGCTTTTGAAGCCTTCTTCATTTCCGCCTCCTAAACCTTTGCTGCCATCCGAGCTTGCCCTTCCAACTCTTCGGCGCAGTTCTTCTATTGTCGGAAATCTTCCGATAAGGTTGCTAGAAGAGGCGGAGTAAGGTTAAGCTAAGCGAGTGTTAGAAATGTTTGGTGGTAGAAATGCTAACGGCTCGATGAAAACGGGATCCGATGGATTGGGAGGAGGACTACTCGGAGAACTATCAGTGTATTTTGGGGAGCTATCCAACATATTTCCAGCTGCAAGTATAATAGTAAAAAAATTAAGTGACTGGATCCTACTGTGTTCTTTCTCCTTCAAGTTCGACGAACTTACCGGCAATGGCATGGCAGTTCCCCGTTGTGCCGGTGAAGTTAGGGGGCTTGGACTTGAGGCGCCGACGTCCGGCGTGACCAAGAAACGACGGCGGAGATCGAATCCCGATCAAACACACTAAGCTTAGGTTGAGCCAGACCTTGCAGGGGCGGCGCTTGAAGATTTCCCGGGAACGAGCTCATCGGCGCGAGATCTGTCGGGCGGCGCTGGCGCGAGGAAGAAGATGAAGTGGTGAGGAAGGTGAAACAACGGAAATGACCGCCTATTCGGAGTATTTATAGACCTCGCGTGGAGATGCGTGTGCCGGATCCTATGGTGGGAACTTAGCGGTCGCACCGTCATATTTGCGCCACGTGTCCAAGGTCAAAAGCGGTGAAATTGGAGCGGCAGTGACCTAACTGCATGGATCCGATTTTTTCGGCAAAGATTCGCAGTTCCGAAAATTCGCGCGGGAAAAGAGGAAGCTATGTGCAGCATGGACAAAAATTCCGCTAAGTTACCGTTACAAAAGAACAAATGATTTCCGGTTGAATGAAGTCGGAAACGATGAAGTTTGGGAAGCTCTTCGAGATTCTCTTTGTATCCGAACAAAGTTAGGCGGAGGAATGGTGAATCTTGAAGAACTTCGGGGGCTACAATTGTGGGTATACTTTATGGTTATGCGAACGACATGGTCTAGATCCGGCAAGCCCGATTGGCCCATAGATGGTGGTGGTGGCTTATGGCCCAGCGGGCGGCCCAGTTGCTGTTGATAGAAGATGGAGGAAGTCCAGCCCAGGAACAGGAGCCGGATCCATACCGACCTATGCAAGTAGTCGGATCCATGGAGGCCCATGAAGTATGCGGATCCATGACAACAAGCTAGATCTAGGTGGATTATTGACGTGCATGGCAATGTATATTCCGTAGTTAGGTATCTTGTATTCTGGCGTATTTATAAGCTAGATCCTGGGAGCCTTAGAGGCACAACCACAACTCATTGTAACAACGTGAAAGCACCCAGATAAATCCAGACAAGCAGCAGTAGGCCATGTCCTCGAGCAGGTGTTCCGAAGCTGGGTAAATTGCGTACCACCGTTCCGAGTGCTCTCCGCCCTATGGCCCCTACTTCTTCCCCCCTCCGTGAGGATCCCTCCTCTGGGATACCGTCGAATAGGCAATGTGACATATCATCTCACTACAAAAGTGTTGAAGTTCTAAAAAAGTAAGGAAAAGATTCGGTGTTTGATAGTCGCAAATTTTGGAGTGAGAGTTAATGAGTTGTTCTAATTTTATATCTCTTTTGACATTACTTGAGTGTCCTTAATTTGACAAAGCATTCCTTGCCAACTTTGTTTCTTTGCTCTCATTAAAAAAGAGGCGCTAAAATATTTGATTAGCAAGCCTAACTGAATTCTTGACACTTGCTTTTGGGACTTAGATGTACTTGTTAGCAAGTTACATGTGGTTAGAGATCAGATGAAACCGTTCAAATATCTAAATGATCGACCGGTCAAACCAACTCTACTGGGCCAGCTCACGAACTGAATGGGCTAAACCATTCAGTGTTTGACCAGTTATACTGAGAAATTAGGTCCGGCCCGCATACTTAATGGACCGGCCTAGTTATTTAACTGACCAGTCAAACCAAATCAACTGGCTTGCCCCGTAATATAAATGGGCCGGCCCAGTCTTCCTTATTGGGCCAGCCTGTTTAAGGCTTGGCAGGTCCTGTGTGGGCCTGTCATTTACCACATGCACTTTCCCAGTTAACGGTATTACCGGCCATTTAACGGTGTCTATGACGTGTCAGCTAGCATGATGTCAGCAGTCAACGGTCTCCCGAAAATATTTTGCAATGGTCCATTTTTTCGTGGCCAAAAGGCGCCCTAACGCGACAAACCAAAAAATCCGCGGTGCATCCTTAGGTGACGCGATATGCACCACATACTCCATATCGTCGGCTTAGGCTCATTGGCGATGAAAAACACCCCGTAGCCAACAAAAAATTAACGTTGTAGATAAGAATTTTTCTTGTAGTGTCACATCCATTTGGTGATCTAGGTTTAGCAGCTGAAAAAGGAAATTCATCCTCAATTGCAGTGCATCCTCATTGCATCGTGGCCGAGCATGTCATATGTCATCAAGCGAGGAAGCCAGTCAAAGCCCCATGTGCACGTACATTGGTCAGGTATGCCACCATCACTACAAACCTGTGAATCAGTGTATGCCATCGTCAACGGTTTTCGACACGCACCATCTTGGGGGCAAGCTGGTACTCCAAGATGGGTTATGGTCACAGTCCAACATCTACGAAAGCTATCAACACAAGTTGTGCATCGACGTACGACAATTGATCATAGATGCCCACCTTGAGGACCAAGCAGAGAACCAGCGACTACCCAGCAAGCCGAAGTGGGGAGCAGGTGAAGGAACACGCAGGCCAATTGAATCACAAGGCGCCGCACGAACCGCACTTGCCTGCGACGCGTTAGGATTCGTACAAATCACATCCTTTTCTTATAGAAACCGCACCATTCCAACCTTATCTCATTGATTAGTTCGAACCTTATCCCCTCTGTGAGACTCTCTCTCAGGCCACACAACTTTTTCGATAAAGCAAATATATTAATATCAAAAGATACCAATTACACCCAGCCTCTGCAATAACGTATCATTCTATTGGTACTACGGATGCATACATACAAAAAAAAAACTAAGAAACAAAAGTCCCGCTACAGTATCTCGGGCCTAACAACGGCAATACAAGACAACACCTGAAATACTGACTGTCCAAAAACGACGCCTTCAAAAAGGAAACAGTGTTCTAACACTGTCGTCGCCCGATCAAAGATCTTAGGTTTTCACCCTGAGATAGTCCCCGCTCTTAAAACAATGCCTCCAACAAGATCATTGCCAGGCACAACCAGTTAAGGCCAGACCTTGGGTTTTCACTCTGAAAGGTAGCACTCTGAACTTCACCTGTGTTATCGCCCCCACTTTCATACCGCTACTGTGAAGCCCGGAACACCAAGCAAGTCCCTTATCAGCGCGGACACTTGAACCTTCCTTAGCTAGTCCTCCCATATGGCCTTCATGAAATTCTCTTCTTCCAACTTTCATCATGGATCCATAGTCACTTGATGTCAACATAGAAAAAGAGCTTCGCGCCACTCCATCCAGAACCAAACGGTCGGAATAACAGCATGGGTGCGCACGACCGAATACCACCGATCCAGCAAACTCAGGCAAAAAGCACTGTTACATTCGCCGGCGGAGCCTTCCGGAACTCAACACTCCATCTGACAAGGTATCGACTTGTCAATGCCTACAAGTTATAGACTAGGGTTTCGTGGAAAGTAGAGGGAAAGTAGATCTCTAAGGTTTCAGCCGAAAAAATACTCGACTGCTAAAAGCTAGGGTTGTGTTGAGAATGAATCGATCCTTTCTTTCTTCCTCGACTCCCCCTTATATAGGAGGCGGAGTCGAGGGTTTCGTGATGTACAAGTTACAAACAGCGGGATACTCTTTGAGTTCGTCCCGTATAGTTACAAGTCTTTATTCCTAATATATCTCTATCTTCCATATCGACACCTTATTGGGCTTCCTGGCTTTATATTCTTCGGGTCGTGGGCCTTCAGTAAACCCTGGGTACCTTCTTCGGCAGGCCCATTGGGGATGCATATGTCAGTAGCCCCCGAGATTTTTCTTGAATCGTAGAATCGAGTAAAATCTCCATCATTACAGTAAATACATAATTTCTTCGAGTTGCTAAATAATTTTCATAGAATAGTCATATATTGTGCAAGGATAATGGTAAATGGGGCTGGTTCATCTGACAGATCAGGTACCAGTTAACTGCTATTGTAGCAATCCCGCAAAAACCTACTTCAAGGTCAAGTCCCTATATTCGGTCCCGGTATACTAGCGTAATTCGACATGTGCCGCTTAAGGTCTTACCATATGCCGAACTCCATTCATATTTTATCGGGTACCTAACGCGTCCGTTAGGGTTTTTCTTCGCATCTGTTGATACAGAAAAAGTAGCAGAGTGCATTCATGTGCGATACCACGCCACGCAGGACGGATCCCGGGGTCTTACCTTCGTAAAGTATTATGGCATTCAGAGATTTATTCGTGACGGATGCGCTCTGAGAATATATTGTCGAGTGCCTTTTTCGGCTGCTAGAATGGCATATTTACGAGTCAAATGATGACTTGCTATCTTGACCTCCCGATGGGAGTATATGAAGAGGTACGTTTTAACTCGAATATGCTCAATTTGACTCCATATATTTCATCGGGTACGCGACCGGCGTTCCCAATGGGAGTAGCCAAGTGCTTGCACTTGGTTGTAGGCTCACCTTTTTGCTGTCTTGTCGCTATTTTGTCAGCTTCCCATCTTTTTCATTTTTATCGGGTGCGCGACCAGCGCTCCCGATGGGAGTAGCCCCCGAGTCTACAGTCGAGTATTTATACTTGGCTATAGGCTCAACTTTTTGTCTTCTTGAATCAACTCCATATACTTGGTTTTCACATTATCCTCTTATCAAAAGCAAAAAATAAAACTTCTGATAAGAGTAGCCCCCGAGCATTTGGACAAATACTTGTATTTGATCAAAGGCTCCCGAATTTCTTTTATTCGGATCATCGACATTTTTCCTGTCGCTATCTTGTAAGAAAACCAGTCATCGTTTTCTTGTGGCGACGTCAATGCTAACGATGGCCACAACCTTCACATTGGAAAGGCGCGAACCCTGTCACTTCGCTGATCTGTGGGTCCAAAACACTGTGTCGTTGACACATTGCGCAAGTGGGGGACACACGTCCTCCGTAATTCCTGGCACGCGCGCTTAAGCACCTGTCCAGTAACTTCGTAGTGAAAAGACGATTATACCCCTGACGACACGTGTAGGGCGTCAGATCCAATTCCTTTTTATCCAACGGTGCGACGGATCGATTACTTGGTATAAATCTCCTCCTCCGTCCTCAACCTTCCCCTTTGCTGCGCCGCTCAACTCTCCCTTCTCTCTCCGAAATCGCCATTGCTGTCCCCAAGCTCCTCACGCTTCCCCTCATCTCCATTCTCCACTAATGCTTGCCTTAATGCCACCGCGCACAAAGCTCACCAAGCACACCACTCTATGTACCAACACACCAATAGAGGAGATGGAGATCTCTAGATGGGAGAGATCCAAGATCTCGAACCAAGATCAAAGCACCCTTAAGAAGCTCGGGCTATTGAAGAAGAAGGACGCGATGATCTTTCCCGGCGATGAAAGTTTCCCAACGCCGCGGATCAGATACCGGGTAACTTTCATCGACCACCTCATTCGCGGCCTTTCCACCCCCATCCACGAGTTCCTCCGCGGACTTCTTTTTGTCTATGGGATTCAGCTACATCAGCTGACCCCTAACTCCATCCTCCACATCTCGATTTTCATCACCTTGTGTGAGTGCTTCCTCGGGACCCATCCCCATTGGGGCCTGTGGAAGCGCATTTTCTATCTTCGCCGCAACAGCTCCCGCAATATCGCCTACAATGTGGGCGGCGTTGTTATCTTCGCCCGCCCCGACGTTGACTACTTCGACGTCAAATTCCCCGACTCTATCCAAGGGTGGCGCAGGAGATGGTTGTACATCTAGGAGGAGCACAACAACTCTCAAGAATACAATATTGCTCTTTTTGATGGTACCTCAAAAATCCTCAGGCGCCGATCATGGGACGCTGAAGCTACTGCCGAAGAGAAGTCAGCTACTGATGCTCTGATGAAGTGCATCCACGAGTTGCAGAACAACCGCGGTGAAGAACTGTCGGGTGTCCAAATTACCGCCTACTTCCTTAGGATCAGGGTGCCGCCTCTGCAGGCTCGCAAAAACCCACTTTGGATGTATGCTGGCGAGAAGGATGTTGACCACCTATCCAAGGATCTTTCTGTAAAGGACTTGGAGAAGCTCGTCCGACGTTTTTCCTCGCTAAGCAAGAAAAACGATGTTCCGACCTCCTGCCGCGTGGAGCCGTATAGCGGTAGCCATGCCCTTCCCGAAGTAAGTAACTTATACTTTTATTTGTCGACTACTTTCTCATCTTAATGTTTTATCTTGACCTTCACCTTGTTTTTTCTTCTTGCAGAACCACCAAATTCTATCTTGCCTTCCTCCTCTTCCCGAAGGTGGAGAAGTGGATGAGCGAGCTGTTATCAATGACGACTCGCAAGATCCCTCTCGTCCTGAGAGTGAAGTCGCAGGATCTCACAAATCCACGACTTCCTCCAAAAAATCTGAATCAGAGCCTTGTGAATCAGGCCACTCTCCTCCTTCCGCTGTGTCTCCAAGGAGCAAGAGGAAGAGGAATGAAGTCGAGGATTCTGGCACCTCTAAGCCCATGGAACCTGCTGTCAAAGAAACGTCACCTGAAGAAGAGGGTGCCTTCAACCCTTACGACGACGCAGGCTCTGTTAGCTCGTAAGCTTCTTCACCATCATTACTTGTTCTACTTCTCTCTTCTTTTTTATTATTATTTACATACTCATTTTCTATGTTGATAGCGGCGACGAAGAAGAAAAATAAGAAACCGAGGTTCCTGGAGCGGCTCTTACGAGTACCTCCCAAACCTTGGTTCTCTTTGAAGATCGTCGTGCTGCCGAGGAATCCTCGCCTCCCCCTCAACAGGACATGGAAATCTCGCCTCCTACAGCCAGCCCCCGAGCCCCTTCACCAAAGAGAGCAAGGATCGGGGCTGGCGATGGCCATGCGATTGTTGCGGGGGATTCCTCGACTTCCGTTTTGGAAGATGTAAGATTTCATGTTAGTCTCAGTTTACTATTTTTCTTTGACGGTCTCTTTTTTGATCATCTGTCGAGTTTTTCCTCTTTTAAGCACCAATTTATTGGGTTTCATGTCAACTCCGAAGATCTGAGGGGTAATGTCCACTGTACTCTGTGTGCTCCATTTTTTCCTCGGCAAAGTTATTTTGTATCGGAACTGATTTCTTCCTTTGGATCCTCAGAGAACCTTGATCGAGCTGAGAAACATGATGAAGAACTCGCCGCTAAGCTTGAGCGAAGTGAGAAGGCTCGCGAGAAGGCTGAACGAGAAGCCTCTACTGTTGAAGACCTTCATCAAAGGCTTCACAAGGCTAAAAATGCTCTAAGTGACAAGGTCTCTCAACAGAAAATGCGCGAAAGCGCCATCATAGCTCGTTTGGAGACTCAAAACCGAAGGTTTGTTAGTGATGTCTACGCACACTTCTATTCCTATAGACAGTGTTGGGCCTCCAAGAGCAGAGGTTTGTAGAACAGCAGCAAGTTTCCCTTAAGTGAATCACCCAAGGTTTATCGAACTCAGGGAGGTAGAGGTCAAGGATATCCCTCTCAAGCAACCCTGCAATTAAGATACAAGAAGTCTCTTGTGTCCCCAACACACCTAATACACTTGTCAGATGTATAGGTGCACTAGTTCGGTGAAGTGATAGTGAAATACAAGTAATATGGATGATTATAAATAGTAATTGCAATCTGAAATAAAAATGGCAGCAAGCGAACATGTAGCAGAACTTGTTGGAAACGGTGTTTCAATGCTTAGAAACAAGGCCTAGGGATCATACTTTCACTAGTGGACACTCTCAACAATGATCACGTAATTGAATAAATAAATGCTACTCTCAAACACTCTCTTGTTGGATAACAAACACAATTCATTGTGTAGGGCTGCAAAAGCACACCTCAAGCCGGAGTAAACAAGCTCCACAACGTCATAAAGGAATCACACACGATGCGCACATTGTCACCATCACACCGTGGAGAGTGACTCCGGAGTTCATATTAAAATAACCTCTAGAGTGCATAATAGACAAGAGTAACATCTACATATTCAACTAGATTACAAAGCTCATGATCACATAAAGATCACACCATGGGAGAGAGAGAGAGATGAACCACATAGCTACCGGTAGAGCCCTCAGCCTCGGGGGATAACTACTCCCTCCTCATCATGGGAGGCAGCAACGGCGATGAAGATGGCGATGGAGTCGATGGAGATGGCTCCGGGGGCAATTCCCCGTCCTGGCAGGGTGCCGAAACAGAGACTTCTGTCCCCCGAATTAGGGTTTCTGGTGGCGACGGAGCTACGGAACTCTTCTGGTATTTTGGCTCTCCGTCCTAGGGTTTTCGCGACGGAACGATTATATAGGCGAAGGGGCAGAGTCGGGGGACGCCCGAGGGGCCCACCCCATATGGCGGCGCGGCCAGGGGTGGGGCCGCGCCCCCCTATGGTGTGGCCGCCTCGTGGTCCCTCTTCGTCTCCTCTTCGGTGTTCTGGAAGACTCCGTGGAAAATAAGACCATGGGCTTTTCTTTCATCCAA
This sequence comes from Lolium perenne, assembly GCF_019359855.2. Classification (NCBI taxonomy): domain Eukaryota; kingdom Viridiplantae; phylum Streptophyta; class Magnoliopsida; order Poales; family Poaceae; genus Lolium; species Lolium perenne. The sequence continues at coordinate 81,848,002 of NC_067249.2, forward strand.
TTCCGAGAATATTTCCTGTGTAGGATTTCTGAAACCAAAAACAGAAGAAAACATGAACTGGCGCTTCGGCATCTTGTTAATAGGTTAGTGCCAGAAAATGCATAAAAATGATATAAAGTGTATATAAAACATGTGAGTATTGTCATAAAACTAGCATGGAACATAAGAAATTATAGATACGTTTGAGACGTATCAAGCACCCCCAAGCTTAGTTCCTACTCGCCCTCGAGTAGGTAAACGATAAAAAGAATAATTTCTGAAGTGACATGCTACCAACATGATCTTGATCAATACTATTGTAAATCATATGAGATGAATGAAGTGACTCAAAGCAATGGTCTATAGTTTACTAACAAATAGATAATGACTAAACAACTGAATCATATAGCAAAAACTTTTCATGAATAGTACTTTCAAGACAAGCATCAAAAAGTCTTGCATAAGAGTTAACTCATAAAGCAATAGATTCTTAATAAGAGGTTTTGAAGCAACACAAAGGAAGATTTAAGTTTCAGCAATTGCTTTCAACTTTCAACATGTACATCTCATGGATAATTGTCAACACAAAGTAATATGATGAGTGCAATAAGCAAGCATGTAAGAATCAATGCACACAGTTGACACAAGTGTTTGCTTCTAAGGTAGAAGGAAGTAGGTAAACTGACTCAACATAAAGTAAAAGAAAGGCCCTTCGCAGAGGGAAGCAGGGATTACTCATGTGCTTGAGCTTTTTTATTTTGAAAACATGGAAACAATTTTGTCAACGGTAGTAATAATTCATATGTGTTATGCATAAAACCTCCTATAAGTTGCAAGCCTCATGCATCGAATACTAATAGTGCCCGTTCCTTGTCCTAATTAGCTCGGATTTCCATGGATTATCATTGCATTACATATGTTTCAACCAAGTGTCACAAAGGGGTACCTCTATGCCACCTGTACAAAGGTCCAAGGAGATAGATCGCATTTGATCTCTCAATTTTGATAGATCTCAACTTGAGGACATCTATACCGGTACAACATAGAAAACAGATAATGGACTCCTCTTTTATGCTTTAAGCATTCAACAACAGATAATATTCTCATAAGAGATTTGAGGATTAATGTCCAAGCTGAAACTTCCACCATGATACATGGCTTTGGTTGGCGGCCCAAAGTTCTTCTCTAACAATATGCATACTCAAACCATTTAACTCATGGCAAATCTCCCTTACTTCAGACAAGATGAACATGCATAGCAACTCACATGATATTCAACAAAGGTGTGACATGTTGATGGCGTCCCCAGATAACATGGTTACTGATACGTCTCAAACGTATCTATAATTTCTTTTGTTCCATGCTAGTTTTATGACAATACTCACATGTTTTATATACACTTTATATCGTTTTTATGCATTTTCTGGAACTAACCTATTAACAAGATGCCGAAGTGCCAGTTCCTGTTTTCTGCTGTTTTTGGTTTCAGAAATTCTACACAGGAAATATTCTCGGAATTGGACCCCACGAAGACGACCTATTAACAAGATGCCGAAGAGCCAGAGAAGGGCCGGAGGGGGCCAAGGGAGCCCCATGCCATACCTGGCCGCGCCACCAGGTGGGGAGGCCACCCCTGGCTCCTCCGACTCCGCCCTTTCGCCTATATATTATGTCCGTCGCGAAAACCCTACCACAATCGACGACATTCCACGAAGAGTTCCGTAGCCGCCGCCATCGCGAAGACAAGTTTCGGGAGACAGAAGCTCTGTTCTGGCACGCCGCTAGGACGGGGAATTGCCCCCGGAGTCATCTCCATCGACACCACTGCCATCTTCATCGTCGTTGCTGACTCCCATGATGAAGAGGGAGTAGTTCTCCCCCGAGGCTGAGGGCTCTACCGGTAGCTATGTGGTTCATCTCTCTTTCCCATGGTGTGATCTTTATGTGATCATGAGATTTGTATCACTATTAATCTATGTGCTACTCTAGTGATTTTATTAAAGTAGTCTATTCCTCCTCCATGATGTAAAGTTGACAGTGTGTGCATCATGTAGTACTTGGCGTTTGTTATGATTGTAATCTCTTGTGGATTATGAAGTTAACTATTACTATGATAGTATTGATGTGATCTATTCGCCCTTTCATAGCTATTGTTGACAGTGTGTATGCTATGTTAGTACTCGGTCTAAATTGCAACGGTATTGTCTTGGATTATGATTTGATGAGGATATCCCTATGAATGGTGTTTGTCAAGTACTTGATAAACTTTGAGCGGAGCTTTTGTAGCCACTACATGATTAGTGATTCCAATAGGAGAGTAATTCAGAGTAGCACAAGTGAAGAGAAGTTATTTATTTATGTGATCATTGTTGAGAGTGTCCACTAGTGAAAGTATGATCCCTAGGCCTTGTTTCTAAGCATTGAAACACCGTTTTCAACAAGTTCTGTTACATGTTCGCTTGCTGCCATTTTTATTTCAGATTGCAATTACTACTTACAATCATCCATATTACTTGTATTTCACTATCTCTTCGCCGAACTAGTGCACCTATACATCTGACAAGTGTATTAGGTGTGTTGGGGACACAAGAGACTTCTTGTATCTTAATTGCAGGGTTGCTTGAGAGGGATATCTTTGACCTCTACCTCCCTGAGTTCGATAAACCTTGGGTGATTCACTTAAGGGAAACTTGCTGCTGTTCTACAAACCTCTGCTCTTGGAGGCCCAACACTGTTTACAAGAATAGAAGCGTGCGTAGAAATCAAGATATTTTCTGGCGCCGTTGCCGGGGAGGTAAGGTAAAAGGTATTCACATCCTCCGACTACTAAGCTATTTCCTAGCACTGTTGCCGGTGTGTGAGTGCTCGAAGGTATCTCCTTTAGATTCTGCAATTATATCTTTTTGTTTATTGTTTTTATTTCACTTGTTAGGCTTAATGGAAAACAACAACAAAATTAGAGATCTTTATGAAATTTATCTTGAGTTAGGACATGAGGTGTTTGAAGCGAAAATTAAAAAACCTATGGAACTTTATATGCATTCTAATGGCAATGTTATTAGTATGAATGCTTTGAACACCATTGTTTCTAATGCTATGGAAAATTCTAAGCTTCGGGAAGCTGGTTTTGATGAGCATGATATTTTTAGTCCCCCAAGTTTTGAGGAGAAAATTTTCTTTGATGATACTTTACCTCCCATTTATGATGATTATAATGATAGTGGTATTTTGGTGCCACATACTATGGAGGATAAAGTTTATTATGATTATACCATGCCTGCAATTTATGATGATTACAATGATGGTTGTGATAGTTTTACTCCCACTATTACTAATAAAATTGATTATGCTTATGTGGAGAGTAATGATACTTTTATGCATGTGAATAAGAATTCTTTATGTGATAGTTATATTGTTGAGTTTGTTCATGATGCTATTGGAAATTATTATGAGAGAGGAAAATATGGTTGTAGGGATTTTCATGTTACTAAAACATCTCTCTTTTTGCTGAAAATCTTGAAGTTGCGCTTGTCTTGTTTTCCTATGCTTATTGCATTATGCTTACATGACTTGTTTATTTACAAGATTCCTTTTCATAGGAAGTGGGTTAGACTTAAAAGTGTTTTATTATTTGCTTTTGATGCTCTCTTTTGCTTCAACTCTTATTTCTTGTGAGAGCATCATTAAAATTACTGAGCCCATCTTAATGGCTATAAAGAAAGCACTTCTTGGGAGATAACCCATGTTTTTATTTTGCTACTGTTTTGTTGTGTCTTGGAAGTTGTTGCTACTGTAGCAACCTCTCCTTATCTTTACTTTATTGCATTGTTGTGCCAAGTAAAGTCTTTGATAGAAGGTTGATACTAGATTTGGATTTCTGCGCAGAAACAGATTTTTAGCTGTCACAAATTTGAGTTGTTCTCTCTGCAGGAGAATCTAAAAATTCTGTAACAATTCATGAGTAATCCTCAGATATGTATGAAACTTTCATTCAATTTGAGATTCTTCTTCTGAGCATGTTATGTGCCTCGAACAAATTCGTCTTTACGGACTGTTCTGTTTTGACAGATTCTGCCTTTTATTTCGCATTGCCTTTTTTACTGTGTTTGAGTGGATTTCTTTGCTCCATTAAATTTCAGTAGCCTTGGGTAATGTCCAGAAGTGTTGGGAATGATTGTGTCCTCACTGAACGTGTGAATTTTTGATTATGCACTAACCCTCTAATGAGATTGTTTTGAGTTTGGTGTGAAGGAAGTTTTCAAGGATCAAGAGAGGAGGATGATATAATAGGATCGAGAAGAGTGAAAAGTCTAAGCTTGGGGATGCCCCCGTGGTTCATCCCTGCATATTTCAAGAAGACTCAAGCATCTAAGCTTGGGTATGCCCAAGTCATCCCCTTCTTCATCAACAACTTATTAGGTCACCTCTAGTGAAACTATATTTTTATTCGGTCACATCTTATGTGCTTTACTTGGAGCGTCTGTGTGCTTTTATTTTCGTTTTGTGATCTTAGTTCTCTGAATAAATCGGATCCTATCATGCTTGTGTGGGAGAGAGACACGCTCCGCTTTTTCATTGGAACACTTGTGTTCTTCGTTTTACTTTCATGTTCATGGCAAAAGTTGAAAGCCACTGCACTTATTGCTTTTTGGTTGGAAACAGAAACTGCTTCATGTGGTAATTGGTATATTGTCTTGAATAATTTGATACTTGGCAATTGTTTTGATCTCTCAAGTAGATCATGTTTAAGCTCTTGCATCATGTGGTTTAAACCTATTAGTGGAGAACTACCGTAGAGCTTGTTGAAATTTGGTTTGCATGATTGGTCTATCTAAAGTCTAGATATTTTCTGGTAAAAGTATTTGAGCAACAAGGAAGACAGTGTAGAGTCTTATAATGCTTGCAATATGTTCTTATGTAAGTTTTGTTGTACCGGTTCATACTTGTGTTTGCTTCAAACAACCTTGCTAGCCAAAGCCTTGTACTGAGAGGGTATGCTTCTCGTGCATCCAAAACCTTGAGCCAAAACCTATGCCATGTGTGTCCACCATAACTGCCTACTATGTGGTATTTTTCTGCCATTCCAAAGTAAATTGCTTGCGTGCTACCTTTAAAAAATTCATTCCTTGTCTTTGCAATACATAGCTCATGGGAAAGTAGCCTAAAAAAATATTGTAGTAAAGAATATGTTGCTTATGTATCTTAGTTCTTATAAGTTGCTTGTTGAGCGGTAACCATGTTATCTGGGAAAGCCATCAACCTTTCACACCTTTGTTGAATATCATGTGAGTTGCTATGCATGTTCGTCTTGTCTGAAGTAAGGGAGATTTGCCATGAGTTAAATGGTTTGAGTATGCATATTGTTAGAGAAGAACTTTGGGCCGCCAACCAAAGCCACGTATCATGGTGGAAGTTTCGTCTTGGACATTAATCCTCAAATCTCTTATGAGAATATTATCTGTTGTTGAATGCTTAAAGCATAAAAGAGGAGTCCATTATCTGTTTTCTATGTTGTCCCGGTATGGATGTCCTCAAGTTGAGATCTATCAAAATTGAGAGATCAAATGCGATCTATCTCCTTGGACCTTTGTACAGGTGGCATAGAGGTACCCCTTTGTGACACTTGGTTGAAACATATGTAATGCAATGATAATCCATTGAAATCCGAGCTAATTAGGACAAGGATCGGGCACTATTAGTATTCGATGCATGAGGCTTGCAACTTATAGGAGGTTTTATGCATAACACATATGAATTATTACTACCGTTGACAAAATTGTTTCCATGTTTTCAAAATAAAAAGCTCAAGCACATTAGTAATCCCTGCTTCCCTCTGTGAAGGGCCTTTCTTTTACTTTATGTTGAGTCAGTTTACCTACTTCTTTCTATCTTAGAAGCAAACACTTGTGTCAACTGTGTGCATTGATTCTTACATACTTACTTATTGCACTCATCATATTACTTTGTGTTGACAATTATCCATGAGATATATATGTTGAAAGTTGAAAGCAATTGCTGAAACTTAAATCTTCCTTTGTGCTGCTTCAAAACCTTCTATTAAGAATCTATTGCTTTATGAGTTAACTCTTATGCAGGACTTTTTGATACTTGTCTTGAAAGTACTATTTATGAAAAGTCTTTGCTATATGATTCAGTTGTTTAGTCATTATCTATTTGTTAACAAACTATAGACCATTGCTTTGAATCACTTCATTCATCTCACATGCTTTACAATAGTATTGATCAAGATTATGATAGTAGCATGTCACTTCAGAAATTATCCTTGTTATCGTTTACCTACTCGAGGTCGAGTAGGAACTAAGCTTGGGGATGCTTGATACGTCTCAAACGTATCTATAATTTCTTATGTTCCATGCTAGTTTTATGACAATACTCACATGTTTTATATCATTTTTATGCATTTTCCAGAACTAACCTATTAACAAGATACCGAAGTGCCAGTTCCTGTTTTCTGCTGTTTTTGGTTTCAGAAATTCTACATAGGAAATATTCTCGGAATTGGACCCCACGAAGACGGAAGTCAATATTTTGCCGAGACGGACCCAGAGAGCCAAAGAAGGGCCGGAGGGGGGGCCAAGGGGGCCCCACACCATACGTGGGCGCGGGCCCCTCCCTGGCCGCGCCACCAGGTGGGGAGGCCACCCCCTGGCTCCTCCGACTCCGCCCTTTCGCCTATATATTATGTCCGTCGCGAAAACCCTACCACAATCGATGATATTCCACGAAGAGTTCCATAGCCGCCGCCATCGCGAAGACAAGTTTTGGGGGACAGAAGTCTCTGTTCCGGCACGCCGCCAGGACGGGGAATTGCCCCCGGAGTCATCTCCATCGACACCACCTCCATCTTCATCGATGTTGCTGACTCCCATGATGAGGAGGGAGTAGTTCTCCCCCAAGGCTGAGGGCTCTACCGGTAGCTATGTGGTTCATCTCTCTCTCCCATGGTGTGATCTTTATGTGATCATGAGATTTGTATCACTATTAATCTATGTGCTACTCTAGTGATGTTATTAAAGTAGTATATTTCTTATCCATGATGTAAAGTTGACAGTGTGTGCATCATGTAGTACTTGGCGTAGGTTATGATTGTAATCTCTTGTGGATTATGAAGTTAACTATTACTATGCTAGTATTGATGTGATCTATTCCCCCTTTCATAGCTATTGTTGACAGTGTGTATGCTATGTTAGTACTCGGTCTAAATTGCAACAATATTGTGTTGGATTATGATTTGATGAGGATATCCCTATGAATGGTGTTTGTCAAGTACTTGATGAACTTTGAGCGGAGTTTTTGTAGCCACTACATGATTAGTGATTCCAATAGAAGAGTAATTCAGAGTAGCACAAGTGAAGAGAAGTTATTTATTTATGTGATCATTGTCGAGAGTGTCCACTAGTGAAAGTATGATCCCTAGACCTTGTTTCTAAGAATTGAAACACCGTTTCCAACAAGTTCTGTTACATGTTCCCTTGCTGCCATTTTTATTTCAGACTGCAATTACTACTTACAATCATCCATATTACTTGTATTTCACTATCTCTTCGCCGAACTAGTGCACCTATACATCTGACAAGTGTATTAGGTGTGTTGGGGACACAAGAGACTTCTTGTATCTTAATTGCAGGGTTGCTTGAGAGGGATATCTTTGACCTCTACCTCCCTGAGTTTGATAAACCTTGGATGATTCACTTAAGGGAAACTTGCTGCTGTTCTACAAACCTCTGCTCTTGGAGGCTCAACACTGTCTACAAGAATAGAAGCGTCCGTAGACATCATTTTCCGCTCAACAAGCAATTTATAAGAACTAAGATACATAAGCGACATATTCTTTACTACAATAGTTTTTTAGGCTACTTTCCCATGAGGTATGTATTGCAAAGACAAGGAATAAATTTTTTAAAGGTAGCACGAAAGCAATTTTCTTTGGAATGGCAGAAAAATAACACATAGTAGATAGTTATGGTGGACACAAATGGCATAGGTTTTGGCTCAAGGTTTTGGATGCACGAGAAACATTCCCTCTCAGTACAAGGCTTTGGCTAGCAAGGTTGTTTGAAGCAAACACAAGTATGAACTGGTACATCAAATCTTACATAAGAACATATTGCAAGCATTATAAGACTCTACACTGTCTTCCTTGTTTCTCAAACACTTTTACCAGAAAATATCTAGACTTTAGAGAGACCAATCATGCAAACCAAATTTTAACAAGCTCTACGGTAGTTCTCCACTAATAGGTTTAAACCACATGATGCAAGAGCTTAAACATGATCTACTTGAGAGCTCAAAACAATTGCCAAGTATCAAATTATTCAAGACAACATACCAATTACCACATGAAGCATTTTCTGTTTCCAACCAAATAGCAATAAATGAAGCGGCTTTCAACTTTCGCCATGAACATTAAAAGTAAAACTAAGAACACCAGTGTTCAATATGAAAAAGCGAAGCGTGTCTCTCTCCCACACAAGGAATGCTAGGATCCGAATTTATTAAAACATAAACAAAAATAAAAGCACACAGACGCTCCAAGTAAAGCACATAAGATGTGACGGAATAAAAATATAGTTTCACTAGAGGCACTACAAGAAAAGTTGCCATGGCCGACGAAGTTGAAGTCGCGCCGTGGTTGCTGGTGTACCATGGCCGACGATTTTGGGTCCCTCCGTGGTGCATGTCAAAACTTTTTTTTCTCGTTTTTGAGGCCACCTAGCCCAACGAAAGCGGCCAAAACGTCGCGTATGGTGGCCCGGGACGTGGTGCATCTCGAAATCTCGGGTTCGCCGGCCGAGTCAACGCAAATCCGCACCGCCGAGGGATGTAGGGCCCAGATGGCAGCCTCTCTGGCATTGTTTTTTTTCTAGATCGCGCCATCTCGTTCAACGTTCTCCGATCGAGCCGTTTACGATGCAGGATCATGGGTCCCGCATGTCATCCTCTATGAACCAAAATTCTTTCTATTCTTGGATTTTTTTGACCCCCTGATTTCTAGCTACTTCCTTTTTCTTTTGATCCCTTGCCGCCTTGGAAACGTTGAGACCGCTGCTGCTAAATGGGACCCGCATGTCATCCTCTATGTGCAATCAACTTTCTTTTCTTGGAGTTTTTTTTGGCACCTCATATTTGGTCACTTGCCTTTTTTTTTCGATCCCCTGCCGCCTCTCAAACGGTGATACCGCTGCTGCTAAATGGGACCCGCATGTCATCCTCTATGTACTATAAAACTTTCTTTTCTTGGATTTTTTTGGCACCTCATATTTGGTCACTTGCCTTTTTCTTTCGATCCCCTGCCGCCTCTCAAACGGTGATACCGCCTTGCTAAATGGGACCCGCATGTCATCCTCTATGTACTATAAAACTTTCTTTTCTTGGATTTTTTTTTGGCACCTCATATTTGGTCACTTGCCTTTTTCTTTCGATCCCCTGCCGCCTCTCAAACGGTGATACCGCTGCTGCTAAATGGGACCCGCATGTCATCCTCTATGGACTATAAAACTTTCTTTTCTTGAATTATTTTTGGCTCCTGATATTTGGTCACTTGCCTTTTTCTTTCGATCCCCTGCCGCCTCTCAAACAGTGAGACCGCTGCTGCTAAATGGGACCCGCATGTCATCCTCTATGAGCAATCAACTTTCTTTTCTTGGAGTTTTTTTTGGCACCTCATATTTGGTCACTTGCCTTTTTTCTTTCGATCTCATGCCACGTTTGAAACGTTGAGGAACCTGCTGGCTCATGGGACCCGCATGTCATCCTCTATGTGCTATAAAAGTTTCCTTTGTTGGATTTTTTTTCACCCTCTGATTTTTGGCTTGCCTTTTTCTTTTGATCCCTGCCCCTTTTGAAACGTTGAGTAAGTTTGTTGGCTCAAGGGACCCGCATGTCATCCTCTATGTCCATCAACTTTCTTTTCGTGGATTTTTTTACCCCCGAATTACTAGCTACTTTCTTTTTCTTTTGATCTCAAGCCGCATTACAAACATTGAGACCGCTGCTGCAAAATGGGACCCACATGTCATCCTCTATGTACAATAAATCTTGGATTATTTTTGGCTCCTGATATTTGGTCACTTGCCTTTTTCTTTCGATCTCATGCCACCTTTGAAACGTTGAGTAAGCTGCTGGCTCATGGGTCCCGCATGTCATCCTCTACGAACAATAAAAGTTTCCTTTCTTGGAGTTATTTTTGACCCCTAATTTCTGGCTATTTGCCTTTTTCTTTTGATCCCCTGCCCCCTTTGAAACGATGAGGACGTTTGTTGGCAGGTCGGTCCCACATGTCATCCTCTATGAACAATAAAAGTTTCCTTTGGTGGATTTATTTTTGACCCCTAATTAATTTACGGCTATTTCCTTTTTTTCTTTTGATCCCCTGCCGCCTTGGAATTGTTGAGAATGCTGCTGCCTCATTTTTCTTTTGGTCCTGTGCCGCCTTGGAAACGTTGAGACCGCTGCTACAAAATGGGACCCGCATGTCATCCTCTATGTACAATAAAGTTTCTTTTCTTGGATTATTTTTGGCTCGATATTATGTCACTTGGCTTTTTCTTTCGATCTCATGCCGACTTTGAAACGTTGAGGATGCTGCTGCCTCATGGGTCCCGCATGTCATCCTCTCAGAACGATAAATGTTTTCTTTTCTTGTATTTTTTTACCAACTGATTTTTGGCTTTTTTATTTTCGATCCCCTGCCGCCTTTGAAACGTTGACGACTGCTGGCTCATGGGTCCCCGATGTCGGCCTCCCGTACAAGAAACATGTGATATTTTATTTTGCAGACAATAAACGTTGTATTTCGCTCTGAGCTATTGCAAACGGATAAATTAAATCTTTATATCTACATAAACAAACTTATATGTTGAATCTCCTTGTTTTTTGTTTTTGCGAAGCATAGGACTTTCCTGTTTTTTTTTTTTGAGAAAAATCCGACCTTTCCTGTTTTGGAGTGGGCTGAAATTGTACGAGTCAAAAGGCCCAGCAGGATAGTTCGAAGGCCCAGATGTCCAGATACAGCCCAATTGAAATCTTTCTTTTCTTGGATTTTTTTTCACACCCTGATTTCTGGCTACTTCATTTTTCTTTCGGTCCTGTGCCGCCTTGGAAGCGTTGAGACCGCTGCTACAAAATGGGACCCGCATGTCATCCTCTATGTACAATAAAGTTTCTTTTCTTGGATTATTTTTGGCTCCTGTTTTTAATTCCCTTGCCTTTTTCTTTCTATCTCTTGCTGACCTTTAATCGTTGAGGATGCTTCTGGCTCATGGGTCCCGCATGTCATCCTCTATGAACAATAAAAGTTTCCTTTGTTGGATTTATTTTTCCCCTAATTTCTGGCTATTTGCCTTTTTCTTTTGATCCCTGCCCCCTTTGAAACGATGACGACGCATGGTGGCAAGTCGGTCCCACATGTCATCCTCTATGAACAATAAAAGTTTCCTTTGATGGATTTATTTTTGACCCTAATTAATTTACGGCTATTTCCTTTTTTCTTTTGATCCCCTGCCGCCTTGAAATAGTTGAGGATGCTGTTGCCTCATGGGTCCCGCATGTCATCCTCTCAGAAAGGTAAATGTTTCTTTTCTTGAATTTGTTTACCAACTGATTTTTGGCTTATTTTTTCTTTCAATCTCATGCCGACTTTGAAACGTTGAGGAAGCTGCTGGCTCATGGGTCCCCAATGTCAGCCTCCCCATACTGCAAATCCTCTTTCTGCAAAGGTTGTATTTCTAGATAGATAAGGTGGATTCGAATCTGCCATGGTTCAGGCAGCTCAGGTAAGCCTTCTTGCACTGATTAATGGAAGTAGTGTATAGCAAGGTCAAGACATGTGGCTCGGTGTAATGAATCTATTTGAATCATGTTGTGGGTTCAATCTGATAGTTCTCTAACAGGTCAGCCAAAATAGAAATTAAGTTTTTTTCTAAAACGGAAATGCAAATTAAGATGAACACAAACATTAGTTATCATAATAGCTGATCATACATACATACTTGCTAAGAGCAAAAGCTTGCCAGAGTTTTACCACCCATACAATTAATTAGCAGTTCAGATAAGATAACCTTATATAAGTATAACTACAAATGCATTTGCTAAGGGCTCATGGGGCAACAGAACTAGACAACCGCGAACTTTATGACCAGCATGTCACAGCGGCATCGAAAGATCTTGACCTTCAACTTTGATCCAATGCGAAGTTTGGCACCGTCAATGAACTTTTTCCACTGGAAGTAACAGCCAAGCGGCCATACGTGGGATCGACGGAGTACCGTCCCTCCCCGGTGAGACCGTCACTCTCCATGACGAGGGATATCTTGCCCCTTCGGCCAGCATTGAGATCCTTGGAGATACTTTTAGGCAATTTCTGATTCAAAGCAAGAGATACCACCAAAAATTAGTCAATGGCACCAATGCCGAACCATGTGAGACTTTGAGCAGAGAAGACATCAAGATAAGAGCAGTTATGCTGTCATATACTCACTAACATAGCCTTCGGATGCGTCCTGGTCACCACACGGGTGGCCACGGCAATGGTGAGACCTCGGTGATACGGTAGGGCGGTGCGGGAGCACAGGCTGGTACACGAGCTGGTGCGATGCAGAGACTGCTGGGCGAGGTGCGATAAACGGTGCCTCTAGAGGAACCGGTGCTGATGCAGGAGACTGTTGGGCGAGGTGCGGTAAACGGTGCAGCTAGAGGAACCGATCTTGATGCGGGAGCTGCTGGGCGGGTGTAGTATATGGGGCCTCTACAGAACCAATGCTGATGTAGGGGACTGCTGGGTAGATGCGATAAACGGAGCTGGTACAGGAACCGGTGCTGATGCGGGGAGAGTGGGAAGCCGGTGCCGGTGCTTTGGTGTGGTTGCCCTTTGTGACATCCGCTCATGTTCCATCGGGGATCTGCAGCTTTGATCATGTTAAACCCAGCAAGCTAGAACAGAGGGAATGGTTTAGAACAAGCTGCTCGAGAACAGTTATCAAAAGATATGAGTAGAAAAAAGTTACATATTATATATTTGGAAGTGTCTCCAACTACGTAAGCGATTACGTATATCTGCCCGTTTGAGTTTACGATCCTCGGCTCGTCGCCCTTCTTCGGACCGTAGTCAAAAGCAAACTTTCTCCAATCATGTCCATACAAATATGTGATGGCCTGCGTCTTGTAGACATACACCTCATAGACCGTGTAGGTGTTCATCAATTTGCCATTGCCATGCATAGTGAAAGACCCTTCATGCGGACACATACGGTTAATCATTGGACGAAGTTCACAAGGTACGATCTGCATGTGAAAATTGATACAAATGTAAGAAGCGGGAAGACTAAAAACAAGACTTTACTATATGCCAATTCATGCTAAACCACTGAGAATACATACCTGTAACTCTGTGAAGGAGCTACTAGAAAGGTAGATAGAGCCATAGGAGGTGTTATATGCGGGGTATGTACATGGGCCCGCCATATTCCCGCAAGCTCGGCATCGGGATGGTGAAGGAAACATGGGAGGTACTACTGGTGCGTAGCGCTGAATGTAAGTGGAAGAATTAGGTTGTGTAAAGTGCATAGTTCAGAGCAATGCAAATGTTGACAAGCGAGTGCATAACACTATGTTACAAAGCGAGCAGTGAAAAATTAGTGTATGATGAATATAAGCATGCTAATTTGGTGTTTCCGAATTCCAAAAAGCATTAGACGAGCCGGTGATAATATCAGACATAAATCATGGCATGTATATGTGGCTTAAGAAAATATACCCGAACCCTTGGATGGTTACGGCCCGGCTGGTCCTTGGACTTGAGCTTATATAAGCATCCAGAAGGTGGGGCTGACGGTAACTTGGTGGCAGCCTCTGCGAGATGCCTCATCGGCGGCAGTTGCAATCCTTTTGACCAATGAAGGGTTAGCAGTTTCAGTCTGCATATGAAAATTGAAGAGCAACGAGACATCGAACAGTGATATATAAAATGAATCTATGAGACAACGATGCATATAGTGCCGGATGTAAGTGTAAGAATAGGTGTGTGTGTTTCTGAACTATTGGTAAGCATTAGACAAAGCCGGCAATAAGCAGGACAAAAATCAAATCATGTATGAGGATTAAGAAAATATACCTTCTTGAAAAGGGTACCACCCAGCTGGCCCGTGGCCTTGTGCTTGAGGAGGTTTCGAGAAGATGGTGGCGGCACCATCGTCTTCACAGCAGCCTCATCGGGATCATTTTTTATCCATTTGAGTAGAGGCACGAAGTTTCATCCTGCATATGAATAGCAACAGAACTCATCATTGATATTTAATAAATCTATGAGATAGACTGATGCAAATAGTGCGGGTGTAAGTGGAAGAATAGGGTTGTGCATAGAGAACAGTTGACAACAATGCAAATGATTACAAAAGAAGCCAATGGAAATCAACGGTTTATATCTTTGGATGAGACAGTGAAAAGTGAAAAATTAGTGTATGATGATTGTAAGCAAACGCAGTGTTTCTGAACTTTTGGTAAGCATTAGACAAAGCCAACGGTAATTAAGCAGATAATAATGAAATCATGTATGTGGATTAAGAAAATATACCAGATTCATTAAAAGGTCACCACCAGTGGCCCATGGCCTCGTGCTTGTAGAGGTTTTCGGAAGATGGTGCCGGCACCATCGTCCTCACAGCAGCCTCATTAGCCTCATTTTGCATCCACTTGAGTAAAGGCGCAGCGATTTCAGCCTGCATAAGAATGGGAACAGATCTCAGCGAGTGATATTGAATGACTGCGAGACAGACTGATGCATATAGTGCTGGATGTAAGTGGAAGGGTATGGCCGTGTATGGACAACAGTTCACAACAATGCAAGGGTGTGTTCGGTTCCGAAACAGCGTGGAATGGAATGGAATGGTTCCATTTCAGAGGAATGGAATGGTTAAATTTTTGTTCGGTTGGGATAAATGGAGAGCGAGAAGAGATCGAGGTTAAACTAACCATTTGTCTCAAAATTGTAATTAACAATTGCAAATGACATTTTAATCTCAAAGTCGTAATTAACAGCGCCTAATGGTGCTCTTTTAATCTAAAAATCGTAATTAACATCATTTTTTGTTGGGTTAGGGGAACTGGAGTAAATGAACATTCCTGTATGATGATTGTAAGCAAACGAATTTGGTGTTTCTAAACTTTTGGCTTCGAGATCTTATGGGTTTCAACTCTAGCCTACCCCAACTTGTTTGGGACTGAAAGGCTTGGTTGTTGTTGTTGTTGTTGTAAACTTTTGGCAAGCATAGAAAAAACCGACAATAAACAGAGAAAAATCAAGGCATGTTTTGTGGATTAAGAAAATATACCATATTCATTAAAAGATCACCACCCAGCTGGCGCGTGGCCTTGTGCTTGTAGAGGCATTTAGAAGATGGGGGCGGCATCAACATACTGGCAGCAGATCGGCGCGGTTTTGATCTTCCTTTTGAGTAAAGGCCCTAAAGTTTCGGTCTGCATATGAATAGCAAAACAAAAGGCAGACCTCGGCGGTGATATTGAATTACTTGTATGAGATAGTGATGCATATAGTGGATGCTCTTAGCCTTTTGCAGCGTGAACACTAGCTATGGACAGACAAAAAACTAGTTAACTCAGCTTTGTCTAGATATGAATGTACTACCACCATCCAAAAGCTTAAGCCTTATTTATTTTTGAGAAATCAAAACAAGCAAAGTTTGACCAAAATTTTAGAACATTCTATCAACAAATATAATACTGTGTAGATACCGTAGGAAAATATATTTTATTATCTATTTAATGATATTAATTTTGTATTTTGCATGTTACTGATTTTTGGTAAAAGCTTAGTCAAACATGGTATAGTTTGACTTTCTAAAAATAATATAAGCCCAAAGCTTTGGGATGGAGGCAGTAGTATCTAGAGCTAAAACACATCTAGATACATCCGTATCTACGAGATAGTTGAGTCAATTAATTTGGATGCGAGGGAGTATCGATTCAGACTACATCATGGTAAGTTGGTTAAAAAAATTACCCACAGGCGGTCCCTGCCCAGCTCGGCGATGGCATTTCGCTTCTTGTGCTGCAGATCGGGCCATGCTCCGGCAGCGGGTGGGGTGCTATTCTCGTTCCCCATAGCCTCGGCACGGAACCTGGAGGTACCAACCTGATACGAGAGAATATAGAGCATGGTGTCACAGGAGGCTTTACGCACAAACACACGAAGACATGTGCTACTTTAAGCATATTCCAGAACGAGGAACAGATTGAGGATGCGAGAGAGACACTTAAAAGGTAAAGAGTGGATAAGCAAACAGAGTACAGCCGCGGGGGTGGGGACGCAGCTCGAGGCTCAGCCAACTGCCCACATGCGTGGTGGCCTTACGCTCCATTGCCCCCACCGCCGAGGTCTTACCTTTCTGTACAAGCTGACAAAAGATACAGTGAGGATCAGCAGAAACTACAAAGGTTGCAAATGTCGACAAATAAAGGAAGAACACCCCAATCCAAGCAAAGGTAGCCCCCGCCCCCACCCCCATCAAACACACCCACCTCGAGGGTGACCAGAAAGACACCCCTTCGCCCCCAATAGGAAAGAGATGCGCAAGATATAGAGGATAGGAAAAAGAACCGATCTCGAGAAAGGAAAGAACATTACTAGTCCTACCTAATCCGCTTGGTCTAGATGCAGCTTGCCCCTCAAGCTGGATGCCTGGACGGTGGAGGCGAAAGGAGGGGATCGAGCTAGCGGCTTGCATCCGTCGGCAATCGGCACTCGATCGGGAGAGAAGGGGTGCTACATAAAGGGGAGGGGTAACATATTTTATTACACAGTGAACTTACTGATGTGACTAGTCATTACTTGTCTCAATCGAAACTAGGGCCCATAGCGTGGCACCCCAAATTCACTTGAAGCTGCCCGGCAGGACGCATTGGCGCGTCAAGAAACCCCGGATTGTAGCGGGGAAATGAAACATTTCACAAAAATTCGAAATTCAAGCACACCGCCACGCGCCAAGCACGCGGCTGTTCCTTCCTCTTCCTCGGTTCCTCCTCCCCTATCCGAAAAAACCCCAAATCCCAAGCTCAAACCAAAAAAACAAATCCACGGCCGCCATGCATGTCCTCATTAACCCGCTGGAGATCGTTCCCGGACGATGCGGACCCCCGCCCGAGATCCAGAATTCCGTCCACCTCGAGGCACCTGCGTCTTTGTCTCGCGACGGCTTGAGGGCGCTGAAGAGGAAGTTCCGCCGGAAAGTGCTCATGGCAACCGTGCAAGCTCACCGGCGTGCTGCATCCCAAGAGGAACTGGTCAAAGCTTTGCTATTCGCCACACACAAAAAATTGCGGGCCAAGATCTGGTCAAAGCTTCGTCGATGGCTTGCCGCGAGAGGCGTGGAGTCCAGAGTCCATAAACTAGCTGCTGGAGGAATTTGGGCGGTTTACACGGATTCATATTAAGCGACTCAAGTTTTTGTTAGTCTAGTTAACAAATGCATCTAGATACATCCATATCTAGACAGAATTGAGTCAATTAATATGAATCAGAGGAGTACCTGAAAGTGTTTCATGCTACCAACTAATGCGGCTGGCAGGAATCGCTGTAGAAGTAATTGTGCTACTACTCATACGATGAACTGATTGTGTGGGTGTCGAATTTTGCAACGCGATCATCCACTGAATTCTTAATCTAGCGCCAAAGGCGTACAAATCATAACATACTACAGCACCAGAACATAAGAGTACGAATCATAAAGTAGCTCAACATTTTGCATCGGGGCTGGGTGGTCTGAGACTACCGGACGCCCCGATGATCTCCGGGTGTGCATCCTCTTCAACGCAAAGCTGTGTACTCGGTCCACGGCCTCCTTACGTAGGCTGGATAATCTCAGGTGCAGGACCTTCGTCTATGAGAGGCTCGTCATCGGTACCATCCACAGGTGCATCGGGCTGGGTGGTCTTGAGACTACCGGACGCCCGATGATCTCCGGCGTGCATCCACTTCAACGCAAAGCTGTGTACTCGGTCCACGGCCTCCTTACGTAGGCTGGATAATCTCAGGTGCGGGACCTTCGTCTATGAAAGGCTCGACATCGGTACCATCCACAGGTGCCTCAAACTGTGATTCATCTTCAAATCTCCCATCAAACCGAGAGACCTCTTCAACTCTATGCTTCGCAATTAGTACATCAACCGATTAGACAAACATCTAAGGGATGCAACCTTGAACAAATGCCGTTTTACATATTTACCTTCTCATACGGCACAGCACATGTCCCAGAGCTGAAACCCGTTTCTGAAGCAAGCGCTTTTTCTCTCCTTCCCGTCCATCCATCTGCAACAAGTTAAATTTGAGTACAGAACCTTGCACAGCAATGCAAACTATTGATTGAAACAACGGCAGCATCAATATAAATAATTAACTACATATGCCAGCACACATACAGTGTGAGCAAGATCTGCTTCTCCTGCTAAAGGATCATTATATGGTTCACCATGCTAAACCCGCCTAACATATGTGCGGTCCATCCCAAAAATGTGTAAATGATCTGCCACTACAGGGTGAGGCCTCTTCTCACCATTCATACATGTGCAGCGCGGGCAATACACGTCCAGGTTGTGACCTTCATGAGCTCTAATAAACCCCATAAAGGGTTGAACACCATTTATATATGAAGGGGAACATAAGTGTCCATGCAAAAGATTCCAAGTTCTCATCCATCTGTTTAATTATGAGATACAGTGGTTGGTGATTAATTTAAGGCGAAGTAGGAAATGTATATCCATCGAGTACAAAACTATACTACATGATTATGCATTCCAGCAATCATGTCGAGTACAAAACAAAAAATGCCCATCGACATTTTAGCAAACAGATCGTGTACAAAACTCTGCCATGGCATTTCAGCAAATTAACGGATCGAGTGCAGAACTGACTCTATATGCCCACGCAAATGAACAAATTGATCGATGACAAATCGAGCGGAAAACTATAAAGTGCCAATTAGTTCGAGCATACTGACGATTTTTTTAGCAGCATCAAGAAAATATAAATCGTTAGGCCGTCTTGCCCGATACATGATTGAGCTAGAGATAGCAGCCCTACCGTGGATCAACTTGACCGCCGGTGCGTCTCGAGAAGAACGACGGGGAGGGGAAGCTTCTTCTTCGCACGGACGGGACGGGGAGAGGGGAAGCTCTTCGCACGGACGGGGATAAGTTGTGTAGGGGTGGGTGGGGGGTCATGCGGCCGGGCCGCCGTGGTGATAATTAAGGTCGGTAGGTGGCGTTTAATGGAGTTGCGTGTGTAATTTGTCGTGCACAAGGTTGAGGAATAGGCGGTTCCTTTTGCCGCGCGCACAATTCAAACTATCCCGCCCATGTAGTTTAAATTCGCCATATTTTCGTTAAATCGACATAAAGTCATGTGAGTGGGGGAAAATTAGCAAAGTTGCTTGAAAAATAGTAAAACTCTGGAATTATCCTTTAAATATGCTCTACTTCGTGTGGAAATCGGGGTGTGGAAGCATGTTGAGCTGTTTTATTTGTACTTTCTTCATTAAAACTCCCATTTTATGCACTTTGGATGGAAAGAAATCATTTGTACATAAATTTTGACAACGCCATTTGCAAACACTAATTGTTTTACATGCCAAGATGCACCCATCCACCAAATATATATGGGGCAAAAGTTTATCACAATCTAGCAGATATGCACAATTAGTGAGGGACCCCTTTTGATTTTGTGCAATTTCCACTAATTAGGTAGAGAGAAGGGGTTAATTAATTAGGCCATGTTAGGGGTTATGTGTTTTGGATTAGGTTGTGTGGATTCAAATACAACTTCTTTATTTGTGTGCTATGATTAATCAAAACTAGATTGATCGACTGCGCACACATTATTAGAGGCGCATGCCTTTGCGCACAAAAGTGCATGTGTGTGTTGTTGGCCACCAATTAACGAGAGAGAGAGAGATACAGAGAGAGAGAGGTAGAGAGAGATCTACATAAGAGAGAGCGATTGAAATCCCCAAATTAAACACATATATATATGCATGGCACATTTAATTTAATTAGAGGACCGCGAGCTATGGCACCCCTGGCCTGCTTGATGCACAATTAAGTGTCATTGGCCTATATATAGGGTTTAATTAGGGTTTAGGGTTTAGGGTTAGGAGGTTAGGGTTTAGGGTCTAGGGTCTAGGGTTTAATGTTTATGGTGTTTAGGGGTTTAGGGATTAGGGATTAGGGTTTATTTAATTAGGGTTTTAGGTTTATGGATCATCGATCGAGTGCGCACACACACATTATTAGAGGCACACGCGCCTTTGCGCATAAAGTGCATGTGTATATGTGTGTGTTTTTTTTGGCCAACAACGATATATAGATGATCGAGCGAGAGAGATTGAAATCCCCAAGAATATGTTCAAATATATATTAAAATATATGCACGAATGCATGCATGGTAGGCCATGCATGCACACTAATTATATATATATTATGAGGAAACTTAATCAAATGTGTTTTCATTCGAGAGAACTTGTCAAAATTCAAGTTAATTAATTTATCATCGATAATTATATAATTAATTAATGAATCTCAGGGAGATGTTATACAACATATGATCGATATAGGCCATGTCGTATATATTAATTGGTGTTAATCTACCGTTTAATTTGCTAGCTAGCTGCTATATATAGATCGAGCATGTTTTTAATAGATCGGGTTATAGCTAGCTAGTATAGTTTAGGGTTATGTGTTTTAATGAACTAGGGTTTGATTAGCTAGGGGTTAGTTATATATATGGTTTAGGGTTAATGCATGGCACATTTAATTTAACTAGAGGACCGCGAGCTAGGCACCCCTGGCCTGCTTGATGCACAATTAAGTGTCGTTGGCCTATATATAGGGTTTAATTAATTAGGGTTTAGGGTTAGCTAGGGTTTAGGGTTTAGGGTTTAGTGTTTAGGGTGTTTAGCTAGGGTCTAGGGTTTAGGTTAGGGTGTTTAGGGTCTAGGGTTTAGGGTTTAATTAGTGTTTAGGGTGTTTAGGGTTTAGGGTTTAGGGTTTAGGGTTTAGGGTTTAGTGTTTACGGTGTTTAGGGTCTAGGGTTTAGGGTTTAGTGTTTAGGGTGTTTAGGGTCTAGGGTTTAGTGTTTAGGGTGTTTAGGGTTTAGGGGAGTTTTAGGGTTGTTTAAGGTTTAGGGATCATCGATCGAGTGCGCACACACATTATTAGAGGCACCCCGCGCCTTTGCGCATAAAGTGCATGCGTATATATGTACGTGTGTGTATTTGCCACCAACAACGATATATAGATGATCGAGAGAGAGAGAGATTGAAATCCCTAGAATATGTTCAAATATATATTAAAATTGATATAGGCCATGTATATTTTAATTGGTGTTAATCTACGGTTTGCTAGCTAGTTGCTATATATAGAGCATGTTTTTATTAGATCGGGTTATAGCTAGCTAGTACAGTTTAGGGTTATGTGTTTTAATTAAGTAGGGTTGATTAGCTAGGGTTAGTTACATATATATGGTTTAGGGTTAATGCATGGCACATTTAATTTAATTAGAGGACCGCGAGGCACCCCCTGGCCTGCTCGATGCACAATTAAGTGTCGTTGGCCTATACATAGGGTTTAATTAGGGTTTAGGGTTAGCAAGGGTTTAGGGTTAGGGTTAGGGTTAGGGTTAGGGTTAGGGTTTAGGGTCTAGGGTGGTTTAGGGTCTAGGGTTTAGGGTTTAGGGTTAGCTAGGGTTTAGGGTTAGGGTTAGGGTTAGGGTTAGGGTTTAGGGTCTAGGGTTTAGGGTTTAGTGTTTAGGGTGTTTAGGGTTTAGGGATTAGGGATTATTAGGGATTAGGGATTTAAGGTTTTAGGGGTTGTTTAAGGTTTAGGGATCATCGATCGAGTGCGCACACACATTATTAGAGGCACCCGCGCCTTTACGCATAAAGTTCATGCGTATATATGTGTGTTTTTTGGGCCACCAACGATATATAGATGATCGAGAGAGAGAGATCGAGACTGAAATCCCCAAGAATATATATGTTCAAATATACATTAAAATATATGCACGAATGCATTGTAGGCCATGCATGCACACTAATTATATATATATTATGAGGCAACTTAATCAAATGTGTTTTCATTCGAGAGAACTTGTCAAAATTCAAGTTAATTAATTTATCACGATAATTATATAATTAATTAATGAATCTCAGGGATATGTTATACAACATGATCGATATAGGCCATGTATATTTTAATTGGTGTTAATCTACGGTTTGCTAGCTAGCTGCTATATATAGAGCATGTTTTTATTAGATCGGGTTATATTTAGTATAGTTTAGGGTTATGTGTTTTAATTAAGTAGGGTTGATTAGCTAGGGTTAGTTACATATATATGGTTTAGGGTTAATGCATGGCGCATTTAATTAATTTAATTAGAGGACCGCGAGGCACCCCTGGGCTGCTCGATGCACAATTAAGTGTCGTTGGCCTATACATATGGTTTAATTAGGGTTTAGGGTTAGCTAGGGCAGATGGTTAGGGTTAGGGTTAGGGTTTAGGGTCTAGGGTCTAGGGTTTAGTGTTTAGGGTGTTTAGGGTTTAGGGATTAGGGATTAGGGATTTAGGGTTTTAGGGTTGTTTAAGGTTTAGGGATCATCGATCGAGTGCGCACACATTATTAGATCGAGGCACCCGCGCCTTTACGCATAAAGTGCATGCGTATATATGTGTGTTTTTTGGGCCACCAACGATATATAGATGATCGAGAGAGAGATTGAAATCCCCAAGAATATGTTCAAATATACATTAAAATATATGCACGAATGCATTGTAGGCCATGCATGCACACTAATTATATATATATTATGAGGCAACTTAATCAAATGTGTTTTCATTCGAGAGAACTTGTCAAAATTCAAGTTAATTAATTTATCACGATAATTATATAATTAATTAATGAATCTCAGGGATATGTTATACAACATGATCGATATAGGCCATGTATATTTTAATTGGTGTTAATCTACGGTTTGCTAGCTAGCTGCTATATATAGAGCATGTTTTTATTAGATCGGGTTATAGCTAGCTAGTATAGTTTAGGGTTATGTGTTTTAATTAAGTAGGGTTGATTAGCTAGGGTTAGTTACATATATATGGTTTAGGGTTAATGCATGGCACATTTAATTTAATTAGAGGACCGCGAGGCACCCCCTGGCCTGCTCGATGCACGTACAATTAAGTGTCGTTGGCCTATACATAGGGTTTAATTAGGGTTTTAGGGTTAGCTAGGGTTTAGGGTTAGGGTTAGGGTTAGTGTTAGGGTTTAGGGTCTAGGGTTTAGGGTCTAGGGTTTAGGGTTTAGGGTTAGCTAGGGTTTAGGGTTAGGCTTAGGGCTAGGGTTAGGGTTAGGGTTAGGGTTAGGGTTTAGGGTTTAGTGTTTAGGGTGTTTAGGGTTTAGGGATTAGGGATTATTAGGGATTAGGGATTTAAGGTTTTAGGGGTTGTTTAAGGTTTAGGGATCATCGATCGAGTGAGCACACACATTATTAGAGGCACCCGCGCGCGCCTTTACGCATAAAGTGCATGCGTATATATGTGTGTTTTTGGGCCACCAACGATATATAGATGATCGAGAGAGAGAGATCGAGATTGAAATCCCCAAGAATATATATGTTCAAATATACATTAAAATATATGCATGAATGCATTGTAGGCCATGCATGCACACTAATTATATATATATATATTATGAGGCAACTTAATCAAATGTGTTTTCATTCGAGAGAACTTGTCAAAATTCAAGTTAATTAATTTATCACGATAATTATATAATTAATTAATGAATCTCAGGGATATGTTATACAACATGATCGATATAGGCCATGTATATTTTAATTGGTGTTAATCTACGGTTTGCTAGCTAGCTGCTATATATAGAGCATGTTTTTATTAGATCGGGTTATATCTAGTATAGTTTAGGGTTATGTGTTTTAATTAAGTAGGGTTGATTAGCTAGGGTTAGTTACATATATATGGTTTAGGGTTAATGCATGGCGCATTTAATTAATTTAATTAGAGGACCGCGAGGCACCCCTGGGCTGCTCGATGCACAATTAAGTGTCGTTGGCCTATACATAGGGTTTAATTAGGGTTTAGGGTTAGCTAGGGCAGATGGTTAGGGTTAGGGTTAGGGTTTAGGGTCTAGGGTCTAGGGTTTAGTGTTTAGGGTGTTTAGGGTTTAGGGATTAGGGATTAGGGATTTAGGGTTTTAGGGTTGTTTAAGGTTTAGGGATCATCGATCGAGTGCGCACACACATTATTAGATCGAGGCACCCGCGCCTTTACGCATAAAGTGCATGCGTATATATGTGTGTTTTTGGGCCACCAACGATATATAGATGATCGAGAGAGAGATTGAAATCCCCAAGAATATGTTCAAATATACATTAAAATATATGCACGAATGCATTGTAGGCCATGCATGCACACTAATTATATATATATATTATGAGGCAACTTAATCAAATGTGTTTTCATTCGAGAGAACTTGTCAAAATTAGAGTTAATTAATTTATCACGATAATTATATAATTAATTAATGAATCTCAGGGATATGTTATACAACATGATCGATATAGGCCATGTATATATTAATTGGTGTTAATCTAAGGTTTGCTAGCTAGCTGCTATATATAGAGCATGTTTTTATTAGATCGGGTTATAGCTAGTATACTTTAGGGTTATGTGTTTTCATTAAGTAGGGTTGATTAGCTATGGTTAGTTACATATATATGGTTTAGGGTTAATGCATGGCACATTTAATTTAATTAGAGGACCGCGAGGCACCCCCGGCTCGCTTGATGCACAATTAAGTGTCGTTGGCCTATATATAGGGTTTAATTAGGGTTTAGGGTTAGGGTTAGGGTTTAGGGTATAGGGTTTAGTGTTTAGGGTGTTTAGGGTTTAGGGATTAGGGATTAGGGTTTCAGGGTTGTATAAGGTTTAGGGATCATCGATCGAGTGCGCACACACATTATTAGAGGCACCTGCGCCTTTGCGCATAAAGTGCATGCGTATAGTTTAGGGTTATTTGTTTTAATTAAGTAGGGTTTGATCAGCTAGGGTTAGTTACATATATATGGTTTAGGGTTAATGCATGGCACATTACATATAGTTTAAATCTCAAGAATGTTTATACATGATAGGCCATATGTGCAAAGGAAATTTTTTCCCTGTGAACTTGTCAAAATTCAAGTTTATCAGTGCCAATGGAAACTAGTCCAAAAAATTACATAGAGGACCAAAAGTACTAGACAATAACTAATAGAACCTGCAACTTTACAAAAAGGACGCCAAAACATATAGAAGAAAATCAATCGAGTCCTTCTCGACCGCACATCAGATCTCTGCTCCGCATCCTTTCCAGCAACTCCGTCGCCGGGGACGCACCACTTGGGACGGTGTCGCTGGTAGTCGCCAGGACGAAGGAGAAGAAGGGCCTCAGCAACGGCATATTGGCTCTGAGAAGGGCCGCTGAAAGGCCAAGATGTGCACGGGCAAGACGGATGACGCCGTCGTATGCCCCGAGCTTGTGAACTTTAGCAGCTTGACTTCCCCATTAGCCAGATCTGAAGCACTAACCAAAGCAAGCCTCACCGTTAGCGCCATCACATTGATGGCACCAGATCGGGGTTTGGCCGGCAAGATCCGCCAGATTCACCATAGGCCAGATCTGAAGCCGATGACGAGATCCCCGACTCCATTGCGCCATTCTGCTCATGGGAAACACTGGATCTAAGCTTACAACAACACTAACTCCCTCGGATCCAAATTAGCTGACTCAACTTTGCTTATCTAAATATGGATGTATCCACACATGTTTTTACTCTAGATACATACACGTCTAAGGAAAGTTGAATCAATTAATTTAGTTCGGAGGGTGTACAATATACAGAGAGAAGTCGGCCTCGTCTCCGGCCGGCGAGGCCGCCGGAGAGAAGGGGGAGAGGAGCCGGGGAGTGGGAGAGACTCGAGAGAGAAAGAGAAGAGGAAGAAATGAGAGCTCCTGGGAAGAACATTATTTTTGTCGTTACGCTCGTAGCTTGAAACTGAAAATTTCGGCCGCGCGCCAAATCATCCCGCCGCATCCATTCGAAAATCCCGTGACCAGTTTTACCCTTTTAACCCTGGTCCGGAAGCTACAACCCACCGACCATGGAGGGCTCATTCGGTAACAATGAAATATCTTGCCTAGATCCCGAACCCTCCCCACAGGCCCACACCCACCCACCAACCATTCGCCCCATTAGCTCAAAAATACTCTCACACGCCAAAGCTCTGACTCTCTACAGTACTAGATCTGCTTCGCCGCCGGCATACTCCTCCACAGCGTAGCCTTGATCGTGTTGGCTGTCCACCCACCTGATCCGCTCCCCCGCCGCCCTCGTCACCGACGGATCTGCTTCACCGCCGACCTCGCCACCGATGGATCTGCTTCACCGCCGACCTCGCCACCGACGGATCTGCTTCACCGCCGACCTCGCCACCGACTACCTCGGCGCAGCGGCTGTATCAACTTCACCGAATCCCTTGCCAGCCAACCAGATCTGCTTCACTAACGCCCGCTTCTACTGAAACAGGGTCGATTCATCGTCTCCCGCGTTCGCCGCCGCTGGAATGCAAGTTGCCGCCCCCGTCCACCCCGCCGCAGCTTGGTTAGTACGCTGGCCCGTTAGATCGTGGTGTTTCTTTAGCCATGTTTTGTGTAGTTATTTGGAGATCTCATATGCCGTTAACTTTCTTGATGTGTTGCTTCGCATGAAGTTTGTTTAAATATTGTACAGTACAAAAGCATTATCCGGTCGCTACCATCCTGTTCATTCTACTGACACCTGTGTGCATCCACATATTTATAGCCTTATACCCATTCATTTGCTGCCAACTGTTTTTGTACTGCATGCTATTGTCGCACTGCTTTTATAGTCATGCTATGGGCATTTCCAATCTGCTTGTTCTTATACCACGTCATTAGCTCACCGCTAGCTGCTAGCTGTTTTCTCGTGTCTGCTATTCTCACACTGCTTTTATAATCATGCTATGTGCACTTCCAATCTGCTTGCTCTTATACCTCGTCTTTAGCTTATATAGTTATTGCTGCGTGCATGTCTGGTCTTTGTATTATCGTAGACTGACTTGTCAATGTTATTTTTCCTAGGGATTGATCATGTGAACCACTTATTAGAACATCCAACATTAAGAGCGGGGACGCTAGGGAAGGTTGGAATCTGAGTTCTTGGTTGGTAATTTTGGCAGTTTACTTCCGTTATTATCTATAACCTATATGCATTGTTCCTTATGCAAGAGATTAACACTTGGAACCCTGCCATAGCAATGCCATTCATGCTTTACTATGTTTACCTATTTGATATGCTTGTCTTGGAGAAACTGCGAAGGTGATTTGAACCTGACATTTGGTCATTCTTAATGCCAGTTTACTTTATGTGGAAAACCTTGGCATTACCCTACTCTAAATCTGAATGTCTGAAATTCGTATCTCATGCAAAGCAACATCTAGTTAGTTTTAATCTGATATCTGGTAAATATTGGCTTATTCATTTGGCAGCTCAAGTTTTTTGTTATTTGAAACCAGCTGACTTGGTCTTAAATGTGATATCTAAACACAGATTAAGGACAATGGAGCAGGAGGATTAGCATTTCATTTGATGGCTGAACCTAAAATGACAGGCATGTTGACCACGACTAGTGTACGCAAGAGAAGGACCTGCAGCGAGCCAGTATGTGCTTAGTACATGCATCTTATCTTATCTTGTGCTTATTTCTGCTACATCTTTGTTATCTGATCTCTACATTGCGTAATACATGTTTGAATAGTTAATTGTTGTAACTATGTTTGCAATGTTACCAGAATGCAGTTTTAATGAAGCAGTCGTCATTAGAAGATAGTCGCCAAAAAAGGATCTGTAGCGACCCTGTGCAACATTATGATGTAAGTATGTGCTTAGTACAAGTTCCATACATTGTCTTATTTATGCAACTTGTTATTATCTTATATCTACATTGCATAATAAATGTTTGCATAGTTCATCGTTTAACTCTTTTTGCATTATTATCAGAATGCAGTTGTGATGAAGCAATCTTCATTAGAAGTGAGGCCCACAAAAAGTTCTGATATTTCTTCTGATGCATCTTCTCATAGCCGTCAACCTAGACCATTGCTTTCATCAAACAGTAAATATCTCAAGGCTGTACTTTATAAAAGACATGGTATTGCTGCTTTAAGATCTGTAGCTGATATGTTGACAAAGAGTACACAAGATTCAATCAAGGCGATTGCCAAATGTCAGCGTGTTATTGATGATGCTAATAGAAGTCCTCAATGATTCTATGTAATTTTTTTATTTAGGCACATTAATTGCCTTGTAATTTTCCTACTTGTTTTATATGTGTATGTAATTGTGTGTATCATTGATATCAGATTTTAGGCTCATGAAATTTAATGCAGGTTGACTAGTCAAACAAGTAGGGCACTACAACAGATTGGGCCGGCCCACTTACAGTAGTGTGGGACCCACTTTCATTTTGGGCCAGCCCACTTCTTTAGTAGGCCGGCCCGGTTACACGATAGTGGGATCCACATGCTTATTGGGCCGGCCCACTATCTTGTTGGGCCAGCCCATTTGCTATATGGTGGTCCCACATGGTAAATGGGCCGGCCCTTTAACAGGAAGGTGGGACCCACCTGTGTTTTTGGCCCGGCCCACTATCTTGTTGGGCCGGCCCACTTGCTATATGGTGGACCCCACATACTAAATGGGCCGGCCTTTTAACTGGAAAGTGGGACCCACCTGTGTTTTTGGCCTGGCCCACTATCTTGTTGGGCCGGCCCACCTGCTATATGGTGGACCCCACATACTAAATGGGCTGGCCTTTTAACAGGAAGGTGGGACCCACCTGTGCTTTTGGCCCGGCCCACTATCTTGTTGGCCCGGCCCACTTGCTATATGGTGGACCCCACACACCAAATGGGCCGGCCCTTTAACAGGAAAGTGGGACCCACCTGTGTTTTTGGCCCGGCCCACTATCTTGTTGGGCCGGCCCACTTGCTATATGGTGGACCCCACATACTAAATGGGCCGACCCTTTAACTGGAAAGTGGGACCCACCTGTGTTTTTGGCCCGGCCCACTTGCTATATGGTGGACCCCACACACTAAATGGGCCGGCCCTTTAACAGGAAAGTGGGACCCACCTGTGTTTTGGCCCGGCCCACTTGCTTCTTGGGCCGGCCCGATTCCGTAAGGTGGACCCCACATGTTAAATGGGCCGGCCCATTTAAGTTTTGACCAGTCAACCTTAGAGGTTAGGCCCGGCCCACGTAACTAATGGACCAGCCCAGCTATATAGTTGACCGGTCAAACTATGTCAGCTGGCCCGGCCCGCTTAAGACGTGGCAGGCCTCGTGTGGGCCTACCATCTACCACGGGGTTTCAGCCGGTTAACGGCGTCTGCCACGTGTCAGTTTGCATGACGTCAGCAGTCAATGGGCTCCCGGAAACACTTGCGCAACGGTCCGATTTTCCGTGGCGGAAGGGCGCCCAAGCGCGACGGACCGAAAAAAACGTCGTTGGACTTTGCCTGACGCAGTTTCCACAACAGAACCCATATCGTC
The DNA here is from genome assembly GCF_019359855.2 of Lolium perenne. Lineage (NCBI taxonomy): Eukaryota > Viridiplantae > Streptophyta > Magnoliopsida > Poales > Poaceae > Lolium > Lolium perenne. The sequence goes on from NC_067249.2 coordinate 81,877,693, forward strand.
GGGTTAGGCCCATAGGCGACGAAAAATACCCCTTAGCGGACGATTTTGAGACGTTGTCTATCAGAACTTTTCTTGTAGTGAGGTGACCTGATAAGTTGTTGATGAAGAAGGGGATGCCTTGGGATCCCCAAGCTTAGATGCTTGAGTCTTCTTGAAATATGCAGGGATGAACCACGGGAGCATCCCCAAGCTTAGACTTTTCACTCTTCTTGATCATATTATATCATCCTCCTCTCTTGATCCTTGAAAACTTCCTTCACACCAAACTCAAAACAATCTCATTAGAGGGTTAGTGAATAATCAAAAATTCACATGTTCAGCGAGGACAAAATCATTCCCAACACTTCTGGACATTACCCAAGGCTACTAAAATTTAATGGAGCAAAGAAATCGACTCAAACACAGTAAAGGAGGCAATGTGAAATAAAAGGCAGAATCTGTCAAAACAGAACTGTTCGTAAAGACGAATTTTTTAGAGGCACTTAACATGCTCAGATGAAGAAGCTCAAATTGAATGAAAGTTGCGTACATATCTGAGGATTACTGATGAATTGTTTCAGGATTTAAGATTTTTCTACAAAGAGAAAAACTCAAAACAGTGACAGCTAAAAATCTGTTTCTGCGCAGAAATCCAAATCTACTATCAACTTTCTATCAAAGACTTTACTTGGCACAAAAACGAAATAAACATGATAAGGAGAGGTTGCTACAGTAGTAACAACTTCCAAGACACAACAAAACAGAATAAAAATAAAAACATGGGTTATCTCTCAAGAATTGCCTTCTTTATAGCCATTAAGACGGGCTTAGTAATTTTAATGATGCTCTCACAAGAAATAAGAGTTGAAGCAAAAGAAAGCATCAAAAGCAAATAAGAAACACTTTTAAGTCTAAGCCACTTCATATGAAAAGGAATCTTGTAAATAAACAAGTCATGTAAGCATAATGTAATAAGCATAGGAAAACAAGACAAGCGCAACTTCAAGATTTTCAGCGAAAATAGAGGTGTTTTAGTAACATGAAAATCCCTACAACCATATTGTCCTCTCTCATAAAGATTTTCAGTAGCATCATGAACAAACTCAACAATATAACTATCACATGAAACATTCTTATCATGAGCTACATGCATAAAAATATTAATCTCCACATAAGCATAGTCATTACTATTAATTGTAGTGGGAGCAAATTCAATAAAATAGCTATCATTATTATTCTCATCACCATAATCATCATATATAGGAGGCATATTGTAATCATAATTAATTTTCTCCTCAATAGTAGGTGGACTAAAAATATGATAGTCATCATTCTAATCATCATATATAGGAGGTAAAGTATCATCAAAGTAAATTTTCTCCTCCATGCTTGGGGGACTAAAAATATCATGCTCATCATGACCAGCTTCCCCAAGCTTAGAATTTTCCATAGCATTAGCAACAATGGTGTTCAAAGCGTTCATACTAATAACATTGCCATTAGCATGCATATAAAGTTCCATAGGTTTTTCAATTTTCTCTTCAAACACCTTATGTCCTAACTCAAGATAAATACTATAAAGATCTCTAATATTTTTGTTGTTTTCCATTAAGCCTAACTAGTGAAATAAAAACAAGAAACAAAAAGATATAATTGCAGAATCTAAAGGAAATTGCTTCGAGGACTCACACACCGGCAACAGTGCTAGGAAATAGCTTAGTAGTCGGAGGATGTGAATACCTTTTACCTTACCTCCCCAGCAACGGCGCCAGAAAATAGCTTGATGTCTACGCACACTTCTATTCCTGTAGACAGTGTTGGGCCTCCAAGAGCAGAGGTTTGTAGAACAGCAGCAAGTTTCCCTTAAGTGAATCACCAAGGTTTATCGAACTCACGGAGGTAGAGGTCAAAGATATCCCTCTCAAGCAACCCTGCAATTAAGATACAAGAAGTCTCTTGTGTCCCCAACACACCTAATACACTTGTCAGATGTATAGGTGCACTAGTTCGGCGAAGAGATAGTGAAATACAAGTAATATGGATGATTATAAGTAGTAATTGCAATCTGAAATAAAAATGGCAGCAAGCGAACATGTAGCAGAACTTGTTGGAAACGGTGTTTCAATGCTTAGAAACAAGGCCTAGGGATCATACTTTCACTAGTGGACACTCTCAACAATGATCACGTAATTGAATAAATAAATGCTACTCTCAAACACTCTCTTGTTGGATAACAAACACCATTCATTGTGTAGGGCTACAAAAGCACACCTCAAGCCGGAGTAAACAAGCTCCACAACGTCATAAAGGAATCACACACGATGCGCACACTGTCACCATCACACCGTGGAGAGTGACTCCGGAGTTCATATTAAAGTAACCTCTAGAGTGCATAATAGACAAGAGTAACATCTACATATTCAACTAGATTACAAAGCTCATGATCACATAAAGATCACACCATGGGAGAGAGAGATGAACCACATAGCTACCGGTAGAGCCCTCAGCCTCGGGGGAGAACTACTCCCTCATCATCATGGGAGCAAGCAACGGCGATGAAGATGGCGATGGAGTCGATGGAGATGGCTTCGGGGGCAATTCCCCGTCTTGTTAATAGGTTAGTGCCGGAAAATGCATAAAAATGATATAAAGTGTATATAAAACATGTGAGTATTGTCATAAAACTAGCATGGAACATAAGAAATTATAGATACGTTTGAGACGTATCAGTTAGTAAGTTTTTACCCTTATCTTCCAAGCTTCTTCTAAAACTGGTTCTCCGCGTATTTTGATGAACTCGAACTTTGTTCCAGCAGGAAATATGGGTGAAGATTTCACCTTTCATGAGGCTGAGGAGGATCGTCTTCTCGACACCCTCTCAATCCTCGAGCTGCACGGGGATCTGGCGCGCACCAATATTTCCGATGCATGGGATGCGTTCACGCACCTCTTCCCCCATTTCTTCCCCAAGCAGACGCAGCCACAAACTTTATCTGAGCTCGCCAGGCGCTTCCTTCCTCAGGAAGACCTTGCCTTGGCCTATCGATAGGAAAATTTGAATGTCGGGGTCGAAGGAACAATTGCTCTAGTTGCCGACAGTCGCCAAGACGTCGACTGGGCAAAGGTTGGCGACCCCAAGGGAATGAACAAGGAAAAATGGAAGACTCTGGTGAAGGTTGCAAAGCCTCACTCGAAGAAGATCCTCGCCTTCCTGGGGCACAAACCTTCTACATTTGCCAGCACTGCCAAACCGGAGGTTAAGTAGACCAACCTACTCCTTTGTATTTTGTTTTCCCTTTTGTAGCTGTCGCTATCCTTATGAGTTGCGACTACTGTAGAAGCCAGCTTTTGTAATGTACCCAAATGATGTAAATATCTCAATTATCAATGAAAAAAGGGTAATTCTTGATGAATGATTGATGTCGACATTTCCTTATTCCAGTTTGTATTCGATAACTATTCTGAGGCTGGTGGACCATCTCTGCTTCTCCTGCCGCGTCTCGCCCTCAACGGATTCCTGGCGACATTTTATTGGACGATTCTTCGTGTGCTGACTCAATTCAACAAGAAATGGCTGAACTTCGACAACAACTTCACGCCATGAAAAAACAAGCCATAACTGTCATGGACCAATCCCGCAAATCCTCCGGAAGCTAAAAAATCGCTCTTCGTCAAGCTCAAGATGCTCTGGGACTGAAAGAAATTGCAGTGGCCGAGGCTTCACAAGCTACCTCTTGAGAAAACTATATGCTTGACTTGATGACTGACGCAAGCCTAGATATGGCGGGTATGTTGCGCTTTATTACTCCTTATACTATTTGTATGTGCCTTTTTCACACTTCATTGTTCCCTTTAACGTTATTAGGCTCCTTCTTGGACGCTGCTACCGAGGATCAGCGTGTTGATGCAAGATCCGAGGTTCTTGTTCAACTTGCTCTGCAGAACAATGCTAGCTTCATTTCTAGCCAAGACCGTACCCGACAAATAGTACGATTTCAAGACCGCGCGGCTCAGGTTCGTGGGTATCTTGATTTCTGCACGAAGACGTTGTCCATGGTTTACATTGCCATGTTTCCTAGGAATGTTCAGCCTAAAACTCTTCCTGACTTGATGGACAAATTCAAGAGTGTTCGTCGAATCCATGAATTTGTGAAGACCCAATTAATGGCTGGTGCCAGATTTTCCTTGATTATGTTGCAAGTCTACTACCCGAAGTTGGATGTGTCCAACGTTGTTGATCTCTGCCACACTGGACTAAGAAAAAGGGGAAGGAACATCGACAAGATCAATGATGCGGTAACACCCGTCGCTGAGAAAATGATTGAGGATCTTTTTCGGATGGATGCAGATTTCTTCACGGAATATCATTATGCTGATACCATGGGTGCTTCAGCGGAAGACGAAAGAATAAATATAGATGACTTGATATGAGCCCTGTCTTCTTTTTTATGCTTTCAAGAGATCTTGTATATTGTGAGAATCATGTATAGTCAAAGCAAGTTTTGTTTGTTTCTTTTTCTCTAGCCCCCGAGCGTTTCGGTGGGTGTATGTATGTTTATCTTCGGGGTCGGTGACACCGTCGTAACGATCGGCGAAGACTTCCCGAATAGGGGTAGATTTGTCGACAAAGTTGAAGTTGTCGACGCTTTCCGAGTCGTTGTCTAGATCGGAGTCCATGAACGACCCGAAAGACATCCCACCAAACAGGTTGGTGAGGTTTCCGCCGGTGGCGGGCGTGACGTAGCTTGCCGACGAAGTTTCATCGTCGCTTGACTTAGTTGTTGGCGATGATCCCGAGAAATTAGAAACAACCGCTAACAGTCCCGAACGAATCGGTGCCGCTAGGCGATGTGATCCTTCTCTCCCGACGCAGAAGTGGAAACTTCCAAACTTCATCTCCAATGGCTCCTCCAGATAGGCATATGCATCCATACGGGCGGGAGGGTGAGGAACAAAATCAATGAGACCAGTTTTGATTTGTTTACCTCTGTCCATCGCCTAGCTTGCCATCGAAGATGTCGACGATGTTGAACGTGCCATCGAGATCAACTCCTTGTCGCCTCTAATTCCCATAGACGGCGCCAATTGACAAGGTATCGATTTGTCAATGCCTACAAGCTGTAGACTAGGGTTTCGTGGAAAGTAGAGGGTAAGTAGGTCTCGAAGGTTTCAGCCGAAAAAGTACTCAACTGCTAAAAGCTAGGGTTGTGTTGACAATGAATCGATCCTTTCTTTCTCCCTAGACTCCCCCTTATATAGGACGCGGAGTCGAGGGTTTCGTGATGTACAAGTTACAAACAGCGGGAGACTCTTTGAGTTCGTCCCATATAGTTACAAGTCTTTATTCCTAATATATCTCTGTCTTCCATATCGATACATTATTGGGCTTACGGGCTTTATACTTTTTGGGTCGTGGGCTTTCAGTAAACCCCGGGTACCTTCTTCGGCAGGCCCATTGGGGATGCCTATGTCACCATCCAGATCGAGAAGAGAAAACCTCAGGTCAGTCTTCATCTTCGCCTAAGAGAGACCCTAGGACCGCCGCTTTTATTCAGGTCGGGCCCTCACGCCGGCGACCATCCCAGGCTGGCCACAGGTGCCGCCGAAGACACTAAGCGCAGACTGCGTTGTCCGGAGACACCGCACACACCATGGTCACCGCCGCAGCCGAACGCCAGCCGTCGACCGGCGAAATCCGTCGCCGGCATCCATGCCTCTCCACCTCACCGCCGGTACGTGGTGACAGATCGAAAAGACCTGGCACCACCATCCGCAGACCGGCCATCTCCGGCGAAGAAGAGGGCCCCCTCCACCATCAAACCCAAGGCTGCTGCCCCGGGTGACCTCGTGCCGCGGGAGAATCCCGAGATCATCACCACGCATCGGCGACAGGCGGAGGGGATGGTGCAGATCGCCGCCTACCACCAGCCAACACCGGCGTGCCGCCGACGGGAGGTGGGGGAGCCAGATCAAGTCTGGCCGCTGGCGCCCCGCCATCCGCGTCCGACCGCCGCCGCCGAGCCATCCTCACGAGAGTCAGGGGGGCCGCCGTCGAAGCGTCGAGGGAAAATCTCGGCCTCTGTCCGCTGCGCGCCATGAGGAAAGGCCGCCACCGCCGCCACGCCCCGTTGTCTTTGCCCGGCGGTGCCACCGGCGGTGGCGGTGGGAGGCGGCTAGGGTTTCGGGAGGGAGGGGGTTTCGGGATAAAAGGCAACCTTAAAGGACAAATGTCCAGCATCACGGAGCTGCACCGCGCCGGGAGGACATGGAGCGCCGTGTGGCCTTCACCGGATAGGCGTCGGAGCGGCGCATCGGAGAGGTGTCAGAGCAGCACATCGGAGAGGCGCCGAAGCGCTGCGCCGCCGTTGCCGAGCACACCACGAAGAGGGGCGCCACCGATCGAGCACGCCGCGGAAAGGGGAGGAGGCCACCACCGCGGAGAGGGGCGCCGCCTAGCACGCTGCGGAGAGGGGAGGAGGCCGTCGCCGCGGAGAGGGGCACCACCGAGCAGGCCGTGGAGAGGGGCGCCGCCAAGCACCCTGCGGTGAGGGGAGGAGGCCGTGGTAGAGAGGGGCTCCGACTAGCACACATCGAAGACGGTGCATCCGGTGAGCGCATGGAGGCTTCCACGCGAAGAGGAACCGTCGAGGCCACCGGTGACGGCACATGGAGGCGTGCACGCGAGGAGAAGGCCGCCTGGACGCCCTCGACGAGCACTTGGAGACGTGCTCACGAAGCATTTATTTTTTTGCGGGTAGCTCACGAAGCATGTTAGCGTGCCTGAGTTTTTCCTCTCCCTACAACTTGATCTTTTGGCATGTATGTTGTCTCCTAGATTTTGGAGACAAAATGGATTCGGCGATCACAAATCCAAGTCCGCTAAATTTGGCAACTGTGCTAAATTAATTTGGTGGTCATGCACATCAAATTTGGTAGCTATTAATATCAATAGGAAATTGAGCACTAATTTGGGTGACAGCAAAATGGTGGTCATGTACTAAATTTGGCATCTAGTAAAATTAACCCGGCAGTTAGCTTTCTAATTTGGCTGGCAGTGAATTTCGATTACCTGCTAATCATACCGGTAAATTTGGCAACTATTAAGATTAATCTGGTAATTTTTTTTGAAACCTTGGACAGTAGGGTGAGAAACCCTACTGACTTAATGCATTAAACTGGGGTGAAACTATTACATATATACAAGCATGAAAGGGGGTGTGGGGGTATCTAACTAAGGAGTTTTTACAGAGAGTTAACTATAGAGGTGATAAAGGGATGAAGTTCTTGCTTAGTCCTATGAACCAGCAGATTAAAGTCCTCTTTGAAACTAAAAGTCCAATTATTCAATTCTGGAGCAACCCCTCTAAAATGCCAGTTGTTTCTGGTCTTCCAAATGTTCCAGGCTGCCACCATAAAGATTTCCATGAACATTGATTTTTTCCAATTTTTCTTCCCCTGGGTGATGAGCTGCAATCTATCACCTGTTTGACCCCAAACACAGTCCAGGCAGTCCCAGCACTGCTTAGCAAAACTACAATGGAATATAAGATGTTCCACTGTTTCCTCAGGAGGATTGTGACAGAGCATGCAGCTAAAACCAGTGTTCAAACAAATATTTCTCCTTCTCAACATATTCCTTGTGTTTAATCTATCTGAAAGAAGAAGCCAGCAGAAGAATTTCATTTTTGGGATGCATTTAGACTTCCATAACCAGCCATACGCTACATGTACTATGATATCCCTGAAACAATATTGATAGTACTTTTGAGATGTGAAAACTGTTGCTCCCCAATCATAAACCCATTTGTCCTTCTCTTGTGAGTCCAACATCAAATCTCTGGATATATTATGAAGCTCTCTAATTTCCTCCATGGCTTGAGATGAGACAGGTAGCCAAAAATTATCAGCAAGTGCAGGAGCAGTAATAAAATCTTGGACTGACTTATCTTCATCATGAGTGAAGGAAAAGGCCCTGGGATACTGATCAGAGGCAATGTGTCCCATCCACATGTCTTTCCAGAACAAGACAGTTGTGCCATCACCCACCTGGCAAGAAGCTATGCCTCTGAATAATGGGGTGAGTTTGAATATATCTCTCCACCAAAAGGATCCTACTGGGAGCATGGCATGAGGTACCTTTTCCTGATAGTATGACTTCCATAATAAAGTGACCCAAGGCACATCCTCTTTATTATAGAATTTATGCAGATGCTTGAGAAGGAGAGCTTCATTCTGTAATTTAAGATTTAACACTCCTACCCCTCCCTTCTTCTTAGGCCTGCAAACTTTATCCCATGCAATTAATGAGAAACATTTTTCCCCTTCATCTGTCTTTTTATTCCAGAAACAATGCCTCCTCAATTTCTCTATGTGTTCAAGGATTTTTGGAGGGATCTGTATGGAGCACATAGCAAACATAGCAATAGAGGTAAGTAGGGAGTTTATTACTGTCACTCTGCCACTGTAGTATATTACTGTCACTCTGCCACTGTAGTACATCATCATGTAAGAAGCTGACATTTTCCTCTCAATTCTATCTACCAGTGGCATTAGATCCATAATTGTAGGCTTAGTAGTACCCAAAGGTAATCCCAAATATGTGAATGGCATCTTCCCAATGGAGCAGCCAAAGTGCTGGGCCATCATTACAACAGTGTCCTCTGATAAATTAATTGGAATAAGCACTGATTTACTGTAATTAATATGTAGACCAATAGAAGCTGCATATTTGTTCAAGATATCTTTCATGATCATCACTTGCTGAGTGCATGCTGGCATAATGATAAGGGTGTCATCAGCATACTGTATCACAGGGTAGTCCATTCCAAAATCAGGAAGATAAGGGGCTGCCAGTGAATGATCCAAGAAAGCCTTATTAATAGCAGATTGTAGCAAATCAGCAGCCAGAACAAATATAAGTGGTGACAGTGGATATCCCTGTCTAACACCCCTCCTACAGAAGAATTGCCTTCCAGGGACTCCATTTAACAATACAGCAGCTTTTCCAGATGCAAAAATAATGGATATCCATTGAATCCATTTCTCATCAAATCCCATCTGCCTCATTATTTTGATCATTGCTCCATGATCAATTGTATCAAAAGCTTTTGCAAAATCCAACTTAAGCAAAATTATTTCTGTTTTGGATGCAGAGCATTGATGAATAAATTCAAAAGCCCAAGCAATGCAATCTTGAATGGTTCTACCCTTGAGAAATCCATACTGATTTTTATGCACAATTCTCAGCACCACCTTTTGTAGCCTATTTGCTAGGATTTTTGTGATAATCTTGAGGCAACAGTTTAAGAGAGTAATTGGCCTGAAATCATTAACAGATTCTGGAGAGGCTACCTTAGGTATGAGGGTAATATGACCCATATTAATACTTTCAATATCCAACATTCCCTCATAAAAGTCAAAACACAACTGATAGATGTCCTGCTTAATAATATGCCAGCAAGATTTGAGGAATTGCCCATTAAATCCATCAGGACCAGGATCCTTGTCTACTGGCATATGTTTCACTACCAGATCAATTTCCTCTGTAGTGAATGGTACAGAGAGTTCCTCTAACCCTGGCATAGGTTGAATAATGTGATGCAAGTCAAACAACATCTCAGGAGCATGTGATGTGCCAAGTCTTTCCTTATATGTATTAAAAATCAATTGTTCTTTCTCTTTATGCTCAGTAACAATAGTACCATCTGGCAATGTGAGCTGAGAAATGGAATTCCTTCTGTATCTTTCTGTGGCCATGCTGTCTACTGTTGGCTTCTTTTCCTGTAGACAGTGTTGGGCCTCCAAGAGCAGAGGTTTGTAGAACAGCAGCAAGTTTTCCCTTAAGTGGATCACCCAAGGTTTATCGAACTCATGGAGGAAGAGGTCAAAGATATCGCTCTCAAGCAACCCTGCAATTACGATACAAGAAGTCTCTTGTGTCCCCAACACACCTAATACACTTGTCAGATGTATAGGTGCACTAGTTTGGCGAAGAGATAGTAAAATGCAAGTAATATAGATGAATATGAGTGGTAATAGCAATCTGAAATAAATATGGAAGCGAGTAAACATGCAATAGAACAGTAAATAAGCGGAGATTCGATGTTTGGAAACAAAGCCTAGGGATCATACTTTCACTAGTGGACAATCTCAACATTGATCACATAATTAAACTACTCTACACTCTCTTGTTGGATGACAAACACCATTAATTGTGTAGGGCTACAAGAGCTCCCTCAAGCCGGAGTTAACAAGCGCCACAACATTCGGTGTTCATATTTAAGTAACCTTAGAGTGCATGATAGACCATTGCAATTATACCGAGTACTAACATAGCATGCACACTGTCACCATCAGGCTATGAAAGGGGGAATAGATCGCATCAATACTATCATAGTAATAGTTAACTCCATAATCTACAAGAGATTACAATCATAACCTACGCCAAGTACTACATGATGCACACACTGTCAACATTACATCATGGAGGAGGAATAGAGTACTTTAATAACATCACTAGAGTAGCACATAGATTAATAGTGATACAAAGCTTATCATATGAATCTCAATCATGTAAGGCAGCTCATGAGATCATTGTATTGAAGTACATGGGAGAGAGATTAACCACATAGCTACCGGTACAGCCCTTAGCCTCGAGGGAGTACTATTCCCTCCTCATCATAGGAGACAGCAGCGGTGATGAAGATGGCGGTGGTGTCGATGGAGATGCCTTTCGTGGGCAATTCCTCGTCCCGGCGGCGTACCGGAACAGAGACTTCTCTCCCCCGAATCTTGGCTTCGCGATGGCGGCAGCTCTGGAACTTTTCTCGTATCGTGGCTTATTCGTATCGAAGTTTTAGGTCACGACAACTTATATAGGCGAAGATTCGGAGTCGGAAGGGGTCTGGGGGAGCCACACACCAGGGGCGCCCCCCCCCCTCTGGCCTTGCCGCCACCATGTGTGGGGGCCCTGAGCCTCCCCTCTGGTCCCTCTTCGGTGTTCTGGAAGCTTCGTGGAAATATAAGATCGTGGGCCTTGATTTCGTCCAATTCCGAGAATATTTCCTGTGTAAGATTTCTGAAACCAAAAATAGCAGAAAACAGGAACTGGCACTTCGGCATCTTGTCAATAGGTTAGTTCCGGAAAATGCATATAAATGATGTAAAGTGTGTATAAAACATGTGAGTATCATCATAAAAGTAGCATGTAACATAAGAAATTATAGATACGTTTGAGACGTATCAAGCATCCCCAAGTTTAGTTCCTACTCGTCCTCGAGTAGGTAAACGATAACAAAGATAATTTCTGAAGTGACATGCTACTTACATAATCTTGATCATACTATTGTAAAGCATATGAGATGAATGAAGTGACTCAAGGCAATGATCTATAGTTGCTAACAAATAGATAACATACAGCAAAACTTTTCATGAATAATACTTTCAAGACAAGCATCAAAAGTCTTGCATAAGAGTTAACCCATAAAGCAATAGATTCAAAGTAAAAGCATCGAAGCAACACAAAGGAAGATTTAAGTTTCAGCAATTGCTTTCAACTTTCAACATGTATATCTCATGGATAATTGTCAACACAAAGTAATATGATGAATTCAAGTATGCAAGTATGTAAGAATCAATGCACAGTTAACACAAGTATTTGCTTCTAAGATGGAAGGAAGTAGGTAAACTGACTCAACATAAAGTAAAAGAATGGCCCTTCGCAGAGGGAAGTAGGGATAAAATCATGTGCTAGAGCTTTTCAAGTTTTGAAATCATATAGAGAGCATAAAAGTAAAGTTTTGAGAGGTGTTTGTTGTTGTCAACGAATGGTAGTGGGCACTCTAACCCCCTTGCCAGACAGACTTTCAAAGAGCGGCTCCCATGAATTTTTTTTATTTTTGGGTGACACTCCTTCCAACCTTTGCTTTCACAAACCATGGCTAACAGAATCCTCGGGTACCTTCCAACAATCACATACCATGAAGGAGTGTCTATTTATTTTAGTTTTATTTAGAGATGACACTCCTCCCCACCTTTGCTTTCTCAATCCATTGCTAACCGAATCCTCGGGTGCCGTCCAACCTTTCACATACCATGGAGGAATGTCTATTTGTAAAATTATTAATTGGGGCTGGGAACCCCATTGCCAGCTCTTTTTGCAAAATTATTGGATAAGCGGATGAAGCCACTAGTCCATTGGTGAAAGTTGCCCAACAAGATTGAAAGATAAAACACCACATACTTCCTCATGAGCTATAAAACATTGACACAAATAAGAGGTAATAACTTTTGAATTGTTTAAAGGTAGCACACGAAGTATTTACTTGGAATGGCAGAAAAATACCATGTAGTAGGTAGGTATGGTGGACACACATGGCATAGGTTTTGGCTCAAGGATTTGGATGCACGAGAAGTATTCCCTCTCAGTACAAGGCTTAGGATAGCAAGGTTATTTGAAGCAAACACAAGTATGAACCGGCACAGCAAAACTTACATAAGAACATATTGCAAGCGTTATAAGACTCTACACTGTCTTCCTTGTTGCTCGAACACTTTTACCAGAAAATATCTAGACCTTAGAGAGACCAATCATGTAAACCAGTTTCAACAAGCTCTACGGTAGTTCGCCACTAATAGGTTTAAACTACATGGTGCATGAGCTTAATCATGATCTACTTGAGAGCTCAAAACAATTGCCAAGTATCAAATTATTCAAGACAATATAAGGCATTTTCTGTTTCCAACCAAATAACAATAAACGAAGCAGTTTCAACCTTCGCCATGAACATTAAAGTAAAGCTAAGAACACCAGTGTTCATATGAACGAGTGGAGCGTGTCTCTCTCCCACACAAAGATTGCAAGGATCCGATTTTATTCAAACATAAACAAACGAAAATAAAAGCACACAGACGCTCCAAGTAAAGCACGTAAGATGTGACCGAATAAAAATATAGTTTCAATAGAAGAAACCTGATAAACTGTTGATGAAGAAGGGGATGCCTTGGGCATCCCCAAGCTTAGACGCTTGAGTCTTCTTGAAATGTGCAGGGATGAACCACGGGGGCATCCCCAAGCTTAGACTTTTCACTCTTCTTGATCATATATCATCCTCCTCTCTTGACCCTTGAAAACTTCCTCCACACCAAACTCAAAACAAACTCATTAGAGGGTTAGTGCATAATCAAAAATTCACATATTCAGAGGTGACACAATCATTCTTAACACTTCTGGACATTGCTCAAAGCTACTGAAAGTTAATGGAACAAAGAAATCCATCAAACATAGCAAAACAGGCAATGCGAAATAAAAGGCAGAATCTGTCAAAACAGAACAGTCCGTAAAGACGAATTTTTCAGGGGCACTTAATTTGCTCAGATGAAAATGCTCAAATTGAATGAAAGTTGCGTACATATCTGAGGATCACGCACGTAAATTGGCAGATTTTTCTGAGTTACCTACAGAGAATACTACTCAAATTCGTGACAGCAAGAAATCGGTGTCTATGCAGTAATCCAAATCTAGTATCAACCCTACTATCAAAGACTTTACTTGGCACAACAATGCAATAAAATAAAGATAAGGAGAGGTTGCTACAGTAGTAACAACTTCCAAGACACAACAAAACAGTAGCAAAATAAAGACATGGGTTATCTCCCAAGAAGTGCTTTCTTTATAGCCATTAAGATGGGCTCAGCAATTTTAATGATGCACTCGCAAGAAATAAGAGTTGAAGCAAAAGAGAGCATCAAGAAGCAAATTCAAGACACATTTAAGTCTAACCCACTTCCTATGAAAAGGAATCTTGTAAATAAACAAATTCATGAAGAACAAAGTGAATAGCATAGGAAGACAAAACAAGTGTAACTTCAAAAATTTCAGCATATAGAGAGGTGTTTTAGTAACATGAAAATTCCTACAACCATATTTTCCTCTCTCATAAAGATTTTCAGTAGCGTCATGAACAAACTCAACAATATAACTATCAAATGAAACATTCTTATCATGAGCTACATGCATAAAATTATTACTACTCCCAACATAAGCATAGTCATTCTTATTAATTGTAGTGGGAGCAAATTCAACAAAGTAGCTATCATTATTATTCTCATCAAGTGTAGGAGGCATAGTATAATCATAATAAAATTTATCCTCCATAGTAGGCGGCACCAAAATACCACTATCATTATAATCATCATAAATAGGAGGCAAAGTATCGTCAAAGAAAATTTTCTCCTCAATGCTTGGGGGACTAAAAATATCATGCTCATCAAAACCAACTTCCCCAAGCTTAGAATTTTCCATAGCACTAGCAACAATGGTGTTCAAAGCGTTCATAATAATATCATTGCTACTAGCATGCAAATAAGGTTCCATAGGTTTTTTAATTTTCGCATCAAACAATCCATGTCTTAACTCAGGAAATAGATTAAAAAGCTCATTGTTATTTTCCATTATGCCTAACTAGTGATAAACAAGAAACAAAAAGATGCAATTGCGGGACCTAAAGGAAATAGCTTCGAGCACTCACACAACGGCAACAATGCTAGGAAATAGCTTAGTAGTCGGAGGATGTGAATACCTTTTACCTTACCTCCCCGGCAACGGCGCCAGAAAATAGCTTGCTGTCTACTGTTGGCTTCTTTTCCTGTAGATAGTGCTGGGCTTCCAAGAGCAGAGGTTTGTAGAACAGCAGCAAGTTTTCCCTTAAGTGGATCACCCAAGGTTTATCGAACTCAGGGAGGAAGAGGTCAAAGATATCCCTCTCAAGCAACCCTGCAATTACGATACAAGAAGTCTCTTGTGTCCCCAACACACCTAATACACTTGTCAGGTGTATAGGTGCACTAGTTCAGCAAAGAGATAGTAAAATGCAAGTAATATGGATGAATATGAGTGGTAATAGCAATCTGAAATAAATATGGCAGCGAGTAAACATGCAACAGAACAGTAAATAAGCGGAGATTCGATGTTTGGAAACAAGGCCTAGGGATCATACTTTCACTAGTGGACACTCTCAACATTGATCACATAATAAAACTACTCTACGCTCTCTTGTTGGATGACAAACACCATTAATTGTGTAGGGCTACAAGAGCTCCCTCGAGCCGGAGTTAACAAGCGCCACAACATTCGGTGTTCATATTTAAGTAACCTTAGAGTGCCTGATAGACCATTGCAATTATACTGAGTACTAACATAGCATGCACACTGTCACCATCAGGCTATGAAAGGGGGAATAGATCGCATCAATACTATCATAGTAATAGTTAACTCCATAATCTACAAGAGATTACAATCATAACCTACGCCAAGTACTACATGATGCACACACTGTCAACATTACATCATGGAGGAGGAATAGAGTACTTTAATAACATCACTAGAGTAGCACATAGATTAATAGTGATACAAAGCTTATCATATGAATCTCAATCATGTAAGGCAGCTCATGAGATCATTGTATTGAAGTACATGGGAGAGAGATTAACCACATAGCTACCGGTACAGCCCTTAGCCTCGAGGGAGAACTACTCCCTCCTCATCATAGGAGACAACAGCGGTGATGAAGATGGCGGTGGTGTCGATGGAGATGCCTTCCGGGGGCAATTCCCCGTCCCGGCGACCTGCTGGAATAGAGACTTCTGTCCCCCGAATCTTGGCTTCGCGATGGCGGCGGCTCTGGAACTTTTCTCGTATCGTGGCTTATTCGTATCGAAGTTTTAGGTCACGACGACTTATATAGGCGAAGAGTCGGAGTTGGAAGGGGTCTGGGGGAGCCACACACCAGGGGGGCGCCCCCCCCTCTGGCCGCGCCGCCACCATGTGTGGGGGCCCTGGGCCTCCCCTCTGGTCCCTCTTCGGTGTTCTGGAAGCTTCGTGGAAATATAAGATCGTGGGCCTTGATTTCGTCCAATTCCGAGAATATTTCCTGTGTAAGATTTCTGAAACCAAAAATAGCAGAAAACAGGAACTGGCACTTCGGCATCTTGTCAATAGGTTAGTTCCGGAAAATGCATATAAATGATGTAAAGTGTGTATAAAACATGTGAGTATCATCATAAAAGTAGCATGGAACATAAGAAATTATAGATACGTTTGAGACGTATCAGGCCATTGCTTGAAAGAACTTTGTATTTTCATCACCAAACTTAGTCCACCTAACAGTGCATCTTTTCCTCCAGTATTGCTGCTGATAATCCAATAAACACAATAGGTGCCTCTTTAAGATTTTCCTAAAATTATTCTCTGGCACAGTTAAGCCCCTCATGTCTTCCAATTGGTCTAGCCGAAATAAAGCCTTATTAGAATTATCAATGCAGATAGATAACTTAGATATTGATTTACTCCATTTTTTCAGCTCATATCTCATCCTTTTGAATTTTTAATTCAAGTTTGCAGCACTAGAGGTTTTATGTGTAGGCTTATCCCAAGTTTTTGGAACAACCTCCAAGAAACCAGGGTGTGCAATCCAAAAATTCTCAAATCTAAAGATTTTACTGCTAGGGATTGATGACTGAATTGACACCAGTAATGGAATATGATCAGAGGTGGGCTTTCCTTGTGGCAAAACCACTGTAGCTGGATAACTTAATGTCCAATGCATAGATGTGAAGAACCAATCCAATTGTTCCAACAAAGGATTATCTTGCATGTTGCTCCAGGTAAACTTCCTTCCTTTAATAGGGATTTCAGTAAGGTGTTGCTCTCCGATAAAATCATTAAATATCAACATATCATTTATATTGCCACCAGCTTTGTTTCTATTGGATGGTGATCTAATAAAATTAAAATCACCCATGATTAACCAGTCCTCATCATCTGGTATATTGAGATCAAAAAGCCATTTGACAAAAACATCCCTGTTATCCCCATCACAAGGACCATAAATATTCATAATTGTGAGAGAATGTGCATTATGTGCCGAGGTGAAGTACACAGATAAGGCAAAAGAAGTACAATGCATAACCATTCCAGAGAACATAGAACTTTGCCAAATGATAATTAAACCACCAGATGCCCCAACAGAGGGAACATACACAAACTCATCAAAATTGGAGGGACAACATTGCTTAATAAAGCCTGATCAAAATGCATTTTCTTGGTTTCTTGCAGACATACAACTGAGCACCCACTAGAAGTGATAGCATTTCGAAGAGCTAAATGTTTATCATGCCCATTTAAACCACGAATATTCCAGCACAAAATAGACCACTTTTTAAACTTATACATAAATGAGACTACTAAATATTATCTTCCTTCTCCACCTCCTCTGCCAGAAGCTTCTGAGAAGAAACATCTGAAGGATGAAGACCACAAAGGTTGACACCAATGGATTGAAGAACAGGGACAGGAGTAGGAGCATAATCTTCCTCTTCATTCTGCAGGACTTTCTTCCCCTTATCCTTAGCAGTGAACTTGATAGCAGGCACTTTCCTAGGCATGACCTTAGATTTAATCACTTTGGTATCAGAAACCAAATGGACTTTAAAACCATCATATTTATTCTGCCTAGGGCTCCTACTCACCATAGTAGTGTCAGATGGCACCTCCATCTTCCTCTTTTGTCCAGCTGCAAATCCTTCAGAAGGAATAACATCAGAGGCAATGCAAGGAATAGCCGAAATGAGATTTTCCTCTGCAATGATCTTGACAGTAACCCTAGCAGCTGATGGACCAAGTCCCACAGAAATCTTTCTAGCTTTCTTATGTACTACTGCCAAATGTTCCTCAATCATTTCATACATCATAGATTTGGACATAGTTTGTGGCATAGCAAAGAAGAAACTGTTATCCAAATTAAGCCTAGGTGCCAGAAAAACAGAGCACACTTTAGTGGAAATAGAAAAGGCAATTAGAGCAGAGGCATTGGCATCAGAAAGCTGCTGCTGACCCAAGGCACACCAGTTGACAGTTATAGCAGAGGATTCAGAGTCCTCGTCATCAATGAACTGAGCATCAGAAGATGTAGTGACTGCCCCAGAATCTGTCCAGGCTTGCATGGGACTATCAACAACATTGTCCCTAGGTGGAGGCAGCCCAACAAAGAAAGGCACCCCTTGCTCAGCTAGCAAAGTTTGAAAGTTGAAAAGAGGAGGCTGCATCTCCACTTCCATGTCATGCTGCCCCATCTGCTCCTTTTGCTGGATAGGCTGCTGCACTGCATGCTGAATCTCCTGGTGCTGCATACCATGATGATGACCATATTGGTGTCCTGGAGCTGCATTCTGCTGAAACCATGCTTGCAGCTATTGTTGGTAAACCTGCTCAGCAGTAACATAAGGACCATATAAAGGATGAGGGTTACCATCCTCTGGAGCAGGATCTTTAGGAGGTGGTGGCAGATCATAAGCATGAGCATTCCAGTCTGAACTGTGCAACATAATGACAGGAACAGTCCAACTATGCCTAGCTCCCCCTAACTGATGCATAACCAGACTCTTAGGGACAAATTTAGGATCTACAACCTTGACCTTGACCAGCACATATTTTTTATTTCCTCTAGGATTATGCCAAACAGATAGGAGACCAAAATCTTCAACATCCCTTTCAATATAATACGTTGTCTGAAAGTCAAGCGGGAAAGCAAGGAACATGATCGAGGTGTCCCTACCAAAACCAGTTAATCTCATGTTCTTGGCCTCATCATGTCTAACAAATGTCACCGTAATCTCATCATCAACTTCAAACGTCAAGCCACGAACAGAGTCTGCAACTAGCGTGTCTGACAAGGTATAGATCCCAAGACCAAAAGGATGATCATCTACAGCTGTAACCACAAACCCCGCCTCTTGGATCATACCCTGAACTGCAAGACGCATATTCTCCCTAAGCTGAATAGGAACGAACCTGCTAGTCTCAGCGATGATGATCTTGTCGTTCTGCAGCGGCGCAAAGGCGGGCACGACAAGGTCCGTGCGGATCTTCCTATCAGCTGGACCATGATCCACCGTCATGCCTTCTGGAAGGAACGCCAACGGATTGACAGGAAACGTCGCCATTGTCGTCTGCTCTTGGGGTTGAACAGTAGATGGGATAGCAGGCGGAGCAACAGATGGGAGGGAAAACGAAGACGAGGCGGCGCAGGTAGTGTGTCGAGTAAAGACTCGCTATGGCAGGTGTCAATAACTCCCAGATATTCTCCTGCCGTTAATGTGTCCAAGTTGCTTTGAATAGACGGCTGATGAGGAATTACCTTTTTAACCCAAACTTGCTTTGTCATACGACTACTGCGCTTCTCCATGGTAGGTTTACACTGTTTAACCCTCCAAACCACCTTGGATTTCTCCTCACAAGCCCTGGCCCAATGCCCCAATTTGAGACATTTGCGACAACGCCAGCCCATTTGACATTTGAAAGTAAAATGACCAACTCCAAGACATTTGGAACAATCAGGCGTTTGAATGACTCAATTTGATGCACATGTAGCACTAGCTTTCCCCAGATAAGCACAAGAATCACACGGCCCAGGACAATTTTTGAATTGGTGATCGAGCAAACTGCATCTTGAGCAATATCCCAAAATTTTAAAGGTCAACTCCATAGGGGGCACTGAGGGAACATTCATAATCTCCATTATATCTTGATCAGAATATTTTGCTAATCGCAAATCCTCCAAATGCAGCAGTGTGGTCCCTGGTACAGAATAACACCATGCATACGTGGAAAGATCCGTATTAGAGACTGTTACCTTTTCTGTCGCTAAACCCTTAATTGGCGGAATTGCCTCAGATGAATTTTGAATCTTCGAACTCCTGGCACATTGACCAAAGAATTTGGGCAATTTATCAAGCATTGTGACTCCCAATTCGATGACGAACCCTTTTCCTGATCTAGAGGGATGTCAAAGCAAAATTGTCCAAAAGAAATATTGGTAGATCCAACGTGTGTAGACCCAAAGTGCTGATCCTTTTCCTTGACAGATCCATCAACAATATGTTTAGGACGATAAGAGAACCCAAATTTAGCCAGTTCATGATCAGAAGACCCAAGATCTTTGGCAGTACTATTGGACAATACATTAAGAGATGGGTTCAGTTTAAAGGGACTACGTTCTTCCACCTCAACATTATGATCATGGGAAGACCACGCCTCAGATGTGGGCATCATAAAACCCTTAACATGAGATTGAACGCCACGATAAAGGGAAAAATGGCAGACAAAATCTGGCCAAACCCTATCTTGAAGCCCATATATGAATGCCCCACCTTATTAGATGCAACTGAGAACCGAAAATGACGATCACTCGTTTGATAAACCCTGAAACCCAAGCGATCACCACCAATGCAACATTGCAAAGCAATTCCCACCGTTTCTTCAGAGAGAACAAAAGCGGCCGGAGAGAAAGTGACCACCAAAAAGAATTCCTTGGGAGAAGAAGAAGGGTGAAAGTGAACGGTAGATCCAAACCGCCGACGAACCTGTTTCTCAATTGCCAGGCCTGGCGAGAAATCCCAGTGAAGGAGTCCTTCCATCGAGGATCAGATCTGATCGCCATGGGATAGGTGGAGGTGGGAGAGGGAGGTGGGAGAGAGCGCCATCTTTACTCGAGGAGTCATGCAATGGCTTGGCTAATTTGGGCACTAATTTGGATGGCATTTAAATGCAATTAACTTGTAATTTGGCAATCATGCACTGCAAATTTGTGAAGTAGGTAAAATTAAATCTGAAATTAGACACTAATTAACTAATGAATTACCTTGTGAAAATGTGATCAGCAAGTATAATTTAATGGGCAACTATGCCCATAATTTTAAGGTTCACTTTTGAAACTAATCTTTACTATTAAATGGGAGTTGGTCGTTTGACACTCAACGTACTTTGGTGGTCGTCATTGAAAAGATCCTGGCCATCCAATCTATTCTCCCTACTCCGCTTTGTCCGACCAAGTCAAACACCAAATATCCCCACGCAAAAGTTAATTATGGTATAATATCATCAGTCACGGTACGTTTCCTATATCTATTTCCATTTCCATCGTGATGGCAAGATATGTTTCCTATTCCAAACGCATGCTCTAGGAAAATACATCCTTCTAGGAAAAAAGACCCATGGACGTATAGGTCATCTGCGTAGCGCCCTCTCCGCTCGTTTTGCATCAGATAAAATCAAGTTAATTAAAACTCGTGGTGTTTGCTTTCCTAAAGCTAACAAATCATTTTTTCCCTTTTCTTGTTATAATCCTTTCTTCCGACGATCCGATCTTAGGATCCACGTGATTCAGGGGCCACCCATCCCTATCTTGATCTCTCTCGCTACTACCCGCCTTCGCTCCCATCTCACGCGGTGCTGCCTTTGGCACCACTCGCCCTTGCTCCCATCGTCATCACGTGAAGCAACAAGTTCCCATCTTGCTCCACTTCTAGAGAGCCTGGGCGGCGAAGGCCACTGGTCCCTCTCTCCTTCCCTGGCACCTGCTCACATGCGGCGGAAAGAATAACAGTTGTAGGATAAGGACGACGCCTGCAGCAATTTTGTCGCCATCGGTCGAGCAAAAGCGGCAAGCCGGATGCTGCATGTATTCCATGGACATTGGCACGTTATAGCTCCGCGCCATGATCCTCAACTGGTACCTCCTCAACATCTACAGCAAACCGGTCCTCTTTCTTCTCTTGAATTTCAGTTTTCCCGTTGTTTGATCCTAATCCATGTTTTATTTGTATGTAATTGTTCAGGATGCTACACAAGTTCTAAAAGTAGTATTCTTCCACCATCACCATTTTTACTGAAATTTTTCCAAATCTGATTGCAGCACATTTTTCGGTGTCGTATGTCTCCTGAATACTTGAGCTGGAGGTATTGCCACCTAGAAATATCTTACTTTTTTACAACTATTTTATTGAAGAAAGTTGTCCCTTATATAGTCACCATTTTTTTCTGCGGATGAAGAGATAGTGAAGGTAACCACCATGTTCCTTGCTTTTTGCTATATGGATTTCTCTTGCTAGGTTATAGTAACGATTTGCAGGAGTTCGTGCTACATAGTTTAACGTACCGAATATTTGGATATGCATGTCAAGTTTCTGCTTCATTTTTACTACCCAAATCTGAAATAAATTGAAGTGACAATTTTGAACATGAACCGTGAAATATTTATCTCCATTCGGTTGATATCCTTATCAAGTATATGCTCACTGTAATGTTCTTGGCTGTCTGGCTGATGCTAATTTGAAGATTTTGTGTTACAAATTGTGGATTCTTTGGCTGCAGAAAAAACATTGAATCTAAGAAAATTCTACTAACTTCGACGCAGATCTTATTGGTTTCTTTATACCAGCTAAGTGGAAGCAAGAAACATGATAAATCATCACCTAGGTAAACCACTTCAACTTGAACAAGGTTTGCAAGTCTCTGCTTAATCCCTGCGTCTGGTAACAGAGATCTATCCTACAAGCAGAAATCATATTTTGCATGTCCTTGTAGGTTTGTGGACAAGGTTTCGTCCCTAGCTGGCATTTGAAGTTCAACACTCAAAAACATATGCATACTGCAGTTTGCACAAGCAGCATACCTAGAGGATCTGTTGTAGGCGCTTGAGCTACTGATTCATGCCACGATTCAGTGTACTCTCCCTTTGTATGTTAACTTTAGTGAGAAATACATATTGAGGTATTTGCTGCCACTTACGATCGGTTATGGAGAATTGAGTGTTATTAGACAACGATAGTTTTGTTTATTGTCTTATATTGCATGTCAGGTTAATTTTGTTAGTGATAATCAAGAAAGAAACGGCTATATGTGCAAAGCAGCAATGATAACTCTAATTCTGTCAGTCCTTGTACCTCCAATATTTTGTCTGGTTGTCTCCTTCACACGAAAATTTGGTGCTCTTCTCTGTGGTAATGTTTGTCATATGTGAGTCACACTTTTATCATAGGAAGCAACTTTTTCAAAACAACTAATTTTTGTATTTTTATTCATGTAGTTTCGTTCCATGTTTGAGCAAACAAAGCCTAAGAAGAATGTGCCACACCGTTCTCTAGAGTATGATTTAAAAAGGTAACATCTGTATACCACACTATCTTGGTACGTCTCAATACATGTTTCTAAAAGTATGTAACACAAGTGCACAATAGTGGGATTATGTTCCAGATATTTTTTTGGTGGCTTGAGTGAACGACTATACGTGCATTACCTCTGAAATAATTCTATTGGGGTGAGGGGATGGTGAAAAGAAGTATTTATGTTTGAAGGTAAAATCTTGTTCTCTTGTGAATACCAATTGATATTAAATTGGACAACATGAAGGCATGAGCTAAACATATTTCCGAGGATGAAGTTCATGCCACTTTCATTAAGAAATTTTCTAAATGACCAAGGAAGATATGCCATATGTATAATTGATTATGCTTTCAGAGACATGTCTTTTGTTTGATCTGAGCCTGACTTCACAGGTAGACCTCAAAATCACACTCATATATTTCAGGGAAGTTTGTGCTGCGAGTAGTGAATGATGTGCACATGAGGGTGGATCAATAGTGCTGAAATGAAAAAAAAAACACAAAGTTAACGGACCTGGTCACAAAGATGATGGGAGGGCATGGAGGGATCAAGGTGACACCTTTGCATAGCAGAAGGAAGGCAGATAGAGAAGTGTGAGAAAACATTTTGATACAAAACCAATCTCTATATATATTTGTTGACCTGCCACTTCATTATTTCGCAGCAACTTACTGTTGTATACTTGTGAAATTTTGAACAATTATTTCGTGGCAACTTATGAAAGAAATTAAGTTCAAGGGAGAAGATATGACTTATATGTTCTTACTAGCACAATGCCCGCGCGTTGCTGCGAAAGAGCAAGGTTGTTGATCTTGTACTTGGAGGTTCTAAAATGATGCATTTTATGCCGCACTTCCAAAAAATGCTAAGTTTCTAAACCTATATCTAAGTTTCAGTTGCATGTTGTTGAATTATAAATCAAGAGATCACAATGAATTACTATAAACTTGCCAATGTATTGAAAAAAAACCGAGGTATTGTTTTGTGTAGGTACTTATTACACTTGTTGGGTTGTCACAACAAGCAGCAAAGGCCAGCAGCTTTACGATGGCTAACCGGTCTTCTTTAAACATTGCGCTAGTCATGCTGGTAGCTATACAAATTCTTTTTCTTAGCGTCGATCCCGTTTATTTCCTTTTGAACATGTACCAGCCTCACAATTCCTGCTTAATTAGCTCACCCTTAACATTGAGTACTGTAATTAGGAAGGGCGCGATGAGCGTCCCCGGGAGATCAAATCCTCTGATCCCCCGGGTCGCTAGCTGTCGAATGACACCGATCAAGTATCTCGGGTCAACGCTCCGGTCCAACCAAAAGAGAAAAAACACTCCAGGAAGGATCTAGCAGCACCGTTCTCTCGTGACTCCAGCCACCCCGCGCGGCGCCGGTAGCACCGCTGCCCTCGCCAGCAGCAGCTCGGCGTCTCTGTACTCAAGTGAGTCACGACCGTTGCCAGGGAAGATGCCGTTGTCTGAAGACGAGCCTCACGTCTGTAGCTTGCAGCAACGGCGGACCCGTGGGCAGCGAGCGCGGACACCTCGACCTCGCGGGCGACGCTGGAGAAGCCCACACAGAAAGGAGATACGGGGAGTGAGAGAGCACAATGTGAAATAGAAGTGTTCTTCTACGGTGGTGAAGAGCATGATCTATAATTTAAATTTGAGCAACCTAAACTGCATGCTCTCTGACATTAAAAAAATATTCATTAAAACATGTCTATGCTCACATGTTTGCATGCGTTATTTTTTACATATGCACTGATTAATAAACTTAATAGCCGTAGCAACGTACGGGCATTTAACTAGTTACATGTAAAATATCACCTGGAATATGTCATAGATATGAAGAAGTCAAGCATGTGAACCCTTGCAGTTCACATATTTTATTGCACATGGGGGCAGGCCTGTGTGTGGCGACGTGCGGACGCTTCTACCAGACGCCACACGGATTTGCAAATATGCGGTGCCACCCGGTAGCAGTGTCCTTGAGTGAGGCATAGCTTGGAGTGGAGAGCAGGCAAAGGAACACACATGCCATTTGGGTGAGGCATTGATTGTAATCTGAACTAAATCCTCTTGGGACTTCGAACTCTCTATTCTCCCTAGTTCTCCTCTTAGCGTGACGTTGTGGAATTTGTATCGAATTACCATGAATTGAGTGAATGAATCTTGATCAGAATCCCACAGAATTCTTGTTTTGGTTTTACTTTAAATTAAAACTACGATCACGACAATAAAGGAAGAAGTAGTATAATACGAATAATCAACTTTCCCACAATACACCAAACAATCAAATAAAAAAAAGACAACACTTTATTTTCTATCATAACTCGTCACTGGCTCATCGCATCTCGCACAAATTTTTGCAACAAACTAAATGTTGAATGTAGATGGGCTGCAGCCTAGTAAGGCAGCCCATATAGTCTACAATTCCTGAAATCTCAAGGTCCATCACGTTGGCAGCTTGGGACAGCCTTGGGGGGACAAAGTTTAGTCCCACATTGCTAGTTGGGAGTGAGTTGGAGTGGTATATAAGGGCTGCTGTTCTAGTCATTCCAAGTGAGTGAGAATAGAAAGAGCCCTCGCGCACTCCTCCTCCGCCCGCCTCGGCTCGGCACGTCACGACACGACACGACACGCACGCACGCCGCGTTTCGTGACTCGAGTTCGAGTTCGAGACACACTCAAGGAAGCTTAAACTTTTTGCTTGGTGCACCAACTGTGTTGGGTACGTGTCGGCCTGCATGTGCATGCTCGCCGCGTGTCCCTGGCTTCCTACGCGTGTCAACGCGGTCGGGTCGGCTTCCTCCCAGGCTATACAAGGAGACGATCAGATCTGGAAACAGTGCTTTTTAGATCTCTCTCTCTAGCGAAGTTCCTTTTGCTGCGCTACTCTCTAGTCTTCCCCATCCCGACGTCTGCGTGCACAGCCGTCCGGGAGAGCAGGCCTCCGAAACTCCGTCCGTTGAGATCCTGCACCGGGAGACGGGCGATAAGGTTTTTGGGGAGCGTCTCGGCGCGACTGCTCGTTTCTGTTCGTCCTCTTCTTCGACGACCCGGCTGCTTCATCGACAGATCCGACTACACCATGGGCGACATCAACAATACCCATGGTGGTGGTGCTGCTGCTGGTGCGACCTTCCCGGTCGCGATGTACGTGCTTTTCCTCTCCTACCTTGCACTGCTACTTGTTCCATGTTCAAATCTGATGCATGTGCTTAGTCTGATGTGTATGGTTAAGTATGCTTGTGCATCTGTAATGTTGATTTCGGTAATTAAACTCACACGGAAATTGCCTAATAATCTAACAATCCAAAAACCTTATTTGCTTAGGCAATTTTCACCGTCTGGTTTTGCTGCTGCGCTTAAACCGAGCCCGTTTACGGGTTCTCATTTCAAGAGATGGCAGAGTAAGACCCTCTTGTGGCTCACTTCTATGGGCGTGCATCGAGTTGCGGAAGGTACTCCCAGAGGTCCGCTTACTCCTGAAGAGGATAAAGCGTTCGGGGATGCCACCGTAATCTTTGTGGGTGCCGTCCTAAGTGTGCTTGGAGACAAGTTGGTTGATGCTTATCTGCACATCCGAAATGGGAAGGAACTGTGGGATGCACTGGACGCTAAGTTTGGTGCTGCCGATGCCGGAGGTGAACTGTATGCTATGGAGCAGTTCAATGACTACAGAATGGTTGAGAACCGATCTGTAGTAGAACAGGCTCATGAGATACAGATCATGGCAAAGGAACTCGAGCTCCTTAAGTGTGTGCTACCGGACAAGTTTGTCGCGGGATGCATTGTCGCTAAGCTCCCCCCTTCATGGAGGAACTTTGCCACTTCTCTGAAACATCAGAGGCATGAGTTTTCTGTTGAGAATATCATGGGCTCTCTGGATGTTGAGGAGAAGGCGAGGGCAAAAGACAAACACACTGGAGGAACCGAGGGACGTTCTGCTGCCAATATGGTGCAGAAAAATGCCCACAAGTCCAAGAGAAAGAACAAGGGAGTCTCCCAGACTACCAACTTCAAGAAGAAGGGGAAAACGGAGAAGAAAGATCCTTGCTGGGTGTGTGGCGAGACTGGCCATTGGGCCAATCGTTGTCCACAACGCAAAGGAAAGAAATGTCAGGCTGGACAGAACTCAAATTCTGTCAGCATGGTCATTGGCAACACAGAGGAAGGAACTACAGGGTATGGTAATATGTTACCTACTGTTCTTTCGGTGTTTCAGCCCACGGAATGGTGGGTTGATACAGGTGCTAATGTTCATGTGTGTGCTGACATCTCCATGTTTACCTCTTATCAGGCCCGAGGTTCCTCAGTAATGATGGGGAATGGGTTACATGCTACTGTTCGTGGTGTTGGCACGGTAGATCTGAAGTTTACTTCGGGAAAGATCGTGCAACCGAAGAACGTGTCGCATGTCCCTTCTATCAAGAAGAATCTCGTTAGTGGCTCTGCCTTATGAAAGATGGGTTTAAGTTGGTGTTTGAGTCCAATAAAGTTGTACTGTCTAAGTATGGAACTTTTGTTGGAAAGGGATATGAGTGTGAGGGAATGTTGCGCTTCTCTCTAGAAGACTTCTGTGATAATGTTGTGAACCATGTAAGCACTAGTGTTAATGAAACTAATGTTTGGCATTCACGACTTTGTCATGTTAATTTCGGTTGTATGACGCGGCTTGCTGATATGAGTTTAATTCCGAAATTCACCTTTGTCAAAGGCTCTAAGTGCCATGCTTGTGTGCAAGCAAAGCAGCCTCGCAAGCCTCACAAGCCTGCGAAGGAAAGAAACTTGGCACCACTAGAGCTCATACATTCAGATCTATGTGAGATGAATGGTGAGTTGACAAAAGGTGGAAAGAAATATTTCATGACTTTGATTGATGATTCCACTAGGTACTGTTATGTGTATCTCCTCAAAACTAAAGATGAGGCTCTTGATTTCTTTAAAATCTATAAGGCTGAAGTTGAGAACCAACTTGAAAGAAAGATAAAAAGGGTTCGGTCCGATCGTGGTGGAGAGTACTTTTCTAATGAGTTCAATTTATTCTGTGCGGAACATGGTATAATCCATGAGAGGACGCCTCCCAAATCCCCACAATCCAATGGGATTGCGGAAAGGAAAAACCGTACTCTAACAGATTTGGTTAACGCCATGTTAGATGTTTCGGGTTTATCCAAGGAATGGTGGGGGGAGGCTATATTGACTTCGTGTCATGTCCTAAACCGTGTTCCAACCAAGAATAAAGAGATTACCCCTTATGAGGAATGGGAAAAGAAAAGACCAACACTCTCCTACCTACGAACTTGGGGCTGTTTGGCTAAAGTGAATTTGCCAATCACCAAAAAGCGAAAGCTTGGACCAAAAACCGTGGACTGTGTCTTTCTTGGCTATGCTGCCCATAGCATTGCTTATAGATTTCTTGTGGTGAGATCTGGAGTGGACGACATGAATGTTGGCACCATCTTTGAATCAAGAGATGCTACATTCTTTGAGGACATATTTCCTATGAGAGATATGCATGGCATGTCTAGTTGGGAATCTGATCCAATACATGAAACTCCTATGGAGTCTGATGAGGAATCTGATGATGAGAGTTCAGATTCTGATGAAGATAACAATGAAGCTTCCACAAGGAGTAAGAGACAAAGGACTGCAAAGTCTTTTGGTAATGATTTCATTGTGTATCTTGTGGATGATACTCCCACTACCATTTCAGAAGCTCTCGCATCTCCTGATGCAGACTACTGGAAGGAAGCGGTTCAAAGCGAGATTGATTCCATCTTGGCTAATGGAACGTGTGAGTTATCTGAGCGTCCTTATGGGTGCAAACCTGTAGGATGTAAATGGGTATTCAAGAAGAAGCTTCGAGCTGATGGTACTATTGAGAAGTACAAAGCTCGACTTGTAGCCAAAGGTTATACCCAAAAGGAAGGCGAAGATTTCTTCGATACCTACTCACCTGTGGCGAGATTGACCACCATCCGAGTACTACTGTCATTGGCTGCCTCGCACGGTCTTCTCGTTCATCAAATGGACGTTAAGACGGCTTTCCTAAATGGAGAGTTGGACGAGGAAATTTACATGGAACAGCCTGATGGTTTTGTACTACAAGGTCAAGAAAGAAATGTGTGTAAATTAAAGAAATCTTTGTATGGTCTTAAACAGGCACCCAAACAATGGCATGAGAAGTTTGAAAGAACTTTGACATCTGTGGGCTTTGTTGTTAATGAAGCCGACAAATGTGTGTATTACCGCCATGGTGGGGGTGAGGGAGTTGTCCTATGCTTGTAT
This sequence comes from Lolium perenne, assembly GCF_019359855.2. Classification (NCBI taxonomy): domain Eukaryota; kingdom Viridiplantae; phylum Streptophyta; class Magnoliopsida; order Poales; family Poaceae; genus Lolium; species Lolium perenne. The sequence goes on from NC_067249.2 coordinate 81,906,961, forward strand.
GTGGATGACATACTAATTTTTGGGACAAGTCTCAAAGTGATTGAGGAGGTAAAAACCTTCCTATCTCAGTGTTTCGAGATGAAAGATCTTGGAGAAGCTGATGTTATATTGAACATCAAGCTATTGAGAGATGGGAATAATAGGATTACACTTGTGCAATCTCATTATGTTGAGAAGGTGTTGAGCAGATTTGGTTATACTGATTGCAAATCTTCTCTCACACCTTATTATCCTAGTGTCTTGCTTCGAAAGAATGAAAAGGCAACTAAAGATCAATTGAGATACTCTCAAATCATTGGTTCACTCATGTATTTAGCTTGCGCTACGAGGCCTGATATCTCGTTTGCTGTGTGCAAACTTAGCCGGTTTGTGGCCAACCCGGGAGATGATCATTGGTATGCTCTTGAGAGAGTGATGCGCTATCTAAAGGGAACCATGAGTTATGGAATTCATTATACCGGATATCCAAGAGGACTTGAAGGGTATAGTGATTCCAATTGGATTTCTGATGCTAAAATGAAGGCCACAAGTGGATATGTTTTCACTCTTGGTGGTGGAGCTGTTTCCTGGAAGTCTTGCAAGCAGACCATCTTAACGAGGTCAACTATGGAAGCAGAACTCACAGCATTAGATACAGCTACTGTCGAAGCGGAATGGCTTCGTGAGCTCTTGATGGACTTGCCTATGGTTGAAAAACCAATACCAGCTATCCTCATGAACTGTGATAATCAAACTGTGATTATCAAAGTGAAAAGTTCTAAGGATAATATGAAAAGTTCCAAACATATCAAGAGGAGATTGAAGTCTGTCAGAAAACTGAAAAACTCTGGAGTGATAGCATTGGATTATGTCCAAAGTGCTAAAAATCTGGCAGATCCTTTCACAAAAGGACTATCAAGAAATATGATAGACCTTGCATCGATGGAGATGGGTTTGAGACCCACTTGAGTTGCCGAGGGGGTAACCCAACCTATGTGATCGGAAATTCCGTGAAGTAGGACCTGGGAAAACAAACCGGAGTAACTGAGTTGAGAGAAAATATAATACTCCCACTCCGCTGCAGATGCAATTCTCTCATAGCTACTGTAAGGCAGGTTGACAATGTCTTAATGTGTTCTGAGCGGCTCTTGATGAGCGAAGACGCTGTCCTACAGGGCGATCTTTTGAAGAACACACCTATATGAGTGACACTACTGGTCATAGTGTGGGAGATTTGGGTGAATCTCTAGTAAGCTCATGAAAGGCCGAGGAGTATGACTTATAAGCTCCACCCGAGGGGAAGGCTATTGTAGCCTAGTACCGTGTCGGCATTGAGCGAAACTTGCTGCACAAAGACTGACAATTCAAGGCATAGTCCATTGTTCAGTTGTAGTCAAGCGTAGCACCTTGCCTAAGTGGAAGTTCAACTTAACAGTCTCCACCGAAGTGCAGGTATATCAAACAGTGAATGGAACTAATGTGTCATCTGATGTGCATATGAGATCTGGTGGGGGATTGTTGAATGTAGATGGGCTGCAGCCCAGTAAGGCAGCCCATATAGTCTACAATTCCTGAAATCTCAAGGCCCATCACGTTGGCAGCTTGGGACAGCCTTGGGGGGACAAAGTTTAGTCCCACATTGCTAGTTGGGAGTGAGTTGGAGTGGTATATAAGGGTTGCTGTTCTAGTCATTCCAAGTGAGTGAGAATAGAAAGAGCCCTCGCGCAATCCTCCTCCTCCGCCCGCCCGTCTCGGCTCGGCACGGCACGTCACGACACGTCACGCACGCACGTCGCGTTTCGTGACTCGAGTTCGAGACACACTCAAGGAAGCCTAAACTTTTTGCTTGGTGCACCAACTGTGTTGGGTACGTGTCGGCCTGCATGTGCATGCTCGCCGCGTGTCCCTGGCTTCCTACGCGTGTCAACGCGGTCGGGTCGGCTTCCTCCCAGGCTATACAAGGAGACGATCAGATCTGGAAACAGTGCTTTTTAGATCTCTCTCTCTAGCGAAGTTCCTTTTGCTGCGCTACTCTCTAGTCTTCCCCATCCCGACGTCTGCGTGCACAGCCGTCCGGGAGAGCAGGCCTCCGAAACTCCGTCCGTTGAGATCCTGCACCGGGAGACGGGCGATAAGGTTTTTGGGGAGCGTCTCGGCGCGATCGTCGCTCGCTTCTGTTCGTCCTCTTCTTCGACGACCCGGCTGCTTCATCGACAGATCCGACTACACCATGGGCGACATCAACAATACCCATGGTGGTGGTGCTGCTGCTGGTGCGACCTTCCCGGTCGCGATGTACGTGCTTTTCCTCTCCTACCTTGCACTGCTACTTGTTCCATGTTCAGATCTGATGCATGTGCTTAGTCTGATGTGTATGGTTAAGTATGCTTGTGCATCTGTAATGTTGATTTCGGTAATTAAACTCACACGGAAATTGCCTAATAATCTAACAATCCAAAAACCTTATTTGCTTAGGCAATTTTCACCGTCTGGTTTTGCTGCTGCGCTTAAACCGAGCCCGTTTACGGGTTCTCATTTCAAGAGATGGCAGAGTAAGACCCTCTTGTGGCTCACTTCTATGGGCGTGCATCGAGTTGCGGAAGGTACTCCCAGAGGTCCGCTTACTCCTGAAGAGGATAAAGCGTTCGGGGATGCCACCGTAATCTTTGTGGGTGCCGTCCTAAGTGTGCTTGGAGACAAGTTGGTTGATGCTTATCTGCACATCCGAAATGGGAAGGAACTGTGGGATGCACTGGACGCTAAGTTTGGTGCTGCCGATGCCGGAGGTGAACTGTATGCTATGGAGCAGTTCAATGACTACAGAATGGTTGAGAACCGATCTGTAGTAGAACAGGCTCATGAGATACAGATCATGGCAAAGGAACTCGAGCTCCTCAAGTGTGTGCTACTGGACAAGTTTGTCGCGGGATGCATTGTCGCTAAGCTCCCCCCTTCATGGAGGAACTTTGCCACTTCTCTGAAACATCAGAGGCATGAGTTTTCTGTTGAGAATATCATGGGCTCTCTGGATGTTGAGGAGAAGGCGAGGGCAAAAGACAAACACACTGGAGGAACCGAGGGACGTTCTGCTGCCAATATGGTGCAGAAAAATGCCCACAAGTCCAAGGGAAAGAACAAGGGAGTCTCCCAGACTACCAACTTCAAGAAGAAGGGGAAAACGGAGAAGAAAGATCCTTGCTGGGTGTGTGGCGAGACTGGCCATTGGGCCAATCGTTGTCCACAACGCAAAGGAAAGAAATGTCAGGCTGGACAGAACTCAAATTCTGTCAGCATGGTCATTGGCAACACAGAGGAAGGAACTACAGGGTATGGTAATATGTTACCTACTGTTCTTTCGGTGTTTCAGCCCACGGAATGGTGGGTTGATACAGGTGCTAATGTTCATGTGTGTGCTGACATCTCCATGTTTACCTCTTATCAGGCCCGAGGTTCCTCAGTAATGATGGGGAATGGGTTACATGCTACTGTTCGTGGTGTTGGCACGGTAGATCTGAAGTTTACTTCGGGAAAGATCGTGCAACTGAAGAACGTGCTGCATGTCCCTTCTATCAAGAAGAATCTCGTTAGTGGCTCCCGTCTTATGAAAGATGGGTTTAAGTTGGTGTTTGAGTCCAATAAAGTTGTACTGTCTAAGTATGGAACTTTTGTTGGAAAGGGATATGAGTGTGAGGGAATGTTGCGCTTCTCTCTAGAAGACTTCTGTGATAATGTTGTGAACCATGTAAGCACTAGTGTTAATGAAACTAATGTTTGGCATTCACGACTTTGTCATGTTAATTTCGGTTGTATGACGCGGCTTGCTGATATGAGTTTAATTCCGAAATTCACCTTTGTCAAAGGCTCTAAGTGCCATGCTTGTGTGCAAGCAAAGCAGCCTCGCAAGCCTCACAAGCCTGCGAAGGAAAGAAACTTGGCACCACTAGAGCTCATACATTCAGATCTATGTGAGATGAATGGTGAGTTGACAAAAGGTGGAAAGAAATATTTCATGACTTTGATTGATGATTCCACTAGGTACTGTTATGTGTATCTCCTCAAAACTAAAGATGAGGCTCTTGATTTCTTTAAAATCTATAAGGCTGAAGTTGAGAACCAACTTGAAAGAAAGATAAAAAGGGTTCGGTCCGATCGTGGTGGAGAGTACTTTTCTAATGAGTTCAATTTATTCTGTGCGGAACATGGTATAATCCATGAGAGGACGCCTCCCAATTCCACACAATCCAATGGGATTGCGGAAAGGAAAAACCGTACCCTAACAGATTTGGTTAACGCCATGTTAGATGTTTCGGGTTTATCCAAGGAATGGTGGGGGGAGGCTATATTGACTTCGTGTCATGTCCTAAACCGTGTTCCAACCAAGAATAAAGAGATTACCCCTTATGAGGAATGGGAAAAGAAAAGACCAACACTCTCCTACCTACGAACTTGGGGCTGTTTGGCTAAAGTGAATTTGCCAATCACCAAAAAGCGAAAGCTTGGACCAAAAACCGTGGACTGTGTCTTTCTTGGCTATGCTGCCCATAGCATTGCTTATAGATTTCTTGTGGTGAGATCTGGAGTGGACGACATGAATGTTGGCACCATCTTTGAATCAAGAGATGCTACATTCTTTGAGGACATATTTCCTATGAGAGATATGCATGGCATGTCTAGTTGGGAATCTGATCCAATACATGAAACTCCTATGGAGTCTGATGAGGAATCTGATGATGAGAGTTCAGATTCTGATGAAGATAACAATGAAGCTCCCACAAGGAGTAAGAGACAAAGGACTGCAAAGTCTTTTGGTAATGATTTCATTGTGTATCTTGTGGATGATACTCCCACTACCATTTCAGAAGCTCTCGCATCTCCTGATGCGTACTCATCGGAAGGAAGCGGTTCAAAGCGAGATTGATTCCATCTTGGCTAATGGAACGTGTGAGTTATCTGAGCGTCCTTATGGGTGCAAACCTGTAGGATGTAAATGGGTATTCAAGAAGAAGCTTTGAGCTGATGGTACTATTGAGAAGTACAAAGCTCGACTTGTAGCCAAAGGTTATACCCAAAAGGAAGGCGAAGATTTCTTCGATACCTACTCACCTGTGGCGAGATTGACCACCATCCGAGTACTACTGTCATTGGCTGCCTCGCACGGTCTTCTCGTTCATCAAATGGACGTTAAGACGGCTTTCCTAAATGGAGAGTTGGACGAGGAAATTTACATGGAACAGCCTGATGGTTTTGTACTACAAGGTCAAGAAAGAAATGTGTGTAAATTAAAGAAATCTTTGTATGGTCTTAAACAGGCACCCAAACAATGGCATGAGAAGTTTGAAAGAACTTTGACATCTGTGGGCTTTGTTGTTAATGAAGCCGACAAATGTGTGTATTACCGCCATGGTGGGGGTGAGGGAGTTGTCCTATGCTTGTATGTGGATGACATACTAATTTTTGGGACAAGTCTCAAAGTGATTGAGGAGGTAAAAACCTTCCTATCTCAGTGTTTCGAGATGAAAGATCTTGGAGAAGCTGATGTTATATTGAACATCAAGCTATTGAGAGATGGGAATAATAGGATTACACTTGTGCAATCTCATTATGTTGAGAAGGTGTTGAGCAGATTTGGTTATACTGATTGCAAATCTTCTCTCACACCTTATGATCCTAGTGTCTTGCTTCGAAAGAATGAAAAGGCAACTAAAGATCAATTGAGATACTCTCAAATCATTGGTTCACTCATGTATTTAGCTTGCGCTACGAGGCCTGATATCTCGTTTGCTGTGTGCAAACTTAGCCGGTTTGTGGACAACCCGGGAGATGATCATTGGTATGCTCTTGAGAGAGTGATGCGCTATCTAAAGGGAACCATGAGTTATGGAATTCATTATACCGGATATCCAAGATGACTTGAAGGGTATAGTGATTCCAATTGGATTTCTGATGCTAAAATGAAGGCCACAAGTGGATATGTTTTCACTCTTGGTGGTGGAGCTGTTTCCTGGAAGTCTTGCAAGCAGACCATCTTAACGAGGTCAACTATGGAAGCAGAACTCACAGCATTAGATACAGCTACTGTCGAAGCGGAATGGCTTCGTGAGCTCTTGATGGACTTGCCTATGGTTGAAAAACCAATACCGGCTATCCTCATGAACTGTGATAATCAAACTGTGATTATCAAAGTGAAAAGTTCTAAGGATAATATGAAAAGTTCCAAACATATCAAGAGGAGATTGAAGTCTGTCAGAAAACTGAAAAACTCTGGAGTGATAGCATTGGATTATGTCCAAAGTGCTAAAAATCTGGCAGATCCTTTCACAAAAGGACTATCAAGAAATATGATCGACCTTGCATCGATGGAGATGGGTTTGAGACCCACTTGAGTTGCCGAGGGGGTAACCCAACCTATGTGATCGGAAATTCCGTGAAGTAGGACCTGGGAAAACAAACCGGAGTAACTGAGTTGAGAGAAAATATAATACTCCCACTCCGCTGCAGATGCAATTCTCTCATAGCTACTGTAAGGCAGGTTGACAATGTCTTAATGTGTTCTGAGCGGCTCTTGATGAGCGAAGACGCTGTCCTACAGGGCGATCTTTTGAAGAACACACCTATATGAGTGACACTACTGGTCATAGTGTGGGAGATTTGGGTGAATCTCTAGTAAGCTCATGAAAGGCCGAGGAGTATGACTTATAAGCTCCACCCGAGGGGAAGGCTATGGTAGCCTAGTACCGTGTCGGCATTGAGCGAAACTTGCTGCACAAAGACTGACAATTCAAGGCATAGTCCATTGTTCAGTTGTAGTCAAGCGTAGCACCTTGTCTAAGTGGAAGTTCAACTTAACAGTCTCCACCGAAGTGCAGGTATATCAAACAGTGAATGGAACTAATGTGTCATCTGATGTGCATATGAGATCTGGTGGGGGATTGTTGAATGTAGATGGGCTGCAGCCCAGTAAGGCAGCCCATATAGTCTACAATTCCTGAAATCTCAAGGCCCATCACGTTGGCAGCTTGGGACAGCCTTGGGGGGACAAAGTTTAGTCCCACATTGCTAGTTGGGAGTGAGTTGGAGTGGTATATAAGGGCTGCTGTTCTAGTCATTCCAAGTGAGTGAGAATAGAAAGAGCCCTCGCGCACTCCTCCTCCTCCGCCCGCCCGTCTCGGCTCGGCACGGCACGTCACGACACGTCACGCACGCACGTCGCGTTTCGTGACTCGAGTTCGAGACACACTCAAGGAAGCCTAAACTTTTTGCTTGGTGCACCAACTGTGTTGGGTACGTGTCGGCCTGCATGTGCATGCTCGCCGCGTGTCCCTGGCTTCCTACGCGTGTCAACGCGGTCGGGTCGGCTTCCTCCCAGGCTATACAAGGAGACGATCAGATCTGGAAACAGTGCTTTTTAGATCTCTCTCTCTAGCGAAGTTCCTTTTGCTGCGCTACTCTCTAGTCTTCCCCATCCCGACGTCTGCGTGCACAGCCGTCCGGGAGAGCAGGCCTCCGAAACTCCGTCCGTTGAGATCCTGCACCGGGAGACGGGCGATAAGGTTTTTGGGGAGCGTCTCGGCGCGACTGCTCGCTTCTGTTCGTCATCTTCTTCGACGACCCGGCTGCTTCATCGACAGATCCGACTACACCATGGGCGACATCAACAATACCCATGGTGGTGGTGCTGCTGCTGGTGCGACCTTCCCGGTCGCGATGTACGTGCTTTTCCTCTCCTACCTTGCACTGCTACTTGTTCCATGTTCAGATCTGATGCATGTGCTTAGTCTGATGTGTATGGTTAAGTATGCTTGTGCATCTGTAATGTTGATTTCGGTAATTAAACTCACACGGAAATTGTCTAATAATCTAACACTAAAAACACTTTAGTTTGACGGTACGGCAGATTGGCCGAGGGTTGCGTCTTCGGCCGTCACGCCTGGAGGAGGACACTTGGCCACACACTGCTCCATTGTATCCCAGCAGGTCAGCTCGATCCCAGACGTAAAGGTACAGCAGTTGCACTTGTCGTTGTGGCAATATCTAATCTCCCTACACAGCCCGTGTGGTAGATTGATCTTCTCGCTGTACATACCTCCCAAGCTTCTACCTGTCAATCGTGTTAAGAACAATAATAGTTAGACCAATAATTTCACTACATATATATACCCATAGAAGTGCATATCCATGACATACTACATCCAATATGCGTCTAGGGTTTATAAGCTCGCACTAATCATCCTGGGGACGATCCTGTACAAGAAATGACGAAATGTTGCTAGTACTTACATTGCGCATGGACGGCATATGAGACAAGAAGAAATAGAGCAAGCAGCCCTAGCGCATGGAGGCGCTCCATGCGGTTACCCATGAGCGATGGAGAGCTGGTCAATCCTTGGGTGTGTTAGCCTTTAATCTTGATTCATGTATCTGCATTTAGTTTGTAGATTATCTACATGTAGCTAGGTGTGTTTTCGTAGTAGTATGTTGCAGCCCGGCAAGGTGTTACGTGCGATGCGTACGAAGCCGGTGGAGTTTCAGCGAGGTGCACATGGTGAGATGCCGGCATGGTCGTGTGATGCGGCATGTGCGGCGAGATGCCAATGACAACGTGAAGCTGCTGTGCAGGTGCCGTTGGGAAAGAGCTGCAACAAGCCGAGTGAACCGGTCGTAGAGTCTGTTATCCAGCTATGTGCATGTGTGCATGGCTGTGTATTTCCTGTATTGTTTCTACGAAGAAGAAGCAGTCAGAATTAGTTAGTGGCAGCATGTGCTAGTGCCATAGGAATAGGTGATGAGGTTAGTGCGTGAGTGCATGGTGGAGTGGAGTTAGTGGGCTGGGTCTGCCCGTGTGTGTGCTCCGTATTTAAGTCATTGTAAACCAGATCGTTTGGTACATGAAAAAGAGGAAGGATGTAGCCACGGTGGTGCCACGGAAGTGTTTGTGGGCAAAGCTTATTCTTCTTCCTTGGCTAATGTATGTGCGTGTGTTCTTGAGAGATACAGAAGTGAGATTGGTAGTGTAGAGGTAGAAGGAAGATAGGGGCTGCGAGATGCACCCCCTACAATTGGTATCAGAGCGAGATGATCCTGAAGGCCGACGGTGATGGCGGTGTGATGCTGCTGAAGCCGGCGGAGGCGGTGCGAAGCCGCTGCAGGGCGGCGGACTCCACGCGAGCTGGAGGTCGCCGGCGCGAGGTGGAGCTCGCTGGCGGTGTGAGCCGCTAGCTGCTGGGCGCGGTGCGATGCCGCGAGGAGAAGATCCATGGACCATGGCGACGGCGGCCAGGTCGGCGCGGCCTGCGCGGCGGCGCGGGCGACATGGGGCACCGGTGGGAGGCCGGGTGCAGCACCATGTGCCTGCGCCCGCCATGGGGAGGCTGGCTGCTGATTGCAGGTCTTGTGAGCACCGGAGGCAAGATGCGACGACCCGGCGATGATGATGTTGTGGTGGCACCAATGGCAGACTCCGTGAGATGCGGAGGTCGCAAGTGGCGGCAGACTCCGTGAGATGCGGGGGTCGCAAGTGGCGGCAGGCTCCGTGAGATGCGGAGGCCATTGAAGGTGTCCGTGGCTACCATTGCAGGAGCGTTTGTGTGATGCCAATGGCAAAGAACAAGAGGCGCAGCAAGAGGTTGCGGGTGATCCGCAGCAAGTAATTGGAGAATCAAGATTAGGGGGTGAATGTTAGCCTTTAATCTTGATTCATGTATCTGCATTTAGTTTGTAGATTATCTACATGTAGCTAGGTGTGTTTTCGTAGTAGTATGTTGCAGCCCGGCAAGGTGTTACGTGCGATGCGTACGAAGCCGGTGGAGTTTCAGCGAGGTGCACATGGTGAGATGCCGGCATGGTCGTGTGATGCGGCATGTGCGGCGAGATGCCAATGACAACGTGAAGCTGCTGTGCAGGTGCCGTTGGGAAAGAGCTGCAACAAGCCGAGTGAACCGGTCGTAGAGTCTGTTATCCAGCTATGTGCATGTGTGCATGGCTGTGTATTTCCTGTATTGTTTCTACGAAGAAGAAGCAGTCAGAATTAGTTAGTGGCAGCATGTGCTAGTGCCATAGGAATAGGTGATGAGGTTAGTGCGTGAGTGCATGGTGGAGTGGAGTTAGTGGGCTGGGTCTGCCCGTGTGTGTGCTCCGTATTTAAGTCATTGTAAACCAGATCGTTTGGTACATGAAAAAGAGGAAGGATGTAGCCACGGTGGTGCCACGGAAGTGTTTGTGGGCAAAGCTTATTCTTCTTCCTTGGCTAATGTATGTGCGTGTGTTCTTGAGAGATACAGAAGTGAGATTGGTAGTGTAGAGGTAGAAGGAAGATAGGGGCTGCGAGATGCACCCCCTACAGGGTGCAGCAGTGCGTGCGCTAATATATCGAGATGATTCTGAGTAAAATCATACTGGTTCCTGTATATATAGAGGCGCAAATCCATCTGGATATAGGGAATATCTGGGTTGGCATACCGCGATTATCTAGATTTGCATACCGGGAATATCTTGATTTGATTTGCATATAGCCTTCCAAAAGTGACATGCCGGTTAAGAGCAGGCTGACAACTCATTCTAATTTTCTGAAACTTTCGCAGTACCTCTTCAGAAATGGACTCTGGATTCCGCATCCTTAATTCTTACTTCTTACGCCGCATCCTTCTTATGCCGGCCTCGTGGATTTATACTGCCAACAATAGGGTATTATACGGAAAAAAACTGTTGTGGCAATACAACTAATGATTAGAGAGAGGGCAATAATATTATAGATAGATACCGTATCATAGTACCTAAAACTAGAAAAAATAATTTAAAATAAATTTTATACACATATTTAAATTGAGATCCTACAAATTAATAACTTTAAAGAGAGTATAACACTCTAATATAATACCATGTGTATTATAGATATAATATAATATACTAGTATCTATGAATATAATACTTCCTCTGTTCCATTCTATAGTGCCTATAATTTTTTGGCACGGAAATTAGCGCAAGAGTATTTTTTACACAAAACCCCTAGCTGAACGATTTAAGATTAATGTAAAATTTGGGAAATCCATATCTTCCTAACTTACCATAACAAATTTGGGAGCTGAACGATTTGGAAGCTGAACGGAAAGGGGTAATTGAAAAAAGCTAAGCTACAACCTTATATTCTGAAACAAATGCTAAAAATGGAATGGAGGGAGTATTAGTATATGATACCCACAGTGACCAATGTAATCTTATTTTTGTATCGGCTTTGGAAACGTGTGGTCAAAAGAGCCAGCTACTGAGTTATTGCGAATCTAAATGCTATGTTTGACGAGTTCCGACAACAGTCGTGCTTTTTTTTTTTCTTTATTTTGTTATGTTTTCTGCGTGCTTCAAATTTTATACTTAAGATAGTGTACTTCTACCTTTTCAATGTATTTTAAAATAGCAAAAATTGCTTCTCTCTCATCGCACGGAAATCAAACCCAATAATATTTACCACATGTTATCTCCATTTTATGCATTCTCTTAACTAACTGGAGGCGAAATAATTAAAGAGAAGAGAGATATTGGTTTGCATCTTTTCAATAAAATTGTCTCTTTACTTCATAATACATCTTGAACCCGCACGATCCACTTATTTATGAACGGAGGGAGTCAACGCATTCATAAGAAACTGCGCCCGAGCGAGAGGACCTTTAGCACCGATTCGTCGCGGCAGGAAAATGTCCCAAAACGCTGCCGCGGTAGAACCCAGCTATCGTATTTTTTTTCAAATTATTTTTCACTCCCTCTTTTTTTTCCTTTTTTCAGAATTTCTAATATTTTAGTTATTTCACAAGTTTAGTCTCTAACTACCCTTATCTCTAGTCTAATTACTTACTCGTGCTCAGACTTCCCGCTCGGTCACCCATCCTCTCACTACTCTAGCACTAGCACGCTTAACTTCCAAGTTCCTTTCCATCCTGCATCCAAGTGCTTCGCGCGCATGTATGTGATAGTACTATCATATCAATCCTATTAACATATCGGTCGATGTCAGATTTCTTTATTGTTCGAATTTCAAATAATTCTTTTAATAAACAAAAGTAATGATATAATAATAATCTTAAATAAATAAATAAACATTAACTTTATAATTTGTATTAGTTTTAATTATTTTTAATTATTTTCAATTCTTTTAATATTTTTTGCCAAACCTAAAACCTGAAAATTTGAAAAACTTATAATTTGCAGAGTGTAATCTTTATGCAGGATGCAATTATTAATTTTAATTTAATTTTAATTTTGAAAAATAAAAAATATATAAAATCCTAAATTTCTAGAAAAAACTAAAATCTTCCTGCTTTCATATTTTAATTTGGAATCTAAAAATTGGCTAACCAGGGAATTCCCGGTGAATTCGGATGTAACTTTTTTCCAGAATGATTTTGATATATTATACATTTTTTCCGACGTCGTATGCAAAAGTTAATGCGGTTTTACTATTTTTCAAACTTTCTTTGCAAAAAAGTTGAAATTGAAATTTGTTAATTTTCCCTAATAGTAGGTTGCGTAACATACAAGAATATCAAAAGATTTTATTTTTTGAATTTTCTATCATTTTCTTTTCTATTTTACAGTTTTAAAAAAGGCGATCCACGGGGGGGGGGGGGGGGGGGTGGTGGAGGTGCGTGGGGAGCAGAAAAACCTTTTGCACCGGTTCGTAATGACCCCTTTAGCACCGGTTTGTGCCAAATCTGGTGCAAAAGCTCTTTGGAGCAAAAAAAAAAACAAAGCCCCTGTTTCTACCAGTGAGTACTTCTCCCGATGGGTGAGAAAAACAACCTCAGAAGCAGCATATAATACGTCCACTCACGGTAGCATTCTGTTCAAGTAATAATAACAATGATAGAAGAGTTCTTTTTTCACTGGACACATCGTTAGGGCATCTCCAGCGGTGCGACGCATTTTAATGTCCGCGAGCGTCCGTTTGCATCGCGCCGCGGACGCTAAAATAACCGTTTTTGTCCGCACGTCCGTTTGCGTCTAGGGGCTGCTCCAGCGGGGCGACACATTTATTTGTTTTCTTATTTTTTTCCTCTACTCCATTTAAACATAGTTCCAAATATTATATATTGAAACATGGTTTTACACAAACTAATACATAATTGGGAACATGATTGATACAAACTAATACATAGTTTGAACCATGGTGGACACAAATAAAACATTGCAAAAATGAGGAAACAAGTTGTGTTGATTTTCGTATGTTCGCTGCCAAGAAAGAACATTTGAGGGCACACTCAGTCACCCAAACTGGAAAATCCAGCGGGAGATGGTGCCCTTGTTGGTTCTACCGAGGACGAACATCCAGAAACCTCCACTACTGGCTTCGTCTGGCCCGTAGCCAGATTCACTGCAAAGAAAGAACACTCTAAGTTCTAGCTATCGGTATCCGAGCCGGATTCGTCGGTGTGGTAGTGCCTGCGGCACGTCGTGTCGTCGAAAACCTTGACGATCATCTCGCCATTACCCTCGTAGAGGAAGGTGAGCTGGCAGCCGCGCTCGAGCTCGAGGTCGCGGGCGAACTTGTCCCACTCCGTGTGCAGGTACAACTTGCCGTGCCTGTGGAACAAGACCTCCACGGCCCAACGGCAGAAGTTGTAGCTGGCCTCCCATAGCTGCAAATGTGTCAACACCCAGATTTTTAAGTCCAGATGCCTATTATGCCATTCCTCGCAATCCCAAGAATATTGTTTCTGCGAGACATAATAGATTGATATCACAACACATCATTTATTACAACACATAATCGTCTTACAAATAAAGGATCACATGATCCAGTCTCATTACAATAATAGAAGTTCTATTGGTCAATTACATAACAGATAGCGGAAGCGAAATAGCGTAGTAGTAGTCCATCTATTCCACAGGCAACTGTTGACGTCAGGAGTGATCCTAGTTGTCGTAGACGTCCTGATGTCCTTCTTCCGGGTTCTGGTACTCGTCTTCATAGTCTGGCCATTTGAATAGCCAGGGACACAGCCATGAGTACTTTAAAGTACTCGCAAACTAATACTAAGGTAAATACTATCAACTATAGTAAGGGGATTCTAAGCTCTAGTTTTATTTGCATAAAGCCAGTTTTATTTCATAAACACTTTAATAATCAAAGCCTCTTCATTTGCTAAACTCAAGTGGGAACATTAGTGTCATTCCCACAACTCAGTTGTGATTCAAAGTCAAAGTCACCCTTCAATTCAAGTCACAAGTCCCATTCATATTTTTAGAAAAATTCTGATGACGGAACAGTATGGCCTTTCCAACTGTCCATGACCGCGGACGCGGCTATTCGAATAGGTTAAACTCTGCAGAGGTTGTACATTTGTACCACAACAATTGCAATAGCTCGTCAGGGGTAACTGGCCCTGATTTATCGTACGCAGTACGCGAACTACCAATCCTAACCTTTCATTTACATACTCTAGTATAGACACCTCTCCCCATGAGCTTGGCCTCCCGGTGAAAACAAACCGTCAACCCGGGAACTGCACAGGGCTTGGGTAGGACATTCACCTCATTTCACGTCATTTCACATTCAATGGAGGCAGCCTCGGCATAACCCCTATGACGCTTGTTCATAGGGAACCCATACTAAAATACATAAGTTTCCAGCTAAGCCTTACCCAGATTCAGGTATTGTGGGGGTACTTGTAAAATTGGAATGGTATCGCATCCGGACCCAACCATCAGTTTTGTAAAATTCACCAAGTCATTCACCAGTCATATTCACCTTCAAAATCTTTCAATAGAATGACTCATCATTCCAAGGTTTTCAAAGTCATTTCAATTCACAAGTTCCCAACTAGAATAGTCACTTTTAATATTTAGCACTAGCAACTAGTTATGAGGGGTGCTAAGTATCTTGGAGCTTGCTAGGCTAAGTGTGATGTTCTTGTACTACTCTATAACTCAACCAAGTGAAATCATAAATCAAAAAGTAACTTTGATAAATAGAATTTAATAAAGCTTGTATAGTAAAAACTTGGGATAGGACCATAAAGTAAAATGTAATGGTGCCTTGCTCTTGTAGATCTTTGCACAAAGTAGCTTGCATTAGTCTAGCTTGCATTGGTAATAGCTTGCCTTGATTGGTGAGGTGTTCAAAGTTTTCTTGCTCTTCCTCTTGGTAGAAGACCTCTTCCTCTTGATAGTCTCCGGTACTAGCGTCTATAAACGAATACGAGGATACAATCACCAAACAACACTTAAGTAGTCTTAATTAGCCTTATTGGCTCACACAAATGATCTAGCATCACTACTGAACACTTTTTCAAAATTAGGCTAGGTTTTCCTTGCTTAGTATTAGGAAAATAATTTCCTCTCATTGAAATTGGAATTAGGGTTTCTTATTTAGTTCTTTGGAGAAATAATTTCCTCTCATTGAATCTTCTTAAGATTTAATCTTATCAAACAAAAAGGTATGATCACATGTTTGACCAAGGTCAACACTTCACACTTATTATTTGAGAAACATGATTTAAATGAGATTCATCATATCATGTGATTGAAATCCTATTTGATTTAATATCCCCAAGTGAGAAAGTGTGAGACCATCTAACTAAGGACCTCACATTACTTCATAACACTTGGGAAAGTGATTTAAATGAGGTGGTACACCTCATAGATTTAAATTCCTAGAATTTGAAATGGTTTAAATGGACTAGTATTGACTACATAGCCAATATTTTGCTTCTAGCCCATGATCATGTACAGAACCTATACTATATTTTTACATAGTAAATTAGAGTTTGTGAAATGTGAGTTATAGCAATTAGATTCACTTCAAAATTCAAATTGGTTGATTTTGTATATTTATTTGAAAACTGAAAAGTATCTGATTTGTTATATTTGCTATTCCAAATCTACAAAAGCTATGAGGTTGAGACCAGTGGCAAAGTGTAGATAATTTCATGGGCTTTCCAGAGATATGCAGTTTGCTAAATTTCGTGCAGCAGTTTGAAAGTTATTCAAATTTGAAGTGGGCACCAGTATTTGAATTCAGCTGAAACTAATTAAACGAAATTCGAAATTTTGGGCCGCGCGGGAAACGAAAATGGGCCGAAACGAAAATAAACAACACAACACAGCCGCACGAGCATCTAGTGCGAGTGGTCCGCCTGACGAGGTGGGGGCTACCCGTCAGCGACGTTTAACAGCCGAATCGGTATGAGCTATTGTGGGGCGTAGGATTAGAACGCAGATCAACGGCTCAGAGCCGTCATCTTCTCTGGTGAGATGCCGAGCGTCTGCGGCGAGCCTAGGGGGTCGGAGGGCCTACCGGCGTTCCCGCGGTCGAGGGCGAGGTGCGCGGCGACGTTGACGTAGATGAGGAAGCTCCTGGTACCGTCGGCGAGGCATGGGGAAGCGTCAATCGGCGGCGAGGATCTCAGGACTCCGGCGGACTTCGGCTTGAAATTGCTGCTGCTCCGGCAAGGTGGTGTCTAATTAACTTGTTGAGTAGAAGCAAGGATGGGAGGAGAGTGAGTTGCTGTGAAGAATTCGTGCTCGGGATCGCTCTATTTATAGAGCCAAGGTGGTGTCGTGGGTGCTGTGAAGGAGCGTCGACGCCATGGCTTCTCCGGCGCTCGAAGGAGCAAGGCGAGGACGGCTATGTGTAGGCATCATCCTGGCGATGCTCAAGGTGTAGCTGGCGCAGAGAAAAGGTGAAGGGATCGATCGGAAGTGTGTATCGAGTGCGGCAGTACCCGCGGTACGTTTCCGACGAGGACGACGGTGACAAGGCGGCCGCAGGCATTCGAGCATGTCTATGCAGTAGAGGTGAGGGTGGTGGTGCTCGACGCAGTCATAGGGGTGCAGGGGGAGGACGAGGGCGATCGGGCGCAAGATGCTCTAGCGCGTCCCAGAGCGCGCTCACCGCGTGCCTGGCATGGCCTGGCCTGGCATGGTGCTGGGCGCGCGTCGCCTGGCCAATGCCGTGCCTTGGCGAGCTAGGTCCATGCATGGTGAGGTTCCTGGTGATGAGTAGATGCTCCTGGACAAAGTTTTACTGAGAGAGGGAGGCTAGAGAGATCAAGTGCTTTGAGGCCGACATGGTACACGGCATGCCAAAGTTCTGCCCTCTCCACGCTTTAATCGACCATGGCAAGTACTGGGCTTGATGCAGGGGCTGTAGAAGAGCCTCATGATCACAAGATAAAGAGGGTTTAGGCAAGAATCTAGTGTGTAATTGATTGTAGCTCAATTTTGGAAAGCTGCCTGCCAACTGCTCGACGAAATGGCCGCATGAACATTTTTGTGTAATTTTGGAAATCTTTTTGGTGAGTCTCAAACATATAATTAATGTGATAGAATGGTGGTGGTGGTATTCATTTTGGAGTTGATTTGCAAAGTTTCAAAAATGTGGTCATCTTCACTTTGTTTCAAAGTCCTCTCTTGTCATCTCTGTTCTGGTCAACCTGGTCAAAGTCAGCATGGGTGGTCAACAGCAAAGTTGTTTACATGGACATGGTCTTGGATGACATGGCAAGAGTTGGTTAAGGTTGGTTTAAGAAAAGTCAAAACCAGGGGGTAAATTGGTGAAGATTTTATAAAGTGGCCATATGACCATTATCATATGTAAGTTGCATTTGCAATTTTCTTTTATTTGATTCTGGTTTCTTTGATGCATTTGGGTTTTTAATTGATATATAAGTGTTTTACAAACAATGGCACAAGCCAAAGGGGCCTTGGTTGAAGATTTGCAAAATTAGCTAAATGTGTATGTGAGTGAAAATGGGATTTTCTCCCTATTTGATTTTTCTCTTTTTGATTTGATTTTTCTTGACTCCAAAGTGATTCTTATTAGTTTAGGAACATTTCCAAACCATTGAAACCATTCCAAAAGGTCTAGCTCAAAGATTTGCAAAAATGGCCATAACACATAAGAGGTGATGTGTCAATTTTTCTTAATCTTGTAAATTGTTCCCCTTGCTTTACTTGGGAAAGGTTGAGGGTCAATTTAGTGTTAGATTAGGTTTAGAGATGGTTTCACACCATTTGGTCAAGGTTTCAAGAGAAAGGACAAGAATTGGGTATTATGGCTATGTGTCACATATGCCTTTATGTATATGTTGCATTTGATTTTTAATTTGACTTGGCTTGACCCAATTGGTGTTGTTGAGTGTTGAAATGGTATAGAGGAGTGATCCAAACATTCACAACATGTCTTAGGGTCAAGATTCTTAAATTCACAAGTTTGCTATTTTACTTTCATATGCCTCTATGGCATTTTTAGTTTCTTTTTATTTTCTTTGGAATCAACTGGGATTGGGTTTGATAAGCACTAGGTAAGGTTTATGAAGGTTTTCCAAACCTCTTAGCAAAGTAGAAAAGCCTAGGGTAAAGTTTTATAAAAATAGCCATAGGCACATATACCTTTTTCTTATTTAATTTCCTTTTATTTTATTTTAACTTGGGTGGTGAAAAGAGGGGTGAGGTGTAGGGTTTAAGATCATTTCAAAATACTTTAACAAGCAATCATGGCAATAGCACAAGAATTAAGCAAGATCACTATGTATCAAACTTAATTTAATAAAAGTTTCTGTTGGTTCCAAAATTTGGAAAAAGGGAAATTCATTTGTTTTGTTTTGAAATTTTTGGGATGTTACAAACCCTTCCCCCTTAAACAAATCTCGTCCCGAGATTTTAAGAAAAGTTAGGTTCCTAAGAGAGATTGAGCATTTTGGATTAACAGGAAGACATACTTGGCATGGTCTGGGGTGCTTCCCGAGCTTCAGTGGCATTCATGTGGTAGAGACGGCCGTTGTTGTTGTTCTGGTTCCTTCTACCTGCGAAGCGGCGCTGTTGCTGGGCAGGTGCAGCGGTATTGGTGGCAATCTTGGCAAGCTTCTTGGGGCACTCGTTGGAGTAGTGACCCACAACTCCACATTCATAGCAGTTGATTGTTGCCTTGTCTTTGGGGATGATGGGGGTAGCATTGCTTCCAGTCCTTGGGGCAGTATTGGTGTTGTTGTTGTTTCCATTGTTGTTGTTGCTGTTCTGGTGGTTGTTGTTGTTGTGGCTGTTGTTGTTGTTGCCTCCGGGCTTCGGGGGTCCTCCGTTGTTGTTGGTGTGGTTGGGGCGATAATTTTGGGCAGGGGGCTTGTTGTATCTTGGGGTGAATCCTCCCGAGGAGTTGTTGCGGTACTTCTGGGTATGGTGGGGTCCATTCTGGTTCATCTTTCTGCGCTTGCGATTCTCATTGGCCTGATGCAGCCTTCCTTCCATCTGTATGGCTGAGTCCACGAGGGCTTCTAAGTCAGCGAACGGAATGTTCACTAACACAGTTTGCATCTCATCATGCAGACCGTTCAGAAATCTTTCCTTTCTCTTCTCATTGGTGTCGGTCTCATCCGGGGCGTACCTTGACAGAGTGAGAAACCTGTCGCGGTATTCCACCACGGACATCCTTCCTTATTTGAGTTCACGGAACTCGTCTCTCATCTTCTTGATCAGTCCTTGGGGCACATGGTATTTGCTAAACTTCAGCTTGAAGTCTTCCCAGGTCATCATTTGTCCCGCATTCATTGCATGGGCACTTGTCCACCAGGCTCTGGCAGGTCCTGACAGGTAGTGGGTGGCAAACAGTACTTTTTCTTCGGCTTCAACTCCCGCAACTTCGAGGTTGTTCTCCATGGTCTGGAGCCAGTCATCAGCATCAAGGGGCTCTTCAGTCTTGTTGAACATTGGAGGGTTGGTGTTCTGAAAGTTCTTCAGCTTCGATCCAGGGTGATCGTGGTTTCCATGGCCTTGATTGTTCTGAGCTATCTGTTGCAGTGCAGCAATGTTGGCTTGACATTCAGCTCTTTCGACTTCTCGGTCTGCCATCATCGTCTGCAGCAGTTGCATCATGGCATCCTGGGTGGTGTTGCGGGTTGGTGGGGCCATCTGAACATTGAGGTAGATGATAAGATAAGAGGGAAATTTCTATGGTTTGTTTTGTTAAAGTTTTAAAAAGTTCATAACTTGAAAATTTGAGTAGTGTTGCGGGGTTAAAAACCAACAAGACTTTTTCATTCATACCCAGCATCATACATTACAAAGCTAACAAATCGGTGGTTTGAAGAACCATTCATTCGTTCTACGATACAAGGGGATCCTGATACAACTCACACATACGAAAGTGCTTTAAAAGATACTACTCTTCAGGGGGGATTCTTCATCTTCACGGTTAATGTGCTTGGCGAAAGGCGAGGGCATTGTCTGACATAGGCATCCCCAATGGGCCTGCCGAAGATAGTACCCGGGGTTTGCTGAAGGCCCACGACTCGAAGAATAAGAAGAATCGGAAGCCCAAGTTGATATTAAGGAGAGTTAGAGTTGTATTAGGAGATGATGTTTGTAATCTTGCGGGATGAGTTGGAAACCCTCCCGGACTCTGTAACTTGTACAATACGAATCCCTCGGCTCCACCTCCTATATAAGGGGGAGTCGAGGGGCAAAGAAAGCATCGAATCATCGTCTCTCAAACCCTAGTTTTCATAATCGTCGAGTACTTTTCGGCTGAAACCTTCGAGATCTACTTGCCCTCTACTTCCAAGTAAACCCTAGTCTACAACCCGTAGGCATTGACAACTTAATCCCTTGTCAATTGGCGCCGTCTGTGGGAATTAGAGGCGTCAAGGATCTGATCTCGATGTCACGTTCAAGATCATCGACTTCATCAACTGCAAGCAACGCAATGGATCGAGGTAAACAGATCGCAACTGGTCCTGTCGATTTTGTTCCTCACCCGCCCTCCCGTTTGGATGCATATGCGTATCTGGAGGAGCCTATGGAGATGACGTTCGGAAGATTCCACTTTTGCATCGAAAAAGAGGGAGCGTATCGTGTCGAAATTCCGATCTCATCGGGATTATCGGCGGTCGACTCCGATTTTTCAAGCTCAACATCGTCAATCGAGTCAGGCGAAGAGGAGACTTCATCGCCACGCTTCATCAGCACCAGGGCAAGCGAAAAGCTCGCCAAGATCTTCAGCGACATGTCCTTGGAGTCATCCGCGGACTCCTATATAAGTGATGACTCGAGCAGTGTCGACAGCTCCAACTTCATCGACAAATCCATCACAGTGGGCAAGGTCCTCACCAATCTTTATGATGGTGTCACCAAACCCAGCACAGATCTGAATACAAAATACCATCAGATTTATGTCATTGGAGAACCAAGCCGCGATCAGGAGGAAACATCTGAGGCTTTCGATGATTTGGGAAATCCATACGTCGATCCCTCTGATTTGCGACGAGGTCTAGGCAACAAATATGTTGGACCTGAGCCTCGCGATAGAGTTCAACTCCCGCAAGCAGCATGGGATAGAGCCGCAAGAGCTATGGATGGCTCAGAACCAATGGCCACAACAGCCACGCCAGCAGAGTTGCAAGCATATCAATATAGGCTCGCACGAGCTGCAAGGGAATTGGAAAAACAGACAGCTGCTTTAAACAGGAGAAAGGAGGCAGCTTCTGCATCAAGCAGGCGAAGGGCAGAGCTGAGTCGACAATCTGGAACTTCGGGAGATAGCCACAGGGAAGCTCGAAATAGAGCAAGATCAAGGTTGCAAAATATACCTGAAGGAGAAAGAGAGCACTTGGTTCAAAACCTCGATATGTCTTTTATGTCGATATACACGAGAGGGAACATCATCCCCAAGACACCAGAAGCTGGGTATATGGCGACACAAGATTTTATCCTTGCATCCAGGCCACCTCCAGGAGATCCAAGGGAGGCACTGTACAACATGGCAATGGCAGGAGTCGGAGCCATGGGAACGGCGTTTGCATCAACACCCCCCGAAGAAACACCAAGGCAAAATAGTCCACGACCTGCGGCAGCAGCAGCAGTAGCTCCCGAAGGACCAAGTGGAGCAAGAGACACAGCAGCACAAGCAAGGGTGGACAGAGCAAGACAAAGTAGAAGGGAACATCAACATTCCCCAGAACTAAACGACGAGGATATGTGCGGTTTGCCATGCTTCACGAGGAGAGTCCGAAAAACTCGAGTCCCTTCGGGTTTTAAATTGCCTGATAACTTCAAGAAATTCGATGGCCTGCAAGATCCAGAGGATTGGCTAGTTGATTACCTCGAGACGGTGAAGCTCACAGGGGGGACCAGAGCAACAGCTATGCAAAGCATCCAGGTGCATTTAGGTGGAGCCGCGCGATCTTGGATAAAGAAACTTCCTCCAGGATCTATCGACAGCTGGGATAGCTTCGAGGACGTATTCGTCAAGAATTTCCGGTCCACCTGCAAAAAACCTGCATCGCTAGAGGAATTGAGGGCGTGTCGACAAAATCCAGACGAACCAATGAGAAAGTACATCCAGAGGTGGAATATCATTAAAAACTCGGCAGAGAATATATCTGACGAGAGAGCAATAGATGCGTTTGTCGCAGGAATCAGGCGAGGAGATTTTGTCAAGGATTTGGGGAGGACCAATCCAAAGACAGTATCCGCCTTAATGGAGATAGCAAACAGATGGGCAGATGGAGAAGATGCTGTTCACAACAAACGGCATAGGTCACCAGAGGAGGACCGCGGCCGAAATTATCAAATTAGGCGATGATTTCCTCGGCAATACTCGAGTTATGATGCTCCTGGGCAAATTTCGGCTGGCTTCCGAGCAAGCGCTGGAGGAAACAATAGAGATGATTACCAGAGGAGCAATGAACAGCGAGGCGACAATAGAGATGACTCTCGAAACAACAGGAAAAATACCGGGTCAAGGTTCCAGAGGCCTTTCGTGTCTCCCGAAGAGATGATGAACGGGCCGTGTCAGATGCACTTCTATCTCGACAATAACGGAAAAAGACAGTCAGGACATCTGCAAAAGGATTGCCAAAATTTCCAGGAAATGTTAAGGTGGGCAGGGCATGCTAATGCTCAGGCAGCGCACAGAAACCCTCAAGGACCCAGGAGTGAGATTCACTTGCCACCTCCTCCCGCGATTACGGACGAAAATCGACATCAGCTTAGAATAGCGGCAGCACCTGCACCACCGCCTTATGTTGATCCCAACTCTAACGGAGCGGTCTCGATGATTCAGAAAGGCAGGCCATCCAATAGAGCTCAGAAAGTAATCTCGCGACAGGTGTTCATGGCAGAAAAGATGCCTCCACCAATAGTCGAGTATCTTAACTGGTCAGGGCAAGATATTGGCTTCACAATAGCGGATCATCCACAGCAAGTTCCTCGACCAGGGCAATCAGCACTTATCTTACCAGCAGTAATTGCAGGATTCGACGTATCTCGAGTGTTCATAGATGGCGGCAGCAGCTTAAACCTTATGTATGCAGATACACTAAGGAAGATGAACATATCCCTAGCAAATTTAAAACCAACCGACACGCGATTCCACGGTATCACACCGGAGAAGCCAAGTTATCCGCTGGGGAAGATTAATCTCGACGTTCAGTTTGGGACCCGAGAAAACTACAGAATAGAGAGGCTGGAATTCGAAGTCGTGGATTTCCCGTCACAATACCATGCTTTGTTGGGACGCCCAGCATATGCTAGGTTTATGGCGGTACCACATTACACGTACCTTTTGTGGAGGATGACTGGGCCTAAGGGACCAATCACAGTCAAAGGAAGCTTTGCGCTAGCCGATAAGTGCGATAAGGATTTTCATCGACTGTTAGAAACTTTCGGGATGCAAGCAGAGTACCTGGCGTCAAGGCTCACGACTGACTATGATGTGCTGCCAGATGTAGGAAGGCCAAACAAAGAATCAACTTTCAACACTGAGAAAAAATCTAAGGAGGTGCAGATTCACCCAACAGACCCGAAAAAAACGACGTCCATTGCAAAAGACATGGACCTCGCATAGGAAAGCGTGCTCGTCGAGTTCCTCCGTGAGCACTGGAAAATCTTCGCATGGTGTCCAGCTGACATGCCAGGAGTACCCAGGGAACTTGCCGAGCACCACCTAAACTTGGATCCACTAGCGAGACCAATCAAACAACCTTTGCGGCGTTTTTCGGAGCCAAACCGCAAAGCTATGCTGTCAGAAATCGATCGACTAAGAGAAGCTGGTTTTATCAAGGAGCTGCATACAGAGGCCACATGGGTAGCAAATCCAGTGTTGGTGCCGAAGAAAAACACTAAAGTCCTTCGCATGTGCGTCGATTTTACGTGTCTCAATAAACATTGTCCAAAGGATCACTTTCCCCTCCCGAGGATCGATCAAATTATCGACTCCACGGCAGGATGTGAACGTCTTTCCTTCCTGGATGCATATTCTGGTTACAACCAGATCAGATTGAAAGAAGAAGATGAGGTCAAAATAGCGTTCATCACACCTTATGGCGTGTTTTGCTACAGAACAATGCCTTTTGGTCTGAAAAACGCGGGAGCAACATACCAGAGGATGATGCAGAAGTGCTTGGCGACACAAATTGGGAAAAACGTACAAGTGTACATCGACGATGTCGTCATAACATCAAAGAAGGGGACGACGCTAATCGAGGATCTGAAGGAAACTTTCGACAACCTCGACAAGTTCTGCCTCAAGTTGAACCCAACGAAGTGTTCCTTTGGGGTCCCTGCAGGAGAACTTCTTGGGTTTCTAGTCTCAGCGAGAGGGATTGAAGCAAATCCCGAAAAAATCCAAGCTATCGTAACAATGAGGAAGCCAACAAAATTGAAGGAAATACAACAGCTAACTGGGCGAGTCGCAGCTTTAAGCTGATTTGTCGCCAGGCTGGGAGAAAAGCGTTACCGTTCTATGCTTTAATCAAGCAAGGGGAGAAATTCCAGTGGAACGAAGAGGCTGATAGAGCCTTCGAGGATTTGAAGCGCACAATTTCGACACCACCAATCTTGGTGGCGCTGAAAGAGAAGGAACCTCTCCTGCTATACATCGCAGCCACACCTCAGGTGGTTAGCACGGTGTTAGTCGTTGAAAGAGAAGAAGAAGGAAAACTCCATGGAGTGCAAAGGCCGGTATATTTCATCAGTGAAGTTTTATCGCCTTCCAAACAGCGGTACCCGTAGTACCAGAAGTTAGCATATGGAGTGATCACAACAGCAAGAAAATTGCACCATTATTTTTCGGCACACCCGATAATAGTGGTCAATGAAGCACCTCTATCAAACATATTGAACAATCTAGAAGCTACAGGGCGTGTCTCCCTTTGGGGAATAGAACTTTCCCCTCGGGACATCACGTATGAAAAAAGAAAGGCAATCAAGTCGCAAGTTCTACCAGATTTCATTGCAGAGTGGATGGACCTGCAAAATACAGGACCCCCAGATTTGTCGAGAACTTGGACCATGAACTTCGATGGATCCAAGAGAGTAGAAGGAGCTGGTGCAGGGGTAATACTCATATCACCTGAAGGCGACAAATTGAAGTATGTCCTACGGATGACGTTCCCAAACGCATCTAACAATGAAGCAGAATATGAAGCCCTTATACACGGGATGAAGATGGCGAAAGCTTGTGGCGCAACTCGACTAAATATCTTTGGCGACTCACAATTGGTAGCTCAGCAGGTTATGAACCAATGTGATGCAGTCAATGATAGCATGGTGGCATACAAGGAAGTGTCCAACGAGCTTGAGAAGCTGTTTGATGGATGCGAAGTAAATCACATCACTAGGCTGAGCAATGATGAAGCCGACGTTCTCGCAAACATCGGATCGCAGTGCCTTCCAATCCCGCCAGGCGTGTTTTGGGAGGAAATAGCTGAAAGATCCACAAAGACAAAGAAGGCGCAGAAAAAAACGAAGGAGGAGAAAACTTCGGCGCCTCTCAAAGAAATTCCAGATGAAGAAGAGGACAAGGAGCTGGTGATGATGGTAGAAGTCCCATGGATGCAAGTGTACATATCGTATATCCTGAG
This sequence comes from Lolium perenne, assembly GCF_019359855.2. NCBI lineage: Eukaryota > Viridiplantae > Streptophyta > Magnoliopsida > Poales > Poaceae > Lolium > Lolium perenne. The sequence goes on from NC_067249.2 coordinate 81,932,781, forward strand.
AAAAGAAATACCCGACGATCCAGTTGAAGCAAGGCGAGTTATTCGATGATCCAAAGCCTTCACAGTGGTCAAAGGGGAGTTGTACAAGCGAAGTATTTTGGGCGTCCTGCAACGGTGCGTTACACCCGAAGAAGGAAGGATAATCTTAAAGGACGTGCACAAGGGAATATGTGGTCATCATGCGAGCAGTCGAGCTATTGCGGCCAAGGTTTTTTGGGCTGGATTTTACTGGTTGACAGCAATCGAGGATGCAAAAGAGATAGTACGAACCTGCGATGCGTGCCAGAGATTCGCCGCAAAACCCCACTCTCCGGCAGCAGAGCTGATGCCAGTACCATTGTCTTGGCCTTTTGCCCAATGGGGACTCGATATGGTGGGAAAATTGCACAAGGCTTCGCCAGGAGGATACGAATACATGTTGGTTGTCGTCGATAAATTCACCAAGTGGATAGAAGCGAAACCGATAAATTCACCAGATGCAGCGTCAGCAATAAAATTCGTGAAGGGCATCGTTTTTCGGTTTGGAGTATCTCACAGCATTGTCACAGACAATGGTAGTAACTTTACGTCCAAGGAGTTCAAGGCATACTGCGCATAAGTAGGCATCAAATTGCACTTCGCGTCAGTTGGGCACCCGCAAACCAATGGCCAAGTCGAGAAAGCCAATGGTATCATCTGCAATGGTATTAAAAAGCGCCTGCTAGGACCGCTTGAAAAGGCTCGACATACCTGGCCGGAAGAATTGCCAAGTGTTTTGTGGAGTATCCGAACAACACCAAATACGGAGACACAAGAAACGCCTTTCTTCCTCGTCCTCGGAGCTGAGGCAGTACTACCAATTGAAATAGAGCATGACTCCCCAAGAGTGATAGAGTATGACGAGGAAACTTCAAGAAAAGATTTGGAGGACGATGTAGATGCACTCGATGAAGCTCGAGATGAAGTACTATCACGAGTCACCAAGTACCAGCAGGACCTGAAAAACTACCACAGTCGACGATTGCGGCCAAGATCTTTCCAGGTCGGCGATTTGGTCCTACGGCTCAATCAGCAAAGTACTGAAAAGCTCGAGTCACCATGGCTGGGCCCTTACGTCGTCACGGAAGTAATTGAAGGAGGAGCATACAGGATCAAGGACAAGAAGACAAGGGTTCCCGAGAAAAACCCCTGGAACGTGGCGCAGCTCAGGCGTTTCTACGCCTAGAGCCAAAATATAGTCCTCCTTTGTAAAAGCACAATGTACTGAAACGCCCGCGAGTTTTCAGACGCACTCTTTTCCTTTTTAGGGCACCGAGTGGGGCTGGAAAGGTTTTTAATGAGGCGGGCTCGCGGTGCTGCAATATAGTAAAAGATAGTGATGAGATACATCTTTTTTCTTCGACAGACTCGGGGGCTCATAACCCACGACAGCAAAATATATATATTCTCGCAAAAAGTAAATTCTTCGAGATAACAAAATAGTATAAGCTCCAGCCAAAGGCTCGGGGGCTTCGCAATATAGATTACACTTTACAATATAGACAACTTCATCAATACAAAGAATTCGACAAAAAATATATAGACATAACTTTTCGCAATATAGTACAACTCAGTCAAGGCCTAATATACTATCTATGGATAAACCTTTGGTTGTCTTGTGCTCAGCATAGCTCCCCTTGACGAAGAATTCAGAGTCCATCCGAAGAAGTTCATCCATCATCGCTTCGGCCACAGGAGTCACCATATCATTGATTTCATCAATGTTATTTTTTCGTCGTGATTTTTTGGCCAAGCAGTCAGCGACAATCTTCGTCAGGTCCAATTTGGGATGGCAAATATGTATCATGATCATGGCGAATCTTGCTCCAGCAGTCAACTGAGCTCGCACAAAGTTATGAATACGAGGGGCATCTCGGAATTTCTCCATCAATCAAAGAAGAGTTTCGGGAGCTTCATCTCGAGGGAACAGAGTCTTGTAAACAAGGGTCAAGGTTCTCGTGCAGAAGTTAAGAAATTCGCTAACCTGACAGGCGCGATCTTGGAACCTGACAATCTGTTGGGTTCGCTCGGGAGTGGCCCAGAACAAGCAGCCATGGTTAAGAGAAAGATTAACGAGGAGGTTCGTTCTCACATTCACCCTTTCATCTTCCGCAGCAGCGTCGAGAAGAGAACCTATTGAGCGACAGAACAAGAAATTCAAAAAAAGAGGGGTACAGCAAAAAGCAGAGACAATGCTAGGTTGAAAAACATACCTAACATATCCACACTAGCTTCAGTCATTAGCTCGAGCATATTATTTTCTCGAGCAGTTGCTTTTTCAGCTTCCGAAATAGCAGCGTCTTTGGCAGCTATGGCTTCTTTAGCTTGTTGAATGGCAATCTTCTCTCTTTCGGATGCTTTACGAGATTGCTCCATCATCGCAAGAGTCTGTTTTTTCATGGATTGAAGTTGTTGGCGAAGTTCTTGCAAATCTTGCGAGAAGTGCTTACTCGAAGAACCATCGATAAGGTTATCATCGACAAGTGTTTTCTTCGAAAAGGAAGAAGCAGGAGAAGTATCGGCAGGATGAAGATTTGCGGAATAGTTATCAAATATCAACTAGAAAAGAAAAATTCAGTATCAATGATCACGCAAAATAGAATTCCATTGATCTTCGGGAAATTTACACAGATATTACAGAGGGAGTTTTTCAAAAGAATTACTACGACGGTTGTCGCCAAAGCTACTGCGACGACAACATCAAAAGAAGCAGTAGAAATAAAAAAAGAAAAAGATAAGGGCATTCTACTAGACCTCCGGCTTCGACGAGCTAGGAGCAGGAGTGGGCTTGAATCCAAGATAAGCAAGGATCTTCTTTGTGTTGGGCTTCGCAGCCTTGATCAGCGATCGCCACTTCGTGGTCTCCATCTCCTGTGTGTCGCCAACCTTGGTCCATTCGATGTTTTGTTGACTGTCAGCAACCAGGGCGACAGTGCTTTCAACGGCAACCTTCATATTTTCTTGGCGCAGCTTCAGTCCAAGATCTTTTGGCGGATTAAAGTCCTTGGCAAGAGCAAGGAAAGTCGCGGGTTCCTTTTTCTTCGGGAAGAAGTAAGGATAGAGCCGCGACAATCCTTCCTGGGCCTGCTCAATGCCGTCACGGGCTTCTGTTCCGTGAAACTCAAGGAAAGAAAGTGCGTCGAGAAGGGGATCATTGTCAGGATCTTCAAGTTCAAATTCTTGGTTTGTTTTCCCTGTCGAGGAAAAAAGGTGTTGGTCAACAAACAAGTAAAGAAAAGCAAGTCCAAGGAATGCAAAATAGATCGGGTACTTACTGACAAAGCGACGGTTTTGAGAATCCAAGCGCTTGATAATCGCCTCTTCACGAGCAGCTTGTGCGGTTTTATGCTCGCTCAAAGCAGTCTCGGCATCCTGAAGCTTCTTCTGAAGTTCTTCGGCACCAACAGCTTCCGCTTTGGCCTTATCAGCCTCTGCCCTAGCCTGACTAGCATCAGATTCGGCCTTCTTACAAGCCTCCTCACTTTGCTCTAATTTCTGAGCAAGCGTGTCGGCACGTTTGTTGGCCTCCGCAAGTTTTTCTGCCAAAATAGTCAAAAATAAGTTAAAATCACGACGAAAAAGGAGTAAGAAGTCATGGGCAAAGAGAAGCAGGAAGTCAGTACCTTCAGCTTTGCTGGCATACTCGCGATACCCAACGAATTGGGCACCGAAGCGGATGAACTCCTTAATCAAAGGCTGTTAAAGAAAGATAGAGGAAGAAAGTGTCGGTACGGGACAAAAATGCGATAGCATAAAATAAAAAGAAGCAAACAAGGAAAATATCGACAGCATCAGAAAACATTAAATAACTTACATCATCCAGAAGAGGAGTCGAGGAGCTACCCAATTGTAGGGTAGGCTCTGTGGTTAATTCAACCCTCCCCCTTTTTGGTGAAGGGACAAGGGGGCTTGCAGGAGGAGTAGGTGCGTCGGTGTTTTGTTGAGGAGGCGACGATTCTTCTCCTTCAACTTGCACCTCAGAAACAACTAGAGTATGCGACGTACTCGTTCGAGCAGTCGCATCAATAGCTGGCATTTCTTCCTCGTCACCACTACGATTAAATGGCGACAGTATAAGAAGCAAGATAGACAAAAATCTTCAAGAAGCAAAATAGTAAGAAATAAAAGGTGACTTACGAACTGACGAGGGCTTCAAGGTATGGATCGAAAGCTGCCTTCCGACGTGAAGGAGCAGCTTCTTCGGCTTTGGAGGTGCCAGAATCTTCGACGTCTGCCCTATTCCTTTTGTTCTTTGGAGAAACAGCAGGAGGAGGAGACTGTGCCGATGTGGTAGCCTCAGAGGCAGCTTCCTTTTCAGAAGATCCCGCAGATTTTCGAGAACCCGCGGGTTCATTCTCAAAAGAAGGAGCATCTTGGTTGTCATCAGTGACAACAGCTCGTTCTTCGACTTCTCCACCTTCAGGAAGGGGAGGAAGCGAGACAAGATCTGGATGGTTCTATACAAAAACAAGGGGAGGCGTCAACAAAAGAGTTATGTAAACGATGGCAAATAAAAACGAGCCAGTCGACAAAGGTTACCTTGGGAAGCGCATTGGTGGCGCTATATGGCTTTACGCGATAAGAAGAAGGGACAGGATCTTTCGAAGTTAGGGAGGAGATCTTCCGGATAAGTTTTTCTAAATCCTTGACCGACAAATCCACCGACAACCGATCCACATCATTGTCGCCAGCATACCTCCAGAGGGGATTTTTGCGAGCCTGTAGAGGCTGCACTCTGATTCTAAGGAAATATGCCGTGATCTGGATACCCGACAGCTCTTTGCCGCGGGTGTTTTGCAGTTCATGGATGCGGGTCATCAGTGCCTCCGTCGCCGTTTTTTCTTCCTCGGTAGCCTCTGCATCCCAGGAGCGGCGGCGATAGATTTTCTCGGCACCGTCAAAAGGAGGGATATTGTCTTCAGCGCATCCATGGTTCTCCTCATGGATGTACAGCCACTTCTTGCGCCACCCTTGAGCTGAGTCAGGGAATTTGACATCGAAGTAATCGACATCAGGGCGAACGCAGATAACAACGCCGCCTATGTTATAGGCGACATTGGGAGAGCCATTGCGGTGACAAAAGAAAATGCGCTTCCACAACGCCCAGTTAGGCTGGACGCCGAGGAAGGACTCACAGAGGGTGATGAAGATGGAAATGTGGAGGATAGAGTTGGGTGTGAGGTGATGAAGTTGCAGTCCATAAACAAAAAAGCAACCCCCGAAGAAAAGGGTGAATGGGGGCAGAAAGGCCGCGGATGAGATGATCGAGAAAACTAACCCGATACTCCATTGGAGGGGTTGGGTAGCTCTGTTCGCTGGGGAAGCACAGCGCCTTGAGTTTCTTGCTGATCCCCAGCTTCTTCAGGAGGTTGATGTCTTGGGTAGAGATTTTGGATCTCTCCCACTCAGCGCTCCCCAGATCTGCGGAAGCCATAGTTGATTCCGGCATGCTGTGCCTGGTCAGTCTGCGCGGTGGAATCAACAATGGCGTAGGAGTACAGCTCGAGAGAAGTTGAGCTCAGGGAACTGTGGGGCGCAAGAGGAGATTTTTTGCAGAGGAGGGCAGAGGAGCGGCGCGAGCGAAAGTGCTGGAGGAAGAAGAAGGGGACCTTAAATAGAGGTGCGGCGAAGCGGCGTACCGTTGGATGGAAAAAGTGTGCGGCAGATGATGTACACGTGGAACAAGGGTAAAAAAAGTAATTTCACCCTGGAGGAGTTACAGTGCGTGCGCCAGGAAAAGCGGAGGACGTGTGTCCCCCACTCGCACGACGTGTCAATACGATGCGTAATTTGGGCCCGCAAGGCAGTGAGAGAGAACTTCTCGCGATTCCCATGAACTGCGGTCGTGGCTATCATCAGCAAGGACGTCACTTTAGCAAGAAAAAAAGTCTTCTTAACAGCTTCATAAAAAAGGCGACAGCAAAAAATATTGGAGAGCCTCTGATCAAATACAAGTTTTTGATCAAATGCTCGGGGGCTACTTTGGAAAAATGAAAAATTCGAGAAAGACAAAATAGAAATGGTGTGAGCCTATGATCAAATACAAGATATTTGCTCATAGCCTCGGGGGCTACTCCCATCGGGAGCGCTGTTCGCGCACCCGAAAAATTTTGAAATTGCGGGAGAGAAAGAAAATATAGCGGCATAAGGCGTGGAGCCTACACCCAAGCACAAGTCCTTGGATGTAGCCTCGGGGGCTACTCCCATCGGGAACGCTGCTCGCATGCCCGATGAAATTATAAAAAAGAAAGATAGAGGAACAAGAGAGTATATTTCGAGTTATAAGTAACTCTACATATACTCCCATCGGGAGAGCAATATAAGTCATCCGTTGACTCAATAAAATGTGCCATTCAACAGCCGAATAAGCACTCGCAATATATTCTCAGAACGCCAAAGTTGCGAACAATTTCTGAATGTCGCAAAATTTGCGAAGGTAAGACCCCAGATCCGTTCTGTGTGGCGTGGCGCCGTCTCTGACGTCGGTTTGCTACTTTTATCCGTATCAACAGATACGAAGAAAAATCCTAACGGACGCGTTAGGTACCCGATAAATATGACTGGGACTTGACAGAATGGTAAGACCTTAAGCGGCACATGTCGAAGTTTACACCAGTATCCCGAGATCATGTCCAGGGACGTGATCTTGAAGTAGGTTTTTGCGGATTGCCACTAGAGCAGTTAACTAGTACATGATCCGTCAGATGAACTAGCCCCAATTACCATTATCCCTGTACAATATAGAAATTCATATGAAGAAATATAGAAAAGTTTAAAGTTATCGAGTAAATATAAACAGTGGAGATTTTCCCTGACTCTACGATTCAAGAAAAATCTCGGGGGCTACTGACATAGGAATCCCCAATGGGCCTGCCGAAGATAGTACCCGGGGTTTGCTGAAGGCCCACGACTCGAAGAATAAGAAGAATCGGAAGCCCAAGTTGATATTAAGGAGAGTTAGAGTTGTATTAGGAGATGATGTTTGTAATCTTGCGGGATGAGTTGGAAACCCTCCCGGACTCTGTAACTTGTACAATACGAATCCCTCGGCTCCACCTCCTATATAAGGGGGAGTCGAGGGACAAAGAAAGCATCGAATCATCGTCTCTCAAGCCCTAGTTTTCATAATCGTCGAGTACTTTTCGGCTGAAACCTTCGAGATCTACTTGCCCTCTACTTCCAACTAAACCCTAGTCTACAACCCGTAGGCATTGACAAGTTAATCCCTTGTCATTGTCCAACTCCTTGCGGGTCTTGTACAGCATGTAGTCGAGGTATGCGACATAGTGGTTCATCTCCGGGTGCGGGGGTATGATTATTGGTCTTCCCAAGGGGTCATGTCCTGGGTAGTAAATGAAGCGGGTATTCTCGAGCTCGTTCATATTCTGTCCACACAGCCGGGCAATTTCTTCCTGCATCGCTCTGACTAGTCCTTCCTTCCAAGTGCTTCCCTTTACAGAAAACCAGATGGTTTCCCATGTTGGGGCTCCAAGCTTTCCTCTCAGATCTGTAGTAACTTCCCACCGAGGTTGTCCTCCTGATGGATTGTTGAGGGGTATTCCGAAGAACTCGGGATACGGGCGTCCTAAATACTCAACCAGTTGTTTCAAATCCTTCTCGAACATGAGGTTTCCTCCGTGGCCAAGCTGATAATACTTGCAGGTGTACTCCATCTGTGAAGAATTATGATGAGTCAGTTAGAGAAGTGAGTAGTGTGTCAAAATTTTATGTAGTAATATAAGAATAGAGCATAACTTTCTTATTTTGAAGAAGATTTCAAGGATAAGAGTGAGAATAGGTTTTCATAAATAGTCACTTCATTGGTTTTGAAACTAAAATTTTCAGACGTCCATTCTAACTAGGGTCTCCTAAGGTCAACAATGGCTCTGATACCAACTTGTCAACACCCGGATTTTTAAGTCCAGATGCCTATTATGCCATTCCTCGCAATCCCAGGAATATTGTTTTTGCGAGACATAATAGATTGATATCACAACACATCATTTATTACAACACATAATCGTCTTACAAATAAAGGATCACATGATCCAGTCTCATTACAATAATAGAAGTTCTATTGGTCAATTACATAACACATAGCGGAAGCGAAATAGCGTAGTAGTCCATCTATTCCACAGGCAACTGTTGACGTCAGGAGTGATCCTAGTTGTCGTAGACGTCCTGCTGTCCTTCTTCCGGGTTCTGGTACTCGTCTTCATAGTCTGGCCATTTGAATAGCCAGGGACACAGCCATGAGTACTTTAAAGTACTCGCAAACTAATACTAAGGTAAATACTATCAACTATAGTAAGGGGGTTCTAAGCTCTAGTTTTATTTTCATAAAGCCAGTTTTATTTCATAAACACTTTAATAATCAAAGCCTCTTCATTTGCTAAACTCAAGTGGGAACATTAGTGTCATTTCCACAACTCAGTTGTGATTCAAAGTCAAAGTCACCCTTCAATTCAAGTCACAAGTCCCATTCATATTTTTAGAAAAATTCGGATGACGGAACAGTATGGCCTTTCCAACTGTCCATGACCGCGGACGCGGCTATTCGAATAGGTTAAACTCTGCAGAGGTTGTACACTTGTGCCACAACAATTGCAATAGCTCGTCAGGGGCAACTGGCCCTGATTTATCGTACGCAGTACGCGAACTACCAATCCTAACCTTTCATTTACATACTCTAGTATAGGCACCTCTCCCCATGAGCTTGGCCTCCCGGTGAAAACAAACCGTCAACCCGTGAACTGCACAGGGCTTGGGTAGGACATTCACCTCATTTCACGTCATTTCACATTCAATGGAGGCAGCCTCGGCATAACCCCTATGACTCTTGTTCAGAGGGAACCCATACTAAAATACATAAGTTTCCAGCTAAGCCTTACCCAGATTCAGGTATTGTGGGGGTACTTGTAAAATTGGAATGGTATCGCATCTGAACCCAACCATCAGTTTTGTAAAATTCACCAAGTCATTCACCAGTCATATTCACATTCAAAATCTTTCAATAGAATGACTCATCATTCCAAGGTTTTCAAAGTCATTTCAATTCACAAGTTCCCAACTAGAATAGTCACTTTTAATCTTTAGCACTAGCAACTAGTTATGAGGGGTGCTAAGTATCTTGGAGCTTGCTAGGCTAAGTGTGATGTTCTTGTACTACTCTATAACTCAACCAAGTGAAATCATAAATCAAAAAGTAACTTTGATAAATAGAATTTAATAAAGCTTGTATAGTAAAAACTTGGGATAGGACCATAAAGTAAAATGTAATGGTGCCTTGCTCTTGTAGAGCTTTGCACAAAGTAGCTTGCATTAGTCTAGCTTGCATTGGTAATAGCTTGCCTTGATTGGTGAGGTGATCAAAGTTTTCTTGCTCTTCCTCTTGGTAGAAGACCTCTTCCTCTTGATAGTCTCCGGTACTAGCGTCTATAAACGAATACAAGGATACAATCACCAAACAACACTTAAGTAGTCTTAATTAGCCTTATTGGCTCACACAAATGATCTAGCATCACTACTTAACACTTTTTCAAAATTAGGCTAGGTTTTCCTTGCTTAGTATTAGGAAAATAATTTCCTCTCATTGAAATTGGAATTAGGGTTTCTTATTTAGTTCTTTGGAGAAATAATTTCCTCTCATTGAATCTTCTTAAGATTTAATCTTATCAAACAACAAGGTATGATCACATGTTTGACCAAGGTCAACACTTCATACTTATTATTTGAGAAACATGATTTAAATGAGATTCATCATCTCATGTGATTTAAATCCTATTTGATTTAATATCCCCAAGTGAGCAAGTGTGAGACCATCTAACTAAGGACCTCACATTACTTCATAACACTTGGGAAAGTGATTTAAATGAGGTGCTACACCTCATAGATTTAAATTCCTATAATTTGAAATGGTTTAAATGGACTAGAATTGACTACATAGCCAATATTTTGCTTCTAGCCCATGATCATGTACAGAACCTATACTATATTTTTACATAGTAAATTAGAGTTTGTGAAATGTGAATTAAAACAATTGGATTCACTTCAAAATTCAAATTGGTTGATTTTCTATATTTATTTGAAAACTGAAAAGTATCTGATTTTTTTATTTTCGCTATTCCAAATCTACAAAAGCTATGAGGTTGAGACCAGTGGCAAAGTGTAGATAATTTCATGGGCTTTCCAGAGATATGCAGTTTGCTAAATTTGGTGCAGTAGTTTGAAAGTTATTCAAATTTGAAGTGGGCACCAGTATTTGAATTCAGCTGAAACTAATTAAACGAAGTTTGAAATTTTGGGCCGCACGGGAAACGAAAATGGGCCGAAACGAAAATAAACAACACAGCGCAGCCCAACAAGCATCTGGTGCGAGTGGGCCACCTGACGAGGTGGGGGCCACCCGTCAGCGACGTTTAACAGCCGAATCGGTATGAGCTATTGTGGGGCGTAGGATTAGAACGCGGATCAACGGCTCAGAGCCGTCGTCTTCTCCGGCGAGATGCCGAGCATCTGGCGGCGAGCCTAGGGGGTCGGAGGGCCTACCGGCGTTCCCGCGGTCGAGGGCGAGGTGCGCGGCGACGTTGACGTAGATGAGGAAGCTCCTGGTACCGTCGGCGAGGCGTGGGGAAGCGTCAATCGGCGGCGAGGATCTCAGGGCTCCGGCGGACTTCGGCTTGAAATTGCTGCTGCTCCGGCAAGGTGGTGTCTAATTAACTTGTTGAGTAGAAGCAAGGATGGGAGGAGAGTGAGTTGCTGTGAAGAATTCGTGCTCGGGATCGCTCTATTTATAGAGCCAAGGTGGTGTCGTGGGTGCTGTGAAGGAGCGTCGACGGCATGGCTTCTCCGGCGCTCGAAGGGGCAAGGCAAGGACGGCTATGTGTAGGCATCATCTTGGCGATGCTCAAGGTGTAGCTGGCGCAGAGAAAAGAGGGGTGAGGTGTAGGGTTTAAGATCATTTCAAAATACTTTAACAAGCAATCATGGCAATAGCACAAGAATTAAGCAAGATCACTATGTATCAAACTTAATTTAATAAAAGTTTTTGTTGGTTCCAAAATTTGGAAAAAGGGAAATTCATTTGTTTTTGTTGGCTGCCGAAGCGACGCAGCGGTGCAGTCGCTGGTGCGTTTGAGAAGACGCAGAGTCACTTCTAGGCGGGCCCGACGAAACATCCGCCAGACGCGAGCGGACACTTTACGCGTCCGCGCAGCGTCCGTAGAGACGCATCCGAGGCGCATATTTGGGTCAGGTTTGCGTCTCCGCGGACGGCCCGATCATTTTGCGTCGCCCAGCTGGAGTTGGTGCCAGACGCATTTCCAGTCACAACGACAAAAACGGTCGCGTCGCTTGAGATGCCCTTATACTTCCAATTTCGTTATTGGGGCTTTTGCGGATTCATAACGTTGCAATGAGCCTGTTACGAGACTGACTGCTAAAACCCAGAAAATAACACAACAAGGGGAAGCAGGAGGAAACGAGCTCTTAAACACGTAGAAACATACGTAAAATATTTATGTGCGCGAACTGAAAAACAGCCGACTGTCATTTAGACAGTCCCTATATATGTGGCTTTTAATACCTTGTTCCGCCATCAGGACTCCAGAAGCACCTCAACCTATTGAGCATGGGACTGAGTCGGGGACACCTCCATGGCTGCATGAAGCTCCCTTCTCGGCAATCTTGACATCCCATGTAAACGAGAGTTAGCAGCTGGTCACTGGGCGTACCATCGATGAGGTGGAGAAGCCCTTCGTTTAACGACGAAGCATAGATGCTCCTGCACTAAGCGGAACCCCTCCCCGCAGAGGCGATGCTTCGCCTCTCCCTGCCGCATCAGGCGGGAGACCCTAAGGGCGCGTTTGGTAGGCAGGCCAAAATCCCGTACCACTGACGCAGTCAGATGGATGCCCATGCGCGTCCACAGGTCACTTTTGGTAGGCTGTACTGCACCGGCTCGAACAGAAGTGCACATTGTTTGGATGCCTGGATACAATGCTCCATCTCTGTTTAGCCATAGCACATGTGTTTGGTTGCCATTTTGGGCACCCTGGCAACAACTTCTCCTCACCATTTTTAAATATGCTGACCTTACCATCACATAACGGCACACAAATAGCTCAAACATGATCATAAGAGCATCACACACTTATATACAACGAACAGAGTACTTAACAGTTCCTAATCTAGCATCAGAGTGGTAAGACACGCGCCTAAACCTGGGGGCAGACTACCCAGGTCCAAAATCATTGTTCAACAACCTCTACAGGCCAACATGACATTGAGATATGCACAAAAGAAAGTGTTTAGCAGCGATGGAGCAAAAATAACTTAACGGCGAGGATCAGCAAAAGGGCACTTGCGGTGCCTCTTGCAGCCGAAGACGCTGGAGCAGGATGTCTCCTTCCTGAAGACGTCGACCTTGAAGCCGTCGTCCTGAGGGGTGAAGACGATCGTGTCGTCGACGTGCAGTAGAAGCCTGGCAGCGAACTCACTCCAGGACTTGATGAACCCGACGCGCTGCCCTTTCCACTGCAGCTGCACCTTCCACTCGCAACGCTGGCCCAAGTACAAGCAGACCTTCACCGGGGGGTCATTGTTCTTGAGCTTGTACTTGGCGATCAGGGGCTGCATCATGTATGGCGACACGGCGAGGGAACGTAGGTCCTGGCTCTCCACCTACACGAAGAACGCCAGCAGACGCTGGCTGTCAGCGTGCCCCAGGTCAGCAGGACGGCCGGCGTGAACCCTCGGCGCTGTGATCTGTTGGTGGGCTTCCATGGACGCTATGTTGGGATCACGCAGCTGCACACTGACGGCCATGTCGATAGCGTCCAGTATGGGCCCTTCCGAGAACATTTCTAGGAAGGGACAGTTCTGCACAAGCACAAGCAAGCAATGTCAAGCTCAAGCGCAAGCAATGTCATGGACAAGCACAAGCACAAGCAAACAATGCAATCAATACCATTGCCAAGCAGAAGCACTGTCATGCACAATCAGAAGCAATCAATGCCATTGCCAACCAGAAGCACTGTCATGCACAAGCACAAGCAAGCAATGGCATTGCGAAGCACAAGCAAGCAATTGCAAGCTCAAGCTCAAGCAATTTCATGGACAAGCAGTGTCATGGACTTGACATTGTGCCAATGCCAAGCACAAGCACTGTCAAGCCAATCATGGTGCTTGATCTTGGCATTGCCAGGTGCTTGAACTTGGCAGTGCCAAGCACAAGCAATGTCATGGATGTAACTTTTTCCCACGATGATTTTGATATATTATACGTTTTTTCCGACGTCGTATGCAAAAGTTAATGCGTTTTTACTATTTTTAAAACTTTCTTTGCAAAAAAACTGAAATTGAAATTTCCCCTAATAGTAGGTTGCGTAACATACCGGAATCTCAAAAGATTTTATTTTTTGAATTTTCTATCATTTTTTTTCTATTTTACAGTGTTAAAAAAGGTGATGCCCCCTGGACGTCCAGACCGCACGAACCGGTGCTAATGACCCCTTTAGCACCGCCAAATCTGGTGCAAAAACTCTTTGGAGCAAAAAACCAAAGGCCTTGTTTCTACTAGTGGGTACTTCTCCCAATGGGTGAGAAAAACAACCTCAGAAGCAGCATATAATACGTCCACTCACGGTAGCATTCTGTTCAAGTCTGGGTGGAAAAAGTTCATCAATGAGTTTGATCTGCAGGTCGGACTCAATGTTCTCATCTTGCTCCACATGGAAGGGGGAAGTTATGTTAAGATCTCATTTGATGTTCTGTAGACTCGTTTGCTGGTGGGCGGGCAGGGTAATCAGTCAACGTCCCTTAGCTATCTATGATCATGTTTTGGTGCTCCAAAGTGTGTGCCATCACTATGTAATATGTCAGACATCTATCTATCTTTTTTATGCTTTTCTCCTTAAGAACAACTCCTATCTATTGGCGTGCTTGCTGTGAAAATATGTCCTTTCCTTGATTGAAGTTGACCATTATATGGCGGTTTGCACTTCCTTCTTTTTTCTGCACGTGATAGTAAGTTCTTCAAACACACAAGGAGAGTGATAAAGATTTTCAGATCTTCTCATGTTTTTTCACTTCCTGGGATGTGTGCCATGTAAAACTGTGTGTATTTTTGCTTCATGTTCATATCAAAATATTGGGAAGATCCAAACATAATATAGGGCTACAGATTCGTTGTGGGGCCAATGCTGCTACCTAATAGTCAGCTAAATGGCAACCTAGGTCCTACGATAAGGAGAGACGCATCACATGACAAAATAGTGCCATATTTCTTCCTCACTAAGAGCAATTTCAATAGTGTAGCCAGCTGCTGGCTATAAGCCAAGTGTCATGTCATCTATAGCCAAGTTAGAGCCAACATATACAATAGTAAGCTATAAAAATGTAGTACTTTATCAAAATATGTCCCACCTTTCACTCTCACAAAGTTCCTAAGAGCACGTGTTAGAGCTGGCTCTTGCATAAGAGCCCACTCTCCTTCTCTCTCCTCATCTCTCTCATCCAACTAAGCAATAATATACTATTTTAATCTTTATAGCCAGGTGACTAGGACTTATTGTACTTGCTCTAAGGTGGAGGGATCATGGGAGGATGTGATGTCTACGCACGCTTCTATTCCTGTAGACAGTGCTGGGCCTCCAAGAGCAGAGGTTTGTAGAACAGCAGCAAGTTTCCCTTAAGTGAATCACCCAAGATTTATCGAACTCAGGGAGGTAGAGGTCAAAGATATCCCTCACAAGCAACCCTGCAATTACGATACAAGAAGTCTCTTGTGTCCCCAACACACCTAATACATTTGTCAGATGTATAGGTGCACTAGTTCGACGAAGAGATAGTAAAATGCAAGTGATATGAATGAATATGAGTGGTAACAACAATCTAAAATAAATATGGCAACAAGTAAACATGCAGTAGAACAGTAAATAAACGGAGATTCGATATTTGGAAACAAGGCCTAGGGATCCTACTTTCACTAGTGGACACTCTCAACAATGATCACATAATAAAACTACTCTACACTCTCTTGTTGGATAACAAACACCATTCATTGTGTAGGGCTATAAAAGCACACCTCAAGCCGGAGTAAACAAGCTCCACAACATCCGGAGTTCATATTTAAATAACCTCTAGAGTGCATAATAGACCATTGCAATTTAGACCGAGTACTAACATAGCATACACACTGTCAACAATAGCTATGAAAGGGGGAATAGATCGCATCAATACTATCATAGTAATAGTTAACTTCATAATCTACAAGAGATTACAAGCATAACCTACGTCAAGTACTACATGATGCACACACCGTCAACATTACATCATGGAGGAGGAATAGACTACTTTAATAACATCACTAGAGTAGCACATAGATTAATAGTGATACAAAGCTCATGATCACATAAAGATCACACAGGAGAGAGAGATGAACCACATAGTTACCGGTAGAGCCCTCAGCCTCGGGGGAGAACTACTCCCTCCTCATCATGGGAGACAGCAACGGCGATGAAGATTGCGGTGGTATCGATGGAGATGACTCCGGGGGCAATTCCCCGTCCCGGCGGCGTGCCGGAACAGAGACTTCTGTCCCCCGAAACGGAGTTTCGCGATGGCGGCGGCGCCCCTGGAGTCTTTCTGGAGTTTCGTCCATTGTGGTAGGGTTTCCGCTTCTGGAAGAATATATATAGGCGGAAGGGTGGCCTCGGAGGGGTCCCAGGGCGCCCTCACCACATGGCGGCGCGGCCAGGGTGGGACCCACGCCCCCCTATGGTGTGGGGCCCCCTTGGCCCCCCTCCGGCCCTTCTCTGGCTCTCCGGGTCCGTTTCGGTAAAATATTGACTTCCGTCTTCGTGGGGTCCGATTTCGAGAATATTTCCTGTGTAGAATTTCTGAAACCAAAAACAGCAGAAAACATGAACTGACACTTTGGCATCTTGTTAATAGGTTAGTTCCGGAAAATGCATAAAATCATTATAAAGTGTATATAAAACATGTGAGTATTGTCATAAGACTAGCATGGAACATAAGAAATTATAGATACGTTTGAGACGTATCAAGCATCCCCAAGCTTAGTTCCTACTCGCCCTCGAGTAGGTAAACGATAACAAGGATAATTTCTGAAGTGACATGCTATCATAATCTTGATCAATACTATTGTAAAGCATATGAGATGAATGAAGTGATTCGAAGCAATGGTAAAGATAATGACTAAACAACTAAATCATATAGCAAAGACTTTTCATGAATAGTACTTTCAAGACAAGCATCAATAAGACTTGCATATGAGTTAACTCATAAAGCAATAAATTCTTAGTAGAAAGTTTTGAAGCAACACAAAGGAAGATATAAGTTTCAGCAGTTGCTTTCAACTTCAACATGTATGTCTCATGGATAATGGTCAACACAAAGTAATATGATGAATGCAAATAAGCAAATATGTAGGAATCAATGCACACAATTGACACAAGTGTTTGCTTCTAAGATAGAAAGAAGTAGGTAAACTGACTCAACATAAAGTAAAAGAAAGGCCCTTCTCAGAGGGAAGCATGGATTACTATTTTTGTGCTAGACCTTTTGTTTTGAAAACATAGAAACAATTTTGTCAACGGTAGTAATAATTAATATGTGTTATGCATAAGACATCCTATAAGTTGCAAGCCTCATGCATAGAATACCAATAGTGCTCGCACCTTGTCCTAATTAGCTTGGATTTCCATGGATTATCATTGCATTACATATGTTTCTACCAAGTGTCACAAAGGGGTACCTCTATGCCGCATGTACAAAGGTCCAAGGAGATAGATCGCATTTGATTTCTCGTTTTTGATAGATCTCAACTAAGGACATCCATACCGGGACAACATAGAAAACAGGTAATGGACTCCTCTTTAATTTATAAGCATTCAACAACAGATAATATTCTCATAAAAGATTGAGGATTAATGTCCAAACTGAAACTTCCACCATGATACATGGCTTTAGTTAGCGGCCCAATGTTCTTCTCTAACAATATGCATACTCAAACTATTTGATCATGATAAATCACCCTTACTTCAGACAAGACGAACATGCATAGCAACTCACATGATATTCAACAAAGGTGTAATAGTTGATGGCGTCTGATACGTCCCCGACGTATCCATAATTTCTGTTGTTCCATGCTTGTTTTATGACAATACTTACATGTTTTGCTTGCACTTTATGATGTTTTTATGCGTTTTCCGGAACTAACCTATTAACGAGATGCCACAGTGCCAGTTCCTGTTTTCTGCTGTTTTTGGTTCCAGAAAGGCTGTTCGGGCAATATTCTCGGAATTGGACGAAATCAACGCCAAACCTCCTATTTTTCCCGGAAGGCTCCAGAACACCGAAGAAGAGTCGGAGAGGGGCCAGGGGGCCACCACACCACATGGCGGCGCGGGCCAGGCCCTGGCCGCGCCGGCCTAGGGTGTGGCGCCCCCAGGTGCCCCCCTGCGCCGCCTCTTCGCCTATAAAAGCCCTTTCGACCTAAAAACGCAGTACCAATTGACGAAACTCCAGAAAGACTCCAGGGGCGCCGCCACCGTCGCGAAACTCCAATTCGGGGGACAGAACTCTGTCCCGGCACCCTGCCGGGACGGGGAAGTGCCCCCGGAAGCCATCTCCATCAACGCCATCGCCTCCACCATGCTCCGTGAGTAGTTCCCCCATGGACTACGGGTTCTAGCAGTAGCTATGTCGGTATACTCTCCCCCATGTACTTCAATACAATGGTCTCATGAGCTGCCTTACATGATTGAGATTCATCTGATGTAATCGGTGTTGTGTTTGTTGGGATCCGATGGATGATACATTATGATTAGTCTATCTATAAAGTTTGTGAAGTTATTGTTGCTGCAATCTTGTTATGCTTAATGCTTGTCACTAGGGCCCGAGTGGCATGATCTTAGATTTGAGCTCTATACTTATTGCTTAGATTGTATCTACAAGTTGTATGCACATGTCACTGTCCGGAACCAATGGCCCCGAAGTGACAAGAATCGGGACAACCGGAGGGGATGGTAGTGATGTGAGGATCACATGTTTTCACGGTGTGTTAATGCTTTGCTCCGGTACTCTATTAAAAGGAGTACCTTAATATCCAGTAGTTTCCCTTGAGGCCCGGCTGCCACCGGCTGGTAGGACAAAAGATGTTGTGCAAGTTTCTCATTGCGAGCACGTACGACTATATACGGAAAACATGCCTACATAATTAATAAGCCTGATATTCTTTCTTAATGCTTTGATTCCTATCAATTTCCCAACTGTAATTTGTTCACCCAACACTTGTCACTTATTGGAGAGTTACCACTAGTGTAGATCGCTGGGAACCCCGGTCCATCTCTCATCATAATATACTTGTTCTATATGTCATTGGAAGTAGTATCAACTATTTTCTGGTGCCATTGCTCCTGTGTTACTATTACTGCTTTCTTTGTGTTCATTCTTGTTGCTCTCATATTACTGCTACTTTCACATCACCCCTGTTGCTAGTGCTTTTCCAGGTGCAGCTGAATTGACAACTCAGTTGTTAAGGCTTATAAGTATTCTTTACCTCCCCTTGTGTCGAATCAATAAATTTGGGTTATACTACCCTCGAAGACTGCTGCGATCCCCTATACTTGTGGGTCATCAAGACTATTTTCTGGCGCCGTTGCCGGGGAGGCATAGCTCTACTCATAAGTTCACCTGGGGAGTACACTCTACCTCTCTCTCTGTTTTTAATTTGTTTTATTTTGCTTTGCTTAGTTTACTTTTGTCTAGTTTATTTGTGCTTAGTTTATTTCTGTCTAGTATTATTTTGCGTAGTTTACTTTTGCTTAGTTTATTTTTGTCTTGTTTTATTTTTCTCATATCCCAAAAATCCATAAAAATTTGAAAAACCGAAAAATTAAAAACTGCTGTTATGGGAGAACCAACAACCTACTTGGAGCTTATAGAATGCTATAATAATTATAGAGAATCAAGAACTGGTAAAATAATGAGTGCTATGATAGAAAAATTGAATACAATTGCTAGAATCTTGCTTAGACGCCATGATATAAACTGTTGCTCTCAACAGGATACTAAACATCTTAAATTTCAATGTGGCTTTAGTGAGGAATATTTTATTAAGAGCTATAATCAGAATTGCTATATTCATTATGGGTTCGAAGAGGTAGAACAATTTGTCTTATTTATGGGAGCCTCCGAGATAGAATCCTTCATGGTTGAGAATTATGAAACTTGTGCTATTTGTAAGGACCTTAAAGATTATGTCTCTACTATCCTTAATTCTTGCATAGAATGCTACAGTAGGAATCCTTATATCCTTGATTATAAAGAGAGACACATTAATGCATAAGAATGCACTCACAATTTGCAGGAATCGGTGGAAGAAGAAACTGATGAACCTGAAAGCTCATTGGATGAAAAAGAGGAGGAAATTGATGAACCTGAAAGCTCATTGGATGAAAAAGAAGAGGAGAGCGACGAACAAAAGGAGGAAGAATGGATTAGCTACCCATGCCAACCTTCTAATGAGAGTAACTCTTTATCTCTTACACTATTTGATTGTCCTCCATGCTTACCGGAAGAGGTTGAATGTTATGTTCCTGTGGATTCTCTTGAAATAGTACCTACGAGTAAAACTTGTGAGAATAATTATGCTACTGTTATATATGATAATCCATGCTACTTTGATAAATCTTATGATAATGCTTTGTTTGTGCCTGATGTCGAAATGCATGATACTAAAGAATTTTGCTTAGCAAATGTTTATGATAAAGCTCTAGATGATGGTCCTATGTTACTTGATACTATTAATTGTACTACTAATGAAAATGGGATTGGAGAGTCCTTGATTTATTCTATGAGTCCCATATCTCTTGAGATTGATCAACTACCTTGTTATATTATTAATAAAAGTAAGTTTGAAAGTTTTTATTCCACTATTCTTGAACTTGATAAAAATTATGTGTTTGGAAATCATGAAAAGTATGCTGCATGTGATAGTTATATTGTTGAGTTTGTTCATGAAGCTACTGAAAATTATTATGAGAGAGGAAAATATGGTTGTAGAAATTTTCATGGTACTAAAACACCTCTCTATATGCTGAAATTGTTGAAGTTATTCTTGTTTTATCTTCTTATGCTTGTCACTTTGTTCTTCATGAATTTATTTGTGTACAAGATTCCTTTGCATAGGAAGCATGTTAGACTTAAATTTGTTTTGGATTTGCTTTTTGATGCTCTCTTTTGCCTTCAATACTATTTCTTGCGAGTGCATCATTAAAACTGCTGAGCCCATCTTAATGGCTATAAAGAAAGCAACTTCTTGGGAGATAACCCATGTGTTATTTTGCTACAGTACTTTATTTTATATTTGTGTCTTGGAAGTTGTTTACTACTGTAGCAACCTCTCCTTATCTTAGTTTTGTGTTTTGTTGTGCCAAGTGAAGCCTCTAATCGAAGGTTGATACTAGATTTGGATTTCTGCGCAGAAACAGATTTCTATCTGTCACGAATCTGGGCTGTTTTCTCTGCAGAAAAATCAGAAAAATGTGCCAATTTACGTGCGTGTTCCTCAGATATGTACGCAACTTTCATTAGTTTTGAGTTTTCTGATTTGAGCAACGGAAGTATTTTATTAAAATTCGTCTTTACTGGCTGTTCTGTTTTGGCAGATTCTGTCTCTGTTTTTTGCATTGTCTCTTGTGGACTTTAAGCAAGGCTTTCTAGACGTAGAGGGCTGTAGCTAATGTTTTATTGAGTTCTTGCAATGTGCCACTACAGGACCAAGGTGGATTCAAAAAAATTTTGAGTACTAACCCCTCTAATGAAGTTTATGAGAAGTTTGTTGTGAAGGAAGTTTTCAAGGGTCAAGAGAGGAGGATGATATATGATCAAGAAGAGTGAAAAGTCTAAGCTTGGGGATGCCCCCGTGGTTCATCCCTGCATATTTCAAGAAGACTCAAGCGTCTAAGCTCGGGGATGCCCAAGGCATCCCCTTCTTCATCAACTTATCAGGTTTCCTCCCCTGAAACTATATTTTTATTCGGTCACATCATATGTGCTTTACTTGGAGCGTCTGTGTGCTTTTATTTTTGTTTGTGTTTGAATAAGATGGATCCTAGCATTCCTTGATTGGGAGAGATACACGCTCCGCTTTTTCATATGAACACTCGTGTTCTTCGTTTTACTTTTAATGTTCAATGATAAAAGTTGGAAGCTAGAATACTTATCTTTATTTGGTTGGAAAAGGAAAATGCCTCATATGTCTTGGATAATTTGATACTTGGCAATTATTTTGAGCTCTCAAGTAGATCATAAGTTTTTGCATGTAGTTTAAACCTATTAGTGGAGAACTACCGTAAAGCTTGTTAAAATTTGTTTGCATAATTGATCTCTCTTAAGGTCTAGATATTTTCTGGTAAAAGTGTTTGAGCAACAAGGAAGACAGTGTAGAGTATTATAATGCTTGCAATATGTTCTTATATAAGTTTTTCTGTACCGGTTCATACTTGTGTTTGCTTCAAACAACCTTGCTAGCCTAAGCCTTGTACTGAGAGGGAATGCTTCTCGTGCATCCAAAACCTTAAACCAAAAACCTATGCCATTTGTGTCCACCATACCTACCTACTATGTGGTATTTCCTGCCATTCCAAAGTAAATTGCTTGAGTGCTACCTTTAAATAATTCAAAATGCTTCTCAATTTGTGTTAATGTTTTATAGCTCATGAGGAAGTATGTGGTGTTTAGCTTCCAACCTTGTCATTTACTTTTGACGGACTCTCATATGGACTAGTGGCACATCCGCTTATCCAATAATTTTGCAAAAAGAGCTGGCAATGGGATTCCCAGTCCCGAATTAATTAACTTAAATAGACACTCCTCCATGGTTTGTGATTGTTGGACGGCACCCGAAGGATTCGGTTAGCCATGGCTTGTGTAAGCAAAGGTTGGGGGGAGTGTCATCATCATAATAAAACTAAAATAAAAAGGCACTCCTTCATGGTATGAGATTGTTGGCAGGCACCCGAGGATTCGGTTAGCCATGGTTTGTGAAAGAAAGGTTGGAAGGAGTGCCACATAAACAAGCAAATAATTCATGGGAGCCGCTCTTGAAAGTCCGGTTGGCGAGGTAGTTAGTGTACCCATTACCATTCGTTGACAACAACATACACCTCTCAAAATTTTATTTTTTATGCTCTCTTTATGTTTTCAAAACCAAAGCTCTAGCACAAATATAGCAATCGATGCTTTCCTCTTTGAAGGACCATTCTTTTACTTTATGTTGAGTCAGTTTACCTACTTCCTTCCATCTTAGAAGCAAACACTTGTGTCAACTGTGCATTGATTCTTACATACTTGCATATTTGCATTCATCATATTACTTTATGTTGACAATATCCATGAGATATGCATGTTGAAAGTTGAAAGCAACCGCTGAAACTTATATCTTCCTTTGTGTTGCTTCGATGCCTTTACTTTGAATTTATTGCTTTATGAGTTAACTCTTATGCAAGACTTTTGATACTTGTCTTGAAAGTATTATTCATGAAAAGTTTTGCTATATGTTATCTATTTGTTAGCAACTATAGATCATTGCCTTGAGTCACTTCATTCATTTCATATGCTTTGTAATAGTATGATCAAGGTTATGTAAGTAGCATGTCACTACAGAAATTATTCTTTTTATTGTTTACCTGCTCGGGACGAGCAGGAACTAAGCTTGGGGATGCTGATACGTCCCCGACGTATCCATAATTTCTGTTGTTCCATGCTTGTTTTATGACAATACTTACATGTTTTGCTTGCACTTTATGATGTTTTTATGCGTTTTCCGGAACTAACCTATTAACGAGATGCCACAGTGCCAGTTCCTGTTTTCTGCTGTTTTTGGTTCCAGAAAGGCTGTTTGGGCAATATTCTCGGAATTGGACGAAATCAACGCCAAACCTCCTATTTTTCCCGGAAGGCTCCAGAACACCGAAGAAGAGTCGGAGAGGGGCCAGGGGCCACCACACCACATGGCGGCGCGGGCCAGGCCCTGGCCGCGCCGGCCTAGGGTGTGGCGCCCCCAGGTGCCCCCCTGCGCCGCCTCTTCGCCTATAAAAGCCCTTTCGACCTAAAAACGCAGTACCAATTGACGAAACTCCAGAAAGACTCCAGGGGCGCCGCCACCGTCGCGAAACTCCAATTCGGGGGACAGAACTCTGTCCCGGCACCCTGCCGGGACGGGGAAGTACCCCCGGAAGCCATCTCCATCAACGCCATCGCCTCCACCATGCTCCGTGAGTAGTTCCCCCATGGACTACGGGTTCTAGCAGTAGCTATGTCGGTATACTCTCCCCCATGTACTTCAATACAATGGTCTCATGAGCTGCCTTACATGATTGAGATTCATCTGATGTAATCGGTGTTGTGTTTGTTGGGATCCGATGGATGATACATTATGATTAGTCTATCTATAAAGTTTGTGAAGTTATTGTTGCTGCAATCTTGTTATGCTTAATGCTTGTCACTAGGGCCCGAGTGGCATGATCTTATATTTGAGCTCTATACTTATTGCTTAGATTGTATCTACAAGTTGTATGCACATGTCACTGTCCGGAACCAATGGCCCCGAAGTGACAAGAATCGGGACAACCGGAGGGGATGGTAGTGATGTGAGGATCACATGTTTTCACGGTGTGTTAATGCTTTGCTCCGGTACTCTATTAAAAGGAGTACCTTAATATCCAGTAGTTTCCCTTGAGGCCCGGCTGCCACCGGCTGGTAGGACAAAAGATGTTGTGCAAGTTTCTCATTGCGAGCACGTACGACTATATACGGAAAACATGCCTACATAATTAATAAGCCTGATGTTCTTTCTTAATGCTTTGATTCCTATCAATTGCCCAACTGTAATTTGTTCACCCAACACTTGTCACTTATTGGAGAGTTACCACTAGTGTAGATCGCTGGGAACCCCGGTCCATCTCTCATCATAATATACTTGTTCTATATGTCATTGGAAGTAGTATCAACTATTTTCTGGTGCCATTGCTCCTGTGTTACTATTACTGCTTGTATTCTTTGTTACTATTGCTCTCATATTACTGCTACTTTCACATCACCCCTGTTGCTAGTGCTTTTCCAGGTGCAGCTGAATTGACAACTCAGTTGTTAAGGCTTATAAGTATTCTTTACCTCCCCTTGTGTCGAATCAATAAATTTGGGTTATACTACCCTCGAAGACTGCTGCGATCCCCTATACTTGTGGGTCATCAGCGTCCCCAAAAACATGGTTACCACTCAACAAGCAACTTATAAGAAATAAGATACATAAGCTACATATTCTTTACCACAATAGTTTTTAAGGCTATTTTCCCATGAGCTATATATTGCAAAGACAAGGAATGAAGTTTTAAAGGTAGCATGCAAGCAATTTACTTTGGAATGGCAGAGAAATACCACATAGTAGGTAGGTATGGTGGACACAAATGGCATAGGTTTTGGCTCAAGGTTTTGGATGCACGAGAAGCATTCCCTTTCAGTACAAGGCTTTGGCTAGCAAGGTTGTTTGAAGCAAACACAAGTATGAACCGGTATAGCAAAACTTACATAAGAATATATTGCAAGCATTATAAGACTCTACACTGTCTTCCTTGTTGTTCAAACACTTCACCAGAAAATATCTAGACTTTAGAGAGACCAATCATGCAAACCAAATTTCAACAAGCTCTACAGTAATTATCCACTAATAGGTTCAAACTACATGATGCAAGAACTTAAACATGATCTATTTGAGAGCTCAAAACAATTTCCAAGTATCAAATTATTCAAGACAATATACCAATTACCACATGAAGCATTTTCTGTTTCCAACCAAATAGCAACGAACGAAGCGGCTTTAAGCTTTCGCCATGAACATTAAAGTAAAGCTAAGAACACCAGTGTTCATATGAACAAGCGGAGCGTGTCTCTCTCCCACATAAGCATGAATTTATTCAGAGAATGAAAATAACAAAACAAAAATAAAAGCACACAAACGCTCCAAGTAAAGCACATAAGATGTGATGGAATAAAAATATAGTTTCACTAGAGGTGACCTGATAAGTTGTTGATGAAGAAGGGGATGCCTTGGGCATCCCCAAGCTTAGATGCTTGAGTCTTCTTGAAATATGCAGGGATGAACCACGGGGGCATCTCCAAGCTTAGACTTTTCACTCTTCTTGATCATATTGTATCATCCTCCCCTCTTGACCCTTGAAAACTTCCTCCACACCAAACTCAAAACAATCTCATTAGAGGGTTAGTGCATAATCAAAAATTCACATATTCAGAGGTGACACAATCATTCTTAACACTTCTGGACATTTCTCAAAGCTACTGAAAGTTAATGGAACAAAGAAATCCATTCAACATAGCAAAAGAGGCAATGTGAAATAAAAGGCAGAATCTGTCAAATAGAATAGTTCGTAAAGACGAATTTTTTAGAGGCACTTAACTTGCTCAGATGAAAAATCTCAAATTGAATGAAAGTTGCGTACATATCTGAGGATCACACACGTAAATTGGCAGATTTTTCTGAGTTTCCTACAGAGAGGCCTACTCAAATTCGTGACAGCAAGAAATCTGTTTCTGCGCAGTAATCCAAATCTAGTATCAATCTTACTATCAAAGACTTTACTTGGCACAACAATGCAATAAAATAAAGATAAGGAGAGGTTGCTACAGTAGTAACAACTTCCAAGACCCAACAAAACAGTAGCAAAATAAAAACATGGGTTATCTCCCAAGAAGTGCTTTCTTTATAGCCATTAAGATGGGCTCAATAATTTTAATGATGCCCACATGGAAGATAGAAAATGAAGCAAAAGGGAGCATCAAGAAGCAAATTCAAAACACATTTAAGTCTAACCCACTTCCTATGAAAAGGAATCTTGTAAATAAACAAGTCATGTAAGCATAATGCGACAAGCATAGAAAGGCAACACAAGCGCAACTTCAAGATTCTCGACATAAAGAGGGGAAACTTAATATTATTAAGATGCATATAACCATGTTTCCCTCTCTCATAATAACTTTTAGTAGCATCATGAACAAACTCAACAATATAACTATCACATAAAGCATTCTTATCATGAGTCTCATGCATAAAATAATTACTACTCCCAACATAAGCATAGTCATTCTTATTAATTGTAGTGGGAGCAAATTGAACAAAGTAGCTATCATTATTATTCTCATCACCATAATCATAAAATATAGGAGGCATAGTATAATCATAATAAACTTTATCATCCCCAGTAGGTGGCACCAAAATACCATTATCATTATAATCATCATAAATGGGAGGCAAAGTATCATCAAAGTAAATTTTCTCCTCAAAACTTGGGGGACTAAAAATATCATGCTCATCAAAACCAGCTTCCCCAAGCTTAGAATTTTCCATAGCATTAGAAATAATGGTGTTCAAAGCATTCATACTAATAACATTGCCATTAGCATGCATATAAAGTTCCATAGGTTTTTTAATTTTCTCTTCAAACACCTCATGTCCTAACTCAAGATAAATTTCATAAAGATCTCTAATTTTGTTGTTGTTTTCCATTAAGACTAACTAGTGAAATAAAAAAAGAAACAAAAAGATATAATTGCAGGATCTAAAGGAAATAACTTCGAGCACTCACACACCGACAACAGTGCTAGGAAATAGCTTGGTAGTCGGAGGATGTGAATACCTTTTACCTTACCTCCCCGGCAACGGCGCCAGAAAATAGCTTGATGTCTACGCATGCTTCTATTCCTGTAGACAGTGTTAGGCCTCCAAGAGCAGAGGTTTGTAGAACAGCAGCAAGTTTCCCTTAAGTGAATCACCCAAGGTCTATCGAACTCAAGGAGGTAGAGGTCAAAGATATCCCTCTGAAGCAACCCTGCAATTACGATACAAGAAGTCTCTTGTGTCCCCAACACACCTAATACACTTGTCAGATGTATAGGTGCACTAGTTCGGCGAAGAGATAGTAAAATGCAAGTGATATGGATGAATATGAGTGCTAATAATCTGAAATAAATATGGCAGCAAGTAAACATGCAGTAGAACAGTAAATAAACGGAGATTCGATATTTGGAAACAAGGCCTAGGGATCCTACTTTCACTAGTGGACACTCTCAACAATGATCACATAATAAAACTACTCTACACTCTCTTGTTGGATAAAAAACACCATTCATTGTGTAGGGCTATAAAAGCACACCTCAAGCTGGAGTAAACAAGCTCCACAACATCCGGAGTTCATATTTAAATAACCTCTCGAGTGCATAATAGACCGTTGCAATTTAGACCGAGTACTAACATAGCATACACACTGTCAACAATAGCTATGAAAGGGGGAATAGATCGCATCAATACTATCATAGTAATAGTTAACTTCATAATCTACAAGAGATTACAATCATAACCTACGCCAAGTACTACATGATGCACACACTGTCAACATTACATCATGGAGGAGGAATAGACTACTTTAATAACATCACTAGAGTAGCACATAGATTAATAGTGATACAAAGCTCATGATCACATAAAGATCACACGGGAGAGAGATGAACCACATAGCTACCGATAGAGCCCTCAGCCTCGGGGGAGAACTACTCCCTCCTCATCATGGGAGACAGCAACGGCGATGAAGATTGCGGTGGTGTCGATGGAGATGACTCCGGGGGAAATTCCCCGTCCCGGCGGCGTGCCGGAACAGAGAGTACTTCTGTCCCCCGAAACGGAGTTTCGCGATGGTGGCGGCGCCCCTGGAGTCTTTCTGGAGTTTCGTCCGTTGTGGTAGGGTTTTCGCTTCTGGAAGAATATATAGGCGGAAGGGCGGCCTCGGAGGGGTCCCAGGGCGCCCTCACCACATGGCGGCGCGGCCAGGGTGGGACCCGCGACCCCTATGGTTTGGGGCCCCCTTGGCCCCTCTCCGGCCCTTCTCTGGCTCTCCGGGTCCGTTTCAGCAAAATATTGACTTCCGTCTTCGTAGGGTCCAATTCCGAGAATATTTCCTGTGTAGAATTTCTGAAACCAAAACAGCAGAAAACAGGAACTGGCACTTCGGCATCTTGTTAATAGGTTAGTTCCAGAAAATGCATAAAATCATTATAAAGTGTATATAAAACATGTGAGTATTGTCATAAAACTAGCATGGAATATAAGAAATTATAGATACATTTGAGACGTATCAAGATGCAGCGGGTGGGCCCGGGGGGGCACCCTAAAATCTGGGAAAAGTTTGGGTACCCCAATGATATGGCCCAACTTTGACCAAGAGAGCATCATCGCGTGACGCCGTGAGCAGCCGACCCCGAGCGACGGAGCCCGACGTCGAACTGTGCCAACGGAAGAGACCTAGCTCCGTGGCCTCCGCCCTCCGCTCTTCGGTCGTCCGACGGCGGCTGCCCCTTGTGCCCTCCGCCCCAGATTTTCTAGCTGGCCCGGCTCGGGCCTACCCCAACATGGCCCTCCGCGGCTCCGCCCCCAACTCGCCGGCAGCAACTCCTCTTCGTTTCCCCCGGCCGCTGGCCTCCTCTGCTCTAGATCTCGCCAGATATAGGGCTCGGCTGACCACCGCTCGTCGATGTATACATGCACTGGTGCAACACTCCAGCAGCCAGGAAGACATTGGGTACCGATTTAATGTTTATATGGACTGATTTATATCTTTGTCCATGGATTGTCCATCGTAGTGTTGCGGTGTTAAATCAATTATGTTAAAATGACATTAGCATACATTTCTCCAATATTTCTATCCATGATTCATATTGATTCAGTTGGTAGTTTGACACTTGTAGAAAACTAGAAATTATGTAATTTCTATTTATGATATATTCTATGATTCTATTACGTAAGACTCACATTTCATATATGCCTTGAATTTCAATGTTCAAAATCGATTTGTCTTATAATTTTTCATTTGGCAAACTTTTTCACAATTGAGGGGGACTTAATTTACACCCCCCCCCCCCCCCCCCCCTCCAGTTTGTTCTTACGTCCGCCACTGCGAGGGATGGTAGTTGCAATTTCCAATTCAGGTCTTTGTGTATTCTTCTTTATCATCTTCCATGCTCTTCTCTCCTATCTTCACACTATTTTTTTCTCCAGCTGGATTTTCTCCCACGTTTCTCAATGCCTGCCTATATGGTCGATCTCATGTTTTATGTATCTTCTTAATAAGAAGATCACCACCTGAGCGGACCTGGACACTGTAAAAGCACTTACCATAAGCACCTAAAGTTGAGCCTGCCTAATCTATACCTATATCTATACCTAATAATAAAGCAAAAAGGGGTTCCGTCGTCCGTCACTGAAATTGCCCCTGGAATATATCAAAATTACAATCCTTGCCACCGCTAAGTAAAAAAGAAAACGTTTCGAGAAAAAAACGCCGAGGCCGTCGGCCCGATGGCTTAGCCTTGATTCGCCTCCGCCGCGTATCCCATCCCCGCGGCCGGCCCTGCTACCGGCGCGCCCACTCCATGCTCGGCAAGATCCGCTGGTTTCGACCATGGCCTCGAGCTGTAGGGCTGTTAGATTCTTCTTTTCTTTTCGTTCCCACACGACAAGACTTCTCTTGACACAACTCGCCTCATCCGGAAACGAGCCCGCGGAAGACGCGGCGGCCTTCGCTTTGGCCAAGCGATCCCTGGAGTATGCCATCAGGCTGATTGCAGGCGCGAGCGTCTCTGGCGGGACGGCGCCGATGCCATCGGGCTGGTTGAAGGCGCGGGCCTTGGCGGGCCGCGGTTTCTGTCGAGGATGCCGCCAGGCCTGTGGCCTGAGAATCTTGGTGCTGACCTTGCAAGCTCGATGAAATTGGTGCAGGCCTTGCAAGTTGATGTAGACAAGTTTTTAAAAATTTCAGTTCCAGATTCACAAAAATTGCAGAGTATATCAGAGCAAACAATTCACGAGCCAGATTATTTGCTGCAATCAGAACATCGGAGAAACAGACCTCTGAATCAAATCGATCTGAAGGAAAACAGCACCATCGAAAGGCTAATAGCAAGATCTGAACCCAGGAAGAGTAGTGGCGGTCGTGGGTGTCGTCGTCCTCGCCCAGGACAGGTGCAATCAGGAGGGTCTCGGCGGCGCTGAGGTCGCTCTCACCCAGTCATACACACGGGTCACGAGCTCAGAGGCATCCCGGTAGAGGACTAGCGCGCTGTGCTTCGGGTATCCGCGTCGAGCGCGTGGTAGCCGCCGAACCTGAGCTTGAGGCGTTAGGCCACGTCCATGTTGGCGACGGCGAGGAAGAGCTGCACGGAGTCGCGCGGCAGCGATTTCGGCATGGTGGAGTCAGGTGCCAAGGAGCACGGACGAAGGCGGTGGCAGCTGCGCACGGACGAGCGGTGGCGGCGCAGAACCTTACCGCCGGGGAGGCGGGGACATCGCTGCCTCTCCGATTTCTCAAATGCGGTGCTGGAGATAGGAGGAAGGAGATGGGAGACAAACGCACGTGGGTGGGCCCAACGAAAATACGGACTCACTGCCATACGATTATACAGAAACACCGGCAGGTTGCCAACTTGCCATACGCGCGTGGGTGATTGCCATACGCGCGTGGGTGATTGGAGGAAGCAACACCGGTGGGTGAAGGCGTCTGCAAAAACGAGTTTTCGGTTAGGGTTTGTTCGGTTTGAGTGGGGTTGAGGCGGATTGGAAGGTATTGATTGGTAATTAGAGCGTCTCCACCGGCGGTATTGATAGCGGTTCCGATAGCTTTTTGGAGGTCCGAAGTGAAAATGGGCTCGTACCACCGCACACGCCACGAGGGCAGCGACTGGCCACACGGCATACAGTCGAGTACGTCGCCGTTAATGCGGGCAGTTGTGGCCGCTATATAGTACGCACGCTGTCCAGCACCGCGGTGCTATCCGCTCATCTCCACCACCGTTGGCGCCATTCTCTCCACCTCAAAATGCCGCGCCGTCTGAAGACGACGTACTCAATGCTGGGTCTCAACGGCCGTGCGCTGCCACCACCACCACCACCGCAGTTGGAGCCGGAGCCCGACGCGGACAACAGCTCCGACGACGACGTAGACCCAAGGTTCGCGGTGTGGCGCGAGGCCTTTTACGCCGATGCGGAAACTGATGCGGCGGAGTGGGGTGAATAGACGCAGCCACCCCTACCCCCCCGACCCGGAGCAGGCGGCGATCCTGACGTCGTTGAACGCGGAGCTGTTTCGGAGGTTGAAGGAGGAGCAGCGGGAGTTCATCAACGACGCTAATCTCGAGCACACCCTCGAGATCTCGCGCCAGTGAGCGGCCACGGAGGAGGCGGGACGCCTACTGATGGAGGCGGAGCGACAGAAGCTCGCCTCCCCCAACGCCCATCGCCACTACGACGCGTTCGCCCGCGAGCAAGCGAGGCGCGCCGAACACGAGAAAAGGCGGGAAGCACGGGGACGGCGGCGCCGGCAAGCTCCTGCGATGCCAGCCGCCATGCTCCACCGCCAGATGCTTGAAGGAAGGGCCGAGAGGCGGGCACGGATGCAGACGACAAAGGCGAAGAACGACGATGAGGCAGGCCCGTCGCGCGCCCCGTAGTAGATTGATTAAGTTTACGTTTTTAAATGTCATTTGAATATCGTTTTGTATCAATTCGACGTACTTTTGTATAAATTTTGTATGAATTTCGTTTAAATTTGGTGTTTAAATGTCAATTTAAATTTAAAAATCTATCGGAGCCACCTATTTAGGGACGCCGGTGTGGGAACAGCTTTCCCAAATAGGGGATGCAGTGTTGGCGCCCCCCAAACGGAGATGCCGGCGCCCCTACCAACGCCTATTTAGAGGCTAACGGTGGAGATGCTCTTAAACATGATTCGCTGCCATTCCATGCTAATCCCCACCGGGTAGGGTGTAACCGAACGGGGCCTTAGGCTGACCCATGTTTGTTTTAGTTGATGATAGCATGCGGTAGATGTATGGTTGGTTGCTAAAATACTCAGTTAAACTTGAATTTTGTGCCGAATTAGTGTGGATTTGCTCATAAAAAATGTTGTTCTACTCATAAGCATGGTATTTTGTGATTGGATTGTAATTTAATTTTCTCTAGGGTCTTTGGTGGCACTTCGTTGCAGCAATAGTTGGATCAACATATGCCTTCTCTATATATGAGTGTATGTGAGACTCGTAGTATGTCAATACATTATATGGTTTTTTAAAATGTGTAAGTTGTTGTGCTATTTATTATGAAATTTATATAGTGATATTTAAATAGTTTACTGTATTAACACATACGGAATTGGAATTAAAAAGAAGTCATGAATAGGAGAAAATGTGACCAACATTGATGGTCTGCTATAGCATTTGCGAATTAATTTCTCCCAATGCAACGCACGGGCATTTTTGCTAGTATATATATAATAATAAAGGGGCTAACGTTTCCGTGGTTTTGTCCGTTGCTTTGCGCTTTCGTCCGTCGTAAAGTGCGCTTTCGTCCGTCCCACCATCGAGAGTTTGGCTGGAACACGTCCTAGGTCGCAGCATGGAGAGTTTTGCTAGAACGCGTCGTACGTCGCACCATGTAGAGTTTGTGTTGAACCTGATAAGCTGCCATAATCAACGAATCCTGACGAGTTTCGTAGCAACTGAGTCTGATAACAACGCGAGATCGAACCCTGACATCACACCTAGGTCAATAAAAACAAACTACTTGGTTGACTAAGAGCATCCCCACTCGTTGGCGCTCCCCACGCCCAAATCCGGACGAAACAAACGCCGGATTGGACGAAATTAAGTCATGGGGAGTACCGTATTTCCAGTCGTCCACCCGGAGTTCGGCGGACATAGTTTAAATTCAAACAAAGCGCCGTCCCGTGCTACAAGTACAGCCATTTGATCGGCAAAAGGAGCAAAAGGATCAGCCACAGACCGGCGATCGGAGGGAAATTACATGGAAACAGGCTCGTCGGCAGTCCCGGCCGGCACGGCAGTGTCCGACGGACCAGTTTCCTCACACGCCGTGGCCGAAGCGGCTGCGGCAGCCGACGAGGAAGCAGCGGCAGTGGACGTCGAAGCAGCCGCAGTCGACGAGGTAGATGGTGAGGAAGCCGAGGTAGGAGCCGGCGGAGACGACGAAGGACTGGCCGGAGTGGCTCGGAGGATGTCGCTACGGTGGCCCTGGTACCAATTCCTCGTCTCCTCGTCCATCAGTTCCATGTCGCCGCCGCCCATAAGGAACACCAAGTCTGTATTCATCTTCTTCGCTGCCGCCGTCGTCTTCAGCAGGGCGATCCGGACGCCTTGGTTGGGGAGCATCTCCCGCCACCTGCCGTCGAACTTGTCGTTCCTCCCGTCGGCGTGTGACCTCAAGTCGGCCCAGCACTTGTCGATCGACGCCTGCATCCTGTCGGCGGGATTGTCCGTCCGTTTGAGCTCTTTGAGCTTCTTCTGGCCGAGTTCAGGGCGCCCTTCCACCGCGCAAGCCGCCGGAGCGTCGGGGTTGTACTGCTCGGTCTTGCTCTTCGAGAGGGTCGTGCGAGTTTCCTTCCACTACTCGCAGTTCTCGAGGTGGGCGTAGACGTTGAGGAACTTGAACTGCAGGCCGGTGTCGTCCGTGTACATGTCCAAAGCTCGGCGCAGCTGGGGAAAAAGAGCACGGCGATACGGGTCAGCTAACGACGATGTACCTCGGTGATGCAGGGTCGACGGAGCATACCTTTTGCTCCAAGTCGTGGCCGCTGATCGGCCGTTTGTCGACTTCCTCCTGTATGCCGTGCCATTTGTTGCACGCCGTCTGCATGATCCCCCAATGGATGGCCATTGCCTTGTCTCCTCGGTACACGTTCATGTTCGTCTTGTTGAAGTAGGGATCGACGAGTTTGCGTTCCTCGTACGCCTGCCTCACTCGAAGCCAATATGTGTCGAACGACTGATTGGCCCCGATTATGCCGTTCGTGGACACGGTCATCCAAGCTTCGGCGAGGCCCTCCTCTTCCTTCGGCGTCCATTTGATACGCGGTTCGGCAGGCGGCGAGTCCTTCTTCCTCTTCTTCTTCCCCTTCGACAGGTTGGCGGCGGCTTGAGTTGGCTCTTCTTCTTCCTCGTCTTCTTCTTCGACGGCTTGGCTTCCGTCGGCAACATCCTCCCCATGCTCGTTGCGCGCCGCCACAGCTGCCGTCGCCCTCGCCTCCTCTTGCGTGAAGAACCCCGGGCACGCAGCGGCGGCGGCCATGAAGAACCCCGGGCTCGCAGCGGCGGCCATGGAGCCGGAGGTGATCATCTCGTGGATCTCCTCTTCGTTCGGCGCCGCCATCGCACCGAACGGGAGCGGCCCTCATCGCAGGGCCGGCGAGGTGCCCTCGAATTGGCCGCCGCCGCCGACGTCAAGCTCGGGCGGCGACGGCGTGGACCTGGACGGTTGGACGTAGGCGCCCTCTTGGAACACGGCAGGCGGCGACGGCGAGTACATCGAAGGGGAGAAGGACGATGGGGAACTGGTTGTACCTTGCGTCGGCAATTGGCCGGGGAGCATGCCGCCGCCGCCGCCGCTCATGGCCATGCTAATCATCCTCGCTTGTTCGTCCTGGGCCGCCGCCGCCGTCCTCTTGGCGGCGGCTCTTTTCACCCTCTCCGCCCTGCCGCTTGTTTCCACCTCGCGCCGTTTCTCGTCCGCCGCCCACTCGGCGTTCGTCATGCCCAGCGGCCGCTCCTTCTTCGCCCGCGGCTTCCTCGTCGGCGCCTTCGGCGGCATTGTGGTGGACGAGAAGACGAGGAGGAGAGTTGTGGTGGACGAGAAGACGCCGCCGGGAACTGGAACTGGAAGACGAGGAGAATGACCAAATTCGGCGGGAGAGAATGGGGATATGCAAGCAAATTGGAGGGAAAATCGACATGATTTGGTTTTCCTGTCGCCGACTACGCGGGTCCACACGATGTTTCGCGCCAAAATCTTTCGTCCGGAGTCCCCGAGCGTGCCCCGGGGGACCGGGGATGGCGTGGGCTCGCCGGATGGATGAAGGGCCAAATCCGGACGAAAACGAGGAACCGGGGGCGCGACTGGGCCGATTTACGCCGTCCGGATGTAAAAAAGGCTCGCCGGGGGCCTGTTCGGGGGGACGAGTGGAGATGCTCTAAGCCTAGGCTAATCGATCGCGGCACCGAAGCAAATCGACCAGGTCGGAAAACGAGAGCAGGCCAAGTCGATCTTCTCACGTGGATGACGCGGTCGTGGCTCCCTCAGGCCTAAACGTGGACCGAAAGTGGGCTGCAATATTTTTATTTTATATTGCACCATCCGTGTCTTGAACTCAAGACCTCTTGGCTCTGATACCATGTAGAAGGATAGAGAGGGAGAGAGATATGCGGAATATGTTGAATGTTGTATTGAGCCTCATGGGCGAGTATATATAGGAGTACAAGGGACCGACTTGGAGTAGAAGACAAGAAACAAATCTATCCCTACCTAATCTATCCCTAACCGTACGTATACCAAATATATCTCTAACATTAAGGTTATGGCCAGCTTAGCACCTCAATGCCGGAAGCGTCCTGGGCGCCATATGGACGCTGATCTCCTGCACCATGGAGACGCAACCTGCAAAGTGCAGCGCCCGGGAATAAAGGCCCGAGCCCGTCGAATTCCCCTACCAGCTGTACGGGACGCGGCGTCACCACCACGCTCGAACAAGAAAGCCGGGAGGCTGCGCTCTCAAGCGCTCCTGGAGTCGCCTCCCTCCAGGCTTTGTGCCAAAACAGTGGGGTTGGAACATATTTTTATACTAGCAAAATCTGGCACGGCGGCACGCCGCGCCGAATATGGCTTAGAATAAACGATGGTCTTCTCTATGGCGTGCAATGCATAGTTCTAGAATGCTAGTTATCAATTTCACTAATATTCAAACTGGTTGTCGGAGAAACCATCCATAGAGAAGATGTGTAAAAGCATGTGATACATGAATTACATTATGGGTGTATTAACATGCAAATTAGCTGGTAAGTTTGTATGTCAGTCACAAATTTCATTACACCATCAAACATAAATAAAACAGTAAAATTTAATTTAAAATATGACACACACTTGGTAATAACCAGAGCCTAAAAACACATGACAGGAAAATCATCTTGATTCTTTTAATTGGCTCAGTTTCATTGCTTTTGCTTATTATGGTAAAGAAGAGTCCCACCGGTGAGCTTATTGTGGAAGGCTCCGCTTTGCAAATCATTTGGGCAGCCAACATCTATCCAGTCGAGGAGATGCCTCCCTTCCTTCCTGAGGAGTCATTTCTTCTGCGTCTGCTTCCTTGTGATAGGCAGTGTAGATGGATCGTGCGGCATTGGTATCTAAGTTTATGCCTAATATGTGCATCTTCTTTGGTCTTTGGCATGAGCTCCCCTATTCAAATCAAGGCTTCAATCCGAACTTCGTAAATAAAATGTGTTTTTAGAACTATTTTAGAATGTCACAAAGCTGTATATGTTTACCATGGAAAAAATGGATAATTTAGAAAATATTGAGTTGCAAGAAACAACAATATTCACATAGCAGTTAATAAATATCATACCAAAAATGATATTTTCCTTCATCTTTCCTTCTCTCTCAATCTTTCACTCTCGAGTGAGAAGGCAAGTATTCTAGCTTGTCTAACATATTCATCACATCTGTACAACTCACGATGTAGGCGGAGGCGGACGTCCATTTGTCCGCTTCGTCCGCGCCGCTAAAAAGGCCCAAACGGCGTAGCGGCTGGGCCGCATAAGCGAGGCGGCTTTATGGACTGTATCGACTCGGCCCGCCAGGCCGTCCACCCTGCTACGGAAAAGAGCCATCGCTCCTAGCAGAGTAGAAACATAACATCAAATGTAACAGGCAACAAAACTCTTACAAAGTTATGTAGTTTAAGCTAGCAAAACAAATAAGATATCTACAGATCTCTTGCATAACCTTCTCCAAGATATTTTTTCCAAAGTCGCATCTTAATTCCACACCGAACCTTTTGACTAACATTTTGGTTCCATAACCTATGGTCGTTTTCTCTTGCTCAACGGGAGGTTCCTCATTGTGAGATTTAATAGAGCAAGACAATGAAAATTCTCATGTCTTGACTAAGTTAATAAAATACCATGCCGCTGGAACAGAGCAACATCCGACCTTATAAAATTTCATATTTGCTCCATTCCAAAATACTTTGTGTGGAGGTCATCTAATCCTTCATGCGTATTATCACCTTAGTTTTTGACAGGTTCAATAATATTATAACCTGGACGCTAAAAATCATTATATTATATCTAAAACTTCATCATTTATGTGTTCCTATGTTGTTTATTTAAAAGTATTTTACTAAATTACACAATGTCTGGCCTGCTACTACTCTGCAATACCCCAAATTAACTGTTTAGTTCTGAAACAACCATCTTTGATGCTTCGTTGGCTAGATATGACCACATGCTAACTTTACTGCCAACAGGATATATGATATATTGACATGTATGTGTATGACAAACAGTAATACACACAATGGTACCTCTGGACCACATATCAGAATATATAACAATATCTTGGGACTGAATTAAATATGGACTCATGATTCCCTTATAGATTGAATGTAAATTCACATTGAGAAGCATCCCCAAGTCTCTCGGCTCTCGAACATAGCTGCATGTACAACACGTATGATATAATCTAAGTACACCACTTGTAACCCCCTAAGACTGCTCATAGTGGGAGTAACATAGCTAGTAACATCACACATCTCAAGGCATTTTGGTGACATGGCATGCTAATAAATGAAGAAAGAGAGTGAGGTGGTAACTAGCTATGTTACCATAACATCACACACCTCAAGGCAAGATGAGTCTACAACATAATAAATGATGCAATGCATGACACCACATATAAGTTACTACCCACTATAAAGGTAGTAACCTTGACTAGTAACATAGCATATGTTACTAGTCTAAGTTACTCCCCACTATGACCAGTCTAATGCTCACATGTAGTAAATACACGCTACACTTGAACTTTAATTAATAATTGATCTTTTTTTTGCCTGAATTCCTTGAAACAAAGCACCAAGGAGAATTGGTTCACATTCCCATATGTGTACTCCCTAGCGAAAATAATTAATACGGGAATGTGAACCAACAGACTTGAGTACTCGGAAACTGTCATGCCAACAAACAACATAAGAGCAATTCCAATAGTATAGCCAACTGTTGGCTATAACAAGATGTCATATCATTTGTAGTCATCATATAGCTAACATGTACAATAGTTGGCTATAAGAATGTAGTACTTTACTAATATATGGCCCACCTTTCACTCTCACAAGGTGCCTAGGAGCACGTGCAAGAGCTGGCTATTGCATAGTAGCCCACCTCCCTTCTCTCTCCTCTTCTCTCTCCTCCAACTCATCTAAAATATATTATTTAATGTCTTATAGTCAGCTGACTGGACTCTATTGTACTTGCTCTAATAATACTGTCTTTGGAAGAAGATCTATAGAGAGAAACAACATCAAAGGTTTCAGCATGTTCTCCCCAGAGTGCGAAAATGACGTGTTTTCCAATTACAGCACGAAATGCATGTTAGCGTGGGTTATTTTTATTTCTTCATAAGAGCATAACGTAACTGTAGTACATATCTGAATTGATGCATAAGAGTCTGAAATTGTACCTTGCATTTTTAAGGTGAATATTTCTATATGGATCATGGTTTTCTTTTCGTGGGATAATATCTGTTAGTATTGTCATCAATCCAACATCTCTTGTGCCAGATAAGGAGAACAAAAAAAAGGTTGCCGTCAGTATAATGCGAAGAGAAAAAAATCAGTACACAGAAAAGACACGGAAAAGATATAATATGGTAAAATAGCAAATGCGCGTTAGGGTAGTCACCTGATAAAACTTTATTATCTCCTACGCGAGTCTGCAATACCTCAAATCGCTTTGCATTGTATGCAATGAGAGGGGAATCGCTTGGGCGTGGGAAAATTTCCTGAACTATGGAGCGTTGAGCATGCTTGATTCTATATGGATGATCTGTTATTATGTAGTTCTTGCATGCATCGTTGACAATGAAATCTTCGAATGTATAAACCGACGTTTCCTCAGAACTTATTTGTACTGATCTATGCCGTTTGCTAGCACACAACCTTCCATGGTGTCGCCCTGTAATAGTAGTAAAGACTATATTATTGGGCTGAAAGAGGAGCCAAATATTATGTGTCGTGTGGTGTTTTTTTCCAAACAATGTATGTAAAGAAACAAAATGTAAGGAAAAGAATGTATCAGCTGGAGCAACTCGTACATGTTACAAAAGCCAGGCTTGGTGAGTATCTAGAACAAATTATTATGTATAAGACAGGAACATGAAACTCTGTGTTGATGTGCTGCTACTGAGTGTTAGATGTATATATCTGTATATTGTAGTTTCCCCATATGTTAGGGGGCTTTCTGCATATGTGCACCTGTACATGTACTATATATTGTGGCCTTTGGCCCCCTGGTAATACATCAAGAATATTGCCCTAACATGGTATCAGAGCAAAACTTGGTCCTAGTCTGTACGTTGTCCCGGCCGTAGTTGCCCCTCTTCGTCCGCCGCTGCCGGCCGCTCTCCGTCCGGCCATCTTCGCCGGTCGTCTCCGTGGCCATCTCCCGCGCCGGCTTTTTCTTCTTCCCCGGCCGACTCTGTGGCCGTGCGCGCGTCTTCGCTCCTCGATCCCGCTCGCAGAGCCAGGACTGCTGCCGATCTCCAGCTCTCTGCCCGCCCGCGCGTCTGCCCGCCCGCGCGTGGCCATCTCCCCCGGCCTGCCCCCGCTCCGTGGCCCCGCTCCCTGGCTGATCTCCGCCCGTGGCCGGCCCTGCCCCCGCTCCTGGCTGCTGCCGATCTCCCGATCTCCCTGGCTGCTGCCGGCCGATCGAGATCGATCTCCTTCCGCGTGACCGTATAGTTGACTTCCAGCTAAAAAAAAAAACAAAAAAAACAAAAAAAAAGATCAAAAAAAAAAATACTGTCCTCGACTGTTGTTATCCGATGTCTTCTTCCGCTGATCCCGCCTTATCTTTGGGCCTCCCTTCGGTACTTGGTCTTTGTCCGCTGTCTCCGTGTATGACGGCTAGCCATTCTTCATCGCCGTTTGCGGCCTCTTCACGCGGCTCCGCCCGCGCTTCACCGACTCCGTCTACGTCGGCTCGCCGCTCTACATCGACTTTTGCGGCCTCTTCATGCGGCTCTGCCCGCTCTTCGCCGACTTCGTCTACGTCGGCCTGCCGCTCTACATCGACTTTTGCGGCCTCTTCCCGCGGTTCTGCCCGCGCTTCGCCGACTTCGTCTACGTCGGCCCGCCGCTCTACATCGACTTTCGCGGCCTCTTCCCGCGGTTATGGCCGCGCTTCGTCGACTCCGTCTCCGTCGGCCTGCCGCTCTACATCGACTTTCGCGGCCTCTTCACGTGGTTATGACCACGCTTTGCCGACTCTGTCTTCATCGGCGTGTTGCTCTCCGTCGCCCCCTTTGGTGGCCTCTGTGCGTGTGGGTGATAGCTCCTCGTCGGCACCTGATTGTACGTCGACCTCTCCAGTCGCGCCCCTCTCTGCGCATGAGATAGCGCAGCTTCACCGCCTGCTTGATGCTTGGGATTCCAGTTTACGTCAGCAGCCTCGCGGTCCGATTCTCCGCCCTCGTCCTCATTGCACCTATTGTGGCAAGGTTGGCCACACTTCCTCCACCTGTTGGACGCGGGATCCCAGTTTACGTCAGCAGTTCCAGGATCGTCAGCAGGCTGGCTCTTCAGGATCTTCTGCAGTTGCACTCTCTGATCAGGACATTCTCAGGGGTCTTCGTGGTCTGCTCGCTACTACAGACTCTTCCTCGCCGGCGCCGCTGGTTACGTGGATCGGCTCTTCGGCACCGCGCGACCACCGGTTTCTACGATCAGTACGTCCCCGTGGTATCTGGATTCTGGAGTTTCCTTTCATATGACCTCTGAGTCTTCTATTCTGTCTGCTCTTCGGTCTCTTATTTCTCCTGTCCGTGTTGTCACGGCTGATGGTACCTCTATTCCTGTTTCTAATAGAGGCACCCTTTCTACTCCCTCTTTCTCTGTACCTAATGTTTCTCATGTTCCTCGCCTTCAGATGAACCTTTTCTCTGCTAGCCAGCTCACCGATTCTGGTTGTCGCGTCATTCTTGACGCTGAGTCTTGTGCGGTTCAGGATCGTCGCACACAGGCCCTGGTTGGAGCTGGCCCTCGTATCCGTAAGTCTCCGGGGCTTTGGGAGTTAGACTGGCTTCGTGTTCCTTCCGCTGCCACTCCATCTGCCAGTTCTCCTCCGGTTGTTGCCTCTGTCACCGGCTCTTTTCAGCAGTGGCATCATCGTCTTGGTCACCTTTGTGACTCTCGCCTGTCGTCTTTGGTTCATCGTGGCCTTCTGGGGTCTGTCTCTGGAGATGGGTCGTTACACTGTCAGGGCTGTAGGTTAGGCAAACAGATTCAGCTTCCTTATCCTACTAGTGTGTCTGTCTCTCGGCGACCGTTCGATTTAGTCCATTCAGATGTTTGGGGTCCGGCTCCCTTCGCTTCGAAAGGGGGCCATCGATACTATATCTTATTCATTGATGATTTTTCACGGTACACCTGGGTGTTTTTCATGCACTCTCGCAGTGAGGTGCTCTCTATTTATCAGCGTTTTGCGGCCATGGTCCGCACTCAGTATTCCTCACCCATTCGTGTGTTCCGTGCTGATTCTGCTGGTGAGTATATCTCCCAGCACCTTCGTGGTGTCCTTGCTGAGGAGGGCACCCTCGCTCAGTTTTCTTGTCCCGGCGCGCATGCTCAAAATGGCGTCGCCGAGCGTAAGCATCGTCATCTTCTTGAGACCACCCGTGCTATGATGATTGCTTCTTCTCTTCCGCCACATTTCTGGGCTGAGGCTGTTGCTACGTCGGCCCACCTCATTAACATTCAGCCTTCCGCTGCTCTACAGGGTGGCATTCCTCTCGAGCGTCTCTCTGGTGTTTCTCCAGACTACTCGACACTCCGTTCATTTGGTTGCGTCTGCTATGTCCTTCTGCCTCCTCGTGAACGCACCAAACTGACCGCTCAGTCTGTTGAGTGTGTTTTTCTCGGATACAGTGATGAGCATAAGGGCTATCGCTGTTGGGACCCTGTTGGTCGTCGGATGCGCATCTCTCGTGACGTCACGTTTGATGAGACGCGTCCCTTCTATCCTCGCCCCACCTCGGGTACTTACCCGGTGGATGATATCTCTTTTCTTCTTTTTCCGGATGCACCCCCTGCTGTCCCTCCTCCCCTCCCTCCTACTTCTGATGCGCCCCCTTCGGCGCCATCCTCTCGTTCGTCTAGTCCACCTAGTACTCCTCGTTCTCCGGCTTCGGCTCCTTCCGATGCTGTCCCTTCTTCCTCTTCTTCTGATGACTTGTCTTCTGCAGATGAGCTTCCCCCTTCACGGCCTGTTCGTCAGCGTCGTGCTCCAGCTCGTTACTCTCCTAGTCAGTATGGTCTCTCTGTCGTTTCCGAGCCGACTTCTTATCGGGATGCCGAGCGTCATCCTGAATGGCAGCTTGCCATGGCTGAGGAGATCGCTGCGCTTGAGCGCACTGGCACTTGGGATCTTGTTTCTCCCCCTTCTGGTGTTCGTCCCATCCCGTGTAAGTGGGTCTATAAAATTAAGACTCGCTCTGATGGATCTCTTGAGCGCTATAAAGCGCGTCTTGTGGCTCATGGTTTTCAGCAGGAGCACGGCCGTGACTATGATGAGACTTTTGCCCCTGTGGCTCATATGACTACTGTGCGTACCCTTCTTGCTGTTGCTTCTGTTCGCCACTGGTCAGTCTCCCAGCTTGATGTTCAGAATGCTTTTCTTAATGGCGAGTTGAGTGAGGAGGTTTACATGCAGCCTCCTCCTGGGTATTCTGTTCCCGATGGGATGGTTTGTCGTCTTCGACGTTCTCTCTATGGTCTCAAACAGGCCCCTCGTGCCTGGTTTGAGCGCTTCGCCTCTGTGGTGACTGCTGCTGGTTTCTCTCCTAGTCTTCATGATCCAGCACTTTTCGTTCACACTTCTCCTCGTGGACGTACTCTTCTTCTTCTCTATGTTGATGATATGATCATTACTGGTGATGATCCTGAGTATATTGCCTTCGTCAAGGCTCGTCTTCGGGATCAGTTTCTTATGACTGATCTTGGTCCTCTTCGCTATTTTCTTGGCATTGAGGTTTCATCCACTTCTGATGGTTTTTCTATCTCTCAGGAAAAGTACATTCAGGATCTTCTTGCTCGTGCTGCTCTTGGGGATGAGCGCACGGTTGATACTCCTATGGAGCTTAATGTTAAGCTTCGTCCTACTGATGGTGATCCTCTTCCTGATCCCACCCGTTATCGCCATCTTGTTGGGAGTCTTGTTTATCTTGCTGT
This sequence comes from Lolium perenne, assembly GCF_019359855.2. Classification (NCBI taxonomy): domain Eukaryota; kingdom Viridiplantae; phylum Streptophyta; class Magnoliopsida; order Poales; family Poaceae; genus Lolium; species Lolium perenne. The sequence continues at coordinate 81,976,232 of NC_067249.2, forward strand.
CACTCGTCCTGATATTTCTTATCCTGTTCATATTCTGAGTCAGTTTGTCTCAGCTCCTACCACTGTTCACTATAGTCATCTCCTCCGTGTTCTTCGTTACCTTCGTGGCACGATCACTCGTCGCCTTTTCTTTCCCCGTTCCAGCTCTCTCCAGCTCCAGTGCTATTCGGATGCTACGTGGGCGAGTGATCCTACGGATCGTCGTTCACTTTCTGCTTACTGTGTGTTTCTTGGTGGTTCGCTTGTTGCTTGGAAGACGAAGAAACAGGTCGCAGTTTCCCGTTCGAGTGTTGAGGCTGAGTTGCGGGCTATGGCTTTGTTGATTGCTGAGGTGACTTGGTTACGGTGGTTGCTTGCAGATTTTGGGGTCTCTGTTACGACACCCACTCCACTTTTGTCTGACAGTACAGGTGCTATCAGTATTGCACGTGATCCGGTCAAGCATGAGCTGACCAAGCATATTGGTGTTGATGCTTTTTACACACGTGCTCAGGTACAGGATGATGTTGTTGCGGTTCATTATGTGCCTTCAGATTTGCAGTTGGCGGATTTCTTTACGAAGGCACAGACTCGAGCGCAGCATGATTTCTTACTCTCCAAACTCAGTGTTGTGGATCCACCATGAGTTTGAGGGGGGGTGTTAGATGTATATATCTGTATATTGTAGTTTCCCCATATGTTAGGGGGCTTTCTGCATATGTGCACCTGTACATGTACTATATATTGTGGCCTTTGGCCCCCTGGTAATACATCAAGCATATTGCCCTAACACTGAGATCAGCAATGGGTACTAAATTCATCAAATGGTACTCATGACTAAACAAATTCAGACAATTTTACAGCAGAGTAGCTTATATAACAGGGGAATACTAAAAACACTTCTTCCTTACATATTCGCTAGCTTAAGCAAAGTCAAGGCAGTATGATTTCAAACTTTATTTTATTCTACCTTCATATAATTCAGAGAATACATACAGAATGATAATAGTGCTAATTAAACATGAATCAAATACAACTTGTCATATTTGTCGGCTTGCAAAAGGTTGAATCCAACTATTGAGTGATGTAACATGCAACTGTAAGGGAGCAACTGGGCAATAAGGCAAGAGATTTCAGATTTTTACTGTGACAAAATAGAAAATTTTCCTCTGTACCTATGGGGAATGAAAAAGAAGGAGTTCTCGAGATAAATTATAGAACAGATTTCGGTCGTGTTGGTCATAGTGTTATAATATCACTAAGACATTAATGGTGGCATGAACAATATTAATCGTTACTACGGAACAGCTGCTCTGCTTGCAAAAATGATGAAAATGCAAGCCGTATGTTGTGGAAAAATATGGTTATGATGTTATAATGGAACCAAGACATTAATGGTGCCAGGGCAGTATTAATCCTTGGCATGGAACATCTGATTTGCTTTCAAAAAAAGCCCTATGGTCTGGACAAATATTTTAGCGTAATTGCTTATTTCATCAAGAAGTATAAGGAGACAATGCTTGGTGACCAATTGAAGGGATCAATATCTAAGAGAAGGATGATAAATTTCGGAAAGGGGTGATGTTTACACTTTAATCTCATTGCAAATGCAGATCATCAAGCAAAAATGTAAAATTAAACCAAAAGTATAGGTGTAGGTAAGTAATTGTTGAACTCAGATAAGGAAAATCTTGTGATAAAAATATGAGTAAGCCAGATAATTTATAGCAGACTACTGAAAGGTGTACCATTGTGAAAAGGAAGACAGATAAATATGTTGGGCCAATGCATTTTTTGTAGTGAACAAAGTGACAAAATACAAAATAAGTTCAGTGTCAACAACTGTAGAATATCACCTCACAGTCCACAATATGAACCCAGCTCGTATACATTACGATTTGTCTGGTAGTTTCTGCTTTCCCAAATGCGATCAATACGTGCAAGGATCTTCTGTTGACCTCTGTGATCAATGAGGTCTGCACTCTGCATAGTGTCTTGTGTTGGATCGGCAGAGGAGAGAAAATGAGAGAAGAACACATATGGTAGCTCTCTAGAACGAAAGATCCATGGTGTTATCAAGTTGGGCCTTGCAAATGTCATGCCAAATTAAAGCCTGGTATCATGTACAGAATGCTGGGCTAATATAATTAGTAAGAACATAAGAAACAATGTCCAATTTCAATGAACACATCGCTGGGCTAATATAATTTGCAGGGAAATAATAAATAATGTCCAATTTCAATGAACTGTGACAGTTGAATTGGTCTGAATTTGTATACCATGGTGAATTTTCCGAATATAATTATGGATATCTGATAATAGAAACCAATGACTAAAAGGAGATATAAATAAGCAATGAAGCATGAGAAGAGCATACTTATTACTGTACGAACTGTAGGTTGGAAGATTTGTTCGGAATACACTGGAAAGTTGTCGGCGGCGGCAGCGCGGACTTGCTGATGTTCAAGGATCAAAACAAAATAGCGGTATGAGGGTTTTATGCTCTAGAGACTACTGAGAGAAAAAAAAGTTCCTTGTGGTGATTTCCGTTGAAAAAACTATGAATTTGAGTCCACTCTAATCAAGTCAGATTCTATCTTCTCAATTAATACAGAATCATGTTATTATCAAATAATAAAATTGATGTTCTTGCAAGGTCGCCATGTTATCAGTATTTTATAATCATAACAAGATAATCTAGAAACAGTAGCGAACTCCAGGAAAAAAAATAGACCAAGAAGAGCAGAAGCATGAATTAAATTTACACGAACCTGCTAATGCGTGTAGCAAACTAAGAGCAAAAACAGAGCTCATCGTGGAGACGCTGGTGAAGTTCAAGCTCATAGTGGGTGCCCACCTCTGCCGCTCACAATGGAATTGAGGATGCGCATGTGGAGGTGAAGATCCAACCTGTAGGTCGTTAAGGACGCCTGCTGGCCCTCGAACTACTCCAGCCGGCTGCCTCCCGCGTTCATGGGACCGACGGATGGAAGTTGAGAAGATGGGACCTGCGTTAGGTGCGGTTGGGGCAAAGGGGACGGCAACCAAAGTAGCTTAGGCCAGATGGAGGTTGGAGTTGGCCGCTGCTGCGGCCCCTGCGGTTCGTCCCCGCTAACTGTGAACTAAGGACGGCGAGGGAGGATTGGCGGTGAGGACAGCGATGCATATTCCGGGTGTAGATGGATCTGGAAGGAGCACCGGCCGCTCCTCCCATAGCCCCCCGCTCAAACTGGCGACGAGGACATTGATCTCCTCCCTCGTGTTGCTTGCCGCTGTGGGAGGAATAGGTGGGTGACATAGGCATCTCCAATGGGCCTGCTGAAGATGGTACCCGGGGTTTATTGAAGGCCCGCGACTCGAAGGATAAGAAGGATTCGGAAGCTCAACTTGCTAGTTAAGGAAAGCTAGAGTTGTATTAGGAGAGGACACTTGTAATATTATGGGAGGAGTTAGAAACCTTCCCGGACTCTGTAACTTGTACATCACGAATCCCTCGGCTCCACCTCTTATATAAGGGGGAGTCGAGGGACAAAGAAAGAATCGAATCATTGTCTCATAAACCCTAGTTTTCATATCGTCGAGTACTTTTCGGCTGAAACCTTCGAGATCTAATTGCCCTCTACTTCTAACTAAACCCTAGTCTACAACCCGTAGGCATTGATAAGTTAATCCCTTGTCAATTGGCGCCGTCTGTGGGAATTAGAGGCGTCAAGGATCTGATCTCGATGGCACGTTCAAGATCGTCGACTTCGTCAACAGCAAGCAACGCGATGGATCGAGGTAAACAGATCGAAACTGGTCCTGTCGATTTTGTTTCTCACCCGCCCTCCCGTTTGGATGCATATGCGTATCTGGAGGAGCCTATGGAGATGACGTTCGGAAGATTCCACTTTCGCGTCGAGAAAGAGGGAGCGTATCGTCTCGAAATTCCGATCTCGTCGGGATTGTCGGCGGTCGACTCCGATTTTTCGAACTCAACATCGTCAATCGAGTCAGGCGAAGAGGAGACTTCATCGCCACGCTTCATCAGTACCAGGGCAAGAGAAAAGCTCGCCAAGATCTTCAGCGACATGTCCTTCGAGTCATCTGCAGACTCTTATATAAGCGATGACTCGAGCAGCGTCGACAGCTTCAACTTCATCGACAAATCCACTACTGTGGGCAAGGTCTTCACCAATCTTTATGATGGTGTCACCAAACCCAGCAAAGATCTGAATTCAAAATATCATCAGATTTATGCCATCGAAGAGCCAAGCCGCGATCAGGAGGAAACGTCTGAGGCTTTCGACGATTTGGAAAATCCATACGTCGATCCCTCCGATCTAAGACGAGGTTTAGGCAATAAATATGTCGGACCTACACCACGTGTTAGGGTTCAACTTCCACAAGCAGCATTGGATAGAGCCGCAAGAGTTATGGATGGTTCAGAACCAATGTCCACAACAGCCACGCCAGAAGAGTTGCAAGCATATCAGTATAGGTTCGCGCGAGCTGCAAGGGAATTGGAAAAACAGACAGCTGCTGTGAACAGAAGAAGGGAGGCAGCCTCCGCATCAAGCAAGCGAAGGGCAGAACTAAGTCGACATTCAGGAACTTCGGGAGATAGCCACAGAGAAGCTCGGAACAGAGCAAGATCAAGGCTGCAAAACATACCTGAGGGAGAACGAGAGCACTTGGTTCAAAACCTCGATATGTCTTATTTGTCGATAGACACGAGAGGGAACATTATCCCCAAGACTCCAGAAGCTGGGTATATGGCGACACAGGCCTTTATCCTTGCATCCAGGCCACCTCCAGGAGATCCAAGGGGGGCATTGTACAACATGGCGATGGCAGGAGTCGGGGCCATGGGAACGGCGTTTGCATCAACACCTCCCGAAGGAACAGCAAGGCAAAATAGTCCACGACCTGCGGCAGCAGCAACAGTTCCTGAGAGAACGAGTGGAGTAAGAGACACAGCAGCGCAAGCGAGGGTGGACAGAGCACGACAAAATAGAAGGGAACATCGGCACTCCCCAGAGCTAGATGACGAGGATATGTGCGGGCTGCCGTGCTTCACGAGGACGGTTCGAAAAACTCGAGTTCCTTCAGGGTTCAAATTGCCTGATAACTTTAAAAAATCCGACGGATTGCAAGATCCAGAAGATTGGCTAGTTGATTACCTCGAGACGGTCAAGCTAACAGGAGGAACCAAAGCGACAGCTATGCAGAGCATCCAGGTACATCTAAGTGGAGCTGCGCGATCTTGGATAAAGAAGCTTTCTCCAGGATCTATCGACAGTTGGGATAGTTTCGAGGACGTGTTCGTCAAGAATTTCCGGTCCACTTGCAAAAAACCTACATCACTTGAGGAACTGAGGGCGTGTCGACAAAAGCCAGACGAATCAATGAGGAAGTACATCCAAAGGTGGAATATCATTAAAAACTCGGCAGAAAATATATCTGATGAGAGGGCGATAGATGCGTTTGTCGCAGGAATCAGGCGGGGAGATTTTGTCGAGGACTTGGGGAGAACCAACCCAAAGACAGTATCCGCACTAATGGAGATAGCAAACAGATGGGCAGATGGAGAAGATTCTGTTCACAACAAACGGCATAGGTCACCAGAGGAGGACCGCGGTCGAAATTATCAAAATAGGCGATGATTTCCTCGGCAGTACTCGAGCTATGATGCTCCTGGACAAATTTCGGCTGGCTTTCGAGCAAGCGCCGGAGGAAACAATAGAGATGACTATCAGAGGAGCAACGAGCAGCGAGGCGACAATAGAGATGACTCCCTGTTGCGGTCAAAACCCACCGGCGAGCAGCGACGGACAACACAGTAGAGCCGGGAACAACTTAGGGCTGCGGCTGGCCCTGGTCCCTCCGAGCGACGGCCCGCAAAGCCTCTGGTACACACGTCCGATGCTGGTGCAGGGCGTGCCACCTGACCTATACCTGGTCAGGAAGGTGATGGAGATGCCTCGCTTAGTTTCCTGCATGGCATACACGTAAACATTAAATACGAGCCTCGATCGGCTCTCAGGTTATCCTGTGAATCGGCTCAAGGAGCCGATCCACCCATGATTCGTACAAGGTGCACGAATATATGGTGGTCCTGCTTGATCAAGATAAAGCTAATGCGATCTACGACGATTTAGGGTTTTCACCGCATAATCGGATCATCCTACTCACGATTGGGCCACGCGGCCACGCACGGTGATCGTAAGCCGATCCTAGACAAGGCCTAAAAATCAACACGAGGTTGATCCCCGGAACATCCTGTCTAGGACTAGCAAACGACACCCTACGTGCCGCTGGATCCTCCAACCCTTTGTAAGGCCTAACTATTGCAGATATTAAACTAATCCTTGAAGAACAAGGAGCAACCATAACGGATCGGATCTACTAAATAATGATCAAGCGGGGTGCCGCCCCTACACCTAAGATAGGTGTAAGGGCGGCTAGATATGCAAGGGTTGCACTACGATAGCATATGATATTAAGAACAATGCTAACCCTAACATATCTAAGATAACTACGTTGCTCGCCATCAAAAAGGCTTCAGTACGAGCAACGCATGAACAACATGAAGCTTATGCTGCCTAGATTGCAAGATGCGATCTAGGCAGCATGATGCTTACCGGTAGAAACCCTCGAGACGAAGGAGTTGGCGATGCGCCGAGATTGATTTGTGGTTGAACGTTGGTTGTTGTTTATTTCATAAACCCTAGATACATATTTATAGTCCAGGGGACTTTCTAACGTGGGAATAATCCCAACCGTGCACGAGGCAAACTCTAACTAACCGACACGTAATCTACTATGTTACAGATACAAGGGCAAACTAGCCCAAACTTTGCATAACAGGCCGATTTACGTAATTCTTCCATGTATATTCTTTAAATCTATCTTGATCGCGGCCCACCTCTGACTCGGTCAAATTCTGGTGATAACACATGCCCCCCTGGTTTTGGAATTGATAATTCCAAAATCACTCTGTTTTTTCTTCGTCGGGTCATGTTGTAGCAGAGCAGAACCGTCGCAGTATTCTTCATCATAATGCCTTGTTCTCTCAACTTCTCTGATAGCTTCAGCACTACTTCCTTGGAAACTGCAAAGGCATTAAATCTCCATCCGGCTCCTCCTTATTTAACTGTGCCGACTGACTCGCTTTTCATCCCCCTCCTCGGGTCTAGCTATCGGCACCAAAAAACCCTCTTCCCCTGTAGCAATGTCTTCTTCTTCCTCCGTCTCCTCTGGCCTCTCCTTCCAATCTTCTTCCTCGAGCGAGCCGATGTCGGAGCCCGAGTGGGACTTTGACTTCATGTCAGATGGCGACATGCCCCTGACTGATGGGGAAGACAACCTCCAGTTCCTCATTGAAGGGGAACTGAAGAGCGAAAGCGAGGATGACCTCCACTCATGGAGGAACTCCACTTCCTCCGATAATGGGGAGGAAGAGGAGGACGAGGAGGCAGAGGAAGAAGAGGAAGGAGACGATTCCTCTTCCTCCGCTGGGTACCCGCCGGCGAAGCGCCTCCGTGCTTGGGCGGTCAGTGAAGATGATGACGACGAAGAGGAAGAAACTACGGTCGAAGGCTGGGGCAGCAGTGACGAGGAGTTCTCCGGAAATAGCGCCGGCGGCAGCTACGACGCTGATGACGAGGGCAGCGAGGATTAGTGACATAGGATCAGTAGTATGCAAGCAATCGGCTCTTCTTTTGTTCCTCTTTCCTTGAGCAATCGGCTCTTCATTGTAAAAAAAAAACCCTCCTTTGTTAATGAAGAAGTATTTCCAGTCAACTTTTTCGCCGATAGTCAAAGTCAAATAATCTCCGAAAAGTGCCGATGGCATCGCACCGGTCTCTATCATAAACACACGAGTAAGGCCGACCTAGCCGCCCCTCCAAACGGTAACCTGCAACCTCCATCTGAGAAAGCAAACTCAGATCCCCAAATCGCCGCCTGAGCAGTTCCAACTCAAGACCGACTGCATCACAGATCTCGACCGCGCCGCCCCCAACTCCTTCAACGCATCCCATGGCGGAATCATCCAACACCAACGCCACGGCTTCTGGTCTGAAGGTAATCCTCAACCTCCTCTTGCCATTCGACTCGACATGGGACTAATGGCAAGCACCTGGATTAATGTTTTGTTCCACTATTAATTTAGGTTTCAGACATTCTTCTGCCACATCCTTCTCTCGCAAATTCGATGTGCCTCGGTCCTCGTTCTTCCGAGAGTCCCGCCCTGTTAATTTCGTGTGAAGCTAACAGAATCCCCTTCGTGAATCAGAACTTAGATCTGACTTCCTGGGCCGACTGCCTGCGAGCCTGGCCTAATCCTCCTGAGGGTTGGGTGGCCTGGTACAATAGGGTATCCAAAACCCATTATGCCACTTGGGAAACCATAGGAATAGCCGATGCCCTGTCTCTTGAGAAGAATGAAAATATTCTGAAAACCATCGGCTACTTCTGGTCTGATGCACTGAATTGCTTCATGTTTGGCCATGGCCCTATGACACCGACTCTACTGGATGTGGCCATGATCACAGGCCTAGACATTGCATCCCCCAGCCCTTCTGCATTCAAACTGCCGAAAGTTCCTTCCACTCTTTCCTCTAAAAAAGAGTGTACCAGCTGGGGTGCCTATCTCAATCGTTATATGAAAAACAAAGGCCCCGTGACAGAGAGGGAACACACAGCCTTCCTGAACTTCTGGTTGGAGCACTTCATATTCTGTGGCCCATCGCTCGCCCCTACCAAGAATTACCTGTCCCTGGCTTATGAACTTGCTAAAGGCACCCAACTTGGCCTAGGCAAACTGTTTCTTGGAGAGGTCTATCGATCCCTCCAACTGATGTCTGTCAAACTGTTCTCTCAAAAGACAGTTAAAACTGGCGGCCCCTGGTGGTTTATTCAGTTGTGGGCCCAACTATACTTTCAGAACCAGATCCCAGACTTTCCACCGTTGACCACCTGCACCTTTCCAGATGTTAATGGAAAGGATATTCGATGCACCAGCTATGGCCAAGCTTTGTATGGTCTCCCAGGCAGCAGGCTGATCCCTAAGGAAGCAGCAGGGTGGTTTAAGATTTTCTTCCAAGGTTTGGACAACCCCCTGTTCTTCCCTTATACTGAATCGGCGAACTTTGAAAACCCAGTCTCCTTTCGATTAGATGACTGTGCCGATGACGCCAGCACCCAACATCTATACTCTAGCGCGATCCGTCCTTGCTTCCTCCCTGTTGGCATGAGTACCTCGAACCGGATCATCAAGCCCGGTTATGAGTGTTATCAACCGGTAGTGGTAGCCCGACAGCTTGGTCTCGGGTAGGTGCCTCCACACTTCTTCTTACATCACCTGACAGCAAGTAGAGCTGAACTGCCTGACATCCTTACTGCCCAAAGGTGTTATACCTTCTTCGATGCTTTGGCCATTCCAATTCCCCACGACCTCCGTTTCTCCTTCACTACCGATGGTTTCGAGACTTGGTGGTCCATGTGGAAGACCCACGTCTTTAGGAGGGCTCTGGGACTGCTGCTGAGACAACTTGATGCCGAATATGACATCCCTGCAGACCAGGTACCATCACTTACACATTTCTTGTAACAGCATTATGGTGATTATCTGTGACCTGACTCCATTTCCTGGCAGCAACAAGATGGCCCAGCTCCCATGCAAGCCGATGGTTCCCCTTTCGTATTCCTTCCTCCGGCACCACTGGTTCTCTTCTGCCAGAGCTCGCCACCCCTGAAGAAAGTCATAATGCAGAGTCAGCCGATTTCACCGAAATCGGCTCCCAAGAGTAAAGCATCTTCAGGGCCAGTTGCCCCCCGAGCCTCGACTCAGGCGAGGACGGCAGTGAGGAAGGTAGCTGCCAGAAAGACCCTGAAGCGTAAAGCTCCTGCCCAAGAAAGCTTGCATGTAAGTTGGTTCATGCCCTGTCCACATTTATCTGCTTTCACAGTCTTTCACAACACGCTCGTATTCTTTTCTACAGACTTCCACTGAAGGAACCTCGAGCGGGGCCGTAGAATCCAGCCAGGGGGACTCGAGCTCGGGCGATTCTGAGAGGTCCACCACTTAGAGCCAGACGGCTTCACCAGCGCCGGCTTCTAAGAAAAGGTCGATCCCCGAGCCCCCTGCTCCCCAAGCCCCGACCAGATCGGGGTCACGCACGAAACGTCGATGCGTCAAAAGGGCTCGTAAAGATCCACGAGCCTCTCCATCAGGCCAGGAGGTCTCAAATGTAATTCTCTCCCCGGTCATACTCCGTGCTAACCCATCGTCGTTTGGGTCGGCTAACCACTTCCTCCTGCAGACCGAAGAAACTTCTAGCGGGGACGTCGAGGAGGTACCGATGCCGTCCACCACCCTGGACCTAGCCACCTCGACGATCGCGGCTGACCAAGTGGCTGCCCTAGCCAAGTCCACAGAAAAGCCGATCGCGGCTGACCAAGTGGCTGACCTAGCCAAGTCCACAGAAAAGCCGATCGTCACTACATCGGCTGTTCCTCCTACCTTGGGAGAGGTATGCTCCCTCTCTTTGGCTCCATCACTTTCTTCATTGTATGCTAAACTCGCTTTGTTGGCCCTATCAGGGTTGTGATCTCTCGAGCTTGCTGACGTTCAATCCAGAATCCATCGAACCAACTTCTTCCAAGGCAAGTGGAGAGCCGAGTCTTAGCACGGTCCATGGTCCACTCCAGCGCCTCAAAGACTTGCTCTCTTCCTCAACTGAGACCCTGATTGAAAATTCCGAGGAAGTCAAAGGCATCCTCGAAGACATCCAGCCCCATCTCCCTATGACACTGCAAGTGAAGCTCTGGCCTGCTGTTACTCTGTCGGTCTTCAAGTCAAGGGTGCAATCGGCTCGACAAAGGATTACTCTTCGCCGCACCCAGCTTCCACTGAGAGCCGATATTGCGGAAAAATGTCAACGGCTCAACAAGAAGAAGGCTGCTCTGGATGCCAAGACGGACACTTCTGCCAATCGCGCCGAACTCGAGACCCTGCGCAAGGAGCTGGAGAGCCTTGAAGAGAGGGTCAGGGTGACCAAGCAGCTCATCCAAGACAAGGAAGCTCTTATTGCCCGTTCTCAAGATGAAGCAAAAGGCCTCACAGCCGATCTGAAGACCGATCTGGCTGAAATTTGTACCCTGAGCAGCCAGCTGGTGACGGGTAAAGACGAGGACGATGAGGCTGAGATCGCCGAAGTAGATCGCATCCGTGTTGATGCCCTTCACGCCCTCGACGCGTTTATTCAGTAGGGCCTCCAGAGACAAATGTTTCGTTGAACTTGAGAAGTCGATGAATCTGCTTCGGCTGTACTTGCTACATTTTTTTTTACTGGCCGATTTTCCATCAGCTCCTAATATTTCATTGCCTATGCGTCTGTCTGCCTGATCATGTGCCCCCCGAGCCGAATCTGTCAGGTTACTGCAGATATCGGCTCTGCGGTTATCGGTAGGATTATTCCTGAACATCGGCTCTGAAGTCAGGACCAATGCTGATTTCCCTGAACTCGCCAGCTGATGTAAACCCATACTCCAGTCTTCCGTCACCCGCTAGATCGACGCTGAATGCAGGCGAAGCGTATGGCAAAGATAATACGGGGCGGCTGCTGAATTAGCCCCTATTTTGATTGTATGGCTCAAAAGAGGCCTACATCTCGTTGTGTCAGCCGATGTCTTATCACCGGCTTTCCTTCGTTTGGGGCGCCATACTCTCCTTTTGTGGTCGACCCTCGTACGCGACCGGAGTGCCGTCCGCCATCTCAGATGCAGATGGCGATGTGGTTGATGTCGAAGCTTGTCCCACCGGGCGTGCCAGAATGTGTTGCGGTCAAAACCCACCGGCGAGCAGCGACGGGCAACACAGTAGAGCCGGGAACAACTTAGGGCTGCGGCTGGCCCTGGTCCCTCCGAGCGACGGCCCGCAAAGCCTCTGGTACACACGTCCGATGCTGGTGCAGGGCGTGCCACCTGACCTATACCTGGTCAGGAAGGTGATGGAGATGCCTCGCTTAGTTTCCTGCATGGCATACACGTAAACATTAAATACGAGCCTCGATCGGCTCTCAGGTTATCCTGTGAATCGGCTCAAGGAGCCGATCCACCCATGATTCGTACAAGGTGCACGAATATATGGTGGTCCTGCTTGATCAAGATAAAGCTAATGCGGTCTACGACGATTTAGGGTTTTCACCGCATAATCGGATCATCCTGCTCACGATTGGGCCTCGCGGCCACGCACGGTGATCGTAAGCCGATCCTAGACAAGGCCTAAAAACCAACACGAGGTTGATCCCCGGAACATCCTGTCTAGGACTAGCAAACGACACCCTACGTGCCGCTGGATCCTCCAACCCTTTGTAAGGCCTAACTATTGCAGATATTAAACTAATCCTTGAAGAACAAGGAGCAACCGTAACGGATCGGATCTACTAAATAATGATCAAGCGGGGTGCCGCCCCTACACCTAAGATAGGTGTAAGGGCGGCTAGATATGCAAGGGTTACACTACGATAGCATATGATATTAAGAACAATGCTAACCCTAACATATTTAAGATAACTACGTTGCTCGCCATCAAAAAGGCTTCAGTACGAGCAACGCATGAACAACATGAAGCTTATGCTGCCTAGATCGCAAGATGCGATCTAGGCAGCATGATGCTTACCGGTAGAAACCCTCGAGACGAAGGAGTTGGCGATGCGCCGAGATTGATTTGTGGTTGAACGTTGGTTGTTGTTTATTTCATAAACCCTAGATACATATTTATAGTCCAGGGGACTTTCTAACGTGGGAATAATCCCAACCGTGCACGAGGCAAACTCTAACTAACCGACACGTAATCTACTATGTTACAGATACAAGGGCAAACTAGCCCAAACTTTGCATAACAGGCCGATTTACGTAATTCTTCAATGTATATTCTTTAAATCTATCTTGATCGCGGCCCACCTCTGACTCGGTCAAATTCTGGTGATAACACTCCCGAAACAACAGGCAAAATACCGGACCAAGGTTCCAGAGACCTTTTGTGTCCCCTGAGGAGATGATGAACGGGCCGTGTCAGATGCATTTTTATCTCGACAACAATGGAAAGAGATAGTCAGGACACTTGCAAAAAGATTGCCGAAATTTGCAGGCAATGTTAAGATGGGCAGGGCACGCCAATGCTCAGGCAGCACATAGAAACCCTCAAGGACCCAGGAGTGAGATCCACTTGCCACCTCCTCCCGCAATTACGGACGAAAATCGACATCAGCTCAGAATAGCGGCAGCACCTGCACCACCACCTTATGTTGATCCCAATTCCAACGGAGCGGTCTCGATGATTCAGAAAGGCAGGCCATCCAATAGAGCTCAGAAAGTAATCTCGCGACAGGTGTTCATGGCAGAGAAAATGCCTCCACCAACGGTTGAGTACCTTAATTGGTCAGGGCAAGACATTGGCTTCACAATAGCGGATCATCCACAGCAAGTTCCTCGACCAGGGTAGTCAGCACTTATCTTACCAGCAGTAATTGCAGGATTCGATGTATCTCGAGTATTCATAGATGGAGGTAGCAGTTTAAATCTTATGTATGCAGATACATTAAGGAAGATGAACATATCTCTAGTAAATCTGAAACCAACCGACACACGTTTCCATGGCATCATGCCAGAAAAGCCGAGTTATCCGCTGGGAAAGATAAATCTCGATGTTCAGTTTGGGACCCGAGAGAACTACAGAATAGAAAGGCTGGAGTTTGAAGTCGTGGATTTCCCGTCGCAGTACCACGCTTTGTTGGGACGACCAGCATATGCCAGGTTTATGGCGGTACCACATTACACATACCTGTTGTGGAGGATGCCTGGACCTAAAGGACCAATCACAGTCAAAGTAAGCTTTGCGCTAGCCGATAAATGTGACAAGGATTTTCATCGACTGTCAGAAACCTTCGGGATGCAAGCAGAGTACATGGCGTCAAGGCTCACGACTGATTATGATGTGCTGCCAGATGTAGGAAGGCCCAACAAAGAATCAACCTTTAACACTGAGAAAAATTCTAAGGAGGTGCAGATTCACCCGACAGATCCAAAAAAGACGACGTCCATTGCGACAGACATGGACCTCGCATAGGAAAGCGCGCTCGTCAAGTTCCTCTGTGAGCACTGGAAAATCTTCGCATGGTATCCAGCTGATATGCCAGGAGTACCCAGGGAACTTGCCGAGCACCACCTAAACTTGGATCCATTAGCAAGACCAATCAAACAACCTTTGCGACGTTTTTCGGAGCCAAACCGCAAAGCTATGCTATCAGAAATTGATCGACTGAGAGAAGCTGGTTTCATCAAGGAGCTACATACAGAGGCCACATGGGTCGCAAACCCAGTATTGGTCCCGAAGAAAAACAATAAAGTCCTTCGCATGTGCGTCGACTTTACGTGTCTCAACAAACACTGTCCAAAGGATCACTTTCCCCTCCCGAGGATCGATCAAATTATCGATTCCACAACAGGATGTGAACGTCTTTCCTTCCTAGATGCATATTCTGGTTATAACCAGATCAGATTGAAAGAAGAAGACGAGGTCAAAACAGCGTTCATCACACCCTATGGCGTGTTTTGCTATAGAACAATGCCTTTTGGTCTGAAAAACGCGGGAGCAACGTATCAGAGGATGATGCAAAAATGCTTAGCAACACAGATCGGGAAAAACGTACAAGTCTACATTGACGATGTCGTGATAACTTCAAAAAAGGGGACAATGCTAATCGAGGACCTAAAGGAAACTTTCGACAACCTCGACAAGTTTTACCTCAAGTTGAACCCAACAAAGTGTTCTTTCGGCGTCCCTGCAGGAGAACTTCTTGGGTTCCTAGTTTCAGCAAGAGGGACTGAAGCCAATCCCAAAAAAATTCAAGCTATCCTAACAATGAGGAAGCCAACAAAGTTGAAAGAAATACAGCAGCTAACTGGGCGAGTCGTAGCTTTAAGCAGATTTGTCGCCAGGCTAGGAGAAAAGGCGTTACCATTCTACGCTTTAATCAAGCAAGGAGAGAAATTCCAGTGGAACGAAGAGGCAGATAGAGCCTTCGAGGATTTAAAGCGCACAATTTCGACACCACCAATCTTGGTGGCGCCGAAAGAGAAGGAACCTCTCATGTTATACATTGCAGCCACGCCTCAGGTGGTCAGCACGACGCTAGTCGTCGAAAGAGAAGAAGAAAGAAAACTCCATGGAGTGCAAAGGCCGGTATATTTCATCAGTGATAATAGTGGTCAATGAAGCACCTCTATCAAATATACTGAACAATCCAGAAGCTACAGGGCGTGTCTCCCTCTGGGGAATAGAACTTTCTCCTCGGGACATCACGTATGAAAAAAGAAAGGCAATAAAGTCGCAAATTCTGCCAGATTTCATCGCAGAGTGGACGGAGCTGCAAAACACAGGACCCCCTGATTTATCGAGAACTTGGACTATGAATTTTGATGGGTCCAAAAGGGTAGAAGGAGCTGGTGCAGGTGTGATACTTATATCACCTGAAGGCGACAAACTGAAGTATGTCCTACGGATGACGTTCCCAAACGCATCTAACAATGAAGCAGAATACGAAGCTCTCATACATGGGATGAAGATGGCGAAAGTCTGTGGTGCAGCCCGATTAAAAATCTTTGGCGACTCACAGTTGGTAGCTCAACAGGTCATGAACCAATGTGATGCAGTCAATGACAGCATGGTGGCATACAAGGAAGTGTACAACGAGCTCGAGAAGTTATTTGATGGATGCGAAGTAAATCACATCAGCAGGCTGAGCAATGATGAAGCCGATGTTCTCGCAAACATCGGGTCGCAGTGCCTTGCAATTCCGCCAGGAGTATTTTGGGAAGAAATAACCGAGAGATCCACCAAACCAAAGAAGGCGCAGAAGAAGGAAAAGGAGGAAAAAACTTCGACGGTTCTCAAGGAAGCACCAGAAGAAGAAGAGGACCAGGAGCTGGTGATGATGGTGGAGGTCCCATGGATGCAAGCGTACATATCATATATCCTAAGGAAAGAAAGACCCGACGATCCAGTTGAAGCAAGGCAAGTTATTCGACGATCCAAGGCCTTTACAGTGGTCAAAGGGGAGTTATACAAGCATAGTATTTCGGGCGTGTTACAAAGATGTGTCACACCCGAAGAAGGAAGGATAATCTTAAAAGATGTACACGAGGGAATATGTGGTCATTGATACGTCTCCGACGTATCGATAATTTCTTATGTTCCATGCCACATTATTGATGATATCTACATGTTTTATGCACACTTTATGTCATATTCGTGCATTTTCTGGAACTAACCTATTAACAAGATGCCGAAGTGCCGATTCTTTGTTTTCGGCTGTTTTTGGTTTCAGAAATCCTAGTAAGGAAATATTCTCGGAATTGGACGAAATCAACGCCCAGGGTCCTATTTTGCCACGAAGCTTCCAGAAGACCGAAGAGGAGACGAAGTGGGGCCACGAGGTGGCCACACCCTAGGGCGGCGCGGCCCAAGCCCTGGCCGCGCCGACCTATAGTGTGGGCCCCTCGTGATGCCCCTTGACCTGCCCTTCCGCCTACAAATAGCCTTCGTCGCGAAACCCCTAGTACCGAGAGCCACGATACGGAAAACCTTCTAGAGACGCCGCCGCCGCCAATCCCATCTCGGGGGATTCAGGAGATCGCCTCCGGCACCCTGCCGGAGAGGGGGATCATCTCCCGGAGGACTCTACGCCGCCATGGTCGCCTCCGGAGCGATGAGTGAGTAGTCTACCCCTGGACTATGGGTCCATAGCAGTAGCTAGATGGTTGTCTTCTCCCCATTGTGCTTAATTGTCCGGTCTTGTGAGCTGCCGAACATGATCAAGATCATCTATCTGTAATTCTATATGTTGCGTTTGTTGGGATCCGATGAATAGAGAATACTTGTTATGTTGATTATCAATTTATATCTATGTGTTGTTTATGATCTTGCATGCTCTCCGTTACTAGTAGATGCTCTGGCCAAGTAGATGCTTGTAACTCCAAGAGGGAGTATTTATGCTCGATAGTGGGTTCATGTCTCCGTGAATCTGGGGAAGTGACAGAAATCTCTAAGATTATGGATGTGCTGTTGCCACTAGGGATAAAACATTGGTGCTATGTTCGAGGATGTAGTTACTGATTACATTACGCGCAATACTTAATGCAATTGTCTGTTGTTAGCAACTTAATACTGGAGGGGGTTCGGATGATAACCTGAAGGTGGACTTTTTAGGCATAGATGCATGCTGGATAGCGGTCTATGTACTTTGTCGTAATGCCCAATTAAATCTCACTATACTCATCATAATATGTATGTGCATGGTCATGCCCTCTTTATTTGTCAATTGCCCAACTGTAATTTGTTCACCCAACATGCTGTTTATCTTATGGGAGAGACACCTCTAGTGAACTGTGGACCCTGGTCCAATTCTCTATACTGAAATACAATCTACTGCAATACTGTTCTACTGTTTTCTGCAAACAATCATCATCCACACTATACATCTAATCCTTTGTTACAGCAAGCCGGTGAGATTGACAACCTCGCTGTTTCGTTGGGGCAAAGTACTTGGTTTGTGTTGTGCAGGTTCCACGTTGGCGCCGGAATCCCTGGTGTTGCGCCGCACTACATCTCGCCGCCATCAACCTTCAACGTGCTTCTTGGCTCCTACTGGTTCGATAAACCTTGGTTTCATACTGAGGGAAAACTTGCCGCTGTACGCATCACACCTTCCTCTTGGGGTTCCCAACGGACGCGTGCTGTACGCGTATCAAGCATTTTTTCTGTCGCCGTTGCCGGGGAGATCAAGACACGCTGCAAGGGGAGTCTCCACATCCCAATCTCTTTACTTTGTTTTTGTCTTGCTTAGTTTTATTTACTACTTTGTTTGCTGCACTAAATCAAAATACAAAAAAATTAGTTGCTAGTTTTACTTTATTTGCTATCTTGTTTGCTATATCAAAAACACGAAAAAATTAGTTACTTATATTTACTTTACTTATTTCATCATGTTTCCTTTTAATTTTACCGTAAAAAACATGCCGGTAGGACGCGGGTCTATAGTTGGGAGAAATAATATAGAAGAATTTTTCAACCATGTTAGTACCGTTGACGATTTTGAAGATAGACACTTGGTAGATCTTGCTCCTACTTATGAAATTACTGCTGCTGCTCTAGTTCGCATGTTGGAAACTAAATTTGTTAATCTCAATCCTATAATCCAACACATGTTTCTTACACTCGGTGATATGGAAGAGGGGGAAAAGAAAGATTTTGTCTTAGAAACCCTTCTTAGAGAATTTGGTGGTATAGCAAGAGAGGCTAGAAAGGTCTTTGCTAAATATAATATGCTTGGTTCTTATACCAATTTTGTTAGTCTCCTTGAAAAGATGGATATGGATAGAATAAAGTACACTAATAATATTAATGATGGTGGGGAGATCAAAGCACCAATACCATGTAAGCTCCTAGTAATGCATGAAGCACTAGAAAATAACTATGCTTGGCTTGTTCCTGAAAATTTGTTTGATGAGAGTAGCAAGCCCAAGACTAATGAAAAGGGAGACGCTAAAACTTATGTATCCAATATACTATGCATGGTTGAGAAAACTCCACACCCCGCTGTAGATGCACCATCTCTTGATAATACTTGATATACACTTTCTGCGCCTAGCTGAAAGGCGTTAAAGAAAAGCGCTTATGGGAGACAACCCATGTGTTTTTACTACAGTACTTTGTTTTTATTTTGTGTTTTGGAAGTTGTTTACTACTGTAGCAACCTCTCCTTATCTTAGTTTAGTATTTTGTTGTGCCAAGTAAAGTCGTTGATAGTAAAGTTCATACTAGATTTGGATTACTGCGCAGAAACAGATTTCTTTGCTGTAACGAATCTGGGCAAAATTCTCTGTAGGTAACACAGAAAATTATGCCAATTGACGTGAGTGATCCTCAGATATGTACGCAACTTTCATTCAATTTGAGCATTTTCATTTGAGCAAGTCTGGTGCCTCGATAAAATTCGTCAATACGAACTGTTCTGTTTTAACAGATTCTGCCTTTTATTTCGCATTGCCAGTTTTGTTATGTTCGATGGATATTTCGATTCCATTGACTTTCAGTAGCTTTGTGCAATGTCCAGAAGTGTTAAGAATGATTATGTCACCTCTGAACATGTATATTTTGATTGTGCACTAACCCTCTAATGAGTTGTTCTAAGTTTGGTGTGGAGGAAGTTTTCAAGGATCAAGAGAGGGAGATGATACAACATGATCAAGGAGAGTGAAAGCTCTAAGCTTGGGGACGCCCCGGTGGTTCACCCCTGCATATATCAAGAAGACTCAAGCGTCTAAGCTTGGGGATGCCCAAGGCATCCCCTTCTTCATCGATAACATTATCAGGTTCCTCCCCTAAAACTATATTTTTATTCCATCACATCTTATGTGCTTTTCTTGGAGTGTCGGTTTGTTTTTGTTTTTGTTTTGTTTGAATAAAATGGATCCTAGCATTCACTTTGTGGGAGAGAGATACGCTCCGCTGTAGCATATGGACAAGTATGTCCTTAGGCTCTACTCATAATATTCATGGCGAAGTTTCTTCTTCGTTAAATTGTTATATGGTTGGAATTGGAAAATGATACATGTAGTAATTTGCTAAAATGTCTTGGATAATGTGATACTTGGCAATTGTTGTGCTCATGTTTAAGCTCTTGCATCATATGCTTTGCACCCATTAATGAAGAAATACATAGAGCATGCTTAAATTTGGTTTGCACATTTGGTCTCTCTAAAGTCTAGATAATTTCTAGTATTGAGTTTGAACAACAAGGAAGACGGTGTAGAGTCTTATAATGTTTTCAATATGTCTTTTATGTGAGTTTTGCTGCACCGGTTCATCCTTGTGTTTGTTTCAAATAAGCCTTGCTAGCCTAAACCTTGTATCGAGAGGGAATACTTCTCATGCATCCAAAATACTTGAGCCAACCACTATGCCATTTGTGTCCACCATACCTACCTACTACATGGTATTTCTCCGTCATTCCAAAGTAAATTGCTTGAGTGCTACCTTTAAATTTCTATCCTCCACCTTTACAATATATAGCTCATGGGACAAATAGCTTAAAAACTATTGTGGTATTGAATATGTACTTATGCACTCTATCTCTTATTAAGTTGCTCGTTGTGCGATAACCATGTTCACTGGGGACGCCATCAACTACTCTTTGTTGAATTTCATGTGAGTTGCTATGCATGTTCGTCTTGTCTGAAGTAAGAGTGATCTACCACCTTATGGTTAGAGCGTGCATATTGTTAGAGAAGAACATTGGGCCGCTAACTAAAGCCATGATCCATGGTGGAAGTTTCAGTTTTGGACAATATCCTCAATCTCATATGAGAAAATTAATTGTTGTTACATGCTTATGCATAAAAGAGGAGTCCATTATCTGTTGTCTATGTTGTCCCGGTATGGATGTCTAAGTTGAGAATAATCAATAGCGAGAAATCCGATGCGAGCTTTCTCCTTAGACCTTTGTACAGGCGGCATAGAGGTACCCCTTTGTGACACTTGGTTAAAACATGTGCATTGCGATGATCCCGGTAGTCCAAGCTAATTAGGACAAGGTGCGGGCACTATTAGTATACTATGCATGAGGCTTGCAACCTGTAAGATATAATTTACATGATACATATGCTTTATTACTACCGTTGACAAAATTGTTTCTTCTTTTCAAAATCAAAGCTCTAGCACAAATATAGCAATCGATGCTTTCCTCTTTGAAGGACCATTCTTTTACTTTTATGTTGAGTCAGTTCACCTATTTCTCTCCACCTCAAGAAGCAAACACTTGTGTGAACTGTGCATTGATTCCTACATACTTGCATATTGCACTTATTATATTACTATATGTTGACAATATCCATGAGATATACATGTTATAAGTTGAAAGCAACCGCTGAAACTTAATCTTCCTTTGTGTTGCTTCAATGCTTCTACTTTGAATTATTGCTTTATGAGTTAACTCTTATGCAAGACTTATTGATGCTTGTCTTGAAGTACTATTCATGAAAAGTCTTTGCTATATGATTCACTTGTTTACTCATGTCATATACATTGTTTCGATCGCTGCATTCACTACATATGCTTTACAAATAGTATGATCAAGATTATGATGGCATGTCACTCCAGAAATTATCTTTGTTTATCGTTTACCTGCTCGGGACGAGCAGGAACTAAGCTTGGGGATGCTGATACGTCTCCGACGTATCGATAATTTCTTATGTTCCATGCCACATTATTGATGATATCTACATGTTTTATGCACACTTTATGTCATATTCGTGCATTTTCTGGAACTAACCTATTAACAAGATGCCGAAGTGCCAGTTGCTGTTTTCTGCTATTTTTGGTTTCAGAAATCCTAGTAAGGAAATATTCTCGGAATTGGACGAAATCAACGCCCAGGGTCCTATTTTGCCATGAAGCTTCCAGAAGACCGAAGAGGAGACGAAGTGGGGCCACGAGGTGGCCACACCCTAGGACGGCGCGGCCCAAGCCCTGGCCGCGCCGACCTATAGTGTGGGCCCCTCGTGACGCCCCTTGACCTGCCCTTCCGCCTACAAATAGCCTTCGTCGCGAAACCCCCAGTACCGAGAGCCACGATACAGAAATCTTCCAGAGACGCCGCCGCCGCCAATCCCATCTCGGGGGATTCAGGAGATCGCCTCCGGCACCCTGCCGGAGAGGGGAATCATCTCCCGGAGGACTCTACGCCGCCATGGTCGCCTCCGGAGCGATGAGTGAGTAGTCTACCCCTGGAATATGGGTCCATAGCAGTAGCTAGATGGTTGTCTTCTCCCCATTGTGCTTAATTGTCGGGTCTTGTGAGCTGCCGAACATGATCAAGATCATCTATCTGTAATTCTATATGTTGCATTTGTTGGGATCCGATGAATAGAGAATACTTGTTATGTTGATTATCAATTTATATCTATGTGTTGTTTATGATCTTGCATGCTCTCCGTTACTAGTAGATGCTCTGACCAAGTACATGCTTGTAACTCCAAGAGGGAGTATTTATGCTCGATAGTGGGTTCATGTCTCCGTGAATCAGGGGAAGTGACAGAAATCTCTAAGATTATGGATGTGCTGTTGCCACTAGGGATAAAACATTGGTGCTATGTTCGAGGATGTAGTTACTGATTACATTACGCGCAATACTTAATGCAATTGTCTGTTGTTAGCAACTTAATACTGGAGGGGGTTCGGATGATAACCTGAAGGTGGACTTTTTAGGCATAGATGCATGCTGGATAGCGGTCTATGTACTTTGTCGTAATGCCCAATTAAATCTCACTATACTCATCATAATATGTATGTGCATGGTCATGCCCTCTTTATTTGTCAATTGCCCAACTGTAATTTGTTCACCCAACATGCTGTTTATCTTATGGGAGAGACACCTCTAGTGAACTGTGGACCCCGGTCCAATTCTCTATACTGAAATACAATCTACTGCAATACTGTTCTACTGTTTTCTGCAAACAATCATCATCCACACTATAGATCTAATCCTTTGTTACAGCAAGCCGGTGAGATTGACAACCTCGCTGTTTCGTTGGGGCAAAGTACTTGGTTTGTGTTGTGCAGGTTCCACGTTGGCGCCGAAATTCCTGGTGTTGCGCCGCACTACATCTCGCCGCCAGCAACCTTCAACGTGCTTCTTGGCTCCTACTGGTTCGATAAACCTTGGTTTCATACTGAGGGAAAACTTGCCGATGTACGCATCACACCTTCCTCTTGGGGTTCCCAACGGACGCGTGCTGTACGCGTATCAGTCATCACGCGAGCAGTCGAGCTATTGCGGCTAAGGTTTTTCGGGCTGGATTTTACTGGTTGACAGCAATCGAGGATGCGAAAGAGATAGTAAAAACCTGCGACGCGTGCCAGAGATTCGCCGCAAAACCCCACTCTCCAGCAGCAGAGCTGATGCCAATACCATTGTCTTGGTCCTTTGCCCAATGGGGTCTCGATATGGTGGGAAAATTACACAAGGCCTCGCCAGGAGGATACGAGTATATGCTTGTTGCTGTCGATAAATTCACGAAGTGGATAGAAGCAAAGCCGATAAATTCACCAGATGCAGCGTCAGCAATAAAATTTGTGAAGAGCATCGTTTTTCGATTTGGAGTACCTCATAGCATCGTCACAGACAATGGCAGTAACTTCACGTCGAAGGAATTCAAGGCATACTGCACAGAAGTAGGCATCAAATTGCACTTCGCGTCAGTTGGGCACCCGCAAACCAATGGTCAAGTCGAGAAAGCCAATGGTATCATCTGCAACGGTATTAAGAAGCGCCTGCTAGGACCGCTTGAAAAGGCTCGACATACCTGGCCAGAAGAGTTGCCAAGTGTTTTGTGGAGTATTCAAACAACACCAAATACAGCGACACAAGAAACTCCGTTCTTTCTAGTCCATGGAGCTGAGGCGGTATTACCGATCGAAATAGAGCATGATTCCCCAAGAGTTACGGAGTATGATGAAGAAACTTCAAGAATAGCATTAGAGGACGATGTAGATGCACTCGATGAAGCTCGAGACGAAGTACTATCACGAGTTACCAAGTACTAGCAAGACCTGGAAAATTACCACAGTCGACGACTGCGGCTAAGATCCTTTCAGGTCGGAGATTTAGTCCTACGGCTCAATCAGCAGAGTACTGAAAAACTCGAGTCGCCATGGCTGGGCCCTTATATCGTCACAGAAGTAATCGAAGGAGGAGCATATAGGATCAACGACAAGAAGACAGGGGTTCCAGAGAAAAATCCCTGGAACGTGGAGCAACTCAGGCGGTTCTATGCTTAGAGTCGAAATATAGTCCTCCTCTGTCAAAATACAATGTACTGAAACGCCCGCGAGTTTTCAGACGCACTCTTTTCCTTTTCAGGGCACCAAGTGGGGCTGGAAAGGTTTTTAATGAGGCGGGCTCGTGGTGCTGCAATATAGTAAAAGATATTGGTGATATACATCTTTTTCGTCAACAGGCTCGGGGGCTCATAACCCACAACAGCAAAATATATATATTCTCGCAAAAACGGTAAATTCGTCGAGACGAAAAAACAAGTATAAGCTCCGGCCAAAGGCTCGGGGGCTTCGCAATATAGATTATACTTGACAATATAGACAACTTCATAAATACAAAGAATTCGACGAAAAATATAGACATAATTTTTCGCAATATAGTACAACTCAGTCAATGCCTAATATACTATCTATGGATAGACCTTTGTTATCTGCAGCAGTCGTCGTATGCTCAGCATAGCTCCCCTTGACAAAGAATTCGGAATCCATCCGAAGAAGTTCATCCATCATTTCTTCGGCTACAGGAGTCACAACGTCATTGATTTTATCAATATTACTTTTTCGCTTCGATTGCTTGGCCAGGCATTTGGAGACAATCGTCATCAGATCTAATTTTGGATGACAGATCTGTATCATGATCATGGCAAATCTTGCTTCAGCAGATAACTGAGCTCGAACAAAGTTATGAATACGAGGGGCATCCCGAAATTTTTCCATCAACCCGAGAAGAGTGTCGGGAGCCTCATCTCGAGGAAACATCGTCTTGTAAACAAGGGACAATGTTCTAGTACAGAAATTAAGGAACTCGCGAACCTGACAAGCGCGGTCTTGAAACCTGACAATCTGTCGGGTCCGCTCTGGAGTGGCCCAGAATAGAGAACCGTGGTCAAGAGAAAGGTTAACGAGAAGATTTGTCCTCACGTTTACCCTTTCATCTTCAGCAGCAGTGTCGAGAAAGGAACCTATTTGGCGGCGGCACGATATATTCAAAAAAAGGATACAATACAAAGATGGAAGAAGCTTTTGGTTGAAAAAGCATACCTGACATATCCACACTGGCTTCATTCATTAGCTCGAGCATACTATTCTCTCGAGTGGTTGCCTTTTCAGCTTCAGAAACAGCAGCTTCCTTGGCAGCTATGGCTTCTCGAGCTTGTTGAAGGGCAATTTTCTCTCTTTCGGATGCTTTGCGGGATTGCTCCATCATCACAAGTGTTTGCTTCTTCGCATGTTGAAGTTGTTGACGAAGTTCTTTCAAGTCTTGCGATAATGTTTTACTCGAGGAATCTTCATCAGGGACATTAGTCACCAGCGCTTTCTTCGAGCGAGGAGAAGTGGGCAAAACGTCGGAAGGAGCAGGAGTTGGAGTATAGTTATCGAACGTCAACTGAAAGAAAAGGCTCGACATCAATCATCAAGCAAGATAGAATTCCATTGATTTTTTGGAGTGCTTACAAGATATTACAATGGAGAAAGCCTTAACAAACTAATGTGGTACGCGTCGCCAAAGCTACTTTGGCGACAACATCAAAAGAAACAAGAAAAGAAAGAAAGGGTGGTCTACTTGACCTCCGGCTTCGATGCGCTTGGAGCAGGCGTTGGTTTAACGCCAAGATAGGCGAGGATCGGCTTTGAGGAAGGTTTGGCAGCTCTAATGAGAGATTGCCATTTCTTCGTTTCCATCTGCCCTATATCGCCAACCTTGGTCCAGTCGACAGTTTGCTTGCTATCAGCGTGATGGTGCCCTCTACGCCAACCTTCAGACCTTCTTGACGAAGTTTAAGCCCAAGATCTTCTAGCACCTTGAAGTTCTTTCTTCGGGAAAAAGTAGGGGAAAAGCTTCGACAGACCTGCTTCAGCATCAGCAAGGCCTTCGCGTGCTTCATCCCCATGGATTTCGAGAAGGCTCAGCGCGTCGAGAAGCTTGTCGCCTTCAGGACCATCCACCACGTACTCCTGATGAGTTCTCCCTGAAAATAAGTAAAGGGTAGTTCGTCAATAAGGAATGCTTGGAAAATGTGAAGTAACCCGAGGATATGCACAAGGATTCGAGTACTTACTAACAAAATGTCGACTCTGTGACTCGAAGCGATTGAGGATCTTCCCCTCTCGAGCAGCTTGCTCAGCTATTTTGTCGATCAAAGCAGTCTCGGTGTCGTGAAGCCTCTTCCGAAGATCTTCAACGCCAGCAGCATCTGCCTTGGCCTTTTCAGCATCTGCCTTGGCCTTGTTAGCATCTGATTCAGCCTTCTTACGAGCCTTTTCACTTTGCTCCAGTTTTTGAGCAAGTGTATCGGCACGTTTGTTGGCTTCCGCCAGTTTTTCTACCAAAATAGTCAATACCAGTCAAAAAACACGACAAGAAAGGAAATCATGAGCTAGCACTACAACAAAAACATGCAATAGAGACATTTTTGTAGAGACACTCTTCACTATGTCTCTTAAATCCTAATCCAATTTCCTGTAGAGGTATTAAGAGAGACACTTTAGAGAATGCCCTATAAGTAGAGACATCAACATAGAGACATTCTCCAAAAATGTCTCTTAGTGTGCATGTAAAGGCATTGTATCAAACATTTTAAGATTGCCTCAGCAATAGAGACACCTGAGTGAAGACACTCTTCATAATGTCTCTTAGCCCCTCTTAAAGGCATTAAGAGAGACAACTTTAAAAATGTCTTATCAGTAGATTCATTTTCTAGAGACGCCATATGTGTCTCTTATAATAAGAGGGACATATTCTAGAATGCCTTAAAAGTGAACGATATAACACCATCACTAGAAGACAATCGTGAACATAAATTTGGAAGATTTTAAATAGCTAGCAAGTAGGAAATAGAAACTTACCAACGTCAATCTTGAAACATAGGTGAAAATATGAAAATGCAAAATGTATTTCTAGAAACTTCGCTTACTGCATCCATACGCATTGGGAAGATTGGATATTCTTTACATGTTTCTATAAATACAATTTTCCTAGCCCAATGGTAATTTCACAGTGCACTCCCCTGTTACCACTATTACAACCGCGACAATGCCTCAGATAGCTGTTTCCCACTATGTTTTTATTGTCAATCGGACATGGAGGTTGGCGGATCCCCTTTCTAACCATTCTCGGTCTCACTATTCTGTGTCACCACCCTTGCGTTGTCAGCCATGGCATCGTGCGCATCTATTGATGCAGAAGGGGCGGTTTGCTCCCATTTCGGAAAAAAAGCCACGGCAAGCATCATCCCGCTACCTTAATTGTCGTTGGCCAAGACAAGGCACCTAGGAATGATAGGCTAGCTTAACAACTTAACGATGTGGGAACTGGAAAAAATGTCAGCTAAGTGAAACATTTAAATCCTCATAATTTTGTTGTGCTTAATTGATTTAATGTAAGTGTAAACATAACTGAAAGTTACTGTTTATTGAATTTCCTCTTGATCGCCCAAAAGTCACGCCAAACTTTGTACCAATTTCAGTTGTATCTTGTTGTTCCAATTGAAAATTTTCTTAAGTGGCAAGAAATTTTGAACATTTTATTGGCGGTTCTAAAAGCTGTGGTTCGATGTAGCATGTATTTATTTTTTAAAAGTATCAGAATAATGTCTTTATTAAATTGGTGCAAAACTAAAACAGATTGCAGGTTGGATCTACGGAGTGTAAAATAAGGTAGACTGGCGCGATCGCCAAATTAATATCGCGCCTCCCACGTCGTCCACGCGGCCACGATCCTATTATCTCTATCTGTAACCACCCTATGGGCACTCGAGCACACCTTCCCTGTACATGCGCGGACATCTTTGGGAAAAATAACCTGAGGCGGCGGCGCAACCAAAGTCAGAAGATGGCTCGCACCTCCTCACGATCGCAGTCGTCTGCCGGCGCCGGCGCCAGCTGCTCCCACCCGACCAACGTCGGGGCCCGCTGCACGGCCGTCGCGACGGCGGGCATGCACCACCGTGTCTATGACACACCTCCTCGTCCGGCATGGGTGGCGACGGCGGCTTATCTGACGGAGGGAAACCCGTATTCTGCTACTCGCACAAGCCACACCCTCGCACATTCTACTGACGACCTCTCAACTCCTTGCTTATTTTGCCCAGGCCTCCTTCATCCAGGACGTCGCCCACGAAGCAGCGATCACGGGTTAATGGTAGCTATGCTCATGAATCCCTTCTCTGTACTGAACTTGTTCCTCTAATTTCATGTTCAGGTACAGCCCCATATTCTCCAATTTGCTCTTTGTCGTTGTTGGATTTCAGGTTAAGGTGCTGCGAGGACTCTTCTACCTCGGGTCCATGATCAAGTCACCGGCTGCACGACAGCAGAGCAGCTGCTCCGGCTTCGACTACAGGTGGGTGCTTTCCCTCTCACTCTCTTGGCTGCGACTAAAATCTCTAAAATTGAACTCTCCAAAAAATTTGTCCATCGTTCTCCACAAGACAAGAACCTTTATTTTAAAATTCAAAAACAAAATCTATTCGCGTCGGAAATGAGAGATTTTTTGTTTCTCCATACAGAATTAGTTTCTTCAGATTCTGACATAACAAACAATTTCTATGAGACATTAGAACCCCCATTTACCCCCATTTATACGAGTTAAGGATACAGACATATGTCTATAAGCCTAGATTTTACATATTCCCGAAGCGTTGTTAGCGTGAAAGTAAATCTGTTAGTCAAGCCCTCCTGTCTAAGCTTAGTACTTGGACGCGGCTAATTTCCGGTTAACCTGAAATTAGCTTAATTCTTGGTCACCTGGTTTCATGTGTAGTTCAGTGTAACTAGGGCAAAGGATATGTAATTGCACGTGCAATTACACATCAATGTGTAATTATCGTATGCACGGATCACGATGCAAATCTAATGGTTGTCGAGTTGATCTGGAATTAACTTAATTCTCGGCCAACCTCGAATTAGTAAAAGGGTAGTATTTAAGTTAGGCATAAATTCCCCAAATTAAAGTAACGTTGGAGATTAGTGAATATGTATTAAATTCCAGATTTTTGTGTGTAAAACTTAAGAAATTATCTTCTATGGTTATCCTATATGAACGGTTGCATAGATACAGCCCCAATGTACACCATGTGGGTGAATGCAACTTTTTTTCTTCTCAAATCCATGTACACGTTTTTATAAAGGACATCACAGATGATTTAGATGCAAAATTTCATGTCTATCAACCTGTATGTTACTGATGTAGTTTAACTCACCAAAACACAAAACAGTTTCAGCTCAACATTTCTCTTAATTTGTTTCTTTTTTTCTCAGTTATAATCAACTTGCAAATCTTTCTCTGGTTCATGCGGTGCTATTAGGCATTTTTCTTATGATGTAAACTAGTCATGTTCCTACAGTGTGTTTGACCAAATTTTGGCTCATTAGACATTGTAACATATTTAACACTTTGACTAACTGCATGAAGCATAATTTGCAAATGATCATACATCTTAGCATCTCGTAATATAATTGGGATGGTGCAGTTCTAATATCTATATGAAATTCTTCTATTTTATCTTCAATCATTTTGTTTAAACTTATTTCGTGCAGCTCACAAATGACTTGCATAAATCACTTCCCACTATTGTTTTCTTGAAATTGTAGGCACCGACAAGGAAGGAATCACCAGACTCCACAACAAGTATTTGTAAAGGAATTGATGTACAAATATATCAATTGTCACACACACTCGGTCTCAGTGTTACATTGGTTCTATATCAGGAGTTTTCTCTTTAGAAGTTACATTGGGTTAGTGGTTGCTAGGTCTCTATATTTTACTCCATATGGTGGGTGACAAAAGCTTGGAGGGGAACTGTATTCTTAAGACTATTGTTGTTTTTGTTTTGTGATGTTATCCGCCAAGGGGATGTTATTATTTGTGCATTTTTCTTCTTCTTTTTTCGTTTGATGGTCATCTAGCTCACACACCTGTGTCAATGTTTATGTTTAATACTATTATTTTTATTTACGAATACGGAAATCTCAATATATCTATATTGACTGATTTCTATTAATAAGTATCAAAATATCTTTTGTTCCTATGCCATAACAATACTTTGTATGTGTCTTATGATGTTATATATTATCCATTGTTAGCAAGCAACGTCTTGATCTTAAGAAAGATAGTAAAGAATGCATCTATGCTTCCTCTCTCTAAGACATGCAAAGATGCGTTGATAGGGACGATAAAAATGGCTCAGGAAAAGAATAAAATAAAAAGGGAGAAAGAGACACTATGTATGTCTCTATGCACTGCCGATATATTTCTAGACACCAAATAAAACTCCTTGCCTAAATGTCTCTACATTTTTAGAGATGGGTGCATTGCCACACCAAAGTGTTTCTATTAATGTTTGAGACAAGCTAAATGCCTCAAGAAAGGGCCTCTATACTTGTACATACACATTCCAAGTGCATCTTTGAGTGTCTCTAGGTGTCTAGATACACAACCTCCTATCTTTAAAAGTGACCGTATGTCATATATAGGCATTTCGTGAAACGACTCTACAGTATAAGACACACTGCATGTAGTGACACTTTTGAGACAAAGTGGAAATTGCCTCTACAACTTTGTAAAGACAATATAAGTGTCTCAACAGGACCAAAATAGTGCCTCTATGGGCCAGTTCTCTTGTAGTGTAGGAGAAGCAGAAAAATATTACCTTCAGCTTTGCTAGCATATTCACGGTACCCGACGAATTGGGCACCGAAGCGGATGAATTCCTTAATCAAAGGCTGATAAAGAAAGATAAAGAAAGAAGGCATCAATATAGTCAAAAGCTCGACAGCGCTAAGCAAAAAAAAGAGGCAAACAATGGAAAAAGTTGACGGCACCGGAAAGTACTCAAGGACTTACATCATCTAAAAGAGGAGTCGAGGAGCCACCCAATTGTAAGGTAGGCTCCGTGATTGACTCAACCTCTTTGGCGAAGGGGCAAGGGGGCTTGCAGGAGGAGTTGGTTGATCGGTGTTTTGCTGAGGAGGCGACGATTCTTCTCCTTCAACTTGCACCTCAGACACAACTAAAGTACGCGACGTACTCGTTCGAGCAGTCGCGTCAATAGCTTGCGCCTCTTCCTCGTCATCACTACAGTAAAAATGATGACAATATAAGAAGCAATATAGACAAAAATGTCAAGAGCAAAACAGCATGAAGCAAGAGATAACTTACGAGCTGATGAGGGCAGCATCGTATGGGTTAAAAGTTGTCTTCTTATCTGAAGGATCAACTTCTTTGGCTTTGGAGGTGCCGGAATCTTCGACTTCATTCCTTTTCCTTTTGTTCCTTGGAGAAACAGCAGGAGGAAGGGAGTGTGTTGAAGCGGTGGCCTCAGAATCATGATCTTTCTCAGAAGAAGCCGCGGATTTGTGAGAACCCGCGACTTCACTTTCGGGACGCGAGGTGCCTTGGTTGTCATCGTCGACAACAGCACGGTCTTCAACTTCTCCACCCTCAGGAAGAGGAGGAAGAGAAGCGAGAACAGGGTGGTTCTGAGAAAAGTGTCGATAAAAAAAAGTTATGCAAAAGTAGCAAGACAGTAGTCGATAAAATATTAAAACTTGACGAGACAATATAGCAACTAAGAGGAAAAAATACCTCGGGAAGAGGATTGGCGCCACTATATGGTATAATGCGGCAAGAAGATGGAATTGGATCCTTCTTGTTGAGCGATGAGATTTTGCGGATAAGCTTTTCAAAATCCTTCAAAGGAAGGTCTTTTGAGAGCCTGTGGACATCTTCTTCACCAGCATACTTCCAGAGGGGATTTTTGCGAGCCTGGAGAGGCTGCACTCTAATCCTAAGGAAATAGGCAGTAATCTCAATGCCCGAAAGTTCCTTGCCGCGGGTGTTCTGGAGCTCGTGGATGCGAGTCATCAGCGCTTCTGTCGCCAATTTCTCAGCTTCGGTAGCTTCAACATCCCAAGAGCGGCGGCGAAGGATCTTGGCGTCTCCGTCAAAAGGGCCGATGTTATCCTCCACTGGATTGGAGCTTTCTTCTTGGATATACAGCCACTTCTTTCGCCAGCCATGGACAGAGTCGGGGAATTTGACGTCGAAATACTCGACGTCAGAATGAACACAGATAACAACGCCGCCAATGTTGTAGGCGACGTTGTGGGAGCCATTACGGCGGAGGCAAAAGACACGTTTCCACAGAGCCCAATTAGGTTGGACCCCGAGGAAACACTCACACAATGTGATGAAGATCGACACATGGAGGATGGAATTGGGCGTCAACTGATGCAGTTGAAGCCCATAGACAAACAAAAGACCCCGAAGAAACTCGTGGATTGGGGGAGAAAGACCTCGGATGAGGTGGTCAACGAAACTGACCCGATATTCGATTGGAGGCTTGGGGTATCTTTCCTCCTTGGGGAAGCGGAGCGAGCTTTCTTTCTTGTTGAACCCCATCTTCTTCAGCAGATTGATATCTTGGGCAGAGATCTTGGATCTTTCCCACTCCGCGCTTCCCAGATCCGCCGTCGCCATTCTCGACTCCGGAGTGCTGTGTCTTATCAAACGGATGCGAGGCGGTATCAATGAACTTGGCGGCGAAGGGTGTGAGTGTGGTCGAGCTTGAAGCAGTGGGAGCAATGGAGGATTTGGCAGAGGAGAAGCAGAGGTGCGGCGCGTGCGAAAAGACTGAAGGAGGAAGATGATACCTTTATATAGAGGTGCGGTGAATCGACGCGCCGTTGGATTGAGAGATTACAGGATAGATGGTGTACACGTGGACAAGGGGTAAAAATTAATTTCGTACAGGCGCGAAAGCATAGGAGCTACAGTACGTGCGCCAGGAAAAGCGGAGGACGTGTGTCCCCCACTTGCACGTCGTGTCAATACGGTGCGTAAGTTGGGCCCGCAAGGCAGCGAGAGAGAACTTCTCGCGTTTTCCAGGAACAGCGGTCGTGGCTATCGTCAGCAGTGATATCACTTTGGCAAGAGGAAATCTCGACTCAACAGCTTCATAAAAAAGGCGACAGTAGAAAATTATGGATCATTTTGCGAGCCTTTGATCAAATACAAGTTTTTGATCAAATGCTCGGGGGCTACTTTGGAAAAATAAAAAGCTTGAGAAAGACAAAATAGAAATGACGAGAGCCTATGATCAAATACAAGTATTCGCTCATAGCCTCGGGGGCTACTCCCATCGGGAGCGCTGTTCGCGCACCCGAGAGATTTGAAAATTTCGAGAGAGAATGAAAATATAGCGACATAAGGCGTGGAGCCTACACCCAAGTTCAAGTCCTTGGCTGTAGCCTCGGGGCCTACTCCCATCGGGAACGCTGTTCGCGTGCCCGATGAAATTATAAAAAGGAAAAAAAAGAGAAAGAAAGAAGAACAAGAGAGTATATTTCGAGTTATATAAATAACTCTACATATACTCCCATCGGGAGAGCAATATAAGTCATCCGTTGACTCAATAAAATGTGCTATTCCAACAGCCGAATAAGCACTCGAAAATATATTCTCAGAACGCCAAAGTTGCGAACAATTTCTGAATGCCGCAAAACTTTGCGAAGGTAAGACCCCAGATCCGTTCTGTGTGGCGTGGCGCCGTCTCTGACGTCGGTTTGCTACTTTTTTCTGTATCAACAGATACGAAGAAAAATCCTAACGGATGCGTTAGGTACCTGATAAATATGACTGGGACTCGACAGAATGGTAAGACCTTAAGCGGCACCTGTCGAAGTTTACACCAGTATCCCGAGATCATGTCCAGGGACGTGATGTTGAAGTAGGTTTTTGCGGATTGCCACTGGAGCAGTTAACTAGTACCTGATCCGTCAGATAAACTAGCCCCAACTACCATTATCCCTGTACAATATAGAAGTTCATATGCAAAAATATGTGGTGAAGTTCAGAGTTATCAAGTAAATATAAAAATGGAGATTTTCCCTGACTCTACGATTCAAGCAAAATCTCGGGGGCTACTGACATAGGCATCCCCAATGGGCCTGCCGAAGATGGTACCCGGGGTTTATTGAAGGCCCGCGACCCGAAGGATAAGAAGGATTCGGAAGCCCAACTTGCTAGTTAAGGAAAGCTAGAGTTGTATTAGGAGAGAACACTTGTAATATTACGGGAGGAGTTAGAAACCTTCCCGGACTCTGTAACTTGTACATCACGAATCCCTCGGCTCCACCTCTTATATAAGGGGGAGTCGAGGGACAAAGAACGCATCGAATCATTGTCTCATAAACCCTAGTTTTCATATCGTCGAGTACTTTTCGGCTGAAACCTTCGAGATCTACTTGCCCTCTACTTCTAACTAAACCCTAATCTACAACCCGTAGGCATTGATAAGTTAATCCCTTGTCAGTGGGCGTCGAGCTCCTACTCCACGCCGCCAACCGGCTTGGGAGGGAGAGGAGGGAGTGCAGGGCCAATGGCCACATCGGTAGGAGCAGAAAAGGGCGACAGGATGACGGCGACGGTGCGGAGAAAGAAAGCAAACGAGACAGAAGATGGGAGATGAGGTAAATAGAATGGTTGTGGTCTTTCTCAAAAAAATGGATGTGGTGGGGAGCATATGGTGGGAGCTCTGGATTGTTCCATCTTGAAGACATGAACGCCGCTTTGACTGCACGGTGAGGCACTAAGTCCAATACATTGGGCCTACCAAAATTAGCTATATCCACCTAGCAGCAAAGAAGCACATTACAGAGGAAAGGGAGCACAAAAATTCCAAGACGATACCCAAAATGTACACCAGATAAATACCATAGGAATGAACTACAAAGTAGCATACGTGTCAGCTCTAGATTAAACTAAAGAAAAATTCAAAACTGTAACAAAAAAGAAGTTAGTTCCCTAATAGTATAGTACTTATTAGTTGGGCCTGGATCGGATGGTCTTCTCGCTGATGGAGTCGTTCTTGAATCAGCACGTTCAAGAGCTGGGTGGGGTTGGCAATGCACGACGGGCCGGGAGCTGGCCGGGCAGGGTGCTTGATGTATTGTCCCTGCTCGTTCGCTGCATCATCGATGTCGGCGCCATCGAGTCATGCACCTAAGAAGGCGCTCCCAGTCTATTTCCACCTCCGGGAGTGAAATTCTGCAGCAGGGTATATCATTGCTATATCTCGCCGAAGTTTGCTCGCGGACACCGACTCTCCTTTGTCTGTCGCTAACCGTCCTGCTTGCAAAAGCAGATGGGTCTACATGTAGGCCATGCTACGATTGTCGCTACAGAGGCACGAAGGTGCGGCTGGGCGTGGAGTCGACAGAATACCCGCCGACCGATACAGACCTCGACCGCTGAAAACTCGTCCGTTTTCGACGCCGACGACATGCTCATGCTCAGCTCGCTGGCCGTCATAGCCGGGCAGGGCAGGTACCCGCTCCTAAACTTCTCTAGCGGCGGCATGCCGGAGCAGACGCCGACACGGTACAGAGCCGTCCATCCAGTTGTGACTTTGCAGCAGCCCGCGCCGTGGCTCTACAATCTCGCATCAACCAACACGTCGAAGAAGGTTGGGGAATACCACAGAGTCCATACGAGTTTAACCGATAACAGTGCCCAAGCTGACAAGCTCCGATCCGTCGCCGTCGGCACCACGCGAACCCATGCAGCTCTGATTGGTTGCTGAGAGGATGAACTGGCTAGGTAGCTAGCTCGAGAAGAGCAACTACCAAACTTGAGGAAATAAGCCCGCACCCCCCAACCCTAGCCCCCCGCCTCCCAACCCTCCCGCCGCCGCCGCTGCCGGTAGCGCCACCGGGGCAAAGATCTCGGGGCGTCGCGGCGGCGGGGGCCTTCCCTCGTGACGCATCGGGAATGGCGGCCAAGGAGTCTCTCATGCGGCGGCGGCCCTTCTGCCTCCCGGGGCGGCGGCGGTCACACGAGGATGGAGGGGCGGCGGCGGTCCTCCCGGGGACAATCCAGCTGCGGGCGGCGGCCTCCCCGCTTCCCATCGGTGGCATGCCGGCGGTAGTGGCTGGTGGAGGCGGACATCGCCTTTCCCTCCGCCTCTCGCCGGTGAGGGGCGATGATCTTGGGCTTCTCCCGCGATACGAGGACGCCCGGGGCAGCAGCCTTGGGTTCGACGGTGGAGGTGATCCTCTTCTTCGCCGGAGAGGATCGGCCTGCGGTTGGTGGTGGTGGATCTTTTGATCTATCACCGCGTTCCGGCGGCGAGTGGAGGAGCTTGGAAGCCGGCGATGGTGTCGCCAGTGGAGGGTTGGAGTGGCCAGCCCAGGATGGTCACTGATGTGGGGGTCCGACCTGAATAAAGGCGGTGGTCCTAGGGCCTCTCTTGCGTGAAGAGAAGGACCTACCGGAGGCCTGGACTCGTGATCTGGCCGGAGTGTTGAGTTCCGGAAGGCTCCGCCGACGAATGTAACGGTGCTTTTTCCTGGAGTTTGCTAGATCGGAGGTATTCGGTCGTGCACACCCATATTTTCATTCCGGCCGATTGGTTCTGGAGGGAGCGGCGCGAAGCTCTTTTTCTGTGTTGACATCAAGTGACTATGGATCCATGATGAAAGTCAGAAGAAGAGAATTTCATGAAGGTCGAAGGGGAGGACTAGCTAAGGGAGGTTCAAGTCTCTGCGCTGTTGAGGGACTTGCTTGGTGTTCCGGGCTTCATAGCAGCGGTATGAAAGTGGGGGCGACAACACAGGTGAACTGCAGAGTCCTACCTTTCAGGGTGAAAATACAAGGTCTGGTCTTAATTGGTTGTGTCTGGCAATGACCTTGGTGGAGGCATTGTTTTGAGAGCGGGGACTATCTTCAGGGTGAAAACCTAACATCTTTGATCGGGCGATGACGGTGTTTGAGCACTGTTCCCTTCTTGGAGGCGTCGTTTTTGGAGAGTCTGTAATTCATGTATTGCCTTGATGGTGGATGTTTTGCTGTTGTTAGGCCCGAGATACTGTAGCGGGACTTTTGTTTCTTAGTTTTCCTTTCTTGTTTCTTGGATGTGTGCATCGTAGTGCCATTAGGGTGGTGCGTTGTTGCAGAGACTAAGTATAATTAGTATTTTCTTGATATTAATATATTCCCTTTATCGAAATAAAAAGCTCTGAGCAGGTCGATCCGAAGTAGGGTTCAGTTCAGGAAAGCGGCTCGGTGATCATTATCACAAGCGTGCAAATCCCAAAAATCCAGACCGTAACCAACAGACGTCAGACGTCCATCGCGCGTGTCCAGACCAAAAACAACAAATTAGATTAGAGCATGCATATCAGTCTAGGCCGTGTGAAAGTATGGAAGGAAACCTATGAAGTACAGCTGATTGGAAGATCCCTCGTACTAAGAGAAGCAGATGCAGGTATTGCCAACGGAGCTAGCACCCACCCTGGTACCGCTCCTTTCAATCTTCTGCTGTTTTTTCAGGCCAGAGCTTTCTAAGTTTTTGCATCCTAATACAAGTGGTTGTTAGAGATATATATTTAGCCAATCTCTCTTCATCTCTATTTACAGTGGTCATATATTTCATCGATATAAGACTGGGTTGTCGTTTATTAGGTCCTAAGACGCACCCCATTTCATCTGATTGATTATTTGATGTCCGGAGCCGGCCGGCTAAAATCCGGAAATGCTTTTCATGGTGCAATTTCTGACGTTCCGAAAGACCACGTGTCGTGCTACCGAGGTACTGCATGCTCAATCTATGGCGAAGACTGCAACCTCATCAATTTTCTACATGCCCAAGTTTGAACTATGATGGAACTGCATCTCGAGTTCAATTTATACCCGCGAGATCTACCTTTATGCACCTTCTTGATGCAGATTTTTTTCTCCCCAGAGCAACGCACGGGCATATTTCCTATAAAGTAATAATAACAATGATAGAAGAGTTCTTTTTTCACTGGACACATCGTTAGGGCATCTCCAGCGGCGCGACGCATTTTAATATCCGCGAGCGTCCGTTTGCATCGCGCCGCGGACGCTAAAATGACCGTTTTTATCCGCATGTCCGTTTGCGTCTGGGGTCTGCTCCAGCGGGGAGACACATTTATTTTTTTTCTTACTTTTTTTCCTCTACTCCATTTAAACATAGTTCCAAATATTATATATTAAAACATGGTTTTACACAAACTAATACATAATTGGGAACATGATTTACACAAACTAATACATAGTTTGAACCATGGTGGACACAAATAAAACATTGCAAAAATGAGGAAACCAGTCGTGTTGATTTTCGTATGTTCGCTGCCAAGAAAAAACATTTGAGGGCACACTCAGTCACCCAAACTGGAAAATCCAGCGGGAGACGGTGCCCTTGTTGGTTCTACCGAGGACGAACATTCAGAAACCTCCACTACTGGCTTCGTCTGGCCCGTAGCCAGATTCACTGCAAAGAAAGAACACTCTAAGTTCTAGCTATCGGTATCCGGGCCGGATTCGCCGGTGTGGTAGTGCCTGCGGCACGCCGTGTCGTCGAAAACCTTGACGATCATCTCGCCATCACCCTCGTAGAGGAAGGTGAGCTGGCAGCCGCGCTCGAGCTCGAGGTCGCGGGCGAACTTGTCCCACTCCGTGTGCAGGTACATCTTGCCCTGCCCGTCGAACAAGACCTCCACGGTCCAACGGCAGAAGTTGCAGCTGGCCTCCCGTAGCTGCAAATGCGCCGGCTCGACGCCATCGACGAACTCGGCGAACTTGTCTGGAAGCCACTTGATGCCGAGTGGGTCTTCGTCGATGCGGAGGAGGAACTCGAAGCAGCGCTCCTCCTGCGAGGACGAGGAGGGCGCAGGCGACGGCGAGCGTGGGGCCGTAGCTGCTCCACCACGGCGGCCCTTGCCCCGGCCACGGGGGCGCCCAGGGCCACGACATCGACCGCCTCGCCGGCCACCAGGACTGGCCATGGACTTCCTCGCGGGTATGGCTGCATCGCAGGAACACTTAGGCGGCGCTACAGTCGAGCTTTGTGGCAGCTAGGGTTTGTTTGGAGGAGTGGATGAGGAAGAAGAACGTGTGCCCCCTTTATATAGGCCGGAGGCATGCGGTGGCCGCGGCACGCGTGACGTCGCCATTAACGTGGTTGGCGGAGGTGGGCTGTGGCCGCTCGGCAGCCGAGGCATCACTGTTAACATGGCGCAGGCTGCTGAAGCGACGTAGCGGCGCAGTCGCTGGCGCGTTTGAGAAGACGCAGAGTCGCTGCCAGGCGGGCCCGACGAAACATCCGCTAGACGCGAGCGGACACTTTACGCGTCCGCGCAGCGTCCGCAGAGACGCATCCGAGGCGCATATTTGGGTCAGCTTTGCGTCTCCGCGGACGGCCCGATCATTTTGCGTTACCCAGCTGGAGGTTGTGCCAGACGCTCTCCGCGGACGGCCCGATTATTTTGCGTCGCCCAGCTGGAGGTGGTGCCAGACGCATTTCCAGTCACGACGACGAAAACGGTCGCGTCGCTTGAGATGCCCTTATACTTCCAGTTTCGTTATTGGGGCTTTTGCGGATTCATAACGTTGCAATGAGCCTGTTACGAGACTGACTGCTAAAACCCAGAAAATAACACAGCAAGGGGAAGCAGGAGGAAACGAGCTCTTAAACACGTAGCAACATACATAAAGTATTTATGTGCCGAACTGAAAAACAGCCGACTGTCATTTAGACAGTCCCTATATATGTGGCTTTTAATACCTTGTTCCGCCATCAAGACTCCATAAGCGAGAGTTAGCATGGGACGAGTCGGGGACACCTCCATGGCTGCCTGAAGCTCCCTTCTCGGCAATCTTGACATCCATGTAAACGAGAGTTAGCAGCTGGTCGCTGGGCGTATCATCGATGAGGTGGAGAAGCCCTTCGTTTAACGACGAAGCATAGATGCTCCTGCACTAAGCGGAACCCCTCCCCGCAGAGGCGATGCTTCGCCTCTCCCTGCCGCATCAGGCGGGAGAACCTAAGGGCGCGTTTGGTAGGCTGGCCAAAATCCCGTACCACTGACGCAGTCAGATGGATGCCCATGCGTGTCGCGAACGGTCCACGGGTTACTTTTGGTAGGTTGTACTACACCAGCTCGAACAGAAGTGCACATTGTTTGGATGCCTGGATACAATGCTCCATCTCTGTTTAGCCATAGCACATGTGTTTGGTTGCCATTTTGGGCACCCTGGCAACAACTTCTCCTCACCATTTTTAAATATGCTGACCTTACCATCACATAACGGCACACAAATAGCTCAAACACGATCATAAGCACATCACACACTTATATACAACGAACAGAGTACTTAAAAGTTCCTAATCTAGCATCAGAGTGGTAAGACACACGCCTAAACCTGGGGGCAGACTACCCAGGTTCAAAATAATTGTTCAACAACCTCTACAGGCCAACATGACAGTGAGATATGCACAAAAGAAAGTGTTTAAAAGCCTCCTAGAGGCCAGCACAACTACATGATCAGACATAAACAGAGGCAGCGATGGAGCAACAATACCTTAACGGCGAGGATCAGCAAAAGGGCACTTGCGGTGCCTCTTGCAGCCGAAGACGCTGGAGCAGGATGTCTCCTTCCTGAATTCGTCGACCTAGAAGCCGTCGTCCTGAGGGGTGAAGAAGATCGTGTCGTCGACGTGCAGCAGAAGCCTGGCGGCGAACTCGCTCCAGCACTTGATGAACCCGACGCGCTGCCCTTTCCACTTCAGTTGCACCTTCCACTCGCAACGCTGCCCAAAGTACTGATGACGCGTAAAGCACACGTCCGTTGGAAACCCCAAGAGGAAGGTGTGATGCGTACAGCGGCAAGTTTTCCCTCAGTAAGAAACCAAGGTTATCGAACCAGTAGGAGTCAAGGAGCACGTGAAGGTTGTTGGTGACGGAGTGTAGTGCGGCGCAACACCAGGGATTCCGGCGCCAACGTGGAACCTGCACAACACAATCCAAATACTTTACCCCAACTTAACAGTGAGGTTGTCAATCTCACCGGCTTGCTGTAACAAAGGATTAAATGTATGGTGTGGAAGATGATGTTTGCGAAGAACAGTAAAGAACAAGTATTGCAGTAGATTGTATTTCAGATGTAAAGAATGGACCGGGGTCCATAGTTCACTAGTGGTGTCTCTCTCTCCAATAAGAAATAGCATGTTGGATGAACAAATTACAGTTGGGCAATTGACAAATAAAGAGGGCATAACAATGCACATACATATCATGATGAGTAGTGTGAAATTCAATTGGGCATTATGACAAAGTACATAGACCGCTATCCAGCATGCATCTATGCCTAAAAAGTCCACCTTCAGGTTAGCATCCGCACCCCTTCCAGTATTAAGTTGCAAACAACAGACAATTGCATTAAGTATGGTGCGTAATGTAATCAACACAAATATCCTTAGACAAAGCATTGATGTTTTATCCCTAGTGGCAACAGCACATCCACAACCTTAGAACTTTCTCACATCGTCCTGCATTCAATGGAGGCATGAACCCACTATCGAGCATAAATACTGCCTCTTGGAGTTACAAGTATCAACTTGGCCAGAGCCTCTACTAGCAACGGAGAGCATGCAAGATCATAAACAACACATATATGATAGATTGATAATCAACATGACATAGTATTTCATATTCATCGGATCCCAACAAACACAACATGTAGCATTACAAATAGATGATCTTGATCATGATAGGCAGCTCACAAGATCTAACATGATAGCACAATGAGGAGAAGACAACCATCTAGCTACTGCTATGGACCCATAGTCCAGGGGTGAACTTCTCACACATCAATCCGGAGGCGATCATGGTGATGAAGAGTCCTCCGGGAGATGATTCCCCTCTCCGGCAGGGTGCCGGAGGCAATCTCCTAAATCCCCCGAAATGGGATTGGCGGCGGCGGCGTCTCTGGAAGGTTTTCCGTATCGTGGCTCTCGGTACTGGGGTTTTCGCGACGAAGCCTTTAAGTAGGCGGAAGGGCAGAGTCGGAGGGCTGACGAGGGGCCCACACGCTAGGGCGGCGCGGGCCCAGCCCTGGCCGCACGGCCCTCGTGTGGCGGCGCCTCGTCGCCCCACTTCGTAACCCTTTCGGTCTTCTGGAAGCTTCGTGGAAAAATAAGACCCTGGGCGTTGATTTCGTCCAATTCCGAGAATATTTCCTTTGTAGGATTTCTGAAACCAAAAACGGCAGAAAACAACAATTGGCTCTTCGGCATCTTGTCAATAGGTTAGTGCCGGAAAATGCATAATAATGATATAAAGTGTGTATAAAACATGTGAGTATCATCATGAAAGTAGCATGGAACATAAGAAATTATAGATACGTTTGAGACGTATCAAGTACAAGTAGACCTTCACCGGGGGGGGGGGGGGGGGGGGTCATTGTTTTTGAGCTTGTACTTGGCGATCAGGGGCTGCACCATGTACGACGACACGGCGAGGGCACGGACGTCCTGGGTATCCACCTGCACGAAGAACGCCAGCAGACGCTGGCTGTCAGCGTGCCCCATGTCAGCAGGACGGCCAGCGTGAACCCTCGGCGCTGTGATCTGGTGGTGGGCTTTAATGAACGCTACGTTGGGATCACACAGCTGCACACTGACGGCCATGTCGATAGCGTCCATTATGGGCCCTTCC
This sequence comes from Lolium perenne, assembly GCF_019359855.2. Lineage (NCBI taxonomy): Eukaryota > Viridiplantae > Streptophyta > Magnoliopsida > Poales > Poaceae > Lolium > Lolium perenne. Next base: position 82,018,614 of record NC_067249.2, read on the forward strand.
GAGAACACTTCTAGGAAGGGACAGTTCTGCACAAGCACAAGCAAGCAATGTCAAGCTCAAGCACAAGCAATGTCATGGACAAGCACAAGCACAAGCAAACAATGTCATGGACAAGCACAAGCACAAGCTCAAGCAATCAATACCATTGCCAAGCAGAAGCACTGCCATGCACAAGCAGAAGCAAGCAATGACATTGCTAGCCAGAAGCACTGTCATGCACAAGCACAAGCAAGCAATGCCATTGCGAAGCACAAGCAAGCAATTACAAGCTCAAGCGCAAGCAATTTCATGGACAAGTAGTGTCATGGACTTGACATTGTGCCAATGCCAAGCACAAGCACTGTCAAGCCAATCATGGTGCTTGATCTTGGCATTGCCAGGTGCTTGAGCTTGGCATTGCCAAGCACAAGCAATGTCATGGATGTAACTTTTTCCCACGATGATTTTGATATATTATACGTTTTTTCCGACGTCGTATGGAAAAGTTAATGCGGTTTTACTATTTTTCAAACTTTCTTTGCAAAAAAATTGAAATTGAAATTTGTTAATTTTCCCTAATAATAGGTTGCGTAACATACTGAAATCTCAAAAGATTTTATTTTTTGAATTTTCTATCATTTTCTTTTCTATTTTACAGTGTTAAAAAAGGCGATCCACTGGGTGGGGGTGGAGGTGCGTGGGGAGCAGAAAAACCTTTTGCACCGGTTCGTAACACGAACCGGTGCAAAAGGGTTCGCGGCTGACGCCAACCCTTTCGAATCGGTGCTAAAGGTCCCGCACGAATCGGTGCTAATGCTCCCTGGACGTCCAGACCGCACGAACTAGTGCTAATGACCCCTTTAGCACCGGTTTTGCCAAATCCGGTGTAAAAACTCTTTGGAGCAAAAAACCAAAGCCCTTGTTTCTACTAGTGGGTACTTCTCCCGATGGGTGAGAAAAACAACCTCAGAAGCAGCATATAATACGTCCACTCACGGTAGCATTCTGTTCAAGTCTGGGTGGAAAAAGTTCATCAATGAGTTTGATCTGCAGGTCGGACTCAATGTTCTCATCTTGCTCCACATGGAAGGGGGAGGTTATGTTAAGATCTCATTTGATGTTCTGTAGACTCGTTTGCTGGTGGGCGGGTAGGGTAATTAGTAAAGGTCCCTTAGCTATCTATGATCATGTTTTGGTGCTCCAAAGTGTGTGCCATCACTATGTAATATGTCAGACATCTATCTATCTTTTTTATGCTTTTCTCCTTTAGAACAACTCCTATCTATTGGCGTGCTTGCTGTGAAAATATGTCCTTTCATTGATTGAAGTTGAACATTATATGGCGGTTTGCACTTCCTTCTTTTTTTCTGCACGTGATAGTAAGTTCTTCAAACACAAAAGGAGAGTGATAAAGATTTTCAGATCTTCTCGTGTTTTTTCACTTGCTGGGATGTGTGCCATGTAAAACTGTGTGTATTTTTGCTTCATGTTCATATCAAAATATTGGGAAGATCCAAACATGCTATAGGGCTACAGATTCGTTGTGGGGCCAATGCTGCTACCTAATAGTCAGCTAAATGGCAACCTAGGTCCTACGATAAGGAGAGACGCATCACATGACAAGATAGTGCCATAATGCAGCGGGTGGGCCCTGGGGGCACCCAAAAATCTGGGAAAAAGTTTGGGTACCCCAAAGATATGGCCCAACTTTGACCAAGAGAGCATCATCGCGTGACGCCGTGAGCAGCCGACCTCGAGCGACGGAGCCCGACGTTGAACTGTGCCAACGGAAGAGACCTAGCTCCGTGGCCTCCGCCCTCCGATCTTCGGTCGTCCGACGGCGGTTGCCCCTTGTGCCCACCGCCCCAGATTTTCTAGCTGGCCTGGCTCGGGCCTACCCCAACATGGCCCTCCGCGGCTCCGACCCCAACTCGTCGGCAGCAACTCCTCTTCGTTTCCCCCGGCCGCTGGCCTCCTCTGCTCTAGATCTCGCCAGATATAGGGCTCGGCTCACCACCGCTCGTCGCTGTATACCTGCACTGGTGCAGCACTCCAGCAGCCAGGAAGACATTGGGTACCGATTTAATGTTTATATGGACTGATTTATATCTTTGTCCATGGATTGTCCATCGTAGTGTTGTGGTGTTAAATCAATTATGTTAAAATGACATTAGCATACATTTCTCCAATATTTCTATCCATGATTCATATTGATTCAGTTGGTAGTTTGACACTTGAAGAAAACTAGAAATTATGTAATTTCTATTTATGATATATTCTATGATTCTATTACGTAAGACTCACATTTCATATATGCATTGAATTTCAATGTTGAAAATCGATTTGTCCTATAATTTTTCATTTGGCAAACTTTTTCACAATTGAGGGGTACTTAATTTACACCCCTCCCCCCCCCCCCCCCCCCTCCCCCTCCAGTTTGTTCTTACGTCCGCCACTGCGAGGGATGGTGGTTGCAATTTTCAATTCAGGTCAGCATCCAAGCCTAGGATCTTTGTGTATTCTTCTTTTTCATCTTCCATGCTCTTCTCTCCTATCTTCACACTATTTTTTTCTCCTGCTGGATTTTCTCCCACGTTTCTCAATGCCTGCCTATGTGGTAGATCTCCTGTCTTATGTATCTTCTTGATAAGAAGATCACCACCTGAGCGGACCTGGACACTGTAAAAGCACTTATCATAAGCACCTAAAGTTGAGCCAGCCTAATAAAGTAATAATAACAATGATAAAAGTACTGGACACATCACTAGGGCATCTCCAACGGCGCGACGCATTTTAATGTCCGCGAGTGTCCGTTTGCATTGCGCCGCGGACGCTAAAATGACCGTTTTTGTCCGCACGTCCGTTTGCGTCTGGGGCTGCTCCAGCGGTGCGACAAATTTATTTTTTTTTCTTATTTTTTTCCTCTGCTCCATTTAAACATAGTTCCAAATATTATATATTGAAACTTGGTTTTACACAAACTAATACATAATTGGGAACATGATTTACACAAACTAATACATAGTTTGAACCATGGTGGACACAAATAAAACATTGCAAAAATGAGGAAACCAGTTGTGTTGATTTTCGTATGTTCGCTGCCAAGAAAGAACATTTGAGAGCACACTCAGTCACCCAAACTGGAAAATCCAGCGGGAGATGGTGCCCTTGTTGGTTCTACCGAGGATGAACATCCAGAAACCTCCACTACTGGCTTCGTCTGGCCTGTAGCCAGATTCACTGCAAAGAAAGAACACTCTAAGTTCTAGCTATCGGTATCCAAGCCGGATTCGCCGGTGTGGTAGTGCCTGCGGCACGCCGTGTCGTCGAAAACCTTGACGATCATCTCGTCATCACCCTCGTAGAGGAAGGTGACCTGGCAGCCGCGCTCGAGCTCGAGTTCGCGGGCGAACTTGTCCTACTCCGTGTGCAGGTACATCTTGCCCTGCCCGTCGAACAAGACCTCCACGGTCCAATGGCAGAAGTTGCAGCTGGCCTCCCGTAGCTGCAAATGCGCTGGCTCGACGCCATCGACGAACTCGGCGAACTTGTCTGGAAGCCACTTGATGCCGAGTGGGTCATCGTCGATGCGGAGGAGGAACTCAAAGCAGCGCTCCTCCTGCGAGGACGAGGAGGGTGCAGGCGACGGCGAGCGTGGGGCCGTAGCTGCTCCACCACGGCGGCCCCTGCCCCGGCAACGTGGGCGCCCAGGGCCACGACATCGACCGCCTCGCCGGCCACCAGGACCGGCCATGGACTTCCTCGCGGGTCTGGCTGCATCGCAGGCACACTTAGGTGGCGCTACGGTCGATCTTTGTGGCGGATAGGGTTTCTTTGGAGGAGTGGATGAGGAAGAAGAACGTGTGCCCCTTTATATAGGCCGGAGGCATGCGGTGGTCAAGGGACGCGTGATATCACCATTAACGTGGTTGGCGGAGGTGGGCTGTGGCCGCTCGGCAGCCGAGGCATCGCTATTAACGTGGCGCAGTCGCTGGCGCGTTTGAGAAGACGCAGAGTCGCTGCCGGGCGGGCCCGACGAAACATCCGCCAGACGCGAGCGGACACTTTACGCGTCCGCGCAGCATCCGCAGAGACGCATCCGAGGCGCATATTTGGTTCAGGTTTGCGTGTCCACGGACGGCCCGATCATTTTGCGTCGCCCAGCTGGAGGTGGTGCCTGATGCATTTCCAGCCACGACGACAAAAACGGCCGCGTCGCTTGAGATGCCCTTATACTTCCAGTTTCGTTATTGGGGCTTTTGCGGATTCATAACGTTGCAATGAGCCTGTTACGAGACTGACTGCTAAAACCCAGAAAATAACACAGCAAGGGGAAGCAGGAGGAAATGGGCTCTTAAACACGTAGCAACATACATAAAATATTTATGTGCGCGAACTGAAAAATAGCCGACTGTCATTTAGACAGTCCCTATATATGTGGCTTTTAATACTTTGTTCCGCCATCAGGACTCCGGAAGCACCTCAACCTATTGAGCATGGGACGAGTCGGGGACACCTCCATGGCTGTCTGAAGCTCCCTTCTCGGCAATCTTGACATCCCATGTAAACGAGAGTTAGCATATGGTCGTTGGGCGTACCATCGATGAGGTGGAGAAGCCCTTCGTTTAACGACGAAGCATAGATGCTCCTGCACTAAGCGGAACCCCTCCCCGCAGAGGCGATGCTTCGCCTCTCCCTGTCGCATCAGGCGGGAGACCCTAAGGGCGCGTTTGGTAGGCTGGCCAAAATCCCGTACCACTCACGCAGTCAGATGGATGCCCATGTGCGCCGCGAACGGTCCACGGGTCACTTTAGGTAGGCTGTACTGCACCGGCTCGAACAGAAGTGCACATTGTTTGGATGCCTGGTGATATGTCTCCGACGTATCGATAATTTCTTATGTTCCATGCCACATTATTGATGATATCTACATGTTTTATGCATACTTTATGTCATATTTATGCATTTTCCGGCACTAACCTATTAACGAGATGCCGAAGATCCAGTTGCTGTTTTCTGCTGTTTTTTGTTTCAGAAATCCTAGTAAGGAAATATTCTCGGAATTGGACGAAATCAACACCCAGGGGCCTATTTTGCCACGAAGCTTCCAGAAGACCGAAGAGAAGACGAAGTGGGGCCACGAGGCGGCGCCACACTAGGGCGGCGCGGCCCAGGTGCTGGCCGCGCGGCCCTAGCGTGTGGGCCCCTCGTGACTCTCCCGACTCTGCCCTTCCGCCTACAAATAGTCTTCGTCGCGAAACCCCCAGTACCGAGAGCCACGATACGGAAAACCTTCCAGAGACGCCGCCGCCGCCAATCCCATCTCGGGGGATTCAGGAGATCGCCTCCGGCACCCTGCCGGAGAGGGGATTCATCTCCCGGAGGACTCTTCACCGCCATGGTCGCCTCCGGAGTGATGAGTGAGTAGTTCACCCCTGGACTATGGGTCCATAGCAGTAGCTAGATGGTTGTCTTCTCCTCATTATGCTTCATTGTCGGGTCTTGTGAGCTGCCTAACATGATCAAGATCATCTATCTGTAATGCTATATGTTGTGTTTGTTGGGATCCGATGGATAGAGAATACTATGTTATGTTGATTATCAATCTATGTGTTGTTTATGATCTTGCATGCTCTCCGTTACTAGTAGATGCTTTGGCCAAGTTGATGCTTGTAACTCCAAGAGGGAGTATTTATGCTCGATAGTGGGTTCATGTCTCCGTGAATCTGGGGGAGTGACAGAAGCCCCTAAGGTTATGGATGTGCTGTTGCCACTAGGGATGAAATATTGATGCTATGTCCGAGGATGTAGTTATTGATTACATTACGCACCATACTTAATGCAATTGTCTGTTGTTTGCAACTTAATACTGGAAGGGGTTCGGATGATAACCTGAAGGTGGACTTTTTAGGCATAGATGCATGCTGGATAGCGGTCTATGTACTTTGTCATAATGCCCAATTAAATCTCACAATACTCATCATATCATGTATGTGCATGGTCATGCCCTCTCTATTTGTCAATTGCCGAACTGTAATTTGTTCACCCAACATGCTATTTATCTTATGGGAGAGACATCTCTAGTGAACTGTGGACCCCGGTCCATTCTTTACATCGAATACAATCTACTGCAATACTTGTTCTACTGTTCTCTGCAAACAATCATCATCCACACTATACATCTAATCCTTTGTTACAGCAAGCCGGTGAGATTGACAACCTCACTGTTTCGTTGGGGCAAAGTACTTTGGTTATGTTGTGCAGGTTCCACGTTGGCGCCGGAATCCCTGGTGTTGCACCGCACTACATCTCGCCGCCATCAACCTTCAACGTGCTTCTTGGCTCCTACTGGTTCGATAAACCTTGGTTTCTTACTGAGGGAAAACTTGCCGCTGTACGCATCACACCTTCCTCTTGGGGTTCCCAATGGACGCGTGATGTACGCGTATCAAGCTCTTTTTTCTGGCGTCGTTGCCGGGAAGATCAAGACACGCTGCAAGGGGAGTCTCCACATCGCAATCTCTTTACTTTGTTTTTGTCTTGCTTTATTTTATTTACTACTTTGTTTGCTGCATTATATCAAAATACAAAAAATTTAGTTGCTAGTTTTACTTTATTTACTGTCTTGTACGCAATCTCCATATTAAAAACACAAAAAATTAGTTACTTGCATTTACTTTATCTAGTTTGCTTTATTTACTATTGCTAAAATGGGTACTCCTGAAAATACTAAGTTGTGTGACTTCACAACCACAAATAATAATGATTTCTTATGCACACCTATTGCTCCACCTGCTACTACAGCAGAATTCTTTGAAATTAAACCTGCTTTACTAAATCTTGTTATGAGAGAGCAATTTTCTGGTGTTAGTTCTGATGATGCTGCTGCCCATCTCAATAATTTTGTTGAACTTTGTGAAATGCAAAAGTATAAAGATGTAGATGGTGACATAATAAAATTAAAATTGTTCCCTTTCTCACTAAGAGGAAGAGCTAAAGATTGGTTGCTATCTCTGCCTAAGAATAGTATTGATTCATGTACTAAATGCAAGGATGCTTTTATTGGTAGATATTATCCCCTGCTAAAATTATATCTTTGAGGAGTAGCATAATGAATTTTAAACAATTGGATACTGAGCATGTTGCACAAGCATGAGAAAGAATGAAATCTTTGGTTAAAAATTGCCCGACCCATGGACTGACTACTTGGATGATCATCCAAACCTTTTATGCAGGACTGAATTTTTCTTCACGGAACCTATTGGATTCAGCTGCTGGAGGTACCTTTATGTCCATCACTCTTGGTGAAGCAACAAAGCTTCTTAATAATATGATGATTAATTACTCTGAATGGCACACGGAAAGAGCTCCACAAGGTAAGAAGGTAAATTCTGTCGAAGAAACCTCTTCCTTGAGTGATAAGATTGATGCTATTATGTCTATGCTTGTGAATGATAGGACAAATATTGATCCTAATAATGTTCCGTTAGCTTCATTGGTTGCTCAAGAAGAACATGTTGATGTAAACTACATTAAAAATAATAATTTCAACAACAATGCTTACCTGAACAATTCTAGTAACAACTATAGGCCATATCCTTATAATAATGGCAACGGCTATGGTAATTCTTATGGGAATTCTTACGACAATAATAAGAACACACCCCCTGGACTTGAAGCCAAGATTAAAGAATTTATTAGTACACAAACTGCTTTTAACAAATCTGTTGAAGAAAAGCTTGGGAAAATTGATATACTTGCTTCTAAAGTCGATAGTCTTGCTGCTGATGTTGATCTTTTGAAATCGAAAGTTATGCCTAATGAGAATCATAATAATAAAATTGTTACTACAGCAAATGCCATCCAAGTTAGAATTAATGAGAATATAAGATTGATGGCCGAATTGCGTGCTAGGTGGGAGAAAGAAGAAAATGAGAAAGAAGATAATATAGCTAAAGTTTGGACTATTACCACCACTAGTAATGCTAATGCTACACATGTTGCTACACCTCCTAATAATAATGGTAAAAGAATTGGTGTTGGCAATGTTTCCACTTCTAATGCAAAGCACGAAAAACTGCCTGAAACTGCTAAATCTGCTGAAACTGCCTGTGATAAAACTGCTGAAATTTTTTCCAACATTGGGGATGATGATCCCATTGCTTTAGATTATAATGCTTTGGATTTTGATGATTGTCATATCTCTGAAGTTATAAAGTTCTTACAAAAACTTGCTAAGAGTCCTAATGCTAGTGCTATAAACTTGGCTTTCACGAAACATATTACAAATGCTCTCATAAAAGCTAGAGAAGAGAAACTAGAACGCGAAACTTCTATTCCTAGGAAGCTAGAGGATGGTTGGGAGCCCATCATTAAGATGAAGGTCAATGACTTTGATTGTAATGCTTTATGTGATCTTGGTGCAAGTATTTCCGTTATGCCTAAGAAAATCTATAATATGTTTGACTTGCCACCATTGAAAAATTGTTATTTGGATGTTAATCTTGCTGATAACTCTACAAAGAAACCATTGGGGAGAGTTGATAATGTTCGCATTACTGTTAACAATAACCTTGTCCCCGTTGATTTTGTTGTCTTGGATATTGAATGCAATTCATCTTGTCCCATTATATTGGGAAGACCTTTTCTTCGAACTGTTGGTGCTATCATTGATATGAAGGAAGGTAATATTAAATATCAATTTCCTCTCAAGAAAGGTATGGAACACTTCCCTAGAAAGAGAATGAAGTTGCCTTTTGATTCTATTATTAGAACAAGTTATGATGTTGACACTTCGTCTCTTGATAATACTTGATATACACTTTCTGCGCCTAGCTGAAAGGCGTTAAAGAAAAGCTCTTATGGGAGACAACCCATGTTTTTACTACAGTACTTTTATTTTATATTTGTGTCTTGGAAGTTGTTACTACTGTAGCAACCTCTCCTTATCTTAGTTTTGTGCATTGTTGTGCCAAGTAAAGTCGTTGATAGTAAGGTTCATACTAGATTTGGATTACTGCGCAGAAACAGATTTCTTTGCTGTCACGAATCTGCGCCTAATTCTCTGTAGGTAACTCAGAAAATTATGCCAATTTAAGTGAGTGATCCTCAGATATGTACGCAACTTTAATTCAATTTGAGCATTTTCATTTGAGGAAGTCTGGTGCCTCAATAAAATTCGTCTTTACGAACTGTTCTGTTTTGACAGATTCTGCCTTTTATTTCGCATTGCCTGTTTTGCTATGCTTGATGGATTTTTCAATTCCATTGACTTTCAGTAGCTTTGTGCAATGTCCAGAAGTGTTAAGAATGATCATGTCACCTCTGAACATGTAAATTTTAATTGTGCACTAACCCTCTAATGAGTTGTTTTGAGTTTGGTGTGGAGGAAGTTTTCAAGGATCAAGAGAGGGAGATGATACAATATGATCAAGGAGAGTGAAAGCTCTAAGCTTGGGGATGCCCCGGTGATTCACCCCTGCATATATCAAGAAGACTCAAGCGTCTAAGCTTGGGGATGCCGAAGGCATCCCCTTCTTCATCGACAACATTATCAGGTTCCTCTAGTGAAACTATATTTTTATTCCATCACATCTTATGTACTTTGCTTGGAGCGTCGGTTTGTTTTTGTTTTTGTTTTGTTTGAATAAAATGGATCCTAGCATTCTTTGTGTGGGAGAGAGACACGCTCCGCTGTTGCATATGGACAAGTATGTCCTTAGGCTTTACTCATAGTATTCATGGCGAAAGTTTCTTCTTCGTTAAATTGTTATATGGCTGGAATCAGAAAATGATACATGTAGTAATTGCTAAAATGTCTTGGATAATGTGATACTTGGCAATTGTTGTGCTCATGTTTAAGCTCTTGCATCATATACTTTGCACCTATTAATGAAGAAATACATAGAGCTTGCTAAAATTTGGTTTGCATAATTGGTCTCTCTAAGGTCTAGATAATTTCTAGTATTGAATTTGAACAACAAGGAAGACGGTGTAGAGTCTTATAATGTTTACAATATGTCTTTTATGTGAGTTTTGCTGCACCGCTTCATCCATGTGTTTGTTTCAAATAACCTTGCTAGCCTAAACCTTGTATCGAGAGGGAATACTTCTCATGCACCCAAAATCCTTGAGCCAACCACTATGCCATTTGTGTCCACCATACCTACCTACTACATGGTATTTCTCCGCCATTCCAAAGTAAATTGCTTGAGTGCTACCTTTAAAATTTCCATTCTTCACCTTTACAATATATAGCTCATGGGACAAATAGCCTAAAAAACTATTGTGGTATTGAATATGTACTTATGCACTTTATCTCTTATTAAGTTGCTTGTTGTGCGATAACCATGTTCCTGGGGACGCCGTCAACTACTCTTTGTTGAATATCATGTGAGTTGCTATGCATGTTCGTCTTGTCTGAAGTAAGGGAGATTTACCACTAAAATGGTTAGAGCATGCATAATGTTAGAGAAGAACATTGGGCCGCTAACTAAAGCCATGATCCATGGTGGAAGTTTCAGTTTTGGACAAATCCTCAATCTCATATGAGAAAATTAATTGTTGCTACATGCTTATGCATAAAAGAGGAGTCCATTATCTGTTGTCTATGTTGTCCCGGTATGGATGACTAAGTTGAGAATAATCAATAGCGAGAAATCCAATGCGAGCTTTCTCCTTAGACCTTTGTACAGGCAGCATAGAGGTACCCCTTTGTGACACTTGGTTAAAACATGTGCATTGCGATGATAATCCAGGTAATCCGAGCTAATTAGGACAAGGTGCGGGCACTATTAGTATACTATGCATGAGGCTTGCAACTTGTAAGATATAATTTACATAACACATATGCTTTATTACTACCGTTGACAAAATTGTTTCTTGTTTTCAAAATCAAAGCTCTAGCACAAATATAGCAATCGATGCTTTCCTCTTTGAAGGACCTTTCTTTTACTTTTATTGTTGAGTCAGTTCACCTATTTCTCTCCACCTCAAGAAGCAAACACTTGTGTGAACTGTGCATTGATTCCTACATACTTGCATATTGCACTTGTTATATTACTCTATGTTGACAATATCCATGAATTATTGCTTTATGAGTTAACTCTTATGCAAGACTTATTGATGCTTGTCTTGAAGTACTATTCATGAAAAGTCTTTGCTATATGATTCATTTGTTTACTCATGTCATTTACATTGTTTTGATCGCTGCATTCATTACATATGCTTACAATAGTATGATCAAGGTTATGATGGCATGTCACTCCAGAAATTATCTTTGTTATCGTTTACCTGCTCGGGACAAGCAGAAACTAAGCTTGGGGATGCTGATACGTCTCCGACGTATCGATAATTTCTTATGTTCCATGCCACATTATTGATGATATCTACATGTTTTATGCATACTTTATGTCATATTTATGCATTTTCCGGCACTAACCTATTAACGAGATGCCGAAGAGCCAGTTGATGTTTTCTGCTGTTTTTGGTTTCAGAAATCCTAGTAAGGAAATATTCTCGGAATTGGACGAAATCAACGCCCAGGGGCCTATTTTGCCACGAAGCTTCCAGAAGACCGAAGAGAAGATGAAGTGGGGCCACGAGGCGGCGCCACACTAGGGCGGCGCGGCCCAGGTGCTGGCCGCGCGGCCCTAGCGTGTGGGCCCCTCGTGACTCTCCCGACTCTGCCCTTCCGCCTACAAATAGTCTTCGTCGCGAAACCCCCAGTACCGAGAGCCACGATACGGAAAACCTTCCAGAGACGCCGCCGCCGCCAATCCCATCTCGGGGGATTCAGGAGATCGCCTCCGGCACCCTGCCGGAGAGGGGATTCATCTCCCGGAGGACTCTTCACTGCCATGGTCGCCTCCGGAGTGATGAGTGAGTAGTTCACCCCTGGACTATGGGTCCATAGCAGTAGCTAGATGGTTGCCTTCTCCTCATTATGCTTCATTGTCGGGTCTTGTGAGCTGCCTAGCATGATCAAGATCATCTATCTGTAATGCTATATGTTGTGTTTGTTGGGATCCGATGGGTAGAGAATACTATGTTATGTTGATTATCAATCTATGTGTTGTTTATGATCTTGCATGCTCTCCGTTACTAGTAGATGCTTTGGCCAAGTTGATGCTTGTAACTCCAAGAGGGAGCATTTATGCTCGATAGTGGGTTCATGTCTCCGTGAATCTGGGGGAGTGACAGAAGCCCCTAAGGTTATGGATGTGCTGTTGCCACTAGGGATAAAACATTGATGCTATGTCCGAGGATGTAGTTATTGATTACATTACGCACCATACTTAAAGCAATTGTCTGTTGTTTGCAACTTAATACTGGAAGGGGTTCGGATGATAACCTGAAGGTGGACTTTTTAGGCATAGATGCATGCTGGATAGCGGTCTATGTACTTTGTCGTAATGCCCAATTAAATCTCACAATACTCATCATATCATGTATGTGCATGGTCATGCCCTCTCTATTTGTCAATTGCCCAACTGTAATTTGTTCACCCAACATGCTATTTATCTTATGGGAGAGACACCTCTAGTGAACTGTGGACCCCGGTCCATTCTTTACATCGAATACAATCTACTGCAATACTTGTTCTACTGTTCTCTGCAAACAATCATCATCCACACTATACATCTAATCCTTTGTTACAGCAAGCCGGTGAGATTGACAACCTCACTGTTTTGTTGGGGCAAAGTACTTTGGTTGTGTTGTGCAGGTTCCACGTTGGCGCCGGAATCCCTGGTGTTGCGCCGCACTACATCTCGCCGCCATCAACCTTCAACGTGCTTCTTGGCTCCTACTGGTTCGATAAACCTTGGTTTCTTACTGAGGGAAAACTTGCCGCTGTACGCATCACACCTTTCTCTTGGGGTTCCCAACGGACGCGTGCTGTACGCGTATCACCTGGATACAACGCTCCATCTCCGTTTAGCCATAGCACATGTGTTTGGTTGCCATTTTGGGCACCCTGGCAACAACTTCTCCTCACCATTTTTAAATATGCTGACCTTACCATCACATAACGGCACACAAATAGCTCAAACATGATCATTAGCACATCACACACTTATATACAACGAACAGAGTACTTAACAGTTCCTAATCTAGCATAAGAGTGGTAAGACACGCGCCTAAACCTGGGGGCAGACCACCCAGGTCCAAAATCATTGTTCAACAACCTCTACAGGCCAACATGACAGTGAGATATGCACAAAAGAAAGTGTTTAACAGCCTCCTACAGGCCAGCACAACTACATGATCAGACATAAACAGAGGCAGCGATGGAGCAACAATACCTTAACGGCAAGGATCAACAAAAGGGCACTTGCGGTCCCTCTTGCAGCCGAAGACGCTGGAGCAGGATGTCTCCTTCCTGAAGACGTCGACCTTGAAGCCGTCGTCCTAAGGGGTGAAGACGATCGTGTCGTCGACGTGCAGCAGAAGCCTGGAGGCGAACTTGCTCCAGGACTTGATGAACCCGACGCGCTGCCCTTTCCACTGCAGATGCACCTTCCACTCGCAACGCTGTCCCAAGTACAAGCAGACCTTCACCGGGGGGTCATTTTTATTGAGCTTGTACTTGGTGATCAGGGGCTGCACCATGTACGGCGACACGGCGAGGGCACGGAGGTCCTGGCTCTCCACCTGCACGAAGAACGCCAGCAGACGCTGGCTGTCAGCGTGCCCCGGGTCAGCAGGACGGCCGGCGTGAACACTCGGCGCTGTGATCTGGTGGTGGGCTTCCATGAACGCTACGTTGGGATTACGCAGCTGCACACTGACGGCCATGTCGATAGCTTCCAGTATGGGCCCTTCCGAGAACACTTCTAGGAAGGGATTGTTCTGCACAAGCACAAGCACAAGCTCAAGCGCAAGCAATGTCATGGACAAGCACAAGCACAAGCAAACAATGCCATGGACAAGCACAAGCACAAGCTCAAGCAATCAATACCATTGCCAAGCAGAAGAACTGTCATGCACAAGCAGAAGCAAGCAATGCCATTGCCAACCAGAAGCACTGTCATGCACAAGCACAAGCAAGCAATGCCATTGCGAAGCACAAGCAAGCAATTGCAAGCTCAAGCGCAAGCAATTTCATGGACAAGCAGTGTCATGGACTTGACATTGTGCCAATGCCAAGCACAAGCACTGTCAAGCCAATCATGGTGCTTGATATTGGCATTGCCAGGTGCTTGAGCTTGGCATTGCCAAGCACAAGCAATGTCATGGACAATGGCAATGCCAGTCTCAAGAATTGTCATGGACTTGACATTGTCAAACCCATGGTGGTACTTGAGCTTGGCATGGCAAGCATAAGCACTGTCAAGAACACGCGTGCACATTTCCATGAATCCTATCTACATTCTTATCTACATCACATGTACAATGTCATCTACTCGATGTAAACAAGCGAGAAGGAGTCGATTGAAGGTACTTACGATTGGGTGGAGCGACAACGGCCTAGTCTGAGGAGGAGCAGGAGGTCCTCGAGGAGGTCGCACTCCAAATCCGGGTGGAGGAGGAGGTGGAGCCGGAGCGTAGGTCCTCAGGGATGGCGGCGGTACAACGGTCGGGAAGCGGGGCGCCATGGTGTTGTCGGCTGCCGTCGAGCACGAGGCCGGCTGAACCCCGGCGGCGGCGCGACGGGAGGCACGCCATTGGGTGCAGGCGGACGCGGCATGCCCCATGGCATCGGCGCGTGCATCGGGGTCGACACGAACCTCGGCGGGGGCTCCATCTCCCTGCTGGAGCCTGGTGCACCGACCGCCATTGTGGCCACCCTCACCGTCGGAAACCCTAGTGGGGACGAGGCAAAAACCCCCGTCCCCGAGCGATCCGCCGGTCGAATCCCGATGGCTTGAAGAACCAGGACGGCGCCGCTCCGGGTTGCCACGCCGGCCGGTCTCATGCTTGCGAACGGCGATGGACGATTCAACACTGACACGCGGCCGACATCGATCTGCGCCGCTGAGTCGCGGGCTCCGGCCTCGTATTCGTGGACGAAGCGCAGGAGCGCCTCGTTGGACCTGGTGGCCGTTGGCCGGACGGCTGGATCTGTCGGCATGGCGGAGGAGGAGGCGAGGAGGCCATGGTGGTGGTTGATGGGACATGGCGGCGATGTCTGTGCTAGAAGTGAATGGGGAGAGAGAAGGAGTGAACCGGTGAGGGGAAGTGGGGAGCGAGGACCAAGACCAGGGATGGCAATGGGCAGGATATGGGCAGGGTAGAGCAATATCATATCCATACTCGTATAGTTAATGGGTACAAACTTCTACCCATACCCGTACCCATGGGTATAAAACTTTACCCATACCCATACCCGATGGGTATCCGTGCCCATTGGGTACCCGGTGGGTACATTAAATTGTACACAAGTCAATCAAAATTTTACATTTATCGATAACAATTTCGATTAAAATAATTAATTATCTTAACTCAATAACTGGTAGTTGAGTACATAACAATTACGCAATATAAAAATCATATTTTTATATTCTAACTCATAAGTCAACATAAGTAGACGTGCCACATAAGAATTTAACAATAAACGGGCAGGGTATGGGTATACCCGCGGGTACGAGGTTATACCCGTGCCCTGGCCATGACTTAACGGGCAGGGTATGGGTATTACCCATGGGCATAAAAGTGTACCCATACCTTGCCCATGCGGGTACGGTATCCACGGATACTCATACCCGTGAGTAAAATTGTCATCCTTGACCAAGACAGCACGTTATCTCTCGCGCTTCTCCACGCGTGCAACCGTTGCACGTGGTCCTGTAAAATGGCACGACAACGAGATAGGCCCGCTGAAAACTGCCGATTCGGACGTTCCTCTATGGTATATCCCAAGGACGCTTTGAGAACCGATTAGACCACAACACGAACCTCCTTATAGATAACTAAACCGATTTTTGCTGGATCGATGCAAGCTAAAGGCTCACAGCCTACCAAACGCGCCCTAATCGATCCGCGAGGTCGGCTTCACCCCGTCTGCAACTCCGCATCTCCTTGCTCTGCATTGGTCGCAGTCGCATCTTTAATTTACGGGCTGTACTTTTTCTCTAGCCAGAGCAAACCGAAGTGGACCGGATAAGGGGCCCTAAGTACCCATCAGCCCGTTTCGAGTAATTTGTCAAGGCTCCGTTAGTGTTTAACAGCATTGAGAGTTCTTTCTTTGCGTTATTTGCGAGTCATGTTTAATGCGTGGCTGCCTTAATGTTGATAGATTTGGCATTCCAATCGTGCTGGAAAAATAAATGACTGCATGCTCGTGACACAGATTTGGCGGACTTTCTGATGTGAGATGATGGATGCCGGATGTAAAATGGGCATACCATCAAATTTCTCATCACCCCGGGATACATAGGGATAGAAAGCTACACCTAATCCACCCCACTTCTCGTAGTGAAGACCAGTGAAATTTGTTGTAGATTCATTCACTGCTAGAAAAACAGGCTTCCGTCCAGCCCCATAAGTCGCGAAGCTATAGGAACCGCGACTAATGGGACCTTTAGTCGCGGTTCGGGAGGCGAACCGCGACCAAAGGCCTGGGCCCAGGGCCCACGGTGGCCAGCTGGTGCACGTGGGGGGCTTTAGTCGCGACTAAAGGTGCCCGAAGGCCTTTAGTCGCGGTTGGCCAGGCCAACCGGGACTAAAGCCCCTCCCCTATATATACCCATCCAGCAGCCAACACTTAGCCATTTGGAGCCATTCTCTTCACAAACTTCACAAGTGGGTGTTAGGTTTGCTTTTGATTCGTCTTATGCACATAAGGTGTTTGATAAAATGCCCCAAGAGCATGAAACAAACATGATATGAAGTGTTGGAGCCACACTTGAGCTTTCTCATTTATTTTTTCCTCCTCGATCGCGGTTAGCAACTTGAACCTTTGATGTGTCATTGATAAAATATGCATGTGTGTAGTTCATTGTTTAATTTATATTGTTTGTAGCTAGTTAGTTTAACAAATGCATGATGGTTAATTATATATTTTATATTATAATAATGCAGATGAATCGGCAATGGATGTACGGTAACCGACTCTCCGGCGAGTTCACTACGGGTTTGAAAGATTTCCTCGTAGTGGCTAATGCGAACAAGCAGGGGGGTTTTGTTATCTGTCCATGTGTTAACTGTAAGAATCAGAAGGGTTACTCTTCCTCAAGAGATGTTCACATGCACCTGCTTCGGCACGGTTTCATGCCAAGCTATAATTGTTGGACCAAGCATGGAGAAAGAGGGGTTATAATGGAAGAAGATGAAGAAGGGGATGATTTCATCGATGAAAGCTATGTTGCTCATTTCGGTGATACTTTCATGGAGGATGCTGAAGGTGAAGGGGAAGGTGAAGAAGAGGCACGTGATGATCCCGTTGATGATCTTGGTCGGACCATTGCTGATGCACGGAGACGCTGCGAAACTGTTGACTGTCAAAACCCACCGGCGGGCAGCGACGATCAACACGGTAGAGCCGGGAACAACCTAGAGCTGCGGCTGGCTGAGGTCCCTCCGAGCGACGGCCCGCAAAGCCTTCTGGTCACACGTCCGATGCTGAGTGCAAGGGCGTGCCACCTGACCTATACCTGGTCAGGAAGGTGATGGAGATGCCTCGCTTAGTTTCCTGCATGGCATACACGTAAACATTAAATACGAGCCTCGATCGGCTCTCAGGTTATCCTGTGAATCGGCTCAAGGAGCCGATCCACCCATGATTCGTACGGGGTGCACGAATATATGGTGGTCCTGCTTGATCAAGATAAAGCTAATGAGATCTACGACGATTTAGGGTTTTCACCGCATAATCGGATCATCCTACTCCAGGTTGGGCCTCGCGGCCACGCACGGTGATCGTAAGCCGATCCTAAACAAGGCCTAAAAACCAACACGAAGTTGATCCCCAGAACATCCTGTTTAGGACTAGCGAACGACACCCTACGTGCCGCTGGATCCTCCCCCCCTTTGTAAGGCCTAACTATTGCAGATATTAAACTAATCCTTGTAGAACAAGGAGCAATCGTAACGGATCAGATCTACTAAATAATGATCAAGCGGGGTGCCGCCCCCACACCTAAGATAGGTGTGAGGGCGGCTAGACATGCAAGGGTTGCACTACGATAGCATGTTACGCGAAGAACTATGCTAACCCTAACACATCTATGATAACTACGTTGCTCGCCATCAACAAGGCTTCAGTACGAGCAACGCATGAACAACGTGGAGCTTGTGCTGCCTAGATCGCAAGATGCGATCTAGGCAGCATGTCGCTTACCGGTAGAAACCCTCGAGACGAAGGAGTTGGCGATGCGCCGAGATTGATTTGTTTGGTTGAACGTGTGTTGTTGTTTATTCCATAAACCCTAGATACATATTTATAGTCCAGGGGACTTTCTAACGTGGGAATAATCCCCACCGTGCACGATACAAACTCTAACTTTCAATCTAAGATACAATCTACCATAATTAAAGATACACGGGCAATCCAGCCCAAACTCCTCGTGCAAGGCCGCTTCAGAGATCTTCTACACGTAATCTTCCAAGCCCATCTCTCGTACGGCCCACCTCCTGATTTGGCCAAAATCTGGTGATAACACATGCCCCCCTGGTTTTGGCAATGATAATTCCAAAACCACTGCTTTTTCCTCTGAAGGGTCATGTCGTGGCAGAGCAGAGCTGTTGCAGTATCCGTCATCATTATGCCCTGTCTTCTCAGCTTCTCTTCCTCTGTTCCTGCCATCGGCAACAAAAAACCCTCTTCTCCCTCAGCCATGTCGTCTCCTTCCTCGTCTTCCGCCTCTCTCCAATCCTCTTCCTCAAGCGAGTTGGTTCCAGAGCACGACAAGATGGAGGCGTACAACCGCCGGGCTCCCAAACATTGGGACAAGCAGGAGTGGGACTTTGACTTCGTGCCGGAGGACGAGGACCTCGTCTGGTCAGATGGGGACATGCCCCTAACCGACGGGGAAGATGACCTCCAGTACCTGGTTGACGGAGCACCGGAGGCGGAGAGCGGTGACGACGACCCTCCCTTCCGGGGTAAATTCACATCCGTCACCAAAAGGGAAGAAGAGGATGTCGAAGACGAAGACATCTCCTCCGACATGAAGAAGGAACAGGAGGACGACACCTCCTCCGACGAACCGCCGGCGAAACGCATCCGGGCTGGGCTTGGTCAGACGAGGACGATGATGATGACGAGGAAGAAGCCTCCGCTGAAGGTTACAGTAGCAGCAACGAGGGATTCGCTGACAGCAGCAATGAGGGCAGCCACCCCAGCGACGGCGAAGACGGCAACAGTCCTTAGAATAGGGACCTACTAGCGTAGGATTAGCAGTAGCAATCTGTCCCTTTTGCTGAACAATCGGCTCCTCTTTGTAAGAAATCTTATTATCAATGAAAAATTTCTTTTGATTTTGCCGATGTTCTTTATGCCGACTCAGCCGATCTGACCTTGACGGTTGCTAACCAATGCTTAATGACCAGCGAGACAAGCTAATTCAGTCATCCTTCCAAGTTAACTAGCCCTGCCGATGACGATAGCACTGGGTGCAGCCGATCGCAGCAGACCGGCTTCCTTTGATTTTGAGCGGATGTTCCCAAGAGAATCCCGGAACTGTTGCTGAATCAGCTTGGATGCTGAAACTGATGACTCTGTAACCAAGCATCATTCTTCAGAACAGCTGCAACGTAGAGCCAGCTGATTCCAACAAAAATCGGCTCCCAAAGCCAAGAACCTCTCGGGCGAGTCGCCCTCCGAGCCCCATCCAAAGCGAGCCAACTGCGTCGCCATTGGTTTCCACGTTGTAATGCAGAAACAACCGATTCCAACAAAATCGGCTCTCTAAAGATATTTTAGGGCGAGCTGCCCCCCGAGCCTTAATCAAGGCGAGAATACCGGCGAGGATGCACAGATCGTTGATCAGCTTTCTTCCACTGAACGTCGATGTTGATGTAAACTCTGAACACATAGCCAGTAGGTCTTAGTCTTGTGTAACTGTACTAGAGTCGATGGCTGCGCATCGGCTTTGCTTCTTGCGCAAATTTTTTTTTTTTTTTAATTTTGGCCGATTTTTCTTAATCGGCCCCCAATGTTTCACTGCACGCACGTTTACACATGTTTATCTGCACATGTTCGCACGCATGTTTACACATGTTTATCTGCACATGTTCATCTGACTATATGCCCCCCGAGCCGAATCTGCCAGATGACTGCAGATATCGGCTTTTATGGTTAGCCAGGGTACTGCGCTTGCACGTCGGCTCCGCGAGGATTCGTGCTGACTTTCATCCGCCGACGTGGCCGCTGCCCAGTGGATCGATGCTGAACACAAGCAGAACATGTGGTGAAGATAATTTTGGCCGATTGCTGGAATCGGCCTCCATATCCATTGGAGCGCTGACTGAAGGTTCTGTAATGTTCCTTCATAATTTTGGGGCCGATCACAAGGATCAGCCTCGCCCCGTTTGCTCATTGGTTTAATCTTGCTACTCGGTCAGGCTGGTGGATAAAACCAGCCCAACCTCTGACTTGATGCGCCTGCTGTCGTCCACCTTGAGCGCATCGTAGAATCGTGGAGCACTAAGCTCCGTCGGAAGGACGAGCACCATGTTCGTGCCAGCCGATGTTTCATCATCGGCTTTCTTTTGCTTGGGACGCCACTCCATTTTCCGTGGACGACCTTCTTCATCCAGGGTTCGCTGAACTTTCGCAGCCAGATCAGGCCGTGCCTTCCTTAGCGTATGCAGGTATAACCTTTCGGCTTCCTCCAGGCCGCGCAATCGCTGAACCCTGCGCTTTTGTGAACGGCTGAGTCCGTCAGGGCACCACCTTGGACGGTGGTACCTGTCCTCTTCTTCTTCTTGTCCCTCGTCTTCGGAATCCTCGATATCTGCCCACCGAGGGGACTCAGCACGTTTGCTTTGTGGCGGGAGAGGCCCTAAGCGCCTGAACACAGACACGTTGGCTGCATCCTTCTTTTTCTGGTTGCATTCTGGGCAATTGCCGATTGTGGGCAATCGGCTCATTCCTGAATCCCAGCAGTGTCTGAAGAAGGGGCAGTCCCAGTGTCTATCGCTGTCATCTTGCTCCCTTGATTTTCCCGTGGCACGGCGCTCGTGCTCTTCCTCCTCATGATCATGCCGACGATATCCTCCGGCTTCTCTAGCCAGACGATCTCCTTCATAATCATAGCTGGACCGTCGGCGTTGGTCATACTGACTCACATACTTGTTGAGGAGGTGATCAGAGAGGGGTCGCTGATATCTTATGTTCTTCACTTCTCCCTCTGTGACGTAGCGCTTGCCATCATGATGGAGCCGATCGCGTGGAGCGGCCTCCTCTGTGTCCTTGCTACGAGAGCAGTTGCCCTCGTCTCCATCTTTGCCAGAGTGGTTCCTAGGTCCTACCATGTTGATGCTGAACGAGGATCCTGGCTGGCAACCTTCAGGGTAAGTGCACTGCACCATGTTAACGGCGGGAAAGGGCTGGGTGTCGACCTTCATGGCGTACTGGTTGAAAATTAGACGCCCTTTTTCTATCGCCGCTTGGATGTGCTGACGCCATACCCTGCAGTCGTTGGTGGCATGGGAGAGCGAGTTGTGCCATTTGCAGTATGGCTTTCCGTTCAGCTCTTGCACCGTGGGGAATTTGAGACCTTCAGGAATCGTCAACTGCTTCTCCTTGAGCAGGAGGTCGAAGATTTGCTCAGTCTTGGTCACGTCAAAATCAAATCCCCTGGGTGGGCCTGGTGGCTTTACCCATTTGCAGGACACGGGGGTTCCTCCCCGAGTCCATTCAGCCACTGCTACCTCTTGGTCTCCCGCAGGAACTTCGTCTTCCTCTGCATCGACCAGGACTACTGCACGCTTGAACTTGTCTTGGTACAGGTCCGGGTGGCGCTGTTCATATGCTGACAGTTTCTGAACCATGTGCGCCAGTGAGGGATAATCTGCTTGGGAGGCCATGTCCTTGAGCTGTGTTGCAAGGCCTGCTACTGCCAACTCGACTGCTTCTTTTTCAGTTATACGAACCGAATAACATCGGTTCCTAAGATTCCTGAAGCGCTGGATGTACTCTGTCACAGTTTCTCCGCGCTTCTGACGTAGTTGTGCTAGATCGGCAATGCCAGACTCGGAAGCCTCTGAATGGTACTGCATATGGAACTGCTCTTCCAACTGCTTCCAAGTCCGGATGGAGTCTGGTGGCAAAGAGGTATACCATCCGAAAGCCGATCCCGTGAGGGACTGTGAGAAGAGCCTCACGCGTAGTTGATCCGACACTGAAGCCGGTCCTAGTTGCGCCAAATATCGGCCGACGTGCTCGATGGAGCTGGAACCATCTGATCCACTGAATTTGGAGAAATCAGGGAGCCGATATTTAGGTGGTAGCGGGATCATCTCGTAGTCGTCGGGGTACGGCTTGGAATAGCCGATTGCCCTCCTTTTCGGCACCATGCCGAACTGGTCTCTCAGGATGGTACTGATTTGATCCGCTGTGCTGGCTGCAGGAGTTGAACTCTGAAGATTCGCCGGGGTGGCGTACTTAGCCAGCCATGTTTGCTTTTCCAGCTCTGAGCCAACTGCAGGAGCTGAGCTCTGGAGGTTCGTCGGGGTGGCGTACTTAGTTAGCCACGTCTGCTTCTCAAGCTCTGTCGCTGACGTTCCTCCTGTTTTCCCAGAAGTCCCTGATGTTGTGGCCTGGTTTGTGAGTGCCCAGCTGCCACAATCCGGCACATACGTGCACGTGTACCCGTGAGGGATCTCCTTAGGCGCCTCGGGCAAGAACTGGTAGTCACTAGGGTCACCACCAATCTTGTAGACGACGAATGCCGGTGTAGCCGGCACTTCTGGTGCTGCCAACGCATATGGCAGCGGTGGACGGGACTGGAGTGGCAACTCTCCTTGATGCGTCCCGAGGGCTGGTCCTGACGGCGAGTACTGGTGCCTCATGATCTCCTGGATCACGCGAAGAGCGACACGCTCCAACGTGTTGACCAGGTTCTCAGAGTGACGGTGTAGCGAGTGAGCCACCAAGTAGTTGATCTCCTGCCGCAGGGACCTGGTGCGTTCCTCGGACGGGGCAGAGAGGTCTATCCCATCGAGTGCACCTTGCGGTGAGAACCCCTTCCATCTGATGCCATGGGAACGGGTTCTCTGAAAAGAGCCGATGAGGTCGGCTTCGAGGGTGACTTTGATCTCGTCATACCTCTTCTTGAGCTCGTCGGGCAGCTCCTCGTAGGTGACTGGCGTGCCGTCCGCCATCTCAGATGTAGATGGCGATGTGGTTGATGTAGAAGCTGGTCCCACCGGGCGTGCCAGAATGTGTTGACTGTCAAAACCCACCGGCGGGCAGCGACGATCAACACGGTAGAGCCGGGAACAACCTAGAGCTGCGGCTGGCTGAGGTCCCTCCGAGCGACGAACCGCAAAGCCTTCTGGTCACATGTCCGATGCTGAGTGCAAGGGCGTGCCTGTTGATCGCCAAAACCCACCGGCGGGCAGCGGCCTGTCAACACGGTAGAGCCGGGAAGAGCCTAGAGCTGCGGCTGGCTGAGACCCCTCCGAGCGATGGCCCGCAATGCTCTTCTGGTCACACGCGGCGATGCGAAGTGCAAGGGCGTGCCACCTGACCTATACCTGGTCAGGAAGGTGATGGGGATGCCTCGCTTAGTTCCTGCATGGCATACACGTAAACATTAAATCAGAGCCTCGATCGGCTCTCAGTTATCTCGTGAATCGGCTCAAAGAGCCGATCCACCCATGATCCGTACGGGGTGCACGAATACCTGGTGATCCTGCTTGATCAAGATAAAGCTAATGAGATCTACGACGATTTAGGGTTTTCACCGCATAATCGGATCATCCTACTCCAGGTTGGGCCTCGCGGCCAC
Source organism: Lolium perenne (assembly GCF_019359855.2). Taxonomy (NCBI): domain Eukaryota; kingdom Viridiplantae; phylum Streptophyta; class Magnoliopsida; order Poales; family Poaceae; genus Lolium; species Lolium perenne. Next base: position 82,042,490 of record NC_067249.2, read on the forward strand.
GCACGGTGCTCGTAGTTTCCATCCTAAACAAGGCCACACAACCAACGTGACGTTGATCATCGGAACATCCTGTTTAGGACTTGCGAACGCCACCCTACGTGCCACTGGATCCTCCCCCCCTTCGTAAGGCCTAACTATTGTAGATATTAAACTAATCCTTGCGGAGCAAGGAGCAATCGTAACGGATCAGATCTACTAGATGATGAACAAGCAGGGTGCCGCCCCCACGCCTGAGATAGGCGTGAGGGCGGCTAGACATGCGAGGGTTGCACTACGTAAGCATGTTTATACGAAGAGCTATGCTAACCCTAACACATCTATGATAACTACGTTGCCCGCCATCAAAGACGCTTCAGTACGGGCAACGCATGAACAACGTGGGGCTTGTGCTGCCTAGATCGCAAGATGCGATCTAGGCAGCATGTCGCTTACCTGATTGAAACCCTCGAGACGAAGGAGTTGGCGATGCGCCGAGATTGGTTTGTTTTTGGGGTGAACGTTGTGTTGTTGTTTATTCCACAAACCCTAGATACATATTTATAGTCCAGCGGACTTTCTAATTCGGACGTGCACCTAACCGTGCACGAGTAAAACTCTAACTTTTAATCTAAAGATACGATCCACTAAATTACAGATACAATGGGCAATTCAGCCCAACTTCGTGCATAAGGCCAATTCTTGTTTTTCCTTCCATGTATATCTTCAAGTCTTTCTCAATCGTGGCCCACCTCCGACTCGGTCAAATTCTGGTGATAACACATGCCCCCCTGGTTTTGGAATTGGTAATTCCAAAATCACTCTGTTTTCCTTCGTCGGGTCATGTCGTGGCAGAACCGTCGCAGTATCCTTCATCATGATGCCCTGCCTCCTCAACTTCTCCGCGTGATCTGGCAGTTTTTTTTTTTCTTCTTAGGCACCACTTCCTCGGAAACTGCTGTGGCATTGAATTTCCACTATATCTCCTTTTATTTAACCGCTACGCACAGTTCTCCTCCGTATCTCCATCGCACTAGCACTCCAAAAGCCCTCCTGCCACCATGTCTTCTTCCTCCTCTGCTCCATCGGGTCCTTCCAGCCAGTCCTCCGCATCCCGTGAGCCGACGCCGGAGTATAATCCGGCAGAGGTCCATGCAGCGAACATCCGCCGCGCCATTGCGGCCGGGGAGGAGTCAGACCACGACTTCTCCATCTGGTCCGAGGACGACCAGTCCTCGACGGACGGGGAGAGCGACCTCCGCTTCCTCGCCGTTGGGGCAACGGAGGAGGAGAGCGACGACGACAGCCTTCTCTCGCGACTTCACCTCTTCCGGGGAGGAGGAGGAGCAGGAAGAGGAGGAGGAGGACGACGACGAGAGCTCCTCCGACGAGCCGCCGGCCAAGCGGTTCTGCCCTTGGCCGGGCAATCTTAGCGACTTCGACAGCGACGAGGACGCCGCTGACGAAGAAGATGAAGACAACGAGGACCCGGTCGGCGGCCATTGGAGCGACGACGAGCCCGCCGGGAGCAGCGCCGACAGCGGCGACGACGGCGACGACGAGGGCAGTGATGGCCCGTAGACAGGACCTCTAGAATAGGGCCAGTAGTAGATGGGGCAATGTATCCCCTAGTACTTCCTTTTGAGAGCAATCAGCTCTTTTATGTAAGAAATCTAATCAATGAAGAACTTTCCCCAATTTGATCTTGCCGATTTCCTTTGAGTTTAATTTAGCCGATTCCTCCTTCTACTGACCTTGCCGATTCGCCCCCTTTGCCAATGCGTAATGAGCCGATAGTACCACACCGGTCCTTTGAATTTCACCCTTCCCTTCCTCAACTGATGCAGGATCTTTCAGGAAAGCCTTTGAACTTTCTAACCAAACCCAATAATCCTCTTCAGTACTCATCATCGTGAAGAAGGTTGCAATGAAGGATCAGCCGATAGTATCCCCAATCGGCTCTTTAAACAGAGCAAAAGAGAGCATCCACCAGGCCTGCTGCCCCCCGAGCCTTACTCGAGGCGAGAATGTCAGAGAGAATGCGCCAAAGCCGATCCCTTTTCTTCCTCCGTTAGCCGATAATCTTTCGTCCTAAAGATTAGAAATCCTTGACAACGGGGTTCAGGAACCCGGATCGGCTCGAAGTGGCTGAAGAAGTTTCCATTGTTTTACTCACTCGAGGCAACAGAAGGTACCACCGTTGGCCTGGATCTGGTGGAGACTCGATAGACATTGCATAATTTCTGCTAAAGTCGATGGTTGTGCATCGGCTGTCTTTCAATTCTAACGTCGATGCCCTTGCATCGGCTGTAAATTTTTTTGTTTTTTTTTTTTACTGGCCGATTTTCTCCCATCAGCCCCCAGTATTCATTGCACACATGTACCCCTGCATCTGTTCCAGTATTCAGGTGCCCCCCGAGCCGAATCTGTTAAAGAATGGCGGATATCGGCTCTGTAACTCGCACGTCGGCTCCTGATAGGGTCAAAGGTGAACACAAGCAGAACATGTGGTGAGGATAATTTTGGCCGATTGCTGGGATCGGCCTCCATAATGATTAGAGCGCTGACTGAAGGTTCTGTAATGTCCCTTCATAGACCTTTGGGGCCGATCACAAGGATCAGCCTCGCCAAGTTACACGTCGCTTTGCTTTGACTACATGGTCAGGCCGGTGGATAAAACCAGCTTAACCCTTCCTTTTGTCACATCGATGCGTTCGCAGTCGTCTAAGTTGATGCCTGAGAGGGGTTCTTGGCCCGCTGCTTCCCATGCGTTCATGCCAGCCGTTGAAACTTCAACTGAATCATCGGCCTGGACGACTTCTACCTCATCTCCATCCCACTGTATTATGCATTGGTGCATCGTGGAGGGAATACAGCAGTTGGCGTGGATCCAATCTCTTCCCAACAGCACAGCATAACTGCTCGTGCTATCGACGATGAAGAACGTTGTAGGGATAGTTTTCCTTCCTACGGTCAGATCCACGTTCAGAACTCCCTGTGCCTCAGACGCTTGGCCGTTGAAATCGCTCAATGTTACATTGGTCTTGATTAAATCCGAGCTAGAGCGTCCCAGCCGACGTAACATAGAATACGGCATGATGTTAACTGCCGCTCCGGTGTCTACCAGCATCTTGTTCACAGGCCTCCCATCGATATATCCTCGCAAATACAGGGCCTTCAGATGCCTGTAGCTCTTATCTTGTGGCTTCTCAAAGATAACCGGCCGTGGGCCGCAGTCAAGTTGTGCCACGGATGCCTCATCTAACCCTGGAGCACTGAACTCTGAAGGGAGGATGAACACCATGTTCGTGCCAGCCGATGTCTCATCATCGGCTCTCCTTTGTTTGGGGCGCCACTCCATTCTCCGTGGACGACCCTCTTCATTCAGGGCTCGCTGAACCTTTGCAGCCAGATCAGGCCGTGCCTTCCTCAACGTATGCAAGTATAACCTTTCGGCTTCCTCCAGGCCGCGCAACCGCTGAACCCTGCGTTTCTGCGAACGGCTGAGTCCGTCAGGGCACCACCTTGGACGGTGGTACCTGTCTTCTTCTTCTTCTAGTCCCTCGTCTTCTGAATCCTCAAGATCTGCCCAACGAGGTGACTCAGCGCGTTTGCTTGGTGGTGGGAGAGGCCCTAAGCGCTCAAACACAGACACGTTGGCTGCCTCCTTCTTCTTCTTGTTGCATTCTGGGCAATTGCCGATTGTGGGCAATCGGCTCATTCCTGAATCCCAGCAGTGTCTGAAGAAAGGGCAATCCCAGTGTCTGGCGTTGTCTTCTTGCTCCCTTGGCCTGTCCGTGGCACGACGCTCGTGCTCCTCCTCATCGCGATCCTGCCGACGATGTCTTCTGGCTTCTCTAGCCAGACGATCTCCTTCATCATCATAGTTGGACCGTCGGCGTTGGTCATACTGACTCACATATTTGTTGAGGAGGTGATCAGAGAGAGGTCGCTGATATCTTATGTTCTTCACTTCTCCCTCTGTGACGTAGCGCTTGCCATCACGATGGAGCCGATCGCGTGGAGCGGCCTCTTCTGTGTCCTTGCTATGAGAGCAGCTGCCCTCATCTCCATCTTTGCCAGAGTGGTTCCCAGGCCCTACCATGTTGACGCTGAACGTGGGACCTGGCTGGCAGCCCTCGGGGTAGATGACTTCTACCATATTAACGGCGGGGAAGGGCTGGGTGTCTACCTTCATGGCGTATTGGTTGAAAATTAAACGCCCCTTCTCTATCGCCGCTTGGATGTGCTGACGCCACACCCTGCAGTCGTTGGTGGCATGGGAAAGCGAGTTGTGGAATTTGCAGTACGGCTTTCCGTTTAGCTCTTGCGCCGTAGGGAACTTGAGACCTTCAGGAATCGTCAACTGTTTCTCCTTAAGCAGGAGGTCGAAGATTTGTTCAGTCTTGGTCACGTCAAAATCAAATCCCCTGGGCGGCCCTGGTGGTTTTACCCATTTGCAGGATACGGGAGTTCCTCCCCGAGTCCACTCAGCCACCGCTATTTCTTGGTCTCCCGCAGGCACTTCACCTTCCTCTGTATCGACCATGACTACTGCACGCTTGAACTTGTCTTGGTACAGGTCTGGGTGGCGCTGTTCATATGCTGATAGTTTCTGAACCATGTGCGCCAGCGAGGGATAATCTGCTTGGGAGGCCATGTCCTTGAGCTGTGTTGCAAGGCCAGCTACTGCCAGTTCGACTGCTTCCTTTTCAGTTATACGAACCGAATAACATCGGTTCCTAAGATTCCTGAAGCGCTGGATGTACTCTGTCACCGTTTCTCCGCGCTTCTGACGTAGTTGTGCTAGATCGGCAATGCTAGACTCGGAAGCTTCTGAATGGTATTGCGTATGGAACTGTTCTTCCAATTGCTTCCAAGACTGGATGGAGTTTGCCGGCAAAGAGGTATACCATCCAAAAGCCGATCCTGTGAGGGACTGTGAAAAGAGCCTCACGCGTAGCTGATCCGACCGAAGCCGGTCCTAGTTGCGCCAAATATCGGCCGATGTGCTCGATGGAGCTGGAGCCATCCGATCCACTGAATTTGGAGAAGTCAGGGAGCCGATATTTAGGTGGCAGCGGGATCATCTCGTACTCGTCGGGGTACGGCTTGGAATAGCCGATTGCCCTCCTTTTCGGCATAATGCCGAACTGGTCTCTCTCATGGTACCGATCTGATCCACCGCATCGGCTGCAGGAGATGTATTCCGAAGATTCGCCGGGGTGGCGTACTTAGCCAGCCATGTTTGCTTTTCCAGCTACGAGCCAAGCTGCAGGAGCTGGGCTCGGGAGTTTCGTCGGGGTGGCGTACTTAGTTAGCCACGTACGCTTCTCAAGCTTCTGCCGACGTTCCTCCTGTTTGCGCCGGAGTCCCTGACGTTGTGGCCTGGTTTGAGAGTGGCCAGTTGCCACAATCTGGCACATACGTGCATGCATATCCTTGAGGGATCTCCTTGGGCGCCTCAGCCAAGAACTGGTAGTCACTAGGGTCACCACCGATCTTGTAAACGACGAATGCCGGTGTAGCCGGCACTTCAGCTGGTGCTGCCAACGCGTATGGCAGCGGTGGACGGGACTGGAGTGGCAACTCTCCTTGGTGCGTCCCGAGAGCTGGTCCTGACGGCGAGTACTGGTGGCTCATGATCTCCTGGATCACGCGCAGAGCGAGACGCTCCAACACGTTGACCAAGTTTTCAGAGTGGCGGTGTAGCGAGTGAGCCACCAAGTAGTTGATCTCCTGCCGAAGGGCCCTGGTGCGTTCCTCCGACGGGGCAGAGAGATCTATCCCATCGAGTGCACCTTGTGGTGAGAACCCCTTCCATCTGATGCCATGGGTACGGGTTCTCTGAAAAGAGCCGATGAGGTCGGCTTCGAGGGCGGCCTTGATCTCGTCATGTTTCTTCTTGAGCTCAGCAGGCAGCTCCTCGTAGGTGACTGGCGTGCCGTCCGCCGCCATCTCAGATGTAGATGGCGATGTGGTTGATGTAGATGATTGTCCCACCGGGCGTGCCAGAATGTGTTGATCGCCAAAACCCACCGGCGGGCAGCGGCCTGTCAACACGGTAGAGCCGGGAAGAGCCTAGAGCTGCGGCTGGCTGAGACCCCTCCGAGCGACGGCCCGCAATGCTCTTCTGGTCACACGCGGCGATGCGAAGTGCAAGGGCGTGCCACCTGACCTATACCTGGTCAGGAAGGTGATGGGGATGCCTCGCTTAGTTCCTGCATGGCATACACGTAAACATTAAATCAGAGCCTCGATCGGCTCTCAGGCTATCCTGTGAATCGGCTCAAAGAGCCGATCCACCCATGATCCGTACGGGGTGCACGAATACCTGGTGATCCTGCTTGATCAAGATAAAGCTAATGAGATCTACGACGATTTAGGGTTTTCACCGCATAATCGGATCATCCTACTCCAGGTTGGGCCTCGCGGCCACGCACGGTGCTCGTAAGCCGATCCTAAACAAGGCCACACAACCAACGTGACGTTGATCATCGGAACATCCTGTTTAGGACTTGCGAACGCCACCCTACGTGCCACTGGATCCTCCCCCCCTTCGTAAGGCCTAACTATTGCAGATATTAAACTAATCCTTGCGGAGCAAGGAGCAATCGTAACGGATCAGATCTACTAGATGATGAACAAGCAGGGTGCCGCCCCCACGCCGGAGATAGGCGTGAGGGCGGCTAGACATGCGAGGGTTGCACTACGTAAGCATGTTTATACGAAGAGCTATGCTAACCCTAACACATCTATGATAACTACGTTGCCCGCCATCAAAGACGCTTCAGTACGGGCAACGCATGAACAACGTGGGGCTTGTGCTGCCTAGATCGCAAGATGCGATCTAGGCAGCATGTCGCTTACCTGATTGAAACCCTCGAGACGAAGGAGTTGGCGATGCGCCGAGATTGGTTTGTTTTTGGGGTGAACGTTGTGTTGTTGTTTATTCCACAAACCCTAGATACATATTTATAGTCCAGCGGACTTTCTAATTCGGACGTGCACCTAACCGTGCACGAGTAAAACTCTAACTTTTAATCTAAAGATACGATCCACTAAATTACAGATACAATGGGCAATTCAGCCCAACTTCGTGCATAAGGCCAATTCTTGTTTTTCCTTCCATGTATATCTTCAAGTCTTTCTCAATCGTGGCCCACCTCCGACTCGGTCAAATTCTGGTGATAACAGTGCCACCTGACCTATACCTGGTCAGGAAGGTGATGGAGATGCCTCGCTTAGTTTCCTGCATGGCATACACGTAAACATTAAATACGAGCCTCGATCGGCTCTCAGGTTATCCTGTGAATCGGCTCAAGGAGCCGATCCACCCATGATTCGTACGGGGTGCACGAATATATGGTGGTCCTGCTTGATCAAGATAAAGCTAATGAGATCTACGACGATTTAGGGTTTTCACCGCATAATCGGATCATCCTACTCCAGGTTGGGCCTCGCGGCCACGCACGGTGATCGTAAGCCGATCCTAAACAAGGCCTAAAAACCAACACGAAGTTGATCCCCGGAACATCCTGTTTAGGACTAGCGAACGACACCCTACGTGCCGCTGGATCCTCCCCCCCTTTGTAAGGCCTAACTATTGCAGATATTAAACTAATCCTTGTAGAACAAGGAGCAATCGTAACGGATCAGATCTACTAAATAATGATCAAGCGGGGTGCCGCCCCCACACCTAAGATAGGTGTGAGGGCGGCTAGACATGCAAGGGTTGCACTACGATAGCATGTTACGCGAAGAACTATGCTAACCCTAACACATCTATGATAACTACGTTGCTCGCCATCAACAAGGCTTCAGTACGAGCAACGCATGAACAACGTGGAGCTTGTGCTGCCTAGATCGCAAGATGCGATCTAGGCAGCATGTCGCTTACCGGTAGAAACCCTCGAGACGAAGGAGTTGGCGATGCGCCGAGATTGATTTGTTTGGTTGAACGTGTGTTGTTGTTTATTCCATAAACCCTAGATACATATTTATAGTCCAGGGGACTTTCTAACGTGGGAATAATCCCCACCGTGCACGATACAAACTCTAACTTTCAATCTAAGATACAATCTACCATAATTAAAGATACACGGGCAATCCAGCCCAAACTCCTCGTGCAAGGCCGCTTCAGAGATCTTCTACACGTAATCTTCCAAGCCCATCTCTCGTACGGCCCACCTCCTGATTTGGCCAAAATCTGGTGATAACAGAAACTGAAAAGGAGAGGGAGAATTTGGATCGCATGTTAGAGGATCACAGGAAGGCGCTGTACCCCGGATGCGATGATGGTCTGAAAAAGCTGGGCTGCACACTAGATTTGCTGAAATGGAAGGCACAGGCAGGTGTAGCTGACTCGGCATTTGAAAACTTGCTTAAAAAATAGAATAATATGTAACCAAAGAATAACTAGTTGCCCGCCAGTACGTACGAAGCAAAGAAGGTTGTCTGCCCTCTAGGTTTAGAGGTTCTGAAGATACATGCATGCATCAACGACTGCATCCTCTACCGCGGTGAATACGAGAATTTGAATGAATGCCCGGTATGCACTGCATTGCGTTATAAGATCAGAGGCGATGACCCTGGTGACGATGTTGAGGGTCAGAAACCCAGGAAGAGGGTTCTCGCCAAGGTGATGTGGTATGCTCCTATAATACCACGGTTGAAACGTCTGTTCAGGAACAAAGAGCATGCCAAGTTGTTGCGATGGCACAAAGAGGACCGTAAGTCGGACGGGGAGTTGAGACACCCCGCAGATGGAACGCAATGGAGAAAGATCGACAGAGAGTTCAAAGATTTTGCAGCTGACGCAAGGAACATAAGATTTGGTCTAAGTACGGATGGCATGAATCCTTTTGGCGAGCAGAGCTCCAGCCATAGCACCTGGCCCGTGACTCTATGCATCTACAACCTTCCTCCTTGGTTGTGCATGAAGCGGAAGTTCATTATGATGCCAGTGCTCATCCAAGGTCCGAAGCAACCCGGCAACGACATCGATGTGTACCTAAGGCCATTAGCTGATGAACTTTTACAGCTGTGGGGCAGACCTGGTGTCCGTGTGTGGGATGAGCACAAAGAAGAGGAATTTGACCTACGAGCGTTGCTTTTCGTAACCATCAATGATTGGCCTGCTCTTAGTAACCTTTCGGGACTGTCAAATAAGGGATACAATGCATGCACGCACTGCTTACATGAGACTGAAAGTGTACATTTGCCAAATTGTAAGAAGAACGTGTACCTTGGGCATCGTCGATTTCTTCCGAAAGGTCATCCAGTAAGAAAGAAAGCCCGGAGAAAGAGCAAGAAAACTAAAGAAAGCATTACAACGGCAAGGCAGATCACCGGCCGAAGCCTGCGGAACACACTGGTGCTGAGGTATTTGATATGGTCAAGGATTTGAAAGTCATCTTTGGAAAGGGTCCTGGCGGACAATCAGTTTCGAAGGGAGCTGACGGGCACGCAGCCATGTGGAAGAAGAAATCTATATTCTGGGAGCTAGAATATTGGAAAGTCCTAGAAGTCCGCTCTGCAATCGACGTGATGCACGTTACGAAGAATATTTGCGTGAACCTCCTAAGCTTCTTGGGCGTGTATGGGAAGTCAAATGATTCAAAGGAAGCACGGCAGGACCAGCAAAGTTTGAAAGACCCTGATGACCGTCATCCGGAACGGTTTCAAGGTCGTGCCAGCTACGCTCTGACCAAAGAAGAGAAGGTCATCTTTTTTGAATGCCTGAGCAGTATGAAGGTCCCGTCAGGATTCTCGTCCAATATAAAGGGAATAATAAACATGGCGGAGAAAAAGTTCCAAAACCTGAAGTCTCACGACTGCCACGTGATTATGACGCAATTGCTTCCGATTGCTTTGAGGGGGCTCCTGCCGGAAAATGTTCGAGTAGCCATTGTGAAGCTATGTGCATTCCTCAATGCAATCTCTCAGAAGGTAATCAATCCATAAGTTCTACCACGGTTACAGAACGATGTGATCCAATGTCTTGTCAGTTTCGAGTTGGTGTTCCCGCCATCCTTCTTCAATATTATGACGCACCTCCTGGTTCACCTAGTCGATGAGATTTCCATTCTCGGTCCTGTATTTCTACACAATATGTTCCCCTTCGAGAGGTTCATGGAAATATTAAAGAAATATGTTCGTAACCGTGCTAGGCCAGAAGGAAGCATCGCCAAGGGCTATGGAAATGAGGAGGTAATTGAGTTTTGTGTTGACTTTGTTCCTGACCTTAAGCCGATTGGTCTTCCTCGATCGCGGCACGAGGGGAGACTAAGTGGAAAAGGCACGATCGGAAGGAAATCAACGATATGTATGGACGGCCATTCTCTCGATCGAAGCACACCACACAGTTCTGACCAATTCCAGCTTGGTGGCTCCGTACTTTGAGAAACACAAGAATATTTTACGCTCGGACAACCCTGGGAAGCCTGAATCCTGGATTAGGAAGGCCCACATGGAGACTTTCGGCAGTTGGTTGAGAAAACATTTAATGAATGACGATCATGTTGTAGATCAGCTGTACATGTTGGCCAAGACACCATCTTCGACTATAACGACTTTCCAAGGGTACGAGATAAATGGGAATACATTTTACACGATCGCCCAAGATAAAAAGAGCACCAACCAAAACAGTGGTGTCCGCTTTGATGCAGCAACCGAGAATGGGCAAAAGGTCACATATTATGGTTACATAGAGGAGATATGGGAACTTGACTATGGACCCTCCTTTAGGGTCCCTTTGTTCCGGTGCAAATGGTTCAAGCTAACAGGAGGTGGGGTAAAGGTGGACCAGCAATACGGAATGACAATGGTGGATTTCAACAATCTTGGTTACCTTGACGAACCATTCGTCCTAGCGAAAGATGTCGCTCAGGTTTTCTATGTGAAGGACATGAGTAGCAAACCGAGGAAACGGAAAGATAAGAAAACGATCAGTACATCATGCGATGATCCAAAGCGCCACATTGTTCTTTCAGTGAAAAAGAACATCGTGGGAGTGGGAGGACAAGACAGACATGTCAGAAGATTATAATATGTTTGCTGAAATTCCGCCCTTCAAAGTGAACACCGACCCAAGCATTAAGTTAAATGATGAGGATGCTCCATGGATACGGCACAATCGTAAGCAAGCAGGGACACAAGGGAAGAAATGATGTGTAATAATTTATTGTACCAAACTTTGTTGAATGAATCATGTGAATTATATTACCCGTGATGTGTTTGGTGTCCATTTTCGAATGATTCAATTGACTCGAGATAGCACTGATGATACATGAAATTTGGAGTGATTCAGTCATACTCCTGCATACAGGAAATTTGGAGTGACTAAGTCATACTCCTGCATACATGAAATTTGGAGTGACTAAGTCATACTCCTGCATACAGGAAATTTGGAGTGACTAAGTCATACTCCCGCATACATGAAATTTGGAGTGATTTAGTCATACTCCTGCCTAGGCGTATAATATGCATACTCGTAGTCTTCATAGCCGCCGCCGTTGTACTGGTAGTCGTCGCCTTCTAAGTTGCCGGCGTCGTCGTCGCTGCTGTCGTCGCTGTCGTCGGGTGGCGCTCGTGGCTCGAACTGAGGGTAGCGCAGGCGGGGGATATCGCCGGCCGTGATGTAGTCCATGACGCTCTGCAGAGTCCGGCCGTACCACCATAGCCGACGGCCGGCCTCGTGGAAGTTTCCAGGAGGCAGACCGTCCTCCTCATACCTGGCGAGCGCCCTCTCACGCCGATTGATGAAGAAGGCGTCCCAAGTATGCTGGTTCTCGGGAGGCCCGTGGGGATTCATCCGCTGCTCGGGCGTGAGGTCGAGGTAGTAGTGGGTCGTGATGGCCGCCGGCGCGCAGCACTCGAGGGACGGGAGGGACCGGCACGCCGCCGGCGCTTAGGCTCCAGCCGGCAGGGACGCGGTAGCCCGGTGGGCAAGGGTAGTTCGAGGCGCAAAGCTCCTCCACCTGCTGGTAGGTTAGAGTGGGTGCGGTGGAAGCCATGAGAGAGTGATGAGAGATTGTAGAGATGTGATAATGCTGGCCAAGCCGGGCTACCTATATGTAGTGACAAATGGCGGGAAAAATGGGAGCGGGAAGACAGGAGGCGGGAAGAAAGAGGCGGGAAGAAAGTGGCGGGAAGAAAGTGGCGGGAAGAAAGAGGCGGGAAGAAAGTGGCGGGAAGAATTTTTCTGATTTTTTTGATATATTATTTGTATTTTTAAGAATTTGAATTGAATTAGTTTTATTTTTCTGATTTTTTTGATATATTATTTGTATTTTTAAGAATTTGAATTGAATTAGTTTTATTTTTCTGATTTTTTGATATATTATTTGTATTTTTAAGAATTTGAATTGAATTAGTTTTATTTTTCTGATTTTTTGGATATATTATTTGTATTTTTAAGAATTTGAATTGAATTAGTTTTATTTTTCTGATTTTTTTGATATATTATTTGTATTTTTAAGAATTTGAATTGAATTAGTTTTATTTTTCTGATTTTTTTGATATATTATTTGTATTTTTAAGAATTTGAATTGAATTAGTTTTATTTTTCTGATTTTTTGGATATATTATTTGTATTTTTAAGAATTTGAATTGAATTAGTTTTATTTTTCTGATTTTTGTGATTTTGAAAAACAAAAGTATTTTCAAAAGCCAACCGCGACTAAAGGTGGCTGCGCGCGGGAACTGAAAAACCCGCCGAAATACCCTTTAGTCGCGGTTGGGGAGGCCAACCGCGACTAAAGGTTACCCTTTAGTCGCGGGTCGCCTCCCCAACCGCGACTAAAGGGGGGCTATAAATGCGGCGCGGCGCGAACCGCCGCGCCGCTTCTTCTTTCCTCGTCGATTCCGCTCGTCTGCCGCGCCCTCGCCGTCGCCATCGCTGCCCGCGCCTCGTCGTCGCCGGCCCTCGTCGTCGCGCTCGTCGCCGCCGTCGCCGCCCTCGCTCGTCGCCGCTGTCGCTGTCGCCGGCCCTCGTACGTCTCGCTCGCCGCGCCGCCTCACCGCGCCGTACATCACGCGCCGCCGCCGCCTGGACCGCCACACGACGAGGCGCGCCTCGCCGCGCACGACCACCGCCGCCACACGCCGCACGCGCGACCGCCGCCGTACCGCCGCCACACGCCGCCACACGCCGCACCACCGCCGCCACACGCCGCACCACCGCGGGCCGGCCGGCCACACGCACAGAGAGAGGGAGAAGGGAGGCCGACTGGCCGATTTTTTTTGTTTTTTTGTTTGTTATTTTGAATTTTAACTATACTTAATTAACAAAAAAACTTAAAACTTTGTAATTAACAAAACTTAATTAACTTAAGAAAAAAATAACAAAATAACTTGACAAAATATCAAAATACCTTAACAAAAATAACAAAATAACTTAACATATATAACAAAATTTTAACAATAAAAGTTTGTCAAAAAAATGAACTAATTAAATTTTCCCTTTTGTATTTTTTCAAGTTTAAAAGAACTCAAAAAAATGAACTAAATTTTAAAAGAACTCAAAAAAAATAAAAGTTTGCATCGCCGCCCCCCTCGCCGCCCCCTCCGTATATGTGGGGTTTTTTTTTGTTCGCGGCGAGGGGGCGGTGCCACCGCCACCGCCGCCCCCCTTTCGCCACTGCCACCGCCCACCTTCCGCCGCCCCCCTTTCGCCACCGCCGCCCCCATTTCGCCACCGCCACCGCCCACCTTCCGCCGCCCCCCTTTCGCCACCGCGACCCCGCATATATGCATGTGTTGTGTCTCGACTCCGCCGCCGTAGGTCCCTAGCCATCGTCAACCCTTGCCGCTTCAGTCAAGGAACGCAGGCGCGCGTACACTATATAATCCTTGTCATATCGGAACTCGTCACGCCTCGACGACGAGATTCTCGTCCGGTAGACATATCCGAGAAAACTCCCCTTCTTCACTTAATTAATTTGTTTTGACTACATGTTTTCAGGACTGACATATGGCGGACGATAGAGCTGACCCGATTATGGAGAACTATGATCCGGACCTTGAAGACCATATGTTCGGCATCATCAACGGCGATATTCTATATGTGCCGACCGGACAAGAAGAAGATGATATCTCTTCTTATCTGAACCTTGAGGGTGAAGATGAAGGGCGCCGTCAGCAAGATGATGCCGAAGAAACGTCGATAAACGACGATCTTCAATTGGAAGTAGCAACCACCTCCGGCGCCGAGGTATATATATACATTGAGCCTCTGGTGATACAAACTAACTGATTTGAATAAATATGTGTGTACTAACGCGCGCGACTCTCTTTCTTATTTTAGCCCTCGGCCGGATCGTCGAAACAATCGAGCACGTCGTCAAAGCGTGGCGCAACCAAGACGATGAAACCAGGAGAAACATGCACCATCGAGGTTGTCGAGGAAGCAACCGGCAGGCCGCTGGAGCCCCACAAGAACGCCACCAAGTTTATCAGCCAATGCGGAGCCGTTGTTAGAGACAACGTCTCGATCACCGTCCAGGAGTGGAATGAGCTAAAGAAGGCACGTCTTGGTTTCACTTTTGTCGATAAGAGAACAAAAAAAGATTGATTCAACAAGCTTATGGAACATTTCGTTCTACCTCCGGAATACCGCAAATACGATGAGGAGGGTAACAAGATTGAGGAAAACAAGGAGAGGTGCAAGCTAGTCAAACACTTCGCTCTTTCTAAGATGTCCAACGCATTCCGGAAATACAAGCAAAATCTAGCCCATGACTTTGTCAAGCAGGGCAAGACTCCGGATTTCAAAGGACAATATGAGAAACTGCAACATGATTGGCCAGAATTTGTGAAGCAAAAGAAATCGGAGCAGTTCCTTGAAATATCGAAAAAATAAGGATAATGCGGCCAAGAAGGAGTACAATCATATTATGGGGCCAGGAGGGTATCGCTTTTGGCTGCCTAGGTGGGAGAAGATGGAGAACGAGCTGAGGGCGCGAGGAATCCGTCCAGGTACGGAGGGATGGGACCCAAGGGCCAAAAGCTGGTGGTACGGGCATGGGGGATCGCTGAACCCGGAGACAGGGGAGTGTGTTTACCAGGGTAAAATAATTAAACCCACCCAAAAGCTTATTGAGGCAATGAGGGATGCTCAAGAGGGGAGGATCAAGTTCAACAGAGAGAACGACGCCCTGACAAAAGCCCTCGGGAATCCTGAACACGGAGGACGTGTACGAGGCATGGGGCACATTCCGTGGAAAGTAGGGTTCCCCCAGAACGATGACCCGTACGGTTACAGAAGCCGTAAGAGAAAGATGGATCGGGAAGCAGATGTTGTGGCACGGTTGGCATCGGAAATGGATGTCATGAAGAAAACCGTGAGTGTACTAGTAGCCGAAAGAGATGCAGCTCGGGCGCAGCATGAAGATCATCCATTGGATCTCGGAAGCCAGCAGCGGAGAAGCAGCGTGGCTTCCACGGAGGCCCCACCGGCTGGTGCACCGACGATCGAAATTACTGCACCGGAGCCTCTGGTGGTCGAAATTACTGCACCGGAGCCTCCTCGCTACCCCGTGGACGATATAAAGGAGATGAAAGCATGTCATCTGTATTATCCTATCGGGAACATGTCCATGAAGGTAGCCATCGGCAGTGCTTTACCACCTGGAGCACTCCACCACAACAACCCCATTCAAGATGGCTATGCTCGTGTCACGGTGGAGGACATAGTCCAAGGGTTTGAGGACCTGGACATTGACATTGCTACACCTGAAGGGGCGACAAGACTTGGAGATGTCAAGCGCCAGTTCATTCTATGGCAGAAAAAGTTTATCAAGTTTCCAGGCGAGGCGCCAACAAGTCCACCCCCCTACGGTGGTGGTGGTGGCAGCGGTGGCGGTGGTGGTGGTGGTGCTTCACCTACACCTCCTTCACGTCAGCCGACGCCGCCCCCCAATTCACCTCCGGCGGGTAAGCGGTCGCCGCCCCCTAGTCCGCCCCGGGCGGGTAAGCAGACGCCGCCCCCCAATCCACCTCCGGCGAAGAAGCAGAAGCAGCAGTCCTGGATTATTAACCCGAACCCTTACGTACCTAAGAAAACAAAGGTACCGGAGCCATCACTGAAGCCTCGCCCCACGAGGCCTTGGGAACGTAGTGCCGAGGAAGTCGAGGCGGCCGCGACTGCTGATTTAGAGAAATGGAAGGCGGGCTGCAAGAAGAAAAGAGAGCCCGAGCCCAAGCCAGTATTTTCTGATGAGCAAAAGAAGTGGGCTAAGTCATTTTTGAACACACCGTCCCAAGCCGCAAAGAATCTGCCTGACGACTATGCACGTGAACTAAAGAATCAGGCACGCATATTCAAGGTGAAGAAAGAGGAGGCCGATAAAGCGGAATTACAAAGTGCACAAAGCGGGAAACGAGTTGTTGCCCAGCTCGGGGAACAAAGTAAACAATCGATTGCCCCGCTTATAGTGACAGCCGCCGGTCCGGATGCCCCCGAAATCATAGAAGCTGCGGCAGCACAGGGATTGACTGTAACGAGTGCCAGAGAACAAGCGGCCAACTTAGGTATTACTCTTCGTGAACTGTTAGGCCTTGATGAGGCGCCAGTGAAGGAGGTAGTACTTACATATGTGAAGAATGGGCCTCTCGTCGAGCCTGCGCAGGAAGAGGATCTACCTCCACCAATGAAAGGTCTGCTGAACTGGTACAAGGGTTACATAAAACATAAAAACGCCAAAGATTATATTTTTGCGGAAGTTGGATATGAGCATCACTTCAAACAATACTCTGTACAAATTCATATG
Source organism: Lolium perenne (assembly GCF_019359855.2). Lineage (NCBI taxonomy): Eukaryota > Viridiplantae > Streptophyta > Magnoliopsida > Poales > Poaceae > Lolium > Lolium perenne. Next base: position 82,059,238 of record NC_067249.2, read on the forward strand.
AGTGAATTGTTCCAGCTTTTCAATCTGCGCGAGCTCGACAAATCTATCATCAGTTGCTACGTTCTGTAAGTGATTTATTTCTACCCCATCTCGTTCATATTGCCTGCACTATATATATATATATGTCCTAACTATATTGTTGTGTCCGCTATTATACATGCAGATTGAAGATTAAGGAATGCAGAGTAAGGAGCATCCATGATGTTGGGTTCATTGACCCACACATCGTTAATGGATATACGTTGAAGCATCACCCCGCCGACGTGGAGAAAGACCTGTGGCGGTTTCTTGATAAGCAGGAACTCAAAAGTGATATTCTATTTCCTTACCATTTTGGGTGAGTGTTTATGTCTTGAGCACATTCTCTTTTGTTTACTCCATGCATGGTATGTGGCCGGCTAATCGATGAGTTATGCATGACGTACTGTGCATGTATCGTGTCCGCAGGTTCCACTGGATTCTGCTAGTAATTAAAGTTGACAAATCAGAATGTCTCGTCCACGACTCTCTGAATATGGATAAGGCGGAGTGGGCCGACATGAGACAAATGATTCAAAAGTAATTGTTTTCATTCATTTGCGCTCTATATCGATCGGCCTATTTCGTTCATTTCCTAATTAAGCTTCAAGTAATTAACTAATAACTCTCTTGTTCATTTAATTTTCTTTGCCTCGTAGGGTTTGGAGACGGTTCTCAGATACAAAAGTCGGTGAATTCAAAAAAGAGCTAAATTTCATGCGGTCAAAGGCTAAGAATGGTGGCGATATGCAGCCACCGGGAACCAATCTGTGTGGATACTATGTCTGTGAGATGATCCGGAGATACACCTCTGAGCGCGTTCCGAGTGATCTCAATGCTCAGAGGAATAACCTCCGGATGATGCTTAGTCCAGAAGCTCGCTTCCGACCACTTCAAGAGGAACTAGCTGGATGATTCAGGAGGGAAGTCCTCAATTCTAAAGGAGAACACCATTGCGAGGACGTAGAACTATACATGCATTAAATTATGTATGGAAACTTGTTCAAACTTGTATATGGTCATCCGATGATATTGAATATATATTGTATATTCCTCTTGAATTCTTTTTGGTTCTAATTTCAAATTTGTTTAAAATTGTACATTCATATGCATGTATATATGTAGTACCGTAGAATATGTGAAACTCCTTCAAAATTACAATAAAGCACAAAAGAAATAAAACAATATACAAATTAAATAGAAAATATGTTTAGGGGGGGGGGCAGGTTTAGGGGGGGCCTAAAACCCTAAACCTGCGGCGGCCTTTAGTCGCGGTTGGCCAGAAGAACCGCGACTAAAGGTCCTCCGCCCCAACGGTCGCCTGGCGCCCACGTGGACGGGCCTTTAGTCGCGGTTCGTAAGCAACCGCGACTAAAGGGGGGGCCTTTAGTCGCGCTCATTTGGTCGCGGTTGCGCAACCGCGACTAATGGCAGTTGCGAACCGCGACCAAAGGCCCTTTTTCCACCAGTGATTTCTCCTAAATTGGTTTAGTTTGAGCAATCCTTGAAGAGCGCTGCCGTAATAGTACAACAGTTGCACTCGTCTGTGCTCTCGTCGCAGTGTGGTTTCTTCCTAAACGGATAGTTTGAAATTTTGAATTTCTCGCTATGCATGCCTTTCATGCTTCTGCCTGTAGATCGAGTACAGAACAGTAGTTAGACCATTGGTACCAGTATATATAGACCCCATAGAAGTAAGTATGTATAGAGGTATTTTGTCGATTAAAAATGTTAGAACAATTATACAAGAGGCTTGCTCCAGTACAACCCCCTCCGTCAAACTCAACTAAGCCCAACCGGTACTTTTTAGGCCCATGTCCAAACCCGAATCCAAAACTACGTATGTCTACGTGTAGGCATACTGTCACCGCAAGACAGTCCGACGTGGGAAGCAAGACAGTCCGGCACGGGGTCCGCAAGACAGTCCAGCGCCACACGATAGTCCGGTGAGGGCATCGCAAGGCAGTCCGACGGGGAACAACAAGACAGTTCAGCGCCACAAGACAGTCCGGCGAGGGCACCACAGTCCGATAGGTCTCGTTCCTAACCCGACGGACATTCTGCCCAAATTGCCTCGGGCTGTCTGGGGCGGACTATCCGGATCTCGCCGTTGTGCTGCCGTCTAGCCTACACGCCGCCCCACCCGTGCCGGCACGCACCTATGAGGCATTGCTGAGGCTTGTGTCCTCTAGATCGTGGCCGGCCAGCCCCGCCATGACGTTCCTCCTGCCCGGCGGCCACAACCGCCACCATGCGGAAGAGTTGCCACCAATGATCCGCTACGTGCGTAATCATATATATACGTATATATATACGTATACAACATATTCGTATAATTTAGTTGGACCATACGGGTTTTATACAAGGCTAGATATACCCATTTAATATTAATAACAAAGAGGTATCAAGCGATCTTAGCCATTCTTGTGTTTAAGTTTGCTACGAGTTTAGGGGAGGGGGTTGTACCGGAGAAAACGCCATTATACAATCCCTACGCAAGGCGACTGCTATTGTTTGCAAGGCCTTGTGCAGGATCGAAGGAATTTTGGGCTGGGATTGCAAATCTACGTATAATACAGTACATCGAATACGGCTAGGGTTTATACTGTCGCAGAAACAAAGGCAAATCTCCCAAACAAGCAATGACGAGATATCGAGACTTACAATGCACATGGACGGTGAAGGACACAAGAAGAACTAGCACGAGCAGGCCTAGCGCATGGAGACGCTCTGTGTATTTCTCCATGATCAATAAACAGGTGATCGATCGACTTGAAATCTGCAGTGCGTCTTCTGATCGAGATGATCCATGTATATATAGTGCTGCAAATTCATCTATACAGGAAATAGTTGGATTTGCATACCGAGGATATCATGATTTGCATATAGCTAGCCTTCCAAAAGGGATGTGCCGGTTATGAGCAGGGCTGGCAAGTCATTCATATTTTCTGCTAGCTTCCTAATATTGTACCTCTTCATTCTGGATTTAATGGACACCTAATCCGCATCCTTCTTATGCGCCACGTTATCTTATTGCTTGCTACAGGGACGCCATGAGTGAGTTATAACAAGAGCACTCTTATAACAACATCGTTAATTCATACTAGTTGAATGTCCGTGCGTTGCTACGGCTACTATATATTTCCTCGCAGCATGTCAATGCAAGACCTGCAAAAATTACGTGTATGAAAACCGCCACAATATATTCAAAGAACCTACTTTCTGTATTCTAAAACTAAGCTACTTAATTTTTTCTAGATATGGATGTAGCTACACACTAAAAATATTTCTAGCGTATTTAGAAAAACTTGACTTGAGCATCTTCTTTTGTAACAAATTAAGCGGAAATTCAATTTGGCTCCCGGGTGCGTATGCCCCCTCTACCAAAAAAGCATATTTTGAAACGTCAAAAAAAATGGATAATAAATTCTACATGTACATCTCCATAATGTATGTGCATTCACCAAGTTTCACGAAAAACCAATGTTTTTTGTGGTCTATGTAAAAAAGGAGAAACTTTATCTTGTGAAAAGCATTATTTTTAGCACTGATTTTTTTTACATATATCACATGATAAGTTGATTTTTTATGAAACGACTTTGTGAGCGCGTAGCACGTCAAGATGTACGTACGAATTTTTTTTTTCAATTTTTTTGAAATTTGAAATGTAAGTAAAATGCATTTCAAAATATAGGGAGCATATGCACCCATGTTCCAAAACACCACTCCCCAAATTAAGAGACTATAAGATCTACATCGTTTAAAATATATTTTAATAACACTATAATTGGCATCTTTGAATATGCAATAAACACTCGACTATTTTTTATATGAATAAGTATCTACTCTTCGATGCTCCTTAGATATATGTTACATATATTTTTCTACTTCATTGTCATAGTACTTAAGCAAACGTACCAAAAGTTCTTCCTCGGCTCGTAAAAATCCAGTAAAAAATACTCTCTACGTCCTGAAATAACATGTCCAACATGTATAGTAATTCATTTTTACAAAAAAAACCTTCTTAATTCTGAATGTTTTGAAAACATATCCGATTCAAATATTCATCTTTCTTCGCATCAGGGACGACGCGCGCTACTCCTCCTCTGAGAGGGTGTCTGACACTGCAGCTCAACCGCCATCCGCAGCTTCCTCCGCCGCCCGCCATAGTCATGTTGTCAAACTCATACACGAACATGTCCCGCATCGATGCTGGTATATGTTTCGTATATTTTCGCCGGCTTTATTTTAATGGTAGATAAGTAAGCGTACCAAAGAAATAACTCATCAGGTCGTAAGCATATGTAAAAAATACTCCCTACATCCCGAAATAACTTAGGTTAGGGCGAAATACCTGCGCGGCAATGACCTGTGTTGTCAACGGCGACGCTCAAGGACGTCGTTACCTCCTTGGAGGCGCTGTCATGACACTGACTGGACTCCCTCCTCGAGCACAAGGGAAAACACTAGGTCCGCATTGTCGGACTGGTCAGCTGAGGCATCTTAGCGTTGTTCCATTCTTGAGGGCGCGGCTTGGTGTGTGTATGTATGTGTGTGTGCGCGTGCATGTGTGTTTTGTGTGTCCTCCCGTGGAGGTTGTACTCCTAATGTCTTGTTTCCACTCAATGAAACATAAATTCTTTTGCGTTATCTCAAAAATAATTCATAACAAGTAACCGTGCATTTCCTTTTTCAAAACAATAAAAACGTCATCAATCAGCAAAATTTGCATCTCGTAATCAGTAAGAAATGCATAAGCATTTTTATCTAAGAAGTATTAATAGCAACATATCTTTCGAAAAAATATTATGGACTAACAAATGCACTAAATTCAATGCCTTAGTTTTTCCAGATGGTTAATTTAATTAGGACTATTACGCGACCTTACAAGTATAATCATTCATGAATCATAATTTACCTACAGAGTGGAACATTTGGGCTTCACAACGAATTTACCTTACTCCCTTTATTTGTTCCTGCCTTGGTGTACCAATATATGAATGCAGTAAACAACTGATGCATCAAGAGGTACAAAATATACCTCAAAAAGATAAACAAAAACCTCTGGATTTGCTTGTCCATATTATGTAAGCAAGATGAAAAGAAATAATTAGCTAACATGAACGGCAAAAGAGAAAGAAAAATGCATCGATCACTAAAGGATTGTCTTCTCGCAAGGATCATGTTACTGGTGGCTAAGCTGCTCTGCTGGTCGTGCTATCTACCAAAGTCGCGAGATTCCTATCTATTTGGTCTAATCTTTCTCTGTCCCCTGTCCCCTCCGATGGGGAATAGCTCCTCTCCTATCATGTTTGTCCCTCCTACATAAATCATTGGCCACGGGATCTACAAATATGAGAGGCATTTCGGTAAGAGATAGGAGAGAGAGAGAGAGGGATGAAGAGACAAAGAGCGTGAGTATAAAGGAGGCCAGTGCCCGCGTGCTGCACATCCGGCTCCCAGCCGACGTGTACCAGTCCAAGTTGTGGGTGCAGGTTAGATCGTCTTTCCCCACCGCGCGGAGAGAGAGATGATGGATGAACCTTGCGCGGTACACCGAGGTAGAGCGAGGAGGGAGGCCTGCACATGGAGAGAAAGATGAAGGGGGCAGCGTACCATTGCAGTCGCCGCCAGTCGCTAGCAGTGTCGAGCCGTCATGGGAGACTGAAGAGATGAACGTGTTGGTTGGAGATGCAATGGAAATCAGATGGATTTTTCTAATGAATTTGGAAGCTAGATTACAGCTAACGAGGAAAGAAATCAAAGATATGTTTGTGCTACCGTAGGAAAGAGAGTGGCAATTTGGTAGGGATATTAGTGTTTGGAAAGAGAATAGTGCGAGCGATTTCCTGATTGCTTCCTTCCTAAACTGGCACAGTCCAATCGAACGGTGTCAATTCCTTCAATATTTAGTTAGCGTTTTTAGAGCAATTGTACCGTCCAGATGTGTTGAATGCTCGTTAAAACATTTTTCATAATGTACGGTGCAGATTGGGGAAGCGTTAAAAGAATTTTTGGCAAGTATTTTAATGCTTGTGCAGACAGATTGATATCACGCGTGAGATTGTTTCCTAATTAGATCGGATGAAACGGAGACCGTGTGATTGATTGTATGGCCAGGATCTTTTCAATGACGACCACCAAAGTGCGTTGAGTGTCAAACGACCAACTTCCATTTAATAGTAAGATGTTAACAAAACTCAAATCGCACGAGTACGGTGCCGGATCGCCTTACTTGCATATCATGGTAATGGTATTTCATTTGTGTATATGGAATAAAAATAAAAAATAAAAAAGAGAAAGAACTGGGAGTTGGCGCCTACATAACAGGTAGCTTACTTACCAAGCCGTCCTCGCAAGATACTAATGCAAATTGTTTCGGCTTTCGGGAGGATCTGCGACTGAAAATCCGTAGAAGAATATGCTAAGTACGACTTACTATTTTCTGAGAAGATCTTAGGCAATATTAATTTGAATATATGTTTCTTTTGCAGGTATAATATATGGTACTTGATACCCTAGCCACTTCCCACGACTCTGGAGCCACCCCTCCCCCATTCCACAGCCTCTCCACCATGCCGCGTTGGCGGACAGCGGGTGGTACTGTGGTAGGGTGCTTTGACGCTGCCACCTTTCGGTATTTCTCCGGCATGGCTTCTCCTGATGGCCGGACATCACTCCCCCAGACGTCGACGAAGTCCAAGATTTTCCTATTGACCTCTTGTCGATCCTGTCTAGGTACTTCTGTACGCGCTACCTTGGAATTACCGCGTGAAGTTACCTCCTATACCCATTGCAGTGGTGCAGTTAGCTTCTTGCCTTCAGGATCCATTGTGGCGCCATGACCCCAAGCCTCGGGTGTTGAGGCGATGGGGAGAGAAGCACCATCAACGGGGTAGGTGCTTTGCACGTGCAAGGTGTTTGGTTTCATGGCGCAGAACCATGTGTGTGTGCGGATGTGCCAATGTGTTTGGAATGGCTGGGGACAAAAATACATTTGTTGTGAAGCCTTTAGAGTACTCGCAATTGTTTGGCAGAAGTATGTGTGTCGGACAACCGGTGTTTTGCAGCAGTGTTCTCAACAAGTGGAGGTGAAGTTGTGCTTGACCTCCATGTCTCAGTTGTTGGGGCGAAACCCCTAGGTATGACCTTCGGTGGTTGTAGCTAGCAATGGTGACTCCCTAATTAACTTGTTAAACCGGACAATGAAGGTTTTTGTGCACTATTTTCTTACTTGAGGTGTTGTCTTAGAGAAGTTTTTTTATATAGAGGTGTCTTCACCATTTTGTTTTTGAACAGGGAATGGCTCCGAAGGGCCTAGATGGTGCATTTATTACGAAACATGGAGGTACAAATTACATAGAGTACTCTCAAGGAAAAGAAAAATACAACGAAGTCCTCACGATAAGCACAAAGGACCCTAGATGTGAAACAGAAAATGTGATCCGGTCCTTCTTCTCCACCATGCACCTGGAACACCACCACCGGCCATCCTCACCTTCACCTGGGACAAAACCACTTGGTGAAGAGAGGACGAGGAACGCCTGACATAGGCATCCCCAATGGGCCTACCGAAGGTAGTACCCGGGGTTTACTGAAGGCCCACGACTCGAAGAATAAAAGGATTCGGAAGCCCAAGTTGATATTAATGAAAGTTAGAATTGTATTAGGAGATGATGTTTGTAATCTTGCGGGATGAGTTGGAAACCCTCCCGGACTCTGTAACTTGTACAATACGAATCCCTCGGCTCCACCTCCTATATAAGGGGGAGTCGAGGGACAAAGAAAGCATCGAATCATTGTTTCTCAAACCCTAGTTTTCATAATCGTCGAGTACTTTTCGGCTGAAACCTTCGAGATCTACTTTCCCTCTACTTCCAATTAAACCCTAGTCTACAACCCGTAGGCATTGACAAGTTAATCCCTTGTCAATTGGCGCCGTCTGTGGGGATTAGAGGAATCAAGGATCTGATCTCGATGGCACGTTCAAGATCGTCGACTTCATCAACTGCAAGCAACGCGATGGATCGAGGTAAACAGATCGCAACTGGTCCTGTCGATTTTGTTCCTCACCCGCCCTCCCGTTTGGATGCATATGCGTATCTGGAGGAGCCTATGGAGATGACGTTCGGAAGATTCCACTTTCGCGTCGTGAAAGAGGGAGCGCATCGTCTAGAAATTCCGATCTCGTCGGGGTTATCGGCGGTCGATTCCGATTTTTCAAGCTCAACATCGTCAATCGAGTCAGGCGAAGAGGAGACTTCATCGCCACGCTTCATCAGCACCAGGGCAAGCGAAAAGCTCGCCAAGATCTTCAGCGACATGTCCTTCGAGTCATCCGCGGACTCCTATATAAGCGATGACTCGAGAAGTATCGACAGCTTCAACTTCATCGACAAATCCATCACAGTGGGCAAGGTCTTCACCAATCTTTATGATGGTGTCACCAAACCCAGCACAGATCTGAATACAAAATACCATCAGATTTACGTCATCGGAGAGCCAAGCCGCGATCAAGAGGAAACATCTGAGGCTTTCGACGATTTGGGAAATCCATACGTCGATCCCTCTGATTTGCGGCGAGGTCTAGGCAACAAATATGTTGGACCTGAGCCTCGCGATAGAGTTTAACTCCCGCAAGCAGCATGGGATAGAGCCGCAAGAGCTATGGATGGCTCAGAACCAATGGCCACAACAGCCACGCCAGCAGAGTTGCAAGCATATCAATATAGGCTCGCACGAGCTGCAAGGGAATTGGAAAAACAGACAGCCGCTCTAAACAGAAGAAAGGAGGCAGCCTCTGCATCAAGCAGGCGAAGGGCAGAGCTGAGTCGACAATCTGGAACTTCGGGAGATAGCCACAGGGAAGCTCGGAATAGAGCAAGATCAAGGTTGCAAAACATACCTGAAGGAGAAAGATAGCACTTGGTTCAAAACCTTGATATGTCTTTTATGTCGATAGACACGAGAGGGAACATCATCCCCAAGACACCAGAAGCTGGGTATATGGCGACACAAGCCTTTATCCTCGCATCCAGGCCACCTCCAGGAGATCCAAGGGAGGCATTGTACAAAATGGCAATGGCAGGAGTCAGAGCCATGGGAACGGCGTTTGCATCAACACCCCCCGAAGGAACAGCAAGGCAAAATAGTCCACGACCTGCGGCAGCAGCAACAGCAGCTCCCGAAGGACCAAGTGGAGCAAGAGATACATCAGCACAAGCAAGGGTGGACAGAGCACGACAAAGTAGAAGGGAACATCGGCATTCCCCAGAACTAAACGACGAGGATATGTGCGGTTTGCCATGCTTCACGAGGAGAGTCCGAAAAACTCGAGTCCCTTCGGGATTTAAGTTGCCTGATAACTTCAAGAAATTCGACGGCCTGCAAGATCCAGAGGATTGGCTAGTTGATTACCTCGAGACGGTGAAGCTCACAGGAGGAACCAAAGCAACAGCTATGCAAAGCATCCAGGTGCATTTGAGTGGAGCCGCGCGGTCTTGGATAAAGAAACTTCCTCCAGGATCTATCGACAGTTGGGATAGCTTCGAGGACGTGTTCGTCAAGAATTTCCGGTCCACCTGCAAAAAACCTGCATCGCTAGAGGAATTGAGGGCGTGCCGACAAAAGCCAGACGAGCCAATGAGAAAATACATCCAGAGGTGGAATATCATTAAAAACTCGGCAGAGAATATATCTGACGAGAGAGCAATAGATGCGTTTGTCGCAGGTATCAGGCGAGGAGATTTTGTCGAGGATTTGGGGAGGACCAATCCAAAAATAGTATCCGCATTAATGGAGATAGCAAACAGATGGGCAGATGGAGAAGATGCTGTTCACAACAAACAACATAGGTCACCAGAGGAGGACCGCGGCCGAAATTATCAAAGTAGGCAACGATTTCCTCGGCAGTATTCAAGTTATGATGCTCCTGGGCAAATTTCGGCTGGCTTCCGAGCAAGCGCCGGAGGAAACAATAGAGATGATTACCAGAGGAGCAACGAGCAGCGAGGCGACAATAGAGATGACTCTCGAAACAATAGGCAAAATACCGGGTCAAGGTTCCAGAGGCCTTTCGTGTCTCCCGAAGAGATGATGAACGGGCCGTGTCAGATGCACTTCTATCTCGACAATAACGAAAAAAGACAGTCAGGACATTTGCAGAAGGATTGTCGAAATTTCCAGGCAATGTTAAGGTGGGCAGGGCATGCTAATGCTCAGGCAGCACACAAAAATGCTCAAGGACCTAGGAGTGAGATTCACTTGCCACCTCCTCCCGCGATTACGGACGAAAATCGACATCAACTTAGAATAGCGGCGGCACCTGCACCACCGCCTTATGTTGATCCCAACTCTAACGGAGCGGTCTCGATGATTCAGAAAGGCAGGCCATCCAATAGAGCTCAGAAAGTAATCTCGCGACAGGTGTTCATGGCAGAAAAGATGCCTCCACCAACAGTCGAGTATCTTAATTGGTCAGGGCAAGATATTGGCTTCACCATAGCGGATCATCCACAGCAAGTTCCTCGACCAGGGCAATCATCACTTATCTTACCAGCAGTAATTGCAGGATTCGACGTGTCTCGAGTGTTCATAGATGGAGGCAGCAGCTTAAACCTTATGTATGCAGATACATTAAGGAAGATGAACATATCCCTAGCAAACTTAAAACCAACGGACACGCGATTCCACGGTATCACACCGGAGAAGCCAAGTTATCCGCTGGGGAAGATTAATCTCGACACTCAGTTTGGGACCCGAGAAAACTACAGAATAGAGAGGCTGGAATTCGAAGTCGTGGATTTCCCATCACAATACCACGCTTTGTTGGGACGACCAGCATATGCTAGGTTTATGGCGGTACCACATTACACGTACCTGCTGTGGAGGATGCCTGGACCTAAGGGACCAATCACAGTCAAAGGAAGCTTTGCGTTAGCCGATAAGTGTGATAAGGATTTTCATCGACTGTCAGAAACTTTCGGGATGCAAGCAGAGTACATGGCGTCAAGGCTCAAGACTGACTATGACGTGTTGCCAGATGTCGGAAGGCCAAATAAAGAATCAACTTTCAACACTGAGAAAAATTCTAAGGAAGTGCAGATTCACCCGACAGACCCGAAAAAGACGACGTCCATCGCAAAAGACATGGACCTCGCATAGGAAAGCGCGCTCGTCAAGTTCCTTCGTGAGAACTGGAAAATCTTCGCATGGTGTCCAGCTGACATGCCAGGAGTACCCAGGGAACTTGCCGAGCACCACCTAAACTTGGATCCACTAGCAAGACCAATCAAACAACCTTTGCGGCGTTTTTCGGAGCCAAACCGCAAAGCTATGCTATCAGAAATTGATCGACTAAGAGAAGCTGGTTTTATCAAGGAGCTGCATACAGAGGCCACATGGGTAGCAAACCCAGTGTTGGTGCCGAAGAAAAACACTAAAGTCCTTCGCATGTGCGTCGATTTTACGTGTATCAATAAACATTGTCCAAAGGATCATTTTCCCCTCCCGAGGATCGATCAAATTATCGACTCCACGGCAGGATGTGAACGTCTTTCCTTCTTGGATGCATATTCTGGTTATAACCAGATCATATTAAAAGAAGAAGATGAGGTCAAAACAGCGTTCATCACACCTTACGGCGTGTTTTGCTACAGAACAATGCCTTTTGGTTTAAAAAACGCGGGAGCAACATACCATAGGATGATGCAGAAGTGTTTGGCGACACAGATTGGGAAAAACGTACAAGTGTACATCGACGATGTCGTCATAACATCAAAGAAGGGGACAACGCTAATCGAGGATCTGAAGGAAACCTTCGACAACCTCGACAAGTTCTGCCTCAAGTTGAACCCGACAAAGTGTTCCTTTGGTGTCCCTGCAGGAGAACTTCTTGGGTTTCTAGTCTCAGCAAGAGGGATTGAAGCAAATCCCGAAAAAATCCAAGCTATCGTAACAATGAGGAAGCCAACAAAGTTGAAATAAATACAGCAGCTAACTGGGCGAGTCGCAGCTTTAAGCAGATTCGTCGCCAGGTTGGGAGAAAAAGCACTACCGTTCTACGCTTTAATCAAGCAAGGAGAGAAATTTCAGTGGAACGAAGAGGCCGATAGAGCCTTCGAGGATTTGAAACGCACAATTTCGACACCACCAATCTTGGTGGCGCCGAAAGAGAAGGAACCTCTCCTGCTATACATCGCAGCCACACCTCAGGTGGTTAGCACGGTGCTAGTCGTTGAAAGAGAAGAAGAAGGAAAACTCCATGGAGTGCAAAGGCCGGTATATTTCATCAGTGAAGTTTTATCGCCTTCCAAACAGCGGTACCCGCAGTACCAAAAGTTAGCATATGGAGTGATCACAACAGCAAGAAAATTGCGCCATTATTTTTCGGCACACCCGATAGTAGTGGTCAATGAAGCACCTCTATCAAACATATTGAACAATCCAGAAGCTACAGGGCGTGTCTCCCTTTCGGGAATAGAACTTTCCCCTCGGGACATCACGTATGAAAAAAAAGGCAATCAAGTCGCAAGTTCTGCCAGATTTCATTGCAGAGTGGATGGAGCTGCAAAATATAGGACCCCCAGATTTGTCGAGAACTTGGACCATGAACTTCGATGGATCCAAGAGAGTAGAAGGAGCTGGCGCAGGGGTGATACTCATATCACCTGAAGGCGACAAATTGAAGTATGTCCTACGGATGACGTTCCCAAACGCATCTAACAATGAAGCAGAATACGAAGCCCTTATACACGGGATGAAGATGGCAAAAGCTTGCGGCGCAACTCGACTAAAAATCTTTGGCGACTCACAATTGGTAGCTCAGCAGGTTATGAACCAATGTGATGCAGTCAATGATAGCATGGTGGCATACAAGGAAGTGTATAACGAGCTTGAGAAGCTGTTTGATGGATGCGAAGTAAATCACATCAGTAGGCTGAGCAATGATGAAGCCGACGTTCTTGCAAACATCGGGTCGCAGTGCCTCCCAATTCCGCCAGGCGTGTTTTGGGAAGAAATAGCTGAAAGATCAACAAATACAAAGAAGACGCAGAAGAAGACGAAGGAGGAGAAAACTTCCGCGCCTCTCAAAGAAACTCCAGATGAAGAAGAGGACCAGGAGCTGGTGATGATGGTAGAAGTCCCATGGATGCAAGCGTACATATCGTATATCCTGAGAAAAGAACTACTCGACGATCCAGTTGAAGCAAGGCGAGTTATTCGACGGTCCAAAGCCTTCACAGTGGTCAAAGGGGATTTGTACAAGCGAAGTATTTCGGGCGTCCTGCAAAGGTGCGTTACTCCCAAAGAAGGAAGGATAATATTAAAGGACGTACACGAGGGAATATGTGGTCACCACGCGAGCAGTCGAGCTATTGTGGCCAAGGTTTTTCAGGCTGGATTTTACTGGTTGATAGCAATCGAGGATGCAAAAGAGATAGTGCGAACCTGCGACGCGTGCCAGAGGTTTGCCGCAAAACCCCACTCACCGGCAGCAGAATTGATGCCAATACCATTGTCTTGGCCTTTTGCCCAATGGGGACTCGATATGGTGGGAAAATTGCACAAAGTGTCGCCAGGAGGATACGAATAGATGTTGGTTGCTGTCGATAAATTCACCAAGTGGATAGAAGCAAAGCCGATAAATTCACCAGATGCAGCGTCAGCATAAAATTCGTGAAGGGCATCGTTTTTCGGCTTGGAGTACCTCATAGCATTGTCACAGACAACGGCAGTAACTTTACGTCTAAGGAGTTCAAGGCATACTGCGCAGAAGTAGGCATCAAATTGCACTTCGCGTCCGTTGGGCACCCGCAAACCAATGGTCAAGTCGAGAAAGCCAATGGTATCATCTGCAATGGTATTAAAAAGCGCCTGCTAGGACCGCTTGAAAAGGCTCGACATACCTGGCCAGAAGAACTGCCAAGTGTCCTGTGGAGTATTCGAACAACACCAAATACGGCGACACAAGAAACTCCGTTCTTTCTAGTCCATGGAGCTGAGGCAGTACTACCGATCGAAATAGAGCATGACTCCCCAAGAGTCACAGGGTATGACGAGGAAACCTCAAGAAAAGCTTTGGAGGACGATGTGGATGCACTCGACGAAGCTCGAGATGAAGTACTATCACGAGTCACCAAGTACCAGCAGGACCTGAAAAACTACCACAGTCGACGATTGCGGCCAAGATCTTTCCAGGTCGGAGATTTGGTCCTACGGCTCAATCAACAAAGTACTGAAAAGCTCGAGTCACCATGGTTGGGCCCTTACGTCATCACAAAAGTAATTGAAGGAGGAGCATACATGATCAAGGACAAGAAGACAGGGGTTCCCGAGAAAAACCCCTGGAACGTGGCGCAGCTTAGGCGTTTCTACGCCTAGAGCCAAAATATAGTCCTCCTTTGTAAAAATACAATGTACTGAAACGCCCGCGAGTTTTCAGACGCACTCTTTTCCTTTTCAGGGCACCGAGTGGGGCTGGAAAGGTTTTTAATGAGGCGGGCTCGCGGTGCTGCAATATAGTAAAAGATAGTGATGAGATACATCTTTTTTCTTCGACAGGCTCGGGGGCTCATAACCCATCGACAGTAAAATATATATATTCTCGCAAAAAAGAAAAATCTTCGAGATAACAAAATAGTATAAGCTCCAGCCAAAGGCTCGGGAGCTTCACAATATAGATTACACATTACAATATAGACAACTTCATCAATTCAAAAGAATTCGACAAAAAATATAGACATAACTTTTCGCCATATAGTACAACTCAGTCAAGGCCTAATATACTATCTATGGATAAACCTTTGGTTGTCTTGTGCTCAGCATAGGTCCCCTTGACGAAGAATTCAGAATCCATCCGAAGAAGTTCATCCATCATCGCTTCGGCCACAGGAGTCACCATGTCATTGATGGCGTCAATGTTATTTTTTCGTCGTGATTTTTTGGCCAAGCAGTCAGCGACAATCTTCGTCAGGTCCAATTTGGGATGGCAAATATGTATCATGATCATGGCGAATCTTGCTCCAGCAGTCAACTGAGCTCGCACAAAGTTATGAATACGAGGGGCATCTCTGAATTTCTCCATCAATCCAAGAAGAGTTTCGGGAGCTTCATCTCGAGGGAACAGAGTCTTGTAAACAAGGGTCAAGGTTCTCGTGCAGAAGTTAAGAAATTCGTGAACCTGACAGGCACGATCTTGGAACCTGACAATTTGTTGGGTTCGCTCGGGAGTAGCCCAGAACAGGCAGCCATGGTTAAGAGAAAGATTAACGAGGAGGTTCGTTCTCACATTCACCCTTTCTTCTTCAGCAGCAGTGTCGAGAACAGAACCTATTGAGCGACAAAGCAAGAAATTCAAAAAAAAGGGGGGTACAGCAAAAAGCAGAGACAATGTTAGGTCGAAAAACATACCTAACATATCCACACTAGCTTCAGTCATTAGCTCGAGCATATTATTTTCTCGAGCAGTTGTTTTTTCAGCTTCCGAAATAGCAGCGTCTTTGGCAGCTATGGCTTCTTTAGCTTGTTGAAGGGCAATTTTCTCTCTTTCGGATGCTTTGCGGGATTGCTCCATCATCGCAAGAGTTTGCTTTTTCATGGATTGAAGTTGTTGGCGAAGTTCTTGCAAATCTTGCGACAAGTGTTTACTCGAAGAACCTTCGATAAGGTTATCATCGACAAGTGTTCTCTTTGAGAAGGAAGAAGCAGGAGAAGTATCGGCAGGATGAGGATTTGCGGAGTAGTTATCAAATATTAACTGGAAAAGAAAATTTCAATATCAATGATCACGCAAGATAGAATTCCATTGATCTTCGGGACATTTACACAGATATTACAGAGGGAGTTTTTCAAAAGAATTACTACGATGGTTGTCGCTAAAGTTACTACGACGACAACATGAAAAGAAGCAGTAGAAATAAAAACAGAAAAAGATAAGGGCATTCTACTAGACCTCCGGCTTCGACGAGCTAGGAGCAGGAGTGGGCTTGAATCCAAGATAAGCAAGGATATTCTTTGTGTTGGGCTTCGCAGCCTTGATCAGCGATCGCCACTTCGTGGTCTCCATCTCCTGTGTGTCGCCAACCTTGGTCCAGTCGATGTTTTGTTGACTGTCAGCAACCAGGGCGACAGTTCTTTCAACGGCAACCTTCATGTTTTCTTGGCGCAGCTTCAGTCCAAGATCTTCTGGCGGATTAAAGTCCTTGGCAAGAGCAAGGAAAGTCGCGGGTTCCTTTTTCTTTGGGAAGAAGTAAGGGTAGAGCCGCGACAATCCTTCTTGGGCCTGATCAATGCCGTCACGGGCTTCTGTTCCGTGAAACTCAAGGATAGAGAGTGCGTCGAGGAGGGGATCGTTGTCAGGATCTTCAAGTTCAAATTCTTGGTTTGTTTTCCCTGTCGAGGAAAAAATGTGGTGGTCAACAAACAAGTAAAGAAAAGCAATTCCAAGGAAGGCAAAATAGATCGGGAACTTACTGACAAAGCGCCGATTTTGCGAGTCCAAGCGCTTGAGGATCGCCTCTTCACGAACAGCTTGTGTGGTTTTATGCTCGCTCAAGGCAGTTTCGGCGTCATGAAGCCTCTTCTGAAGATCTTCGACACCAGCAGCTTCTGCCTTGGCCTTGTCAGCCTCTTCCCTAGCTTTACTAGCATCAGATTCGGCATTCTTACGAGCCGCCTCACTTTGCTCTAATTTCTGAGCAAGCGTGTCGGCAAGTTTGTTGGCCTCCGCAAGTTTTTCTGCCAAAATAGTCAAAAATAGTTAAAATTGCGACAAAAAAGGAGCAAGAAGTCATGGGTAAAGGAAAGCAGGGAGTCATTACCTTCGGCTTTGCTAGCATACTCGCGGTACCCAACGAATTGGGCACCGAATCGAATAAATTCCTTGATCACAGGCTATCAAAGAAAGATAAAGAAAGAAAGCGTCGGTATGGGAAAAAATATGATGGCACAAAGAAGTAAACAGAGAAAACATCGACAGTATCAGAAAGAACTTAAGGACTTACATCATCCAAAAGAGGAGTCGATGAGCTACCCAATTGTAGGGTAGGCTCCGTGATTGTTTCAACCCCTGCCCTTTTTGGTGAAGGGACAAGGGGGCTTGCAGGAGGAGTAGGAGCGTCGGTGTTTTGTTGAGGAGGCGAAGATTCTTCTCCTTCAACTTGCACCTCAGAAACAACTAGAGTATGCGACGTACTCGTTCGAGCAGTCGCATCAGTAGATGGCATTTCTTCCTCGTCACCACTATGATTAAATGGCGGCAGTATAAGAAGCAAGATAGACAGAAAACTTCAAGTAGCAAAACAGTAAGAAACAAAAGGTGACTTACGAACTGACGAGGGCTTCAAGGTATGGATCGAAAGCTGCCTTCCGACGTGAAGGAGCAGCTTCTTCGGCTTTGGAGGTGCCGGAATCTTCGACATCAGCCCTTTTCCTTTTGTTCTTTGGAGAAACAGCAGGAGGAGGAGACCGTGCCGATGTAGTAGCCTCAGAGGCAGCCTCCTTTTCAGAGGATCCCGCAGATTTTCGAGAACCTACGGGTTCATTTCTCAAAAGAAGGAGCATCTTGGTTGTCATCAGTGACAACAGCTCGTTCTTCGACTTCTCCACCTTCAGGAAGGGGAGGAAGCGAGACAAGATCTGGATGGTTCTATACAAAAACAAAGGGAGGCGTCAACAAAAGAGTTATGTAAAGGGTGGCAAACAAAAATGAGCCAGTCGACAAAGGTTACCTTGGGAAGCGCATTGGTGGCGCTATATGGTTTTACGCGACAAGAAGAAGGGACAGGATCTTTCGAGGTTAGGGAGGAGATTTTCCGGACAAGCTTTTCTAAGTCCTTGACTGACAAATCAACCGACAACCGATCCACATCATTGTCGCCAACATACCTCCAGAGGGGATTTTTGCGAGCCTGTAGAGGCTGCACTCTGATTCTAAGAAAGTACGCCGTGATTTGGATACCCGACAGCTCTTTGCCGCGGGTGTTTTGCAGCTCGTGGATGCGGGACATCAATGCCTCCGTCGCCGTTTTTTCTTCTTCGGTAGCCTCTGCATCCCAGGAGCGGCGGCGATAGATTTTCTCGGCACCGTCAAAAGGAGGGATGTTGTCTTCAGCACATCCATGGTTCTCCTCATGGATGTACAACCACTTCTTGCGCCACCCTTGAACTGAGTCAGGGAATTTGACATCAAAGTAATCGACGTCGGGGCGAACGCAGATAACAACGCCGCCTATGTTATAGGCGACATTGGGAGAGCCATTGCGGCGACAAAAGAAAATGCGCTTCCACAGCGCCCAGTTAGGCTGGACGCCGAGGAAGGACTCGTAGAGGGTGATGAAGATGGAAATGTGGAGGATAGAATTGGGTGTGAGGTGATGAAGTTGCAGTCCATAAACAAAAAGCAACCCCCGAAGAAAAGGGTGAATGGGGGCAGAAAGGCCACGGATGAGATGATCGGCAAAACTAACCCGATACTCCATTGGAGGGGTTGGGTAGCTCTCTTCGCTGGGGAAGCACAGCGCCTTGGGCTTCTTGCTTATCCCCAGTTTCTTCAGGAGGTTGATGTCTTGGGTAGAGATTTTGGATCTCTCCCATTCAGCGCTCCCCAGATCCGCGGAAGCCATTGTTGATTCTGGTGTGCTGTGCCTTGTCAATCTGCGCGGTGGCATCAACAATGGCGCAGGAGTACAGCTCGAGGGAAGTTGAGCTCAGGGAACTATGGGGCGCAAGAGGAGATTTTTGCAGAGGAGAGCAGGAGAGCGGCGCGAGCAAAAGTGCTCGAGGAAGAAGAAGGGGACCTTATATAGAGGTGCGGCGAAGCGGCGTACCGTTGGATGGAAAAAGTGTGTGGCAGATGATGTCCACGTGGAACAGGAGTAAAAAAGTAATTTCACCCTGGAGGAGTTACAATGCGTGCGCCAGGAAAAGCGGAGGACGTGTGTCCCCCACTTGCACGACGTGTCAATATGATGCGTAATTTGGGCCCGCAAGGCAGCAAGAGAGAACTTCTCGCGATTTCCAGGAACTGCGGTCGTGGCTATCATCAGCAATGACGTCACTTTAGCAAGAGAAAAATTCGGTTTACAAGTTTCATAAAAAAGGCGACAGCAAAAGATATTGGAGAGCCTTTGATATTGAAGAGCCTTTGATCAAATACAAGTTTTTGATCAAATGCTCGGGGGCTACTTTGGAAAAATGAAAAATTCGAGAAAGACAAAATAGAAATGGCGTGAGCCTATGATCAAATACAAATATTTGCTCATAGCCTCGGGGGCTACTCCCATCGGGAGCGCTGTTCGCGCACCCGAGAGATTTGAAAATTTCGGGAGAGAAAGAAAATATAGCGGCATAAGGCGTGGAGCCTACACCCAAGCACAAGTCTTTGGCTGTAGCCTCGGGGGCTACTCCCATCGGGAACGCTGTTCGCGTGCCCGATGAAATTATAAAAAAAAAAGATAGAAGAACAAGAAAGTATATTTCGAGTTATAAATAACTCTACATATACTCCCATCGGGAGAGCAATATAAGTCATCCGTTGACTCAATAAAATGTGCCATTCCAACAGTCGAATAAGCACTCGACAATATATTCTCAGAACGCCAAAGTTGCGAACAATTTCTGAATGCTGCAAAACTTTGCGAAGATAAGACCCCAGATCCGTTCTGTGTGGCGTGGCGCCTTCTCTGACGTCGATTTGCTACTTTTATCCGTATCAACAGATACGAAGAAAAATCCTAACGGACGCGTTAGGTACCCGATAAATATGACTGGGACTCGACAGAATGGTAAGACCTTAAGCGGCACCTGTCGAAGTTTACACCAGTATCCCGAGATCATGTCCAGGGACGTGATCTTGAAGTAGGTTTTTGCGGATTGCCACTAGAGCAGTTAACTAGTACCTGATCCGTCAGATGAACTAGCCCCAACTACCATTATCCCTGTACAATATAAAAATTCATATGAAGAAATATAGAGAAGTTTTAAGTTGTCGAGTAAAAATAAACAGTGGAGATTTTCCCTGACTCTACGATTCAAGCAAAATCTCAGGGGCTACTGACATAGGCATCCCCAATGGGCCTGCCGAAGGTAGTACCCGGGGTTTACTGAAGGCCCACGACTCAAAGAATAAAAAGATTCGGAAGCCCAAGTTGATATTAAGGAATGTTAGAATTGTATTAGGAGATGATGTTTGTAATCTTGCGGGATGAGTTGGAAACCCTCCCGGACTCTGTAACTTGTACAATACGAATCCCTCGGCTCCACCTCCTATATAAGGGGGAGTCGAGGGACAAAGAAAGCATCGAATCATTGTTTCTCAAACCCTAGTTTTCATAATCATCGAGTACTTTTCGGCTGAAACCTTCGAGATCTACTTGCCCTCTACTTCCAATTAAACCCTAGTCTACAACCCGTAGGCATTGACAAGTTAATCCCTTGTCAACGCCACCGGGAATCCCACAAAGGGCCTCGACATGGAGGTTGAACATACACCGAACGAATTCGTCGGCGTTGATGTGGGCCACCTGTTGGCCATTGATACGTCTCCGACGTATCGATAATTTCTTATGTTCCATGCCACATTATTGATGTTATCTACATGTTTTATGCACACTTTATGTCATATTCGTGCATTTTCTGGAACTAACCTATTAACAAGATGCCGAAGTGCCGATTCTTTGTTTCTGCTGTTTTTGGTTTCAGAAATCCTAGTAAGGAAATATTCTCGGAATTGGACGAAATCAACGCCCAGGGGCCTATTTTGCCACGAAGCTTCCAGAAGTCCGAAGACGAAACGAAGTGGGGCCACAGGGCGGCCAAACCCTAGGGCGGCGCGGCCCCCCCCCCCTGGCCGCGCCGCCCTATCATCTGGGGCCCCCGTGCCCCCTCCTGACTTGCCCTTCCGCCTACTTAAAGCCTCCGTGACGAAACCCCCAGTACCGAGAGCCACGATACGGAAAACCTTCCAGAGACGCCGCCAATGCCGATCCCATCTCGGGGGATCCAGGAGATCGCCTCCGGCACCCTGCCGGAGAGGGGAATCATCTCCCGGAGGACTCTACGCCGCCATGGTCGCCTCCGGAGTGATGTGTGAGTAGTCTACCCCTGGACTATGGGTCCATAGCAGTAGCTAGATGGTTGTCTTCTCCCCATTGTGCTTCATTGTCGGATCTTGTGAGCTGCCTAACATGATCAAGATCATCTATCTGTAATTCTATATGTTGCGTTTGTTGGGATCCGATGAATAGAGAATACTTGTTATGTTGATTATCAAAGTTATATCTATGTGTTGTTTATGATCTTGCATGCTCTCCGTTACTAGTAGATGCTCTGGCCAAGTAGATTCTTGTAACTCCAAGAGGGAGTATTTATGCTCGATAGTGGGTCCATGCCTGCATTGACACAGGGACGATGTGAGAAAGTTCTAAGGTTGTGTTGTGCTGTTGCCACTAGGGATAAAACATTGATGCTATGTCTAAGGATGTAGTTGTTGATTACATTACGCACCATACTTAATGCAATTGTCTGTTGCTTTGCAACTTAATACCGGAGGGTGCGGATGCTAACCCGAAGGTGGACTTTTTAGGCATAGATGCAGTTGGATGGCGGTCTATGTACTTTGTCGTAATGCCCAATTAAATCTCACTATACTCATCATGATATGTATGTGCATGGTCATGCCCTCTTTATTTGTCAATTGCCCAACTGTAATTTGTTCACCCAACATGCTGTTTGTCTTATGGGAGAGACACCTCTAGTGAACTGTGGACCCCGGTCCAATTCTCTTTACTGAAATACAATCTACTGCAATACTTGTTCTACTGTTTTCTGCAAACAATCATCTTCCACACAATACGGTTAATCCTTTGTTACAGCAAGCCGGTGAGATTGACAACCTCACTGTTTCGTTGGGGCAAAGTACTTTGGTTGTGTTGTGCAGGTTCCACGTTGGCGCCGGAATCCCTGGTGTTGCGCCGCACTACATCCCGCCGCCATCAACCTTCAACGTGCTTCTTGGCTCCTCCTGGTTCGATAAACCTTGGTTTCTTTCTGAGGGAAAACTTGCTGCTGTGCGCATCATACCTTCCTCTTGGGGTTCCCAACGAACGTGTGAGTTACACGCCATCAAGCTCTTTTTCTGGCGCCGTTGCCGGGGAGATCAAGACACGCTGCAAGGGGAGTCTCCACTTCTCAATCTCTTTACTTTGTTTTTGTCTTGCTTAGTTTTATTTACTACTTTGTTTGCTGCACTAAATCAAAATACAAAAAAATTAGTTGCTAGTTTTACTTTATTTGCTATCTTGTTTGCTATATCAAAAACACACAAAAATTAGTTACTTGCATTTACTTTACTTATTTCATCATGTTTCCTCCTAAGTTTGTTCTTAAAGATGTACCGGTAGGTCGAGGGTCTATCCTTGGGAAAGACAATATAGAAGATTTTTTCACTCATATTAGTACGGTCGAAGATTTTGAAGATAGACACTTGGTAGAACTTGCCCCCACTTATGAAATTGCTGTTGCTTCTTTAGTACACGCATTAGAAGCTAGATTTGTTAATCTTAATCCTGTGATTCAACATATGTTTCTTACACTCAGTGATATGGAAGAAGGAGAAAAGAAAGATTTTGTATTAGAAACCCTTCTTAAAGAATTTGGTGGAATAGCGAGAGAAGTTAGAAAAGTTTTCACTAAATATAATATGCTAGGTTCTTATACCAACTTTGCCAGTACCCTTGAGAAGATGGAAAAGGATAGACAAAAGTACACTAATAAAGTTAATTATGAGGGGGATATTAAAACATCAATACCTTGCAAGCTCTTGGGAATGTGTGAGGCACTAGAAAAGAATTTTGATTGGATTGTTCCTGAAGATTTGTTTGATGAGAGTAGCAAGCCCAAGACTAATGAAAAGGGAACCTCTGAAACTCACATAGAAAAGATAATATGCATAGTTGAGAACAATTCACACCCCGCTGAGAACACTTCGTCTCTTGATAATACTTGATACACACTTTCTGCGCCTAGCTGAAAGGCGTTAAAGAAAAGCGCTTATGGGAGACAACCCATGTTTTTACCTACAGTACTTTGTTTTTATTTTGTGTCTTGGAAGTTGTTTACTACTGTAGCAACCTCTCCTTATCTTAGTTTAGTGTTTTGTTGTGCCAAGTTAAGCCGTTGATAGAAAAGTAAGTACTAGATTTGGATTACTGCGCAGTTCCAGATTTCTTTGCTGTCACGAATCTGGGTCCACCTCCCTGTAGGTAACTCAGAAAATTAAGCCAATTTACGTGCATGATCCTCAGATATGTACGCAACTTTCATTAAATTTGAGAATTTTCATTTGAGCAAGTCTGGTGCCATTTTAAAATTCGTCAATACGAACTGTTCTGTTTTGACAGATTCTGCCTTTTATTTCGCATTGCCTCTTTTGCTATGATGGATGAATTTCTTTGATCCACTAATGTCCAGTAGCATTATGCAATGTCCAGAAGTGTTAAGAATGATTGTGTCACCTCTGAATATGTTAATTTTTATTGTGCACTAACCCTCTAATAAGTTGTTTCGAGTTTGGTGTGGAGGAAGTTTTCAAGGATCAAGAGAGGAGTATGATGCAACATGATCAAGGAGAGTGAAAGCTCTAAGCTTGGGGATGCCCCGGTGGTTCACCCCTGCATATTCTAAGAAGACTCAAGCGTCTAAGCTTGGGGATGCCCAAGGCATCCCCTTCTTCATCGACAACATTATCAGGTTCCTCCCCTGAAACTATATTTTTATTCCATCACATCTTATGTGCTTTGCTTGGAGCGTCGGTTTGTTTTTGTTTTTGTTTTGTTTGAATAAAATGGATCCTAGCATTCACTTTATGGGAGAGAGACATGCTCCGCTGTAGCATATGGACAAGTATGTCCTTGGTTTCTACTCATAGTATTCATGGCGAAGTTTCTCCTTCGTTAAATTGTTATATGGTTGGAATTGGAAAATGATACATGTAGTAATTGCTATTAATGTCTTGGGTAATGTGATACTTGGCAATTGTTGTGTTCATGATTAAGCTCTTGCATCATATGCTTTGCACCCATTAATGAAGAAATACATAGAGCATGCTAAAATTTGGTTTGCATATTTGGTTTCTCTAAGGTCTAGATAATTTCTAGTATTGAGTTTGAACAACAAGGAAGACGGTGTAGAGTCTTATAATGTTTTCAATATGTCTTTTATGTGAGTTTTGCTGCACCGGTTTATCCTTGTGTTTGTTTCAAATAATCCTTGCTAGCCTAAACCTTGTATCGAGAGGGAATACTTCTCATGCATCCAAAATACTTGAGCCAACCACTATGCCATTTGTGTCCACTATAACTACCTACTACATGGTATTTTCCGCCATTCCAAAGTAAATTGCTTGAGTGCTACCTTTAAAATTCCATCATTCACCTTTGCAATATATAGCTCATGGGACAAATAGCTTAAAAACTATTGTGGTATTGAATATGTAATTATGCACTTTATCTCTTATTAAGTTGCTTGTTGTGCGATAACCATGTTCACTGGGGACGCCATCAACTATTCATTGTTGAATTTCATGTGAGTTGCTATGCATCTCCGTCTTGTCTGAAGTAAGAGAGATCTACCACCTTATGGTTAAGCATGCATATTGTTAGAGAAGAACATTGGGCCGCTAACTAAAGCCATGATCCATGGTGGAAGTTTCAGTTTTGGACATA
Source organism: Lolium perenne (assembly GCF_019359855.2). Taxonomy (NCBI): domain Eukaryota; kingdom Viridiplantae; phylum Streptophyta; class Magnoliopsida; order Poales; family Poaceae; genus Lolium; species Lolium perenne. The sequence goes on from NC_067249.2 coordinate 82,083,978, forward strand.
TATCCTCAATCTCAAATGAGAAAATTATTAATTGTTGTTACATGCTTATGCATAAAAGAGGAGTCCATTATCTGTTGTCTATGTTGTCCCGGTATGGATGTCTAAGTTGAAGAATAATCAATAGCGAGAAATCCAATGCGAGCTTTCTCCTTAGACCTTTGTACAGGCGGCATAGAGGTACCCCTTTGTGACACTTGGTAAAAACATGTGCATTGTGATGATCCGGTAGTCCAAGCTAATTAGGACAAGGTGCGGGCACTATTAGTACACTATGCATGAGGCTTGCAACTTGTAAGATATAATTTACACGATACATATGCTTTATTACTACCGTTGACAAAATTGTTTCATGTTTTCAAAATCAAAGCTCTAGCACAAATATAGCAATCGATGCTTTTCCTCTATGGAGGACCATTCTTTTACTTTCAATGTTGAGTCAGTTCACCTATTTCTCTCCACCTCAAGAAGCAAACACTTGTGTGAACTGTGCATTGATTCCTACATATTTGCTTATTGCACTTATTATATTACTCTATGTTGACAATATCCATGAGATACACATGTTACAAGTTGAAAGCAACCGCTGAAACTTAATCTTCTTTTGTGTTGCTTCAATGCCTTTACTTTGAATTATTGCTTTATGAGTTAACTCTTATGCAAGACTTATTGATGCTTGTCTTGAAGTGCTATTCATGAAAAGTCTTTGCTATATGATTCACTTGTTTACTCATGTCATATACATTGTTTTGATCGCTGCATTCACTACATATGCTTTACAAATAGTATGATCAAGGTTATGATGGCATGTCACTCAGAAATTATACGTGTTATCGTTTTACCTCGGGACGAGCAGAACTAAGCTTGGGGATGCTGATACGTCTCCGACGTATCGATAATTTCTTATGTTCCATGCCACATTATTGATGTTATCTACATGTTTTATGCACACTTTATGTCATATTCGTGCATTTTCTGGAACTAACCTATTAACAAGATGCCGAAGTGCCAGTTGCTGTTTTCTGCTGTTTTTGGTTTCAGAAATCCTAGTAAGGAAATATTCTCGGAATTAGACGAAATCAACGCCCAGGGGCCTATTTTGCCACGAAGCTTCCAGAAGTCCGAAGACGAAACGAAGTGGGGCCACAGGGCGGCCAAACCCTAGGGCGGCGCGGCCCCCCCGTGGCCGCGCCGCCCTGTCATCTGGGGCCCCCGTGCCCCCTCCTGACTTGCCCTTCCGCCTACTTAAAGCCTCCGTGACGAAACCCCCAGTACCGAGAGCCATGATACGGAAAACCTTCCAGAGACGCCGCCAACGCCGATCCCATCTCGGGGGATCCAGGAGATCGCCTCCGGCACCCTGCCGGAGAGGGGAATCATCTCCCGGAGGACTCTACGCCGCCATGGTCGCCTCCGAGTTTGATGTGTGAGTAGTCTACCCCTGGACTATGGGTCCATAGCAGTAGCTAGATGGTTGTCTTCTCCCCATTGTGCTTCATTGTCGGATCTTGTGAGCTGCCTAACATGATCAAGATCATCTATCTGTAATTCTATATGTTGCGTTTGTTGGGATCCGATGAATAGAGAATACTTGTTATGTTGATTATCAAAGTTATATCTATGTGTTGTTTATGATCTTGCATGCTCTCCGTTACTAGTAGATGCTCTGGCCAAGTAGATGCTTGTAACTCCAAGAGGGAGTATTTATGCTCGATAGTGGGTTCATGCCTGCATTGACACCTGGGACAGTGACAGAAAGTTCTAAGGTTGTGTTGTGCTGTTGCCACTAGGGATAAAACATTGATGCTATGTCTAAGGATGTAGTTGTTGATTACATTACGCACCATACTTAATGCAATTGTCTGTTGCTTTGCAACTTAATACTGGAGGGGGTTCGGATGATAACCTGAAGGTGGACTTTTTAGGCATAGATGCAGTTGGATGGCGGTCTATGTACTTTGTCGTAATGCCCAATTAAATCTCACTATACTCATCATGATATGTATGTGCATGGTCATGCCCTCTTTATTTGTCAATTGCCCAACTGTAATTTGTTCACCCAACATGCTGTTTGTCTTATGGGAGAGACACCTCTAGTGAACTGTGGACCCCGGTCCAATTCTCTTTACTGAAATACAATCTCTGCAATCTTGTTCTCTTGTTTTTACGCAAACAATCATCTTCCACACAATACGGTTAATCCTTTGTTACAGCAAGCCGGTGAGATTGACAACCTCACTGTTTCGTTGGGGCAAAGTACTTTGGTTGTGTTGTGCATGTTCCACGTTGGCGCCGGAATCCCTGCTGTTGCGCCGCACTACATCCCGCCGCCATCAACCTTCAACGTGCTTCTTGGCTCCTCCTGGTTCGATAAACCTTGGTTTCTTTCTGAGGGAAAACTTGCTGCTGTGCGCATCATACCTTCCTCTTGGGGTTCCCAACGAACGTGTGAGTTACACGCCATCAGCCATCAAGGTCGGCAGCCAAGCTTGAGCCACCAAGGTTGTACTCTTGGGAATAGAAGCTTCATTTCTTCCCTGCCATCAACCAACTTGACTCCAACAACCACCAGAACCCCTGCCTCCTTTAGCACCTCGCCGACATGGAAGAAAGGGCCACACCAAGATGCAGAGAAGAACCAGGATGGCACCATACCCACGGACCTTATTCAAGGAGATGTTGGTGACACCCTTCCCTGCCTCCTGCTCCTGCCGATGGAGCACCATAGAATGAAGAAGAACAGGCAGAGCACACCAAATCTGGCCCAAAAGATCTAGTGTTCTACTCCCACACACCGGCAAAACCCCTACAAACGAGGAAAATCCACTAGTACTACTATATAAAGGGGTACATCCGGCGTTTTTCCTCCACCATCGCCATCCGGCGCCGCCGCCGGGGAAGGCTCGGGATTGAACCGGTATCTCAGAGGGTGTCGTCACCATGAGTGGTTCTACTACTTCTATAAATATCTAATTGCTTCGGAGGGGTCTTTTTTCCAGAGACTTGATGCAATTGATATCATAATCAATGCAACTTTTTATGGTACTTACATGATCTTTCTCCACATAATCAATGCAACTTTTTTATCCTGTGGCCGGCTATCATAAGTCTTAGAATATGAAAAAAAAAATTAAAAAACATCCGTGGATGCAAAATTCAACAATTCTAGATTTTTAGAGACACTGGAGGTAGGAAGGCGATGACTTGGGGTTGATGAATGCACATCTCACAACTTCAATGAGGGCATGTATAATATTAAAATAAGTCACATGTTCCCTTAACCCTCCCCATCATCTAACAAACTAGAAGGATACCCCGCGCGTTGCAGCGGGAATTTCTCCGATAACTCTATTTTATAAACAAATAAAAGGATATAAATTGATTGCAATAGGATATTATTTGTAGGAACATGCATGATTCAATTGGTGTAAATAGTCAAGAGGCTAACTTTAAAAAAAACTAACTTGAAATGGTTATGTAGTTGGTGGCTAAAAGTTGATGATGTGGATAATGGGATGGCTTAAAAATAGATGATGTGGCTTGCATGTAGAGTATTAATGCATGTTAGTAGGAATGACCCTCTAGTGGGGTTTTGCTTTATAAGAGATATAGATCAGACATATATGAAATGCGTTAATTATCATCCAATGCAATTAATGAGAATAAATTAAATTTTAGTAGAAAATTATGTTGTTAAACTGAAATATATGGTATAATAGAGAAAATAGCCTTCGAAAATAGGTCTCAAGCTTATATCACGCCACCGGAACACCCTCTCTCTCTCTAGCTTTTGTAGCGAATATATTTAGATTATCTTACTATACTCTGGCATCTGCCTACCAACGACTGACGAGGCTAGGTAAACTTCAAGTGGGAACTGAGAAGCGGCCACTAGTTTCTGAGAGCAATCACATACTTCATTGATAGAAAATTAAGTTACATGTACAGACAGACGTGAAAACTAACATATAAAATTATAGACCATAAGAAAACACTTATCCTAAAAACTTTGCAAAAAGAATCATAGAGGATAGAAAAGTATAGAACAATCTATAGGGTTTTTTTGGCTCGCCGAAGCTAACGGCCGCCGCCAAACTATAGGTTAGAAGAGACACCGAGCCTCTACCATTACTAGATTCAAAAATAGCACCATCGCCAACGATATTTTCGGAGTCGATGAAAAGTCCCGCTGCAAGTAGCTATCTTGTACCAAGATCGAATGTATCCCATCGAGAAAGTCGAGGAGTAACGACAGATCCACCACCTCCGAACTTACATCTTCGCTCAGATCATCTACCTCTCACCATGGCACTAGGGACATCGTGGATAACGACGAACACCGGCGACACGATGAGAAAATGATCTCATTAGATTTGAATAACGGCTAGAACATCAAGCTACCAATCTGAAGGATCAACAAGCACACAATACCATCAACTCTGAGATACCGCATGAAGGTCGATGCCGGTGTGGGATTAGATTTATAGAAAATTTATTTGCCCAGTCGCACCCACTACCAGAGGCGGACCTTCATGGAGGCCAAAGTGGGCTGCTGATACGTCTCCAACGTATCGATAATTTCTTATGTTCCATGCTACTTTTATGATGATACACATATGTTTTATACATACTTTATGTCATATTTATGCATTTTCCGGCACTAACCTATTAACGAGATGCCAAAGAGCTAGTTGCTGTTTTCTGCTGTTTTTGGTTTCAGAAATCCTAGCAAGGAAATATTCTCGGAATTGGACGAAATCAACGCCCAGTATCTTATTTTTCCACGAAGCTTCCAGAAGTCCGAAAGGGAAACGAAGTGGGGCGACGAGGCGGCCACACAATATGGCGGCGCGGCCAGGCCTGGGGCCGCGCGGCCCTAGCGTGTGGGCCCCTCGTGGCGTCCCCTGACCTACCCTTCCGCCTACATAAGCCTTCGTCGATAATAGTTCTAGTACCGAGAGCCACGATACGGAAAACTTTACAGAGACTCCGCCGCCGCCAATCCCATCTCGGGGGATTCAGGAGATCGCCTCCGGCACCCTGCCGGAGAGGGGAATCATCTCCCGGAGGACTCTTCACCGCCATGGTCGCCTCCGGAGTGATGTGTGAGTAGTTCACCCCTGGACTATGGGTCCATAGCAGTAGCTAGATGGTCATCTCCTCCTAATTGTGCTATCATTGTTAGATCTTGTGAGCTGCCTAACATGATCAAGATCATCTATTTGTAATGCTACATGTTGCGTTTGTTGGGATCCGATGAATAATGAATACTATCCTATGTTGATTATCAATCTATTATCTATGTGTTGTTTATGATCTTGCATGCTCTCCGTTATTAGTAGAGGCTCTGGCCAAGTCATTACTTGTAACTCCAAGAGGGAGTGTTTATGCTCGATTGTGGGTTCATGCCTCCATTAAATCTGGGACAGTGACAGAAAGTTCTAAGGTTGTGGATGTGCTGTTGCTACTAGGGATAAAACACCAATGCTATGTCTAAGGATGTATTTGTTGATTACATTACGCACCATACTTAATGCAATTGTCTGTTGTTTGCAACTTAATACTGGAGGGGGTTCGGTTGATAACCTGAAGGTGGACTTTTTAGGCATAGATGCATGCTGGATAGCGGTCTATGTACTTTGTCGTAATGCCCAATTGAATCTCACAATACTCATCATAACATGTACGTGCATGGTCATGCCCTCTTTATTTGTCAATTGCCCAACTGTAATTTGTTCACCCAACATGCTATTTATCTTATGGGAGAGACACCACTAGTGAACTGTGGACCCCGGTCCATTCTTTACATCGAATACAATCTACTGCAATACTTGTTCTACTGTTTTCTGCAAACAATCATCATCCACACTATACATCTAATCCTTTGTTACAGCAAGCCGGTGAGATTGACAACCTCACTGTCACGTTGGGGCAAAGTAATTTGGTTGTGTTGTGCAGGTTCCACGTTGGCGCCGGAATCCCTGGTGTTGCGCCGCACTACACTCCGCCGCCATCAACCTTCAACGTGCTTCTTGGCTCCTACTGGTTCAATAAACCTTGGTTTCTTACTGAGGGAAAACTTGCCGCTGTACGCATCACACCTTCCTCTTGGGGTTCCCAACGGACGCGTGCTGTACGCGTATCAAGCACTTTTTCTGGCGCCGTTGTCGGGGAGATCAAGACACGCTGCAAGGGGAGTCTCCACTTCCAATCTCTTTACTTTGTTTTTGTCTTGCTTTTATTTTATTTACTACTTTGTTTGCTGCACTATATCGAAAACACAAAAAAATTAGTTACTTATTTTACTTTACTTAATATCATGCATGTTTTTATTTCACTAGTTAAGCATAATGGAAATTAACAGTGAGCTTTTGAAGCTATTTCCTGAGTTGAGACATGGATTGTTTGATGCGAAAATTAAAAAACCTATTGAACCTTATTTGCATGCTAGTAGTAATGTTATTAGTATGAACACTATTATTTCTAAAGCTATGGAAGAATCTAAGCTTGGGGAAGCTGGTTTAGATGACCATGATATTTTTAGTCCCCCAAGCATTAAGGAGAAAATTTTCTTTGATGATACTTTGCCTCCTATTTATGATGATTATAATGATAGTGGTCTTTTGGTGCCACCTACTATGGAGAGTAAATTTTATTATGATTATACTATGCCTCCTACACTTGATGAGAATAATAATGATAGCTACTTTGTTGAATTTGCTCCCACTACAACTAATAAAATTGATTATGCTTATGTGGAGAGTAATAATTTTATGCATGAGACTCATGATAAGAATGTTTCATTTGATAGTTATATTGTTGAGTTTGCTCATGATGCTACTGGATATTATTATGAGAGAGGAAAATATGGTTGTAGAAACTTTCATGTTACTAAAACACCTCTCTTTTTGCTGAAAATCTTGAAATTGCGCTTGTCTAGTCTTTCTATGCTTGTTGCATTATGCTTCATGAACTTGTTTATTTACAAGATTCCTTTTCATAGGAAGTGGGTTAGACTTAAATGTGTTTTGAATTTTCTTTTTGATGCTCTCTTTTGCTTCAACTCTTATTTCTTGGGAGTGCATCACTAAAATTACTGAGCCCATCTTAATGGCTATAAAGAAAGCACTTCTTGGGAGATAACCCATGTGTTTATTTTACTTCTGCACTTTTATTTTATATTTGAGTATTGAAAGTTGTTACTACTGTAGCAATCTCTCCTTATCTTAATTTTGATGCATTGTTGTGCCAAGTAAAGTCTTTGATAGTAAGGTTCATACTAGATTTGGATTACTGCGCAGAAACAGATTTCTTGCTGTCACGAATTTGAGCAGTAGGCTCTGTAGGTAACTCAGAAAATTCTACCAATCTACGTGAGTGATCCTCAGATATGTACGCAACTTTCATTCAATTTGAGAATTTTCATCTGAGCAATTCTGGTGCACCTAAAAAATTCGTCTTTACGTACTATTCTGTTTTGACAGATTCTGCCTTTTATTTCGCATTGCCTGTTTTGCTATGCTTGATGGATTCCTTTATTCCATTAACTTTCAGTAGCTTTGTGCAATGTCCAGAAGTGTTAAGAATGATTATGTCACCTCTGAACATGTGAATTTTTATTATGCACTAACCCTCTAATGAGTTGTTTCGAGTTTGGTGTGGAGGAAGTTTTCAAGGATCAAGAGAGGAGGATGATACAATATGATCAAGGAGAGTGAAAGCTCTAAGCTTGGGGATGCCCCGGTGGTTCATCCCTGCATATTTCAAGAGGACTCAAGCATCTAAGCTTGGGGATGCCCAAGGCATCCCCTTCTTCATCGACAACATTATCAGGTTCCTCTAATGAAACTATATTTTTATTCCATCACATCTTATGCGCTTTACTTGGAGCGTCTGTATGTTTTTATTTTTGTTTTGTTTGAATAAAGTGGATCCTAGCATTCATTGTGTGGGAGAGAGACACGCTCCGCTGTTGCATATGGACAAATATGTCCTTAGGCTTTACTCATAATGTTCATGGCAAAGGTTGAATCTGCTTCGTTAATTGGTATATGGTTGGAAACGGGAAATGCTACATGTGGTAATTGGTATAATATCTTGAATAATGTGATACTTGGCAATTGTTGTGCTCATGTTTAAGCTCTTGCATCATATACTTTGCACCTATTAGTGAAGAAATACATAGAGTTTGCTAAAATTTGGTTTTCATGATTGGTCTCTCTAAGGTCTAGATATTTTCTAGTAAGGGTCGAACAACAAGGAAGACGGTGTAGAGTCTTATAATGCTTACAATATGTCTTTTATGTGAGTTTTGCTGTACCGGTTCATACTTGTTTTTTTTCAAATAACCTTGCTAGCCTAAGCCTTGTATTGAGAGGGAATAGTTCTCATGCATCCAAAATCCTTGAGCCAAACACTATGCCACTTGTGTCCACCATACCTACCTACTACATGGTATTTCTCCGCCATTCCAAAGTAAATTGCTTGAGTGCTACTTTTAAATTTCCATTCTTCGCCTTTGCAATATATAGCTCATGGGACAAATAGCCTAAAAACTATTGTGGTATTGAATATGTACTTATGCATCTTATCTCTTATAAGTTGCTTGTTGAGCGATAACCATGTTCCTGGGGACGCCATCAACTACCCTTTGTTGAATATCATGTGAGTTGCTATGCATGTTCGTCTTGTCTGAAGTAAGGGCGATTTACCATGAGTTGAATGGTTTGAGTATGCATATTGTTAGAGAAGAACATTGGGCCGCTAACTAAAGCCATGATCCATGGTGGAAGTTTCAGTTTTGGACAACTATCCTCAATCTCATATGAGAATATTATTTGTTGCTAAATGCTTATGCATTAAAGAGGAGTCCATTATCTGTTGTCTATGTTGTCCCGGTATGGATGTCTAAGTTGAGAATAATCAAAAGCGAGAAATCCAATGCGAGCTTTCTCCTTAGACCTTTGTACAGGCGGCATAGAGATACCCCTTTGTGATACTTGGTTAAAACATATGTATTGCGATGATAATCCAAGTAATCCGAGCTAATTAGGACAAGGTGCGGGCACTATTGTTATATTATGCCTGAGGCTTGCAACTTGTAGGATATAATTTACATAATACATATGCTTTATTACTACCGTTGACAAAATTGTTTCTTGTTTTTCAAAATAAAAGCTCTAGCACAAATATAGAAATCAATGCTTCCCTCTGCGAAGGGCCATTCTTCTACTTTTATGTTGAGTCAGTTTACCTACTTCCTTCTATCTCAAGAAGCAAACACTTGTGTTAACTGTGCATTGATTCCAACATACTTGCATATTGCACTTATTATATTACTTTATGTTGACAATATCCATGAGATATACATGTTACAAGTTGAAAGCAACCACTGAAACTTAATCTTCCTTTGTGTTGCTTCAATGCCTTTACTATGAATTTATTGCTTTATGAGTTAACTCTTATGCAAGACTTATTGATGCTTGTCTTGAAAGTACTATTCATGAAAAGTCTTTGCTATATGATTCAATTGTTTACTCATTGTATTTACCATTGCTTCGAATTGCTGCATTCATTACATGTGCTTACAATAGTATTGATCAAGATTATGATAGCATGTCACTTCAGAAATTATCTTTGTTATCGTTTACCTACTCGGGACGAGTAGGAACTAAGCTTGGGGATGCTGATACGTCTCCAACGTATCAATAATTTCTTATGTTCCATGCTACTTTTATGATGATACACACATGTTTTATACATACTTTATGTCATATTTATGCATTTTCCGGCACTAACCTATTAACGAGATGCCGAAGAGCCAGTTGCTGTTTTCTGCTGTTTTTGGTTTCAGAAATCCTAGTAAGGAAATATTCTCGGAATTGGACGAAATCAACGCCCAGGATCTTATTTTTCCACGAAGCTTCCAGAAGTCCGAAAGGGAAACGAAGTGGGGCGACGAGGCGGCCACACAACAGGGCGGCGCGGCCAGGCCTGGGGCCGCGCGGCCCTAGCGTGTGGGCCCCTCGTGGCGCCCCCTGACCTACCCTTCTGCCTACATAAGCCTTCGTCGATAATAGTTCTAGTACCGAGAGCCACGATACGGAAAACCTTACAGAGACGTCGCCGCCGCCAATCCCATCTCGGGGGATTAAGGAGATCGCCTCCGGCACCCTGCCGGAGAGGGGAATCATCTCCCGGAGGACTCTTCACCGCCATGGTCGCCTCCGGAGTGATGTGTGAGTACTTCACCCCTGGACTATGGGTCCATAGCAGTAGCTAGATGGTCGTCTTCTCCTAATTGTGCTATCATTGTTAGATCTTGTGAGCTGCCTAACATGATCAAGATCATCTATTTGTAATGCTACATGTTGCGTTTGTTGGGATCCGATGAATAATGAATACTATGCTATGTTGATTATCAATCTATTATCTATGTGTTGTTTATGATCTTGCATGCTCTCCGTTATTAGTAGAGGCTCTAGCCAAGTCATTACTTGTAACTCCAAGAGGGAGTATTTATGCTCGATAGTGGATTCATGCCTCCATTAAATCTGGGACAGTGACAGAAAGTTCTAAGGTTGTGGATGTGCTGTTGCTACTAGGGATAAAACATCAATGCTATGTCTAAGGATGTATTTGTTGATTACATTACACACCATACTTAATGCAATTGTCCGTTGTTTGCAACTTAATACTGGAGGGGGTTCGGATGATAACCTGAAGGTGGACTTTTTAGGCATAGATGCATGCTGGATAGCGGTCTATGTACTTTGTCGTAATTCCCAATTGAATCTCACAATACTCATCATAACATGTATGTGCATGGTCATGCCCTCTTTATTTGTCAATTGCCCAACTGTAATTTGTTCACCCAACATGCTATTTATCTTATGGGAGAGACACCACTAGTGAACTGTGGACCCCGGTCCATTCTTTACATCGAATACAATCTACTGCAATACTTGTTCTACTGTTTTCTGCAAACAATCATCATCCACACTATACATCTAATCCTTTGTTACAGCAAGCTGGTGAGATTGACAACCTCACTGTCACGTTGGGGCAAAGTAATTTGGTTGTGTTGTGCAGGTTCCACGTTGGCGCCGGAATCCCTGGTGTTGCGCCGCACTACACTCCGCCGCCATCAACCTTCAACGTGCTTCTTGGCTCCTACTGGTTCGATAAACCTTGGTTTCTTACTGAGGGAAAACTTGCCGCTGTACGCATCACACCTTCCTCTTGGGGTTCCCAACGGACGCGTGTTGTACGCGTATCGGCTGCCCCAGCCCATGAAGAAATTGCCTATTATTTACATGTAATTGTCCCATTTATGCATTAAAAGTCGGTTCGAAGCTCAATTTTAGCCCCCTCAGCCCATGTTTCCCCCACCACCCCCCCCCCCCCCCGATTTCGGTCCAAGGTACGCGCCTTCCCACTACCCAACAACGCACTACAACAAATAAATCCTAAGCTTAAAAATTAGACCTTGATGGAGGAAAGAGGTCCCCCTCTATCCTGCTGCCAAAGCGGCAAGCAGGGGAGAAGGAACCAATGCCTTGACCAATAGAGATTGGAGTTAGAGGGAGTTGGAGCGGCCGGTTGCCTAGGAGGCTAGGAGACGAGGACGAGGCAAAACGACGTCTTGAGTTCAGCAGAGGAAGCAGCCCACTTGTGATCTCAAAAGGCTGGCCGAAGCGAGTCAAGGCGGATCGACCTAGCTCAACCTCTCTCCTGGTTTTTGGTTCACATGCCCTCGGCCATAGTAGAAACATCGTGGTAGATCATTCTCCCTACCGGGCAGAACTCATAAAACCACTGAGCTTAAAAACATTTACGATGCGTCACCATTACCGTAGAAGCGTTCTTTTTTTTAGGGAAACCCGATGTCACCACAGCTTTCCTTCTGCCATCTCAAAAAAAATGATGTCCTTTTTTCTTTCCCCCTCTGCGCACGCAAAGCTGTCTGACGAGGGTGCTCCCCGGAAATGCCCACATGAGGGGCTTAGGGTTAACGGACTCCTGCAGGCTGACACGAGACATTGGATACCAAATAAATGGGGAGAGAGATTTACCCAAGTTCGGGGCCCTCGATGAGGTAAAACCCTTACTTCATGCTTGTATGATCTTGAATATCAAATATATCGGGTTACAATGAGGTAGCCAATAGGCTGTGGTGATGGTCTTGTCGAGAGGTTAAGATTCTAGGGTTCTAGCTCTTGTCTTGCGGTGAATCTACGTGTTCAAGTTGTGTCTCGGCAGATCCTCTCCTGGCCTTTATATAGCAGGCCTGGTCCCGAGAGTTCTGTCCGGTCTCGACTAGATTACAAAGATATCTATTCTAATATTTCCTTGTATAACGCCTTCTTGCCTTGTTCATCAAGAATCCTTCTTCGGTTAAGTCTCCTTCACTGGAACTGACGTATACGCCCACCTTGGTTGTTGGGCACTCTTCATGGGCCCCTTCTTGGGATGGGGGAGGTAGTCTAATGTTGGTTACCCGAAGGGTAATGCCCACATCAGTAGCTTCCAAGTGACTGGCCGAAGTAAAGCTTCGGGCAGGGACTATAATTGTCTTCATCTGAATGTTCATAGTTGTTGAAAAGACTTGATCCCTCTTCGTCATTTTTAAGTCGAAACTGCTTGATATCGGGTGCGCGTCCAGTGCTCCCGATTGGAGTAGCCCTCGGGTATAGGGACGGATGCTTGCAACCGTGCGTAAACTCAGGTTGTACCACTCGAAGATTCCGATGCCAATGCTTTCTGAATTGCCTTCATCATCCGATATATTTTTATATATCGGGTCTTCTAAAACTTCGAGTGAAGCCGATGATAGTACGTAAGGGATAGTTGTAACGTGCCCATTATTACTCGATAAATCAATGTTGGTTAATTGTCGATTACAAAACAACGTTACTCTACTCAGGATCAAGTCCCCGGGCTTGATCCTGGATCTTCTGAAACCTTCGAGTTCGTTTTCCTTCATCTTCAATAATTTTTATCGGGTGCGCGTCCAGCGCTCCCGATGGGAGTAGCCCCCGAGTCTAGAGAAGGATGCTCGCAACCGTGCGTAGACTCAAGTCGAGCAACTCAACGTTGTAAATTCCTTCGGATGCTCCACAAATGAGAAGTCAATACTTTCGATGACATCATCAGTGACGTGGCTTCTATGGCTGCTCGATTGACAGGACGTGACTTAACGGGCCCACCCTACTTCTGCGCGGCCAGTTAGGAAATGACTGATCCTTGTGTGTTGGCCGAGGTGCCTCCTCGATTTCCGCATGTAGTGGGGGTAATTCTCCTTTGGCGTGATGGTCATGGTGACATGTGGTGACCTAGCGCAGATCCTCCAGACCAAATCCTTGGTAACTTCCCCTTTTATAAAGAGAAACCTAGATTTTACTCTCTTCGTTCTCCCTCTTACTACTTTCTTCTTCCTCTGTTCTTGCATCTCGCAACCACTGAGCCACGACCACCGTCGTGCTTCAACCACCGTCACCTCTAAAGATTTTCCAAGATGATGAAGAAGAAGGGCTCCACTAACGCCGCTGGCGTTTGTACGAGCACCACCATTCCCAAGGCTATTGCTGATGCAATGAAGAAGGTCGCACCGGAGGCTTCCGCTGCAGCGGCCAAGGAAGCCCCCGACGACTGGCCCGCCTCGACAATGTCGAAGCGCGATGAGAACAAAGCGCGTAGCCTCGGCCTGATCCCTGCTGAAGAAGGGAACGTCATCCTACCAGGTTCAGCCTTGCGCCCCAATCGTCATGTCGGTTCTACCGTGATGTTCATTACGTTTTTGTACCGTGGGCTATCTCTGCAAGCACACGAGTTTCTTCGGCGTCTTTTTCTCTCGTACGGGATCCAACTCTAGCAATTAACTCCAAACTCTATTCTCCACCTTGCGATTTTTATCACTCTTTGTGAGGCCTTTCTGGTCATTGATCCTCACTAGGGTTTATGGAAGAAGATTTCTTCGTTAAACGTTACAATAGTGGCAGTGGATCCTTTGTCACTAGTGGGGTTGGCTTTATTGTCCAAAAAGAGGTGAATTACTTCAACTTCCCAATGAGAGAATCAGTCCAGGGATGGAGGTTGAAGTGGTCTATCTTAGAGATCCATCGGTAGCTGGCCACAACACGTGTCTGCCGAAGTTTATTGATGTCCTTGAAGTTGTACCAAAGAAATCCTAGAAGAACATACTGACAGCCGAAGAAAAGTCAATAGCCGACAAGTTGTTTGAGAGAGTACTGCAGATAAAGGAATTCGATGGTCAAACGATGAGCGGCACTGAAGTTTGATGGAGTATACTCGTTGTATGCGGACACATTGTTGGGGAACCCCAAGAGGAAGGTGTGACGAGCACAACAGCAAGTTTTCCCTCAGTAAGAAACCAAGGTTTAATCGACTAGTAGGAGAAAGGCGTGACTTATGAAGGTGTTGCTGGCTGACTAGTGGCAGGGCGCACTACCGGCGTCAGCAACAATGTGGAACATGCACACAACAGAACCAAAATGCATTGCCCCAACTTACAGTGAGGTGGTCAATCTCACCGGTTTGCTGAACACAAAGGATTAGACGTATCGAATAGAAGAGATGTTTGCAGAGAGTAAATAGAATATGATTGCAGTTGAATTTATCAGTAAAGGAAATAGGACTGGGGTCCACAGTTCACTAGAAGTGTCTCTCCATAAAGAAAATATCATGTTGGGCCCCCACGCCGGAGCAGCGGCGGGGCCGGCAGCTGCGGAGCCGGCGGGCTGGTGTAGGAGGCGGACGGGTGGGGGCACGAGCTGCCGGAGAAACGGTGGGGCTAGAAGATGGGAAGCAGGTGGACGGGCACGGGAATGAGCTGACGATGGGGCATGCTAGGGCGACCACGCGTGAGCCCAGGCGCCGGCAGACACCAGCGACGTCTGGCGTGTGGTACGTCTCCAACGTATCGATAATTTATTATGTTCCATGCTACTTTTATGATGATACACACATGTTTTATACATACTTTATGTCATATTTATGCATTTTCCGGCACTAACCTATTAACGAGATGCCGAAGAGCCAGTTGTTGTTTTCTGCTGTTTTTGGTTTCAGAAATCCTAGTAAGGAAATATTCTCGGAATTTGACGAAATCAACGCCCAGGGGCCTATTTTTCCACGAAGCTTCCAGAACACCGAAAGGGAACCGAAGTGGGGCGACGAGGCGCCACCACACTAGGGCGGCGCGGCCCAGGGGGGCCCGCGCGGCCCTAGTGTGTGGCCCCCTCGTCAGCCCTCCGACTCCGCACTTCCGCCTACTTAAAGTCTTCGTCGCGAATACCCCAGTACCGAGAGCCACGATACGGAAAACATTCCAGAGACGCCACCGCCGCAAATCCCATCTCGAGGGATTCAGGAGATCGCCTCCGGCACCCTGCCGGAGAGGGGAGTCATCTCCCGGAGGACTCTTCACCGCCATGGTCGCCTCCGGAGTGATGTGTGAGTAGTTCACCCCTGGACTATGGGTCCATAGCAGTAGCTAGATGGTCGTCTTCTCCTAATTGTGCTATCATTGTTAGATCTTGTGAGCTGCCTAACATGATCAAGATCATCTATTTGTAATGCTACATGTTGCGTTTGTTGGGATCTGATGAATAATGGAATAGTATGCTATGTTGATTATCAATCTATTATCTATGTGTTGTTTATGATCTTGCATGCTCTCCGTTATTAGTAGAGGCTCTGGCCAAGTCGTTAGTTGTAACTCCAATAGGGAGTATTTATGCTCGATAGTGGGTTCATGCCTCCATTAAATCTGGGACAGTGACAGAAAGTTCTAAGGTTGTGGATGTGCTGTTGCCACTAGGGATAAAACATCAATGCTATGTCTAAGGATGTATTTGTTGATTACATTACGCACCATACTTAATGCAATTGTCTATTGTTTGCAACTTAATACTGGAGGGGGTTCGGATGATAACCTGAATGTGGACTTTTTAGCCATAGATGCATGCTGGATAGCGGTCTATGTACTTTTTCGTAATGCCCAATTAAATCTCACACTACTCATCATAACATGTATGTGCATGGTCATGCCCTATTTATTTGTCAATTGCCCAACTGTAATTTGTTCACCCAACATGCTATTTATCTTATGGGAGAGACACCACTAGTGAACTGTGGACCCCGGTCCATTCTTTTACATCGAATACAATCTACTGCAATTCTCGTTCTTATTGTTCTCTGCAAACAATCATCATCCACACTATACATCTAATCCTTTGTTATAGCAAGCCGGTGAGATTGACAACCTCACTGTCACGTTGGGGCAAAGTAATTTGGTTGTGTTGTGCAGGTTCCACATTGGCGCCGGAATCCTTGGTGTTGCGCCACACTACACTCCGCCGCCATCAACCTTCAACGTGCTTCTTGGCTCCTACTGGTTCGATAAACCTTGGTTTCTTACTGAGGGAAAACTTGCTGCTATACGCATCACACCTTCCTCTTGGGGTTCCCAACGGACGCGTGCTGTACGCGTATCAAGCTCTTTTTCTGGCGCCGTTGCCGGGGAGATCAAGACACGCTGCAAGGGGAGTCTCCACTTCCAATCTCTTTATTTTGTTTTGTCTTGCTTTATTTTATTTACTAATTTGTTTGCTGCACTAAAACAAAACACAAAAAAACTAGTTGCTAGTTTTACTTTATTTACTATCTTGTTTGCGTTCTCAATACTAAAAACACAAAAAAATTAGTTACTTGCATTTACTTTACTTATTTCATCATGTTTCCTCCTAAGTTTACTCTTAAAGATATACCGGTAGGACAAGGATCTATAATTGGAAGAGATAATATAGAAGAATTTTCACCCATGTTAGCATGAATGAAGATCTTGAAGATATACCCTTGGCAAAAACTGTCCCTACCTATGAAAGTGCCTCTGCCTGTTTGGTACACATGATAGAAACTAGATTTATTAGTCTCAACCCCATGATGCAACACATGTTTCTTACACTTTCTGATATGGAGAGGGGGAGAAAAGAGAGATTTTGTTTTAAAAGTCCTTGTTCGAGAATTTGAAGATATAGCTAAAGAAGCTAGAAAAGTTTTTATTAAGCATAAGAGGCTTGGCTTGTTCACCGATTTTAAAAGAACACTTGAAAAGATGGACATGGATAGAATAAGGTACACTAATAATGTTAATGATGGTGGGGAGATTAAAGCACCAATACCTTGCAAGCTCCTAGGAATTCATGAAGCTCTAGAAGATAATTATGCTTGGCTTGTCCCTGAAAATTTATGTGATGAGAATAGCAATCCTAAGACTAATGAAAAGGGAGCCTCTGAAACTTACATATACAAAATACAATGCATGGTTGAGAAAACTCCAAACCCCGCTGTTGATGCATCATCTCTTGATAATACTTGATATACACTTTCTGCGCCTAGCTGAAAGGCGTTAAAGAAAAGCGCTTATGGGAGACAACACATGATTTTACTACAGCACTTTTGTTTTATATTTGAGTCTTGGAAGTTATTACTACTGTAGCAACCTCTCCTTACCTTAATTTTGTTGCATTGTTGTGCCAAGTAAAGTCTTTGATAGTAAGGTTCATACTAGATTTGGATTGCTGCGCAGAAACAGATTTCTTGCTGTAACGAATTTGAGCAGTAGTCTCTGTAGATAACTCAGAAAATTCTGCCAATTTACGTGAGTGATCCTCAGATATGTACGCAACTTTCATTCAATTTGAGCATTTTCATCTGAGCTAGTCTGGTTCACCTAAAAAATTTGTCTTTACGGACTGTTCTGTTTTGACAGATTCTGCCTTTTATTTCGCATTGCCTGTTTTGCTATGCTTGATGGATTTCTTTATTCCATTAACTTTCATTAGCTTTGTGCAATGTCCAGAAGTTTTAAGAATGATTATTTCACCTCTGAACATGTGAATTTTGATTATGCACTAACCCTCTAATGAGTTGTTTTGAGTTTGGTGTGGAGGAAGTTTTCAAGGATCAAGAGAGGAGGATGATACAATATGATCAAGGAGAGTGAAAGCTCTAAGCTTGGGATGCCCCGGTGGTTCATCCCTGCATATTTCAAGAAGACTCAAGCATCTAAGCTTGGGGATGCCCAAGGCATCCCCTTCTTCATCGACAACATTATCAGGTTCCTCTAGTGAAACTATATTTTTATTCCATCACATCTTATGTGCTTTACTTGGAGCGTCTGTATGCTTTTGTTTTTGTTTTTGTTTGAATAAAGTTGGATCCTAGCATTCATTGTGTGGGAGAGAGACACGCTCCGCTTTTGCATATGGACAAATATGTCCTTAGCTTTACTCATAATTTTCATGGCCAAGGTTGAACTGCTTCGTTAAATTGTTATATGGTTGGAAACGGGAAATGCTACATGTGGTAAATGGTATAATATCTTGAATAATGTGATACTTGGCAATTGTTGTGCTCATGTTTAAGCTCTTGCATCATATACTTTGCACCTATTAGTGAAAAAATACATAGAGCTTGCTAAAATTTGGTTTGCATGATTGGTCTCTCTAAGGTCTAGATATTTTCTAGTAAGGGTCGAATAACAAGGAAGACGGTGTAGAGTCTTATAATCCTTGCAATATGTCTTTTATGTGAGTTTTGCTATACCAGTTCATACTTGTGTTTGTTTCAAATAACCTTGCTAGCCTAAGCCTTGTATTGAGAGGGAATACTTCTCATGCATCCAAAATCCTTGAGCCAAACACTATGCCAATTGTGTCCACCATACCTACCTACGACATGGTATTTCTCCGCCATTCCAAAGTAAATTGCTTGAGTGCTACCTTTAAATTTCCATTCTTTATCTTTGCAATATATAGCTCATGGGACAAATAGCCTAAAAACTATTGTGGTATTGAATATGTACTTATGTATCTTATCTCTTATTAAGTTGCTTGTTGAGCGATAACCATGTTCCTGGGGACGCCATCAACACTTTGTTGAATATCATGTGAGTTGCTATGCATGTTCGTCTTGTCTGAAGTAAGGGCGATTTACCATGAGTTGAATGGTTAGAGCATGCATATTGTTAGAGAAGAACATTGGGCCGCTAACTAAAGCCATGATCCATGGTGGAAGTTTCAGTTTTGGACAAAAATCCTCAATCTCTTATGAGAATATTATTTGTTGCTAAATGCTTATGCATTAAAGAGGAGTCCATTATCTGTTGTCTATGTTGTTCCGGTATGGATGTCTAAGTTGAGAATAATCAAAAGCGAGAAATCCAATGCGAGCTTTCTCCTTAGACCTTTGTACAGGCGGCATAGAGGTACCCCTTTGTGATACTTGGTTAAAACATATGTATTGCAATTATAATCCAGGTAATCCGAGCTAATTAGGACAAGGTGTGGGCACTATTGGTATACTATGCATGAGGTTTGCAACTTGTAGGATATAATTTACATAATACATATGCTTTATTACTACCGTTGACAAAATTGTTTCTTGTTTTCAAAATAAAAACTCTAGCACAAATATAGCAATCAATGCTTCCCTCTGCGAAGGGCCATTCTTCTACTTTTATGTTGAGTCAGTTTACCTACTTCCTTCTGTCTTAGAAGCAAACACTTGTGTTAACTGTGCATTGATTCCTACATACTTGCATATTGCACTTGTTATATTACTTTATGTTGACAATATCCATGAGATATACATGTTACAAGTTGAAAGCAACCGCTGAAACTTAATCTTCTTTTGTGTTGCTTCAATACCTTTACTTTGAATTTATTGCTTTATGAGTTAACTCTTATGCAAGACTTATTGATGCTTGTCTTGAAAGTACTATTCATGAAAAGTTTTTGCTATATGATTCAATTGTTTACTCATTGTATTTACCATTGCTTCGAATCGCTGCATTCATTACATGTGCTTACAATAGTACTGATCAAGATTATGATGGCATGTCACTTAAGAAATTATCTTTGTTATCGTTTACCTACTCGGGACGAGTAGGAACTAAGCTTGGGGATGCTGATACGTCTCCAACGTATCGATAATTTCTTATGTTCCATGCTACTTTTATGATGATACACACATGTTTTATACATACTTTATGTCATATTTATGCACTTTCCGGCACTAACCTATTAACGAGATGTTGAAGAGCCAGTTGATGTTTTCTGCTGTTTTTGGTTTCAGAAATCCTAGTAAGGAAATATTCTCGGAATTGGACGAAATCAACGCCCAGGGGCCTATTTTTCCACGAAGCTTCCAGAACACCGAAAGGGAACCGAAGTGGGGCGACGAGGCGCCGCCACACTAGGGCGGCGCGGCCCAGGGGGGGCCGCGCGGCCCTAGTGTGTGGCCCCCTCGTCAGCCCTCCGACTCCGCCCTTCCGCCTACTTAAAGTCTTCGTCGCGAATACCCCAGTACCGAGAGCCACGATACGGAAAACCTTCCAGAGACGCTGCCACCGCCAATCCCATCTCGGGGGATTCAGGAGATCGCCTCCGGTACCCTGCCGGAGAGGGGAATCATCTCTCGGAGGACTCTTCACCGCCATGGTCGCCTCCGGAGTGATGTGTGAGTAGTTCACCCCTGGACTATGGGTCCATAGCAGTAGCTAGATGGTCGTCTTCTCCTAATTGTGCTATCATTGTTAGATCTTGTGAGCTGCCTAACATGATCAAGATCATGTATTTGTAATGCTACATGTTGCGTTTGTTGGGATCCGATGAATATGGAATACTATGCTATGTTGATTATCAATCTATCTATGTGTTGTTTATGATCTTGCATGCTCTCCGTTATTAGTAGAGGCTCTGGCCAAGTCGTTACTTGTAACTCCAAGAGGGAGTATTTATGCTCGATAGTGGGTTCATGCGTCCTTTAAATCTGGGACAGTGACAGAAAGTTCTAAGGTTGTGGATGTGCTGTTGCCACTAGGGATAAAACATCAATGCTATGTCTAAGGATGTATTTGTTGATTACATTACGCACCATACTGATACGTCTCCAATATATCGATAATTTCTTATGTTCCATGCTACTTTTATGATGATACACACATGTTTTATACATACTTTATGTCATATTTATGCATTCTCCGGCACTAACCTATTAACGAGATGCCGAAGAGCCAGTTGCTGTTTTCTGCTATTTTTGGTTTCAGAAATACTAGTAAGGAAATATTCTCAGAATTGGACGAAATCAACGCCCAGGATCTTATTTCTCCACGAAGCTTCCAGAAGTCCGAAAGGGAAACGAAGTGGGGCGACGAGGCGGCCACACAACAGGGTGGCGCGGCCCAGGCCCTGGCCGCGCCGGCCTGGCGTGTGGGGCCCTCGTGGCGCCCCGTGACCTACCCTTCCGCCTACTTAAGCCTTCGTCGATAATAGTTCCAGTACCGAGAGCCACGATACGGAAAACCTTACAGAGACGCCGCCGCCGCCAATCCCATCTCGGGGGATTCAGGAGATCGCCATCGGCACCCTGCCGGAGAGGGGAATCATCTCCCGGAGGACTCTTCACCGCCATGGTCGCCTCCGGAGTGATGTGTGAGTAGTTCACCCCTGGACTATGGGTCCATAGCAGTAGCTAGATGGTCGTCTTCTCCTAATTGTGCTATCATTGTTAGATCTTGTGAGTTGCCTAACATGATCAAGATCATCTATTTGTAATGCTACATGTTGCGTTTGTTGGGATCCGATGAATAATGAATACTATGCTATGTTGATTATCAATCTATTATCTATGTGTTGTTTATGATCTTGCATGCTCTCCGTTATTAGTAGAGGCTCTGGCCAAGTCGTTACTTGTAACTCCAAGAGGGAGTATTTATGCTCGATAGTGGGTTCATGCCTCCATTAAATCTGGGACAGTGACAGAAAGTTTTAAGGTTGTGGATGTGCTGTTGCCACTAGGGATAAAACATCAATGCTATGTCTAAGGATGTATTTGTTGATTACATTACGCACCATACTTAATGCAATTGTCTGTTGTTTGCAACTTAATACTAAAGGGGGTTCGGATGATAACCTGAAGGTGGACTTTTTAGCCATAGATGCATGCTGGATAGCGGTCTATGTACTTTGTCGTAATGCCCAATTGAATCTCACAATACTCATCATAACATGTATGTGCATGGTCATGACCTCTTTATTTGTCAATTGCCCAACTGTAATTTGTTCACCCAACATGCTATTTATCTTATGGGAGAGACACCACTAGTGAACTGTGGACCCCAGTCCATTCTTTACATCGAATACAATCTACTGCAGTACTCGTTCTACTGTTTTCTGCAAACATCATCATCCACACTATACATCTAATCCTTTGTTACAGCAAGCCGGTGAGATTGACAACCTCACTGTCACGTTGGGGCAAAGTAATTTGGTTGTGTTGTGCAGGTTCCACGTTGGCGCCGGAATCCCTGGTGTTGCGCCGCACTACACTCCGCCGCCATCAACCTTCAACATGCTTCTTGGCTCCTACTGGTTCGATAAACCTTGGTTTCTTACTGAGGTAAAACTTGCCGCTGTACGCATCACACCTTTCTCTTGGGGTTACCAACGGACGCGTGGTGTACACGTATCAAGCACTTTTTCTGGCGCCGTTGCCGGGGAGATCAAGACACGCTGCAAGGGGAGTCTCCACTTCCAATCTATTTACTTTGTTTTTTGTCTTGCTTTCCTTTTATTTACTTCTTTTGTTTGCTGCACTAAAACAAAACACAAGAAATTAGTTGCTAGTTTTACTTTATTTACTATCTTGTTGCCATATTAAAAACACAAAAAAATTAGTTACTTGCATTTACTTTATCTAGTTTGCTTTATTTACTATTGCTAAAATGGGTACTCCTGAAAATACTAAGTTGTGTGACTTCACAAACACAAATAATAATGATTTCTTATGCACACCTATTGCTCCACCTGCTACTACAGCAGAATTCTTTGAAATTAAACCTGCTTTACTAAATCTTGTTATGAGAGAGCAATTTTCTTGTGTTAGTTGTGATGATGATGCTGCCCATCTTAATAATTTTTTTGAACTATGTGAAATGTAAAAGTATAAGGATGTAGATGGTGACATTATAAAATTAAAATTGTTTCCTTTCTCATTAAGAGGAAGAGCTAAAGATTGGTTGCTATCTCTGCCTAAGAATAGTATTGATTCATGGACTAAATGCAAGGATGCTTTCATTGGTAGATATTATCCTCCTGCTAAAATTATATCTTTGAGAAGTAGCATAATGAATTTTAAGCAATTGGATACTGAGCATGTTGCTCAAGCATGGGAAATAATGAAATCTTTGGTTAAAAATTGCCCAACCCATGGACTGACTACTTGGATGATCATCCAAACCTTTTATGCAGAACTGAATTTTTCTTCACGGAACCTATTGGATTCAGCTGCTGGAGGTACCTTTATGTCCATCACTCTAGGTGCCGCAACAAAGCTTCTTGATAATATGATGGTCAATTACTCTAAATGGCACACGAAAAGAGCTCCACAAGGTAAGAAGGTAAATTCTGTTGAAGAAACCTCCTCCTTGAGTGATAAGATTGATGCTATTATGTCTATGCTTGTGAATGGTAGGACTAATATTGATCCTAATAATGTTCCGTTAGCTTCATTGGTCGCCCAAGAATAACATGTTGATGTGAACTTGATTAAAAATAATAATTTCAACAACAAAGCTTATCGGAACAATTCTAGTAACAACTATAGGCCATATCCTTATAATAATGGTAACGGTTATGGGAATTCTTATGGGAATTCTTACAACAATAATAGGAATACACCCCCTGGACTTGAAGCCATGCTTAAAGAATTTATTAGTACACAAACTGCTTTTAACAAATCTGTTGAAGAAAAGCTTGGGAAAATTGATATACTTGCTTCTAAAGTTGATAGTCTTGCTGCTGATGTTGATCTTTTGAAATTGAAAGTTATGCCTAATGAAGATAAAGATATTAAGTCATTTGCTACAGAAAACGCCATCCAAGTTAGAATTAATGAGAATATAAGATTGATGGCTGAATTGCGTGCTAGGTGGGAAAAAGAAGAAAATGCTAAAGAAGATAATATAGCTAAAGTTTGGACTATTACCACCACTAGCAACGCTAATGCTCCACATGTTGCTGCACCTCCTACTATCAATGGTAAAATAATTGGTGTTGGCAATGTTTCCACTTCTAATGCAAAGCCTGCAAAACTATAGGAACTCGCTAAAAGCTCGTGATGAAGCGCTTGAAATTTTTTCCAACATTGGGGACAATGATCCCATTGCTTTAGATTGTAATGGTTTAGATTTTGATGATTGCCACATCTCTAAAGTTATAAAGTTCTTACAAAAACTTGCTAAAAGTCCTAATGCTAGTGCTATAAATTTGACCTTTACAAAACATATTACAAATGCTCTCATTAAAGCTAGAGAAGAGAAATTAGAACGTGAAGCTTCTATTCCTAGGAAGCTAGAGGATGGTTGGGAGCCCATCATTAAGATGAAGGTCAATGACTTTGATTGTAATGCTTTATGTGATCTTGGTGCAAGTATTTCCGTTATGCCTAGAAAAATCTATAACATGCTTGACTTGCCACCATTGAAAAATTGTTATTTGGATGTTAATCTTGCTGATAACTCTACAAAGAAACCTTTGGGGAGAGTTGATAATGTTCGCATTACTGTTAACAATAACCTTGTCCCCGTTGATTTTGTTGTGTTGGATATTGAATGCAATGCATCTTGTCCCATTATATTGGGAAGACCTTTTCTTCGAACTGTTGGTGCTATTATTGACATGAAGGAAGGTAATATTAAATATCAATTTCCTCTCAAGAAAGGTATGGAACACTTACCTAGAAAGATAATGAAGTTACCTTTTGATTCTATCATTAGAACAAATTATGATGTTGATGCTTCGTCTCTTGATGTTACTTGATATACACTTTCTGCGCCTAGCTGAAAGACGTTAAAGAAAAGCGCTTATGGGAGACAACCCATGATTTTACTACAGTACTTTTGTTTTATATTTGAGTCTTGGAAGTTGTTACTACTATAGCAACCTCTCCTTATCTTAGTTTTGTTGCATTGTTGTGCCAAGTAAAGTCTTTGATAGTAAGGTTCATACTAGATTTCGATTGCTGCGCAGAAACAGATTTCTTGCTGTCACGAATTTGAGCAGTAGTCTCTGTGGATAACCCAGAAAATTCTGCCAATTTACTTGAGTGATCCTCAGATATGTACGCAACTTTCATTCAATTTGAGCATTTTCATCTGAGCAAGTCTGGTGCACCTAAAAAATTCGTCTTTACGTACTGTTCTGTTTTGACAGATTCTGCCTTTTATTTCGCATTGCCTGTTTTGCTATGCTTGATGGATTTCTTTGTTCCATTAACTTTCAGTAGATTTGTGCAATGTCCAGAAGTTTTAAGAATGATTATGTCACCTCTGAACATGTAAATTTTGATTATGCACTAACCCTCTAATGAGTTGTTTTGAGTTTGGTGTGGAGGAAGTTTTCAAGGATCAAGAGAGGAGGATGATACAATATGATCAAGGAGAGTGAAAGCTCTAAGCTTGGGGATGCCCCGGTGGTTCATCCCTCCATATTTCAAGAAGACTCAAGCATCTAAGCTTGGGGATGCCCAAGGCATCCCCTTCTTCATCGACAACATTATCAGGTTCCTCTAGTGAAACTATATTTTTATTCCATCACATCTTATGCGCTTTACTTGGAGCGTCTGTATGTTTTTATTTTTGTTTTGTTTGAATAAAGTGGATCCTAGCATTCATTGTGTGGGAGAGAGACACGCTACGCTGTTGCATATGGACAAATATGTCCTTAGGCTTTACTCATAATGTTCATGGCGAAGGTTGAATCTGCTTCGTTAAATTGTTATATGGTTGGAAACGGGAAATGCTACATGTGGTAATTGGTATAATATCTTGAATAATGTGATACTTGGCAATTGTTGTGCTCATGTTTAAGCTCTTGCATCATATACTTTGCACTAATTAGTGAAGAAATACATAGAGCTTGCTAAAATTTGGTTTGCATGATTGGTCTCTCTAAGGTCTAGATATTTTCTAGTAAGGGTCGAACAACAAGGAAGACGGTGTAGAGTCTTATAATGCTTGCAATATGTCTTTTATGTGAGTTTTGTTGTACCAGTTCATACTTGTGTTTGCTTTAAATAACCTTGCTAGCCTAAGCCTTGTATTGAGAGGGAATACTTCTCATGCATCCAAAATCCTTGAGACAAACACTATGCCATTTGTGTCCACCATACCTACCTACTACATGGTATTTCTCCGCCATTCCAAAGTAAATTGCTTGAGTGCTATCTTTAAACAATTCAAAATTTATTACCTCTTATTTGTGTCAATGTTTTATGGCTCATGAGGAAGTATGTGGTGTTTATCTTTCAATCTTGTTGGGCAACTTTCACCAATGGACTAGTGGCTTCATCCGCTTATCCAATAATTTTGCAAAAGGAGCTGGCAATGGGATTCCCAGTCCCAAATTAATTAACCTTCATAATTTTACGAAAATAGACACTCCTCCATGGTATGTGATTGTTGGATGGAACCCGAGGATTCGGTTAGCCATGGCTTGAGAAAGCAAAGATGGGGAGGAGTGTCATCTAAATAAAACTAAAATAAAAAGGCACTCCTTCATGGTATGAGATTGTTGGCAGGCACCCGAGGATTCGATTAGCCATGGTTTGTGAAAGCAAGGTTGGAAGGAGTGCCACCCAACAATAAAATTCATGGGAGCCGCTCTTTGAAAGTCTGTCTGGCAAGGGGGTTAGAGTGCCCACTACCATTCGTTGACAACAACAAACACCTCTCAAAACTTTACTTTTATGCTCTCTTTATCTTTTCAAAATAAAAGCTCTAGCACAAATATAGCAATCAATGCTTCCCTCTGCGAAGGGCCTTTCTTCTACTTTTATGTTGAGTCAGTTTACCCATTTCCTTCCATCTCAAGAAGCAAACACTTGTGTTAACTGTACATTGATTCCTACATACTTGCATATTGCACTTATTATATTACTTTATGTTGACAATATCCATGAGATATACATGTTACAAGTTGAAAGCAACCGCTGAAACTTAATCTTCCTTTGTGTTGCTTCAATACCTTTACTTTGAATTTATTGCTTTATGAGTTAACTCTTATGCAAGACTTATTGATGTTTGTCTTGAAAGTACTATTCATGAAAAGTCTTTGCTATATGATTCAATTATTTACTCATTGTATTTACCATTGCTTCGAATCGCTGCATTCATTACATGTGCTTACAATAGTATTGATCAAGATTATGATAGCATGTCACTTCAGAAATTATCTTTGTTATCATTTACCTACTCGGGACGAGTAGGAACTAAGCTTGGGGATGCTGATACGTCTCCAACGTATCGATAATTTCTTATGTTCCATGCTACTTTTCTGATGATACACACATGTTTTATACATACTTTATGTCATATTTATGCATTTTCCGGCACTAACCTATTAACGGGATGCCGAAGAGCCAGTTGCTGTTTTCTGCTGTTTTTGGTTTCAGAAATCCTAGTAAGGAAATATTCTCGGAATTGGACGAAATCAACGCCCAGGATCTTATTTTTCCACGAAGCTTCCAGAAGTCCGAAAGGGAAACGAAGTGGGGCGACGAGGCGGCCACACAACAGGGCGGCGTGGCCCAGGCCCTGGCCGCGCCGGCCTGGTGTGTGGGGCCCTCGTGGCGCCCCCTGACCTACCCTTCCGCCTACTTAAGCCTTCGTCGATAATAGTTCCAGTACCGAGAGCCACGATACGGAAAACTTTACAGAGACACCGCCGCCGCCAATCCCATCTCGGGGGATTCAGGAGATCGCCTCCGGCACCCTGCCGGAGAGGGGAATCATCTCCCGGAGGACTCTTCACCGCCATGGTCGCCTCCGGAGTGATGTGTGAGTAGTTCACCCTTGGACTATGGGTCCATAGCAGTAGCTAGATGGTCGTCTTCTCCTAATTGTGCTATCATTGTTAGATCTTGTGAGCTGCCTAACATGATCAAGATCATCTATTTGTAATGCTACATGTTGCGTTTGTTGGGATCCGATGAATAATGAATACTATGCTATGTTGATTATCAATCTATTATCTATGTGTTGTTTATGATCTTGCATGCTCTCTGTTATTAGTAGAGGCTCTGGCCAAGTCGTTACTTGTAACTCCAAGAGGGAGTATTTATTCTCGATAGTGGGTTCATGCCTCCATTAAATCTGGGACAGTGACAGAAAGTTCTAAGGTTGTGGATGTGATGTTGCCACTAGGGATAAAACATCAATGCTATGTCTAAGGATGTATTTGTTGATTACATTACGCACCATACTTAATGCAATTGTCTGTTGTTTGCAACTTAATACTGGAGGGGGTTCGGATGATAACCTGAAGGTGGACTTTTTAGGCATAGATGCATGCTGGATAGCGGTCTATGTACTTTGTCGTAATGCCCAATTGAATCTCACAATACTCATCATAACATGTATGTGCATGGTTGATGACCCACAAGTATAGGGGATCGCAACAGTCTTCGAGGGAAGTAAAACCCAATTTATTGATTCGACACAAGGGGAGACAAAGAACACTTGGAAGCCTTAATAGCGGAGTTGTCAATTCAGCTGCACCTGGAAAAAGACTTGCTCGCAAGAGTTTATCAGTAGTAACAGTTTTATAGCAATAGCAGTAGTGAAATAACAGCAGCAGAGTAACACAGACAGCAGTAGTGATTTTAGTAAACATCAGGATTAAAATACTGTTGGCACGGGGACGGATGACGGGCGTTGCATGGATGAGAGAAACTCATGTAACAATCATAGCAGGGCATTTGCAGATAATAATAAAACGGTGTCCAAGTACAAAGCAATCAATAGGCATGTGTTCCATATATAGTCGTGCGTGCTCGCAATGAGAAACTTGCACAACATCTTTTGTCCTACCAGCCGGTGGCAGCCGGGCCTCAAGGGAAACTACTGGATATTAAGGTACTCCTTTTAATAGAGTACCGGAGCAAAGCATTAACACTCCGTGAACACATGTGATCCTCACATCGCTACCATTCCCTCCGGTTGTCCCGATTTCTGTCACTTCGGGGCCATCGGTTCCGGACAGCGACATGTGTATACAACTTGCAGGTAAGATCAATAAACAATGGATATCATGATGAAACAATAACATGTTCAGATCTGAGATCATGGCACTCGGGCCCTAGTGACAAGCATTAAGCATAACAAGTTGCAACAATATCATCAAAGTACCAATTACGGACACTAGACACTATGCCCTAACAATCTTATGCTATTACATGACCAATCTCATCCAATCCCTACCAACCCCTTCGGCCTACAGCGGGGGAATTACTCACACATGGATGGGGGAAACATGGCTGGTTGATGTAGAGGCGTTGGCGGTGATGGCGGTGATGATCTCCTCCAATTCCCCGTCCGTGAGTGCGAACGGAGACCCGGCTCCCGCGACGGAGTTTCGCGATGTGGCGGCGTTACGGAGGGTTTCGGCGACCGACTTCTCCCCGTGCGTTTTTAGGTCGAGGCCGATAAATAGTCCGAAGGAGGGCGTCGGAGGCCGGCCGAGGGGCCACACCACATGGCCGCGCGGGCCCCCCGGGCCGCGCCGCCTATGGTGTGGGGCCCTCGGGCCTCCACCTGGTTTGTCCTTACAGCTCAAATCGGTTCTCACGGGAAAATAGGGCCTTCTGCATAAATTCTGTGGATTTTCCCGAAAGTTGGATTCTGCACAAAAACGAGACACGGAAACGATTCTGCTGAAAACAGCGTTAGTCCGTGTTAGTTGCATCCAAAATACACAAATTAGAGGCAAAACAATAGCAAAAGTGTTCGAGAAAGTAGATACGTTTTGGACGTATCAACTCCCCCCAAGCTTAGCTTATTGCTTGTCCTCAAGCAATTCAGTTAACAACTGAGCGATAAAAGAACTTTCACGAACACATTTGCTCATATGATGTATATATTCTCATGCTATGGCTAATACTTAAGTAGTTCATAGTGAGATACATGCAAATAAGATCATCTAACAGCTATGTCAATCATGAAGAGGTACCAACAATTAATAATAAGCATCATGAATCATGTATGTAAGCAGGATTGCAATGTTCATAAGAGAGTATGATAAAGTGGTATCTCGCTTGCCTGTATTTGATTGGCAAAACATAAATGCCCGGGCACCTCTGGAGTTCATAGAAAGACTAGAAGTAGTGATTGTCAAAGATAAAAGCATCAAAGTTATACCACAATCAATCATATTTTGAGACAAGCATATTATACTAAGAATGACAGTTGTGCTCTCAAGATAGTGCTCAAAAAAATAATGGAGACACAACATAAAAGTAAAAGATTGACCCTTCGCAGAGGAGAGCGAGGGATTAACATGCGCTAGAGCTTTTCATTTTTGAAATCAGGAGTAGAATCATTTTGAGAGGTGTTTGTTGTTGTCAACGAATGGTAATGGGTACACCAACTACCTCGCCAACCGGACTTCCAAGAGCGGCTCCCATGAATTATTGCATATTTATTTGGCACTCCTTCCAACCTTTCTTACACAAACCATGGCTAACCGAATCCTCGGGTGCCTGCCAACAATCTCATACCATGAAGGAGTGCCCCTTTTTTATTTTAGTTTTATTATGATGATGACACTCCCCCCAACCTTTGCTTACACAAGCCATGGCTAACCGAATCCTTCGGGTGCCGTCCAACAATCACAAACCATGGAGGAGTGTCTATTAAGTTAATTAATTAGGAATTTGGGAATCCCATTGCCAGCTCTTTTTGCAAAATTATTGGATAAGCGGATGTGCCACTAGTCCATATGAGAGTCCGTCAAAAGTAAATGACAAGGTTGAAAGCTAAACACCACATACTTCCTCATGAGCTATGAAACATAAACACAAATTGAGAAGCATTTTGAAGGTTTTAAAGGTAGCGCATGAGAATTTACTTGGAATGGTTTGAAATGCCATGCATAGGTATTTATGGTGGACACTCTGGAATAACTTGGTTTTCATGTGTTTGGAAGCACGAGCAGCGTTCCCGCTCAGTACAAGTGAAGGCTAGCAATAGACTAGGGAGCGACAAATCAAGAGAGGAAGCGATGCTTGTCATAATCATGCTTGCGGCGACATAAATTAATGGAGGCATAAAAGTGATACAAGAACTCTGAAGCAATATAGATCATCGAGGCTTAATTGACTTTTTGTTCAGTCATATGCATGCGTGAGCATGTGCCAAGTCGATATAAATGAATTATTCAGAGAAGGATACCACAATGCCATACTTACTTATGAATAAAACAATGCAAGCAAACATCCATGACATGCTACTCATATTAATAGATTGGAGCTAAACATGAGAGATCATAAACTACTAGACTTTCTCAAATAACATATACCTCACATGAACCAACTAAGCATGCTCACATGGATGAGTATATGTACAAAAATGAAAACAAATAGAGTTCATACCAGCCTCTCACCACAATCAGATTGTCGTAGATCGTCATTATTGCCTTTTCACTTGTGTAGCTTGGATAATATGAAATGAAAACCACGGTCCAGCCACCGAAGACCATTGAACTCATAAAAAACTTTACAAAACCAAAGAAGAACAGCAAATATTTTTGGTGTTTTCGAATTTGAGAACAAGAACAAGAGGAAACAAACAAACAAAGCAAAATCTTTTTGGGTTTTCTTATAGCAACTAGCAATAGCAAATGAAGCGAAGCAAATGCACAAAACCAAAGCAAACAAATGGTGAAGAGAAACAACAGAAATATTTTTGGTCTTTTTGTGTTTTGGGAAAGAAACAAAGCAAAAACAAGAAATAGCAAACTAAAAGAAACACAGAAAAGCGAGATGGCAGAAATCTGCCAAAACCTGACAGCAGTACAGAAATCGATTTTTAAAAAAATCTTATGTTGCTCAGATCGAAAAGTGTTCAACTAATGAAAGTTAGATAACAACCTGGGGAACCTGCACAAAAATTGGCAGCTCAAAATAACGTTCTGGCTGTGCGCACGAATTTTTCTAGTAACAGTCCAGAATCTGTTTTCAGGCAGCACTTCCCCAAATATCATCTTCCTCTCATTAGAAAACCACTCAAACGAACAAAACAAGTATGTACAAGTATCCAGCAATCATAATATGCAAAGAATGAGTGATGCCGGTATACCTCCCCCCAAGCTTAGGCTTTTGGCCTAAGTGGAGTTCAACCCCAACGAGGATCGTTGTTCCTCGCCGGTGGGTAATTCATGGAGTAGTCATAATAAAGTTCCTGTGCAGAAGAAAAGCGTGGAGGCTCCACCTGTCCAACATGTTGATGCGAGGAACTTGCTGCATCGGATGATGAGTCGAGGTGCTCCTCGACCTCCGTGTCGTCTCTTGCATGTTGACCTCCTCTCTCTATGTGTGCATCCAGTGCACCTTCCGTGACCGACCAATCTCCCCTGGAATCAAGGTTAGACAGAACAGGCGCAGGCAATCTTACTAGTTTCTCAGTTTTCTTAGTTATTTTCCAGACTTTCTTATAAAATGTCATCTTGTAAAACAGGTTACCCAAGTTGGAGGAATCTGAAACAAATTCATGTTTAATCATAGAGGCTATGTCAAGTTTTTCTATGGGGAATGGAATATCAAAATGATGAGGTTCTACATTATGAAAAGCTAGTAAACGAGAGGCGATGAGACCTCCACAAATTCCACCTTTCTCACGGTTAGTAGCAAGTCTATAAGCTATCAATGCCCCCAAATTATAAGTCCTACTACTTTGCAGTGCCGTAGCTAGAAAAGCTAAATCCGGGATAGAAAGTTTACCACCAATCTTTTTAGCAAGAACGCATTTGGTAATAAAATAGGCAAAGTAGCGGATAGCCGGGAGCTGAATGCTAGTGATTTTACCACTATCCTCTGAGAAACTCCTTCCATAGCAAATCATCTTGAAGAGGTCCAAGAGTTCTTGCGGCGATCCCCTTATCTTCTCGCATGACCCCCATTGCGGTACTCTAATTGCTGCACAAAAATCACTGAATGGCAAGTTGACAGCTTTATTGTAAATTTTATACTGGACCATAGGGTTAGATCGCGACCAATTGAACTTAAAGTCCTGCACAAAAGACATAGTTAATTTTGCATATTGTCTTGGCTCTCCTTCAACAAAGTCACTCAGCCCTGCACGAGAAATTAGGCTTCGAACATCTTCAAATATTCCCGCGGTTCTCATGAAATCCGCGCACGGGTAGTAAGAGGGGTATACTCCCTCTTCACGATTGACTCTCATAACTTGTTGGACTTCCAATTCCTGTTGGTTCAAGTGATATCTATTCCACTCCATTTTCTGAAATTTCAACAAACAATATAAAAATTTGATTTGGTGACATATAATTGAGGGAAACTACCATAGGAACTTGCTAGAGTACTAATCATGCATCAAAACTAGTTTCTACCACTTAGAACAAGCATGCAAGCTCACTAAACATGTTACCTACAGCAGCAAAATATTCAAGATATACTCAACCAAACAAAATTCTACTTGGATGGGTGGAGGAGTCACATACCAAGGAGCAAATGTGCCAAATTTCAGCAAGAAATCTGGGCTGAGCAAAGAGATCGAAAAATCTGGAGCTCTGGAGCAAAAACGTGAGTGAGAGGAACCTGGTACGAGTTTTTTCGGGAGAGAGAAGATGCTGGGAGAAAGAGATGACAAAGTGGGGCAAGGAGGGGCCCACACCACAGGGCGGCGCGCCCCCCTCCTTGGCCGCGCCGGCCTGTGGTGTGGCACCCTCTGGTGCCCCACAGGTCATCCTCTGGTGCTCCCAGGTGCCTCGTCGAAAAATAGGACCAACGGTATAATTTTTGTGAATTTTTGAAAACTTTGAAAAATGCACATTTCTGGGTATTTAATTTATTATTACTGGCCAGGAAAATTTTTGAAATCTCCAATTAACTAAGGAACTTTGCAAATTAAAAGTGCTACAACAACTAGAGCAAGTGGAGGAAGAAAGAGATGTTGTTTACCTCCTCTATGCATATGAAAAGTATTCGTTAACAAGGTTGATCAAGTCTTGCCACCAAATAAATTTTACATAGCATAAGAAGAAATAAACCTCAAATCAATCATGTTACCTTGAATTGTATTGATATGGATCCAATCACGAGAGTTTGATATTCTTCTTTAGGCTCATATATAGGACAATCAATAGTTCCCACTTTGATAGTTCTCACATTAGAAATAGTATTAACTCCACACGCTTTCTCAATCCTTTTGGGAAAATAAACGGTATGCTCCCTATCATCAACATTGAAAGTAACCTTTCCTTTATTGCAATCAATAACAGCCCCTGCGGTGTTAAGAAAAGGTCTCCCAAGAATAATAGACATATTATCATCTTCAGGCATTTCCAACACAACAAAATCAGTTAATATCAAGCAGTTAGTAGTAACTTGAACAGGAACATCCTCACATATACCAACAGGAATAGCAGTAGATTTATCAGCCATTTGCAAAGATATATCAGTAGGTATCAACTTATCTAAGTAAAGTCTCTTATAAAGAGAAAAAGGCATAACACTAACACCGGCTCCCAAGTCACATAGAGCAGTTTTAACATAATTATTCTTAATAGAACAAGGAATAGTAGGTATACCTGGGTCGCCCAACTTCTTTGGCACTTTGCCATTGAAAGAATAATTAGCAAGCATAGTGGAAATTTCCTCATTGGGGATTTTCCTTTTGTTAGTAACAATATCTTTCATATACTTTGAATAAGGTGGCAATTTAATAGCATCAGTCAAAGGGATTTGCAAGAATAAAGGTTTCATCCAATCACAAAATTTATTATAGTGTTCTTCTTCCTTTGATTTTAGTTTCTTAGCAGGAAAAGGCATTTGCTTTTGCACCCAAGGTTCTCTTTCATTACCATGTTTCTCAGCAATAAAGTCTTCTTTAGTGTACTTTTTATTTTTAGCATGCTTTTCAGGTTCTTCTTCAACCTCTTCTTTATCAGGAGTATCATTATTATCATTATCTTTATCATGTTCATTACCACTTTCAGTTTCAGCATCAGAAATAGAAATACTATTAGGATCATTAGCAGGTTCAGAGGATTCTACAACATTTTTATGTTTCTTCTTCTTTTTCTTCTTAGAATGAGCACTAGGTTCAATGCGTTGAGAATCTTGTTCAATTCTTTTGGGATGCCCTTCAGGATATAGAGGATCCTGGGTAGAGACACCACCTCTAGTTGTTACTTCATAAGCATGTTTCTCTTTAGAATTATTCCCCAACAAGTCATTTTGCACTTTAGTGAGTTGATCAATTTGAGTTTGAATCAGATGAAAATGTTTAACAAGCATCTTAACATCATTGGAGGTTCTCTCCACAATATCATGCAATTCACTAATAGCTCGAGAATTTTCCATTAAATGATTCTCTACTCTCATATTAAAATTGTCTTGCTTAACAATATAATTATCAAACTCATCTAAGCATTGAGCAGGAGGCTTCGAATACGGAATATCTTCCCTAGTAAAGCGTTGAAGGGAGTTTACCTCAATCATGGACGAAGGGGGAATTATCTCACATATATCTTCTATGGGAGGAAGATTCTTCACATCTTCAGGTTTAATACCTTTCTCCTTGAGAGACTTCTTGGCTTCCCTCATATCTTCATCATTCAATTTAATTAAACCCCTCTTCTTCAATATTGGCGTTGGAGTTGGTTCAGGCGTAGTCCAATCATCATGATTCCGGCCTATTTTAGCCAATAATTCTTCAGCGTCGTCTGGAGTTCTTTTCCTGAAAACACAACTAGCACAACTATCCAGGTATGCCCTAGACTCAATGGTTAGTCCACTATAAAATATATCAAGTAAATCATGCTTTTCCAAATCATGATCAGGCCGAGCTCTAATAAGAGAGCAAAATCTCGCCCAAGCCTCAGGCAATTTCTCTCCATCCTCCTGGTCAAAATTATAAATTCTCTGCAAAGCAATATGTTGAGCACTAGCAGGAAAGTATTTACGGAAGAAAACATCAAGCAATTCTTTTGGACTTTTAATAGAATTAGGTGGCAAACTATTATACCAAGTTTTAGCGTCATCCTTTAATGAGAATGGAAAGATTTTAGCAACAAAGTAAGTACGCATCTTGACATCATCAGAAAACAAGCTACTTAGAGTAGATAACTCAGTCATGTGTTCAACAGCACTTTCTTTTTCAGTACCACAAAAAGGTGTTTTCTCAACAATAGCTATATGAGATAGATCAAGAGAAAAATCATAATCTTTATCCTTAATGTTTATGGGAGATGTGGCAATCTTAGGATCGGAGGCAGTTTATATCTAACGGCATGTTACGCAAGCAACTTTTTAAGTTTTCTTGCATCAGTAGTAGCATTGCATTTTTCAA
This sequence comes from Lolium perenne, assembly GCF_019359855.2. NCBI lineage: Eukaryota > Viridiplantae > Streptophyta > Magnoliopsida > Poales > Poaceae > Lolium > Lolium perenne. The sequence goes on from NC_067249.2 coordinate 82,120,426, forward strand.
TAAAATCATCATTAAGCTCCACATAATCTTCATCAGGATCATCACTAAAATAATCAAGTTCAGGTGAATTAACAGGTGTAGTAGCATTAGGAGTTTCAGTATTTTCAATTTGTCTAGACCTAGCAATTGTAGCATCTAGAAAAGATCCCAATGAACCACTATCATCAAGCACAGCAGAAATATTATCAATATTATGAGAGTTTTCAGATTCAGCAGAAGTACCCGCATGTGAAGCATGTGGCGGTGAAACAAGTTTATCAATCACAGATGGTGAATCAAGTGTAGCGGAGGTACTCAGGATTGTACCTTTTCTTGTAGTGGATGGTAATATGGCGATCTTAGTATCGCGAGGTTTACCCATGATGGAGAATTTGCAGCGAACAATATTAATCCAAGTGAACTTCCAAATAAAGCTATGCTCCCCGGCAACGGCGCCAGAAAATAGTCTTGATGACCCACAAGTATAGGGGATCGCAACAGTCTTCGAGGGAAGTAAAACCCAATTTATTGATTCGACACAAGGGGAGACAAAGAACACTTGGAAGCCTTAACAGCGGAGTTGTCAATTCAGCTGCACCTGGAAAAAGACTTGCTCGCAAGAGTTTATCAGTAGTAACAGTTTTATAGCAATAGCAGTAGTGAAATAACAGCAGCAGAGTAACACAGACAGCAGTAGTGATTTTAGTAAACAGCAGGATTAAAATACTGTAGGCACGGGGACGGATGACGGGCGTTGCATGGATGAGAGAAACTCATGTAACAATCATAGCAGGGCATTTGCGAGATAATAATAAAACGGTGTCCAAGTACAAAGCAATCAATAGGCATGTGTTCCATATATAGTCGTGCGTGCTCGCAATGAGAAACTTGCACAACATCTTTTGTCCTACCGGTAGGTGGCAGCCGGGCCTCAAGGGAAACTCTTGGATATTAAGGTACTCCTTTTAATAGAGTACCGGAGCAAAGCATTAACACTCCGTGAACACATGTGATCCTCACATCGCTACCATTCCCTCCGGTTGTCCCGATTTCTGTCACTTCGGGGCCATCGGTTCCGGACAGCGACATGTGTATACAACTTGCAGGTAAGATCAATAAACAATGAATATCATGATGAAACAATAACATGTTCAGATCTGAGATCATGGCACTCGGGCCCTAGTGACAAGCATTAAGCATAGCAAGTTGCAACAATATCATCAAAGTACCAATTACGGACACTAGGCACTATGCCCTAACAATCTTATGCTATTACATGACCAATCTCATCCAATCCCTACCATCCCCTTCGGCCTACAGCGGGGGAATTACTCACACATGGATGGGGGAAACATGGCTGGTTGATGTAGAGGCGTTGGCGGTGATGGCGGTGATGATCTCCTCCAATTCCCCATCCCGGCGGAGTGCCAGAACGGAGACTTCTGGCTCCCGCGACGGAGTTTAGCGATGTGGCGGCGTTACGGAGGGTTTACGGCGACTTCGACTTCTCCCCGTGCGTTTTTAGGTCGAGGCCGATAAATAGTCCGAAGGAGGCGTCGGAGGCCGGCCGAGGGGCCACACCACATGGCCGCGCGGGCCCCCTTGGGCGCGCCGCCTATGGTGTGGGGCCCTCGGGCCTCCACCTGGTTTGTCCTTACGGCTCCGTCGATTCTGCGGGAAAATAGGGCCTTACGCATAAATTGAGGATTTTCCCGAAAGTTGGATTTCTGCACAAAAACGAGACACCAGAACAGTTCTGCTGAAAACAGCGTTAGTCCGTGTTAGTTGCATCCAAAATACACAAATTAGAGGCAAAACAATAGCAAAAGTGTTCGGGAAAGTAGATACGTTTTGGACGTATCAATGGTCATGCCCTCTTTATTTGTCAATTGCCCAACTGTAATTTGTTCACCCAACATGCTATTTATCTTATGGGACAGACACCACTAGTGAACTGTGGACCCCGGTCCATTCTTTACATCGAATACAATCTACTGCAGTACTCGTTCTACTGTTTTCTGCAAACATCATCATCCACACTATACATCTAATCCTTTGTTACAGCAAGCCGGTGAGATTGACAACCTCACTGTCACGTTGGGGCAAAGTAATTTGGTTGTGTTGTGCAGGTTCCACGTTGGCGCCGGAATCCCTGGTGTTGCGCCGCACTACACTCCGCCGCCATCAACCTTCAACGTGCTTCTTGGCTCCTACTGGTTCGATAAACCTTGGTTTCTTACTGAGGGAAAACTTGCCGTTGTACGCATCACACCTTCCTCTTGGGGTTCCCAACGGACGCGTGCTGTACGCGTATCACATACTTAATGCAATTGTCTGTTGTTTGCAACTTAATACTGGAGGGGGTTCAGATGATAACCTGAAGGTGGACTTTTTAGGCATAGATGCATGTTGGATAGCGGTCTATGTACTTTGTCGTAATGCCCAATTAAATCTCACACTACTCATCATAACATGTATGTGCATGGTCATGCCCTCTTTATTTGTCAATTGCCCAACTGTAATTTGTTCACCCAACATGCTATTTATCTTATGGGAGAGACACCACTAGTCAACTATGGACCCCGGTCCATTCTTTTACATCGAATACAATCTACTGCAATTCTCGTTCTTACTGTTCTCTGCAAACAATCATCATCCACACTATACATCTAATCCTTTGTTACAGCAAGCCGGTGAGATTGACAACCTCACTGTCACGTTGGGGCAAAGTAATTTGGTTGTGTTGTGCAGGTTCCACGTTGGCGCCGGAATCCCTGGTGTTGCGCCACACTACACTCCGCCGCCATCAACCTTCAATGTGCTTCTTGGCTCCTACTGGTTCGATAAACCTTGGTTTCTTACTGAGGGAAAACTTGCTGCTATACGCATCACACCTTCCTCTTGGGGTTCCCAACGGACGCGTGCTGTACGCGTATCAGCGTGGGCTGGGCGACCAAGGGCGAGCTCTGGCCGGGGCGGCCGCCGGCGAGCTCCGGCATGACTAGTGCGGGCTCGGGTGACGAGCCAGAAGAAGATTGGGGAAATAGAATGGGCCACTGACAGTTGGGCCCCACATCCACATCAGCTCCTCCTCACATGCATTGCCAACTCAGCCCTGTCAAATGGGTTTAAACAATTAGGAAAGTTGTCAAATACACCATTAGACAAGAATTGGACCAATCTATTACGTACGACGCGCCCTGGAAGTGGTATTTACTTGTGAAAATTACCAAAGATGGTGCCATTTTGTAACCGGTGCCCAGATTGTGGTATGTATATGTAATTTACTCCAAAGGAAGAAGAGGGAGGATCTTCTGCACAAATCCACCATGGCCTTGCTTGGTAATGTTACTGTTTTGTCTTCCAATTCTTTTTATTTAGTTTCATGGACTTCTAACTTCTGCTCTTACTTTCTGCAGAAGCTGCCGATATTCCTTTCAATTCCATAGGCAAGCTCCCGACTAATTCTTCTGCTGATACCATCTCTTTGGTAATTGAATCCGGCGATCTCGTCCGAGCTCTTCTCCACAAGAACAAGGCGGTCCTGTCGAGATTGCACGCCATGATCTTCCCGAAGGGGGATCAGCAGAAGACACTAGGGTAGCTAGCGGACACTTTCTCCGTCAACACCGAAGGCACCATCGAGGTATTCAAACGTACCTCGCGTACCTACGGTGCTCTCCTTGCTTTCCATCTTCTGATGGGGCACGGCTTCAAAGCCAACATGGAGCTGCTGACAAAAGAGCTACCGAAATATCAAGATGGGCTGGCTATCGACCTTAGCTCTTTCTAGGATTCAGCGCGCAAAAGCGTGCTGCAGCTTCTTGAACTGGTGACAGCTAACAAACCAGCTGTCGGAGGAGCTGCTGATGGCGCGTCAAGCACATGCCCGTTGGGAACCCCAAGAGGAAGGTGTGATGCGTACAACAGCAAGTTTTCCCTCAGTAAGAAACCAAGGTTATCGAACCAGTAGGAGATGAAGGCCACGTGAAGGTTGTTGGTGGAGGAGTGTAGTGCGGCGCAACACCAGGGATTCCGACGCCAACGTGGAACCTGCACAACACAATCAAAATACTTTGCCCCAACTTAACAGTGAGGTTGTCAATCTCACCGGCTTGCTGTAAACAAAGGATTAAACGTATGGTGTGGCGAATGATGTTTTTTGCAAAGAACAATAGAGAACAATGATTGCAGTAGATTGTATTTCAGATGTAAAAGAATGGACCGGGGTCCACAATTCACTAGTGGTGTCTCTCCAATAAGAAATAGCATGTTGGGTGAACAAATTACAGTTGGGCAATTGACAAATAGAGAGGGCATAACAATGCACATACATATCACGATGACTAATATGAGATTTACTTAGGGCATTACGACAAAGAACATAGACCACTATCCAGCATGCATCTATGCCTAAAAAGTCCACCTTCGGGTTAGCATCCGCACCCCTTCCAGTATTAAGTTGCAAACAACAGACAATTGCATTAAGTATGGTGCGTAATGTAATCAACACAAATATCCTTAGACAAAGCATTAATGTTTTATCCCTAGTGGCAACAGCACATCCACAACCTTAAAACTTTCTGTCACTGTCCCAGATTCAATGGAGGCATGAACCCACTATCGAGCATAAATACTCCCTCTTGGAGTCACAAGTATCAACTTGGCCAGAGCCTCTACTAGCAACGGAGAGCATGCAAGATCATAAACAACACATATATGATAGATCAATAGCAACTTGACATAGTATTCCATATTCATCGGATCCCAACAAACACAACATGTAGCATTACAAATAGATGATCTTGATCATGATAGGCAGCTCACAAGATCTAAACATGATAGCACAAGTGGAGAAGACAACCATCTAGCTACTGCTATGAACCCATAGTCCAAGGATGAACTACTCACACATCAGTCCGGAGGCGATCATGGTGATGTAGAGTCCTCCGGGTGATGATTCCCCTCTCCGGCAGGGTGCCGGAGGTGATCTCCTGAATCCCCTGACATGGGATTGGCGGCGGCGGCGTCTCTGGAACTTTTCTCGTATCGTGGCTCTTGGTAATAGGGTTTTCGTGACGGAGGGAATAAATAGGCGAAGAGGATGAGTAGGGAGAGGCTCGAGGGGCCCACTGATGAGGTCTAAGACCCCGTGTGTGGCCCGATCTCGCGGATTGACTTCGAAACCAAGAGGGGAGATGGGAAAACGCGAGGAACACGAAGAACACGACGAACACGAGGAACTCCGAGACTCACGCACGCACACCAACCCGATACACCCGATACTTACCCCCGTGGCTCGATGGACCACGCCAATAGAATCTCCGAGGAAGAGGCACGCGGAAGAATTCCCGGAGAGAGATTGGTGTTGGAGAAAAGAGATTGGTGAGGGAGAGAGAGTAGCTTGTACTAGAATCTCACTCAACAATATCCAAATCAACAACAAGGATGGCCTTGATTACAGAGGGATGATACCCAAGGGAGACTAAGCTCAAAGTTAGGTTTGAGTTCAAAACAAGTCTAAAGAGCTAAAGGGGCGTCCTGGGGGTATTTATAGTCTTACAAGGCGTCATGGGCCGAAAAGGTACAAGTGAAACGGTTCGGGCCGAAATAAGTGACTTAAGTTGTGCAGGCCGGTCAGGCGGTCGGACCAGAACTGTGTGACCGGGCTGGCCGGTTTCAGACCGGGCCTGTGACCGGGCGGCGACCGGACGAGGCTCCAAGTTCCCTGGATGGCGCCCGGATGTCACGAGCGCGAATCCCGGTTTCTGATCGGGCGGCCCGGTCAGGAGGCCGGTCAGACCGGGCTGTGGACCGGGTGATCCGGTTAGGAGGCCGGTCTGACCGGGTTCTGGACCGGCCGTCCATCTTCTCTTCCTTGCGCTCTTCGGGCGACTTCCGGTCCAGCTCCAGGTCCATCTTCGCGTCCAGTTGCTCCTCTCCTCCTCTTGACCATGGTGTGTCCTCCTCTTCGTGCTCTTGATGCTCCTTGTACCTAATGACACATAACACGTCGGCATGAGGTAGCAATCCATCCAAAGGGGTACCAAGGTCAACGGTGGTGAGGAGCGAGTTCACCTCATCATGGAGAGCCTTGACTCGGGCTCGTGTCATCGGTCCACTTGGGGGACTTGTTGGTCTTGGTGTGGAGGTGACCGAAGGCCACCCCGCATCATCTCCCCCCCCTTGGGAAAGAGTCGTCCTCGACTCTTGTTCCTCTTCATCTTCATGATATGGTGACAAGTCCGCAACGTTGAAGGTGTTGCTCACCAAGTACTTGGAGGTGGGGATGTCGATGACGTAAGCGTTGTTGTTGATGCGTTTGAGGACCTTGAAGGGGCCATCTCATCTTGGCTTGAGCTTGGAGTTGCGCTCACGAGGGAACCGTTCCTTCCGGAGGTGGATCCAAACGAGATCTCCTTCTTGAAATATCCTTTCCTTCTTCTTGGCGTTGAGGCGGGTAGCTTGACGAAGCACATGTTCTTGTATGGTTGCCCTTGTCTCTTCATGTAGTTTCTTCACGTCGGCGGCGCGCTTGGCGAAGTCCATGTTCGTCCGTTCATGAAGGGGAAGTGGTAGTATGTCGAGTGCCGTGAGCGGCTCAAACCCGTAGATGACCATGAAGGGACTCCTTGATGTAGTCGAGTGCTTGGCGCGGTTGTAGGCGAACTCCGCGTGTGGAATGCATTCCTCCCATGACTTCAAGTTCTTCTTCACGAGGATGCGTAAGAGGGTGGAGAGGCTTCGATTAACCACTTCCGTTTGGCCGTCCGTTTGCGGGTGCGAGGATGATGAAAATAAGAGCTTCACTCCAAACTTTGCCATGAGCGTCTTCCAAAGATAACTCATGAACTTGACGTCTCGATCCGACACAATGCTTTGCGGTACTCCATGTAGGCGAAAGATTTCCCTGAAAAACAATGAAGCAATGTGTGAAGCATCGTCGCTCTTATGGCAAGGTATGAAATGAGCCATCTTAGAGAATCTATCCACTACCACGAATATAGAATCATGACCATGCTTAGTGCGAGGCAATCCTAGAACAAAATCCATGCTAATATCGGTCCATGGTGCATATGGAATAGGCAATGGGGTATAAAGACCATAGGGATTGGAGGTAGACTTAGCTTGTAAGCATGTGGTGCACCGGCGGCAAAGGCGTTCAACGTCGCGGTACATTCTTGGCCAATAGTAGTGGGTTGAGAGCATGGCATATGTCTTCTCTCGACCAAAGTGACCCATAAGACCTCCTCCATGAGACTCTTGCAAAAGCAATTTTCGAAGCGAAGACTCGGGAATGCAAATCTTGTTAGCTTTAAACAAATAGCCATTATGCAAATAGAAATCATCCACTCCTCGCTCAACGGAGCACTTCTCAAAAATTGGAGCAAAGAAAGAATCGGAAGGATAGAGTTCTTTGATCTCTTCAAGTCCCAAAACATGAAAATCCAAACGAGTTAGCAAAAGGGTGTTTTTGCGGGAAAGAGCATCCGCCACAACATTGTCCTTGCCCTTCTTGTATTTGATCACATATGGGAAGGACTCAATGAACTCGACCCATTTTGCATGTCGTTTGTTCAAGTTGTGTTGGCTTTTTAAATATTTCAAGGACTCATGGTCGGAATGAATGATAAACTCTTTTGGCCAAAGATAGTGTTGCCAAACTTCAAGAACACGAACCAAAGCGTAGAGCTCCTTGTCATATATAGGATAGTTGAGGCGTGCGCCATCTAACTTCTCACTATAGTATGCCACGGGTTTGCCCTCTTGCATAAGAACACCACCAATACCAAGCCCACTTGCATCACACTCAATCTCAAAAGTTTTGGCAAAATTCGGAAGAACAAGAAGTGGAGCTTCGGTAAGGCGTTTCTTCAACTCATCAAAAGCATTTTGTTGGGCCTTGCCCCAAACAAACGGAACATTCTTTTTGGTAAGCTCATTCAAAGGGCAAGCAATGGTGCTAAAATCTTTCACAAAGCGGCAGTAAAACCCGGCAAGTCCATGGAAGCTTCGGACTTGACCAACATTTGTAGGGGTAGGCCAATTGTGGATGGCCTCCACCTTGGAAGAATCAACTTCAATCCCATTAGCGGAAACCACGAAACCAAGAGAAACCAATTTGTTTTGAGCAAAGGTGCACTTGGGGAGGTTAGCATAAAGCTTTTCATGTCGCAAGATGCACAAGACCTCTCTCACATGTTGCACATGGTCCTCGAGGTTTTTGCTATAAATAAGAATATCATCGAAGTAGACAACCATGCTCTTGCCAATGAGAGGACGCAAGATGTGATTCATGAGGCGCATGAAAGTAGAAGGAGCATTGGAAAGACCGAAAGGCATAACGAGCCATTTATATAGACCGAGTTTGGTCTTGAATGCCGTTTTCCATTCATCACCAATAGCCATGCGGATTTGATGGTAACCACTACGCAAATTGACTTTAGAGAAAATCGTGGCACCACTAAGTTCATCTAGCATGTCATCTAAACGCGGAATGGGATGGCGGTAACGGACGGTAATGGCATTGATGGGGCGACAATCCATACACATCCGTTGCGTCTCATCCGGTTTAGGCACAAGAATCACGGGAACCGCACAAGGGCTAAGGCTTTCACGGACGTACCCTTTGGCGAGGAGATCTTGAATTTGGCGGTTGATCTCCTTGGTCTCTTCGGGGTTGGTGCGGTAGGCGGCACGGTTTGGAAGCGGAGCGCCGGGTATGAGGTCGATGCGGTGTTCTATGCCGCGGAGTGGTGGTAGTCCATGAGGTAGCTCGTCGGGGAAGACGTCTTGAAATTCCTGCAAAAGAGACAACAAAGACGGAGGAATGTTTGTTAAGTCGTTAGTCTCCGACGAGGGTCCCTTGCATATGAGCACATAGTGCAATATGGTGGATGGGTTCTCTTGGAGCTCTCTCCACTCACTCTTGGTGGCTAGAAGGACACTCTTGGACTCACTCATATATGGCTTGTGGCGCTCACTCTCTTTGTGGTGGGTCGCTCCCTCTCCTCTCATCTCACTATGGTGGGTGTGGAGTTGTGCCCTCGCTAAAGCCTTCGCATTGTCCGCGATGATTTGGCTAGGAGTCATCGGGCGCAACTCGAACTTCTTGTCGTTGACCTTGAAGGTGTATGTGTTGGAGAGTCCATCATGTATAGCCTTCTTGTCATATTGCCAAGGGCGGCCAAGCAACATGTGGCACACCGTCATGGGTACCACGTCACACTCAATAGTGTCCTCATAGGGGCCGATCTTGAAGTTGACGGTGACGGTATGTTGTATCTTGACGTTGCCCTTGTCACTCAACCATTGGATATGGTAGGGGTGAGGATGCTTGCGGAGAGTAAGGTGGAGCTTCTCACACAACTCGGTGCTTGCAAGGTTATGGCAACTTCCACCATCTATGATGACCTTGATCGACTTGCCACCAATTCCGGCACGGGTTTGGAAGATGTTGCACCGTTGGTCTTCCATAGCATGAGGTTGTGTGGTTAGCACCCTTGTGACCACAAGTGAGGGACTTGGGTCATGCTCGCATAAGAGAGGATCTTCTCCACTTTCTTGCTCATAAGCTTCTTCACTTTCCACGGCGGCTTGCACAAGGGCTTCATATTCATCTTCATCTAGTGTCTCGATGTCACCATTCTCCATAGTGATCATAACCTTGGTGTTCTTGCACTCAAATGATTTGTGACCTTGGGTGCCACACTTGAAGCAAGTGACACTAGAGGGTCCCGTGGATGCCTTAGAGGAGGCGGTGGAGGAGACCGTTTGCTTCATGCGACTTTGGATAGTCGGTTTCTTGGACGGTGTAGAGGATGCGTCGGCCTTGGCACTTGTAGCATGAGGAGTTGATGTTGTAGTAGGAGTCGATGTAGCGAGCTTGGAGGAGAAATAGGACTTGGCCTTGGAGTACTTGATGTCCTCAATCACTTGGCGCCCGGCCTTGGATGCTTGGTGGACTAACTCAACCATGTTGGAGTATGGTTGGAACTCGACAATCCTCTTGATGGGATAAGTAAGGCCATTGAAGAAACGAGAAATGGTTTGTTCTTCGGACTCTTGTATGTTGGCTCGCATCATAGTGAGCTCCATCTCCTTGTAGAACTCCTCAACGGTCTTGGTGCCTTGCTTCAACTTTTGGAGCTTGTTGAAGAGGTCGGTCATGTAGTGTGCGGGGACAAAACGAGCATGCATTTCTTTCTTCATGTCTTCCCAAGTGTCAATAGGAGGTTCACCCTTTTCTTCTCGAAGAGTGAGGACTTGCTCCCACCAAGTGTTGGCATAGTCTTCAAACTCGAGTGATGCCATAGCCACTTTCTTTGCACCGGAGTAGTTGTGGATGCGGAAGATCTTGTCCACCTTGAGTGCCCATGAGAGGTAGGCCTCGGCGTCGTCTTCTCCTTTGAACTTGGGCATGTTGAACTTGAGTTTGCCATACATGTTCTCTTCATCCTCCAAGTTTCTTCTACGAGGAGGGGCGCCGTCATCTCTTGCGGCTAGAGGTGGAATAGGAGGTCTTCTACGTCCAACTATAGCATTGGGTTGGCGTTGAAGATGAACGCTTGCTTCACTTGGTTCACGATGAGGATGTGGTTGAAGATCTTGTCGCGTTTGAGGACGATGCTCAATGTTGGGTCTCTCATCTTGATCATGGTGTAGTTCTCCTCGTCCACGTTGATCATGGCAAGGGTGGCGACGTAGATCTCGCCGAGGTGGAACTTGGGGGTCTTGGTCTTGGGGATGGCCATCATGCCCATGGTGAGCATGGCGATCCGCTTGGTGACGATCTTGGTGAAGGACTTGGTCTTGTGGAGGACGCTCATGTGGACGAGCATGGCGATGTATTTCTCCACGCCTAGAGTTGGAGCGGGAGTCTTCATGACGAGCATGTGAGCGATGATGTCGATGATGGTCTTCATGCCTTGAGGAAGAGCTTGGGGACGAAAGGCCACCATGAGAGTAATAGTCTTGTGACGAGCTTGATGAAGAGGAAGTAGAGCGGTGTCGACGATGACGACCCAAGTTGGTGATGGTGCGCTCGAGGCTATCCATGCGCCGCTCCATGTTGGCATCATTGGCCGCCATTTGGCCATTCAAGTTGTCCGTAGCTTCACGAAGAAGGGCCAAGTCTTGGTTGACGGTGGAGAAGTTGTGAGCCACCTCATCGTATTGCTCGTCGATGCGCGTCTCGAAGAGGGAGAGTTGCTCCTTGAACTCTTGTCGTTGCGTCCATAGGTTGTGTTGAGTAGCCAACCTCTCGGTGTTGCGGAGGATCTCTTCATCCCTATTGGTATCTCCGTTCCTATCCATGATGGAAAGACAAGAACTATGTTGTGTATGTTAGTGGAAGGAGACTACCTCGCACTCTTACCAAGGTAAGATAGTATTGAGGCAATCCACCAAACCGAAAGCAAGATCAAGTGTATCGGGAACACACGCAAAACCACACGCAAAAGCTAGCAAATATGGTGTTAGGCGAGTGTTGTGGAAAGCCAAAAGACAAATCCAAGATTGAGTATGTTGTTAAAAGTGGGTGAGGACCAAAAATCCAAATGTCAATGTGAAGATCACTATAAACACGGAAAAAGTTGTGGAACACACACACAAGATAAGTGGGGTTAGTGCAACCAAAAGTGAGCGGAAAAGTGTATGTATAAGTGCTCGGTGTCACACTAACACAAGGAGAGCCAAAGCTTTGGTTGCAAAGGAAGAGACAACAAGATTCACACGTGGCCTCTCTTCTCCTATCTCTCTTTGCTTAAAAGCTTTTTCTCTTTTGTATATGGTGGCACTTACACTCGTTTGTATCTTTGGTGGCACGTGGACACTTTGTATGTATGGGCGTATGGATGTATGGATGTATGGATGTATGGTGCTACTCACACTCTTTTTGTGTTTTTGGGGCTTTTTCACACACTATGTTAGTGTTAGCCTCGCTTTTGCTATCTTGCCACACGAGTGTTTGCTTGGGTGCCTTACTCAACGCGACACACACACCTCACAATGCGGGGCCACGTGCAATGTCTCGCAACACTAGACAAGCAATGCTCGATGGGATAGATCGCAAAAGGAAGAGGGGTTACGAGGTGAAAGCTGCAAGTTATACCTGCGATGATGGTGGTGGTGGTGGTGGTGGTGGTGGAGATCGCCGGAAGACGAGGTCGAAGGAGGGGGTGCTGCTGCACCCGGTCAGGGGCCCGGTTGGACCGGCTCCTGGACCGGCCTGGCCGGTTGCACGGCCGGTCGACCAGATTTTGGGCTGGCCCGGCCGGTCTGTAGCCCGGTCGACCGGCTGCTCAACCGGATTTCGCGGGATGAAGGTTTCTCTCTCCTGTTCTTCACGAAAACCAAGCCAAATCGACCAAATCGAAGGGAAACGATGGAATTGGAGGCTAAAAGTTGGGGAAATAGTAGATCAAGCACAACAACACCAGATCCACGGACCAAAACCACTCAAAACGCAACCAAATCACAGATCGGTCAAGAGGCAATTTAGGGCTATTTTTGGGGATTTTTTGGAAAATTTTCTAGGGACGAAATCGAGTGGGTGGAAGGTCAAATCCGCGGTAACCAAGAGCTGCTGATACCATATGATGAGGTCTAAGACCCCGTGTGTGGCCCGATCTCGTGGATTGACTTCGAAACCAAGAGGGGAGATGGGAAAACGCGAGGAACACGAAGAACACGACGAACACGAGGAACTCCGAGACTCACGCACGCACACCAACCCGATACACCCGATACTTACCCCCGTGGCTCGATGGACCACGCCAATAGAATCTCCGAGGAAGAGGCACGCGGCAGAATTCCCGGAGAGAGATTGGTGTTGGAGAAAAGAGATTGGTGAGGGAGAGAGAGTAGCTTGTACTAGAATCTCACTCAACAATATCCAAATCAACAACAAGGATGGCCTTGATTACAGAGGGATGATACCCAAGGGAGACTAAGCTCAAAGTTAGGTTTGAGTTCAAAACAAGTCTAAAGAGCTAAAGGGGCGTCCGGGGGGTATTTATAGTCTTACAAGGCGTCATGGGCCGAAAAGGTACAAGTGAAACGGTTCGAGCCGAAATAAGTGACTTAAGTTGTGCAGGCCGGTCAGGGGGCCGGTCAGACCGAACTGTGGCAGCTGGCCGGTTTGACCGAATCGGGCTGTGACCGGGCGGCGACCGGACAAGGCTCCAAGTTCCCTGGATGGCGCCCGGATGTCACGAGCGCGAATCCCGGTTTCTGACCGGGCGGCCCGGTCAGGAGGCCGGTCAGACCGGGCTGTGGACCGGGTGATCCGGTTAGGAGGCCGGTCTGACCGGGTTCTGGACCGGCCATCCATCTTCTCTTCCTTGCGCTCTTCGGGCGGCTTCCGGTCCAGCTCCAGGTCCATCTTCGCGTCCAGCTGCTCCTCTCCTCCTCTTGACCATGGTTTGTCCTCCTCTTCGTGCTCTTGATGCTCCTTGTACCTAATGACACATAACACGTCGGCATGAGGTAGCAATCCATCCAAAGGGGTACCAAGGTCAAGGGTGGTGAGGAGCGAGTTCACCTCATCATGGAGAGCCTTGACTCGGGCTCGTGTCATCGGTCCACTTGGGGGACTTGTTGGTCTTGGTGTGGAGGTGACCGAAGGCCACCCCGCATCACCCACCCCACAGGCCGGCGCGGCCAGGGGCCCCACCGCGCCGCCCTAGGGTGTGGGCGCCTCGCGTCCCCTCTTCGTCTCCCCTTCGGACTTCTGGAAGGCTCCGTGCAAAATAAGACCGTGGGCTTTTGTTTCGTCCAATTCCGAGAATATTTCCTGTGTAGGATTTCTGAAACCAAAAACAGCAGAAAACAGGAACTGGCACTTCGGCATCTTGTTAATAGGTTAGTGCCGGAAAATGCATAATTATGATATAAAGTGTATATAAAACATGTGAGTATTGTCATAAAACTAGCATGGAACATAAGAAATTATAGATACGTTTGAGACGTATCTAGCATCCCCAAGCTTAGTTCCTACTCGCCCTCGAGTAGGTAAACGATAACAAGGATAATTTCTGAAGTGACATGCTACTATCATAATCTTGATCAATACTATTGTAAAGCATATGAGATGAATGAAGTGATTCTAAGCAATGGTAAAGACAATGACTAAACAACTGAATCATATAACAAAGACTTTTCATGAATAGTACTTTCAAGACAAGCATCAATAAGACTTGCATAGGAGTTAACTCATAAAGCAATAAATTCTTAATAGAAGGTTTTGAAGCAATACAAAGGAAGATATAAGTTTCAGCAGTTGCTTTCAACTTCAACATGTATATCTCATGGATAATTGTCAACACAAAGTAATATGATGAATGCAAATAAGCAAGTATGTAGGAAGCAATGCACACAGTTGACACAAGTGTTTGCTTCTAAGATAGAAAGAAGTAGGTAAACTGACTCAACATAAATTAAAAGAAAGGCCCTTCGCAGAGGGAAGCAGGGATTACTATTTTTGTGCTAGAGCTTTTATTTTGAAATCATAGAAACAATTTTGTCAACGGTAGTAATAATTCATATGTGTTATGCATAAGACATCCTATAAGTTGCAAGCCTCATGCATCGAATACCAATAGTGCTCGCACCTTGTCCTAATTAGCTTGGATTTCCATGGATTATCATTGCATTACATATGTTTCAACCAAGTGTCACAAAGGGGTACCTCTATGCCACCTGTACAAAGGTCCAAGGAGATAGATCGCATTTGATTTCTCGTTTTTGATAAATCTCAACTTGAGGACATCTATACCAGGAAAGCATAGAAAACAGATAATGGACTCCTCTTTAATGCATAAGCATTCAACAACAGATAATATTCTCATAAGAGATTGAGGATTAATGTCCAAACTGAAACTTCCACCATGATACATGGCTTTGGTTAGCGGCCCAATGTTCTTCTCTAACAATATGCATACTCAAACAATTTAATCATGATAAATCACCCTTACTTCTGACAAGACGAACATACATAGCAACTCACATGATATTCAACAAAAGTGTGATAGTAGATGGCGTCCCCAGTGATACGTCCAAAACGTATCTACTTTCCCGAACACTTTTGCTATTGTTTTGCCTCTAATTTGTGTATTTTGGATACAACTAACGCGGACTAACGCTGTTTTCAGCAGAATTGCTCTGGTGTCTTGTTTTTGTGCAGAAATTCAACTTTCGTAAAAATCCTCGGAATTTATACCAAAAGGCCTATTTTAACAGAAGACTTGGGGAGCCAGAAGGGCAAGCCAGGTGGAGGCCCGAGGGCCCCACACACTAGGCCGGCGCGGCCCAGGAGGGGGGCACGCCGCCCTAGTGTGTGGCCCCCTCGGCTGGCCTCCGACGCCCTCCTCTGGACTACTCAAAGGGTTCGATCTAAAAAACGCGAGGACGAAGTCGAAGTCGCCAGAAACCCTCCAGAACGCCGCCACATCGCGAAACTCCATCTCGGGGACCAGAAACTCCGTTCTGGCACTCCGCCGGGACGGGGAATTGGAGGAGATCATCGCCATCATCACCACCGACGCCTCTCCATCGACCAGCAATGCTTCCCCCATCCATGTGTGAGTAATTCCCCCGCTGTAGGCTGAAGGGGATGGTAGGGATTGGATGAGATTGGTCATGTAATAGCATAAGATTGTTAGGGCATAGTGCCTAGTGTCCGTAATTGGTACTTTGATGATATTGTTGCAACTTGTTATGCTTAATGCTTGTCACTAGGGCCCAAGTGCCATGATCTCAGATCTGAACATGTTATTATTTCATCATGATATGCATTGTTTTATGATCTTACCTGCAAGTTGTATACACATGTCGCTGTCTGGAACCAAAGGCCCCGAAGTGACAGAAATCGGGACAACCGGAGGGGATGGCAGTGATGTGAGGATCACATGTGTTCACGGAGTGTTAATGCTTTGCTCCGGTACTCTATTAAAAGGAGTACCTTAATATCCAGTAGATTCCCTAGAGGCCCGGCTGCCACCGGCTGGTAGGACAAAAGATCTTGTGCAAGTTTCTCATTGCGAGCACGTACGACTATATACGGAACACATGCCTATGGATTGCTTTGTACTTGGACACCGTTTTATTATTATCTGCAAATGCCCTGCTTGATTGTTACATGAGTTTCTCTCATCCATGCAACGCCCGTCATCCATCCTAATCCTGCTGTTTACTATAATCACTATTGCTGTCTGTGTTACTCTGCTGCTGTTATTTCACTACTGCTACTGCTATAAACTGTTACTACTGATAAACTCTTGCGAGCAAGTCTGTTTCCAGGTGCAGCTGAATTGACAACTCCGCTGTTAAGGCTTTCAAGTATTCTTTGTCTCCCCTTGTGTCGAATCAATAAATTGGGTTTTACTTCCCGCGAAGACTGTTGCGATCCCCTATACTTGTGGGTCATCAAGACTGTTTTCTGGCGCCGTTGCCGGGGAGCATAGCTTTATTTGGAAGTTCACTTGGATTGATATTGTTCGCTGCAAAATTCTCCATCATGGGTAAATCTCGCGATCCTAAAGTCTCCATATTACCATCCACTACAAGAAAAGGTACAACTCTGAGTACCTCTGCTACTCTTGATTCACCATCTGTGATAAGTCAACTTGTTTCACCACCGCAAGCTTCACTTGCTGGTACTTCTGCTGAATCTGAAAACTCTCATAATATTGATAATGTTTCTGCTGTGCTTGATGATGGTGGTTCATTGGGATCCTTTCTAGATGCTACAATTGCTAGGTCTAGACAAATTGAAAATACTGAAACTCCTAATGCTGCTACACCTGTTAATTCACCTGAACTTCATTATTCTAGTGATGATCCTGATGAAGATTATGTGGAGCTTAATGATGATTTTATTAATAGATGCAATGCTACTGTTGATGCAAGAAAAATTAAAAAGTTTCTCGCACAATATACTGTTAGACATAAGCTATCTCCTGATCCTAAATTTGCCACATCTCCTATAAACATTAAGGATAAAGATTATGATTTTTCTCTTGATCTATCTCATATAGCTATTGTTGAGAAAACACCCTTTTGTGGTACTGAAAAAGAAAGTGCTGTAGAACACGTGAATGAACTTTCTTCTATGAGTAGCTTGTTTTCTGATGATGTCAATATGCGTACTTATTTCGTTGCTAAAAATTTTCCTTTCTCATTAAAGGATGATGCTAAAACTTGGTATAATAATTTGCCTCCTGGTTCTATTAAAAGTCTAGGTGATTTGCTTGATGTTTTCTTTCGGAAATACTTTCCTGCTAGTGCTCAACATGCTGCTTTACAAAAAATTTATAGCTTTGACCAGGAAGATGGATAGAAATTGCCTGAAGCTTGGGCAAGATTTTGCTCTCTTATCAGAGCTCGACCTGGACATGATTTGGAAAAGCATGATTTACTTGATATATTCTATAGTGGACTAACCGTTGAATCTAGAGCATATTTGGATAGTTGTGCTGGTTGTGTTTTCAGGAAAAGAACTCTAGACGAAGCTGAAGAATTATTGGCTAAAATAGGCTGGAATCATGATGATTGGACTACACCTGAACCAACTCTGACGCCAATATTGAAGAAGAGGGGTTTGATTAAATTGAATGATGAAGATATGAGGGAAGCCAAGAAGTCTCTTAAGGAGAAAGGTATTAAATCCGAAGATGTGAAGAACCTACCTCCCAAAGAAGATTTATGCGAGATAATTCCCCCTTCATCTATGATTGAGGTAAACTCCCTTCAACGCTTTACTAGGGAAGATATTCCGTATTCAAAACCTCCTGCTCAATGCTTAGATGAGTTTGATAATTATATTGTTAAGCAAGAAAATTTTAATATGAGAGTAGAGAATCATCTAATGGAAAATTCTCAAGCTATTAGCAATTTGCATGATATTGTGGAGAGAACCTCCAATGATGTTAAGATGCTTGTTAAACATTTTCAAATGGTTCAAACTCAAATTGATCAACTCACTAAAGTGCAAAATGACTTGTTAAAAAATAATTCTAAAGAGAAACATGCTTATGAAGTAACAACTAGAGGCGGTGTTTCTACCCAGGATCCTCTATATCCTGAAGGGCATCCCAAAAGAGTTGAACAAGATTCTCAACGAATTGAATCTAGTGCTCCTTCTAAGAAAAAGAAGAAGAAACATAAAAATGTTGTACAATCCTCTGAACCTGTTAATGATCCTAATAGTATTTCTATTTCTGATGCTGAAACTGAAAGTGGTAATGAACATGATAATGATAATGATAATGATAAGAATGATGCTTCTGATAAAGAAGAGGTTGAAGATGAACCTGAAAAGCATGCTAAAAATAAAAAGTATACTTAAGAAGATTTTATTGCTAAGAAACATGGTAATGAAAGGGAACCTTGGGTACAAAAGCAAATGCCTTTTCCTGCTAAGAAACTAAAATCAAAGGAAGAAGAACACTATAATAAATTTTGCGATTGGATGAAACCTTTATTCTTGCAAATCCCTTTGACTGATGCTATTAAATTGCCTCCTTATTCAAAGTATCTGAAAGATATTGTCACTAACAAAAGGAAAATTCCTAATGAGGAGATTTCCACTATGCTTGCTAATTACTCTTTCAATGGCAAAGTTCCAAAGAAGTTGGGCGACCCAGGTATACCTACTATTCCTTGTTCTATTAAGAATAATTATGTTAGAACTGCTCTATGTGACTTGGGAGCCGGTGTTAGTGTTATGCCTTTTTCTCTTTATAAGAGACTTTATTTAGATAAGTTGATACCTACTGATATATCTTTGTAAATGGCTGATAAATCTACTGCTATTCCTATTGGTATATGTGAGGATGTTCCTGTTCAAGTTACTAATAACTGCTTGATATTAACTGATTTTGTTGTGTTGGAAATGCCTGAAGATGATAATATGTCTATTATTCTTGGGAGACCTTTTCTTAACACCGCAGGGGCTGTTATTGATTGCAATAAAGGAAAATTTACTTTCAATGTTTATGACAAGGAGCATACCGTCTATTTCCCCAAGAGGATTGATAAAGTATGTGGAGTTAATACTATTTCTAATGTGAGAACTATCAAAGTTGGAACTATTGATTGTCCTATATATGAGCCTAAAGAAGGATATCAAAATCTTATGATTGGATCCATATCAATACAATTCAAGGTAACATGATTGATTTGAGGTTTATTTCTTCTTATGCTATGTAAAATTTATTTGGTGGCAAGACTTGATCAACCTTGTTAACAAATACTTTTTATATGCATAGAGGAGGTAAACAACATCTCTTTCTTCCTCCACTTGTTTTACTTGCTGTAGCACTTTTGATTTGCAAAGCTCCTTAGTTTATTAGAGATTTCAAAATCTTTTTCTACCCAGTAATAATAAATTTAATACCCAGAAATGTGCATTTTTCAAAGTTTTCAAAAATTCACAAAAATTATACCGTCGGTCCTATTTTTCGAAGACGCACCTGGGAGCACCTGGGGATGACCAGTGGGGCACCCCAGGGTGGCACCCCACAGGCCGGCGCGGCCTGGAAGGGGGGCGCGCCACCCTGGTGTGTGGGCTCCCCTTTGCCCCACTTTTCCATCTCTTCCTCCCACACTCTTCTCTCTCCCGAAAAAACTACTTTGACTTTCTCTCACTCGTGTTTCTGCTCAAGAGCTCAAGATTTCTCGATCTCTTTGCTCAGCCCAGATTTCTGTCTGAAATTTGGCACATTTTCTCTCCGGTATGTGACTCCTCCGATTATCCAAGTAGAATTTTGTTTGGTTGAATATATCTTGAATATTTTGCTGCTGTAGGTAACATGTTTAGTGAGCTTGCATGCTTGTTCTAAGATGTATAAAATAGTTTTGATGCATGATTAGTACTCTAGCAAGTTCCTATAGTAGTTTCCCTCAATTATATGTCACCAAATAAAATTTAATAATGTTTGTTGAAAAATTTCAGAAAAGGAAGATGGATAATTTTAACTTTGGAGAAGTGTTTGAGAGAGAGACGAAAAGCACGGGAAGGCCCTCTAGGACCGCCACTCGATTCAGGCGATCCTACAATGAGGATGTCATCGCGCCAAGCTTCGAGCCCGAAGAAGACAATGGAGTCCCTAACGCTTCATCTTTCCCATGTTATGACTTTTTGAGTAATGCAGGGTTGCTGGATGATTTCTTGACCCTCGTTGATAAGGCGGGCTTAACCGCCTATATGGGAGATGAAAGGGAGAAATACCTCATGCTCACCAAAATCTTTGTTGAGAGCTTCAAGTTCAACAACAAGCACTATCACCCGACAGTTGCATTCAAGATTTATGGTGATCCTATTACTATGAAATTGGAAGAATTTTGTGTTGCATTGGGTATTGCCCCTGTAGGTACAGCAAGGAGGATTGAGGACAACCCCAGGGCCTTGCTGGAGCTCTATTGAGGGATCACCAATGATGACTGTCGCACCATTCAGCGTGGCAAGATAAGAAACATCCAACTCCCCGTCATTAAGTATTTTGCCTATTACATTGCTACTAGCATTCTTGGTAGGGAGAACACCAGCAATATTTCTAGCTATCATCTTGCTTTCTTAATTGCTGCACTCACTGGAGAGACACCTTATCATCTTGGTTCTCTTATTGCTCGCCGCTTGTCTAGCAAGGGGCCTATGTTTGGAGGAATTATTGCATCACGCATTTTAGCACATCTAGAACTTCCTCTTGATCCTACTGATGTGCAATTAACCCCTATAAGGCTTGATATTGCTGCTATGAAAAGCCATCAATTTGTTACAGCTAACTCTAGCTCAGATAATTTGGTCTATAGAATGTTGTTTGCTGACGGGGATGAGAGGGAAATCCCTTTGCCCCAGCCACATTTGTTCAGTATTGACAGGAAACCATGGTCGCGCTCTAAGGAGGAGGTGGATGAGAAAATGAAGATACAAGGCTTCCACCAGCAGCATGATTCCGAGGACGCCGAGCCCTCCTACGACTACACCGTCACGTATCCGGGTGCTTCTTCTAGCACATACTCGGAATATGATCCATCTTCGTCGTACTACGGATGTGCTACTTCATGGGCACCATGGGATTGAACTCCACTTAGGCCAAAAGCCTAAGCTTGGGGAGAGGTATACCGGCATCACTCATTCTTTGCATATTATGGTTGCTGGATACTTGTATATACTTGTTTAGTTTCTTTAAGTGGTTTTCTAATGAGAGGGAGATGATATTTGGGGAAGTGCTGCTTGAAAACAGATTCTGGACTGTTACCAAAAAAAATCTCAAAAATAGCCAGAACGATATTTTGCGAAGCCAATTTTTGTGCATGTTCCCCAGGTTGTTATCTAACTTTCATTAGTTGAACACTTTTCGATTTGAGCAGTGGAAGAATTTCTTAAAAATCAATTACTGTACTGCTGTCAAGTTTGACGAATTCCTGCTGCCTTGTGTTTATGTGACTCTTCTAGTTTCCATTTTCTTGTTTTTGCTTTGTTTCTTTCCTAAAACACAAAAAGACCAAAAATATTTCTGTTGTTTCTCTTCACCATTTGCTTGTTTTGGTTTCTTGCATTTATTTTGCTTTATTTGCTATTGTTGGTTTGCTATAAGAAAATCCAAAAAGATTTTGCTTTGTTTGCTTGTTTCCTTTTGTTTTTGTTCCCAAATTCGAAAACACCAAAAATATTTGCTGTTCTTCTTTGGTTTTGTAAAGTTCATTATGAGTTCAATGGTCTTCGGTGGCTGGAGCGTGGTTTTCATTTCATATTATTCAAGCTACACAAGTGAAAGGCAATAATGACGATCTATGACAATTCGAATGTGGTGAGAGGCTGGTATGAACTCTATTTGTTTTCATTTTTGTACATATACTCATCCATGTGAGCATGCTTAGTTGGTTCATGTGAGGTATATGTCATTTAAGAAAGTCTAGTAGTTCATGATCTCTCATGTTTAGCTCCAATTTATTAATATGAGTAGCATGTGATGAATGTTTGCTTGCATTGTTTTATTCATAAATAGGTATGACATTGTGGTATCCTCCTCTGAATAATTCATTTGAATCGACTTGGCACATGCTCACGCATGCATATGACTGAACAAAAGTCAATTAAGCCTTGATGATTTACATTGCTTCAGAGTTCTTGTATCACTTTTATGCCTCAGTTAATTTATTTTGCCGCAAGCATGATTATGACGATGTTGCTCTCTTGATTTGTCGCTCCCCAGTCTATTGCTAGCCTTCACTTGTACTGAGCGGGAACGCTGCTCGTGCTTCCAAACCCCTGAAAACCAAGTTGTTCCAAAGTGTCCACCATAAATACCTATGCATGGCATTTCAAACCATTCCAAGTAAATTCTCATGCGCTACCTTTAAACCTTCAAAATGCTTCTCAATTTGTGTTAATGTTTTATAGCTCATGAGGAAGTATGTGGTGTTTATCTTTCAACCTTGTCATTTACTTTTGACAGACTTTCATAATAAGAGCTGGCAACGGGGTGCCCAGCCCCAACTAATAACTTCATTAATAATTCTCTTCACATGTTTTGCTCTGATTCATCAGTAAGCAACTTAATTTTGCAAATAGACACTCCTCCATGGTATGAGATTGATGGAAGGCACCCGAGGATTCGGTTAGCCATGGCTTGTGTAAGCAAAGGTTGGGGGGAGTGTCACCCATAATAAAAACTAAAGTACATGTGTAAACAAAAGAGAAGAGGGATGATCTACCTTGCTGGTAGAAATAACTTCCTTCATGGGAGCCGCTCTTGAAAGTCTGGTTGGCAAGGTAGTTGGTGTACCCATTACCATTCGTTGACAACAACAAAACACCTCTCAAAATAATTTTACTCCTGTTTTAAAAATGAAAAGCTCTAGCGCATGTTAATCCACAACTTCCCCTCTGCGAAGGGTCAATCTTTTACTTTTATGTTGTGTCTCCATCCTTTCTTTGAGCACTTTCTTGAGAGCACAACTGTCATTCTTAGTATAATATGCTTGTCTCAAAATATGATTGATTGTGGTATAACTTTGATGCTTTTATCTTTGACAATCTCTATTTCTAGTCTTTCTATGAACTTCAAAGGTGCCTGAGCATTTATGTTTTGCTGATCAAATATGGGCAAGCGAGATACCACTTTATCATACTCTTTTATGAACATTGCAATCCTGCTTATAGACATGATTCATGATGCTTATTATTAATTGTTGGTACCTTTCCATGATTGACATAGCTATTAGATGATCTTATTTGCATGTATCTTATTATGAACTGCCTAAGTGTTAGCCATATCATGAGAATATTTACATCATATGAGCAAATGTGTTCGTGAAAGTTCTTTTATCGCACTCAGTTGTTAACTGAATTGCTTGAGGACAAGCAATAAGCTAAGCTTGGGGGGAGTTGATACGTCCAAAACGTATCTACTTTCCCGAACACTTTTGCTATTGTTTTGCCTCTAATTTGTGTATTTTGGATACAACTAACGCGGACTAACGCTGTTTTCAGCAGAATTGCTCTGGTGTCTTGTTTTTGTGCAGAAATTCAACTTTCGGAAAAATCCTCGGAATTTATACCAAAAGGCCTATTTTACCAGAAGACTCAGGGAGCCAGAAGGGCAAGCCAGGTGGAGGCCCGAGGGCCCCACACACTAGGCCGGCGTGGCCCAGGAGGGGGGCACGCCGCCCTAGTGTGTGGCCCCCTCGGCTGGCCTCCGACGCCCTCCTCTAGACTACTTAAAGGGTTCGATCTAAAAAACGCGAGGACGAAGTCGAAGTCGCCAGAAACCCTCCAGAACGCCGCCACATCGCGAAACTCCGTCTCGGGGACCAGAAACTCCATTCTGGCACTCCGCCGGGACGGGGAATTGGAGGAGATCATCGCCATCATCACCACCGACGCCTCTCCATCGACCAGCAATGCTTCCCCCATCCATGTGTGAGTAATTCCCCCGCTGTAGGCTGAAGGGGATGGTAGGGATTGGATGAGATTGGTCATGTAATAGCATAAGATTGTTAGGGCATAGTGCCTAGTGTCCGTAATTGGTACTTTGATGATATTGTTGCAACTTGTTATGCTTAATGCTTGTCACTAGGGCCCAAGTGCCATGATCTCAGATCTGAACATGTTATTATTTCATCATGATATGCATTGTTTTATGATCTTACCTGCAAGTTGTATACACATGTCGCTGTCCGGAACCAAAGGCCCCGAAGTGACAGAAATCGGGACAACCGGAGGGGATGGCAGTGATGTGAGGATCACATGTGTTCACGGAGTGTTAATGCTTTGCTCCGGTACTCTATTAAAAGGAGTACCTTAATATCCAGTAGATTCCCTAGAGGCCCGGCTGCCACCGGCTGGTAGGACAAAAGATCTTGTGCAAGTTTCTCATTGCGAGCACGTACGACTATATACGGAACACATGCCTATGGATTGCTTTGTACTTGGACACCGTTTTATTATTATCTACAAATGCCCTGCTTGATTGTTACATGAGTTTCTCTCATCCATGCAACGCCCGTCATCCATCCTTGTGCCTACAGTATTTTAATCCTGTTGTTTACTATAATCACTACTGCTGTCTGTGTTACTCTGCTGCTGTTATTTCACTACTGCTACTGCTATAAACTGTTACTACTGATAAACTCTTGCGAGCAAGTCTGTTTCCAGGTGCAGCTGAATTGACAACTCCGGTGTTAAGGCTTTCAAGTATTCTTTGTCTCCCCTTGTGTCGAATCAATAAATTGGGTTTTACTTCCCGCGAAGACTGTTGCGATCCCCTATACTTATGGGTCATCACCCAGAAACATGGTTACCGCTCAACAAGCAACTTATAAGAAATAAGATACATAAGCTACATATTCTTTACCACAATAGTTTTTAAGGCTATTTTCCCATGAGCTATGTATTGCAATGACAAGGAATGAAGTTTTAAAGGTAGCACGCAAGCAATTTACTTTGGAATGGCA
The DNA here is from genome assembly GCF_019359855.2 of Lolium perenne. Taxonomy (NCBI): domain Eukaryota; kingdom Viridiplantae; phylum Streptophyta; class Magnoliopsida; order Poales; family Poaceae; genus Lolium; species Lolium perenne. The sequence continues at coordinate 82,145,365 of NC_067249.2, forward strand.
GAGAAATACCACATAGTAGGTAGGTATGGTGGACACAAATGGCATGGGTTTTGGCTCCGGGTTTTGGATGCACGAGAAGCATTCCCTCTCAGTACAGGGCTTGGCTAGCAAGGTTGTTTGAAGCAAACACAAGTATGAACCGGTACAGCAAAACTTACATAAGAACATATTGCAAGCATTATAAGACTCTACACTGTCTTCCTTGTTGTTCAAACACTTTACCAGAAAATATCTAGACTTTAGAGAGACCAATCATGCAAACCAAATTTCAACAAGCTCTACGGTAGTTCTCCACTAATATGTGCAAAGTACATGATGCAAGATCTTAAACATGATCTATTTGAGCAAAACAATTGCCAAGTATCAAATTATTCAAGACCATATACCAATTACCACATGAAGCATTTTCTGTTTCCAACCAAATAACAATGAACGAAGCAGTTTTCAACCTTCGCCATGAACATTAAAAGTAAAGCTAAGAACACCAGTGTTCATATGAATGAGCGGAGCGTGTCTTTCTCCCGCACAAAGAATGCTAGGATCCGATTTTATTCAAACAAAAATAAAAATATACAGACGCTCCAAGTAAAGCACATAAGATATGACGGAATAAAAATATAGTTTCACTAGAGGTGACCTGATAAGTTGTCGATGAAGAAGGGGATGTCTTGGGCATCCCCAAGCTTAGATGCTTGAGACTTCTTGAAATATGCAGGGATGAACCACGGGGACATCCACAAGCTTAGACTTTTCACTCTTCTTGATCATATTGTATCATCCTCCTCTCTTGACCCTTGAAAACTTCCTCCACACCAAACTCAAAACAAACTCATTAGAGGGTTAGTGCATAATCAAAAATTCGCATGTTCAGAGATGACACAATCATTCTTAACACTTCTGGACATTGCCCAAAGCTTCTGAAAGTTAATGGAACAAAGAAATCCATTCAACACAGCAAAAGAGGCAATGTGAAATAAAAGGCAGAATCTGTCAAAACAGAACAGTCCGTAAAGACGTATTTTTTTAGAGGCACTTAATATGCTCAGATGAAGAAGCTCAAATTGAATGAAAGTTGCGTACATATCTGAGGATTACTCATGATTTTTCGCAGATTTTTCTGAGTTAGCTACAGAGAGATCTTCTCAAATTCGTGACAGCAAGAAATCTGTTTCTGCGCAGAAATCCAAATCTAGTATCAACCTTACCATCAAAGACTTTACTTGGCACAACAATGCAATAAAATAAATATAAGGAGAGGTTGCTACAGTAGTAACAACTTTCAAGACACAAATATAAAACAAAAATTGCAGAAGTAAAATAATGGGTTGTCTCCCATAAGCGCTTTTCTTTAACGTCTTTCAGCTAGGCGCAGAAAGTGTAAATCAAGTGTTATCAAGAGATGAAGCATCAACATCATGATTTCCCTTAAAAACAAAATTTGTCACAATAGGTATCTTAGATGCTCCATTATCTAAATTTCCCATAGTGGTACTAAGGGCTTTATCAATTTTAGGCTTATAATAGTTCTTTGGCTTAGGCACCTTAGAGACATACATGAGCTTTTGCTCCTTACCCACATCAGCTTTCTCCTTAAACTTAAGAGAAGAAAAAGTTGAACCCAAGGTTCCCATAGCTTCTTCAAGTTCACTAATCCTATGGGTTTGATCATCATGAGTAGCACAAGTTTCTAAGACGGCAATTCTCTCATTAATTCCACCTAGAGATTTATCAAGTTTATCGGTGTTATCAAGTAATATTCCCAATTTAGTCTCAACACTTGGAAGATTTTTCTCTATGGCCTCCAACTTTTTCATGACATCTTCAAGAGAAATTTCAATTTTAGCTTCATTAACAGGTGGTATTTCAACTAGACTCTCAATAATGCAACTAGCTTCTAAAGCAGGAGTGCCTAGGAAATTACCTCCCGCAAGAGTATCAAGAACATACCTATTCCATCTAGAGATACAAACATAAAAGTTCCTAAGTAGGATAATAGTGGAGTGTTTCTTAGTGCACCTATGATGAGCATCACTAATTCTGTACCAAGCATCTTTAACACATTCTCCCCCTTGTTGCTTAAACGAACAAACTTCAACTTCAGGATTTCTCATTTTTAGCAATAGTAAATAAGTAAAGCAAACTAAATAAAATAAAGTAAATGCAAGTAACTAATTTTTTTGTGTTTTTGATATAAAGAAAGCAAACAAGACAGTAAATAAAGTAAAGCTAGTAACTATTTTTTTGTATTTTTGATATAAAGAAAGCAAACAAAATAGAAAATAAAATAAAGTAAAGCAAGACAATAACAAAGTAAAGAGATTGGATGTGAGAGACTCCCCTTGCAGCGTGTCTTGATCTCCCCGGCAACGGCGCTAGAAAACAGTCTTGATGACGCGTCAAGCACACGCCCGTTGGGAACCCCAAGAGGAATGTGTGATGCGTACAGCAGCAAGTTTTCCCTCAGTAAGAAACCAAGGTTATCGAACCAGTAGGAGATGAAGGCCACGTGAAGGTTGTTGGTGGAGGAGTGTAGTGCGGCGCAACACCAGAGATTCCGGCGCCAACGTGGAACCTGCACAACACAATCAAAATACTTTGCCCCAACTTAACATTGAGGTTGTCAATCTCACCGGCTTGCTGTAAACAAAGGATTAAACGTATGGTGTGGAGAATGATGTTTGTTTGCAAAGAACAGTAGAGAACAATGATTGCAGTAGATTGTATTTCAGATGTAAAAGAATGGACCGGGGTCCACAGTTCACTAGTGGTGTCCCTCCAATAAGAAATAGCATGTTGGGTGAACAAATTACAGTTGGGCAATTGACAAATAGAGAGGGCATAACAATGCACATACATATCATGATGACTAATATGAGATTTACTTAGGGCATTACGACAAAGAACATAGACCACTATCCAGCATGCATCTATGCCTAAAAAGTCCACCTTCAGGTTAGCATCCGCACCCCTTCCAGTATTAAGCTGCAAACAACAGACAATTGCATTAAGTATGGTGCGTAATGTAATCAACACAAATATCCTTAGACAAAGCATTGATGTTTTATTCCTAGTAGCAACAGCACATCTACAACCTTAGAACTTTCTGTCACTGTCCCAAATTCAATGGAGGCATGAACCCACTATCGAGCATAAATACTCCCTCTTGGAGTCACAAGTATCAACTTGGCCAGAGCCTCTACTAGCAACGGAGAGCATGCAAGATCATAAACAACACATATATGATAGATCAATAATCAACTTGACATAGTATTCCATATTCATCGGATCCCAACAAACACAACATGTAGCATTACAAATAGATGATCTTGATCATGATAGGCAGCTCACAAGAGCTAAACATGATAGCACAAGTGGAGAAGACAACCATCTAGCTACTGCTATGGACCCATAGTCCAAGGATGAACTACTTACACATCAGTCCGGAGGCGATCATGGTGATGTAGAGTCCTCCGGGTGATGATTCCCCTCTCCGGCAGGGTGCCGGAGGCGATCTCCTGAATCCCCCGAGATGGGATTGGCGGCGCCGGTGTCTCTGGAACTTTTCTCGTATCATGGCTCTCGGTAATAGGGTTTTCGCGACGGAGGGAATAAATAGGCGAAGAGGCAGAGTCGGGAGAGGCTCGAGGGCCGCACCCCACAGGCCGGCGCGGCCAGGGGCCCCACCGCGCCGCCCTAGGGTGTGGGAGCCTCGCGTCCCCTCTTCGTCTCCCCTTCGGACTTCTGGAAGGCTCCGTGCAAAATAAGACCGTGGGCTTTTGTTTCGTCCAATTCCGAGAATATTTCCTGTGTAGGATTTCTGAAACCAAAAACAGCAGAAAACAGGAACTGGCGCTTCGGCATCTTGTCAATAGGTTAGTGCTGGAAAATGCATAATAATGATATAAAGTGTATATAAAACATGTGAGTATTGTCATAAAACTAGCATGGAACATAAGAAATTGTAGATACTTTTGAGACGTATCAGCTGCCCCAATCTTGTCGACACAGACTCAAGCTCCTTGAATTTTCTTTTACTGAATTGTAATTTTTCATTCGATGACTTGGTGGCTCAGGTAGCGGCAGAGGTGGTGGCAAGGATGGCCGCCACAAAGAAGAGCAAGAACCACATGGACGCGGACAAGGCCTTGAAGGCCTCAGAGAAAGGGAACGTGACCATGAAATGGTTTGCATTCATCTCCAGCTTCGTGTTGGAGAAAATGTGCAGCTTGATCAGAACCGGAGTGAGAACTGACAAAGGATTCAAGAAAGTCCATCTGATTGTTGTGGCGAAGGCCATGTTTGAACAGTCTAGTGTCTTGATACGCGTACAGCACGCGTCCGTTGGGAACCCCAAGAGGAAGGTGTGATGCGTAAAGCGACAAGTTTTCCCTCAGTATGAAACCAAGGTTTAATCGAACCAGTAGGAGTCAAGAAGCACGTTGAAGGTTGATGGCGGCGAGATGTAGTGCGGCGTAACACCAGGGATTCCGGCGCCAACGTGGAACCTGCACAACACAAACCAAGTACTTTGCCCCAACGAAACAGCGAGGTTGTCAATCTCACCGGCTTGCTGTAACAAAGGATTAGATGTATAGTGTGGAAGATGATTGTTTGCAGAAAACAGTAGAACAGTATTGCAGTAGATTGTATTTCAGTATAGAGAATTGGACCGGGGTCCACAGTTCACTAGAGGTGTCTCTCCCATAAGATAAACAGCATGTTGGGTGAACAAATTACAGTTGGGCAATTGACAAATAAAGAGGGCATGACCATGCACATACATATTATGATGAGTATTGTGAGATTTAATTGGGCATTACGACAAAGTACATAGACCGCTATCCAGCATGCATCTATGCCTAAAAAGTCCACCTTCAGGTTATCATCCGAACCCCCTCCAGTATTAAGTTGAAAACAATAGACAATTCCATTAAGTATTGCGCGTAATGTAATCAGTAACTACATCCTCGAACATAGCACCAATGTTTTATCCCTAGTGGCAACAGCACATCCATAATCTTAGAGATTTCTGTCACTTCCCCAGATTCACGGAGACATGAACCCACTATCGAGCATAAATACTCCCTCTTGGAGTTACAAGCATCTACTTGGCCAGAGCATCCACTAGTAACGGAGAGCATGCAAGATCATAAACAACACATAGACATAATTTGATAATCAACATAACATAGTATTCTCTATTCATCGGATCCCAACAAACGCAACATATAGAATTACAGATAGATGATCTTGATCATGTTAGGCAGCTCACAATACCCGACAATTAAGCACAATGGGGAGAAGACAACCATCTAGCTACTGCTATGGACCTATAGTCCAGGGGTAGACTACTCACACATCACTCCGGAGGCGACCATGGCGGCGTAGAGTCCTCCGGGAGATGATTCCCTTCTCCGGCAGGGTGCCGGAGGCGATCTCCTGAATCCCCCGAGATGGGATTGGCGGCGGCGGCGTCTCTGGAAGGTTTTCCGTATCGTGGCTCTCGGTACTGGGGGTTTCGCGATGAAGGCTATTTGTAGGCGGAAGGGCAGGTCAGGGGGCGTCACGAGGGGCCCACACTACAGGCCGGGGCGGCCAGGGCTTGGGCCGCGCCGCCCTGTAGTCTGGCCACCTCGTGGCCCCACTTCGTCTCCTCTTCGGTCTTCTGGAAGCATCGTGGCAAAATAGGACCCTGGGCGTTGATTTCATCCAATTCTGAGAATATTTATTTACTAGGATTTCTGAAACCAAAAACAGCAGAAAACAGCAACTGGCACTTCGGCATCTTGTTAATAGGTTAGTTCCAGAAAATGCACGAATATGACATAAAGTGTGCATAAAACATGTAGATATCACCAATAATGTGGCATGGAACATAAGAAATTATCGATACGTCGGAGACGTATCAGCATCCCCAAGCTTAGTTCCTGCTCGTCCCGAGCAGGTAAACGATAAACAAAGATAATTTCTGGAGTGACATGCCATCATAACCTTGATCATACTATTTGTAAAGCATATGTAGTGAATGCAGCGATCAAAACAATGTATATGACATGAGTAAACAAGTGAATCATATAGCAAAGACTTTTCATGAATAGTACTTCAAGACAAGCATCAATAAGTCTTGCATAAGAGTTAACTCATAAAGCAATAATTCAAAGTAAAAGCATTGAAGCAACACAAAGGAAGATTAAGTTTCAGCGGTTGCTTTCAACTTGTAACATGTATATCTCATGGATATTGTCAACATAGAGTAATATAATAAGTGCAATATGCAAGTATGTAGGAATCAATGCACAGTTCACACAAGTGTTTGCTTCTTGAGGTGGAGAGAAATAGGTGAACTGACTCAACAATAAAAGTAAAAGAATGGTCCTCCATAGAGGAAAAGCATCGATTGCTATATTTGTGCTAGAGCTTTGATTTTGAAAACAAGAAACAATTTTGTCAACGGTAGTAATAAAGCATATGTATCATGTAAATTATATCTTACAAGTTGCAAGCCTCATGCATAGTATACTAATAGTGCCCGCACCTTGTCCTAATTAGCTTGGACTACCGGGATCATCGCAATGCACATGTTTTAACCAAGTGTCACAAAGGGGTACCTCTATGCCGCCTGTACAAAGGTCTAAGGAGAAAGCTCGCATCGGATTTCTCGCTATTGATTATTCTCAACTTAGACATCCATACCGGGACAACATAGACAACAGATAATGGACTCCTCTTTTATGCATAAGCATGTAACAACAATTAATTTTTTCATTTGAGATTGAGGATATTGTCCAAAACTGAAACTTCCACCATGGATCATGGCTTTAGTTAGCGGCCCAATGTTCTTCTCTAACAATATGCACGCTCTAATCATAAGGTGGTAGATCTCCCTTACTTCAGACAAGACGAACATGCATAGCAACTCACATGAAATTCAACAAAGAATAGTTGATGGCGTCCCCAGTGAACATGGTTATCGCACAACGAGCAACTTAATAAGAGATAAAGTGCATAAGTACATATTCAATACCACAATAGTTTTTAAGCTATTTGTCCCATGAGCTATATATTGTAAAGGTGAAGAATGGAAATTTTAAAGGTAGCACTCAAGCAATATACTTTGGAATGGCAGAGAAATACCATGTAGTAGGTAGGTATGGTGGACACAAATGGCATAGTGGTTGGCTCAAGTATTTTGGATGCATGAGAAGTATTCCCTCTCGATACAAGGTTTAGGCTAGCAAGGCTATTTGAAACAAACACAAGGATGAACCGGTGCAGCAAAACTCACATAAATGACATATTGTAAACATTATAAGACTCTACACCGTCTTCCTTGTTGTTCAAACTCAATACTAGAAATTATCTAGACCTTAGAGAGACCAAATATGCAAACCAAATTTTAGCATGCTCTATGTATTTCTTCATTAATGGGTGCAAAGTATATGATGCAAGAGCTTAAACATGAGCACAAAAATTGCCAAGTATCACATTATCCAAGACATTATAGCAATTACTACATGTATCATTTTCCAATTCCAACCATATAACAATTTAACGAAGAAGAAACTTCGCCATGAATATTATGAGTAAAGCCTAAGGACATACTTGTCCATATGCTACAGCGGAGCGTGTCTCTCTCCCATAAAGTGAATGCTAGGATCCATTTTATTCAAACAAAACAAAAACAAAAACAAACCGACGCTCCAAGCAAAGCACATAAGCTGTGATGGAATAAAAATATAGTTTCAGGGGAGGAACCTGATAATGTTGTCGATGAAGAAGGGGATGCCTTGGGCATCCCCAAGCTTAGACGCTTGAGTCTTCTTGATATATGCAGGGGTGAACCACCGGGGCATCCCCAAGCTTAGAGCTTTCACTCTCCTTGATCATGTTGTATCATCTCCCTCTCTTGATCCTTGAAAACTTCCTCCACACCAAACTTAGAACAACTCATTAGAGGGTTAGTGCACAATCAAAATATACATGTTCAGAGGTGACATAATCATTCTTAACACTTCTGGACATTGCACAAAGCTACTGAAAGTCAATGGAATCGAAATATCCATCGATCATAACAAAACTGGCAATGCGAAATAAAAGGCAGAATCTGTCAAAACAGAACAGTTCGTATTGACGAATTTTATCGAGGCACCAGACTTGCTCAAATGAAAATGCTCAAATTGAATGAAATTTGCGTACATATCTGAGGATCACTCACGTAAATTGGTATAATTTTCTGAATTACCTACAGAGAATTTTGCCCAGATTCGTGACAGCAAAGAAATCTGTTTCTACGCAGTAATCCAAATCTAGTATGAACTTTACTATCAACGACTTTACTTGGCACAAAAAAACACTAAACTAAGATAAGGAGAGGTTGCTACAGTAGTAAACAACTTCCAAGACACAAAATAAAAACAAAGTACTGTAGTAAAAACCATGGGTTGTCTCCCATAAGCGCTTTTCTTTAACGCCTTTCAGCTAGGCGCAGAAAATGTGTATCAAGTATTATCAAGAGATGGTGTGTCAACCTTACCTTGGGCTTTACCCTTACCTTTCTTGTTGTTTTTCTTTCCCTTTGATTTAGGAAATATATGATTTCCCCCCGGTGTAGAGGTGAATTCCAAGGTGCCTTCTCCCACATCAATGACTGCTCCCAATAGTTTCAGCAGGGATCTTCCGAGTGTGATTTTTCCTGTCCCTACACATTCAATAACAAGATAATCAATGGATATTGTTCTTCCAAGAATGGTTGTATGCACACCTGCGGCTATTCCCTTAGGAATTATAACAGAGTTATCAATGAGAGTTATTTCTTCTCCTCCTTCGTCGACTCCCCAAAGTTTCAAAGATTTATAAATGCTCTCAGGTATAAGGCAAAATTCAGACATAATATCACAGTTGGCACGAAGAGTTCGATCACCGATAACAATTTTAACAGTAGGATCCCATAATGAAGGTTTAGAGTTCACTAAAACTTGTTCAAGACGATTACGAACATGGTGATAGTTGTCATCCAAGCGAGATGTACTTATCTCGAGATTGTTTAATCTATTATAAATGCTAATAAGGGCTGAATCAAAGTTATTAGCTGAATCATGTGATGCAACCAACTTCTTTATGGCATTAAAAGCTTGATCCCCATTGCAATGAAGGAAATCTCCTCCCACTAAAGCATCCAAAGCATATCTATAGCGAATCATAAGACCAAAATAAAAATTACTAAGGAGCAAACTTAGAGTCATTTGAGGTTCAGTTTTACGATAAGAAGTAAAAATTCTAGACCAAGCATCCTTAAAACTCTCCTCATCCCCTTGTTTAAAAGTGAAGACTAATTCTTCAGGCGAAGAAGTAACAGGTTCAGAGCTAGACATGGTAACAAAAGTAACTAATTTTTTTTTGTATTTTTAATATAGCAAACAAGATAGCAAATAAAGTAAAACTAGCAACTAATTTTTTTGTATTTTGATTTAGTGCAGCAAACAAAGTAGTAAATAAAACTAAGCAAGACAAAAACAAAGTAAAGAGATTGGGATGTGGAGACTCCCCTTGCAGCGTGTCTTGATCTCCCCGGCAACGGCGCCAGAAAAAGTGCTGCTGGCGCAAAGTTGACGTGGGAGTTAGAGATCTCTGTGGTGTAACTTTTCTTCAGTTCCCCGGCAACGGCGCCAGAAAAAGTGCTTGATACGCGTACAGCACGCGTCCGTTGGGAACCCCAAGAGGAAGGTGTGATGCGTACAGCGGCAAGTTTTCCCTCAGTATGAAACCAAGGTTTAATCGAACCAGTAGGAGTCAAGAAGCACGTTGAAGGTTGATGGCGGCGAGATGTAGTGCGGCGCAACAGCAGGGATTCCGGCGCCAACGTGGAACCTGCACAACACAAACCAAGTACTTTTCCCCAACGAAACAGCGAGGTTGTCAATCTCACCGGCTTGCTGCAACAAAGGATTAGATGTATAGTGTGGAAGATGATTGTTTGCAGAAAACAGTAGAACAGTATTGCAGTAGATTGTATTTCAGTATAGAGAATTGGACCGGGGTCCACAGTTCACTAGAGGTGTCTCTCCCATAAGATAAACAGCATGTTGGGTGAACAAATTACAGTTGGGCAATTGACAAATAAAGAGGGCATGACCATGCACATACATATTATGATGAGTATTGTGAGATTTAATTGGGCATTACGACAAAGTACATAGACCGCTATCCAGCATGCATCTATGCCTAAAAAGTCCACCTTCAGGTTATCATCCGAACCCCCTCCAGTATTAAGTTGAAAACAACAGACAATTACATTAAGTATTGCGCGTAATGTAATCAGTAACTACATCCTCGAATATAGCACCAATGTTTTATCCCTAGTGGCAACAGCACATCCATAATCTTAGAGATTTCTGTCACTTCCCCAGATTCACGGAGACATGAACCCACTATCGAGCATAAATACTCCCTCTTGGAGTTACAAGCATCTACTTGGCCAGAGCATCTACTAGTAACGGAGAGCATGCAAGATCATAAACAACACATAGACATAATTTGATAATCAACATAACATAGTATTCTCTATTCATCGGATCCCAACAAACGCAACATATAGAATTACAGATAGATGATCTTGATCATGTTAGGCAGCTCACAAGACCCGACAATTAAGCACAATGGGGAGAAGACAACCATCTAGCTACTGCTATGGACCCATAGTCCAGGGGTAGACTACTCACACATCACTCCGGAGGCGACCATGGCGGCGTAGAGTCCTCCGGGAGATGATTCCCCTCTTCGGCAGGGTGCCGGAGGCGATCTCCTGAATCCCCCGAGATGGGATTGGCGGCGGCGGCGTCTCTGGAAGGTTTTCCGTATCGTGGCTCTCGGTACTGGGGGTTTCGCGACGAAGGCTATTTGTAGGCGGAAGGGCAGGTCAGGGGGCGTCACGAGGGGCCCACACTACAAGCCGGCGCGGCCAGGGCTTGGGCCGCACCGCCCTGTAGTCTGGCCACCTCGTGGCCCCACTTCGTCTCCTCTTCGGTCTTCTGGAAGCTTCGTGGCAAAATAGGACCCTGGGCGTTGATTTCGTCCAATTCCGAGAATATTTCTTTACTAGGATTTCTGAAACCAAAAACAGCAGAAAACAAGCGGCACTTCGGCATCTTGTTAATAGGTTAGTTCCAGAAAATGCACGAATATGACATAAAGTGTGCATAAAACATGTAGATATCATCAATAATGTGGCATGGAACATAAGAAATTATCGATACGTCGGAGACGTATCATGTCTCCGCGTGCTCCACTCAGGTGTACAACCACCTGAGGAAGTCGAGGCAGAGGTGGCTCACCATTAGCAGGCTCTGCGATCTAAGCGGGGCTCATTGGTGCGAGGATACCAAATGCATCATCCTTGAGGGCGAGCACTACTACGGGCACGTCGCGGTGAGCACGCTCAGTCCACCTCACTAACTCTTTTGATTAGAGACGAGCAGAACTAACATCATTGTCCCTTCATATCGTAGGATCACCCAAAAGACGCAAAGTTTCTGAATGTGCCCATTGCAAACTACGACGAGATGCATACCATCTTCTCTTTCGGCCTCGCCACCAGCAAGTACGCCATGGGATCCAGTGAGCCCCTTGGCTCGACTGCAGCTACTCCTTCACCTGAGGATGCTGAAACCCAGGAGTCTGACACGATCATCCTCGATGGGCCACCTTAGAAGGATTCCGACGCCCCTGACAAGGCGACCGTCGGCAAGAGGAAGAGAGGTGACTTCGCCGACAACGAGCTGGTGTCCTTCACCAACATGATTGTTGATGTGAAGGACGTCGCTCATGACAGTCGACGGGCTTGATGAAGTGTCTTGATTATTCCCCAGCAACTACGCCAAAAAGATCTTAATATTTTGGGACTCCAAGTGCAGAGTGTTGTATCAACAGAGTATATACCCCACAAAGGTGACTAGAGGGTTTATATCGAACTCTTGGGGAACTGGACAAAGAGTATTCTCTTCTCGCTTCTTATAGCAATCCCGCAAGTAAAATAAAAGCCTTGTGTCCCCAACTCCACCATGTGGTTGTCAAGCACAAGATTTCGCGTAAGTAAATAAACATAAGTAGAAATAAAACAAGTAAAAACTAAACTGGATAAAATAACTAAGTAAAAAACTGTAAAGAGTTGATTGTTTTTGGTGTTATGGATGCAAATAAGAAAAGTAAATATTTTTTATTTTTGGATTAAAATAGTGCAGCAAATAAAAAACAAGGTAAAACAATATAAAGGTGTTGCTTATCATAAAAATTGGACCGGGGTTCATGGGTTCACTTGACTATTCTCTCTTAAAGTTGTGGTGGACAAATAAAAATTCATCAATAAGATATGAATGTGCAGATAATATTATATGTAAGATCAGAATTAATATGGGCAGCACGTCCTAACATAGAGATGATGCAACACACCTCTCTTATACTTCACAAGAAAGAAACTTCATCAATCTTGTATTAAGAATTAACAGAGCATAGCAATAAATACTTTGACATGAAGTTTGAATATCTAATATGCTACCTTGAACAAACAAGATCACCACTACTATCACATGATGAACATAGCACATGCATTCACTTAATCCCTAGTGAGGTAGCAAAATAAAGGCAAAGACATAATAGATCTTGAACATATTGTCACTAGCCAATCCCTAAAAACATGGTACTCCATCTAATACACACATCACCCCACACACGCTCTTGCACATATGTTTTATCAGAACAAATGCTTAAGAATGGGGTACATAATATGCATCAATCAATACATCTCACCATATAATATGATGAGATCTCATAAAACAATATCATAGAATAAGGATCCACCACATAGGTATTACAAATATAACCATAATCGTGATAGGTAGCTCATATGGCACTAAGAACTATGAAGAACATGCGAGAAATAGCTCAAGCTACTGCCACAAACCCGTAGTCCAGAGGTGGACTGCTCCCTCTTGGTCATGGTGATGATGATGAAGACGTTGGAGATGGTGGAGATCCCTCCAGGCTCCAGCGGTGATCCCAGCGGAGTTTCCCCCTCAAATCTTCTCTGCAGCAGCCTCCGTTTTCGTGTTTTTGTGTTTGTGCAACGCTCTCCTTCCAAGAACTCTTCGGGGTCACATATATAGTCGTTTTTAGGGCAAAATATGTCGATTCGCGAAAAAATCAGGGCAATCGGACGATCAACGGCTGAAAGAGGGGGTGGCCCGCTCTAAGAGTTTGGACGCGCCACCTAGCCTCTTTCGGCCCTCGGGCCTCTCTAGGTGAGCTCCAGGTCCCAGGGTGCTTCTTCCGATGAAAAATGACGCTCCAAAAATCTCAGGTCAATTTGACTCCGTATAAGTCTCTGAAAGTGAAAATACACAAAACGGGGTTTTCATGTTCTGCAGTGTTATAACCCAAATAAAGGGGATCATTGGTAATTCCCCATAAATCAATGTAAAATATGGTATTATCATCATATATGTTGCAAATATGTGGAAATTCAATATGATAAAGGACAAAGTTCATGTATGCATTTTACATGCATCAGTCGCACATGCCATCAGGGACAACAAGCCCACGGACATGCACCATGTCCTGTACAACGCGGTCATGGACATGCTTGGCTTCACCAAGGAGGATCTCATGGCAGTGCTGAGCCACTTCGTCGACCACAAGGCCTAGGGTTGCAGCTCTGTGGGCAGGATCGAGCCACACCGCGTCCTCTGGCTAAGTAACTACCTTGCCAAGTACCACTGCAAGTTGTAGTGGTGCCCTTGAGGGGGTGGTTTAGGGGATGCATGCATGGAGTTGATGACCTTGATGATGATGTTGATGATGTATAATTTGGTAGTAGCTAGGGTTGAAACACATTTGATGGCTCCCTTTTGTAACTATGATGAGGTGGCATATACTAACCCCTCGGGTGATGGTGAATTTGTGGTGTTAGGATGACAACCACTTTTTTGTGGTGGTAGGATGACACCATAGTAGGGTAGGATGAACTTGTGATCCACTTTTGGAATGATCATGCACCCCCCTGTTAGTTTATCATTTGTTGTCAACACTTGGGTAGTTCTATTGCTCTGTTATGAATTGGTTCATGGTTGTGATCGATTACCTATTCTTCTTATGCTGTGCTAGTGGTATGTGGTGTTCCGCGAACGGATTCAGGGAATCTACAGCTCATGGAGGATCTGTCAAGACCAAGTCAGTGGCTATTCCAACAACAGCTACAGAGGGTATGAAACATTGGAGGAGACACAACAAGAGTACTTTACCGTCCTGGAAGATGAGTTCATGGCAGATCAGGCTATCGATGAGCCAGTGCCATTAGCACATCTACCACCGGAGGAAGTGCATGCTCTACAAGGAGAACCACCGGAGATACGTTAGAGTCGGATCAAAGATTACATCATCGTCTCCCTCATCTGGGTGATCGTGATGATCTTGTTTTTCTGAATGGTGTGTGATCGTACGTAACATGTTATGTCATGGTATTCTCACCATATTTGAATTGTGGTAAGGATATGGAACTGTGATTTATGCAACCAAACAGCTGATTCGTGTTTTCGTACGTGCAAGATAGGCTGGAAGCAGACAACCAAACAATGAAGACTCGCTTCCTAGCCAGTGCAAAAAAAGATCAGCCCAAGCGAACAAATAATAGGCTAAATCTGCACCGTGGTCCGTCCGAGATGGCCAGTGGTGTAAAAACCCAGCCCGCCTGGCCCTAGATGCATGCACCGGAAAGTTGCAGCTGGACTGGGCTATATGCATGCATGGACGAGCGCTGGCATTGCTTCAACAAAGGAGGCAGCAGATCACTTGTCACTTGGTGGCTCCGTAGCTAGGTAGTACTCTAGTCTGGGAGGGAAAAGGAAGAGGACAGAACGTTGCAAAGCTTTACTGCAATCATGTGAAGGAGGTGCCACGGCCCAAAAGTTGGCGGCATGCACCACGCAGCCGTTGGAATACTGGACCACGACAATCTACTCCGTCCGAGCAAGGACGGTGGTTCGCAAAGCCATGAGCCAACTGCGCTGCCAAACTACATAGACTAGACTCTAGAGGAGGAAAAGGTATAGGGGACCATACGAAAGCGCCGAGATTTTATCATTTGGGTGAGGTGGTGTGCCGTGTGCGAGGTTGGGCGCCTCTGCAAATGATGCCTCTCCGGCGGTCGGCGGTCGCCGGATCAATCAAACCACTACCTGGGCGGCCGCCGATGAACAAAGCGATAGATAGCCGCTTTCTCATTAGTTTCTTCTCCCCCTTTCTGAGATTGAGCAGATCGATCGCGTGGGGCTTAAGTGGTGATGACACAGGTATTTTCTTTCTTATCTATTCTCACGCAAGATTCTTAAAAAATGAAACCGTGCCTAGGAGGAACTAGACACTTTTTGATATAGTAGAAGCGGGACTTGGCGTGACAATTCCGAAATTCGTTCCTGACAGGAATCGAACTCCGGTCGTTAGGGTGCGCCACTGCGACCCCAACCACTGGGCTAAGCCCACGTCGTCTCACGCAAGATTCTTAAACTGGAACTTTTTCTCACGCAAGATTACGTACATATACTCATCATATGAACATAAAAAAACAAATCCAACCTATAATCACCTTCGAGGAATTGGAGGTTATATTATGGCATGTTTGATTCAAAAGATTTTGGAAGCATAGAAATAGAAAAAGTACAGGAAACAATATGTCATGCCATGTGATGTCTACGCACGTTTCTATTCCTGTAGACAGTGTTGGGCCTCCAAGAGCAGAAGTTTGTATAACAGTAACAAGTTTCCCTTAAGTGAATCACCCAAGGTTTATCGAACTCAAGGAGGTAGATGTCAAAGATATTCCTCTCAAGCAACCCTGCAATTACAATACAAGAAGTCTCTTGTGTCCCCAACACACCTAATACACTTGTCAGATGTATACGTGCACTAGTTCGGCGAAGAGATAGTAAGATGCAAGTGATATGGATGAATATGAGTGGTAATAACAATCTAAAATAAATATGGTTGCAAGTAAACATGCAGTAGAACAGGAAATACACGGTGATTCGATATTTGGAAACAAGGCCTAGGGATCATACTTTCACTAGTGGACACTCTCAACAATGATCACATAAATAAATAACTTCTCTTCACTTGTGCTACTTTCTCACACTCTCTTGTTGGATAACAAACACCATTCATTGTGTAGGGCTACAAAAGCACACCTCTAGCCGGAGTAAACAAGCTCCACAACGTCTGGAGTTCATATTAAAGTAACCTCTAGAGTGCATAATAGACCGTTGCAATTTAGACCGAGTACTAACATAGCATACACACTGTCAAGAATGGCTATGAAAGGGGGAATAGATCGCATCAATACTATCATAATAATAGTTAACTTCATAATCTACAAGAGATTACAATCATAACCTACGCCAAGTACTACATGATGCACACACTGTCAACATTACATCATGGAGAAGGAATAGACTACTTTAATAACATCACTAGAGTAGCACATAGATTAATAGTGATACAAAGCTCATGATCACATAAAGATCACATAGGAGAGAGAGATGAACCACATAGCTACCGGTAGAGCCCTCAGCCTCGGGGGAGAACTACTCCCTCCTCATCATGGGAGACAGCAACGGCGATGAAGATGGCGGTGGTGTCGATGGAGATGACTCCGGGGACAATTCCCCGTCCCGGCGGCGTGCCGAAACAGAGACTTCTGTCCCCCGAAACGGAGTTTCGCGATGGCGGCGGCGTCCCTGGAGTCTTTCTGGAGTTGTTGTCGGGTTTTTAGGTCGCAAGGGATTTTATAGGCGAAGAGACAGCGCGAGGGGGTGCCTGGGGGGCCCACCCCATAGGGCGGCGCGCCCCCCTCCTAGGTTGCGCCCCAGTGTGGTGTGGGGGCCCTGGGCCTCCTCTCCGTCTCCCCTTCGGTGTTCTGGTCCGTCTCGATGAAATAAGATGTTTGGCTTTTGTTTCGTCGAATTCCGAAAATATTGCCTGAACAGCCTTTCTAGAACCAAAAACAGCAGAAAACTGGAACTGACACTTCGGCATCTTGTTAATAGGTTAGTTCCGGAAAATGCATAAAAACATTATAAAGTGTGAGCAAAACATGTAGGTATTGTCATAAAAGTAGCATAGAACATCAGAAATTATAGATACGTTGGAGACGTATCAAGCATCCCCAAGCTTAGTTCCTACTCGCCCTCGAGTAGGTAACGATAAAAAAGAATAATTTCTGAAGTGACATGCTACTTACATAATCTTGATCATATTATTGTAAAGCATATGAGATGAATGAAGTGATTCAAAGCAATGGTAACGACAATGACTAAACAACTGAATCATATAGCAAAGAATTTTCATGAATAGTACTTTCAAGACAAGCATCAATAAGTCTTGCATAGGAGTTAACTCATAAAGCAATAGATTCTTAATAGAAGGTTTTGAAGCAATACAAAGGAAGATATAAGTTTCAGCAGTTGCTTTCAACTTCAACATGTGTTTGCTTCTAAGATAGAAAGAAATAGGTAAACTGACTCAACATAAAGTAAAAGAAAAGCCCTTCGCAGAGGGAAGCAGGGATTACTCTTTGTGCTAGAGCTTTTATTTTGAAATCATAGAAACAATTTTATCAACGGTGGTAATAATTCATATGTGTTATGCATAAGACATCCTATAAGTTGCAAGCCTCATGCATCGAATACCAATAGTGCTCGCACCTTGTCCTAATTAGCTCGGATTTCCATGGATTATCATTGCATTACATATGTTTCAACCAAGTGTCACAAAGGGGTACCTCTATGTCACATGTACAAAGGTCCAAGGAGATAGATCGCATTTGATTTCCCGTTTTTGATAAATCTCAACTTGAGGACATCTATACCGGGACAACATAGAAAACAGATAATGGACTCCTCTTTAATGCTTAAGCATTCAACAATAGATAATATTCTCATAAGAGATTGAGGATTAATGTCCAAGCTGAAACTTCCACCATGATACATGGCTTTGGTTGGCGGCCCAATGTTCTTCTCTAACAATATGCATACTCAAACCATTCAACTCATGGCAAATCACCCTTACTTCAGACAAGACGAACATGCATAGCAACTCACATGATATTCAACAAAAGTGTAACAGTTGATGGCGTCTCTAGAAACTTGGTTACCGCTCAACAAGCAACTTATAAGAAATAAGATACATAAGCGACATATTCTTTACCACAATAGTTTTTAAGCTACTTTTCCATGAGCTATATATTGCAAAGACAAGGAATGAAATTTTTAAAGGTAGCATGCAAGCAATTTACTTGGAATGGCAGAGAAATACCATATAGTAGGTAATTATGGTGGACACAAATGGCATAGGTTTTGGCTCAAGGGTTTGGATGCACGAGAAGCATTCCCTCTCAGTACAAGACTTTGGTTAGCAAGGTTGTTTGAAGCAAACAAAAGTATGAACCGGTACAACAAAACTTACATAAGAACATATTGCAAGCATTATAAGACTCTACACTGTCTTCCTTGTTGCTCAAACACTTTTACCAGAAAATATCTAGAGTTTAGAGAGACCAATCATGCAAACTAAATTTTAACAAGCTCTACGGTAGTTCTCCACTAATAGGTTTAAACCACATGATGCAAGAGCTTAAACATGATCTACTTGAGAGCTCAAAACAATTGCCAAGTATCAAATTATTCAAGACCATATACCAATTACCACATGAAGCATTTTTTGTTTCCAACCAAATAGCAATAAATGCAGCAGCTTTTAGCTTTTGCCATGAACATTAAAAGTAAAACGAAGAACACAAGTGTTCAAATGAAAAAGCGGAGCGTGTCTATCTCCCACACAAGCATGATAGGATCCGATTTATTCAGAGAACTAAGATAACAAAACGAAAATAAAAGCACACAGACGCTCCAAGTAAAGCACATAAGATGTGACGGAATAAAAATATAGTTTTACTAGAGGTGACCTGATAAGTTGTTGATGAAGAAGGGGATGCCTTGGGCATCCCCAAGCTTAGATGCTTGAGTCTTCTTGAAATATGCAGGGATGAACCATGGGGGCATCCCCAAGTTTAGACTTTTCACTCTTCTTGATCATATTATATCATCCTCCTCTCTTGACCCTTCAAAACATCCTCCACACCAAACTCAAAACAATCTTATAAAGGGTTAGTGCATAATCAAAAATTCACATGTTTAGAGAGGACACAATCATTCCTAACACTTCTGGACATTACCCAAAGTTACTGAAATTTAATGGAGCAAAGAAATCCACTCAAACACAGTAAAAGAGGCAATGCGAAATAAAAGGCAGAATCTGTCAAAACAGAACAGTTCGTAAAGACGAATTTTTTTGAGGCACTTAACTTGCTCAAATCAGAAAACTCAAAACTAATGAAAGTTGCGTACATATCTTAGGATTATTCATGAATTTTTACAGAATTTTTAGATTCTCATACAGAGAGAACAGCTCAAATTCGTGACAGCTAAAAATCTATTTCTGCGCAGAAATCCAAATCTAGCATCAACTTTCTATTAGAGACTTTACTTGGCACAACAATGCAATAAAATAAAGATAAGGAGAGGTTGGTACAGTAGTAACAACTTCCAAGACACAACAAAACAGTAGAAAAATAAAAACATGGGTTATCTCCCAAGAAGTGCTTTCTTTATAGCCATTAAGATGGGCTCAGTAATTTTAATGATGCTCACATAAGGATGAGAGTTGAAGCAAAAAAGAGCATCAAGAAGCAAGTATGAAACAAATTTAAGCCTAACCCACTTCCTATGAAAAGGAATCTTGTAAATAAACAAGTCATGTAAGCATAACGCAACAAGCATAGAAAGGCAACACAAGCGCAACTTCAAGATTCTCAACATAAAGAGGGGAAACTTAATATTATTAAGATGCATATAACCATGTTTCCCTCTCTCATAATAACTTTCAGTAGCATCATGAACAAACTCAACAATATAACTATCACATAAAGCATTCTTATTCACATGCATAAAAGTATCATTACTCTCCACATAAGCAATTTTATTAGTAATAGCGGGAGTAAAATTATCACAACCATCATTGTAATCATCATAGATTGCAGGCATGGTATAATCATAATAAACTTTATCCTCCATAGTAGGTGGCACCAAAATACCACTATCATTATAATCATCATAAATGGGAGGCAAAGTATCATCAAAGTAAATTTTCTCCTCCATTCTTGGGGGACTAAAAATATCATGCTCATCAAAACCAGCTTCCCCAAGCTTAAATTCTTCCATAGCATTAGCAATAATAGCGTTCAAAGAGTTCATGCTAATAACATTGCTACAACTATTTTGCAAATAAAGTTCCATGGGTTTTTTGATTCTCTCTTCAAACACATCATGTCCTAACTCAAGATAAATTTCATAAAGATCTCTAATTTTGTTGTTGTTTTCCATTAAGCCTAACTAGTGAAAATAAAAACAAGAAACAAAAAAGATATAATTGCAGGATCTAAAGGAAATTGCTTCGAGCACTCACACACTGGCAACAGTGCTACGAAATAGCTTAGTAGTCGGAGGATGTGAATACCTTTTACCTTACCTCCCCGGCAACGGCGCCAGAAAATAGCTTGATGTCTACGCACGCTTCTATTCCTGTAGACAGTGTTGGGCCTCCAAGAGCAGAGGTTTGTAGAACAGCAGCAAGTTTCCCTTAAGTGAATCACCCAAGGTTTATCGAACTCAGGGAGGTAGAGGTCAAAGATATCCCTCTCAAGCAACCCTGCAATTACGATACAAGAAGTCTCTTGTGTCCCCAACACACCTAATACACTTGTCAGATGTATACGTGCACTAGTTCGGCGAAGAGATAGTAAGATGCAAGTGATATGGATGAATATGGGTGGTAATAACAATCTGAAATAAATATGGCAGCAAGTAAACATGCAGTAGAATAGTAAATAAACGGTGATTCGATATTTGGAAACAAGGCCTAGGGATCATACTTTCACTAGTGGACACTCTCAACAATGATCACATAAATAAATAACTTCTCTTCACTTGTGCTACTTTCTCACACTCTCTTGTTGGATAACAAACACCATTCGTTGTGTAGGGCTACAGAAGCACACCTCTAGCCGGAGTAAACAAGCTCCACAACGCCCGAAGTTCATATTAAAGTAACCTCTAGAGTGTATAATAGACCGTTGCAATTTAGACCGAGTACTAACATAGCATACACACTGTCAACAATAGCTATGAAAGGGGGAATAGATCGCATCAATACTATCATAGTAATAGTTAACTTCATAATCTACAAGAGATTACAATCATAACCTACGCCAAGTACTACATGATGCACACACTGTCAACATTACATCATGGAGGAGGAATAGACTACTTTAATAACATCACTAGAGTAGCACATAGATTAATAGTGATACAAAGCTCATGATCACATAAAGATCACATGGGAGAGAGATGAACCACATAGCTACCGGTAGAGCCCTCAGTCTCGGGGGAGAACTACTCCCTCCTCATCATGGGAGACAGCAACGGCGATGAAGATGGCGGTGGTGTCGATGGAGATGACTCCGGGGGCAATTCCCCGTCCCGGTGGCGTGCCAGAACAGAGACTTCTGTCCCCCGAAATGGAGTTTCGCGATGGCGGCGGCGTCCCTGGAGTCTTTCTAGAGTTTCGTCAATTGTTGTCAGGATTTTAGGTCGCAAGGGATTTTATAGGCGAAGAGGCGGCGCGAGGGGGTGCCTGGGGGGCCCACCCCATAGGGCGGCGCGCCCCCCTCCTAGGCTGCGCCCCAGTGTGGTGTGGGGCCCCTAGGCCTCCTCTCCGTCTCCCCTTCGGTGTTCTGGTCCGTCTCGGTAAAATAAGATGTTTGGCTTTTGTTTCATCGAATTCCGAGAATATCGCCCGAACAGCCTTTCTGGAACCAAAAATAGCAGAAAACAGGAACTGGCACTTCGGCATCTTGTTAATAGGTTAGTTCCGGAAAATGCTTAAAAAAATTATAAAGTGTGAGCAAAACATGTAGGTATTGTCATAAAACTAGCATGGAACATCAGAAATTATAAATACGTTGGAGACGTATCACCATGGGAAATCCTATAGGAATGAAAAATGCAGTAATCAACTGCAAGAATCGTTTGACTGAACCAATGGAAGAACGCAAGAAATTTCAGTAGAGATTGAGTGCATGTGCTAGTTATCATACACACATAGGAAATTTTCCAAGAGGTCTAACCTCTTGTTATAAATCCTATGGAATGGTAGTGTAGGAAAATAATCCATTAGAATTTTGGAGGGTTCAACCATTTAAATCAAATGACCTAAATAGGAAAAATTCCTATGGGTGAGAATCCTATAAATTCCTTTAAAAATCAATTGAATCAAACAAGCCTTTAACGGGTAGATTTTTATTTATGAATTAAATACAATAATCATCTCATATTTTAGTTAAGTTACATTTGCTCATTCGTTGTTGTTATAGGGACTATTTGATTCAATGGTTATTGTGGAAAATTTAGGGCCCCTTTGATTCATAGATTTGTATAGGAATTTTGTAGGATTTGGATGCTATAGGATTTTTCATACATAAGTTTTTTGATTCATAGGAACATATTCTATAGGAACTAATCCTATAAGAATCTTTTATTGTAAATCCTATATGAAAAAAATTAGATCATATTTCATAAAAATTCTTTGCTACAATCAAACACACTTCATCTTCCTATAGGATTGTGAAAGATCGAGATGTCGCCTAGAGGGGGGGGGGGGTGAATAGGCAATTACAAACTCTTGCGGATTTGTCTTGTAAGAATGCGGAATTAAACTATCGTTTAGTTTACAAGCACAAACCCTAAATATGCTAAGCTCAACTAAGTGTAACAATAGCAACTAGAGCTAAGCAAGATAGGCACAAGATATATGTAGCACAAGTGATAGCAAGATATATGTACTTCAAGCACGATGGCTATCACAAGGAAAGAGAGCTCGGGTATAGAAATAACCGAGGCACGCAGAGACGAGGATGTATTCCCGTGTTCCCTTGCTTTGCAACAAGGTACGTCACGTTTGGAGGAGTGGAGGTCCCACGAAGGATTCCCCGCGCCACGAAGGCTCACCCTATTCTCCGAACCACACCCACGAAGGATAATGGCCCTTTCCTTATGGTTAGCTTTTCCTCCGCTCCGGAGATGGCAAGCTCCACAACCACTTCACAAGCTCCACGAAGGAGAAGCCCGGGCCCCTTCACAATCTTCCACGAAGAGATCACCGGGACACCAACCAAGCCAACTAGGAGGTCACCCTCCAAGAGTAACAAGCTCACGGTCTCTCACTCGAACAAATCGTGGTGGAGAGCTCAACACTATGCAATGATGCAAAGCAAGAACACCGGAGGTGTTCAAGTCCTTCACACTCAAATCCCACCAAAGCAACGAATGCTAGGATGAGATTGGAGAGGAAGAACAAGGGGGAAAGTCAACCAAAGACTCCAAGATCTAGATCCCAAGAGATTCCCTCACTTAGAGAAGAAACGGTTTGGTGGAAGTGTAGATCTAGATCTCCTCTCTCAAATCCTCAAATATGAGCAAGAATGGTTGGAGGAATCAAGGGAGAGAGCAACTTCTTCAAATGCAACAATGGAGGTGAGAGAAAGGGGAAGAAGTTGTTGCTCAAGGTGGAAGAAGGGCTATTTATAGTCTAGGGAGAAAAATAACCGTTGGGGAGAAAACCGGGTGAAAATCGGATAAAAACGGCTAAAAAAGACAGCCCAGCCGGCCAGCAGGCCGGCCGGCCGACCGGATCCTGGGCCGGAGAGGCCGGTGGCTTGTCCGGTCGGACCGGCCCACCGACCTGGGCTGGGCAGAGGCGCGCTGGGCGGCAGAAGAGCTTCAGGCGCGCGGGGGAGGAGCCTGGCCGTGTGGGCCGCGGAGGCCCAAGCGGCGTCGGGCGGCGCGGGTGCGAGCCGAGCGGGGGCGCGACGGGGCGTGGGCCGGACGGGGTGGCGGCCCGGTTAAAGTCCGGTCGGACCGGAGGGCTAGCTGGGCTGCCCGGCGCGTGGGCCGGTGGCCGCCCGGTCCGGTTGGCGCCCGGTGCGGACCGGGTGGGCCAGCGTGCGGCTCGGTAGGCCGGGCGGCAACCGGCCGCCTCCCCCTTTTTTCTTTTCTTTTTCTTTTTCTCTTTTACCTTTTCTTTAATAACTATTGCTCCCGAACTCCGATTGACATGAAACTAATTTCATTGGAAAGATAACAACAAATGCTATCCAATAGAAAGTGCAAACTCAAGAAACTGTAGGAGGGGATTTTATCATGAATATAAAAGGGTAGAACCTTATATCATGAATAACCGGTAAAATCGCCCAACCTCGAAAACGCAATAGAAGATGCATGCGAACTCCGTTTTCGATGAACTTGGGCTTGTTGTAAAGCTAGCAACAAGCTCAAGAACCTCACATAGAGAAACACCAAGAGGCAATAAGGATATGCAAAGTATGCAAATGATTGAGCTCCCTAAGACGATGTGATCAAGTTACTCAACCGAAAGCCCCTCTTAATAGTGCGGCTATCTATCCTATAATCCGGTCTCCCAACATCCACCTTGAGACTGGTAAAAGGAAAACCTAGCAAGGCCATACCTTTGCCTTGCGCATCCCGCTTGATCTTGATGATAACTCTTCAAGCCTCACTCAAGCCAGAATACCTCACTTGACCAATGTTGCTTCGTGAAGACTCACAAATGCTCCCCCATACACTATGATGGGAAAGCTCCATTGATGCACATCTTCACAAGTCCATTATCACCAAATGGATGGCAAGCTTCAAGAATGTGATTCACTTGAGATGCTCATCTTGAACTTGCCCAACTCAACCTTGTATCGATGATCTTGATGCCAATACACAAGGTATACCTTTATCTTCATGGCATCCATACTTGAATCCAACACATGGAGAGCAAGTAGTACCTATGGAATATTCCTTCATATAAACTCAATGAAAACATTAGTCCATAGGGGTTGTCATTAATTACCAAAACCATACATAGGGGCAATGTACCCTTACAATCTCCCCCATTTTGGTAATTGATGACAACCACAATAAGAGGGTTTATATAATGAATATTAGTGACAAGTACGCAACTTATCCGAGAATAAGTTGTATACAAGAGGTTGTATTTGATATGGTCAAGTAACACAAAGGTACTATCCCATATCAAAACCGGCTCTACTCACACAACTACAACAAATGCAATAGATGTGAGTAGAACCAATATATATAGAGAAAACTCCCCCACAATGTATGCACGTGTGATGAACATGAATTCATTGCATACATTGTCAAGATTAACCTTTGGGATAGTTTCCACTATATATATACAACCATGCAAGACATGCAATAGATGTGAGTAGAACCAATATATATAGAGAAAACTCCCCCACAATGTATGCACGCGTGATGAACATGAATTCATTGCATACATTGTCAAGATTAACCTTTGGGATAGTTTCCACTATATATATACAACCATGCAAGACATATAAATATGGAATGCATGAGAGGCAAAACACTTAAGCACAAACCAAACTTAAGTATAAAACCATTCCCTTAAACCCTCTAAACTTCTCCCCCATTGGCATCGATTGTCAAAATGGGTGAAAAATTTAGAAGGCCAATATAATGTGAGTTCCTCCCCAAAGTGTGCACTTCTCATAATTTGAGTGGAATCAAGTGCACATATCCAATGATGAATACTTGAAGGAAGTCTAACTATATTGAGGATCAAAGATTGCATAAAGATAACATGGTGAAGTGAGCTTCAACAAATAAAGCAAGCAATCAAAGATCCACTTGGACAAACAAAGATATCATGATAAGAGAGATATAGTGCTCTAAAAATAAGAAAGCTCCCCAAGGTTCGTGCACAATTTATAATGTTTGCATTGAATACAATATGCACAAACATGGAATCCTTACTCCCTATATATCATTTAGAACACAACAAAGATAAAGAGAATATGCTTATCAAGAACAACTTGAGTCCAACAATTACGAGATATGAGTGCATGAAGAGAAACAAATAAACCAAGCACTCATAAATCTTCTTTACCAATAACACTAAAATCAAAAGGATAAGAAGATAGTTGGCAAAGAACAAGGATATCAAGGTGATGGATTAACGCTCTTATGTATATGAGTTTCTAAAGTGGACAAAGTGATCCATGAAGAAACATGCACACACAAGAGGTTAACAAAATAGATAAGACAAGATATCCAAGATGAAGTCATAAAATATACCAAAGGATGTTTGCTTAAGAAGCATATATAGCCTATGGCTCCAATTTTCACTTATGGTATATGAATGAACTTCAACCAAGTTAAACCTCAAAAACATCACAACTAACAATAAGGGAAGTAGAGCTAGTTGGAGTGTTTTGAGAAAGGCAACAAGTATCATAAATATGGATTTATTTTGCAACTTCATCAATATTGCACACAAGAGCTCTTTGAGGAATTGATATGCAATAAATTGCTAGAGGGCATATTTGTGATAGGTGAATCATACAATATGATATATATATAACCTATCATATGCATCTTCTCAAATTACTCAAATGTTCAATAAGAAGTTTTTACTTTTAAAAGGGTTTTTCAAGAACCGCAATATTTTTGAAATAAATAATTTCATGCCAAGATACAACCTACAAGAGGTTGAGAGCTTGCTATATGAGAGTGCATGAATAAGATACTTGTTACCGAGATGGCAATGGCTTGATGTAGTAGATAAGAGTTCATCGATCATCCTAGCTTGACTCCAATCCTCATATGGTGACAACACCTTCCTTATAGATGAGACAAGCCTCCATTGCATCTCCAATGTACCTAAAACATTATTCAAGTACATCTTGGTCCCCAAACTTATTGGGTCCAACATGGTTAGACTAACCATAATATATAGGACACACTCCATATAAACATGTGCATATTTAGATGAAATTTGAATTTCATGCACATCTTAGCCATTTAGGATTTGATGGAGTATATCCTACATAATGAATCAAAAGAAAGCAAGCATGCTACAAGTATAAACAAATTACATATAAGCATGCACCAACACTTTTTAAAGATCCAAGAAAGATATACTTTGGACAAAACACCAAAAGAATCAAATAAGGTATAGAGGTGTTACAAAACAAATTTGTTGTCCAAATAATATTTAAGAAGCAAATCTCAAAAGATTTGTTCAACAAAGTTCAACAAATGAACTAAGAAGAAACCATTGAGCATAGAGGATGAAATAAAGCAAACATGCTCAAAGATTTATCTCATTCAAGCTAATGAAATATGTAAGAAGGAATGAGATAGCAAACTCCCCAAAAGAGCAAGGTTCGAACGAATAAACCAAACCCACTACACTTTTCACAATGGCACAATGTACCGTAAGAAAAAAGGTATGTATTCCAAAACAACCACTTGATATGAATCAAGGGGTTTTATCAAAAGATTTTTTTCAAAAAGGAACAAGGAAGACATATGGGAGCAACAAAGATTTCTTGGAAATAAAATAAGGAAGTAAGAAACAATCCAAGGTGAAGATGATCCAAAAATTCAACCACATACAAGGTTATCAATTGTCAAAGACAATGAGTATATTGGAAATAATTTCTGGTGGAGTATTGACAATGATAGTAAGGATCAACTTCACAATAAAAGGCATAGGATAAGTATATAGAATTATGCACTATGCACGGATGAAGATTCTTGATAACTTCAACTAGTCACACAATCACGCACGGCAATGATTAGAATAACTTGAAGCAAACGGTATCCCAAATAAGATATAGAGATATGTATTTGAGGAAAAACCGCACCAAGAATTTCATATTCAAACAAGAGCCCACAAGATGAGTAATAAAATATTTTATTAGGAATGGAGCTTGTTTGAGCAAACATGCCACCTAGGAGCAAGATAATTAAGAGCATCAACTCTAAGTGGCATAACCTCATATGTTCACATTTTCTAGGCTTGTGATATGTACAAAACATATTACTCCCCCATAATGTGATAAAACATTTCTTCTAAATAAGAGGCAACTAAAATTCAACTAGAGATGATTAATGGATATTTAGAATTTGAAATTCTCATGAGTATGGCACACCACATAGTGACTAGATAATCTTGCAATATCAATACTAAGTGGTGGTACCCATGTACACACATTTTAAAGGAAGAGAGATGCACAAAGCATATCACTCCCCCAAAATGGGATGTTCCATTAATCACTTCAAGGAGAGCCAAATAAGATATCATCAAGATGCATTAGGCTCAAAACAATACACAAGTATATGATGAGTCAAACAAACATACTTTAATACACAAGATAGGCAAGTAAGACACAACACATACATACACATATTTGGTACAAAACCAAACATGCAAAGGGGCAAGTAACTTACAATAAACATGAAGAGTTGAAGTATAAGTTACCGCAAAGAGAAACATTGGATATAAGATATAGATGATAATCCATACGACTTGGCTTGGTAAAAATATAATATATGAAGATCCCTTAATTCTTCATGAAGTAGCCAAGTCTCCAATGCCCTCCACTTGTACCTATTGATCAAGTTTGAGATTGTTGGTCCCCAACCAAGTTGGGTCCTAAGAGGTTAGTCACAATAGGCTTGGCAACCCAAATGGTTCTTTTCTTGAAACCACTTTGAGTTCCAACAAACTTGGCAAACACATTGCCATCCTTATCCTTCCCTAGAGAATAATCATCATCAACAATTATAGGGTTAGATAAGGAGCAAGAAGAAGCAAAGTGCCCCTTCTCACGGCATAAGTAGCAAGTGTTCCCCTTTCTCTTCTTTATTGATTTCTTCTCTTGGGGAACAATATCTTGATTCTTCTTGGGAAGTGGCCTATCTTCAACTTGAGGTCGAGCATGAGCTTGACCTTTACCTTGTGGCCGTTTCCCTTGTTGTTTCTCACTCAAGTGCTTCTTCTTTTTCTTCAATGGGCATGATCTAACATGATGCCCTTCAACCTTGCACTTGAAGCAAACCAACTTGGCCGGATCATCGACTTTATCTTGGCCCTTCTTCTTGTTGCTCTTGCTCTTGGACTTGTTCTTGTTATTGGAGTTGAATCCAAGTCCACTCTTGTCATTGGGGGATTGTTGCACACTTAGCATCTTGTCAAGTGCGGATTTCCCTTCATGACGCTTTTCCAAATCTTTCTTCAAAGAAAGGACTTGGGCCTCGAGCTCTTTGATTTCCTCTACATGGTTAGTAGAAATACAAGTACTAGAGGAAGTGGAAGCTTCATTGTTAGAGCAACAAGGCAAAGCAAGTAATCCAACACAAGGTGTATCACTAGTTTGACTAGATGGATTACAAGAACTAGCACATGGCAATATAGCATTTGTAGTAGAGATTGTGCTAACATCCATATGAGGCTCACAAGATGTTACCTTAGTGATACTTGCCTCATGAGCTAACTTTAGCCCATCATAGGAAATTAGAAGATTATCATGAGAGCTTGAGAGCTTTTTATGACTTTCTTCCAATTCCCTATAATTGCTAGTTAGCAACTCAAGTTGAGCCCTTAGCTCAACATTCTCCTCTAAGGTAGATGCTTCACAAGAATTAGAGTTAGTAGCACAAGCATCAACAATAGTTTTCTCATTTTCATGCATATAGGATTCAATTTTTTGTGTAAGCATAAAATTAGTATGCTTCTCATCTTTTAGCTCATGCTTGAGAAGAGTGAATCTCATTTCCCCATTTTCAACATGGGACTCCAACTCCACTATGGTTTCCCTATATTTATACAAGGTATCCATAGAGTGTTCGAGATTAGCACGAGCTTCTTTATTACCACGAAGAGAAGCATAAACCATTGCCATATTATGCACCAAGGTATTATATTCTTCATCATTATCATCATCATCATTCTCATCATTAGAGAACGTGTTAGGAGTCAAAGTAGGAGATACCTTTGATCCATTTGCCATAAGGCACATGTGCATACCGGAGGATGAAGACGAAGATATTCTTGAATCCTCATTTGAAATCATGTCTTGATCCATAGAGTGTTCGGTTTCCTCTACATTGTTAGTCAACAAGCAACTAGAGGAAATAGAAGCATTTTGATTATGGGAGCAAGACAAGGCAAGCATATCATCATGAGATCTATGTAAGCAATTTACACATGATATGCAAGGACTATCAACACAAGTATGTAGATTATTTTCAATGCTCAATGTGTTTAAGTCCAAAGAGGAAACATTGCAATGAGATAGAGATGAAGAGTCATCACTATTGAGCACAATATCAACGTTGCAATTTCCCTCACCACTCACCATATCATTACCTCGTGTCTTGCTACACGTTGGTGAAGTGAAAGAAGATGATAACTCATCACGACCGGAGGTGGAAGCAACTTGGAGCTCTTCATGATGTGAAGGGGAAGAGAGCTCCTCGGAGTCACCACCGATCAATTGAGAAGTGGATCCACCAAACATTTCCTTAAGCTTGATCCACATCTCATGAGACGATTTTCGCTTTATATATATCAAGAACCTACGAAAATTGGGTCTCAAAGAGAATAAAAGCTCATTAGATACATGAGCTTCAAGATGTAAGTTTTTCTCATCCTCTAAAGATAGATTTTGAGAATCCATCGGAGGAGAAAAACCGACATCTAGAAATTGCTCTATATGTGGACACAAGGTCCGAAGCTTACAAAGCAAGCAATTTCTCCACAAAAGATAATTTGTGCCATTAAAGACAATTGTGTCATTGTGCACTATACTAGCCGACATCTTTACTCTCAAGGCGGTGAAGCCTTAAACAAGGAGAGACCTTGCTCTGATACCAATTGAAAGATCGAGATGTCGCCTAGAGGGGGGGTGAATAGGCAATTACAAACTCTTGCGGATTTGTCTTGTAAGAATGCGGAATTAAACTATCGTTTAGTTTACAAGCACAAACCCTAAATATGCTAAGCTCAACTAAGTGTAACAATAGCAACTAGAGCTAAGCAAGATAGGCACAAGATATATGTAGCACAAGTGATAGCAAGATATATGTACTTCAAGCATGATGGCTATCACAAGGAAAGAGAGCTCGGGTATAGAAATAACCGAGGCACGCGGAGACGAGGATGTATTCCCGTGTTCCCTTGCTTTGCAACAAGGTACGTCACGTTTGGAGGAGTGGAGGTCCCACGAAGGATTCCCCGCGCCACGAAGGCTCACCCTATTCTCCGAACCACACCCACGAAGGATAATGGCCCTTTCCTTATGGTTAGCTTTTCCTCCGCTCTGGAGATGGCAAGCTCCACAACCACTTCACAAGCTCCACGAAGGAGAAGCCCGGGCCCCTTCACAATCTTCCACGAAGAGATCACCGGGACACCAACCAAGCCAACTAGGAGGTCACCCTCCAAGAGTAACAAGCTCACGGTCTCTCACTCGAACAAATCGTGGTGAAGAGCTCAACACTATGCAATGATGCAAAGCAAGAACACCGGAGGTGTTCAAGTCCTTCACACTCAAATCCCACCAAAGCAACGAATGCTAGGATGAGATTGGAGAGGAAGAACAAGGGGGAAAGTCAACCAAAGACTCCAAGATCTAGATCCCAAGAGATTCCCTCACTTAGAGAAGAAACGGTTTGGTGGAAGTGTAGATCTAGATCTCCTCTCTCAAATCCTCAAATATGAGCAAGAATGGTTGGAGGAATCAAGGGAGAGAGCAACTTCTTCAAATGCAACAATGGAGGTGAGAGAAAGGGGAAGAAGTTGTTGCTCAAGGTGGAAGAAGGGCTATTTATAGTCTAGGGAGAAAAATAACCGTTCGGGAGAAAACCGGGTTAAAATCGGATAAAAAACGGCTAAAAAAGACAGCCCAGCCCGGCCGACGAGCCGCGCCGGCGAATCTGGGCCGGAGAGGCCGGTGGCTTGTCCGGTCGGACCGGCCCACCGACCTGGGCTGGGCAGAGGCGCGCTGGGCGGCAGAAGAGCTTCAGGCGCGCGGGGGAGGAGCCTGGCCGTGTGGGCCGCGGCGGCCCAGTAGCACCGGGCGGCGCGGAGTGCGAGCCGCGCGGGCGCGACGAGGCGCGGGCCGGACGGGGTGGCGGCCCGGTTAAAGTCCCGGTCGGACCGGAGGGCTAGCTGGGCTGCCCGGTGTGTGGGCCGGTGGCCGCCCGGTCCGGTTGGCGCCCGGTGCAGACCGGGTGGGCCGGCGTGCGGCCCGGTAGGCCGGGCGGCAACCGGCCGCCTCCCCCCTTTTTTCTTTTCTTTTTCTTTTTCTCTTTTACCTTTTCTTTAATAACTATTGCTCCCGAACTCCGATTGACATGAAACTAATTTCGTTGGAAAGATAACAACAAATGCTATCCAATAGAAAGTGCAAACTCAAGAAACTGTAGGAGGGGATTTTATCATGAATATAAAAGGGTAGAACCTTATATCATGAATAACCGGTAAAATCGCCCAACCTCGAAAACGCAATAGAAGATGCATGCGAACTCCGTTTTCGATGAACTTGGGCTTGTTGTAAAGCTAGCAACAAGCTCAAGAACCTCACATAGAGAAACACCAAGAGGCAATAAGGATATGCAAAGTATGCAAATGATTGAGCTCCCTAAGACGATGTGATCAAGTTACTCAACCGAAAGCCCCTCTTAATAGTGCGGCTATCTATCCTATAATCCGGTCTCCCAACATCCACCTTGAGACCGGTAAAAGGAAAACCTAGCAAGGCCATACCTTTGCCTTGCGCATCCCGCTTGATCTTGATGATAACTCTTCAAGCCTCACTCAAGCCGGAATACCTCACTTGACCAATGTTGCTTCGTGAAGACTCACAAATGCTCCCCCATACACTATGATGGGAAAGCTCCATTGATGCACATCTTCACAAGTCCATTATCACCAAATGGATGGCAAGCTTCAAGAATGTGATTCACTTGAGATGCTCATCTTGAACTTGCCCAACTCAACCTTGTATCGATGATCTTGATGCCAATACACAAGGTATACCTTTATCTTCATGGCATCCATACTTGAATCCAACACATGGAGAGCAAGTAGTACCTATGGAATATTCCTTCATATAAACTCAATGAAAACATTAG
The DNA here is from genome assembly GCF_019359855.2 of Lolium perenne. Classification (NCBI taxonomy): domain Eukaryota; kingdom Viridiplantae; phylum Streptophyta; class Magnoliopsida; order Poales; family Poaceae; genus Lolium; species Lolium perenne. The sequence continues at coordinate 82,178,550 of NC_067249.2, forward strand.
TCCATAAGGGTTGTCATTAATTATCAAAACCACACATAGGGGCAATGTACCCTTACAGATTGAAGTATGCATCATATCTCAATCCTATTATTTTTTCCTATTCCTATGCCTTTTCTATCATATGAATCAAAGGAGAACTAAAGTATTCAAATTCTTAGGCTTATTTCCTATAGTGGTTGTTTTAGTTGTAGGATCAAATCACATCGGATTTATTTCTAACGAAATGTAACATCCACTCAAAACTTGTTTTAAGAAAAAAAAATTGTGATAGAATAAAACCAAACTTTGTTGCATATTGAATCCCGCGCGATTGGAATTGACATGTCATCAAATAGGCCCATAAGGCATTGGAGGTTCCCTTGTCGTTGTGGTCTCTTTTCCAGCAGTTGTTCTTCTGTTTCTGTGCTATAGGACGAGCTTCTCCAACTCTATGATGCTCTTCGAACCGAGCGAGGGGGCAAGGGCCCTCTTTGGACGTGGAGACGGATGTCACTTTCACAACAGGAAATCCCTAGGTTGCAATTTCTTCAACAGTTTCGATGTCAACATATAGCTCTCGCGTCCACCTCTAGTCAACGATCGTTGCGGCTCATGAGGACTCGGGCCATTTCAAGCGGCGCGTCTTGTTTGTTTTCTGTTTGCTTGTTATTTTTTCTCTTGTAAGTTGATTTCCTCGGTGTAATTTGTCCTATATATCTTTGTTAATTTAAAGTTAGGCTAATTTCAAGGCTTAGAGCATCTCCAGCGGTGCGGCGCATTTTAGCGACCGGAAATGTCCGCGTGCGTCCGTTTGCGTGAGCCGAAATGGTCAAAATCGACCGCGCGTCCGTTTGCGTCGGGGCCTCCAGCGGCACGACGCATTTTTTGGCCGAATCATTTTTTTTAAACATGAAAACATAATTTACATAGTTTAAACATGAAAAAAAACCTAACGCCTACTGTTGCTCGTCGTCGCTGTTGAGCACGATGAGCTCCAGTCTCGCCCACGGCCAGTTGCCATCCGGGGGAGCGTACGCCGGACGCGCCGGTGGTGCTGGAGGTGGAGGCGCCCAGGGCTGTGGCGGCGGTGGAGGCGCCCAGGGATGCGGCGGTTGTGGCGCCGCCGAGTCCTGTAGTGCTTGTCGAAGGGCTTCATCCTCCGACAGGCCCGGCGGCATGACGCCGGTGGCGTAGCGGGGCAACGGCGGCTGCACAGGCGGGTCGTTCTCAGAGACGAGGACGTCGAGCTTCGCCATCTCGTCGTTCGTCATGTTCTCCGGGAACTCGAAATTGCAGCCCTCCGCCATGGCCTCCTGCCATTCGTGGAAGACGGCCGCGATGTAGTCATCGTTGTCGTCCTTGACCTTCTCGTTATGGTACGCGAGCGCCTCGATGTAGTTGTCCTCGTCGTCGTAGGCGTTGTAGGCTTCGTGGTCGTGGTCGTCATCGTTGTACTGCGCGCGCGTCGGCGGCTGCTTCGCCGGATCTCCGCGCTCCGATCAGGCTAGCGCGCAGGGACTGGAGAGATGGGCACTCGGCGGCAGCTGAGCCTCCAGCCGCTAGGCAGTTGCACGCCCGACTAGGCCTCGCACGGCATCCATTTGTCGTGCATCAGCCTCCCTAGCGTGACGGGCAGCGGCACCCTCTGCGTCCCCTTCTTGCTGCCGCTGCCGGAGGCCTCGGAGTCGTTCTTCTTCTCCATGGCGCTGCGGCGGTGGTGATGTGAGTGGAGGTGTGGGCGAAGGAGGAACGCGGCCGGTGGACTTTTAAGGGCGGCCACGCGCGGGATACGATGCCATTGAGAAGTCCATCCGCCGCCCGCAAATGCGCGCGCAGACCATGCAGCCGCGTCATTGATGCGAAAGCTGCGGCGCAGACGCGAAAGCGCTGACCACCGAAGCGATGCCCTCGATGCAGACTCGCTGCCAGGCGGGCCCGGTGAAGACACGAACGGACACTTTGCGCGTCCGCGCAGCGTCCGCAGACACGCAAACCTACCGCAAATATGCGTCAGGTGTGTGTCTCTGCGAACGATCCGGTCACTTTCTTAAAATATGTAGGCCCATAGGTTGGAGGGATTCACTGTTAGGTTAACGGGTGGAGAACCGAGTTGTATGTGTTCCTCAATCACCAACGATGGCCGGCCGGAGGGACAAAAGCTCACACTATTACCTATTTTCAGCGTAGGGATCATTGTCTCTAGAAAATGTTCAAGCTTTTACTCACTCATTATCATGCAAAACTGAAAAATGAAAAGTAGGCTTATGTCGCAGTTTAAGTTTCCAACGGAAACTAGTCAAACAGTGTCACCGATTATATTCATTCATTCGCAACGGCTTCGCACAGGAAGTCGCCTTGCGTCGTGTCCACGTCCCAGCCGATTCCCAAAGCCCCAAGAAACGGCAGCCTTTTCTCTCGAGCCAAGAACCCGCTTCAACTCAGCAAGACCACAAGGTGAAGAGGTCACAGGAAGAAAGCATATTTCGTTGTCACCTTGGCGTACTGTTCTCTTTTGAGTTTCAGACCCTACATCCTGGCTCCTGCCCTGAAGCAGAGAGGCAGGCAGAGGCACAGTCCCAGGGGAACAGCGACGCGCCCGCGGCCCAATGCAGGGAGGCAGAGGGGAGGTGCCGGAGCAAGCGAACAGAACAGATCATCGGAAGGAGGGATGCGCGCCTAGCCTAGCACGGGCAGAGCAGCCAAAAGCTGGGATCTTGCAAATCTTGGCTCTCCCTGCACGCCTAATCATCCCTCATCTTGTCCCTAGCTGTTTTAAGAGCATCTCCAGTCGCGTCCTCCAAAGAGATTTGGGGCGTACCGGACAGAAAATGCGTTCCAGTCGCGTCCCCCAAAGCCCATTTTTGTTCAGCGCGCCACGACACTTTGTCCGGCGCCCCGAGCCCGTCCCCGTCCCACATGGGACGCACCGGGAACGCCGGACACAACGAAAAGCGAGGCGGGCTCCCACATGTCGGCGACTATTTGCATAAACCGTTGGTTCGCGCCTCTTTTCTCGTCGCTCCTTCCTTCCCGCGCCTCCCACCCCACCGCCGCCGCTGGATTTCCCAGCCGTTTGGGCGTCTGATCTCTGCTGAGAGTCGGCACCGTTGTCGCGGCTGGGGCTCCCGCCGGTCGTGGCGCCGCCGCCGCAAAGCCAGCGCGTCCCAGAACGCGCCGTCAAATCCGCCCCACCTCCGCGCACAGAAGGTGCTCGACGACTTGGCAGGTAGGCGCGATTGGCCGCTGTTTGTTCCGTCGTCTGCCTCGGCGCAATTTTAACCATTGATTTTGCTTTAGCCATGGACAACGACGATGAGATGGTTGCCCTGCTGCTGGAGGACGAGCAAGCCTTCGACGACGACGTGCGGGAGCATTTGCTGATCATCGCGTCCCTCCAGGACATGCTTGACGCTGAGGCGGAGAAGAGGAAGAGGCCGCGCCGCGGAGGATCAAGACCGGGAAGAAGGAAGTCGAAGCCCCGGCAGAGGATGGAGGGGCATGCCATGCTGCACAACGACTACTTCGCCGACGACGCAACACAGGCCGACAATTTTCGGCGCCGGTACAGGATGAGCAAGGGGTTGTTCATGAATATCCTCCACGGCGTTCGAGAGTTCGACCCCTACTTCAAGCTCAAGCTCGACGCTCTAGGCGTCCTCGGGTTCTCGTCGATTCAGAAGTGCACCGCCGCCATGAGGATGCTTGCATACGGAGCACCTGCCGATACACAGGACGACTACCTTCGCATGAGTGAGTCTACTGCCATTGAGTGCATGCACAAGTTTTGCCGAGTTGTGGTGGGAAAGTTTGGCAAATACTACTTGAGAGGGCCAACTGAGGAAGAGACTGCAAGGATCATGGCACAAAATGCTGCCAAAGGATTTCCTGGAATGCTTGGAAGCATCGATTGCATGCACTGGGCATGGAAGAACTGCCTGTTTGCTTGGCAAGGTATATACAAAGGCCGTCATGGATATTGCAGTGTGGTGCTTGAAGCTGTGACAGATTATGACCTGTGGATTTCGCATTCTTTCTTTGGCATGGCGGGATCACACAATGACATCAACGTGTTGCAGCGGTCTTCGGTGTTCAGCAGACTAGTGGAAGGGCATGCTCCACCATGCAACTATGAGATCAATGGCCACCAATATACCAAAGGCTATTATCTAGCCGATGGTATATATCCAAATTGGGCCACTTTTGTCAAAACAATCTCGAATCCATCAGGTCTGAAGAATTCCCACTTCGCTACACGACAGGAGGCTTGCAGGAAGGATGTCAAGCGGGCATTTGGTTTGCTTCAAGCACAATTTGCCATTGTCCGGTACCCTGCTCTAAGCTGGTCTCACGATCAAATGTGGGAGGTGATGCAGGCTTGTGTGATCATGCACAACATGATCATCGAGGATGACCGCAAGAATCATGTTAGGTCACATGTTGGTCCCTATGAGTGTCAAGGCCCTCTTGCGGAGGTTGATCATGAGTTGCCTGCAGATTTTGCTGATTTTCTCGCCGTGCACGCAGAGATCCGTGACAGCAATGTGCATGAGCAACTTCAAGCTGATCTCGTTGAGCATTTGTGGAGGATCAAAGGAAATACTGTGGCACCTTGATGTAGCATCTAGCCCTATTTATTATATTTGATTACTTGTTTTATTGTTTATTGTAATTTAATTTGAAAACAATCCTCGCAAACATTTTTATTCATATGCTACATTTGATAAATGGTTTATGTGTTAAAAAAGTAATTTAAATGTTTGGGGGCGGCGTTTGGGGAACGCGGCTGGGGAGTTCCCCCAAAGGCGGCACGAACAAAACACGTCCCCCAAACGCTCAATCCGGCGCGGTTTGGGGGACGCTTTGGGGAACGCGAATGGAGATGCTCTAAGGGCATCTACAGCGGCGCGAGGTATTTTAATATCCGCGAGCGTTCATTTACGTCGCGCTGCGGACGTTCAAATGAGCGTTTTTATCTGCGCGTCCGTTTACGTGGGTATTTATTTTTTTCTTGTTTTTTTCCTCTTCTTCATTTAAACATAGTTTCAAATATTACATATTGAAACATGATTTTACACAAACTAACACATAGTTTGGAATATGGTTTACACAAACTAACACATAGTTTGAACCATGGTTGAAACAAATATAACATTTTAAAAAAAAGAAACCAGTTGTGTTGATTTCCGTATGTTCGCTGCCAAGAAAGAACATTCGAGGGCACACCCAATCACCCAAACTGGAAAATCCAGCGGGAGGAGACGGTGCCCTTGTTGGTTCTACCGAGGAAGAACAGACAGAGACCTCCACTACTGGCTTCGTCTGGCCCGTAGCCAGATTCGCTGCAAAGAAAGAACATTCTAAGTTTTAACTATCGGTGTCCGAGCCGGATTCGCCAGTGTGGTAGTGCCTGCGGTAGGCTGTGTCGTCGAACACCTTGACGATCATCCCGCCGTCCCGCTCGTAGAGGAAGGTGAGCTGGCAGCAGGGCTCGAGCGCGAGGTCACGGGCGAACTTATTCCACCCCGTGTGCAGGTACATCTTGCCCTGCCCGTCGAACAAGACCTCCACGGGCCAGCGGCAGAAGTTGTAGCAGGCCTCCCGTAGCTGCAAATGCGCCGGCTCGACGCTATCGACGAACTCGGCGAACTTGTCCGGGAGCCGCTTGATGCCGAGTGGGTCGTCGTCGATGCAGAGGAGGAACTCGAAGCAGCGGTCGTCCTGTGAAGACGAGGAGGGCGCAGGCGACGGCGAGCGTGGGGCCGTAGCTGCTCCACCACGGCGGCCCGTTCCCCGGCCCTGGGGGCGCCCAGGGCCGCGGCCTTGACCGCCTCACCGGCCACCAGGACCGGCCATGGACTTCCTCGCGGGCTTGGATGCGTCGCAGGAACACCTAGGCAGCGCTACGATCGAGCTTTGTGGCGGCTAGGGTTTCTTTGAAGGAGTAGATGAGGAAGAAGAACACGCGCCCCCTTTATATAGGCCGGAGGCATGCGGTGGCCGCGGGACGCGTGGCGTCGCCATTAACGTGGTTGGCGGAGGTGTGCTGCGGCCGCTCGGCAGCCGAGGCATCGCCATTAACGTGGCGCAGGCTGCCGAAGCGACGCAGCGACGCAGTTACTGGCGCGTTTGAGAAGACGCATCGACGCAGAGTCGCTGCCAGGCGGGCCCGATGAAACGTCCGTCAGACGCGAGCGGACATTTTCCGGACGTTCGCGGAGACGCATCCGAGGCGCATATTTAGGCCAGGTTTGCGTCTCTGCGAATGGCCCGATCATTTTGCGTCGCTCCGTTGGAGGTGGTGTCAGATCACAGTGGACGACGCGCCCCTGGAGATGCCCTAATGCCAAGCTGTGATTTTCTAATGTAAAGTAACCTAGGTCTCTTAAGTAACTGCTTGCCTCCCTTCGTTAATGGAGCACCTCTGTCAGAGCTTTCCCCTAAATTAGCACCTTCTGCTACCTTTTGAGAGAGAGAGAGATGGAGAGAGAAGCAGCAAGGTCACACACGCACGTCTCCATCAGGCTATGACCAGCGCTGTATCTATAATTCTGTATGGAGTAGAACAGGGATGTCATGGGCGGCAGCAGCTAGAGATGCGCTGTGAATGATCACGTTGGCGACGCTCCCTTTCCATTTCTAGAATCTCGCCCTCGCTGCTCCACCCCCTCTTCCCAGCCGACCTCTTTCTTCCTTCTACACCACCACCACCACCACCAGCGGCAGCTCCAATCCAAACTGAAACTACAAGTCCCACAAAGATTAATTCGGAGTGTGTGAGCTGGTGGTTCTCGCCGAGCCAAGCACAAGGCCAAGAACTGCCTCGCACTTACACGGCGCCCCCTTCTTTGGATCTTTCAAAAGGAAACGAGAGAGGAGGAGGAGGAAGAAGAGACCATCATTGGTGATTCCACTTCCACAAGGGCCCTGTCTTTTTCTTCCTCTTATTTTCTTCGCCATTGTTTACTTGGTGTTTCACTTGCGCCGATTTCTTTCTTGGTTTTAACTCCTGTCCTCTTCTCGTTTCGGCACAACCTACGCAGCCACAGCAACATCAACTGCGTTCGGGGACGGGCTTAAAAGATCTCACTCTACGTCGGAGCAAAGCAACTGAACTAGACACGGTAATCTCTTCCTCCCTCTCTCTGTCGCTCTGTTCTTGCGCTTTCAGCTGCAAAATCCTGACCCCATTGTTCTTCTGCTTGTGCAGGAACTAATTTGTGGTGGTTGCTAGGAGCCTAGACCGAGGAGGGGGGAGATGGAGGATGCAGAGATCAGGAAGAGCAGAGGCGTCTGCTCGACGGCGCTCTTTCTCAACTGGGTGGGCAGGACAGCTGAACAGGACCAAGAGGAGGAAGAGAAGACGCTCGAGCTCAGCCTTGGGCTCCCCGGAGGAGGCCGCAGGAGGACGGCGTGCAGGGAGAAAGGCAAGCACCCTGCCGTCGACGGCTCCGTCGACCTCTCTCTTGGCTACTCTACGCTTGTCCCCAACTCACAAGGTATGGAACCGCGATGATCACCACTTTACATTGCCGGCGCATGCTGTTCTTGCTCTCTCTTTTCCCGTGCACTGGTCGTTTCGCTGTCTTGTGTTTCTTTATTTTGAACGGCAGCAAAAGTTTTGCACGCCTACAATGGTGTTTTCTGATGTGATGAAACCTGGACATCACATCAGTGCAAGTTTCTTGAGATATGATTGGAAATGTTGCATTGCTTTGTACCAGTTAATACTTCTGCCTGGCTAGACCTGCGGGTAATCTGGAAAGGACTTGATGGACTTGTGTTGCAGTGTTGCCTGATTGCTTTTCTTCTGACAATTTGAACTTGTTTGGGAGCTTGATGGCGCATGGTAGTTTTTTGTAACACTGTTTTTCCTGTTGATGATTACAAACATTTCTAGTCGGCACAATCGATCAAACCATAACTTCACCTCACAATACCCCCTTCTTGTGCTTGTGCAGGCAAGACAAACGGGTCCCCAGAAGCAGTTACACGGAATGCACTTGCTGCACCAAACAATAATAGCTCCCAGACAAGGTGGTAATCATAAGCCTAGCTTCACATGTCAAGCTCAAAAATACCTGTGCTTTCTTGGAGCATGCAACTGTTGATGTCTCTGATTCTTTATTCTTCCCACCCATCTGCCATGGCATGAGTTAAAGAGAAAGGGTACCTCCATCTCCTGCACTGCTCCACATTTATGGCAAAATCTATCCCATGATTCAAGGGTCAGGTTGCTTGTTTGGTTCTCTTGCCTGACATGCATGGAGATGGAGCTCCTGCTCTTTCAGATGGATGCATTTATTGTAGGATAACTAGCACTGTTCTTTGTTTCTCTCTGCTTAAATAAAATTAAACTAGGAAAATTGATGATTCTAAGTCCATTGAGAAGTCGGTAGTTCTATTCTATGCAATTACTTGTTTTCCATTAGATGAAGAATAAACGCCCAGGATTTCAGGGTGGTTGAATTAGAAATAAGAATTTCTCGTTCAACTTAGAATTAGAAACTCTTAAACTAATTTGGTAAGATGAGTGTTTATCATGCAAAAGTTCCATTTGCCAATGCTGCAAGATTACTAACTGAACTTCCAATATCCTTTAAATTTACGCATAAGTTCAGAATTGGATGCTCAGAACTGTTTGAAGCATGCATACTTCAGGTTGTTAAGATTAATTCATTTAAATATCTCATCAAATATAAATTTACTACTAGCAGGTATTTACACTTTTAATAACACTAGTATTTATTGCTGCAATAACCCATTAGACTACCTTCTTCTTTTCGTTTACCAATCTTCTTCAACCTTCAGTTGCAGATCTCCTGGTGCTCCTGTTGTTGGATGGCCTCCTGTTCGCGCATCCAGAAGAAACCTGGCTAGTTCTAGCAGAGCAGCAGCCCTTGAACAACAAAATGTGAAAAAGGCTGTGAAGGCTGAAGAGACCAAGAGAGCTCCATTTGTGAAGGTTAACATGGATGGTATCCCTATTGGTAGGAAGATTGACCTGAACGCCTTCAATAGCTACGAGAAGCTTTCTGTAGCTGTCGACAAATTGTTCCGGCACCTTCTTGCGGGTATCTGAGCTTCCATTTTAATGATTTCATGTAGCAATATCATTCAGTTATACTAGTTTCAGTATTAGTAGTTCGCAACTTACAGCGTAATATTGTACCAATGCACTATAAAAGTTTGTTTCCGCGGTATCTAGATTTTGGTGTTTGAATGGCTCAGTGCCTCAGTCAATTCATGATGGTCTAATTATCTGCTCTTAATTTGCATCCTTGTATGTAGCCCAAAGAGATCCTCGCACAGAGGAGTGTCCTCCGGAAGAGGTGGCAATATCTGGTCTACTAGATGGAACTGGGGAGTACACTCTGGTTTATGAGGATTATGAAGGTGACAGAGTACTGGTTGGAGATGTTCCATGGGGGTAAGCCATCTTTGCTGTCTGTGTTCTCCTCCAGTAATGTGGTTAAAATAGATCTGTATCTGTACTCAGAAGGTAAATGCGTGCATAAGTTTAAGGTGATGCTAACACGGACTGCCTGAATTGGGAAAGGACAGAACAGCACGGTGACAGGCCTGGGCTATTAGCTGAAGTTTGAACGGTCTAAACAAATGTTACTAGTATTTTTTTCACAAAGGGAATATATTAATATCAAGAAAATACCAGTTCAACATTTACACCTGGCCTCTACAAACAATTGTGACTGTTGATGGATTAGAATACATTCTCTTTTTTTCTGATAAAGGATTAGAATAGAATACATTCAATTGCTAACTAGACACAGTTTTGTTCTTTTACTTGTAAGTTATTGCACAGAGTGGAGTACAACCTTGTAGTTACTAGTTAGGCAGTACAAAATCAAGACTTGATCTACACTATGATCAGTATACAACTCTGCTTAACTGTTAGAGCAATTCATGCAGAATGTTCGTTTCATCAGCGAAGAGGCTGCGAGTGCTGAAGACGTCTGACCTCTCTTCATCTGTGAGTACCTCTACACTCTCCTGCTCACCTTCTCCATGTCTACAATATTTTACCTTACTCTCAGACTGGATTTCATCCTCCATGCAGCTAATCACTTCAAACCGGAAGAGAACAGCAGCTGATTGTTGACCTTGTTTTAGAGTTGCTTGGACAGACACTAAGTGGGACGTGCTATGAAGAAGAATTGGATCTTCTGAGCTTGTATCATCTTCCGCTCATTCCTTTGTTGTTGCTCTGACTTGTCGGGCTTCCGTGATCTTATGTAACTTGTTGATTTCCGAAGAATGACCGGAGAAGTGATACAATTGTGCAATTTAACTTGACTATATGGAACTTTTTAGCCCAAATCAAATCTACATTCGTGGACCCTATCCTTTCAACGGATGGTCGATTTGGATGGACGCCTGTTTTGTTGCCTGTGATCTAGCTCTTTCTGAGAATAAAGCGCCACGTTTGTATTAACTCACAGAAACATCCAATACAAGATTGTTTTCAACATTGTGAGCCTGCGCATCACGGTCATCCCGCGCCGCCTCCGCCTTCAATCAGCACCGGCAACCATCATAGAAGCAGCACGGTGAGCCTGCGCATATTTGGGCACCTTAATCGCATCATTTGGTGAATCCTAGCTAGTTTTGGCATCTTGGCTGGACAGCATCGCCGACGATCTCGTCGGAGCAACTCTGCTGACCTCCAACTGGTAGCGTTGATACTACCTTACTCAGCGTGGAGTCACGCTCCGAACGAGCTTATCTGAGTCGTTAGGCTGGTGCCAACGCAGGCGTGAGTGAGGGCGGTAGCGGCGGCGTCGGGGCGAGAGAGAGGCGGGAGTGGGGCGAGAGGCCAGCGGCAGGCGACGGCGCGGGCGCCCGGCGGTAGCGCCCGCTCCCGCCCGGCTAACACCTGCGTTGGGGGCGAGAGGGAGGCGAGAGAGGGGCGGTAGCGAGGCGGCAGCGTTGGCGGGGCGGGGCGAGAGAGGGGCGAGCGAGAGGGCGGGCGAGAGCGGGCGATAGGCGGGCGAGTGGCGGGCGAGATGCGGGCGAGAGGCGGGCGGTAGTGTGTAACGGCTAGCTGACGTGGCGCGATCTGATTCGTCCACGTCAGCTAGCCGTTGGGGTTCAAAAAATCCGGAAAAAATGCCAAAACCCCCTATAAATACCCCCCCCATATGGTTTCGCTCATTCCACACCTCACTTCATCAGCTTCACTCTCCATTTCCACTCCTCTCAACGCCATGTCTTCGTCTAGCAGCAGTTCGAGCGACGGAATGGAGGGTGATATGATCGAGCAGTTCCAGGAGGAGTATGAGGAGGAGATGCTCAACGAGGAGGTGGTGCCAAGACGTCGACGCCACCGAGAGTTCATCAGGCGTGATCGTCTGGGTGCCCACGATCGGCTCTTCGAGGACTACTTCGCCGACGACTGCAACTATCCTCTGAGCTACTTTCGGCGAAGGTATCGGATGAGGCGATCCCTTTTTCTGCGCATTGTGGATAGATTGGGTGAATACTCTCCGTATTTCACCCAAAGAGTTGATGCTCTCAACCGTGCTGGTTTTTCTCCCCTACAAACAAAAGTGTACTGCGGCTTTGCGTCTGTTAGCTTATGGAGCCGCTGCAGATACGATAGATGAGTGGGTTAAGTTAGCTAGACAAACTTCATCAGATTGTCTAGATAGATTCTGTGAAGGCATCATTGACTGTTACGGGGAGATGTTTTGCCGTCGCCCAACTGTGGAGGATACTCAGCGTCTGTTAGCGAAAGCCGAGGAGCGTGGCTTTCCGGGCACGATCTGGCATGCCTTTTTTGGAGTGGCCGGGTCCAACAACGACATCAATGTACTCAACCAGTCGCCGTTGTTCACTGATGTGCTTAGGGGAGAAGCACCCGTAGTGAACTTCACGGTGAATGGACACGAGTACCACTATGGTTACTACCTTGCCGACGGCATCTACCCCTCCTGGCCGGTGTTCATGATAGGTGTTACTCTTCCACAAAGTGAAAAGCATCGAGTGTTCACTGCTGCTCAATCAGCGCATCGCAAAGATGTCGAGTGTGCCTTTGGAGTGTTGAAGGCTAGGTTCAACATTCTAGCAGTTTCGGGACGCTCCTACTCGAGGCGTACTCTTGGATTGATCATGCGTGCATGTGTCATTCTGCACAACATGATCATCGACGATGAGCGTGGTACAAATTTGGACAACATCTATGAGACAGTTGCTTCAAATGTCGGCCCTGCAATACACCACCATGCACCACCAAGCCTAGCAGCCAGGATTCAGATGGACACCGAAATGAGGGAGTCACCGATGTATACACGGCTCCAGCATGATTTGATTGAGCATGTGTGGGCTAATTCCTAGATTATGTAATTTTTTCAAATTTTTATGTAATCTTTTCAAATTTGTATGTAATTTTTTTTATGATGTAATCGGTAACAATTTTAGTTCAATAAAATAATTTCCTTGCATTATTTATATTGTTGTAATCTGAAAAAGAAATGCTGATGTCGAGGAGAGAGAAAAGCTGACGTGGAGGAAAGAGAAGTAAAGCTGGCACTATAGCCTGTGCATTGGCACCGTGGGGTAAGAGTGTGGTGAGAGTGAGGGAAAAAGCTGACGTGGCAGGCTAGAGTGAAGTGGTGCATTGGCACCAGCCTTAGACGGGGTTTGTAGCGTCGTTGTCGTCGATCGCCAGCATTCTCTCCCACGAGGTGACATGGTGGTGGGACCCTTTGGCAGGTTTGACTCAGTCACTGCCAACGAGGCAGCTGACCTGGATCAGACCTCACTTGTTAGTAATGTGTAGCTAGGTGTGTGTCGGTACAAAATGTATTTAATGTTAATTCAAATTCTAGAAAATTTACCACACTTTAGAATTTCATATCTAATTAATTTTAACTCGGAAAAATACAAATAGGATATCAATTTTTTTGAAAAATAATCTCTGTAGATGAAAATTTTAATATTGTTTTTTTATAAAAATAAAAAATTAAATTATTTAATAAGTCTTGTTTAAGCATTTTCCTTTATCAAAAATTCCAAAAGTATTAAATAATTAATAATACTTTTTGGAATAGGTAATAATCATTTAGAAAATAAGGCAAACACAAAAATTAATTTTCTTTTATCATAAGTTATTATAGGCATTTAAACTCTAAATGGTATATATTTTAATTATGATCCTTAAAAAATTGATAAAAATAAGAAAAATGTTAAACCCATTATTAACTTTATTTAAAAATTGTTTCTTAATTTAAAATTTACTTAATAAGTTATTACTTTAAAACTATATAACAAGATAAGAAACCCTGATTAATGAAACCCTAACTTTATTTCATGTGAAACCCTAATTTGTGTTCACCTTTAAAACCGTAGAAACCTATGAAATGGGATCATATTATCCCAACCCTTAGCTCTACACTAAGAAGATAAATGCATGCTCGAATTATACAAGTCCAAAGTACATGTAAGTTGTTATTTCATGTTTTCATTTTGAATAAACCCTATGATCAAGAAGTACCAAATATAGGTGAACCCTAACTTGTTAAGTTTCATGTTATCACCATTAATCATGATTGATTAGTATCATAACACTTTGATCAACTAAAGTAGCAACCATGTGTAATTATTAACCCTATGCCCTCCGCCTCGAGTGGGCGCGCCAATTTCCCGAAGACGTCGCCACCACGGAAGCCTTCTACGCGCAGAAGGAGGCGGCGAAGGCGGCGGCGAAGAAGAAGAAGAAGGCGCGCCGCGAGAAGCGTCGGGCGGAGTCCGCGGCGAGGAAGGCGGCGAGGGCCGAGAAGGCGGCGAGGAAGGAGGAGGAGAAGAAAAAACGACGCAGGGCCGTCCACCATCGTCCTCTCCTCCTCATCCTCCTTCGAGTGGACTTCGACGCCGGTGCCAGAGACGACTCCGAGCAGCCACTCCTCCGACTACGACTGGGATTCGGAGTAGGATAGAGTAGTTTTAAATAAAATGTATGTCGTATCGTCGAACTTCTAATATATTTCGCAGTTTCAATTAAATTTTCTTCTTTTATTTGATTTTGTTTGATTTAATTTGAAATGAAAACGGTCGAAGTAGTCGTTCGCGCTGCATAATGGCGCGCCCGGCGGAGGAGCAGTTTTTCCGCCCGAGCCCGCGTGGCAAAATGCCGCTTCCGGCGGGGCAGTTTCACCTCAACGCGCGATATCTGTTTGTAGCGCGGTGCAACCTACCTATAGCGTGCCGATTTTTGCAGCGTCTGTTGGAAATGCTCTAAGTTTCTATAAATGTTTGAGTTTTAGCGCATTATATTTTTTTCTTAACTACTACCTCAGTCTGGATTTAATCGAGGCGGGCACTCTATATCGTATAGGCTAGCGCTGTGTAGCTTCCGCGTCAATCTAATCAGACCGAAGGGAGTACATAAGACTTAGACTGAAATTCTAAATCTTTCTTAAGATTTACAAAATCTATAAATATCTATCAATAAGGACACATATCTAACTACTTTTGTTTCCGGTCCAAATCCCACCCTATTTTCGATTCAAATCCACGGCCCGCTATATCCACATTCAAATCCGAAACCAATCAATATTCGCTCCGATTTAAATTTGAGAAAAATATATGGTAAAGAATATAGTATGAGCAAAATTTGATATGATCCGGTCCGTTCACAACCCTAGTTCTCGCAGATCGAGGATGTGTTCCAGTCACCCTGATCTGGCACCACCGCACCCTCAAGATCACAATGTTCACGCCCATATCGCTACTCACAATTGCACAAAGACGAAATTGAGCAACAAGCTGTCGAGATGATTGCAGCCGGTCACTGTCAGCCGGTCTAATCACTGCCATCTCAATGCCTTCACTATCGAAAACAAGTTTTCCATGCCCGTGATGGATGAGTTAGTGGGAACGAATCTGTTCTTCAAGCTACCCAAATTTCATCTCGTATATGAGAATGCTCAGTGTCTGGCCCTTGTAGACTTACAGGCTCTTCATGAAAATCAGTTATTTGGGAAAATTTCTAAATGTAGTTTCGCACAAAACAAGCTGAGTACTTGGATCATATTATATCTGACAATGGTGAAGACACTAGGAATGATCAATTGGCCTGCCAGCTGAGCTGCACGGATTTCTTGTCTTACTGGTTACTATCGCAAATTAGTCAAAATTTAACTTTACAAATCAAAATCATGCACTCTAAGAATATTAAAAAATAACCTTCAAATTAGAGTTACTCAGCAAAATAGCTTCACCTGAACTCAACATGAAGAAACAGAACGCTATTAGCAATTAAATTGTAGACCAGCCAGACATGTTGATCAATACCCAAGTCAATGACACACCAATGTAACAGGATAAGATGTAAAAGCTCAAAAATCTCTTTCTAGTAGATCAAGGGTTCAACACCAGTGCTACCAAGACTGCATGTCCATAGGGGTACAAAAATAGACAGTGCACAGACTGAAACAGAAGGCGCATAACTATTTCTCCTCACTTCTTCTTCGCTGCTTCCCCAGCCTTGGTCTGCAAAAGTCATGCATATATTGAAATTAGTTCTGAAATATTAGTTTTGGAACTCAGGAGTCTGAATAGTATGGATTTGCATACCTTCTTCACACCACGGATCTTCTTGGTCCTGTTCTTCCTCTCCTTGATCTGCTTACGTGACTTCTCTACCTTGGTGGCCAGACCATTCTGTAGAAAGAGTGATGAAAATGAGCAAATCAGAACTTGAAAATTATAGTTTTTATGGTGTTGCTTGATTTCATTTTCAATCACTGGTGCACTAGAAAATGAAGGGACATAGAGTGTTGTTTCTGCCATACTGCAAATAATTTACAACTATAAACCATGATTCAAAGGTTAGTCTGCTAACAAATTCTGAATGGTGCCGAGCAAAACCTACAGTACTCAAATATCAAGCATCAATGGCTAAACAATTAATAAATTATATTCAATCATCAGAGTGAGAACAGCTCAATGGCGGGTAACAACAAAAGGGACGGAGCCAATTTATAGCTGTCCGTCAGTAGTACCAACATTTAGAAAAACATACCACATCAGAAGGTGGATTGCACAACACGCTAGCGAACAAGGGTAAGTATTCGTTTGTTGTTCTAGTACAAACATACCATATCGGAAGGTGGATTGCACCAACTGGTAGAAAAAAAAGGTCCAGGATTGGTTTGTTGTTCTCGTGCCAACTTATAGATCAGTACAATGTAGCCGTGTCTAATATCTGATACTATTTGTTAAAAATAAGATGACTACAGATCAAACTAAACTAGACATGTCATTGTGAACTGAAGCGGCAAAAACAGCTGCTTACACTAGGTCATGACTGCAATTCTGTCAGACAATAAGCAGATTTAGCAGGCAATCCTAATGATTAAGAGCATGTTCGTGAGCGAGGAATGAAGCAAAGAGAGCCGTACCCTGATCAGCCTGTACTTGGGCTCGAACTTCTTGGCGGCCTCGAGGCTGTCGTAGATGAGGCCGAAGCCGGTGGACTTGCCGCCTCCGAAGTGGGTGCGGAACTTGAAGACGAAGATGCAGTTCGAGTCCTTGACATCGTAAATCCTCGACAGCTTATCCTTGAGATCCGCCTGCGAAACACACAGATCAGATATCTAGCGGCGAGAACCACAAGCGCAGAGAAGACATGATCTGCGTCGGAAGACTGAGCACGCACCTTGGAGACGTTGGCGCGGCCGGGGTGGATCACCTCGAGCACGAACTGCTTGCGGGAGAGGAGGCGGTTCGTCATGAACTTGCGGGTGCGGAGCGTCACCGCGGGCTGTGTCTTCGTGTCCGACATGGTTGCTCCCGCTGCCGGAGGTTCGTCGGCTTCGGTGGGATCCTAGAAGCGACGACGGCGGGGCGCGTGAGAGGCGGCGGCGGCAGAGGTGGCGGCCGGGCGTGGTAGAGGAGCTTTTATATACGGCTGGAACCCTAGGTCTTTGCAGCTCGACTGTGGACGGGCCTTATATGGGCTGGTAGAGCTTTAGGATAGTTGGACTTGCTAGACCTGTGGGCCGGTTTTTAATGGCCTTGTTTTGTGGTTACAGGATACAAGATGAATTTTTCGATGCTAAAAAAATGATGATTTTTTCGAAAAAAAAAACAAAAGACATGGATGAGCTTTCGCTCTTAAAGCCGCTAAGATTTTTTTCTTTTAGATTTTCTCTCTTTAAAGTATAGAAGAACTAATTAGATACATACATTTACATAAGATATTTTTTTCGAGAATACACCATAGAAAAGTGTATCAATCACATAAAAGTGTGCCAAAGAAGGTAATGTTTGTGCTGCTAACACGGGGTGGCAGCTCCCCACTCACTCCTACTCTCCATACTATCACGGTACAGCCTTGGATCTAGAAAAGCAAAAGTCGTGCCATGAAAAAGTTTGGCTAGCTGCTACCTATCAAACTCCTCTCTAATCTTCTCCCTAATGGTGGACTGCGAAGCCACGGTTCCATTGAAGACCACGTTCCGGTATCCCTAGATGCAACAGAAGACTAGGATGATAGCTGTCCACGTGTCTCGCTCATGCATCATAAGACATAAATTATTTTTCTCTTCTTTTTGCGAATTGTTTTCTCATGGTGAATACATTTGCGAAAGCCAATGATGTAGTCTTGTAGTCTTGGCACTCACACATATGATGCTGATGGGTAAGAGAGGAGCAAAGAACACAACTGACTCTTTGCTAACAATGAGATCAGTGGAAGTACTCAATAGTACTAGAGTCTAAGACTCCCTCATTCTCTATGTATGTTGTCTATGTATATGTTGTCGGTGACTTAAATGCATCTGTACATGTAATAGTAGGAAACTATTTATAGGTGAAATGCCTTTTTGTGGCGCACTAAATAACCATGTGTCATTAAAAAAAATTGTAGCGCACCCAAGCACGTGCGGCACTAAATAATGCCATTTATGGTGGCGCACCAACTTTTCATGCGCCACAGAATTTGTTATTTCTATGGCGCACTAACTCCCCATGCGGCACAAAATTCTGGTGGGACTCGCGGCCAATTATATTTTGAGTATTTCTGTGGCGGATGAACCTGGATGTGCCACAGAAATATCGCCTTTCTGTGGCGCATGTGGCCAAATACGCCATAGAAGTGCTGCTTTTTGTGGCGCCACAGAAGATTTTTTTCAACCGTCCACGCAACACACCCCCATCGCCTTTTTAGTGTTCAAAAAATCACAGAAAACTATAAAAAGTTCAAAGAAAATCCTTTGAACTGTACTTATATTAAGTGGTATACTTGTAGGGAAAATTGGAAAACATGAATTTCAATGTATTTTTCAAAAAAATCATGAAATCTTCAAATGGATTTTCTGGTTGCATACGAAGTTGGAAAAATACGCACAATATATCAAAATGACCGGGAGAAAATTCTACATCCGAATTCACCGCCTTTGGCTCTTCTGAAATTTACAATCGGCAAATTCGATAAGAGAAAAAAGTTACGGCAAAGTCAAGAATTTTTCCTGCAAAAATTAAAATTTCGAAAAAAAATTCTATGACTCACCAAATGCACATGCGCCACAGAATTGTTAGGTTGAAATTTAAATTCAGCAGCGCCCTTCTCCCTCTCTCTTTTCTCCTCCTCCTCCACTTCTCCTCCACTTCACCTTCTCCTCCACTTCCAAGTCCCACCGACCGATGACCAAGTCAACAGGCGACCTCCTCCCTCCTCTCCTCCACCTCCGGCCTCCTCCACCACCCGGTGACCTCCTCCTCCTCCTCCACACCCGATGACCTCCTCCTCTTCCCCCACCTTCGGCGACCCCCTTTGGTCGGCCTCCTCCTCCTCCTCCACCCACCCACCCACCACCTCCGGACGGCCTCCTCCTCCTCCTCCACCCACCCACCTCCGGCAACCTCCGGCAAATTTCAAAAAAAATCCGGTGAAAATCCGACGACCCCAGACCGAGATCTGGCCACCATTTTTTTAATTCAAAAAAAAATTATGTGGCGCACCACCGCTGCGTGCGCCACAGAAAGTTTTCTATGACGCATGCCTGCCTGGTGCGCCACAGAAATGCCACTTTATGTGGCGCATGTGTCCGTGCGCCACAGAATTCACATTTTTGTGGCGTGGATTTGGCGCACCCTCCGTGCGCCACGGAATTCAAAAACGGTGCACCACTGATGAGCCTTTTCCTGCCATTGATGTAAAGTCCTTTTATATATTATATTTTCTTACCAGGGAACAAGGAAATTGTAAAATATAGTATGAAGGAGAAAGACACAATACAATCATATCTTCCACATAACCACGAATCAACCGGTGGAAAGTATGGATGCATCCTCCCTCGAATCGTGGTGTCCCGTGAAGATCCACTAAGGTCACTAACTCACTATAATGGTGTGCTAGCTTGGAGCCTAATTAGTAATTCTTCCGAATATATGGTCAACGGAGTTGGCACAATAGGGGGTGTATGCAAATCATTCGATCAAACTTCTAGATTCGTGATCCAGCGTCCAGATTGGAGCATGAAGTGTCAAGTCCCGCTCGATCGAAAAACAAGGTAGGGTTTTGAGGAGGGGAGTGAATGAGGGGATCGGACCATTTTTTGCACTTGACAGGCGCAGACTGTCCATAATTTGGTGGTGCTCCCCGATTTGCTCTTCCGGAAATCCCTAAAAGGGTCACTCTCTCATTTACACAACAAAATGGACTAGCTTAGTACATCTAGCCCTAGGTGGTATTGCTCTCCATATTAGAGGTTCGGGAAGCTGGATCACTTCAGAACACGCCATAGGTATGGTTGGGTGCAATTTATTATGATATGAATTATTTTATTATTGACTTCATATAATATGGAGACAATACCTTTGGATGCCCTAATAAAGACAAGCTGAATATTAGAAATTTAAGTAATGTGATACAACACGTCGATCCGTTGCTATATTTTCAGAGGCACATTGGTTCCTTAAAAAAAAGAGGCAGCACCTTTGGTCTCTGCTCGAGTGATGCAGGTAACGAAGTCCTATATACTAGATTTAGATGTGCCCCTTGGCGTACGATCCCGTGGATCTCGTGCAAATATGTATTTTTTATAACAATAATAAAATTAACTGCTAATATAATAATACATTTCTTAGGTTTTATAAAAATATTGTCAGTAGAATTAAATTACAAACAGAGCAGCAAATTTAAAGTCACGTCTTCACGTGCAGCCCGTCTTTCGCATTGATAAATATTTTGTAAAACGCTTTATAATACCCTTAGAGAATAACAGAGGCAGTGGCGTTAACCTGGTTACCGGAACCAGCACAAAATAGACATATTAGTCTAACCAACCAGATAACACCTGGTGTTGCAAAAGAGATCAAACAACAAAATCGAATAGGCTATAAACAACCATACGGGTACTACAGAATGCACAACAATTTTAGAGATACAACTTTGGTTCTAAGTTTAGCAATCGTTTGACTTGACGCATCAGGTATTCGTTTTTATCTTCTAGCTCTATAAGTTGAGCGCAATGAAAAAAACATCCTCTAGACCCAATCCTTTTCCGTCTAAATCACCTACTGCAACGAAGCATAAAGCCAAATGTTAAAGTCTGCAACTCAGTTAAATATGTACCCACAAATCCGTATAGCCAAAAAATCAAGGAACTATGGAACTATCTCAAAACTGAAAGGAAACCAAGGAGAAAAGTCTCTACATCCTCTTTTCTTATTGGTTCAAAAGAAGATATCAAAAATTGAAGCATTCGTAAATTTTATATTGGAAATAACAAACCCAAAGTACTAACCGAAAGGAATCGAATATGCTGCTACTCCAGAAATAGAGAACAACGGACGGAATTCAAGATGCGTTCATCCCCTTTCTTGAGAAAATCTACATTTTCTTGTGTAAAACAGAAGGTGTTATGCAGCTAAGAATTCAGTGAAACAGGTGCTTCATTACATTGGTACAAACCACACAAAAAAAACTCAAATGCCAACTTGCGGCATTCTAAAATGTGCTATCTCAAACTAAATGGAAGTCTTTCTTTTCCTGAACAAAGAAACCCAAATGGCAGCTACATGTGTCTTTTATACTTTCTGAAGTTAAAGGAAGATAATAAGCAAAAAATGACAATTTGAAGTTCCTGAAGAAGTGTTTATGTGTTTTCTGTAGTATATACGCACAACTTTAGAATTTGGAGAAATAGTTGGTCGCCTAGTTGCCCGGCCGAATGCTTTGAACTAAAGTGCAATGGCCAGGAGAATTAAGCCTCTAGCGTTGCATCACTGAATCACAATACATGACTACCCTTTACCCCTGTTTTTTCTTACAGAAGCAAAACATCGTTATGTGAAATAGAAAACATTATCTAAGCTAGTAAAGTGGCAAATGCATATTTATCTTTGTTCTTCATGATCAAAAAGTAGGCCCAGCATTTCCTGAGACGAAGAAGGCATCACCACCTAATCCCCTATTAGAATTACCGGTTGTAGATAAAATAATATTCATGAGTTACTACTGCAAAGGAAAAGAAGATGTCTAATAATTTATACTTAACTGATCATATGCCCATTCGAGACTACAGGGGAAATTAAAAGTATCACGTTATAATTTACACTTAATTGGTCATATGCTCATTCAATACTATATAGAAAACTTAGCGCTCGATCAATCATGTAGTACTCACCTTCTATTGTGTGGCAGACAAATTTTCCCGATGCTTCATTTGTCATCCACAATTAGATGGTTGTCCTAGTATGCAACAGCACAGAACCCCCAACATTATCAACTATCCTCTCTCGCTAATGACAGAAGCTGCAAATCCTGAGTCAAAAACAATGGCATCAACCACTCTCGTTCTGAAATAACCTACTTTTGATAAATATCAGTAAGCTTGTCCTAAAAGTGTTCTGCAAAAGAAAAGAACAAGTCCTGAAGGTATGCAATCTGGATGATTCACATGTATATGCATGTCAGCTGAAACACAAAGTCTTCTTTTGATAGATAATTCTGCAAGATAGGATCAATACAAAAATTTGTGGCAAAGGAAGAACTTCCATCTGCCCAGCTATCAATGTGAGCTTTGCAATGATAACACTACATAAATCTCACCTATATCTTTTTTTTGGGACTGCTCCTCTGTACATGAGTGTTGTAATATTATTACCAGGAAGAAACAAAGGTACTTCACATTTGATGAAATGACTCTGGCTCATCAAATGCCACATAAGGATATCAATATGAAAATTATTATTCTAAGATGCTGGAATATTTGTACAGAAAGAAACAGGAAGATTTTCAGTGGAGAAACACCTTCAATTATTTTTTGGAAGGGACAACTAAAATAGGATCTTGCCTTGGTTGTCCACATAGCAAGCAAAAAAGAAAGCTCAGTCCCTCAAAGGCTAGGTAGAACTCAATCTCTAATCTTGTTTTTCTTTTTCTTTTCTGTATAGCTATAAGTATTTACATTCTTTTCTCCTATTGTTTCAGCGTAAAAAACATGAGCGAAGTATTGAAGCATGGCACTGCAAGAAGGAAAAGGAGAAATAAGTTTAGTGTACGACATAATTAATTGAATAGGCGGGACTCCAATTTCGGCAAGAAATGTGGCAATATCTGTGTAGTTGCATATTATGTGCAAACAATACATACAAAATACTTTACGAACAAATGAGGAGAAAAATAATGTAAGAAGTTGTACAACACAAGATACAGATAGTAATCAAGTTCTTACATCATAAAGAAACATTCTATTCTATAATTATAGAAGAGACTTCTTATTGTTCTCCCGTTTGCACCTCTAAAATACACAGTGCGAGCACTTCATTAGAATAAAAACCAAAGAAATAAAAACAATTTAAAATGAAATGTAGAAACATTGCAGCAAAGATAAAAAAAATCTGCAGTCAAGTGATTTTTATCCTTTAAAATATATAGTAAAGATGACATATATTGCGTGTAACTGTGATACGTCTCAAACGTATCCATAATTTCTTATGTTCCATGCTACTTTTATGATGATACTCACATGTTTTATACACATTATATGTCATTATTATGCATTTTCCGGCACTAACCTATTAACGAGATGCCGACGAGTCAGTTGCTGTTTTCTGCTGTTTTTGGTTTCAGAAATCCTACAAAGGAAATATTCTCGGAATTGGACGAAATCAACGCCCAGGGTCTTATTTTTCCACGAAGCTTCCAGAAGACCGAAAGGATCACGAAGTGGGGCGACGAGGCGCCGCCACACTAGGGCCGCGCGGCCTAGGGGGGCCCGCGCCGCCCTAGCGTGTGGGGCCCCTGTCAGCCCTCCGACTCCGCCCTTCCGCCTACTTAAAGCCTTCGTCGCGAAACCCACTGTACCGAGAGCCACGATACGGAAAACCTTCCAGAGACGCAGCAACCGCCAATACCATCTCGGGGGATTCAGGAGATCGCCTCCGGCACCCGGCCGGAGAGGGGAATCATCTTCCGGAGGGCTCTTCATCGCCATGATCGCCTCCGGATCGATGTGTGAGTAGTTCACCCCTGGACTATGGATCCATAGCAGTAGCTAGATGGTTGTCTTCTCCTCATTGTGCTATCATGTTAGATCTTGTGAGCTGCCTATCATGATCAAGATCATCTATTTGTAATGCTACATGTTGTGTTTGTTGGGATCCGATGAATATTGAATGCTATGTCAAGTTGATTATCAATCTATCATATATGTTGTTTATGTTCTTGCATGCTCTCCGTTGCTAGTAGAGGCTCTGGTCAAGTTGATACTTGTAACTCCAAGAGGGAGTATTTATGCTCGATAGTGGGTTCATGCCTCCATTGAATCTAGGACAGTGATAGAAAGTTCTAAGGTTGTGGATGTGCTGTTGCCACTAGGGATAAAACATCGATGCTTTGTCTAAGGATATTTGTGTTGATTACATTACGCACCATACTTAATGCAATTGTCTGTTGTTTGCAACTTAATACCGGAAGGGGTTCGGATGATAACCTGAAAGTGGACTTTTTAGGCATAGATGCTTGCTGGATAGCGGTCTATGTACTTTGTCGTAATGCCCTGATTAAATCTCATAGTACTCATCATGATATATGTATGTGCATTGTTATGCCTTCTTTATTTGTCAATTGCCCAACTGTAATTTGTTCACCCAACATGCTATTTATCTTATGGGAGAGACACCACTAGTGAACTGTGGACCCCGGTCCATTCTTTACATCTGAAATACAATCTAATGCAATACTTGTTCTTTACTGTTCTTCGCAAACAAACATCATCTTCCACACTATACGGTTAATCCTTTGTTTTCAGCAAGCCGGTGAGATTGACAACCTCACTGTTACGTTGGGGCAAAGTACTTTGATTGTGTTGTGCATGTTCCACGTTGGCGCCGGAATCCCTGGTGTTGCGCCGCACTACACTCCGTCACCAACGACCTTCACGTGATCCTTGACACTACTGGTTCGATAAACCTTGGTTTCTTACTGAGGGAAACTTGCTGCTATACGCATCACACCTTCCACTTGGGTTTCCCAACGGGCGTGTGCTTTACGCTTATCAAGCTAAATTTCTGGCGCCGTTGCCGGGGAGATCAAGACATGCTGCAAGGGGAATCTCCCACATCCAATCTCTTTACTTTGTTTTTGTCTTGCTTTACTTTACTTTATTTACTGCTTTGTTTGCTCTTTATATCAAAAATAAAAAAATTAGTTGCTAGTTTTACTTTATTTACTGTCTTGTTTGCGTTCTTTATATTAAAAACAAAAAAAATTAGTTACTTGCATTTACTTTATTTACCTTTTGTTTATTTCATCATGTTTCCTCCAAAGTACACTCTAAAAGACATACCGGTAGGACAAGGGTCCATCATTGGAAGAGATAATATAGAAGATGTTTTCACTCATGTTAGTACAGCTGAAGATTTTGAAGATAGACACTTGGTAGAACTTGCTCCTACTTATGAAATTGCTGCTGCTTCTTTAGTACACATGTTGGAAACTAAATTTGTTAATCTCAATCCTATAATTCAACATATGTTTCTTACACTCTATGATATGGGGGAAGGAGAAAAGAAAGATTTTGTCTTAGAAACCCTTCTTAAAGAATTTGGTGGTTTAGCAAGAGAGGCTAGAAAAGTCTTTATTAAATATAAGATGCTTGGCTCTTACACCAACTTTGCTAGTACCCTTGAAAAGATGAACATTGATAGAATAAAGTACACTAATAATGTTAATGATGGAGGGGAGATTAAGACATCAATACCTTGGAAGCTCCTAGGAATGCATGAAGCTCTAGAAAATAACTATGGTTGGCTTGTTCCTGAAAATTTGTTTGATGAGAATAGCAAGCCTAAGAGTAATGAAAAAGGAGCCTCTGAAACTTACATAGATAATATACAATGCATAGTTGAGAAAACTCCAAACCCCTCTGTTGATGCTTCATCTCTTGATAATACTTGATTCACACTTTCTGCGCCTAGCTGAAAGGCGTTAAAGAAAAGCGCTTATGGGAGACAACCCATTATTTTACTACAGCACTTTTGTTTTATATTTGAGTCTTGGAAGTTGTTACTACTGTAGCAACATCTCCTTATCTTTATTTTATTGCATTGTTGTGCCAAGTAAAGTCTTTGATAGTAATGTTGATACTAGATTTGGATTACTGCGCAGAAACAGATTTCTTACTGTCACAAAATTGAGCAGCCCCGTCTGTATATAACTCATAAAATTCTGCCAATTTACGTGCGTGATTCTCAGATATGTACGCAACTTTCATTCAATTTGAGCATTTTCATCTGAGTAAGTTAAGTGCCCCAGAAAAATTCGTCTTTATGGACTATTCTGTTTTGACAGATTCTGCCTTTTATTTCGCATTGCCTGTTTTGCTATGTTTGATGGATTTCTTTACTCCATTAACTTTCAGTAGCTTTGTGCAATGTCCAGAAATGTTAAGAATGATTATGTCACCTCTGAATATATGAATTTTCAATTATGCACTAACCCTCTAATGAGTTTGTTTCGAGTTTGGTGTGGAGGAAGTTTTCAAGGGTCAAGAGAGGAGGATGATACAATGTGATCAAGAAGAGTGAAAAGTCTAAGCTTGGGGATGCCCTCGTGGTTCATCCCTGCATATTTTAAGAAGACTCAAGCATCTAAGCTTGGGGATGCCCAAGGCATCCCCTTCTTCATCGACAACTTATCAGGTCACCTCTAGTGAAACTATATTTTTATTTAGTCACATATTATGTGCTTTACTTGGAGCGTATGTTTGCTTTTATTTTTGTTTTTGTTTGAATAAAATCGGATCCTAACATTCTTTGTTTGGGAGAGAGACACGCTCCGCTGTTTCGTATGAACACATATGTTCTTAGCTTTATTCTTAATGTTCATAGCGAAGGTTGAACTACTTCGTTCATTGTTATATGGTTGGAAACGGAAAATGCCGCATGTGGTAATTGGTATAATGTCTTGAATAATTTGATACTTGGTAATTGTTGTGCTCATATAGATCATGTTTAAGCTCTTGCATCATGTACTTTGCACCTATTAATGAAGAACTACATAGAGCTTGTTAAAATTTGGTTTGCATGATTGGTCTCTAGAGTCTAGATATTTTCTAGTTAAGGTGTTTGAACAACAAGGAGACGATGTAAAGTCTTATAAAGCTTACAATATGTTCATATGTGCGTCTTGCTGCACCATTTTATACTTGAGTTTGCTTCAAACAACCTTGCTAGCCTAGCCTTGTATTGAGAGGGATTACTTCTCGTGCATCCAAATCCTTGAGCCAAAATCCATGCCATTTGTGTCCACCATACCTACCTACCACATGGTATTTCTCTGCCATTCCAAAGTAAATTACTTGAGTGCTACCTTTAAAATTCTATTCTTTGCCTTTACAATACATAGCTCATGGGAAAATAGCCTTAAAAACTATTGTGGTGAAGAATATGTACTTATGTATCTTATTTCTTAATAAGTTGCTTGTTGAGCGGTAACCATGTTTCTGGGGACGCCATCAACTTTTACCTTTGTTGAATATCATGTGAGTTGATATGCATGTTCGTCTTGTCTGAAGTAAGGGCAATTTTCATGATCAAATGATTTGAGTATGCATATTGTTAGAGAAGAACATTGGGCCGCTAACTAAAGCCATGAATCATGGTGGAAGTTTCAGTTTGGACACAAATCTTCAATCTCTTATGAGAATATTATTTGTTGCTTAAGCATTAAAAAGAGGAGTCCATTATCTGTTGTCTATGTTGTCCCGGTATGGATGTCTAAGTTGACAATAATCAAAAGCGAGAAATCCAATGCGAACTTTCTCCTTAGACCTCTGTACAGGCGGCATAGAGGTACCCCTTTGTGACACTTGGTTGTAACATATATTATGCAATGATAATCCGTGTTAATCCAAGCTAATTAGGACAAGGTGCGGGCACTATTGGTATACTATGCATGAGGCTTGTAACTTATAGGATGTCTTATACATAACACATATGATTTATTACTACCGTTGACAAAATTGTTTCTATGTTTTCAAAACAAAAAGCTCTAGCACAAAAATAGTAATCCATGCTTCCCTCTGCGAAGGGCCATTCTTCTACTTTATTGTTGAGTCAGTTTACCTATTCTTTCTATCTCAGAAGCAAACACTTGTGTAAACTGTGTGCATTGATTCTTACATGTTTTCTTATTGCACTTCTTATATTACTTTGTGTTGACAATTATCCATGAGATAAACATGTTGAAGTTGAAAGCAACCGCTGAAACTTATATCTTCCTTTGTGTTGCTTCAAAGCTTTCAACTAAGAATTTATTGCTTTATGAGTAACTCTTATGCAAGTCTTATTGATGCTTGTCTTGAAAGTATTATTCATGAAAAGTCTTTGCTATATGATTCATTTGTTTACTCATTGTCTTCATCATTGCTTCGAATCGCTGCATTCATCTCATGTGCTTTACAATAGTATTGATCAAGATTATGATAGCATGTCACTTCAGAAATTATCTTTGTTATCGTTTACCTACTCGAGGGCGAGTAGGAACTAAGCTTGGGGATGCTTGATACGTCTCAAACGTATCCATAATTTCTTATGTTCCATGCTACTTTTATGATGATACTCACATGTTTTATACACATTATATGTCATTATTATGCATTTTCCGGCACTAACCTATTGACGAGATGCCGAAGAGCCAGTTGCTGTTTTCTGCTGTTTTTGGTTTCAGAAATCCTACAAAGGAAATATTCTCGGAATTGGACGAAATCAACGCCCAGGGTCTTATTTTTTCACGAAACTTCCAGAAGACCGAAAGGATCACGAAGTGGGGCGACGAGGCGCCGCTGATACGTCTCAAACGTATCTATAATTTCTTATGTTCCATGCTACTTTTATGATGATACTCACATGTTTTATACACATTATATGTCATTATTATGCATTTTCCGGCACTAACCTATTGACGAGATGCCGAAGAGCCAGTTGCAGTTTTCTGCTGTTTTGGTTTCAGAAATCCTAGTAAGGAAATATTCTCGGAATTGGACGAAATTGATGGCGTGTAACTCACACGTTCGTTGGGAACCCCAAGAGGAAGGTATGATGCGCACAGCAGCAAGTTTTCCCTCAGAAAGAAACCAAGGTTTATCGAACCAGGAGGAGCCAAGAAGCACGTTGAAGGTTGATGGCGGCGGGATGTAGTGCGGCGCAACACCAGGGATTCCGGCGCCAACGTGGAACCTGCACAACACAACCAAAGTACTTTGCCCCAACGAAACAGTGAGGTTATCAATCTCACCGGCTTGCTGTAACAAAGGATTAACCGTATTGTGTGGAAGATGATTGTTTGCAGAAAACAGTAAAACAGTATTGCAGTAGATTGTATTTCAGTAAAGAGAATTGGACCGGGGTCCACAGTTCACTAGAGGTGTCTCTCCCATAAGATAAACAGCATGTTGGGTGAACAAATTACAGTTGGGCAATTGACAAATAAAGAGGGCATGACCATGCACATACATATTATGATGAGTATAGTGAGATTTAATTGGGCATTACGACAAAGTACATAGACCGCCATCCAGCATGCATCTATGCCTAAAAAGTCCACCTTCAGGTTATCATCCGAACCCCCTCCAGTATTAAGTTGCTAACAACAGACAATTGCATTAAGTATTGCGCGTAATGTAACTAGTGACTACATCCTTGAACATAGCACCAATGTTTTATCTCTAGTGGCAACAGCACATCCATAACCTTAGAGATTTCTGTCACTTCCCCAGATTCACGGAGACATGAACCCACTATCGAGCATAAATACTCCCTCTTGGAGTTACTAGCATCAACTTGGCCAGAGCATCTACTAATAACGGAGAGCATGCAAGATCATAAACAACACATAGATATAACTTTGATAATCAACATAACAAGTATTCTCTATTCATCGGATCCCAACAAACGCAACATATAGAATTACAGATAGATGATCTTGATCATGTTAGGCAGCTCACAAGATCCGACAATGATAGCACAATGGGGAGAAGACAACCATCTAGCTACTGCTATGGACCCATAGTCCAGGGGTAGACTACTCACACATCACACCGGAGGCGACCATGGCGGCGTAGAGTCCTCCGGGAGATGATTCCCCTCTCCGACGGGGGTGCCGGAGGCGATCTCTGGATCCCAGAGATGGGATCGGCGTTGGCGGCGTCTCTGGAAGGTTTTCCGTATCGTGGCTCTCGGTACTGGGGGTTTCGTCACGGAGGCTTTAAGTAGGCGGAAGGGCAAGTCAGGAGGGGGCACAGGGGCCCCACACCATAGGCCGGCGCGGCCAAGGGGGGGGGGGCGCACCGCCCTAGGGTTTGGGCACCCTGTGGCCCCACTTCGTTTCGTATTCGGACTTCTGGAAGCTTCGTGGCAAAATAGGCCCCTGGGCGTTGATTTCGTCCAATTCCGAGAATATTTCCTTACTAGGATTTCTGAAACCAAAAACAGCAGAAAACAGCAACTGGCACTTCGGCATCTTGTTAATAGGTTAGTTCCAGAAAATGCACGAATATGACATAAAGTGTGCATAAAACATGTAGATAACATCAATAATGTGGCATGGAACATAAGAAATTATCGATACGTCGGAGACGTATCAGCATCCCCAAGCTTAGTTCTGCTCGTCCCGAGCAGGTAAAACGATAACACAGATAATTTCTGGAGTGACATGCCATCATAATCTTGATCATACTATTTGTAAAGCATATGTAGTGAATGCAGCGATCAAAACAATGTATATGACATGAGTAAACAAGTGAATCATATAGCAAAGACTTTTCATGAATAGCACTTCAAGACAAGCATCAATAAGTCTTGCATAAGAGTTAACTCATAAAGCAATAATTCAAAGTAAAAGCATTGAAGCAACACAAAAGAAGATTAAGTTTCAGCGGTTGCTTTCAACTTGTAACATGTATATCTCATAGATATTGTCAACATAGAGTAATATAACAAGTGCAATAAGCAAATATGTAGGAATCAATGCACAGTTCACACAAGTGTTTGCTTCTTGAGGTGGAGAGAAATAGGTGAACTGACTCAACATTGAAAGTAGAAGAATGGTCCTCCATAGAGGAAAAAGCATCGATTGCTATATTTGTGCTAGAGCTTTGATTTTGAAAACATGAAACAATTTTGTCAACGGTAGTAATAAAGCATATGTATCATGTAAATTATATCTTACAAGTTGCAAGCCTCATGCATAGTGTACTAATAGTGCCCGCACCTTGTCCTAATTAGCTTGGACTACCGGATCATCACAATGCACATGTTTTTACCAAGTGTCACAAAGGGGTACCTCTATGCCGCCTGTACAAAGGTCTAAGGAGAAAGCTCGCATTTGGATTTCTCGCTATTGATTATTCTCAACTTAGACATCCATACCGGGACAACATAGACAACAGATAATGGACTCCTCTTTTATGCATAAGCATGTAACAACAATTAATAATTTTCTCATTTGAGATTGAGGATATATGTCCAAAACTGAAACTTCCACCATGGATCATGGCTTTAGTTAGCGGCCCAATGCTATTCTCTAACAATATGCATGCTTAACCATAAGGTGGTAGATCTCTCTTACTTCAGACAAGACGGACATGCATAGCAACTCACATGAAATTCAACAAAGAGTAGTTGATGGCGTCCCCAGTGAACATGGTTATCGCACAACAAGCAACTTAATAAGAGATAAAGTGCATAATTACATATTCAATACCACAATAGTTTTTAAGCTATTTGTCCCATGAGCTATATATTGCAAAAGTGAATGATGGAATTTTAAAGGTAGCACTCAAGCAATTTACTTTGGAATGGCGGAAAATACCATGTAGTAGGTAGGTATAGTGGACACAAATGGCATAGTGGTTGGCTCAAGTATTTTGGATGCATGAGAAGTATTCCCTCTCGATACAAGGTTTAGGCTAGCAAGGCTTATTTGAAACAAACACAAGGATGAACCGGTGCAGCAAAACTCACATAAAAGACATATTGAAAACATTATAAGACTCTACACCGTCTTCCTTGTTGTTCAAACTCAATACTAGAAATTATCTAGACCTTAGAGAAACCAAATATGCAAACCAAATTTTAGCATGCTCTATGTATTTCTTCATTAATGGGTGCAAAGTATATGATGTAAGAGCTTAATCATGCGCACAACAATTGCCAAGTATCACATTACCCAAGACATTAATAGCGATTACTACATGTATCATTTTCCAATTCCAACCATATAACAATTTAACGAAGGAGAAACTTCGCCATGAATACTATGAGTAGAAACCAAGGACATACTTGTCCATATGCTACAGCGGAGCGTGTCTCTCTCCCATAAAGTGAATGCTAGGATCCATTTTATTCAAACAAAACAAAAATAAAAACAAACCGACGCTCCAAAAAAAGCACATAAGATGTGATGGAATAAAAATATAGTTTCAGGGGAGGAACCTGATAATGTTGTCGATGAAGAAGGGGATGCCTTGGGCATCCCCAAGCTTAGACGCTTGAGTCTTCTTAGAATATGCAGGGGTGAACCACCGGGGCATCCCCAAGCTTAGAGCTTTCACTCTCCTTGATCATGTTGCATCATACTCCTCTCTTGATCCTTGAAAACTTCCTCCACACCAAACTCGAAACAACTTATTAGAGGGTTAGTGCACAATAAAAATTAACATATTCAGAGGTGACACAATCATTCTTAACACTTCTGGACATTGCATAATGCTACTGGACATTAGTGGATCAAAGAAATTCATCCATCATAGCAAAAGAGGCAACGCGAAATAAAAGGCAGAATCTGTCAAAACAGAACAGTTCGTATTGATGAATTTTAAAATGGCACCAAACTTGCTCAAATGAAAATGCTCAAATTGAATGAAAGTTGCGTACATATCTGAGGATCATGCACGTAAATTGGCTTAATTTTCTGAGTTACCTACAGGGAGGTGGACCCAGATTCGTGACAGCAAAGAAATCTGGAACTGCGCAGTAATCCAAATCTAGTACTTACTTTTCTATCAACGGCTTAACTTGGCACAACAAAACACAAAACTAAGATAAGGAGAGGTTGCTACAGTAGTAAACAACTTCCAAGACACAAAATAAAAACAAAGTACTGTAGGTAAAAACATGGGTTGTCTCCCACAAGCGCTTTTCTTTAACGCCTTTCAGCTAGGCGCAGAAAGTGTGTATCAAGTATTATCGAGAGACGAAGTGTCAACATCATAATTTGTTCTCATAATAGAATCAAAAGGTAACTTCATTCTCTTTCTAGGGAAGTGTTCCATACCTTTCTTGAGAGGAAATTGATATTTCATATTACCTTCCTTCATATCAATGATAGCACCAACAGTTCGAAGAAAAGGTCTTCCCAATATAATGGGACAAGATGCATTGCATTCAATATCCAAGACAACAAAATCAACGGGGACAAGGTTATTGTTAACGGTAATGCGAACATTATCAACTTTCCCCAAAGGTTTCTTTGTAGAATGATCAGCAAGATTAACATCCAAATAACAATTTTTCAGCGGTGGCAAGTCAAGCATATTATAAATTTTCTTAGGCATAACAGAAATACTTGCACCAAGATCACATAAAGCATTACAATCAAAATCTTTAACCTTCATCTTAATGATGGGCTCCCAACCATCCTCTAGCTTTCTAGGAATAGAGGCTTCGCGCTCTAGTTTCTCTTCTCTAGCTTTTATGAGAGCGTTTGTAATATGATGTGTAAAAGCCAAATTTATAGCACTAGCATTAGGACTTTTAGCAAGTTTTTGCAAGAACTTTATAACTTCAGAGATGTGGCAATCATCAAAATTCAAACCATTATAATCTAAAGCAATGGGATCATCATCCCCAATGTTGGAAAAAATTTCAGCAGCTTTATCACAAGCAGTTTCAGCAGTTTTAGCAGTTTCAGGCAGTTTCTCGCGCTTTGCATTAGAAGTGGAAACATTGCTAACACCAATTCTTTTATTAGTATTAGTAGGAGGTGCAGCAACATGTGTAGCATTAGCATTACTAGTGGTGGTAATAGTCCAAACTTTAGCTACATTCTTCTCTTTAGCTAGTTTTTCATTTTCTTCTCTATCCCACCTAGCACGCAATTCAGCCATCAATCTTATATTCTCATTAATTCTAACTTGGATGGCATTTGCTGTAGTAACAATTTTATTATGATGATTCTCATTAGGCATAACTTTTGATTTCAAAAGATCAACATCAGCAGCAAGACTATCGACTTTAGAAGCAAGTATATCAATTTTCCCAAGCTTTTCTTCAACAGATTTGTTAAAAGCAGTTTGCGTACTAATAAATTCTTTAAGCATGGCTTCAAGTCCAGGGGGTGAATTTATATTATTGTTGTAAGAATTCCCATAAGAATTACCATAGCCGTTGCCATTATTATAAGGATATGGCCTATAGTTGTTACTAGAATTGTTCCGGTAAGCATTGTTGTTGAAATTACTATTTTTAATGAAGTTTACATCAACATGTTCTTCTTGTGCAACCAATGAAGCTAATGGAACATTATTAGGATCAATATTAGTCCTATCATTCACAAGCATAGACATAATAGCATCAATCTTATCACTCAAGGAAGAGGTTTCTTCGACAGAATTTACCTTCTTACCTTGCGGAGCTCTTTCCGTATGCCATTCAGAGTAGTTGATCATCATATTATCAAGAAGCTTTGTTGCTTCACCAAGAGTGATGGACATAAAGGTACCTCCAGCAGCTGAATCCAATAAATTCCGTGAAGAAAAATTTAGTCCTGCATAGAAGGTTTGGATGATCATCCAAGTAGTCAGTCCATGGGTTGGGCAATTTTTAACCAGAGATTTCATTCTTTCCCATGCTTGTGCAACATGTTCAGTATCTAATTGTTTAAAATTCATTATGCTACTCCTCAAAGATATAATTTTAGCAGGGGGATAATATCTACCAATAAAAGCATCCTTGCATTTAGTCCATGAATCAATACTATTCTTAGGCAGAGATAGCAACCAATCTTTAGCTCTTCCTCTTAATGAGAAAGGGAACAATTTTAATTTTATAATGTCACCATCTACATCTTTGTATTTTTGCATTTCACATAGTTCAACAAAATTATTAAGATGGGCAGCAGCATCATCAGAACTAACACCAGAAAATTGCTCACGCATAACAAGATTCAGTAAAGCAGGTTTAATTTCAAAGAATTCTGCTGTAGTAGCAGGTGGAGCAATAGGTGTGCATAAGAAATCATTATTATTTGTGGTTGTGAAGTCACACAACTTAGTATTTTCAGGGTTGGCCATTTTAGCAACAGTAAATAAAGCAAACTAGATAAAGTAAATGCAAGTAACTAATTTTTTTGTGTTTTAGATATAGCAAACAAGATAGCAAATAAAGTAAAACTAGCAACTAATTTTTTTGTATTTTGATTTAGTGCAGCAAACAAAGTAATAAATAAAACTAAGCAAGACAAAAACAAAGTAAAGAGATTGAGAAGTGGAGACTCCCCTTGCAGCGTGTCTTGATCTCCCCGGCAACGGCGCCAGAAAAAGAGCTTGATGGCGTGTAACTCACACGTTCGTTGGGAACCCCAAGAGGAAGGTATGCGCACAGCAGCAAGTTTTCCCTCAGAAAGAAACCAAGGTTTATCGAACCAGGAGGAGCCAAGAAGCACGTTGAAGGTTGATGGCGGCGGGATGTAGTGCGGCGCAACACCAGGGATTCCGGCGCCAACGTGGAACCTGCACAACACAACCAAAGTACTTTACCCCAACGAAACAGTGAGGTTGTCAATCTCACCGGCTTGCTGTAACAAAGGATTAACCGTATTGTGTGGAAGATGATTGTTTGCAGAAAACAGTAAAACAGTATTGCAGTAGATTGTATTTCAGTAAAGAGAATTGGACCGGGGTCCACAGTTCACTAGAGGTGTCTCTCCCATAAGACAAACGACATGTTGGGTGAACAAATTACAGTTGGGCAATTGACAAATAAAGAGGGCATGACCATGCACATACATATTATGATGAGTATAGTGAGATTTAATTGGGCATTACGACAAAGTACATAGACCGCCATCCAGCATGCATCTATGCCTAAAAAGTCCACCTTCAGGTTATCATCCGAACCCCCTCCAGTATTAAGTTGCTAACAACAGACAATTGCATTAAGTATTGCTCGTAATGTAACTAGTGACTACATCCTTGAACATAGCACCAATGTTTTATCCCTAGTGGCAACAGCACATCCATAACCTTAGAGATTTCTGTCACTTCCCCAGATTCACGGAGACATGAACCCACTATCGAGCATAAATACTCCCTCTTGGAGTTACTAGCATCAACTTGGCCAGAGCATCTACTAATAACGGAGAGCATGCAAGATCATAAACAACACATAGATATAACTTTGATAATCAACATAACAAGTATTCTCTATTCATCGGATCCCAACAAACGCAACATATAGAATTACAGATAGATGATCTTGATCATGTTAGGCAGCTCACAAGATCCGACAATGATAGCACAATGGGGAGAAGACAACCATCTAGCTACTGCTATGGACCCATAGTCCAGGGGTAGACTACTCACACATCACACCGGAGGCGACCATGGCGGCGTAGAGTCCTCCGGGAGATGATTCCCCTCTCCGGCAGGGTGCCGGAGGCGATCTCCTGGATCCCCCGAGATGGGATCGGCGTTGGCGGCGTCTCTGGAAGGTTTTCCGTATCGTGGCTCTCGGTACTGGGGGTTTCGTCACGGAGGCTTTAAGTAGGCGGAAGGGCAAGTCAGGAGGGGGCACAGGGGCCCCACACCATAGGCCGACGCGGCCAAGGGGGGGGGCCGCGCCGCCCTAGGGTTTGGGCACCCTGTGGCCCCACTTCGTTTCGTCTTCGGACTTCTGGAAGCTTCGTGGCAAAATAGGCCCCTGGGCGTTGATTTCGTCCAATTCCGAGAATATTTCCTTACTAGGATTTCTGAAACCAAAAACAGCAGAAAACAGCAACTGGCACTTCGGCATCTTGTTAATAGGTTAGTTCCAGAAAATGCACGAATATGACATAAAGTGTGCATAAAACATGTAGATAACATCAATAATGTGGCATGGAACATAAGAAATTATCGATACGTCGGAGACGTATCAGAAATCAACACCCAGGGGCCTATTTTTCCACGAAGCTTCCAGAAGACCGAAGAGGAAACGAAGTGGGGCCACGAGGCGGCGCCACACTAGGGCGGCGCGGCCCAGCCCCTGGCCGCGCGGCCCTGTTGTGTGGGCCCCTCGTGACGCCCCCTGACCTACCCTTCCACCTACATATAGTCTTCGTCGCGAAACCCCCAGTACCGAGAGCCACGATACGGAAAACCTTCCAGAGACGTAGCCGCCGCCAATCCCATCTCGGGGGATTCAGGAGATCGCCTCCGGCACCCTGCCGGAGAGGGGAATCATCTCCCGGAGGTCTCTTCATCGCCATGATCGCCTCCGGATCAATGTGTGAGTAGTTCACCCCTGGACTATGGGTCCATAGCAGTAGCTAGATGGTCGTCTTCTCCTCATTGTGCTATCATGTTCGATCTTGTGAGCTACCTATCATGATCAAGATCGTTTATTTGTAATCCTACATGTTGTGTTTGTTGGGATCCGATGGATATTGAATACTATGTCAAGTTGATTATCAATCTATCATATATGAGTTGTTTATGTTCTTGCATGCTCTCCGTTGCTAGTAGAGGCTCTGGCCAAGTTGATACTTGTGACTCCAAGAGGGAGTATTTATGCTCGATAGTGGGTTCATGCCTCCATTAAATCTGGGACGGATGAAAGTTCTAAGGTTGTGGATGTCTTTGTTGCCACTAGGGATAAAACATCGATGCTTTGTCTAAGGATATTTGTGTTGATTACATTACACACCATACTTAATGCAATTGTCTGTTGCTTGCAACTTAATACCGGAAGGGGTTCGGATGATAACCTGAAAGTGGACTTTTTAAGCATAGATGCATGCTGGATGGCGGTCTATGTACTTTGTCGTAATGCCCTGATTAAATCTCATAGTACTCATCATGATATATGTATGTGCATTGTTATGCCTTCTTTATTTGTCAATTGCCCAACTGTAATTTGTTCACCCAACATGCTATTTATCTTATGGGAGAGACACCACTAGTGAACTGTGGACCCCGGTCCTATTCTTTAAATCTGAAATACAGTCTACTGCAATTGTTCTTTACTGTTCTTCGCAAACAAACATCATCTTCCACACTATATGGTTAATCCTTTGTTCACAACAAGCCGGTGAGATTGACAACCTCACTGTTACGTTGGGGCAAAGTATTTTGGTTGTGTTGTGCAGGTTCCACGTTGGCGCCGGAATCCCTGGTGTTGCGCCGCACTACACTTTGCCGCCATCAACCTTCAACGTGCTTCTTGGCTCCTCCTGGTTCGATAAACTTTGGTTTCTTTCTGAGGGAAAACTTGCTACTGTCTGCATCACACCTTTCCTCTTGGGGTTCCCAACGGACGTGTGTTAATTGCACGCATCAAGCTCTTTTTCTGGCGCCGTTGCCGGGGAGATCAAGACACGCTGCAAGGGGAGTCTCCACTTCCAATCTCTTTACTTTGTTTTTGTCTTGCTTTACTTTATTTACTACTTTGTTTGCTGCACTTAAACAAAACACAAAAAAAATTAGTTGCTAGCTTTACTTTATTTACTATCTTGTTTGCGTTCTATATATTAAAAACACAAAAAAATTAGTTACTTGCATTTACTTTATTTACCTTTTATTTATTTCATCATGTTTCCTCCTAAGTACACTCTAAAAGACATACCGGTAGGCCGAGGGTCTATAATTGGAAGAGATAATATAGAAGATTTTTTCACTCATGTTAGTATAGCTGAAGATTTTGAAGATAGACACTTGGTAGAACTTGCTCCTACTTATGAAATTGCTGCTGCTTCTTCAGTACACATGTTGGAAAATAAATTTGTTAATCTCAATCCTATAATTCAGCATATGTTTCTTACACTCTCTGATATGGAGGAAGGAGAAAAGAAAGATTTTGTCTTAGAAACCCTTCTTAAAGAATTTGGTGGTGTAGCAAGAGAGGCTAGAAAAGTCTTTATTAAATATAAGATGCTTGGTTCTTACACCAACTTTGCTAGTACCCTTAAAAAGATGGACATTGATAGAATAAAGTACACTAATAATGTTAATGATGTAGGGGATATTAAGACATCAATACCTTGCAAGCTCGCAGGAATGTTCGAGGCACTAGAAAAGAATTATGATTGGATTGTTCCTGAAAATTTGTTTGATGAGAATAGCAAGCCTAAGCGTAATGAAAAAGGAGCCTCTGAAACTTACATAGATAAGATAACATGCATTATTGAGGCAACTCCCAACACCCCTGGTAATAATGTTGATGCTTCATCTCTTGATAATACTTGATTCACACTTTCTGCGCCTAGCTGAAAGGCGTTAAAGAAAAGCGCTTATGGGAGACAACCCATCATTTTACTACAGTACCTTTGTTTTATATTTGAGTCTTGGAAGTTGTTAATACTGTAGCAACCTCTCCTTATCTTTATTTTATTGCATTGTTGTGCCAAGTAAAGTCTTTGATAGTAAAGTCAATACTAGACTTGGATTACTGCGCAGATTCAGATTTCTTGCTGTAATGAATCTGGGCAGAATTCTCTGTAGGTAATTCAGAAAAATCTGCAAATTTACGTGCGTGATCCTCAGATATGTACGCAACTTTCATTCAATTTGAGCATTTTCATCTGAGCAAGTTAAGTGCCCCTGTAAAATTCGTCTTTACGGACTGTTCTGTTTTGACAGATTCTGCCTTTTATTCCGCATTGCCTGTTTTGCTATGTTTGATGGATTTCTTTGTTCCATTAACTTTCAGTAGCTTTGTGCAATGTCCAGAAGTGTTAAGAATGATTATGTCACCTCTGAATGTATGAATTTTCAATTATGCACTAACCCTCTAATGAGTTTGTTTCGAGTTTGGTGTGGAGGAAGTTTACAAGGGTCAAGAGAGGAGTATGATACAATATGATCAAGAAGAGTGAAAAGTCTAAGCTTGGGGATGCCCCCGTGGTTCATCCCTGCATATTTCAAGAAGACTCAAGCATCTAAGCTTGGGGATGCCCAAGGCATTCCCTTCTTCATCGACAACATTATCAGGTTCCTCTAGTGAAACTATATTTTTATTCAGTCACATCTTATGTGCTTTGCTTGGAGCATCTGTTTGCTTTAGTTTTTGTTTTTGTTTGAATAAAATCGGATCCTAGCATTCTTTATGTGGGAGAGAGAGACACGCTCCGCTGTTGCATATGAACACATGTGTTCTTAGCTTTATTCTTAATGTTCATTGCGAAGGTTGAACTACTTCGTTCATTGATATATGGTTGGAAACGGAAAATGCCGCATGTGGTAAATGGTATAATGTCTTGAATAATGTGATACTTGGCAATTGTTGTGCTCATATAGATCATGATTAAGCTCTTGCATCATGTACTTTGCACCTATTAATGAACAATACATAGAGCTTGTTAAAATTTGGTTTGCATGATTGGTCTCTCTAAGTCTAGATATTTTCTGGTTAAGGTGTTTGAACAACAAGGAGACGATGTAAAGTCTTATAATGCTTACAATATGTTTATATGTGAGTCTTGCTGCACCGTTTCATACTTGAGTTTGCTTCAAACAACCTTGCTAGCCTAGCCTTGTATTGAGAGGGATTCTTCTCGTGCATCCAAATCCTTGAGCCAAATCCATGCCATTTGTGTCCACCATACCTACCTACCACATGGTATTTCTCTGCCATTCCAAAGTACATTACTTGAGTGCTACCTTTAAAACTTCCATTCTTTGCCTTTACAATATATAGCTCATGGGACAAGTAGCCTTAAAAACTATTGTGGTGAAGAATATGTACTTATGTGTCTTATTTCTTAATAAGTTGCTTGTTGAGCGGTAACCATGTTTCTGGGGACGCCATCAACTTTTACCTTTGTTGAATATCATGTTAGTTGCTATGCATGTTCGTCTTGTCTGAAGTAAGGGCGATTTTCATGATCAAATGGTTTGAGTATGCATATTGTTAGAGAAGAATATTGGGCCGCTAACTAAAGCCATGAATCATAGTGGAAGTTTCAGTTTGGACATAAAACCTCAATCTCTTATGAGAATATTATCTGTTGTTGAATGCTTAAGCATTAAAAAGAGAAGTCTATTATCTGTTGTCTATGTTATCTCGGTATGGGTGTCTAAGTTGAGAATGATCAAAAGCGAGAAATCCAATGCGAACCTTCTCCTTAGACCTTTGTACAGGCGGCATAGAGGTACCCCTTTGTGACACTTGGTTGAAACATATGTTATGCAATGATAATCCGTGTTAATCCAAGCTAATTAGGACAAGGTGCAGGCACTATTGGTATACTATGCATGAGGCTTGCAACTTATAAGATGTCTTATACATAACACATATGATTTATTACTACCGTTGACAAAATTGTTTCTTATTTTCAAAATGAAAAGCTCTAGCACAAAAATAGTAATCCATGCTTCCCTCTGCGAAGGGTCTATCTTCTACTTTATTGTTGAGTCAGTTTACCTATTCTTTCTATCTTAGAAGCAAACACTTGTGTAAACTGTGTGCATTGATTCTTACATGTTTACCTATTGCACTTGTTATATTACTTTGTGTTGACAATTATCCATGAGATATACATGTTAAAGTTGAAAGCAACCGCTGAAACTTATATCTTCCTTTGTGTTGTTTCAAGCTTTCTACTAAGAATTTATTGCTTATGAGTTAACTCTTATGCAAGACTTATTGATGCTTGTCTTGAAAGTACTATTCATGAAAAGTCTTTGTTATATGATTCATTTGTTTACTCATTATCTTCAACATTGCTTCGAATCGCTGCATTCATCTCATGTGCTTTACAATAGTATTGATCAAAATTATGATAGCATGTCACTTCAGAAATTATCTTTGTTATCGTTTACCTACTCGAGGGCGAGTAGGAACTAAGCTTGGGGATGCTTGATACGTCTCAAACGTATCTATAATTTCTTATGTTCCATGCTACTTTTATGATGATACTCACATGTTTTATACACATTATATGTCATTATTATGCATTTTCCGGCACTAACCTATTGACGAGATGCCGAAGAGAGCCGATTCTTTGTTTTCTGCTGTTTTTGGTTTCAGAAATCCTAGTAAGGAAATATTCTCGGAATTGGACGAAATCAACGCCCAGGGGCCTATTTTTCCACGAAGCTTCCAGAAGACCGAAGAGGAAACGAAGTGGGGCCACGAGGCAGCGCCACACTAGGGCGGCGCGGCCCAGCCCCTGGCCGCGCGGCACTGTTGTGTGGGCCCCTCGTGACGCCCCCTGACCTACCCTTCCGCCTACATATAGTCTTCGTCGCGAAACCCCCAGT
Organism: Lolium perenne; assembly: GCF_019359855.2. NCBI lineage: Eukaryota > Viridiplantae > Streptophyta > Magnoliopsida > Poales > Poaceae > Lolium > Lolium perenne. Next base: position 82,220,513 of record NC_067249.2, read on the forward strand.
ACCGAGAGCCACGATACGGAAAACCTTCCAGAGACGCAGCCGCCGCCAATCCCATCTCGGGGGATTCAGGAGATCGCCTCCGGCACCCTGCCGGAGAGGGGAATCATCTCCCGGAGGTCTCTTCATCGCCATGATCGCCTCCGGATCAATGTGTGAGTAGTTCACCCCTGGACTATGGGTCCATAGCAGTAGCTAGATGGTCGTCTTCTCCTCATTGTGCTATCATGTTCGATCTTGTGAGCTGCCTATCATGATCAAGATCGTTTATTTGTAATCCTACATGTTGTGTTTGTTGGGATCCGATGGATATTGAATACTATGTCAAGTTGATTATCAATCTATCATATATGAGTTGTTTATGTTCTTGCATGCTCTCCGTTGCTAGTAGAGGCTCTGGCCAAGTTGATACTTGTGACTCCAAGAGGGAGTATTTATGCTCGATAGTGGGTTCATGCCTCCATTAAATGCAGGACGATGTGAGAAAGTTCTAAGGTTGTGGATGTGCTGTTGCCACTAGGGATAAAACATAGATGCTTTGTCTAAGGATATTTGTGTTGATTACATTACGCACCATACTTAATGCAATTGCCTGTTGCTTGCAACTTAATACCGGAAGGGGTTCGGATGATAACCTGAAAGTGGACTTTTTAGGCATAGATGCATGCTGGATGGCGGTCTATGTACTTTGTGTAATGCCCTGATTAAATCTCATAGTACTCATCATGATATATGTATGTGCATTGTTATGCCTTCTTTATTTGTCAATTGCCCAACTGTAATTTGTTCACCCAACATGCTATTTATCTTATGGGAGAGACACCACTAGTGAACTGTGGACCCCGGTCCTATTCTTTACATCTGAAATACAATCTACTGCAATTGTTCTTTACTGTTCTTCGCAAACAAACATCATCTTCCACACTATACGGTTAATCCTTTGTTCACAACAAGCCGGTGAGATTGACAACCTCACTGTTACGTTGGGGCAAAGTATTTTGGTTGTGTTGTGCAGGTTGCACGTTGGCGCCGGAATCCCTGGTGTTGCGCCGCACTACACTTCGCCGCCATCAACCTTCAACGTGCTTCTTGGCTCCTCCTGGTTCGATAAACCTTGGTTTCTTTCTGAGGGAAAACTTGCTACTGTCTGCATCACACCTTCCTCTTGGGGTTCCCAACGGACGTGTGTTAATTGCACGGATCAGCCGCCACACTAGGGCCGCGCGGCCTAGGGGGGGCCCGCGCCGCCCTAGCGTGTGGGGCCCCTGTCAGCCCTCCGACTCCGCCCTTCCGCCTACTTAAAGCCTTCGTCGCGAAACCCTCTGTACCGAGAGCCATGATACGGAAAACCTTCCAGAGACGCAGCCGCCGCCAATCCCATCTCGGGGGATTCAGGAGATCACCTCCGGCACCCTGCCGGAGAGAGGAATCATCTCCCGGAGGTCTCTTCATCGCCATGATCGCCTCCGGATCGATGTGTGAGTAGTTCACCCCTGGACTATGGGTCCATAGCAGTAGCTAGATGGTTGTCTTCTCCTCATTGTGCTATCATGTTAGATCTTGTGAGCTGCCTATCATGATCAAGATCATCTATTTGTAATGCTACATGTTGTGTTTGTTGGGATCCGATGAATATTGAATACTATGTCAAGTTGATTATCAATCTATCATATATGTTGTTTATGTTCTTGCATGCTCTCCGTTGCTAGTAGAGGCTCTGGTCAAGTTGATACTTGTAACTCCAAGAGGGAGTATTTATGCTCGATAGTGAGTTCATGCCTCCATTGAATCTGGGACTCTGACAGAAAGTTCTAAGGTTGTGGATGTGCTGTTGCCACTAGGGATAAAACATCGATGCTTTGTCTAAGGATATTTGTGTTGATTACATTACGCACCATACTTAAGGCAATTGTCTGTTGTTTGCAACTTAATACCGGAAGGGGTTCGGATGATAACCTGAAAGTGGACTTTTTAGGCATAGATGCATGCTGGATAGCGGTCTATGTACTTTGTCGTAATGCCCTGATTAAATCTCATAGTACTCATCATGATATATGTATGTGCATTGTTATGCCTTCTTTATTTGTCAATTGCCCAACTGTAATTTGTTCACCCAACATGCTATTTATCTTATGGGAGAGACACCACTAGTGAACTGTGGACCCCGGTCCATTCTTTACATCTGAAATAAAATCTACTGCAATACTTGTTCTTTACTGTTCTTCGCAAACAAACATCATCTTCCACACTATACGGTTAATCCTTTGTTTTTAGCAAGCCGGTGAGATTGACAACCTCACTGTTACGTTGGGACAAAGTACTTTGATTGTGTTGTGCAGGTTCCACGTTGGCGCCGGAATCCCTGGTGTTGCGCCGCACTACACTCCGTCACCAACGACCTTCACGTGATCCTTGACTCCTACTGGTTCGATAAACCTTGGTTTCTTACTGAGGGAAACTTGCTTCTATACGCATCACACCTTCCACTTGGGGTTCCCAACGGGCGTGTGCTTTACGCGTATCAAACTGGAACAAAGAAAAGACACACAAATTTACTTTCTCGCATATGAATTCTGCGGGAAAGATTTTGGGTAGGGGAAATAAATAAATGGCGGTAGACTCACACCAGCAATTATTGCTTGATTACAAATTCCAGTGTGGTATATTTAGTATTCTAAAATGATATCACTCTATTGTTCCACAATATAAGCCGTTTTAGTATCAAAGTTAGGAAACCCAACAACAACAATAATAATAATGACTGCATATAATGAGGAAACTGTCTTGATAAAGGGGAAATCAAAGAAATCATTTTTTCTTCCAGCATACTAAAACTCGAGTGTAATAATAACAATCTTAACAGAATACCGTCGAAATGTAAATTTACCTAGAATGATGAATAATAAAACATGGACGAACAGGTATGCTGTAAAGCTCATATTTTTTATTAAAATAATCACATGAGAAGACTCAAGCTTTTATATGAAGGTTCTGTCCTGCAGAATGAGCCAACTCATGCTTCAATACAACTCACTAACTGCCAAACCACCCAAAGTTAAGATCTTTCCTGGATTCAATACAAGCAAGCTTCAACACTGTACCTTTCATATAATGCATGCCCTTGTCCACGTTTGCTAAGTAAAATTTGATCTCTGTTGTTTGCTGCATATCTCCATAGCAGCATATAGCATATGCTTGTGGCACTTTCTCTCATGTTCTAGTTTAAGAGAAAAACACTATTTAGTAAACTGAAATGCAAAAAATTTAGGAAGGAAGGAAACTCCATGCCAAACACTGGTTTCAAATAACTCTCTCTGGTCCAGCACTATACAAATGATTTAGAACCACCTACGTGAACATTGATGTACACATAAATCGAGACAAGAATATAAGAACAATGGCGAAGGTCATCACCATTCTTGAAAATGTTTCCACCGCAAGAATCATAGCATGCACCTATTGGCAATATATGAGAAACTCTTATTTATATGCACTTTGCTAGTTTTGTTCAAGAACGAAATAGTAACAACAAATATTAGAGAACATCATCAAGAACATGTTGCCAAGATCGGAGAAAACACTCCTTAAAAAGCATATGCGCTTCATACCTGATAATCGCAAAATAGTCATTTTCAGATATTAGTGTGTCAGTAACATCCTAAACGATCCCATCATGCAGAAAACTGTATATAAGATAAATAATAACAGTGCAAAAAAATAAAATGCGACCAACCACATACCAAGAAAATAATCAAACCAACCATCCATGATTCAACAGCCTCTCCGGTAAGGTAGAGCCGACACCAAGGAGGAGAGCACCTGCGCAAAGAATACAACAAACACAAAAATTAAACAATAGAGATGTATAAGGGCAAGAAGCAGATAGTATCTACAAAGACCAAGTGGAACAGAAAACATGAGACAATTGAAAAACATGAGCAAGAAATCAAAACCAAGGAGCTCGTGCTACAAATGGAACCAATGGATAGAGCCGCACCTACAGGCAGAACACGGCGAGGTCAGACATGAAACAGGAAAGACGAATCAAAAAGGGGGAAAGTTGAGAAACGTGATCAAATCTATAACATTGAATCTTGAAGCCCATTGGATCAAAGGCTCACCATGGTCACTGATCTAGAGATGCGGAAATTAGAAAGAAATAGAAGCTCACCTAGGGCTTGGAACCTTCATCTAGGCATGGGAGGCCAATGTGCAAGGACGTTAGCCACAACCAGGTTGCCGATTGTAGTGTCATCAATCTCTATCACTGGATGCGCCCTTGCCGCTCATCGCAGCCGCGACGCCGAGAGTTCATGCTGCCTCGATGACTTCATCCCCTGTCTCACGCCCGTTAGTTGCCCTGCATAGTGAACCAGAGGCAATATGATTGGAGGTGTTGCAGAATTATTTTTTTAGTAGAAAGAACACACATGAAAATAAAGGAAAATTTAGAGACATGTATTACATTAGGATTAAATTTATTTATAAATAAAATCTTTGTTTAAAAATATCAACCAAATCAAAATAGAAAACCTTGACTTCAATGCCTACGCATGGAAAACAAATACTAACAAAGCATGAGACATTTGGGAATGGTGTTTTGGCACATGGGAGCATATGCTCCCTTTATTTTGAAATGCATGTTACATACATTTTGAAATTTCAAAAAATTGAAACGAAAAATTCGAATGTACATCTTCATGTGCTACACGCTAACAAAGTCGTTTCATAAAAATCCGACTTGTCGTGTGACGTGTGTAAAAAACACAAAATTCAATGCTGAAAATAAGGCTTTTCAGGAGATAAATTTTCTTTTTTTTACACAGACCACAAAATATATTGGTTCCTCGCGAAACTTGACGAACATACATATATTGTGGAGATGTACATGTAGAATTTTTCTCAAATTTTTTCAACATTTCGAAATATGATTTTTTGATAGAGGGAGCATATGCACCCGGGAGCCGAATTGAATTTCCGGAGACATTTGACCTTTAAATCATTACCTTAATTAACCAGAAGGATTTTGTATTGAACATTTAATTTCTGGATGAAAGAATTAGCAGCCACCCCCAAAAGTTTAATACTCATTTAATTAGGAGAAAGACACGCTAGCATGACCCTCTTATATGGTGCAGCCGCAACATGACTTCCCCTATCGATGCAGATGGGGTTCGGCAAGCAACGAATCATGTAATTAAAACTTACAACCATTGTTTGACCATCTCCACTGAGTAATTATATAAAGAACCTATAGTGTCAATCCTCTTTAGATCTGAAACCTAGGCTACATAAGAAAAGTACGTACTACAAAAAGTGAAATCAGATGCAAAATTAAAATGTGCAGTATAGTAGCCTTGAGAAATCTTGCTACTAAGCCACAAAATTGACCCATTTGTTAGGGATTAAGAAATAAAATAGAGGGTTGAAAGCAAGAGAGAAAGAAGGGAGTCTAGGCACCTGTGAGAGGAACAACTCTTGCAAGGACCCGAGATGCGAGGTCTGCTGCGACAACTCTTGGAAAACTCCTAGACACACATGGGTGTAGCCGCTGCCGGTGGGTCCGTCCGCTCCCACGCCCAGGCTTACCTCACACAGAATATTTTTTGGTGGCCCTCTTCTTTCCCTCAGCGGTGGCTTTCTTGGTCTTCTCCCAAGAGAGGATGCATGATATCTGTCGATCCCTGCAAGGAATATGCAGTATAAAGAAGAGAACACTCAAGTGAAGTATAGTTCAGTGTGGGCAGACTTACATGTTTCTGACCTTGCTCTTTGCTCCCTTTCCATGGTTTGACCACTAACAGGTTCAGCTCTCTGCATCAAAAACGCTAGTGGATCAAATCTAGCTATAGCTTACTCTTTAGAAAATAGTATGCAATATGCCTGTGTCCAAATGATACCTTTGCTTCTATATCATCAACTCATGCTCAGTATGGGACCCGGTAGTCATAACTGACATCAAGAAAATGCAACTAATAATGAAACATGGGAAAACAAATTCCTACAAATAAATAAATCATCATGTGAATGTAGCAAGATGAATATGTGCTCGTTTTTATTAGAAGCGGAAGAAGCACATGTTAAGCTTCATGCACTAGCCACTTGAACCAAAAGTTCGAACTGATGGAAAGGGCTAGGCAATCCACATATACACTTCACAACACCCCCACTCGCGTGTGACGGGAGAAGAGAAAGTCAACACGTGAAAGAAGAAGAGCACACCGAAACAGGGCATCAGCGGTGGCTAAAGAGGGGGGCAACAACAATTTTTAGGCTTAATTGCGAAAACCATGTTAAAGCCAGGATTTGAACACGAGACCTGGGGCTCTGATACCATGTTAAGCTTCATGCACTAGCCACTTGAACCAAAAGTTCGAACTGATGGAAAGGGCTAGGCAATCCACATATACGCTTCACAACAGCACAAATAATGAAATCCAAAACTAAAATGTATAGCAGTTTGTTGCACACAATGGTTTGCCTGAACGGCTGAACCATAACCTCACAATTCAAAAATCAAAGATTTCTACACTTTTTAATTTCACTTGAAGTACAACCATCTCAGCTATCTAGCAACGCATCTAGTAACCTCCTTCCATAGATGCACATCCAGCAACGGCATCAATTAAGCCGAAGTACTGCATAAACCAAGATTTCTACCCTGTAGAATTTTTGTCAAACACCTTGAAGGCATAAACAAAACAGAAATTACTGCACAAAGCAAGATGAGAATCTGTGGGGATTTGAGAGGGAGAGGGAGAGAGGGGCGTGCTCCAGACCTGTAGACGTATTATTGAGCTGAGAACGGCGGCGGCGCCATGTCGTGTTGAGGGCGACCTTGGCCAAATCAGCCGCGACTCAGCCGTGGCTAGGCAGCTCCCGTCTAGTGCAGCTTGGTGGCAGCTCGAGCTCCTCTCCGCTGCGGCGCCACAGCATCCTTCTCGTCAGGCCGCGCGACCTTGGCCGGGAGGATGGCGAGGCGGAGTGCTGCTGTAGCCCGAGCTCCTCGGCGTCCTCGCACTGGCGGCGCCCGGACGCAACTTCCCAGCGCCCGGACGCGTCTTCCCGGGCCGCACCACCTCCAGCCGTGTTGAGGGCGACCTTGGCCGGGAGGATGGCGAGGCGGAGCGTCGCTGCAGCCTGCGCTGTTCAGCGACCTCGCGCTGTCGGCGCCCGCGGGCGTCTTCCCGGGCAGCAGCACCTCCAGCTGTGTCTCGTGGGAGAGGAGGGCGTGGGGAGCCACCACCGCCGCCAAGGATAGGGTTTGGAAGGGAGAGTGGGCGGCTGCGAGATTGCGGGAGGATTGAGATAGGGTTTGGCTGGGCGCTCGGTTTTGCCTCCTCGCACGAGCGTCCGTGTCCAACCGAGACCCACCATGTCCACTTGCCTCGCGAGCCTGCAGCCACACGTGACTCACCCAAAGCCCACCCCAGGTAACAGACGAGCGGGCCAGCCAACCGCAGGCCCCGCGTGCAGCCGCATGTGGGTAGAATGGCGCCATTGCATGGCTTAATCTAGCCAGTGGGGAGTGACCAGAATCGACGGATGAGATGCATGGGTGAAAAGATCCGATGGTTCAGATGCGATGATCGCTGTGAGAGCCCCATGGGGGTGCAGCAATTATACCTTTAGATGGCAGGTATGAACTGTTCTACGTTTTTGTTTACACATATTATACATGTTAATTTTTTGTGGTTTTTTTTGAGAGAGAACTTCCAACTTTATTAATTCAAACCAATTTGGTTACAATCAACAACAATGCTGTCAACTAAGAAATCTGGGCAAACCCCAGTCCATTCATGCGTTACATTGTCACCGCAAGCCAACTTTTTTTTTTTGAGAACACAGTACAACGTAGACGCTCACAAACACGCACGTACAAACACCCCTATGAACGCACGCACACCCTACCCCTATGAGCACCTCCGAGGGACTGAGCCGGCATATCTTGAGGTTGACGAAGTCACCACTGGCGCCTCGCTGTTGACGGGCACGTCACCTACCACTGAAAGCATAGCGCCGGTTAAATCCTGAAATAAATTCAGGTAAATGCAAACACCCATGCCAAGTCTAGGACTTGAATCTAGGTGGGCTGGTTCCACCACAATGGACCTAACCACCATAACCAAGCTCTATTTGCAGCGCAAGCCAACCTTGCACATACATGAGCCACTGTGTTGCCCAACCTACCAACAAAAATCAAAGAAAACTTGTGAAACAAGAGCCTTAACGAATTTATTTCATCCAGCAGAGGTGCAACTTCTGTCCTCTCCCTGGTTCTAGCTTCTCAACACCTCACTAGCTCCTGGCAGTCTGTTTCAAACACAACTTTCTGGAACCCTCTTGCACGCGCGAAGATTACCGCGTCTCGAAACGCTAGCGCTTCCGCAATGAACGGGTATCGGACGCCTGAATGGACCATCGCCCATGCTCCTCTGAAACCCATAGCATCTCGGGGCACACCACCACTTCTCGCTCTACCTTCTGCAGCACAAATCGCCCCATCAGAGTTGATTTTCACCACTCCCCCCTCCGGGGGTTTCCATGTGCACACAGGCTTTGCTGGCAGCCTAGTTGTTGCCTTCTTCGGTAAAACAATCTCCAACAGATCTTGCTCAATCGACTCCACACTTTTGGCTGGTACGAACCCCTCCGAGCCATGCACCACCCTATTTCTGGAATCCCAAATGGCCGCCATCACGGATATCATTTGTGCCTGTTCCTTCGGCCGTAACCATCCTTCACATAGGATACATGTTAATTTTTTGTGGTTTTTGATATGGATATATGCATAGGTGAATATTAGTAGCACCATAAGTTTCAAATTTGAAGGCTTCACGCGCGTTTCAAATGTGGTGGTGGGCGCAGCGGCGAGCTGTTGGGTCAGGGAGGCTTCGCGCGCATCAAGGGCGCGGGCGCGCTCCTCGAGCTCGCGTTCTTTGGCTGCGATCTCTTCTGGTGTCATGGTGGAGGTGGGAAGGGTTTTTGGGTTTTGGGAGGGAGGTAGATGTGGCGGCCACGAGGGAGAGGAGTTGGAGAGGAGGGAGGTGCGACGGCTAGGTCAGGGTGACCTGCTCTGATACCATGAAACAATGAGATCACGGGTGACTCGATGGCCCTCCTCGTGTCTGATCATGTATATATATAGATAGAGTACATCTTGAGTTACAAGTTAATTTGGAGCTTAATCGTAAACCCTAACCGCCGGCGGCTGGGCTAGGCCAGGCCGGTCGGTTGCCTAACAGGATGCACTTGTTAGACGGTCAGAACTAACCACACATCACTCCAGTCCACCGTCTCTCTCGTACGCAGGCATCATCTCGATCGCTCATGCTCCTGGACGACGCCTCACTCAACGTTGGCCACATGCTGCGCAAAAGTAATCGGGGCTCACGCAGCTAACATTCTCGACACCTGCGAGTCAACCACGAGCCTACCCAACCCAATTGAGAGCAACCCTGTACTATTTTTTTTCCGATAAAGAACCTTGTACTATATACCTGCTAGGCAGCTAGGAGCTACACACTGATTGTTTTTTTCAAGAACATTCACTCACTAGGACACTACAACTGCAGCCACGCTAGCTATCTTCACATTCTGGATCAAAGATCGATCGTCGAGCAAGCGATCAACCTAAAGGTATTCGCCAATGTTGCCGCCGGGGACGCTGTTCGCGGTGGGGTTCCTGCTGTGCCCGTTCACCGCCTTCACGCCATCCGGCCGGAACCTCACTGCGCTGCTGCCGGAGCTCTGCGACCTCCTCAGCTCCCTCTACCGCTACGTCGTGGACGACTTCATCCTGCCGGTCGCACTCCGCCGCCAGCGCCGACGGTGGCGCACTTCGTGATACCGATAAAGCCATGCATCGCAGTACTCTCACAATCTCATTGGATGCATGATTATGTGTATGACGAGTGCTATCTGATATACTCGTTAGTTTGTCAGATATATAGCAAATGTGCTAATCCTGGTAGTTTATCACTACGGTCTTGTTCTAAATCTGTCTCGTTAGACTTTGCTCTCCGCAGTATGTACATAACATCGAATGTAGACTCCTTTTTTATTGGCAGACAATGTGTTCTTTGAAGCCCTGGAGGCGAGGCCCATGGCGAAGCCGTTGCTTACCTGGTCTTGACATCTCAGTTGTTTTGGGCCTTCCTCCAGATGTTCCTTCCTATAGTTGCTGAATTTTGCCGTCCAAAGCCTATTTGAATGCAGTTTCTCCTTTGAGTTCCTAATTTTCTATACCAACATTTGCATTAGATCTCCACTGGAAAATCCGATTATTTTGCCGGGTTGACCATAAGTGGTCAGACATTATTAATGTGGTCAAAGCAAGTCAATTTAAATCCAACTCTCAAATCATGGTGAACAAGTCAAGTAACGTTAAGGATATATATTGTCGTAATGGTAGTCTACTAAAGGCTGGACTGAAGCAAGGATCGTCTTTTACATGGTAGAGTATACTTCTGGGTATTAGTATCTTTAAGAGGGGATTATCCGGAGAGTGGGTCCAGGCCACAAAATTAATATATGGCTCGATCCTTGGATACCCACTAGCCCTGATTGTATGGTGCAAACACCAAAAGGACAATCTCTGCTAAGAACGGTCGATGAGCTTATTGATCCTATCACTTTGCAAAGGGATGAGGAAATTATTCGTGACATGTTCAACCCACTTGAGGTTTCGAGAATCCTTCGGATACCACCGAGTGAGAATATGAATGAGGATTTCGTTGCTTGGCACATGACAAAATCTTAATCGTTCTCAGTGAAATCCGTGTATTATATTGAGTGGAATCATATCAATGGGCATAGATTAACTAGAACGGATGGTCTAGGTTCTTCTTCCACTAACCCAGTATGGGAGATTCTATGAAAGTTCAAAATCCCAAGCAAGATCAAAATTTTCGCCTGGAAAGCATTACATCACTACGGGGAAGACGCCGTGGGCCGACGGCCCCGCACCGTCGGCACAGGTAAGCTCACCGTCGGCACCGTCTCTGCCGACGGTCACCGTCGGCGTACCGGCGTCGGCACAGATGGCGTCGGGGTTCGCGCGGGCACCGTCGGCGTACCACGACACCGTCGGCACAGGTGTACGCCGACGGCTGGACGGTGGCCGTCGGCCTGCCCATCGTCGGCACACTCATCTCGCCGTCACGCCGCTGCCGTCAACGTGCCCCCTTGTGCCGACGGTTTCACCGTCGGCACAGTTTCATTTTTTTCCCCGAACCGGCGGAAATCGTTCGATTTGAATCGGAAAAAAACGCGCTGGGCTGGCTGTGTGCCGACGGTGTCACCGTCGGCACGAGACCTGCCATTTGGCACAGCTACGGGCTGTGCCGACGGTGACACCGTCGCTGCACAGCCAGGTCCAGCTTTTTTTCGATTTTTGCCAATTTGGCCTCGTTTGCTCGAGAAAATCGCAGAAAATGCACATATTATAAGATTGAATATGCAGTAACATATATATCACCATATAGCACACAGATATCACCGTATAGCACCAAATCTCACAAATATAGCATCAAATCTCACAAATAGCACAAATATAGCATACAAGACCATGGTACATACACCGGATCCACTACAAAGATGGAGCGTGTCATCATGTGCTAGTACAATGTAGAAACTATGGTGGTGCACCACCCGAGTGACGATCTAGCTACGGACGATCTAGCTCCGAGTGGGTGAAGTGAGGTCGCTGTATCTCGACGGTGCTCGGGGAGGTAGAACCACGACGAGAGCCACGGAACCGAGAAAAATGCCGAGGTTCGGCGAAGCACAGGAGAATGGCGACCGGGGTGCATCGGCGTACCACAAGGAGTGTCGTTCCCGGATTCTCCCAATCCCTACATGTTGGAGGGAGTTAGCAACTTAGCCATGTCACACCAAGTTAGCAACTTAGCCAAGTTAGCAACTTACTGGTCAACCGACGCCGACGCTTGTACATGATATAGAACTCCTCCTTGGACGGGAACACGGCGTCGGCCCCGGATGAGGTGGCTCGGGAGTGGTTCCTCTCGCACTCAGGTCATCATGAACCGAGTGAAACTCTGCAAGAAACGGGAGAGATAGCTCAGATTCAAACATGGGGACTTATGATGTTTTGCAACCATAGAGATTGAAACTTACCGCCATCTCGGTTGCTCGTCCACTTGGACATAGGCATCTTTCACAAGGTCATGCTCCTTAACCTTCTCGAGATACTCCTCGTAAGCTACGCATAGGCCTCCTCGAGCTGAGTCTACAATTTCAGAAATAATGCGTCTCATCAACATAGCCATTCGGGAACAAGAGTCAAAACAGAGGATGAAAGTGTGGATGACTTACATCAACCTCTACCCGAGAACGGCATGTAGTCCGCGAGGAGGTAGCGTAGGCTGCCGGAGGGGAGGGTAGCCTTGATCTGCGTGGAAGTTCCTGCGAGGCTTGAAACCCCCGACAAGGCAGGCGGGACGTCCATGCGGCTGGCCGGACCCGCCGACATCATCGCCACCTCGTCGACCGGCTCGGTCATAGGGTCCTCCACCTCTGGATGGAGCTTGGCGTACTCCTCGCAGTATCTTTCCTTGTTCTCTTTGGCCTTGCCGTAGTACATCTCGTGCGCGGGCCGAGGCTCGTTCGGACCGGGCGTCACCAGGCTTCATGTGCGTCCACGCTTCCATCTCACCAAGTTCCCTCCCGAGCTTCTTCCCTGCATCACAAAACAAATGTTATGCATATCATCGAAAATCAAAAATGCAGCTTGTTCCATTTTTATATGTACCGAACGCTCCCGATAGCGATCGGTGCTGCTGCTCCCCGCAGTGTGTGTTCCACGAGAACCACGGTTGGCCTTGTTCCGGTCGCTCACGGCCTTGAAATCGGGGTTTTCGCCGACCCAATTCTTGACCAACTCCATGAAGGCGGCCCTCTTATTATTATCAGCCCAATGTGGTACAACTTTGCAAAATCAAAACTCATTTGAAGAACAAACAATATAGTTGCAAGTTAGCCGCGGTACATAGAATCGCATTGACAATTACTTACCGACATGAACTCATCTATCGTCATAGCCGGGCGAGTCCTGCACAATCTCGGGCTTTGTGTACCGACGCCCTGCTCGGCATAGAAGTGGCCGATGCACGTGATCCTCTGGTTGTACCACTGCTGCCGTGTCAACTTCCGACACATGTTACGGAGCACCACGTCCGCCCTATCCTTATGCTCAGTCGCCACCCTATAATTGCGCTGCAATCAAGCATAACAGAAAGTGTGAGAGGCATGAGTTATCACGGTGGGGTTATCAACTACATATGAACGAAACCCAAAGAGTATGCATTACGTACCCAAAACTTCTTGATCACGGCGTCGGCGGCGGAAGCAAAGCCAGGGTAAGGCGCTATCTCATAGTCTTCCCAAGTGTAGGCTAGCTTGGACTCGCCCCCAAGGATCGGAGTGTACATCCCCGGCCAGTACTTCCTAATAGCAGCTCCAATCAGACTCCCTGGCACGCGGACATTCTTCCCCGTGTATGTGAAATTCCTGCACAATTATCAAACATTAGAAAATGCTAAGTGTCATAACGAAAATGAAATCACCTTACTACTTACTCTATCCGTCCTGGGACAAGGAGCCACTTCTCATCCTCCGTAGCAGGTTCCTTACTCTCATCGGGAACCTGCGCTTCCCCACGAATCCGCAACTTCTTCGGAGCCATCTCCGTCGAAGCCTCCTCGTCCCTAGACTCCTCCTCCTCCTCCCTAGTGTCCTCCTCCTCCTCCCTAGTGTCCTCCTCCTCGTCCAGCGACTGTGAAGCCACTGAGCCGGCGAGGGAATGTCAGCTAGAAGGAGCTGTGCATTCCCCCCTCGTCCTCCAGCTCGTCCTCCCCCTCGTCCTCCAGCTCGTCCTCCCCCTCGTCCTCCAGCTCGTCCTCCCCCTCGTCCTCCCCGTCCTCCGTCTGCGTCTTCGTAACGCCGGGTGGGAATAATGGGTCTTGCACTCCGTCTGGAAGCACCCGGCCCTGGCTTCCGCTGATGCATCTGATCAAGCAAGGAGCTCGATGATGCCTTCCGTCCGCTCATATTGGGCAATTACCTGCATAAGAAAAAGAGAAAATAATTAATAAGCATGTTTTAAAAGGAATCTTGAGAATTTTTACCCATAGGAAATTTTCCTATAGAGCTTGTTAATTTGATTCAAAGAATTAAACCCTCCAAAATTTCTATAGATTGATTTCTCATAGTACAATTCTATATGATTTCTAATAAGATGTTAGACCTCTTGAAAAAATTCCTATATGTCTATGACAACTATCTATGCACTCAATTTCTATAGAAATTCTCTATGGCTTTCCTATGCTACCATCAAATAACTAGTTGTACCAATTTTTATAGGTTTCTTTTCCATAGGATTCAAGAGGGCATATCATAGCAATCCTCTATTTTTTCTATTCTTCCACTTTTTCTATCCTATGAATCTGGTTTTAGTCGGTGCCTGGTACATTTTGTGGCAACCCAGGGAATTTGTCAAGGGAAAACCGGTTGCTCCTGCAGGTCGCACAGATTTTTCTATCAAAGCTCTAGCAGCGAATTACTGTGTGGTTCAAGAAAAGGTTGTACCAAAAAAAAGTTCTGTGGTGCAAGCCTAAACAAAATACCTATAAACTGAGCATAGATGCATGCTATTTTCACAATGGTCCGGGAGCTGCTGGTGCAATCATCCGTAACGATCAAGGTCAGTCAATTGCTGGATCTAGTTGTACTCTGATAACCTGTACGATGCAACTATGGCCGAAGCATACGCTCTGCTAGAAGGGCTACAGCTAATTGAGCGGGTTGGTTGTTCACCAGTTACCGTTGAGACAAATTCCCTTGAGTTAGTTCAAGCTTTCAATGGAACAACAGAGAGATATGGAGCCCTTATACAGCTATATTAGCAGATTGCTAGCAAAATTAGTTCTCTTTCCATCCAACATTGCTTATGGGAAGCCAATAGTGTGGCGCACAAATTAGCTAGAGTTTTATTTGATTCAAATACTTCAGTTTTTTGGGACTGCGATCCCCTAGCTTTATTATAAATGATGTAACGAACGAGGTTGTATCGTTGTTCCAAGTGAAATAAAAAACGCTAGGTAGGATTTCCCTGAAAAACATTAAGAAGAATAGAAGAAGTTAAAGATGGAAGCCCAAGAGAGACAAACACAAGAGGAGGGACGAACATGTGACGTAGTCTTTTTTTCTGAACAAGGGTAGGGTGACGAGCACCCTAATTTTTATTTAACTCATAGACATTGTACAGATAGAATTACAGTTCCTGATAGGTGTAAACTTTGAACTGCTACAACTATAGGACATGCTAGGGTGCCATGAGTTGTGTTCCTGGCAGTGGCGGACCCAGGATAAAAACCGACTGGGGGCCCTATGTAAAGGACAACCATAAACTATCGGCTTGTAAATTGTAATTGAATATATGTTATAAGTAGAAAATATATGGTACCTTCGGTTCGATGATAAGGTGCACGCGTATTTTAAGACGGCTCTTTACTAAAAACAATTGAGCAATAAAATCTTGATTATATTGTATGTAATTGTCATCGTTAGATTTGTATTCAAAATATTTTCTAACGATGCTAATTTTATACCAACAATTTTTATATATTTAGAGAATCTCTTGGTAAAAATAAACACGAAATATTCATTGGAATGGTAGGGAAGTTCATAAATACTTCATCCAAATATCCAACAGTAGCACACCAAAAAATATAACTTGACTGCTATAAAAAATTCTCAAACCAGATGCTGTCAACTTATGCCTACCTAACGACCATTTAGAACAAAACTCTGCATTAAACACCGCGCCTGTCAACATAACAACGTAGTACTAACAGTGACCCAGAGAGAAAAAAGAGTAGAGTGGGAGCCCCGGTAGCGACGGTTTGAAAAAAAATAGAAGCACTTCCACCTTATTAGTGACAGTTTGAAAAAACGAAAAAAATGGGAGGTGTCACGAGAAGGGGGGTCAGCTAGCGGATCCATGGCGATCGGGACGCGTGTGAGTCGGATCCAGCAAGCTCCAGGGACTGCGAAAGGAAAAAATGAAATATCCTAGGCCCAATAATTCCATGTCGCGTAGCGCGAGATTCCACAATTATTGGCCTGCACAGTGCCGACCTCACCACCGGCGTCTGCATCTCAAATAGTCGTGTGTTTGTTGCCGCCTGCCTTGTTCCCGACGCTTCTCGAACTTTTTTCTTACACGTCTTGCACCTTGTTACAACGTGGCGTAAGACTAGCGCCCGAAGAAATGCGTTTGTCCCACATCCTATGCATGTTAAAATAATATGAAACTTTTACTATTATTCATAAAGATTATGCGGTCTGAAATTTTTCAAAAGTGGGACTTAGTCTAGAAAGTGCTTTTGGCTGCCGAGTTTCGGTGCTCTCGGCATTATAATTTTTTTATAAGTTATTAAAAAATCTGAAAATAATTTTGGAGATTGTCACGGATACATTTCACAATCATGCAAAATCTTAACCTAAATTTCTTTTTATTTTGTGCTGCAAAATCTGACATGTTTTGGAGATAAAAAATGTAGTGCTCAAATTTGCTCTTTTGTCATTTTTGTGTAGCCCAGAATATAAAGTATTTGAAATTGATATTTTGCTCGTTTGTGGGATATATCATTATCTATAAGCAGATAATTTTTCAGGTTTTTTAAACTCAATAATATGATTTTTCTATAAAAGAAAAACAAGATCACTCATGGCCACGTGCACCAAATCTCCGTCAGACTTAGTCGGCCAAAACGTGGCCCATCGGTCAAACCGTGTCCGATTAGTATGTTGGTTTGGCTTTTAGTTAGACAAAGGAACTAGTCGGCCACACCACTGTCGATCTGTCATGTTGGCACAGACTGGAGCAGGTCGGTCAAGCAGCGGCCTATCGGTTACGCTACGGCTGAGCGGTTGCATCATCACTGCAGTTGCGTCCTTAGCCTCATAGGTGATTAACAGTTTCTAGATAATCCACCCGACGATTGCTTTTGCCACTGATTGCTTGTATTTCTTCTTCCCACTTTCTCCCGCTATTTTGTCTCGATATCTATTCCTGCATATTCTCTCCCGCCATTTCTCGTCGCCTCGTTCTATAAAATCGGGCATCGCTTTGTTCTGATGTACCAGTTGCTTCTCTTCCTTTCTCCGATGAAATTTCACCATGAGCGTGCCTTGCTCTAACAAAGATTGGAGGCCAAAGAAGTCAAAGAATGCAAGCTTACCACCGGGGGTGAGAGTGGAACGGTGCTGGTGCGGCCATCTTGGCAAGGTGAAGAAAGTGGAAAATTCGGCATGAAGTTTTTCACGTTTGCCAAATATGACGCTTCTTCACCCCGTCGCACAAGTTCGTTATTCGCGAGGCCTCCGTTCTGAAAGCATGATGAATAGGCAATTTTTCTGTCATTGTTTTTTAACGTTCTTATTTCCATTGCACTCAAGATCGAACCACTAAATATATGTATCTAGTCTATTTTAAAAATACTTACAACATCTTATATTAGTATATTAATGCGTAGAAAGTATATGTTTGTAGGTGAATAAACAAACGGATCGTTATTCAAAATGGACGAACTTGTATACTACTCCGTACTCGGACCACAGCAGAGCTAGATTCGGTATGGCCAGATGGCCCGGAATTCGATGCATCGGTCGTTTTCCCCATACCATATCATTCTCCATCGGTTGTTTTTGGTTGAATTTTGTTTAAAATTTCTGTTTAGGGATGGGGCTTGAAACAGAGACGCTCTACAAGCGATAACTAGCGGCGTTTCTAAACGGTTAATCCTACTGGATGCGATTCAGGGACGCGACTGTACATGATCCAAGTTTCATTGTGCATTTCAATTTCAATCTTGATTTACACTTTACTTCACCTAGCGGTACAGTACCCCGTACTCGGACCACACCTTACGGCAGCATGAGTGCATGGCAGAGCTAGATTCGGGATGGCCCCTGCATTCGACGCATCGGTCGTTTTCCCCATTCCCGTGGTATCATTCTCCTCCGTCGATTCTTCTTCTAGCCCAGCCCCAGCCCCAGCTGGGGACACGGAAGATCCGCCGCAATGAATTCGGAAAACGAAACACCTGTCCTGTCCGGAGCTCCCTTTACCTTCCCAGGCTACACCAGGAGTCACCTCGCCTGCAGGGCCCACAACTCCTCTCTCTCTCTCTCACTCCCACTCCCCCGATTTGCCCTTCGCCATCGCCGAAATATCTGGGAGCGGCGACGGCGACGCCTACGCTTGTTCGGTTGTTCCTTGTAGCTCGCGCTCGCTCTCGATTCAGACCGGAGGTATGGTGCTTTCGATGTCGACCGATGGAAAATTATTGCAGCACGGCGGAGGAGCGATCGGCATCGGACCCCGACGTGTGTTTCCGGTGGTGGTGGCCGTCGGTCATGTCGATTGCCGGAAAGCGCTGGTTGCTTGCGGCCATGGAAAGGAGAAAGCTTGCCCGCACCCGCACCAACACCAGCTTGATTCCTAAGCCTACGCCGCCTACGCGATCGAGGGAGCTAGCTAGCCGGATGATTGGTTTTGCTCATGTGGACGTACGTACGGGGTTTCTTGTTAGGCTGGACTTCCGCGAAGTAGCCGTTGCTAAACCACTAATGAGCTTGGTGCTACTCATGCTTTCTCCTACGTTGCACTCACAGAAAAATACGGAGCATTATTCTTGGGACATTGTTCCTATAATATAAGACTACTCACTGATGAATTCCCCCAATAAAGCTATTATTGAACCGGACTACCACTGGGATCTTCATGAAACATGAAATCTCTGTCCCACCTTTTCGACATGTTATTGCAACATAGTCGAGACATTTCTTCACGCGGCATGTCAACATCGTAAACAAAATGCATGCCTCAGCATTTTGAGAACACCAATACAAATTTGGTGGAGCACGTAGCTCGCACCACGTCTGGTCGATGTCCTTCATCCACTAACTTCTAGATTTTCAGGATTACCCCTTGGTATACAGCCCCTCGTGGAACAACTAACCGAATGCCCTCCCACCTATGGGGTGGATCTATACATTACCTCTTACACTTCACTCCTTGTTTAGAGTAAAAATGGTTAACTACATTTCATACATGATATGATTGTGAAACTCTTTTCTAAACTATCCATGTATATCACCCCAGGCAACAAGATCCATGGCCCATGGCGCGGCAATGGATAATTTGATGCATATAGCATCGCTCAACCCTGTTAAATACAGTTTGGCACGTCTGGCCCGATGCCCGGTCCTAGCTCTTCCCTTACTTGTCCTACAATAGTTTGTTGAATGTCTAATAATCCACCTAAGAGGTCAACACATACATACGTCTTACACGTTGGTCCTCCCTAAAGTAAAAAAGATTTAGGTGAATTTCAAACATGTGGGTTTATATGATCATAAATATCTCTTCTAAATTATCCATATATGACTAGTAATCCTACCACACGTTGGAAGTTGCGACAACTGAGAGGGCATCTATGTTGAGAGGGCATCTATGTTGTTCCTACACTTCCTAATTACACTCGCAAGCATGGGACTCACCATAAGTTGAACTTCTAACTCCAAAAACGGACCATATGTGGGTTTATATGATTGTAAATATCTCTTCTAAATTATCCATATATCACAAGTAATCCTGCCACACGATGGAAGTTGGGACACATGGAGCTTCACTAATGGATCAGGGTATTGTACTCACCATTCCTTCAAGGTATAATGCCCTCGGCAACGTTCAATTTACCTATAGATGTCTAGAACCACCCTCAATAGCGAGGGTTTATTTTGATATTACCGATAACACCCTAGCCCAAATTTGACGAAGGCACTGCCCACGTATGTGGTGGGATCATGCATATACATATGACCCCTCTTGCATTTTTGTATCCTCCCTTTATGCAAGTGTTTACTGAGAGGGCATCTATATTGTTCCTACTCTTCCTACACTCGCAAGCATGTGACTAATCCCACCATAAGTTGAACATGTGACTCCAAACATGGATCATGTGTAAGGGTACATTGCCCCTAAGTGTGTTTTCGGTAATTAATGACAATCCTCTATGGACTAATGTTTTCATTGTCTTTATATGAAGGAATATTCTATAGGCATTTCTTGAAGTCTATACGTTGGATTCAAGCGTGAATGCCATGAATATAATGTTATACTTTTTGTATTGGCATCAGGATCATCGATTTGAAGAGAATAATATGATATGATCTGGAAGAAGAAATAAAGATGGAGTACTTGTGTGGAACTCAAATTAGTCATGCTCTAACTTATGTGTTAAGCAATGAATGATCAAGATATTATGATAGAGCATGAAGAGAACAAGGTTGACCAAAACTAAGAGTGAAGATTGATGTTGGATCTAAGATAATAATCCTTTATTATTTAGATTCATCTTTTTGATGTTATATTATTCAATTTCATGCTTCCGATGGGACTAATATAAAAGACAACATAATTTCATTTTCAGACATGATTCAAAACCAAGCTATCACTCTATTTGAAAAAAAACATGTTTTCATGTAAAGTTTCCTATTCTACTTTTTTTCTTGACCACAACAGTTTCCAATGCGTATTAGAGGAGACGCAAATGGGGAGTTATTATTTTGACAATAATCGAGCAGGCAAGAAAAAAAACTATATGCAAGAATTTCCAACATCGAAGAGGGAGGTGCAAACACAAAGTTCTTTCACTTGGGGTTAAATGCGCGAAGGAGGAAACATCGTTTACACCACCTCGAGAACAATAATAGTTGGGTCGCCGAGCATGCGCGAAAGGACGAGAGAGATCATCCACTTCCACTTAGCTTCGATGATGGGCAGTGCACCAACTGGGAGAATCTTCGTTTTGAGAATGTTGATTTGGGGGGCATTGACGCTCCATGGAGGAGGTCCAACAAGCAATTAGCTAAATGCGCTCCAACAAAGCGTCAGATTTGAATGACTTCAGAGTATCTCCATCAGATGATGTGATGTAAAATATACCATATACATCACCTTTTTTCAACAAAACAGCTCAAGCAGATGATGTAGATGTAAAAAGTGATCCAAAAAAATTTACATCGCGATGTATATTTTGCATAACGCGGTGAAAATATACATCACATGGGAGGTGATGTATCGTAACCAACAACCGCACTTGACTCCCGACCGTCACTTTGTCGTTTGTCACCTTGACACGCGTACAGCACGCGACCGTTGGGAACCCCAAGTGGAAGGTGTGATGCGTACAGCAGTAAGTTTCCCTCAGTACGAAACCAAGGTTTATCGAACCAGTAGGAGTCAAGAAGCACGTTGAAGGTTGATGGCGGCGGAGTGTAGTGCGGCGCAACACCAGGGATTCCGGCGCCAACGTGGAACCTGCGCAACACAACCAAATTACTTTGCCCCAACGTGACAGTGAGGTTGTCAATCTCACCGGCTTGCGGTAACAAAGGATTAGATGTATAGTGTGGATGATGATTGTTTGCAAAAAACAGTAGAACAAGTATTGCAGTAGATTGTATTCGATGTAAAGAATGGACCGGGGTCCACAGTTCACTAGAGGCGTCTCTCCCATAAGAATAAGCATGTTGGGTGAACAAATTACAGTTGGGCCATTGACAAATAAAGAGGGCATGACCATGCACATACATGATATGATGAGTATTGTGAGATTTAATTGGGCATTACGACAAAGTACATAGACCGCTATCCAGCATGCATCTATGCCTAAAAAGTCCACCTTCAGGTTATCATCCGAACCCCTTCCAGTATTAAGCTGCAAACAACAGACAATTGCATTAAGTATGGTGCGTAATGTAATCAACAACTACATCCTTAGACATAGCATCGACGTTTTATCCCTAGTGGAAACAGCACATCCACAACCTTAGAACTTTCTGTCACTGTCCCAGATTTAATGGAGGCATGAACCCACTATCGAGCATAAATACTCCCTCTTGGAGTTACAAGCAAAAACTTGGCCAGAGCCTCTACAAGTAACGGAGAGCATGCAAGATCATAAACAACACATAGATAATAGATTGATAATCAACATAGCATAGTATTCTCTATTCATCGGATCCCAACAAACACAACATGTAGCATTACAGATAGATGATCTTGATCATGTTAGGCAGCTCACAAGATCCAACAATGAAGCACAATTAGGAGAAGACGACCATCTAGCTAGTGCTATGGACCCATAGTCCAGGGGTGAACTACTCACTCATCACTCCGGAGGCGACCATGGCGGTGAAGAGTCCTCCGGGAGATGATTCCCCTCTCCGGCAGGGTGTCGGAGGCGATCTCCTGAATCCCCCGAGATGGGATTGGCGGCGGCGGCGTCTCTGGAAGGTTTTCCGTATCGTGGCTCTCGGTACTGGAGTTATTATCGATGAAGGCTTAAGTAGGCGGAGGAGGTAGGTTTAGGAGCGATGCGAGGGGCCCACACAACAGGGCCGCGCGGCCAGGGGGTGGGCCGCGCCGCCCTGGCGTGTCGCCGCCTCATCGCCCCACTTCGTTTTCTCTCCGGTGTTATGGAAGCTTCGTGGAAAAATAAGATCCTGGGCGTTGATTTCGTCCAATTCCGAGAATATTTCCTTACTAGGATTTCTGAAACCAAAAACAGCAGAAAACATCAACTGGCTCTTCGGCATCTCGTTAATAGGTTAGTGCCAGAAAATGCATAAATATGACATAAAGTATGCATAAAACATGTAGGTATCATCAATAAAGTGGCATGAAACACAAGAAATTATCGATACGTTGGAGACGTATCAGCATCCCCAAGCTTAGTTCCTGCTCGTCCCGAGTAGGTAAACGATAACAAAGATAATTTCTGAAGTGACATGCCATCATAATCTTGATCAATACTATTGTAAGCACAAGTAATGAATGCAGCGATCAAAGCAATGGTAAATGCAATGAGTAAACAAATGAATCATATAGCAAAGACTTTTCATGAATAGTACTTTTAAGACAAGCATCAATAAGTCTTGCATAAGAGTTAACTCATAAAGCAATAATTTCAAAGTAAAGGCATTGAAGCAACACAAAGGAAGATTAATTTTCAGCGGTTGCTTTCAACTTGTAACATGTATATCTCATGGATATTGTAAACATAAAGTAATATAATAAGTGCAATATGCAAGTATGTAAGAATCAATGCACAGTTCACACAAGTGTTTGCTTCTTGAGATGGAGAGAAATAGGTGAACTGACTCAACATAAAAGTAAAAGAAAGGCCCTTCGACGAGGGAAGCATCGATTGCTATATTTGTGCTAGAGCTTTGGTTTTGAAAACAAGAAACAATTTTGTCAACGGTAGTAATAAAGCATATGTGTTATGTAAATTATATCCTACAAGTTGCAAGCGTCATGCATAGTATACTAATAGTGCCCACACCTTGTCCTAATTAGCTCGGATTACCTGGATTATCACCGCAATGCATATGTTTTAACCAAGTGTCACAAAGGGGTACCTCTATGCCGCCTGTACAAAGGTCTAAGGAGAAAGCTCGCATTGGATTTCTCGCTTTTGATTATTCTCAACTTAGACATCCATACCGGGACAACATAGACAACAGATAATGGACTCCTCTTTAATGCTTAAGCATTCAACAACAATTAATTTTCTCATATGAGATTGAGGATATTTGTCCAAAACTGAAACTTCCACCATGAATCATGGCTTTAGTTAGCGGCCCAATGTTCTTCTCTAACAGTATGCATGCTCAAACCATTCAACTCATGGTAAATCGCCCTTACTTCAGACAAGATGGACATGCATAGCAACTCACATGATATTCAACAAAGAGTAGTTGATGGCGTTCCCAGGAACATGGTTATCGCACAACAAGCAACTTATAAGAAATAAAATGCATAAGTACATATTCAATACCACAATAGTTTTTAGGCTATTTGTCCCATGAGCTATATATTGCAAAGGTAAAGGATAGAAATTTAAAGGTAGTACTCAAGCAATTTACTTTGGAATGGCGGAGAAATACCCTGTAGTAGGTAGGTATGGTGGACACAAATGACATAGTGGTTGGCTCAAGGATTTTGGATGCATGAGAAGTATTCCCTCTCGATACAAGGTTTAGGCTAGCAAGGTTATTTGAAACAAACACAAGTATGAAGCGGTACAGCAAAACTCACATAAAAGACATATTGTAAGTATTATAATACTCTATACCGTCTTCCTTGTTGTTCGACCCTGACTAGAAAAAATCTAGACCTTAGAGAGACCAATTATGCAAACCAAATTTTAGCAAGCTCTATGTATTTCTTCATTAATAGGTGCAAAGTATATGATGCAAGAGCTTAAACATGAGCACAACAATTGCCAAGTATCAAATTATTCAAGACATTCTACCAATTACTACATGTAGCATTTCCCGTTTCCAACCATATAACAATTTAACGAAGAAGATTCAACCTTCGCCATGAATATTATGAGTAAAGCCTAAGGACATATTTGTCCATATTCAACAGCGGAGTGTGTCTCTCTCCCACACAATGAATGCTAGGATCCATCTTATTCAAATAAAACAAAAACAAAAACAAACCGACGCTCCAAGCAAAGTGCATAAGATGTGATGGAATAAAAATATAGTTTCACTAGAGGAACATGATAATGTTGTCGATGAAGAAGGGGATGCCTTGGGCATCCCCAAGCTTAGACGCTTGAGTCTTCTTGAAATATGCAAGGGGTGAACCACCGGGGCATCCCCAAGCTTAGAGCTTTCACTCTCCTTGATCATATTGTATCATCCTCCTCTCTTGATCTTTGAAAACTTCCTCCACACCAAACTCAAAACAACTCATTAGAGGGTTAGTGCACAATCAAAATTCACATGTTCAGAGGTGACATAATCATTCTTAACACTTCTGGACATTGCACAAAGCTACTCAAAGTTAATGGAATCGAAAAATCCATCAAGCATAGCAAAACAGGCAATGCGAAATAAAAGGCAGAATCTGTCAAAACAGAACAGTCCGTAAAGAAGAATTTTATTGAGGCACCAGACTTGCTCAAATGAAAATGCTCAAATTTAATGAAAGTTGCGTACATACTTGAGGATTACTCACGTAAATTGGCATAATTTTCTGAGTTACCTACAGAGAATTAGGCCCAGATTCGTGACATCAAAGAAATCTGTTTCTGCGCAGTAATCCAAATCTAGTATGAACCTTACTATCAAAGACTTTACTTGGCACAACAATGCAACAAAACTAAGATAAGGAGAGGTTGCTAAAGTAGTAACAACTTCCAAGACTCAAATATAAAATAAAAGTGCAGTAGTAAAATCATGGGTTGTCTCCCATAAGCGCTTTTCTTTAACGCCTTTCAGCTAGGCGCAGAAAGTGTGTATCAAGTATAATCAAGAGACGAAGCATCAATATCATAATTTGTTCTATTAAGTATCTTAGATGCTCCTTTTTCTATAGTGGTATTAAGAGCTTTATCAATTTTAGGCCTATAATAGTTTTTTGGTTTAGGCACCTTAGAGACATACATGAACTTTTGCTCCTTACCCACATAAGCTTTCTCTCTAAACTTAATAGACGAAAAAGTTGAACCCAAGGTTCCCATAGCTTCTTCAAGTTCACTAATCCTTTGGGTTTGATTATCATGAATAGCACAAGCTTCTAAGATGGCAATTCTCTCATTAATTCCTCCTAGAGATCTATCAAGTTTATCAGTGCTATCAAGTAATGCTCCCAAATTAGTCTCAATACTTGGAAGATTTTGCTCTATGGTTTCCAACTTTTTCATGACATCTTCAAGAGAGGTTTCAATTTTAACTTCATTAACAGGTGGTATTCCAAATAGACTCTCAATAATGCAACTAGCTTCTAAGGCAATCAAGAACATACCTATTCCAGCTAGAGATACCAACATAAAAATTCCTGAGTAGGATAGTGGTGGAGTGTTTATTAGTGCACCTATTATGGGCATCATTAATTCTATACCAAGCATCTTTTAAACATTCTCCCCCATGTTGCTTAAACGAACGAACCTCAACTTCAGGATTACTCATTTTAGCAATAGTAAATAAAACAAACTAGATAAAGTAAATGCAAGTAACTAAATTTTTTTGTGTTTTTAATATAGCAAACAAGATAGCAAATAAAGTAAAACTAGCAACTATTTTTTTTTTGTGTTTTGATTTAATGCAGCAAACAAAGTAGTAAATAAAATAAAGCAAGACAAAAACAAAGTAAAGAGATTGGAGGTGGAGACTCCCCTTGCAGCGTGTCTTGATCTCCCCGGCAACGACGCCAGAAATTTAGCTTGACACGCGTACAGCACGCGACCGTTGGGAACCCCAAGTGGAAGGTGTGATGCGTACAGCAGTAAGTTTCCCTCAGTACGAAACCAAGGTTTATCGAACCAGTAGGAGTCAAGAAGCACGTTGAAGGTTGATGGCGGCGGAGTGTAGTGCGGCGCAACACCAGGGATTCCGGCGCCAACGTGGAACCTGCACAACACAACCAAATTACTTTGCCCCAACGTGACAGTGAGGTTGTCAATCTCACCGGCTTGTTGTAACAAAGGATTAGATGTATAGTGTGGATGATGATTGTTTGCAGAAAACAGTAGAACAAGTATTGCAGTAGATTGTATTCGATGTAAAGAATGGACCGGGGTCCACAGTTCACTAGAGGCGTCTCTCCCATAAGAATAAGCATGTTGGGTGAACAAATTACAGTTGGGCAATTGACAAATAAAGAGGGCATGACCATGCACATACATGATATGATGAGTATTGTGAGATTTAATTGGGCATTACGACAAAGTACATAGACCGCTATCCAGCATGCATCTATGCCTAAAAAGTCCACCTTCAGGTTATCATCCGAACCCCTTCCAGTATTAAGTTGCAAACAACAGACAATTGCATTAAGTATGGTGCGTAATGTAATCAACAACTACATCCTTAGACATAGCATCGATGTTTTATCCCTAGTGGCAACAGCACATCCACAACCTTAGAACTTTCTGTCACTGTCCCAGATTTAATGGAGGCATGAACCCACTATCGAGCATAAATACTCCCTCTTGGAGTTACAAGCAAAAACTTGTCCAGAGCCTCTACAAGTAACGGAGAGCATGCAAGATCATAAACAACACATTATTAATAGATTGATAATCAACATAGCATAGTATTCTCTATTCATCGGATCCCAACAAACACAACATGTAGCATTACAGATAGATGATCTTCATCATGTTAGGCAGCTCACAAGATCCAACAATGAAGCACAATTAGGAGAAGACGACCATCTAGCTACTGCTATGTACTCATAGTCCAGGGGTGAACTACTCACTCATCACTCCGGAGGCGACCATGGCGGTGAAGAGCCCTCCGGGAGATGATTCCCCTCTCCGGCAGGGTGCCGGAGGCGATCTCCTGAATCCCCCAAGATGGGATTGGCGGCGGCGGCGTCTCTGGAAGGTTTTCCGTATCGTGGCTCTCGGTACTGGAGTTATTATCGACGAAGGCTTAAGTACGCGGAGGAGGTAGGTTTAGGGGCGACGCGAGGGGCCCACACAACAGGGCCGCGCGGCCAGGGGGTGGGCCGCGCCGCCCTGGCGTGTCGCCGCCTCGTCGCCCCACTTCGTTTCCTCTCCGGTGTTCTGGAAGCTTCGTGGAAAAATAAGATCCTAGGCGTTGATTTCGTCCAATTCCGAGAATATTTCCTTACTAGGATTTCTGAAACCAAAAACAGCAGAAAACAACAACTGGCTCTTCAGCATCTCGTTAATAGGTTAGTGCCGGAAAATGCATAAATATGACATAAAGTATGCATAAAACATGTAGGTATCATCAATAAAGTGGCATGGAACACAAGAAATTATCGATACGTTGGAGACGTATCACACCTCCCCACCCGCGCGAGCTAGGGATGGCTAGAAACGTGTGCACGGTGAAAATCCGACACCCGCTGGCCCGATTCCGGCTCACCGCAACCATCGTCGGCCGGGCCGTAGGACACCGATGACCATCGATCTGCTTTCCATGAGCACATTCAGGGAGAGGTGATGTATTTTACATCATCTGACTTTTGAGAGCAAAAGCAGGTGGTGTAAAAACTTAAAAATGAGCAAAGAGAAGTAATGTATTTTACATCATATGATGTATAATTTGTTGGAGATATGCCCAAGAGGCAATAATAAATTAATTATTGTTATATCTTAGTGTTCATGATAAATGTTTACATCCCATGCTACAATTGTATTAACCGAAACATTGATACATGTGTGTTATGTAAACAAAAAGGAGTCCCTAGTAAGCCTCTTGTATAACTAGCTTGTTGATTAATGGATGATCATGGTTTCGTGATCATGAACATTGGATGTTATTAATAACATGGTTATGTCATTAGGTGAATGATATAATGGACACACACTCAAATGAGCGTAGCATAAGATTAGGTAATTAAGATCAATTTGCTATAAGCTTTCGATACATAGTTGCCTAAGTCCTTCGACCATGAGATCATGTAAATCACTTACACCGGAAGGGTACTTTGATTACATCAAATGCCATTGCGCAAATGGGTGGTTATAAAGATGGGATTAAGTATTCGGAAAGTGTGAGTTGAAGCATATGGATCAATAGTGGGATTTGTCCATCCTGATGACGGATAGATACACTCAGGGCCCTCTCGGTGGCACGTCGTACGATTAGCTTGCAAGCATGTGATTAAGACCACAAGAGATGACATACCACGGTACGAGTAAAGAGTACTTGT
Source organism: Lolium perenne (assembly GCF_019359855.2). Lineage (NCBI taxonomy): Eukaryota > Viridiplantae > Streptophyta > Magnoliopsida > Poales > Poaceae > Lolium > Lolium perenne. Next base: position 82,249,308 of record NC_067249.2, read on the forward strand.
CTGTAATGAGGTTGAACAAGGTCTGAAGATACCGATGATCGAACCTCGGACAAGTAAAGTATCGCGTGACAATGGGAATCGGCATCGTATGTAAATGGTTCAATCAATCACTAAGTTATCATTGAATATGTGGGAGACATTATGGATCTCCAGATCCCGCTATTGGTTATTGCTCGGAGAGGAGTCTCGACCATGTCTGCATAGTTCGCGAACCGTAGGGTGACGCGCTTAAGGTTCGATGTCGCACAAGTAGATTTGAATATGGTATGGAGACGAAGTTTGTTCGGAGTCTCGGCAGGACATCACGAGGAGGTCCAGAATGGTCTGGAGAATAAGATTCATATAAGGGAAGTTGATTTCTAGGTTTCGGAAAAGTTTGGGATTTTTTCGGTGGATGACCGGGAAGGTTCTAGAAGGTTTCAAGGTCCCACCAGTGGGCCCACGACCCTAGGAGGCCTAGCATGGGCCGAGAGGGTGCTCCCTAGCCTAATGGGCCAGGGGCACATGCCCCTCAAGGCCCAGCCGGCCAAACCCCTATGGTTTCCCCAAAACCCTAGGGGGTCAACTTGGGGGGAGGAAATCCCTCTTCCCCCCACTTGGCCGCCGCCCCCTAACCCTAGATGGGAAAGGGGCCACCCTAGCCGACCTGGCCCCCTATATAAAGAGGGGAGGGGGTGGCCGGCCACATCCCATTGATACGTCTCCGACGTATCGATAATTTCTTATGTTCCATGCCACATTATTGATGATATCTACATGTTTTATGCATACTTTATGTCATATTTATGCATTTTCCGGCACTAACCTATTAACGAGATGCCGAAGAGCCAGTTGTTGTTTTCTGCTGTTTTTGGTTTCAGAAATCCTAGTAAGGAAATATTCTCGGAATTGGACGAAATCAACGCCCAGGGGCCTATTTTGCCACGAAGCTTCCAGAAGACCGAAGAGGAGACGAAGTGGGGCCACGGGGCGCCGCCACACTAGGGCAGCGTGGCCCAGAGGGGGCCCGCGCGGCCCTAGCGTGTGGGGCCCCCGTGACGCCCCCTGACTTGCCCTTCCACCTACATATAGTCTTCGTCGCGAAACCCCCAGTACCGAGAGCCACGATACGGAAAACCTACCAGAGACGCCGCCGCCGCCAATCCCATCTCGGGGGATTCAGGAGATCGCCTCCGGCACCCTGCCGGAGAGGAGAATCATCTCCCGGAGGACTCTTCACCGCCATGGTCGCCTCCGGAGTGATGAGTGAGTAGTTCACCCCTGGACTATGGGTCCATAGCAGTAGCTAGATGGTCGTCTTCTCCTAATTGCGCTTCATTGTCGGGTCTTGTGAGCTGCCTAACATGATCAAGATCATCTATCTGTAATGCTATATGTTGTGTTTGTTGGGATCCGATGGATAGAGAATACTATGTTATGTTGATTATCAATTTATATCTATGTGTTGTTTATGATCTTGCATGCTCTCCGTTATTAGTAGAGGCTCTGGCCAAGTTTTTACTCTTAACTCCAAGAGGGAGTATTTATGCTCGATAGTGGGTTCATGCCTCCATTAAATTTGGGACAGTGGCAGAAAGTTCTAAGGTTGTGGATGTGCTGTTGCCACTAGGGATAAAACATTGATGCTATGTCCAAGGATGTAGTTATTGATTACATTACGCACCATACTTAATGCAATTGTCTATTGTTTGCAACTTAATACTGGAAGGGGTTCGGATGATAACCTGAAGGTGGACTTTTTAGGCATAGATGCATGCTGGATAGCGGTCTATGTACTTTGTCGTAATGCCCAATTAAATCTCACTATACTCATCATATCATGTATGTGCATGGTCATGCCCTCTCTATTTGTCAATTGCCCAACTGTAATTTGTTCACTCAACATGCTATTTATCTTATGGGAGAGACACCTCTAGTGAACTGTGGACCCCGGTCCATTCTTTTACATCGAATACAATCTACTGCAATACTTGTTCTACTGTTTTCTGCAAACAATCATCATCCACGCTATGCATCTAATCCTTTGTTACAGCAAGCCGGTGAGATTGACAACCTCACTGTTTCGTTGGGGCAAAGTACTTTGGTTGTGTTGTGCAGGTTCCACGTTGGCGCTGGAATCCCTGGTGTTGCGCCGCACTACATCCCGCCGCCATCAACCTTCGACGTGCTTCTTGGCTCCTACTGGTTCGATAAACCTTGGTTTCTTACTGAGGGAAACTTACTGCTGTACGCATCACACCTTCCTCTTGGGGTTCCCAACGGACGCGTGTTGAACAGAAAGACATACGTCAACTACGCGCAGCAAGCAAATTTCTGGCGCCGTTGCCGGGGAGATCAAGACACGCTGCAAGGGGAGTCTCCACAATCCAATCTCTTTACTTTGTTTTTGTCTTGCTTTATTTTATTTACTACTTTGTTTGCTGCATTATATCAAAATACAAAAAAATTAGTTGCTAGTTTTACTTTATTTACTGTCTTGCTTGCATACTCTATATTAAAAACACAAAAAATTAGTTACTTGCATTTACTTTATCTAGTTTGCTTTATTTACTATTGCTAAAATGGGTACTCCTGAAAATACTAAGTTGTGTGACTTCACAACCACAAATAATAATGATTTCTTATGCACACCTATTGCTCCACCTGCTACTACAGCAGAATTCTTTGAAATTAAACACTGCTTTCTTGAATCTTGTTATGCGAGAGCAATTTTCTGGTGTTAGTTCTGATGATGCTGCTGCCCATCTCAATAATTTTGTTGAATTGTGTGAAATGCAAAAGTATAAGGATGTAGATGGTGACATTATAAAATTAAAATTGTTTCCTTTCTCATTAAGAGGAAGAGCTAAAGATTGGTTGCTATCTCTGCCTAAGAATAGTATTGATTCATGGACTAAATGCAAGGATGCTTTTATTGGTAGATATTATCCCCTGCTAAAATTATATCTTTGAGGAGTAGCATAATGAATTTTAAACAATGGGATAATGAGCATGTTGCCCAAGCTTGGGAAAGAATGAAATCTTTGGTTAAAAATTGCCCAACTCATGGACTGACTACTTGGATGATCATCGAAACCTTTTATGCAGGACTGAACTTTTCTTCGCGGAACCTATTGGATTCAGCTGCTGGAGGTACCTTTATGTCCATCACTCTTGGTGAAGCAACAAAGCTTCTTGATAATATGATGATTAATTACTCTGAATGGCACACGGAAAGAGCTCCACAAGGTAAGAAGGTAAATTCTGTCGAAGAAACCTCTTCCTTGAGTGATAAGATTGATGCTATTATGTCTATGCTTGTGAATGATAGGACTAATATTGATCCTAATAATGTTCCGTTAGCTTCATTGGTTGCTCAAGAAGAACATGTTGATGTAAACTTCATTAAAAATAATAATTTCAACAACAATGCTTATCAGAACAATTCTAGTAACAACTATAGGCCATATCCTTATAATAATGGCAACGGCTATGGTAATTCTTATGGGAATTCTTACAACAATAATAGGAACACACCCCCTGGACTTGAAACTATGCTTAAAGAATTTATTAGTACACAAACTGCTTTTAACAAATCTGTTGAAGAAAAGCTTGGGAAAATTGATATACTTGCTTCTAAAGTCGATAGTCTTGCTGCTGATGTTGATCTTTTGAAATCGAGAGTTATGCCTAATGAAAATCATAATAATAAAATTTCTACTACAGCAAATGCCATCCAAGTTATAATTGATGAGAATATAAGATTGATGGCCGAATTGCGTGCTAGGTGGGAGAAAGAAGAAAATGCTAAAGAAGATAATATAGCTAAAGTTTGGACTATTACCACCACTAGCAATGCTAATGCTCCACAAGTTGCTGCACCTCCTACTAATAATGGTAAAATAATTGGTGTTGTCAATGTTTCCACTTCTAATGCAAAGCGCGAAAAACTGCCTGAAACTGCTAAAACTGCTGAAATTGCCTGTGATAAAACTGCTGAAATTTTTTCCAACATTGGGGATGATGATCCCATTGCTTTAGATTATAATGGTTTGGATTTTGATGATTGCCACATCCCTGAAGTTATAAAGTTCTTACAAAAACTTGCTAAGAGTCCTAATGCTAGTGCTATAAATTTGGCTTTCACGAAACATATTACAAATGCTCTCATAAAAGCTAGAGAAGAGAAACTAGAACGCGAAGCTTCTATTCCTAGGAAGCTAGAGGATGGTTGGGAGCCCATCATTAAGATGAAGGTCAATGACTTTGATTGTAATGCTTTATGTGATCTTGGTGCAAGTATTTCCGTTATGCCTAAGAAGATTTATAATATGCTTGACTTGCCACCATTGAAAAATTGTTATTTGGATGTTAATCTTGCTGATAATTCTACAAAGAAACCTTGGGGGAGAGTTGATAATGTTCGCATTACCATTAACAATAACCATGTCCCCGTTGATTTTGTTGTCTTGGATATTGAATGCAATGCATCTTGTCCTTTTATATTGGGAAGACCTTTTCTTCGAACTGTTGGTGCTATCATTGATATGAAGGAAGGTAATATTAAATATCAATTTCCTCTCAAGAAAGGTATGGAACACTTCCCTAGAAAGAGAATGAAGTTACCTTTTGATTCTATTATTAGAACAAATTATGATGTTGACACTTCATCTCTTGATAATACTTGATACACACTTTCTGCGCCTAGCTGAAAGGCGTTAAAGAAAAGCGCTTATGGGAGACAACCCATGTTTTTACTATAGTACTTTTATTTTATATTTGAGTCTTGAAAGTTGTTACTACTGTAGCAACCTCTCCTTATCTTAGTTTTGTGCATAGTTGTGCCAAGTAAAGTCGTTGATATTAAGGTTCATACTAGATTTGGATTACTGCGCAGAAACAAATTTCTTTTCTGTCACGAATCTGGGCCTAATTCTCTGTAGGTAACTCAGAAAATTATGCCAATTTACGTGAGTGATCCCCAGATATGTACGCAACTTTCATTCAATTTTAGCATTTTCATTTGAGCAAGTCTGGTTCCTCTTAGAAATTAGTCTTTACGAACTGTTCTGTTTTGACAGATTCTGCCTTTTATTTCGCATTGCCTATTTTGCTATGCTTGATGGATTTTTCTATTCAATTGACTTTCAGTAGCTTTGTGCAATGTCCAGAAGTGTTAATAATGATTATGTCACCTCTGAACATGTAAATTTTGATTGTGCACTAACTCTCTAATGAGTTGTTTTGAGTTTGGTGTGGAGGAAGTTTTCAAGGATCAAGAGAGGGAGATGATACAATATGATCAAGGAGAGTGAAAGCTCTAAGCTTGGGGATGCCCCGGTGGTTCACCCCTGCATATATCAAGAAGACTCAAGCGTCTAAGCTTGGGGATGCCCAAGGCATCCCCTTCTTCATCGACAACATTATCAGGTTCCTCTAGTGAAACTATATTTTTATTCCATCACATCTTATGTGCTTTGCTTGGAGCGTCGGTTTGTTTTTGTTTTTGTTTTGTTTGAATAAAATGGATCCTAGCATTCATTGTGTGGGAGAGAGACACGCTCCGCTGTTGCATATGGACAAATATGTCCTTAGTCTTTACTCATAATATTCATGGCGAAGGTTGAATCTTCTTCGTTAAATTGTTATATGGTTGGAAACGGGAAATGCTACATGTAGTAATTGCTAAAATGTCTTGGATAATTTTATACTTGGCAATTGTTGTGCTCATGTTTAAGCTCTTGCATCATATACTTTGCACCTATTAATGAAGAAATACATAGAGCTTGCTAAAATTTGGTTTGCATAATTGGTCTCTCTAAGGTCTAGATGATTTCTAGTATTGAGTTTGAACAACAAGGAAGACGGTGTAGAGTCTTATAATGTTTACAATATGTCTTTTATGTGAGTTTTGCTGCACTGGTTCATCCTTGTGTTTGTTTCAAATAACCTTGCTAGCCTAAGCCTTGTATCAAGAGGGAATACTTCTCATGCATCCAAAATCCTTGAGCCAACCACTATGCCATTTGTGTCCACCATACCTACCTACTACATGGTATTTCTCCACCATTCCAAAGTAAATTGCTTGAGTGCTACCTTTAAAATTTCTATCCTCTACCTTTACAATATATAGCTCATGGGACAAATAGCCTAAAAACTATTGTGGTATTGAATATGTACTTATGCACTTTATCTCTTATTAAGTTGCTTGTTGTGCGATAACCATGTTCCTGGGGACGCCATCAACTACTCTTTGTTGAATATCATGTGAGTTGCTATGTATGTCCGTCTTGTCTGAAGTAAGGGAGATTTACAACTCATTTAATGGTTAGAGCATGCATAATGTTAGAGAAGAACATTGGGCCGCTAACTAAAGCCATGAATCATGGTGGAAGTTTCAGTTTTGGACAAATATCCTCAATCTCATATGAGAAAATTAATTGGTGTTGAATGCTTATGCATTAAAGAGGAGTTCATTATCTGTTGTCTATGTTGTCCCGGTATGCATGTCTAAGTTGAGAATAATCAAAAGCGAGAAATCCAATGCGAGCTTTCTCCTTAGACCTTTGTACAGGCAGCATAGAGGTACCCCTTTGTGACACTTGGTTAAAACATGTGTATTGCGATGATAATCCCGGTAATCCGAGCTAATTAGGACAAGGTGCGGGCACTATTAGTATACTATGCATGAGGCTTGCAACTTGTAAGATATAATTTACATAGCACATATGCTTTATTACTACCGTTGACAAAATTGTTTCTTGTTTTTCAAAACCAAAGCTCTAGCACAAATATAGCAATCAATGCTTCCCTCTGCGAAGGGCCTTTCTTTTACTTTTATGTTGAGTCAGTTCACCTATTTCTCTCCATCTCAAGAAGCAAACACTTGTGTGAACTGTGCATTGATTCCTACATACTTGCATATTGCACTTGTTATATTACTTTATGTTGACAATATCCATGAGATATACATGTTACAAGTTGAAAGCAACCGCTGAAAACTTAATCTTCCTTTGTGTTGCTTCAATACCTCTACTTTGAATTATTGCTTTATGAGTTAACTCTTATGCAAGACTTATTGATGCTTGTCTTTAAGTACTATTCATGAGAAGTCTTTGCTTTATGATTCAGTTGTTTACTCATGGCATTACCATTGTTTTGATCGCTGAATTCATTACATATGCTTACAATAGTATGATCAAGGTTTAATGGCATGTCACTCCAGAAATTATCTTTGTTATCGTTTACCTGCTCGGGACGAGCAGAAACTAAGCTTGGGGATGCTGATACGTCTCCGACGTATCGATAATTTCTTATGTTCCATGCCACATTATTGATGATATCTACATGTTTTATGCATACTTTATGTCATATTTATGCATTTTTCCGGCACTAACCTATTAACGAGATGCCGAAGAGCCAGTTGCTGTTTTCTGCTGTTTTTGGTTTCAGAAATCCTAGTAAGGAAATATTCTCGGAATTGGACGAAATCAACGCCCAGGGGCCTATTTTGCCACGAAGCTTCCAAAAGACCGAAGAGGAGACGAAGTGGGGCCACGGGGCGCCGCCACACTAGGGCGGCGCGGCCCAGAGGGGGCCCGCGTGGCCCTAGCGTGTGGGGCCCCCCGTGACGCCCCCTGACCTGCCCTTCCGCCTACATATAGTCTTTGTCGCGAAACCCCCAGTACCGAGAGCCACGATACGGAAAACCTACCAGAGACGCCGCCGCCGCCAACCCCATCTCGGGGGATTCAGGAGATCGCCTCTGGCACCCTGCCGGAGAGGGGAATCATCTCCCAGAGGACTCTTCACCGCCATGGTCGCCTCCGGAGTGATGAGTGAGTAGTTCACCCCTGGACTACGGGTCCATAGCAGTAGCTAGATGGTCGTCTTCTCCTAATTGCGCTTCATTGTCGGGTCTTGTGAGCTGCCTAACATGATCAAGATCATCTATCTGTAATGCTATATGTTGTATTTGTTGGGATCCGATGGATAGAGCATACTATGTTATGTTGATTATCAATTTATATCTATGTGTTGTTTATGATCTTGCATGCTCTCCGTTATTAGTAGAGGCTCTGGCCAAGTTTTTACTCTTAACTCCAAGAGGGAGTATTTATGCTCGATAGTGGGTTCATGCCTCCATTAAATCTGGGACAGTGACAGAAAGTTCTAAGGTTGTGGATGTGCTGTTGCCACTAGGGATAAAACATTGATGCTATGTCCGAGGATGTAGTTATTGATTACATTACGCACCATACTTAATGCAATTGTCTGTTGTTTGCAACTTAATACTGGAAGGGGTTCGGATGATAACCTGAAGGTGGACTTTTTAGGTATAGATGCATGCTGGATAGCGGTCTATGTACTTTGTCGTAATGCCCAATTAAATCTCACTATACTCATCATATCATGTATGTGCATGGTCAGGCCCTCTCTATTTGTCAATTGCCCAACTGTAATTTGTTCACCCAACATGCTTATTCTTGTGGGAGAGACGCCTCTAGTGAACTGTGGACCCCGGTCCATTCTTTTACATCGAATACAATCTACTGCAATACTTGTTCTACTGTTTTCTGCAAACAATCATCATCCACACTATACATCTAATCCTTTGTTACAGCAAGCCGGTGAGATTGACAACCTCACTGTTTCGTTGGGGCAAAGTACTTTGGTTGTGTTGTGCAGGTTCCACGTTGGCGCTGGAATCCCTGGTGTTGCACCGCACTACATCCCGCCGCCATCAACCTTCGACGTGCTTCTTGGCTCCTACTGGTTCGATAAACCTTGGTTTCTTACTGAGGGAAACTTACTGCTGTACGCATCACACCTTCCTCTTGGGGTTCCCAACGGACGCGTGTTGAACAGAAAGACATACGTCAACTACGCGCAGCACCCATCCATTGTCCCCTCCTCTGGCCGCCTCTCTCTTCCACCATATGCTGCTCCGGCTTAGGCGAAGCCCTGTAGTTTTTTTTTTCTTCCTCCACCACCACCACCACGCCGTCGTGCTGTTGGAACTTGGAGGAGATCTACCACACCTCCGCTGCCTGCTGGAACGGGGAGAGGAAGGGCTTCATCGACACTGTACGCGCGACCGAGTACGGAAGTGCTGCCGGATTGCAGCACCGGGGACGATCGTCTACACCAACAACGAGATCTAACCCGTAGGCTTTGGAAATCTTCGAGTGTTAGACTCATATCAATCTCGTTGCTCCGATCTTTTAGATTAGATCTTGGGTGTTCCATAGATTAGATCTTGGATTTATTTGTCTTGCGGTAGGAATTTTTTTGTTTTCTATGCTACGAACCCCTTCAGTGGTATCAGAGTCGTGTCTATGCATAGATCTGTTGCACGAGTAGAACACAATGGTTTTGTGGGCGTTGATGCTCTTGTTGTTTTTGGTTAGTGTACTTTGCATCTTGCGGGATGGTGGGATGAAGCGGCCCGGGCTAACTTTGCATGACCGCGTCTCATGAGACTTGCTCCACGCTTAACATGCAACTTGTATTGCATAAGTGGCTTTGCGGGTGTCTGTCTCTCCCACCATAGTGAAGATCCAATTTACTCTTTCTATTGACAACACTAGTATCACCGTTATGGTTCATGTTCGTAGGTAGATTGGATCTTACTCGAAAACCCTAAACCACGTAAAATATGCAAACCAAATTAGAGGCGTCTAACTTGTTTTTGCAGGGTTTGGTGATGTGATATGGCCATGATGTGATGATGATGTATGAGTTGTTCATTATTGTATTATGGCAACCGGCAGGAGCCTAATGGTTATCTTTAAATTTGTTAAGACCTACATGTCTATTCATCATGTAATACCTTTTCTTCAAGTACTTGTTATAGTAGCTATAAGTGATGGACAACCATGAAGCGGCGCCATGGACCTTGGTGCAATGCTGGTGATGATGGAGATCATGCTCATGTGCTTTAGAGATGGAGATCAAAAGCACAAGAAGAAAGGTTATATCATATCGCATATTATGAATTGCATCTGATGTAATCCTTTATGCATCTTATCTTGCTTAGATCGCAACTGTAGCATTATAAGATGATCCCTCACATTAATATCAAGATAATAAAGTGTTCTCCCCTCGTATGCACCGTTGCTACAGTTCGTCGTTCTGAAGCATCTCGTGATGATCGGATGTGATAGATTCTACGTTCACATACAATGGGTGTAAGCCATGTTGCACACGCGGAAATACTTGGGTTTGCTTGGCGAGCCTTGCATGTACAGACATGGCCTCGGAACACAGGAAACCGAAAGGTTGAACACGAGTCATATGGATGATATGATCAACATGTTGATGTTCACCATTGAAGCTACATCATCTCACGTGATGATCGGTTTTGGTGTAGTGGATATGGATCGTGTGCCACTAAACAACTATGAGGGATGTTGTATTAAGTGGGAGTTCATTAGTAATTAGATTAAAACATGAACTAATTATCATGAACATAGTCTGAATAGTATTTTGAATTAAATTTGTAGAATTGGCATCCGTTATCTACCATGCGCTAGTCTTGTAATTGAGATAGAAATATTGTTAAGTCTGACAAGAAACTTTACGGACTGGTACCGTATTGTTAAAGAATCAAGAAATAATTAAGTCCTATTGCAAACTTTTAGTAAACCTCACTTTGTTGATTCGAAGAGCAATGGTTTCAATTAGTACCTAAAGTCATCTTGTCTCCGTGAAACTTGAAGTTCAAATCCGTTTGAAAAGTAAGGAGCTGGAAATTTTGTTTTCAGAAATAAAGCAAGGTATGAGATATATGTGATATTTAAGACCTTATTGCAAGATGATGGAATATATACTAGTGAGACTACATAAACTCATAGGTTTTATGGGAATGTACGAAGGTTGAAGACGTCAGGCGTCCCAATCCTCCAACTAGTTGGACACTAATGATATTCGCATATCCATGAAGTGGTCATCCTAAGTATGCACCGTTGCTAAGACTCATCGTTTCGAAGCATCACGTGATGATCGGGTGTTATAGATTCTATGTGTGCATACAACGGGTGCAAGCCAGATTTGCACATGCGAATACTAAGGTTAAACTTTACGAGCCAAGCATGTACAGACATGGTCTCGGAAAGTCGTCATGATTTGATGGATAAAATTATGAGTGAAATTGTTCATCACATTACAAAGTTACTGATAGTGAAATCTGGAACATTTGTCATATGATGATCACATTCAAAGTAAGAACCTCAAGGTTATTGGTGAAAGTGCATGGAGCCCCCATGTGTGGTTTTGGTAATTAATGACAATCCCTATGGACTAATGTTTGCATTGAGTTATATTTGTAGGAGTTGTCCATAGGCAATTCTTGAACCATATGTTGGCTTCAAGGTTGCAATAAGAAGAATTTGATGAAGGATATCAAGTGTCAAGTATGTCTTGAAGATGAAGATGAAGTGAGCCCTCAAGTTACTTCAAGACATCAACATGTTTGTATTAGGTTGCAATAAGAAGAAATTGATGAAGGATATCAAGTGTCAAGTATGTCTTGAAGATGTATATGAAGTGAGCCCTCAAGTTACTTCAAGACATCAACATAATGAAGTGCAAGTTCAAGATGAGCCAACTCGAAGAGACCATATGCTTGAAGCTTGCCATGAAGAAATGAAGTGGAAGTTCAAGATGAGCCATCTTGAAGAGATCCTTTGATTGACTCTTGCCATCCATATGGTGATCATGGATATGTGAAGATGCGCCGGAGACGAAGCTCTCCCATGGTGGGTTATGGGGGAGCAATCCACAAGACTTCGTCAAGCAAGCACAAGCAAGAAAGGAGTTCCATCTTGTTGCGGTCAAGATCGTCATCATCGAGCTCAAGTGGAATGCGCAAGTATAAGGTTTGATCTTGATAGGGTTTCTTTCTCACCGGTTTCATAGAATAGTTGGAGACCGGTTTATAGTTTAGTTGCCGTACTATCAAGAGGGCTCTCGAGTGAGTAACTCGATCGTATCCTTCAGAGAGCTCAAACCTTTGCATCCTTGCATCATCTTTTTTGGTTGTTATTTGTATCTTATCCATATGGTATTTTAGAGCTTTTGCTTATTCTCATGACAAGCTCTAGTTCATTGAAAACGGATTCCGCATGAATCACTTGTTGCGTTTTCGATATTGGAGTTTTTCTCGGTTTCTCGTATTGAGAGGTTTCACTCTAAAATACATAGAAAACCCTACCCCACTTTTTCTCAAGCTTTTCACTCATTGTGGGGTAGTTCTTGTCATCTTCTTTACAACAAAATTGGTTTCACCTAAATCCGAGTTTCCTAACTCAAGTTGTTGCATTTTCGAGGTTGGAGGTTTTACCGGCATGTATTTTTAGATAGGTAAAACCTTTCATCATTTATTTCTATCCTACCTCACTGGACTATGATGTTTCCCTGCATGATCTTGTAGAGCTTGTTACTAGCTTCGAAATGATCCCAAGATCATCAAAATCGGAGTCCGGATGCAAAAGTTATTCAAGTTTCTGTGAAGCCATTTTTTGGCCGGAAGTTGGCCGGAAGTTCCGATGGCCGGAACTTCCGCCCTACTTCCGGTGAACTTCCGGAAATGACGAATCTGCACGCAAAAGTATGCTGTATGCTTTCCGGGGATGCCCTACTTCACCCGGAAGTTGGCCGGTACTTCCGGGGGGCGGAAGTTCCGCCCCAAATGACCGGAAGTTCCGGTTTTGATGAGTTTTGTGCATAACGGGCAGATTTCTCTTGCCCTATTTAAGGGGGTCTTCTTCCCCAAAGTTCCCCAACCGTTTGAGCTCGTTTTGCCCCCCATTGTTGACCTTCTTTGAGCTTGCTATCTCCCTCTCCCTCCCATGAATCTTGCATCTATTTGAGAGATAGATAGAGGAGATCTAGATCTACATCTTCACCAATCAAATCCCTCTCTTTGTGAGGGGAATCCACTAGATCTAGATCTTGGAGAAATTTGGTGTTCCTCCTCCTGTTTGTTCTTCCTCTCCTATTCCCCCAATAGCTTTTGTAGCTTTGTTGGAATTTGAGAGAGAAGGACTTGAGCATCTTTGTGGTGTTCTTGCCATTGCAATATTTGGTGCATCGGTTTGAGTTCTCCACGGTGATTCATGGAAGTGAAAGCAAGATGGTTGTTTCTCTTGGGTCTTTGGACCCTAGACGGCTTAGTGGCCTTTGTGGCATCTTTGTGGTGTTCTTGGGGACTCCAATTAAGTTGTGGAGAATCTTCAAGGGCAAGGACTTTGTGGCATCTTAGTGGTGTTCTTGGGGACTCCAATTAAGTTGTGGAGATTCTTCAAGGGCAAGGCCTTTGTGGCAATTTGTTGGGAGCCTCCAATTAAGTTGTGGAGATAGCCCCAAGCTTTGTGCGGGTTCGGTAACCTCCCTAAGGTTACATAGTGGTTCGAGGACATCCCTTTTGGTGGGAATTCTCGAGGAGAATACGGTGGCCCTCGTGCATTTGGAGTGACTTGTCCTCCACACCGCTCCAACGGAGAGTAGCACTCGCAAAAGTGTGAACTTCGGGATACATCGTTGTCTCCGCGTCACTTTGGTTATTCCTATACCCGAGCTCTTTACTTATGCACTTTACTTTGTGATAGCCATCATGCTTGAAGTTATATATCTTGCTATCACACAAGTTACTTTTATTGCTTAGCATAAGTTGTTGGTGCACATAGGTGAACCATAGAATATAGGCTTTGGGCTTGACAAAGTAAATGCTAGTTTTATTCCGCATTTGTTAAGCCCATCTCGTAAAAGTTTTAAATCGCCTATTCACCCCTGCTGCTTGTGACGGTAAAGCACACGTTCGTTGGAAACCCCAAGAGGAAGGTATGATGCGTACATCGGCAAGTTTTTCCCTCAGTAAGAAACCAAGGTTATCGAACCAGTAGGAGCCAAGAAGCACGTTGAAGGTTGATGGTGGCGGAGTGTAGTGCGGCGCAACACCAGGGATTCCGGCGCCAACGTGGAACCTGCACAACACAACCAAGATACTTTGCCCCAACTTAACAGTGAGGTTGTCAATCTCACCGGCTTGCTGTAACAAAGGATTAGATGTATAGTGTGGATGATGATGTTTGCAGAAAACAGTAGAACGAGTATTGCAGTAGATTGTATTCGATGTAAAGAATGGACCGGGGTCCACAGTTCACTAGTGGTGTCTCTCCCATAAGATAAATAGCATGTTGGGTGAACAAATTACAGTTGGGCAATTGACAAATAAAGATAGCATGACAATGCACATACATGTTATGATGAGTAGTGTGAGATTCAATTGGGCATTACGACAAAGTACATAGACTGCTATCCAGCATGCATCTATGCCTAAAACGTCCACCTTCAGGTTATCATCCGAACCCCTTCCAGTATTAAGTTGCAAACAACAGACAATTGCATTAAGTATGGTGCGTAATGTAATCAACAAATACATCCTTGGACATAGCATTGATGTTTTATCCCTAGTGGCAATAGCACATCCACAACCTTAGAACTTTATGTCACTGTCCCAGATTTAATGGAGGCATGAACCCACTATCGAGCATAAATACTCCCTCTTGGAGTTACAAGTAATGACTTGGCCAGAGCCTCTACTAATAACGGAGAGCATGCAAGATCATAAACAACACATAGATTATAGATTGATAATCAACATAACATAGCATTCATTATTCATCGGATCCCAACAAACGCAACATGTAGCATTACAAATAGATGATCTTGATCATGTTAGGCAGCTCACAAGATCCGACAATGATAGCACAATTAGGAGAAGACGACCATCTAGCTACTGCTATGGACCCATAGTCCAGGGGTGAACTACTCACACATCACTCCGGAGGCGACCATGGCGGTGAAGAGTCCTCCGGGAGATGATTCCCCTCTCCGGCAGGGTGCCGGAGGCGATCTCCTGAATCCCCCGAGATGGGATTGGCGGTGGCGGCGTCTCTGGAAGGTTTTCCGTATCGTGGCTCTCTGTACTGGGGTATTCGCGACGAAGACTTTAAGTAGGCGGAAGGGCGGAGTCGGAGGGCTGACGAGGGGGCCACACGCTAGGGCCGCGCGGGCCCCCCTTGGGCCGCGCCGCCCTAGTGTGGCGGCGCCTCGTCGCCCCACTTCGGTTCCCTTTCGGTCTTCTGGAAGCTTCGTGAAAAAATAAGCCCCTGGGCGTTGATTTCGTCCAATTCCGAGAATATTTCCTTACTAGGATTTCTGAAACCAAAAACAGCAGAAAACAGCAACTGGCTCTTCGGCATCTTGTTAATAGGTTAGTGCCGGAAAATGCATAAATATGTCATAAAGTATGTATAAAACATGTAGGTATTGTCATAAAACAAGCATGGAACATAAGAAATTTTAGATACGTTTGAGACGTATCAAGCATCCCCAAGCTTAGTTCCTACTCGTCCCGAGTAGGTAAACGATAACAAAGATAATTTCTGAAGTGACATGCTATCATAATCTTGATCAATACTATTGTAACCACATGTAATGAATGCAGCGATCCGAAGCAATGGTAAAGACAATGAGTAAACAATTGAATCATATAGAAAGACTTTTCATGAATAGTACTTTCAAGACAAGCATCAATAAGTCTTGCATAAGAGTTAACTCATAAAGCAATAAATTCAAAGTAAAGGCATTGAAACAACACAGAGGAAGATTAAGTTTCAGCGGTTGCTTTCAACTTGTAACATGTATATCTCATGGATATTGTCAACATAAAGTAATATAATAAGTGCAATATGCAAGTATGTAGGAATCAATGCACAGTTAACACAAGTGTTTGCTTCTTAAGATGGAGAGAAGTGGGTAAACTGACTCAACATAAAAGTAGAAGAAAGGCCCTTCGAAGAGGGAAGCATGGATTGCTATGTTTGTGCTAGAGCTTTTATTTTGAAAACAAGAAACAATTTTGTCAACGGTAGTAATAAAGTATATGCATTATGTAAATTATATCCTACAAGTTGCAAGCCTCATGCATAGATTACCAATAGTGCCCGCACCTTGTCCTAATTAGCTCGGATTTTCATGGATTATCATCGCAATACATATGTTTTAACCAAGTATCACAAAGGGGTACCTCTATGCCGCCTGTACAAAGGTCTAAGGAGAAAGCTCGCATTGGATTTCTCGCTTTTGATTATTCTCAACTTAGACATCCATACCGGGACAACATAGACAACAGATAATGGACTCCTCTTTAATGCATAAGCATTCAACAACAAATAATATTCTCATAAGAGATTGAGGATAGTTGTCCAAAACTGAAACTTCCACCATGGATCATGGCTTTAGTTAGCGGCCCAATGCTCTTCTCTAACAATATGCATACTCAAACCATTCAACTCATGATAAATCACCCTTACTTAAGACAAGACGAACATGCATAGCAACTCACATGATATTCAACAAAGATAGTTGATGGCGTCCCCAGGAACATGGTTATCGCTCAACAAGCAACTTAATAAGAAATAAGATACATAAGTACATATTCAATACCACAATAGTTTTTAGGCTATTTGTCCCATGAGCTATATATTGCAAAGACAAAGGATAGAATTTTAAAGGTAGCACTCTGTTATCACCAAATTTTAACCAAATCAGAAGTGGGCCGTGATTGAGGTGGGCTTAGCAAATATACGTAGAAATTGTTCATGAATCGGCCTTGTATAAAGAGTTTGGGCTAAATTGCCCGTGTATCTATAAATATAGTAGGATACGTGTCGGTTAGGATTAAAAGGTAGAGTTTAGCTCGTACACGGTTGGGATTATTCCCACGTTAGGAAGTCTACGGACTATAAATATGTATCTAGGGTTATTGAGAAAAGAGGACGATCACGTTCACAACAAACCAATCTAGGCGCATCACCACCCCTTGTTTCGAGGGTTTCTTCCGGGTAAGCGCTATGCTGCCTAGATCGCATCTTGCGATCTAGGCAGAATCTTGTTTATTCGTTGTTCATGTGTTGCTCGTACTGAAGCCTTTTTGATGGCGAGCAACACCGTTATCATGGATATGTTAGGGTTAGCATTGGTACTTTCTCGATGTATTTGATTAGTCATGCTACCCCTGGATATCTAGCCACCCTTGTACCGATCTTAGGTGCAAGGGTGGCACCTTGCTTAGTCATTGTTTAGTAGATTCGATCCGTTACGATTGCTCCTTGTTCTTCAAGGATTAGTTTGATATCTACATAATTAGGCCTTGCAAACGAGTTGAAGGATCCAGTAGCACGTAAGGTATAGTTTGCTAGTCCTAGAGAAGATGTTCCGGGAATCAACCCCACGTTGGTTTTTAGGCCTTGTCTAGGGCTGGTTTATTATCATCTTTCGTGTCTACCAGGCTCAATTACGTGTAGGACGTTCCGGTTATGTGGTGAAAACCCTAGATCGTCGTAGATCGTTTTAACCTAATATTGATCAAGCAGGACCACCATGTTATCGTAGATCTCATACGAATCATGGGTGGATCGGCTCCTTGAGCCGATTCACGGAGACAACTTTGAGAGCCGATCGAGGCTCGTATTTAATGTTTACGTGTATGCCATGCAGGAAACTAGTCGAAGCAATCCATCACCTTCCTGACCAGGTATAGGTCAGGTGGCACGCCCTTGCACCAGCATCGGACGTGCGTGCCGGAGCATTGTGGGCCGTCGCCCGAGGGACTAGGGCCCACCAGCAGTCCTGGGAGCCTCCCGACTCTTCGTGTTGCCCGTCGCTACTCGTCGGTGGGTTTTGGTGGTCAACACATTCTGGCACGCCCGGTGGGACGTTCTTCTACATCAACTGCATCAACATCCGCATCAGAGATGGCGGAAGATCCAGTCACGTACGAAGATCTGTCTGAGGAGTACAAGAAGAAGTACGACGAGATCAAAGCTCTCTTCGAAGCCGACCTCATCGGCTCTTTCCAGAGGACCCGCTCACACGGCATCAGGTGGAAAGGGTTCTCAGCTGAAGGCGCTCTCGATGGAGTGGATCTGTCTACTCCTTCAGAAGAACGCACCAGGTCTCTACGTCAGGAGGTTAATCACATGGTAGCTCATTCGCTACACCGCCATTCTAAGAGCCTGGTGAACACTTTGGAGCATGTCGCGCTTCGCGTGGTCCAGGAAATCATGAAGCATCAGTACTCTCCATCAGGACCTGCTCTAGGGACTCACCAAGGAGAGATACCGTTCCAGACCAGACCACAGCTGCCATTCGCGCTAGCAGCACCAGAACTGCCGAGCTCACCGGCATACGTCGTCTACAAGATCGGTGGCGATCCTAGCGATTACCAGTTCTTGTATGAACCGCCTAAGGAGATCCCGCACGGATACATGTGCACATATGTGCCAGACTGCAATAACTGGGCGCGCACGAACCAGGTTGCAACAGCAGGGATTTCTGGAACAGCAGGAGGGGTTTCTGGATCGGATCCCGAGAAGCAGGCGTGGCTAGCTAAATATGCCACTCCAGCGAATCATCAAAGCTCAACTCCTGCAGCTAGCACCGTGGATCAGATCAGTGCAATCTTGAGGGACCAGTTCGGCATGGTGCTGAAGAGGAGGGCAATCAGCTATTCCAAGCCGTACCCCAACGAGTATGATTTGATCCCGCTACCACCCAAATATCGGCTCCCTGAATTCTCCAAGTTTAGTGGATCGGAAGGCTCTAGTTTAGTTGAGCATGTGAGCCGATATTTGGCGCAGTTGGGCATGATCTCAGCATCAGACCCATTACGTGTGAGGTTTTTCGCGCAATCTCTCACAGGATCGGCTTTCGGATGGTACACCTCGCTGCCACCAGATTCAATCCGGACTTGGAAGCAGATGGAAGAATAGTTCCACATGCAATATCACTCAGAAGATTCCGAGGCTGGCATTGCCAATCTAGCACAAGTGCGACAGAAGCGCAGAGAAACGGTATCGGAATACATTCAGCGCTTCAGGGCCGTCAGGAACCGATGTTATTCGGCTCGTATGAATGAAAAAGAGGCAGTCGATCTGGCAGTGGTGGGTCTCGCATCGCCGATCAAGGATATGGCTTCCCAAGCGGAGTACACTTCACTGGCGCATATGGTTCAGAAACTATCGTTATATGAACAGCGCCACCCAGAGTTGTACCAGGACAAGTTCAAGCGCTCAGTAGTCCTGGTTGAGACAGAGGAAGATGAAGACTCTGCGGGAGAGCAGGAGGTAGCCGTGGCTGAATGGACTCGGGGGGCAAACCCCGTGTCCTGCAAATGGGTCAAACCACAAGGTCCTGCAAAAGGGTTTGACTTCGACGTAAGCAAAGCTGAGCAAATTTTCTACCTATTACTCAAGGAAAAGCAGCTGAAGTTACCCGAAGGCCATAAAATCCCTACGGTGCAAGAGATGAACGGAAGGCCATACTGCAAGTGGCATAACTCGTTCACCCATACCACCAGCGACTGCAGGGTGTGGCGTCAGCAGATCCAAATGGCGATAGAACAAGGCCGTCTAATTTTCAGCCAGTACGCCATGAAAGTTGACACGCACCCCTTCCCTACCGTTAACATGGTGGAGTGCACTTACCTCGGGAGGTGCCAGCCAAGTTTCTCGTTCAACATCAACATGGTAGGACCTGTGTACCACCCTGGTAAGGACAAAGACGAGAGCAGCCGCTCCCGTGGCAAGGAAAAAGAAGAGGCCGTTCCACGCAACCGGCCCCAACGTAATGACAAGCGCTACATCACAGAGGAGCAAGTGAGGAATGTGCGATACCAGCGACCTCTCTCCGAGCATCTCCTCAACAAATATGAGCGTCAGTACGACCAACGCCGGCGATACGACAACGACGACGTAAAAGATCGTCGGTCTAGTGTGGATGACAGGAAATATCGTCGGTATGATCGAGACGACGAAAGATATGAGCGCCGCGTCAAGGAAAAGGCAAGAGAGCAAGACGACATAGACAGACACTGGGATTGTCCTTTCTTCAAGCATTGCTGGGATTCAGGGATGAGCCGATTGCCTACAATCGGCAACTGCCCAGAGTGTAGACAGAAAAAGAGGGACACATGAGACGTGTCAGTGTTCAAGCGTCTAGGGCCTCTCCCTTCTCGGAACAAGCAAACTGAGTCCTCTCGGGTGGAAAATCTCGAGGAGTTAGAAGATGACAAGAAGAAGATAGATACCACCGGCCAAGGTGGTGCCCTGATGGACTCAGTCATTCTCAAAAGCGTAGGGTTCAATGACTACGTAGCGTAGAGGAAGCCGAGAGACGATACCTACACGCGTTAAGGGAAGCGCGGCCTGATCTGGCCGCGAAAATTTAGCAAACTCTGGACGAGGAGGGTCGTCCACAGAAGAAAGAGTGGCGCCCCAAACAAAAGAAAGCCGATGATAAGACATCGGCTGGCACGAACATGGTGTTCATTCTTCCATCGGAGTTTTGTGCTCCAGGAACAGAAGAGGCACCTATAGCACAGCTCGACTGCGGCCCACGGCCAGTTATCTTTGAGAAGCCACGAGAAAGGAGCTACAGGCATCTGAAGGCCCTGTACTTAAGAGGTTATATCAACGGGCAGCCTGTCAATAAGATGCTGGTTGACACGTGAGCGGCAGTCAATATAATGCCATACTCCATGCTACGTCGCTTGGGACGCTCTAGCGCAGATCTGATCAAAACCAACGTCACATTAAACGACTTCAACGGCCAAGCATCAGAGGCGCAAGGCGTTCTGAACGTGGATTTAACTGTAGGCCGAAAGACCATCCCTACGTCATTCTTCATCGTCGATAGCAAAAGCACCTATGATGTCCTGCTAGGGAGAGATTGGATCCACGCTAACTGCTGCATTCCATCCACGATGCACCAATGCTTGATACAGTGGGATGGAGATGAAGTGGAGGTCGTCCATGCAGATGATTCAGCCGAAATCTCAACGGCTGGCATGAACATTTGGGAAGCGGGAGGCCAAGAGCCGCTCTCCGGGATCAATCTGGACGGCTGCGAGTGCATCGAAGTGACAAAAAACAGGGTGAGGCTGGTCTTATCCACCGGCCTGACAGTATAGCAAGAGCAAAGGCAACGGACATACGTGGCAAGGCCGGTCCCTGCGATCGGCCCCAAAAAATAAAAAGTGATGATTTCGTCTCAAGCATGTCACGTAGTCACAGTAAACCACGAACAAGATGTAAACCTTCATTGAGCAATGCAATCAAAGTGGGGGCCGATTCCAGCAATCGGCCCATACTATCCTCGCCATATGTTTTGCATGTGTTTAACATCGATCTAGCAGGCGACGGAAAGCTAGGGTATGGGTTTACATCGGCTGATGAGCTAGAAGAGGTTGACATTGGTCCTGGGGATAAGCCACGACCAACTTTTATCAGCAAAAAGCTAGATCCACATCTCAGGAGCCAGATGATAGCTCTGTTAAAAGAATACCCAAATTGCTTTGCATGGGATTACACAGAGATGCCTGGGTTAGACAGGAGCATCATTCAGCATCGGCTCCCTCTCAAGAAAGGATTTCGGCCGTTCCAGCAACGTGCACGTCAGATGAAGGCCGATATCCTAGAAGAAGTCAAGAAAGAGGTCGAGAAAATGTTGACCGCCGGGTTCATCAGGCCGTGCAGGTACGCTGAATGGATTTCCAATATAGTGCCTGTGCAAAAGAAGGATGGCCGATGGCGCGTTGCCATAGATTTTCGAGATCTCAATAGAGCCACTCCAAAGGATGAATATCCCATGCCGGTAGCAGAGACATTGGTCAATGCAGCTGCTGGTCATAAGGTCTTAAGTTTTATGGATGGCAACGCCAGTTACAATCAGATTTTCATGGCTCCAGAAGATATACACAAGACTGCATTCAGAGTACCAGGTTCAGTGGGCTTGTTTGAATATGTAGTCATGACTTTTGGATTGAAGAACGCCGGTGCAACGTACCAAAGAGCCATGAATTACATCTTTCATGATCTAATCGGCAAATTGGTGGAAATTTACATCGATGACGTGGTGGTCAAGTCTATCTCCGTAGAGGGACACCTGGAGGATTTGCGACGCATTCTGAACCGAACCAGAAGATTCGGGCTAAGAATGAATCCAAAGAAGTGTGCCTTTGGGGTGACGGCCGGTCAGTTCTTGGGTTTCTTGGTTCATGAACGTGGAATCGAGATCGGCCTGAAAAGCCAGGAGGCCGTGCGCACCATGCAACCACCTACCACGAAGAAGGAACTCCAATGCCTCATCGGCAAAATCAACTTCGTCCGAAGATTCATCTCCAATCTGTCAGGACGAATTGAGCCGTTTATGGGATTGGTGAAAATTAAATCTGATGACGAGTTTCGCTGGGGGGCAGAGCAGCAGCAAGCGTTTGACGAGATTAAAGAGTATCTATCGACACACTTTGTCTTGGTTCCGCCTCGGCAAGACAGAGACCATTCTACATTTACTTATCGGTAGCTGACACTTCCATCGCGTCAGTGGTGGTGCAACTTTATGATGGTCTGGAAAAGGTGGCTTTCTACCTCAGCAGAAGGATGCTGGATGCAGAGACGAGGTATCCTGAGGTCGAGAAGTTGTGCCTCTACTTGTTTTTCACCTGCACCAAGCTTCGTCATATCTTTCTGACGGCAGAAATCATCATCATATGCAAATCAGATGTCGTCAAACATATGTTGTCGGCCCCTGTTTTAAAAGGCCGACTCGGTAAATGGATGTTTGCATTATCGGAGTTTGATCTCCGGTTTCAGCCTGCGAAAGCAGTCAAGGGACAAGCATTGGCCGATCTCATTGCTGAACGAATCAATACTAATATAGCAGCACTATTTGTACGTGCATGGGCTATGTTCTGTGATGGATCGGCTTGTGATGATGGTTGTGGTATCGGCATTCTGCTCGTGTCGCCTCGGGGGGAAACATATTCCTTCTCCATCAGGTTATCTACCCCTTGTACCAACAATGTCGCTGAGTATGAGGCAATACGCAAGGGAATGGAGTTGCTTTTGGAAGCCGGGGCAGAAGCGGTGGAACTTTTTGGAGACTCTAAGTTGGTGATTTCCCAGCTCACGGACGAATACAAGTGCGAGAGTGAATCACTCTTCCCATTATGGATGGAATGCCGCGAGCTGATGGCACAATTTCGGTACATCAACTTCAATTGGGTCCCAAGATCTCAAAATACCGAGGCCAACGATCTCGCACAGATGGCGTCAGGCTACAAGGACATACCAGACGGGTCAGAAGTTCAGGTGCAGTTCCTGGAACAGGATGACTGGAGAGCCGATATCTTCAATTACTTGAAGGATCCGGCTCGGGGGGCACCTAAATGGATAAGGTATAAGGCCATGAAATATGTCCTTATAGGAGATGATATGTTCTACAGGACGTTAGAAGGGTTACTGCTCAAATGCCTGGGACCAACCGAGTCTAATCGGCTCTTACACGAGGTGCATGAAGGCGCCTGTGGAACTCACCAATCGGCTCATAAGATGAAGTGGCTGATTAGGCGATCAGGGTTTTACTGGCCCACCATGCTTGAGGACTGCTTTAGGTACTATAAAGGGTGTCAAGCGTGTCAGATGTTTGGGAAAATTCAGATGGTGCCCGCATCAGCAATGAACCCCATCATCAAGCCTTGGCCATTTCGAGGTTGGGGCATGGATATGATCGGTAAAATCCATCCTGCATCGAGCAAAGGCCACGAGTGGATTTTGGCCATTACAGATTACTTCACTAAATGGGTGGAGGCCGTCCCTATGAAGAAGGTAAAATCGGAAGATGTTATCAATTTTGTGAAAGAACATGTCATTCATAGATTCGGATTCCCCAGACTATCACGACCGATGGAGGATCGGTCTTTGTTTCTAAGTGTTGATCACCAAAACCCACCGGCGGGCAGCGGCCTGTCAACACGGTAGAGCCGGGAAGAGCCTAGAGCTGCGGCTGGCTGAGACCCCTCCGAGCGACGGCCCGCAATGCTCTTCTGGTCACACGCGGCGATGCGAAGTGCAAGGGCGTGCCACCTGACCTATACCTGGTCAGGAAGGTGATGGGGATGCCTCGCTTAGTTCCTGCATGGCATACACGTAAACATTAAATCAGAGCCTCGATCGGCTCTCAGGCTATCCTGTGAATCGGCTCAAAGAGCCGATCCACCCATGATCCGTACGGGGTGCACGAATACCTGGTGATCCTGCTTGATCAAGATAAAGCTAATGAGATCTACGACGATTTAGGGTTTTCACCGCATAATCGGATCATCCTACTCCAGGTTGGGCCTCGCGGCCACGCACGGTGCTCGTAAGCCGATCCTAAACAAGGCCACACAACCAACGTGACGTTGATCATCGGAACATCCTGTTTAGGACTTGCGAACGCCACCCTACGTGCCACTGGATCCTCCCCCCCTTCGTAAGGCCTAACTATTGCAGATATTAAACTAATCCTTGCGGAGCAAGGAGCAATAAATAACGGATCGGATCTACTAGATGATGAACAAGCAGGTGCCGCCCCCACGCCTGAGATAGGCGTGAGGGCGGCTAGACATGCGAGGGTTGCACTACGTAAGCATGTTTATACGAAGAGCTATGCTAACCCTAACACATCTATGATAACTACGTTGCCCGCCATCAAAGACGCTTCAGTACGGGCAACGCATGAACAACGTGGGGCTTGTGCTGCCTAGATCGCAAGATGCGATCTAGGCAGCATGTCGCTACCCGATTGAAACCCTCGAGACGAAGGAGTTGGCGATGCGCCGAGATTGGTTTGTTTTTGGGGTGAACGTTGTGTTGTTGTTTATTCCATAAACCCTAGATACATATTTATAGTCCAGCGGACTTTCTAACGTGGGAATATCCCACCGTGCGCGATACAAATTCTAAACCTTGATCTAAGATATGACCTACTATAATTAAAGATACACGGGCAAACTAGCCCAAATTCTCCGTGCAAGGCCGCTTGGAGATCTTCCACGTGTAGTCCTCTAAGCCCATCTCTCTTATGGCCCACCTCTGGATTTGTCCAAAATCTGGTGATAACACATGCCCCCCTGGTTTTGGAAATAATTTTTCCAAAATCATTGTATTTTCCTCTCGAAGGGTCATGTCGTGGCAGGACAGAGCCATTTGCAGCTTCCGTCATCATTATGCCCTGTCCTTTCAGCTTCTGCAAAATTCGATAGCCCTGGCGTCATCTCCTTGGAAATTGTAATGACAAGAATTTCCACCAGGCTCTTCATTATTTAAGCTGTGCCAATCGATTAGCTTTCTTCATCTCCTTCCTCTTGTTCCAGCTATCGGCACCCAAAAACCCTCTTCTCCCTCGGCAATGTCTTCCTCTTCCTCCTCCTTTTCAAACCTTTTCCCCCCATTCTCGCCGAAGAAGAATGAGGACAAACCTTCTTCCGAAGTGAACCCCCTCCCCTCCGATGATGAGAAGAAAGAAGGAGAAGCAGCGAAGGCCAAGGCCTTCCCCTCCATCAAGCTCCCGCCGAAGAAACGCTCCCGCCTGTGGGCGGACAGCGAGGATGACGACGAAGAAGAAGAAGAGGAGGAAGAAGATGAATCTTCCTCTTCCGCCGGGTACCCGCCAACCAAGCGCTTCCGCTCCTGGGCGGACAGCGGGACGATGATGATGACGAGGAGGAAGAGGCTCGGCCACAGGCTGGGGTAGTGGCGACGAAGAGTTCCCCGGGAGCAGCGCCGACGACATCGACGGCGGTGATGACGAGGACAGCGACGATTAGTAGAAATAGGACTAGCAGTAGCAATGCGCTAGGCACTAGATCCCTCTTTTGAGAGCTATCGGCTCTTTCTTGTAAAGCCGCTCCTCTGACTTAATGAAATTGTTCTTTTGATTCATCTTTCAACTGCCCCAATTTCATCCCTTCCTCCTGCCATGTCAAGACCGATAGCAACGTATCGATTTTTTTTTTCTCCTTTTGGCCGCCCATGAAGCTGGATTCTTATGTTGATTAGCTCGAAGGCCAAGAACTTCTCAATTTCAGGCTGCAATTTGGTATCTGACCATATTTTTTCGCAACCCCAATCCCTTAGCCGATGACTATTCATCGGCTATTTTGAGAATCCAATCCCTGTGCAGCGACAGGACAGTCCAAAACCTGTACAAGCCGACGGCCTCCCTTCCTGACTCCTCTCCATAGCTTCAGCAATCTTCTTTCGTGAACAGAACTGCTTCTAGAGAGGATCACAACGCAGGATCAATCGATGCAATCTCGATGTAGTCCGTTGCCCCCCGAGTCTTCATCAAGGCGAGGACAGTCGTGAGCTAACCACATGTGTCACCATCAGCCTCCAAATCGTAATGCCAGCCGATTCCATCAAAATCGGCTCTCTAAAGAACCTCTAGGGCGAGCTGCCCCCCGAGCCTTCATCAAGGCAAGAATACCGGCGAGGGTGCATAAGTCGTTGATCAGCTCTCTTCTACTGAACATCGACGTCGCTGTAAACCCTTGAACACATAGCCAGTAGGTCTTGGTCCCGTTCAACTGTACTAGAGTCGATGGCCGCACATCGGCTTTGCTTCGTGCGAATTTTTTTTTTTTTATTTTGGCCGATTTTTCTCCTTAATCGGCCCCCAACGTTCCACTGCACACAATTCTGCACATATTTATCTGCGCATGTTCATCTGACTACATGCCCCCTGAGCCGAATCTGCCAAATGATTGCAGAGATCGGCTTTCTTGGTAAGCCAGGGCACTGCACTTGCACGTCGTCTTCGCAAAGATTCATGCTGACTTCCATCTGCCGACGTGGCCGCTGCCCAGTAGATCGTTGCTGACCATAAACAGAATATGTGCAGAAGATAATTTTGGCCGGTTGCGGGAATCGGCCTCCACATTGCTTGCTCGATGAAGGTTTTGTAATGTTCCTCCATAAAATTTTTGGGGCCGATCACAAGGATCAGCCTCGCACGGTTTGCTCATTGGTTTAATCTTGCTACTTGGTTAGGCTGGATAAAACCAACCCAACCTCTGACTTGATGCGCTGCTTTGTCATCCACCTTGAGAGCATCGTATAATCGTGGAGCATTAAGCTCTGTCGGCAAGACGAGCACCATGTTTGTGCCAGCCGATGTTTCATCACCGGCTTTCTTTTGCTTGGGACGCCACTCCATCCTCCGTGGACGACCCTCTTCATTCAGGGCTCGCTGAACCTTTGCAGCCAGATCAGGCCGTGCCTTCCTCAGCATATGCAAGTATAACCTTTCGGCTTCCTCCAGGCCGCGCAACCGCTGAACCCTGCGTTTCTGTGAACGGCTGAGTCCGTCAGGGCACCACCTTGGACGGTGGTACCTGTCTTCTTCTAGTCCCTCGTCTTCTGAATCCTCAAGATCTGCCCAACGAGGTGACTCAGCGCGTTTGCTTGGTGGTGGGAGAGGCCCTAAGCGCTCAAACACAGACACGTTGGCTGCCTCCTTCTTCTTCTTGTTGCATTCTGGGCAATTGCCGATTGTGGGCAATCGGCTCATTCCTGAATCCCAGCAGTGTCTGAAGAAAGGGCAATCCCAAAGGTCCTGCGTTGTCTTCTTGCTCCCTTGGCCTGTCCGTGGCACGGCGCTCGTGCTCCTCCTCATCGCGATCCTGCCGACGATGTCTTCTGGCTTCTCTAGCCAGACGATCTCCTTCATCATCATAGTTGGACCGTCGGCGTTGGTCATACTGACTCACATATTTGTTGAGGAGGTAATCAGAGAGAGGTCGCTGATATCTTATGTTCTTCACTTCTCCCTCTGTGACGTAGCGCTTGCCATCATGATGGAGCCGATCGCGTGGAGCGGCCTCTTCTGTGTCCTTGCTATGAGAGCAGCTGCCCTCATCTCCATCTTTGCCAGAGTGGTTCCCAGGCCCTACCATGTTGACGCTGAACGTGGGACCTGGCTGGCAGCCCTCGGTGTAGATGACTTCTACCATATTAACGGCGGGGAAGGGCTGGGTGTCTACCTTCATGGCGTATTGGTTGAAAATTAAACGCCCCTTCTCTATCGCCGCTTGGATGTCGACGCCACACCCTGCGGTCGTTGGTGGCATGGGAAAGCGAGTTGTGGAATTTGCGATACGGCTTTCCGTTTAGCTCTTGCGCCGTAGGGAACTTGAGACCTTCAGGAATCGTCAACTGTTTCTCCTTAAGCGGGAGGTCGAAGATTTGTTCGGTCTTGGTCACGTCAAAATCAAATCCCACAGGCGGCCCTGGTGGTTTTACCCATTTGCAGGATACGGGAGTTCCTCCCGAGTCCACTCAGCCACCGCTATTTCTTGGTCTCCCGCGGGCACTTCACCTTCCTCTGTATCGACCATGACTATCGCACGCTTGAACTTGTCTTGGTACAGTGTCCGGGTGGCGCTGTTCATATGCTGATAGTTTCGAACCATGTGCGCCGGCGAGGATAATCTGCTTGGGAGGCCATGTCCTTGAGCTGTGTTGCAAGGCCAGCTACGCCGGTTCGATTGCTTCCTTTTCGATTATACGAACCGAATAACATCGGTTCTGAGATTCCTGAAGCGCTGGATGTACTCTGTCACCGTTTCTCCGCGCTTCTGACGTAGTTGTGCTAGATCGGCAATGCTAGACTCGGAAGCTTCTGAATGGGCGTGCGTATGGAACTGTTGTTCCACGTGCTTCCAAGACTGGATGGAGTTTGCCGGCCAAGAGGTATACGATCGAAAAGCCGTTCCTGTGAGGGACTGTGAAAAGAGCCTCACGCGTAGCTGATCCGACACTGAAGCCGGTCCTAGTTGCGCCAAATATCGGCCGATGTGCTCGATGGAGCTGGAGCCATCCGATCCACTGAATTTGGAGAAGTCAGGGAGCCGATATTTAGGTGGCAGCGGGATCATCTCGTACTCGTCGAGTACGGCTTGGAATAGCCGATTGCCCTCCTTTTCGGCATAATGCCGAACTGGTCTCTCAGTATGGTACGATCTGATCCACCGCGTCTTGGCCGCAGGAGATGTATTACGAAGATTCGCCGGGGTGGCGTACTTAGCCAGCCATGTTTGCTTTTCCAGCTACGAGCCAAGCTGCAGGAGCTGGGCTCGGGAGTTTCGTCGGGGTGGCGTGCTTAGTTAGCCACGTACGCTTCTCAAGCTCTGTTGCCGACGTTCCTCCTGTTTGCGCCGGAGTCCACGACGTTGTGGCCTGGTTTGAGAGTGGCCAGTTGCCACAATCGGCACATACGTGCATGCATATCCTTGAGGGATCTCCTTGGGCGCCTCAGCCAAGAACTGGTAGTCACTAGGGTCACCACCGATCTTGTAAACGACGAATGCCGGTGTAGCCGGCACTTCAGCTGGTGCTGCCAACGCGTATGGCAGCGGTGGACGGGACTGGAGTGGCAACTCTCCTTGGTGCGTCCCGAGAGCTGGTCCTGACGGCGAGTGCGAGGTGGCTCATGATCTCCTGGATCACGCGCAGAGCGAGACGCTCCAACACGTTGACCAAGTTTTTCGAGTGGCGGTGTAGCGAGTGAGCCACCAAGTAGTTGATCTCCGCCGAAGGGCCACTGGTGCGTTCCTCCGACGGGCGAGAGATCTATCCCATCGAGTGCACCTTGTGGTGAGAACCCCTTCCATCGATGCCATGGGTACGGGTTCTCCGAAAAGAGCCGATGAGGTCGGCTTCGAGGGTGGCCTTGATCTCGTCATGTTTCTTCTTGAGCTCAGCGAGCAGCTCCTCGTAGGTGACCGGCGTGCCGTCCGCCGCCATCTCGGATGTAGATGGCGATGTGGTTGATGTAGATGATTGTCCCACCGGCGTGCGAGAATGTGTTGATCGCCAAAACCCACCGGCGGCAGCGGCTGTCAACACGGTAGAGCCGGGAAGAGCCTAGAGCTGCGGCTGGCTGAGACCCCTCGAGCGACGGCCCGCAATGCTCTTCTGGTCACACGCGGCGATGCGAAGTGCAGGCGTGCCACCTGACCTATACCTGGTCGGGAAGGTGATGGGGATGCCTCGCTTAGTTCTGCATGGCATACACGTAAACATTAAATCAGAGCCTCGATCGGCTCTCGGGCTATCTGTGAATCGGCTCAAAGAGCCGATCCACCCATGATCCGTACGGGGTGCACGAATACCTGGTGATCCTGCTTGATCAAGATAAAGCTAATGAGATCTACGACGATTTAGGGTTTTCACCGCATAATCGGATCATCCTACTCCAGGTTGGGCCTCGCGGCCACGCACGGTGCTCGTAAGCCGATCCTAAACAAGGCCACACAACCAACGTGACGTTGATCATCGGAACATCCTGTTTAGGACTTGCGAACGCCACCCTACGTGCCACTGGATCCTCCCCCCCTTCGTAAGGCCTAACTATTGCAGATATTAAACTAATCCTTGCGGAGCAAGGAGCAATCGTAACGGATCAGATCTACTAGATGATGAACAAGCGGTGCCGCCCCACGCCCGAGATAGGCGTGAGGGCGGCTAGACATGCGAGGGTTGCACTACGTAAGCATGTTTATACGAAGAGCTATGCTAACCCTAACACATCTATGATAACTACGTTGCCCGCCATCAAAGACGCTTCGATGCAGCAACGCATGAACAACGTGGGGCTTGTGCTGCCTAGATCGCAAGATGCGATCTAGGCAGCATGTCGCTTACCTGATTGAAACCCTCGAGACGAAGGAGTTGGCGATGCGCCGAGATTGGTTTGTTTTTGGGGTGAACGTTGTGTTGTTGTTTATTCCATAAACCCTAGATACATATTTATAGTCCAGCGGACTTTCTAACGTGGGAATATCCCACCGTGCGCGATACAAATTCTAAACCTTGATCTAAGATATGACCTACTATAATTAAAGATACACGGGCAAACTAGCCCAAATTCTCCGTGCAAGGCCGCTTCAGAGATCTTCCACGTGTAGTCCTCTAAGCCCATCTCTCTTATGGCCCACCTCTGGATTTGTCCAAAATCTGGTGATAACACTAAGGAATTCAGAAAGTTCTGCGATGACATGGGGATTAAGCTGATCCGATCGTCTCCATACTATGCTCAAGCCAACGGGCAAGCTGAAGCGTCCAACCAGAGCCTTATCAAGCTGATTAAGAGGAAAGTTGACGAGAACCCTAGGCGTTGGCATGAGGTATTGTCGGAAGCTTTGTGGGCCTATCGCATGTCATGCCATGGAGCTATAAAAACTTCGCCATACCAGTTGGTCTATGGGCAGGAAGCCGTATTGCCTTGGGAAATTACGGCTGGATCGAGACGTGTTACGTTTCAGAATGATCTAACAGCTGAAGAATATGCAGCCCTGATGAGTGATACTATTGAGGATTCAACGAAACTCAGACTTTGGTCGTTGGAGAAGATTAAAGAGAACAAAGCCAAGGTAGCCCGCGCATACAATAAGAAGGTGAGACCAAAGGAGTTTCAGGTTGGTGATCTAGTATGGGAAGCTGTGTTGCCATTAGGGACTAAGGATAAAGAATATGGTAAATGGTCTCCTAATTGGCACGGTCCGTACAGAGTCGACCAGGTTTTGAAGGGTAATGCATACATGCTCGAGCAGCTGGACGGTGTTAAATTCCCAGTAGCTGTCAATGGTCAACATCTCAAGAAATATTTCCCAAGCATGTGGGATGACGGACAGTGAAATATGGGGGCCGATGCATAAAATCGGCCAGTAAAAAAAAATTATATACAAATCACAGCCGATGCACAGACATCGACTTTAGAAATATGGATACCAGTACAGCCGATGCACGGACATCGACTTCAGAATAAAAAAAAAGCTGATGCATAGCCATCGACTCTAGAGGAACAAGCTCAATTGAGCAGTTAACAGATCATTTTCAGGCCAGAGACCGTGGCATTTGGGATGATTTTCCCATTGGATTCGCTGAGGAGTTGAATCTATGCGTTTGAGGTTTAAGGTTGGCGTGGACACGGATTGGACCTGTTTGGACGGCAATTTGGGGGATTTGATTTTATTCTCTCAAACGAAGGTTGCAGATGACCGTGTAAATAGGCAACTGAGTTGGCCTTAATCGCGTTTTATGGTAAAGGCCGATGCCCTGCCATCGGCTCTTTGCGCGTTGACTTACTTTGGCAATCGGCAAATTTGATGTGAAAGCAAAATCGACAGATGAGCATTTTCTTCATTAATGGAGGGGATTTCTTACAAAGAAAGAGCCGATTGCTCAAGGGAGGAAGAACAAAAGAGTGGTCTATTGACCAATCTGCTACTACTACTAGACCTATACTAGTAGGTGCTCTACGGGCCGTCGCTGCCCTCGTCGTCGCCGTTGGAGCTGCCGTCGGCACTGCTGCCGGCGGGCTCCTCGTCGCTACTCCCGTAGCCCTCATTGGGAGCCTCCTCCTCGTCGTCGTCGTCGTCGTCGTCATCTGATCCGGCGCGGAAGCGCTTCGCCGGTGGGTAGTCTTCGAGGGAGTCGTCGTCCTCCTATTCTTCCTCCTCCTCGGAGGAGGTGTAGTCGTCCCAGGAGAATGAGTCATCCTCGCTCTCCGCCTCCAGTTCCCCATCGGCGAGGAACTGGAGGTCATCGTCTCCGCTGGTCAAGGACTTGTCATCCTCAGACCAGACGGAGGAGTTGTGGTCCTCCTGGTCCCATTCCTCTGGGGCGCGGTAGTTGTGCGCCGCCGTCAAATCCCACTCCGGCGTGGGTTCGCGGGAGGAGGAAGATGAGGAAGAGGAGGATTGGGAAGAAAGACCCGATGAGGCGGAGGAGGAGGAAGAGGAAGACATTGCTACAGGAGAAGGGGGTTTTTTGGTACCGATCTTAGGTGCAAGGGTGGCACCTTCTTTAGTCATTGTTTAGTAGATTCGATCCGTTACGATTGCTCCTTGTTCTTCAAGGATTAGTTTGATATCTACATAATTAGGCCTTGCAAACGAGTTGAAGGATCCAGTAGCACGTAAGGTATAGTTTGCTAGTCCTAGAGAAGATGTTCCGGGAATCAACCCCACGTTGGTTTTTAGGCCTTGTCTAGGGCTGGTTTATTATCATCTTTCGTGTCTACCAGGCTCAATTACGTGTAGGACGTTCCGGTTATGTGGTGAAAACCCTAGATCGTCGTAGATCGTTTTAACCTAATATTGATCAAGCAGGACCACCATGTTATCGTAGATCTCATACGAATCATGGGTGGATCGGCTCCTTGAGCTGATTCACAGGACAACCTGAGAGCCGATCGAGGCTCGTATTTAATGTTTACGTGTATGCCATGCAGGAAACTAGTCGAAGCAATCCATCACCTTCCTGACCAGGTATAGGTCAGGTGGCACGCCCTTGCACCAGCATCGGACATGCGTGCCGGAGCATTGCGGGCCGTCGCCCGAGGGACCAGGGCCCACCAGCAGTCCTGGGAGCCTCCCGGCTCTTCGTGTTGCCCGTCGCTACTCGTCGGTGGGTTTTTGGTGGTCAACACACTCAAGCAATTTACTTTGGAATGGCAGAGAAATACCATGTAGTAGGTAGGTATGGTGGACACAAGTGGCATAGTTTTTGGCTAAGGGATTTGGATGCATGAGAAGTAATCCCTCTCAATACAAGGCTTAGGCTAGCAAGGTTGTTTGAAGCAAATACAAGTATGAACCGGTACAGCAAAACTCACATAAAAACATACTGCAAGCATTATAAGACTCTACACCGTCTTCCTTGTTGTTCAAACCCTTACTAGAAAATATCTAGACCTTAGAGAGACCAATCATGCAAACCAAATTTTAGCAAGCTCTATGTATTTCTTCACTAATAGGTGCAAAGTATATGATGCAAGAGCTTAAACATGATCCATATGAGCACAACAATTGCCAAGTATCAAATTATTCAAGATATTATACCAATTACCACATGTAGCATTTCCCGTTTCCAACCA
This sequence comes from Lolium perenne, assembly GCF_019359855.2. Taxonomy (NCBI): domain Eukaryota; kingdom Viridiplantae; phylum Streptophyta; class Magnoliopsida; order Poales; family Poaceae; genus Lolium; species Lolium perenne. Next base: position 82,283,115 of record NC_067249.2, read on the forward strand.
TATAACAATTACCGAAGCAGTTTCAACCTTCGCCATGAACATTATGAGTAAAGCTAAGGACATATTTGTCCATATGCAATAGCGGAGCGTGTCTCTCTCCCACACAATGAATGCTAGGATCCATCTTTATTCGAACAAAACAAAAATAAAAACAAACAGACGCTCCAAGTAAAGCGCATAAGATGTGATGGAATAAAAAATATAGTTTCACTAGAGGAACCTGATAATGTTGTCGATGAAGAAGGGGATGCCTTGGGCATCCCCAATCTTAGATGCTTGAGTATTCTTAAAATATGCAGTGATGAACCACCGGGGCATCCCCAAGCTTAGAGCTTTCACTCTCCTTGATCATATTGTCATCCTCCTCTCTTGATCCTTGAAAACTTCCTCCACACCAAACTCAAAACAACTCATTAGAGGGTTAGTGTATAATCAAAATTCACATGTTCAGAGGTGACATAATCATTCTTAACACTTCTGGACATTGCACAAAGCTACTGAAAGTTAATGGAATAAAGAAATCAATCAAACATAGCAAAACAGGCAATGCGAAATAAAAGGCAGAAGCTGTCAAAACAGAACAGTCCGTAAAGACGAATTTTTTAGGTGCACCAGACTTGCTCAAATGAAAATTCTCAAATTGAATGAAAGTTGCGTAAATATCCGAGGACTACTCACGTAAATTGGCAGATTTTTCTGAGTTACCTACAGAGACTACTGCTTAAATTCGTGACAGCAAGAAATCTGTTTCTGCGCAGTAATCCAAATCTAGTATGAACCTTACTATCAAAGACTTTACTTGGCACAACAATGCAAAAAAATTAAGATAAGGATAGGTTGCTACAGTAGTAAAAACTTCCAAGACTCAAATATAAAACAAAAGTGCTGTAGTAAAATCATGGGTTGTCTCCCATAAGCGCTTTTCTTTAACGCCTTTCAGCTAGGCGCAGAAAGTCTGAATCAAGTATTATCAAGAGATGAAGCATCAACATCATAATTTGTTCTAATAATAGAATCAAAAGGTAAATTCATTCTCTTTCTAGGGAAGTGTTCCATACCTTTCTTGAGAGGAAATTGATATTTAATATTACCTTCCTTCATATCAATAATAGCACCAACAGTTCGAAGAAAAGGTCTTCCCAATATAATGGGACAAGATGCATTGCATTCAATATCCAAGACAACAAAATCAACGGGGACAAGGTTATTGTTAACCATAATGCGAACATTATCAACTCTCCCCAAAGGTTTCTTTGTAGAGTTATCAGCAAGATTAACATCCAAATAACAATTTTTCAATGGTGGCAAGTCAAGCATATTATAGATTTTCCTAGGCATAACGGAAATACTTGCACCAAGATCACATAAAGCATTACAATCAAAATCATTGACCTTCATCTTAATGATTGGCTCCCAACCATCCTCTAACTTCCTAGGAATAGAAGCTTCACGATTTAATTTCTCTTCTCTAGCTTTTATGAGAGCATTCGTAATATGTTTTGTAAAGGCCAAATTTATAGCACTAGCATTAGGACTTTTAGCAAGTTTTTGTAAGAACTTTATAACTTCGGAGATGTGACAATCATCAAAATCTAAACCATAATGATCTAAAGCAATGGGATCATTGTCCCCAACATTGGAAAAAATTTCAGCAGTTTTATCACAAGCAGTTTCAGCAGGTTCCGGCAGTTTTGCAGGCTTTGCATTAGAAGTGGAAACATTGCCAACACCAATTATTTTACCATTGATATTAGGAGGTGTAGCAACATGTGAAGCATTAACATTACTAGTGGTGGTAATAGTCCAAACTTTGGCTACATTGTTATCTTTAGCATTTTCTTCTTTTTCCCACCTAGCACGCAATTCAGCCATCAATCTTATATTCTCATTAATTCTAACTTGGATGGCGTTTGCTGTAGCAAATGACCTAATATCTTTATTTTTATTAGGCATAACTTTCGATTTCAAAAGATCAACATCAGCAGCAAGACTATCGACTTTAGAAGCAAGTATATCAATTTTCCCAAGCTTTTCTTCAACAGATTTGTTAAAAGCAGTTTGTATACTAATAAATTCTTTAAGCATGGCTTCAAGTCCAGGGGGTGTATTCCTATTATTTTTGTAAGAATTCCCATAAGAATTACCATAACCGTTACCATTATTATAAGGATATGGCCTATAGTTGTTACTAGAATTGTTCTGATAAGCATTGTTGTTGAAATTATTATTTTTAATAAAGTTCACATCAACATGTTCTTCTTGAGCAACCAATGAAGCTAACGGAACATTATTAGGATCAACATTAGTCCTACCATTCACAAGCATAGACATAATATCATCAATCTTATCACTCAAGGAGGAGGTTTCTTCAACAGAATTTACCTTCTTACCTTGTGGAGCTCTTTCCGTGTGCCATTCAGAGTAATTAATCATCATATTATCAAGAATCTTTGTTGCGGCGCCTAGAGTGATGGACATAAAAGTACCTCCAGCAGCTGAATCCAATAGGTTCCGCGAAGAAAAATTCAATCCTGCATAAAAGGTTTGGATGATCATCGAAGTAGTCAGTCCATGGGTTGGGCAATTTTTAACCAAAGATTTCATTCTTTCCCATGCTTGGTAAACATGCTCATTATCCAATTGCTTAAAATTCATTATACTACTTCTCAAAGATATAATTTTAGCAGGAGGATAATATCTACCAATGAAAGCATCCTTACATTTAGTCCATGAATCAATACTATTCTTAGGTAGAGATAGCATTGATGTTTTATCCCTAGTGGCAACAGCACATCCACAACCTTAGAACTTTCTGTCATTGTCCCAGATTTAATGGAGGCATGAACCCACTATCGAGCATAAATACTCCCTCTTGGAGTTACAAGTAACGACTTGGCCAGAGCCTCTACTAATAACGGAGAGCATGCAAGATCATAAACAACACATAGATGATAGATTGATAATCAACATAACATAGCATTCATTATTCATCGGATCTCAACAAACGCAACATATAGCATTACAAATAGATGATCTTGATCATGTTAGGCAGCTCACAAGATCCGACAATGAAAGCACAATTAGGAGAAGACGACCATCTAGCTAATGCTATGGACCCATAGTCCAGGGGTGAACTACTCACACATCACTCCGGAGGCGACCATGGCGGTGAAGAGTCCTCCGGGAGATGATTCCCCTCTCCGGCAGGGTGCCGGAGGCGATCTCCTGAATCCCCCGAGATGGGATTGGCGGTGGCGGCGTCTCTGGAAGGTTTTCCGTATTGTGGCTCTCTGTACTGGGGTATTCGCGACGAAGACTTTAAGTAGGCGGAAGGGCGGAGTCGGAGGGCTGACGAGGGGGCCACACGCTAGGGCCGCACGGGCCCCCCTTGGGCCGCGCCGCCCTAGTGTGGCGGCGCCTCGTCGCCCCACTTCGGTTCCCTTTCGGTCTTCTGGAAGCTTCGTGGAAAAATAAGCCCCTGGGCGTTGATTTCGTCCAATTCCGAGAATATTTCCTTACTAGGATTTCTGAAACCAAAAACAGCAGAAAACAGCAACTGGCTCTTCGGCATCTTGTTAATAGGTTAGTGCCGGAAAATGCATAAATATGTCATAAAGTATGTATAAAACATGTAGGTATTGTCATAAAACAAGCATGGAACATAAGAAATTATAGATACGTTTGAGTCGTATCAACCCCCCTCTAGGCGACATCCGTGTCCTTTCAATTGGTATTTGACCAATGGACCTAGAAGTTATTGAAGGTGAAATGTTTTCTATGAATGAGGAGAGCTAAAAGAGAAACTACAAAAGATTTTTGGCAGAAAGAAAGAAAAGACTAGAAAGTCTAGCTCAGGTGTATATAGATGATATACATGTTATGAATGTATTCCTTGTTTGGTCACACAATGAAATTCTTGGGTAGTTGTACCATATTGGTTGGTATGAAGTGTCATACAAAACAACGCAATACAAGAAAATAATGGCCTAAGTGATTGACAAGGAATATGGTAGGAATGCACGTCTGGAACAAAATAAAGTGTTGTTGTGTTCGTCGTTGGCATTCTACCTAGCCCTTCAGATTTATAATAAAGAACTTTATAATTGTTGTTTTGTTCTAGTCAAATGAAAACAATGAGTTGTTCGAATTATGACAGTATTCCATGTACGATGGATAAGTTATTATAAATCTTTATGGTGAAGCACACATGCATAATACTGATGCTAAAATGCCATAAGGCAAATGATGTGAATTCCACTTATTAGTGGAACCGCCATTTAGGTCATGTTAGAAAGGAACGCATGAAGGAACTCCATGCAAATGGATTTTTGGAGTCATTTGATTTTTGAATCGTTTGGCGCTTGCAAATCTCTTCTAAAGAGAATGACTGAAATACCGTTCATAGGCCAAGAGTTGAACGGGAAACTAACTTAGTGGAAACATACATGATGATGTATGTGGTTCACTGGGCATAGTTGTGTGCGGGAGATTCTTCTACATCATGAAAACTTCCAACGATGAATTGAGTATATATATGTGGATATATTCGATAAGGAAGAAGTTTGAAATATTTGAATGGATTCAAATAAATTTCAGCATGAAGTGGAAATCATCGTAATAGAAAAGTCAAATATATATGATTGGATCATGGTGGAAATATTTGAATTACGAGTTTTAGCGAACATCTAAGAGAGTTATGAAATTGTTCTACAACTCATGTTTTTTGGAGTATCATAGTGATGATGGAGTTTCCAAGAGACATATCCAAACCTTGTTGGGTTAATGATGAGATAATATAAAATGATGCCATTATATTTTTGTGGATTATGCTTTAGAGACTACTGCTTTTACACTTAATATAGCGTCATCATAATCCGTTGAAATGACACCATATGAGTTATGGCATGGGTATAAACCCTAACAGTCTTTTCTTAAATTTTGGTATGCATAGCATAAAGTAAATGAGTTTACAACCAAAATCGGATGAATGTCTTTGTTAGTTATCCCAGAGAATTGATTGGGAATTCTTTCCACTATGAAGTCAAAGACAAAATTGTTTGTCGATATTTCTTACTTATTTCCAAGAAATTGTTTCTAGCGAATTTTTTGAGTGGGAGGACAATGGAACTTGATAAGGTTTATGAACCTGAGCATGATGATTAGAGTACCGCAGTATCGAAAATGGTTTCGAAAGTGGCCACGATGATCATGGCTCCCATGTCTACAAAGTGTTATAGTCATGGAGATCGAAGTACCCATTGAACCTTGTAGGTATGGTTTACTTTGTGATCAAATAAATGATTTGTGGATAAATGATTGATTTTGAACAATAATGAACCAACTACATACAAAGAAGTTATGATGGGCCCTGACTCCGTTAAAATGGCTACGCGCCATGAAATCCAAGATAGGTGAATACTTTTTGAAATTAAATAGATCTATAAAATTGATGGACTTGGATAGGAATATCCTTGAAGAAGCTCGACTTGTCGAAAAGTTGTTTACGACAAAGTTCAAAGATTTGACTACAATAAGATTAGATCTTCCGTAGCAATACTTATAGTCTATGTGGATTATTCTAGTAATCGCTACATATTTCTTTTATGAGATATGATAGTAGGATGGCAGAAATACATTCCTTACCAGAAGTGTGTATGAAGGATGTATACTAGATACAAACCAAAGAGTTTTGCTAGTCCGTGGAATACTAGATGGGTATACAAACTTCACTGGATGAAGTAAGTATCACGGAGTTGGAATCTTCACCGGATGAAATAATCAAAGAGTTTCATTAGAAACGATGAAGATGCTTGCATTTGCAAGAAATTAAGTGGGAGCGCTGAGACATAATTATAATATTATATGTGGATGACATATCATTGATTATAAATGATGTAATTATATACTTGATGTGATTAAAAGGTTTCATTGAGAATTAACTTCAATGAAAGGATATGGACTGAAACATATTTAGTGTCAAGATCTATGAAGATAGATTGAAACACATAATAAGTTTAAGTCAAAGTACATAGAATGAATATTGAAGTAGTTCAATATAAAAATATTAAGAATGTGTTCTTTTCCATGTGAAGGTTTAACAAGACTTGAGTGTATTTGACACTTAATGAGTAAAAACACATGAGTGACTTTAGATCACGAATAATATGTACAAAGTCAGATGTCATGTTCTCTAAAGTGTTACGAGCATATACCAGAATGATTCATGTAATGATCATTGGACAACAGTAAGAATATCCCTGAGTGCTTTAGAAGACTAAGGATATCAATATAATTTTGTATGGGTAATTACAAACAAATCGTTGTAAGGTGTTACACCGATATTAGTTTGATCACATATAAAAATAAAATTTCAATCTCAATTAGGCTAAATGTTGTTTAAAAGGTAGCACAATGAGCTAGAAGAAGTCTATGCTAGATTTAGATCAGTTCTAAATATTGTGACGGATTCTACAAACGAAGGCAGAGTATGTCATTGTTTTTGACAATGACTAAGGATGTTTAAGTCGAGGAGTTCTTTGAGAACTTGGTGTAGTTCCGATAGTGTCAGAACTTTGAAGCTATATTGTGTATGACAATATTAGTGACTTATTTTCAGACCGGAATTAAGGTTCCACCAGAGGACTAAGTATATACAATTAATGCCGACTCATTTGGAAAATGAGTGATGCGTAGAGACGCAAATGAATTGCAAAATATATACGTTTCTGAACAGTCAGATCTGTTGACTACAAACCTCTCCCGTGAGCAAAACATGATAAGCACCAGAAGGCCAAGGTGTTATATCTTTTCAGATGTAAACTAGATTATTGACTCTAGTGCAAGTGGGAGACTGTTGGAGATATGCCCAAGAGGCAACAATAAATTAGTTATTGTTATATCTTAGTGTTCATGACAAATGTTTACATCCCATGCTATAATTGTATTAACCGAAACATTGATACATGTGTGTTATGTAAACAACAAGGAGTCCCTAGCAAGCCTCTTGTATAACTAGCTTGTTGATTAATGGATGATCATGGTTTCGTGATCATGAACATTGGGTGTTATTAATAACAAGGTTATGTCATTAGGTGAATGATATAATGGACACAAACCCAAATGAGCGTAGCATAAGATCAAGTCATTAAGTTCAATTTGCTATAAGCTTTTGATACATAGTTGCCTAAGTCCTTCGACCATGAGATCATGTAAATCACTTACACCGGAAGGGTACTTTGATTACATCAAACGCCATTGCGTAAATGGGTGGTTATAAAGATGGGATTAAGTATTCGGAAAGTGTGAGTTGAAGCATATGGATCAATAGTGGGATTTGTCCATCCTAATGACGGATAGATACACTCTGGGCCCTCTCGGTGGCATGTCGTCTGATTAGCTTGCAAGCACGTGATTAAGATCACAAGAGATGACATACCACGGTACGAGTAAAGAGTACTTGTCAGTAACAAGGTTGAACAAGATATGGAGATACCGATGATCGAACCTTGGACAAGTAAAGTATCGCGTGACAAAGGGAATCGGCATCGTATGTAAATGGTTCAATCGATCACTAAGTTATCGTAGAATATGTGGGAGCCATTATGGATCTCCAGATCCCGCTATTGGTTATTGCTCGGAGAGGAGTCTTGACCATGTCTGCATAGTTCGCGAACCGTAGGGTGACGCGCTTAAGGTTCGATGTCGCATAAGTAGATTTGAATATGGTATGGAGATGAAGTTTGTTCGGAGTCTCGGATGGGATCCAGGACATCACGAGGAGGTCCGGAATGGTCCGGAGAATAAGATTCATATAAGGGAAGTTGATTTCTAGGTTTCGGAAAAGTTCTGGATTTTTCCGGTGGATGACCGGGAAGGTTCTAGAAGGTTCTGGGGTCCCACCAGTGGGCCCACGACCCTAGGAGGCCTAGCATGGGCCGAGGGGGTGCTCCCTAGCCTAATGGGCTAGGGGCACATGCCCCTCAAGGCCCAGCCGGCCAAACCCCTAGGGTTTCCCCAAAACCCTAGGGGGATCAACTTGGGGGGGGGGGGGGGAAGAAATCCCTCTTCCCCCCACTTGGCCGCCGCCCCCCTAAGCCTAGATGGGAAAGGGGGGCCACCCCAGCCGACCTGGCCCCCTATATAAAGAGGGGAGGGGTGGCCGGCCACATCCCATCCATTGTCTCCTCCTCTGGTCGCCTCTCTCTTCCACCATATGCTGCTCCGGCTTAGGCGAAGCCCTGCAGTTTTTTTCCTCCACCACCACCACCACGCCGTCGTGCTGCTGGAACTTGGAGGAGATCTACCACACCTCCGCTGCCCACTGGAACGGGGAGAGGAAGGGCTTCATCGACACCGTACGCGCGACCGAGTACGGAACTGCTGCCGGATTGCAGCACCGGGGACGATCGTCTACACCAACAACGAGATCTAATCTCGTAGGCTTTGGAAATCTTAGAGGGTTAGTCTCATATCAATCTCGTTGCTCCGATCTTGTAGATTAGATCTTGGGTGTTCCATAGATTAGATCTTGGATTTATTCGTCTTGCGGTAGGAATTTTTTTGTTTTCTATGCTACGAACCCCTTCATAATTTACATCATCTACTCAAGATGCTCTTACCGGTGCCTTTTTGGAGAAATGTAAAAGCATGTACAATGCGACGCTTAAATTGGGGCGCTAGGGAATAAATCCTGACGGTTTCTACAGTTACAAAGGAAATCCCGACCCTTTTTCAGCGTCGATGCAAGAAATGGAGGCAGGCGCTGGGTAAAACATACAAGAACTTGGACCTAGCTACCGACGCTTCAGCATGGCCAGGATTTGACTTTCTAAGCGCCTTTGTAAGCGCTTAGCAATGTACATGCCCTAAGGATATCAATCAAGGAAGATGTGTTGTCGCTAACTAAGAAACACATTAACATCTTTTTGAGTTTGGCGAGAGCTCCTCCCGACCTAACCCTCCCGTCTTCCTCCCGAGCCGCGTGGAGGCCAGGGGAACTCTACCCCACCGTCGCTGCCTCCCCCCTCTCCCCTGCCCTCCCTTGCCGCCGCCAGGGGCGCGGTCTGGCAAAGTCCGGCCGGCGGTGGCGGGGATTCTTCGTCATCTCACGCGAGGAGGTCGGGCGTGGGTCGTCTTCCTCGGGCCAGAGCACGACCCTTTCATCGGGGACCTCGATGGCGGCGCCTGGCCTTGGCTCGGGGATGCCATGACGGATGACGAGGTGGTGGAGTGCCCTGCCAGCGGCGGAGGGAGGGGTGGGCGGGCTGTAAGGGGAAACCCTAGGTCCCCTTCTCCTCGCCTCTCGGTGGCCGGTGGTGGAGGGTTGGCTTTCGGTTGCAACGGTGCCCAGGTGTGTGCGGTGTCTTCGGACTACGCGATCTGGTTGGTTTCTCCGGCGGCAACCATGGCCAGCCTGGGATGGTCGCCGGCGTGGGGGCCCGACCTGAATAAAGATGGCGGTCTTAGGGTCTCTCTTGGGCAAAGATGAAGACCTGCCGGAGGCCTGCCCTTCATGATCTGGCCGGAGTGAGTTCCGGAAGGCACCGCCGGCGAATGTAGCAGTGCTTCTATTGCCTGGAGTTTGCTGGACCGGTGGTATTCAGTCATGCACGCCCATGCTTTTATCCCGACCGTTTGGTTTTGGAGGGTGTTGCGTGAAGATCTTTTCTGTGTTGACACCAAGTGACAGTTGATCCATGGTGAAGTCAGAAGAAGAGAATATCATGAAGGACGGATTTGGAGGACTAGCTAATGGAGGTTCAAGTCATTGCGCTGTTGAAGGGCTTGCTTGGTGTTCCGGACTTCACAACAGTGGTATGAAAGTAGGGGCGGCAACACATGTGAAGTTCGAAGTCTTACCTTTCATGGTGAAAATCCAAGGTCTGGCATTAACTGGTTGTGTCTGGCAATGTCCTTGTTGAAGGTATTGTTTTGAGAGCGAAGACTATCTTCAGGTAAAAACCTAAGATCTTTGATCGGGCGACGACGGCGCTGGTGCACTATTTCTTTCTTGCAGGCGTTGCTTTTGAAGAGTCTGAATCAGGTGTTGTCTTTGTGGTGGATGTATTACTGTTGCTAAGGCTAGGATACTGTAGCGGGTTTTTTATTTTTTAGTTTTTTTTGGCTGTGTGCATCCGTAATGTTATTAGAACTTTATGTTGTTGCAGAGGCTAAGTGTAATTGGTATCTTCTGATATTAATATATTTCTTTTATCGAAAAAATCAAGAACGATGTCATGAGTGTCATTCATCACATCTCAAAAAAAAAGAGAGTGCCATTCACCAGTTCAACCGAGACATGATTCAAAGCCAGGCTATCACCCTGTTTAAGAAAACGCCATGTTTTCATGTCAAGTTTTCTATTCTACTTTTTTTTTTTCTTGACCACAACCGTTTCCAATGCCGTAGCAGAGCACTTGGTCTTGCAACTGAGCCGACCATGTTACTTTGTGTACTCTTCGCCCACGTCGCCACTGGTCTGGAGAGTATTCCACACCACCTCGACCCCTACCATCATCATCATTTTCTAAAAAAATCCCAAAGATCACATCGGCGATCATTACATTTCCCCTCTGTCTAAAAAAATCACACTAACAAAATGCTGTACTATATTACAGTTCCAGGATCAATTCTGGCCGTCGAAATCCGTGGGGGCCAATTTGACAACAGTTGGCGGCAGTGTCGGGCCTTGACAGCTCAGTTCCTGGCGCGCCGTTTGGCGGGACGCCGGCGGGCGCTCCGGTGAACGGTGGAGGTGAAACGTGTGCATGTGTTGGCCACCGGGGCGAGAGGATCTCGCTTGTTCGCTTGCAGCCGGGGCGGGGCATCTCCGTCGACGATGCCGGGGATCTCCGATCTCGGGGCGTATTTCTCCGGTGGAAAATCTGGGATCTTTTGCTCGCCGCGCTGGCTGGGGAGAGCTCAGTGGCGGCCATTATTTAGTAGCCAGAGAAAGATTAGTGGAGTACTTTGTTTGTTTCTTCCGTTTGTTTTAGCGTAGGCACCGCAGCTGCCGTATTCTCTGATCTCTCTCTAGTCTCTACACATGTGGCATCTGGGCACTTGCTTGGCCTTTTGTCCTCACTCTCGCCAGCAGCGAAGGGGAGCTGGCCTTCTTCTTCTACTCCTCCTCCCCTTTTTTCTACTGCCAGCCAGGGCAGTGAGCAGGCAGATTTGAGGCTCCCTCTCTCTCTCTCTCTGCCTCCTATTTGAGCCGCCCGACTCTGCTCACTCCTGATCTACCGCACCGCACCCGGGGGACGCCGCGCGCTTCTCCGGCTCTCGTCTGTCTCTCTTCTTTCCCTGCGAGGTATGCTGAGAGTTCTGCAAGATTTTCGTTTTCTTTTTCCCCGGTTGTGGTGGCTGGTTCTATCGGCGATGTGGGGTTCTAATCTTGGTGTTGAGGTGCAGGGATCGTTCAAGATGTCGGGCGCGGCTCTGGTCGCGATTGCGGCCTCCATCGGCAACCTGCTGCAGGGCTGGGACAATGCCACCATTGCGGGTAAATCTTCTGCTCTGTACCCAGATTTTGGTTTGTTTACTGGAGATATGAAATTTGGGTTCTAGTCTCGTGAGATTCCCTGGCCACTTCAGATTAGATGGTTTTCAGTACTACTATTTCTGGCTCATCAAAGCAGGGGTAATTGGGCAGAACTTGGTTTCTTCTTCGGTTCTGGAAATTCTGGAATCAAACTATGTGCAAACGAAGCTAATTTTCGAGTTTTTTGGTTTTCATTTGCGTGATATCTTTGTTATCCTTGATCTGTGCCATTGAAGGCACATACATACAGTATGTTCAATCTTGGTTATGTGCTGTCCAAAGATTACAGTTTGCAACCCTTTGCTGTCACAGTTGAGCATACATGGTAAACATTCTCTGCTCCTTTCCTCTCCAGGTGCCGTCCTGTACATCAAGAAGGAGTTCCAGCTGGAAGACAACCCCACCGTGGAAGGTTTGATCGTGGCCATGTCGCTCATCGGCGCGACCATCATCACCACCTTCTCCGGCCCCGTCTCCGACATGGTCGGCCGGCGCCCGATGATGATCCTCTCCTCGGTCCTCTACTTCCTCAGCGGCCTCATCATGCTCTGGGCGCCCAACGTGTACGTGCTGCTCCTGGCGCGCCTCATCGACGGCTTCGGCATCGGCCTCGCCGTCACCCTCGTGCCCCTCTACATCTCCGAGATCGCACCCTCGGAGATCAGGGGCCGCCTCAACACGCTGCCGCAGTTCAGCGGGTCCGGAGGGATGTTCCTCTCCTACTGCATGGTCTTCGGGATGTCGCTGCTGCCGTCGCCGGACTGGAGGGTCATGCTCGGGGTGCTCTCAGTTCCCTCGCTCTTCTTCTTCGGCCTCACGGTCTTCTTTCTCCCGGAGTCGCCCAGGTGGCTTGTCAGCAAGGGCCGGATGGCGGAGGCCAAGAAGGTGTTGCAGAGGCTGCGTGGAAGGGAGGATGTCTCAGGTCTGTTGTTTTACTGAAAGCCTTCATGTGTTCATTTCTTCGCCTGGACTTTCCAGTTGACTGATTTCTTGAAATTGCCCCCTAACATTGAATTGGTGATATATATCTGATGTGCTATTCACTAGTGCTAACTGTTTCGAATGGGAAAACAAAAATAACTATTAATGGACTGCATAACATTGTTTTTTTTCGTTATCAGAAATGCTCAAAGAGCCATAGGTTTTCAGTGTTTTTGTCATTCATCTGTATTCCAAGTTTACTTTGCTACTACTTCACAGTGAAATATATACACCAAAGCATTCAAAGTATTACTAGTATACTTCGGCCTGTTTTGCGATTTCAAGTTCTAAACAAATAGTTCAGTTGACGATGCTCAGGTAAACTATGTCTGTTGGCTGGTAATTGGACACAAGTATGCGACTAGAGTTATCGTCCTTGCATTATTATCTACTAATTTCAGCAAGGTACTCATGCTAGTTATGATGTAATTTTAAAAGACAATTTTTTTGGTGTATTTCTGAATTTCACAAATCATTTCTCAATATACGTTAAGCAGTTCACAAATTGTGTAGCTATAACCATTTTTTCTGAATAAGCTAAGTGTTGGCTGAGAGCCTGATCCTATGGATATTTGTTTCAACTGTCGGTTCGTTCATAATTAATTGTGCAAGTATTCATCAAAGACATCCTCAGTAAAGTTGTGTTGTCATTCCATATGAAATTGTGCAGGAGAAATGGCTCTTCTCGTTGAAGGTTTGGACGTTGGAGGAGACACCTCCATTGAAGAGTACATCATTGGACCTAACGACGGTGCTGACGATCATGTTGTTGATGGCGATAATGAGCAAATAACCCTATATGGACCTGAAGAGGGCCAATCATGGATTGCCCGACCTTCCAAAGGACCTAGCATGCTTGGAAGTGTGTTTTCCCTCGCATCCCGTCATGGCAGCATGGTGAACCAGAGTATACCCCTTATGGATCCTCTAGTCACGCTCTTTGGTAGTGTTCACGAGAACATGCCTCAAGCGGGAGGAAGCATGCGGAGCACATTGTTCCCCAACTTTGGCAGCATGCTCAGCGTGGCAGATCAGCATCCCAAAGGTGAGCACTGGGATGAGGAGAACGTTCACAGGGACGACGATGAATATGCATCTGGAGGCGACTATGAAGACAATGTCCACAGCCCGCTGCTGTCACGACAGACCACAAACACAGATGTGAAGGAGCAGGGTCAGCATGGAAGCACTTTGGGCATTAGAAGGCGAAGCATGTTGGGAGAGAGTGGGGAGGCCGTTAGCAGCACCGGTATTGGTGGGGGTTGGCAACTCGCATATAAATGGTCAGAGCGACAGGGTGAGGATGGCAAGAAGGAAGGAGGCTTCAAAAGGATCTACTTGCACCAAGAGGGAGTGCCAGACTCGAGAAGGGGCTCTGTTGTTTCACTTCCTGGTGGGGATGCCCCTGAAGGCAGTGGGTTTATACATGCTGCTGCTTTAGTAAGCCACTCGGCTCTTTATTCCAAGGATCATCTGGAAGAGCGTATGGCGGCCGGGCCAGCCATGATGCATCCATCGGAGGCAGTTCCCAAGGGCGCAGTATGGAAAGATCTGTTTGAACCTGGCGTCAGGCGTGCACTAGTCGTCGGTGTTGGAATTCAGATGCTTCAACAGGTAGAGATTATACCAATGCCAGATATGCATATATAAATATTGAATTGAACTGCAAATACTGATCAACCACATTCTTCTTGAAGAACAACTCACCTCACTTTATTCTCTTTTATGTTGCCTAACAACTGATAGCTTTACATATACGACTTTAGCTATATCTTAGTGAGTGCTCACTAACACTTTTGGAGTATTTTCTTCGTATAGTTCGCTGGAATAAATGGAGTTCTGTACTACACTCCCCAAATTCTTGAGCAAGCTGGTGTGTCGGTTCTTCTTTCCAGCCTCGGCCTCAGTTCAGCATCAGCATCCATCTTGATCAGTTCTCTCACTACCTTACTCATGCTCCCTAGCATTGGTTTAGCCATGAGACTTATGGATATATCTGGAAGAAGGTAACTTTCTCTTACATCATCTCAGTTTTGTCACTTTTGAGAGCCAATTTCGCTCAAAGGAACACCGTGTCATAAACTGTTTCCCTTTCTGCAGGTTTCTGCTACTCGGCACAATTCCAATCTTGATAGCATCTCTAATTGTCCTGGTTGTGTCCAACGTTATCAACTTGAGCACAGTGCCCCATGCAGTGCTCTCCACAGTCAGCGTCATCGTCTATTTCTGCTGCTTCGTCATGGGCTTTGGTCCAATCCCCAACATCCTGTGTGCGGAGATTTTCCCCACCAGGGTCCGCGGCCTCTGCATCGCCATCTGTGCTCTAACATTCTGGATATGTGACATCATTGTTACCTACAGCCTTCCAGTGATGCTGAATGCTATCGGACTGGCGGGTGTCTTCGGTATATATGCAGCTGTTTGCTGCATTTCATTCGTGTTCGTCTACCTCAAGGTCCCAGAGACAAAGGGCATGCCCCTCGAGGTCATCACCGAGTTCTTTGCAGTTGGGGCAAGGCAAGCACAGGCCAACATTTCCTGATCCAGTACGGAGCCTTGCTTTCATTTTGTACACCGTGAACTGCAAAATAGACGGGTCCTCATGAGGATCGAAAAACCTGATAAGGGGTTGTAAGCAAAGAGGAAAGGAGATATCTGTCAGTGCTCCCCAAGCAACACAAAGAGTTCATCACCAGGAACGGGAAGCTACAAAGTAGGGAAAGCGCACGCCATTCGTCAGCACATCTTTCTTGTTAGTATTGTAATTTCCTCATTAGTTGATGGTAGGGATATTCAACTTGCTAATCTGATTCTGAATCACTATGCTCCTGCTCTAAATAAAGAGAAGTCATGTTTTTTTGTGTCAATTTGTTTTGTTCAATGTATTGCTATGTTTTTGGTAAATGAAGTATTCTTTCTTAATCTCTCTTAGTTCAGAAAGAAGCAGTTGCTTGCTGCTAGTTAGCCATAATTTTTGAAGTCGTGAAAGATTGGTCTTGACTCTTGACACTTGATACATTTGTTGCATGGATGCTTATAATGGTAAAGTAAATTAAATACAATACTAAAGTTACAAATATGTCTCCGATGTAAAGCTGGCATACAGGTCTGATTCAGAGAATTAGGTGTACATTTGCTATATAAGGATTTTACTGGATACACTTTTATTCTGTTGCAATTTGAAGGACCAAAAATGGCTTGCTACCATGGATATAATACTTCCATATTTGATAGTACATAGTTCATTGCCTCGCTACAGTTAGTTCTACCATATGGTAAGCTAATCCACATCGAAGATTAAAAAACCACAAGAATACACCTGCAAAAGTTCCAGCTTAAATTAAATTAACATGGCTACAACAGCTTAATTTGATGTATCAACATTCACGAATGAATTGTTCAAGAAAAATATTACATCCTTCTGAAAAAAAGGTGACCAGCCTACATTTACTTTGTAACTTTCTGAACTTGGATATTATAAGTGAACGCATCGGCATGATCTATCAGATCTTTAGATCAACTGAAGGAAACACAACTAGGGCAAAAGTACAACATTCACTGATACAAGACAAACCTGCGTGAGAATGTTTTATGGTTTTCCTTATGTCTAAGGTTTTCCTACTATATCATCATCTTGTGAATAGAACACACGAGATTCAGAGCACTAACTATTTTTCTCCATCTCTAATTTCTAACTCAAATGTACATAGTTACACCAAAGCTAGACACTCGTACACTCTAGAACTTCTAATGAGATATTTAAGGTAACTGGGAAATGGTTTAACCAAATGTTAAGAAACTTGATCTATGGTCCCCGCTTTGCAGTACCAGTAACTCTCGCCGATGGAGTTGCTTGGGTGGTACTTCTTCGTGTCCCTGTTGGCGCTGCAAGAACAATAGGAAAAAGGGATGTCAAAATAATGTAATAGCACATTCCTTGCAGAAAAATGTTCGCCACAGAATATCGAGAATGCGGATATAATCTAGGGATTTGAATAGCCTTCAGTGTTTATAATCGATAGCCATAGTGAATTATTTACAGAAAAGTATCATTGTCATACTCAGTTCTATCTCCCGAACATTATTTTGTCAACCTGGGCATTTTAAGAAAATTAACTTGTAATCCAAATGCACACTTAGACGTATCTTACCTGAGGGTTTAGGAACAGGAGGATCCCTTGGTTTAGGCCGCAAGCCTGATGCTTTTGGGACTGTCAACTTCTGAACACGAGATACCGCTTTTGTCCTACACCAAGAAAAAAATAGGTACAAGTCATTGACAACTGCTACGGCCATGGCAAAAGTTCCACTCAACGGAAAATCTGTTAAAATGTCAAATAAATGAAACTATTATCTGAGACTAAGGAGAACTGGAAATACGCACAACCGCACTTTCGCAGCGCTAGACGTTTTGTCTTGCCCTTGGTCCACCGCGCTGCTTACTGAACAGTCAGTTTCTGCACCGGTAGAATTGCCTCCATCAGATGCATCACTTAACCTTCCGTCAGAGTCAATATCACCAAGACCAGAAGCCTCAGGTTCAATGGAGAGCGTGGACCCAGCTTCAGATTGCCTGTCACTAATGTCAGAGAAGTTATCAAGATCAGAAGCTGCTCCGCTGCCAACACTTGAGACCTTTGCTAGTGATGTCATGCCCGGAGAAGAGGAAGAATGCTTCAATAGGGAACCAGCTTGTCTGTTGGACTTCAGTGAGCTAGTATTGAGTAGTTGCAGCTGTTCGATTTCATCATCCTTCTTCGAAATAGTATCTTGGAGCATTGAAAGCTGCAAGTCGAAACATTGATGTCAACAACTGTAACTACATTTCATTGTGAAAAAAATCTTGTACCACAGGGCATACTGTTTTGAACTATGACACCCCAGTATGGCATCCTTATTTTATTTGCACACCTCATATTAAGATCATTAGATAGTTATATGCTAATAGGTAGTAATATCAGTCTGTGTTCATCGCTTTGGTGGACTTAATACTGTGTATCCGAGTATGTTACCTGATCCATCAATTCTCTGACATCTTTGCCTTCTTTTCCCTCCTTATTGGTCCTCGCAACACCTAGTTCCACCCCAGACACTCGCTCCGCAAATTTAAGAGTACTTAAGGTCTCTGTATAAGATGTAACATCTGGGTTAACCTGCACAAACATTAGAGTCTTTGCATGCCCACCTGCATATGAAAACTTTCACTTCATGAATCTATATACAATATGTAATGATGTAATAATGCAAATTAGTTCTGCAGTGAAGAAGAATACCCAGTGAAGTTTGCAAGACTTGTGTAAGCTTGCTATTTCGGTATGGTACATGGGCATTCTTCTGTGATAAAGAAAATATAACATCCCCAAGAGCAGCAAGAGATTTGTTGATGTGTTGTGCTTCTTTGAGCCTGTCTCCTGTAACCGCAGAGCGGTCCACCCTCTCACTTCCAGCAAGATCCACAAGGTGTAGAGCGCCACGTAAAGTGTTCCCAGTTTTTAGATCCTGGCCTCGGACATGAATGGTCACAACACTGCAAGATTACCTGTTAATAAGGAGGTTTATTCCCACAGAAAAGAGAAGTGACACAATTAACTTACCTGTGAGATCTGCTGCTTCTCTCGTTTAATGCTGTAGCACTCATGGCTCTATTGCCGTGCCCAGTTTGCATTAGCTCAATAACATGAGAAGTTGAGTGTACAGGACACATCGTTGCGTCAGGAACAGCTATTCCGTTGGGCTGGATGGTATTCTGAATCCCTATTGTGTGCACAAGTTAAGAAAAATGGGGATGTTTCGGTCTGCAAAAAAGCAAATAATTGAATTCCTACAAGCCTCGTGAATACTGGGCACTCACTGTTGTACCCAACTAAAGTTGCTACATTTTATATAGGCTTAGTTCAAACACTTGCTAATAATATTACTGGAGGAATCTAGAATGCATGAAAAAACCACGGTTAAGTTGTTAGAACTTGGAGAAAGCACACACAAACTACTATACTCATGTAAAGTTGCAATATTCAATAAACTCCCATTCCAACTAATTTATTCCTAATAATAATAATACCAGAGACATCCAAAATGCATAAAACATTGGCCAACTTAGAACATGCAGAAAACACACACAAATGCTATCCAGTGGAAGCCTACAGTTATGCAATTTTGGACACAAAAAGGATATTTCTTCTGCACACCACCAGCACTAAGGAGATCACGAATTTGCTCATTGTAGATCTCAATCATTTGAACACTAAGTTCATACGTGATAGTATCTTGTCGGTCACGGGAGATATTGAAAAGGTCATTTAGTGCTCTATAATTGACGCCCCATTCCTTCTCAGTTGCCTTTTCAGGACCCATCTAAAAATCGAAAGAAACAAGGTATTATAAACATCGCTGACTGCAGAGAAATATCATTTGTTCTCCCATGGAAACAGAAACAAAATGCCAAACTTTTCGTTCTGAGAGCTTCATACCATAGTGTATGTTTTCCCTGATCCAGTTTGACCATATGCGAAAATGCAAACATTGTAGCCATCAAGAACTGATCTAATTAGAGGCTGAATGTCCTTGAAGACATTATCTGTTGAGGAAATATGGAGATATGAAACTCAATTTATGCTATACAACAATATATAAATGCATTGTTACATCAACGGAACTCAAAGAAGGTAAGTTGCATAGATTTCATTGCTATGAGTACCTTGTGTAGTGGTAGGGCCAAAAACTTTGTTAAATGTGAAATTTTTGCTCCCTTCCTTCGGTTTTGTAGGGTTCGATAAAACAAGTTCACCATTTTCGCCAATATATTCAACTGAACTGGATTTCTCATCTTCCCCAGGTTGAAACGGTCTTATCCGACATAAAACTCTGACATTTCCTGCTCATTAATACTATGTTAAGCTAATAGTAATTTTAGCTATACTACCTGAGGTTAATATAGATAACCAAGCAAAATGAACTGATGATTGTAGTACATAATTGGCACCTTTAAGTTCCTGAATCTCATTGAATAACTTCCTGTTTTCTGCAAGAGCTGCATGATATTTTTCTGCAGCATTGGTTACCACCTTAAGGTCTTGTCCTATTAAAAAAGTATAATGTTACTTGCGATTTATTGATGAAAATTTGGTACAGTAAAAAAAGATCCATAACTACTCACAGGGTTCATTCTTACCAAGGCCAGCTAGTTCTTCAAGCCATCTTTGTTGACAATTCAGAATATCATGCCTAACTGAAACAGAACATAGCCTCAAATCCTGATAAAACAGAACACTATTGGCGTAACTGCAAAATTTAGTAACTCCGCAAGGAAAATAAGAGAAGGGATTCATTTGACTAGTACCTGAACGTTTTGTATTTGCAAACCCACAAATTGGTTGACCACTATTCCTTTCTGCTCCCAGAACTGGATTCTAGATTTCAATACTTCCTCATGTTCTCTTCTTTTCTTGATAGAATCCTCTAACATGAGCTCTACTTCTTTTATCCTCTGTTCCAGCTCCTCCTTTAGTTGGGAAGCTCTGGCCTCTAATTGCTGACTATCTCTCTCGTGTAACCTTTTTGCTGCTTCAAGCTCCTCTCTGAGTTGAAGAATTAAACTAGCATTGTCTTCCTTATCGGCAAGAAGCTTAACTACATCTTTCTCCTTAGATTCTAACAATTTTCTGGCTTCTTCCTTATCTGCAAGAAGCGTAACTACATCCTTCTCCTTGGATTCTAACAGTTTGCAGGCTTCCTCATATGATGATTGTAATGCTTTCATTTCCATGTTAACTTTCAAAATTATGTTGTTACCGTGCTCTTTTTCGTTCATCAACTTAAGAATTTTGTCATTCTCCTTAGTTGACATGTCTTGCCTTAGTTGCAAAATTATACCGGCACTGTCTTCCTTGTCTGCAATAAGCTTAACAATATCTTTATTCTTAGATTCTAACAACTTGCAGTTCTCCTCATGTAATGATCTTAATGCTTCTAATTCCAGCTTAAGTTTCATAATTGAATTGTTAGAATCCTCACTTTCCTTCATCAACCTAATTATGTCACTCTTCTCCTTAGTTGATGTATGTGCATCTTCATCGCTTAGTTGCTTCATGTTTTCAACTGTGCCTTTCTTCAAGTCAACCTTATCTTCCTTCTCCGTCATTAACATGAACATGTTTTCCTTCTCCTTCATTAATAGAATTATATCTTCCTTCTCTTTCAGCAACTTAATCATCTCTTCCTTCTCCTGTGTCAACATAACCACATTAGTGCTCTTCTCTGCAATCAGCCTATCAATACCAGTATCTTCCTTGCCCTTCATCAGCCTAACCATCTCTTCCTTCTCCTTTGTCAATCGAACTATAGTATCATCCTTCTCCTTAAGTAACCTATCTTTTCCCTCATCTGTTATTCTTTGTGTTTCTTGAACCATGACTTTTTTTAAGTCAACCATATCTTCCTTCGCCATTAACAAACTGACCATATCTTCCTTCTCCTTCAGTAACCTAACCACTTCTTGCTTCTCCTTTTTCAATCTAACTATACTATCATCCTTCTCCTTAAGTAACCTATCTTTTCTTTCATCTGCTATTAGTTGTCTTTCTTCAACCTTCACATTTTTCAAGTCAATAATATCTTCCTTCTCCTTCAATAGTCTAACCATATCTTCCTTCTCCTTCAACAACCTAACCATATCTTCCTTCTCCTTCAGCAACCTAGCCATATCTTCCTTTTCTTTCATCAACCTAACCACCTCTTCCTGGCATTTCATCAGCCTAGCCATATCTTCCTCTGGTAGTTGCTTATCTTTCTCCATCTGCATGATAAGAGTGGGCTTTCATAAAGAAAGCTACCAGGTGCATGAATTCTCATTATTTATAGATTGAACAAGAAATTCAATCATCCTTGTTATAGTTTTAAGCTTTGGTGTAGAAAGAAAAAATGGAGTTCTGCAATTATTTTCAGTGTGGCAATTATTTGCAATTTAATGGAGATGAGAGGAACTCTAAAACATATCCCGAGCAAGCAAACAATTTACTTGAAGTGTAAAAAAATCCTGGCAAAAGCACTCAAAGAAGGTGCTAGAATTTACATGTGTTTGCCCGCTTGCCCCACCTGCTAGTGCCTCTAGCACTCTTATCCTTGATTGATACTTCTCTTCGCGAGCTTTAATCAGGTTATTTTGCTGCACACAAGTAAGAGATCACACGGGACTATTCAATCGAGAATAAATATGAAATATTCAATACAGAATAAATCTGAACAGCTACTTACTTACATTTCGTATATGCCCAGCCTGAGAAGACATACGTCGTTCAATTTCAACTATGACCTTCCTCAGCAAGCAAGCAATGCGCTACAATGAAATATTTGCATTCATTTACACAAGGAAAGATGTTACACGCAACAAACCTCTTAAATATGGAAACAACAAACTAACTATATTGCTTTTCCGAGAGGCCTACATAAGGTATCTGTCCATTCTTCCTCTCGATGCTCTCATCAACGATGCTGTTTACGACTCCGAGAAGTGACTGAGTGGGTGCATTCTGCAAAATGTGTTGGTTTGTTGAACACGATGAACATCTCAAGTCAGCGCCAGAGAATAACATACCAAAATTTCAGGTTATTTTAGTTTTAACGGGAACTGGTTATCCATCTCATTCGAAGTGCAGTTTGCAGCATTGTACTTACGTCCAAGCTGGAGGATTTCATTAAGTCTGAAACTTTACAGCCAGGAAGATCAGCATACCCCCCTTGTTTCATCTGAAATACTCCCGACGGAGAATACAGGTCGGCCCCTAATGAAGGACTGGACGGTTCTGAATAGACAGATGACAAAAGAGGTTTCAGTTGGCAATTCAAGTTATCCCAACCTTATTAGCTTACTGCCTGTCATTTATCATAATTTCACAATTTCACGAAATCAAGGACAAATACAGGCCAACAGTCACCTGACATAATTGGACTGGTGAGCACTCTTTGCAGCTTGGCCTCCATGTGCCTTCTGCTTCCTTCGCTATCGCTTCTGGTGAGGAAACTGAAGCCGTGTTCTTCGCTGATGCGTGACCCGAACCGATCCCTGAGGGCGAGAATGCAATCCACAACAGCTGTCATTTGGCCCTGGATGGATGGACCGGCCCCAATGTCAGCCATTCAATAGTGTGGTGGCGCAGGCCCGAAAAGAACCTGCCTACATTCAGTTAGTTAGCAGTAAGGCAACCAACCCTCTCGAGGTCGAAGGCGCTGAAGGTGGGCACACCCATCCGCTCGACGGCTGCGCGGAACCTTCCTACATTGTCCGTGGAGGCGTCGTCCAGCAGGGCGCCGGGGCAGATCTTCCTGAGGAGCGCGCAGAGCAGCCTGCCGCCGGAGAGCGCGGCGTGCAGGTCGTTGTCGGAGGCGTCCGACGGTGTCGGGAGGGGCACGTCCGGGAACACCCCGCGCAGCCACCCGACGGCGTCCGCCCGCCGCCTCGCTGCGCCGTAACCATCCCAAGAATCAGTCGATCGACAGAGACGAATCAGCGGAAGAAACAGGACGCGGTAACCAAGAACCAAGAAGATCAATCGGGGAAGTGATTTTACCTGGGTCTGACGCGGCATTGGGGGTGCGGATGGACATGGAAAGGGAGGTGAAACGGAGGTGCGGAGACGGGCATTGGAGGGGACGGCGAGGAGAGGAGAGGGGCGATGATGAGGTGAGGATGGGAGGGAAAGGAGCGCGCGAGATGCATGGAGGCGGTGGTCTCGTGCTATTTTTAGGTGGTGGCTGGCGGGGATGGAGAGGGGAGGTGGACTGGCTAGAGTGTGAGACGCGCGACGGGAGGAAGGAGACGACGAGTCGAGTCTGGCTCTGCTAGCTCTCTCCGGGCCGGAACTAGGCCAGGACAAGGTCCAGCCCAATAGCCCATCAACTGCTTATAGTATAGCCTCCAGTATACTTCATCCTGGGCCTATAATTATCACAAAGAGTCCCCAATAGTTCAGCAATTTTGATGCATGAATACTTTGAGCAGGTATTGTTTTTTTAAGAAGACTTTTCGAGTACAACTACCGAATAGCTGACCGGGCAGCAAGGCGATGTTTCGGTGCTAACACACCCTCTCGAGAGGAACTTTTTCTTACTTCCACGGGCGGAGCTGCGGCCGGTGCTATCGTCGTTGTAGCACCGGTCCAACTAAACTACCGAAGGGAATATATGTATTCCATCCGTTCCCAAAAAAAAAAACTTCTCAACTTTTTCTAGATAATGATGTATCTATAGCTAAAACATATTTATATACCTCCATATCTAGACAAAGTTGAGAAGCCTTTTTAGGAATGGAGGAAGTATTAGATTTCTGATGTAAAATAGAAAGCATATAGGGCAGCAACGGGTACCAAAGTCGCACCACTGCATACTCTTCACGTGGCGTGCTTGCTCGTTCCACTTATGCTATAAGTTAGCACCTCTCTTCCTCCGACTCTGGCTCCGCCACTATTTACTTCTAAGTAGAAAGCACATGTACTTGAAGCGTAGAGCGGGCACTTTACAATCATAACTATCCGGAAGTACACGTGGGCGGGAAGTTTTGGCTTCCGGGTGCATATGCTTCCTTTATTTGAAGTGCATTTTAAACAAATTAAAAATATTAGAAATTCTAAAACAAAATGTGTCTTGTGTATCTCCACATCCTACATGCTCACAAAGTTTCCGTAGAAATCTACTTTTTAAGCAGCCTATGAAAAAAAAGACAAAAAAGGGCATAAAAATGTTGGTTTTCAACGAAACATTATGTGCACACGTAGAAATGGAGATATACATGCGGAACTTTTTCCTAATTTTTTTAACATTTTGTATTTTGTTTTCTAGATAAAGGGAGGATAAACACTCCAGATCAAAAAGTGCATTTCCAGAAGTACAATGCCTTTATACTTGGAAGTACGACGCATTTGTATCTGTACGTACTAATTTTGAAGAAGAATGCATATGTATTTGGAAGTGTGGCGCTTGTACTTTCAAGTCCAAGCATATTACTTTCGGAAGTACAACGTGCATGTACTTAGAAGTGTGTCCCATATTCAGGGACAAAGCCACGATCTTAGCTCAAGGGGGGCTGAGCTAGTACTATGATGTGCATAAGGAGGGCTAAGCTAGCTGAAACACCATAGATAAGAAGCACTCATGGCTAATTTTGTGAGCAAAACCAGGATCATATGGTGGGTGGGGGGGGGGGGGGGGGGGGGTAGCCCCTGCTCGTCCCCCTTGTCTCCGTCCCTTCCCATATTTACTTCCAAATACATGTCTTCTAGTTTAAGAAGTACACTTTTTATTTATAAAAAATCATTCAACGTGGGATCTAGTTATGAAAATGTCAATGCGAGAAACGCAACGGTTAAAACCACTCGTTATTCTAACGAACATTCAAAAGAAAAATCAGCTTAAATTTTTTACTTCACAAAGAAGCGAAAAAATTACTCATCTGCTTCCACCCCTAAAACCTAAAATTACACGGTTCTCCTCCCACATGGCTGCCTAATCACGTCATGTGTTACACGTAGGTTATTTCTAGGAAACACATGCTGCGACGAGAGTGACCGTGAAAACAAACCTTTGAAAACGTCATCCTTTTTTTGTAGAGATTTCAATATTTTTCTCTCTAACATTGACGAAACCAAAAATAGTTAAGCTTAAGAAATAATGCTAGTAGTTCAGTACATTTACAAAAAAAAATAGAAATGGGGGAAATCCCCAGGCTCTGCATCCAAAGGATGCACACATCCTTTTATTGCATCAACCAAGAAAGTAAATAGTTGTGAATACAAATAAAGGTTCAAAGAGTAATACTAGGACATTGAAGACATTTACTGGTTTGACCCAACAGCAATACACTTGCGTCGTCAACTTGAACTTTGCTGGTTAATTTGACCCAATAACAGCAAGCTTGTGTCATCACCTTGAAGACATTGGCATCATACTGATGTTCGGGTCTTGATTGTTTGGACCCAACGTCTAAGATGAAAATATTTGTCTTGGACATCAGTGTATACTTGGCGACATCTTCGTGGGTGTGCTCTTTCTTATTGAAGGTGTTGATGATGTGACGTAGAAGAAGAAGACGACTCATCCATAGTTGTTTTATGCCATATCTTGTCACAGTTCTGCCATTGATCATGTTTTTTGCTTGTTGATGCTTTGACCTTGTTGTCTTGTGCCAATTTTTATAAGGTATTCAGAAAAAAGATATTTTATTTCTTACTGTAAACGACCTAGCGGTTTGTCACATAATAATATGAAGAATAGCCTAAGTTCAAAAAGGTTCCAGCTTCGATCGCTAATTCATAGACAGACCTTTTCTTTGGAAAAAAAAGTCAAGGACAAACGAGCATAAACACTCCAAAGGGAACAAAAGTTAATTACAGAGCAAACCTTATCCTATCCTGCAAAGTTCTATGCTTTCTCTGATTCTCTCTCTCCTCGGCTGGTGTCCTACAAGGCCACCATCAAAGAGAAGAGTACAAATTAAAGCATCCGAGAAGACAGAGGGATCATGCATATTTATCCACTGAAGATCCAACAGGGCCTCAAAACAACATCCATTTCCTAATTAATACTCCTCACTAGTGTACGTATATGCTTTCTTCCTAAATTTCCTGCCTACTTGTCACGAAACCTTAAAAAAGCATTGTAAGTAAGCATATTCTGGTGCACCTCGTGACACCAAAGCAGCTAACCTGCCTATCTGCTTCCTACTCATGAAGCATTAGCTGATAATCATCAAATAACTGCAAAGTGTCGCTTTTACTCTTTTTTTTTTTTTTGCTTCATGCTCTTTTCCATTCTTTTCGGGAAGGTACCGGATGGGGAGTAGCTAGTCCGCCGACGTAGCTGCTGATGCTGCTGTCTGCACTCTGCAGGCTGCAGCACAATGCGAGACGTGCAAATTTCAGACAAGGGTTATCACGGCGAACTAAGGACTCCAAACGGACCGATTGTCAGGCTTTTGTTCTATTTCATCGATACTATGTACTGAACTACTGTACTGATTATTTTATAGTGACCAGTCAATTTGTTTTACTCTTGGGAAAATCTATTGAAAAGCGCCGCACATGTGTCTCTTCCGTGCGGGGACTGAGATCCAGTGCCTTGCTTAAGACAAGGCACGGATGAACAGTATCATGCCTTGACCCCCTTTTTTTGCCACTGGATTGAGAATCAATGGCCAGATGACCGCACACAGTGCATAAGCTACAGTACTATCTACAGTACGCTTGCTACAGGACATCTGCTACAGTATTGTGCACAGTGCACGCGCTACAGTGTGTTGCTGCAGGGCTCAGATCTTGTTCGTCCATTTTTGATCTAACGTCCAGGAGAGCAAGGCATGGTACTGTTCATCCGTGCCTTGTCTTAAGCAAGGCACCAGATCTCAGTCCTCCGTGCGGCGGCTTGCAACGATTCGCGAAACGCATCGTGGCTCTTTATTCGATCGTGTGGCTCGCTCCATCTTATCCCTGACCCTTATCTCTTCTATTCCATCTTCCTGGCCACACAATCTCTCACACAGAATCACAACCACGCCACAGGAAAGGAGCTCCGCACCGTTGAGGCACAAGAGCAGGCCGCGGCTGCGGCCGCCACGAGCGCGCAGCTGGGAAGCGCCGCGCCGGGGCGGTCGAGGAACCCTCAGGCGGATGGCACGTGGAGGAGCCCCCGCCGCCGTGGAGCATGCCCTCCCCGCTGTGGAGGTGGAGGAACCCCCGAGCTACAGGAGGAGACACGGCAGCCGAGCACGTATCGGTTTGTGCAGGGGGACTGCCATCGACGAGTGCCCAAGGAGGCGACGCGCATCGGGTTGTGCAGGGAGGTCGCCGCCGTCGATTACGCTCAGGGAGGGGAGGATGCCCCCGCTAGGAACGCATCGGAGAAGGCCAACGACGCCATGGTGGGCGAGACTGCTCTGTGCACTAGGATTGGTGCTGCGAATGAGTGCGCCGTGGATGGTGGAGGCCACGCCGCCACGACGTCGGCGGCGGAGATCACCAATGTGGCGGCGGAGGCCACTTCGGCGGCGGCGAGAGTAGCAGTGGCGCGGGTGTCGAGGGTACTCCTCGGCAATGCCCTCCGATTGAGGCTTAGGGTTGACGGAATCCTGCAAGCTGACACGAGACATCGGTTCACAGACAAGCGGGGAGAGCGATTTACCCAGGTTCGGGTCCCTCAATGAGGTAAAACCCTTACGTCCTGCCTGTCTATTCTTGATTATGGTAATAACGGGTTACAATGGGGTGCCGAATAGTTCGGCTGAGATCTCGTCGAGAGGCTAAGTGTTGCGATGATCTAGCTCTAGACTTTTGGTGGCTAAGGCTGCTAAGATTGATTGTCCCTCGGCAGCCCCTCTCCTGCCATTTATATAGGAGGCCAGGTCTGTTACCCACCAAAACCCACCGGCGAGCAGCGACGGGTAACACCGTAGAGCCGGGAGGCTCCCAGGACTGCGGTTGGCCCTGGTCCCTCGGGCGACGGCCCGCAATGCTCGTGGTACGCACGTCCGATGCTGGTGCAAGGGCGTGCCACCTGACCTATACCTGGTCAGGAAGGTGATGGATTGCTTCAACTTAGTTTCCTGCATGGCAAACACGCAAACATTAAATACGAGCCCCGATCGGCTCTTAGGTTACTCTGTGGATCGGCTCTAAGAGCCGATTGCCCCATGGAACACGTTGGATTTTACATTAACATGGGGTTATGCTTAATCAATATCAAGCTAAATTAATCTACGACAGTCTAAGGTTCTCACCGCATAACCGGAACATCCTACACGTAGTTGAGCCTAGCAAATACGTAAGCTGATGGGAAATCAGCCCTAAAGAGGCCTAAAAACCAGCATGAAGTTGATCCCCGGAACAATCCCTCTAGGACTTCATAAACCACACCTTACGCACTACCGAATCGTTCAACCCGTTTATAAGGCCTAACCATGCGGATATCGAACCAATCCTTGAAGTACAAGGAACAACTATAACGGATTAGATCTACTAGCTAAAGAACAAGCAAGATGCTGCCCTTACACCTAGAATAGGTGTAAGGGCAGCTAGATATCAAGGGGTAGCGTAGCTAAACAAGTACATCGTGAAAGCATCGACGTTAACCCCAAAACACCTAAGATAAAGGTGTTGCTCGCCATCAAAAAGGCTTCAGCATGAGCAACACCAAAAACGAATAAACTGATACTGCCTAGATCGCATAATGCGATCTAGGCAGCATGTTGCTTACCCGGGAGAAACCCTCGAAACAAGGGGTGGCGATGCGCCTAGATTGGTTTATTGTGAACGTGATCGTCCTCCTTTTCTCAATAACCCTAGATACATATTTATAGTCCGTAGACTCTCTAACTCGGGAACAATCCCAACCGTGCACGAGCTAAACTCTGACTCTTAATCCTAACCGACACGTATCCTACTATAATTTACAGATATACGGGCAATTTAGCCCAAACTCTCGTACAAGGCCGTTTCATGCATATTTTCCATACATATTCTCCAAGCCCGTCTCAATCACGGCCCACCTCTGATTTGGTTAAAATCTGGTGATAACACATGCCCCCCTGGTTTTGGCAATGATAATTTCAAAACCACTCTGTTTTTTCTTCGTAAGGTCATGTCATGGCAGAGCAGAACTGTTGCAGTATCCTTCATCATGATGCCTTGCCTTCTCAACTTCTCTACACGATTTGACAGTTTTTTGGCACCACTTCCTCGGAAACTATTGTGGCATTAAATCTCCACTATATCCCCATTATTTAACCGCGCCGAACAGTTCGCCTCTTCATCCTCTTGCTCTGTACTAGCCGTCGGCCCAAAAAACCCCCTTCCTCTGTAGCAATGTCTTCCTCTTCCTCCTCCTCCTCCGCCTCGTCGGGTCTTTCTTTCCAGTCCTCCTCTTCCAGCGAGCCGATACCAGAGTACGACCTAATGGCGTAGTACGAGCAGGAAGCTCCCGAGCATTGGGACGATGAGGAGTGGGACTTCGCCGTCAGGGAAAACGACGCACTCCTGGCTGCTGTCGGGTCAGACGACGACTTGTCCCTAACCGATGGGGAGGCGGACCTCGGGTTCCTCGCCGACGGGGAACTGGAGGCGGAGAGCGAGGATGACCTCTTCTCCTGGGCGAGCTTCTCCTCCTATGACGAGGAGGAAGAAGAGGAGGAGGATGACTCCTCCTCCGACGAGTACCCGCCGGCAAAGTGCTTCCGCGCTTGTTCGGGGGACGACGATGATGATGAGGAGGAAGAAGCCCCAGCCGAGGGCTACGGCAGCAGCGACGAGGAGCTTGCCGGAAGCAGCTACGACGGCGATGACGAGTCCAGCGACGGCCCTTAGAATAGGAATTACCAGTGTAGGACTAGTAGTACTTCTTGAGCAATCGACTTTTCTTTTGCTCTTCCTTCCTTGAGCAATCGGCTCTTCGTTGTAAAAAAAACCCCCTTTATTAACGAAAAAGTGTTTTCAACTGATCTTGCCGATTAGTCAAAGTCAGTCAACTCTCAAAGAGCCGATGGCATCGCATCGGTCTTCACCATAAAAACGCAAGTAAGGCCAAATCAGTTGCCTATTCAAACGGTAACCTGCACCCTTCGTCTGAGAGAATAAACTCAGATCCCCAAATCGCCGCTCGAACAGATCCAACTCACGGCCACCCGAATCTCAGATCGCAACCGCGCCCAAATCAACTCCGTAGCGAATCCAATGGCGGAATCATCCAACGCCAACTCTACGGTCGCTGGTCTGAAGGTAATCCTTAACCACTCCTCGCCATCTGAGTAAGTGCTAGGATTAACAGCAAACACCTGAATTAATGCTCTATTTCATTATTAATTTTAGGTTTCAGACATTCTGCTGCCGCATCCTTCTCTCCCAGATTCTCTTTGTCTTGGTCCCCGTTCTTCCGAGAGTCCTGCCCATTTGATTTCATGCGAGGCCAATAGAATTCCTTTCGTAAACCAGAATTTGGTTCTGATCTTGGGCCGACTGCCTACGAGCCTGGCCTAATTCTCCTGAAGGTTGGGTGGCATGGTACCGTAGAGTATCCAAAACTCACTATGCCACTTGGGAGACTATAGGGATAGCCGATGCTTTGTCATTATCATTGTCTCCCCTTGAGAAAAACGAGAACCTTTTGAAAACCATCGGCTACTTTTGGTCTGATGCACTGAATTGCTTCATGTTTGGCCATGGCCCCATGACACCAACCCTGCTAGACGTGGCCATGATCACAGGTCTAGACATTGCATCCCCAAGCCCTTCTGCTTTTAAGCTACCAAAGGTTCCTTTCACCCTCTCCTCCAAAACAGAGTGTACAAGCTGGGGTGCCTACCTTAAATGTTATATGAAAACCAAAGGCCCTGTGACAGAGAGAGAACATACGGCCTTCTTGAACTTCTGGTTGGAACACTTCATATTATGTGGCCCTTCACTCGCCCCAACCAAGAATTACCTTTCCCAGGCCTATGAGCTTGCCAAAGGCACTCAGCTTGGCATCGGCAAACTATTCCTTGGAGAGGTCTATCGATCTCTCCAACTGATGTCTGTCAAACTGTTCTCCCAAAAGATAGTTAAAACAGGAGGCCCCTGGTGGTTTATTCAGCTATGGGCTCAGCTGTACTTCCAAAACCAGATCCCGAACTCTCCACCTTTGGCCACTTGCACCTTCCCAGATGCTAATGGGAAGCAGATCCGATGCACTAGCTACGGCCAAGCTCTATATAGCCTTCCAGGCAGCAAACTGATCCCTAAGGAAGCATCAGAGTGGTTCAGGATTTTCTTCCAGGGCCTGGACAATCCCCTGTTCTTTCCTTATACCGAATCTGGAGATTTTGAAAATCCAGTCTCCTTCAGGCTAGACAACTTTGCCGATGATCCTAGCACTCGGCACTTATATTCCATTATGATCCGTCCCTGCTTCCTTCCAGTTGGCATGAGCACCTCCAATAGGATCATCAAACCTGGTTATGAGTCTTACCAGCCGGTCGTAGTAGCCCGGCAGTTTGGTCTCGGGCAGGTGTCTCCACACTTCTTCCTTCACCACTTGACAGAAAGTAGAGCCGAGTTGCCCGATGTCATCATCGGCCAAAGGTGTTACTCCTTCTTTGATGCTCTAGCAATTCCAATCCCTCACAACCTCCATTTCATCTCGTCAACCGATGGCTTCGAGACCTGGTGGTCAATGTGGAAGACCCACGCCTTCAGGAGAGCTCTAGGACCATTGCTGAAGCAACTTGACGTTGAATATGATATCCCTGCAGAACAGGTAACACTACTCACAAATTTCTTGCAGTGGTTCGTAATGATTGCTTGTCACCTGACTCTGTTTCCTTGCAGCAACAAGATGGTCCAGAACCTGTACATGAGGATGGCTCCTCCTTCCAGTTCCTTCCTCCGGCTCCCGTGGTTCTCTTCTGCAAGGGCTCACCACCTTTGAAGAAGGTTGTGATGCAGAATCAGCCGATTCCGCCAAAATCGGCTCCTAAGAGCGCAGCATCTTCTGGGCCAACTGCCCCCCGAGCCTCAATCAAGGCGAGAAAAGCAGTAAGGAAAGTATCTGCCAGGAAAACCTTGAAGCGCCAAAGTCCTATTCCTTCTCAAGAGAGTTTGCACGTAAGTTGATCCATGCCTTGATCAATTTCATCTCTCTTTCCAGGCTTTTTCAACGTGCTTGTATTTCTTTCACAGGCCTCTACTGAAGAAAACTCCAGCGAGGGGACAGAGTCCAGTCGAGAGAATTCCAGCTCGGGCAACTCTGGGAACACCACCACGCAGAGCCAGCCAGACCTGCCACCGTCGGCTTCCAGAAAAAGGTCAGCCCCCGAACCTGCTTCCCCCAAGCTCCCATCAGAACAGGGCTACGCACAAAGAGCCGATGCGTCAAGAGAGCTCGCAAAGAACCGCAAGCTTCGTCACCAAGCCAGGAGGTTTCAAATGTAATTACTCCCCCTGGTTCATATTTCATACTAACCCATCGCTACTTGCATCGGCTAATGATGACCCACAAGTATAGGGGGTGTATCGTAGTATTTTCGATAAGTAAGAATGTCGATCCCAACGAGGAGCAGAAGGTGTTGACAAGCAGTTTCGATGAAGGATTCACTGTAAATGCTCACAGACAAGTATTCAGGGGGTTTTGATGTAACAGTTGAATAAAGTACGAGTAAGTAAAGTGCGAGAGTAACAATTGCAGCGAGTGGCCCAATCCTTTTTAGCACAAAGGACAAGCCGGTTTGTTTACTTATAATGACCAAACGTTCTCGAGGACACACGGGATTTTAGTCTAGTGCTTTCACTACATACGGCTAAATAATCTTCATTGTTATGATAAGTGTTGTGTGGGTGAACCTATGCTAATGTACCGCCCTTCCTAGGACTAATACATACTTGTGATTATACCCCTTGCAAGCATCCGCAACTACAAGAAAGTAATTAAGAATAAATCTAACCACAGCCTTAAACTCTGAGATCCTGCTATCCCTCCTGCATCGATATACCAACGGGGGTTTAGGTTCCTGTCACTCCGGCAACCCCGCAATTGGCAAACGAGTACAAGATGCATTCCCCTAGGCCCATAAATGGTGAAGTGTCATGTAGTCGACGTTCACATGACACCACTAGAAGAATAACACCACAACTTAAATATCATACCATTGAATATTACTCAACCATAGTTCACTACTAACATTTAGACTTCACCCATGTCCTCAAGAACTAAACGAACTACTCACAAGACATCATATGGAACATGATCAGAGGTGATATGATGATGAATAACAATCTGAACATAAACTTGGTTCAATGGTTTCACTCAATAGCATCAACAACAAGTAGGAATCGATACCGGGAGAGTTTCCCCTATCAAACAATCAAGATCAAACCCAAATTGCTACGGCGGTGACGGCGTCCAGCGGTGGAGATGGCGGTGATGATGGTGGAGATGATGATGATGGTGATGGAGTTGATGTCCAGCTCGATGACGGTGACGATGGCGTCGATTTCCCCCTCCAGGAGGGAATTTCCCCGGCGGATTCCTGCCCGCCGGAGAGCTCTTTTCTCTCTGGTGTTCTCCGCCCCGCAGAGGCGGCTGTAACTCTTCGTGAGGTACCCTCTGTGGCTTAGGTTTTCGGGACGAAGGGTTTCGCGAAGAAAAGGAGGCGAAAGGGGCTGTGGGCCCCCCACACCACATGGTGGCGCGGCCAGGCCATGGGCCGCGCCGGCCTGTGGTCTGGCCCCACCTTGGGCCCTCTCAGCTCCTCCTTCTGGCTTCCTTCATCATCTTGAAAAATAGGATTTTTGGTATAATTTCCTTCCACAGTTGATCTTCCGAAATATTGCGTTCTAACGGTGCTTTTTCCAGCAGAATCCTGGCTCCGGTGCTTGATCCTCCAATAATGATGAAACATGCAAAATAGATGAAATAACATAAGTATTGTGTCCAAATATGAAATATATCAATGAATAACAGCAAATTATGATATAAAATAGTGATGCAAATTGGACGTATCAACTCCCCCCAAGCTTAGACTTCGCTTGTCCCAAGCGAAACTGAACTCGGTAAACAGGACCACATGTTTATGGAGTGAAGAGTCGATAAATAAAATACGGACAAGAAGCATCATATTCATTCACACAAGGCATTATAGTAAACAACTTCCTCATATAACTCAACTTGAAACAAGTATAAGGTAATCACAAATAAAGGTGCATAAGAAATCATAGTTGGTGATGGCAAACTTCGTTCTTGGTCAGAGAACAATTAACAGATTATATTTATCTCATTGAGCGGCGCTCTCATGTTAAAGTTTATATGGCACAACTTGCATACTCAATCATAATAGTCTCCTCGTAATCATTGATAACTTGCAAAATTATATTCATTCAGATAAAACTTGTACTAAACAAAGAAGAATAAAAGACATGATGAAGCAAATCACAATATAATGGTTTGATCACAACTACTCAAATGCTTGCTTGAGATGGAGGGAAATAGGTTTACTGACTCAACATAAAGTAAAAGACAGGCCCTTCGCGGAGGGAAGCAGGGATTAAATCATGTGCTAGAGCTTTTTCAGTTTCGAAATCATATAAAGAGAATAAAAGTAACATTTTGAGAGGTGTTTGTTGTTGTCAATGACTGGTAGCGGGTACTCTAACCCCCTTGCCAGACAACCTTCAAAGAGCGGCTCCCATATTATTTTCATTTTATGTGGCACTCCTTCCAACCTTTCTTTCACAAACCATGGCTAACCGAATCCTCGGGTGCCTGCCAACAATCTCATACCATGAAGGAGTGCCTTTTTATTTTGGTTTTATTATGATGATGACACTCCCCCCAACCTTTGCTTACACAAGCCATGGCTAACCGAATCCTTCGGGTGCCGTCCATCAATCACATACCATGGAGGAGTGTCTATTTAGTTTAATTAATTTGGGACTGGGAATCCCATTGCCAGCTCTTTTTGCAAAATTATTGGATAAGCGGATGAAGCCGCTAGTCCATTGGTGAAAGTTGCCCAACAAGATTGAAAGATAAAACACCACATACTTCCTCATGAGCTACAAAACATTGACACAAATAAGAGATACTAAGTTTTGAATTGTTTAAAGGTAGCACATGAAGTATTTACTTGGAATGGCGGAAAATACCATGTAGTAGGTAGGTATGGTGGACACAAATGACATAGGTTTGGGCTAAGGTTTGGATGCACAAGAAGTATTCCCTCTCAGTACAGGTTTTTGGCTAGCAAGGTTAATTAGCAAGCATAAGAGTTGAGGGAAACAAACAAATATACATGTGATAGAAACAATCATGCATCTTCCTTGTAAGCACAAACAATTTTAACTTCAGAATAATAAGCTATGAGCTAACAAGAAAGAAAGACAATGAAACAACTACATGTATTTCTCTTTTCTACTTAAACCTCAAAGTGTTGTTGCTATTGACCAATGCTAAGTTTGCCAAAACCAAATAGATTTATTCAATGCTCCCAAAGTGATACCAATACTAATGACAAGATAAATCATATAATAGAGATTGCAAACTAAAATAAGATGTGCAAAATGTAAATGATAAGACTTCTCATTAATATTCCATAACGATAACTCACACCAAGGGATACATAGATAACCAACTAAAGGAGAGATACTTCCAAACTGCAACCCATCTTATATGATAACTTCCCTACTCATGATATGACACTACTTGACAGTAAAAAGTAAAAGGTAGTGATAATGTGATACCGCGGCACTCCCCCAAGCTTGGAACAAACCAAGGGGATGCCAATACCGATGATGAGTTACTCCTGCGGAGATGGTGGTGATGAACTCCCGTCATCAAACTTCCAAGGAAGAGGCTCTCCATCAAGAAACAACATCTTGGTCTCGGGAATCCTGAAACTAGCAGCACAGCTTATGTATTTAAACCTGTTTTCATACTCACAGTTCTGATTCTGAATGTCATAGAGTTGTGCTTGGAGCTTGTTGGTGGTGTCGTGAAGTGAGAGGATGTCGCCCCAAAGCTTTGCAGTTTCCTTCTCATGTTCAGCAATGAGTTCAGACACAATCCTGTGGAAGATATCCACCTCACGCTCAGCCATCTTCTTGTATTTGAAAACCTCTTGTTCTAGCTTCTCCATCCTGTCTTCCAAGCTTCCTTCTCCTTTAGGACCCTGGACATCCTTGATCTGCAGTTCTCCTTCAACGAGCAGCAACTCCTTGGGGTGCATCCTCAGCTCCTCCATGTACAAGTTGCCAACATCCTTGCAGGAGCTGTCCTTCGGAGTTTCTGACGAAGACATGATGGCTCTAGATCTGAAGCAAATCCTGGCAGAAACAGCTCGAAACAAAATACGTCGAGAAAACGATATACGGACCTCCAGGGGTCCGAGGGATTATATAGCAAATATTTTCACGACAAAAGGAAAGTACCAGATCGAACTAGAGTCGGAAAGGGGCGATGAGGCGGCCAAACCATAGGGCGGCGCGGGCCCAGGTCAGGCCGCGCCGGCCTATGGTGGCACGCCCTCGTGCGTCTTTTCCACTCCGTTTCGATCTCGTAATTTTTCATATTTTCCAAAAACAGCAAAAATATTGTTCGGAAAGTAAATTGCGTACTTTTCATTACCAGTACTGTTACCTATTCAAAGTCGAGTTCTGGCGGACTGTCAATTTGCCCTTTGATGAAAGCCTCCGGTGTTTCCACTCGAATAATATCAACATCAACATTATAGGAATCACCTGAGATATAATGCTTGAGTCTTTGCCCATTCACCACTTGCGTAGCATTGCCTTGGAGAGAGCTAATTTTGATTGCTCCTGAACGATACACCTCCTCGACAACATATGGTCCTTCCCATTTCGAGAGTAATTTCCCTGCAAAGAATCTGAGACGAGACCGATACAATAGGACTTTATCCCCAATATTAAATTCTCGTTTGATAATCCTTCTATCATGCCATTTTTTAACTTTTTCTTTAAAGAGTTTAGCATTTTCATAAGCTTCACTTCTCCATTCATCTAAAGAACTCAATTGCAACAACCTCTTATTACCGGCAAGTTTAGGATCTTTATTTAATTCTCTAACAGCCCAATAAGCTTTGTGCTCTAGTTCTAAAGGTAAATGACAAGCTTTTCCATAAACCATTTTATAAGGTGGCATTCCCATGGGATTTTTATAAGCAGTTCTATAAGCCCATAGTGCATCCTTCAATTTACTAGCCCAATTCTTTCTAGTTTTATTAACTATCTTTCCCAAAATAGATTTAATTTCTCTATTTGATAATTCTACTTGACCACTAGTTTGAGGATGATAAGCGGAAGCAATTCTATGATTAATACCATACCTAGCAAGAGTTTTTCTAAAACCTCCATGAATAAAATGAGAACCTCCATCAGTCATAATATATCTAGGCACTCCAAATCTAGGAAAAATAATGTCTAAAAGCATTCTTAAAGAGGTCTCACCACCAGCACTTTTTGTAGGTATGGCTTCCACCCATTTAGTAACATAATCAACAGCAACAAGTATATGAGTGTTACCTTCTGAAGAGGGAAAAGGTCCCATGAAGTCAAATCCCCAACAATCAAAAGGTTCAATAACAAGAGTATAATTCATAGGCATTTCATTACGTCTGGAGATATTACCAACCCTTTGGCATTCATCACAAGATAAAATAAACTTTCTCGCGTCCTTGAAGAGAGTTGGCCAATAAAAACCTGATTGTAGAACCTTTTGCGCGGTTCTTTCTCCGGCGTGATGTCCTCCATAAGCACTACCATGACATTTACTCAATATCTCCTGTTGTTCATATTCGGGAACGCACCTTCGCAGAATACCATCCACTCCTTCTTTATATAAGTGTGGGTCATCCCAGAAATAATGGCTCAAGTCATAAAAGAATTTCCTTCTTTGCTGAGCTGAAAAGGTTGGAGGCAAGTACTTGGAAACAATAAAGTTAGCATAATCAGCATACCAAGGACTGTCTCGCGAGCTCACCTTTATTACAGCCAATTGTTCATTTGGAAAACTATCATTAACAGGAACAGGATCATAAGCAATATTTTCCAATCTAGACAAATTATCAGCAACAGGATTATCAGCACCTTTCCTATCTACAATATGTAAATCAAATTCTTGCAAAAGAAGTACCCATCTAATAAGCCTCGGCTTAGCATCTTTCTTTGTCATAAGGTATCTAATTGCAGCATGATCAGTATGAATCGTAACTTTTGAATCAACAATATAAGATCTAAATTTATCACAAGCAAAGACTACAGCTAATAATTCTTTTTCAGTTGTAGCATAATTTCTTTGAGCAGCATCAAGAGTTTTACTAGCATAATGAATAACGTTCAGTTTTTTATCTACTCGCTGTCCAAGAACAGCGCCTACAGCAAAATCACTAGCATCACACATAATTTCAAATGGCAAATTCCAATCAGGAGGTTCAACTATAGGAGCAGTTGTTAAGGCTTTCTTTAGAGTTTCAAAAGCTTCCTTACAATCATCATCAAAAACAAAAGGTACATCTTTTTGAAGAAGATTAGTAAGAGGCTTTGAAATCTTGGAGAAATCTTTAATAAATCTCCTATAAAATCTAGCATGACCAAGAACACTACGAATACCTTTAATATCCCTCGGATAGGGCATCTTCTCAATTGCTTCAACTTTAGCTCTATCAACTTCAATACCTCTCTCAGAAATTTTATGTCCCAGTACAATTCCTTCGTTAACCATAAAGTGGCATTTCTCCCAATTAAGAACAAGGTTAGTTTCTTCACATCTCTGCAAAAGTTTATCAAGGTTTCGCAAGCAACTATCAAAAGAATTCCCATAGACGGAAAAATCATCCATGAATACCTCTACAATACTCTCGCAAAAACCATGAAAAATAGCAGACATGCATCTTTGAAAAGTAGCAGGAGCATTACATAAACCAAAAGGCATGCGTCTATAAGCATAAGTTCCATAGGGACAAGTAAAAGTGGTTTTCTCTTGATCTTTAGTTTTAACAGCAATTTGTGAAAACCCAGAATAACCATCAAGAAAGCAAAAATGAGTATTTTTAGACAATCTTTCTAGCATTTGATCAATAAATGGTAAAGGGTAATGATCTTTCTTAGTAACTTTATTAACTTTTCGAAAATCAATGCACATTCTATACCCTACGACTACTCTTTGAGGGATGAGCTCATCATTATCATTAGGCACAATGATCATTCCTCCTTTCTTGGGAGCATAATGCACAGGACTAACCCATCTACTATCAGCAATAGGATATATAATACCAGCTTCAAGAAGTTTTAATACCTCATTCCTTACCACTTCCTTCATCTTCGGAATTAGACGACGCTGATGTTCAACAACAGGCTTTGCATCATCTTCCATATTAATAGCATGTTGGCAAATAGAAGGAGAAATCCCTTTCAAATCATCAAGAGTGTAACCAATAGCTCCTCGGTGTTTCTTCAATATCTCCAATAACCTTTCTTCTTCAAACTCTGTAAGCTTAGAACTAATAATAACAGGATATATTTTCTTGTCATCAATATGAGCATATTTAAGATTATCAGGCAAAGGCTTTAATTCAAAAACAGGATCTTCCTTTGGTGGCGGTGTTGTACCCAAATCTTCCACCGGTAAATCATGCTTGAGAATAGGTTGGCGAAGAAAAATCTCCTCAAGCTCATCTCTTTCTTTCCTAAAAACTTCACTCTCGCTATCCTCCAAATGTTGCTGCAAAGGATTATTAGGAACAAGAACAATAGATGCACACTGCTCCATTTTAAAATCATCACTAGGCAAATCAGCTTTATAAGGAGTTTTGGTAAATTTAGAGAAGTTAAACTCATAAGATTCACCAGCAAATTTAGTCAAAATTTTCTCTTTCTTGCAGTCTATAATAGCTCCACAAGTATTTAGAAAAGGTCTACCAAAAATAATAGGACAATAATCACTAGCAGCAGAACCAAGTACCAAAAAGTCAGCAGGATATTTAATCTTACCGCATAAAACTTCCACATCTCGAACAATACCAATTGGAGAAATAGTTTCTCTATTAGCCAGCTGAATAACCACATCAATATCTTCAAGTTCACAAGAATCAATTTCGTGCATAATCTCCGTGTAAAGCTCATAAGGAATAGCACTAACACTTGCACCAATATCACATAATCCATAATAGCAATGATCACCAATTTTAACAGATAGCATAGGAACACTAACTTGTTTGGGTTTATTAGGATGTGAAACAATATTAGAAGCATCTTCACAGAAAATAATATGACCATCCTCCACATTTTCAGTCACAAGATCTTTAATTATTGCAACAGCAGGTTCAACTTTTATTTGTTCTTCAGGTTCTACAGGTTTCTTTTCAGATTTATGAACCGCACTATTTATAACAGAGTACTCCTTCATTTTAGCAGGGAAAGGAGTTTTTTCAATATAAGCTTCAGGAATAACATGATCAGCGAGTTTCAACTACAACGCATTTATTAATAGATGAATCAATTTTATCTTTATACGGTTCATGATACTTATCAAAATTCTTCTTAGGCAATTCATAATGAGAGGCAAAAGCTTTATAAAGATTTGCAGCAACTTGAGAATCAAGACCATATGTAGCACTCATATTACGAAATTTATCAGTATCCATAAAAGCTTCAATGCATTTATAATCATAAATTATACCTGATTCTCTATCCTTGTCGTTCTCCCAACCTTCAGTATTTTCTTGGATCCGATCAAGAAGGTCCCTTTTAAACTCTTCTTTGTTGCGTGTAAATGATCCAGAACAAGAAGTATCCAGCAAGGTCTTGTCTTGAAAAGAAAGTCTTGCATAGAAATTATCAATAATAACATTACCAGGAAGCTCATGAATGGGGCATTTGAGCATTAAAGACTTCAATCTCCACCAAGCTTGGGCAATACTCTCTCCATC
The DNA here is from genome assembly GCF_019359855.2 of Lolium perenne. Taxonomy (NCBI): domain Eukaryota; kingdom Viridiplantae; phylum Streptophyta; class Magnoliopsida; order Poales; family Poaceae; genus Lolium; species Lolium perenne. The sequence continues at coordinate 82,324,082 of NC_067249.2, forward strand.
ATGAGGCCAAAAATTATATATGCGATTCCGATCCTTGTGAATTTCACTTGGAGGATAGAACTTAGAATAAAACCGGGGCACAATATCATTCCATTCAAGAGAATCCCCATTATCCAGTAATTTATACCAATGCGCCGCCTTACCAGACAGCGATAAAGACAATAGTTTCTTCCTCACTTCATCCATAGCAATACCTGCACACTTGAATAAACCGCATAATTCATGTAAGAACAATAAATGATCTCCAGGGTGGACAGTTCCATCCCCTTCATAGCGGTTATCCATAACACGTTCAATAATTTTCATAGGTATTTTATATGGTATCACTTCCTCACCTGGCGCCTCATCCGCTACCGTTGCAGTAGTAGTAGATTTCCCAAATAGAAATTGAAGAGAAGATCTCTCCATAATGACTTATAGCAGCAGGCAGAAATAAAATCAGCACAAACAGTAAAGGTTTTCCTTACCAATTCCACTTACCAATAGCGCTTCACTCCCCGGCAACGGCGCCAGAAAATAGTCTTGATGACCCACAAGTATAGGGGGTGTATCGTAGTATTTTCGATAAGTAAGAATGTCGATCCCAACGAGTAGCAGAAGGTGTTGACAAGCAGTTTCGATGAAGGATTCACTGTAAATGCTCACAGACAAGTATTCAGGGGGTTTTGATGTAACAGTTGAATAAAGTACGAGTAAGTAAAGTGCGAGAGTAACAATTGCAGCGAGTGGCCCAATCCTTTTTAGCACAAAGGACAAGCCGGTTTGTTTACTTATAATGACCAAACGTTCTCGAGGACACACGAGATTTTAGTCTTGTGCTTTCGCTACATATGGCTAAATAATCTTCATTGTTATGATAAGTGTTGTGTGGGTGAACCTATGCTAATGTACCGCCCTTCCTAGGACTAATACATACTTGTGATTATACCCCTTGTAAGCATCCGCAACTACAAGAAAGTAATTAAGAATAAATCTAACCACAGCCTTAAACTCTGAGATCCTGCTATCCCTCCTGCATCGATATACCAACGGAGGTTTAGGTTTCTGTCACTCCGGCAACCCCGCAATTGGCAAACGAGTACAAGATGCATTCCCCTAGGCCCATAAATGGTGAAGTGTCATGTAGTCGACGTTCACATGACACCACTAGAAGAATAACACCACAACTTAAATATCATACCATTGAATATTACTCAACCATAGTTCACTACTAACATTTAGACTTCACCCATGTCCTCAAGAACTAAATGAACTACTCACAAGACATCATATGGAACATGATCAGAGGTGATATGATGATGAATAACAATCTGAACATAAACTTGGTTCAATGGTTTCACTCAATAGCATCAACAACAAGTAGGAATCGATACCGGGAGAGTTTCCCCTATCAAACAATCAAGATCAAACCCAAATTGCTACGGCGGTGACGGCGTCCAGCGGTGGAGATGGCGGTGATGATGGTGGAGATGATGATGATGGTGATGGAGATGATGTCCAGCTCGATGACGGTGACGATGGCGTCGATTTCCCCCTCCAGGAGGGAATTTCCCCGGCGGATTCCTGCCCGCCGGAGAGCTCTTTTCTCTCTGGTGTTCTCCGCCCCGCAGAGGCGGCTGTAACTCTTCGTGAGGTACCCTCTGTGGCTTAGGTTTTCGGGACGAAGGGTTTCGCGAAGAAAAGGAGGCGAAAGGGGCTGTGGGGCCCCCACACCACATGGTGGCGCGGCTAGGCCATGGGCCGCGCCGGCCTGTGGTCTGGCCCCACCTTGGGCCCTCTCAGCTCCTCCTTCTGGCTTCCTTCGTCATCTTGAAAAATAGGATTTTTGGTATAATTTCCTTCCACAGTTGATCTTCCGAAATATTGCATTCTGACGGTGCTTTTTCCAGCAGAATCCTGGCTCCGATGCTTGATCCTCCAATAATGATGAAACATGCAAAATAGATGAAATAACATAAGTATTGTGTCCAAATATGAAATATATCAATGAATAACAGCAAATTATGATATAAAATAGTGATGCAAATTGGACGTATCAGCTAACCACTTTCTTTGCAGACTGTCGATACGTCTAGTGAAGAAGTCGAGGAGGTAGTACCTGTAGAGCCAACCACCACCCTAGATCTAGCGACCTCCCAAAGTGCAGCTGACAAGGCTGCCAACTTGGCCAAACCCACGACGGAAACGCAAGAGCCGATCATTTCATCATCGGCTGTCCCTCTGGTCTTGGGAGAGGTATACTCCTTTCTCTTAGCTTTACCTTTCTACTTCACTGCATACTGACGCTGCTCTCGTTTGTTTGTCAGGGTTGTGACCTCTCAAGCTTGCTAACATTCGACCCTGAATCGATCGAACCAGCCACTTCCAGGGTAAGCGAAGAACTAGGACCCAGCACTACCAATGGCCAACTCCAGCGCCTCAAGGCTTTGCTCTCCTCCACAATTGAGACATTGGTTGAAAACCCTGAGAAAGTGAAGGGCATTCTTGAGGACATTCAGCCCCATCTCCCGGTGACATTGCAGGTGAAACTCTGGCCAGTCGTGACTCTATCAGCCTTTAGGTCGAGGGTGAAGTTGGCTCGTCAGAGAATCGACCTACGCCACGCCCAGCTTCCGTTGAGAGCCGATATTGCAAACAAGTGCCAACGGCTCAATGAGAAAAAGGCTGCCTTGGACGCCAAAACTGACACCTCTGTTAGCAGCACTGAACTTGAGACCCTGCGCAAGGAACTGGAGGATCTTGAAGAGAGGGTCAGAGTAACCAAACAGCTTATCCAAGATAAGTAAGCTCTCATTGCCCACTCTCACGAGGAAGCAGAAGGCCTCAAGGTTGAACTGAAGACTGATCTGGCCGAAATACGTGCTCTGAACGGACAGCTGGTGAGGGGCAAGGACGAAGATGACGAGGCCGAGATCGCCGAGGTGGATCGTGTCCGTGCTGACGCCCTCCATGCGCTTGAGGCATTTCTTCATTAACGCCTTTCCATGTACTGATAACTGCTCAACTGGGTTTGGTCTGGAGTCGATGTCTGTGCATCGGCTGTACTTGTATCCTGTTGTACTTCTAAAGTCGATGTATGCATGTATATTTATTTATTTTTTCTCTGGCCGATTTTTCATGCATCGACCCCCCATATTTCACTGTCTATCATCCCACACGCTTATCCGCTTATGTGCCCCCCGAGCCGAATCTTCAAGTGATTGAAGATATCGGCTCTCCAATCATCCCGTTTGTACGGCTTGCTGAATCCGGCATCCAACACCTTCTTGATTTCTTCTAGAATATCGGCCTTCATCTGACGTGAACGTTGCTGGAACGGCCGAAATCCTTTCTTGAGAGGGAGCTGATGCTCAATTATGCTCCTCAAGTGCGGATCTAACTTTTTGCTGATAAAAGTTGGTCATGGCTTATCCCCATGACCAATGTAAACCTCTTCTAGCTCATCAGCCGATGTAAACCCATATCCTAGTTTTCCGTCGCCTGCTAGATCAATACTGAAAACAGGCAAAACGTATGATGAGGATAATATCGGCCGATTGCTAGAACCGGCCCCCATTTTGATTGCACTGCCCAATGAAGGTTTACAACTTGTTCGTGCTCTACTATATCTACGTGACATACTTGAGTCGAGATCATCACTTCTTATTTTTTGGGGCCGATCACAAGGATCGGCCTTGTCACGTGTGTTCATAGACTTTACTCTTACTATACTGTCAGGCCGGTGGATAAGACCAGCCTCACCCCGTTTTTTGTCACCTCGATGCGCTCGCAGCCGTCCATACTGACTCCAGAGAGTGGCTGTTGGTCTACCGCGTCCCAAATGTTCATGCCAGCCGTTGAGATTTCGGCTGTGTCATCTGCATGGACGACCTCCACTTCATCTCCATCCCACTGTATCAAGCATTGGTGCATTGTGGATGGAATGCAGCAGTTGGCGTGAATCCAATCCCTCCCTAGCAGGACAGCGTAGGTGCTCTTGCTATCGACGATGAAGAATGACGTAGGGATAGTTTTTCGGCCTACTGTCAGATCCACGCTTAGAACACCTTGCGCTTCTGATGCTTGGCCGTTGAAGTCGCTCAATGTGACGTTGGTCTTGATAAAATCCGCGCTAGAGCGTCCCAGGCGACGTAGCATGGAGTACGGCATTATATTGACTGCCGCTCCCGTGTCAACCAGCATCTTGTTAACAGGCTGCCCGTTGATATAACCTTTCATGTACAGGGCCTTCAGATGTCTGTAGCTCCTTTCTCGCGGCTTTTCAAAGACAACTGGCCGTGGGCCGCAGTCAAGTTGTGCTACAGATGCCTCTTCTGGTCTTGGAGCGCAAAACTCCGACGGCAGTATGAACACCATGTTGGCGCCAGCCGATGTCTTATCATCGGCTTTCTTCGGTTTGGGGCGCCATTCTTGCTTCTGTGGGCGACCCTCCTCGTCCAAAGTTTGCTGAATTTTCGCGGCCAGATCGGGCCGTGCCTTTCTCAGCGTGTGCAGGTATAACCTCTCGGCTTCCTCCAAGCTACGTAGCCGCTGAACCCTGCGTTTCTGAGAGTGACTGAGTCTGTCAGGGCACCACCTTGGCCGGTGGTATCTATCTTCTTCTTCTTCTTCATCTTCTAACTCCTCGAGATCTTCCTCTCGAGAGGACTCAGCTTGTTTGTTCTGATACGGGAGAGGTCCTAGACGTTTGAACACGGACACATCTGCTGCGTCCTTCTTCTTTGGTCTACATTTTGGGCAGCTTTCGATTGTAGGCAATCGGCTCATTCCTGAATCCCAGCAATGTTTAAAGAACGGGCAGTCCCAGTGACGATCCAAGTCTTCTTGCTCCCTTGACCTTCCCTTAGTGCGGCGCTCATATCCTTCGTCGTCTCTATCATACCGACGATACTTTCTGTCATTTATGTTAGGCCGACGATCCGTGTCGTCGGCTGTGTCATACCGCCGGTGTTGGCCATGCTGACGCTCATATTTGTTAAGAAGGTGCTCGGAGAGTGGTCGTTGGTACCGCACGCTTCTCACTTGCTCCTCGGTGACGTACCGTTTGTCATCGTATCGGGGCCGATCGCGTGAACCGGCCTCCTCCTTGTCCTTGCCACGAGAACAACTGCTCTCCTCTTTGTCCTTGCCAGGGTGGTATACAGGCCCTACCATGTTAATACTGAACGAGAAATCTGGCTGACGCCTCGTGGGGTAACTATACTCCACCATGTTGACAGCGGGGAACGGTTGCGTGTCCACTTTCATAGCATACTGGCTGAAAATCAGACGGCCTTGTTCTATCGCCATTTGGATCTGCTGACGCAACACTTTGCAGTCGCTGGTGGTATGTGTGAACGAATGATGCCACTTGCAGTATGGCCTTCCGTTCATCTCTTGCGCCGTAGGGACTCTATGGCCTTCGGGTAACTTCAGATGCTTCTCTTTAAGCAAAAGATCGAAAATCTGCTCAGCTTTGCTCACGTCGAAGTCGAACCCTTTTGCAGGACCTTGTGGTTTAACCCACTTGCAGGACACAGGGTTTGCCCCCCGAGCCCATTCAGCCACGGCCACTTCCTGATCTCCTGCCGAATCTTCATCTTCTTCTACCTCGATCAGGCTTACCGGGCGTTTGAACTTGTCCTGGTACAATTCTGGATGGCGCTGTTCATATAATGATAGTTTCAGAACCATATGCGCCAGAGAAGTATACTCTGCTTGAGAAGCTATGTCCTTGATCGGTGACGCAAGACCTACCACTGCCAGATCAACGGCTTCTTTCTCATTCAAACGAGCCGAATAGCATCGGTTCCTCACAGTTCTGAAGCGCTGAATGTACTCTGACACTGTCTCTCCACGCCTCTGTCGCACTTGTGCCAAATCGGCAATGCCAGCCTCGGAAGCGTCTGAGTGATATTGTACGTGGAACTGCTCTTCCATCTGCTTCCACGTCCGGATTGAGTCCGGTGGCAGCAAAGTGTACCACCCAAAAGCCGATCCTGTGAGAGACTGCGCAAAAAATCTTACGCGTAGCTGGTCTGATGCTGAGATCATGCCCAACTGTGCCAAATATCGGCTCACGTGTTCAATTGAGCTAGAGCCTTCTGACCCACTGAACTTTGAGAACTCAGGGAGCCGATACTTGGGCGGCAGTGGTATAAGATCATACTCATTGGGGTACGACTTAGAATAGCCGATTGCCCTCCTCTTTGGTACCATGCCGAACTGGTCTCTCAAAACTGCACTGATCTGGTCCACTGTAGGAGCTGCAGGGGCTGAACTTTGCTGATCTGCTGCGGTGGCGTATTTAGCCAGCCACGCCTGTTTATCGGCGTCTCCTCCAGTAATTCCTCCTGTGACTCCAGAAATTGCTCCTGTGGCTCCAGAAATTCCTCCTGCTGTAATCTGGTTCGTGCGCGCCAAATTATTGCAATCTGGCACATACATGCACGTGTATCCATGCGGTATTTCCTTAGGCGGTTCCAGTATGAACTGGTAATCAGCAGGATCGCCTCCGATCTTGCAGACGACGAACGCCGGTGAACCCCGTGGCTCTGGAGCCGCAAGCGCGAACGGTAGCGGCGGCCTGGTCTGGAACGGTAGTTCTCCCTGGTGAGTCCCTAGGACTGGGCCTGATGGAGAATATTGGTGCTTCATTATTTCCTGAACCACGCGGACCGCGATGCGCTCCAAAGTGTTCACCAGGCTTTCAGAGTGCCGGTGAAGAGAATGAGCCGCCATGTAATTAACTTCTTGGCGCAGAGCTCTGGTGCGTTCCTCTGAAGGGGTAGACAGATCTAATCCATCGAGAGCACACTCGGGTGAGAACCCTTTCCACCTGATGCCATGTGAACGGGTCTTTGTGAAAGAGCCGATGAGATCGGCTTCGAAGATGGCTTTGATCTCATCATATTTCTTCTTGTGATCCTCCGGCAGCTCTTCGTACTTGACTGGTTCGTCCGCCATCTCAGAGGCAGATGTCGATGCCGTTGTTGTTGAAGGTCCCACTGGGCGTGCCAGAATGTGTTACCCACCAAAACCCACCGGCGAGCAGCGACGGGTAACACCGTAGAGCCGGGAGGCTCCCAGGACTGTGGTTGGCCCTGGTCCCTCGGGCGACGGCCCGCAATGCTCCTGGTACGCACGTCCGATGCTGGTGCAAGGGCGTGCCACCTGACCTATACCTGGTCAGGAAGGTGATGGATTGCTTCAACTTAGTTTCCTGCATGGCAAACACGCAAACATTAAATACGAGCCCCGATCGGCTCTTAGGTTACTCTGTGGATCGGCTCTAAGAGCCGATTGCCCCATGGAACACGTTGGATTTTACATTAACATGGGGTTATGCATAATCAATATCAAGCTAAACTAATCTACGACAGTCTAAGGTTCTCACCGCATAACCGGAACATCCTACACGTAGTTGAGCCTAGCAAATACGTAAGCTGATGGGAAATCATCCCTAAAGAGGCCTAAAAACCAACATGAAGTTGATCCCCGGAACAATCCCTCTAGGACTTCATAAACCACACCTTACGCACTACCGGATCGTTCAACCCGTTTATAAGGCCTAACCATGCGGATATCGAACCAATCCTTGAAGTACAAGGAATAACTATAACGGATTAGATCTACTAGCTAAAGAACAAGCAAGATGCTGCCCTTACACCTAGGATAGGTGTAAGGGCAGCTAGATATCAAGGGGTAGCGTAGCTAAACAAGTACATCGTGAAAGCATCGACGTTAACCCCAAAACACCTAAGATAAAGGTGTTGCTCGCCATCAAAAAGGCTTCAGCACGAGCAACACCAAAAATGAATAAACTGATACTGCCTAGATCGCACAATGCGATCTAGGCAGCATGTTGCTTACCCCGGAGAAACCCTCGAAACAAGGGGTGGCGATGCGCCTAGATTGGTTTATTGTGAACGTGATCGTCCTCCTTTTCTCAATAACCCTAGATACATATTTATAGTCCGTAGACTGTCTAACTTGGGAACAATCCCAACCGTGCACGAGCTAAACTCTGTCTCTTAATCCTAACCGACACGTATCCTACTATAATTTACAGATACACGGGCAATTTAGCCCAAACTCTCGTACAAGGCCGTTTCATGCATATTTTCCATACATATTCTCCAAGCCCATCTCAATCACGGCCCACCTATGATTTGGTTAAAATCTGGTGATAACAAGGTCTCAAGAGGCTTAACTGAATACGACTAGGTTTACAGTAGTTTTGAATCTAATCTTTCCTTGTTCGGCTGCTTCCTTGTCTTGCCCATCAAGGATTCTTCTAGTGCACCGTCCAGGTGGCCCATCTCGCCTCCAAGTGTCTTCATGGGCCTCCAACTAGATAATATGGGATAGGGCAATGTCGGTTACCCGAAGGGTAATGCCCACGTCAGTAGCCCCCGAGTGTCTAGCCGAACATTGTTCGGGTAGAGACTGAAGCATGCCTCCTTCTGATGTTCTTCTCCTTGATTGTTCTTGTTCATCTTGAATCAGCATCGTCTTCTTTTGTCGAGTGCGCGTCAGCGCTTCCGATGGGAGTAGCCCCCGAGTCTAGGTACGGATGCTTGCAATCCGTGCGTAGACTCAAGTTGTACCACTCGAACATTTTGCTCTGCCGAAGTTTTTCTGCAAGTATTCATAGGTCATCTGATATATTTTCCGCACGCGAGGGATAATGAGTAACGTGCCCAACTTTTGCTGGTTAACTGACGATGGCAAAACAACGTTACCCTACACAGAATCAAGTCCCCGGGCATGATCCTGGAGTGCAAAAAAGTTCTGTCGGGTGCGCGTCCAGCGCTCCCGATGGGAGTAGCCCCCGAGTCTGGGCATGGGTGCTTGCAACCGGGTGCAAACTCGAGCTGAGCAATCATCTTTTTCTTCAGTTTTTTCCTTCGAGTCTTCATTCTGTCGGGTGCGCATCCAGCGCTCCCGATGGGAGTAGCCCCCGAGTCTAAGTGCGGTGATGACCCACAAGTATAGGGGATCGCAACAGTCTTCGCGGGAAGTATAACCCAATTTATTGATTCGACACAAGGGGAGACAAAGAATACTTGAAAGCCTTAACAGCGGAGTTGTCAATTCAGCTGCACCTGGAAATAGACTTGCTCGCAAGAGTTTATCAGTAGTAACAGTTTATAGCAGTAGCAGTAGTGAAATAACAACAGCAGAGTAACAAAGACAGCAGTAGTGATTTTAGTAAACAGCAGGATTAAAATACTGTAGGCACATGGATGGATGACGGGCGTTGCATGGATGAGAGAAACTCATGTAACAATCAAAGCAGGGCATTTGCATATAATAATAAAACGGTGTCCAAGTACAAAGCAATCCATAGGCATGTGTTCCGTATATAGTCGTACGTGCTCGCAATGAGAAACTTGCACAACATCTTTTGTCCTACCAGCCGGTGGCAGCCGGGCCTCTAGGGAATCTATTGGATATTAAGGTACTCCTTTTAATAAAGTACCGGAGCAAAGCATTAACATTCTGTGAACACATGTGATCCTCACATCACCGCCTTCCCCTCCGGTTGTCCCGATTTCTGTCACTTCAGGGCCTCGGGTTCCGGACAGTGATATGTGTATACAACTTGCAGGTAAGATCATAAAACAATGCATATCATGATGAAACAATAACATATTCAGATCTGAGATCATGGCACTCGGGCCCTAGTGACAAGCATTAAGCATAACAAGTTGCAACAATATCATCAAAGTACCAATTACGGACACTAGGCACTATGTCCTAACAATCTTATGCTATTACATGACCAATCTCATCCAATCCCTACCATCCCCTTCAGCCTACAGCGGGGGAATTACTCACACATGGATGGGGGAAACATTGCTGGTCGATGGAGAGGCGCCGGTGGTGATGATGGCGATGATCTCCTCCAATTCCCCGTCCCGGCGGAGTGCCAGAACGGAGTTTCTGGTCCCGAGACGGAGTTTCGCGATGTGGCGGCGTTCTGGAGGGTTTCTGGCGACTTCGACTTCTCGTCTCGCGTTTTTAGATCGAAACCCTTAAGTAGTCCAGAGGAGGGCGTCGGAGGCCAGCCGAGGCGGCCACACAGTAGGGCGGCGCGGCCCCCTCCTGGGCCGCGCCGGCCTAGTGTGTGGGGGCCTCGGGCCTCCACCTGGCTTGCCCTTCTGGCTCCGTAATTCTTCCGGAAAAATAAGACCTTTGACATAAATTCCGGGGATTTTCCTGAAAGTTGGATTTCTGCACAAAAACGAGACACCAGAGCAATTCTGCTGAAAACAGCGTTAGTCCGTGTTAGTTGTATCCAAAATACACAAATTAGAGGCAAAACAGTAGCAAAAGTGTTCGGGAAAGTAGATACGTTTTGGACGTATCAACTCCCCCCAAGCTTAGCTTATTGCTTGTCCTCAAGCAATTCAGTTAACAACTGATGCGATAAAAGAACTTTCACGAACACATTTGTTCATATGATGTAAATATTCTCATGATATGGACAAGTACTTAGGCAATTCATAATAAGATACATGCAAATAAGATCATCCAACAGCTATGTCAATCATGGAAAAGGTACCAACAAATTAATAATAAGCATCATTAATCATGTCTATCAGCAGGATTGCAATGTTCATAAAAGGATATGATAAAGTGGTATCTCGCTTGCCTGTATTTGAATAGCAAAACATAAATGCTCAGGCACCTCTGAAGTTCATAGAAAGACTAGAAATAGAGATTGTCAAAGATAAAAGCATCAAAGTTATACCACAATCAATCATATTTTGAGACAAGCATATTATACTAAGAATGACAGTTGTGCTCTCAAGAAAGTGCTCAAAGAAAGGATGGAGACACAACATAAAAGTAAAAGATTGACCCTTCGCAGAGGGAAGCTGGGATTAACATGCGCTAGAGCTTTTCATATTTAAAACAGGAGTAAAATTATTTTGAGAGGTGTTTGTTGTTGTCAACGAATGGTAATGGGTACACCAACTACCTCGCCAACCAGACTTTCAAGAGCGGCTCCCATGAAGGACGTTATTTCTACCAGCAAGGTAGATCATCCCTCTTCTCTTTTGTTTACACACGTATTTTAGTTTTATTATGGGTGACACTCCCCCCAACCTTTGCTTACACAAGCCATGGCTAACCGAATCCTCGGGTGCCTTCCATCAATCTCATATCATGGAGGAGTGTCTATTTGCAAAATTAAGTTGCTTACTGATGAATCAGAGCAAAACATGTGAAGAGAATTATTAATGAAGTTTGATTAATCGGGGCTGGGAACCCCGTTGCCAGCTCTTTTTGCAAAATTATTGGATAAGCGGATGTGCCACTAGTCCATTATGAAAATCCATCAAGAGTAAATGACAAGGTTGAAAGATAAACACCACATACTTCCTCATGAGCTATAAAACATTAACACAAATTGAGAAGCATTTTGAAGGTTTAAAGGTAGCGCATGAGAATTTACTCGGAATGGTTTGAAATGCCATGCATAGGTATTTATGGTGGACACTTTGGAACAACTTGGTTTTCAGGGGTTTGGAGGCACGAGCAGCGTTCCCGCTCAGTACAAGTGAAGGCTAGCAATAGACTGGGGAGCGACAAATCAAGAGAGCAGTCACTGTCATAATCATGCTTGCGGCAAAATAAATTAACGGAGGCATAAAAGTGATACAAGAACTCTGAAGCAAGGTAAATCATCGAGGGTTAATTGAATTTTGTTCAGTCATATGCATGCGTGAGCATGTGCCAAGTCGATTCAAATGAATTATTCAGAGGAGGATACCACAATGTCATACCTATTTATGAATAAAACAATGCAACCAAACATCCATGACATGCTACTCATATTAATAAATTGGAGCTAATCATGAGAGGTCATGAACTACTAGACTTTCTTAAATGACATATACCTCACATGAACCAACTAAGCATGCTCACATGGATGAGTATATGTACAAAAATGAAAACAAATAGAGTTCATACCAGCCTCTCACCACAGTCGAATTGTCGTAGATCGTCATTATTGCCTTTCACTTGTGTAGCTTGGATAATATGAAATGAAAACCATGCTCCAGCCACCGAAGACCATTGAACTCAAAATGAACTTTACAAAACCAAAGAAGAACAGCAAATATTTTTGGTGTTTTTGAATTGGAAACAAGAACAAAAGGAAACGCGCAAACAAAGCAAAATCTTTTTGGATTTTCTTATAGCAAACCAACGATAGCAAATAAAGCAAAATAAATGCAAGAAACCAAAATGAACAAGTGGTGAAGAGAAACAACAGAAATATTTTTGGTCTTTTTGTGTTTTAGGAAAGAAACAAAACAAAAACAAGAAAATGAAAACTAGAAAAGTCACATAAACACAAAGCAGCAGGAATTCGTCAAACTTGACAGCAGTATAGTAATGTATTTTTAAGAAATTCTTTCGCTGCTCAGCTCGGAAAGTGTTCAACTAATGAAAGTTAGATAACAACCTGGGGAGCATGCACAAAAATTGGCTTCGCAAAATAACGCTCTAGCTGTTTTTGAGAATTTTTTTGGTAACAGTCCAGAATCTGTTTTCAGGCAGCACTTCCCCAAATATCATCTCCCTCTTATTAGAAAACCACTTAAAGATGCTAAACAAGTATATGCAAGTATCCAGCAACCATAATATGCAAAGAATGAGTGATGCCGGTATACCTCCCCCCAAGCTTAGGCTTTTGGCCTATGTGGAGTTCAATCCCATGGTGCCCATGAAATAGCACCTCCGTAGTACGACGAAGATGGATCATATTCCGGGTATGTGCTGGAAGAAGCACCCGGATACGTGACGGTGTAGTCGTAGGAGGGCTCGGCGTCCTCGGAGTCATGCTGCTGGTGGAAGCCTTGTATCTTCATTTTCTCATCCACCTCCTCCTTAGAGCACGACCATGGTTTCCTGTCAACACTGAACAAATCTGGCTGTGGCAAAGGGATTTCCCTCTCATCCCCGTCAGCAAACAATAATCTATAGACCATATTATCTGAACTAGAGTCAGCTGTAACAAATTGATGGCTCTTCATAGCAGCAATATCAAGCCTTATAGGAGTTAATTGCACATCAGTAGGATCAAGAGGAAGTTCTAGATGTGCTAAAATGCGTGATGCAATAATTCCTCCAAAAATAGGCCCCCTGCTGGACAAGCGGCGAGCAATAAGAGCACCAAGATGATAAGGTGTCTCTCCAGTGAGTGCAGCAATTAAGAAAGCAAGATGATAGCTAGAAATATTGCTAGTGTTCTCCCTACCAAGAATGCTAGTAGCAAGGTAATAAGCAAAATACTTAATGGCGGGGAGTTGGATGTTTCTTATCTTGCCACGCTGAATGGTGCGGCAATCATCATTGGTGATCTCTCGATAGAGCTCAAGCAAGGCCCTGGGATTGTCCTCGATCCACTTCGCTGTACCTACAGGGGCAATATCCAATGCAGCACAAAAATCTTTCAACTTCATAGTAATAGGATTACCATAGATCTTGAATGCAACTGTCGGGTGAAAGTGCTTGTTGTTGAACTTAAAGCTCTCAACAAAGATTTTAGTGAGCATGAAGTATTGCTCCCTTTCATCTCCCATATAGGTGGTTAAGCCCGCCTTATCAACGAGGGTCAAGAAATCATTCAGCAACCCTGCATTACTCAAAAAGTCATAACATGGGAAAGACGAAGCGTTAGGGACTCCATTGTCCTCTTCGGGCTCGAAGCTTGGCGCGATGACATCCTCATTATAGGATCGCCTGAATCGAATGGCGGTCCTAGAGGGCCTTCCCGTGCTTGTCGTCTCTCTCTCAAACACTTCTCCAAAGTTATAATTATCCATCTCCCTTTTCTGAAATTTTCAACAATCAATATAAAATTTGATTTGGTGACATATAATTGAGGGAAACTACTATAGGAACTTGCTAGAGTACTAATCATGCATCAAAACTAATTTCTACAACTTAGAACAAGCATGCAAGCTCACTAAACATGTTACCTACAACAGCAAAATATTCAAGATATACTCAACCAAACAAAATTCTACTTGGATAATCGGAGGAGTCACATACCGGAGAGCAAATGTGCCAAATTTCAGACAGAAATCTGGGCTGAGCAAAGAGATCGAAAAATCTTGAGCTCTTGAGCAGAAACACGAGTGAGAGAAAGCTGGTGTTGGTTTTTTCGGGAGAGGGAAGAGAGTGGGAGGAAGAGATGAAAAAGTGGGGCAAAGGGGGACCCACATGCCAGGGTGGCGCGCCCCCCTTCCAGGCCGCGCCGGCATGTGGGGTGCCACCCTGGGGTGCCCCACTGGTCATCCCCAGGTGCTCCCAGGTGCGTCTTCGAAAAATAGGACCAACGGTATAATTTTTGTGAATTTTTGAGAACTTTGAAAAATGCACATTTCTGGGTATTAAGTTTATTATTACTGGACATAAAAAGATTTTGAAATCTCTAATTAACTAAAGAACTTTGCAAAACAAAAGTGCTACATCAAGTAGAACAAGTGGAGGAAGAAAGAAATGTTGTTTACCTCCTCTATGCATATAAAAAGTATTTGTTAACAAGGTTGATCAAGTCTTGCCACCAAATAAATTTTACATAGCATAAGAAGAAATAAACCTCAAATCAATCATGTTACCTTGAATTGTATTGATATAGATTCAATCATAAGATTTTGATATCCTTCTTTAGGCTCATATATAGGGCAATCAATAGTTCCAACTTTGATAGTTCTCACATTAGAAATGGTATTAACTCCACATACTTTATCAATCCTCTTGGGAAAATAAATGGTATGCTCCTTGTCATCAACATTGAAAGTAACTTTTCCTTTATTGCAATCAATAACAGCCCCTACGGTGTTAAGAAAAGGTCTCCCAAGAATAATAGACATATTATCATCTTCAGGCATTTCCAACACAACAAAATCAGTTAATATCAAGCAGTTATTAGTAACTTGAACAGGAACATCCTCACATATACCAACAGGAATAGCAGTAGATTTATCAGCCATTTGCAAATATATATCAGTAGGTATCAACTTATCTAGGTAAAGTCTCTTATAAAGAGAAAAAGGCATAACACTAACACCGGCTCCCAAATCACATAGAGCAGTTCTAACATAATTATTCTTAATAGAACAAGGAATAGTCGGTATACCTGGATCGCCCAACTTCTTTGGAACTTTGCCATTGAAAGAGTAATTAGCAAGCATAGTGGAAATCTCCTCATTAGGAATTTTCCTTTTGTTAGAGACAATATCTTTCATATACTTTGAATAAGGAGGCAATTTAATAGCATCAGTCAAAGCGATTTGCAAGAATAAAGGTTTCATCCAATCGCAAAATTTATTATAATGTTCTTCTTCCTTTGATTTTAGTTTCTTAGCAGGAAAAGGCATTTGCTTTTGTACCCAAGGTTCCCTTTCATTACCATGTTTCTTAGAAGTAAAATCTTCTTTAGTATACTTTTTATTTTTAGCATGCTTTTCAGGTTCATCTTCAACTTCTTCTTTATCAGAAGCATCATTCTTATCATTATCATTATCATGTTCATTACCACTTTCAGTTTCAGCATCAGAAATAGAAATACCATTAGGATCATTAATAGGTTCAGAGGATTCTACAACATTTTTATGTTTCTTCTTCTTTTTCTTAGAAGGAGCATTAGGTTCAATTCGTTGGGAATATTGTTCAACTCTTTTGGGATGCCCTTCAGGATATAGAGGATCCTGGGTAGAAACACCGCCTCTAGTTGTTACTTCATAAGCATGTTTCTCTTTAGAATTATTTTTTAATAAGTCATTTTGCACTTTAGTGAGTTGATCAATTTGAGTTTGAACCATATGAAAATGTTTAACAAGCATCTTAACATCATTGGAGGTTCTCTCCACAATATCATGCAAATTGCTAATAGCTTGAGAATTTTCCATTAGATGATTCTCTACTCTCATATTAAAATTTTCTTGCTTAACAATATATTTATCAAACTCATCTAAGCATTGAGCAGGAGGTTTTGAATACGGAATATCTTCCCTAGTAAAGCGTTGAAGGGAGTTTACCTCAATCATGGATGAAGGGGGAATTATCTCGCATAAATCTTCTATGGGAGGTAAGTTTTTCACATCTTCGGATTTAATACCTTTCTCCTTAAGAGACTTCTTGGCTTCCCTCATATCTTCATCATTTAATTTAATCAAACCCCTCTTCTTCAATATTGGTGTCGAAGTTGGTTCTGGTGTAGTCCAATCATCATGATTCCGGCCTATTTTAGCCAATAATTCTTCAGCTTCGTCTGGAGTTCTTTTCCTGAAAACACAACCAGCACAACTATCCAGATATGCTCTAGACTCAACGGTTAGTACACTATAGAATATATCAAGTAAATCATGCTTTTCCAAATCATGTCCAGGTCGAGCTCTGATAAGAGAACAAAATCTTGCCCAAGCTTCAGGCAATTTCTCTCCATCTTCCTGGTCAAAGCTATAAATTTTCTGTAAAGCAGCATGTTGAGCACTAGCAGGAAAGTATTTTCGAAAGAAAACATTAAGCAAATCACCTGGACTTTTAATAGAACCAGGAGGCAAATTATTATACCAAGTTTTAGCATCATCCTTTAATGAGAAAGGAAAAAATTTAGCAACAAAATAAGTACGCATCTTGACATCATCAGAAAACAAGCTACTAATAGAAGAAAGTTCATTCATATGTTCTACAACACTTTCTTTTTCAGTGCCACAAAAGGGTGCTTTCTCTACAATAGCTATATGAGATAGATCCAGAAAAAAAATCATAATCTTTATCCTTAATGTTTATAGGAGATGTGGCAAATTTAGGATCAGGAGATAGCTTATATCTAACAGTATGTTGTGCGAGAAACTTTTTAATTTTTCTTGCATCAGTAATAGCATTGCATTTATCAATAAAATCATCATTAAGCTCCACATAATCCTCATCAGGATCATCACTAGAATAATCAACAGACTCAGGTGAATTAACAGGTGTAGCAGCATTAGGAGTTTCAGTATTTTCAATTTGTCTAGACCTAGCAATTGTAGCATCTAGAAAAGATCCCAATGAACCACTATCATCAAGCACAGCAGAAACATTATCAATATTATAAGAGTTTTCAGATTCAGCAGAAGTACCAGCAAGTGAAGCTTGCGGCGGTGAAACAAGTTGACTCATCACAGATGGTGAATCAAGAGCAGCAGAGGTACTCAGAGTTGTACCTTTTCTTGTAGTGGATGGTAATATGGCGACTTTAGGATCGCGAGATTTACCCATGATGGAGAATTTGCAGCGAACAATATCAATCCAAGTGAACTTCCAAATAAAGCTATGCTCCCCGGCAACGGCGCCAGAAAATAGTCTTGATGACCCACAAGTATAGGGGATCGCAACAGTCTTCGCGGGAAGTATAACCCAATTTATTGATTCGACACAAGGGGAGACAAAGAATACTTGAAAGCCTTAACAGCGGAGTTGTCAATTCAGCTGCACCTGGAAACTGACTTGCTCGCAAGAGTTTATCAGTAGTAACAGTTTATAGCAGTAGCAGTAGTGAAATAACAGCAGCAGAGTAACAAAGACAGCAGTAGTGATTTTAGTAAACGGCAAGATTAAAATACTGTAGGCACAGGGATGGATGACGGGCGTTGCATGGATGAGAGAAACTCATGTAACAATCAAAGCAGGGCATTTGCAGATAATAATAAAACGGTGTCCAAGTACAAAACAATCCATAGGCATGTGTTCCGTATATAGTCGTACGTGCTCGCAATGAGAAACTTGCACAACATGTTTTGTCCTACCAGCCGGTGGCAGCCGGGCCTCTAGGGAATCTACTGGATATTAAGGTACTCCTTTTAATAAAGTACCGGAGCAAAGCATTAACATTCTGTGAACACATGTGATCCTCACATCACCGCCTTCCCCTCCGGTTGTCCCGATTTCTGTCACTTCGGGGCCTCGGGTTCCGGACAGCGACATGTGTATACAACTTGCAGGTAAGATCATAAAACAATGCATATCATGATGAAACAATAACATGTTCAGATCTGAGATCATGGCACTCGGGCCCTAGTGACAAGCATGAAGCATAATGATACGTCTCCAACGTATCCATAATTTCTGATGTTCCATGCCTGTTTTATGACAATACTTACATGTTTTGCTCGCACTTTATAATGTTTTTATGCATTTTCCGGAACTAACCTATTAACAAGATGCCACAGTGCCAGTTCCTGTTTTCTGTTGTTTTTGGTTCCAGAAAGGCTGTTCGGGCAATATTCTCGGAATTGGACGAAATCAACGCCAAACATCCTATTTTTCCCGGAAGCATCCAGAACACCGAAGGAGAGTCGGAGGAGAGCCAGGGGGCCACCACACATGTGGGCGGCGCGACCCCAGGCCTGGCCGTGCCGGCCTAGTGTGGGGCCACCCTGTCAGCCCTCCTGCGCCGTCTCTTCGCCTATTTAAGCCCTTTCGACCTAAAAACGCAGTACTAATTGACGAAACTCCAGAAAGACTCCAGGGGCGCCGCCGCCATCGCGAAACTCCAATTCGGGGGACAGAAGTCTCTGTTCCGGCACCCTGCCGGGACGGGGAAGTGCCCCTGGAAGCCATCTCCATCGATGCCACCGCCTCCATCATGCTCCGTGAGTAGTTCCCTCATGGACTACGGGTTCTAGCAGTAGCTAGTTGGTACTCTCTATCCTATGTACTTCAATACAATGATCTCATGAGCTGCCTTACATGATTGAGATCCATCTGATGTAATCGGTGTTGTGTTTGTTGGGATCCGATGGATTGTTACATTATTATTAGTCTATCTATAAAGTTTGTGAAGTTATTGTTGCTGCAATCTTGTTATGCTTAATGCTTGTCACTAGGGCCCGAGTGGCATGATCTTAGATTTGATCTCTATACTTATTGCTTAGATTGTATCTACAAGTTGTATGCACATGTCACTGTCCGGAACCAAAGGCCCCGAAGTGACAGAAATCGGGACAACCGGAGGGGATGGCGGTGATGTGAGGATAACATGTTTTCATGGAGTGTTAATGCTTTGCTCCGGTGCTCTATTAAAAGGAGTACCTTAATAGCCAGTAGATTCCCTTGAGGCCCGGCTGCCACCGGCTGGTAGGACAAACGATGTTGTGCAAGTTTCTCATTGCGAGCACGTACGACTATATATGGAAAACATGCCTACATGATTAATGAATTGATGTTCTTTCTTAATGCTTTATCAATCCCATCAATTGCCCAACTGTAATTTGTTCACCCAACACTTGTTACTTGTTATTGGAGAGTTACCACTAGTGTAGATCGCTGGGAACCCCGGTCCATCTCTCATCATCATATACTCGTTCTACATGTCATTGGAAGTAGTATCAACTATTCTCTGGTGCCATTGCTCCTGTGTTACTATTACCGCTGCTGTGTTACTGTTACTATTGCTCTCATATTACTGCTACTTTCACATCACCCCTGTTACTAGTGCTTTTCCAGGTGCAGCTGAATTGACAACTCAGTTGTTAAGGCTTATAAGTATTCTTTACCTCCCCTTGTGTCAAATCAATAAATTTGGGTTTTACTTCCCTCGAAGACTGCTGCGATCCCCTATAGTTGTGGGTTATCAAGACTGTTTTCTGGCGCCGTTGCCGGGGAGGCATAGCTCTACTCATAAGTTCACCTGGGGAGTACACTCTACCTCTCTCTCTGTTTTTATTTTATTTTATTTTGTTTTGCTTAGTTTACTTTTGTCTAGTTTATTTGTGCTTAGTTTATTTCTGCCTAGTATTACTTTGCTTAGTTTACTTTTGTCTAGTTTCTTTTTGTCTTGTTTTACTTTTCTTATATACCCAAAAATCCATAAAAAATTGAAAAACCTAAAAATTAAAAACTGCTGTTATGGGAGAACCTACAACCTACTTGGAGCTTATAGAATATTATAATAATTATAGAGAATCAAGAACTGATAAAGTAATGAGTGCTATGATAGAAAAATTGAATACAATTGCTAAAATCTTGCTTAAACGCCATGATATAAATTGTTGCTCTAAAGAGGATACTAAACATCTGAAATTTCAATGTGGCTTTAGTGAAGAAGCTTTAATTAAGAACTATAATTGGAATAACTATATTCATTTTGGGTTCGAAGAGGTAGAACAATTTGTCTTATTTATGGGAGCCTCTGAGATAGAATCCTTCATGATTGAAAATTATGAAACTTGTGTTGTTTGTAAGGACCTTAAAGATTATGTCTCTTCTATCCTTAATTTTTGCAATGAAAGTTACACTGATAATCCTTATATCATTGATTATAAAGAGAGACTCATTAATGCACAAGAATGCACTCACAATTTGCAAGAACCTGTGGAAGAAGAAATTGATGAACCTGAAAGCGCATTGGATGAAAAAGAGGAGGAAATTGATGAACCTGAAAGCTCATTGGATGAAAAAGAAGAGGAGAGCGACGAACAAAAGGAGGAAGAATGGATTAGCTACCCATGCCAACCTTCTAATGAGAGTAACTCTTTATCTCTTACACTATTTGATTGTCCTCCATGCTTACCGAAAGAGGTTGAATGTTATGTTCTTGTGGATTCTCTTGAAATAGTACCTATAAGTAAAACTTGTGAGAATAATTATGCTACTTTTATTTATGATAATCCATGCTACTTTGATAAATCTTATGATAATGCTTTGTTTGTGCCTGATGTCGAAATGCATGGTACAAAAGAGTTTTGCGTAGCGAATGTTTATGATAAAGCTCTTGATGATGGTCCTATGTTACTTGATAATATTAATTGTACTACTAATGAAAATGGGATTAGAGAGTTTTTGACTTTATCTATGAGTCCCATATCTGTTGAGATTGATCAATCATCATGTTATATTGTTGATAGAAGCGGGTTTGAAAGTTTTGATCCCATTATTTTTGATACTGATAAAAATTATGTGTTTATGGATCATGAAAGACATGCTTTATGTGATAGTTATATTGTTGAGTTTGTTCATGAAGCTACTGAAAATTATTATGAGAGAGGAAAATATGGTTGTAGAAATTTGCATGGTACTAAAACACCTCTCTATATGCTGAAACTTTTGAAGTTACTCTTGTTTTATCTTCTTATGCTTGTCACTTTGTTCTTCATGAATTTATTTGTGTACAAGATTCCTATGCATAGGAAGAGAGTTAGACTTAAATGTGTTTTGAACTTGCTTTTTGATGCTCTCCTTTGCTTCAACTCTTATTTCTTGCGAGTGCATCATTAAAATTGCTGAGCCCATCTTAATGGCTATAAAGAAAGCACTTCTTGGGAGATAACCCATGTCTTTATTTTTCTACTGTTTTGTTGTGTTTTAGAAGTTGTTACTACTGTAGCAACCTCTCCTTATCTTTATTTTATTGCAATGTTGTGCCAAGTGAAGTCTCTAATAGAAGGTTGATACTAGATTTGGATTTCTGCGCAGAAACAAATTTCTTTGCTGTCACGAATTTGGGCCTAATTCTCTATAGGTAACTCAGAAAATTCTGCCAATTTTTTTGAGTGATCCTCAGATATGTACGCAACTTTCATTAGTTTTAAGTTTTCTGATTTGAGCAACGGAAGTACCTCTTTAAAATTCGTCTTTACTGGCTGTTCTGTTTTGGCAGATTCTGTCTCTGTTTTTTGCATTGTCTCTTGTGGACTTTAAGCAAGGCTTTCTAGACGTGGAGAGCTGTAGCTAATGTTTTATTGAGTTCTTGCAATGTGTCACTACAGGACCAAGGTGGATTCAAATTTTTTGAGTACTAACCCCTCTAATGAAATTTATGAGAAGTTTGGTGTGAAGGAAGTTTTTAAGGGTCAAGAGAGGAGGATGATATATGATCAAGAAGAGTGAAAAGTCTAAGCTTGGGGATGCCCCCGTGGTTCATCCCTGCATATTTCAAGAAGACTCAAGCGTCTAAGCTTGGGGATGCCCAAGGCATCCCCTTCTTCATCAACTTATCAGGTTTCTTCTATTGAAACTATATTTTTATTCGGTCACATCTTATGTGCTTTACTTGGAGCGTCTGTGTGCTTTTATTTTTGTTTTTGTTTGAATAAGATCGGATCCTAGCAATCCTTGTTTGGGAGAGAGACACGCTCCGCTTTTTCATATGAACACTTGTTCTTCGTTTTACTTTTAATGTTCAATGATAAAAGTTGGAAGCTACAATACTTATGGTTATTTGGTTGGAAACAGAAAATGCCTCATAATGTCTTGGATAATTTGACACTTGGCAATTGTTTTGAGCTCTCAAGTAGATCATGATTAAGTTTTTTCATGTAGTTTAAACCTATTAGTGGAGAACTACCGTAGAGCTTATACTTCTCATGCATCCAAAACCTTGAGCCAAAACCTATGCCATGTGTGTCCACCATACCTACCTACTATGTGGTATTTCCTGCCATTCCAAGTAAATACTTCATGTGCTACCTTTAAACAATTCAAAATTTACTATCTCTTATTTGTGCCAATGTTTTATAGCTCATGAGGAAGTATGTGGTGTTTTATCTTTCAATCTTGTTGGGCAGCTTTCACCAATGGACTAGTGGCTTCATTCGCTTATCCAATAATTTTGCAAAAAGAGCTGGCGCGGGGTTCCCAGCCCCCAATTAATTAACTTCATTAATAATTCTCTTCACATGTTTTGCTCTGATTCATCAGTAAGCAACTTAATTTTGCAAATAGACACTCCTCCATGGTATGAGATTGTTGGAAGGCACCCGAGGATTCAGTTAGCCATGGCTTGTGTAAGCAAAGGTTGGGAAGAGTGTCAACCATAAATAAAACTAAAGTACATGTGTAAACAAAAGAGAAGAGGGATGATCTACCTTGCTGGTAGAGATAACGTCCTTCATGGGAGCCGCTCTTTGAAAGTCTGTTTAGCAAGGGGGTTAGAGTGCCCACTACCATTCGTTGACAACAACAAACACCTCTCAAAACTTTACTTTTATGCTCTCTATATGATTTCAAAAACTTAAAAAGCTCTAGCACATGATTTAATCCCTGCTTCCCTCTGCGAAGGGCCTTTCTTTTACTTTATGTTGAGTCAGTTTACCTACTTCCTTCCATCTTAGAAGCAAACACTTGTGTCAACTGTGCATTGATTCTTACATACTTGCTTATTTGCATTCATCATATTACTTTATGTTGACAATTATCCATGAGATATGCATGTTGAAAGTTGAAAGCAACCGCTGAAACTTAAATCTTCCTTTGTGTTCCTTCAATGCTTTTACTTTGAATCTATTGCTTTATGAGTTAACTCTTGTGCAAGACTTTTGATGCTTGTCTTGAAAGTACTCTTCCTGAAAAGTTTTGCTATATGTTATCTATTTGTTAGCAACTATAGATCATTGCCTTGAGTCACTTCATTCATTTCATATGCTTTGTAATAGTATGATCAAGGTTATGTAAGTAGCATGTCACTACAGAAATTATTCTTTTTATCGTTTACCTACTCGAGGACGAGTAGGAACTAAGCTTGGGGATGCTGATACGTCTCCAACGTATCCATAATTTCTGATGTTCCATGCCTGTTTTATGACAATACTTACATGTTTTGCTCGCACTTTATAATGTTTTTATGCATTTTCCGGAACTAACCTATTAACAAGATGCCACAGTGCCAGTTCCTGTTTTCTGTTGTTTTTGGTTCCAGAAAGGCTGTTCGGGCAATATTCTTGGAATTGGACGAAATCAACGCCAAACATCCTATTTTTCCCGGAAGCATCCAGAACACCGAAGGAGAGTCGGAGGAGAGCCAGGGGGCCACCACACATGTGGGCGGCGCGGCCCCAGGCCTGGCCGCGCCGGCCTAGTGTGGGGCCACCCTGTCAGCCCTCCTGCGCCGTCTCTTCGCCTATTTAAGCCTTTTCGACCTAAAAACGCAGTACCAATTGACGAAACTCCAGAAAGACTCCAGGGGCGCCGCCGCCATCGCGAAACTCCAATTCGGGGGACAGAAGTCTCTGTTCCGGCACCCTGCCGGGACGGGGAAGTGCCCCCAGAAGCCATCTCCATCGACGCCACCGCCTCCATCATGCTCCGTGAGTAGTTCCCTCATGGACTACGGGTTCTAGCAGTAGCTAGTTGGTACTTGATACGTCCAAAACGTATCCACTTTCCCGAACACTTTTGCTATTGTTTTGCCTCTAATTTGTGTATTTTGGATGCAACTAACACGGACTAACGCTGTTTTCAGCAGAACTGTTCTGGTGTCTCGTTTTTGTGCAGAAATCCAACTTTCGGGAAAATCCTCGGAATTTATGCAGAAGGCCCTATTTTCCCAGAATAATGACGGAGCCAGGAGGACAATTAAGGTGGAGGCCCGAGGGCCCCACACCATAGGGCGGCGCGGCCTGGGGGGGGCCCGCCCGGCCCTGTGGTGTGGCCCCCTCGGCCGGCCTCCGACGCCCTCCTTCGGACTATTTATCGGCCTCGACCTAAAAACGCACGGGGGGAAGTGGAAGTCGCCAGAAACCCTCCAGAACGCCGCCACATCGCGAAACTCCGTCGCGGGAGCCAGAAGTCTCCGTTCTGGCACTCCACCGGGACGGGGAATTGGAGGAGATCATCACCGCCATCACCGCCAACGCCTCTACATCAATCAGCCATGTTTCTCCCATCCATGTGTGAGTAATTCCCCCGCTGTAGGCCGAAGGGGATTGTAGGGATTGGATGAGATTGGTCATGTAATAGCATAAGATTGTTAGGGCATAGTGCCTAGTGTCCGTAATTCGTACTTTGATGATATTGTTGCAACTTGTTATGCTTAATGCTTGTCACTAGGGCCCGAGTGCCATGATCTCAGATCTGAACATGTTATTGCTTCATCAAGATATTCATTGTTTATGGTCTTACCTATAAGTTGTATACACATGTCGCTGTCCGGAACCAATGGCCCCGAAGTGACAAGAATTGGGACAACCGGAGGGGATGGTAGCGATGTGAGGATCACATGTGTTCACGGAGTGTTAATGCTTTGCTCCGGTACTCTATTAAAAGGAGTACCTTAATATCCAGTAGTTTCCCTTGAGGCCCGGCTGCCACCGGCTGGTAGGACAAAAGATGTTGTGCAAGTTTCTCATTGCGAGCACGCACGACTATATATGGAACACATGCCTATTGATTGCTTTGTACTTGGACACCGTTTTATTATTATCTGCAAATGCCCTGTTATGATTGTTACATGAGTTTCTCTCATCCATGCAACGCCCATCATCCGTCCCCGTGCCTACAGTATTTTAATCCTGCTGTTTACTAAAATCACTACTGCTGTCTTTGTTACTCTGCTGCTGTTATTTCACTACTGCTACTGCTATAAAACTGTTACTACTGATAAACTCTTGCGAGCAAGTCTGTTTCCAGGTGCAGCTGAATTGACAACTCCGCTGTTAAGGCTTCCAAGTGTTCTTTGTCTCCCCTTGTGTCGAATCAATAAATTGGGTTTTACTTCCCTCGAAGACTGTTGCGATCCCCTATACTTGTGGGTCATCAAGACTATTTTCTGGCGCCGTTGCCGGGGAGCATAACTTTATTTGGAAGTTCACTTGGATTAATATTGTTTGCTGCAAATTCTCCATCATGGGTAAACCTCGCGATACTAAGATCGCCATATTACCATCCACTACAAGAAAAGGTACAATTCTGAATACCTCCGCTACACTTGATTCACCATCTGTGATTGATAAACTTGTTTCACCGCCGCATGCTTCACATGCTGGTACGTCTGCTGAATCTGAAAATTCTCATGATATTGATAATGTTTCTGCTGTGCTTGATGATAGTGGTTCATTGGGATCCTTTCTAGATGCTACAATTGCTAGGTCTAGACAAATAGAAAATACTGAAACTCCTAATGCTACTACACCTGTTAATTCACCTGAACTTGATTATTTTAGTGATGATCCTGATGAAGATTATGTGGAGCTTAATGATGATTTTATTGAGAAATGCAATGCTACTACTGATGCAAGAAAAATAAAAAAGTTGCTTGCAGAACATGCTGTTAGATATAAACTGTCTCCTGATCCTAAATTTGCCACATCTCCTATAAACATTAAGGATAAAGATTATGATTTTTCTCTTGATCTATCTCATATAGCTATTGTTGAGAAAGCACCCTTTTGTGGTACTGAAAAAGAAAGTGCTGTTGAACACATGACTGAGTTATCTACTCTAAGTAGCTTGTTTTCTGATGATGTCAAGATGCGTACTTACTTTGTTGCTAAAATCTTTCCATTCTCATTAAAGGATGACGCTAAAACTTGGTATAATAATTTGCCACCTAATTCTATTAGAAGTCCGAAAGAATTGCTTGATGTTTTCTTCCGCAAATACTTTCCTGCTAGTGCTCAACATAGTGCTTTGCAGAGAATTTATAAATTTGACCAGGGAGATGAAGAGAAATTGCCTGAGGCTTGGGCGAGATTTTGCTCTCTTATTAGAGCTCGGCCAGACCATGATTTGGAAAAGCATGATTTACTTGATATATTTTATAGTGGACTAACCATTGAGTCTAGGGCATACCTGGGTAGTTGTGCTGGTTGTGTTTTCAGGAAAAGAACTCTAGACGACGCTGAAGAATTATTGGCTAAAATAAGCCGGAATCATGATGATTGGACTAAGCCTGAACCAACTCCAACGCCAATATTGAAGAAGAGGGGTTTAATTAAATTGAATGATGAAAATATGAGGGAAGCCAAGAAGTCTCTCAAGGAGAAAGGTATTAAATCTGAAGATGTGAAGAATCTACCTCCTATAGAAGATATATGTGAGATAATTCCCCCTTCATCCATGATTGAGGTAAACTCCCTTCAACGCTTTACTAGGGAAGATATTCCGTATTCGAAACCTCCTGCACAATGCTTAGATGAGTTTGATAATTATATTGTTAAACAAGAAAATTTTAATATGAGAGTAGAGAATCATTTAATGGAAAATTCTCAAGCTATTAGTGAATTGCATGATATTGTAGAGAGAACCTCCAACGATGTTAAGATGCTTGTTAAACATTTTCATATGATTCAAACTCAAATTGATCAACTCACTAAAGTGCAAAATGATTTGTTAGGGAATAATTCTAAAGAGAAACATGCTTATGAAGTAACAACTAGAGGTGGTGTCTCTACCCAGGATCCTCTATATCCTGAAGGGCATCCCAAAAGAATTGAACAAGATTCTCAACACATTGAACCTAGTGCTCATTCTAAGAAGAAAAAGAAGAAGAAACATAAAAATGTTGTAGAATCCTCTGAACCTGTTAATGATCCTAATAGTATTTCTATTTCTGATGCTGAAACTGAAAGTGGTAATGAACATGATAAAGATAATGATAAGGATGATACTCCTGATAAAGAAGAGATTGAAGATGAACCTGAAAAGCATACTAAAAATAAAAAGTACACTAAAGAAGATTTTATTGCTGAGAAACATGGTAATGAAAGAGAACCTTGGGTGCAAAAGCAAATGCCTTTTCCTGCTAAGAAATTAAAATCAAAGGAAGAAGAACACTATAATAAATTTTGCGATTGGATGAAACCTTTATTCTTGCAAATCCCTTTGACTGATGCTATTAAATTGCCTCCTTATTCAAAGTATATGAAAGATATTGTTACTAACAAAAGGAAAATCCCCAATGAGGAAATTTCCACTATGCTTGCTAATTACTCTTTCAATGGCAAAGTTCCAAAGAAGTTGGGCGACCCAGGTATACCTACTATTCCTTGTTCTATTAAGAATAATTATGTTAAAACTGCTTTATGTGACTTGGGAGCCGGTGTTAGTGTTATGCCTTTTTTCTCTTTATAAGAGACTTTACTTAGATAAGTTGATACCTACTGATATATCTTTGCAAATGGCTGATAAATCTACTGCTATTCCTGTTGGTATATGTGAGAATGTTCCTGTTCAAGTTACTACTAACTGCTTGATATTAACTGATTTTGTTGTGTTGGAAATGCCGGAAGATGATAATATGTCTATTATTCTTGGGAGACCTTTTCTTAACACCGCAGGGGCTGTTATTGATTGCAATAAAGGAAAGGTTACTTTCAATGTTGATGATAGGGAGCATACCGTTTATTTTCCCAAGAGGATTGAGAAAGCGTGTGGAGTTAATACTATTTCTAATGTGAGAACTATCAAAGTGGGAACTATTGATTGTCCTATATATGAGCCTAAGGAAGAATATCAAACTCTTGTGATTGGATCCATATCAATACAATTCAAGGTAACATGATTGATTTGAGGTTTATTTCTTCTTATGCTATGTAAAATTTATTTGGTGACAAGACTTGATCAACCTTGTTAATGAATACCTTTTACATGCATAGAGAGGGTAAACAACATCTCTTTCTTCCTCCACTTGCTCTAGTTGCTGTAGCATTTTTAATTTGCAAAGTTCCTTAGTTATTTGGAGATTTCAAAATTTTTCCTGGCCAGTAATAATAAACTAAATACCCAGAAATGTGCATTTTTCAAAGTTTTCAAAAATTCACAAAAATTATACCGTTGGTCCTATTTTTCGATGAGGCACACAGGAGCACCGAGAGGATGACCTGTGGGGCACCAGAGGGCGCCAAACCACAGGCCGGCGCGGCCAAGGAGGTGGCCGCGCCACCATGTGGTGTGGGCCCCTCCTTGCCCCACTTTGCCATCTCTTTCTCCCAGCACCTTCTCTCTCCCGAAAAAACTCGTACCAAGTTCCTCTCTCTCGCGTTTTTGCTCCAGAGCTCCAGATTTCTCGATCTCTTTGCTCAGCCCAGATTTCTGTCTGAAATTTGGCACATTTGCTCTTCGGTATGTGACTCCTCCACCCATCCAAGTAGAATTTTGTTTGGTTGAGTATATCTTGAACATTTTGCTGCTGTAGGTAACATGTTTAGTGAGCTTGCATGCTTGTTCTAAGTGGTAGAAACTAGTTTTGATGCATGATTAGTACTCTAGCAAGTTCCTATGGTAGTTTCCCTCAATTATATGTCACCAAATCAAATTTTTATATTGTTTGTTGAAATTTCAGAAAATGGAGTGGAATAGATATCACTTGAACCAGCAAGAATTGGAAGTCCAACAAGTTATGAGAGTCAATCGTGAAGAGGGAGTATACCTCTTACTACCCGTGCGCGGATTTTATGAGAAGCGGGAATACTTGAAGATGTTCAAAGTCTAATTTCTCGTGCAGGGCTGAGTGACTTTGTTGAAGGAGAGCCAAGACAATATGTAAAATTAACTATGTCTTTTGTGCAGGACTTCAAGTTCAATTGGTCGCGATCTAACCCCACGGTCCAGTATAAAATTTACAAGAAAGCTGTCAACTTGCCATTTAGTGCTTTTTGTGCAGCAATTAGAGTACCGCAATGGGGGTCATGCGAGAAGATAAGGGGATCGCCGCAAGAACTCTTGGACCTCTTCAAGATGATTTGCGATGGAAGGAGTTTCTTAGGGGATAATGGTAAAATCACTAGTATTCAGCTCCCGGCTATCCGCTACTTTGCCTATTTTATTACCAAATGCGTTCTTGCTAAAAAGATTGGTGGTAAACTTTCTATCCCGGATTTGGCTTTTCTAGCTGCGGCACTGCAAAATAGTAAGACTTATAATTTGGGGGCATTGATAGCTTATAGACTTGCTACTAACCGTGAGAAAGGTGGAATTTGTGGAGGTCTCATCGCCTCTCGTTTACTAGCTTTTCATAATGTAGAACCTCATCATTTTGATATTCCATTCCCCATAGAAAAACTTGACATAGCCTCTATGATTAAACATGAATTTGTTTCAGATTCCTCCAACTTGGGTAACCTGTTTTACAAGATGACATTTTATAAGAAAGTCTGGAGAATAACTAAGAAAACTGAGAAACTAGTAAGATTGCCTGCGCCTGTTTTGTCTAACCTTGATTCCAGGGGAGATTGGTCGGTCACAGAAGGTGCACTGGATGCACACATAGAGAGAGGAGGTCAACATGCAAGAGACGACACGGAGGTCGAGGAGCACCTCGACTCATCATCCGATGCAGCAAGTTCCTCGCATCAACATGGTGGATATGCGGAGCCTCCACGCTTTTCTTCTGCACGAGAACTTTACTATGACTACTCCATGGACTACCCACCGGCGAGGAACAACGACCCTCGTTGGGGTTGAACTCCACTTAGGCCAAAAGCCTAAGCTTGGGGGGAGGTATACCGGCATCACTCATTCTTTGCATATTATGGTTGCTGGATACTTGTACATACTTGTTTTGTTCGTTTGAGTGGTTTTCTAATGAGAGGAAGATGATATTTGGAGAAGTGCTGCCTGAAAACAGATTCTGGAATGTTACCGTAAAAATTCTCAAAAATAGCCAGAGCGTCATTTTGAGCTGCCAATTTTTGTGCAGGTTCCCCAGGTAGTTATCTAACTTTCATTAGTTGAACACTTTTCGAGCTGAGCAACGTAAGATTTTTGTAAAAATCGATTTCTGTACTGCTGTCAGGTTTTGGCAGATTTCTGTCATCCTGCTGTTATGTGTTTCTTTTATTTTGCTATTTCTTGTTTTTGTTTTGTTTACTTCCCAAAACACAAAAAGGCCAAAAATATTTCTGTTGTTTCTCTTCACCATTTGTTTGCTTTGGTTTCTTGCATTTGTTTCACTTTATTTGCTATTGCTAGTTTGCTATAAGAAAACCCAAAAAGATTTTGCTTTGTTTGTTTGTTTCCTTTTGTTCTTGTTTCTAATTTGAAAACACCAAAAATATTTGCTGTTCTTCTTTGGTTTGTAAAGTTCTTTATGAGTTCAATGGTCTTCGGTGGCTGGAGCGTGGTTTTCATTTCATATTATCCAAGCTACACAAGTGAAAGGCAATAATGACGACTTACGACGATCTGATTGTGGTGAGAGGCTGGTATGAACTCTATTTGTTTTCATTTTTGTACATATACTCATCCATGTGAGCATGCTTAGTTGGTTCATGTGAGGTATATGTTATTTGAGAAAGTCTAGTAGTTCATGATCTCTCATGTTTAGCTCCAATTTATTAATATGAGTAGCATGTCATGGATGTTTGCTTGCATTGTTTTATTCATAAGTAAGTATGGCATTGTGGTATCCTCCTCTGAATAATTCATTTATATCGACTTGGCACATGCTCACGCATGCATATGACTGAACAAAAAGTCAATTAAGCCTCGATGATCTATATTGCTTCAGAGTTCTTGTATCACTTTTATGCTTCCGTTAATTTATTTTGCCGCAAGCATGATTATGACAGTTACTGCTCTCTTGATTTGTCGCTCCCTAGTCTTTTGCTAGCCCTCACTTGTACTGAGCGGGAACGCTGCTCGTGCTTCCAAACACCTGAAAACCAAGTTGTTCCAAAAGTGTCCACCATAAATACCTATGCATGGCATTTCAAACCATTCCAAGTAAATTCTCGTGCGCTACCTTTAAAACCTTCAAAATGCTTCTCAATTTGTGTTTATGTTTCATAGCTCATGAGGAAGTATGTGGTGTTTAGCTTTCAACCTTGTCATTTACTTTTGACGGATTCTCATATGGACTAGTGGCACATCCGCTTATCCAATAATTTTGCAAAAAGAGCTGGCAATGGGATTCCCAGTCCCGAATTAATTAACTTAAATAGACACTCCTCCATGGTTTGTGATTGTTGGACGGCACCCGAAGGATTCGGTTAGCCATGGCTTGTGTAAGCAAAGGTTGGGGGGAGTGTCATCATCATAATAAAAATAAAATAAAAGGGCACTCCTTCATGGTATGAGATTGTTGGCAGGCACCCGAGGATTCGGTTAGCCATGGTTTGTGAAAGAAAGGTTGGAAGGAGTGCCAAATAAATATGCAATAATTCATGGGAGCCGCTCTTGAAAGTCCGGTTGGCGAGGTAGTTGGTGTACCCATTACCATTCGTTGACAACAACAAACACCTCTCAAAATAATTTTACTCCTGTCTTTATAAAAATGAAAAGCTCTAGCGCATGTTAATCCCTGCTTCCCTCTGCGAAGGGTCAATCTTTTACTTTTATGTTGTGTCTCCATTATTTCTTTGAGCACTATCTTGAGAGCACAACTGTCATTCTTAGTATAATATGCTTGTCTCAAAATATGATTGATTGTGGTATAACTTTGATGCATTTATCTTTTGACAATCACTACTTCTAGTCTTTCTATGAACTCCAGAGGTGCCCGGGCATTTATGTTTTGCCAATCAAATACAGGCAAGCGAGATACTACTTTATCATACTTTCTTATGAACATTGCAATCCTGCTTATATACATGATTCATGATGCTTATTATTAATTGTTGGTACCTCTCCATGATTGACATGGCTGTTAGATGATCTTATTTGCATGTATCTCATTATGAATTGCTTAAGTATTAGCCATAGCATGAGAATATATACATCATATGAGCAAATGTGTTCGTGAAAGTTCTTTTATCGCTCAGTTGTTAATTGAATTGCTTGAGGACAAGCAATAAGCTAAGCTTGGGGGGAGTTGATACGTCCAAAACGTATCCACTTTCCCGAACACTTTTGCTATTGTTTTGCCTCTAATTTGTGTATTTTGGATGCAACTAACACGGACTAATGCTGTTTTCAGCAGAACTGTTCTGGTGTCTCGTTTTTGTGCAGAAATCGAACTTTCGGGAAAATCCTCGGAATTTATGCAGAAGGCCCTATTTTCCCAGAATAATGACGGAGCCAGGAGGACAATTAAGGTGGAGGCCCGAGGGCCCCACACCATAGGGCGGCGCGGCCCAGGGGGGCCCGCGCGGCCCTGTGGTGTGGCCCCCTCGGCCGGCCTCCGACGCCCTCCTTCGGACTATTTATCGGCCTCGACCTAAAAACGCACGGGGGGAAGTGGAAGTCGCCAGAAACCCTCCAGAACGCCGCCACATCGCGAAACTCCGTCGCGGGAGCCAGAAGTCTCCGTTCTGGCACTCCACCGGGACGGGGAATTGGAGGAGATCATCACCGCCATCACCGCCAACGCCTCTACATCAATCAGCCATGTTTCTCCCATCCATGTGTGAGTAATTCCCCCGCTGTAGGCCGAAGGGGATGGTAGGGATTGGATGAGATTGGTCATGTAATAGCATAAGATTGTTAGGGCATAGTGCCTAGTGTCCGTAATTCGTACTTTGATGATATTGTTGCAACTTGTTATGCTTAATGCTTGTCACTAGGGCCCGAGTGCCATGATCTCAGATCTGAACATGTTATTGCTTCATCAAGATATTCATTGTTTATGGTCTTACCTATAAGTTGTATACACATGTCATTGTCCAGGAACCAATGGCCCCGAAGTGACAAGAATTGGGACAACCGGAGGGGATGGTAGCGATGTGAGGATCACATGTGTTCACGGAGTGTTAATGCTTTGCTCCGGTACTCTATTAAAAGGAGTACCTTAATATCCAGTAGTTTCCCTTGAGGCCCGGCTGCCACCGGCTGGTAGGACAAAAGATGTTGTGCAAGTTTCTCATTGCGAGCACGCACGACTATATATGGAACACATGCCTATTGATTGCTTTGTACTTGGACACCGTTTTATTATTATCTGCAAATGCCCTGTTATGATTGTTACATGAGTTTCTCTCATCCATGCAACGCCCGTCATCCGTCCCCGTGCCTACAGTATTTTAATCCTGCTGTTTACTAAAATCACTACTGCTGTCTTTGTTACTCTGCTGCTGTTATTTCACTACTGCTACTGCTATAAAACTGTTACTACTGATAAACTCTTGCGAGCAAGTCTGTTTCCAGGTGCAGCTGAGTTGACAACTCCGCTGTTAAGGCTTCCAAGTGTTCTTTGTCTCCCCTTGTGTCGAATCAATAAATTGGGTTTTACTTCCCTCGAAGACTGTTGCGATCCCCTATACTTGTGGGTCATCAGTACTCTCTATCCTATGTACTTCAATACAATGATCTCATGAGCTGCCTTACATGATTGAGATCCATCTGATGTAATCGGTGTTGTGTTTGTTGGGATCCGATGGATTGTTACATTATTATTAGTCTATCTATAAAGTTTGTGAAGTTATTGTTGCTGCAATCTTGTTATGCTTAATGCTTGTCACTAGGGCCCGAGTGGCATGATCTTAGATTTGAGCTCTATACTTATTGCTTAGATTGTATCTACAAGTTGTATGCACATGTTACTGTCCGGAACCAAAGGCCCCGAAGTGACAGAAATCGGGACAACCGGAGGGGATGGCGGTGATGTGAGGATAACATGTTTTCACGGAGTGTTAATGCTTTGCTCCGGTGCTCTATTAAAAGGAGTACCTTAATAGCCAGTAGATTCCCTTGAGGCCCGGCTGCCACCGGCTGGTAGGACAAACGATGTTGTGCAAGTTTCTCATTGCGAGCACGTACGACTATATATGGAAAACATGCCTACATGATTAATGAATTGATGTTCTTTCTTAATGCTTTATCAATCCTATCAATTGCCCAACTGTAATTTGTTCACCCAACACTTGTCACTTGTTATTGGAGAGTTACCACTAGTGTAGATCGCTGGGAACCCCGGTCCATCTCTCATCATCATATACTCGTTCTACATGTCATTGGAAGTAGTATCAACTATTCTCTGGTGCCATTGCTCCTGTGTTACTATTACCGCTGCTGTGTTACTGTTACTATTGCTCTCATATTACTGCTACTTTCACATCACCCCTGTTACTAGTGCTTTTCCAGGTGCAGCTGAATTGACAACTCAGTTGTTAAGGCTTATAAGTATTCTTTACCTCCCCTTGTGTCGAATCAATAAATTTGGGTTTTACTTCCCTCGAAGACTGCTGCGATCCCCTATACTTGTGGGTTATCACATAACAAGTTGCAACAATATCATCAAAGTACCAATTACGGATACTAGGCACTATGCCCTAACAATCTTATGCTATTACATGACCAATCTCATCCAATCCCTACCATCCCCTTCAGCCTACAGTGGGGGAATTACTCACACATGGATGGGGGAAACATTGCTGGTCGATGGAGAGGCGTCGGTGGTGATGATGGCGATGATCTCCTCCAATTCCCCGTCCCGGTGGAGTGCCAGAACGGAGTTTCTGGTCCCGAGACGGAGTTTCGCGATGTGGCGGCGTTCTGGAGGGTTTCTGGCGACTTCGACTTCTCGTCTCGCGTTTTTAGATCGAAACCCTTAAGTAGTCCAGAGGAGGGCGTCGGAGGCCAGCCGAGGCGGCCACACAGTAGGGCGGCGCGCCCCCCTCCTGGGCCGCGCCGGCCTAGTGTGTGGGGGCCTCGGGCCTCCACCTGGCTTGCCCTTCTGGCTCCGTAATTCTTCCGGAAAAATAAGACCTTTGACATAAATTCCAGGGATTTTCCTGAAAGTTGGATTTCTGCACAAAAACGAGACATCAGAGCAATTCTGCTGAAAACAGCGTTAGTCCGTGTTAGTTGTATCCAAAATACACAAATTAGAGGCAAAACAATAGCAAAAGTGTTCGGGAAAGTAGATACGTTTTGGACGTATCATGCGGATGCTCGCAATCCGTGCATAGACTCAAGTTCTCCATCCGATACCTTTTATTCCTTCGAATGCTTCAAGCATTCCTTACGACGTCATTGATGACGTTTACTAATATCTTGATTTTGACTGATAAGACGTGACCTGCTGGGCCCATTCTTTCTCTGTCTGGCCCTATTTTTAAGTAATATCCGCTCTTTTCGCACAGTTACCTAGGCGCCTCCTCGATTTCTGCAATCATCAACAGAAAAAGGTCCCCTTGATGAACTGGTAACAACGACACGTGCCCACGCGGTCCTCAAGTCTTCCCTTTCTTAAAATCTTCAAAGGGCGAAAATCTCTAATCTTCTCCCACATTTGCCGTAGCATCTTCTTGCCTTTCTTCTTCCTCTTCGCAACCGCTGCGCCGCCACCACCGCTTTTCTGATCTTCCCCAGATCTCGCAATGGTGAAGAAGAAGAGCCTCACTGCCGCCACCAGTTCCACTAGCGGTGGTGCCGCCGCCAAATCCTCCTCGAACCTTCCGAAGAGGAGTGCTTCAGATGCTCCTCCTCCAGCTCCGGCGCCGCCAGCACCGCCAGGCGCGATAGCCAAACCTGGGGATTGGCTAGCGTCCTCCATCACGAAACGTGATGAGAAGAGGGCCCGAAGCCTCGGGTTAATCTCCCCCGACGAGGGGAACGTGATCCTTCCAGGTGCGATTTCTCGGCCCAATCCCCCTGCTGGTTTTACCGTGGTGTTCCTGTCGTTCTTATATCGGGGTCTATTGCTTCCTGCCCATGAATTCCTTCTTCACCTCCTTCGAACTTACGAAATCCAACTGTGGCAACTCACTCCCAACTCGATCCTTCACGTTGTTGTGTTTATCACCCTCCGCGAGGCGTTTTTGGGCATTGAATCTCATTTTGGGTTGTGGAAGAAGATATTCTATGTTAAGAGGTACAGCAGTAGCAATGGATCCTTTGTCATCGGAGGCGTGGGGTTTGTGGCTCGCTCAGAGGTTAACTATTTCAGTTTCCCAATGAGAGAATCTGTGCAAGGATGGAGACTGAAATGGTTTTATGTCAAGGACTCCTTGACAACCGAGTCCCAGCTCCCTTGCTTTGCCGACGTCCTCGAAGCCAAGTCGAAAGATTCTTGGAAGAACACTCTGTCTCCCGACGAAAGGGCAGCAGCCGATGAATTATTCGCCAAATTCCTTCGGATCAAAGAGACCGATGGTCAAACTATGATCGGCACGGAGGTAGCAGCGGTGTTCTTGAAACGTCGAGTTCAACCAGTCATGGCCAGAGTTCGTCTGATGTGGTTGTATTCGGGTCCGAAGGATGAAACCAGGATAAACATTGCTGAACTGTCGGAAAAGGAACTGCTTGATGAAGTCCGTCGACTTACTTTCTTCAGTCAGGAAGACTCGATCCCATTGATATCTTGTCGTCGTGGTGAACGAGCAGATGCCATAGGATGGCTTAGATTGGGGCCGAATGGACGCAAGAGGATTCGGGGGAGGGTTTGTGATCAGGTGGGATGAACTTCCGGATGGTTTCCTCAAGAACTTGGCCAAGGCCAGAGGTTGAAGAAGAAAGACACAAGGAAGAACTCGCTCTAGATCACCATGTTCATTGATTCACACAGGTTACAGGTTCTGTCTACATACGTACATGCGTGCCCGTGAAGAAGGGCTGCCCCCTCTCCTTATATAGGGGAGAGGGTGGCTTACAGTGCAAGAAACCCTAATGGCACCTTTGACTGGACAAACTACTTTATCAGCTACTGTACAAAGCTACTTTAATCATAGATGACACCGGGGTCTTCTTTAATCAGGGAGGCTGACGTCCTCCGGCTTCTTTCTTCGTCATCTTCTTCTTTATCGTCAGCCCTTCGTTTAAAGTTACTTTGCTTAGCTCATCTTTGTCTTCTAGCTCTGGAGAGGATCTTTGACCAGCTTTGCCAACAAGCCCTTCCTACCGGTGGCCCGGTACCTTTTCTATCCGGTTCCGGTATCCCTCTTATGAGGATACCGGTTTAGCCTGTTCAGCCAAACGCCTATCTTAGACTCCGGCATGAACATCTAACCGGTATCCTGATGGCTCAAACCATCCGGTTTGGCATGCCTTTGGCATACCAGGGGTCATCCCCCCAACATTAGTCCCCGAAGCTGGTATAGTCTGGCGGATCCTATCCAACAGACCATGCCAGGTTCTTATGTCTTTGGATACCGGTTTGATCCATCCGGCGTCATGCTCGGATCCGGCATCTTTGCCCGGATCCCCCTTATCTTTTCTTCGTAAGTCATTCCCCGGTATCTTGTCTTCCGGTATCTTAACCATTAAGTACCTCCTCGGCGAAGTCGAGAATATCTCGGGCCCCGCGCCTGACAGACATGCGCACTGTAACTGACGCGTCAGTGTCAGTTGTCAATTCGCTTCGACTCCCGCGCGCCCATTTAATGCACCGCGGCGGATCCCACTAGCCGTTCTGGATCCCCTGTGTGCCTCCGTGTGGCCTCCTGTTTTTCGCGTGTACCTCGTCGACACATGGCGGCCCATGGTGCGAACCGCTGCGGGCCGCGAGGCGAACCGCCACGGCCCAGCGGTTTCCAGCCCACTTCCCTTCTTCTTTATAAGCGCAACCGCCGCTCCTTCTTCCTCTTCTTCGCATTCTCCACTTCCCTGCGCGCAGAGCTCTTCGCCTCCGTGCCTTCGCCGTTCTCCGTCCGCCGCCGCTCGTTCGAGCCCATCGCCCGGCGAACTCACGCCTCCGTTCCGCCGGACTTCCTCGTGCGGGAACCTTCTGCAGCGTGCTCACCGCGTCCGCTGCATTCGTGTTTCCTCAAGGACTTCCTCACCTCGCCGTCGACGGACTCCCTCGCCGGCCGCAGGCTCACCATTCCTCCGGCGAACCTCTTCCTCCGCGACTCCGCCGCCTCAGGTTAGGCCCGATACGCCTTTATCCCTTTCTTTCTTGCACTTCGGATCTTGGGGGCGGTAGAGTATTTATCCGTTCTTTGTTTTTGCTTTTCCTCTTACTCGTAGATCTTCGCACGAGGGTCTGTTTGGGGAAAACTGTTTCTCGGTAGATTCCGGCGTCCCTAGATCCTCATGTCTAGCGAAGGGTCTCTCCCCGCTGCCACCTCTAGCAACCAAGATAGTAGCGCTTCCGACGGGTTAACCGACGACCTCGCCCGGATGGATCTGGCATCTAGCCGGAAACAAGAGGCCGGTACATCTAGCCGGGCCTCCGGAAAGGACAAGACACGCGGAGCCTGGAGAGGTTCCGACGTGACCCCGATTCGAGATCGGCGGCTCTACCGGTCTAGGAGGATTCCGGAAGGAGTCATCTGCCGGCTTCCAGGCGACGAGATCCAACCGGTGCTCAAACCCGGTGAGGCCGTTGTTTTCCTTGCTCACTTTGAGCGTGGCTTCGGCCTTCCTGCTTCTGATTTCTTTCGCCAATTCCTCGACTTCTATCGCCTCCAACCTCACCATCTTCCAGGCAACGCCGTTTTTTATCTTTCTTGCTTTGTGGCCTTCATGGAGGGCTACATTGGCATCCGTCCCGCTCGCGAGACGTTTGCCCGCTTTTTCTCCCTCCGGATCAATTCGGTCCAGGGCAAGGACATTCCTGCGCCCAAACCCCCCGTTCAATGCGGGTCTTGCATCATCGGCTCCCGCCAAGGAGCCCCTTTTAAGTTCAACGGCCTCGAGTCTTGCCGGTTGTGGCGGACGACGTTCTTCTATGTGAAGAATGCGGGCGACGACGACCTCATCAACTTGCCGGCGTTCAACCGGCGCCGCCCGCCAAGACCAGGCGCGGTATAACCCCAGAACGGATCATGCCGAGACGAACCGGGTTGTGCGCTTTATGCTGAGGTTGATGAAGGATACCGATATCTGCTCCGACGATATCATCCGCACCTTCATCTGCCGCCGGGTGCTTCCCCTTCAACAGCGCGCTCACAAGATTAGTGAGATGTACGGCCCCGGTGATCCCA
This sequence comes from Lolium perenne, assembly GCF_019359855.2. Lineage (NCBI taxonomy): Eukaryota > Viridiplantae > Streptophyta > Magnoliopsida > Poales > Poaceae > Lolium > Lolium perenne. The sequence continues at coordinate 82,363,585 of NC_067249.2, forward strand.
CCAAGATCACCGGCTTGCCCTTGAGCAAGGCTGATGTGGTCCTGAAGGCTAGCCAAATCTGCCAAACGGAGATGCCGGATGACTGGGAGTGGGGCCTTTGCCCTCTCAGCTCCAAAAATCCTCCGTCCCAAGATGTAAGAAACTGCGCGGCTCAGGTCGTATTACCGGTAACTTTCATATTTGCGACTAATCTCTCTTTTTTCCTTTGTTCTCAGGCTAGGGCTCGTTTCCCTCGGATCGACTCAGACCGACGAGGCCCTTGCCGGAAGAGGCCTCTGGACAAGTACGATCCAGATCCCGTCATTCATTGGCTGGATCTGAGGATGGGCCGGACTCCATCTTCCCGCCTTGGCAAGTCTCCGCCGGAACCAGCTGGTTCGTCTGATGACTTGACCATACTTGAGGTAGCCTTTCTGTTCGTTTTCTTATACTCTTTTTGTTACTTCCATCCTGTAGACACTCCCTCAGCCAGCAACAACCCACAGATCCATGAGCATGAACCTCCCCTGCAGGCCGAGGTTGGCGACGAGTTTCTGGATAAGCTCATGGCCGAGGGCCAGAAGAGCGATCCTCCTGCTGCTGGCGCCGGCCCCAGCCATGCTCCCTCTGGCAAACGTCCTCGGACTGAAGTCATTGGAGGGAAGCAGGTTGGCACCAAGCGCTACAAGCAGAAGCGGATGCCGATGTCTTCCGGGTAAGTTTTTATCTCTTTTATGCTCTCTTTGTTTCCACCGAGTTCTTTTCCGGTTGCTTTTTTCCAATTTGCTCTCTTTTTCCTTTCTTTCAGCCCTGCGCTTGAGCTTGGCTCTGCCGGCTCCGCGAGGACCTCAACTCCTCCTCCTCAGTCAAGTCCGGTACCATCTGGTGCCGGCAACAGCTCTGCCTCCCTCTCGGGAGGCACCACAAGTTCGGGGCGCGCGGCCCCAACACCTCCAGATCACCGCGCGGAGGAGGACTTCACCTCCCCTCCGGAGACCCAAGACACCGGCGCCAGCAACATCGGTGCCGGCCAGACTGATGCCGGGCAGGCGGAACCTTTGGTTCCTCCTCCCCCGAAGAAGAAGAAGAAGCAGTCAAGCTCTTCCCCTACTGCGCCGGATACTTCCGCGCCGGTACCTTCTCCTCCTCCCGAGGCCACGCCGACACCGCCGCCCAGCCAAGGACCTTCCGCGGCCAAGCAACCGGCGCCATCCGGGACTCCCAAGATCACCAAGTTCCTCAAGCCCGGGGCTTCCCGCGGCAAGGCTGTGGAGGGCGCCGCCTCAAGCGGCTCGGGGGACGTGGTGCTGCACGTCGGCCCCGCTGCTATCGCTGCCCAGGACAAGCCTACCGGCCTCCTGGGCCGGATTGTTGATCTGAAGCGCGCGGGCAAGGACCTGGGGCACCTTCTCCCCTATGCCCAGAAGTGGAATGAGGCGGATATCTCCGCTTCTACCCGCGGCCTGGGGAAGGATCGCCTTCCGGCACCAGATCCTGCCGGGGCTCGGTGCACTGAAGAACACTTCTCGCGGCTTAAACGCGCCGTGAAAGAGTTTGACAGTGCCTGGTACGATGCTACCAACAACGTGGTGGTAAGTTTTGCCAACTTTCTTTTATTTTTGTTGATGCCGGTTTCTTTTCTTTCCGGATCTTATCTATTCTCCCAGTCCCCGAGTTTCGTGGTGAAAATGCAGTTTTTGGCGCGAAACTTTAACTAGAGGCATGTGAAACCGGCATGGCCAGTCCCCGAGTTTCGGGTTGAAACCTTGTTTCTTTCTTTCTCACACCCGTCTTCCCTTGAACAGAGCACTGCCGACGCCCGGAAGCAACTCTTTGAGGAGCTTCTGTGGGAGCACCGGGACCTTGCTGAGGCCCACAGCCACTGCCAAGGTTTGTTTCTTTCCCCTCACGCATCTTTTGACCGGACTGTTTCTTTCTTTGATACTTATGCACTCTTTTGCTTAACAGTTGTTCCGGAAGCTACCATCGAGGCCCTGAAGGCCCAGGTCGCCAAGCTTCAAGGTACCATCCTTTCTTTTTCTGCTAACCCGTTCCTTTTTTCATTTCATCTATTGTTGCTTGCTAAGACTTTTCTTTCCGGTACTTAGGCGAGAAGGAGCAGCTCCTCAAGGAGCACAACGAGGCACTGGAAGCCCAGAAGACCGCCCTGGGGGAGCTCAAGGAACAGGCTATACAAGCTGCGCTCCGGCATGAGCAAGCCTTGAAGGACGCCCAGGTTGCAGCGGAGGCCAGGCTGGCGGAGGTCGTGGAGGACTCCACGAACTCCAACACCGTCTTAACGGCAGAGCTGGAGGAGGAGAGGAAATCGCGGAAGGCAGCGGAGCGCCTCATTGACACCATGACCACCGATCACCGGGAATACGATCGGTTGATTATGAAGATAGACGCGCTGGCTCTCCGTAAGTCCTTGCCTTGTCCCTTCTTTTGCTTATAAGCTTTTTCCTTTTCAAGATGTATCTTTGTTCCTTGCTTTTTCGACATACCTCTTCCGGTGTCTCGTGTTTATGCCTTTTTTCTTTTTTCTGTAGAGCATTTCCCGGAATCCCAGGTTTATGCCTTGAAGAAGGTGAGGGAGGATCGGATTGCGCGGGAATTTCCCAATCTGGACGCGCACTAGGATGGGTACGACTATCTTGTCGCCCTCTCCGCGCGTGTCCAGCACATGCGCTCCGTCGACCGGCTTCTTGCTGACCTGCCAGCCGCCGCCATCCAAGTCTTCAAGGTCCTGTGGCCTGAGGAGGAGCTGCCGGGGAACATCACGCTCACCGCCGCGCGGCTTAATGATGCCGGGCATCGGATCCGCGAGTGGCAATGCTCCGCGGCTCGTGCCGGAGCTGACACGGCGCTGCGCTCCGTGTGCTCGTGGTATCCTGCTCTTGATCTGGATGCTCTCCAAGGCGTACGCGCAGATGCTCCCACGGACACAGATCCGGTGCTCACCGCAAAGCGGCAGGACCGGGCATATCGGCTTGCTGAGTATGCCGAGGTCCGCACCTTCATCCCTCCCCCTCCTGGCGTCAAGGACTACCTCAGCGATGAGGAAGAAGAAGACGAGGGAGATGAAGATGAGGCTGCTGAGGACGCGCCGCCGGAAGCTCCCGAGGCCAGCCTTTGCTCCCCGAAGACACCGAGGCCGGTGCTGCTCCGCTGATGCCCCCGCTATCTCGATTACCTGCTCTTATGCAATGTCTCGTGATATGTTTCTTTGTCCTGGTTAACTTAAAACAATGTCCGTTAAATTCTGCCCCGGTATGCCGGGGTCTATGATGTAAAACTTTAAATCTGCTTTTGGTTGTGGTACAACATTTCATGCCGGTAAGTTATACCGGTAGCTAAATATTTCTAAGTTTGCCTTAGCACATTTGCTTTTGGTTCTGCTTTTATCCTGTTCTGCAAAGATTTCCCAATTGTTTCCGCATCCAATTTGATGCATACTTGGTTCTTTTGCCTTGGCTCTGCCTGCCTTCTCTGGGCGTTCTTTGGCGTATGAGCACAAGGTTCTTTCACCAAACAAGCATCTTCTTGAACTTAGAAATAACTTTGAAATTTTGCAAAAAACCGGTTTAACCGGGGTTAGTTAAATTTTCCGGATTGTTCTTTCCTGCTCTCCCTTTTCGCAGTTCATGTGCTTATCTCCTACCGGTTTATCTTGCTTGCCATGAAGCCGGTTTGCGGACAGCAGCAGAGTCGAAGACTCCGGTAGGATTTAGCACACTACTAAACCGGAAAGAAAAAACATTCAGTAAGCAACCGGTAAACTGAAAAAATAAACAAGTTACATGCAACTTAAGTTGGGGTAGTCCCCGAGATTCATTCAAAGTTCCGGCATCTTTTATTCATAGAATATAAGGTACAAAAAGGAACTTCTTACACCACAACTTCAAGAGTAGAAAGGACGCAACAGAGCTACGTTCCATGGACGCTTGCTCTCCTCTCCGGACCTGTCCGCCTTTCCTTTTTTCCATTCCTGTGCATCGATTAAGTAGTACGCATCATTGTGAAGCACCTTGCTTACAATGAAGGGACCTTCCCATGGTGGCAAAAGCTTATGCCGGCCTTCAGTGCGCTGCACTAGGCGAAGTACAAGATCTCCTTCCCGGAAAACTCTCGGGTTAACCTTCCGGTTATGATAGCGTCTTAGGTTTTGCTGATAAATGGCTGTTCTTGCCAAAGCTAGCTCTCTTGCTTCTTCTAGCAAGTCCACATCATTTTCTCTGGCCTCTTTGACCTCTTGCTCAGTATAGAGCTGTACCCTTGGTGAGTCATGAATGATGTCGGTCGGTATGACCGCTTCTGCTCCATAAACCATGAAGAAGGGAGTGTATCCGGTAGACCGGTTTGGGGTTGTTCTTATACTCCACAGAACTGATGGTAGCTCATCGAGCCAACATCCCGGTGACTTCTCCACTGCATCAATGAGTCTAGGCTTGATACCGGAAAGCACCAAAGCATTCATTCTTTCCACCTGGCCATTGCCCTGAGGGTGTGCCACTGAGCACAAATCCAACCGGATGTTGTTGTCCTCACAGAACCTTTTGAACTCACCTTGAGCAAAGTTGGTTCCATTATCAGTGATGATGCTGTGCGGGTATCCATACCGCAAAATGACATCTTTTAGGAATTTCACCGCTGTATGCCCATCACACTTTGCGATAGGTTTCACTTCTAGCCATTTGGTGAACTTATCCACCATGACCAAGATGTGAGTCATGCTGCTTCTTGCAGTTTTGAATGGTCCAACGATGTCAAGGCACCAAACGGCGAATGGCCATGTTAACGGTATTGTCTTTAAACCGGATCTTTGGGGTATGATTTTGCTTGGCGTACCTGCGGCAGCCGTTGCATTTTCTTACCAAATCCTCAGCGTTCTCCAAAGCAGTGGGCCAATAGAACCCATGCCGGAATACTTTTGCTACTAGCGCCCTTGATGAAGCATGATGCCCACATTCTCCTTGGTGAATTTCCTCAAGCATTTCTTTCCCTTCCTCCGGTTCCACACATCTTTGAAGGACACCGGTAACGCTTCTCTTGTACACCTCACCGTTGATGAACGTGTATGCTTTGGACCTTCTTTGTATCCTCCTTGACTCGTTTTCGTCAGCCGGCAAGGTGCCGTTGATCAGGAACTCCTTAATAGGTTTAACCCATGACGGTATCTCTCGAACCGAAAACACCGGTGCATCTATCTCCATGCTATCCACCAGCATCATTTCTTCCGGTATGGGTACAGCAGTCCCCGAGCTTGCCGGAGCAGTTCCCGATCTTGCCGGAGCAGTCCCCGGGTTCCCTTCATCGATATCCATGGGTACTACGTGTGACTCCGGTACAAAAATTGATTCTGATTCCGGGCTTGGTTTGATCGATGGCACTCTTAAGTGAGCCAAAGCTATTCCGGGAGGAATTTCTTGCCTAGATGAGCCCAGCTTAGACAAAGCATCCGCGGCTTCATTTTCCGCGCGTGGCACATGGTGAAACTCACAACCTTCGAAGAATCCGGCAATCTTTTGCACGTGAAACCGGTACGAGGCCATATTGGCATCTTTTGCATCCCAATCTCCGGAACACTGCTGTACCACAAGATCTGAATCTCCATAGCAAATGATCCGGTGTGCACCGATTTCTTTTGCGACCTTAAGCCCATGTATCAAAGCTTCATATTCAGCGACATTGTTCGATGCCCTGAAATGTACTTGCAAAACATACCGGAGGTGGTCTCCTTTTGGTGAAGTAAGCACCACGCCGGCACCTAGACCCTCCTTGAGCTTGGATCCATCAAAATGCATTTTCCAGTATTCTATCCTCTGATCTGGCGGTTTGTATTGCATCTCCGCCCAATCAACAAGGAAATCAGCCAAAGCCCGTGACTTTATGGCATCTCTTCTTTCATATACCGGCACGTACGGTGATATCTGGATTGCCCATTTTGCAATCCGGCCGCTGGCGTCTTTGTTGCACATGATGTCGGAAATTGGTGCTTCGCTCACCACCTTCATGGGGTGCTCCTCAAAGTAGTGCTTGAGTTTGGTGGCGGCCATGTACACGCCATAAGTCATTTTCTGGAAGTGAGGGTAGTTTTGTTTTGAGAGGGAGAGCACCTCGCTCAGGTAGTATACCGGCCTCTGGACGGTTTTTCCTTCCTCTTCTCTTTCAACCACAACCACTACACTCACGACCCGGTTTGTTGCTGCTATGTATAACAGCATAGGCTCCCTTTCTAGAGGTGAAGCCAGTATGGGCGCTGTGGCTAGCATTGTTTTTAGCTCTTTAAACGCTGCATCTGCCTGAGGGGTCCAGACGAACGTGTCAGATTTTTTCATGAGAGCGTAGAGCGGTAGAGCTTTCTCTCCCAACCTGCTTACAAACCGGCTTAGCGATGCCAAGCTTCCGGTAAACTTTTGCACATCTTTTAACTCTCGAGGGATAGCCATTCTTTCTATTGCCCGGATTTTTACCGGATTGACTTCTATGCCCCGGCTTGACACCAGGAAACCGAGCAGCTTGCCGGCAGGGACACCAAAGGTGCATTTTGCCGGATTGAGTTTCATCCGGAACCGTCTTAGGTTATCGAATGTTTGCCGGATGTCATCGATTAAGGTGTTCTTTACCTTAGTTTTTATCACAATCTCGTCTACATAGACTTGCACATTCTTTCCGATTTGATCAAACAAGCATTTTTGCATACATCGCTGGTACGTTGCACCAGCGTTGCGCAAACCAAAAGGCATAGTAACATAGCAATAAGCCCCGTGCGGGGTAATGAACGCAGTTTTTATTTGATCTTCCTTTTTCAAGGGAATTTGGTGGAAACCGGAATAGGCATCCAGGAAGGACAACAACTCACACCCAGCAGTTGAATCAATCACTTGATCGATTCGTGGCAAAGGAAAAGGATCTCTTGGGCAAGCCTTGTTCAGGTTGGTGTAGTCGATGCACATGCGCCACACCTTCGGAGCTTTTGCCTCCAGGTTCTCATCTTTCTTCTTTTCAACCATTACCGGATTGGCCAGCCACTCTGTGTGCGTGACCTCCACAATGAATCCGGCAACAAGCAGTTTGGTTACCTCTTCTCCTATGATCTTTCTTCTATCTTCAGCGAACCGGCGTAGTGGTTGCCGCACCGGCTTGGCATCTTTTCGGACGTTTAAGGAGTGCTCAGCCAGCTCCCTCGGAACACCTACCAAATCATCAGTTGACCAGGCAAAGATATTCCGATTCTCACGGAGGAAGCTGACGAGCGCGCTTTCCTATGCTTGATCAAGACCGGCACCGATACGAACGGTGCGCTCTGGGTAAGCCGGATCCAGCACGATGTCCTTTGTCTCATTTGTTGGCTTGAATGCCGGTGAGCCCATGTTTTCACTCATTGCCGCTAAGCTCAATTGTGAGGACTGAGCCAGCGCAACAGCTGTCTGCATTCTTTTCTTTTCCTCCGCGATCACCAGCGATTCCGCTAGGTTCGATCCGGCAGATGCAGTTTCCAGTGAGACCTTATAGTTTCCCACCACAGTCAATGGTCCACGAGGTGCCGGCATCTTCATCTTGAGGTAGGCCGTATGAGTTGTGGCCATGTAGGCTGCCAATGCCGGTCTCCCCAGCAATGCATGGTAGGGACTGTCTAGATCCACCACCTCAAACTCAACATTTTCAACCCGGCAATTGTCACGTCCTCCAAATGCCACGTCCACCCGAACTTTTCCTATCGGGGCACAGGACAAGCCAGGGACGATCACTCGAGTTTGCGGCCCTTTCATGATTGGGTCCACAACAAGAGCATATCCACCCGGATTTGGCATGATTTTAGGGTGATCCTTAGATGACCAGGTAATTTCCTGATTGGACCACATCATGTATTTGGGAACTGCCGGCATCACAGCATTGACCTCCATGGAGCGGCGGTGCACGCTTTACTGTCTCTGTTGGCTCAGTGACAAAGACAACACAGCACAGATGCGGGTCTTCGTAAACATTCCGGCCCAAAGGTGCCGGTGGAGGTGGTTGATCATCTTGTTCCACCCGGTTAACTTGCTGGTACTGCTGCCGGTTTGGCTGTACCGGTAAGGCGTTTGCCCCGGTAAGTGGCGGTGGTGGTGGTAGCTGTTGCTGCTGCCGCGGCATGTCTTGTGGTGGCTGTGCATCTTTTACCGTTCCTTTTTGCATCAAGTACTTGGTCCAGGTACAATCCTTTGTCAGATGGTTTGACGGATGTGCCGGATTCGGTGTGTGCCACCGGCAAGGTTGATCCATGGCAGCTTCCATGGTGTATTTTGCGGGTTCTTGCCAGTTCCTTTTCTGGACCCAGGGTTTCTTTTCCACCCACTGCTTCTTAGGACCCGCCCATGGCTGCGATCCGGTTTTTTGCCTCACGGCGCTGGCCTCGTAGTTTTCCTGCACAAAGCAACTTGCTGCGGACCGTACCTTCGATCCGGAAAATCTTCCCTTCTTTTGTTATTCCGGTTATCCCGGTGTTGTTCGTGGCGCAAGCTGTTCCGGCTCGGGTTGCCTGTGCCGGCTGCGTTGGGTCTCCCAACGCATAGCTATCCGCCACACGTATCATCTCTGCCAACGTTGTCGGCATGTTCCGCTGCAACTTTTGCCATAGCGGTGAGCCTCTTCTGCATCCACTGCTAAACCAAGCAATGGCCTGTGCCTCGATTACCCCTTCACAGGAGTTCCTGGTAGTGTTCCACCGGGCCAGATAATCCCGGTCTGTCTCGTTCGGGCGCTGCATGCACAGAGCAAGTTGCTGCGGCCTGTTTGGCCTCTGATAGGTGCTGCTGAAATTGCTCACAAAAGCCTCCTCAAAATCCAGCCAGCCATTTATGCTTCCTGCCGGCAAGTTGTTTAGCCAGATTCTTGCCGGTCCAACCAAAAACGATGGTATGATCCTCACGGCCCAACGCCGGTTTCCTCCTCCTGCTACGGTTCCTCCACCGCCTGCGACGTATACCGCGGTCACGTAATCCGCGAGCCAATCTTCCGGCTTCGTGGTGCCATCGTATGTTTTTGTGTCACGGGGCAACATAAAGTTGCGAACTGGTGGTTTTTCTTTCATGATCCTTGGGCCAAAGCACTTTGGACCTGGAGGACCTTCCTCCTCGATCATTTCCGACAAGTACACTCTATCCAGACGGTGCCTTGCATCCCGTTCCGGTAAGTATCTTTCTCCCAAGCATTCTCCCAATGTGTTCCGGTATGCTGCCGGTCTTGCAGAATCAGCTTCATCGTAACATTCCGGTACCGCGGCCCTTGCCTGCCGGTACCTTGGGGGATCCATTTCCTCCTCATCGTACGCTGCCCTTGCAGCTCGATAGTTTTGCCCGGTCTCATATCTACCGGCATGATTGTTTCCGGCATAGCCGCCTCTGGCGTAGCCTCGCTCTGCCCCTTGGCCTTTTCTACCGGCATCATGTTGCCCGGCTTGTTGCTTTCCGGCAAGAACCGGATCGTACACAGTCATCTGCTGCGCATTCACTTCTTTTTCTCTTCTTCTATCTGGATGGGGGGATGAAGCCTGCCCATGGGACTTGCTACCGGCATTCTTTGTTGAACGCGCGGATTTTGAGGCCGCTGCCTTGTTCAGCTTAGCCAGCTGCTCAGCATTTTGCTGCTCAATAGTTTCCAGCAGCTCTCTAACACGCTCTTGCTGTTTTGCCAAAGCCTCTCCGGAAAGCGACTCGCATAGCTCTACAGCAGCTTTAGCAGCTTTTATAGTTTTATCCGGGCTGCTATACTTAGGCCTTTCCACGATGCTAACAGATGCAGAGGCACTCTTGCCGGTAAGAATCTCTTTGCGCAAATCTTGATCTAGGTTGCGAGCTTTTAGCCGGTTTTCCGGCATCCTAGCAGCATGCGCGCTAACAGAAGCAAAGCCATGGGCAGCGTTATACTCACGTACGGTTAGGTTCAGCTCGCGCTGCGCCCTGACGATGTCCTTGCCGCTCTCGAGCATCTTCTGGCGCTGCGCCTCCAGCTCCGCCTGAGCCGCTGCCGGGTCGATGTTCTGCGCGATGGGGGTGGCGAGGACGTTCATCGCCGCTTGGAGCGGTGTCTCCGGTGGCGCGGATGACGCTCCCGCTGCGCCTGCGCCACGCTCCAGCGGTGGCTTAGCCGCACGGGTCGAAACCGCGCGACCAGCATCTTCTGCCGCAGCTTCCTTTCCTGCACCAGCCACACCGGTCATCATTACCTCAACGCTGCCGGCGGCGCGGCCAGCACAGAGCCATCTTGGCGGGTCCGGTGCCACCAGCACCGGCGAGAGGCGCTGGCGCACGGGGACGGTGCCGAGGTAGACGCGGTGGCTGCCAAACTCGATGATGCGGCCGTTCTTGGGGAAGACGCCGCCGTTGGCGAAGCAGCCCGCGTTGTCGTTGATGAAGTCCATGGCGTAGATGCGCTGCACCAACGCGGACACCGTACGCTCGCCGGAGATCTCGAGGACGCCCGCCCGAATGTGAACTCCATCATGCGCCACTTCATGCCCCACGGTGGGCGCCAACTGTCGTCGTGGTGAACGAACAGATGCCATAGGATGGCTTAGATTGGGGCCGAATGGACGCAAGAGGATTCGGGGGAGGGTTTGTGATCAGGTGGGATGAACTTCCGGATGGTTTCCTCAAGAACTTGGCCAAGGCCAGAGGTTGAAGAAGAAAGACACAAGGAAGAACTCGCTCTAGATCACCATGTTCATTGATTCACACAGGTTACAGGTTCTGTCTACATACGTACATGCGTGCCCGTGAAGAAGGGCTGCCCCCTCTCCTTATATAGGGGAGAGGGTGGCTTACAGTGCAAGAAACCCTAATGGCACCTTTGACTGGACAAACTACTTTATCAGCTACTGTACAAAGCTACTTTAATCATAGATGACACCGGGGTCTTCTTTAATCAGGGAGGCTGACGTCCTCCGGCTTCTTTCTTTGTCATCTTCTTCTTTATCGTCAGCCCTTTGTTTAAAGCTACTTTGCTTAGCTCATCTTTGTCTTCTAGCTCTGGAGAGGATCTTTGACCAGCTTTGCCGACAAGCCCTTCCTACCGGTGGCCCGGTACCTTTTCTATCCGGTTCCGGTATCCCTCTTATGAGGATACCGGTTTAGCCTGTTCAGCCAAACGCCTATCTTAGACTCCGGCATGAACATCTAACCGGTATCCTGATGGCTCAAACCATCCGGTTTGGCATGCCTTTGGCATACCAGGGGTCATCCCCCCAACATATCTTCTTACACTCCTCTTGATGCCGATCATCCACCATCAGAGGTAATTTCCCTTCTCATACTTCTTATTACGCTGCTTCCACTTAGTCAACATAATTACCATTTGTTCTTTTTTGCTCTTTTCTTCGACAGATCGCCATAGTTTCCGGAAAATTGCATGATTCACCAAACGACACTTCTGAGGGAAGAGGGTCCTCAGTCCCTGTTGATTTTCTCACCGCCGAACACATAGACCCAGGGGGCGAACACGATGACCCGATAGATTCCAAAGCCGCCCATGCTGATCCTCCTTCTTCAGCCGATGATGCTTGCGACACAGAGGGATCAGTGCGCGATGATGACGCTGATCGTGATGCCTTTGTTGATGCAGCTGTGGAGGAGACCAGGACTTCACCCATGAAGAGATCGACTGGCGGCTTTGCCGATGAAGACGATCTCTTCGATATGTAAGTACCTTCTTTCCTGAAGCCGTATTTTGTCTTTTTATCTCTCGCATTCCTTTCATAATTTTTCGTCAATCATTTCCTTTCGCAGTGACGAAGGTTTTGTCGAGCCTCCGTCTAAGAAAGCCAAATCCGGAGCTGCTCCGCCGGATGTTGCTGCTTCCGAAGCTTCGGCTCCTAGAGCAGCCCCCGCAGCTCAGGTATCGACAGCTTCCTTCCTTTCTAAGGGGAAAGATGCTCCTTTAACTGCCGCCGCCACGACTCCTCCTTCTGTAAGTCCTTTTTGATTACAACACGAATTTTTCTGGTGTGTACCTTGTTTAATGATTCTTCATCGAATATCCTTTTTTCCTTTAGGACCTGCGAGGAGTTATCTCCTCTTTGGAGGCCTTCGCCTCCCAATTTACTTCCTTGGAGGCAGACAAGGTTCGGCTGCAGAAGGAGGTTAAGTCTTCTTCCTCAAAGTTAGATGGCGCGGTCAAAATAGCCGCCGTTGTTCGCTAAGAGGTCGACTCCCTGAAGGAGGAACTAGGCAAGCTGAAGGAGAAGCTGAAAGAAAAGAAGCATCTAGGCTGGCCGCTGAAGCTCGAGCAGTCGAGAAAGACGAACTCCTTCGCCAGTCTTGCTTGGCTTTGCTTGGTAATTTCTTTTATGCCTCTCTGTCGATTATTATACTCACAAATTTGATTCTTTGTCAGTAATTCTTCTTTTCTCATTTTCTTGCAGAGGCTGCCGACATCCCTGCCGATGCCTTGGACAAAGTTCCAAACAACTCTCCGTCAAATGGTGTGTCGATGGTTCTTGCCTCCCACCAGCTTACGCGGGAGCTTCTTGAAAAGGCAAAAGGTGCCATGGCGCGGATGCACTCGATGATCTTCCCCAAGGTCAATCAAGACAAAACTCTGGGGCAGCTGATCGACGCTTTCGCAGTCGACACCAAGGAGGTTATCGAGGCATTCAAACGCACTTCGCATACCTATGGTGCCCTCCTAGCCTTCCAACTTATGATGGGTCATGGCTTCAAGGCCGACATCGAAGAGATGTCTAAGGAGCTGCCAAAAGAGCAAGATGGGCGGTTCATTGACTTAAGCGTCTTCAAGACGTCAGCCCTTAAATGTGCACGCAAGCTCCTTGAGCTGGTTTCATCGAGGAAGACATCGGCTGGCCCTAGTTTATCAACTCAGACTCAAGCCCTTTGATTTTTGTAACCAACTTTTCTTTTTGAGCTGTTTGTGAGACAATGTTCTGTTGGATAACTTCTGCTTGTAATAAACTTTGTGCTAGCAATGTTGCTAGCACACTCTTTGTTATGATATTTACACTTGCATTCTCCCGATGGGAGTACCTTCAGTTGTTGATATGAATCGATCTGTCATGCCTTTGACGCTTTTCCTTGCAGGTGTTCCCAGTGCCTGCATTTCTTGATGATTCTTCGGGTGCTCTTTCTGAAGATGATCGAGTCCAACGTATGAAGGACCGCATCACACAGTTGGAAAAGGACCTACCCGCAGCACCTATGCTTTGGCTGCTATCATCAAGAAGAAAGGCGAGATTGCAGCTGACGTAGAGCGCTATGCACTTACTGAACTGCATAAGGCCACTGAAAGTTTAAACTGTAAGTTTCCTGATCTTTGGGTTCATTACTCCTTTGTTGAAAATACATTGCCTGATCCTCTATTGAATTCTCTGCCAGTCATAGCTTTGAACCGTGCGGAAGAAAGCAAGCGTATTCACGAGCGTGTACACGCATTGACCCAGCTATCATCAGCCGAAGAAATTTTCTGGCGGGAACACTCGAAGGCTTCGACTGTCGCGCAGTTTCAGGATCGGGTCCACCAAGTCCATCATTTCTTCGACAAGTGCTACAAAGCTCTAAGGGTAATTTGGAGAACTATGTTCCCTTTGAACGTAGTCCCTCCTACGTTGTTGACTCTGATGTCTGAGTTTGGAAATACCAAGAAGATTCGAGACTTGGTGCGAGCTCAGGTTTTTGCAGGGGCTAGGTTTACGCTTGCTCTTGTTCTTGCACGTTATCCTTCAGCAAATCTGCTCACTATCGCCAACGCAGTTGGTGACTTGGAAACTCTGTATCCGAAGGTATTGCTGCCCGCCAATATAATTGTCGACAAGCTTGAAAAGGAGTCGAAGGTACCTGAGGAATGAGAAACTCTGCAAGGGTAATCTCAGGGATTAAGGTTGTTTTTGTAAATAGATTTTTTGGCTACTTCATCCAAGTATTCGGTAGATACATGTATATGTACTTTTACCGTGTTAATGCCGTTGGAAAATTTTGAAGGAGAAAATCTTAATTGCCCGCTTAAATTTATTCGTTGGTCAGCAAATCATTTGAGTGATCAGCTCGTGTTGCAGATTTTGCTAAACCTGTTGTATGCGCAACTTTGCTTTCAACCGATGTATGTTTCGACAGTCACTCCCGAATATTTCGGGTGCAATGACTCTGCCGATGGGCCCGTTGTTCTTTGATATTTCCGTAAGTAAAATATCGAACGTGGGTTGTGTTTATATGTATTTCCGAACTCTTGCTATTTTCGGCGCTCGTAGAGGCATCTATAGCAGAGGGAAAGGTTAGCACCCTTGTTTTATTTTGCATCCTTTAGCACTCGTAGAGGCTTTTTTGGAGCACGATCTTTTGCCGCGTACTGCATTGCACCGTTGCTCGCCAAGGGGCGTAGGCAAGGTTTACGACGATGCGGATTAGATGCTCCGAATTACTGCAATGCTTATCAAGGGATTAAAACTTAAGTTCTTATTAATAAAGTAAGCACGGGACTAAAGGGAGAAAAAGGAGGATGGCCCTATTGAAGGTAAATGGAAAAACTAAAAGCTGTTCATCTACTTTAAGCGAGGAAAGGGTTCTTCCTATCTTCCAGCTTGTCCACCACATTAGTGGTTTTCGAAGCGTCGTTGATTTCACTAGGGGTCTCGACGGCAGTTGCCAATGCCTTGCTTTCTCCTATGTCTCCTGTTCCATCAGCTGTCGAAGCTTTGGCTGCCGAAGCTTGGGCTGCAGGAGTTAGTGCTGCCGATGCTTCAAGGGCGAGGTCGGCTGGCTTCTTCTTTGCTCCTCTGACGCATTCTTCTTCCTTGATATCGCGTGACGATGACTTCGAAGGAAGGTCAGTAGTTTCCTGCTGCAGTCCAAACTTTGCAGCAATCCTCTGAAAGTCTCGATCACAATTGTCCGAGCGTGAGAAACTTCCATAGACTGTAATGTTTGTCTCGTTGCTCCCAGGCATTTTCAGCTTGAGGTATGCGTAATGCGGTACAGCCATGAACTTGGCATAAGCTGGCCTCCCGAGTATAGCGTGATACTGCGACTCCCAGTTCACGACTTCGAACTCGATCTTTTCCTTCCTGAAGTTGTCGGTTTTACCAAAGATGACGTTCAGGTAAACTTTGCCAAGAGAGTACGCCGGTGAAGTGGGGAGGATCCCATGAAAGCGGGTGTCCGATTCTTCTAGCATTCTCATGGTGATCCCCATACTCTTGATCGTGTCGAGAAATATCAGGTTTGGTCCACTTCCACCATCCATGAAGACTTTGCTCATCTTGAATCCCCCGACTTGCGCCTCGACTACTAAGGCAGCGTGTCCTGGCTTTGGTATGGTCATCGGGTGATCTGCTCGGCTGAATGTAATATTCTGAGATGACCACTCGACGTATTCAGGGATGTTCGCCATGATGCTTTCTGCCAGGTTGATTTCTCGAGTGAGCTTCTTCATTTCTCTTCTTGAAACACCTGTCCTGTGGATCATGCTCATCTGCCCACGTGGTGGTGGAAATGCCTCGTTGGGTTGGTGAGGTTGAACCTGCTGGATCTGATGCTGCGGTGGAGGTGGTGGTGGTGGTGGTGGTGGTGGCGGTTGCTGGCCTGCCTGCTGGATGAGTTTGTGCATGTCAATGAACTGCCGACAGTCCCTGAGCAAGTGGCTTGACTTTGTTTTGCCGTCCTTGGAATTAGTATACGAGTGCAAGTAACAAGACGCGTTGATCTGCTCAGCGTAAGGTAGTTCGGGGGTCCTCTGTGGTCGTGGTTTGTAATTGCCACGGTTCCCAGAGTTGCTCCGATTACCGTCCTGTCGATCGTCTCTTTTATCATCATATCGATCGTCCTGCCGATCGGAGTATCCTGCGGCCACTAGATTGTTGTCGTCATAGCTGCGGTTCTTCCTTATCATGTGACGATCCCTTCGTCCACCCGAGTCGTGCTTCGGCTGGTCGTCGTCTTCGTCGTCATTGCGCTGCCGCGGTTTTCGTACGTTGTCCTCGCCATCAGCCCAGCTGTTAGCGATTTCCATTAACTTGGTTATGGTTTTTGGCTTTTTTCGTCCAAGTTCTTCTATGTAGCTTTCACGTCGGATGCCATCGCTGAAGACGTCGATTGCTCTGTCGACGGATACATCTTCGGCATCGTTTAGGAGTTTGGTGAATCTCCCGATGTATGAGCGCATCGATTCCTTCTGCTTTTGCTGGCAGTGTCGTAACTCTTCGATCCCGATGGGCCTTTTGTACGTTGCTTGGAAATTGGCAACGAAAGCATCTACTAGGTCGTCTCATGATTTGATGGAACCCTTCGGCAGGCCCCTTAACCAGGCCCGCGCTGAATCCTTTAGGTAAAGCTGCAAGCATTGCACTACCGCTATCTGGTTCCCTTTATGCAGAATCACAGTCTGCAGGTAGTCGTCTATCCATGACCTTGGCTCCTGCTGCCCATCGTACTTGGCAGCGTCAGTAGGGGTGGGTTTAAACTTCCTAGGCGGCTTTGCCTCACGGATTTTGTAGCTTAAACAATCGGCTCCCCTGAGCTCGTCGTCGTTCTCCTGACTCTCATCCGAAGAATCACTATCATACTCCTCCCTAGCGGCGCGTCGTCGCCTTGCTTTGTCGATCCTGCTCTGGGTGATCTCATCCCGAGCATCTCTCGCACGATGTTTTGAGCCACTAGCCTGTAACGTGGTCCTTTCCTTCTGCGGAACCAGATTATCTCCCAATATTGCAAGACTTTCTAGGGAACCTCGGTGTGCTTGATCCATGGAACCTTCAGGGCGCTAATTGATGAGGTATGCAGCGAGGTTGGCGGTTGCTCCCGCGACGGTTTTTGGCCGTGGCATGCCTGCGGTGTCTGTAGTCATGAAGGACTTGGTCAAATTCGACGTTATTTCTCTTGCGTCGTCTTCCGAGAGCCTGGATAGCCTTGATCGGTGCTTGCCTGCCCCATGAGTACTTCGAGAGGCGCTTCCTTGCGAGCCTCTTCGTCGTTCGCTGGATCGGTCTGCCGCAGATAGGCGTCTCTCGAGGGTGGCTTGTTCTTTGGACAGTCGTTCCCGGTTTTTGTCCAGTATGGAGCGATAAGCGTTGAGGGTGCCGACCGTGGTTCCTGCCGGGAGCGACGTGTTGTTAAGCACGGCTGCCTTGGCTGCTGCCCACTCCTCCTCTGCGATGGTGTGGTCGCTGTTGTTGTTGCGGACGCTGTTCTCAAAGCTGGCTCGCCTGCTGGAACGGGGGGTGCGATCTCCGTCTCCCCTGTTAGCAACATAAAATTGGTGATGCGCCCCTCCTCGGGTGACACCTTGGATGGTACTGTCGACACTGTCCTCTCCCGATGAATACTGGGCGTTGCAGATGAACGGTGTGTCGCTCGATCCCAGCCCGTGCCTGGTGTCGCAGTTCAAGCAGTAGTACGATGTTAACTCCGAAGACGCGGGATCGTCGGACCCAACCGACATGGAAGACGCTGAACGGGGGGTCGAGGGTGCGGGCGAACCCGTAGAGCCTGTCAGCCCAACCGAAAGGTCGAGTGATGATGACGCGCTCGGACTCGTCGATCCAGACGTGGGCGACTCCAGCGGCCGAAGAATTCCTTCTGAATTGACGTTGTAGTGGACGCTCCCGAAGGTCATCTCCATGTTGCCTTGCAGATCGGAGAAGGTCGAGCGAGACGAGTCGCTATGCGGGGTGAATTCATAGGAGCCGAAGCGAATCGGGCTTCCCAGTTTTGGCGATGATGGTGTTGATGAAGTCGCTGATGGCATGATGGACTCTGCCGATGCCCGATCTTGTGCCGACAGGGTTCCCACAGACGGCGCCAATTGTCGAGGGTACTCCTCGGCAATGCCCTCCGATTGGGGCTTAGGGTTGATGGAAACCTGCAAGCTGACACGAGACATCGGTTCACAGACAAGCGGGGAGAGCGATTTACCCAGGTTCGGGGCCCTCGATGAGGTAAAACCCTTACGTCCTGCCTGTCTGTTCTTGATTATGGCAATAACGGGTTACAATGGGGTGCCGAATAGTTCGGCTGAGATCTCGTCGAGAGGCTAAGTGTTGCGATGATCTAGCTCTAAACTTTTGGTAATAGCGGGAGCCTGGCCGTTCATCTATGGGCCGGTGCGGGCGCACTTCCTGCAAGGCAGCGTCGGGGCCGAACAGCGCGGCAGGCGAACCACTTGGCCATGGCGTCTCGAGATCTCCTGTAGCCACCATCTTTGAGGCCACAACGCTCGTTCAATTGCTCAGAGCAGGCGGCATACTTGTTGAGGCAAGTGGCATGAAGATTTTCTTAGCAGTTTAGTAGTGGTAGATGAGTTTGCTGAATGTAATCCCCGACGATGAACTAGTAGTACTAGTATAGTTGATTTAGTACTAATTACCATGTTAATCAGATCATAGTTGCGAGAATAGTTACGAGTAATGGCCAGATTAATTAGATTCTTGAAGTACTACAGTAGTACTAATTTTGATCCTAATAACCAGATTAATTTTGAGTCGTTGCAAGTTTAAATGAGACTAATTGCCAGGTTAATTTAGGGCCGGGTCCAGTGTTTTTCTCCTGATGAATTCAGTTAGGAAAACCTGGCAACCAAGAGAAATTTATCTGGAAATCATTTGTAGTTAATCTGGCAATCATTTCGGCACTATAAACTGTATCATTTCCTACACTGTATGACCTTTTGTAAGTAAGCACAAGTAGTACTTTTATTTGGTAATTTGCTTTCCCCTGCTTGTTTTATCAGTACAAGATTCTAAATTGATGATGGACTTTTTATTTTTTGAGCCTAATTGATGATGGACTTGTGTGTGTCTAGGAGAACGAACGTCATGGTCAGGAGATAAAACTCGTCTGTCTTTTTACATGTCAATGGTGTCGGGGCAAAGAAAAAGTCACCCGCATAAGCATTTCAGCCACAATTGGTCATTCACATTTTCCGAATTTTTTATGTTTCCAACAGCCGCTGGGTCAAGGAGTGAGCCAAATGAGCAGTGTGTTGACAGCAGGGCGCCGCACGGGAGCAAAACTATGCGACGCCGCCGGGTAGTTCAGCCCTTTACTCTTTGTTCTGCCTATTCTGGCGATCCACCGGTGCAGTGAGCACAGCAGCCAACAGCTAGAGGCTAGAGCACCACTCGAGTAAAACACCAGTATATACTCTTAAACTAAAGTATCTTCATCATCTCCGTTGTGCCTATATAACCAAACAATTCAGGAAAATTCGTTTTTGATCCCGAGCGTAGATGCTCCTGCTATGTGAACCAATCACGTTCAGTACACTTCAAAACCTGTCAGTGTATTCGGCCATGTATCCCGTTCGTAGTTCTTTCATTGAAAAAAATTAACTGAACCCATTTTGGCAGAAATAATAAATGTCTGCTCACCAGTCAGGTCTGCCATGGATAGACTAGCACGCATATTAAAAGATACTAGTGGTTGGGGCGCCCCTTGGGGCGCCTCCTCGCCGTATAGTGGCGGCCCAATCTTGTCCAAAGCTTGGTTTTTCTCCACTTTTGTTGCTCCTTTACCTCTCTCTCCAGTCTCCACAGTATTCCTTCTTTAACTCCCTCTACACATTATTCCATCGTTCAGTTTTGCTGAACATCCACCACATCCTCTTCTCCTCCTGTCACAACACATGGATGTTTCATAGCAAGCCGGTGAAACATGATGTGACATACAATTCCATGAAGCGCATGACTTATACTCCCTCCTCCCTCCGATTCTTTTTAATTGACTCAAATTTAGTTTAAAGTTATACCAACTTCGAGTTAATTAAAAGAGACAGCATGGATACGTGCTAAGCTTGCAAATATATGTCACAACTATGTCACATCAATCCAGAATTAATACCTCTCAGAGACATCTTTAACTGACAACACACGGGTTATTTTTAGTTTGAACTGCAAGAGGGTAATGCACTGAGCTGCGGGAAGACAAAAACTTATATGACTCCTTATAATCCAATCTGAACTTTCCTCAGTCATATCAGGCTTCCTCTTCACCCCACTGGATGAGCTATGCCTAACTATATATAGTGTCTGATTATTGAGAAACTTGGATAATATGTATCCTCTCAATGCATTGGCAAGAATACTCACTTCATGAGATGCCTAAATAAATGTACAGAAACAAAAGTACACCGCAACATGAATTACCGTGCAAGAAAAATGAATCCTCCCAAAAGATATGAACCTCCTTCCTAAATGATACATCTGTTCTAGATCATTTCAAAATGATCCATACAGCTAAAACCATGCTATCAATAATAAGCTATGTGTTACATCACTTCCAAACATTTGCAACTAAACAATACTTGAAAATCAAAACATGCTAAACTTTCCAGTCCTGAATCTTGGATCATCTCTTATTTTGGCACGTAGAGGGGTGTGGACCAAAAGGGAAGACTTGCAGAAGGTATTGATAATTAAACGTCAGCAACGCCTTTGCTTAGTGCCTCGCTATATAGTATATATGCATGACCCTGTTTTGGCTTTCATTCCAAGTTTTTGAACAATGTGTGTGCACAAATTAAAGACATGAGTATCTGGCAGCATGAATTTTGGAGAAGGTGGCCATTTAGATTGCATAGCTCAGCATGTGAGAACAATCATCCAGTGAACACATATCATTGGATTGGTACCAGAAGGGCACAACATCAACGAGATTCTTCTAAATCTGAACCCATTACTGGCTACACAAATCATTTAGCTACAACACTGCATCACAACAAAATGCAACCACAAGTGTCGAAGATTCGTTAACTCTTGTCACTCTCAAAACAAAATTATATTAACTGTCCCCCTCGACGTGAAATACAAATATAGTTAACTTCACGAGCCACTATTATTTTAACCAACAAGTACTCAAGGTAGAAAAAAAATATTATGTTACGTGAAGTAACCTCATGATAGAGAACTGGAGCTGGAAGGAACTTAAATATACGTAAGTAGTAGGCTCTATAATCAGCAAGTGAAACAATGTGAGTGCAACCAGGCAGGAAGAACTCACATGCTTGCCGATGCATTTCCATAATTGTAATTATTGACCGGGACAATGCTCATTCCAAGTCTCATCATCAATCGTTTTAACGGATTTCTCTGCACAAAACAACTGGCGTAAGGTGTTGCTACAGTGCTAACAGAATAACAATATCTAGCACAAGAATTGTGTACAGTAATGAAGAAACATATACTATAGAATGAGTTGATTCAAAGATACAACATCTTAGAAAGCATACATTAGTGGTAGGGATCAAACACACATAAGAAATCAGTAAGAATTTCCCTACTGACATGCAGCAACCAATCTAGCATACACCTCCGGATACCAGAAAAATTATGACGGTAGATATGCAATTGTGCAGATTACCATAACTTGTCTAGTGATGTTTAATACAACAACATTTAATGATATGCCTTTCGAAGCTTATAATTAAAACATGTAAAAATTACATAAATATGTGGCTAGTCCTTTCCACAATAAATTTAAATGCATACAATCATACATAACAAGTGGAAATTAATAATCTTGAATACAATGGAAGAAATATGGTAAAATACGATTGACACGTGATCATATCAGTAACTTACGCTGATTCAGAAATGATGAAAGTGTGTATTCTTTTCAAGTCCACGCACATAATACTAACAAAAATAGCATGAAGAATATCAAGGCCATATCAATGAAAGCAGGAAAAATACTAAGTTTACCACCGTTACAGCTGCCGATGTCGATAAGAGAGATATAGTAAGTTCACCCGCAGCAATTCGTTCATTTGTCATCTCCACAGAGCACATGAATTAATCTTTGATGTGAGAAAATGATCAAAGGGAAACCCTACATAAAAGAGCACCATGTTAAAACTCAGTTAGCAAGCAAAAATAAGACTTATTATGCATGGGACTATAAACAATAAAGCTCCCCTGCTGCCTGTACCTGAGCATCAGTCTAACCTATCCGAGACCGAGATGATGAAAAACATAAGAATACATCAACTTGAAGACAATTCCTCAAAGGAAAGACAAATACACATATAATCCACACACGCATAACAAAAACACTGGAATACTTGTTATTTAAAGGTATAAGATGTGGGAACTTTCTATTCGTGAACATAACAACCCGTTTCAGAATGTTTACCTCTGTTCTGGATGAAAGATGACTCCACCCCATCCACCGTTCCTTAGTTGCTAAACTGACAAGACTTCCAAACGAAGGTGATATTATTGTAACGCTGTCAAACTGCTGATGGGCCCTCGATAGCAAACACTGTGCAATATGTGAAGCAATAACCATGATTCAAACCTTCAAAAGATACTCCTAGCATCACCAAAAGAGTTTCTTTAGGAAGATTTTCAGGCATGAGAAAACATTGACGAGCCACATTTGTAATAGAATTTACCTGTATAGGCGTGGTACACCTGACTATGCAATACCATATCCAATCGGAACTATTGATGGGCTAACATAGGGTGCGCAAACCTAAACAAGAAAGGCATTTTAACATTCATAACCTGGTGTTCATCATATGAAGAAAGATCAGGTGAAAAACCTGAAAGCATCATGTAATTATGATTTATACCCACAATCTATCTGAAACGTCATAGTTAGAAAAGGTTATCAATGAAATGCTACGAATAATAACAGACCAAGTGACCATGGAAGCTAGAACAACAACCAGATCAATGGACAACAATATAAAATTCAGTGGACATACCGAGCATGTAAACCAAAACAACATCAGGTCTATAACGAACAGTATAAATTTACATGATGCTTAAAAAGGGAAACATAAAATTAATTAGTAGTACCAGAGCAGTCCAGAGTCCACAATTCAGTTGACTAAACCACACAGATTTTGTAGAGTAACCAATCCAAATTTCAAACTCAACGAGATACCACTGCCTGGCACTGGAAACTCCTCTGGCCATGAACGGGTGGTACTAACAATGCCAACTGGATTATTTAGCAACAGACAGGTTGTATGTTGCGATGAACATGGGAGCTTCAATTTTCTCATGTAGTAAATAATATCCAGTAATAATCAATCTTTCACCCTCTAATATATTTGTGGGTGGCGTACAGATTTATAGAAGACATTTCTTAAAGGTCGTAAACTTCATGTCACCTGCAAAAGAACAACAGGCTCAGACAAAGATCATAAATTTACTTCACTGTAGGAAGCAAATAAAGCTAGGTGTCCACTATTTGACCAAATTATCATTAACATAGCTTAACTACATTTCCAAGCCATGTGAATCAAGCTTTGGATCAAAGCAGTTCACTTAAAACAACAGAGAAAAGAGGCCTCGTCAAAATAGAAATGAGGTCCACTGGCTCA
This sequence comes from Lolium perenne, assembly GCF_019359855.2. Lineage (NCBI taxonomy): Eukaryota > Viridiplantae > Streptophyta > Magnoliopsida > Poales > Poaceae > Lolium > Lolium perenne. Next base: position 82,386,871 of record NC_067249.2, read on the forward strand.
GTTTATGCAAGTACCCCTGGAATAAACAATTTCTTGAATCAAGCCGGGCATTGGTAATTACCTTCAGAATTCAGAACTAATTATACAACATCTCAACAAAGATATATATCTCTGTGACCTGAGTATCTTGATCCAGGATATTGACGAGAGTAAGGATAAAAGGCCAATTTTAAGGGAGCACGGAGGTGGGCGAGGTTACCTAGGTGTAGAAGGAAATGAGGTGCTGCCATCCACTGTTCTCCTCTTCGGCGCGCTGGCAGCAGTATCGAACAGGGCATGGGCGACCTAGGGGAAGAGGAGCACAACGGACCGCCTTCTCTCGCCTCCTATCGGCTGAGCAGCGCGGCCGACCCAAGGGAGGAGGAGCAAGACGGCCTGGGATCTGAGGGATCTGGCGTCGGGACGGGGATGAGCTCAGGGCTGCCGTCGGTAACTCATCAACTGGACGCCGTCAAGTGGAGCAACGCGAGGAGGAGGTAGCGTCGCCGGAAAGATGTGGTTAACTTCAACACACTATGCAACCCCAAGATGTTGGTATCGCTGCTTAAAATGAAAAGCAATAAGAAAGAAAGGTAGGGCAATAATCAATGTCCAAAATCAATCAATTGAAGTGCAGCAGCACCAACAGGGAACGAGCAGCAGAGGAGAGAGGTGAGCGGGAGGTTACCATTGCCGGAGGGGCGCGGTGCAGGTCGCCGCTGTTTTCCAATTCCGTCGCCACTGTCCCTAGCTGCGACCGTTGTGGGGGTTGATGCTGTCAACACCGAGGACGCCGCCGCCACCAAATCGCCCCACCTTTTCCCCTGTTCGGTCTCCTTTGGGTGGGTTGTTGCGACACACGAAGCCGAGATGAAGATGGTGGCAGCGGCGGTGGCGAGTTTGAGAGTGTGATATCGTCGAAGAGAGAGAGAGCGCGCGCGACGGCGCAGCAAGCCGATGAATTGCAAGAACTGGACGAGCGGAAGAGTCAATTATTGTGCAAAGAGAGCAGGAAGGATGCGTCATGCGAGTCCGGCGCGCCCCACCGGCGCGGGGCTCCAGACGAAAGATTCCCATACGCGTCACTCTTTCTGCGCCGCACTCCTTCTCCTTTGTTTTTTCCCTGACGCGTTTCTTGCTTCGCCCGATCAGCAACCTCCACCTAGCTATCGTGGAGCGCTCTGGAGGGGGGCAAGCACACACGCACTTGCTTGTTCTCAATTGTGTTTCTTGTCCCGAGCTCACAACGGTCTGCTCGTTCCTGCCGCCACACAGGAGCAGCAACAGGCAACCGATGCAGCCCCAATTGGCGCAAGCTGTGCAGCTGTGTGCCCCATCAATCGTACATGTCCTCCAGCAGTAGAAGTCGTCACTGACGCTGCCCATCTCGAACCACTCCAGCCTGGAGATGAACAGTTCATGTCGCGGCGCCTCCCTCATGCTCCTGAGTCCTGTCCCACTGTATCCCTTCGTAACATACACGTATGGGTCCTCTTTCACCATTTTCTGCGCGCCGTACCTGCTTTGAAAAGCCTGGCAGGCACACATCTCAGTACAAATGGATGGTCCATAAAAAGAGCTCATGTGAGCTCGGGACTAGAAACACCATGTCCATTCAGGCAAACTAGGATGGACCATACTATATAACTAGCACATATCTCTTATGATTTGGCAGAGCATTGTCTGAAGAAGAAACCAGGAAAGAAAAGACCCCCATATTAGTGCTCTTACTTTAATTAAGCACTACTAAATGTCTCAAGAACAAATGGATTAAAGGATATAACACCTTTGTGCTTGTTATGAACGAGTCACATAAATGCACATATATGTTTGTCCTATTTGTGCACTAAACACGGGACTGCAAACATGCCAAAAGGAGATAATAAATCAGAATAAAGCCGATTAATCATGCATATAAATCTTGTTTATCTATATATGCTCCTAAACTTTTATTGAGAGTTGATAAACTTATACTTATATAGTGCATCTTCTGTAAAACAAGAAGTGCTAATGCGTTTTGTGAATTGTGATGTAGCCCGTCCCATGGACAAGGCTCTCTCAAGACCGCCAAGTCCTCTAAGTGGATCTATAACTTGAGCACGAGCTAAAGCCTTACACTGAGATGTGAACTCGCTCCTATTCGCGTGGGATTTCAATATTCTCTTGGATGATATAAAACTCAATACCAATGTTTATGTGTGATTAGGTACACCCCCTTGATGGAGAGCGATAAGGACAAGAAGAATATCATAAGGTACCAGTCATGAGCGAACTACCCCGGAGTCTCGAGCCCATGCATTATCGACAAATTCATCCCGAAGTCTTCGGCCCGAGTGAACCTAACCAAGCATCCCCAAGTGCATTGCTCCCATTACGAAGATCCGGAAACTTCTCACACCTACCACAACCAGAGTCTCCGGCCTACGGTGTATGAGTAGAGCCAAAATGGGTGTGTTTCCTAACCACTGCAAGATACCGCTTCGGGAGCAGTCAAACAAGCATAAAAAAACAAAGAAAACCAGAAGAACCAGAGAAAAATGACCGAAAACCGAAAAAACACTCGAAAATGTCCCTCCCTAATGGGCCTGGCCTAGCCAGCGCTCGCTGCGGGCGGTGAATACGGTTCTCCGCTACCACTGCCTAAGTTTTTTTTTTTTTTTTTTTTTTTTTGCGAAACAGAGTACAACAAAGACCCTCACACATACATACACACACTCACACCTATGAACGTACGCACGCGCACCCTACTCCTATAAGCACCTCCAAGAAACTGAGTTCAAGAAATTGATCCAACGGATCTTGAGATTAATGAAGTCACTACATACGTCTCGCTGTTAACGGATCACTAAAGATTATTCCATATTTTAATGAGAATTCAAAATATCAAACCTGAGGTTTCGAACTTTGGTGGATGGATGCCACTGAGCTTCTAGCGATCAAACTCCACGCGTGAGCATGACAGCACGGCCCGTCCGTCCGCTCGAGAAATTATCCTGGTTTTGTTCATGTACGCGGGAAAACGACTGGCATGCTACCAGGATCAATCATGCAAATGTGTGCAGCCTTAAGTCAAACAACGAGATGCTACTTTAGTTCTTTGTCCACATACTGGAACTGCCAATAACCTTTCTTCGATGATTAAAATTCCACGATCGATTATTAAAGTTGTCATCTCTTGGGGCTTTTTGACTCTTGGTCAGTCGTACGCGTGTCTTCCGAACGACTCGGACCATGTTTGCAACAATTTAGGCCATTCCACGTATTCTTAAGCTCTAAGAAACTAAAGTCGCATTAGCGTGCAGGTAGTGAGAACTACTCTGTTGGCTTGTATACTGTCTCATGTTTAGTGCATTACATGTATCTGTCATGAACAGCTGCTTTTTTTTAGCATATCATTTGGCTTTGTCGATGGACTAGTGAGATTAATCGGATCAAATAAATAACAAGAATCCCTATAAAACTGAAAGTTACATCGGAGATCTTTAAGAGTCGTCCTCTCTAGCCCCATCTTTTGAATCTTTCCTCCCGACATTCAGGTGAAAGAATTGCAAAAGACCAACCTGCACAAGTTGTACTAACTTATAGGATGATTAATAATTTCTCATTTTCTAAACTAGAGCGATACCCCGCGCGTTGCAGCGGATATCTCTTTAAGAAATTTAATAAAACACATAAAACTTGGTTTATAGAATAGGCAATATTTAGTTGGTCATAGTAGTTGAGACACTAAATTTAATAGCCATGAAATGGATAGGTATTTGAATATTTCAGAGGTGAACGTGATTGATTTAGATAAGGTAAAGAACCAAATAGTATTGATGGCTTGCATGAAAAATGCATGCACATTGCAGCATGTTTTTAAAAACGTCATATATGGTTACATATAAGAGCACATAATTAACATTGAGTTTAATTCGTAAAGAGTTCATTTAGTTGTCAAACTATTTCGGTGTTCAAGTTGCACATGACTTAACTATGTAATGATATAACTGGAGGGTGCGATATTATCAATCGAGCAGAAAAAAGATGACATTGCTAGTTTAATGGTTAAAAATAGGTAATATAAATATCTTGCATGTGGAGATAAATAATAAATAAGAACTATTAGTGGGATGAGGTGGACAAATGATTGACTAAGGAAATAGGTGATGTGGATAGCTTGCATGTTGAGATAGACAAATATTAATTGCACTTAGTGGGGTTTTGTTTTATAAGAAGTATAGATATATATGTCCCACTGGTAACATATATTTCAATACATACTGTATATTCATAAATTTAGTGTGGATTTTCATGATTTTCTAAAATGTTCTCAAAGATTGCATAAAACAGGATATTATGTAAGATGCATGTGGTAATATATTTTCTATTGCCCACAAAAAATTGGAGAACATATAATAAGTAAGTTAATATCCTAACCATGAGTAAAAGCTACAGTTTTGTTTTCAAAAAAATGGAGGTTGTATCCCAGCTTCTGCATTAAAATGATGCACATACCTTTTTTATATTAAATTATTCAACAGAGCCTTACAGGAAAAATACAAAGATCAAACCAAAGCTGTCTCACTAACGGCAGATGTCACGACACCTATAAGTTAGATGAAGGGGGTGGCCGTGTCGGGGCCTGATGCCCGGACCTCGCCTATGCATATCATGAGAATACCGAGGGCCTCACCAAAAGCCCAACAACGAGTCGAGAACACAAACCAGTCCAGCAAATCATGAACGCACACCATTTCACATGCTCGATAAGTCAATGCCACCATCTTGCGCCTACCCATCTTTAGGAATGATCAAGCAATTGAACTTGCCAGGCATGTTGTCGATGCCTCCACAGCGCCATGAGCATCCATCGTCACACGCCTGCCTCCGAGACCCTGCTGCGCCACGGCACCGAGACCCACTGCCATCAGTGTCGTAGATGAAACACCGTTCCACATGCAAACGCATCTAAGCATTTCTTTCGTTTCATCGTTTTGTTACTCGAAACCGAAACTGCCGCCATCGTCGGATCCGGAAGATCCAGATCTACGGTTGTCCCCGAAACGCTATCATCGGTACCGACCACATCGGAGCCCGGATCTCACTGGCCACCCGCCTTGCAAACCCACGAACTGCAGCCCAAGGGGCTGAGCCACAAGAGAGGAGGACATCTCCATGCAGCCGCCGTCAATCCGCTTGGAGATGACCACCACACCTTCCGCCGCGCCGCCGTATAACAGCCACACCATGACGCTACAGTGAAGTTTATCTAAACTTTGCATCCTATTGCAATTTGAGGCGGCGAAAAAAACATGATTCAGTTTTCCCTCCGTTCACAATTAATTTACATTCTAGGTTAAGTCAAAGTCAAACTTCACCAAATTTGACCAAATATTATGGATAATATAACAACATGTACAATGTAAAACCTATATTGTTAAAATTTTCATAAACTATATTTTTATATTATATGCATTTGATATTATGAATGTTGACATTTTTTTCTTCATTCTTAGTCAAACTTGTTGACTAAACCTAGAATCCGAATTGTATAAAAATGGAGGGAGTACAGACAGCACAATCTAAAGTAGCATATTATTTTCTATAATTCTTTAAGAGATAACACATAATTGCAACTATCCATATGTTTTGAGTAAAACATGTAGGGAAGGTTGTATTGGTAGTTACTCCTTATTTTCGAAAATAAAACCACTGGTAGAAAAAGGACCTTCCATCCGTCCCCATTAGTCCCCAAAATATATGAACCGTGACTAATGGGATCTTTAGTCGCGGTTCGGGAGGCGAACCGCGACCAAAGGCCTGGACCCAGGGCGCTCGGTGGCCAGCTGGTGCACGGGAGGGGCTTTAGTCGCGGTTGGCCAGGCCAACCGCGACTAAAGGTGCCCGAAGGCCTTTAGTCGCGGTTTGCCAGGCCAACCGCGACTAAAGCCCCTCCCCTATATATACCCGTTCAGCACACTCACTTAGCCATTTGGTGCCACTTTCTTCACAATCTTCACAAGTGGGTGGTTGGTTTGATTTTGGTTCCTATTATGCATAGAAGGTGTTCGATGAAATGCCCGAGAGATAGAAAGAAACATGATATGAAGTGTCCGAGCCACACTTGAGCTTTCTCATTTATTTTTCCTCGATCGCGGTTAGCAACTTGAACCTTTCATGTGTCATTGATAAAATATGCATGTGTGTAGTTTATTGTTTAATTTCTATTATTTCTAGCTAGTTAGTTTAACAAATGCATGATGGTTAATTATATACTTTATATAATAATAATGCAGATGAATCGGCAATGGATGTACGGTAACCGACTCTCCGGCGAGTTCACTACGGGTTTGAAAGATTTCCTCGTAGTGGCTAATGCGAACAAGCAGGGGGGTTTTGTTACCTGTCCATGTGTTGGCTGTAAGAATCAGAATGGTTACTCTTCCTCAAGAGAAGTTCACCTGCACCTGCTTCGGCACGGTTTCATGCCAAGCTATAATTGTTGGACCAAGCATGGAGAAAGAGGGGTTATAATGGAAGAAGATGAAGAAGGGGATGATTTCATCGATGACAACTATCTTGATCATTTTGGTGATACTTTCATGGAGGATGCTGAAGGTGGGGAAGGTGAAGGGGAAGGTGAAGGGGAAGGTGAAGAAGAGGCACGTGATGAGCCCGCTGATGATCTTGGTCGGACCATTGCTGATGCACGGAGACGCTGCGAAACTGAAAAGGAGAGGGAGAATTTGGATCGCATGTTAGAGGATCACAAAAAGTAGCTGTACCCCGGATGCGATAATGGTCTGAAAAAGCTGGGCTGCACACTGGATTTGCTGAAATGGAAGGCACAGGAAGGTCTATCTGACTCGGGATTTGAAAATTTGCTGAAAATGATGAAGAATATGTTTCCAAAGAATAACGAGTTGCCCGCCAGTACGTACGAAGCAAAGAAGGTTGTCTGCCCTCTAGGTTTAGAGGTTCTGAAGATACATGCATGCATTAACGACTGCATCCTCTATCGCGGTGAATGCGAGAATTTGAATGAATGTCCGGTATGCACTGCATTGCGTTATAAGATCAGAGGCGATGACCCCGGTGACGATGTTGAGGGCCAGAAACCCAGGAAGAGGGTTCCCGCCAAGGTGATGTGGTATGCTCCTATAATACTGATACGTCGAAAACGTATCTACTTTCCCGAACACTTTTGCTATTATTTTGCCTCTAATTTGTGTGTTTTGGATACAACTAACACGGACTAACGCTGTTTTCAGCAGAATTGCCCTGGTGTCTCGTTTTTGTGCAGAAACTCAACTTTCAGGAAAATCCCCGGAAATAATCGCGAAGGGCCTATTTTCCCAGAAGAGGGACGGAGCCAGAAGACCAGAAGGAGGGGGGCCACGAGGCGGCCACCCCACCAGGCGGCGAGGTAGGCCCCTGGGCCGCGCCGGCCTGTGGTGGCGGCGCCTCGGGCGGCCCCAGGTGCCCCCCTCTGGACTACTTAAGGTCTTCGACCTAAAAATGCACGGGGGTTAGACGAAATCGCCAGAAGGCATCCAGAACACCGCCGCCATCGCGAAACTCCATCTCGGGACCAGAAACTCCGTTCTGGCACTCCGCCGGGACGGGGAATTGGAGGAGATCATCGCCATCATCACCACCGACGCCTCTCCATCGACCAGCCATGTTTCCCCATCCATGTGTGATTAATTCCCCCGCTGTAGGCTGAAGGGGATGGTAGGGATTGGATGAGATTGGTCATGTAATAGCATAAGATTTTTAGGGCATAGTTGTTGGAGATATGCCCAAGAGGCAATAATAAAAGTGGTTATTATATATCTTTGTGTTTATGATAAATGTTTATATACCATGCTATAATTGTATTAACCGAAACATTGATACATGTGTGTTATGTAAACAACAATGAGTCCCTAGTAAGCCTCTTAACTAGCTTGTTTATTAATAGATGATCATATTTTCATGATCATGAACATTGGATGTTATTAATGACAAGGTTATATCATTATATGAATGATGTAATGGACACACCCAATTAAGCGTAGCATAAGATCACGTCATTAAGTTATTTGCTATAAGCTTTCGATACATAGTTACCTAGTCCTTTCGACCATGAGATCATGTAAATCACTTATACCGGAAAGGTACTTTGATTACATCAAACGCCACTGCGTAAATGGGTGGTTATAAAGGTGGGATTAAGTATCCGGAAAGTATGAGTTGAGGCATATGGATCAAAAGTGGGATTTGTCCATCCCGATGACGGATAGATATACTCTGGGCCCTCTCGGTGGAATGTCGTCTAAATAGCTTGCAAGCATATGAACAAGTTCATAAGAGACCACATACCACGGTACGAGTTAAGAGTACTTGTCAGGAGACGAGGTTGAACAAGGTATAGAGAGATAACGATGATCAAACCTCGAACAAGTAAAATATCGCGTGACAAAGGGAATTGGTATCGTATGTGAATGGTTCATTCAATCACTAAGTCATCGTTGAATATGTGGGAGCCATTATGGATCTCCAGATCCCGCTATTGGTTATTGGTCGGAGAGAGTTCTCAACCATGTCTACATAGTTCGCGAACCGTAGGGTGACACACTTAAGGTTTGATGTCGTATTAGTAGAACTTGAATATGGAATGGAGTTCGAAGTATTGTTCGAAGTCTCGGGTGGGATCCCGGACATCACGAGCAGTTTCGGAATGGTCTGGAGAATAAGATTCATATATAGGAAGTCATTTTATAAGTTTGAAAATGATCCAGTGCATTTATGGAAGGTTCTAGAAGTTTCTAGAAAAGTCCGGATGAAATCACTATGGAAGGCGGAGTCCCGGAGGGACTCCACCAAGCTTGGCCAGCCAACCCTAGTGGGTGGAGTCCCAGGTGGACTCCACCTAAGGTGGCCGGCCACCCCCTCCCAAGGAAGGGTGGGAATCCCACCTCAAGTGGGAATCCCACCTTGGGTAGGTTTCATGTCATATGGAAGGTTTTGGTTTGGGGTCTTATTCGAAGACTTGTAGACCAACTCTTGGGGGTTCCACCTATAAAAAGAGGGACAAGGGGAGGGGGACGGCCACCTCAAGCCATAGCCTTGGCCGCACCACATAGTGGCCGGCCACCCCCTCTCCCCAAACCCTATCCGCCCCACTCCTCCCCCTCTCCCGCAACGCTTAGCAAAGCTCCGCCGGAGATCTCCATCACCACCGCCACCACGCCGTCGTGCTGCCGGATTCAAGGAGGAGCTACTACTTCCGCTGCCCGCTGGAACGGGGAGAAGGACGTTGTCTTCATCAACACCGAACGTGTGACCGAGTACGGAGGTGCTGCCCGATTGTGGCACCGTCAAGATCTTCTACGCGCTTTTGAAAGCGGCAAGTGATCATCTTCTGCAACAACGAGAGCCTCCTCTCGTAGGCTTTGGAACTCTTCAAGGGTTAGTCTCGTTCATCCCCTCGTTGCTACCGTCTTCTAGATTGCATCTTGGCTTGGATTGCGTTCTCGCGGTAGGAAATTTTTGTTTTCTATGCTATGAATCCCTACAATAGTGCCTAGTGTCCGTAATTGGTACTTTCCTAGTGTCCGTAATTGGTACTTTTATGATATTGTTGCAACTTGTTATGATTAATGCTAGTCACTAGGGCCCGAGTGCCATGATCTCAGATCTGAACATGTTATTGTTTCATGATGATATTCATTGTTTTATGATCTTACCTGCAAGTTGTATACACATGTCGCTGTCGGGAACCCGAGGCCCCAAAGTGACAGAAATTGGGACAACCGGAGGGGAAGGCGGTGATGTGAGGATCACATGTGTTCACGGAGTGTTAATGCTTTGCTCCGGTGCTCTATTAAAAGGAGTACCTTAATTTCCAGTAGATTCCCTAGAGGCCCGGCTGCCACCGGCTGGTAGGACAATAGATGTTGTGCAAGTTTCTCATTGCGAGAACGTACGACTAAATATGGAACACATGCCTATGGATTGTTTAGTACTTGGATACTGTTTTATAACTATCTACAAATGCCCTACTTTGATTGTTACATGAGTTTCTCTCATCCATGCAACGCCCGTTCATCCATCCCTGTGCCTATAGTATTTTAATCCTGATGTTTACTATAATCACTACTGCTGTCTTTGTTACACTGCTGCTGATATTTCACTACTGCTACTGCTATAAAACTTTTACTACTGATAAACTCTTGCGAGCAAGTATGTTTCCAGGTGCAGGTGAATTGACAACTCCGCTGTTAAGGCTTACAAATATTCTTTGGCTCCCCTTGTGTCGAATCAATAAATTGGGTTTTACTTCCCGCGAAGACTGTTGCGATCCCCTATACTTGTGGGTCATCAAGACTATTTTCTGGCGCCGTTGCCGGGGAGCATAGCTTTATTTGCAAGTTCACTTGGATTGATATTGTTCGCTGCAAATTCTCCATCATGGGTAAACCTCGCGATCCTAAAGTCGCCATATTACCATCCACTACAAGAAAAGGTACAACTCTTAGTACCTCTGCTGCTCTTGATTCACCATCTATGATAAGTCAACTTGTTTCACCACCACAAGCTTCACATGCTGGTACTTTTGCTGAATCTAAAAATTCTTATAATTTTGATGATGCTTCTGCTGTGCTTGATGATAGTGGTTCGTTTGGATCTTTTCTAGATGCTACAATTGCTAGGTCTAGACAAATTGAAAATACTGAAACTCCTAATGAAAATATTGTTACACCTGTTAATTCACCTGAGTCTGAATACTCTAGTGATGATCCTGATGAAGATTATGTGGAACTTGATGATGATTTTATTGTTAAATGCAATGCTACTACTGATGCAAGTAAAATTAAAAAGCTTCTTGCACAACATACTGTTAGATATAAGCTGTCTCCTGATCCTAAATTTGCCACATCTCCTATAAACATTAAGGATAAGGATTATGATTTTTCTCTTGATCTATCTCATATAGCTATTGTTGAGAAAACACCCTTTTGTGGTACTGAAAAAGAAAGTGTTGTAGAACACATGAATGAACTTTCTACTTTGAGTAGCTTGTTTTCTGATGATATCAAGAAGCGTACTTATTTTGTTGCTAAATTTTTTCCTTTCTCATTAAAGGATGATGCTAAAACTTGGTATAATAGTTTGCCTCCTGATTCTATTGATATTCCAAGTGGTTTGCTTGATGTTTTCTTTCGGAAATACTTTCCTGCTAGTGCTCAACATATTGCTTTGCAGAAAATTTATAGTTTTGACCAGGAAGATGGAGAGAAATTGCCTGAAGCTTGGGCAAGATTTTGCTCTCTTATCAGAGCTCGACCTGGACATGATCTGGAAAAGCATGATTTACTCGATATATTTTATAGTGGACTAACCATTGAGTCTAGGGCATATTTGGATAGTTGTGCTGGTTGTGTTTTCAGGAAAAGAACTCCAGACGAAGCTGAAGAATTATTGGCTAAAATAGGCCGGAATCATGATGATTGGACTACACCTGAACCAGCCCCGACGCCGATATTGAAGAAGAGGGGTTTGATTAAATTAAATGATGAAGATATGAGGAAAGCCAAAAAATCTCTTAAGGAGAAAGGTATTAAATCTGAAGATGTAAAGAATTTACCTCCCATAGAAGATTTATGCAAGATAATTCCCCCTTCATCCATGATTGAGGTAAACTCTCTTCGACGCTTTACTAGGGAAGATATTCCGTATTCAAAACCTCCTGCTAAATGCTTAGATGAGTTTGATAATTATATTGTTAAGCAAGAAAATTTTAATATGAGAGTAGATAATCATTTAATGGAAAATTCTCAAGCTATTAGTAATTTGCATGATATTGTGGAGAGAACCTCCAATGATGTTAAGATGCTTGTTAAACATTTTCATATGATTCAAACTCAAATTGATCAACTCACTAAAGTGTAAAATGACTTGTTAAAAAATAGTTCTAAAGAAAAACATGCTTATGAAGTAACAACTAGAGGCGGTGTTTCTACTCAGGATCCTCTATATCCTGAGGGGCATCCCAAAAGAGTTGAACAAGATTCTCAACGAGCCGAACCTAGTGCTCCTTCTAAGAAAAAGAAGAAGAAACATAAAACTGTTGTAGAATCCTCTGAGCCTGTTAATGATCCTAATAGTATTTTTATTTCTGATGCTGAAACTGAAAGTGGTAATGAACATGATAAAGATAATGATAAGAATGATGCTTCTGATAAAGAAGAGGTTGAAGATGAACCTGAAAATCATGCTAAAAATAATGAGGAGATTTCCACTATGCTTGCTAATTACTCTTTCAATGGCAAAGTTCCAAAGAAGCTGGGCGACCCAGGTATACCGACTATTCCTTGTTCCATCAAGAATAATTATGTTAGAACTGCTCTATGTGATTTGGGAGCAGGTGTTAGTGTTATGCCTTTTTCTCTTTACAAGAGACTTTATTTAGATAAGTTGATACCGACTGATATATCTTTGCAAATGGCTGATAAATCTACTGCTATTCCTGTTGGTATATGTGAGGATGTTCCTGTTCAAGTTACTAATAGTTGCTTAATATTAACTGATTTTGTTGTGTTGGAAATGCCTGAAGATGATAATATGTCTATTATTCTTGGGAGACCTTTTCTTAACACCGCAGGGGCTGTTATTGATTGCAATAAAGGAAAAGTTACTTTCAATGTCGATGACAAGGAACATACCATTTATTTTCCCAAGAGGATTGATAAAGTATGTGGAGTTAATACAATTTCTAATGTGAGAACTATCAAAGTGGGAGTTATTGATTGTCCTATATATGAGCCTAAAGAAGGATATCAAAATATTATGATTGGATCCATATCAATTCAATACAAGGTAACATGATTGATTTGAGGTTTATTTCATCTCATGCTATGTAAAATTTATTTGGTGGCAAGACTTGATCAACCTTGTTAACAAATACATTTTATATGCATAGAGGAACTAAACAACATTTCTTTCTTCCTCCACTTGCTTTACTTGCTGTAGCACTAATTGTTTTGTAAGATTCTTTAGTTGCTTAGAGGTTCGAAAATCTTTTTCTGCCCAGTAATAATAATTTTAACACCCAGAAATGTGCATTTTGCAAAGTTTTCAAAAATTCACAAAAATTATACCGTTGGTCTTATTTTTTGAAGAGCCATCTGGGAGCACCTGGGGCTGACCAGTGGGGCACCCCAGGGCTGCACCCCACCAGCCGGTGCGGCCAAGGAGGGGGGCGCGCCACCCTGTGGTGTGGGCCCCTCCTTGCCCCACTTATTCATCTCTTCCTCCCATTCCACTCTCTCTCCCGAAAAAACTCGTACCAACTTTCTCTCACTCGCGTTTTTGCTCAAGAGCTCAGGATTTCTCGATCTCTTTGCTCAGCCCAGATTTCTGTCTGAAATTTGGCACATTTGCTCTTCGGTATGTGACTCCTCCGATTATCCAATTAGAATTTTGTTTGGTTGAGTATATCTTGAATATTTTGCTGCTGTAGGTAACATGTTTAGTGAGCTTGCATGCTTGTTCTAAGTTGTAAAAACTAGTTTTGATGCATGCTTAGTACTCTGCCAAGTTCCTATAGTAGTTTCCCTCAATTATATGTCTCCAAATCAAATTTTATAATGTTTGTTGAAAAATTTCAGAAAATGGAGTGGAATAGGCACCAACTAAACCAACAAGAATTGGAGGTGCAAGAAGTTATAAGAGTTCACCGCGAAGAAGGAGTATACTCCTCTTACTACCCATGCACAGATTTTATGAGGAGTGCAGGAATCTTGCGAGATGTTCAAAATCTGATTTCCAATGCAGGGTTGGAAAGTTTTGTTGTTGGTGAACCTTACCAATATGCAAAACTGACCATGTCAGTGGTGCAGGATTTTGAATTCAATCGGTCACAATCTAACCCCATGGTTCGATACAAAATTTATAATAAAACTGTCAATTGCCTTTTGATGATTTTTGTGCAGCAATTAGAGTGCCACAATGGGGATCATGCGAGAAGGTTAGGGGACTGCCGCAGGAGCTCTTGAATCTGTACAAGATGATCTGTCAAGGGAGAATCTTCTCAGATGAGAGCGGTAAAATTAGTAGTATTCAACTCCCAGCTATTCGTTACTTTGCTTATTTCATCACCAAGTGCGTTCTTGCTAGAAAGAATGCAAATAAGTTATCTATCCAGGATTTGGCTTTCCTAGCTGCTGCATTGCAAAGTGATAGGACTTATAATTTGGGTGCTTTGATAGCCTATAGAATTGCTACTAACCGTGAGAAGGGAGGAATTTGTGGAGGTCTCATTGCCTCTCGTTTATTAGCTATGCATGGTGTAGAACCTCACCATCTTGACATTCAGCTCTCCATAGAGAAACTTGACATTGTTTCCATGATTAAACATGACTTTGTTTCTGATTTGTCTAATTTGAGTAACCTGTCTTACAAGATAACATTTTACAAGAAAAATTGGAGAAGAACTAAGAAAACTGAAAAGCTAGTAGGATTGCCTGCACCTGCTTTGTTTAACCTTGATTCCAGGCAAAATTGGTCGATCACGGAAGATGAACTGAATGCATACATAGAGGGGGATGGCCATCATGCAGAGGACGGCACGGAGGAAGCCGAGGGACACCTTGACTCGTCATCTGATGCAGCAAGCTCTTCACATCAACATTTTGGGCATGCGGAGCCTTCACCCTTTTCTTCTGCACCGGGACCTTATTATGACCACGCCATGTATGATCCACCGGCGTGGAACCCTGACCCTCGCTGGGGTTGATCTCCACTTAGGCCAAACGCCTAAGCTTGGGGGGAGGTATACCGGCATCACTCATTCATTGCATATTATAGTTGCTGGATACTTGTACATGCTTGTTTAACTTCTTTAAGTGGTTTTCTAATAAGAGGGAGATGATATTTGGGGAAGTGCTGCCTGAAAACAGATTCTGGACTGATACCAAAAAAAATTCTCAAAAACATCCGAAGACAATTTTTGTGCATGTTCCCCAGGTTATTATCTAACTTTCATTAGTTGAACACTTTTCGAGCTGAGCAGCGGAAGAATTTCTTAAAAATCGATTACTGTACTGATGTCAAGTTTGACGAATTTCTGCTGCTTTGTGTTTATGCGACTCTTTCAGTTTTCATTTTCTTGTTTTTGCTTTGTTTCTTTCCTAAAACACAAAAAGACCAAAAATATTCCTGTTGTTTCTCTTCACCATTTTTTATTTTGGTTTCTTGCTTTTATTTTGCTTTATTTGCTATCGTTGGTTTGCTATAAGAAAATCCAAAAAGATTTTGCTTTGTTTGCTTGTTTCCTTTTGTTCTTGTTTCCAATTCAAAAACACCAAAAATATTTGTTGTTCTTCTTTGGTTTTGTAAAGTTCATTATGGAGTTCAGCGGTCTTCGGTGGCTGGAGCTTGGTTTTCATTCCATATTATTCAAGCTACACAAGTGAAAGGCAATAATGACGATCTACGACAATTCGACTGTGTGAGAGGCTGGTATGAACTCTATTTGTTTTCATTTTTGTACATATACTCATCCATGTGAGCATGCTTAGTTGGTTCATGTGAGGTATATGTCATTTAAGAAAGTCTAGTAGTTCATGATCTCTCATGTTTGGCTCCAGTTTATTAATATGAGTAGCATGTCATAGATATTTGCTTGCATTGTTTTATTCATAAATAGGTATGACATTGTGGTATCCTCCTCTGAATAATTCACTTGAATCGACTTGGCACATGCTCACGCATGCATATGACTGAACAAAAGTCAATTAAGCCTCGATGATTTACTTTGCCTTAGAGTTCTTGTATCACTTTTATGCCTCCGTTAATTTATTTTGCCGCAAGCATGATTATGACAGTTACTGCTCTCTTGATTGTCGCTCCCCAGTCTATTGCTAGCCTTCACTTGTACTGAGCGGGAATGCTGCTCGTGCTTCCAAACCCCTGAAAACCAAGTTATTCCAGAGTGTCCACCATAAATACCTATGCATGGCATCTCAAACCATTCCAAGTAAATTCTCATGTGCTACCTTTAAACCTTCAAAATGCTTCTCAATTTGTGTCGATGTTTTATAGCTGATGAGGAAGTATGTGGTGTTTATATTTCAACCTTGTCATTTACTTTTGACAGACTTTCATAATGGACTAGTGGCACATTCGCTTATCTAATAATTTTGCAAAAAGAGCTGGCAACGGGGTTCCCAGCCCCAATTAATTAACTTCAATTAATAATTCTCTTCACATGTTTTGCCCTGATTCATCAGTAAGCAACTTAATTTTGCAAATAGACACTCCTCCATGGTATGAGAATGTTGGAAGGCACCCGAGGATTCGGTTAGCCATGGTTTGTGTAAGCAAAGGTTGGGGGTAGTGTCAACCATAATAAAACTAAAATACGTGTGTAAACAAAAGAGAAGAGGGATGATTTACCTTGCTGGTAAAGATAACGTCCTTCATGGGAGCCACTCTTGAAAGTCTGGTTGACGAGGTAGTTGCAGTACCCATTACCATTCGTTGACAACAACAAACACCTCTCAAAATAATTTTACTCCTGATTTAAAAATGAAAAGCTCTAGCGCATGTTAATCCCTGCTTCCCTCTGCGAAGGGTCAATCTTTTACTTTTATGTTGAGTCACTATCCTTTCTTTGAGCACTTTCTTGAGAGCACAACTGTCATTCTTAGTATAATATGCTTGTCCCAAAATGTGATTAACTGTGGTATAACCTTGATGCTTTTATCGTTGATAATCTCTACTTCTAGTCTTTCCATGAACCTCAAAGGTGCCCGAGCATTTATGTTTTGCTGTACAAATACGGGCAAGCGAGATACCACTTTATCATATCCTTTTATGAACATTGCAATCTTGCTGATAGACATGATTCATGATGCTTATTATTAATTTGTTGGTACCTTTTCCATGATTGACATAGCTATTAGATGATTTTATTTGCATGTATCTTATTATGAATTGCCTAAGCACTTGTCCATATCATGCGAATATTTACATCATATGAACAAATGTGTTCGTGAAAGTTCTTTTATCGCACTCAGTTGTTAACTAAATTGCTTGAGGACAAGCAATAAGCTAAGCTTGGTGGGAGTTGATACGTCCAAAACATATCTACTTTCCCGAACACTTTTGCTATTGTTTTGCCTCTAATTTGTGTGTTTTGGATACAACTAACACGGACTAACGCTGTTTTCAGCAAAATTGCCCTGGTGTCTCGTTTTTGTGCAGAAACTCAACTTTCAGGAAAATCCCCGGAAATAATCGCGAAGGGCCTATTTTCCCAGAAGAGGGACGGAGCCAGAAGACCAGAAGGAGGGGGGCCACGAGGCGGCCACCCCACCAGGCGGCGCGGTGATACGTCCAATTTGCATCACTATTTTATATTATAATTTGCTGTTATTCATTGATATATTTCATATTTGGACATAATACTTATGTTATTTCATCTATTTCATCTATTTTGCATGTTTCATGATTATTGGAGGATCGAGCACCGGAGCCAGGATTCTGCTGGAAAAAGCACCGTCAGAATGCAATATTTCGGAAGATCAACAGTCGAAGGAAAATATACCAGAAATCCTATTTTTCCAGATGACGAAGGAAGCCAGAAGGGGAAGCTGAGGGGACCCAAGGTGGGCCCACCCCATGGGCCGGCGCGGCCCAAGGCCTGGTGATACGTCTCCGACGTATCGATAATTTCTTATGTTCCATGCCACATTATTGATGTTATCTACATGTTTTATGCACACTTTATGTCATATTCGTGCATTTTCTGGAACTAACCTATTAACAAGATGCCGAAGTGCCGATTCTTTGTTTCTGCTGTTTTTGGTTTCAGAAATCCTAGTAAGGAAATATTCTCGGAATTGGACGAAATCAAAGCCCAGGGGCCTATTTTTCCACGGAGCTTCCAGAAGACCGAAGAACACACGAAGTGGGGCCACGAGGTGGCGACACCACGTGGCGGCGCGGCCCAGGGGGGGCCCGCGCCGCCCTATGGTGGGGCCCCCTCGTCGGGCCCCCCGACTCTGCCCTTCCGCCTACAAATAGCCTCCGTGACGAAAACCCCAGTACCGAGAACCACGATACGGAAAACCTTCCAGAGACGCCGCCGCCGCCGATCCCATCTCGGGGGATCCAGGAGATCGCCTCCGGCACCCTGCCGGAGAGGGGAATCATCTCCCGGAGGACTCTACGCCGCCATGGTCGCCTCCGGTGTGATGTGTGAGTAGTCTACCCCTGGACTATGGGTCCATAGCAGTAGCTAGATGGTTGTCTTCTCCCCATTGTGCTATCATTGTCGGATCTTGTGAGCTGCCTAACATGATCAAGATCATCTATCTGTAATTCTATATGTTGCGTTTGTTGGGATCCGATGAATAGAGAATACTTGTTATGTTGATTATCAAAGTTATGCTTATGTGTTGTTTATGATCTTGCATGCTCTCCGTTACTAGTAGATGCTCTGGCCAAGTAGATGCTTGTAACTCCAAGAGGGAGTACTTATGCTCGATAGTGGGTTCATGCTCGCATTGACACAGGACGATGTGAAAGTTCTAAGGTTGTGTTGTCTTGTTGCCACTAGGGATAAAACATTGATGCTATGTCTAAGGATGTAGTTGTTGATTACATTACGCACCATACTTAATGCAATTGTCTGTTGCTTGCAACTTAATACCGGAGGGGGTTCGGATGATAACTTTGAAGGTGGACTTTTTAGGCATAGATGCGGTTGGATGGCGGTCTATGTACTTTGTCGTAATGCCCAATTAAATCTCACTATACTCATCATGATATGTATGTGCATTGTCATGCTCTCTTTATTTGTCAATTGCCCAACTGTAATTTGTTCACCCAACATGCTGTTCGTCTTATGGGAGAGACACCTCTAGTGAACTGTGGACCCCGGTCCAATTCTCTTTACTGAAATACAATCCACTGCAATATTGTTCTACTGTTTTCTGCAAACAATCATCTTCCACACAATACGGTTAACTCTTTGTTACAGCAAGCCGGTGAGATTGACAACCTCACTGTTTCGTTGGGGCAAAGTACTTTGGTTGTGTTGTGCAGGTTCCACGTTGGCGCCGGAATCCCTGGTGTTGCGCCGCACTACATCTCGCCGCCATCAACCTTCAACGTGCTTCTTGGCTCCTCCTGGTTCGATAAACCTTGGTTTCTTTCTGAGGGAAAACTTGCTGCTGTGCGCATCATACCTTCCTCTTGGGGTTGCCCAACGAACGTGTGAAATACACGCCATCAAGCTCTTTTTCTGGCGCCGTTGCCGGGGAGATCAAGACACGCTGCAAGGGGAGTCTCCACTTCTCAATCTCTTTACTTTGTTTTTGTCTTGCTTTATTTTATTTACTACTTTGTTTGCTGCACTAAATCAAAATACAAAAAAATTAGTTGCTAGTTTTACTTTATTTGCTATCTTGTTTGCTATATCAAAAATACAAAAAAAAATTAGTTTACTTGCATTTACTTTACCTAGTTTGCTTTATTTACTGTTGCTAAAATGGCCAACGCTGAAAATACTAAGTTGTGTGACTTCACAACCACAAATAATAATGATTTCTTATGCACACCTATTGCTCCACCTGCTACTACAGCAGAATTCTTTGAAATTAAACCTGCTTTACTTAATCTTGTTATGAACAATCAATTTTCTGGTGTTAGTTCTGATGATGCTGCTGCCCATCTTAATAATTTTGTTGAACTATGTGAAATGCAAAAATATAAAGATGTAGATGGTGATATTATTAAACTAAAATTGTTCCCTTTCTCATTAAGAGGAAGAGCTAAAGATTGGTTGCTATCTCTGCCTAAGAATAGTATTGATTCATGGACTAAATGCAAGGATGCTTTTATTGGTAGATATTATCCCCCTGCTAAAATTATATCTTTGAGGAGTAGCATAATGAATTTTAAACAATTAGATACTGAACATGTTGCTCAAGCTTGGGAAAGAATGAAATCTCTGGTTAAAAATTGCCCAACCCATGGACTGACTACTTGGATGATCATCCAAACCTTCTATGCAGGACTAAATTTTTCTTCACGGAATTTATTGGATTCAGCTGCTGGAGGTACCTTTATGTCCATCACTCTTGGTGAAGCAACAAAGCTTCTTGATAATATGATGATCAACTACTCTGAATGGCACACGGAGAGAGCTCCACAAGGTAAGAAGGTAAATTCTGTCGAAGAAACCTCTTCCTTGAGTGATAAGATTGATGCTATTATGTCTATGCTTGTGAATGATAGGACTAATATTGATCCTAATAATGTTCCATTAGCTTCATTGGTTGCACAAGAAGAACATGTTGATGTAAACTTCATTAAAAATAATAATTTCAACAACAATGCTTACCGGAACAATTCTAGTAACAACTATAGGCCATATCCTTATAATAATGGCAACGGCTATGGTAATTCTTATGGAATTCTTACAACAATAAAAGGAATTCACCCCTCGACTAGAAGCCATGCTTAAAGAATTTATTAGTACACAAACTGCTTTTAACAAATCTGTTGAAGAAAAGCTTGGGAAAATTGATATACTTGCTTCTAAAGTCGATAGTCTTGTTGCTGATGTTGATCTTTTGAAATCAAAAGTTTTGCCTAATGAGAATCATCATAATAAAATTGTTACTACAGCAAATGCCATTCAAGTTAGAATTAATGAGAATATAAGATTAATGGCTGAACTGCGTGCTAGGTGGGATAGAGAAGAAAATGAAAAACTAGCTAAAGAGAAGAATATAGCTAAAGTTTGGACTATTACCACCACTAGTAATGCTAATGCTACACATGTTGCTGCACCTTCTACTCATACTAATAAAAGAATTGGTGTTAGCAATGTTTCCACTTCTAATGCAAAGCGCGAAAAACTGCACAAACTGCTAAAATCATTAAACTGCTCGTGATAAAGCTGCTGAAATTTTTTCCAACATTGGGGATGATGATCCCATTGCTTTAGATTATAATGGTTTGAATTTTGATGATTGCCACATCTCTGAAGTTATAAAGTTCTTGCAAAAACTTGCTAAAAGTCCTAATGCTAGTGCTATAAATTTGGCTTTCACGCATCATATTACAAATGCTCTCATAAAAGCTAGAGAAGAGAAACTAGAGCGTGAAGCCTCTATTCCTAAAAAGCTAGAGGATGGTTGGGAGCCCATCATTAAGATGAAAGTTAAAGATTTTGATTGTAATGCTTTATGTGATCTTGGTGCAAGTATTTCTGTTATGCCTAAGAAAATTTATAATATGCTTGACTTGCCACCGCTGAAAAATTGTTATTTGGATGTTAATCTTGCTGATCATTCTACAAAGAAACCTTTGGGTAAAGTTGATAATGTTCGCATTACCGTTAACAATAACCTTGTTCCTGTTGATTTTGTTGTCTTGGATATTGAATGCAATGCATCTTGTCCCATTATATTGGGAAGACCTTTTCTTGAACTGTTGGTGCTACCATTGATATGAAGGAAGGTAATATAAAATATCAATTTCCTCTCAAGAAAGGTATGGAACACTTCCCTAGAAAGAGAATGAAGGTACCTTTTGATTCTATTATGAGAACAAATTATGATGTTGACACTTCATCTCTTGATAATACTTGATACACACTTTCTGCGCCTAGCTGAAAGGCGTTAAAGAAAAGCGCTTATGGGAGACAACCCATGTTTTTACCTACAGTACTTTGTTTTTATTTTGTGTCTTGGAAGTTGTTTACTACTGTAGCAACCTCTCCTTATCTTAGTTTTGTGTTTTGTTGTGCCAAGTTAAGCCGTTGATAGAAAAGTAAGTACTAGATTTGGATTACTGCACAGTTCCAGATTTCTTTGCTGTCACGAATCTGGGTCCACCTCCCTGTAGGTAGCTCAGAAAATTAAGCCAATTTACGTGCATGATCCGCAGATATGTATGCAACTTTCATTCAATTTGAGCATTTTCATTTGAGCAAGTCTGGTGCCATTTTAAAATTCGTCAATACGAACTGTTCTGTTTTGACAGATTCTGCCTTTTATTTCGCATTGCCTCTTTCGCTATGTTGGATGAATTTCTTTGATCCACTAATGTCCAGTAGCATTATGCAATGTCCAGAAGTGTTAAGAATGATTGTGTCACCTCTGAATATGTCAATTTATAATGTGCACTAACCCTCTAATGAGTTGTTTCGAGTTTGGTGTGGAGGAAGTTTTCAAGGATCAAGAGAGGAGTATGATGCAACATGATCAAGGAGAGTGAAAGCTCTAAGCTTGGGGATGCACCCGGTGGTTCACCCCTGCATATATCAAGAAGACTCAAGCGTCTAAGCTTGGGGATGCCCAAGGCATCCCCTTCTTCATCGACAACATTATCAGGTTCCTCCCCTGAAACTATATTTTTATTCCATCACATCTTATGTGCTTTTTCTTGGAGCGTCGGTTTGTTTTTATTTTTGTTTTGTTTGAATAAAATGGATACTAGCATTCACTTTATGGGAGAGATACACGCTCCGCTGTAGCATATGGACAAGTATGTCCTTGGTTTCTACTCATAGTATTCATGGCGAAGTTTCTCCTTCGTTAAATTGTTATATGGTTGGAATTGGAAAATGATACATGTAGTAATTGCTATAAATGTTTTGGGTAATGTGATACTTGGCAATTGTTGTGCTCATGATTAAGCTCTTGCATCATATGCTTTGCACCCATTAATGAAGAAATACATAGAGCATGCTAAAATTTGGTTTGCATATTTGGTTTCTCTAAGGTCTAGATAATTTCTAGTATTGAGTTTGAACAACAAGGAAGATGGTGTGGAGTCTTATAATGTTTTCAATATGTCTTTTATGTGAGTTTTGCTGCACCGGTTCATCCTTGTGTTTGTTTCAAATAAGCCTTGCTAGCCTAAACCTTGTATCGAGAGGGAATACTTCTCATGCATCCAAAATACTTGAGCCAACCACTATGCCATTTGTGTCCACCATACCTACCTACTACATGGTATTTTCCAGCCATTCCAAAGTAAATTGCTTGAGTGCTACCTTTAAAATTCCATCATTCACCTTTGCAATATATAGCTCATGGGACAAATAGCTTAAAAACTATTGTGGTATTGAATATGTAATTATGCGCTTTATCTCTTATTAAGTTGCTTGTTGTGCGATAACCATGTTTACTGGGGAACGCCATCAACTCATTGTTGAATTTCATGTGAGTTGCTATGCATGTTCGTCTTGTCTGAAGTAAGGGCGATCTACTCTGAGTTGAATGGTTTGAGCATGCATATTGTGAGAGAAGAACATTGGGCCGCTAACCGAAGCCATGTTCCATGGTGGAAGTTTCAGTTTTGGACAAACATCCTCAAATCTCTAATGAGAAAAGAATTAATTGTTGTTGAATGCTTAAAGCATTAAAAGAGGAGTCCATTATCTGTTGTCTATGTTGTCCCGGTATGGATGTCTAAGTTGAGAATAATCAAAAGCGAGAAATCCAATGCGAGCTTTCTCCTTAGACCTTTGTACAGGCGGCATAGAGGTACCCCTTTGTGATACTTGGTTAAAGCATATGTATTGCGGTGATAATCCAGGTAGTCCAAGCTAATTAGGACAAGGTGCGGGCACTATTAGTACACTATGCATGAGGCTTGCAACTTATAAGATATAATTTACATGATGCATATGCTTTATTACTACCGTTGACAAAATTGTTTCATGTTTTCAAAATCAAAGCTCTAGCACAAATATAGCAATCGATGCTTTTCCTCTATGAGGACCATTCTTTTACTTTCAATGTTGAGTCAGTTCACCTATTTCTCTCCACCTCAAGAAGCAAACACTTGTGTGAACTATGCATTGATTCCTACATACTTGCTTATTGCACTTATTATATTACTCTATGTTGACAATATCCATGAGATATACATGTTACAAGTTGAAAGCAACCGCTGAAACTTAATCTTCGTTTGTGTTGCTTCAATACCTTTACTTTGAATTATTGCTTTATGAGTTAACTCTTATGCAAGACTTATTGATGCTTGTCTTGAAGTGCTATTCATGAAAAGTCTTTGCTATATGATTCACTTGTTTACTCATGTCATACACATTGTTTTGATCGCTGCATTCACTACATATGCTTTACAAATAGTATGATCAAGATTATGATGGCATGTCACTCCAGAAATGATCTGTGTTATCGTTTTACCTGCTCGGGACGAGCAGAACTAAGCTTGGGGATGCTGATACGTCTCCGACGTATCGATAATTTCTTATGTTCCATGCCACATTATTGATGTTATCTACATGTTTTATGCACACTTTATGTCATATTCGTGCATTTTACGGAACTAACCTATTAACAAGATGCCGAAGTGCGAGTTGCTGTTTTCTGCTGTTTTTGGTTGCAGAACTCCTAGTAAGGAAATATTCTCGGCATTGGACGATTTCAACGCCCGGGGGCCTATTTTTCCACGGAGCTTCCAAGACCGAAGAACACACGAAGTGGGGCCACGAGGTGGCGACACCACGTGGCGGCGCGGCCCGGGGGCCCGCGCCGCCCTATGGTGTGGCCCCCTCGTCTGGCCCCCGACTCTGCCCTTCCGCCTACAAATAGCCTCCGTGACGAAACCCCCAGTACCGAGAACCACGATACGGAAAACCTTCCAGAGACGCCGCCGCCGCCGATCCCATCTCGGGGGATCCAGGAGATCGCCTCCGGCACCCTGCCGGAGAGGGGAATCATCTCCCGGAGGACTCTATGCCGCCATGGTCGCCTCCGGTGTGATGTGTGAGTAGTCTACCCCTGGACTATGGGTCCATAGCAGTAGCTAGATGGTTGTCTTCTCCCCATTGTGCTATCATTGTCGGATCTTGTGAGCTGCCTAACATGATCAAGATCATCTATCTGTAATTCTATATGTTGCGTTTGTTGGGATCCGATGAATAGAGAATACTTGTTATGTTGATTATCAAAGTTATGCTTATGTGTTGTTTATGATCTTGCATGCTCTCCGTTACTAGTAGATGCTCTGGCCAAGTAGATGCTTGTAACTCCAAGAGGGAGTACTTATGCTCGATAGTGGGTTCATGCCTGCATTGACACCTGGGACCGTGACAGAAAGTTCTAAGGTTGTGTTGTGCTGTTGCCACTAGGGATAAAACATTGATGCTATGTCTAAGGATGTAGTTGTTGATTACATTACGCACCATACTTAATGCAATTGTCTGTTGCTTGCAACTTAATACTGGAGGGGGTTCGGATGATAACCTGAAGGTGGACTTTTTAGGCATAGATGCAGTTGGATGGCGGTCTATGTACTTTGTCGTAATGCCCAATTAAATCTCACTATACTCATCATGATATGTATGTGCATTGTCATGCTCTCTTTATTTGTCAATTGCCCAACTGTAATTTGTTCACCCAACATGCTGTTCGTCTTATGGGAGAGACACCTCTAGTGAACTGTGGACCCCGGTCCAATTCTCTTTACTGAAATACAATCCACTGCAATATTGTTCTACTGTTTTCTGCAAACAATCATCTTCCACACAATACGGTTAACTCTTTGTTACAGCAAGCCGGTGAGATTGACAACCTCACTGTTTCGTTGGGGCAAAGTACTTTGGTTGTGTTGTGCAGGTTCCACGTTGGCGCCGGAATCCCTGGTGTTGCGCCGCACTACATCTCGCCGCCATCAACCTTCAACGTGCTTCTTGGCTCCTCCTGGTTCGATAAACCTTGGTTTCTTTCTGAGGGAAAACTTGCTGCTGTGCGTATCATACCTTCCTCTTGGGGTTGCCCAACGAACGTGTGAAATACACGCCATCACCTGGCCGCGCCGCCCAGTGAGGAGGGGGCCCACAGCCCCTCTCGCCTCCTTTTCTTCGCGTACGCCTTCGTCCCGAAGACCTAAGCCGGAGGAAAAGAGTCGCGGAGCGTCACAGCCGCCTCTGCGAGGCGGAGAACACCAGAGAGAAAAGAGCTATCCGGCAGGCTGAGTTCCACCGGGGAAATTCCCTCCCGGAGGGGGAAATCGACGCCATCGTCACCGTCATCGAGCTGGACATCATCTCCATCACCATCACCATCATCTTCATCATCATCACCGCCGTCTCCACCGCTGCACCTCGTCACCGCTGTAGCAATTTGGGTTTGATCTTGATTGTTTGATAGGGGAAACTCTCCCGGTGTTGATTTCTACTTGTTATTGATGCTATTGAGTGAAACTGTTGAACCAAGGTTTATGTTCAGATTGTTATTCATTACCTCTGATCATGTTCCATATGATGTCTCGTGAGTAGTTCGTTTAGTTCTTGAGGACATGGGTGAAGTCTAAATGTTAGTAGTGAAGTATGGTTGAGTAATATTCAATGTTATGATATTTAAGTTGTGGTGTTATTCTTCTAGTGGTGTCGTGTGAACGTCGACTACACGACACTTCACCTTTATGGGCCTAGGGGAATGCATCTTGTACTCGTTTGCCAATTGTGGGGTTGCCGGAGTGACAGAAACCTGAGCCCCCGTTGGTATATCGATGCAGGAGGGATCGCATGATCTCAGAGTTTAAGGCTGTGGTTAGATTTATCTTAATTACTTTCTTGTAGTTGCGGATGCTTGCAAGGGGTATAATCACAAGTATGTATTAGTCCTAGGAAGGGCGGTACATTAGCATAGGTTCACCCACACAACACTTATGAAAACAATGAAGATTAATTAGCCGTATGTAGCGAAAGCACTAGACTAAAATCCCGTGTGTCCTCAGGCACGTTTGGTCATTATAAGTAAACAAACCGGCTTGTCCTTTGTGCTAAAAAGGATTGGGCCACTCGCTGCAATTGTTACTCTCGCACTTTACTTACTCGTACTTTATTCATCTGTTACATCAAAACCCCCTGAATACTTGTCTGTGAGCATTTACAGTGAATCCTTCACCGAAACTGCTTGTCAACACCTTCTGCTCCTCGTTGGGATCGACATTCTTACTTATCGAAGATACTACGATACACCCCCTATACTTGTGGATCATCACGCGGCAGGCCCCTGGGCCGCGTCGGCCTGTGGTGGCGGCGCCTCGGGCGGCCCCAGGTGCCCCCCTCTGGACTATTTAAGGTCTTCAACCTAAAAATGCACGGGGGTTAGACGAAATCGCCAGAAGACATCCAGAACACCGCCGCCATCACGAAACTCCGTCTCGGGACCAGAAACTCCGTTCTGGCACTCCACCGGGACGGGGAATTGGAGGAGATCATCGCCATCATCACCACCGACGCCTCTCCATCGACCAGCCATGTTTCCCCCATCCATGTGTGAGTAATTCCCCCGCTGTAGGCTGAAGGGGATGGTAGGGATTGGATGAGATTGGTCATGTAATAGCATAAGATTTTTTAGGGCATAGTGCCTAGTGTCCGTAATTGGTACTTTTATGATATTGTTGCAACTTGTTATGCTTAATGCTTGTCACTAGGGCCCGAGTGCCATGATCTCAGATCTGAACATGTTATTGTTTCATGATGATATTCATTGTTTTATGATCTTACCTGCAAGTTGTATACACATGTCGCTGTCAGGAACCCGAGGCCCCAAAGTGACAGAAATTGGGACAACCGGAGGGGAAGGCGGTGATGTGAGGATCACATGTGTTCACGGAGTGTTAATGCTTTGCTCCGGTGCTCTATTAAAAGGAGTACCTTAATTTCCAGTAGATTCCCTAGAGGCCCGGCTGCCACCGGCTGGTAGGACAATAGATGTTGTGCAAGTTTCTCATTGCGAGCACGTACGACTAAATATGGAACACATGCCTATGGATTGTTTAGTACTTGGATACTGTTTTATTACTATCTGCAAATGCCCTACTTTGATTGTTACATGAGTTTCTCTCATCCATGCAACGCATGTTCATCCATCCCTGTGCCTACATTATTTTAATCCTACTGTTTACTATAATGACTACTGCTGTCTTTGTTACACTGCTGCTGATATTTCACTACTGCTACTGCTATAAAACGGTTACTACT
This sequence comes from Lolium perenne, assembly GCF_019359855.2. Lineage (NCBI taxonomy): Eukaryota > Viridiplantae > Streptophyta > Magnoliopsida > Poales > Poaceae > Lolium > Lolium perenne. The sequence continues at coordinate 82,414,862 of NC_067249.2, forward strand.
GATAAACTCTTGCGAGCAAGTCTGTTTCCAGGTGCAGCTGAATTGACAACTCCGCTGTTAAGGCTTACAAATATTCTTTGGCTCCCCTTGTGTCGAATCAATAAATTGGGTTTTACTTCCCGCGAAGACTGTTGCAATCCCCTATACTTGTGGGTCATCAAATACCACAGTTGAAACGTCTGTTCAGGAACAAAGAGCATGCCAAGTTGTTGCGATGGCACAAAGAGGACCGTAAGTTGGACGGGGAGTTGAGACACCCCGCAGATGGAACGCAATGGAGAAAGATCGACAGCGAGTTCAAAGATTTTGCAGCTGATGCAAGGAACATAAGATTTGGTCTAAGTACAGATGGCATGAATCCTTTTGGCGAGCAGAGCTCCAGCCATAGCACCTGACCCGTGACTCTATGCATCTACAACCTTCCTCCTTGGTTGTGCATGCAGCGAAAGTTCATTATGATGCCAGTGCTCATCCAAGGTCCGAAGCAACCCGGCAACAACATCGATGTGTACCTAAGTCCATTAGTTGATGAACTTTTACAGTTGTGGGGCAGACCTGGTGTACGTGTGTGGAATGAGCACAAAAAAGAGGAATTTGACCTACGAGCGTTGCTTTTCGTAACCATCAACGATTGGCCTGCTCTTAGTAACCTTTCGGGACAGTCAAATAAGGGATACAATGCATGCACGCGCTGCTTACATGAGACTGAAAGTGTATATTTGCCAAATTGTAAGAAGAACGTGTACCTTGGGCATCATCGATTTCTTCCGAAAAATCATAATGTAAGAAAGAAAGGCAAGCATTACAACGGCAAGGCAGATCACCGGCCGAAGCCTGCGAAACGTACTGGTGCTGAGGTATTTGATATGGTCAAGGATTTGAAAGTCATCTTTGGAAAGGGTCCTGGCGGACAATCAGTTCCGCAGGGAGCTGACGGGCACGCACCCATGTGGAAGAAGAAATCTATATTCTGGGAGCTAGAATATTGGAAAGTCCTAGATGTCCGCTCTGCAATCGACGTGATGCATGTTACAAAGAATATTTGTGTGAACCTCCTAAGCTTCTTGGGCGTGTATGGGAAGACAAATGATACAAAGGAAGCACGGCAGGACCAGCAACGTTTGAAAGACCCTAATGACCGGCATCCGGAATGGTTTCAAGGTCGTGCCAGCTACGCTCTTCCAAAGAAGAGAAGGTCATCTTTTTTGAATGCCTGAGCAGTATGAAGGTCCCGTCTGGATTCTCGTCGAATATAAAGGGAATAATAAACATGGCGGACAAAAAGTTCCAAAACCTGAAGTCTCACGACTGCCACATGATTATGATGCAATTGCTTTTGATTGCTTTGAGGGGGCTCCTACCAGAAAATATTCGAATAGCCATTGTGAAGCTATGTGCATTCCTCAATGCAATCTCTCAGAAGGTAATCAATCCAGAAGATCTACTACGGCTACAGAACGATGTGGTCCAATGTCTTGTCAGTTTCGAGTTGGTGTTCCCGCCATCCTTCTTCAATATTATGACACACCTCCTGGTTCACCTAGTCGAAGAGATTTCCATCCTCGGTCCTGTATTTCTACACAATATGTTCCCCTTTGAGAGGTTCATGGGAGTATTAAAGAAATATGTTCGTAACCGTGCTAGGCCAGCAGGAAGCATTGCCAAGGGCTATGGAAATGAGGAGGTAATTGAGTTTTGTGTTGACTTTGTTCCTAACCTTAAGCCGATTGGTCTTCCTCGATCGCGGCACGAGGGGAGACTAAGTGGAAAAGGCACGATCGGAAGGAAATCAATGATATGTATGGACGGCCATTCTATGACTGAAGCACACCACACAGTTCTGACCAATTCCAGCTTGGTGGCTCCGTACTTTGAGAAACACAAGAATATTTTACGCTCGGACAACCCGGGGAAGCCTGAATCCTGGATTAGGAAGGCCCACATGGATACTTTCGGCAGTTGGTTGAGAAAACATTTAATGAATGACAACGATGTTGGAGATCAGCTGTACATGTTGGCCAAGACACCATCTTCGACTATAACGACTTTCCAAGGGTACGAGATAAATGGGAATACATTTTACACGATCGCCCAAGATAAAAAGAGCACCAACCAAAACAGTGGTGTCCGCTTTGATGCAGCAACCGAGAATGGGCAAAAGGTCACATATTATGGTTACATAGAGGAGATATGGGAACTTGACTATGGACCCCTCCTTTAAGGTCCCTTTGTTCCGGTGCAAATGGTTCAAGCTAACAGGAGGTGGGGTAAAGGTGGACCAGCAATACGGAATGACAATGGTGGATTTCAACAATCTTGGTTACCTTGACGAACCATTCGTCCTAGCCAAAGATGTCGCTCAGGTTTTCTATGTGAAGGACATGAGTAGCAAACCGAGGAAACGGAAAGATAAGAAAACGATCAGTACATGCGATGATCCAAAGCGCCACATTGTTCTTTCAGGGAAAAGAAACATCGTGGGAGTGGAGGACAAGACAGACATGTCAGAAGATTATAATATGTTTGGTGAAATTCCGCCCTTCAAAGTGAACACCGACCCAAGCATTAAGTTTAATGATGAGGATGCTCCATGGATACGGCCCAATCGTAAGCAAGCAGGGAGACAAGGGAAGAAATAATGTGTAATAATTTATTGTACCAAACTTTGTTGAATGGATCATGCGAATTATATTATCTGTGATGTGTTTGGTGTCCATTTTCGAATGATTCGATTGATTCGAGATACCACTGATGATAGAAATAAGAAAGCATCCATGCATGATGGGAAAAGGACTAGAGGAGCCGTAATTGCATGGGATTTGGTGGATCTAGCATTGCCGAAATTGATTGGCCATGCCATAAATACCACTGATGATACATGAAATTTGGAGTGACTTAGTCATACTCATGCCTAGGCGTATAATATGCATACTCGTAGTCTTCATAATCGCCGCCGTTGTACTGGTAGTCGTCGCCTTCTAAGTTGCCGCCGTCGTCGTCGCTGCCGTCGTCGTAGCTGTCGTCGGGCGGCGCTCGTGGCTCGAACTGAGGGTAGCGCAGGCGGGGGATATCGCCGGCCGTGATGTAGTCCATGACGCTCTGTAGAGTCCGGCCGTACCACCATAGCCGACGGCCGGCCTCGTGGAAGTTCCCAGGAGGCAGGCCGTCCTCCTCATACCTGGCGAGCGCCCTGTCACGCCGATTGACGAAGAAGGCATCCCAAGTATGCTGGTTATCAGGATGCCAGTGGGGATTCATCCGCTGCTCCGGCGTGAGATCGAGGTAGTAGTGGTTCGTGATGGCCGCCCGGCGCGCAGTACCCTGAGGGACGGGAGGGACCGGCACGCCTCCGACGCTTAGGCTCCAGACAGCGGGGACGCGGTAGCCCGGTGGGTAAGGGTAGTTCGAGGCGCAAAGCTCCTCCACCTGCTGGTAGGTTAGAGTGGGTGCGGTGGAAGCCATGAGAGAGTGATGAGAGATTGTAGAGATGTGATAATGCTGGCCAAGCCGGGCTACATATATGTAGCGAGAAATGGCGGGAAAAATGGGAGAGGGAAGACAGGAGGCGGGAAGAAAGTGGAGGGAAGAAAGAGGCGGGAAGACATGGAAGAAATGGCGGGAAGAAGAGGAATCCAGAGCTGGTCCTCTAACCTTTAGTCCCGGCTGGTGGGTGCAACCGGGACTCAAGGTGGTTTTGTATCATCTAACAAAACTATCGGTGGGATAAGCACGTCTGGGTAAGCTTTAGTCCCGCCTGGTGGGTGCAACCGGGACTAAATGTGGTTTTTGTGTCATCTAAGAAAACTGTCGGTGGGATAAGGACGTTTGGGTAAGCTTTAGTCCCGGCTGGAGGGTGCAACCGTGACTAAAGCTGTCGGCAGGATAAGGACGCGTGGGTGGACGCACTGCTCGATGAGATAAAGCATGTAGCGCACGACGCCCTGTCGGAGGAACAGGACAAAGCAGCAGCGGCGCCGTGCCTATAAAAGGAGCATCGATACGCCTTGGCAAGCAGACCAACAAGCCAACCTAGCAGGTAGGGAGAGTTTCATCCCCATGGATGGAGTTAAGGGTTGGAAAATCTCCCGTGGCGTAGCTTCTCGAAGATGTCGTCGGTGCACACGCCCTACGACATCTTCGGAAGTTGCTCCTCGGGAAAATTTCCTGCAAGCCCGTGAAAGACTCCATCTCCTCTAACCGTGTTGGGTAAAGGGTTGGAAAATCTCCAGTGGCGCAGCTTCTCGAAGATGTCGTTGGTGCACACGCCCTACGACATCTTCGGAAGTTGCTCCTCGGGAAAATTTTCCTGCAAGCCCGTGAAAGACAGAGGCGGGAAGACAGGAGGCGGGAAGACATATGCGAGAAGACAGGAGGCGGGAAGACAAATGAGGGAAGAAATTGGAATGAATTAGTTTTATTTTTCTGAATTTTTTGATATATTATTTGAATTTTTAAGATTTTGAAATGAATTAGTTTTATTTTTCAGAAATTTTTGATATATTAGTTGTATTTTTAAGATTTTGAAATGAATTATTTTTATTTTTCTGAATTTTTTGATATATTATTTGTATTTTTAAAAATTTGAATGGAATTAGTTTTATTTTTCTGAATTTTTTCATATATTATTTGTATTTTTAAGAATTTGAATTGAATTAGTTTTATTTTTCTGAATTTTTTGATATATTATTTGTATTTTTAAGATTTTGAATTGAATTAGTTTTATTTTTCTGAATTTTTTCATATATTATTTGTATTTTTAAGAATTTGAATTGAATTAGTTTTATTTTTTTGAGTTTTTTGATATATTATTTGTATTTTTAAGATTTTGAATTGAATTAGTTTTATTTTTTTGAATTTTTTCATATATTATTTGTATTTTTAAGAATTTCAATTGAATTAGTTTTATTTTTCTATTTTTTTGATATATTATTTGTATTTTTAAGATTTTGAATTGAATTAGTTTTCTTTTTCTGAATTTTTTCATATATTATTTGTATTTTGAAGATTAAGAAATTAAAAGAAATTAAAAAAAAACACCTTTAGTCGCGGTTGGCCTGGCCGACCGCGACTAAAGGGTGTCTTCGCGGGAAAAGCTGGAATTCGCCGAAAAGGCCTTTAGTCACGGTTGGTGTGGCCACCAACCGCGACTAAAGGCCTTTTCGTATAAAAACTCACGCCGAACCGCCGCGCCCCATTCCTCTTCTTCTCCGCGCGCTCGATCTTCTTCTCTGCGCGCAGCGTCGAACCTACGCTTTCTAGCCGATGCCCGCCGAACGCCGCTCGCGCCGAAGACCGCCGCCCGTCGCCGCGCTCACGCCGAAGACCGCCGCCGCCGCGCCTCACGCCGCTGCGCCGAAGACGACTGATACGTCTCCAACGTATCTATAATTTCTTATGTTCCATGCTTGTTTTATGACAATACCTACATGTTTTGTTCACACTTTATATCGTTTTGATGCATTTTTCGGAACTAACCTATTGACAAGATGCAGAAGTGCCAGTTCCTGTTTTCTGCAGTTTTTGGTTTCAGAAATCCTAGTAAGGAAATATTCTCGGAATTGGACGAAATCAACGCCCAGTATCTTATTTTTCCACGAAGCTTCCAGAACACCGGAGAGAGACCAGAGGGGAGCCAGGGGGCCCCACACGCCAGGGCGGCGCGGCCAAGGGGTGGGGCGCGCCCCCCTATGGTGTGGCCCCACCAGGGCCCCTCCAAGGCTGCCCTTCCGCCTACTTAAGGACTCCGTCGCGAAAACCCTAAAGGAATAAGCCACGGTACGAGAAACCTTCCAGAGCCGCCACCATCGCGAAGCCAAGATTCGGGGGACAGAAGTCTCTGTTCCGGCACCCTGCCGGGGCAGGGAAGTGCCCCCGGAAGGCATCTCCATCGACACCACCGCCATCTTCATCGCCGCTGCTGTCTCCCATGATGAGGAGGGAGTAGTTCTCCCCCGGGGCTGAGGGCTCTACCGTAGCTATGTGGTTCATCTCTCTCTTTGTGATCTATTTGAATATCATCTATGTGCTACTCTAGTGATGTTATTAAAGTAGTCTATTCCTCCTTCATGATGTTACGTTAACAGTGTGTGCATCATGTAGTACTTGGTATAAGCTATGATTGTGATCTCTTGTAGATTATGAAGTTAACTATTACTATGATAGTATTGATGTGATCTATTCCCCCTTTCATAGCCTGACGTTGATAGTGTGCATGCTAAGTTAGTACTTGGTCTAAATTGCAATGGTCTATCTTGCACTCTAAAGGTTACTTAAATATGAACCCCGGATGTTGTGGAGCTTGTTAACTCCGGCTTGAGGGTGCTCTTGTAGCCCTACACAATGAATGGTGTTTGTTATCCAACAAGAGAGTGTAGAGTTGTTTCAGTTATGTGATCAATGTTGAGAGTGTCCACTAGTGAAAGTATGATCCCTAGGCCTTGTTTCCGAATATCGAAACTCCGTTTATTTACTGTTCTATTGCATGTTTACTTGCTGCCATATTTTATTCAGATTGCTATTACCACCCATATTCATCCATATTACTTGTATTTCACTATCTCTTCGCCGAACTAGTGCGCCTATACATCTGACAAGTGTATTAGGTGTGTTGGGGACACAAGAGACTTCTTGTATCGTGATTGCAGGGTTGCTTGAGAGGGATATCTTTGACCTCTTCCTCCCTGAGTTCGATAAACCTTGGGTGATTCACTTAAGGGAAACTTGCTGGTGTTCTACAAATCTCTGCTCTTGGAGGCCCAACACTGTCTACAGGAATAGAAGCGTGCGTAGACATCAACGACCGCCGCCGCTCAAGCGCCGCGACAGAGTACGTACGTGCACCGGTACCGAAGACCGCGCCGCCGCCGCCATGCACACGCGCGCGCCAGTACACGTCCACCGCGCGCGCGCCCGCCGGCGGCCGCCTCATCTGCCGCCGCCCACCATACCGCGCGCACCGTGCGGGAGAGAGAGAGGGCGCGGGGAGCGCCAGTACACGGCGCCCCTGCCTCTCTCTCTCTCTCTCTCGTTTTTTTTGTTTTTTGTTTTGTTTTTTTAACTTAACAAATAAATAATTAACTTAATAAAAAAATAACTTAACATATGAATTAGTTATTTTACTTATTATCAAAATGTCAGCAAATTTATAATATTAACAAAAAATTAAACTTAATAACGACGTCAAACGGAATTTACTACAGATACGGAGGCGGGGCGGCGAGGCGCCGCCCCCGCCCCCTCCGTATACGCGCGGGGTTTTTTTTTGTTTTTTTAGAGATAGAGAGAGAGACATGCATGCACACACCGACCCCGCGCGTATACGGAGGGGGTGTGGTGAGGGCCACCGCCCTTTCGTAACCGCCGCCCCCCTTTCGCCACCGCCCTTTCGCCACCGCCACCGCCCTTTTACCACCGCCACCGCCCCCCTTTCGCCACCGCCAGGATTAATTAGTTTTTACTACATGTTTTCAAGAGTGACACATATGGCGGACGATAGAGCCAACCCGATAAGGGACAACTATAATGCAGAAGCTGAGGCACATCTTTTCGGCATCATAAACGGCGACATTCCTTATGTGGCGGCCGAAGAAGATGAAGAAGAGGATGTGTCTTCTTATCTGAACCTTGACGGTGACGGTGAAGTTCGTCAACAAGGTGATGACGAAGGAATGGGCACTGTCGATGGAGGTCAACCGTCGACAAACACCTCCGGCGATGTTGATAAGCAATTGGCAACCACCTCCGACGAGGTATATATATACATTGAGCCTCTGGTGATACAAATTTACCGATTTCAATAAATATGTGTATTAACTCGACTCTCTTTCTTATTTTAGCCCTCGGCCAGCGGATCGTCGAAAAAATCGGTGAAGACAAAGCGTGGCAAAACCAAGACGCTGAAACAAGGAGTAACATATAACATTGATATTATCAGTCCAACCGGCAAGCCGCTGGAGCCCGAAGAGGCGTACACCAAGTTCATCAACCAATGCGGAGTCGTTGTTAGAGACAGCGTCCCGATCACCGTCCAGGAATGGCATGAGCCAGTGAAGGCACGTGTTGGTTCCAGTTTCATCAGCAAGAGAACGAAAAAGGAATGCTGGAGAAAGCTTATGGAGCATTTCGTTCTACCTCCGGAATACAACAAAAAAGATGAATTCGGTAACGACGATCCGGAGGGACGTAAGAGGAGGAGGCTTTTCAAAGAGTTCGCTCTTCAGAAGATGGCCACAGCATTCCGGACCTACAAGAAAAATTTAGCGGCTCAATATGTCGAGAAGGGGAAGACTCCGGATTTCAACGGACAGTATGAGAAGCTAAAAGATGATTGGCCCAAATTTGTGAGGCAAAAGAAATCAGAGGAATTCAAGGCCATATCGGACAAAAATAAGGCAAATGCGGCTAAGAAAATGTACAATCATACTATGGGCCAGGAGGATACCGCCTTTCGGAGCCTAAGTGGCAGAAGATGGAGGATGACCTGAGGGCGCGAGGAATCCCTCTAGGTACAGAGGGATGGGACCCTAGAGCCAAAAGCTGGTGGTACGGGCATGGGGGAACGCTAGACCCGGTGACAGGGGAGTGTGTTCACCGAGACACAAAGTTTAAACCCACCCAAGCCCTTATTAACGCAATGAGGGATGCTCAAGAGGGGAAGATCAAGTTCAACAGAGAGAATGACGCGCTGACAAAAGCCCTCGGGAATCCTGAACACCCAGGACGTGTAGGAGGCAAAGGCGTCATTCCGTGGAAAGAAGGGTTTTCCCAGGAAAATGACCCCTACAGTTACAGAAGCCGTAAGAGAAAGGCGGATCGGGATGCAGATGTTGTGGCGCGGTTGGCATCGGAATTCGATGAGACGAAGAAAACCCTGAATGTACTAGTACAAGAAAGAGAGGCATCTGGGACGCATGAAGATCATCCAGCGGATGTCGGAAGCCAGCAGCGGAGAAGCAGCGTGGCTTCCATGGAGCCCCCACCGGCTGATGCTAATGCACCGACGATCGATATTACTGCACCGGAGCCTCCTCGCTACCCCGTGGACGATGTAAAGGAGATGAAAGAATGTCATCTATATTATCCAATGGGGAACATTTCCATGAAGGTAGCCATCGGCAGTGCTTTACCATGTTTACCTGGAGCACTCCACCACAACAACCCCATTCAAGATGGCTATGCTCGTGTCACGGTGGAGGACATAGTACAAGGGTTTGAGGACCTGGAGATTGATATTGCTACACCTGAAGGGGAGAGAAAACTTGGAAATGTCAAGCGCCAGTTCATTCTATGGCAAAAGAAGTTTATCAAGTTTCCAGGCGAGGCACCAAGGCCAACAAGTCCACCCCCCTACGGTGGTGGTGGCGGTGGTGGTGGTGCTTCACCTACACCTCTTTCACGTCAGCCGACGCCGCCCCCCAATTCACCTCCGGCGGGTAAGCAGCCGTCGCCCCCCAGTCCGCCTCGGGTGGGTAAGCAGACGCCGCCCCCCAATCCACCTCCGGCGAAGAAGCAGAAGCAGTCCTGGACTATTAACCCGGACCCTTATGTACCTAAAACCACAAAGGTACCAGAGCCATCACTGAAGCCTCTCCCCACAAGGCCTTGGGAACGTAGTGCCGAGGAAGTCGACGCGGCCGCGGCTGCTCACCATGAGAAATGGAGGGCGGATATGAAGGCGAAAAGAGAGCCTGAGCCCAAGCCAGTATATTCTGACAAGGAAAAGAAGTGGGCTAAGTCTTTTTTGAGCACACCGTCCCAAGCCGCGAAGAATCTGCCTGACGACTATGCACGTGAACTTCGTAGGCAAGCACTCATGTTGAAGGAGAAGAAAGACTTGGCGGAGAAGCAGGAGAAGAAAGCCTTGGAGGAGGCCGAGAAAGAATTAGCAAGTACAAAAAGCGGGAAACAAGTTGCCCAGCTCGGGGAACAAAGTAAAAAATCGATCCCCCCGCTCATAGTGAAAGCCGTCGGTCCGGATGCTGAACTAATGGAGCCCACAATCATAGCAGCTGCGGCAGCACAGGGAATGACTGTAACGGGTGCCAGAGAACAAGCGGCCTAGATCGGTATGACTCTTCGTGCACTGTTACGCCTTGAGGAGGCGCCAATGAGTGAGGTAGTAATTACATATGTGCCGAATGGGCCTCTCGTCGAGCCTGCGCAGGAAGATGATCTACCTCTGATACGTCTCCAACGTATCGATAATTTCTTATGTTCCATGCCACATTATTGATGTTATCTACATGTTTTATGCACACTTTATGTCATATTCGTGCATTTTCTGGAACTAACCTATTAACAAGATGCCGAAGTGCCGATTCTTTGTTTCTGCTGTTTTTGGTTTCAGAAATCCTAGTAACGAAATATTCTCGGAATTGGACGAAATCAACGCCCAGGGTCCTATTTTGCCACGAAGCTTCCAGAAGTCCGAAGACGAAACGAAGTGGGGCCACGGGGTGCCCAAACCCTAGGGTGGTGCGGCCCCCCCTTGGCCGCGCCGGCCTGTGGTGTGGGGCCCTCGTGCCCCCTCCTGACTTGCCCTTCCGCCTACTTAAAGCCTCCGTGACGAAACCCCCAGTACCGAGAGCCACAATACGGAAAACCTTCCAGAGACGCCGCCAACGCCGATCCCATCTCGGGGGATCCAGGAGATCGCCTCCGGCACCCTGCCGGAGAGGGGAATCATCTCCCGGAGGACTCTACGCCGCCATGGTCGCCTCCGGTGTGATGTGTGAGTAGTCTACCCCTGGACTATGGGTCCATAGCAGTAGCTAGATGGTTGTCTTCTCCCCATTGTGCTATCATTGTCGGATCTTGTGAGCTGCCTAACATGATCAAGATCATCTATCTGTAATTCTATATGTTGCGTTTGTTGGGATCCGATGAATAGAGAATACTTGTTATGTTGATTATCAAAGTTATATCTATGTGTTGTTTATGATCTTGCATGCTCTCCGTTACTAGTAGATGCTCTGGCCAAGTAGATGCTTGTAACTCCAAGAGGGAGTATTTATGCTCGATAGTGGGTTCATGCCTGCATTGACACCTGGGACAGTGACAGAAAGTTCTAAGGTTGTGTTGTGCTGTTGCCACTAGGGATAAAACATTGATGCTATGTCTAAGGATGTAGTTGTTGATTACATTACGCACCATACTTAATGCACTTGTCTGTTGCTTTGCAACTTAATACTGGAGGCGGTTCGGATGATAACCTGAAGGTGGACTTTTTAGGCATAGATGCAGTTGGATGGCGGTCTATGTACTTTGTCGTAATGCCCAATTAAATCTCACTATACTCATCATGATATGTATGTGCATGGTCATGCCCTCTTTATTTGTCAATTGGCCAACTGTAATTTGTTCACCCAACATGCTGTTTGTCTTATGGGAGAGACACCTCTAGTGAACTGTGGACCCCGGTCCAATTCTCTTTACTGAAATACAATCATCTTGCAATCTTGTTCTGTTTTTCGCAAACAATCATCTTCCACACAATACGGTTAATCCTTTGTTACAGCAAGCCGGTGAGATTGACAACCTCACTGTTTCGTTGGGGCAAAGTACTTTGGTTGTGTTGTGCAGGTTCCACGTTGGCGCCGGAATCCCTGGTGTTGCGCCGCACTACATCCCGCCGCCATCAACCTTCAACGTGCTTCTTGGCTCCTCCTGGTTCGATAAACCTTGGTTTCTTTCTGAGGGAAAACTTGCTGCTGTGCGCATCATACCTTCCTCTTGGGGTTCCCAACGAACGTGTGAGTTACACGCCATCAAGCTCTTTTTCTGGCGCCGTTGCCGGGGAGATCAAGACACGCTGCAAGGGGAGTCTCCACTTCGCAATCTCTTTACTTTGTTTTCGTCTTGCTTAGTTTTATTTACTACTTTGTTTGCTGCACTAAATCAAAATACAAAAAAATTAGTTGCTAGTTTTACTTTATTTGCTATCTTGTTTGCTATATCAAAAACACAAAAAATTAGTTACTTGTTTTACTTTACTTAATATCATGCATGTTTTTATTTCACTAGTTAAGCATAATGGAAAACAACAAAAATATGAGAGATCTCTATGAACTTTATCTTGAATTAGGACATGATGTGTTTGAAGAGAGAATTAAAAAACCCATGGAACTTTATATGCATGCTAATGGGAATGTTATTACTATGGATGCTTTGAACACCATTGTTGCTAATGCTATGGAAAATTCTAAGCTTGGGGAAGCTGGCTCTGATGAGCATGATCTTTTTAGTCCCCCAAGCATAGAGGAGAAAATTTTCTTTTATGATTACAATATGCCTCCTATATATGATGATAGCCACTTTGTTGAATTTGCTCCCACTACAACTAATAAAATTGATTATGCTTATGTGGAGAGTAATAATTTTATGCATGAGACTCATGATAAGAATGCTTTATGTGATAGTTATATTGTTGAGTTTGCTCATGATACTACTGGAAATTATTATGAGAGAGGAAAATATGGTTGTAGAAATTTTCATGTTACTAAAATACCTCTCTATATGCTGAAATTTTTGAAGTTACACTTGTTTTGTCTTCCTATGCTATTCACTTTGTTCTTCATTGACTTGTTTATTTACAAGATTCCATTTCATAGGAAGCATGTTAGGTTTAAATTTGTTTTTAATTTGCCTCTTGATGCTCTCTTTTGCTTCAAATACTATTTCTTGCGAGTGCATCATTAAAACTGCTGAGCCCATCTTAATGGCTATAAAGAAAGAACTTCTTGGGAGATAACCCATGTGTTTATTCTACTACAGTACTTTGTTTTTATTTTGTGTCTTGGAAGTTGTTTACTACTGTAGCAACCTCTCCTTATCTTAGTTTAGTGTTTTGTTGTGCCAAGTAAAGTCTTTGATAGTAAAGTAAGTACTAGATTTGGATTACTGCGCAGTTCCAGATTTCTTTGCTGTCACGAATCTGGGTCTACCTCCCTGTAGGTAACTCAGAAAATTAAGGCAATTTACGTGCATGATCCTCAGATATGTACGCAACTTTCATTCAATTTGAGCATTTTCATTTGAGCAAGTCTGGTGCCATTTTAAAATTCGTCAATACGAACTGTTCTGTTTTGACAGATTCTGCCTTTTATTTCGCATTGCCTCTTTTGCTATGTTGGATGAAGTTCTTTGATCCATTAATGTCCAGTAGCATTATGCAATGTCCAGAAGTGTTAAGAATGATTGTGTCACCTCTGAATATGTTAATTTTTATTGTGCACTAACCCTCTAATGAGTTGTTCTAAGTTTAGTATGGAGGAAGTTTTCAAGGATCAAGAGAGGAGTATGATGCAACATGATCAAGGAGAGTGAAAGCTCTAAGCTTGGGGATGCCCCGGTGGTTCACCCCTGCATATTCTAAGAAGACTCAAGCGTCTAAGCTTGGGGATGCCCAAGGCATCCCCTTCTTCATCGACAACATTATCAGGTTCCTCCCCTGAAACTATATTTTTATTCCATCACATCTTATGTGCTTTGCTTGGAGCGTCGGTTTGTTTTTGTTTTTGTTTTGTTTGAATAAAATGGATCCTAGCATTCACTTTATGGGAGAGAGACACGCTCCGCTGTAGCATATGGACAAGTATGTCCTTGGTTTCTACTCATAGTATTCATGGCGAAGTTTCTCCTTCGTTAAATTGTTATATGGTTGGAATTGGAAAATGATACATGTAGTAATTGCTATAAATGTCTTGGGTAATGTGATACTTGGCAATTGATGTGCTCATGATTAAGCTCTTGCATCATATGCTTTGCACCCATTAATGAAGAAATACATAGAGCATGCTAAAATTTGGTTTGCATATTTGGTCTCTCTAAGGTCTAGATAATTTCTAGTATTGAATTTGAACAACAAGGAAGACGGTGTAGAGTCTTATAATGTTTTCAATATGTCTTTTATGTGAGTTTTGCTGCACCGGTTCATCCTTGTGTTTGTTTCAAATAAGCCTTGCTAGCCTAAACCTTGTATCGAGAGGGAATACTTCTCATGCATCCAAAATACTTGAGCCAACCACTATGCCATTTGTGTCCACCATACCTACCTACTACATGGTATTTTCCGCCATTCCAAAGTAAATTGCTTGAGTGCTACCTTTAAAATTCCATCATTCACCTTTGCAATATATAGCTCATGGGACAAATAGCTTAAAAACTATTGTGGTATTGAATATGTAATTATGCACTTTATCTCTTATTAAGTTGCTTGTTGTGCGATAACCATGTTCATCCGGGGACGCCATCAACTACTCTTTGTTGAATTTCATGTGAGTTGCTATGCATGTCCGTCTTGTCTGAAGTAAGAGAGATCTACCACCTTATGGTTAAGCATGCATATTGTTAGAGAAGAACATTGGGCCGCTAACTAAAGCCATGATCCATGGTGGAAGTTTCAGTTTTGGACATATATCCTCAATCTCAAATGAGAAAATTATTAATTGTTGTTACATGCTTATGCATAAAAGAGGAGTCCATTATCTGTTGTCTATGTTGTCCCGGTATGGATGTCTAAGTTGAAGAATAATCAATAGCGAGAAATCCAATGCGAGCTTTCTCCTTAGACCTTTGTACAGGCGGCATAGAGGTACCCCTTTGTGACACTTGGTAAAAACATGTGCATTGTGATGATCCGGTAGTCCAAGCTAATTAGGACAAGGTGCGGGCACTATTAGTATACTATGCATGAGGCTTGCAACTTGTAAGATATAATTTACATGATACATATGCTTTATTACTACCGTTGACAAAATTGTTTCATGTTTTCAAAATCAAAGCTCTCGCACAAATATAGCAATCGATGCTTTTCCTCTATGGAGGACCATTCTTTTACTTTCAATGTTGAGTCAGTTCACCTATTTCTCTCCACCTCAAGAAGCAAACACTTGTGTGAACTGTGCATTGATTCCTACATATTTGCTTATTGCACTTATTATATTACTCTATGTTGACAATATCCATGAGATATACATGTTACAAGTTGAAAGCAACCGCTGAAACTTAATCTTCCTTTGTGTTGCTTCAATGCTTTTACTTTGAATTATTGCTTTATGAGTTAACTCTTATGCAAGACTAATTGATGCTTGTCTTGAAGTGCTATTCATGAAAAGTCTTTGCTTTATGATTCACTTGTTTACTCATGTCATATACATTGTTTTGATCGCTGCATTCACTACATATGCTTTACAAATAGTATGATCAAGGTTATGATGGCATGTCACTCCAGAAATTATCTTTGTTATCATTTTACCTGCTCGGGACGAGCAGAACTAAGCTTGGGGATGCTGATACGTCTCCAACGTATCGATAATTTCTTATGTTCCATGCCACATTATTGATGTTATCTACATGTTTTATGCACACTTTATGTCATATTCGTGCATTTTCTGGAACTAACCTATTAACAAGATGCCGAAGTGCCGATTCTTTGTTTCTGCTGTTTTTGGTTTCAGAAATCCTAGTAACGAAATATTCTCGGAATTGGACGAAATCAACGCCCAGGGTCCTATTTTGCCACGAAGCTTCCAGAAGTCCGAAGACGAAACGAAGTGGGGCCACGGGGTGCCCAAACCCTAGGGCGGCGCGGCCCCCTTGGCCGCGCCGGCTGTGGTGTGGGGCCCTCGTGCCCCCTCTGACTTGCCCTTCCGCCTACTTAAAGCCTCCGTGACGAAACCCCCGCACGAGAGCCACGATACGGAAAACCTTCCAGAGACGCCGCCAATGCCGATCCCATCTCGGGGGATCCAGAGATCGCCTCCGCACCTGCCGGAGAGGGGAATCATCTCCCGGAGGACTCTACGCCGCCATGGTCGCCTCCGGTGTGATGTGTGAGTAGTCTACCCCTGGACTATGGGTCCATATCAGTAGCTAGATGGTTGTCTTCTCCCCATTGTGTTATCATTGTCGGATCTTGTGAGCTGCCTAACATGATCAAGATCATCTATCTGTAATTCTATATGTTGCGTTTGTTGGGATCCGATGAATAGAGAATACTTGTTATGTTGATTATCAAAGTTATATCTATGTGTTGTTTATGATCTTGCATGCTCTCTGTTACTAGTAGATGCTCTGGCCAAGTAGATGCTTGTAACTCCAAGAGGGAGTATTTATGCTCGATAGTGGGTTCATGCCTGCATTGACACCTGGGACAGTGATAGAAAGTTCTAAGGTTGTGTTGTGCTGTTGCCACTAGGGATAAAATATTGATGCTATGTCTAAGTATGTAGTTGTTGATTACATTACGCACCATACTTAATGCAATTGTCTGTTGCTTTGTAACTTAATACTGGAGGGGGTTCGGATGATAACCTGAAGGTGGACTTTTTAGGCATAGATGCAGTTGGATGGCGGTCTATGTACTTTGTCGTAATGCCCAATTAAATCTCACTATACTCATCATGATATGTATGTGCATGGTCATGCCCTCTTTATTTGTCAATTGCCCAACTGTAATTTGTTCACCCAACATGCTGTTTGTCTTATGGGAGAGACACCTCTAGTGAACTGTGGACCCCGGTCCAATTCTCTTTACTGAAATACAATCTACTGCAATATTGTTCTCTTGTTTTCTGCAAACAATCATCTTCCACACAATACGGTTAATCCTTTGTTCTGACAAGAAGCCGGTGAGATTGACAACCTCACTGTTTCGTTGGGGCAAAGTACTTTGGTTGTGTTGTGCAGGTTCCACGTTGGCGCCGGAATCCCTGGTGTTGCGCCGCACTACATCCCGCCGCCATCAACCTTCAACGTGCTTCTTGGCTCCTCCTGGTTCGATAAACCTTGGTTTCTTTCTGAGGGAAAACTTGCTGCTGTGCGCATCATACCTTCCTCTTGGGGTTCCCAACGAACGTGTGAGTTACACGCCATCAACCTCCACAAATGAAAAATCTGCTAATTTGGTACAAGGGTTACATAAAAAATAATGCCGCCAAAAAATATATTTATGCGGAAGTTAGACATGAGCATCACTTCAAACATTACTATGTAACAGTTCATCTGAGTGAATTATTCCAGCTTTTCAATCTGCGCGAGCTCGACAAATCTATCATTAGTTGCTACGTTCTGTAAGTGATTTATTTCTACCCCATCTCGTTCATTGCCTGCACTATATATATATATATATATATATATATATATATATATATATATATATATATATATATATATATATAAATACTTCCTACTCTGGGTGTAAGTACACCCACGTCTCATATACTACCATACGGAAGTATATAACATACTTTATTGGTTTGAGTATGTTCGTACACTATATCTAAGATACTCCATACCAACTTTGGTGAAAAAATTAAAATACACCCATAGTTTGCACTATATATACAAAATACATGCATATTTATACGTAAATAAATAGTGTACGTAAAAAAGTGTACATACTACCTACAAAGTAGTATATATACTACCAAAATATTCTTATATACTTCATACTACATGTATATACTCTTCGGTATGATAGATACTACCTAGATTGTGTGAAACACACGTGGGAGTAACTACACCCGGGTGTAGCATGAATATGTCCTATATATATATATATATATATATATATATATATATATATATATATATATATATATATATATATATATATATATATATATATATATATATATATATATATATATATATATATATATATATATATATATATATATATATATATATATATATATATATATATATATATATATATATAGGTCTGCTATTCTCGAACCGGTTCGAGAATAACTATTCTCGAACCCTTTCTGAACTTCCCGGTACATGGATCTGAACTTCTTCTTCCATGAATCTGAACTTCCCGACGGACTTCAATATTGTACAGGGCGAACTTCCAAAACTTGAGTCTAGTTTGAAGTGAACTTCAGAAAATGTAGCGAACTTCCGTCGCATCTGAACTTCTGGATGTTTCCAAGTGAACTTCTCGTCGGAATAACAGAATTGCATGTCCGTGCGGACAGTATTTTCATGTTGATTTTCATACCGCTTATCGGATTGATGCATACAATATACCGTTGGATTCGTGCGAAAATTTCGCAACTTTTTCATGTTCAATCTTTTCCCAAATTCTGTACTGTTTAAAACTAATTTTAAATATACAAAACAACGTTTTCACAGATTTCTCTATTTTCGTGCAGTTTTTGGGTTCTATTTTTCAAACCGTTTATCGGATTGATGCATACGATATGCCGTTGGAAAGCTGATGACTAGGCGCACCTTATTCATGCTGAACACTTTTCAAAATTCTTTATAGTTTAAGAGCAGATTTGAAAATACTTGATTTCGCTTTTCAAACTTCTTGGTTTTTTAACTGTTTTTTGGGTTTTATTTCCAAACCACTCGTCGGAATGTTCCAAATGATATTGCGTTGAAAAGATATTGATTAGGCGCATCTTTTTCATATTGAATATTTTTACAAATTATAAATGGTTTAAGTTTAATTTCAGAAATATGTAAAATCGGAAATAACGCCGACACGACAATATTTGGATATTGGCTCATCTAGATTGATTAGGTGTGGCATTGAGGTCTGTTCGAGTATTAATAGAGTTATATTAGTGCTAATTATACGTGGCGCCGGTCGATTTGCAGAATAAGAGGCTGTACGAACGATTTCTATGCATATGATTTCCGCCCAGAAAAATAGAGTACATGAGCTGTTCGAATATGGAAGTGAACTTCTCGATATCTTGTTAGTGAACTTCCCGCTTGCGGTATAAAAGTTTCAGGCATGCTCAAAATGTACTTGCTGCATGTTCAAAGTGAACTTTCGTGCCGGTATAAAGTGAAGTTTGACAAAAGCAAATTTCCGATATGTTCATGGTGAACTTTCCCCCGTGTTCAAAGTTAATTTTAACAAAAAATAAATAAATTTTGAACTTCCTCCACGTTTCAAAGGTAATATCAAAAAATAAATTTCCAACTTGGCTAAAGCGAATTTCAAACGAGTAAATTTTTGGTTATCTCAAAGGTAAACTTCCATGCAACACAAGGTGAACTTCCCTTCAGACAAAAGTTATTTTCTGTCTTACCAACGTTAATTTTGACAAAAAAAGAAAATCGGTTTATTTAAAGTGAACTTCTGCTCGGTACAATGTAAACTTTTCGCCCCAACCAAAGTGAATTTCGACAAAGAGTAACTTTTCGGCATGCCAAAGATGAACTTCCACGTCATACCAAAGTAAATTTTGACAAATTGTAAATTCCCAAGCATGTTCGAGGTGAACTTTTGGTGCATTTAGTGTGAACTTACAGCTTTACAAAGGTGAACCCTAGGTAGCAGAACAACCACGGCAGTGGCCGGTAATCAACCTCTAGAACTGGGCAATCCACTATTTTTATTCAAGAATGGTAAATAACACATGAATGCAGACCATTATTTACTCAAGAAGACAGTACGAATCCTACACAGCAACGTTGAAGTGCAGAAAAACTTCTCCCCTAAATACATGAGCTAATTCAAAAATATTATAGTGTCTTCCAGCCAAGCTCTACAAGTCTTGTTGAATTCATCACCCAAGCTGCTACCCTGTAATCACATAATTTGTTAGGACTTCTGACATTTAGTAGAACAGGAACTCATCAATACAAGAGTGTAAATAGAGCCTTATTTTCTTGATTACAAATATATGTATATGCAGAACTTCCTAAGAAATACAAATGAACTTCTTGATTTTTCGATTATCTAATTTACTTTCTTTTTATAAAAATGATTGGCCGGAGCTGCACGGCGCACTGTATTAAAATCGATATAAAATGTAAGACACAACAGTTAACAAGGACTGCACCATCAAACACAATTCTAATTAACCAACGGCAAATGTTTTTGCCAAAAGAAAATAAAGAACAAAAATAGTAGTGCACAAAGGCTAACTCACATACAAAATAAAGGCTAATTCCACACAAGAGAAATGCACATTGTGCAACGCAAGATGTACACTTAACGAATTAGGAGAAGTGAACCCCACTGCTATACCAAATGAACTTATCGGAAATATAAAAGCGAACTCCACATTCTTTTGTTTTGAACTGGGTGTTTATCATGTCATTTTAACTGAAGCTATCCGGAAAAAATGAACTTCCCCTTTGAATAATGCTAACTTATCTACTGCATATTATTTTGCTTTCATGAATATAAATATTTGATTCTAGCAGGTATATATATCATGAATAAAAAAAGTTTGTTTGCAGCACCTACCTGACAGACAACACCTACTGCTGTGCAAGCCTGCCTCTACGCACTGCCCTCGTCGCGGGTGACTACCATGACGTTGATGAGGTTCACAACTTCTCCAAACTTCTTCACTCTTTTCGGATTGACTTCCTGTTGGTTGCGTGTCGATTGCCAACCATCATTGACAATGAACTGCTATAGAACATAAGTGCGCACTTCCTGGGATTAGGTAAAATCATCACAAACATCTTAAAATCATACACCTAAGAATCATCGCAATTAGTTTTGCAAATACAAGTATTAGTCTATTAGAGGTAATTCATTTCATTCATCTAATCAACTGAACTTCAAGCGCGGAAGAACCGAACTATGTCAAAAACATAAACTGAGATGCAACCACATACATTCTAAACAGCTGTGGTGGGTCAACTACTGATGTCCAGGAAAATCAGAGTGGCATTAACACCAGGTCAGAGGCTTAAGGGGAATTACAGTGAAGGTCGAAAAGTGAAATTTATTTATAAACAAACTGAACTTCTACTTTATAGTCAGACACGCATCAGCATATATATGTAGCATATTTTGCCCATGCATGGTTTCATTTTTTCCATAGGAAACAGAGAACAACACACACAAAAGAAAGAGACAGAACATTGTTTCAGAAGTAGAAATCAACAGTTGACAAACCTAAAGATGGAGCTGTAGAGAGCGATGTGAAGCCCGCTGGACTGTCGAGGATACGCGAGTGAACCCCCATTGTAGCTACATTTATGCACATGGAACTTTACACTATCAATAAGAAATAAAATAATAGTCAATCTAGCAAGAATATCTAAACTAAAGTAGCAGAAGATGTGAACCTCACGAATTAGGAGAAATGAACTCCACGGATTAGGAGAAATGAACTAAGTTTGAGTGTGAGAAATGTTCGAAGATTTCATTGCCGAAATGTGACATCTATCAAGGTGGACATCCTTAACCTACACCAGCTATTAGCGCCGTAATGGTTGGATCGACATGACATTTCTGCTGGTGTATGTGATGGTGGCCGAGGGTTCTTCGAGGCCTCTTCCTTAATGGCTGGTAGCCTGGTACTACGATGAGACCAACAAAAGACTAGTAATAATCAAGAAACTAACATTTGTTTGCCTTCAGGTTCGAGCACAGAAACTCGGTAGCAACTTCTTAGAACTTTGTCACAACTATACCTATTTGTGTCCAGACTGAAGGTATTTGCAAGTGCAATGATTTACTTTAACATTCTAAAATTTTATCACACAGAGTGAACTGCCCGGGATGTATGGAGTGCACTTCCCTGATGTATATGATGCACATGAAATGGACTCCCGCAAAATAAAAAGAGTGAACTTGCCATTTTGAACAAAGTGAACTGTGAGTAGATCTGGAGCGAAACCAACTTGCGAATTTAAAAACAAATTTTCACAATAAGGTTAATTGGACCAACAGAACTTCCCAAAAAT
Organism: Lolium perenne; assembly: GCF_019359855.2. Taxonomy (NCBI): domain Eukaryota; kingdom Viridiplantae; phylum Streptophyta; class Magnoliopsida; order Poales; family Poaceae; genus Lolium; species Lolium perenne. Next base: position 82,436,537 of record NC_067249.2, read on the forward strand.
TAAATGCGAACTTCGCAATGGGTTTAACCCAACTCGTTAACCAAATGTAAATATTTACAAAAAAAATCATGCACAGCAGCGGTTAAGTAATATAGTCTAGCACCAACATGAGTTTTTATATCTGAACTTCCCACACTAGCTCTCTAAACTGACTGCGCACTATTTCTAAACTACAGGTAGTGCAGAGCTAGGAAGCCACACACGCTGCGGTTCAGATGTATCTTTAGTAGTAGTTCAGAATCAGTGTTCCACTGGATTAAGCCGTGCAGTAGGCCGCTCGGCTGGATGAGAAAAGATAAACTTACCCAAACTGAGGTGGTGGATTTGGAGATAGCCACAAGGCTGAGGCTTTCGGCAGCGATGGATTTCCATGACATGCAGTGGAGCACCCAGCCAGGCAGGAGAAGACGGGGTCGTTGGAGTTCGTCCCGTGACCGGACACATAGGCAGCAATGCGGATACTACAAGACAGTAATGTCTTTGTTAAATCAAATTAGCGAACATAAATTTTAGAAGAAAATATATGACACTCACATGGGGGAATTTGCTCGAGCACCTCCCATGTAACCATCTACACATGAATTCAAACAGGGGCACCTTTGAGTGCCTACCAGCAGCATAACATCAAAAAGGCTTTAGCAAGACATCAAAGAGCAGGTAACCAAACTTGGTCAGGAATGCGATGGTTGCACTTCCCGGAAAAAAATTGAACTTCACAACCGCATCGCATTGTCTATGTTACAAAAAAGAATTTCATGCAAGAACCGAGTGAGCTTCCGAAAGAAGATGACGTGAACTTCCAAACTGTTTTTACCACAAAAAATGGACTTCTCATATGTACAAATAGAAAACTGAATGAATTACTGCCTAAAAAATGAATTGAACTCCCTTTTGGTCCTAATCCGACTGCTATAAATAACCAAGAGAACCGCTCGATGCTGCACTCAGGAATATGAGCAGGTCCATTTTCATGTACTGAACCTGTCTAGAACAAAGAATGAACTTCTTTAGCAATTGCAAGAATAAATTATTGCAAATTAGAGGAATGTCGACACAGACAGAGAAATACTTGTGGAAGTTATTCTAGAAACATAGTGCTTCCTGCCAACAAATTAAGCTAACTACTGCAGGAACAAGTGAATTTATTTTGGGCCAAGAAAACTGAACTTACTATCTGCACGAAGTGAACTTTTATTGATATAGCCCTCCTCGGAAAACAGAAGTGAACTAACATGAGCGATCCCTAAGGATGATGTAGTGAACTTCGTGGTAGAAAAATGTGAACTTTTCTTCCTCACGAATAAATGCAAATAAGGAAATTATAAAAAGAATGAACTTTCTGGAATTGATTTGTATGCTAACGTCCAAATTTTTCTGAGACAAACAAGCACTCACAAATCTATTTTTAATTAAACTTCATAAGTGGATGAGGTGAGCTTCTATTTGTTCCATAATCAGTCGATGCAAAGATAGGTGTTCTCTAAACTGTTTGCACAAGCAAACATGTGGAGTAATACAAGGAAATAAACTAGAACGGACTGCAGCATCAACATAGATCATATAAAAGGAAATATCATAGGTAATTGTTTGGAAGCGCATACCAAATGCAAGTGCCTTCATTTTCATACATTTTTTTCTAGTAAGTGCCAAACATGCTTGCCATCAGGAGCCTCAAAGGTCCTGCCATACAGAAGATATAGTTCATTTTCTAGAGCTCATTGTAGTGATATATAAAAACAATGGAATAGCATAAATGCTAGATATACAATCGCAGAGCAGCATTGTTATAAAAGTTGATTAACGAGATATTTTTGAGTTTCAAGACATGATAAAATAAGTGAGCTTCCCCTAATGGAGGAACTGAACTTTTAGCAAATAAAAAGGTGAACCGCAGAACCACATTGCTTTTTAATTAGCTATAATTCCCATGTACATGTACCAAACATCGCAGTACGGAGAAAGTGAACTTCAGATAAGAAAAGATTGAGCTTCCAGTCATGCCTAAAGTGCCAACGATCACCATGAAGAGCATCTCTTAGGTGCAGAACAAGCAGCAAAGTGGAGCATGAATTATGAGCTTCCAGGTCGTAACCAAGTGGAGCATGCAGCAATATCATTTGCATGCAGCAACAAGCATAGCAACCATAGTCTATAGTGCGAGGAGCAGACTCACCTGGGCATGAGAGACTCGCCGAAGCCGTGGTCTATAGGAACATTGGTTCCATTTTATGCATGTTCGCAATACAACTCCTGAACAAAACCGAATATGTAAAAGAACTGCTCCAGGACCCAACTGTGAACTTCCATAGAAAAGAAAACTACCTGCGCGGTCGCTGCTTTCGTGCTCTGCTCGTGATCAAGCTTGACGATCCATCTGCAGCAGTGCAATGTGATGTGCTAAGCAAGTAAGATGAGGGGTAGCCTGCTTGATGTCATGCCTCTGGGAAGCTCGGAGCAGAGCCTACAAGGCTGAGGGGAAACTGATGCATGGCAATACCTCCTTACCAACACAGAGGTGAACTTCCTAGAGACACGTGGTGGACTCTCGGGCGTCGCGAAGTGGACTGCCTAGTGGTGGACTGCCAAGCGGTGCGATTTGGACTCCCCTGGCAGCTTCGGGGGCTACGCCCAAGCTGCAGGGTGCGGGGTGTTTACTGTTGCTTCAACTAAAAAGTGATCTTCAAGCTACACCAAGCTAATTACTACGATTTGTTCAGTGTTGCTTCAAGTAAAAAGAAAACCAACTTCCTGGCAGTAAAAAATTCTCACATATATCCAATGCCGTTTTTGGTAAGTACCATGCTCTGTTTCCTAATAATCATATGCACTTAAGAATCCAGTGTGAACCTAAAATGTATTATGATAAGAAGTTGGTAAGCATAAATTTAAAGGGAACGGATAAACAAGTATAACTGAGAATATATTAAAAATCACATCATATTGCCATGAAAGTTTCAAAAATGCACTAATGCCTACTGAACAAGCGAAGAAGTGAACTCCTCGCGTTAGACAAATTGAGCTTCAGCAACGGACAAGGTGCACTTCAAAAACAAAACTAAAACTCAAGAATATGCACTTCTATTTTGGGATCATCTCACTGCTAGGAAAACTAAAAGTGCACTCACCAGATAAGTTCTTTCGATTGATCATTTTTAGCCAAATACGAACACTTCTATTTCACATCAGTGGCATCACTAGTAAGCAGCAGCGATACAGTAGTTCATATCAGCAGGGGCATAAGTTCGCTTGAGTAATGCACGAACCTGGTGCTAGAGGGAGTAATGCACTCCATTGGTGAGCTCCCTGTGGCGGCAGCGGTGAACTCCGCCGGCTCTGTCAGTGGACCGCCCGACTGTGCGATGTGGCCTCCCGAAGGGAGGAGGCCCGGGAAGGCAGGAAAGTGCCACCCTGTGGAATCCCACGCACCTCCCTTGTGAACTGTAGTGGGTGGCGCCGCCGGACCCATTGGACGCAGGGGGTGTACCGGCCGACGGCGGACCGCGTGCAATGCAGGGGAGGGTAGGGCATCTGCCCGACCTGCCGCTGTGGAGCCCTCGCTCGCCGGCGACAGGGAAGATGGGGGAGGCGGGGCCATCGGGGATGTGGGCCTGCGGCAACACGCTAGTGGTTGGAAGTAGGGCGGTGGCCGTGGCGGCGTGCTGGCTGTGGCAAGCGACTCGGCGCGATACGGCGGCGCGACGTGGGGAGGCAGCCGTGGAGACAGTAGGTGGCGGCGCGCATGGAGGAAGGAGGCCGGATCGCGTGGTGGAGTATGGAGGCCGGGGCCGGGCCGTTGGGGAGGGAGGTCAGGCGTCGGGGATCCGGGAGGCGCACGGCGGCGGGGATCCGGGAGACGCACGGCGGCGGGGATTCGGGAGGCGCGCGGAGGCGGCGGTGCTCGCGATTTGGAGGTCGGGAGGTGCCGGCGCTAGCGCGGTGGAGGCCTCGTCGCGGCTCTAGCGCGATGGAGCCCGGGAGGCGGCAGCGCGCTATCTGGAGGGCGGCTGGCGGCGACCGGAGGACGTAGGCGGGTCGGGGGAGGCCGGGGGGCGGTGACCGGAGGAGGAAGGTGGGTCAGGGGAGGCTGGGTGGCGGCGGGTTGCTCGGGCGCAGGGAGGGAGGTGGGGAATGCGGGGGTCAGGGATTTTTTTTTTTTTGACAGAGGTGTGCTTTCGTTGGGTGGGTGGCGGTTCGGTCAGATTCGGCTCGGATCCAGGTAGAAACTAAAGCGGGAATAGGGTTCGAGAATAGCTATTCTAGAACCCCTCTTAAAGGGGGTTCGAGAATAGTTGGGCTCTATATATATATATATATATATATATATATATATATATATATATATATATATATATATTGTCCTAACTATATTGTTGTGTACGCTATTATGCAGAATGAAGCTTAGGGAATGTAGAATAAGGAACATCCATGATGTTGGGTTCATTGACCCACAAATCGTTAATGGATATATGTTAGAAAAACATCCCGCCGACGTGGAGCAAGACCTGTGGCTTTTTCTTACAAAGCAGGAACTCAAAAGTGATATTCTATTTCCTTACCATTTTGGGTGAGTGTTTCTGTCTTGAGTACATTCTCTTTTGTTTACTCCATGCATGGTATGTGGCTATTCGATGAGTTATGCATGACTGTGCATGTATCGTGTCCACAGGTTCCACTGGATTCTGCTAGTAATTCAATTCCACACCTCCTCAGTTCTCGTCATCGACTCTCTGAATATGGATCCAAAGCTTTAGCTCGACATGAGAAGAATGATGCAAAAGTAATTATTTTCATTCATTTGCGCTCTATATCGGTCGGCCTATTTCGTTCATTTCCTAATATCAAGTAACTAATAACTCTCTTGTTCATTTAATTTTCTTTGCCTCATAGGGTTTGGAGACGGTTCGCAGATGAAAATGTCGGTGAATTCAAAAAAGAACTACAATTTAGAAGGTCAGTGACTAGGGATATTCAGCCACCGGGGACCAATCTATATGGATACTATGTTTGTGAGATGATCCGGAGATACACCTCTGAGCGGCAGCCGTCTGATAACAATGTCAAGAGGAATAACCTCCGGAAGACGCTTAGTCCAGAAGCTCGTTTCCGACCACTTCAAGAGGAACTAGCAGGATGGTTCATGAGGGAAGTCCTCCATCCTAAAGGAGAACACTATTACGAGGACGTAGAACTTCTGATGTAGTAAATTATGTATGGAAACTTGTTCAAAATTGTATATGGTCATCCGATATTGAATATATATTGTATATTCCTCTTGAATTCTTTTTGGTTCTAATTTCAAATTTGTTTGAAATTGTACATTCATATGCATGTATGTAGTACCGTAGAATATGTGAAAATCCTTCAAAATTAAAATAAAACACAAAAGAAATAAAATAATACAAATTAAAAAGAAACTAGATTTAGGGCCTGCGGCGGCCTTTAGTCTTGGTTGGCCAGAAGAACCGCGACTAAAGGTCCTCAAAGGGGGGGGGGGGGGGGGCTTTAGTCGCGCTTATTTAATCCCGGTTGCGCAACCGGGATTAATGACACTTGCCAACCGGGACTAAAGCCCCTTTTTCTACCAGTGAACGTTCCTGATATTAATACAACATGCAATATGCATCTTTGATTACAAGTTTTGTAATGGAAGCATGTTAGTACTAGTGTTGATGGACTTCGTATGGCAAACTTAATTTGTGGCAATTCACCAAAATTTGTTAACGTACCTTCTCCCGAAACTGAATTGGTAGGCTGTAAAAGTCTATAGCTATCCACCGACTCTTTTTTCGGAACCAAACTTTCTACACATGAGTAGCACCGACCTCTGACGTGTAGATGAAATTAGGTTAGGTGTGTGCCGGTCGTCACCTTGGTGGTGCGTGTGCTACGTGGATGATGTGAAGCGCCAGATCTTCTTTTGGCAACAAGTGTCCCTCCCTCGCCAATCCAAAGCAGATTAAGCTGACCAATAATTGGGGTTGCCACATGATTAGCTCTGAAATGGATCGAGCACTCGTCGGTTTCTTCTGACGGCTATGCATGCCTCTTCTTGGTTGAACTCACTCGACTTGTCATATCTTCATATTGTGTCTAGGGAAAATACATCGATAATTCTACGAAGTTCAGAGCCACATATATCCAGTTGCGAAGACCTAGTCTGTCCCCTGCGGTAGTGCACCTGCGGCACGAATGGCACAAACGACCTAGTCTGATGCTCGAGATGAATAACAAAGGAGAGAGCCTCCAATTCCCTATCCGACGTGTTCAGCAAATCGACATATGTTTCATGCAGGGAGTACGTTCTTTGTACACATAAAAGTTTAAAATAGCAAGCTATGCGTCTTAGCAGCTACTATTTCCACACGTTAAGAAAGCTATAACGAAGCTAAACTATTTAGCGTTTTATCAAAATAAGATAACTCCTAGAAAAGTTAGGCATGAAATATTCATATCACCTATAGATATGTCAAGAAATTCAATGATACAAACTTATACTACATAAGATGATTATAATAATAAAAGTAGTGCATAAATGTAAATTACATACCCAGGTCTAACTTTCAAATCCAAATATGGAAATATTTTGGTTTATTGGGAGAAATAGCGCTACTTTTTAGCCCTCGCTATTTAGCGAGCTATTAGCGGGAGATTCTATCTATCGCTAAAAGAACATGTCTTTGGGGAAAGTGTTGTGAATCCGCTATAGAGATGCTATACTATTTAAAACTTGGTACACATAAACCACAAACCATGACACCCAATCATGCAAGCTACTCAGTGCGTTCTATAAAGCTTATCGTAAGTTTTAACTAGAACGCCAAAAATTATGGAACAGATGAGTAGTCTATATTTTAAAATAACGATAGAGTTTTGAAACAAAGTAGTATTCTTTTTGCGAAACACAGTGCGTTCACAAAGATGAGGCTTATGAGCATATTCGAGAGACTAAACCTGCGAGATTGATCAAGGGTCTTGAAATTGACGAAGTTCCCAAATATGTCTCACTATCAATGGAAATATCATCTCCCATTGAAAACATATTTCGTTTTCATGAAACATTAAAATGTTAAACTTGAATTTTGATCCAATCTAGCTAGAACACCACTGCTATGGTAACCATCCAACTACAGACCTATAATACTCTAAACCTGAAAGCATGCACGCCACCTAGGCCAACCAAATAATACAAGCCGCAATTCCTTCTGGTGCTTTGGATCCGAACCCGGCAGGCAACGACACCGTACCCTCGCCTTCAAATACCAGCGACCGCAACGCCATACCCTAGCCACACACCAACTACGAGAGCCAGTGACGATATCACTGGTACCACATCAATAACAGCGAAGTGATTTGATAGCCCCCCCTGCAAATGGCCGGCAAGGACGTCGCCGCGAAGACTACCACCGCTGAGCCGAAGAGCGTGGAGCGGCGGCTATGGCGCGTGACTCGCGCCGTTCTCTACATGCTGCGGCGTGGCGTGCTGCCGTCCGGGCGTACGCCTGCCATGGACATCCGCCGCGGCAGGATCGCCGGCAAGGCCCTCAGCGGCTTCGTCAGCTTCCACCGCCATGCTGCCACCGCTCGCTCTAGCTCCGTAGCAGCGAGGCGACGATACGACGGCGAGGTCGCCGGCTACTACAACAACAGCTACGACGCGGCTGACATCGCCAGGGTGTTCGAGATGCTCAACGACAGCGGACACCTCTTCGACGACGAGGACGCGCTAGGGAGGGCGACGCCTTCTCCCGCGCTGCAGACCTTGGGGTGCGGCGCGGCGGCGGCCCAGCTGCGCGTCACTGGCACGCCGTTCGCGTCAAGCGAGCACCAGCAGGTGGACAGGAAGGCCGACGAGTTCATCAGCAGGTTCTACGAGCAGCTGCGTGCGCAGCAGAGCCTCGCGGCCACGCCGGACTACTACGGCTACGCTGCAAGGCCGGTCGCCGCTTGATTTAGAGCTTTAGCGCACGACTGCTCGAGGCGGCCGATCCGGTCGCCCGGCAGGGTAGCACAGCGTCCCCATGTCTTCGGAAGTTCCAAATTCCCCCTCCATCCATCCATAAAAAATGTCGAAGATTTATCTAAATTGGACGTATCTATACAATAAAACGTATAGATACATCTAAATTTAAATAAATTAATTTATGATATTTTTGTGGTCAGAGGTAGTACATACAAGCGTACAGGTTACGCAGTTCGCATCTTGGTGGCACACTGTAATAATTTGTGGCCAGTTATCAGCATACAGCTATTTGCCTGTAGTATGTCTTTTGAATGAAGTCATTACTTTTCCGGCATTTTCCACAGCACACAAAATGGACGACTACTGTAGCAGAAACTAAACGAAAGGGGAATCAGGAGGAAGCCTTGACAGAAAAGACTAAGCAAATGGCTAAGGATTACTACTTTCATCGACTTGGGCGAAGAGAGGTTTTTGCCATCGATCATCGGGATCTTGCAGATTTTCCCAATGATATGTTGAGTTATATGCGGAAGAAGCGTGGATTGCAAAAGACACAGTGATCAGTGCACTTACATTCAGTGGCGGAGCCAACAGGGTGGAAGGGTAGGGCAAGGCCCACCCTAAAATTTGGCCTAGCCCATATGTCTTATATAGAAAACAAGAAAAAAAGAAAAAAAGTCTAACCCAGATTAGTCTGCCCCATCCTAGCAAAATGGGCTGGATTCGCCACTGCTTACATTAATTAAACACCGTTATGAAACAATCCTGCATGATGTTAAATTTTTGCCAATCGATTCGCCAACAACCCCATAAATTAAGCTTACGACAGGGTGAATTGGGATTTCCTTGCGGAGGTTCTTAGAGGCAAAGGGTTCGAGGAGGGTTACATCCACCGCGTTTCCCAGCTAGTAGCCGGTGGACAGACTGCTATCTCGATCAATGGGGTGATCGGACCCTTCTTCCGTAACAAGCGAGGGGTCAGACAAGGGGACCCCCTCTCTCCGCTGCTGTTCAACTTCATTGGGGAAGCTCTGTCCGCAATCCTCTCTGCTGCTGGGAGGGCGGGCCACATACACGGGGTCGTGCCGCACCTTTTCCCAGGGGGGATCTCCCACCTCCAGTACGCGGATGATACTCTAATCATGATACAAAACTCAGACGAGGACATTGCGAATCTGAAGTTTCTCCTTATGTGTTTTGAGGAGATGTTGGGGCTCAAAATCAACTACCATAAGAGTGAAGCTATTGTCATGGGTCAGTCAGCCAGGGACCAGAAACAAGTTGCCAACAAGCTGAATTGTAAGCTGGGGGCTTTCCCGTTTATCTATTTAGGTCTGCCCATTTCGGACCGAAAGTTATCTCTAGAGCAGTGGCTCTTCCTGGTGAGGAAGCTGGCGGTTAAGGTGGAACCGTGGCTGGGAAAACTTATGTCCTCGGGTGGACGCTTAATCCTTTCCAATGCCTGTCTAGACAACCTTCCAATGTTTGCTATGGGTTTGTTCTTACTCCATGATGGGATCCATGCGAGGTTCGACACCCACAGGTCCAAGTTCTACTGGGAAGGAGCGGGACCAAAGCGCAAATACCATATGGTCAATTGACCCACGGTGTGCAGGCCAAAAGAACTTGGGGGTCTTGGCCTGCTCAATACCAAGAAGATGAACCAGGCTCTCCTTCTCAAATGGGTGTGGAGGTTGTATCAAGAGGAAGACACCATCTAGGCAAAGCTGATCAGAGCTAAGTATCGCGATGCCAATGACATTTTCAGTGGCAATGGGCAAGGTGGCTCGCAATTTTGGAAGAGCCTACACAAAGTGAAACACCTCTTTAAAGTGGGGGCAAAGCACTTGGTGCGAGATGGGCACCGTACCAATTTTTGGTTGGACTGGTGGATTGAGTCGAGACCCCTCAAAGAGCTATTCCCGCTTCTGTTTGCTATTTGCGAGGATGAATTGGTGTCGGTTGCTACGACCCTTCAAGGGGAAGGCCTAGCCATTAGATTCCGTCGCTCTCTGGACCAGGAAGGGACGAGGCAATGGAGGACCTTATGTAACTTGGTTGAGGATGTGACCCTGGTACATGGCATGGACCAGATTCGCTGGCATCTGGACAGCTCGGGCTATTTCTCGGTGAAATCGATATACTTCAAATTGTCTCAGGGCTCGTCGGTGGCACACTTCAAGGACATGTGGGAGTCCAGGGTGCCTTTAAAGATTAAAATCTTCTCTTGGCAGCTGGCCCTGGATAAGCTTCCATCTAACCTTCAGATTGCAACTCGCCACGGACCATCGACGGGCGGGTGTTTCTTATGTGGTGCACCGGAAGACGCAACCCACATTTTTTTCAGCTGCTCCTTGGCGCAATTCGCTTGGGCGGTGCTGCGCCAGTTGCTGGGATGCAATTGGCGGCCAGCTAACTTCCCACAATTTCATGCTATCCTTTCGGGTTTTGCGGGCTATACTCGCCGCATCTTGTGGGTCTTATTCTTAGCACAATCCTGGGCGCTTTGGACGATCCGTAACAAACTCACTATCGAAAAGAAAATCATTAACCATCCCGCTGACTTTATCTATAAAATTGTGATTTTTCTTCAGCTCTGGAGGCCCAAGTTCAAGGGCATGGAAAATGAAGGACTAAGCTGGATGGAGCGCGAGCTGCGGGAGCTCTACACCTCCATGAAGCCAAGAAGCTGAAGCAGTGAAGCGGCGTCGTCCCTGATCAGCCACATCTCCCTGCCGCGCGCTTTCACTGCTGTGTGCTACACTTGCTTGTACCCCCTAGCTATCTTATGTTTTTCTGGCAAAGCTGTATGCCGCAGCATGTATAACCGTTAAGTGTGAACGGTATGCTACCTGGGCTTTATTAAGTTAAAGTCGGGCAATAAAGTTGCCTTATATCTAAAAAAACAACCCCATAAATTTCTGTCTTATTCGTGCACTAAAAGGGGGACTGCAATACGCCGACATGAGATAATTAATCAGAGCAGACGCCATTAGTCATGCATATTTTAAAATGTAAGCATCTTCATCTCAAAGGGAGAAAATAAATTATGTCTTTCGGCTCAAAATAAAATTCTTCGTTTTTTACAACAACCTTTTTTTTGTATGGATACACTTTCTCAAATACTCCTAACTAAATGTATTAGATGTTCGTTTGTAGGAAAATCTACATCTCACCCTCTAACGAGGAGAACTAGGAACTATAGTAGTAGAATATTATTTAGATGTTCGTTTGTTGTCTTTAATTTGTAAATTTATATCTATAAAGAAACAAGTGTATGATGATAAATCTTTCGCTTTCCTATCACCAACGCTTTTTTTGTTACGAAATTGTATTGGATATACAATATCACATACATTTTCTGATATACATCACAATTTATTACACGAGTAATTGTTCGGGGTGCCGAATATCACACAGGTTTTTAGACACACATCGCAAATGAGGAATTCATGTAAAATCGTTTGCGAATTATTGGAATGATAAGATTCCCGCGACTTTACCATTTCATTGAAAAATGAACTCTCAAAATTCTCGTGTTGTTTATATCCTCGCCTATAAAATACCTCGCTCACTATTCCCATCGGTTATCTCTCACATCGGCACCGTTTACAACACAAACGGTGTTGCGGAAATATATTTGTACTTACACGCATAGGTGTGGATGTTTTCGTCACCGTTCATTATGCTTTGAGATTCAGATAAAAAGAGGAGAGAAAAAGTAATCTTTCCATCTACCATGGTGAGCACGAATCTATTGTCACTATCCAATCACTAAAACCATGCTATTCCATCTAACACACATCACCCCACACAAATTTCTTGCATACAAGTTGGATCAGAACCAATACTTAAGAACGTGGTACATAATATGCATCTAACAATACATCTTACAAAAATTATCTCATAGCACAATCATAGAATAAAGATCCACCACATATGAATTACATATATGACAATAATCATGTTAGGCAGCTCATATGGTACTAAGAACTATGAAGAACATGAGAGAAATAAATCAAGCTACTGCCACAAACCCATAGTACAGAGGTGGACTACCCTCCCTGATCATGGTGATGATGAGGAAGACGCTGGAGTAGGTGGAGATCCCTGTGGAGGCGGCTCCGGCGGAGTTATCCCCTCCAATCTTCTCTGTTGTAGCCTCCATTTTCGTGTTTCTGAGTTTCTGCGGCGCTCTACTTTAGAGAACCCTTTGGGGTCATATATATATATTGGCTTTTAGGTCAAAATACATCGGTTCGTGAAAGAATCAAGAGAATTGGATGATTGACGTCCGAGGGGGGATGGCGCGCCCTAGCAAGGTGGGCGCGCCACCTGGCCTCTTTTGGCCCTCATGCATCTCCAGGTCGGCTCCAAAAACCCATCTTGCTCCTTCTGATGAAAAAATAACGTCCCCAAAATCCTAGCTCAATTTGACTCCATATAGATCACTAAAAGTGAAAATACACAAAACAAGGTTTTCCTATTCTGGAGAGTTATAACCCAAATGCAGGGGATCGTTGGTAAATCCCCATAAATCAATGTAAAACATGGTATTATCATCATATATGTTGCAAATATGTGGGAATTCAATATGATAAATGACAAAGTTCATCTATGCATTTAAATGAATCAGTCATGTGCCATGCTGGATCTACACCTAGGCATTCCTCGGGCCAGGCCTAAAAAATCCTGAACCTAAATTCCTAGGCCTGAGCCTAGCCCGGCCCGGCCCGACCTTCGAGCTTAAAAATCGGGCCCGAAACCAGCCCGAACAGAGAAAAAGCCTGGCCCAGCCCGACAAACCCGGCCCGAACTGAGCTAAAATCATGTTTTTTGCAAGCTCGTGTCCGTCCCAGCCCGACATTCAGGCTCCAAAATCAGGCCTGAACTAGGCCCGACATACAAGGCTAACCCGCCCGGCCCAGGCTATCCGGTCCGGGATGCCCATGCCCAGCTGTAGCGGGATCATCGCACATGTTTTTACTACAAAAAAACGTGAGTGAATTTGGGCCCTAACCCTACCATCTTATTCTGAGAAATAAGGACCAGTAGGGTCCTCGTCCGGTCTCACTTCATGGAAGCCGCCACTTCTCTTCTAGATCACGAAGTTGACACCTTTGCTCCACTGAAGTCACCTGGTTGGCGAGTGATACGTTGCAAACGTATCTATAATTTTTGATGCTCCATGCTTGTTTTACACTAATTGCTATATGTTTTGTTTACACTTCGTGATACTTTTATGCATTTTCTGGCACTAACCTATTGACAAGATGCCACAGTGCCAGTTCCCTGTTTTCTGCTGTTTTGTATTTTAGAAAAGTTGTAGAGGAAATATTCTTGGAATTGGACGGGATCCAGAGCAGAGAAGGATGAGGGCCACGGGGTGGCCAAACTTACCCTAGGCGCGACCTAGACCTGGCCCGCGCCTAGGGGTGGTCTGGGGCCACCAGGCATCCACCGACCTCGCCCTTCCGCCTATATAAAGCTCCCGACGCAAAAACCCTAAATATACAAGCCTCCGTCCACGAAAATTTCCGTAGCTCCGCCGCCATCGCAGAGAAGATTCGGGGGACAAAAGTCTCTGTTCTAGCACCGTGCCGGGACGGGTAATAGCGCCGAGAGCCATCTCCATCGACTCCACCGCCATCTCCATCGCCATTGCTGACTCCCATGATGAGGAGTGAGTAGTTCTCCCCCGGGGCTGAGGGCTCTACCGGTAGCTATATGGTCTATCTCTTTCTCATGGTGTGATCTTTATGTAACCATGAGCTTTGTAATCTACATGTCGTTATGCTATTCAAGTGAATTTTACTGATGTGATCTCCGGAGACTCCTTGTCCCACGTGTGTAAATGTGTGGGTGTGTGCATCGTGTGGGTCTTTTATGCTATATTTCACGGAATACTTGTTCACTGAATTATGATTTGAGTTGGATGTCTCTATAAAATTGTGGTTTGTTAGTACCTCCCATGAATGCTCAAAGTGCAGCATGGGGTGTTCATTAGTACTTGAGAATACATCTTTAAGGTTTGCTTTTGCAGCCCCACGCGGTGAATTAGTGTTCGTTATCCAACCAGAGAGTAGTTCATAGTAGCATAGTGAAGTGCTTATATTTACATTCCTTTATGATATCATTATTGAGTGTGACCACAAGTGAAAGTATGATCCCTAGGCCTTGTTTCCAAACATCGAATCACCATTTATTTACTGTTTTACTGCATGTTTACTTGCTGCCATATTTATTTTATATTTTTATTACCACTCATATTCATCCATACCACTTGCATTTTACTATCTCTTCACCAAACTAGTGCACCCATACATCTGACAAGTGTATTGGATGTGTTGGGGACACAAGAGACTTCTTGTATCGTAATTGCAGAGTTGCTTGAGAGGGATATCTTTGACCTCTACCTCCCTGTTGTTCTACAAACCTCTGCACTTGGAGGACCAACACTGTTTACAAGAATAGAAGCGTGCGTAGACATCAGTCAGACGTAAGCTAGCTAGCTTCTGGAGCTTTGCCGCGATGGGATGCAGATGACCTCGCCGACGATTTCTTCATCGTGTACGCGTGCCAACACGCGTTCAAAGGCTAGAGGTGTTGGAGATATGCCCAAGAGGCAATAATAAAAGTGGTTATTATATATCTTTATGTTTATGATAAATGTTTATATACCATGCTATAATTGTATTAACCGAAACATTGATACATGTGTGTTATGTAAACAAACAATGAGTCCCTAGTAAGCCTCTTAACTAGCTTGTTGATTAATAGATGATTAGTTTCATAATCATGAACATTGGATGTTATTAATAACAAGGTTATATCATTATATGAATGATGTAATGGACACACCCAATTAAGCGTAGCATAAGATCACGTCATTACGTTATTTGCTATAAGCTTTCGATACATAGTTACCTAGTCCTTATAACCATGAGATCATGTAAATCACTTATACTGGAAAGGTACTTTGATTACATCAAACGCCACTGCGTAAATGGGTGGTTATAAAGGTGGGATTAAGTATCCGAAAGTATGAGTTGAGGCATATGGATCAACAGTGGGATTTGTCCATTCCGATGACGGATAGATATACTCTGGGCCTCTCGGTGGAATGTCGTCTAATGTCTTGCAAGCATATGAATAAGTTCATAAGAGACCACATACCACGGTACGAGTAAAGAGTACTTGTCAGGAGATGAGGTTGAACAAGGTATAGAGTGATACCGATGATCAAACCTCGGACAAGTAAAATATCGCGTGACAAAGGGAATTGGTATCATATGTGAATGGTTCATTCGATCACTAAGTCATCGTTGAATATGTGGGAGCCATTATGGATCTCCAGATCCCGCTATTAGTTATTGGTCGGAGAGAGTTCTCAACCATGTCTACATAGTTCACGAACCGTAGGGTGACACACTTAAGGTTTGATGTTGTAATAGTAGAACTTGAATATGGAATGGAGTTCGAAGTATTGTTCGAAGTCTCGGATGAGATCCCGGACATCACGCACTACAAGGAAAAGGCCTACCGCCGGCGAACCTAAAAGGCCCATTGCCGGCGCACCAAGAGCCCACCGGTGCGAACGGGCCGGTGATAACTGGCCATTGCCGGCGCACCAGGCTGTTCGCCGGCGATAGTATGGATACTGCCGGCGCGCCATCGATGATTCGCCGGCAAAGGACACGTTCCACCGGCGCGCCAGCAGCTGCGCCGGCAGTAGTGCGTCGAGCAATGGTGCATGCCTCATGCGCCGGCAGTAGGTCATTTAGGTGCGCCGGCAATAAATTCGAAAATTCTTTTTTCAGCTTTTTTCCAGCATATTAGAATACATATTTGACAGCAGTATATATTTACAACACAGTTCATATTTATACAGCAGAACATGCAATATGAGAAGCACATAGAGAGCCAAGTCTCATTTCGGTATCAATACACAAATACGCTAGTCTCGTTTCGGAATGGTGATTCATACAACATGTGCATATGCAACACCAAAGGACTAAGTTTCACAAAGTTAGAAGTCTCGGTAGTCGTCACAAGTGTCGTCATACACCTCACAATGTAGCTCCTAACCTAAACTACAATCATATAGAACATGAACAACATGGTCACGATGACCATCATCACGAAGGCCATGGTCTTCATCCGGTTCCTCCTCATGTCCCTCATCTCTCCCGCTAGATAACGGGCGTATCTTCCTTCCGCCTCCACCCTAGTGGGGTATCCCTTGTAGCTGTTGCCGCTGAAGCGGTGCACATCTCCGACAGTCCTCCCAATCGTCGTAGACTCCAGGAACCCTCCCCTTGTACACGACATATGTCGTCGGCATCTCCATGCACAAGACAAGTAAAACGTTAGTACCAATGCAATGAACAAGTGCCAACTCAAATAAGAGACAAGTAGTATGAACTAAATAGCATGTGCCTCATACTTTGTTGGTCGAAATAAATAATAACATACAGGGATGGGGTCAGCGAGGCTAGGTAGGATGCACAATAGATTGATATTTGTGGCCATCACACCAAGCCTCACTGGCCCCACCCCGGAGTGTACAAGTGACCAAACATTTTAATCATTGGCCAATGCAATTAAGAAGTGCGAACTCAAATAAAAGACAAGTAGTACGAATTAAATAGCGTGCCTCATACTTTATCGGTCGAAACACATATTAACATCCAGGGATGGAGTCAGTGAGGCTAGGTAGGATGCACAATAGATTGATACTTGTGGCCATCGCACCAAGGCTCACTGGCTCCACCCCCGAGTGTACGAGTGACCGAACATTCTAATCATCGGCGAACTCCAAATACGAGGCAAGTAGGGGTCGAGTAAATGCAAATAATTATTAAGGTATCTACACCATAATCTTGAAATATATAGCAAAGTAAATGAAACTATAGACACATGTTCACATGCACATCCATACAACTAAATAAAAGCAACAAGTCGATTCTATGGGAATATGTAGCAATTATTACAGTACGGAAGTTCAAAGACATATTGTTCAAGCTTTAGCAGTAGTGTTCCTGTCGTAGGATCAGGTTGTACGCCTAGGGGGGAATGGACGGCAGCCCTCAAGCGTGTTGAACGGCCTCTCATCACGCGACATCTCCAAGCGGAGTTCTATCTCGTCATTAGGTGGTAGACCGTAGCCGTAGAAGAACTCGCTGCACCTAGTGTTGACATCCTGCACGATTACCGTGCAAATGAACTGCTGGATGCGACCCCAGTTCTTCCTAATCTCTCTATCATGGGCATCCGCCATGTTTGCAAACCTGTTTCTGAGACTCTCTGGCAGCAACATGTCATCTGCGTACTTTATGTACTCCTGCATCTGAAGGATGGCGTACCACGCGTCCATCCCATTGTCTTCCTTCGACTGCCTGAGGCAGGGGAAGTTGGTTGTGTGGGTTAAGACCAAGCCTCCTCGGGATTTCCTCTCTACTTTGAGGGGGCCTGCCTTGTTGGCGAAGCCGGTGAGAGCATCATTGAGAAGGGCCCTGATGTGGGAGTAGTCTTTCTTCTTGTCCCTACCCGAGTCGAGATAGACTGCATGCGAGTGTTGCGGGTGCACGACGATGAGAGTGCAGAACTTGTCTCTGCGGAAAACACACGGATTAACCTTTGGAAATGCAAATGGAGATATACGATAGAATGGTGATGGGGACTAGCGAGTGATTACTTACTCGGGGAAGTAAGGGATGAGAATGGCGCCCTTCTTAATGTTCGCCAGCATGAAATCCTCGACCTGCTTGGTGGCAATCGCCCGATCCCCAGGGTTGCAGATGATGCTCTCCCGCATATAGAAGGGGTCCATTATCGCGATGGTCGGCGATCCCCTCCTTAACGATCTGGGAAGACAAGCTAAGAGCAACTAGGCGAACCACACTAAAGTGGAGCATTTGCATGCGAAAGATGCTGAAGATGTCATTGAACCGAATGAAGCACAAGTCCGCGGGGTACTTCTCGAAGAATTTCATGCCAGTTGGCACCTTCGCCAGGAAGAGAGGGTAACTAGGATCTTTTGATTTGAGAAGCTGCTTCTCCAAATACTGGACTTGGTTATGCAAGCTCGCCATATCCCCGGTGAGTAACCTGAGGACATGCTCCGGCAGCATCGGTTCACCCAAGTGATGCAGAGGTCGCCAATTGTTTGGCAACTTGTCAAGGAGTGCCACCTTGTCCTTGTCTTTGGCCGCCGCCTTGTCTTTGGCGTCCTTCTTAGCTGGCCTCTTCCTCTTCTTGGGTTGTATTGCTGGACCATCCATCGCCGTAGTGGCCGTAGCACGGAGTGTGTTTGGGCTCAGCATCTTTTTGACGGCGGCGGCGGCGACCTCATCAGGATTTTCCTCCTCAGCCGTTTCTTGAGAATCGAACAGCTTCTTGGAGCACCCATATTTCGAGGCCAGCGCATCCTCATGGACAACTTGTGAAGACGTAGGAATATCCCATTGGAAGTCGTCACGTTCGTATTCCTCGGCCTCTGGCGCCGCTGGCTGTTGTGGTGGGGCGCTGACCACCGGCGCAGCTGGCCGTTGTGGTGGGGCGCTGACCTCTGGCGCAGCTGGCCGTTGTGGTGGGGCGATGACCACCGGCGCCGCTGGCTGTCGTGGAGGGACGCTGACCTGTGGCGCCGCAGGGTGCTTGTCTTTGCTTGTCGTCGAACCCGAGTAGGTGTTGATCCTAATTAGGGTCTTCGGCCATAGCAGTACCCAACCCTTCAGTGAGGCCAGATTCAACGGGCTATCGTCATCGACACCATGCGGTTGATTAGGAGGAAACAAATCCTCATAGCCCGGTAACGCCCGATCCACTTCAACCCGGTAAACGTCATCCTCCATATCTCGTGTGTGCCACTTCTTATCCAGGGGCCGAAGGATGGACCCCCTCGCGACGTCTTTGAGTTCGCCGTTTGCTCTCATCAGGAAGGTGCATGGCGTTGAGAGCGCCTGCGAGAACATGTGTATGGCGTTAGAGAGAGGGCAAGGATGACGAAACTAATATATTAACTTGATGTACACATGGGTTAATTACCGTGAGGGCGTTGAGCTCGGCTAATGTCGACGGGCTGGCACATGCGGCGGCGGGCGTGCAAGTGACGGAGGGGCTGCTACCCGGCATGGACGGTGAATCCCTAGCACCAGCGACATTGCCGGCGGCCGGAGGAGTCTCCATTATAACATTGTCATTGCCGGCGGACGGCGGCGCCATCGAGTTGCTGCCGTCGAAGCTAACCACTTGCATTTTCGGGGGGGGGGGGGGCTTGTTTGCCACCCTCATACCCACGCGTGTAGAGCGTTGAAATCTGCTTGGACTGAAGCGGCGACTTCAGCTTTGACTTCAGGTACGAGCGTAGCTTTGAGTTGCGGTACCAGTTGCGGTACCAAACCAGCTTGGACTTGGGCTAGGATTGACTCCCTCATTTCCTCCGCCTCCCGCTGCTTCCTCTCACTGCGCGCATTTTTATCGGCCGCAGACGACAAGCCATAGTGACCATGCTTGTAGCCTGTACCGGCACCAGCCACACGGCCTCTATGCGGCCTTCTCGTCGGTGAATGCTCATTAACGATGTTTAGCGCCCGTACGAGAGGTTTGTCCCAGGCTACCCTGCCCGTCGACGCCTGGGAGGAGGAGCCTTCGTCACATTGAGAAAGTCTTTGTCTTTCTTCTTCCTGCGGAAGAAACGCGAACCATTTAGAAATGTTGCTACTATTATATGAACGATACTTGATCTAATTAAACCGGTAAATTGCTTACCAGTTTTTTCTCCAACGCCAGGACCTTCTTGTCGTTCGTGAACCAAATTATGTCGGTTACGACCTTCGGGTCCGTGACAAGTTCCCCGGTTAGTTTCTTCTTATGGTACCGGGACCTGATGAATCTTCTTTCAAGCGGGTCCTTGTACTTGAGCCAGGGGTTCTCAATGCCGGCATTTACATACGCCTCGTCCTCCTTCGCCCAATAGGGCTCCTTTCCCTCGTACCCACGGCTCCCAAGGTTGTGGTTGCCGATGTTAAGCTCCCGCATTTCCTTCCCCCACAACTTGCGATTCTTGGTTGCTTGTAGCTCTTCATTGGCCACAAAAGCATCAAAGTCCGCCTGGGTGACATGCGGAAAGGCGGAGTGGACCTCTTCGAAACCTTTGCCCTCAGCAATCAGCTTCCGCACCATGTACTTATAGCTGCTGAGGTGTTTGGTGAACTTCAGGAGGGCTTGTGAGTTCACAATGTTGTTGGTTTGATGACTGGAGGCGTAGTCGCCTAGGAACTTGTATCGTGCGTGCAACCTCGCAATGAGCTGGGCTCGCAAAGGCGCTTTGCTCTCAGCTCGGAGGTCCGTCTCGTTGAGATTGACGACCTCTCGGAGGATACATGCCAGTTGGTTGCCGTACCCCTTGGCAACATCCTTAGGCTCCACCGGCAAACCACTGGCGGGGTCCACCTCTTTGACTGTGTCTCTGCCGGTGCCGACCGTGTTTTGGCGCCTTACCTTCCGCGGCCTCTTGGAACCACTTGTCCCGGTGCCACTACTCCCGGCGGCGCCGCTAGGATCGTCGCCGCTTGTCTCGCCGCCACCCCCGGCGGCGCCGGTTGCCTCGTCGCCGCTTGGCGCGTAGGTACTACCCCCGGCGGCGTCGCTTGCCTCGTTGCCGCTTGGCTCCTCGCCACTACCCCCAGCATCATCCTCCATCTCACGGTCCTCGTCGCCGCCAACACCAGCGGCCTCGGCATCCTCCTCCGTCCTAAAGAAGTGCCTATTGTAGTGCTCCTCTAACTGTTCTTCAGACGCCATGGTGGCTTGCACTAATAGAAGATGAAAAAGAGTTAGAATTCACGGAAAAATTCGGCATGACCTTTGCTAAAAATTGGTCATGCCGAGTGCTAGAATTGCCGGAACGGAAATGAATCGACATTCCGGCACTCAATAGCAACTCAATCCCTGTAACAGAAATGCAATTCACATATAGGAATTTTCTCCAATTACATAACTCAAAATGTAGCAGAAACAATAGTAGCAGAAACATCTTAACTCTCAAGTTACATAACTCAAAATGTAGCAGCAACAATAGTAGCAGCAGGCAGCAGCAATAGTAGCAAAAACAATAGTAGCAGCAGCATTGCATGTACTACAACCAGTATAGTGAGCATTTTACATCCCTGGCATCCCTGGCAGCATTACTGCTTAATTACAACAGAAATACAGCCTTGGCTCTCCAGCTTATTCCCTGGAAGTCACTCTGTGCTAATCTTCCCAAAGCATGACCATTTTTCTCAAGAACGATAGCGATGTGATAAAAGCATCTGAACTAAATGAACTAAATTTCAAACCAGAGAACAAAATCATTTTCTTTTCTTTTTTAAACCAGAGAATAAATGCAGTTTGCAAACAGGGGCACCACAATTATATACCCCCACAGAGAAACCAAATACATTACTGCTAGCATTTGAAATCTAGTCAACAACTATCTCTGGTTCATGGGTGAAAAGTTGAGCTCTGCCAACAAGATTATCCAGAATAGCAGTAGCACTTCCATTTCATTAGGCATTTAATTAAATTAAAACCCCAATTAAATGAACCAGTAGCATCTCCATTTCATTTCCACTATAAATTGAAGCAAACCAGAAGCAAACCAGAGACATTTGCAACCAGAGACAACATTTCCATCTCAACCAGAAGCAAACCAGAAGCATTTAGTATAGAAAGCATTTAGTAAATATAAATTGAAACCCTAAATACTAACCAGCAATGAACTCCACCTAATAAATTGAAACCCTAAATACTAACCACCATTTAATTTTAAACCAGTAGCTAAACCAATAGTAGCATTTGCTACTGCCAACTAGTGTTCATTTCATCATATGAACCATGTACTGCTAGCAAATTTTATTAACTAAACCTACTAAATCATTTTAACCAGAGAACCATCATATTATTATGAACATACCAGGAACAACTATAAACTACAAATATTGGTTCAGTTTTAGAAGTTCCCTAGTAATTTGGGCAAACTAGAAACAAAACATTTACTCCTAATTCACACTTCAAGCATTTAAATCAACTAATCATCAATTTTGCTATTGGTCAGTATGATGGTTGGTATTGGTCAGTGTATGAACCCTAAATCATCAAAAATTTTATAAACCAGAGAATTGATGGACAGAACAGGAGGGGATCGAGCATACTGCAAGCATTTAAATGAACCCTAAATCATCAATTTCATAGCAATTGAGGGTACAGGAGGGGATCGAGCATCAATTGATGAACCAATTTCATAGCAATGGGCACAGTAGGGAAGGGGGAGGGGGAGAGGGAAGCTCACGGTGGCGGCAGCGTGGTCTTCCTCCAACGGCGGCGACAACGTGTTCCTCCTCCAACGGCGGCGGCAGCGTGGTCCTCCTCGACGTCCCCTACTCCAACGGCGGCGGCAGCCTGGTCCGTGTATGGGGCAGGTGGTGGGGGCTGGTGGAGGGGGATGGTGGCGAACGGTCGAGGACGGCTTGGCGGGGCAGTGAAGCTCACGGCGGCGCTCGATCGATCGAGAGGGTGGCGGTTAGGGTTCGTCGATTGGGAATGGGGAGGGAGAAGTTGTGGTCGCGTGCGGGTAAGTCCCAGGTATACACGGACTAGACTTATTGCCGGCGCACCAGGGCGTTGGTGCGCCGGGGACAGGTGGACCCCCGGCGCACCAAAGCCCTGGTGCGCCGGCAATAAGTCTAGTCCGTATATACCTGGGACTTGGCCCAGATCATGCAATATGACCTCCCCAACTCATATTTTCTTTTGTTTTTCTTTATTTCTTTTCTGGCCTTTTCTATTATATTTATGTTCTTATCTTTTCAAGATAATAGCCAAGAAATATTCATGAATTATATATGCAAAAACAATTTCAAAATCTTAATTAGGCATTACAAAAAAATATGAGTTATATATTACATACACAAAATATTGACCAACACAATATTAATTAGTCATACATAAAATATTGGCCATGACCATATGAGTAGTTATGAATTACACAAAATATGAGTTATAGATTGCAAATAAAGTTTTACATCATCGATTGAGAAGAGTGTTTCGCTTTCTTCTTGCTTTTCTTGCTCGTCGTTGAATAATTTAGCCCCGTGTCGTGACTTCTTCTTTTGAAGGGTCGACCTGACCTCGGTAGCGTGGTCCTGCTTCTTCTTGTGGTGTATGTTGTCTCTTCGTCCTCGGATTCTTCCATCATTGGGTCTCCGACTTGTCCTTCGAAGTCTTCCTCGTTGGCGACTCCATCCATTCCGACGATGGTCCTCTTGCCTCTCCTCACGATAACACGGCTAGGCCTGGATGGGTCGGTTATGAAGAAGCATTGGTGCACGTGTTCTGCCAGTACCCATGGCTCATTCTGCGTGGTGGCGTTCGTGGACTTTGATTTGTTGGCTTCGGGTAGAAACATGGTGGTGAAATACCGGTCTTCTTTTCTGACGCTCTTAGCCCATCTGATACGGAACATCGGCACTTTCTCCCCAGCGTAGCTAAGCTCCCAGATTTCCTCGATTCTTTCGTAGTATCTAGTCTTTACGTCACCCGTCCAGGAATCCATCGTTACCCACGAGTTAAGTAAACACTGTTCTTGTCTTTTTCTTCCGTGTAGAATGTGTACCCGTTGATATCGTACGCTTGGTAAGTCATGATGTTGGGCGCGGGGCCATGTGACAAGGCCAATACTAGTTTATCCTTGTCAGAATCCATTGGTGGGGGATTAGCATCAATGTGGTCTTTGAACCAGCGCGCGAAAGAGGAGTTGTGCTCTCTGTATATTTCTGCTTCTGTTATCATCGGCTTGCCACTGTTCTCTATCATGGTTTTGTGCTCTTTCAACCAAGGATCGATCAAGTCAATGTGTTGTAGCGCTACTAAGTTGGCCCTGTCAAAGTCGGAAGTCCGACCAGACATGTGCACGTGCAGTTCCTTCCTTCCATTTTTGTGGCCTACTCCCTCGAACCTGTGGAGGTGCTTGTTTTGAGGCAAACCAACAGGGTCCTTGATGTCTAGATAATTCGTGCAGAAAGAGATGCACTCTTCGGTGAGCCAGCCCTGTACGATGCTTCCATCCGGATGTGACCTGTTACGAACGTATCCTTTAATGACCCCATTCATTCTTTCAAACGGCATCATGTTGTGTAAGAATGCCGGCCCTAGACTGACGATATCATCCATGATATGGACCAACAGATGGACCATCACGTCAAAGAATGCAGGCGGGAAGTACATCTCAAGCTCACATAGGATCACCACGATCTCTTCCTGGAGCCTTGCGAGTTTCTTCACGCTTATCGACTTCCGAGTTATGACGTCGAAGAAGTTACAGAGCCCAGTCAGCGTTGCACGGACATGGTCATCCATTATACCTCGGATTGCAACCGGAAGAATCTGCGTCATCATCACGTGACAGTCATGAGACTTCATGCCGCTGAAGTTTCGTTTCTTGGGGTCCATGTATCTGCTTATTAGCCCGGAGTAACCGAAGGGCACTCTGACTCCTAGAAGGCAATTGAAAAATTGATCGACCTCGGCCGGACTAAAAGTGAAGCAGGAGGGGGGACAGTAATAGTCTGGCTGCTTAATCCTTTTGCGCTTCTGACCGCCGTCCGCCTCCTCCTCCGAATGTCCCTCTTGGGCCGCCGGGATCTGAAGCTCTTCCCTGATGCCCAAAACTTTCAGGTCGTGTCTTGCTTTCGGCCCATCTTTGGTCCGGTCCGGCATGTTGAGAAGAGTGCCAAGCAAGCTCTCGCACACGTTCTTCGTAATATGCATGACATCAAGGCAGTGAGGTGTGATGTCTACGGGAGCTTCTATTCTTGTAGACAGCGTTGGGCCTCCAAGAGCACAGGTTTGTAGAACAGCAGCAAGTTTCCTTAAGTGGATCACCCAAGGTTTATCGATCTCAGGGAGGAAGAGGTCAAAGATATCCCTCTCATGCAACCCTGCAACCACAAAGCAAGAAGTCTCTTGTGTCCCCAACACACCTAATAGGTGCACTAGTTCGGCGAAGAGATAGTGAAATACAGGTGGTATGAATAAATAGTAGCAGCAGCAACGGCACCAGAAAAGTGCTTTGCCCAGGACAGTAAACAAGCAGTAGTAACGCAGTAAAACAGTAAACAAGCAGCGATAGCAGTATTTAGGAACAAGGCCTAGGGATCATACTTTCACTAGTGGACACTCTCAACTTTGATCACATAACAGAATAGATAAATGCATACTCTACACTCTTTTGTTGGATGATGAACACCACTAACTGCGTAGGATTACACGAACCCTCAATGCCGGAGTTAACAAGCTCCACAGTATTCAATGTTCATATTTAAATAACCTTAGAGTGCATGACAGATCAACACAACTAAACCAAGTACTAACGTAGCATGCACACTGTCACCTTCATGCTAAGAAAGGAGGCATAGAACACATCGATACTATCATAGCAATAGTTAACTTCGCAATCTACAAGAGATCACAATCATAGCCTACGCCAAGTACTAACACGGATGCACACACTGTCACGATTACACCGTGCAGGAGGAATAAAACTACTTTAATAACATCACTAGAGTAGCACATAGATAAATTGTGATACAAAACTCATATGAATCTCAATCATGTAAAGCAGCTCATGAGATTATTGTATTGAGGTACATGGGAGAGAGATGAACCACATAGCTACAGCGGAGCCCTCAGCCTCGGGGGTGGATTACTCCCTCCTCATCATGGAGGCAGCGATGGCGGTGAAGATGGCGGTGAAGACGGCGGTGAAGATGGCTCCGGGGGCAATTCCCCGTCCCGGCAGGGTGCCGGAACAGCGACTTCTGTCCCCCGAATTGGACTTTCGCGATGGCGGCGGCTCTGGATGGTTTTCTCTGCTTCCGTCGAACTGGTCGATGTTTTTAGGTCAGGGACGAATATATAGGCGGAGAGGCGGCGCAAGGAGGCGGCTGGGGCCCCCACACCATAGGCTGGCGCGGCCAGGGGGCCACCCACGCCGCCTTATGGTGTGGGCCCCCTGCTGCCCGCCTCCGACTCTCCTTCGGTGTTCCGGAAGCTTCCTGAAATTATAAGATCTCCGGAGTTGATTTCGTCCGATTCCGAAAATATTTCCTTACTAGGATTTCTGAAACCAAAAACAGCAGAAAACAGCAACTGGCCTTTCGGCATCTCGTCAATAGGTTAGTTCCGGAAAAAGCATAAAAATGATATAAAGTGTGAATAAAACATGTTGGTATTGTCATAAAACAAGCATGGGACATCAGAAATTATAGATACGTTGGAGAAGTATCAGCATCCCCAAGCTTAGTTCCTACTCGTCCTCGAGTAGGTAAACGATAAAAGATAATTTCTGAGGTGACATGCTACCAACATAATCTTAATCATACTATCGTAAAGCATATGAGATGAATGCAGCAATTCGAAACAAGGTAAATGCAATGAGTAAACAATTGAATCATATAGCAAAGACTTTTCATGAATAGTACTTTCAAGACAAGCATCAATAAGTCTTGCATAAGAGTTACTCATAAAGCAATAAATTCTTAGTAAAGGTATTGAAGCAACACAACGGAAGATTAAGTTTCAGCGGTTGCTTTCAACTTGTAACATGTATATCTCATGGATAGTTGTCAATACAAAGCAATATAACAAATGCAATATGCAAATATGTAGGAATCAATGCACAGTTCACACAAGTGTTTGCTTCTTGAGATGGAGAGAAATAGGTGAACTGACTCAACATAAAAGTAAAAGAATGGTCCTCCATAGAGGAAAAGCATCGATTGCTATATTTGTGCTAGAGTTTTGATTTTGAAAACAAGAAACAATTTTGTCAACGGTAGTAATAAAGCATATGTATCATGTAAATTATATCTTACAAGTTGCAAGCCTCATGCATAGTATACTAATAGTGCCCGCACCTTGTCCTAATTAGCTTGGACTACCGGATCATCGCAATACACATGTTTTAACCAAGTGTCACAATGGGGTACCTCTATGCCGCCTGTACAAAGGTCTAAGGAGAAAGCTCGCATTTTGGATTTCTCGCTTTTGATTATTCTCAACTTAGACATCCATACCGGGACAACATAGACAACAGATAATGGACTCCTCTTTTATGCATAAGCATGTAGCAACAATTAATAATTTTCTCATATGAGATTGAGGATATATGTCCAAAACTGAAACTTCCACCATGAATCATGGCTTTAGTTAGCGGCCCAATGTTCTTCTCTAACAATATGCACGCTCTAACCATAAGGTGGTAGATCGCTCTTACTTCAGACAAGACGAACATGCATAGCAACTCACATGATATTCAACAAACAGTAGTTGATGGCGTCCCCAGGAACATGGTTATCGCACAACAAGCAACTTATAAGAAATAAAATGCATAAGTACATATTCAATACCACAATAGTTTTTAAGCTATTTGTCCCATGAGCTATATATTGTGAAGGTGGAGAATAGAAATTTAAAGGTAGCACTTCAAGCAATTTACTTTGGAATGGTGGAGAAATACCATGTAGTAGGTAGGTATGGTGGACTCGAATGGCATAGTGGTTGGCTCAAGGGTTTCGGATGCATGAGAAGTAATCCCTCTCGATACAAGGCTTAGTCTAGCAAGGTTGTTTGAAGCAAACACAAGCATAAAATAGTACATCAAAACTTACATAAAA
Organism: Lolium perenne; assembly: GCF_019359855.2. Lineage (NCBI taxonomy): Eukaryota > Viridiplantae > Streptophyta > Magnoliopsida > Poales > Poaceae > Lolium > Lolium perenne. Next base: position 82,464,215 of record NC_067249.2, read on the forward strand.
GACATATTACAAGCATTATAAGACTATACATCGTCTTCCTTGTTGTTCAAACACCTTACTAGAAAATATCTAGACTCTAGAGAAACCACTCATGCAATCCAAATTTTAACAAGCTCTATGTATTTCTTCACTAATAGGTGCAAAGTATATGATGCAAGAGCTTAAACAAGAGCACAACAATTGCCAAGTATCAAGTTATTCAAGACATCATACCAATTACTACATGTAGCATTTTCCGTTTCCAACCATATAACAATTAACGAAGCAGTTTCAACCTTCGCCATGAACATTAAAAGCTAAGAACACATGTGTTCATACGAACCAGCGGAGCGTGTCTCTCTCCCACACAAGTATTTATTCAAATAAAAACAAAAACAAGAAACATACAGACGCTCCAAGTAAAGTACATAAGATGTGACCAAATAAAAATATAGTTTCAAGAGAAGGAACCTGATAATTTGTCGATGAAGAAGGGGATGCCTTGGGCATCCCCAAGCTTAGACGCTTGAGTCTTTTTGATATATGCAGGGATGAACCACCGGGGCATCCCCAAGCTTAGAGCTTTCACTCTCCTTGATCATGTTGTATCATCTCCCTCTCTTGATCCTTGAAAACTTCCTCCACACCAAACTCGAAACAAACTCATTAGAGGGTTAGTGCATAATCAAAAACTCACATGTTCAGAGGTGACACAATCATTCTTAACACTTCTGGACATTGCCTAAAGCTACTGGAAGTCAATGGAACAAAGAAATCCATCCCACATAGCAAAAGAGGCAATGCGAAATAAAAGGCAGAATCTGTCAAAACAGAACAGTCCGTAAAGACGAATTTTATTGAGGCACCAGACTTGCTCAAATGAAAATTCTCAAATTGAATGAAAGTTGCGTACATATCTGAGGATCACTCACGTAAATTGGCATAATTTTCTGAGTTACCTACAGAGAATTTTGCCCAGATTCGTGACAGCAAAGAAATCTGTTTCTGCGCAGTAATCCAAATCTAGTATGAACCTTACTACCAACGACTTTACTTGGCACAACAAAACACAAAACTAAGATAAGGAGAGGTTGCTACAGTAGTAAACAACTTCCAAGACACAAATATAAACAAAGTACTATAGCAAAATAACACATGGGTTATCTCCCAAGAAGTTCTTTCTTTATAGCCATTAAGATGGGCTCAGCAGTTTTAATGATCCACTCGCAGGAAATAGTATTCGAAGCAAAAGAGAGCTTCAAGAGGCAAATTAAAAACAAATTTAAGTCTAACATGCTTCCTATGAAGAGGAATCTTGTACACAAATGAATTCATGAAGAACAAAGTGACAAGCATAAGAGGATAAAACACGAGTAACTTCAAGATTCTCAACATAAAGAGGGGAAACTTAATATTATTAAGATGCATATAACCATATTTCCCTCTCTCATAATAACTTTCAGTAGCATCATTGATGAAATCCACAATATACCCATCACTTAAAACATTCTTATCATGGTTCATATGCATAGAAGTATCATTAATTTTGGCATAAGGAGAGTTCTTTTCATTAATAGTAATTGGAGCAGGATTATTATCAAGAATTTGAACATAGTAAACAAGTTGCATATTAAGGGAATTGTTTTTGGTAACCCAATCATGACTATGACAAGTTTCATAAGGGTAGTTATAACCTATATCATAGCATTCTTTATAATAATCATCAAAGATCGGAGGCACAGTGTCATCATAAGAAATAGAATAGTTATCTTTCACAGTCGGTTTATCTATGACCATACCATCGTTGTTATTAGAAAGAGATGTATCAAACACATAATGATCAGTAGCAAAAGGATTTTCAAACACCTCTTCCCCAAGCTTAGAGCTTTCTATATCATTATGGGAGGAAGCATGGATAGCACTGACACTATGGCAATTATTATCATCATCATTTTCAGAATTAGTTTCCCAGAGATTTGCAATATCAAAAGTAGTGTGCTCATTCAAATCATGATCTCTAATGTATGTAAAGGGCATAGGAAGATCATCATATTTAGATTCATTATCACAATAATCATTAGGAGCAACATACTTACGGTTACTTAGCGTTATCTCATTCACGCGGGGATACGCCGTTACCTCTTTCTTTTTATTCTCCTTCTTCTTCTTCTTCTTCTTCTTCGTTCCCTTCTTCTTCTTCTTCTTCTTCTTCTCTTCCTTCTCCTCATTTCCTTCTTTAGGAGGAAGAGGCTTGAAGGGTGGCTTGTCCGCATGACCTGATTTACTTTTAGAAACAATAGAAGAAACTTGGGAGGATTCCTCCTTTTCATTAATTAGTTCAAAACACATGGCGGTCCTATCATATTTTGGCAAGGTGTCGTCTTCTAAAATATTTTGTATGTAAGTATTTGTATGGCTATTATCAATGCAATAAGAAAAACACCCATGCAGGACATCATCAATATCAAGATCACTCATATGTAACAAAGAGATTTTTCTCGACAGTTCTTCACACCCCAAAAATAAAGTAAGTTCATCATGCTGATTAGGAGTAATTTCATCATCACAATACAAATTTGCAGCACTCATTGGGTTCAAATTATCATTGGAGGAGCATTGAAAATTAAAATGACCCACTTCATGGCAAACTTCACAAATAAAAGGATAGAGGACACAAACTTTTTTACCAAGATCATCTAGCGCCCTAGACCACTTTCTAGTTTTTTCATTAGTATGATGGATACAATATTCATCTTTGATTTGATTAATTCCACAAGGTCTATGTATTCCACAAAAATTAACATGCTTAAAGGAAATAGCATTCTTAGGAGTTTGAGCATGCTTATTGCAATAATTAACAACAATTTCATTCTTCATGCAAGCCTCTTTAAAAGGTTCATGATACTTATCAAAATTCTTTTTAGGCAATTCAAAATGAGAAGCAAAGGCTTTATAAAGATTTGCAGCAACTTGAGAGTCAAGACCATAAGTAGCACTCATATTTCAAAATTTATCGGTATCCATAAAAGCTTCAATGCATTCATAATCATAATTTATATCTGACTCTTTACCTTCATTGTTCTCCCATCCTTCAGCGTTCTCCTTAATCCGATCAAGAAGATCCCACCTAGCTTCAACCTCCTTTCTTGAGAAAGATCCCTCCGAACACGCATCCAGATAGTCCTTGTGTTGTCCTGAAAGCCTCGCATAAAAATTATTAACAATAACATTACGGGGGAGCTCATGAATGGGACATTTGAGCATTAGTGACTTCAGTCTCCCCCACGCTTGAGAAATACTCTCTTTATCACGAGGATAAAAGTTATAAATATAATTCCTATCAATATGCACTTCATGAGGAGGATAAAATTTAGAATAAAAGAGAGATGCAATTTCCTCCCAACCAAGAAAATGTCTATTCTCCAACAATTTATACCAATGCGCCGCTTTACCGGGACAGTGAAACAGAGAATAGCTTCTTCCTCACTTCATCCATAGAGATACCTGCACACTTGAATAACCCGCATAATTCGTGCAAAAACAGTAAATGATCTCTAGGATGGACAGTTCCATCCCCTTTATAGTGGTTGTCCATAACACGTTCAATAATTTTCATAGGTATTTTATACGGAATACTTTTAGCAGGTGGATTTAAAATAGCAGAAGCATCATTAGAGTTATCGCATATGGGAGATAAAGCATTATCAGAGCAAAATATTTCTTCCAAAGCTGAGGAGCAAAAAAGATTATTTTTATATAAACTAGCTTCCCCAAGCTTAGACTTTTCCATAGTATTAGCAGTAATTGCATTCATACTAATAACATCGCTACTAGCATGCAAATAAGGTTCCATAGGTTTTTTAATTTTCGCATCAAACAATTCTAAATCAGGAAAAAGATTAAAAAGCTCACCAATTTTTTGTTGTTTTCCATTATGCCTAACTAGTGTAAACAAGAAACAAAAAGATGCAATTGCAGAATCTAAAGGAAATAGCTTCAAGTACTTACAACGGCGGAAAATAGCTTGGTAGCCGAGGTCCGGAGTGTGAGTACCTTTTACCTTTCCTCCCAGCAACGGCGCCAGAAAATAGCTTGATGTCTACGGGAGCTTCTATTCTTGTAGACAGCGTTGGGCCTCCAAGAGCAGAGGTTTGTAGAACAGCAGCAAGTTTCCCTTAAGTGGATCACCCAAGGTTTATCGATCTCAGGGAGGAAGAGGTCAAAGATATCCCTCTCATGCAACCCTGCAACCACAAAGCAAGAAGTCTCTTGTGTCCCCAACACACCTAATAGGTGCACTAGTTCGGCGAAGAGATAGTGAAATACAGGTGGTATGAATAAATAGTAGCAGCAGCAACGGCACCGAGAAAAAGTGCTTTGCCCGGAGACGGTAAACAAGCGGTAGTAGCAACAAGAAAACAGTAAACAAGCAGCGATAGCAGTATTTAGGAACAAGGCCTAGGGATCATACTTTCACTAGTGGACACTCTCAACTTTGATCACATAACAGAATAGATAAATGCATACTCTACACTCTTTTGTTGGATGATGAACACCACTAACTGCGTAGGATTACACGAACCCTCAATGCCGGAGTTAACAAGCTCCACAGTATTCAATGTTCATATTTAAATAACCTTAGAGTGCATGACAGATCAACACAACTAAACCAAGTACTAACGTAGCATGCACACTGTCACCTTCATGCTAAGAAAGGAGGCATAGAGCACATCGATACTATCATAGCAATAGTTAACTTCGCAATCTACAAGAGATCACAATCATAGCCTACGCCAAGTACTAACACGGATGCACACACTGTCACCATTACACCGTGCAGGAGGAATAAAACTACTTTAATAACATCACTAGAGTAGCATATAGATAAATTGTGATACAAAACTCATATGAATCTCAATCATGTAAAGCAGCTCATGAGATTATTGTATTGAGGTACATGGGAGAGAGATGAACCACATAGCTACAGCGGAGCCCTCAGCCTCGGGGGTGGATTACTCCCTCCTCATCATGGAGGCAGCGATGGCGGTGAAGATGGCGGTGAAGACGGCGGTGAAGATGGCTCCGGGGGCAATTCCCCGTCCCGGCAGGGTGCCGGAACAGCGACTTTTGTCCCCCGAATTGGACTTTCGCGATGGCGGCGGCTCTGGATGGTTTTCTCTGTTTCCGTCGAACTGGTCGATGTTTTTAGGTCAGGGACGAATATATAGGCGGAGAGGCGGCGCAAGGAGGCGGCTGGGGCCCCCACACCATAGGCTGGCGCGGCCAGGGGGCCACCCGCACCGCCTTATGGTGTGGGCCCCCTGCTGCCCGCCTCCGACTCTCCTTCGGTGTTCCGGAAGCTTCCTGAAATTATAAGATCTCCGGAGTTGATTTCGTCCGATTCCGAAAATATTTCCTTACTAGGATTTCTGAAACCAAAAACAGCAGAAAACAGAATCGGCCTTTCGGCATCTCGTCAATAGGTTAGTTCCGGAAAACGCATAAAAATGATATAAAGTGTGAACAAAACATGTTGGTATTGTCATAAAACAAGCATGGGACATCAGAAATTATAGATACGTTGGAGACGTATCAAGGTGTATCGAGAATTTTCCAGTACGGCAAGTCCCAAAACACGGACCTCCTTTTCCATACACCAATGAGCGGCGTCGTTTCCTTTTTCTTCTTCTTCTCTCCAGGCTTTTGACGAATCTTTCCCGGCGCAGGGCACTCCTTCCAACCTTTCAGTAATGTATCGATCTCTTCACCGCTCTTCTTACGTGGAGGTCCCCGGGGTTCATTTGTACCATCGAACAGATCTCCACGCTTTCTCCATGGGTCAGTCTTCTGTAGCCACCTTCGATGCCCCATGTAAACTGTTTTCGAAGAGCCGGGATCCTTTCCAAGCTGCAAAAACATCGTCTCTTCCATGCACCTGACACATGCCTTGTGTCCATGGCACACCTGGCACGAAATGTAACCGTATCCGAGGTAGTCCTGCACCGTCGTGATCAACGCGGCTCTCAAAGGGAAATATTCTTCCGCGACGGCGTCCCATGTATCTACCCCTTCCTCCGCCCACAACGTTTCAAGCTCCTCCTTTAATAGTTCGAGATACATGTTGATATCGTTTCCTGGCTGTGTCGGCCCTTGAATTAGCATACTCATCTGTATGTACTTCCTCTTCATGCACAGCCAGGGCGGGAGGTTGTAGATCCATACAAACACGGGCCATGTGCTATGTGTGCTGCTCTGGTTTCCGAACGGATTGAATCCGTCCGTGCTCGCACCCAACCTGATGTTTCTGGGATCTGCCCCAAAACTTCCGAATTCATTGTCTAATGCTTTCCACTGGCTTGCATCCGAAGGGTGCGTCGACCGGTGCTCAATCCGCTCTTTATCATTCAACACTGCCTCCTTTCTTTCTGCGTGCCAGCGCATGAGCTTTGCTTCCTTGCGGTCCGCGTAGAACCGTTGAAGCCGGGGGGCGAGCGGGAAGTACCACACAACTTTCCGAGGAGCTTTCTTCTTCCCTTTCTTGTACCGTTCAGCTTCACACACAGGACATTTGGTCTTGTCCATGTGCTCCTTACGATACATGATACAGTCGTTGATGCAGGCGTGATACTTTTCGTGGGGTAAGTCGAGAGGGCACGTGATTCTCTTGGCCTCGGCTAGACTACCTGGACACGTGTTCCCGGCAGGAAGGAGATCTTTCACGTATTCCAGGATGTCGTCGACGCTTGTGTCCGTCCATCCGTGTTTCGCCTTCATCTGCAGCACATCGAGAGCTACTCTCAAGCGAGACTCCCCCAACCCGCGACCTGAGTCGTACAACGAGTATTCGAGTCTATCTCGAGTTGCTCAAGCTTTGATTTCCGCTTGGCGCCTTTCGTCTTTTCGAGAAGCAGATCTTGAAGATGAGGGTCCCGCACGACTGAAGCTAGCGGCACCTCTTCGTCGTCGTCAAGGTTATTGTCGTCGTCAAGGTTATTGTCGTCGTCAAGGTTATCGTCATGTGCGACAAACTCTTCATCGTCATCAATATCATGATGCCCTCCTTCTTGCCGGCCATTATTACCACCTGCCGCCGTCGCCCCATTGACCTCCGCGCCATCATCACTCATCCATTGAGTGTGTCCATGCATGAAACCATTAGTGAGCAGGTGCCCCTGCAATTTGCCTGAATACGGGTCAAACCATTTCCCTCGTTTGCATCTCCGGCACGGACACAATACCTCCGTGCGGTTATTTTCATACATGTCGATGATCGCGTGTTTCAGATATCTCATCACGATGCTTTCACTCATCTCGATAACCATTATCGCCTACATGGTAAGATTACATAATTGATTAGAACCATGCATCCGTCGGTAGTTTTCACAGAAAATTTCGGCATGACCTTCCTACACGGTAGGACATAGGAGCGCCAGAAATGTGCCGAAACGGAAACTTAAAGAATCAACATTTCGGCGCAACGTTGGCAACTCATTTTCAACGCCAACACACACAAGCACAAGCACAAACACAACATATATATATGCCACACACGAGAGCTTTGCTTCAAATGTCCAACATACATCGATTTCATTCCTCAATTTGTTCATTAATCACCTATTTGTTTGATATAATTGTCGACGAGATCGAGACGACGCGCCGCGACAATGGCGTATGGAAGCCGACTTTCTAGATCTAGATCTAGATTGAGCGGTCAACGCGGGATAGTAGATCTAGATCTACATAGGGGGATGTGGGAGATGCATGTAGGAAGGGAAGATTTGCTCAAAAAATATGATTTTGTTTGGTCAAATTAGCTAAATTGGGGATAGGAATAGGCAAAAATGAGCTGGGTTGGGAGAAGGCTCGGGTTGTGTGGAGAAGTGGAGTGTAGTGAGTGTGTGAGTGAGTGTGCTGGTTGGTGGCTGAAATAACTCCCAGGTTATTGCCGGCGCACCTGGACCATGGTGCGCCGGCAACATATACCCCATCCGGCTATAGTTGCTCCGGGCCAGGCCCAGGAAACACTGCCGGCGCACCAGCCCAGGAGCGCGCCAGCAACAGCAAATTACCGCCCGCGCGCTCCTGGGCTGGTGCACCGGCAGCGTTTCCTGGGCCTGGCCCGAATCGGCCGAGCCCATGCCAGGAATTTTCCCCGGCGCGTCTTCTCCGCAGTCTTGCGGCGATATGCCTGCATCGCCGGCGCGGCGACTTCCTGGTGCGCCGGCAACACTTTCCACCGGCGCACGTCCTAGGTGGTGCGCCGGCACGTTTTGCCTCCACCTATAAGCTTTTCCCTAGTAGTGACGAGGAGTTCCGGAATGGTCCGGAGAATAAGATTCATATATAGGAAGTCATTTTATAAGTTTGAAAATGATCTGGTGCATTTATGGAAGGTTCTAGAAAAGTCTGGAAGAAATCACTTTGGAAGACGGAGTCCCGAAGGGACTCCACCTCCCATGGCCGGCCAACCCTAGAGGGGTGGAGTCCTAGGTGGACTCCACCAAGGGTGGCCGGCCACCCCCCTCATGGAAGGGTGGGAGTCCCACTTGAGGTGGGAATCCCACCTTGGGTAGGTTTCCCTACAACATGGAAGGTTTTGGGTTGGGGTCTTATTCGAAGACTTGTAGTCCAACACTTGGGGGTTCCACCTATATAAAGAGGGGCCAAGGGGAGGGGGCCGGCCACCACAACACCACCACCTTGGCCGCACCCCAAGGAGGCCGGCTACCCCCTCTCCCAAACCCTAGCCGCCCCACCTCCTCCACCTCTCCCGCAACGCTTAGCGAAGCTCCGCCGGAGATCTCCATCGCCACCGCCACCACACCGTCGTGCTGCCGGATTCAAGGAGGAGCTACTACTTCCGCTGCTCGCTGGAACGGGGAGAAGGACGTCGTCTTCATCAACACCGAACGTGTGACCGAGTACGGAGGTGCTGCCCGATCGTGGCACCGTGATCAAGATCTTCTACGCGCTTTTGCAAGCGGCAAGTGATCGTCTACCGCAACAACAAGAGCCTCATCTTGTAGGCTTTGGAAATCTTCAAGGGTGAGTCTCGATCATCTCCTCGTTGCTCCCGTCTTCTAGATTGCATCTTGGCTTGGATTGCGTTCTCGCGGTAGGAATTTTTTTGTTTTCTATGCAACGAATCCCTACAGTGGTATCAGAGCCGTGTCTATGCATAGATGGTTGCACAAGTAGAACACAATGGTTTTGTAAGCGTTGATGCTTATGTTGTCTTTAGTTTGAGTACTTTGCATCTTTGTGGCATAGTGGGATGAAGCGGCTCGGGCTAACTTTACATGACCGTGTTCATGAGATTTGCTCCACGCTCGACATGCAACTTGTATTGCATAAGTGGCTTTGCGGGTGTCTGTCTCTCCTACTATAGTGAAGATTCAATTTACTCTTCTATTGACAACACTAGTATCACCGTTGTGGTTCATGTTCGTAGGTAGATTAGATCTCACTCGAAAACCCTAAACCACGTAAAATATGCAAACCAAATTAGAGAACGTCTAACTTGTTTTTGCAGGGTTTGGTGATGTGATATGGCCATAATGTGATGATGACTATGTATGAGATGATCATTATTGTATTGTGGCAACCGGCAGGAGCCTTATGGTTGTCTTCAAATTTCATGTTGAGTAGTATTTCAAAGAAGTTGTAATAGTTGCTACATGGGAGTGTTGGAGATATGCCCAAGAGGCAATAATAAATTAGTTATTGTTATATCCTAGTGTTCATGATAAATGTTTACATCCCATGCTATAATTGTATCAACCGAAACATTGGTACATGTGTGTTATGTAAACAACAAGGAGTCCCTAGTAAGCCTCTTGTATAACTAGCTCGTTGATTAATGGATGATCATGGTTTCGTGATCATGAACATTGGATGTTATTAATAACAAGGTTATGTCATTAGGTGAATGATATAATGGACACACACCCAAATGAGCGTAGCATAAGATCAAGTCATTAAGTTCAATTTGCTATAAGCTTTCGGTACATAGTTGCCTAAGTCCTTCGACCATGAGATCATGTAAATCACTTACACCGGAAGGGTACTTTGATTACATCAAACGCCATTGCGTAAATGGGTGGTTATAAAGATGGGATTAAGTATTCGGAAAGTGTGAGTTGAGGCATATGGATCAATAGTGGGATTTGTCCATCCTAATGACGGATAGATATACTCTGGGCCCTCTCGGTGGAATGTCGTCTGATTAGCTTGCAAGCATATGATTGGATCATAAGAGATGACATACCGCGGTACGAGTAAAGAGTACTTGTCGGTAACGAGGTTGAACAAGGTATGGAGATACCGATGATCGAACCTCGGATAAGTAAAATATCGCGTGACAAAGGGAATCGGCATCGTATGTAAATGGTCCAATCGATCACTAAGTCATCGTTGAATATGTGGGAGCCATTATGGATCTCCAGATCCCGCTATTGGTTATTGCTCGGAGAGGAGTCTCGACCATGTCTGCATTGTTCACGAACCGTAGGGTGACGCGCTTAAGGTTCGATGTCGCATAGGTAGATTCGGAATATGAGATGGAGACCGAATGTTGTTCGGAGTCTCGGATGGGATCCAAGACATCACGAGGAGGACCGGAATTGTTCTGGAAGAATTCTGCTGTTTTGTATTTCAAGAAAAGTTGTTCTGGAAACATTCTCGGAATTGGACAAAATAAAAACAGAAGTTCTTATTTTTCTGTCACGTAGATGGAGTCCAAAGGGGAGACGGAGAAAGGCCAGGGGTGGGCCACACAACACGCCGGCGCGGGCCCCCCCAGGCCGCGCCAGGGTATTGTGTGGGCCCACCAGGCGCCGACACTAGATGGGTTTTGTGAAACCCTAACCCTAGTTCCCGACTATATATAGAGGGATAGTTTGGTCGGCCAAAGCTGCTCTGTACGCAACCCTAATTTGCCACCTCTCCTCCCTCCCAGTTTCTCCTGCTCCGGCTTAGGCGAAGCCCTGCAGGAATTCTTCTCCACCACCACCACCACGCCGTCGTGCTGCTGGGATTCCGTGGAGATCTACCACACCTCCGCTGCCCGCTGGAACAGGGAGAGGAAGGAGCTTCATCGACACCGTACGCGCAACCGAGTACGGAAGTGCTGCCGGATTGCAGCACTGGGGATGATCGTCTACACCAACAACGAGATCTAATCTCGTAGGCTTTGGAAATCTTCGAGGGTTAGTCTCATATCAATCTCGTTGCTTCGATCTTCATAGATCAGATCTTTGCTTTTCCTAGATTGGATCTTGGATTTATTCGTCTTGCGGTAGGAAATTTTTTGTTTTCTATGCTACGAACCCCATCAGTGGTATCAGAGCCATGTCTATGCATAGATCTATTGCACGAGTAGAACACAATGGTTTTGTGGGCGTTGATGCTTTTGTTGCTTTAGTTTGTGTACTTTGCATCTTGCGGGATGGTGGGATGAAGCGGCCTGGGCTAACTTTACATGACCGCGTCTCATGAGACTTGCTCCACGCTTGACATGCAACTTGTATTGCATAAGTGGCTTTGCGGGTGTCTGTCTCTACCACCATAGTGAAGATCCAATTTACTCTTTCTATTGACAACACTAGTATCACCGTTGTGGTTCATGTTCGTAGGTAGATTGGATCTTACTCGAAAACCCTAAACCACGTAAAATATGCAAACCAAATTAGAGGCGTCTAACTTGTTTTTGCAGGGTTTGGTGATGTGATATGGCCATGATGTGATGATGATTATATTTCATGTATGAGATGTTCATTATTGTATTATGGCAACCAGCAGGAGCCTAATGGTTGTCTTTAAATTTGTTAAGACCTGCGTGTCTATTCATCTTGTAATAGCTTTATTTCAAGTAGTTGTTATAGTAGCTATAAGTGATGGACAACCATGAAGCGGCGCCATGGACCTTGGTGCAATGCTGGTGATGATGGAGATCATGATCGTCTGCTTTGGAGATGGAGATCAAAAGCACAAGAAGAAAGGCCATATCATATCACATATTATGAATTGCATGTGATGTTAATCCTTTATGCATCTTATTTTGCTTAGATCGTGATGGTAGCATTATAAGATGATCCCTCACATTAATATCAAGATAATAAAGTGTTCTCCCCTCGTATGCACCGTTGCTACAGTTCGTCGTTTTGAAGCATCTCGTGATGATCGGATGTGATAGATTCTACGTTCACATACAACGGGTGTAAGCCATGTTTGCACACGCGGAATACTTGGGTTTGCTTGGCGAGCATAGCATGTCTGAGACATGACCTCGGGACACAGGAAACCGAAAGGTTGAACACGAGTCATATGGATGATATGATCAACATGTTGATGTTCACCATTGAAGCTACATCATCTCACGTGACGATCGGTTTTGGTGTAGTGGATTTGGATCGTGTACCACTTAACAACCATGAGGGATGTTGTATTAAGTGGGAGTTCATCAGTAATTAGATTAAAACATGAACTAATTATCATGAACATAGTCTAAATAGTATTTTGAATTAAAGTTTGTAGAATTGGCATCCGTTTTCTACCATACGCTAGTCTTGTATTTGAGATAGAAATACTTTTAAGTCTGACAAGTAACTTTACGGACTGGTACCGTATTGTTAAAGAATTAAGTCCTAATGCAAACTTTTAGTAAACCTCACATAGATGATTCAAAGAGCAATGGTTTCAATTAGTACCAAATCATCTTGTCTCCGTGAAACTTGAAGTTCAAATCCGTTTGAAAAGTAAGGAGCTGGAAATTTTGTTTTCAGAAATAAGCAAGGTGTGAGATATATGTGATATCTAAGACCTTATTGCAAGATGATAGAATATAATCTAGTGAGACTACATAAACTCATAAGTTTTATGGGAATGTACGAAGGTTGAAGACGCTAGGCGTCCCGATCCTCCAACTAGTTGGGCACTAACGATATTGGCATATCCATGAAGTGACCGTCCTTAGTATGCACCGTTGCTAAGACTCGTCGTTTCGAAGCATCACGTGATGATCGGGTGTTATAGATTCTACGCGTGCATACAACGGGTGCAAGCCAGATTTTCACATGCGAATACTGAGGTTAAACTTTACGAGCCTAGCATGTACAGACATGGTCTCGGAAAGTCGTCATGATATAATGGATAAAATTATGAGTGAAATTGTTCATCATATTACAAAGTTACTAATAGTGAAATCTAGAACACTTGTCATATGATGATCAAAAAACTTCAAAGTAAAAGACTCAAAGTTATTGGTATTTGACCAATGGACCTAGAAGTTATTGAAGGTGAAGTGTTTTTCGGAGAATGAGGAAAGCTAAAAGAGAAACTACAAAAGATATTTTGGCAGAAAGAAAGAAAAAAACTAGAAAGTCTAGCTCAGGTGTATATTGATGATATACATGTTATGGATGTATTCCTTGTTTAGTCACATAATAAAATTCTTGGGTATTTGTACCAGATTGGTTGGTATGAGATGTCATACAATACAACGCAATACAAGAATACGATGTCCTAAGTGACTGATAAGGAATATGGTAATAATGCACGTCTGGAACATAATAAAGTGTTATTATGTTTGTCGTTGGCATTCTACCTAGCCTTTAGAATTTATAATAAAGAACTTAATAAATTGTTATTTTGCTCTGGTCAAATGAAAACAATGAGTTGTTCAAATTATGACATCACTCCATGTACGATGGATAAGTTATTATAAATCTTAATGGTGAAACACACATACATAACATTGACGCTAAAATGCCATAAGGCATATGATTTGAATTCTACTCATTAGTGGAACCACCATTTAGGTCATGTTAGAAAGGAACGCATGAAGGAACTCCATTTGAATGGAATTTTGGAGTCATATGATTTTGAATCACTTGGCGCTTGCAAATCTCTTCTAAAAGAAAATGACTTAAATACCGTTCATAGGCCAAGAGTTGAACGTGCAACTAACTTAGTGGAAACATACATAGTTATGTATATGGTTCACTGGGCATAGTTGTCTGCGGGAGATTCTTTTACTTCATGAAAACTTCCAACAATGAATTGAGTATATATATGTGGATATATTCGATAAGGAAGAAGTTTGAAACATTTGAATGGATTCAGATAAATTTTAGCATGAAGTGGAAATCATCGTAATAGAAAAGTCAAATATCTATGATTAGATCATGGTGGAAATATTTGAATTACGAGTTTTAGCGAACATCTAAGAGAGTTATGAAATTGTTCTACAACTCATGTTTCTTGGAGTATCATAGAGATGATGAAGTATCCAAGATACGTATCCTAACCTTGTTGGATCAAAGATGAGATAAAATATTGATGCCATTATATTTTTAAGGATTATGCTTTAGAGACTACCGCTCTTACACTGAATAGAGCATCATCATGATCCGTTGAAATGACACCATACAAGTTATGGCATGGGTATAAACCCTAATAGTCCTTTCTTAAAATTTTGGTATAAGTAAATGAGTTTACAACCAAAACCGGATAAATGTCTTTGTTGGTTATCCCAAGAGAATGGATTGGGAATTCTTCCCACTATGAAGTAAAAGACAAAAGTGTTTGTTAAAGTTACTTGTTTATTTCCAAGAAATTGTTTTCTAGCGAAGTATTTGAGTGGGAGGACAATAGAACTTGATAAGGTTTATGAACCTGAGCATAATGATCAGAGTAGCGCAACATCGGAAATGGTTCCGGAAGCGGCTACGACAATCATGGCTCCCATGACTACAAAGTGTTTTAGCCATGGAGATCGAAGTACATATTGAACCTTGTAGGTATGGTTTACTTTGTGATCAAATAAATGATTTGTGGACAAAGGATTGATTTTGAACAATGATAAACCAACTGCAAACAAAGAAGTTATGATGGGCCCTGACTCCGTTAAAATGGTTATGCGCCATAAAATCCAAGATAGATAAATACTTTTTGAAAGTAAATGGATCTATAAAATAGATGGACTTGGATGTAATATCCTTGAAGAAGCTTGACTTGTCAATAGGTTAGTTCCGGAAAACGCATAAAAATGATATAAAGTGTGAATAAAACATGTTGGTATTGTCATAAAACAAGCATGGGACATCAGAAATTATAGATACGTTGGAGACGTATCAGCATCCCCAAGCTTAGTTCCTACTCGTCCTCGAGTAGGTAAACGATAAAAGATAATTTCTGAGGTGACATGCTACCAACATAATCTTAATCATACTATCGTAAAGCATATGAGATGAATGCAGCAATTCGAAACAAGGTAAATGCAATGAGTAAACAATTGAATCATATAGCAAAGACTTTTCATGAATAGTACTTTCAAGACAAGCATCAATAAGTCTTGCATAAGAGTTACTCATAAAGCAATAAATTCTTAGTAAAGGTATTGAAGCAACACAACGGAAGATTAAGTTTCAGCGGTTGCTTTCAACTTGTAACATGTATATCTCATGGATAGTTGTCAATACAAAGCAATATAACAAATGCAATATGCAAATATGTAGGAATCAATGCACAGTTCACACAAGTGTTTGCTTCTTGAGATGGAGAGAAATAGGTGAACTGAATCAACATAAAAGTAAAAGAATGGTCCTCCATAGAGGAAAAGCATCGATTGCTATATTTGTGCTAGAGTTTTGATTTTGAAAACAAGAAACAATTTTGTCAACGGTAGTAATAAAGCATATGTATCATGTAAATTATATCTTACAAGTTGCAAGCCTCATGCATAGTATACTAATAGTGCCCGCACCTTGTCCTAATTAGCTTGGACTACCGGATCATCGCAATACACATGTTTTAACCAAGTGTCACAATGGGGTACCTCTATGCCGCTTTGTACAAAGGTCTAAGGAGAAAGCTCGCATTTTGGATTTCTCGCTTTTGATTATTCTCAACTTAGACATCCATACCGGGACAACATAGACAACAGATAATGGACTCCTCTTTTATGCATAAGCATGTAGCAACAATTAATAATTTTCTCATATGAGATTGAGGATATATGTCCAAAACTGAAACTTCCACCATGAATCATGGCTTTAGTTAGCGGCCCAATGTTCTTCTCTAACAATATGCACGCTCTAACCATAAGGTGGTAGATCGCTCTTACTTCAGACAAGACGAACATGCATAGCAACTCACATGATATTCAACAAACAGTAGTTGATGGCGTCCCCAGGAACATGGTTATCGCACAACAAGCAACTTATAAGAAATAAAATGCATAAGTACATATTCAATACCACAATAGTTTTTAAGCTATTTGTCCCATGAGCTATATATTGTGAAGGTGGAGAATAGAAATTTAAAGGTAGCACTTCAAGCAATTTACTTTGGAATGGTGGAGAAATACCATGTAGTAGGTAGGTATGGTGGACTCGAATGGCATAGTGGTTGGCTCAAGGGTTTCGGATGCATGAGAAGTAATCCCTCTCGATACAAGGCTTAGTCTAGCAAGGTTGTTTGAAGCAAACACAAGCATAAAATAGTACATCAAAACTTACATAAAAGACATATTACAAGCATTATAAGACTATACATCGTCTTCCTTGTTGTTCAAACACCTTACTAGAAAATATCTAGACTCTAGAGAAACCACTCATGCAATCCAAATTTTAACAAGCTCTATGTATTTCTTCACTAATAGGTGCAAAGTATATGATGCAAGAGCTTAAACAAGAGCACAACAATTGCCAAGTATCAAGTTATTCAAGACATCATACCAATTACTACATGTAGCATTTTCCGTTTCCAACCATATAACAATTAACGAAGCAGTTTCAACCTTCGCCATGAACATTAAAAGCTAAGAACACATGTGTTCATACGAACCAGCGGAGCGTGTCTCTCTCCCACACAAGTATTTATTCAAATAAAAACAAAAACAAGAAACATACAGACGCTCCAAGTAAAGTACATAAGATGTGACCGAATAAAAATATAGTTTCAAGAGAAGGAACCTGATAATTTGTCGATGAAGAAGGGGATGCCTTGGGCATCCCCAAGCTTAGACGCTTGAGTCTTTTTGATATATGCAGGGATGAACCACCGGGGCATCCCCAAGCTTAGAGCTTTCACTCTCCTTGATCATGTTGTATCATCTCCCTCTCTTGATCCTTGAAAACTTCCTCCACACCAAACTCGAAACAAACTCATTAGAGGGTTAGTGCATAATCAAAAACTCACATGTTCAGAGGTGACACAATCATTCTTAACACTTCTGGACATTGCCTAAAGCTACTGGAAGTCAATGGAACAAAGAAATCCATCCCACATAGCAAAAGAGGCAATGCGAAATAAAAGGCAGAATCTGTCAAAACAGAACAGTCCGTAAAGACGAATTTTATTGAGGCACCAGACTTGCTCAAATGAAAATTCTCAAATTGAATGAAAGTTGCGTACATATCTGAGGATCACTCACGTAAATTGGCATAATTTTCTGAGTTACCTACAGAGAATTTTGCCCAGATTCGTGACAGCAAAGAAATCTGTTTCTGCGCAGTAATCCAAATCTAGTATGAACCTTACTACCAACGACTTTACTTGGCACAACAAAACACAAAACTAAGATAAGGAGAGGTTGCTACAGTAGTAAACAACTTCCAAGACACAAATATAAACAAAGTACTATAGCAAAATAACACATGGGTTATCTCCCAAGAAGTTCTTTCTTTATAGCCATTAAGATGGGCTCAGCAGTTTTAATGATCCACTCGCAGGAAATAGTATTCGAAGCAAAAGAGAGCTTCAAGAGGCAAATTAAAAACAAATTTAAGTCTAACAAGCTTCCTATGAAGAGGAATCTTGTACACAAATGAATTCATGAAGAACAAAGTGACAAGCATAAGAGGATAAAACACGAGTAACTTCAAGATTCTCAACATAAAGAGGGGAAACTTAATATTATTAAGATGCATATAACCATATTTCCCTCTCTCATAATAACTTTCAGTAGCATCATTGATGAAATCCACAATATACCCATCACTTAAAACATTCTTATCATGGTTCATATGCATAGAAGTATCATTAATTTTGGCATAAGGAGAGTTCTTTTCATTAATAGTAATTGGAGCAGGATTATTATCAAGAATTTGAACATAGTAAACAAGTTGCATATTAAGGGAATTGTTTTTGGTAACCCAATCATGACTATGACAAGTTTCATAAGGGTAGTTATAACCTATATCATAGCATTCTTTATAATAATCATCAAAGATCGGAGGCACAGTGTCATCATAAGAAATAGAATAGTTATCTTTCACAGTCGGTTTATCTATGACCATACCATCGTTGTTATTAGAAAGAGATGTATCAAACACATAATGATCAGTAGCAAAAGGATTTTCAAACACCTCTTCCCCAAGCTTAGAGCTTTCTATATCATTATGGGAGGAAGCATGGATAGCACTGACACTATGGCAATTATTATCATCATCATTTTCAGAATTAGTTTCCCAGAGATTTGCAATATCAAAAGTAGTGTGCTCATTCAAATCATGATCTCTAATGTATGTAAAGGGCATAGGAAGATCATCATATTTAGATTCATTATCACAATAATCATTAGGAGCAACATACTTATGGTTACTTAGCGTTATCTCATTCACGCGGGGATACGCCGTTACCTCTTTCTTTTTATTCTCCTTCTTCTTCTTCTTCTTCGTTCCCTTCTTCTTCTTCTTCTTCTTCTTCTCTTCCTTCTCCTCATTTCCTTCTTTAGGAGGAAGAGGCTTGAAGGGTGGCTTGTCCGCATGACCTGATTTACTTTTAGAAACAATAGAAGAAACTTGGGAGGATTCCTCCTTTTCATTAATTAGTTCAAAACACATGGCGGTCCTATCATATTTTGGCAAGGTGTCGTCTTCTAAAATATTTTGTATGTAAGTATTTGTATGGCTATTATCAATGCAATAAGAAAAACACCCATGCAGGACATCATCAATATCAAGATCACTCATATGTAACAAAGAGATTTTTCTCGACAGTTCTTCACACCCCAAAAATAAAGTAAGTTCATCATGCTGATTAGGAGTAATTTCATCATCACAATACAAATTTGCAGCACTCATTGGGTTCAAATTATCATTGGAGGAGCATTGAAAATTAAAATGACCCACTTCATGGCAAACTTCACAAATAAAAGGATAGAGGACACAAACTTTTTTACCAAGATCATCTAGCGCCCTAGACCACTTTCTAGTTTTTTCATTAGTATGATGGATACAATATTCATCTTTGATTTGATTAATTCCACAAGGTCTATGTATTCCACAAAAATTAACATGCTTAAAGGAAATAGCATTCTTAGGAGTTTGAGCATGCTTATTGCAATAATTAACAACAATTTCATTCTTCATGCAAGCCTCTTTAAAAGGTTCATGATACTTATCAAAATTCTTTTTAGGCAATTCAAAATGAGAAGCAAAGGCTTTATAAAGATTTGCAGCAACTTGAGAGTCAAGACCATAAGTAGCACTCATATTTCAAAATTTATCGGTATCCATAAAAGCTTCAATGCATTCATAATCATAATTTATATCTGACTCTTTACCTTCATTGTTCTCCCATCCTTCAGCGTTCTCCTTAATCCGATCAAGAAGATCCCACCTAGCTTCAACCTCCTTTCTTGTGAAAGATCCCTCCGAACACGCATCCAGATAGTCCTTGTGTTGTCCTGAAAGCCTCGCATAAAAATTATTAACAATAACATTACGGGGGAGCTCATGAATGGGACATTTGAGCATTAGTGACTTCAGTCTCCCCCACGCTTGAGAAATACTCTCTTTATCACGAGGATAAAAGTTATAAATATAATTCCTATCAATATGCACTTCATGAGGAGGATAAAATTTAGAATAAAAGAGAGATGCAATTTCCTCCCAACCAAGAAAATGTCTATTCTCCAACAATTTATACCAATGCGCCGCTTTACCAGACAGCGAAACAGAGAATAGCTTCTTCCTCACTTCATCCATAGAGATACCTGCACACTTGAATAACCCGCATAATTCGTGCAAAAACAGTAAATGATCTCTAGGATGGACAGTTCCATCCCCTTTATAGTGGTTGTCCATAACACGTTCAATAATTTTCATAGGTATTTTATACGGAATACTTTTAGCAGGTGGATTTAAAATAGCAGAAGCATCATTAGAGTTATCGCATATGGGAGATAAAGCATTATCAGAGCAAAATATTTCTTCCAAAGCTGAGGAGCAAAAAAGATTATTTTTATATAAACTAGCTTCCCCAAGCTTAGACTTTTCCATAGTATTAGCAGTAATTGCATTCATACTAATAACATCGCTACTAGCATGCAAATAAGGTTCCATAGGTTTTTTAATTTTCGCATCAAACAATTCTAAATCAGGAAAAAGATTAAAAAGCTCACCAATTTTTTTGTTGTTTTCCATTATGACTAACTAGTGTAAACAAGAAACAAAAAGATGCAATTGCAGAATCTAAAGGAAATAGCTTCAAGTACTTACAACGGCGGAAAATAGCTTGGTAGCCGAGGTCCGGAGTGTGAGTACCTTTTACCTTTCCTCCCCGGCAACGGCGCCAGAAAATAGCTTGATGTCTACGGGAGCTTCTATTCTTGTAGACAGCGTTGGGCCTCCAAGAGCAGAGGTTTGTAGAACAGCAGCAAGTTTCCCTTAAGTGGATCACCCAAGGTTTATCGATCTCAGGGAGGAAGAGGTCAAAGATATCCCTCTCATGCAACCCTGCAACCACAAAGCAAGAAGTCTCTTGTGTCCCCAACACACCTAATAGGTGCACTAGTTCGGCGAAGAGATAGTGAAATACAGGTGGTATGAATAAATAGTAGCAGCAGCAACGGCACCAGAAAAGTGCTTTGCCCAGGACAGTAAACAAGCAGTAGTAACGCAGTAAAACAGTAAACAAGCAGCGATAGCAGTATTTAGGAACAAGGCCTAGGGATCATACTTTCACTAGTGGACACTCTCAACTTTGATCACATAACAGAATAGATAAATGCATACTCTACACTCTTTTGTTGGATGATGAACACCACTAACTGCGTAGGATTACACGAACCCTCAATGCCGGAGTTAACAAGCTCCACAGTATTCAATGTTCATATTTAAATAACCTTAGAGTGCATGACAGATCAACACAACTAAACCAAGTACTAACGTAGCATGCACACTGTCACCTTCATGCTAAGAAAGGAGGCATAGAACACATCGATACTATCATAGCAATAGTTAACTTCGCAATCTACAAGAGATCACAATCATAGCCTACGCCAAGTACTAACACGGATGCACACACTGTCACCATTACACCGTGCAGGAGGAATAAAACTACTTTAATAACATCACTAGAGTAGCATATAGATAAATTGTGATACAAAACTCATATGAATCTCAATCATGTAAAGCAGCTCATGAGATTATTGTATTGAGGTACATGGGAGAGAGATGAACCACATAGCTACAGCGGAGCCCTCAGCCTCGGGGGTGGATTACTCCCTCCTCATCATGGAGGCAGCGATGGCGGTGAAGATGGCGGTGAAGACGGCGGTGAAGATGGCTCCGGGGGCAATTCCCCGTCCCGGCAGGGTGCCGAACAGCGACTTTTGTCCCCCGAATTGGACTTTCGCGATGGCGGCGGCTCTGGATGGTTTTCTCTGTTTCCGTCGAACTGGTCGATGTTTTTAGGTCAGGGACGAATATATAGGCGGAGAGGCGGCGCAAGGAGGCGGCTGGGGCCCCCACACCATAGGCTGGCGCGGCCAGGGGGCCACCCGCACCGCCTTATGGTGTGGGCCCCCTGCTGCCCGCCTCCGACTCTCCTTCGGTGTTCCGGAAGCTTCCTGAAATTATAAGATCTCCGGAGTTGATTTCGTCCGATTCCGAAAATATTTCCTTACTAGGATTTCTGAAACCAAAAACAGCAGAAAACAGCAACTGGCCTTTCGGCATCTCGTCAATAGGTTAGTTCCGGAAAACGCATAAAAATGATATAAAGTGTGAACAAAACATGTTGGTATTGTCATAAAACAAGCATGGGACATCAGAAATTATAGATACGTTGGAGACGTATCAAGGTGTATCGAGAATTTTCCAGTACGGCAAGTCCCAAAACACGGACCTCCTTTTCCATACACCAATGAGCGGCGTCGTTTCCTTTTTCTTCTTCTTCTCTCCAGGCTTTTGACGAATCTTTCCCGGCGCAGGGCACTCCTTCCAACCTTTCAGTAATGTATCGATCTCTTCGCCGCTCTTCTTACGTGGAGGTCCCCGGGGTTCATTTGTACCATCGAACAGATCTCCACGCTTTCTCCATGGGTCAGTCTTCTGTAGCCACCTTCGATGCCCCATGTAAACTGTTTTCGAAGAGCCGGGATCCTTTCCAAGCTGCAAAAACATCGTCTCTTCCATGCACCTGACACATGCCTTGTGTCCATGGCACACCTGGCACGAAATGTAACCGTATCCGAGGTAGTCCTGCACCGTCGTGATCAACGCGGCTCTCAAAGGGAAATATTCTTCCGCGACGGCGTCCCATGTATCTACCCCTTCCTCCGCCCACAACGTTTCAAGCTCCTCCTTTAATAGTTCGAGATACATGTTGATATCGTTTCCTGGCTGTGTCGGCCCTTGAATTAGCATACTCATCTGTATGTACTTCCTCTTCATGCACAGCCAGGGCGGGAGGTTGTAGATCCATACAAACACGGGCCATGTGCTATGTGTGCTGCTCTGGTTTCCGAACGGATTGAATCCGTCCGTGCTCGCACCCAACCTGATGTTTCTGGGATCTGCCCCAAAACTTCCGAATTCATTGTCTAATGCTTTCCACTGGCTTGCATCCGAAGGGTGCGTCAGCACTGGGTGCTCAATCCGCTCTTTATCATTCAACACTGCCTCCTTTCTTTCTGTGTGCCAGCGCATGAGCTTTGCTTCCTTGCGGTCCGCGTAGAACCGTTGAAGCCGGGGGGCGAGCGGGAAGTACCACACAACTTTCCGAGGAGCTTTCTTCTTCCCTTTCTTGTACCGTTCAGCTTCACACACAGGACATTTGGTCTTGTCCATGTGCTCCTTACGATACATGATACAGTCGTTGATGCAGGCGTGATACTTTTCGTGGGGTAAGTCGAGAGGGCACGTGATTCTCTTGGCCTCGGCTAGACTACCTGGACACGTGTTCCCGGCAGGAAGGAGATCTTTCACGTATTCCAGGATGTCGTCGACGCTTGTGTCCGTCCATCCGTGTTTCGCCTTCATCTGCAGCACATCGAGAGCTACTCTCAAGCGAGACTCCCCCAACCCGCGACCTGAGTCGTACAACGGAGTATTCGAGTCTATCTCGAGTTGCTCAAGCTTTGATTTCCGCTTGGCGCCTTTCGTCTTTTCGAGAAGCAGATCTTGAAGATGAGGGTCCCGCACGACTGAAGCTAGCGGCACCTCTTCGTCGTCGTCAAGGTTATTGTCGTCGTCAAGGTTATTGTCGTCGTCAAGGTTATCGTCATGTGCGACAAACTCTTCATCGTCATCAATATCATGATGCCCTCCTTCTTGCCGGCCATTATTACCACCTGCCGCCGTCGCCCCATTGACCTCCGCGCCATCATCACTCATCCATTGAGTGTGTCCATGCATGAAACCATTAGTGAGCAGGTGCCCCTGCAATTTGCCTGAATACGGGTCAAACCATTTCCCTCGTTTGCATCTCCGGCACGGACACAATACCTCCGTGCGGTTATTTTCATACATGTCGATGATCGCGTGTTTCAGATATCTCATCACGATGCTTTCACTCATCTCGATAACCATTATCGCCTACATGGTAAGATTACATAATTGATTAGAACCATGCATCCGTCGGTAGTTTTCACGGAAAATTTCGGCATGACCTTCCTACACGGTAGGACATAGGAGCGCCAGAAATGTGCCGAAACGGAAACTTAAAGAATCAACATTTCGGCGCAACGTTGGCAACTCATTTTCAACGCCAACACACACAAGCACAAGCACAAACACAACATATATATATGCCACACACGAGAGCTTTGCTTCAAATGTCCAACATACATCGATTTCATTCCTCAATTTGTTCATTAATCACCTATTTGTTTGATATAATTGTCGACGAGATCGAGACGATGCGCCGCGACAATGGCGTATGGAAGCCGACTTTCTAGATCTAGATCTAGATTGAGCGGTCAACGCGGGATAGTAGATCTAGATCTACATAGGGGGATGTGGGAGATGCATGTAGGAAGGGAAGATTTGCTCAAAAAATATGATTTTGTTTGGTCAAATTAGCTAAATTGGGGATAGGAATAGGCAAAAATGAGCTGGGTTGGGAGAAGGCTCGGGTTGTGTGGAGAAGTGGAGTGTAGTGAGTGTGTGAGTGAGTGTGCTGGTTGGTGGCTGAAATAACTCCCAGGTTATTGCCAGCGCACCTGGACCATGGTGCGCCGGCAACATATACCCCATCCGGCTATAGTTGCTCCGGGCCAGGCCCAGGAAACACTGCCGGCGCACCAGCCCAGGAGCGCGCCGGCAACAGCAAATTACCGCCGGCGCACTCCTGGGCTGGTGCACCGGCAGCGTTTCCTGGGCCTGGCCCGAATCGGCCGAGCCCATGCCAGGAATTTTCCCCGGCGCGTCTTCTCCGCAGGTGCGCTGGCAGTATGCCTGCATCGCCGGCGCGGCGACTTCCTGGTGCGCCGGCAACACTTTCCACCGGCGCACGTCCTAGGTGGTGCGCCGGCACGTTTTGCCTCCACCTATAAGCTTTTCCCTAGTAGTGACGAGGAGTTCCGGAATGGTCCGGAGAATAAGATTCATATATAGGAAGTCATTTTATAAGTTTGAAAATGATCTGGTGCATTTATGGAAGGTTCTAGAAAAGTCTGGAAGAAATCACTTTGGAAGACGGAGTCCCGAAGGGACTCCACCTCCCATGGCCGGCCAACCCTAGAGGGGTGGAGTCCTAGGTGGACTCCACCAAGGGTGGCCGGCCACCCCCCTCATGGAAGGGTGGGAGTCCCACTTGAGGTGGGAATCCCACCTTGGGTAGGTTTCCCTACAACATGGAAGGTTTTGGGTTGGGGTCTTATTCGAAGACTTGTAGTCCAACACTTGGGGGTTCCACCTATATAAAGAGGGGCCAAGGGGAGGGGGCCGGCCACCACAACACCACCACCTTGGCCGCACCCCAAGGAGGCCGGCTACCCCCTCTCCCAAACCCTAGCCGCCCCACCTCCTCCACCTCTCCCGCAACGCTTAGCGAAGCTCCGCCGGAGATCTCCATCGCCACCGCCACCACACCGTCGTGCTGCCGGATTCAAGGAGGAGCTACTACTTCCGCTGCTCGCTGGAACGGGGAGAAGGACGTCGTCTTCATCAACACCGAACGTGTGACCGAGTACGGAGGTGCTGCCCGATCGTGGCACCGTGATCAAGATCTTCTACGCGCTTTTGCAAGCGGCAAGTGATCGTCTACCGCAACAACAAGAGCCTCATCTTGTAGGCTTTGGAAATCTTCAAGGGTGAGTCTCGATCATCTCCTCGTTGCTCCCGTCTTCTAGATTGCATCTTGGCTTGGATTGCGTTCTCGCGGTAGGAATTTTTTTGTTTTCTATGCAACGAATCCCTACAGTGGTATCAGAGCCGTGTCTATGCATAGATGGTTGCACAAGTAGAACACAATGGTTTTGTAAGCGTTGATGCTTATGTTGTCTTTAGTTTGAGTACTTTGCATCTTTGTGGCATAGTGGGATGAAGCGGCTCGGGCTAACTTTACATGACCGTGTTCATGAGATTTGCTCCACGCTCGACATGCAACTTGTATTGCATAAGTGGCTTTGCGGGTGTCTGTCTCTCCTACTATAGTGAAGATTCAATTTACTCTTCTATTGACAACACTAGTATCACCGTTGTGGTTCATGTTCGTAGGTAGATTAGATCTCACTCGAAAACCCTAAACCACGTAAAATATGCAAACCAAATTAGAGAACGTCTAACTTGTTTTTGCAGGGTTTGGTGATGTGATATGGCCATAATGTGATGATGACTATGTATGAGATGATCATTATTGTATTGTGGCAACGGCAGGAGCCTTATGGTTGTCTTCAAATTTCATGTTGAGTAGTATTTCAAAGAAGTTGTAATAGTTGCTACATGGGAGTGTTGGAGATATGCCCAAGAGGCAATAATAAATTAGTTATTGTTATATCCTAGTGTTCATGATAAATGCTTACATCCCATGCTATAATTGTATCAACCGAAACATTGGTACATGTGTGTTATGTAAACAACAAGGAGTCCCTAGTAAGCCTCTTGTATAACTAGCTCGTTGATTAATGGATGATCATGGTTTCGTGATCATGAACATTGGATGTTATTAATAACAAGGTTATGTCATTAGGTGAATGATATAATGGACACACACCCAAATGAGCGTAGCATAAGATCAAGTCATTAAGTTCAATTTGCTATAAGCTTTCGGTACATAGTTGCCTAAGTCCTTCGACCATGAGATCATGTAAATCACTTACACCGGAAGGGTACTTTGATTACATCAAACGCCATTGCGTAAATGGGTGGTTATAAAGATGGGATTAAGTATTCGGAAAGTGTGAGTTGAGGCATATGGATCAATAGTGGGATTTGTCCATCCTAATGACGGATAGATATACTCTGGGCCCTCTCGGTGGAATGTCGTCTGATTAGCTTGCAAGCATATGATTGGATCATAAGAGATGACATACCGCGGTACGAGTAAAGAGTACTTGTCGGTAACGAGGTTGAACAAGGTATGGAGATACCGATGATCGAACCTCGGACAAGTAAAATATCGCGTGACAAAGGGAATCGGCATCGTATGTAAATGGTCCAATCGATCACTAAGTCATCGTTGAATATGTGGGAGCCATTATGGATCTCCAGATCCCGCTATTGGTTATTGCTCGGAGAGGAGTCTCGACCATGTCTGCATTGTTCACGAACCGTAGGGTGACGCGCTTAAGGTTCGATGTCGCATAGGTAGATTCGGAATATGAGATGGAGACCGAATGTTGTTCGGAGTCTCGGATGGGATCCAAGACATCACGAGGAGGACCGGAATTGTTCTGGAAGAATTCTGCTGTTTTGTATTTCAAGAAAAGTTGTTCTGGAAACATTCTCGGAATTGGACAAAATAAAAACAGAAGTTCTTATTTTTCTGTCACGTAGATGGAGTCCAAAGGGGAGACGGAGAAAGGCCAGGGGTGGGCCACACAACACGCCGGCGCGGGCCCCCCCAGGCCGCGCCAGGGTATTGTGTGGGCCCACCAGGCGCCGACACTAGATGGGTTTTGTGAAACCCTAACCCTAGTTCCCGACTATATATAGAGGGATAGTTTGGTCGGCCAAAGCTGCTCTGTACGCAACCCTAATTTGCCACCTCTCCTCCCTCCCAGTTTCTCCTGCTCCGGCTTAGGCGAAGCCCTGCAGGAATTCTTCTCCACCACCACCACCACGCCGTCGTGCTGCTGGGATTCCGTGGAGATCTACCACACCTCCGCTGCCCGCTGGAACAGGGAGAGGAAGGAGCTTCATCGACACCGTACGCGCAACCGAGTACGGAAGTGCTGCCGGATTGCAGCACTGGGGATGATCGTCTACACCAACAACGAGATCTAATCTCGTAGGCTTTGGAAATCTTCGAGGGTTAGTCTCATATCAATCTCGTTGCTTCGATCTTCATAGATCAGATCTTTGCTTTTCCTAGATTGGATCTTGGATTTATTCGTCTTGCGGTAGGAAATTTTTTGTTTTCTATGCTACGAACCCCATCAGTGGTATCAGAGCCATGTCTATGCATAGATCTATTGCACGAGTAGAACACAATGGTTTTGTGGGCGTTGATGCTTTTGTTGCTTTAGTTTGTGTACTTTGCATCTTGCGGGATGGTGGGATGAAGCGGCCTGGGCTAACTTTACATGACCGCGTCTCATGAGACTTGCTCCACGCTTGACATGCAACTTGTATTGCATAAGTGGCTTTGCGGGTGTCTGTCTCTACCACCATAGTGAAGATCCAATTTACTCTTTCTATTGACAACACTAGTATCACCGTTGTGGTTCATGTTCGTAGGTAGATTGGATCTTACTCGAAAACCCTAAACCACGTAAAATATGCAAACCAAATTAGAGGCGTCTAACTTGTTTTTGCAGGGTTTGGTGATGTGATATGGCCATGATGTGATGATGATTATATTTCATGTATGAGATGTTCATTATTGTATTATGGCAACCGGCAGGAGCCTAATGGTTGTCTTTAAATTTGTTAAGACCTGCGTGTCTATTCATCTTGTAATAGCTTTATTTCAAGTAGTTGTTATAGTAGCTATAAGTGATGGACAACCATGAAGCGGCGCCATGGACCTTGGTGCAATGCTGGTGATGATGGAGATCATGATCGTCTGCTTTGGAGATGGAGATCAAAAGCACAAGAAGAAAGGCCATATCATATCACATATTATGAATTGCATGTGATGTTAATCCTTTATGCATCTTATTTTGCTTAGATCGTGATGGTAGCATTATAAGATGATCCCTCACATTAATATCAAGATAATAAAGTGTTCTCCCCTCGTATGCACCGTTGCTACAGTTCGTCGTTTTGAAGCATCTCGTGATGATCGGATGTGATAGATTCTACGTTCACATACAACGGGTGTAAGCCATGTTTGCACACGCGGAATACTTGGGTTTGCTTGGCGAGCATAGCATGTACAGACATGACCTCGGGACACAGGAAACCGAAAGGTTGAACACGAGTCATATGGATGATATGATCAACATGTTGATGTTCACCATTGAAGCTACATCATCTCACGTGACGATCGGTTTTGGTGTAGTGGATTTGGATCGTGTACCACTTAACAACCATGAGGGATGTTGTATTAAGTGGGAGTTCATCAGTAATTAGATTAAAACATGAACTAATTATCATGAACATAGTCTAAATAGTATTTTGAATTAAAGTTTGTAGAATTGGCATCCGTTTTCTACCATACGCTAGTCTTGTATTTGAGATAGAAATACTTTTAAGTCTGACAAGTAACTTTACGGACTGGTACCGTATTGTTAAAGAATTAAGTCCTAATGCAAACTTTTAGTAAACCTCACATAGATGATTCAAAGAGCAATGGTTTCAATTAGTACCAAATCATCTTGTCTCCGTGAAACTTGAAGTTCAAATCCGTTTGAAAAGTAAGGAGCTGGAAATTTTGTTTTCAGAAATAAGCAAGGTGTGAGATATATGTGATATCTAAGACCTTATTGCAAGATGATAGAATATAATCTAGTGAGACTACATAAACTCATAAGTTTTATGGGAATGTACGAAGGTTGAAGACGCTAGGCGTCCCGATCCTCCAACTAGTTGGGCACTAACGATATTGGCATATCCATGAAGTGACCGTCCTTAGTATGCACCGTTGCTAAGACTCGTCGTTTCGAAGCATCACGTGATGATCGGGTGTTATAGATTCTACGCGTGCATACAACGGGTGCAAGCCAGATTTTCACATGCGAATACTGAGGTTAAACTTTACGAGCCTAGCATGTACAGACATGGTCTCGGAAAGTCGTCATGATATAATGGATAAAATTATGAGTGAAATTGTTCATCATATTACAAAGTTACTAATAGTGAAATCTAGAACACTTGTCATATGATGATCAAAAAACTTCAAAGTAAAAGACTCAAAGTTATTGGTATTTGACCAATGGACCTAGAAGTTATTGAAGGTGAAGTGTTTTTCGGAGAATGAGGAAAGCTAAAAGAGAAACTACAAAAGATATTTTGGCAGAAAGAAAGAAAAAGACTAGAAAGTCTAGCTCAGGTGTATATAGATGATATACATGTTATGGATGTATTCCTTGTTTAGTCACATAATAAAATTCTTGGGTATTTGTACCAGATTGGTTGGTATGAGATGTCATACAATACAACGCAATACAAGAATACGATGTCCTAAGTGACTGATAAGGAATATGGTAATAATGCACGTCTGGAACATAATAAAGTGTTATTATGTTTGTCGTTGGCATTCTACCTAGCCTTTAGAATTTATAATAAAGAACTTAATAAATTGTTATTTTGCTCTGGTCAAATGAAAACAATGAGTTGTTCAAATTATGACATCACTCCATGTACGATGGATAAGTTATTATAAATCTTAATGGTGAAACACACATACATAACATTGACGCTAAAATGCCATAAGGCATATGATTTGAATTCTACTCATTAGTGGAACCACCATTTAGGTCATGTTAGAAAGGAACGCATGAAGGAACTCCATTTGAATGGAATTTTGGAGTCATATGATTTTGAATCACTTGGCGCTTGCAAATCTCTTCTAAAAGAAAATGACTTAAATACCGTTCATAGGCCAAGAGTTGAACGTGCAACTAACTTAGTGGAAACATACATAGTTATGTATATGGTTCACTGGGCATAGTTGTCTGCGGGAGATTCTTTTACTTCATGAAAACTTCCAACAATGAATTGAGTATATATATGTGGATATATTCGATAAGGAAGAAGTTTGAAACATTTGAATGGATTCAGATAAATTTTAGCATGAAGTGGAAATCATCGTAATAGAAAAGTCAAATATCTATGATTAGATCATGGTGGAAATATTTGAATTACGAGTTTTAGCGAACATCTAAGAGAGTTATGAAATTGTTCTACAACTCATGTTTCTTGGAGTATCATAGAGATGATGAAGTATCCAAGATACGTATCCTAACCTTGTTGGATCAAAGATGAGATAAAATATTGATGCCATTATATTTTTAAGGATTATGCTTTAGAGACTACCGCTCTTACACTGAATAGAGCATCATCATGATCCGTTGAAATGACACCATACAAGTTATGGCATGGGTATAAACCCTAATAGTCCTTTCTTAAAATTTTGGTATAAGTAAATGAGTTTACAACCAAAACCGGATAAATGTCTTTGTTGGTTATCCCAAGAGAATGGATTGGGAATTCTTCCCACTATGAAGTAAAAGACAAAAGTGTTTGTTAAAGTTACTTGTTTATTTCCAAGAAATTGTTTTCTAGCGAAGTATTTGAGTGGGAGGACAATAGAACTTGATAAGGTTTATGAACCTGAGCATAATGATCAGAGTAGCGCAACATCGGAAATGGTTCCGGAAGCGGCTACGACAATCATGGCTCCCATGACTACAAAGTGTTTTAGCCATGGAGATCGAAGTACATATTGAACCTTGTAGGTATGGTTTACTTTGTGATCAAATAAATGATTTGTGGACAAAGGATTGATTTTGAACAATGATAAACCAACTGCAAACAAAGAAGTTATGATGGGCCCTGACTCCGTTAAAATGGTTATGCGCCATAAAATCCAAGATAGATAAATACTTTTTGAAAGTAAATGGATCTATAAAATAGATGGACTTGGATGTAATATCCTTGAAGAAGCTTGACTTGTCAAAAAGTTGTTTACGACAAAGTTCAAAGAGTCGACTGCGAAAAGATTGGATCTTTCGTAGCAATGCTTATAGTCTATGTGGATTATTCTAGTAATCGCTACATATTTCTTTTATGAGATATGCTAGTAGGATGGCAAAGTACATTACTTAACAGAAGTGTGTATTAAAGGTGTATACAAGATACAAACCAAGAGTTTTGCTGGTCCGTGGAATACTAGATAGGTATACGAACTTCAATTGGATGAAGTGAGTATCACGGAGTTGGAATCTTCACCGGATGAAATAGTCAAAGAGTTTTTTGATTTCATCAGAAACGATGAAGATGCTTGCATTTGCAAGAAATTAAGTGGGAGCACTAAGACATATTTATAATACTTTATGTAGATGACATATCGTTGATTATAAATAATGTAATTATATAATTGATTAAAAAGGTTTCATTGAGAATTAACTTCAATGAAAGGATATGGACTGAAATATATTTAGTGTCAAGATCTATGAAGATAGATTGAAACACATAATAAGTTTAAGTCAAAGTACATAGAATGGATATTGAAGTAGTTCAATATAGAAATATTAAGAAAAATGTTCTTGTCATGTGAAGGTTTAACAACACTTGAGTGTATCTGACACTCAATGAGCAAAAACACATGAGTGACTTTAGATCACGAATAATATGTACAAAATCAGATGTCCTGTGCTCTAAAAGGTTAAGAGCATATACCAGAATGATTCATGTGATGATCATTGGACAATAGTAAGAATATACCTGAGTACGTTAGAAGAACCAAGGATATATATATATATAGTTTTTTTATGGGGTAATGGCAAACAAATCGCTGTAAGGTGTTGCACCGATATTAGTTTGGTCACATATAAAAATATTTTTCAATCTCAATTAGGATCAGTGTTGATTAAAAGGTAGCGCAATGAGCTAGAAGAAGTCTTTGCTAGATTTAGAAGAGTTCTAAATAGTGTGACGGATTCTACAAACGAAGGCAGAATATGTCATTGTTTTGACAATGACTAAGAGTGTTAAGTCGAGGAGTTCTTCGAGAACTTGGTGTAGTTCCGATAGTGTCAGAACTTTGAAGCTATATTGTGTGTGACAATATTAGTGACTTATTTCAGACCGCGGAATTAAGGTTCCACCAGAAGACTGAACATATACGATTAATGCCGACTCATTTGGAAAATGAGTGATGCGTTGAGACGCAAATGAATTGCAAAATACATACGTTTCTGAGCATGTCAGATTCGTTGACTAAAACCTCTCCCGTGAGCAAAACATGATAAACACCAGAAGGCCAAGGTGTTATGTCTTTACAAATGTAAACTAGATTATTGACTCTAGTGCAAGTGGGAGACTGTTGGAGATATGCCCAAGAGGCAATAATAAATTAGTTATTGTTATATCCTAGTGTTCATGATAAATGTTTACATCCCATGCTATAATTGTATCAACCGAAACATTTGTACATGTGTGTTATGTAAACAACAAGGAGTCCCTAGTAAGCCTCTTGTATAACTAGCTTGTTGATTAATGGATGATCATGGTTTCGTGATCATGAACATTGGATGTTATTAATAACAAGGTTATGTCATTAGGTGAATGATATAATGGACACACACCCAAATGAGCGTAGCATAAGATCAAGTCATTAAGTTCAATTTGCTATAAGCTTTCGGTACATAGTTGCCTAAGTCCTTCGACCATGAGATCATGTAAATCACTTACACCGGAAGGGTACTTTGATTACATCAAACGCCATTGCGTAAATGGGTGGTTATAAAGATGGGATTAAGTATTCGGAAAGTGTGAGTTGAGGCATATGGATCAATAGTGGGATTTGTCCATCCTAATGACGGATAGATATACTCTGGGCCCTCTCGGTGGAATGTCGTCTGATTAGCTTGCAAGAATATGATTGGATCATAAGAGATGACATACCGCGGTACGAGTAAAGAGTACTTGTCGGTAACGAGGTTGAACAAGGTATGGAGATACCGATGATCGAACCTCGGACAAGTAAAATATCGCGTGACAAAGGGAATCGGCATCGTATGTAAATGGTTCAATCGATCACTAAGTCATCGTTGAATATGTGGGAGCTATTATGGATCTCCAGATCCCGCTATTGGTTATTGCTCGGAGAGGAGTCTCGACCGTGTCTGCATTGTTCACGAACCGTAGGGTGACGCGCTTAAGGTTCGATGTCGCATAGGTAGATTCGGAATATGAGATGGAGACCGAATGTTGTTCGGAGTCTCGGATGGGATCCAAGACATCACGAGGAGGACCGGAATTGTTCTGGTAGAATTCTGCTGTTTTGTATTTCAAGAAAAGTTGTTCTGGAAACATTCTCGGAATTGGACGAAATAAAAACAGAAGTTCTTATTTTTCTGTCACGTAGACGGAGTCCAAAGGGGAGACGGAGAAAGGCCAGGGGTGGGCCACACAACACACCAGTGCGGGCCACCCCCAGGCTGCGCCAGGGTATTGTGTGGGCCCACCAGGCGCCGACACTAGATGGGTTTTGTGAAACCCTAACCCTAGTTCCCGACTATATATAGAGGGATAGTTTGGCCGGCCAAAGCTGCTCCGTACGCAACCCTAATTTGCCACCTCTCCTCCCTCCCAGTTTCTCCTGCTCCGGCTTAGGCGAAGCCCTGCAGGAATTCTTCTCCACCACCACCACCACGCCGTCGTGCTGCTGGGATTCCGTGGAGATCTACCACACCTCCGCTGCCCGCTGGAACGGGGAGAGGAAGGAGCTTCATCGACACCGTACGCGCGACCGAGTACGGAAGTGCTGCCGGATTGCAGCACTGGGGAATGATCGTCTACACCAACAATGAGATCTAATCTCGTAGGCTTTGGAAATCTTCGAGGGTTAGTCTCATATCAATCTCGTTGCTTCGATCTTCATAGATCAGATCTTGGCTTTTCCTAGATTGGATCTTGGATTTATTCGTCTTGCGGTAGGAAATTTTTTGTTTTCTATGCTACGAACCCCATCAGGGAGAACAATCATGAAGACGGCGCCATTGACCTTGACGCTACGCCAACGATGATGGAGATCATGCCCGTTGATGATGAAGATCATGTCCGTGCTTTGGAGATGAAGATCAAAGGCGCAAAGACAAAAGGGCCATATCATATCACATATGAACTGCATGTGATGTTAATCCTTTTATGCATCTTATTTTGCTTAGATCGCGACGGTAGCATTATAAGATGATCCCTCTCACTAAAATATCAAGATAATAAAGTGTTCATCCTTAGTAGTACCGTTGCCAAGACTTGTCGTTTCGAAGCATCTCGTGATGATCGGGTGTGATAGACTCAACAAGTTCATACAACGGGTGCAAGCCAGTTTTGCACATGCGGATACTAAGGTGGCCTTGACGAGCCTAGCATGTACAGACATGGTCTCGGAACACGTGATACCGAAAGGTAGAGCATGAATCATATGATTGATATGATGAACACTTTGAGTGTTCGCCATTGAAGTTACATCTTGTCTCGTGATGATCGGACTTGGTGTGGTGGATTTGGTTCGTGTGATCACTAAGACAATTCGAGGGATATTGTTTTGAGTGGGACTTCACCTAGTTTTTAATTTTGTTGAATTAATATTTGAACTCAATTTGTCATAAACTTAGTCTAAACTATTGCAAATATATGTTGTAGATATGGCGTCCCCAATCAATTTTAACCAGTTCCTAGAGAAAGAAAAGCTTAAGAGCAATGGTAGCAACTTCACCGACTGGTTCCGTCATGTGAGGATCTTCCTCAATGGCGGAAACCTGCAATATGTGCTTGATGCACCGCTAGGTGACCCTCCTGCAGAAACTGAAACCGATGAAGTAAAGAATGTTTACGCGACTCGGAAAACTCGGTACTCTCAAGTTCAGTTTGCCATCCTATGCAGTCTGGAAGCCGATCTTCAAAAACGTTTTGAGCACCACGATCCTCATGAGTTGGTCAATGAGTTGAAAACTATCTTTGAAACTCATGCGGCCGTGGAATGCTATGAAGCATCGAAACACTTCTTCAGTTGCATGATGGAAGAAGGCAACTCCGTTAGTGAGCACATGCTCGCCATGACCGGGCATGCGAAGAAACTCAGTGACTTGGGAATAGTGATTCCTAACAGACTGGGGATTAATCGTGTCCTTCAATCACTGCCACCTAGTTACAAGAACTTTGTGATGAACTACAATATGCAGAACATGTACAAAGAGTTACCTGAACTCTTCGCCATGCTAAAGTCTGCTGAGATTGAGATCAAGAAAGAGCACCAAGTGTTGATGGTCAACAAGACCACCAGTTTCAAGAAACAGGGCAAGTCTAAAGGCAAAAACAAGAAGGGTGGCAAGAAAGCTGCCACGCCTCCTGTGAAACCTAAGACTGGCCCTAAGCCTGATGCTGAGTGCTATTACTGCAAGGAGAAGGGACACTGGAAGCGTAATTGCTCCAAGTATTTGGCGGATCTGAAGAGCGGCCTTGTCAAGAAGAAGAAAGAAGGTATATCTGATATACATTTTATAGATGTTTATCTTACTGGTTCTCGTACTAGTACCTGGGTATTTGATACTGGTTCGGTTGCTCATATTTGTAACTCGAAACAGGAACTAAAGAATAAACGAAGACTATTGAAGGATGAAGTGACGATGCGCGTTGGAAATGGATCCAAAGTCGATGTGATCGCTGTCGGCACACTTCCTCTACATCTACCTTCGGGATTAGTTTTAAACCTCAATAATTGTTATTTTGTACCCGTGTTGAGCATGAACATTATATCTGGATCTTGTTTAATGCAAGACGGTTATTCATTCAAGTCTGAGAATAATAGTTGTTCTATTTTTATGAATAATATCTTTTATGGCCGAGCACCTGAAAAGAATGATTTATTTCTGTTAGATCTCGATAGTAGTGATACACATATTCATAACATTGATGCTAAGCGAATTAAATTGAATGATAATTCTACTTATATGTGGCACTGTCGTCTTGGTCATATTGGAGTGAAACGCATGAAGAAACT
Source organism: Lolium perenne (assembly GCF_019359855.2). Lineage (NCBI taxonomy): Eukaryota > Viridiplantae > Streptophyta > Magnoliopsida > Poales > Poaceae > Lolium > Lolium perenne. The sequence continues at coordinate 82,500,758 of NC_067249.2, forward strand.
CCATACCGATGGATTACTTGAATCACTTGACTTTGAGTCACTTGATAGATGCGAAGCATGTCTAATGGGAAAAATGACTAAGACTCCATTCTCTGGTATTATGGAGCAAGCTACAGACTTATTGGAAATCATACATACCGATGTGTGCGGACCAATGAGTGTAGCCTCGCGCGGTGGTTATCGTTATGTTCTAACCTTCACAGATGATTTGAGTAGATATGAGTATATGTATTTAATGAAACATAAATCCAAAACTTTCGAGAAGTTTAAGGAATTCCAAAGTGAAGTAGAAAATCAACGTAACAAGAAGATTAAATTTCTACGATCTGATCGCGGAGGTGAATATCTGAGTTATGAGTTTGGCATGTATTTAAAGAAATGCGGAATACTTTCACAATTGACACCGCCGGGAACACCACAACGAAACGGTGTGTCCGAACGTCGTAATCGAACTCTCTTAGATATGGTTCGTTCTATGATGTCTCTTACTGATTTGCCGTTATCATTTTGGAGTTATGCATTAGAGACAGCCGCATTCACTTTAAATAGAGCACCATCAAAATCCGTTGAAACGACACCGTATGAATTATGGTTTAATAAGAAACCTAAGCTGTCGTTCCTTAAAGTTTGGGGTTGCGAAGCCTATGTAAAAAAGTTACAACCGGACAAGCTAGAACCCAAAGCGGAGAAATGCGTCTTCATAGGATACCCTAAGGAAACTATAGGGTACACTTTCTATCACAGATCCGAAGGCAAGATCTTTGTTGCTAAGAACGGAACCTTTCTTGAGAAAGAATTTCTCACTAAAGAAGTGACTGGAAGAAAAGTAGAACTCGATGAGAGTGAAGAATCTTTGCTCGTTGATCAGAGTAGCGCAGTACTGGAAGATGTTCCTGTGCCGCCTACACCGGCAACAGAGGAAGCTAATGATAATGATCATGAAACTTCAAACGAGATAGCTACTGAACCTCGCAGATCGACAAGGGAACGTGCCACTCCTGATTGGTATGATCCTTGTCTAAATGTCATGATTGTGGACAACAATGATGAAGACCCTGCGACGTATGAAGAAGCGATGATGAGCCCCGCGTCCAACCAATGGCAAGACGCCATGAACGCCGACATGGGCTCCATGTCTGATAACAACGTGTGGACGTTGGTAGACTTACTCCGATAGCCGCAAGGCTGTCGAGAATAAATGGATCTTCAAGAGAAAAACAGATGCTGATGGTAATATTATCGTCTATAAAGCTCTACTTGTCGCATAGGGTTTCCGACAAATTCAAGGTGTTGACTACGATGAGACTTTCTCACCTGTAGCGAAGCTAAAATCTGTGAGGATTTTGTTAGCAATAGCTGCATTTTTCGATTATGAGATTTGGCAGATGGATGTCAAAACGGCGTTCCTTAATGGAGACATTGAGGAAGAGTTGTATATGGTACAACCCTAAGGTTTTGTCGATCCTAAAAATGCTAACAAAGTATGCAAACTTCAGCGTTCAATTTATGGACTGAAGCAAGCATCGAGAAGTTGGAACCGACGCTTTGATAAAGTGATCAAAGACTTCGGGTTTATACAGTGTCATGGAGAGGCCTGTATTTACAAGAAAGTGAGTGGGAGCTCTGTAGCGTTCCTGATATTATATGTAGATGACATATTATTGATTGGGAATGATATAGAACTATTAAGCAGTGTAAAAGGTTATTTGAATAATAGTTTTTCAATGAAAGACCTTGGTGAAGCATCGTATATATTAGGCATCAAGATTTATAGAGATAGATAAAGACGTCTAATAGGGCTATCACAGAGTACATACCTGGACAAGATTCTAAAGAAGTTTAGAATGGACGAAAGTAAGAAAGGATTCTTACCTATGTTACCAGGCAAGGTCTTGAGTAAGACTCAAGGTCCGGCTACGGCAGAAGAAAGAGAAAGGATGAGTCAGATCCCCTATGCCTCGGCAGTAGGCTCTATCATGTATGCCATGCTATGTACTAGACCGGATATAGCACATGCTGTTAGTTTGACTAGCAGATATCAAAGTGATCCAGGAATGGAACACTGGACAACGGTCAAGAATATCCTGAAGTACATGAAAAGAACTAAGGATATGTTTCTTTGTTATGGAGGTGACCAAGAGCTCGTTGTAACAAGTTACACCGATGCGAGTTGGAACACTGATCCTGATGACTCTAAGTCACAGTCTGGGTACATGTTTATATTGAATGGTGTTGCAGTAAGCTGGGCAAGCTCGAAGCAGTGCACGGTGGCGAAGTCTTCAACAGAATCGGAGTATATAGCGGCTTCAGAGGCTTCATCAGAAGCGGTATGGATGAAGAGGTTCATTGTAGAGCTCGGTGTGGTTCCTAGTGCATTGGACCCACTAGTCATCTACTGTGACAACATGGGTGCCATTGCCAATGCACAAGAACCAAGGCCACACAAGAGACTGAAGCATATCAAGCTGCGTTATCATTCGATTCGCGAGTACATCGAAGATGGAGAAGTAAAGATTTGCAAAGTACACACTGATCTGAATATAGCAGATCTGTTGACTAAAGCTCTCCCTAGGGCAAAGCATGACCAACACCAGAATGCCATGGGTGTTAGGTACCTTACAATGTAAATCTAGATTGTTGACTCTAGTGCAAGTGGGAGACTGTTGGAGATATGCCCAAGAGGCAATAATAAAAGTGGTTATTATATATCTTTATGTTTATGATAAATGTTTATATACCATGCTATAATTGTATTAACCGAAACATTGATACATGTGTGTTATGTAAACAAACAATGAGTCCCTAGTAAGCCTCTTAACTAGCTTGTTGATTAATAGATGATTAGTTTCATAATCATGAACATTGGATGTTATTAATAACAAGGTTATATCATTATATGAATGATGTAATGGACACCCAATTAAGCGTAGCATAAGATCACGTCATTAAGTTATTTGCTATAAGCTTTCGATACATAGTTACCTAGTCCTTATAACCATGAGATCATGTAAATCACTTATACTAGAAAGGTACTTTGATTACATCAAACGCCACTGCGTAAATGGGTGGTTATAAAGGTGGGATTAAGTATCCGGAAAGTATGATTTGAGGCATATGGATCAACAGTGGGATTTGTCCATTCCGATGACGGATAGATATACTCTAGGCCCTCTCGGTGGAATGTCGTCTAATGTCTTGCAAGCATATGAATAAGTTCATAAGAGACCACATACCACGGTACGAGTAAAGAGTACTTGTCAGGAGACGAGGTTGAACAAGGTATAGAGTGATACCGATGATCAAACCTCGGACAAGTAAAATATCGCGTGACAAAGGGAATTGGTATCGTATGTGAATTTTTCATTCGATCACTAAGTCATCGTTGAATATGTGGGAGCCATTATGGATCTCCAGATCCCGCTATTGGTTATTGGTCGGAGAGAGTTCTCAACCATGTCTACATAGTTCACGAACCGTAGGGTGACACACTTAAGGTTTGATGTTGTAATAGTAGAACTTGAATATGGAATGGAGTTCGAGGTATTGTTCGAAGTCTCGGATGAGATCCCGGACATCACGAGGAGTTCCGGAATGGTCCGGAGAATAAGATTCATATATAGGAAGTCATTTTATAAGTTTGAAAATGATCCGGTGCATTAATGGAAGGTTCTAGAAGGTTCTAGAAAAGTCCGGAAGAAATCACTTTGGAAGACGGAGTCCCGAAGGGACTCCACCTCCCATGGCCGGCCAACCCTAGAGGGGTGGAGTCCCAGGTGGACTCCACCAAGGGTGGCCAGCCACCCCCCCTCATGGAAGGGTGGGATTCCCACCAAGTGGGAATCCCACCTTGGGTAGGTTTCCCTACAACATGGAAGGTTTTGGGTTGGGGTCTTATTCGAAGACTTGTAGTCCAACACTTGGGGGTTCCACCTATATAAAGAGGGGCCAAGGGGAGGGGGCCGGCCACCACAACACCACCACCTTGGCCGCACCCCAAGGAGGCCGGCCACCCCCTCTCCCAAACCCTAGCCGCCCCACCTCCTCCACCTCTCCCGCAACGCTTAGATCTCCAAGGAGATCTCCAAGGAGATCTCCATCGCCACCGCCACCACGCCGTCGTGCTGCCGGATTCAAGGAGGAGCTACTACTTCCGCTGCCCGCTGGAACGGGGAGAAGGACGTCGTCTTCATCAACACCGAACGTGTGACCGAGTACGGAGGTGCTGCCCGATCGTGGCACCGTGATCAAGATCTTCTACGCGCTTTTGCAAGCGGCAAGTGATCGTCTACCGCAGCAACAAGAGCCTCATCTTGTAGGCTTTGGAAATCTTCAAGGGTGAGTCTCGATCATCTCCTCGTTGCTCCCGTCTTCTAGATTGCATCTTGGCTTGGATTGCGTTCTCGCGGTAGGAAATTTTTTGTTTTCTATGCAACGAATCCCTACAAGAGGTGTCTCCGATAACGCCAGTCCAACAACCTCGTCCTCGCCAGCTCCACCGTGTGCATGTGAGTCCTGAAGGGCTCCGCAACAGGGAACAAAATGTTATGATATAGCCAAGATCTATACTATGCAGATGTAAGGCAACGAATGAGTTTTGGAGTTCATGCCCTTCAAGACCGAAAGCGTTACGTTCCAACGAACGTTGTTGATGTAATTGTATGGCGATGCCGGCCTCAAGGTCATGCGGACGTACAGGCGGTGGGTTGCTACATCTGGAAGCACTTCCGTAGTTGTACATGCGTACGGTGTAGCGTCCCACGGGCTCCGGTCCAGCAAAGTAGCGGAAGAAAAAAGATATGTACCGAAGATCCAGCGGTACGACAGTGTGCGTATGGAGATCTCAAACCCCGTATGGACATTCCAATATTTGGGAACCATAGGTGAGGAAGAGTGAGGGACAGAGGCAAAAGCCAAGGGGGTGGAATGAGGGAGGGGCCGCCTCTCCTTATATAGGGGTGGGGGGAGGTTGGTGACACCTCCACCAGGTGCACCCCCACCCAAGGATGCCGCCCCAATCTAGGGTTTGGTGGGATGGCGCCCAACATGGCCGCTAACCCTCCTTTCCCTTGGGTTTGGGACGCCCCCTAATGGGCTGCCAATTGGTGTCCTATTAGGGGTTAGCCTATTTCTAGTTCCATTTTTAATATTTAATTTATTTAGTTAAATACTAAAATATTTTATTTAAGTCTCTGAACAGTTCATTGACTCTGAAACTTTTCCGATGCCTCTCCGGAACAATTCTGGAGTTCTTTCTTATTTCTCCGACGATCCCGAATTAAACCCTAAGCATCGAAAACCTTTAAATGTGTCATCCTACGGTTTGAAAATGCATAGAAACGGTCGAGACATCTCTCCAACTAATGACCAACAACGGGATTTGGAAACCCATAATGGCCCTATGTTTTCCACAAACACCTTATCGATTGAACATTAAATGTTGAGTCCTATTCCCTTCGTTTCATGATACTTGGTTTGTCTAATATCTGATCTTTTGTATCTCTACACGTATTTGGATCTCGTTACCGACAGTTTTTTTACTCGTTCTTATGATACTACATTCTCGAGACCTAGTCACATGCTTCCAAGCTTTGTAGATGTAATCTCACCGAGTGGGCCCAGAGTACCTATCTGTCACGCGGATGGAAAAATCTAGATCTTGATGCATACGCCTCAATATACCCAGAACACCTGAACAACACCTTTATGATCACTCTGGTACAGTGTAGCAGTTGATGCATCAAGGCAGCCTCCGGTGATACTTATTAGATATGATGTCACGGTCTAAGGAGTAGGTTACACAACGTTTTCCTATTAATCGCAATGATGGACTTTATGACTGGATCTCATTGCATTAATTATGATGGGTGTGTGTCCATCACATTATTGTTAATTGACATAAATGTAATTGACATAATCATATGTTAACCAATGGACTAGTTGACTAGGGACTTGGTTTACTTACATACCACACGTGCACTAATGTTTTCGCTTACTATAGTTATAGCATGACATAAAACTTATAATGAATAATTATAATAACGTTATTATCATTGCCTCTATGGCAAAATTCCAACAACTCTTGCCGGAGGTATACATTGTACCATGCATTTTAACATTAATGTAGTATTTACCTACTCTATAAGCACCATTAGCAAGGCTGTATCTATTAAAATATTATGTTAGGATCAGTGTGTTCTATTTTTATATCCGTTAGCTAAGTTAGCAAAGCCAGATTCGTCGAATACTGTTATGGCTAGGTGTGTTTGGATCTGATGTGTAAGCTAACTTGATCTATATGGTATGTTAAAGGACATGATTTGTGTGTTAGATCTAAATGTTAGGATCTGATGTGTAAGTTGGATTGGTATATTTTTTTTTTTGCGGGTAAGTTGGATTGGTATTACAATATAGTATTATTGTTAGAGCTATATGTTACATTGTATTACATTATATTATTGTCAGATCTATATATTATATTGTGTAAGCTAGCAAGATATATACATTACATGTTTTTATATATATTTCATGTATTTAAAGTTACCTATCATCTTATAATAGGGATGATATTTTGGTGATACTATCATTCACGAGTAAGATCACAAATCATTTAAACTTGCATTTATTTAATAGAACTTGTCTATGTTTATGTTCTAACTCCAATGATTTTCTTTTGTGCAGTTTTCCTATCTTGTGACATGCACTTGGCGAAATAGATAACTGCTTCCAGATTGGGGCCAGTGAGAACGCACGCATATAGGCTTCTTACGACATCAACTAGAGGAACAACAAGTATAATTGGTAGCAGAGGCGGGGTGGAGGTGAATCATTGGCAACAAAACCGAACTGTCACGGAGACAACGTCCAAACCAAGAATTATCTCTATAGCTCTCTCATTTGTATAGCTAGTAATTGAATCTTTGTTGAAATAAATATGTGCATGTGGTGCACGAAATGTATAATGAAATAGAATTGAGTTTTGCTAATGTATTTCCATTCAATATTAAGTTACGTGTTACTAGTTACAGTCTGGGGGTCTTGCTTGTTTTATTGGTAAAACGTCTGTGACGCTTACGGAAATCATACATCTGATTGAAAAAAATGTGTGCCACCTAAGTCGAACACATACTGATGGTTCAACATTATTTGTTTGTGATGGATCTTGGTATAGCAGACAATTTCAAAATGTGTGTGAAAAGAGACTCTGTCGCATGTGCGGAAAAAGACCCATCACACATGGTTTATTTAACCAAGTGCTTTATGGAGGCCCATCGTCCACCTTACATAGTAACGGTTGGGTTTGGGTAGCCCGTGTGACAGTCTAGTTCATCCATGTATAAAGACTTATACTATACTAGTGGTTGACTTCTGCCCATTGGCTTATTTTCTGGTGGCTGGTTTGCAGTCTAGCCAGCAGCAGGGTTAGCCCGCTTGCTCACTATTGGCCACATGCTGATTTGTATGGTCAGTTGTAGCCAGCCAGTCGGTACTAATAATCATGAACCCGCTAGTGGTCATGATCCAAATTCTCAAATTGTGATAATTAGGTGGTCCAAATTGAAATGAACTCAAGGGAAAAAAATGATCAAACAATGTTGTCCTAAAAATGGTCGAATGATTTTATAAAACAAAGTTAATCTGAGGCAATTCCAGCTAGGATAAAACTAACAGTTACTACCTCCATTTCAAGGAATAAGGCGCACGCGCTTTCCAAGACGAACTTTGACCATAAAAATTGAGCAACAAAATCTTGATTATATTATATGTAATTAGTATCGTTGGATTCGTATTGAAAAGTACTTTTTAATGATATTAATCTCATACAAACAATCTTTATTTATTTGAAGTAATTTTTGGTCAAACAAAAAGCTCGTAAAACGAGGACGCCTTATTCCTTGAAACGGAGGTAGTACATTGAAACTGGATAGGAAGAAAGAAGTTAACGAGAAGTGCACTTATGTTTAGAAACTTTTTGCACATGGGTTTGTTGCGCCGGCCTCTTACGTGTAGATTAACTTGGGTGTGCCTGGACCTTGCTTGCTTGTGCATCCGACGTGGATCATACGGAGCGCTCTTCTTTCGGCAACAGGTGTCCCTAGCCAATCCAAAGCAAGTTGAGATAACCTTGAGATAAGCAATAATTGGGGTTATCCTGGGCTTGCCACGTGCTAGCTCTGAGTGGATAAAAACACTTGTTGCTTTCCTCCGATGGTTATGCACGTTTTCTCCTTGGGTTGTTTCTTTCTTTCGTTGTATGCCCGCTGTAGAGGATTTTGTTTTACTCGTGATGTTTAGTCTTTGAGCGCTGTCAAAAGGAATATATGGAAATACCAGTTTTCTTCAAGAAGTTGCATGGGGTTTCTACTTTGGGGCAAGTGAGTTGACACTGGTATTATCAGAACTTGAATTGGAATTATTCGAACATGATTGAAGTAATATGTCAACCAATTGTATGCGCTACCATAGCAAACACACAAGCCCATTGCTAGTGTATTTAGGTTCTGTTGCTGGCGGCAACATTCAACCAAAAGATGTTGGTTGAAATATTAACCAACAATACGGATTTCAGATATTTTAACACTTACGAGATACGACATCACGTTTGATGCCGGACCTTCATGAAATCTTTGATGTTTGTGTGTTGAGCCATCGTCAACTCAACTATTGGCATAGTCAGTCAGCGCAATATGATTCATGCATCCTTGAGTATTTTTTATCAGATTGTTGCACTAGCTATTAAACAAAAGCTCGAACTGATTGAAAAGGCTAATTGAATATATTTATATTGAACACTTTCCCTCAAGTCTAGGTTATTTTAGTCCTTGGTGTGGGTTCGGTGTAGGCCGCATAATTTTTTGTTTGTTTTTAGTACTGCGTAAGCATGATCTCGAACTTGAGACATCCTGACTCTGATACTATATAGAATTATTGTACTAGCCAAATCAACTAAAAGTTCAAACTAACTGAAGAAAGCTATATATGAAGTATATTTATATTCAACATTTTTCGCGCGCGGACATCCATAAAAAAGCAAGTCAGCTTTTGCACTGGTCTCCTTCCTTGACAGTAAGAAATGGCCTATAATTGTTGAAACCCGAAAGTCCATCGTGTGATTGCTGCCGTCTTTTCCTTGGCGGGCAAATATGGATGATATGAAGCCCTGTTGCTCAATATCTGCTCATGGAAGCTGGAGGTGTCCAATAATGCAAGGTCCAGTCCAATCCACCATCCCTTGCTTCCCTCTCCCTCTTCTCCTTTTGGACCGAGACTCCTTTAAATACCGGCCGGCATACCCTTCTTTATCCACCAAGTCCGAGAGTGAGTGACAACATCAGCATTACACCATTACCGCGAAGCGAGACTACTCGACCAGCAATTTTGCAAAATGACCGGCACGGGCGTCGCCTCGAAGACAGCCGCTCAGCCCAAGAGCGCGGCGCGGCGGCTGTGGCGCGTGATGCGCGCGGTGCTCTACATGCTGCGCCGCGGCGTGCTACCTTCAGGCCGCAAGGTTTCCATGGACCTCTGCCTCTTCCTCCGCCGCGGGAAGCCCAGCGAGGTCGAGTACGCCTCCTTCTCCGCCAGCGTCGCCCAGCGCCGTGGCCGGAACCGCCGGCAAGGTGAAGACGAAGCTGCCAACGGCTACAACGCGGCCGACATCGCCAAGGTGTTCGAGATGCTCAACGACGGCGGAAGCCTCTTCGGCGACGATGACACGCTTGCGCTGGCGACGCCGTCACCCGGGCTGTGGAGTTCGCCCGCCGCCTTCGAGTTCGGGGGCAGCCCGGCGGCGAGGCAGCGCGTCACCGACTCGCCGTGCGCGGGCGAACAGCAGGTGGACAGGAAGGCCGACGAATTCATCAGGAGGTTCTACGAGCAGCTGCGCGCGCAGAAGAGCGTCACCGCCACGCCGGAATGCTACGCCGGCGCGTCGTGCGTCGAGCGCGCCCTAAGGCCGGTAGCCGCCGGCATCGCTTAATTTAGAGGCTCGGTGTGCCTCAGTGCTCGTGGCGGCCACGTACGGGTCGCCCAGCAGGGTTTAGTTGGTTTCGTTGGTTGTCTTTCTATACCTAATAATAAAGAAAATAAGGCTTCTTGTTGGTCCGTCTTTATTGCCCTAGATTTTCGTCTAAATTACAAAGGACTGCCACCGCTTTAGTTAATAAACACTTATCACCGTTTCGATGCCAACGCCACACGTCCCCATGAGTTCTCTCCGGTTTCCACACGAAAACCACCTGGACAACGCCCACGACTCTTCCCACAAAAGGCCAAGCGATACCCGCTCCAAGAACCAGATTCTTCTTAGTTCGATCTTGACAAAGGCACCTGGTGCGGAAGGAAATCTAGGGCGCCCGCTCGATGTGGATATCATGTGATTCAGGAGGACAATGAGTGCTCCGGGAAGCAGTAGTGCAAGCGATTCGACGACGGCGGCTACCGGAAAGAGGCAGGGAAGAAGATAATGACATTGTCGATGCCGATAGCCCCGGTTCGATTGCTCGCATCGAGAGGATGAGGGGAGTGAGGTACAGTGGATGGTGTCATCGGCAGGTCCCTGAACAGCTTGAGCGACCAATCGATAAATTATGGCCGAAACGCTCACGGCGGCCTGGTTGATTCCGCCAGCGGCCAATGACAAGGCAGTGGCAACGGGCGCCTGCGCGTCGATGTAGAAGGAAAGATCGATCACCATTGCCGGCCTTTGGCTCGGGCAACGCCTGAGTTTACCAAGAACAGCGGCGATGCGTGCTGGAGTCGCTTCCCCGCCGAGACAGAAAACTGTCGGTGCCGGCCGTTGGCCGCTTTGTTCCATTGCCGTTACAGCCGTTCCCGTGTCCAGCTGACCACCAGGCTGTCTCCGCCTCATCGAGCAGCATATACCGTCGAAGAGCCGGCACTGATTCATCATTGCAGCCAGTTTGGATGTCGGGCTTCTGGGCCTGCTGGATCAAAGACTTGGAGAGTGAGGTTGTGTCGCCTCGTTGTTGTCCGTGGATTACCTCAGGGCCTTCTTGAGCTAGGAGCAGTAGTCTTCCAGACCCAGCAGCTTAGTGGTCGCTCAGGGACGACCCTGAGTGCATCTCCAACCGACCGACCCAAACGGACGCGCTGAGCCGTCCGTTTTGGGCCGTTTGCGTGGCCGCCCGGACAGCGCCCCGCGTCCGCGTGTCCGTTTGGGTCGCACGCGGCGCCCAACGCGACGACCCAAAGAGACGCCACGTGGTTCGTCTTTGTTGCGCGGTGCTGCGCCATGGCAGGCCTCGACGGGACAGCTATGGTGGGCGGTGGAACGCGCGGGAAAGATCCCGCGCGCACCAAGGTTCCCGCACGCGCGAAAACGCCATTGGCGTGCGGTCGCGCCCAAATTTCCCGCCAGACCGCCGGCTATAAAAGACGGCGGCGGTCTCACACAGACCGCTCACCGTTCTCTCCCCCTCCACCTTCTCCGGTGCCATGCCGCGCACCCTGCAGGCCACGTGGGCCAAGCTCTCCCTCGCCGCCCGGGCCAGGTCCCCGCGGACGGAGGAGGAGCGCGCGGACTCGCGGTGGGTCGCCGGCGACGAGGCGCTCCGCGTCGCGGCGGAGGCGGCGGCGACGAAGGAAGGGGATGCGGAGATGGTGGAGGCGGCCGCGGACGGATGGCACGAGACCGCGGACGGGCCGGTATGAGGCCGCGGAGGAGGGGCGGCCGCCGCGGAGGAGTGGGCGGCCGCCGCGGAGGAGTCCGTCGACGAGGAGGACCTCGCGCCGGCGAACATCAACGCCGCCATCGAGGAACGTCTCGCCGACCTCACGCGCGTGACGAAGGAGCACGAGGCCACTGCCGGGCCGGCCGCCGCCGATTAGGGCGACCTCCTCGGGCGAGAAGAACCACCGCTCGCTATGCGAGCAGCCCGTCACCTCATCCGGATGCCCTCGCCCGAGCGGCGCGCCCGGGAGGCCGCTGCGTCGGCGGAGCGCGGCCGGCAAGAGCGCATGCGCCGGCGCCCGGGGAACCACGAAGCCCACGCCGCCGGCCGCGTCCGCTGGAGGCGCGCACCGCCGTGGAACGCGCGGGCCTGCAGAGCCGGAGCTATGCGGGAAGCGGATGGTGCCGCAGCAGGAGGCGGAGCGCGAGCGCGCCCGAGGCGCGCGGACGGAAAGGAGGAGGATGAAAGCCTCCGCCGCCGCCGCAGCCGCCGCCGCACCACCCAGCTCGTAAGTTGGAGTGGAATCCTCACGCGTACAGGCCGCCCGCGTCGAGTGAAATCCACGGCCCCGACGGCGAGCCGGCGAGGCCGCCGGCCCCGTACGTAGTAGGATAGAAGTAGTAGCTTTAAAAAATTTGTAATGGGTTCTTTTAAATGAAAACAAATGTTTATGTCTATGACACGCGGGCCAGGGGCGGACAAGGGGCGGACGCGAGCGACCAACCTTTCGCGTCCGCGGCCACGCAAACCCGGCCCAGATTTGGGCCGGGTTTGCGTCGTTCCGGACGCCGCGGCCATCCGTTTTAGGGATGGGTCCGCGCGCTGGGCCGAGTTTTTGTCCGTCTGGACTCGTCCGGACGCGCGGGCGCGGGATGGATCGTCCCGTTGGAGATGCCCTGAGGTCTCATCTCGGCGGGCGTCCGGCCGGCCGGGTGCGTGTTGGCCCTGGCGAGTTCCTTCTTCGCGGAGTACAGCCAGAGCAGACCCCACTCCTCGACGAGCTGCAACAGGTTGTCGCGTTTGATCCGTCGGCAGCAGCGGCAATTTTACCTTCTTCATTGCCTTCACCCGAGAGCAGCTGTGTGTACTCGCCGACGCCGGTCAGCGAAGCTCATCGGCTCGGTGTGGAACAGAGCTTTGCACGACGCTTGGGACTTCGGCCACGTTTTGTTTGACGGCTCAATCGCCTGCACCTGCATGGCTGCATGTACGATCTCTGGGAAGTGTTTTGCTATTTTACTGTGTACTCTACTCTGCTTCATCCAGATTTCTTCCTGCCTCAAGGCTTTTTTCAGCTTGTTTGCAACAACACGTCCTCATCAGATGGACCTGAACCCGACTGATGCAAATTTAGCCTTTCGAGGTGTTGTTGTTAAATCTAAAATTAGACTATTGCCTCTCGCAAAAAAAATAGACTATTGCAATATTTTGCACCATATTACATGTCTGCTTAATTTTCCCTTTTTTCCATTGTTAAGGTATTTATCTATTTTTAACGCATGCAACAACTCTCATTATACTCCTTGAATAATAGAAAATTAGTTTATAGTTTTTTCGTTGTTGTCATTTTCGGTTGAATGCACGTATGGGCACTAGCATTGCACGTTATATTAGAAGGAGACTCGAAATACAACAGGAAAACCAAAAAAATCATCATTGCTAGCTAGCTTTTGCACCATATTGTAAGCGTTTAAATTTGCCCTATGATTGTTCAGATGCTTTTTTGATACACACATGACTGCTCATTATATAAAATCTACGCTGAGTTGGAGTGCAATATTAAGGGTTACTCATGAAAATGCTTCTGTTCGAAGGTTTGATGACCATATTTTCGTGCAAGGTATTTTAATAAAAAAATATGGAATAATTTTTTTATCTAAGTTAATTATATAGTTTTATAAGGAATAATGTTTTAATGAAAAAGTTGAATCTTATTGTTTTTTAGGTGAATTATGTTTACATGTGCGTTAAGAAAAAACTTAATGAAGCATTATGGTCTCCATGACACAATTTTTTTTCTCTCCCCGTTGCAACGCACGGGCATATTTACTAGTTTTTATTTATTTTGCGACGAGTTTCGTTTCGTTGGTTGTCAAGTGTGTAAGGTAGAGCTGGTGGTACGTGTATACTACGTGCTATGCCGCCACGCTGTCCGTGACGTGTCCTCATGTCGAATGTCCATGCAAACCACAATGTGGCATATCTGTTTGCCACATTGTGAGTCTGTCTTTTATGCCTTGAGCGTCGAGGCTTCAATAAAATTTCGTGGAGTAGTAAATTTCGATTCATTTTCGTATCACATAAAAGCATATATGAATTCGGCAAAGATGGTGCCTAAGACATACGAGCATCGTCGTCAGGCTAACAAGAAGGCAAAGATGGTGCCCAAGACATACGAGCATTGTCATCTGGCTAAGAAGTCCCATGCATGACATTGCCAAATTCGTTGCCAAGATAACGGTTTCCGGGCAAGCGCCCTTCATGAAACGCCTTGTGTCCAATGCTGAGGCTTCAAGCATTAAGAAGCTAGATATCCATGATAGGGTTATGTTTGTGTGAAACCTTTTTGCTGGAAATATTATAGATCCAACACACCGAGATTATCGACATCAAGACATAGCGTTGTGAAACCTCTTTGCTGGAAATATTATAGATCAAACACACCATACTTGAATTTGAGATTATCGACATCAAGATAGTGTTTGATTTGGTTATGTGAATATTACATGTACCTCCTTAAAAATAATGACTTCTGTGGCAGCTGTGGGATCTCTTATCGACCCCATACTCTAGAGTGCTCCTTTGGTATGGTTTGTGATCTTGTAAAGCATTGTTGATGCCTCTTTCAAGGGTGTCCTTTATTGTCCCTCCTCTGTGTGTTGGCCATCGATTCTATTCACCTGATACCGAACAAGGCAATAACTCAAGCCTCCTCCACACCTTTAGAGGAAGATCCCTGAGGGACCGTATTTATCTCCCCGCTGATTATGCAGATGTTGGTGTAGCCATTATCAAAGAGGATACTCTGAGCGTCTACCCTAGCATCTTTTAGTGAGGTGACCGGTGTGAGGATCTAGGACTACAAGATATCCAAAAATCATTCCCGACCACTACATCCACCTTCCTCGTGCATTACCTTGATCTTCTGCTTGCCGTCTCTTGGCCATGCATTAATGATAGATTTCTAGTATTTGCAAGATAAGATTGCCGACAAGTTGGCTACGGGAAGATGGAAGAATGTTCCCATGGTCCGTTGTATGGTCTTTGCTCTTGTATTCCTAATATCGCAAGCCATTTGTGACCCCGGTTCCAATTATGTACAAAAGTAGGTCATAAAAGTTATATCCACGCTTCTTCATACGTATTTACGAGCGTGGGACGACAAGGTTTCTGGAGGAATTTTTTTTTAAAAATTTGGAGCGATTTGCCGCCTGACATGCCTAGATGGGCATGATATCTTTCACTTTCAAAACTTGTGTCTGCCTAGATGGGGGGCACTACTTAAAATCTTGGGCTGGCCTAGGAAATCCTTCTAATGATCAAGAAAATGATCTTTCTGGCTACCACCATGGTTACGGTTGGAGAATGCAAGAAGGGTGAATTTTGGACCTACTGGTGGTTGTCAGCGATTTTGAAAAAGGACATAGCACCAGAAACCACTCGGTTAAGAAAATTGGTCTTGCCGGAAGAAGCTTAAGATTTTTTTAGGGGTCAATCAAATTAAGATCCATATTCTTCCATTAGTTGGTTAGGAAAAAGGATATGGTCATCTGCGTGCCTTCATTATCGGGGATGTGCATATCTGGCCATGCGTAGCCCGACCTAAAATTCCTTGGCTCGGGCTTAAAATGCTGGCCCGATGGCCAGGCTAGGCCTGGGTAGTCTAAAAAACGTGAAATAGGGAGGCAACCTTGTTTTTTAGCAGCTGGCTTTTTTCGGTCTGGCCCAAAAAAAAGTGGTAATTGCCCTCTTTGCAACCAAGCAAAAGATTCATCTTCATGTGTCTCTTGATTGAAACAGGAGGAACTAGAACACTATTGATATAGTAGAAGCGGGACCTGGCGTGACAATTCGTGTAATTCGTCTCTGGCAGGGATCAAACTCTGGTCGTTAGGGTGCGCCACTGCGACCCCAACCACTGGGCTAAGCCAACGTCGTCTCTCTTCATGTGTCTCTTCACCATGCGAATTTGGATGGTGACATAGGCATCCCCCAATGGACCTGCCGAAGATGGTACCCGGGGTTTACTGAAGGCCTATGAGTCGACGAATACGAAGCTCGGAAGCCCAATTAGCTGTTGATATGGAAAGATATAATTGTATTAGGAATAAAGAGATTTGTAACTTTACGGGTTGAACTCAAAGAGTCTACCGGAATCTGTAACTTGTGTAATATGAAACCCTTGGCTCCACCTCCTATATAAAGGGGAGTCGAGGAACGAAGAGAGGATCGATTTCATTGTCCACATAATCCTAGTTTTCTAGCAGTCGAGTACTTTTCTGGCTGAAACTCTCGAGATTTACTTGCCATCTACTTCCACGAAAACCCCAGTCTACAATCCGTAGGCATTGACAAGTCAATACCTTGTCAATTAGCGCCGTCTGTGGGAATTAGAGGCGTCAAGGAGCTGATCTCGATGGCACGTTCAACATCATCGATATCTTCGGTGGCAAGCAATGCGATGGACGGAGGTAAACAGATCAAAACTGGTCCCCTTGATTTTGTTCCTCACCCTCCCGTCCTGGTAGGTGATCCTTTTTTCGTTTGCGTTTAATGACTATGTTGCAGACAATTTAGGCCAATGAATATCCTTCAAAGGCTGTCTCTTGGAAATTTTGTAAGGAACAAAATGCGAGGGTTTTGCACCATCATGCTCCTCCATAGCGGCCATCATCATCAGAAGACCAAAAAAATAAGAGGGCTTGGAGCTTAACGGGAGTATTGAGTAATATAATCCTTTGAAAGCAAGCTTTGTGTGAAGTCTCGATCCTAGGATTTTTTTTTTCCCGATAACTCCTTAATTAAAGAAAGGTTTCTGCTTCAGTACACCTTCCTCACCCCAAACTAAATCATATCAAAGAAAATGGCAAATATATGAGTTGCTTAAAAAAAGAATTTAGAAAATGGTTTCTTGCTTGGAACTCATGTCTCAACTGTATCATTTTAACTGCAAGTTGTATCTTGAATGTATCATCTCAGCTGTATCTTGTGCGTCAACTGCATCTCATGTGTCAACTGTATCATCCCAATTGCAAATCATGTCTTAACTGCATCACTATCAACAGTTAACTGTATCGCCTCAACTGCAACACGTGCCTCAACTGCATTTGAGAAAAGTGTCACTAGATTCTTACATTGAAGACGTACACCAATTAGCAAAACACTTTTTTCCTCCGGGACCTAATTACTAACTAAGTAACTGGATTGCACTGAAACAAGAAAAGTTGGAGAGATCCTACCGTGCAAGATGCTACTTGTAGATAGCAAAGTTACACATCCTTGCTTTCTCCCCAACTAGCGTCCTAAACTAGCTATGAGAAAGCAACGAGAAAATACTACTACAGAACTAGCAAGCTTATCCACTAGAGAGGCTCCAGCTGGGTGTGTCCTGGCTCCCTGTAAAAGCTAAAGCGTATGGTTATCTCAAGATCCATATGCCCCAAAAGAACATCTTTTTTTTTCTAATTAATCATCACTAGTGCATATATTAATGCTTGCTTTCATTCTTAATTTCCTGCCTACTTGTCGCCGAACCTGAAAGCATTGTAAGTAAGCATAATCTATGGTACCTTGTTACGCAAAACAACCGATTGATTACAATAGTAGCCTATTTCAATCCTACTCACGGAGCATTAGCTGGTACGTAATTAATTAACTAACTGCGAGCCTGCTACTAGTAGCTGGTAGTGTAGAGTCGTTTTTAGTTGATCCCCTTTCTTAGTTTATTTCCCTTCGTTGGGAAGTCACCGGAAAGGATTTCAGCTGGGAGTAGTTACCCAGTCGATATGGCACTTGCAACAGCTGCTGCACAATGCGAGACAACCCGTTGTTAGACAAGGATTTATCTGCAACACATTATTGCGATTTGTTAGAAATTATATGGGGGGTGCACTGTCGTATGTTTTGTGTGTAAAGGGCTTATTCTCATCCATCACTGACTGCACCACTTGTACAACAGATCGAGCACCACTTGGGGAAAATAAAAGACAACAGAGGCAGCTTCATTCATCTCCATTCTCCCTGGAATAATTGCAGTGATGGTATGATATTCCAAAATATGTATCCAAGCAATAATTAAGGGGCCAATTCTCAAAGTAGTAATAAACAATTTAGGGATCAGCCAAAAGATGGGCCGTACTAGAGCCAGAACTTATCTGAAATGACTTGGCACTTGGCAGAACGTTATCTGAAGATGAAGACGAAACGAGGAGAAGACAAGACCCAGTGACCCCGATGCAACTTTAGTTAAGTGCTAGTATGGTAGCAGGGACAAATGATTAAATGATATCTGATAACATTCATTCTACTATTATTAAATGATAAATCTAGCTGCATCCATTGGCGACGTGTACGTACCAGCTGATGATGTCCAGCTTCAAGACGAGCAGGATCGACGCTGCGACCGTGCGGCTGGAACGCAGCGACGGATGGTGATGGGCGCCAATCTCATAGACACGTCCGGCATCATCATCAGTGGGAACAAGAGAAGGCCTCGCACGAGGAGAGGGGCCGACCAGGAGAATACACAGGTGAAGAAATCAACATAATTCAGCTGCAATAGCCTTCCTACTGCACAAATCTACATAGATCTGTAAATCACAACGTGCCAACAAGCAGCAAAGGAAATCAGGAGAAAAAAAAAGTAAACTCAAAGTTGTTCACAATCAGTTATTCTTTTGAAGATCCTTGCTTTCCTGTTCCATCGCTGCTGAAGATGATGCCTAATATGGCTAATACTTTGCCAAAGCTTAACTGCTCGATTTGTGTTTTGAGGTCTCTGATTAGACACTGGGCAAGTAATCTGAAATTCACGATGTGTTATCGGATACATTGGAGGTGGGTGGAAGAGGATACCCGTCTTCTACGTATACAGAATTAAAGCTCATACTCTCTTCTTCAAATTCAGTCTATGTGAATCGGTGTTGCAATGTTGGTGAGGTGTCCCACTTTTCCGGAATTTGATTGCATGTTTTCTAACCGGTACACTTGAAGATAATAGAAAAGAGTAAAAATAAGAAAGCCATGGTCTTTTTCTTGATAAAGAGAAAGTCATGGTATATTTTGTAATTTCTTACAAGGTTAGCTTCTATTGTTATGTTGGTGCACGAATCTTTGGAATGCAAAACCGTATATGTCATTTATTTATTTTTAACACAATGTCTTGAACCTTTTTCTTCCACTCTGAGGGACTCCCATAGTTCACTCCAAAATGCATTACCTTATTACTCAATATTAGCTACAATGATAAAAAAAAAACAAATTGCAAGCATTGGGTGAATCGGACTCATACTTCCTGACGTGGCCGAAACGAACTTTTAGCATGTACTATTCCGTTGCAACGCACGGGCAATTTTCCTGCCAAAAAGTTTCTGCCATAAAGGAGCTAAGGTTTCTGCCAAAAAGTTTCGTCAACGCTTTTTTTTGGGACCGTTTTGCTCTCCCACCAAACCGCATAATACATTCAATATGCCACTGGCGTGTTCAAAATCGCCATGTTACAAAGACAACTACCACGCCATGTTACTTACCGGTTCGTTATTTCGGTGTTTGTTTGTCAACCGATCGCTCGTACGCTTCCGCTACCTCTGGGCTGATCTATTGCTACGCTGCGGCCCAACACATTACACAGGAATTTATTTTGCGTCAATAGTCCCACATCGCTCTTATATACCGAATGCGAGCAGTTTATATACACACGTTTTTTGGTTACAGCAAGCTGCCTTGGAAACTACAAGCAGCATCTAAAAAACCTGCGGGATCAGAAGAACTTGGGAATTGGAGAATAAAAGGAGATGCCACGAATTTGGGAAAAGAGGGCTGGAGGACCAAGATCGCCTCACACTTCAGAAGAATGGAGAGAACGAATATCGAAGGCACAGAGGTGATTGAGCGTCGGCGCAGATCCGAGGCGGGCGGCCGCATGAGGTGTAAGCGAGGAGGGCGAGCTGGCGCGGTCCCCTGGCGTCGAGGTTGCGCAGCAGGCTCACGGGTGGGGCGCGCGTGAAGGGGAACGGAGGAGGTCCGCGACCAGAGGGAGTCTCGGGGGGTTGGCTGCAAGATTTTGTCTGCAGCTAGGTTTGCTCCGATTTTGGCCAACGTTGGCCAGCTGGGCTGTGTGGCTGGGCCTGGCCGGGTTGGAGTTCTTTTCCTCTTTTTTCAAAACATTATTTATTTTATTTTCATTTGGGTTAAAACCGTTTTCAAATACGTGGGAGGTCTTCTCCTTTTTTATTCAAAATATTTTCGTTTATTATATTTCATATGATCTAAATTAGCATTCAATAAAAATCAACCGGTGCAGGGGCACATTTCCTATCCTTATCCTTATATATAATAATAAAGTACAAAGGATTTCCGTCGTTTTAATCTGTCCATCCTGGAAGTGTCAACTTCGTCCGTTGCAGCGTAGAGAAAATAATGAGCCGGCCTATGCGCTGAGACCAGGTTGAACCCGCTCCGCGCTCCTCAAACTAACCATCGTTGTGCAAAGTCGATCCACGACACTCGAGTCCGGCTCAAACACGATCGATACAATGTGCTTAAAAAGACACCCCTCGATTCGCTTGGTCGTCACCCGTGATGGATCCAACACCCCGCCGGCATCTAGCCATGTCCAGCGACAATGAGTGCAACACTGCCGGCGAGGACGTCTTCAGGCTGCTCGAGGAGGCCGACCGCACTGCCTAGCTAGCGACAGCGACTACTACGACGAGACGAGGACGAGAATGGACTAGAGCCAGACGAGGACGTTGTCTAGCTACTCAAGGAGGCCACGCCGCCGGCAGATTGCCCGGCCAGCGACAACAACGACTACGATGAGACGAGGACGATGATGTCGTCAGCCTGCTTGAGAAGGCCACGCTGCCGACGGCTCGTCTTGCCAGCGACAACGAGTACTACGATGCGATGAAGATGAGTAGGATTGCAGCCGGACGAGTGTGACGTCGGGTTACTCGACGAGGCCACGCCGGCTGGTCACCATGGCAAGTGACAACGGAAAATAATGCATCCATGAAAGAAAGGTATGACAATATACCGATAAGCAAATAATGAGCCATTGTTAAAAAATATCTTTGAAATTTGATATATTGGTTTCAGTAAAATCAACCTGTAGCAACACACATATAAGTCGAAGGTTTTTTTTGTGGGTCATGTTTGTTGAAGCGTTCTAGGAGTATTTGTTTCTCCCGGTGCAACGCACGGGCATTTTTGCTAGTAGTAGCCTATTTCAATCCTACTCACGGAGCATTAGCTGGTACGTAATTAATTAACTAACTGCGAGCCTGCTACTAGTAGCTGGTAGTGTAGAGTCGTTTTTAGTTGATCCCCTTTCTTAGTTTATTTCCCTTCGTTGGGAAGTCACCGGAAAGGATTTCAGCTGGGAGTAGTTACCCAGTCGATATGGCACTTGCAACAGCTGCTGCACAATGCGAGACAACCCGTTGTTAGACAAGGATTTATCTGCAACACATTATTGCGATTTGTTAGAAATTATATGGGGGGTGCACTGTCGTATGTTTTGTGTGTAAAGGGCTTATTCTCATCCATCACTGACTGCACCACTTGTACAACAGATCGAGCACCACTTGGGGAAAATAAAAGACAACAGAGGCAGCTTCATTCATCTCCATTCTCCCTGGAATAATTGCAGTGATGGTATGATATTCCAAAATATGTATCCAAGCAATAATTAAGGGGCCAATTCTCAAAGTAGTAATAAACAATTTAGGGATCAGCCAAAAGATGGGCCGTACTAGAGCCAGAACTTATCTGAAATGACTTGGCACTTGGCAGAACGTTATCTGAAGATGAAGACGAAACGAGGAGAAGACAAGACCCAGTGACCCCGATGCAACTTTAGTTAAGTGCTAGTATGGTAGCAGGGACAAATGATTAAATGATATCTGATAACATTCATTCTACTATTATTAAATGATAAATCTAATGCATTCGCAAAAAAAAAGATAAATCTAATGATTATATCACACTGGTGGAAAAAGGGCCTTTGGTCGCGGTTCGCAACTGCCATTAGTCGCGGTTGCGCAACCGCGACCAAATAAGCGCGACTAAACCCCCCCCCCCCCCCCCCCCCTTTAGTCGCGGTTGCTTACGAACCGCGACTAAAGGCCCGTCCACGTGGGAGCCAGGCGACCGTCGGGGCGGAGGACCTTTAGTCGCGGTTCTTCTGGCCAACCGCGACTAAAGGCCGCCGCAGGTTTAGGGTTTTAGCCCCCCCCTAAACATGTTTTCTTTTTAATTTGTATTGTTTAATTTCTTTTGTGCTTTATTTTAATTTTGAAGGAGTTTCACATATTCTACGGTACTACATACATGCATATGAATGTACAATTTGAAACAAATTTGAAATTAGAACTGAAAAGAATTCAAGAGGAATATACAATATATATATATTCAATAACATCGGATGACCATATACAATTTTGAACAAGTTTCCATACATAATTTAATGCATATGAAGTTCTACGTCATCGTAATAGTGTTCTCCTTTAGGATGGAGGACTTCCCTCGTGAACCATCCAGCTAGTTCCTCTTGAAGTGGTCGGAAGCGAGCTTCTGGACTAAGCATCTTCCGGAGGTTATTCCTCTTCTCATTGTTATCACTCGGAACCCGCTCAGAGGTGTATCTCCGGATCATCTCACAGACATAGTATCCACATAGATTGGTCCCCGCTGGCTGAATATCGCCACCATTCTTAGCCGTTGACCGCATGAAATGTAGCTCTTTTTTGAAATCACCGACCCTTTCATCTGAGAACCGTCTCCAAACCCTACGAGGCAAAGAAAATTAAATGAACAAGAGAGTTATTAGTTACTTGATATTAGGAAATGAACGAAATAGGCCGATCGATATAGAGCGCAAATGAATGAAAATAATTACTTCTGCAGCATTCTTCTCATGTCGCCCCAAAGCTTTGCATCCAGAGGCAGAGAGTCGTGGACGAGACATGTGGAGGTGTCAAATTTAATTACTAGCAGAATCCAGTGGAACCTGCGGACACGATACATGCACAGTCATGCATAACTCATCGATTAGCCGGCCACATACCATGCATGGAGTAAACAAAAGAGAATGTGCTCAAGACAGAAACACTCACCCAAAATGGTAAGGAAATAGAATATCACTTTTGAGTTCCTGCTTTGTAAGAAACTGCCACAGGTCTTCCTCCACGTCGGCGGGGTGATGCTCTAACACATATCCATTAACGATGTGTGGGTCAATGAACCCAACATCATGGATGTTCCTTACTCTGCATTCCTTAATCTTCATTCTGCATATATAATAGCGTACACAACAATATAGTTAGGACATATATATAGTGCAGGCAATATGAACGAGATGGGGTAGAAATAAATCACTTACAGAACGTAGCAACTGATGATAGATTTGTCGAGCTCGCGCATATTGAAAAGCTGGAACAGTTCACTCAGATGAATTTGTACATAGTAATGTTTGAAGTGATGCTCATATCTAACTTCCGCATAAATATATTCTTTGGCGTTTTTATTTTTTATGTAACCCTTGTACCATTTCAGCAGACTTGTCATTTGTGGAGGTAGATCCTCTTCCTGCGCAGGCTCGACGAGAGGCCCATTCGGCACATATGTAATTACTACCTCCTTCACTGGCGCCTCATCAAGGCCTAACAGTTCACGAAGAGTCATACCTAAGTTGGCCGCTTGTTCTGTGGCACTCATTTGTAATTACTACCTCCTTCACTGGCGCCTCATCGATTGTTTACTTTGTTCCCCGAGCTGGGCAACTCGTTTCCCGCTTTTTTTACTTTCTAATTCTTTCTCGGCCTCCTCCAAGGCTTTCTTCTCCTGCTTTTCCGCCCGCTCTTTCTTCTCCTTGAACATGAGTGCCTGCCTACGAAGTTCACGTGCATAGTCGTCAGGCAGATTCTTCGCGGCTTGGGACGGTGTGCTCAAAAATGACTTAGCCCACTTCTTTTGCTCATCAGAAAATACTGGCTTGGGCTCGAGCTCTCTTTTCTTCTTGCAGTCCGCCTTCCATTTCTCATAATCAGCAGTCGCGGCCGCGTCGACTTCCTCGGCACTACGTTCCAAAGGCCTCGTGGGGAGAGGCTTCAGTGATGGCTCCGGTACCTTTGTTATCTTAGGTACATAAGGGTCCGGGTTAATATTCCAGGACTGCTTCTTGTACTAGTACATTCACGGTTTTCTTCATCTCATCCATTTCCGATGCCAACCGCGCCACAACATCTGCATCCCGATCCATCTTTCTCTTACGGCTTCTGTAACCGTACGGGTCATCGTTCTGGGAGAACCCTATTTTCCACGGAATGTTCCCCATGCCTCGTACATGTCCTCCATGTTCAAGATTCCCGAGGGCTTTTGTCAGCGCATCGTTCTCTCTGTTGAACTTGATCTTCCCCTCTTGAGCATCCCTCATTGCGTTAATAAGGGCTTGGGTGGGTTTAAACATTTTGCCCCGGTAAACACACTCCCCTGTCTCCGGGTGTAGCATTCCCCCATGCCCGTACCACCAGCTTTTGGCCCTTGGGTCCCATCCCTCCGTACCTGGACGAATTCCTCGCGCCCTGAGCTCGTTCTCCATCTTCTCCCACCTAGGCTCCCAAAGGCGATACCCTCCTGGCCCCATAATATGATTGTACTCCTTCTTAGCCGCATTTTCCTTATTTTTTTCGATATTTCAATGAACTGCTCCGATTTCTTTTGCTTCACAAATTCTGGCCAATCATGTTTCAGTTTCTCATATTGTCCTTTGAAATCCGGAGTCTTGTTCTCGTTGACATAGTCATGGGCTAGATTTTGCTTGAATTTCCGGAATGCGTCGGCCATCTTATGAAGAGCAAACTGTTTGACTAGCCTCCTCCTCTCCTTGTTTTCCTCAATCTTGTTATCCTCCTCATCGAATTTGTTGTATTCCGGAGGTAGAACGAAATGTTCCATAAGCTTTTTCAAGCAATCTTTTTTTGTTCTCTTATCGACAAAAGTGAAACCAAGACGTGCCTTCTTTGGCTCATTCCAGTCCTGAACGGTGATCGAGACGTTGTCTCTAACAACGGCTCCGCATTGGCTGATAAACTTGGTGGCGTTCTTGTGGGACTCCAGCGGCTTGCCGGTTGCACTGTCGACAACCTCGATGGTACATGTTTCTCCTTGTTTCATCGTCTTGGTTGCGCCACGCTTTGACGACGTACTCGATTGTTTCGACGATCCGGCCGAGGGCTAAAATAAGAAAGAGAGTCGCGCGCGTTAGTACACACATATTTATTTAAATCAGTTAGTTTGTATCACCAGAGGCTCAATGTATATATATACCTCGGCGCCGGAGGTGGTTGCTACTTCCAATTGAAGATCGTCGTTTATCGACGTTTGTTCGGCATCATCTTGCTGACGGCCTTCATCTTCACCGTCAAGGTTCAGATAAGAAGAGATCTCTTCTTCATCTTGATCGGTCGGCACATAAAGAATATCGCCGTTTATGAGGCCCATTATATGTTCTTCAGCGTTGGGATCATAGTTGGCCATAATCGGGTCAGCTCTATCGTCCGCCATATGTCAGTCCTGAAAACATGTAGTAAAAACAAATTAATTAAGTGAAGAAGGGGGGCGGTGGCGGTGGCGAAAGGGCGGTGGCAAAAGGAGGGGGCGAGGAAGGGGTGGGAGAGGGTGTCGCGGAAGAGCGCGAGACGGGGCGGCAGACGACGGCATCACGGAGAGGGAGGCGAGGACGAGCGCGTTGGCGGCGATTAAAGGTTTTTTTTAACAGCGTCACGGAGAGGGAGGCGAGGACGAGCGCGTTGGCGTTGGCGCGTTGGCGGCGTTACGTTTTTGTGACGACGTTACGTTGGCGCGTTGGCGCGTTGACGACCGCGTTGGCGTTGGCGCGTTGACGGCGTTGGCGCGTTGACGGCGTTACGTTTTTGTGAAGTTAAATTTTTTTGTTAATAAGTTAAAGTTTTTGTGAAATTAAAGTTTTTGTTATGTTAAAGTTTTTGTGAAGTTAATTTTTTTGTGAAATTAAAGTTTTTGTTAAGTTAAAGTTTTTGTTAAGTTTACGTTTTTGTGAAGTTAAAAAAAACGAGATGGAGGGGGGTCGGGGCGCCGCCAGTACGTGTACTGTGCGTGTCGCCCCCGGCCGGCCGCCTTCCTCTTGCATGTGTGGCGCGCGGCAGCGCCACCAGCGCCGGCGGGGAAGACGAGCGTGCGCGGTGCGCCGCCGCGGGGAAAAGACGAGCGCGGTGCGCCGCGCGGGGAAAAGATGGAGCACGCCGGCGGGGATGAAGACAAGAGCAGCACGTCGACGCACGGTGGCGTGCGTGGCACGTCGGGGCGGTCGGACGGCGAGGGGCGACGGCGATGGCGACGGCGTCGAGCGCGGCGGCGGTCGGCGAGGGGCGCGGCGGCGGTCGGACGGCGTCGCTGCAGAGAGGGTCGCGCGCGGATCGATCGGAGAAGAAGCAGAGTGGGGGCAGCGGCGGTTCGGGCGCGGCGTTTTATACTGGGCGACCTTTGGTCGCGGTTCGGGACCCAACCGCGACTAGAGGGGTACCTTTAGTCGCGGTTGGCGCGACTAAAGGGTAATTTCGACGGGTTTTCATTTCCCGCGGAAAAATATCCTTTAGTCGCGGTTGGCGAGGCCAACCGCGACTAAAGCTATTTTTCAAATTTTTTTTCTTTTTCAAAATGTTAAAAGTACATATAATATATCAAAAAATTCAGAAAAATAAAACTAATTCAATTCAAAATCTTAAAAATACAAATAATATATCAAAAAATTCAGAAAAATAAAACTAATTCAATTCAAAATCTTAAAAATACAAATAATATATCAAAAAATTCAGAAAAATAAAACTAATTCAATTCAAAATCTTAAAAATACAAATAATATATCAAAAAATTCAGAAAAATAAAACTAATTCATTTCAAAATCTTCCCGCCTCTTCTTCCCGCCATTTCTTCCCTGTCTTCCCGCCTCTTTCTTCCCGCCACTTTCTTCCCGCCTCCTGTCTTCCCGCTCCCATTATTCCCGCCATTTCTCACTACATATATGTAGCCCGGCTTGGCCAGCATTATCACATCTCTACAATCTCTCATCACTCTCTCATGGCTTCCACCGCACCCACTCTAACCTACCAGCGGGTGGAGGAGCTTTGCGCCTCGAACTACCCTTGCCCACCAGGCTACCGCGTCCCCGCCGGCTGGAGCCTAAGCGCCGGCGGCGTGCCGGTCCCTCCCATCCCTCAGGGTACTGCGCGCCGGGCGGCCATCACGAACCACTACTACCTCGACCTCACGCCGGAGCAGCGGATGAATCCCCGCTGGCATCCCGATAACCAGCATACTTGGGACGCCTTCTTCATCAATCGTTGTGAGAGGGCGCTCGCCAGGTATGAGGAGGACGGTTTGCCTCCTGGGAACTTCCACGAGGCCGGCCATCGTCTATGGTGGTATGGCCGGACTCTGCAGAGCGTCATGGACTACATCACGGCCGGCGATATCCCCCGCCTGCGCTACCCTCAGTTCGAGCCACGAGCGCCGCCCGACGACAGCGACGACAGCAGTGACAACGACGGCGGCAACTTAGAAGGCGACGACTACCAGTACAACGGCGGCGGCTATGAAGACTACGAGTATGCATATTATACGCCTAGGCAGGAGTATGACTAAATCACTCCAAATTTCATGAATCATCAGTGTGGTTTCTCGAATCAATCGAATCATTCGAAAATGGACACCAAACACATCACGGGTAATATAATTCACATGATCCATTCAATAAAGTTTGGTACAATAAATTATTACACATCATTTCTTCCCTTGTGTCCCTGCTTGCTTACGATTGTGCCGTATCCATGGAGCATCCTCATCATTTAACTTAATGCTTGGGTCGGTGTTCACTTTGAAGGGCGGAATTTCAGCAAACATATTATAATCTTCTGACATGTCTGTCTTGTCCTCCACTCCCACAATGTTTCTTTTCCCTGAAAGAACAATGTGGCGCTTTGGATCATCGCATGATGTACTGATTGCTGGCGTGTAGTTGACGTGGGAGTTAGAGATCTTTGTGGTGTAACTTTTCTTCAGATCCCCGGCAACAGCGCCCGAAATTTAGCTTGACACGCGTACAGCACGCGACCGTTGGGAACCCCAAGTGGAAGGTGTGATGCGTACAGCAGTAAGTTTCCCTCAGTTAGAAACCAAGGTTTATCGAACCAGTAGGAGTCAAGAAGCACGTTGAAGGTTGATGGCGGCGAGATGTAGTGCGGCGCAACACCAGGGATTCCGGCGCCAACGTGGAACCTGCACAACACAACCAAAGTACTTTGCCCCAACGAAACAGTGAGGTTGTCAATCTCACCGGCTTCCTGTAACAAAGGATTAGATGTATAGTGTGGATGATGATTGTTTGCAGAGAACAGTAGAACGAGTATTGCAGCAGATTTGTATTCGATGTAAAAGAATGGACCGGGGTCCACAGTTCACTAGAGGTGTCTCTCCCATAAGATAAATAGCATGTTGGGTGAACAAATTACAGTTGGGAAATTGACAAATAGAGAGGGCATGACAATGCACATACATGATATGATGAGTATAGTGAGATTTAATTGGGCATTACGACAAAGTACATAGACCGCTATCCAGCATGCATCTATGCCTAAAAAGTCCACCTTCAGGTTATCATCCGAACCCCTTCCAGTATTAAGTTGAAAACAACAGACAATTGCATTAAGTATGGTGCGTAATGTAATCAATAACTACATCCTCGGACATAGCATCAATGTTTTATCCCTAGTGGCAACAGCACATCCACAACCTTAGGGGTTTCTGTCACTCCCCCAGATTCAATGGAGACATGAACCCACTATCGAGCATAAATACTCCCTCTTGGAGTTACAAGCATCAACTTGGCCAAAGCCTCTACTAGTAACGGAGAGCATGCAAGATCATAAACAACACATAGATAGATTGATAATCAACATAACATAGTATTCTCTATCCATCGGATCCCAAGAAACACAACATATAGCATTACAGATAGATGATGTTGATCATGTTAGGCAGCTCACAAGACCCGACAATGAAGCATAATGAGGAGAAGACAACCATCTAGCTACTGCTATGGACCCATAGTCCAGGGGTGAACTACTCACTCATCACTCCGGAGGCGACCATGGCGGTGAAGAGTCCTCCGGGAGATGATTCCCCTCTCCGGCAGGGTGCCGGAGGCGATCTCCTGAATCCCCCGAGATGGGATTGGCGGCGGCGGCGTCTCTGGAAGGTTTTCCGTATCGTGGCTCTCGGTACTGGGGTATTCGCGACGAAGGCTATATGTAGGCGGAAGGGCAGGTCAGGGGGCCACACGGGGGCCCCACACGCTAGGGCCGCGCGGGCCCCCCTTGGGCCGCGCCGCCCTAGTGTGGCGGCGCCCCGTGGCCCCACTTCGTCTTCCCTTCGGTCTTCTGGAAGCTTCGTGGCAAAATAGGCCCCTGGGCGTTGATTTCGTCCAATTCCGAGAATATTTCCTTACTAGGATTTCTGAAACCAAAAACAGCAGAAAACAAGAATCGGCTCTTCGGCATCTCGTTAATAGGTTAGTGCCGGAAAATGCATAAATATGACATAAAGTATGCATAAAACATGTAGATATCATCAATAATGTGGCATGGAACATAAGAAATTATCGATACGTCGGAGACGTATCAGCATCCCCAAGCTTAGTTTCTGCTCGTCCCGAAGGTGTAAACGATAACAAAGATAATTTCTGGAGTGACATGCCATCATAACCTTGATCATACTATTGTAAGCATATGTAATGAATGCAGCGATCAAAACAATGTAAATGACATGAGTAAACAAATGAATCATATAGCAAAGACTTTTCATGAATAGTACTTCAAGGCAAGCATCAATAAGTCTTGCATAAGAGTTAACTCATAAAGCAATAATTCATAGTAGAGGTATTGAAGCAACATAAAGGCAGATTAAGTTTCAGCGGTTGCTTTCAACTTATAACATGTATATCTCATGGATATTTGTCAATGTAAAGTAATATAACAGGTGCAATATGCAAGTATGTAGGAATCAATGCACAGTTCACACACGTGTTTGCTTCTTGAGGTGGAGAGAAATAGGTGAACTGACTCAACATAAAAGTAAAAGAAAGGCCCTTCGCAGAGGGAAGCATTGATTGCTATATTTGTGCTAGAGCTTTGGTTTTGAAAACAAGAAACAATTTTGTCAACGGTAGTAGTAAAGCATATGTGTTATGTAAATTATATCGTACAAGTTGCAAGCCTCATGCATAGTATACTAATAGTGCCCGCACCTTGTCCTAATTAGCTCGGATTACCTGGATTATCATCGCAATGCACATGTTTTAACCAAGTGTCACAAAGGGGTACCTCTATGCCGCATGTACAAAGGTCTAAGGAGAAAGCTCGCATCGGATTTCTCGCTATTGATTATTCTCAACTTAGACATCCATACCGGGACAACATAGACAACAGATAATGGACTCCTCTTTAATGCTTAAGCATTCAACAATTATTAATTTTCTCATATGAGATTGAGGATATTTGTCCAAAACTGAAACTTCCACCATGGATCATGGCTTTAGTTAGCGGCCCAATGTTCTTCTCTAACATTATGCATGCTCTAACCATTCTAGCGGTAAATCTCCCTTACTTCAGACAAGACGGACATGCATAGCAACTCACATGATATTCAACAAAGAGTAGTTGATGGCGTCCCCAGGAACATGGTTATCGCACAACAAGCAACTTAATAAGAGATAAAGTGCATAAGTACATATTCAATACCACAATAGTTTTTAGGCTATTTGTCCCATGAGCTATATATTGTAAAGATAGATGATAGAAATTTAAAGGTAGCACTCAAGCAATTTACTTTGGAATGGCGGAGAAATACCATGTAGTAGGTAGGTATGGTGGACACAAATGGCATAGTGGTTGGCTCAAGGATTTTGGATGCATGAGAAGTATTCCCTCTCGATACAAGGCTTAGGCTAGCAAGGCTATTTGAAACAAACACAAGGATGAAGCGGTGCAGCAAAACTCACATAAAAGACATATTGTAAACATTATAAGACTCTACACCGTCTTCCTTGTTGTTCAAATTCAATACTAGAAATTATCTAGACCTTAGAGAGACCAATTATGCAAACCAAATTTTAGCATGCTCTATGTATTTCTTCATTAATAGGTGCAAAGTATATGATGCAAGAGCTTAAACATGAGCACAACAATTGCCAAGTATCACATTATCCAAGACATTTTAGCAATTACTACATGTAGCATTTTCTGTTTCCAACCATATAACAATTTAACGAAGAAGAAACTTTCGCCATGAATACTATGAGTAAAGCCTAAGGACATATTTATCCATATGCAACAGCGGAGCGTGTCTCTCTCCCACACAATGAATGCTAGGATCTATTTTATTCAAACAAAACAAAAACAAAAACAAACCGACGCTCCAAGCAAAGTACATAAGATGTGATGGAATAAAAATATAGTTTCACTAGAGGAACCTGATAATGTTGTCGATGAAGAAGGGGATGCCTTGGGCATCCCCAAGCTTAGACGTTTGAGTCTTCTTGATATATGCAGGGGTGAACCACCGGGGCATCCCCAAGCTTAGAGCTTTCACTCTCCTTGATCATATTGTATCATCTCCCTCTCTTGATCCTTGAAAACTTCCTCCACACCAAACTCAAAACAACTCATTAGAGGGTTAGTGCACAATGAAAATTTACATGTTCAGAGGTGACATAATCATTCTTAACACTTCTGGACATTGCACAAAGCTACTGAAAGTCAATGGAATCGAAAAATCCATCAAGCATAGCAATACAGGCAATGCGAAATAAAAGGCAGAATCTGTCAAAACAGAACAGTCCGTAAAGACGAATTTCTAAGAGGCACCAGACTTGCTCAAATGAAAATGCTCAAACTGAATGAAAGTTGCGTACATATCTGAGGATCACTCACGTAAATTGGCATAATTTTCTGAGTTACCTACAGAGAATTAGGCCCAAATTCGTGACAGCAAAGAAATCTGTTTCTGCGCAGTAATCCAAATCTAGTATGAACCTTGCTATCAACGACTTTACTTGGCACAACAATGCACAAAACTAAGATAAGGAGAGGTTGCTACAGTAGTAACAACTTCCAAGACTCAAATATAAAGCAAAATTGCTGTAGCAAAATAAAACATGGGTTATCTCCCAAGAAGTGCTTTCTTTATAGCCATTGAGATGGGCTCAGTAATTTCAATGATGCACTCGCAAGAAATAAGAGTTGAAGCAAAAGAGAGCATCAAAAAGCAAATTCAAAACAAATTTAAGCCTAACCCACTTCCTATGAAAAGAAATATTATAAATAAACAAATTCATGAAGAACAAAGTGACAAGCATAGGAAGGCAACACAAGCGCAACTTCAAGATTCTCAACATAAAGATGGGAAACTTAATATTATTAAGATTCATATAACCATATTTCCCTCTCTCATAATAACTTTCAGGAGCATCATGAGCAAACTCAACAATATAACTATCACATAAAGCATTCTTATCATGAGTCTCATGCATAAAATAATTACTACTCCCAACATAAGCATAGTCATTCTTATTAATTGTAGTGGGAGCAAATTCAACAAGGTAGCTATCATTATTATCCTCATCACCATAATCATCAAATTTAGGAGGAATATTGTAATCATAATAAACTTTATCTTCCATAGTAGGTGGCACCAAAATACCACTATCATCATAAATGGGAGGCAAAGTATCATCAAAGTAAATTTTCTCCTCCATGCTTGGGGGACTAAAAATATCATGCTCATCAAAACCAGCTTCCCCAAGCTTAAATTCTTCCATAGCATTAGCAATAATAGTGTTCAAAGCATTCATACTAATAATATTGCCATTAGCACGCATATAAAGTTCCATAGGTTTTTTAATTTTCTCTTCAAACACCTCATGTCCTAACTCAAGATAAATACTATAAAGATCTCTAATATTTTTGTTGTTTTCCATTAAACCTAACTAGTGAAATAAAAACATGCATGGAATTAAGTAAAGTAAAACAAGTAACTATTTTTTTTTGTATTTTGATATAAGAAAGCAAACAAAGCAGTAAATAAAATAAATAAAGCAAGACAAAAACAAAGTAAAGAGATTGGAAGTGGAGACTCCCCTTGCAGCGTGTCTTGATCTCCCCGGCAACGGCGCCAGAAATTTACTTGCTGGCGTGTAGTTGGCGTGGGAGTTAGAGATCTTTGTGGTGTAACTTTTCTTCAGATCCCCGGCAACGGCGCCAGAAATTTAGCTTGACACGCGTACAACACGCGACCGTTGGGAACCCCAAGTGGAAGGTGTGATGCGTACAACAGTAAGTTTCCCTCGGTTAGAAACCAAGGTTTATCAAACCAGTAGGAGTCAAGAAGCACGTTGAAGGTTGATGGCGGCGAGATGTAGTGCGGCGCAACACCAGGGATTCCGGCGCCAACGTGGAACCTGCACAACACAACCAAAGTACTTTGCCCCAACGAAACAGTGAGGTTGTCAATCTCACCGGCTTGCTGTAACAAAGGATTAGATCTATAGTATGGATGATGATTGTTTGCAGAGAACAGTAGAACGAGTATTGCAGCAGATTTGTATTCGATGTAAAAGAATGGACCGGGGTCCACAGTTCACTAGAGGTGTCTCTCCCATAAGATAAATAGCATGTTGGGTGAAGAAATTACAGTTGGGCAATTGACAAATAGAGAGGGCATGACAATGCACATACATGATATGATGAGTATAGTGAGATTTAATTGGGCATTACGACAAAGTACATAGACCGCTATCCAGCATGCATCTATGCCTAAAAAGTCCACCTTCAGGTTATCATCCGAACCCCTTCCAGTATTAAGTTGAAAACAACAGACAATTGCATTAAGTATGGTGCGTAATGTAATCAATAACTACATCCTCGGACATAGCATCAATGTTTTATCCCTAGTGTCAACAGCACATCCACAACCTTAGGGGTTTCTGTCACTCCCCCAGATTCAATGGAGACATGAACCCACTATCGAGCATAAATACTCCCTCTTGGAGTTACAAGCATCAACTTGGCCAAAGCCTCTACTAGTAACGGAGAGCATGCAAGATCATAAACAACACATAGATAGATTGATAATCAACATAACATAGTATTCTCTATCCATCGGATCCCAAGAAACACAACATATAGCATTACAGATAGATGATCTTGATCATGTTAGGCAGCTCACAAGACCCGACAATGAAGCATAATGAGGAGAAGACAACCATCTAGCTACTTCTATGGACCCATAGTCCAGGGGTGAACTACTCACTCATCACTCCGGAGGCGACCATGGCGGTGAAGATTCCTCCGGGAGATGATTCCCCTCTCCGGCAGGGTGCCGGAGGCGATCTCCTGAATCCCCCGAGATGGGTTTGGCGGCAGCGGCATCTCTGGAAGGTTTTCCGTATCGTGGCTCTCGGTACTGGGGTATTCGCGACGAAGGCTATATGTAGGCGGAAGGGCAGGTCAGGGGGCCACACGGGGGCCCCACACGCTAGGGCCGCGCGGGCCCCCCTTGGGCCGCGCCGCCCTAGTGTGGCGGCGCTCCGTGGCCCCACTTCGTCTTCCCTTCGGTCTTCTGGAAGCTTCGTGGCAAAATAGGCCCCTGGGCGTTGATTTCGTCCAATTCCGAGAATATTTCCTTACTAGGATTTCTGAAACCAAAAACAGCAGAAACAAGAATCGGCTCTTCGGCATCTCGTTAATAGGTTAGTGTCGGAAAATGCATAAATATGACATAAAGTATGCATAAAACATGTAGATATCATCAATAATGTGGCATGGAACATAAGAAATTATCGATACGTCGGAGACGTATCACTGATCGTTTTCTTATCTTTCCGTTTCCTCGGTTTTCTACTCATGTCCTTCACATAGAAAACCTTAGCGACATCTTTCGCTAGGACGAATGATTCGTCAAGGTAACCAAGATTGTTGAAATCCACCATTGTCATTCCGTATTGCTGGTCCACCTTTACCCCACCTCCTGTTAGCTTGAACCATTTGCACCGGAACAAAGGGACCTTAAAGGAGGGTCCATAGTCAAGTTCCCATATCTCCTCTATGTAACCATAATATGTGACCTTTTGCCCATTCTCGGTTGCTGCATCAAAGCGGACACCACTGTTTTGGTTGGTGCTCTTTTTATCTTGGGCGATCGTGTAAAATGTATTCCCATTTATCTCGTACCCTTGGAAAGTTGCTATAGTCGAAGATGGTGTCTTGGCCAACATGTACAGCTGATCTAAAACATCATTGTCATTCATTAAATGTTTTCTCAACCAACTGCCGAAAGTCTCCATGTGGGCCTTCCTAATCCAGGATTCAGGCTTCCCCGGGTTGTCCGAGCGTAAAATATTCTTGTGTTTATCAAAGTACGGAGCCACCAAGCTGGAATTGGTCAGAACTGTGTGGTGTGCTTCAGTTATAGAATGGCCATCCATACATATCGTTGATTTCCTTCCGATCGTGCCTTTTCCACTTAGTCTCCCCTCGTGCCGCGATCGAGGAAGACCAATCGGCTTAAGGTCAGGAACAAAGTCAACACAAAACTCAATTACCTCCTCATTTCCATAGCCCTTGGCGATGCTTCCTTCTGGCCTAGCACGGTTACAAACATATTTCTTTAATACTCCCATGAACCTCTCGAAGGGGAATATATTGTGTAGAAATACAGGACCGAGAATGGAAATCTCTTCGACTAGGTGAACCAGGAGGTGCGTCATAATATTGAAGAAGGATGGCGGGAACACCAACTCGAAACTGACAAGACATTGGACCACATCGTTCTGTAACCGTGGTAGAACTTCTGGATTAGTTACCTTCTGAGAGATTGCATTCACATAGCTTCACAATGGCTACTCGAACATTTTCCGGCAGGAGCCCCCTCAAAGCAATCGGAAGCAATTGCGTCATAATCACGTGGCAGTCGTGAGACTTCAGGTTTTGGAACTTTTTCTCCGCCATGTTTATTATTCCCTTTATATTGGACGAGAATCCAGACGGGACCTTCATACTGCTCAGGCATTCAAAAAAGATGACCTTCTCTTCTTTGGTCAGAGCGTAGCTGGCACGACCTTGAAACCATTCCGGATGCCGGTCATCAGGGTCTTTCAAACGTTGCTGGTCCTGCCGTGCTTCCTTTGTATCATTTGTCTTCCCATACACGCCCAAGAAGCTTAGGAGGTTCACGCAAATATTCTTCGTAACATGCATCACGTCGATTGCAGAGCGGACATCTAGGACTTTCCAATATTCTAGCTCCCAGAATATAGATTTCTTCTTCCACATGGCTGCGTGCCCGTCAGCTCCCTTCGGAACTGATTGTCCGCCAGGACCCTTTCCAAAGATGACTTTCAAATCCTTGACCATATCAAATACCTCAGCACCAGTGCGTTCCGCAGGCTTCGGCCGGTGATCTGCCTTGCCGTTGTAATGCTTGCCTTTCTTTCTTACTGGATGAATTTTCGGAAGAAATCGACGATGCCCAAGGTACACGTTCTTCTTACAATTTGGCAAATGTACACTTTCAGTCTCATGTAAGCAGTGCGTGCATGCATTGTATCCCTTATTTGACAGTCCCGAAAGGTTACTAAGAGCAGGCCAATCGTTGATGGTTACGAAAAGCAACGCTCGTAGGTCAAATTCCTCTTCTTTGTGCTCATCCCACACACGGACACCAGGTCTGCCCCACAACTGTAAAAGTTCATCAACTAATGGCCTTAGGTACACATCGATGTCGTTGCCGGGTTGCTTCGGACCTTGGATGAGCACTGGCATCATAATGAACTTCCGCTTCATGCACAACCAAGGAGGAAGGTTGTAGATGCATAGAGTCACGGGCCAGGTGCTATGGCTGGAGCTCTGCTCGCCAAAAGGATTCATGCCATCTGTACTTAGACCAAATCTTATGTTCCTTGTGTCAGCTGCAAAATCTTTGAACTCTGTCGATCTTTCTCCATTGCGTTCCATCTGCAGGGTGTCTCAACTCCCCGTCCGACTTACGGTCCTCTTTGTGCCATCGCAACAACTTGGCATGCTCTTTGTTCCTGAACAGACGTTTCAACCGTGGTATTATAGGAGCATACCACATCACCTTGGTGGGAACCTTCTTCCTGGGTTTCTCGCCCTCAACATCGTCACCAGGGTCATCGCCTCTGATCTTATAACGCAATGCAGTGCATACCGGACATTCATTCAAATTCTCGTATTCACCGCGGTAGAGGATGCAGTCGTTGATGCATGCATGTATCTTCAGAACCTCTAAACCTAGAGGGCAGACAACCTTCTTTGCTTCGTACATACTGACGGGCAACTCGTTATTCTTTGGAAACATATTCTTCAACATTTTCAGCAAGTTTTCAAATGCCGAGTCAGCTACACCTGCTTGTGCCTTCCATTTCAGCAAATCCAGTGTGCAGCCCAGCTTTTTCAGACCATTATCGCATCCGGGGTACAGCGACTTTCTGTGATCCTCTAACATGCGATTTAAATTCTCCCTCTCCTTTTCAGTTTCGCAGCGTCTCCGTGCATCAGCAATGGTCCGACCAAGATCATCAACGGGCTCATCACGTGCCTCTTCTTCACCTTCCCCTTCACCTTCAGCATCCTCCATGAAAGTATCACCGAAATGATCAAGATAGTTTTCATCGATGAAATCATCCCCTTCTTCATCTTCTTTCATTATAACCCCTCTTTCTCCATGCTTGGTCCAACAATTATAGCTTGGCATGAAACCGTGCCGAAGCAGGTGCAGGTGAACTTCTCTTGAGGAAGAGTAACCCTTCTGATTCTTACAGTCAACACATGGACAGATAACAAAACCCTTCTGCTTGTTCGCATTCGCCACTACGAGGAAATCTTTCAAACCCGTAGTGAACTCGCTGGAGAGTCGGTTACCGTACATCCATTGCCGATTCATCTGCATTATTGTAATATAAAATATATAATTAACCATCATGCATTTGTTAAACTAACTAGCTATAAACAATAGAAATTAAACAATGAACTACACACATATGCATATTTTATCAATGACACATATGAAAGGTTCAAGTTGCTAACCGCGATCGAGGAGGAAAAAATAAATGAGGAAGCTCAAGTGTGGCTCCGACACTTCATATCATGTTTGTTTCATGCTCTTGGGGCATTTCATCAAACACCTTGTGTGCATAAGAGGAACCAAAAGCAAACCTACACCCCCTTGTGAAGCTTGTGAAGAGAAGTGGCACCAAATGACTAAGTGCTGTGAGCTGAGACCCTTTTATAGGGATGGGCCTTTAGTCCCGATTGGCCTGGCCAACCGCGACTAAAGGTCTTCGGGCCAGGCCTGAGGACCTTTAGTCGCGGTTGGCCTGGCCAACCGCGACTAAAGTCCCTCCCGTCCACCAGCTGGCCACCGAGCGTGCAGTTGGGTCCTAGGTCGCTGCTTCGCCACCCGAATCATGATTAAAGACCCCATTAGTCGCGGTTCCTATATTTTGGCGACTAATGGGGCTGGACGGAAGGTCATTTTTCTACCAGTGTCATGAAACAAAATGATGCAAAAGAGAGGTTGTATTATGGCCATAGATCTTCTCCAGTGCCGGAAAGCGACGGATAAGTATCAACGACGATCAATCATGCAATTTTGGAGCCTTCATTAGATCAAGCGACAACGCTACTTTAACTCCTAATTAAGAAGGTCCCTTTCAGGGAAGTGCTATTGTCTTTTCCTACACAAGTTTTAATCTTATTTTGTGTGTGTGGCCTTCCAGGCTTCCACACGCTTGATCGAAACCCATGCTCCTCACCTTTTGGAGCTTTACCATGTGACCACACGCGTGTAACAGGGGTCTTCAGAACGACTCGATCTCAATTCTAGCGTTCTGTCCTTTTTACGCCGTTGCCATCGTATCCTTAAGCCCTAAGAAAATAGAGTTTCTTCATTTGCGGGCATGAGTGTGGTATACAATAAATTTAAAAGCTATTAATTCGTTAAGTAATATGATTTGAATGTTTGATTCATCTGGAGTGTAGTTTAGTTAATCTAGCAATAGTTTAAATCTTGGGTTAAATCTTGTCTAGCTTCTTTTTAATTCTTATGTTTTTAAATCTAGGGTTAAATCTTGCAGCTACTAGTTACTATTGTTTTTAGATTTATTCTATTGTTAAATGTTGCAGCTACTATTTTTATTTATTTATTGGTCCACATAGTATACGAACTCGGTTTGTTATACTTTGCATGGTTTGGTATATGTATGGATTGATCATATGCTCTGTTTAGATAACCTTCATGGAGATTATGATCTTGATTATATCTATATTATTGATGATTCCATATGTATAGTTTATTGATCATGTGCTTTGTTAGATTGATCATGTTCTTCATGTCCTTCTAATTTGTATATTGTGGTACTTACTTCGGTTAATCATGTTTACTTGGGCATTTCAAGAAAACTTGTTGCTTTATTATGCATGTTTTTGTCCTTTAGAAAGACATGGAAGAAGGAGGAGCCGGTCACAATGCAATGAGTTAGAAGACGAAGGAACACGGCCTGCTCTCCACTGTCAAAGAAGTGATCGAAGCAGCACCCCGGCCATTTTTTAATTTTTATAAATTACATCAAAAATGGTTTCTGGTTTATCACTATTTATGTACGTTGCTAAGGAAACAAATGCATTTTTGTACCATTGCACTAGTGACAGGAATGCATGGCGAAGGAGTCCTTCGGAAGGACCACAAAAACCGTATGGCCAATGAGCCTTTCGCATGTATCCGATGTGTCGCTCTAAACAAGTGACGTGTCTAGTTGAATCTTGAACCTGTCTGCCACCCAGCTTTCAGCCTTTATTTTGAACCTTGAGATTATGAATTTGGATCCCCATACACAGCAAATGGAATAACGGAATGTTCCAGTCTCACAACTAAGAAGTTGTTTTTCTCAACCGTCTGAGGTTTTTAAGCAGAGTCGTTTTGTTTCACTTTCATGGTAAGCCGACTCGATGGGCCGTCTCTAAGTAGCGAGTTTGTACTAGTGTAGTATGGAGTATATATGATTAATTTGGTAGTATATATACTACTTTTTAGTATGTACTTTTTTACGTATACTTATTTTTTACATATAAATATGCATGTATTTCAGATTTATAGTGCAAACTACGTGTTGGCATGCATTTTTTTCACCAAACTTGGTTTGACTTATCTTAGATACATTGTAGGGATACATTAAAACTGATAAAGTATCGTATATACCTTCTATGGTAGTATATTAGACATGGGTACGGGTAGGACATATTTATCTTTTTTTGTTGTTGATACGTGTTATGTTTAGATTGCTGAACATTGGCTCTAGTTAGACTAATCATGTCCTAATTGTCCTTCTAGATTGTATGTAATTCTATTTGCATTGGTTAATTGTGTATTACTTATCCATTTTGTAGAAACATTTGTTGCTTTATAGCATATTTTTATGTCCTTTAGGATGAAGTGGAAGAAGGAGGAGTTGTTGACGATATAAC
Source organism: Lolium perenne (assembly GCF_019359855.2). Taxonomy (NCBI): domain Eukaryota; kingdom Viridiplantae; phylum Streptophyta; class Magnoliopsida; order Poales; family Poaceae; genus Lolium; species Lolium perenne. The sequence goes on from NC_067249.2 coordinate 82,541,298, forward strand.
AAGTTGTAAGACGAAGGGCTCAGTCTAGTCTTCATCTCGTCTTCCATGTGGCAAGCCAACTCGTTGGCGATTTTAGTTCGCGTAGTTCATAGCGAAAAACAATTTGCTACGAAAAGGATATGTTTTGCTACCTTTGATAGGAATGTGGTGATGGACCCCAAAATCATGGCCAATGAAACTTTTCACCCTTATTTGATGTATCACTCTGTACTAGTGACTTGTCTTTCTAACTACCTTTTTTTCACAGCAAGGTCTTCCACCCCGCTTACACCCTTTATTTCGGAACTTGACATAATGAATAGGGACCCCCATAACTAGAAAATGGATTAATGGGACGTCCTAGTCTCACAACTTAAAAATGAATATGGATCCCCATATAACTAGAAAAAGGATTAATGGGACGTCCTAGTCTCACAACTTAAAAGTTGTTTATACCAGTTTTGCACCTCCTTTGCTTGACCAAAATAAAAGATCTTGCTCTTATGACGAAATGCAAATTTTATGATCGAGGCCAACCTGCAGTTAGGTTATGTGGTGTGACATTTCATGGCGAGGATACAATTAATTCTGTATTTGTGGTTTAAATACATATTTGGGTGCTTAAATCTGGTTTAAACTGGACTTTCATGCTTACACAGGTTACAATCTAATACGTGTTTATAGAATTCTGATTCAAACTATTATGGTGTGGTAAATTGTGTCTTCAAGAAGAGTTTCCTAAACAACAGAAAAGGAGGGAGGGCAACTTTACAAGAACGTAATTGGAAGGGTAGATATCGAACAACTTACAGAGGGAGTGATTGGCGCCTATGTGTTATCTGGAAAAGCTCTGGTCTGAACCTTTAGCATGAGTTCATGGCCCAGACCTTTTACATGCATGCAGATAAAATTAGGTGCGCGGGACGCTGCTTGTGCATCCTACGTGGATCATACGAAGCCCGCTTCTTTTGGCAACAAGTGTCCCTGCTAATCCAAAGCAAATGAAGATTCAAATAATTGGGGTCACTCTGGGCTTGCCACGTGCTAGCAAGCTCGACCGCAGTATACTGTAAGGAGAAGCGCCAATGAACTTTATTCGTACATTTTCTCAGTGTTCCTCATTGAGTAAAGAGAAGTCATTTTCAACAAGGAGGAACAATAGGGACGGAGATTTTTTGCTCCTGGGCACTGTTTTTTTTTTCAAAATCATATTTGTGATTTTTAAAAAATAGAAAAAACCTCATGTTGTAGCCAATAATTTATCCCACAAACGTGCAAAATTTCAATTTTAAATATTTTGTATTCTAGACTACACAAAAATGACAAAGATATGGATCTGGGTAATCATATTTCAAATCTCCAAATTTCAAATTTTTTGTGTGTAGCCTACAATATAAATAATTTCACATAAAGTTTTTGGTTACGTTAATTACTATATCCAGTTTTTTCAGATTTTTTAAAACTAATATATATGGTTTTTTTAAACAGCAGAACCACTAGTGCCCACGAGCCAAAGACACTTTCCGGAAAAATAGATACTAACGATCTCTTATTGGTGTTAGAGTTGCGGGTTATATTTATTTATAGGGAGCGACTGGGTCAGTTATAACCCACTTGCAACTTCCAGTTAATACGAATCACGAACCAAACTCAACTGTCATGATTAATTATTTTTTCTTAGTTGCAATCCATTTGCAGTTTGACAAATTTTAGTTGCAAATCAGGTGTAATAGTTTTATATTGATCGAGCTATAAGCTAGGTTTTGCTAATTCTCATTCGAATGAGAATTAGTTTAACTCTCAAACAACTTCTTACATGTTGGAGATTACGCGGGGATTCATGTTGGTCAGTTGAACTACGGTTGCAACTGAATTTTTAGCTAATTCTCATTCGTATGCGATCTATGCAAACATTTTTTAATCCATCAAGTTTTATCCTATGCTGCTATATTTACACATTTTTATGCGAAAAGCTACATTTACACTTACATATGGAGATGGAAAGGTATTTAAGTAAAAGTTTAAACTATTTACAAATTTATTCCGACTCTTTGTCCATTTAATTTAGCGCGTCATTAGAAATCATTCCCACTAAGTGTTCTTTAAAATGGGGATTAAAACCCTGACTTCTGCATCATGGTGAGGCACACGGCTTTTTATTAAAAAGTTATGAGTACAGGGTTTAAAATAGCTCTGGCATCACCCAGAATTGATACAAGAATCAACTAGCGAAAAGACAAAGTAAAAATGAACTACACATCAACATAGTCGTCTAGTATGCCGTCAGCCAGCCTGGCACAAGATATCCCGAGCGACCATCTGGAGCCGTGTGCACCCAGTAGCCAAAGCATCCCGCTATCCCTCCGGTGACAGTAGAGCCCACAGGTGAACCCAATGTAACACCATATGGATTACCTGCAAAAGTGGAAAGATTGTTTTTTTTAATAATGTCATTCCTCGCCCTCCAAATAGACCAACATAAGGCACAAATCGCAATACGGATGAAAGCCTTAGATTGTCTATCAACTCCATCTATCTATTTATATACTAAAAGCAAAATAAGAGTGTTTTTCGAGATACCAGATTAATCCACATATGCTTAAAAAGTATAAACCATAGATTATAATCTTAACGCTTAAGATTTAAAGATAAGAAGTGTTACGTACAACATTATATGTGTACAAAAATAAGCTTATGGGCACGTAAAAAGTCACGAATTATTTTAGATATAGATCTAAAAAATAAATAGACCGTCTCCAAAACAGATTCCATACCCTTTGAAGTCTATGTCACGGTAGGAAGGGACTCTTCATACGTGTGTATCCCTGAGAAAAAAAACTCTAGACATTTATGTTCAGCTATATCTCAAGAGAACTAGACTTACGTGGCAACATGATTTACGTTCATATTCCTTAAAACTAAAAAAATTGGCCTTCTTTAGATGGCCGCCGCCGCTTCTATTGAGATACCATGCCAGGTTACGGGGCGCCTTTCTGGACGACGATGCGGCCACAACGGATTGGCTTCTCGCGAAGATTCACGACAGGTTATTGTATTGTCGATCCCCGTCTGAGCATGGGGCTTTGGCGTCGTCGGCAAAGGCGTATCCAATGAGCACGATAGCGAGGCGGATGTGGACGAGTGAAGGCTGAAGAGGACTTGAGCGGGAGCTGCATGGAGAGGTTGAAGTCTGTGAGGGTGATGTGGCCGTCAGCCTCGCGAGACGCGATCCCGGCGGCGTACAACTCGGCGAGCACGGAGACAAGCTCAGCGGCATAGAATCGGACGGCCGCAGGGAAGAAAACGTTTGCCCGGCTGCTACGCAAGCCAGGGGTCTTCCTTGCTTGCTTCTTCTTCATGCCATCTGCTGATACATATGGATAAACACCATTGTTGCATGCACGGTGGCGTTCTAGCCGGATAGGATGTCGGCGTGCAGTAGTTCACATACATACGTACTACAACAGCTGGAGCCTGGAGTGCCAATGACAAGGATCGATCGATATGATCCAGCATCGGTGCGCGCGTGGGCTCCGTTGTAGACATGCATGGACACAACGGCCATTATCTAGGTGCATCTCGGGCCATGCCAGGAACAACTTCGTGGCTTTCCAGTTCCATATAACAGCCACCGATGTATGCATGTCCGGTTCAGTACTCGCTGGTTCATGAGCTGATTGACGCCGCCGACTGTTGTTTGCACCACGTGAGCTTCGATCCCAAGGGAATAAAATGTATGCGTAGTGAGTTTGAAATCAGGAATTTCGCTATGAAGAATTCCGAAACCAAGAAGATACATAAAAGATAGACAAAATAGCATATTGCGTTTAATGAATACACTTTCATCACAAAAAGATGTAATGGCTATTACTGTATGTTTGCATTAAAGAGTTCAAGTTTAAAGTATAACATCACACACAAAAAACCAAAAAAAATAAAATAGAATGAACACGTGGAACAATGTACGTGGTAGCTAACCAGATGAACTACCCGTTATTATGAAGTCCCTTACAACGTAAGGTCACAATGTAATATGTATAGTTATTTAACGGCACTATCGGCAGTACATGTGGAAAGCACGTATGATCAGGATGAGTTACAAAACTTTATTTACAAATAGTTTCTTATTTGGCACATATATATTATTCGGAATAGTTTTATATTTACATGTATGGGTGTGGATGTTTCCGTAAACTTTGAACAAATTTTGACCAAGAATATAGAAAAATACCAATATCTACACTATAAAATCACTATTATAAGAATTGCAAAAAAAACTTAATTTTACATAAAAAGGAAATGACATGCTCATTTTAATATAATTTATCATGTCAAAGCAATATTATTAGAACCAGCAAAAAAACAATTTCTGGTGTCATGGATAGCCGATAACTTTATGTGAAAGAATAAAACAAATGGTTTATATGATATTGCAATATAAAAATCACATGTGCAACTAACATTTTTTAATCATTTTATATTTGTGTGTGCATGATTATTATGTTATTTAAAATATTATATTAGTAACCATATGTGTCGTTTATATATGATGTTATATTGGTATATATAATTAATGGTCACGTGCTTCCTTTTAACGAGGATAAATTCATTTCATAAAAATCGACAAGAAAATTGTTTTTGATGTCCCATGGCTTGCTCACGGTATAAACTTTATGGACAGATTTATTATGAATCAAAATAAAATATATGGTCGTTGATATGGTGTTTTCGGACTAACATAATAATAACTCATGCAAAACTTAAATATAAAATATGTTTTGTGTACAAGCGCTTGTATATTTAGTTTCGCAATTTTTATGTGGAGTGTACATGTCCTTAATACTACAAATTTATTATCCTTAAAATTTTGAAACAATAAAAGTAATGCCCTCGCATTTGCGAGGGCCACCCTGCTAGTTTAACCAATTACCAAACATATTCGTAATATTGGTTGGAGCTGGAAGATCAAAAGTGAAATTAATCGTGCGCCAAAGTAATTTAGGTAAAGGCCAAGTTATGAAGAGGTGTTCAATAGTCTCCTGCTCTCCGCAAAAAACACACTTTGTATACTCATTCCACCGTCTTTTAGCTAAATTATCTTTAGTAAGCAAAACCTTATTACTCAAAAACCACATAAATATATTTATCTTAAGAGGAACTTTAACTTTCCATAGATATTTTCGCAAGAAAGGTGTGTGGTCATTCATAAGATCCTCATACATAGATTTCACTGTAAACAAGCCATTTGTTGTCAAACTCCAAACAAATAGATCATTCTCTCCATTTAGATTAACCCTCATAAGTTTTTGGCATAGCTGTAACCACAAAGTCCTTTGTTTCCCAGCAAAACTTCTAAAACTAATATTCGCACGCGTTTGAGCTAACACATGAGCTACCGTTATATTCTTGTGATGCACAATATTATATAAGGATGGATATTGCTGAGCTAGTGGTTTTTTCCCTAACCAAGTATCTTCCCAATAACGAGTATATGCTCCATTACCAACTTTGAAAAAATCTTTACTGAAGAAATCATCCTTAACCCCCATCAATTCCTTTCAAAAAAGGAGAGTCTGTAGGCTTAACTTTCACCTCAGATAAGGTATTTTGTCTTAGGTATTATTATGTAGCAATTCTTGCCACACCCCATCCTCGTTAAGAAGTTTATAAAGCCACTTACTTAATAAACATCTATTTTTTGAGTTCAAGAACCTCAATACCTAAACCCCCTTGATCTTTGGATCGGCAGACAATATTCCATTTTGTAAGTCTATATTTTCTCTTATTTTCATCGGACTGCCAAAAAATTCTAGATCTATAGAAATCTAGTCTTTTCCTTACCCCAACAGGTATCTCTAGAAAAGACAACATAAACATAGGTAAGCTTGTTAAAACTAAATTGATAAGGACAAGTCTATCCCCATAGGATAGTAATTTGCCTTTCTACCATCCCAATTTACTTTCAAACCGGGTCTCCACTGGATACCAATCAGAATTTCTGAGTTTTCTGTAATGGATAGGAATACCTAGGTATCTAAAGGGTAAGAAACCAACGTCACATCCAAATATTTTCTTGTACTGTTAAACCTCATCCTTTGCCCTACCAAAACAAAAAATCTCACTTTTGTGGAAGTTAATTTTAAGCCCTGAGAGCTCTTCAAATAGACATAAAATTAATTTCATATTAACTGTTGGGGGGATGACCCCCGGTATGCCAAAGGCATGCCAAACCGGATGGTTTGAGCCATCAAGATACCAGTTTAATATTCTTACCGGAGCGCAAAGATAAGAATTTGGCTAAGTGAAGCTAAGCCGGTATCCCCAAGAGGGGTATACCGGAACCGGATAAAGAAGATACCGGAAAGAAGGGCATGTCGGCAAGACCGGTCAAAGATTCTCTTCGGAGCTAGAAGACAAGGATGAGCTAAGCAAAGTGACTTTAATCGGAGCCCTGGCGCCAAAGAGAGGGGTGACGCTGAAAGAAGCCGGAGGACGTCAGCGTCCCTGATTAAAGAAGACCCCGGCGTCATCCATGATTAAAGTAGCTTTGTAAAGTAGTTTGTCCAGTCAAAGATGCCATTAGGGTTTCTTGCTCTGTAAGCCACCCTCTCCCCTATATAAGGAGAGGGGGCACAGCCTCTTATGGGCGCGTGTTGACAGAAGAGATTAGACGATAGACCTTGTATCCAAGAACCTGTAACCATGTTGAGATCAATGAAGCTAGCGATCTAGTAAAGAGTTCTTCCTCTTGTCTCTCTTCTTGCATACCGGCCTGTGGCTGAGTTCTTGAGGAAAGCATCCGGAAGTTCATCCCATCTAGTCGCAAACCCTCCCCCGAATCCTCAAGCGCCCATTCGGCCCCAACTTAAGCCATCCCATGGCATCTGCTCGTTCGCCACGACGACAGTTGGCGCCCACCGTGGGGCATGAAGTGGCGCTTGCTGGAGTTCACATTCGGGCGGGCATCCTCGACGTCGCCAGCCAGCGTACGGTCTCCGCGTTGGTGCAGCGCATCTACGCCATGGACTTCATCAACGACAACGCGGGCTGCTTCGCCAACGGCGGCATCTTCCCCAAGAACGGCCGCATCATCGAGTTCGGCAGCCACCGCATCTACTTCGGCACCGTTCCTGTGCGCCAGTGCCTCTCGCCGGTGCTGGTGGCGCCGGATCCGCCAAGGTGGCTACATGCTGGCCGCGCTCCAGGCAGCGTGGAGGTGATGATGGCAGGCGCGGTCGACGCCGGCAAAGAAGCTGCGGAAGAGGGCGCTGGGCGTGCGGTTTCGACCCGTGCGGCCAAGCCACCGCTGGAACGAGGCGCAGGCGCAGCGGGAGCATCATCCGCACCACCGGAAACTCCGCTCCAAGCGGCGATGAACGTCCTCGCCACCCCCATCGCGCAGAACATCGACCCGGCAGCGGCTCAGGCGGAGCTGGAGGCGCAGCGCTAGAAGATGCTCGAGAGCGGCAAGGACATCGCCAGGGCGCAGCGCGAACTGAACCTAACCCTACGTGAGTATAACGCTGCCCATGGCTTTGCTTCTGTTAGCACTCATGCTGCTAGGATACCGGAAAACCGGCTTAAGGCTCGCAATCTAGATCAGGATCTGCGCAAAGAAATTGCTGCCGGCAAAAGCACATCTGCATCTGTGAGCATTGTAGAGAAGCCTAAGTACAGTAGCCCGGATAAAACAATAAAAGCTGCTAAAGCTGCTGTAGCGCTGTGTGACTCGCTTTCCGGGGACGCTCTGGCAAAACAACAAGAGCGTGTCCGGGAGCTTCTTGAAACTATCGAGCAGCAAAATGCTGAACAGCTTGATAGGCTAAACAAAGCTGTGGCTTCAAAATCCGCGCGTTCGACAAGGAATGCCGGTAGCAAGTCCCATGGGTAGGCTTCGTCCCCCCATCCGGACAGAAGAAGAGAAAAAGAGGTAAATGCGCAGCAGATGACTGTGTATGATCCGGTTCTTGCCGGAAAGCAACAAGCTGGGCAATATGATGCCGGCAGAAAAGGCCAAGGGGCAAACAGAGGCTATGCCAGAGAGGGCTATGCCGGAAACAATCATGTCGGTAGACAAGAAACCGGGCAAAATTATCGAGCTGCAAGGGCGGCGTATGATGAGGAGGAAATAGATCCCCCAAGGTACCGGCAGGCAAGGGCCGCGGTACCGGAATGTTATGATGAGGCTGATTCCGCAAGACCGGCAGCATACCGGAACCCGTTGGTAGAACGCTTGGGAGAAAGATACCTACCGGAACGGGATGCGAGGCACCGTCTGGATAGAGTATACTTGTCAGAAATGATCGAGGAAGAAGGTCCCCCGGGCCCAAAATGTTTTGGTCCAAGGATCATGAAAGAAAAGCCACCAGTTCGCAATTTTATGTTGCCTCGTGACACAAAAACATATGATGGCACTACGAAGCCGGAAGACTGGCTCGCGGACTACGTGACCGCGGTATACGTCGCAGGCGGCGGAGGAACCGTAGCTGGAGGAGGAAACCGGCGATGGGCCATGAGAATCATACCATCGTTTTTGGTTGGGCCGGCAAGAATCTGGCTAAACAACTTGCCGGCAGGAAGCATAAATGGCTGGCTGGATTTTGAGGAAGCTTTCGTGAGCAATTTCAGCAGCACCTATCAGAGGCCAAACAGGCCGCAGCAGCTCGCTTTGTGCATACAGCGCCAGAACGAAACAGACCGGGATTATCTGGCCCGGTGGAACACTACAAGGAAGTCCTGTGAAGGGGTAATCGAGGCACAAGCCATTGCTTGGTTTAGCAGTGGGTGCAGGAGAGGTTCACCGTTGTGGCAAAAGCTGCAGCGGAACATGCCGACAACGTTGGCAGAGATGATACGTGTGGCGGATAGCTATGCGTTGGGAGACCCAACGCAGCCAGCAGTGCAACCTGAGCCGGAACAGCAACGCCAAGAGCAACACCGGGATAACCGGAATAACAAGAGAAGGGAAGATTTTCCGGATCGAAGGTACGGTCCGCAGCAAGTTGCTGCAGTGCAAGAAAACTCTGAGGCCAGCGGCAGTCAGAGGCAGAGAACCGGATCGCAGCCATGGGCGGGTCCTAAAAAACAGTGGGTAGAAAAGAAGCCTTGGGTTCAGAAAAAGAACTGGCAAGAACCTGCAAAGTACACCATGGAAGCTGCCATGGACCAACCTTGCCGGTGGCACACACCGAATCCGGCACACCCGTCAAACTATCTGACGAAGGATTGTACCTGGACCAAGTACCTGATGCAAAAGGGAACGGTAAAAGACGCACAACCGCCGCAAGACATGCCACGGCAACAACAGCTACCACCACCACCACCGCTCACCGGGGCAAACGCCTTACCGGTGCAGCCAAACCGGCAGCAGTACCAGCAAGTTAACAAGGTGGTGGAAGGCAATGGCCAACCACCTCCACCGGCACCTTTGGGCCGGAACATTTACAAAGATCCATATATGTGCTGCGTTGTGTTCGTAACTGAGCCAACCGACAGACAGAGCCTATATCGCCGTTCTATGGAAGTGAACGCGGTGATGCCGGCAGTACCAAAGTACATGCTGTGGTTTGATCAAGAGATCTCGTGGTCATTCAAGGATCACCCTAAGATCATGCCTAACCCGGGTGGATATGCGCTTGTCTTGGACCCAATCATGCAGGGGCCAAATGCTCGAGTCAAATTCAGCAAGGTGCTGATAGACAATGGGAGCAGCATAAACATCATGTACCGGCACACCATGAACATGCTGGGCATAACAGAAAACATGCTTCAGCCAACGTGCACAACGTTCCATGGAATCGTTCCGGGACTGTCCTGTGCACCGGTTGGAAAAGTCCGGGTGGATGTGTCGTTTGGAGGACGTGACAATTGCCGGGTTGAGAACCTTGAGTTTGAAGTGGTGGACTTAGATAGTCCTTACCATGCTTTGCTGGGGAGACCGGCATTGGCTGCTTTTATGGCCTCGACTCACACGGCATATCTCAAGATGAAGATGCCGGCACCTCGTGGACCCTTGACTGTGGTGGGAAACTACAAAGTCTCGCTGGAAACAGCTTCAGCCGGATCAAACCTGGCAGAATCACTGAAGAAAAGAGGAGGATGCAAACTGCGGTTGCGCTGGCTCAGTCCTCACAGCTGAGTTTAGCGGCAATGAGTGCAAACCTGGGCGCACCGGCATTTAAGCCGACAAAAGAAACAAAGGACATTGTGCTGGATCCAGCTTACCCTGAGAGCAACGTTCGTATCGGTGCCGGCATGAATGAAGCATAGGAAAGCGCGCTCGTCAGCTTCCTCCGTGAGAATCGGAATATCTTTGCCTGGTCTACTGATGACTTGGTAGGTGTTCCGAGGGAGCTGGTTGAGCACTCATTAAATGTCCGGAAAGATGCAAAGCCGGTAAGACAGCCGCTGCGCCGGTTTGCTGAAGACAGGAGAAAGATCATTGGAGAGGAGGTGACAAAGTTACTGGTCGCCGGTTTCATTGTGGAAGTACTGCACACCGAGTGGCTAGCACCAATCCGGTGCTGGTCGAGAAGAAAAAAGAAGAGAACATGGAAGCAAAAGCTCCAAAGCTAGGTGTGGCGCATGTGCATCGACTACACCAACTTGAACAAAGCTTGCCCGAAGGACCCTTTCCCTTTACCTCGGATCGATCAAGTGATTGATTCCACTGCAGGATGTGAGCTGTTGTCTTTCTTGGATGCTTATTCCGGTTTCCACCAAATCCCCTTGAAAAAGGAAGATCAAATAAAAACTGCGTTCATTACCCCGCACGGGGCTTATTGCTATGTCACTATGCCTTTTGGTTTGCGCAACGCTGGTGCAACGTACCAGTCGTATGCAAAAATGCTTGTTTGATCAAATTGGAAAAAATGTGCAAGTCTATGTGGACGATGTCGTGGTGAAAACTAAGGTAAAAGAAACCTTAATCGATGACCTCCGGCAAACATTTGATAACTTGAGAAGATTCCGGATGAAACTCAATCCGGCGAAATGTACCTTTGGTGTCCCTGCCGGCAAGTTGCTTGGCTTTCTCGTATCAAGCCGAGGCATTGAGGTCAATCCGGTAAAAATCCGGGCAATTGAAAGAATGACTATACCGCGCGATCTCAAGGACGTGCAAAAGTTTACCGGAAGCTTGGCATCGCTAAGCAGGTTCATAAGCAGGTTGGGAGAAAAAGCTCTGCCGCTCTATGCTCTCATGAAAAAATCTGACACGTTCGTCTGGACCCCACAGGCAGACGCAGCGTTTAAAGAGCTGAAAACTATGTTGGCCACAGCGCCTATACTGGCTTCACCTCTAGAAAGGGAGCCTATGCTATTGTATGTAGCATCAACAAACCGGGTTGTGAGCGTAGTGGTTGTGGTTGAAAGAGAAGAGGAAGGAAAAACCGTCCAGAGGCCGGTATACTACCTGAGCGAGGTGCTCTCCCTCTCAAAGCAAAACTACCCTCACTTCCAAAAGATGACCTATGGTGTGTACATGGCCGCCACAAAGCTTAAGCATTATTTTGAAGAACACCCCATGAAAGTGGTAAGCGAGGCACCCATTTCCGATATCATGTGCAACAAGGACGCTAGCGGTAGGATTGCAAAGTGGGCAATCCAAATATCACCATATGTGCCTGTGTATGAAAGGAGAGATGCCATAAAGTCACAAGCTTTGGCGGATTTCCTCGTTGATTGGGCGGAAATGCAATACAAACCGCCAGATCAGAGAATAGAGTACTGGAAGATGCACTTCGACGGATCCAAATTGAAAGAGGGTCTAGGTGCTGGTGTGGTGCTTACCTCGCCTAAGGGAGATCATCTCCGGTATGCTCTGCAAGTGCATTTCAGGGCATCGAATAATGTCGCTGAGTATGAGGCTCTGATTCATGGGCTCAAGGTAGCAAAAGAAATCGGTGTGCACCGGATCATTTGCTATGGAGATTCAGATCTTGTGGTGCAGCAATGTTCCGGAGATTGGGACGCAAAAGATGCTAACATGGCTTTGTACCGGTTTCACGTGCAAAAGATTGCCGGCTTCTTTGAGGGCTGTGAGTTTCACCATGTACCGCGAGCGGAAAACGAAGCCGCGGATGCTTTGTCCAAACTGGGCTCATCTAGGCAGGAAATTCCTCCCGGAATAGCCTTGGAACACTTAAGAGTACCATCAATCAAACCAAGCCCCGAATCGGAATCAATTTTCGTACCGGAATCACACATAGTACCCATGGACATTGATGAAGGGAACCCGGGGATTGCTCCGGCAAGCTCGGGGACTGATGCAGCCGCACCGGAAGAAACAATGCTGGTGGATAGCATGGAGATAGATGCACCGGTGTTTTTAGTTCGAGAGACACCGTCGTGGGTTAAACCTATTAAGGAATTCCTGATCAACGGCACCTTGCCGGATGACGAAAATGAGTCAAGAAGAATCCAAAGAAGATCCAAGGCATACACATTCATCAACGGCGAGGTGTACAAAAGAAGCGTTACCGGTGTCCTACAAAGATGTGTGGAACCGGAAGAAGGAAAGGAAATGCTTGAGGAAATTCACCAAGGAGAATGTGGGCACCACGCTTCATCAAGGGCGGTGGTAGCAAAAGTGTTCCGGCATGGGTTCTATTGGCCCACCTCTTTGGAAAACGCTGAGGATTTGGTAAGAAAATGCAATGGGTGCCAGAGGTACGCCAAGCAAAATCATACCCCAGCGTCCGGTTTAAAGACAATACCGCTAACATGGCCATTTGCTGTTTGGTGCCTTGACATGGTTGGCCCATTCAAAACTACAAGGAGCAGCATGACTCACATCTTGGTTATGGTGGATAAATTCACCAAGTGGCTAGAAGTGAAACCCATCGCAAAGTGTGATGGGCACACAGCTGTGAAGTTCTTAAAGGATGTCATTTTGCGGTATGGATACCCGCACAGCATCATCACTGACAATAGAACCAACTTTGCTCAATGTGAGTTCAAAAGGTTTTGTGAGGACAACAACATCCGGTTGGATTTGTGCTCGGTGGCACACCCGCAAGGCAATGGCCAAGTGGAAAGAATGAATGCTTTGGTACTTTCCGGTATCAAACCAAGGCTCATCGAAGCGGTAGAAAAGTCACCAGGGTGTTGGCTTGATGAGCTACCATCAGTGTTGTGGAGCATAAGAACAACTTCAAACCGGTCCACCGGGTACACTCCATTCTTCATGGTATACAGAGCAGAAGCGGTCATACCAACCGACATCATTCATGATTCACCAAGGGTACAGCTCTATACTGAGCAAGAGGTCAAAGAGGCCAGAGAAAATGATGTGGACTTGCTAGAAGAAGCAAGAGAGTTGGCTTTGGCAAGAACAGCCATTTACCAGCAAAACCTCAGACGCTATCATAGCCGGAAGGTTAACCCGAGAGTTTTCCGGGAAGGAGATCTGGTGCTACGCCTAGTGCAGCGCACTGAAGGCCGGCATAAGCTTTCACCACCATGGGAAGGTCCCTTCATTGTGAGCAAAGCTCTTCACAATGACTCCTATTACTTGATCGATGCACAGGAGTGGAAAAAAGGAAAGGCGGACAAATTCGGAGAGGAGAGCAAGCGTCCATGGAACATAGCTCTGTTGCGTCCTTTCTACTCTTGAAGTTGTGGAGTAAGAAGTTCCTTTTTTGTACCTTTTATGCTATAAATAAAAAGATGTCGGAACCTCGAATGAATCTCGGGGACTACCCCTAAAGTTGCATGCAATGTGTTTATTTTTTCAGTTCACCGGTTGCTTGGTGAACATTTTTTCTTTCCGGTTTAGTAGCGTGCTAAACCTACCGGAGTCTTCGACTCTGCTGCTGTCCGCAAACCGGCTTCATGGCAAGCAAGATAAACCGGTAGCAACTAAGCACGCGAACTGCGAATAGAGAGAGTGGGAACAAACAATCCGGAAAATTTAGCTAACCCCGGTCAAACCGGTTATTTGCAAAATTTCGAAGTTATTTCTAAGTTCAAGAAAATGCTTGTTTGGTGAAAGAACCTTGTGCTCATACGCCAAAGAACGCCCAGAGAAGGCAGGCAGAGCCAAGGCAAAAGAACCAAGTGTGCATCGAATTGGATGCGGAAAGAATTTGGAAATCTTTGCAGTGCAGGATAAAATCAAAACCATGAGCAAATATGCTAAGGCAAACATAAGATAATTAACTACCGGTATAACTTACCGGCATAAACTGTTATGCAGCAACCAAAAGGAAACTTAGAGTTTTACATCATAAACCCCGGCATACCGGGGTAGAATTTAACGGGCATTGTTTTGAGACAAACAGGACCAACAGACATAGCACAGGCAAACATTCAGTAGAAGGTCATCAGGCAGCAGGGGCTTCCGGAGGAGCATCGCCAGCACCAGCATCATCCAGAGGCTCCTCATCGGCTTCATCCTCCTCCTCGTCGAGATAGTCTTTGACGTCAGGAGGGGGAGGGATGAAGGTGCGCATATCGGCGTACTCCGCGATGTGGTACGCGCGATCTTGCCGCTTAGCGGTGAGGATCGGGTCCAGATCGGTTTCCGCGCCTTCGCGCACTCCAGTGAGGGCGTCCAGGTTCAGCTCCGGATACCAAGAGCAGGCGACGCGGAGTGCAGAGTCTGCCCCAGCACGGGCAGCGGAGCACTGCCACTCGCGGATCCTCCTGCCAGCACCCTTGAGACGGTCGCTGATCAAGGTGAAGGTATCCGGCACCACTTCGCCAGGCCAGAGAGTCCTGAAGAGCTGGGTGGCTACATCAGGAATATCAGAGAGGTTACGATCAATGGCGCGCATGTGAGACACCCGCGCGTTCAGCGCAACCAGATGGTCATAGGGGGTCCATGGCACGCCAAGATTCTCCTGGGCCTGGCTAACGCGGTGCTCCTCAACCCTCTTTATGGCGAACGCCTGGGAGTCCGGGAAGAGGCCTGCGCGAAGAAAGAAAGAGGCTAAGAAAAGGCAGCCGGAAGAAAATGCAACCGGAAGGAAAGACAACCGGAAGGAAAGACAACCGAAAGAAAACGCAATCGGAAGGAAAAAGCTTATAAGCAGAAATCGGAAAAGGGAAAAAGAAGGAACTTACGGAAGGCATGCGCATCAATCTGCGTGATTAGCCGGTCATATTCCTTCTGCTCCGCCTCCAGCCGCGCGGCCTTGTCCTCGGCACCTTTCAGCGCCTTGGCGGACTCCTCCAGCCCGGCCTGCTACACCATATTGGAGTTGCCGGCATCCTCAAGAGCTTCATGCATCTTGGCCGCTGCGTCGGCTTCAGCAGCCTTTAGCTTCTTGGCATGGTCAAGGCCCAGCTGGATGAACTGGGACTTGAGCTCCTGATAGCTGGTCTTCTGGGCGCCCAGCTCCTCCTGGTGCTGCCGGATAAGCTGCTCCTTCTCCCCTGAAACCCGGAAAAGAAGATGTTAACAAAGTTGTATTGTTAAGATGAACAGAAAAGCAGGCCAACCAGAAAACAAGAAAGTCATACGTTGGGCGGCGGCGAGCTGCTCCTTGAGAGCCTCAATGGAAGCTTCCGGGATGACTGTTGAACAAAAATCGTAAGTGTTAGGAGAAAGAAAGATTTCCGGTAAAAAGATGCCGGTGGTACAAAAATTTACCTTGGCACTTATCATGTGCCTCAGCAAGATCCCGGTGCTCCCATAGAAGCTCCTCAAAGAGGACCTTCCGAGCGTCAGCCGTGAGCCGTTCAAGAAAAAGAGATTAGTTAAAGTTTTGCGCTAAGAACAAGGTTCTTAACCCGAAACTCGGGGACTGGCAGTGCTAGTTTCGCGCGTTTTTTAGCTAAGTTTTGCGCTAAGAACAAGGTTCTTAACCCAAAACTCGGGGACTGGCAGTGCTAGTTTCGCGCGTTTTTTAGCTAAGTTTTGCGCTAAGAACAAGGTTCTTAACCCAAAACTCGGGGACTGGCAGTGCTAGTTTCGCGCGTTTTTTAGCTAAGTTTTGCGCTAAGAACAAGGTTCTTAACCCAAAACTCGTGGACTGGCAGTGCTAGTTTCGCGCGTTTTTTAGCTAAGTTTTGCGCTAAGAACAAGGTTCTTAACCCAAAACTCGGGGACTGGCAGTGCTAGTTTCGCGCGTTTTTTAGCTAAGTTTTGCGCTAAGAACAAGGTTCTTAACCCAAAACTCGGGGACTGGCAATGCCGGTCTCGCGCTAAGTTTTTTAAGTTCAGTTTCGTGCTACTCGGGGACTGGGAAGATAGACAAGAGAGAAACCGGCATGAAACTAAAGAAAAGATAGAAAAAATCCAGAAGTAAGGAAACCGGCAAAAGTTGAAAAGAGTTGCTGGAAACTTACCCTTAGATTGTTCGTGGAGTCAAACCACGCATTGTCGAGCTCCTTCACGGCTCGGCGGAGCCGCATGAAATGCTCCTCGGAAGATCGGTCCCCAGCGGGGTCTGGCGCCGGCTGCCTGTCCTTGCCCACGCCGCGGGTCGCCGGGGTCACATCCGCGGCGTTCCACTTCTGGGCATAGGGCAGCAGATGCCCCAGCTCCCGGCCCCCGCGCCGGAACTCAGTGATGCGGCCGAGCAAGCCGGTGGCCTTCTCGCTGGCAGCGCTAGCAGCCTTGGAGACGTGCAGCACCAGAGGCTGCTGACCGTCAGAGGGGGCGTTGGAGGCCGTCGCCTTCCCCTTGATAAGCTTGGAGATCTTGGGCGGCGGCGCAGTTGGAGCAGCCCCGGAGGGCTTGATGCGAGGAGCATCCGGCGGTGGTGTTGGAGCAGATCGTGGAGAAGGGGGAGCGCTAGGCGCGTCACCCCGGTTGGAACCTTCCGGCATGGAAGTTGTCTTCTTTTTCAAGGACGGGAGGAACCAAAGGTTCCGCCCACCCGGCAGCTTCTTCCTCGGCGCCGATGTTGCTGGCGCCGGTATCTTGGGTCTCTGGAGGGGAGACAAAGTCCTCCTCCGTGCGGTGTTCTGGCGGTGTAGGGGCCGCACGCCCCGAACTTGTAGTGCCCCCCAGAGGGGAGGCAGAGATGTTGCCGGCACCAGAAGGTGCCGGGCTTGAGTGAGGAGGAGGGGTTGAGGTCCTCGCGGAACCCTCAGAGCCCGCTGGCCTTGAGCCAAGCTTCAGCGCAGGGCTAAACAAGAGAAAAAGCAAAGAGTTGGAAAAAGTAACCGGCAAAAGAACTTGGTAAGAAGAAACAAGTAAAGAGAAAAGGAAGAAGCTTATCCAGTGGCGGTCGGCATCTGCTTGCGCTTGTAGCGCCGCATGCCCACTTCCTTCTCCCCCAGAGGCTCCGTCCGGAAGCGCTTAGAGGGAGGGGCCTGGCTGGAACCGGCATCAGACGCCGGCGCCTTGTTCTTCTGGCCCTGGGCTATGAGCTTGTCCACAAACTCATGACCGGCCTCGGCTTGCAAGGGAGGCACGTGCTCGTGGATCTACGAGTTCAAGATAGCTGAGAAAAGATCCGCAAAAGAACAATAATGAAAGAAGTAAAAGAAACCGGAAAATAAAGGTACCTCGATCAAGGTCAGGTCATCGGAGGAACCGGTTGGTTTCGGCACGGATCTGCCGAGGCGCGAGGCTTGGGTCTTGCCCATCTTCAGATCCTTCCAAACGATGTACGGATCCGGATCGAAAGAATCAAGCGCACGCTTCACGCAAATCCCGCGTCGCTCTGCGAGGATGGTGGGGAAGCGGTCCTTGGCCTGAAACAAGTAAAAAGAAGGTTAATCACAGTAAAAGTTACCGGTAAACCGACCCGAGTTGCGTAATTTCTTACTTCTTGGGTCGGAGGGTTAGTAGTGCTGAGAGGAAGGAGGCCCCATTCCCAGTCAACCGGCATGGCAGTCTGGCAGATCTGCCTAGCCTTGCGGACGACGTCCTTCTTGGAGAGGGGAAGGCCGGTGATCTTGGTGGGATCGCCAAGACCATACATCTCGCTCATCCTATGCTGCTGGCGCTTAAGAGGAAGCACCCGGCGCGAGATAAAAGTGCGGATGATATCATCCAAGCAGATGTTGGTCTCCTTCATGAGGTTCGCCATGAAGCGTACCACCCGGTTGGTTTCGATGTGATCCATCTTCGGGTTGTAGCTCCAGTTGGCTCTGCTGGGCGGCGCCGCGTTGAAGGGCGGCAGATCAATGAGGTTCGCGGGGCCGTTGTTCTTCAAGTAGAAGAAGGTCCCTTGCCATTCGCGGCAGGACTCGAGGCCGGAAAATTTGAAGAAAGAGCTCCCTTGGCGGGAGCCGATAATGCAAGACCCGCACTGTACGGTGGGTTTGGGCTTAGGAATATCTTTGCCCTGAACGGAATTGATCCGCAGAGCAAAGAAGCGGGCAAACATCTCACGAGTGGGACGAATGCCAATGTAGGCCTCCATGAAGGTGGCAAAGCAGGAAAGATAAAAAATGGCGTTGCCAGGGAGGTGATGAGGTTGGAGTTCATAGAAATCTAGGAACTTCCGGAAAAACGGAGAAGCAGGAAGGCCGAAGCCGCGCTCAAAGTGAGCAAGGAAAACAACGTGTTCACCGGGTTGAAGCACCGGTTCGATCTCGTCGCCAGGAAGCCGGCAGGTTACCCCTTCCGGAATCCTTCGCGACCGGTAAAGCCAGTCAATCTCGTATTCAGTAACGTTGGAGCCCATCCAGGCTCCACGAGTGACAGGTGAAGGGTTTACACCGGAAGCTTGGCTAGAGCTACCGGATTCACCGTGGCTACCGGAATCGGTATCCATCGAAGCGGAATCGACGGATCTATCGGAAGATTGCCTACGCCGGCTACCGGAAGAAGAGGAAGAAGAGGAAGCAGAGGAAGATTCCTCGCTAGACATTGGTTTAGAGGTAGAAAAACAGAAATCCCACAGTTGGCCCCCGCGCGAAGATCTACGAGTAAGAGGAAAATCAAAGAAAAAGAGGAAATAAGAACACTGTCGACCCAAGATCTGGAAAACGAGCAAAGGGCGAGCAGACTGAGATTGGTACTAACCTGAGGTGGCGCGGTCGCTGGGGAAAACGTTCACCGGCGAAGGAGCAGGCCTACGGTCGCCGACGAGCACCGTCGACGGCGGAGCGGAGAAGGGCACGAAGAAGCTTGAATGCAGCACTCGCAGCGAGGGCACTGCGACGAATCTCCGCACGGGGAGGTCCGGTGGAGAAGTGGCGTGAGTTCACCGGGCGGTAGAGCTCGAGCGAACGGCGGCGAACGGAGAACGGCGGAGGCGCAGCGAGCGAAGAACACTATGCGCGAAGGATGGAGAATGCAAGAAGAGGAAGAAGAAGGGGCAGTTCTCCTTATAAAGAAGAAAGAAGATGGGCCGAAAACCGTCGGGCCGCGGCGGTTCGCTCCACGGGCCGCGACGGTTCACACCACGGGCCGCCACGTGGCGCGGTGGTACACGCGAAAAAATGAAAAGAAACACGGAGGCGCACACGGATCTGAAGCGGTGAGTGGGATCCGCTGAGGAGCAATTAATACACGCGCGGGAGTCGAAGCGAAGTGACATCTGACACTGGCACGCCAGTTAACAGTGCGCATGTCACTGACAGGCGCGGGGCCCGAGATATTCTTGACTTCGCCGAGGAAAGAGTAAATGCGGAAGATACCAGAGAAAAAAGATGCCGGAAGATACCTTGTAAAGAGAGAAAAGAAAAGTCCGTGCAAAGATGCCGGAGGATACCTTGCAAAAAGAGAAAAGAAAAGTCCGGGCAATGATGTCGGATCCAAGCTAAAGCGTTGAAAGGATTAAACCGGTATCCTAAAAGCATGAGAACCTGGCATGGTCTGTAGGATAGAATCCGACAGACTATACCAGCTTCGGGGACTAATCTTGGGGGGATGACCCCCGGTATGCCAAAGGCATGCCAAACCGGATGGTTTGAGCCATCAAGATACCGGTTTAATATTCTTACCGGAGCACAAAGATAAGAATTTGGCTAAGTGAAGCTAAGCCGGTATCCCCAAGAGGGGTATACCGGAACCGGATAAAGAAGATACCGGAAAGAAGGGCCTGTCGGCAAGACCGGTCAAAGATTCTCTTCGGAGCTAGAAGACAAGGATGAGCTAAGCAAAGTGACTTTAATCGGAGCCCTGGCGCCAAAGAGAGGGGTGACGCTGAAAGAAGCCGGAGGACGTCAGCGTCCCTGATTAAAGAAGACCCCGGCGTCATCCATGATTAAAGTAGCTTTGTAAAGTAGTTTGTCTAGTCAAAGATGCCATTAGGGTTTCTTGCTCTGTAAGCCACCCTCTCCCCTATATAAGGAGAGGGGGCACAGCCTCTTATGGGCGCGTGTTGACAGAAGAGATTAGACGATAGACCTTGTATCCAAGAACATGTAACCATGTTGAGATCAATGAAGCTAGCGATCTAGTAAAGAGTTCTTCCTCTTGTCTCTCTTCTTGCATACCGGCCTGTGGCTGAGTTCTTGAGGAAAGCATCCGGAAGTTCATCCCATCTAGTCGCAAACCCTCCCCCGAATCCTCTAGCGCCCATTCGGCCCCAACTTAAGCCATCCCATGGCATCTGCTCGTTCGCCATGACGACATTAACAGCTTTGCAGAGGCCATGCTCCAAAAAAAGGTTTGTATCATCGGCATTGTAGTATAGATATACCACCCTCAACAAGATGAGGAATAAGCCTCCCAACTTGACCATCATTTTTTGCTCGTTCAATTATAATGGCTAGCATATCCATTACAATATTAAAAAGCATTGGAGACAACGGATCTCCTTGCCTCAAACCTTTTTTGTCTGAAAATAATGACCAATGCCATCATTAACCTTTACTCCGACACCTCCGACACTCCCCCATTGAACAAATTGTTGAACTACTCTACACCATTCTGGGCAAATTCCTTCATTCTGAAAGTCTATTGTAGAAACGGCCATTTCACTTTATCGTATTCCTTTTCAAAATCAATCTTAAACAAAACCCCATCCATTTTCTTACTATGTAACTCATGAATGGTTTCTTGAAGAATGACCACCCCTTCTAAGATATTCCTGCCCGACATAAAGGCTAATTGTGTTTCTTTTATAACTCTTGGGGCAATCCCCGTTATACGATTTGTACCTGCTTTAGTAAATATTTTAAAACACACATTAAGTAGGCAAATTGGTCTATATTGTTGTATTTGAACTGCATCCTCTTTCTTGGGTAATAATGTGATTACGCAAAAATTCAGTTTATAAAGAGGCAACTCCCCATTACTGAACTGATTAAAAAGCGACATCAAGTCGTCCTTTATTACCACCCAATTTTTTTAATAAAACTCCGCCAGGAAACCGTGAGGCCCGGGAGCTTTATTATGTTCCATCTGAGAGATTGCCTCATAAACCTCTTCCTCGGAAAAAGGAGCTGTCAAAATCTCATTCTCAACATCTGATATCTGAGGAATGTCCTGCACCTCAACCTCTACCAAAGAAATATTATTTGACACCGATGCCCCAAACAATTTCTTATAGAATTCAGTAATATAGATCTTCAAATTGTCTTCACCAACAATAGTTCCTTCTTGTTGCTCTAATTAAAAAAAAACTTTTTTCGATGCTTCCCATTTGCAATCAAATGGAAGTATGTCGTATTATTCCCCCCTTCTTGAATATGTTTAACTTTCGCTCTTTGAGCCCATTTAGACTCCTCTTCTCTTCTTAGCTTATAGATTATCATTTGCATTTTTTAGATCTTCCCTTTCTGACAATGTCAAAGTATTTGTTTCCGCTTTCACATCTAAATGATCAAAAATACCTAGTAGTCTCTCCTTCTCTTTTTTATATTTCCCACTTTGATTTTTTGCCCATCCTTTAAGAAATTTTCTTATGTGCCTTAGTTTATTTAACGAAACATCCATCGGATTCAATCCCACAATAACCGAATTTCACTCTTTTTCAATCATATCAAAAAACCTTCTTATCGCAACCAATGCAACTCAAAGGAAATTGTTTGGCTTATTACCCAAGTGTGCTTTCACCCCCGAATCAATAAAAATTGGTGTACGATCAGAATCTACTCTTGTCAATGCATGAATAGTGCCTAAGGGAAAAAAGTTTCCCAAGAGATGGAAGCTAGAACTCTATCTAGCTTCTCATAAGTTGGTTCCTCTCGACGACTCGCCCAAGTAAACTGTCTCCCCGATAGAGCGATTTCACGCAAGTTCAAATGTTCAATAATTGCATTAAAGACAAAAGGCCAGCGAGCCCTGAAATTATCATTATTTTTTCTTCTCGCTTCTATATAATATTGAAATCACCACCTACCAACATAGGTAATGTTTCAGCCTCACATGTTCTCACTAATTCCACCAAGAATTCAGCTTTATGTGCGCCTTGGGCAGCCTCATAGACTGGCACTAGAATCCATCTGAAACCATATCTTTTACACTTGATATGGAGCTTTACACAAAAATCTCCACTGCCCACTTTTAACACCTCAAGAGTATCTGAATTTATTCCAACTAAAATACCCCCAGATCGACCATGTGGTGGTAAACAGAACCAAGAGTAATTATACCCCGCAACAAGTTGATTCAAAAAATGGATAGAGAAATTAGATCTTCCAGCTTCAATAAGTCTATAAAATATAATTTATGATCCCTAATTGCCTCTTTCACAAACAAATGCTTAGCAGTATCCCCAAAACCACCAGGATTCCAATTCATTCCTTCTAGATTCTGCATTATGAAAACTGTTTTTTAATTCTTCTCCCAGTACTTTTACGAATATTATTAGTATCATAAGTTTTTCTGACCCTAGTTTTTTTTCCTTAACTACCGGCTTTAGATGTTCCAAATGATCATTTAAGTCCAGTGGGATGTCATCATCCTCAATCAAATCCTCACACAAAGTAGAAACTTCAGAAATCACAAGAGTTGAAGGACCTTCTTCCTTATTCATATTCTCATCCACATTCTTTTGCGAAATTGTTAAAATGCGTTCCTCTTCTAACAACTTAATTCCTTTAATAGATTTTACTACCTCCCCTTTGGATTGTCCTAAAGATTTTCCCAAACGATCCGCCTTATGAATAATTTCAGAATCAGGTATATTAACAATAGAAAATTTAGGAGGTAAAGGCTTACCTGCACTGGAAGAGCTATCCTTCAACTATGCATTCAGCATTGCCTTCTCCATCTGGGGCATATCCACACAAGGCTGACATCCCAGCCTATTACTAGTCCTCACACCCAATGAAGCCTTAGGAATTCCCCAAAAGCAATAACCTCCTCCATAGTAGATCGAACTGACATATTTTTAGATGAACATTCTATTGGAGATAAATAAAAGGTAGATTTTGCAATATTTGGTGAAGTCCAAGGAGATATTGGAGTCTTACCATTACCCATTGGAGATGAGGCAATCCCCACCGAGTCATGAAGACTAATGTTAGTAAGTTCCCCCCTTGCAAACATCAACACCTTATCTGTAGTACCTCCCTTAGTTTATTCCAGTGAACTAACCAATTTGGGCTCCAAAACCAAACCATCACCATAAGAAACGCCTTCATCATTTAAAGGGTTGGAAGTAAAATCTAAACTACATTGCTCAACATTCCCTATACCAACAACATGTTTATTTTTTTCATTTTTTGGAACAGAAGACATACCCTTGCCCACAGCAATGCCAGGCACAACAGATCCGTCCAGCGAAACATCTGCTGCCACACCTGGAACAGTGCCAATCATTGGCAAATGATTGCCACTGGCCGCTGTGCCCAGCCCTGGCCCACCTGCTCCTGTTAGCAAGATCGTCTGTGGCACAGAGGGGACACACGCAGCCGGCTGACGCTCCACCGCCACAGATGATCCGCTGCCAGCGTACCGCCCGCACGTGGCCGGTCCCAGGTGGACAACCGTGTCTGGCCGGCTGACGCGCACGCGTGCCGATGCCACAGGCGACAGGGCGCAGCTGGGGGCTGGCAGACGCTGATGCTGCTGTCGGCCAGCATGCAGGCACTCCTCCCCATTGGTTGCATGCTGCGTCGGCTGTCCACTGGCCACTAGCTGCCCAATGGCAGCCTGCAGTTCCAGATCCTGAGGACCGACAGTGGGCGATCCCGAGGAGGATCCTCTGGGCTACGGATCTGCACCAAAAACCGTGCAAGATTTGTCATGTAGTGGCACAAATTCAGAATGAGATAATGGCTTGTAAAATAGCTCTTTTTATTCAATTTTTTTTTGCATAAGAAGGAATACCTGTAGGAGTAAGTTTTACATGCATTGTCCCAATCTGAATAGCATCTAAATTGCAAAGTTGCTCTTGCATTCCATCAACTCCATTATTCATATGCGAAGCATCTTGTTCATTATTATTGGATGTTGCATCCATATTATTTCCCTTATTTTCCATGTCCATATCATGACCTCCTCCATTTTTCCCTTCCCTGATGTGCACCATCATTTCCATTAGCTCCAATCATTAGCATCCATCATATTCACTTCTTGGGACTGATGAGCTATTTCCACTTCAAAACGGAGTTTTAAAAAACCACTCCTGATAAACACGTCACTATCTGCTAGAATAAGGTTACGGTCAAGACATCCGATCTTGGTCCTAAGCACTTTATTATTACGAGTATAAGCTATATCAACATCCAGAGTCTTTCCAAATAAAGTTTCTACTCCCCATAAGGATAGGTAGTCTGATCTAATATCCGATGGCAAGCCTGAAACACGAACCCAGACTTCTGGTAGCATGTATAGAGGCTTCTCCAAAGATGACCAGAGGTAAAAAAGTCAAACAAGATTCTCTATCCGTGCAGATATAGGTACCAAAATTCTTCAATCTCTGAACCTCCTGCTTACTAGGGAGTTTACCTCTGAATATATTATCTCTAAAATGAAATACTTCCCAGTTGAACTTCTCAGATGGTACAATCTTCTTGAGTTGTTCAATAATTTCTGGTATAGTCATAACATCACCATCAACAGTTACTTTGGCCAACTCGGGATTTTCAGCCTTGGCTTTAAAAGCACCACATGGAAGCTCAAAGATCATAAGTGCCTCATTTTCATATCCATAAATAGTAGCAGTTGATTTTGGAGCATTCAACAGGTGGCAAGCTAGGGTTGCATGATGGATAGTCTCACAAATATCACAGAAAGGCGTAGGACAATAATCAATATAGTGTCAAGGTTTCTTACAACGGAAGGATCCCGCTTTATCCTCCTTCTTCTTTAGAGGACCCTGACCCTCATTATCTTTTCCTTTTGCAGTAGCTCCTTGAACCTCTAGAATCCCCTGGGCTATCACATGTTGTTGTTGCACAGTAGAGTTTGGTGCCGCAACCGGCAACCCCACTTGCTGACCCATAACCACACCAGTCTCATCAGGAACAGCAGCCGCAAGAGGTACTTGTACTACCGGCGGTTCACTAGCTTTTGTAGCCGTCGTAACTGCTACAACGACTGCCTGCACCGCCTGCTGCAAGAGGCCAGCATCAATGTTGCTCCGTGTAGCTCCCTCTGCCCCCTGCACACGAGGCCGACTCACATAACCACAAACTCACCCCATATTCCACCTCTACTAATTCCCACCATAACCAAACCGGTTGATATTATTGCTGAAATTACCCCCTCTTTGAAAATTAGCATTAGAACTTCCCCAATTCGGATCATACTGACCAGCACCCGTGCCTGCCGAGCCGCTGGACTCGCCATGAACGAAATTGCGCCCCCCTCCAAAACCAGCATTGCCATTACCTTGATAGCCCCAACCTGCTCCATAACCAAGACAACGGCCAACTCCCTGATTGTGGCGACCCTGCAGAACATAAGTGTCAACACCCGGATTTTTAAGTCCAGATGCCTATTATGTCATTCATCGCAATCCCAGGAATATTGTTGTTGCGAGGCATAATAGTCGAATATCATAGTCATCATTCATTACAAACCATATTGTCTTACAACTTGAATCACATGATCCATATTACACAAATAGTTGATCTATTGATCAACGAACAAACACAAGTTCATAGCGGAAGCGTAAAGATAAATGGACTCTCTAGTCCACAGGCCAACGCTTGACGTTGGAAGACTCCTAGTTATCATAGGCGTCCTGCTGGTCATCTCCTTGGTAGTTCTGTTCATCTTCATACTCTGGCCATTTGAATAGCCAGGGACAAAGCCGTGAGTACTTTAAGTACTCGCAAACTAATACTAGTGTAAGTGCTAACAATTCTAGTAAGGGGTGCTAAGCTCTAGTTTAATTTGCATAAAGCCAATTTTAGTTCACAAGTATTTGAGAAAGACTTATTCATGTGCTAACTAACTCAAGTGGGAACACTAGTGTCATTCCCACAACTCAGTTGTGATTCAAAAACAAGTCACCATTCACCATTCACTTCACCAACATTTTCAAGAATCTGACACCGGAAACTGTATGGCCTTTCCAACCAACCGTAACCTTTCACTTACAAACCCTAGTATGAGCACCTCTCCCCATGAGCTTGGCCTCCCAGTGAAGACCAACTGTCAACCTGGGAACTGCACAGGGCTTGACCGTACAATTCACCTTAATTCACATCATTTCTCAACAACGGAGGCAGCCTCGGCATAACCCCTATGATGTGTGTTCAGAGGGAACCCATACTAAGATTTATAAATTTCTAGTTAAGCCCTACCCATAATCAGGTATTGTGGGGGTACTCAAAATTGGAAAGGTATCGCATTCAAACCAATATCAGTTTTGATCAAAAATCACCATCTTCTCCAAGTCATATTCACCTTCAAAAATCATTCAATGGAATGACTCATCATTCCAAGGTTTCAAAATTCATTTCAATTCACATGTTCCGATCTAGAGTAGTCAAGTTTTAGTATTTAGCACTAGCACTAATAATGAGGGGTGCTATCTTGCTTGACTAGCTTGAGACTAACTTTGCTACTCTAGTAACCTTCTTATCTTAGACCAAAGTTAACTATAAAAGTAACTCTGTAATAAATCAAGTAAAAACTTGTAATGTAAAACTTGGGATATGATTGGGGTAAGTAAAGTATAACTAATGGTGCCTTGCCCCAAAGGGCTTTGCACTTTGCAAGAATAATAGCTTGCCTTGGTAGTGGTCAAAGTTCTGCTCTTCCTCCTCTTGGTAGCAACCTTCCTCTTCCTGGTATTCTCCTGTGCTAGCGTCTAAATTCGAATACGAGGTATAATCACTCAACAAGTTCAAGAGCTATACTAAGCATCACATGCATTCACACAAACTATTCTAATCACACACTTAATACAATTAGGTGCATTGGTTTTCTTGATTTGAGGAAAAATAATTCCCTCTCATTACATATGTAAATGATAGTTTCCATTTAGTGTGGGAGGAAATAATTTCCTCTCATTGAATCTTCGTAAGATTTAACTTCCTCCATAATCCTGCATGAAATCATGTTGACCTAAGTCAACCATTCATCATCATAATTTGGGAAAATGATTTAAATGAGGTAGGATACCTCATACAATTTAGCAATTCTAAATATGATTTAAAATCACCAAGTATTTCATGTGAGAGTATTTGACTAGGGGTCCAAACTTCATATGAAAGTACTTGGGACAAGATTTAAATGAAGTGAAACACTTCATATGATTTGCATAATAGTTTTGGACAATATCACTTAAATAAACTAGCCATATAGTCCTTTGTTTCAACTAGGGCATGATCACCCAAAGTGACCACACCATATTTTTGCAGAAACAATTAGTGTAAGTGAAATGTAAGCTATTAGAGTTCGAATCAACTAAATATCATTTTTGGTTGATTTTTAAGATTTATTTGAATGTGCAAAAGTCCCCGACTTGTTCTTTTTGTCACATTATTTCTACAATAGATCTCTCAATGAGACCAGTGGGGTTTTGTAGAACTTTTTAGTAGCTTTCCAACAATATAAAGTTTGCTAAATTTGGCCAAGCCAATATGAAACTATTCAATTTCAAAGACAGGGCCAGCATTGAATTTAAATAGGATTTGGAAATTCGAATTTGAATAAAAGGGCCGGCGGAAAAAGCTAACGGGCCAGATTCAAACTAAAACGGCCTGCTCAGCCCACCACTGTCCACAGACGCGTGGGCTTCCTGACAGCGTGGGACCCGCCTGTCAGTGGCTCACCACACCCGAATCGGTACGGGGCAGTGTGGCGCGTTGGATTAAAACAGGATCCGGCGGTGTCTCCGACGAGATGCCGTGGCTTCTCCGGCGACCCTAGGGGGGTTGGAGGGAGTACTAGGGCTCCGGCGGTCGGCGGCGAGGTTCACGACGAGGTTGTCGACGGTGCTAAAGCGGCTGGTACAAGTGGCGTCGCTTGGGGAGGCTTGAATCGACGGCTGCAACCTCCGGGTACTGGCGGCATCGATCTTGCAATTCCGGCGACTCTGGCGACGATTGGGCTAGCTATTGGTGTGAGGCGAAGCAGTGAAGAGAGGGGAGTGAGATGGTGTGCTTGGTTTGTGCTCGAGGCTGCTCTATTTATACAATCGAGAGGGTGCCATGGGTGCTATGACGAGGTCGACATCGACGCGGGCTAGACGAAGGCGGCATCCTGTTCAGAGCATCCTGGCGGTCCTCCAGGCGGCGACAGCGTGGTAGGACGGTGCCTAACGCGGTCGGGCAGTCGCAGAGTGTGGTGCGGCAGTAGCGGGATGTGGTCGTCGTCTCCAGCGGCGGCGGGCACGGGTCTGGGTCTTGAGTGTGTCCTGCGGGTTCGCGGTGGCACGGTGAGGCTAGAGGTGAAGAAAGGGGGGCCAGGGATAGAGCGAGGCGGCGAGTCGACGTGTGGCCACGGCGCGCGCGTCGGCAGACATGCAATGGCATGGCCATGCCGCTCCTATCGCACCAGTGCGCCGTGGGCACGTGCTGGCCTGGGCTCTGTGGTCCACCTTTCGACCAATGGCGCAGGTGAGCTTGTTCAGGAGACCAAGGGGAGGCAGTAGGGCAAGGTGGTCGAGGCTAGGGTTGAGAGAAGAGAGTGGGAGTGAGAGGGCATGTCCATGGCCGGCATGGTTAGGGTTTGCCATGTGTGGCCCTCCTCTTAGGTTTGCTATGCAAGTGTGAGGTAGAGAGGGAACCAGGGGACAAGGTAGAGCTCAAGTGGTGTAGTTAGGGTTGGCTAAACACTATTTGCAATAGTGTTGAAGATTTGCCATAATTTGAATTTGCAAACTTTGCCAAATTTGGTTTGTGTCTTGGGGTTCCAAAATTTGACAATTGTGCATTTGGATAAGTTGCAAATGACCAGTGGAAAATAAAAGTGGTGGTTGAATTTTAAAAATCAAAGAAATGCAAATTTGCAAATAGTGAGATTGTTGTCAAAGTTAAAAAGTCTCAACTTTGCATGAGCATAGTTTTTGATCCAAGATGATTTTGGTATGGTGGTCTTTACAAAAGTTCTTCACCTTGATGTGCTCTTGGATGAGGTGCAAAGAATTGGGAAAGTTTAGTTTGAAAAACTTGAAATACAAGGGCTCAAAGTAGGGACCAGAATATAAATAGCAGATTTGACCATTATCATATGTGATCCCAATTTGAGTTTGTATTTGATTTGATTTGTGTTTCTTTGATTCAAAAAGTTGTAATATGTGTTTAGTAACATAATACAACTAATGGTGAAGGTCAAATTGGTCTAGGGTAAAGATTTGCAAAAATGGCATAAACCATATGTGAGGGTTTTAGGGTTTTCTTATTTGATTTCTTTCTCTTTTATTTTATTTGGTTTGTGATCTTCACTTGATCAATTTAGGGTTTTAGGGTTTATCACCTAAACACAATAACAATCATCATGGCATATCACTCAAAATGCACAAATCCTATGCATGGCACTATATGCAAATAAAAGTTTATGTTGGTTCTGAATTTTGGATCTCTGGAATTCTTCTTCTTCTTCTTATTGAAATTTGGGATGTTACAAACCCTTCCCCCTTACAAAAGATCTCGTCCCGAGATCTAAAAGAAAGTTAGGTACTAAAGAGATCTGGGTACTCCTTCTTCATGAAGTCTTCGCGTTCCCAAGTGGCTTCATCTTCAGTGTGGTTGCTCCACTGAATCTTCGGAAACTTGATGCTTCGGGTGCGGGTGGTTCGGTAAGCTTCCTCCAGTATGCGAATTTGCACTTCGTGGTACGTCAAGTCCTTGTTGATATCCACCGATCGGTGATCGATGTTCTTGAACACTTCGGTCTTCTCGGGGACTTCTAGGCACTTCCGGAGGAGTGAGATGTGAAACACGTCGTGTACAGCCGACAATTCTTCAGGTAGCTCCAGTTGATAAGATACTTCGCCTCGGCGACTCGGAACTTTGAAGGGTCCGACATATCGGGGTGCGAGCTTTCCTTTCAGCTGGAATCTCTGTATTCCTTTCAGGGGGATACTTTGAGATAGACAAAATCTCCGATCTCGAAGGTCATCTCTCGGCGTCTCTTGTCGGCGTAGCTCTTCTTTCTTGATTGTGCCGTCTTGAGGTACTCGCGGATCTCGTGTACTTTCTCTTCGGCTTCACGAAGAACATCTGGTCCAAATACTTGGCTTTCTCCGAGTTTTGACCAATTCAGAGGGGTACGACATTTTCTTCCGTACAATGCTTCAAAAAGGGCCATCTATAGGCTGGCATGGTAGCTGTTGTTGTAAGAGAATTCTGCGTAAGGTAAGCAGTCTTCCCACTTGGATCCATATTCCAGTACACATGCTCTCAGCATGTCCTCCAGTATCTGGTTGACTCTTTCAGTCTGCCCGTCAGTCTGCGGATGATAGGCGGTGCTGAAATTCAGCCGTGTTCCTAGTCCTTCGTGCACTTTCTGCCAGAATCTTGAGGTGAATTGAGATCCTCTATCTGACACTATCGACTTCGGGGTTCCGTGCAGGGCGACTATTCTAGAGATATACAATTCAGCTAACTTTGGGCCTTGGTATGTGGTCTTGACGGCGATGAAATGGGCTACCTTAGTCAGTCTATCGACAACTACCCATATCAAATCATTTCCTTTGCTGGATTTGGGCAAACCTGTGATAAAGTCCATTCCTACGGAGTCCCACTTCCATTCCGGAATCTGCAGTGGCTGCAGCAATCCTGCGGGTCACTGATGTTCTGCCTTGACTCATTGATAGATGTCACACTTGGCGATGTAGCTGCCGATTTCTCTCTTCATTCCATGCCACCAGAATTGTTCCTTCAGATCTTGATACATCTTGGTACCTCCGGGGTGGATTGAGTAAAGGGTTTCATGGGCTTCTTTCAGGATGACTTGCTTCAAGTCTGAGTCGGATGGTACACAAAGGCGTCCTTTGTACCAAAGAACTCCGGCTTCATCTATGGTGAATCATGGTGCTTTCCCTGCAGCTATCTGGTTCTTGATTCCGTCGATGCTAGCGTTTCCTTTCTGGGCTTCCTTGATCTGGCTGATCAAGGTGGGTTGAAGCTCTATGCTGGCTAGGAAACCTTCACTAACAAGTTCAAGTCTAAACTGTTCAAACTCATGAAACAGGCTGGGCTGCTCGATTGCGATCATGGAGTTCAACTGACACGGCAGTCGACTCAAAGCCTCCGCTACCACATTGGCCTTGCCGGGGTGGTAGTGAATCTCCATGTCGTAATCCTTGATCAATTCTATCCATCTGCGCTGCCTCATGTTCAGCTCCTTCTGGGTGAAGATATATTTCAGGCTTTTGTGGTCGGAGTAGATCTCGTATCGATTACCCATGAGGTAATGACGCCAAACTTTCAAGGCTAGGACTACGGCTGCAAGCTCTAAGTCGTGGGTTGGATAGTTCTGCTCATGCTGCTTCAGCTGTCTTGAAAGGTATGATATCACTTTGCCTTCTTGCATAAGCACACATCCAAGACCAATCTTGGAGGCGTCGCAATAGACGTCAAAGGGCTTGGTGATGTACGGCATGATCAAGATTGGGGCTGAGGTCAGTCTACTCTTGAGTTGTTGGAAACTCTCTTCACATTTGTCAGTCCATTCGAACTTCTTATCCTTCTTCAACAGTTGTGTCATTGGTCGAGCGATGCTCGAAAAGCCTTCTACAAATCTGCGGTAATATCCGGCTAATCCAAGAAAAGCGCGGACCTCGGTCTGGGTCGTTGGGGCTTGCCATTCTGTAACAGTTTTGATCTTGGTGGGATCTACGGCAATTCCTCCTGCAGACAAGACATGTCCCAGGAATCCTACTTCCTTCAACCAAAACTCACATTTGCTGAACTTGGCATACAACTGGTGGTGTCTAAGGGTTTCAAGGACAGTCTCCAAATGTTGTTCATGTTCCTCTTCGGACTTGGAGTAGATAAGGATGTCGTCGATGAAGACAACGACAAACTTGTCCAAAAAGTTCATGAAGATCTTATTCATGAGGTTCATGAAATAAGCGGGGGCATTGGTTAATCCAAATGACATGACGTTGTACTCATACAACCCATATCTGGTGGTAAAGGCAGTCTTGGGGATATCGGTGGCGCGAATCTTCAGCTGATGATAACCAGTCCTAAGATCAATCTTAGAGAACACTTTGGCACCGGTCAACTGATCGAATAGGTCTTCTATCTTGGGTAGGGGGTACTTGTTCTTGACGGTGACATCGTTAACCTTACGATAGTCCGTACATAAACGAGTGGCACCATCCTTCTTGTCCACAAACAAAACTGGTGATCTCCAGGGTGATGCACTAGGTCGAATCAAACCTTTGGCTAACATATCGTCAATCTGCTTCTTCAGCTCCACAAGCTCTGTTGGGTTCATACTATAGGCTCTCTGGGCTATAGTTACATCCGGGGATTAACTCGATGATGAACTCGATATCCCGATCCGGGGGCATACCGGGTAGATCATCCGGAAACACATCAGGGTATCGACAGACGACCCTGATCTGATCCAGAGTTGGCTTGGCTACACTTTGGTTGCAGGTAAATTTTCTGGGTAGTCTTTCAGATACATGTTCTACTAGGATACCGGTGCTGCTAGTCATGGTGATGGCTTTCTTGGCACAGTCAATCAGTCCATGGTGTTTTGACATCCAGTCCATTCCTAGTACGACTTCCAAACCTTTGGTTCCAAGAATAATCAGACTGGTATAAAAATCCACTTCATGAATTCTGATGGGTACATTCTTGCAAAATTTTCTGGCTTTGGTGGTTGATCCGGGAATTTGAACTATCATAACATGCTTCAAACTGATAGGTTGAATTTTACTTGTGGATGCAAATTCTTCGGTGACAAAAGAATGAGATGCTCCGGAATCAAACAACACTCTGGCAGGTACGGAGTTGACAGAAAACATACCCAGTACAACATCTGGTGCTTCCTGGGCTTCTTCGGCGTTCATGTGGAAGGGACGGCCGTTGCGGTTATTGGGGTTGTTGGGGGCGAACTTCTTGCTGGTGGAGACACGGCGTTGTTGCTGAGCAGGTGCAGTGGTGTTGCCTGCAATCTTTGCTAACCTCTTGGGGCACTCGATGGAGTAGTGTCCCACCACACCACACTCATAAAAAGTGATAGTCGCCTTGTCCTTGGTTGCGACGGGGATGGCGTTGCTCCCAGTCCTTGGAGCGGTGTTGGTGTTGTTGTTGTTGTTGTTGGGGGCTCTGTGCGGAGCGCGGTTGAAGTTGTTGAAGTTGTTGTTGTTGTTGTAGTTGTTGTTGTTGTGGTGGCCTCCTGGCCTGGAGTTTCCTCCACTCCGGTTCGGATAACCCGGGCGTGAAGTCTGCATCTGGGACTTGTTGTTGTTTCTCGGAGTGAAACCTCCGCTTGAGCTGGGGCGATACTTCGGTGCATTGCTGGGCCCACTCTGGTGCATAATGCGGCGTTTGCGGTTCTCATTGGCTTGGTTGAGCTTGCCTTCCATCTGGATGGCCGAATCCACTAAGGCTTCAAGGTCGGCGAAGGGGATGTTGACGAGGACAGTCTGCATCTCATCATGCAGTCCGTTCAGGAATATCTCCTGCCTCTTCTCGGTGGTGTCGGTCTCGTCGGGGGCGTACCTTGATAGTGTAAGGAACCTGTTGCGGTATTCTACCACCGTCATCCGTCCTTTCTTGAGTTCACGGAACTCATCCCTCATCTTCTTGATAAGACCCGAGGGCACATGGTACTTGCTAAACTTGAGCTTGAAATCTGCCCAAGTCATGACTTGACCTCCGTTCATGGCACGAGTGCTAGTCCACCAGGCTCAGGCTGGTCCAGCAAGGTAATGGGTTGCGAACAGGACCTTCTCGGCGGCTTCTACTCCGGCTACTTCCAAGTTGTTCTCCATAGTCTGGAGCCAGTCGTCGGCGTCGAGGGGTTCCTCGGTCTTGCTAAACACCGGAGGGTTGGTGTTCTGGAAGTTCTTGAGCTTGGATCCGGGGTGGTCATGATTTCCATGGCCTTGGTTGGCAAGGTTTTGCAATGTTGCGATGTTGGCTTGGCGTTCAGCTCTTTCAGTCTCCCTGTCGGCAATCAAGGTTTGCAGCAGTTGCATCATGACATCGTTGTTGTTGCGATTGGGAGGGGCCATCTGAACATAGAGAAGATCATGAGATAAGAGGGAAATTTCTAGGGTTTATTTTGAGTAAGTTCATAAATTTAAAACTTGAAATCTTTTTGATGAAAAACACAACATTCATTCATTCATTCAACATCACACATTACAAACTAACATACTAACACTTCCCATGGTTTTAAGAACCATTCACTCATGCTACGATACAACGGGCGGGATACAACTCACACCTACATAAGTGATCAAGTGCAACTACTCCTCATCATCAACATCGATGGGGACGAAGTCGTCGGGTCCTGCCTCCAGGAACTCGTAGTACTCCTCCTCGGTGAACTCGTCCTCCTCAAAGTCGTCGTCATCGCTCAGGAAGGCTCCTCCTCCCTGAAGGTCTATACCTCCATCGTCTTCCTCCATCTCTCTCAGCTGGTCCTCCTGGGCCTTGACAGTGGCCTCCAAGGATGCTATCTTGGCGCGAAGGCGCACGATAGTAGCGTCCTTCTTGGCACGCTGTTGGCGGAGTGTCTTGCGGTCGCGGGTGAGTAGCCTGATCGCCTCACCCTGCTCGGTGATGTGAGCGTGGGTCTGGTTGGCGTACACGCGGGAGGCGTCCAGATCCTTCTGAGTCTGGTACAGCATGAAGTCGAGGTACTTAGCATGGTGCCTCAACTCTGGGTGCGGCTGCAGCTCCATGGGCACTCCCATGGCATCACGCCTCACGAGATGCACGAAGCGGGAAGCGAGGATGCGCACCACGTTCTGTCCACAGAGACGCGCAAGTGCCTCCTGAAGGGCACATGCGAGTCCGTCGAGCCAGTTGCTCTCGCGGAAGGAGAAGAGGATCCTCTCTGAGGTGGGAGGCTCCATCTTGCCCCTCAAGTCAGCAGTGATGATCCACTGCAACTCTCCTCCGGGCTGGTCGTCCACCTGGATCCCGTGGAACTCGGGGTGTGGGCGTCCAAGAAAGTCCGAGAGGGCGTTGAGGTCGTGCTCGAAGATCAAGCTTCCTCCATTCCCAAGCTGGTAGAACTTGGTGTTGATGGGTTCATTCGGCTCCATCTGAAAGCGAAATGGATAAGTAAGTTAGAGAGTGAACAAGTCTGGAAAATTTTAAATAGATTCAAATAAGAAAGGGCATGATTCATCAAATTTTAGAAAAGATCTCAAAGACAAGAGTGTGAATAAATTTTCATAAATATTCCCTTCATTTGATTTCAAAGTTAAGTTTTTCTGAACGTCCATTCTAACTAGGGTCTTCTAAGGTCAAACAATGGCTTTGATACCAACTTGTCAACACCCGGATTTTTAAGTCCAGATGCCTATTATGTCATTCATCGCAATCCCAGGAATATTGTTGTTGCGAGGCATAATAGTCGAATATCATAGTCATCATTCATTACAAACCATATTGTCTTACAACTTGAATCACATGATCCATATTACACAAATAGTTGATCTATTGATCAACGAACAAACACAAGTTCATAGCGGAAGCGTAAAGATAAATGGACTCTCTAGTCCACAGGCCAACGCTTGACGTTGGAAGACTCCTAGTTGTCATAGGCATCCTGCTGGTCATCTCCTTGGTAGTTCTGTTCATCTTCATACTATGGCCATTTGAATAGCCAGGGACAAAGCCGTGAGTACTTTAAGTACTCGCAAACTAATACTAGTGTAAGTGCTAACAATTCTAGTAAGGGGTGCTAAGCTCTAGTTTAATTTGCATAAAGCCAATTTTAGTTCACAAGTATTTGAGAAAGACTTATTCATGTGCTAACTAACTCAAGTGGGAACACTAGTGTCATTCCCACAACTCAGTTGTGATTCAAAAACAAGTCACCATTCACCATTCACTTCACCAACATTTTCAAGAATCTGACACCGGAAACTGTATGGCCTTTCCAACCGTCCGTAACTGTGGACACGACTATTCGAATAGGTTTACACTCTGCAGAGGTTGCACACTTGTGCCACAACATTTGATTTCATCCGTCGGATAACCCCGAATCATCGTAAAGCAGTAAGCGGATCATCAACCATAACCTTTCACTTACAAACCCTAGTATGAGCACCTCTCCCCATGAGCTTGGCCTCCCAGTGAAGACCAACTGTCAACCTGGGAACTGCACAGGGCTTGGCCGTACAATTCACCTCAATTCACATCATTTCTCAACAACGGAGGCAGCCTCGGCATAACCCCTATGATGTGTGTTCAGAGGGAACCCATACTAAGATGTATAAATTTCTAGTTAAGCCCTACCCATAATCAGGTATTGTGGGGGTACTCAAAATTGGAAAGGTATCACATTCAAACCAATTTCAGTTTTGATCAAAAATCACCATCTTCTCCAAGTCATATTCACCTTCAAAAATCATTCAATGGAATGACTCATCATTCCAAGGTTTCAAAATTCATTTCAATTCACATGTTCCCATCTAGAGTAGTGAAGTTTTAGTATTTAGCACTAGCACTAATCATGAGGGGTGCTATCTTGCTTGGCTAGCTTGAGACTAACTTTGCTACTCTAGTAACCTTCTTATCTTAGACCAAAGTTAACTATAAAAGTAACTCTGTAATAAATCAAGTAAAAACTTGTAAGGTAAAACTTGGGATAGGATTGGGGTAAGTAAGGTATAACTAATGATGCCTTGCCCCAAAGGGCTTTGCACTTTGCAAGAATAATAGCTTGCCTTGGTAGTGGTCAAAGTTCTCCTCTTCCTCCTCTTGGTAGCAACCTTCCTCTTCCTGGTATTCTCCGATGCTAGCGTCTAAATTCGAATACGAGGTATAATCACTCAACAAGTTCAAGAGCTATACTAAGCATCACATGCATTCACACAAACTATTCTAATCACACACTTAATACAATTAGGTGCATTGGTTTTCTTGATTTGAGGAAAAATAATTCCCTCTCATTACATATGTAAATGATAGTTTCCATTTAGTGTGGGAGGAAATAATTTCCTCTCCTTGAATCTTCTTAAGATTTAACTTCCTCCATAATCCTGCATGAAATCATGTTGACCTAAGTCAACCATTCATCATCATCATTTGGGAAAATGATTTAAATGAGGTAGGATACCTCATACAATTTAGCAATTCTAAATATGATTTAAAATCACCAAGTATTTCATGTGAGAGTATTTGACCAGGGGTCCAAACTTCATATGAAAGTACTTGGGACAAGATTTAAATGAAGTGAAACACTTCATATGATTTGCATAATAGTTTTGGACAATATCACTTAATTAAACTAGCCATATAGTCCTTTATTTCAACTAGGGCATGATCACCCAAAGTGACCACACCATATTTTTGCAGAAACAATTAGTGTAAGTGAAATGTAAGCTATTAGAGTTCGAATCAACTAAATATCATTTTTGGTTGATTTTTAAGATTTATTTGAATGTGAAAAAGTTCCTGACTTGTTCTTTTTGTCACATTATTTCTACAACAGATCTCTCAATGAGACCAGTGGGGTTTTGTAGAACTTTTTAGTAGATTTCCAACAATATAAAGTTTGCTAAATTTGGCTAAGCCAGTATGAAACTATTCAATTTCAAAGACAGGGCCAGCATTGAATTTAAATAGGATTTGGAAATTCGAATTTGAATAAAAGGGCCGGCGGGAAAAGCTAACGGGCCAGATTCAAACTGAAACGGCCTGCTCAGTCCACCACGATCCACAGACGTGTGGGCTGCCTGACAACGTGGGACCCGCCTGTTAGCGGCTCACCACACCCGAATCGGTACGGGGCAGTGTGGCGCGTTGGATTAAAACAGGATCGGACGGCTCACAGGCATCGTCGTCTCCGACGAGATGTCGTGGCTTCTCTGGCGAGCCTAGGGGGTTGGAGGGAGTACCAGGGCTCCGGCGGTCGGCGGCCAGGTTCACTGCGAGGTTGTCGACGGTGCTGAAGCGGCTGGTACAAGTGGCGTCGCTTGGGGAGGCTTGAATCGATGGCTACAACCTCCGGGTACTCGCGGCGTCAATCTTGCAATTCCGGCGACTCCGGCGACGATTGGGCTAGCTACTGGTGTGAGGCGAAGCAGTGAAGAGAGGGGAGTGAGATGGTGTGCTCGGTTTGTGCTCGAGGCTGCTCTATTTATAGAATCAAGATGGTGCCGCGGGTGCTGTGACGAGGTCGACATCGACGCGGGTGCTCCGGCGAGCTAGCGGGCTAGACGAAGGTGGCATCCTGTTCAGAGCATCCTGGCGGTCCTCCATGCGTCGACAGCGTGGTCGGACGGTGCCTAACGCGGTCGGGCGGTCGCAGAGTGTGGCGCGGCAGTAGCGGGATGTGGTCGTCGTCTCCGGTGGCAGCGGGCACGGGTCTGGGTCTTGAGCGTGTCCTGCGGGTTCGCGGTGGCACGACGAGGCTAGAGGTGAAGAAAGGGGGCCAGGGATAGAGCGAGGCGGCGAGTCGACGTGTGGCCACGGCGCGCGCGTCGGCAGACATGCAATGGCATGGCCATGCCGCTCCTGTCGCACCAGTGCGCCGTGGGCGCATGCTGGCCTGGGCTCTGTGGTCCACCTTTCGACCAATGGCGCAGGTGAGCTTGTTCAGGGGACCAAGGGGAGGCAGTAGGGCAAGGTGGTCGAGGCTAGGGTTGAGAGAAGAGAGGGGGAGTGAGAGGGAATGTCCATGGCCGGCATGGTTAGGGTTTGCCATGTGTGGCCCTCCTCTTAGGTTTGCTATGCAAGTGTGAGGTAGAGAGGGAACCAGGGGACAAGGTAGAGCTCAAGTGGTGTAGTTAGGGTTGGCTAAACACTATTTGCAATAGTGTTGAAGATTTGCCATAATTGAAATTTGCAAACTTTCCCAAATTTGGTTTGGGTCTTGGGGTTTGAAAATTTGACAATGGTGCATTTGGATAAGTTGCAAATGACCAGAGGCAAATACAAGTGGTGGTGGAATTTTAAAAATCAAAGAAATGCAAATTTGCAAATAGTGAGATTGTTGTCAAAGTTAAAAAG
The DNA here is from genome assembly GCF_019359855.2 of Lolium perenne. Lineage (NCBI taxonomy): Eukaryota > Viridiplantae > Streptophyta > Magnoliopsida > Poales > Poaceae > Lolium > Lolium perenne. Next base: position 82,580,640 of record NC_067249.2, read on the forward strand.
TCTCAACTTTGCATGAGCATAGTTTTTGATCCAAGATGATTTTGGTATGATGGTCTTTACAAAAGTTCTTCACCTTGATGTGGTCTTGGATGAGGTACAAAGAATTGGGAAAGTTTAGTTTGAAAAACTTGAAATACAAGGGCTCAAATTAGGGACCAGAATATAAATGGCAGATTTGACCATTATCATATGTGATCCCAATTTGAGTTTGAATTTGATTTGATTTGTGTTTCTTTGATTCCAAAAGTTGTAATATGTGTTTAGTAACATAATACAACTAATGGTGAAGGTCAAATTGGTCTAGGGTAAAGATTTGCAAAAATGGCATAAACCATATGTGAGGATTTTAGGGTTTTCTTATTTGATTTCTTTCTCTTTTATTTTATTTGGTTTGTGATCTTCACTTGATCAAATTTAGGGTTTTAGGGTTTATCACCTAAACACAATAACAATCATCATGGCATATCACTCAAAATGCACAAATCCTATGCATGACACTATATGCAAATAAAAGTTTTTGTTGGTTCTGAATTTTGGATCTCTGGAATTCTTCTTCTTCTTCTTACTGAAATTTGGGATGTTACAATAAGCGCCTCGACCATTGGCATATCCACCACGGTCACTGCTATAACCACCACGTCCAGGGTTGAAACCACCACGCACCGGGTCGAAACCCCCAGCTGTCATCGCCATTCATCGGAATTTCGATGCGCCGCCACCGAATGACAGGAGCACCAGTCTCGCACTTCTTCCAGGCTAGCCCTAACAAACTTCGGAACGCCTGCCCATTCGCTGTCCATCACGTCTCTTGATCCGTTTGAGATGATGTCGCGTCAACTCCGTCGATCCCTCTACGAGATCAGCATCACTCACCGGCGACGGATTGCGACACAGATACCTTACCGAAACATCGTTGTCCCCCGCAGCCGAAAACCTGTCTCCTTCCTTCTCCTCTTCCCCATCGTCTTCATCATCCGCAGGCTGGAAACATCCAGAAACGGCTACCACTGAACCATTACGGCGAGAAGACACCTTCCCTGGCCGGTGAAACCCTTGCCAGCGTTTGGGTGGAGAGATCGCCACCCGTGTCGCCAGACGGGGTCCCAACGGTCATAGCGCTATTTCTATATAGATAGTATGTTCCCCAACATCATCTCTCTCCCCTACGTACGGCAGCCCTGATCAATCCATGGCCGTGTTGGAGTGCAAAAAAAAAATTCCGACCCCCGTAATCTTGTTGGACTTTTTTTTTAGAGCAATCATATATTTTACTAATAGGCAAATAAGTTAGAAATATGGAAACTAAGAGATAAAACGGGACAAATGGGTGAAAATTTCCATGAAACAATCTCTAGACTTTTCTGCACTCACCAAAGCCAGCGGCCGTCGCCAAACTTCAACACTACCTAGATGTGCATTGAAAGAGACGCCGAGTCCCCACCGTTGCCAGATCCAAAAGAGCACCATCACAAACGAAGATTTATGAGTCGATGAAGAACCCGCTGAAATCAGCAAGGCACATATCATTGTGGCACATCGGCCGAGGGATGTTCACGTGCTACCTTGGACAATGATTGTTACATCCCATCGACCACGGTGAATAATGAAAAATCCACCACCTTCGGACCGACATCCTCGCTCCTGAGAATCCACCTTGCGCTGGCCCCGTACGTCGCCGTGGATAATGATGATCACTAGCGACGCACCAAGAAACATATCTCGCCAAGTTTGAACAAAGGCGAGAAGACCAAGCTGACGATCTAAAAGATCGACAAGTACACGATGCCATCAACTCCGAGACGCCTTCGTGAAGGTCTCAGTGCCGGTGTAGGGGTAGAGTTGAGGCGGATTTAATCTTTCAGCCGCCACTCCCACTACCCCAACGACACACGGTAGCACATAAACCCTAACCCTATAAACTAGATCAGAATAGAGGAGGAAGGTCCTCATTCCCTCCCACCATCGGAGTGGCAAGCAGAGAGAGAGAGAGAGAGGAGACTAGCCCTCACACTGGCGAAGATTTGGGACGGCCCGTCAGCGTAGAATCTTGACCGTCGGCGCACATCGATTTTCCTGTAGTGGCATGCACATCAAGCTGGCGATGCCAAATTCTTGGCCTATACTTTGTACAGTACGAATCTGCTATGTCAGTGACCCGACCCACGATCAATCACAAAATAAGAATTTGACCGTTGGGCAAGACGATCTGGCGAGCTGGGCGGTGACTGTGTGGTTCCCCATCGCCGGTGTCTAACGTTGGCGCCTTGCGTTTGGATCGGCGCTGCGCCGTCCACCATCTCGCGGCGACCAAGTTTTCAAGTCCTCTGGCCGATGGAGGGGTCCGACGTATCTGAGGGGTCCCATGCCGATGTTCCCTTGGAGTCTGTCCTCGAGGTTCTCGATGCAGATCTTCCGCCGGGGAGATCGTCGGTGTTGCAGAGAGGTCGAAGAACGGATGAGGAGCTGGTGCAGGATTTTTGGGAGGAGATGGGCTACCCAATGCCATCGTCACAATTTTGGGAGACGGCGTCATCTCCACCCACCTCAGTTAAACCTGATAAGTTTTCGTCTCAGTGCAGGGAGCGAGAGGAGATGAACGTGCAGAAGGAGGCCGCAGCTGTCTCCGGCTCGTCGTCTTATCCAACAACCGCCAGAGCACATGTGGTGAGGGAGAACGCACCATGTGCCCCGCCAGGTTTCCATGTCAGGCGGCCACCTAGGGCAGGGTCCTGGCGCGGCCCGTGCCCTCCATGGAGGGTCACGCCGCTGCCGGTGCTCGGCCACTTCCTCCTCAAGGCTGGCTGGGCGGAGTCTGGCGAGAGCTCGTCGTCGATGGAGCCGTTGACCCGATCGGCTAGGGAGGCATCGTTGCGGGAGCCGTTTCGGTCTGGTGGGGCCGTGCTGCATGGCCAGTTCTCGTGGGCCGGCCTGGGGAAACCCTGTGTTTCTGTAGGGATTTGTTGCATAGAAAACAAAAAATTTCCTACCGCGAGAACGCAATCCAAGCCAAGATGCAATCTAGAAGACGGGAGCAACGAGGGGATGATCAAGACTAACCCTTAGATTTCCAAAGACTATAAGAGTAGGCTCTTATTGTTGCGGTAGACGATCACTTGCCGCTTGCAAAAGCGCGTAGAAGATCTTGATCACGGTGCCACAATCGGGCAGCACCTCCGTACTCGGTCACACGTTCGGTGTTGATGAAGACGACGTCCTTCTCCCCGTTCCAGTGGGCAGCGGAAGTAGTAGCTCCTCCTTGAATCCGGCAGCACGACGGCGTGGTGGCGGTGGCGGTGGAGATCTCCGGCGGAGCTTCGCTAAGCGTGCGGGAGAAGAGGAGGAGAGAGGGGGCGGCTAGGGTTTGGGAGAGGGGGTGGCCGGCCACCTATGGGTGCGGCCAAGCTATGGGCTTGTGGTGGTCAGCCCCCTCTCCTATGCCCCTCATTATATAGGTGGAAGCCCCAAGTGTTGGACTACAAGTCTTCGAATAAGACCCGAACCAAAAACCTTCCATGTGTAGGGAAACCTACCCAAGGTGGGAATCCCACTTGGGGTGGGATTCCCCCCTTCCATGAGGGGGGTTGGCCGGCCACCCTTGGGGAGTCCACCTTGGACTCCTCCCCTTTAGGGTTGGCTGGCCATGCAAGGTGGAGTCCCTCCGGGACTCTACTTTCCATGGTGATTTCTTCCGGACTTTTCTAGAACCTTCTAGAACCTGCCATAAATGCACCGGATCATTTCCAAACTTGGAATATGACTTCCTATATATGAATCTTATTCTCCGGACCATTCCGGAACTCCTCGTGATGTCCGGGATCTCATCCGGGACTTCGAACAAATATTCGAACTCCATTCCATATTCAAGTTCTACCATTTCAACATCAAACCTTAAGTGTGTCACCCTACGGTTCGCGAACTATGCGGACATGGTTGAGTACTCACTCCGACCAATAACCAATAGCGGGATCTGGAGATCCATAATGGCTCCCACATATTCAACGATGACTTCAGTGATCGAATGAACCATTCACATACGATACCAATTCCCTTTATCATGCGATATTTTACTTGTCCGAGGTTTGATCATCGGTATCACTCTATACCTTGTTCAACCTCGTCTCCTGACAAGTACTCTTTACTCGTACCGTGGTATGTGGTCTCTTATGAACTTATTCATATGCTTGCAAGACATTAGACGACATTCCACCGAGAGGGCCCAGAGTATATCTATCCATCATCGGGATGGACAAATCCCATTGTTGATCCATATGCCTCAACTCATACTTTCCGGATACTTAATCCCACCTTTATAACCACCCATTTACGCAGTGGCGTTTGGTGTAATCAAAGTACCTTTCCGGTATAAGTGATTTACATGATCTCATGGTCATAAGGACTAGGTAACTATGTATCGAAAGCTTATAGCAAATAACTCAATGACGTGATCTTATGCTATGCTTAATTGGGTGTCTCCATTACATCATTCATATAATGATATAACCTTGTTATTAATAACATCCAATGTTCATGATTATGAAACTAATCATCCATTAATCAACAAGCTAGTTAAGAGGCATACTAGGGACTCTTTGTTGTCTACATATCACACATGTACTAATGTTTCGGTTAATACAATTATAGCATGATATATAAACATTTATCATAAACATAAAGATATATAATAACCACTTTTATTATTGCCTCTTGGGCATATCTCCTTCAGTCTCCCACTTGCACTAGAGTCAATAATCTAGTTTATATTTGTAAAGATATAACACCTTGGCCTTCTGGTGTTTTATCATGTTTTGCTCACAGGAGAGGTTTTAGTCAACGGATCTGACATGCTCAGAAACGTATGTATTTTGTAATTCATTTGCGTCTCAACGCATCACTCATTTCCAAATGAGTCGGCATTAAATATGTTTGGTCTTCTGGTGGAACCTTAATTCCATGTCTGAAATATGTTACTAATATTGTCACACACAATATAGCTTCAAAGTTACTGACTCTGTGAACTACACCAAGTTCTCAAAGAACCTCTTGACTTTAACATCCTTTGTCATTGTCAAAACAATGACATATTCTGCCTTCTTTTGTAGAATCCGTCATAATATTTAGAACTCTTCTAAATCTAGCATAGACAACTTCTAGCTCATCGTGCTACCTTTTAAACAACACTTAGTCTAATTTGAGATTTGAAATTTTATTTTCATATGTGACAAAACAAATATCGGTGCAACATCTTACAGCGATTTGTTTGTCATTTCCCATACAAAACTATATATATATCCTTAGTTCTTCTAAAGTACTCAAGAATATTCTTACTGTCGTCCAATGATCATCATATGAATCATTCTGGTATATGCTCATAACACTTTATAGCACATGACATCTGGTTGTGTACATATTATTCGTGATCTATAATCACTCATGTGTTTTTACTCATTGAGTGTCAGATACACTCAAGTCTTGTTAAAACTTAACATGACAAGAATATTTTCTTAATATTTTTATATTGAACTATTTTAATATCCATTCTATGTACTTTGACTTGAACATATTATGTGTTTCAATCTATCTTCATAGATCTTGACACAAAATTTGTTTCAGTCCATATTACTTTCATTGAAGTTAATTTTTCAATGAAACCTTTTAATCAAGTATGTAATTACATTATTTATAACCAACTATATGTCTTCTACATAAGTATTATAAATATGTCTCAGCGTTCCCACTTAATTTCTTGAAAATGCAAGCCTCTTCATCGTCTCTGATGAAATCAAAAACTCATTGATTTTTTCATCCAGTGAAGATTCAAACTCCGCTATACTTACTTCATCAAATTGAAGTTTGTATACCTATCTAGTATTCCACGGACCAGCGAAACACTTGGTTGTATCTTGTATACACCTTTTAATACATACTTCTGATAAGTAATGTATTTTGCCATCCTACTAGCATATCTCATAAAAGAAATATGTAGTGATTACTAGAATAATCCACATAGACTATAAGCATTGCTACGGAAGATCTAATCTTATCGTAGTCAACTCTTTGAACTTTGTCGTAAACAATTTTTCGACAAGTCGAGCTTCTTTAAGGATATTCCATCCAAGTCCATCAATTTTATAGATCCATTTACTTTCAAAAAGTATTTATCTATCTTGGATTTCGTGGCATATAGCCATTTTAACGGAGTCAGGGCCCATCATAACTTCTTTGTTTGTACTTGGTTTATCATTATTCAAAATCAATCCTTTGTTCACAAATCATTTATTTGATCACAAAGTAAACCATACCTACAAGGTTCAATATGTACTTCGATCTCCATGGCTAAAACACTTTGTAGTCATGGGAGCCATGTTCGTCATGGTCGCTTCCGGAACCAATTTCCGATGCTGCGCTACTCTGATCATTATGCTCAGGTTCATAACCTTATCAAGTTCTATTGTCCTCCCACTCAAATACTTCGCTAGAAAACAATTTCTTGGAAATAAGCAAGTAACATTAACAAACACTTTTGTCGTTTACTTCATAGTGGAAAGAATTCCCAATCAATTATTTGGGATAACCAACAAAGACATTCATCCGATTTTGGTTGTTAACTTTTAGACCAAAATTTAAAGAAAGGATTATTAGGGTTTATACCCATGCCATAACTCGTATGGTGTCATTTCTACGGTTCATGATGATGCTCTATTCAGTGTAAAAGCGGTAGTCACTAAAGCATAATCCACAAAAATATAATGGCGTCATAATATTTTATCTCATCATTAATCCAACAAGGCTTGGATACATCTCTCGGATACTATATCATCATTATGATGCTCCAAGAAATGTGAGTTGTAGAACAATTTCATGACTCTCTTAGATGTTCGCTAAAACTCGTAATTCAAATATTTTCACCATGATCCAATCATAGATATTTGACTTTTCTATTACGATGATTTCCACTTCATGCTGAAATTTATTTGAATCCATTCAAATGTTTCAAACTTCTTCCTTATTGAATATATCCACATATATATACTCAATTCATTGTTGAAAGTTTTTATGAAGTAGAAGAATCTCCCGCACACAACTATGCCCAGTGAACCACATACATCATCATGTATTTTTCACTAAGTTAGTTGCCCGTTCAACTCTTGGCCTATGAACGGTATTTTAATCATTCTCTTTAGAAAAGATTTGCAAGCGCCAAATGATTCAAAAATCAAATGACTCCAAAATCCATTTGCATGGAGTTCCTTCATGCGTTCCTTTCTAACATGACCTAAATGGCGGTTCCACAAATACGTGGAATTCAAATCATTTGCCTTATGGCATTTTAGCGTCAGTGTTATGTATGTGTGTTTCACCATTAAGATTTATAATAACTTATCCATCGTACATGGAGTAATGTCATAATTTGAACAACTCATTGTTTTCATTTGACCAGAGCAAAATAACAATTATTAAGTTCTTTATTATAAATTCTAAGGGCTAGATAGAATGCCAACGACGAACATAATAACACTTTATTTTGTTCCAGACGTGTATTCCTATCATATTCCTTGTCAGTCACTTAGGCCATTGTATTCTTGTATTGTGTTGTTTTGTATGACACTTCATACCAACCAATATAGTACTAATACCCAAGAATTTCATAGTGTGACCTAACTAGGAATACAACCATAACATGTATATCATTTATATACACCTGAGCTAGACTTTCTAGTCTTTTCTTTCTTCTTAAAATATCTTTTGCAGTTTCTCTTTTAGCTTTCCTCATTATTCAGAAAAACACTTCAACATCAATAACTTCTAGGTTTGTTGGTCAAATACCAATAACCTTGAGGTTCTTACTTTGAAGTTGATCATCATATGACAAGTGTTCCGGATTTCTCTATTAATAACCTTTTAATATGATGAACAATTGCACTCATAATTTTATCCATCATATCATGATGAATTTTCGAGACCATGTCTGTACATGCTAGGCTCGTAAAGTTTAACCTTAGTATTCGCATGTGCAAATCTGGCTTGTACCCGTTGTAAGCACACGTAGAATCTATAACACCCGATCATCACGTGATGCTTCGAAACGACGAGTCTTAGCAACGGTGCATACTAAGGACAATCACTTCATGGATATGCGAATATCGTTAGTGCCCCAATAGTTGGAGGATTGGGACGCCTTGCGTCTTCAACCTTCGTACATTCCCATAAAACTTATGAGTTTATGTAGTCTCACCAAAATATATTCTATCATCTTGCAATAAGGTCTTAGATATCACATATATCTCATACCTTGATTATTTCTGAAAACTAAATTTTCAGCTCCTTATTTTTCAAACAGATTTGAACTTCAAGTTGTACGGAGACAAGATAACTTTAGGTACTAATTGAAACCACAACTCTTTGAATCAACAATGTGAGGTTTACTAAAAGTTTGCAATAGGACTTAATCATTTCTTGATTCTTTAACAATACGGTACGAGTCCGTAAAGTTTCTTATCAGACTTAACAGTATTTCTATCTCAATTACAAGACTAGCGCATGGTAAAAAACGGATGCCAATACTACAAAATTAATTCAAAATACTACTCAGACTATGTTTATGATAATTAGTTCATGTTTCAATCTAATTACTAATGAACTCCCACTTAATACAACATCCCTCATAGTTGTTAAGTGGTACACGATCCAAATCCACTACACCAAAACCGATCATCACGTGAGATGATGTAGCTTCAATGGTGAACATCAACATGTTGATCATATCATCCATATGACTCATGTTCAACCTTTCGGTTTCCGTTGTCCCGAGGCCATGTCTGTACATGCTAGGCTCGTCAAGCAAACCCAAGTATTCCGCGTGTGCAACATGGCTTACACCCGTTGTATGTTGAGTTTATCACACCCGATCATCACGAGATGCTTCAAAACGTCAAACAATGCAACGGTGCATACGAGGGGAGAACACTTTATTATCTTGATATTAATGTGAGGGATCATCTTATAATGCTACCGTCGCGTTCTAAGAAAAATAAGATGCATAAAGGATTAACATCACATGCAATTCATATGTGATATGATATGGCCCTTTAGTCTTTGCGCCTTCGATCTTCATCTCCAAAGCACGGACATGATCTCCATCATTAACGGGCATGATCTCCATCATCGTCGGCGTAGCGTCAAGGTTCATGGCGCCGTCTTCATGGTTGTTCACCTCATGTAGCAACTATTACAACTACTTTGAAATACTACTCAACATGAAATTTAAAGACAACCATAAGGCTCCTGCCGGTTGCCACAATACAATAATGATCATCTCATACATATTTAAAATACTACTCAACATGAAATTTAAAGACAACCATAAGGCTCCTGCCGGTTGCCACAATACAATAATGATCATCTCATACATATTCATCATCACATTATGGCCATATCACATCACCAAACCCTGCAAAAACAAGTTAGACGTCTCTAATTTGGTTTGAATATTTTACGTGGTTTAGGGTTTTCGAGTAAGATCTAATCTACCTACGAACATGAACCACAACGGTGATACTAGTGTTGTCAATAGAAGAGTAAATTGAATCTTCACTATAGTAGGAGAGACAGACACCCGCAAAGCCTCTTATACAATACAAGTTGCATGTCGAACGAGGAACAAGTCTCATGAACGCGGTCATGTAAAGTTAGTCCGAGCCGCTTCATCCCACTATGCCACAAAGATGCAAAGTACTCAAACTAAAGATAACAAGAGCATCAATGCCCACAAAACCATTGTGTTCTACTCGTGCAACCATCTATGCATAGACCTGGCTCTAATACCACTGTAGGGATTCGTTGCATAGAAAACAAAAAATTTCCTACCGCGAGAACGCAATCGAAGCCAAGATGCAATCTAGAAGACGGGAGCAACGAGGGGATGATCAAGACTAACCCTTGAAGATTTCCAAATCCTATAAGAGTAGGCTCTTATTGCTACGGTAGACGATCACTTGCCGCTTGCAAAAGCGCGTAGAAGATCTTGATCACGGTGCCACAATTGGGCAGCACCTCCGTACTCGGTCACACGTTCGGTGTTGATGAAGACGACGTCCTTCTCCCCGTTCCAGCGGGCAGCGGAAGTAGTAGCTCCTCCTTTAATCCAGCAGCACGACGGCGTGGTGGCGGTGGCGGTGGAGATCTCCGGCGGAGCTTCGCTAAGCGTGCGGGAGAAGAGGAGGAGAGAGGGGGCGGCTAGGGTTTGGGAGAGGGGGTGGCCAGCCACCTATGGGTGCGGTCAAGCTATGGGCTTGTGGTGGTCAGCCCCCTCTCCTATGCCCCTCATTATATAGGTGGAAGCCCCAAGTGTTGGACTACAAGTCTTTGAATAAGACCCGAACCAAAAACCTTCCATGTGTAGGGAAACCTACCCAAGGTGGGAATCCCACTTGGGGTGGGATTCCCCCCTTCCATGAGGGGGGTTGGCCGGCCACCCTTGGGGAGTCCACCTTGGACTCCTCCCCTTTAGGGTTGGCTGGCCATGCAAGGTGGAGTCCCTCCGGGACTCTACTTTCCATGGTGATTTCTTCCGGACTTTTCTAGAACCTTCTAGAACCTGCCATAAATGCACCGGATCATTTCCAAACTTGGAATATGACTTCCTATATATGAATCTTATTCTCCGGACCATTCTGGAACTCCTCGTGATGTCCGGGATCTCATCCGGGACTTCGAACAAATATTCGAACTCCATTCCATATTCAAGTTCTACCATTTCAACATCAAACCTTAAGTGTGTCACCCTACGGTTCGCGAACTATGCGGACATGGTTGAGTACTCACTCCGACCAATAACCAATAGCGGGATCTGGAGATCCATAATGGCTCCCACATATTCAACGATGACTTCAGTGATCGAATGAACCATTCACATACGATACCAATTCCCTTTGTCATGCGATATTTTACTTGTCCGAGGTTTGATCATCGGTATCACTCTATACCTTGTTCAACCTCGTCTCCTGACAAGTACTCTTTACTCGTACCGTGGTATGTGGTCTCTTATGAACTTATTCATATGCTTGCAAGACATTAGACGACATTCCACCGAGAGGGCCCAGAGTATATCTATCCGTCATCGGGATGGACAAATCCCACTGTTGATCCATATGCCTCAACTCATACTTTCCGGATACTTAATCCCACCTTTATAACCACCCATTTACGCAGTGGCGTTTGGTGTAATCAAAGTACCTTTCCGGTATAAGTGATTTACATGATCTCATGGTCATAAGGACTAGGTAACTATGTATTGAAAGCTTATAGCAAATAACTCAATGATGTGATCTTATGCTATGCTTAATTGGGTGTGTCCATTACATCATTCATATAATGATATAACCTTGTTATTAATAACATCCAAGGTTCATGATTATGAAACTAATCATCCATTAATCAACAAGCTAGTTAAGAGGCATACTAGGGACTCTTTGTTGTCTACATATCACACATGTACTAATGTTTCGGTTAATACAATTATAGCATGATATATAAACATTTATCATAAACATAAAGATATATAATAACCACTTTTATTATTGCCTCTTGGGCATATCTCCTTCAGTTTCCTCTGGGTGGACCGAAACCGGAGCGGTATCTCAGGACCGTCGCTCGACTAGTCCCCCAGCGCCGCCATGACCCATCGACCTCGTTTCTCCACCGAAACCTTCCCACACCGATCGTCCTCGTCACCATCTCCGTCGATGACTTCTCTCTCAAGTTCTTCAATCGCGTCTAGTTCGTCATCGCCAAGGTCTTCTTCGTCAAGGTCGGCTGCTTCATCTCCGACGTTGATCCCATCGTCTAGATCGCCTCTACGGTCGGCTGCTGCGTCATCGTCGCCGGCCCGCGGGGGTTGCGGTTGTCGGTGGGGTCTCCCGGGCAGCCCTTCCTTTGCGGAGGTCATTGCAAGGACCCCGTCGGCCATGTTCGGGGCTCGGCCGCCTCCTAGGGGGCCTCCCCAGCCTCCAGTGGGAGGCAGGCAGGGCTTGGTGGCGCCTGCAGCTCGACACGGGTACCCGCCAGCGGCTTCGAGGCCGCAGCCAGCTCCCTTCCGTCCTCAACCTCCGCCAGACTATGTGGCTCCACCGGGTCCAAGACCGGTCTTCCATGCTCAGCATCAGCGACCTCCCGTTCCTCTCTACCCGCCGCAGCCGGTGCAGCCGACGCAGCCGACGCAGCCGGCGCAGCCGCCGCAAATGCCTTCCCCGGGTCAGTTTGGTCAATTCGGGGGCTTGCAGCAGTTCGCTCAGCAACCCGTGCACCAGCCCGCTCAGCAGCTCTATGCTCCGGCTTCATCGCAGTTGCAGCCGGGGTTTTTCGCGCCGGGCGATGCACCTAGACCCAAGAGGAACAAAAAGAAGAAGGTGGGAACAACTGGAGTTCAAGGATCAGGTTTGCCGCCTGGTGTTCCGCAGCAGAATCAGGCTGATTTCGGTTCGGGTGCACCACTTGTGCAGGGGCAGCCCTCTTATGGCAGCACTCCGTTTGTTGGTATACAGCCCCAGGTTCAAAGTTTTGGTTCGTCTCCGGTTCCCGTGCAGCACCAGGTTACACCACAGCCGGCTCCGGCTCCTTTGGTTACTTTTGATAGCACAGCCGCGGTGACATCTGATAGCGCTGATCCTACTTCATCTGTGGTTCCCATGGTGGAGAAACCGCAACAGCCGGCCAAGGTGAAGAAGTCCTGGTGTTGGAAGTGTGATGATCACTCGCATATGACCAAGGACTACAAGGTTAAACATTATTGTTATATTTGTGATAAGATTGCTCACCCCACGGTGCGATGTCCAGTTCTTAAGGCGCCAAGACCTACTGCTTACATTGCTGGCGCTGGTTTGTCCGAGACCTTCTTCACAACATTGCCAGACTCAGTTGTTCGTGACGAGTTGATGCCTACCAGCTCTCCTCTTGCCCGTGTGGTCATTTCTGGTGATGTCGTGCCTGCTGTGTCAGTGGCCAGGCAGGTCGCTAGGAGATGTGCTGATTCTCCGGGATGGAAATGGGAAGCAGTTGCGTCTAGTGAGAATGAGTTCTTGGTTAATGTGCCTTATTTCGATGATCTCAATAGGATGGATGGCATCCAGGTGGGAGTCCCGGAGTCCTCTTCGTCCCTCAGTATCACCGCATGGCAGTCGTCTGAGGTTCCACATAAGGCAGAGCTCGAGCAGGTTTGGCTTCATGTGGAGGGGGTCCCTCACACTCTCAGGCACTTCTTGGGTCTCTGGGCAGTGGGCTCTCTTCTGGGTAAAACACTGGATGTTGATCTCCTGAGTCTTCGTCGCCGTGGTTTGGTTCATGTGATGGTGGCCATGGTTAATTCTTTGGTCTTCGATAGGACAGTCTCAGAGCCGGGTTTGTATGCTACCGCAGATGTTGTGGTGAAGTTGAAATCTTTTGAGTTCCATTTTCGTAGAGAGCCTGCTGAGTTTGTGCCTAATCCTGACTTTGTTCCTTTCCTATGGGAGAAGAGGAACGATGAAAATGATGATGGGGGGCTCATGAGACTGAGGAGGATGATGCTATGGACACTTCCGAGGGACGTGCTAACCCCCCGGTTTCAGCTTTTTCTCAGGGGCATAGTGGAGGTTCGGGTGGGGCTGTCGGTTCTAGTGCTGGTGTTTCGAGGGCTTTTGGTGCCATCATGGCGGTGACCCCGTTTAACAATGTTCCGCAAACCACAGTGGCTAGGGAGGTCGTCGCAAGGCTTCGGGAGGTTAGTTCGGAGCTTGAGAGGCGCCTCACTCCGATGGACCCGACCATTGCTTTGTTGGACAAGGCTGCCTCTCTGAATTCTTCTTCGTCGAGCAGGCCTACTGGGAGGGTGGTCCTACTGGCCAGAGCCAGGGTGCACACTGATGACCCACAAGTATAGGGGATCGCAACAGTCTTCGAGGGAAGTAAAACCCAATTTATTGATTCGACACAAGGGGAGCCAAAGAATATTTGTAAGCCTTAACAGCGGAGTTGTCAATTCAGCTGCACCTGGAAACAGACTTGCTCGCAAGAGTTTATCAATAGCAACAGTTTTATAGCAGTAGCAGTAGTGAAATATAAGCAGCAGTGTAATAAAGACAGCAGTAGTGATTATAGTAAACAACAGGATTAAAATATTGTAGGCATAGGGATAGATGAACGGGCGCTGCATGGATAAGATAACTCATGTAATAATCAAGACAAGGCATTTGCAGATAATAATAAAACGGTATCCAAGTACTAAATAACCATAGGCATGTGTTCCGTATATAGTCGTACGTGCTCGCAATGAGAAACTTGCACAACATCTTTTGTCCTACCAGTCGGTGGCCGCCGGGCCTCTAGGGAAACTACTGGTAATTATGGTACTCCTTTTAATAGAGTACCGGAGCAAAGCATTAACACTCCGTGAACACATGTGATCCTCATATCACAGCCTTCCCCTCCGGTTGTCCCAATTTCTGTCACTTTGGGGCCTCGGGTTCCGGACAGCAATATGTGTATACAACTTGCAGGTAATATCATAAAACAATGAATATCATCATGAATCAATAACATGTTCAGATCTGAAATCATGGCACTCGGGCCCTAGTGACAAGCATTAAGCACAAAAATTTGCAACAATATCATAAAAGTACCAACAATGTATAGGCACCATGCCCTAACAATCATATGGCTATTACATGAACAATCTCATCCAATCCCTACCATCCCCTTCAGCCTACAGCGGGGGAATTAATCACACATGGATGGTGGAAGCATGGATGGTTGATGGAGAGGCATCGGTGGCGATGATGGCGATGATCTCCTCCAATTCCCCGTCCCGGCAGGGTGCCAGAACGGAGTTTCTGATCCCGAAAGTAGAGTTTTCGATGGCGGCGGAGTTCTGGATGTCTTCTGGCAAATTGGTCAAACCCCCGTGCGTTTTTAGGTCAAGGGCTTTAAGTAGTCCAGAGGGGAGCGTCGGGGGCTGGCCGAGGCAGCGTCCCCATTTGGCGGCGCGGCCTAGGGGCCCACCGCGCCTCCATGTGGTGTGCGCCCCTCGTGGCCCCCCTCCGTCTCGTCTTCTGGCTCCGTAGGTCTTCTGTGAAAATAGGCCCATAGCAATTATTTCCGGGATTTTCCTGAAAGTTGATTTTCTGCACAAAAATAAGACATCGGGGCAATTCTGCTGAAAACAGCGTTAGTCCGTGTTAGTTGTATCCAAAATACACAAATTAGAGGCAAAACAATAGCAAAAGTGTTCGGGAAAGTAGATACGTTTTGGACATATCAACTCCCCCCAAGCTTAGCTTATTGCTTGTCCTCAACCAATTCAGTTAACAACTGAGTGCGATAAAAGAACTTTCACGAAAACATTTGCTCATATGATGTAAATATTCTCATTATATGGACGAGTACTTAGGCAATTCATGATAAGATAAATGCAAATAAAGTCATCTAATAGTTATGTCAATCATGAAAAAGATACCAACACATTAATAATAAGCATCATGAAACATATCTATCAGCAGGATTGCAATGCTCATAAAAAGATATGATAAAGTGGTATCTCGCTTGCCCGTATTTGTACAGCAAAACATAAATGCCCAGGCACCTCTGAATTTCATGGAAAAACTAGAAGTAAATATTATCAAAGATAAAAGCATCAAAGTTATACCACAGTTAACCATATTCTGGGACAAACATATTACACTAAGAATGACAATTATGCTCTCAAGAAGGTGCTCAAAGAAAGGATGGTGACTCAACATAAACGTAAAAGATTGACCCTTCGCAGAGGGAAGCAGGGATGAACATGTGCTAGAACTTTTCATTTTTAAAACAGAAGTAAAATTGTTTTGAGAGGTGTTTGTTGTTGTCAACGAATGGTAGTGGACACTCTAACTACCTTGTCAACCAGACTTTCAAGAGTGGCTCCCATGAAGGACGTTATCTCTACCAGCAAGGTAAATCATCCCTCTTCTCTTTAGTTTACACATGTATTTTAGTTTCATTATGGATGACACTCCCCCCAACCTTTGCTTTCACAAGCCATGGCTAACCGAATCCTCGGGTGCCTTCCAACATTCACATACCATGGAGGAGTGTCTATTTGTAAATTAAGTTGCTTACTGATAAATCAGGGCAAAACATGTGAAGAGAATTATTAATGAAAGTTAATTAATTGGGGCTGGGCACCCCGTTGCCAGCTCTTTTTGCAAAATTATTGGATAAGCGGATGTGCCACTAGTCCATTGGTGAAAGTCTATCAGGAGTAAATGACAAGGTTGAAAGATAAACCACCACATACTTCCTCATGAGCTATAAAACATTGACACAAATTGAGAAGTACTTTGAAGGTTTTAAAGGTAGCACATGAAAATTTACTTGGAATAGTTTGAAATGCCATGCATAGGTATTTATGGTGGACACTTTGGAATAACTTGGTTTTCAGGGGTTTGGAAGCACGAGCAACATTCCCGCTCAGTACAAGTGAAGTCTAGCAATAGACTGGGAAGCGATAATCAAGAGAGCAATAACCGTCATAATCATGCTTGCGACAAAATAAAATTATCGAAGGCATAAAAGTGATACAAGAACTCTGAAGCAAAGTAAATCATCGAGGCTTAATTGACTTTTGTTTTTCAGTCATATGCATGCGTGAGCATGTGCCAAGTCAATTCAAATGAATTATTCAGAGGAGGATACCACAATTTCATACCTATCTATGAATAAAACAATGCAAGCAAATATTTATGACATGCTACTCATTATTAATAATTTAAGCTAAGCATGAGAGATCATGAACTACTAGACTTTAATTAAATGACATATACCTCACATGAACCAACTAAGCATGCTCACATGGATGAGTATATGTAAAAAAATGAATACAAATAGAGTTCATACCAGCCTCTCACCACAGAGGAGTTGTCGTAGATCATCATTATTGCCTTTCACTTGTGTGGCTTGAATATGAAATGAAAACCAAGTTCCAACCACCGGAGACCGCTGAACTCCATAATAAACTTTACAAAACCGAAGAAGAACAACAAATATTTTTGGTGTTTTCGAATTGGAAACAAGAACGAAAGTAAAATCTTTTTGGATTTTCTTATGGCAAACCAACAATAGTAAATAAAGCAAAATGGGAACAATAAACCAAAATAAACAAATGGTAAGAGAAACAACAGAAATATTTTTGGTCTTTTTGTGTTTTAGGAAAGAAACAAAGCAAAAACAAGAGAATAAAAACTAAAAGAGTCACATAAAAGCAAAGCGGCAGAAATCTGCAAAACTTTGACAGTAGTACAGTAATTATTTTGTTCGAAAATCTTTTGCTGTTTAACCCGAAAAGTGTTCAACTAATGAAAGTTAGATAATAACCTGGGAAACATGCACAAAAATTGTCTGATCAAAATAACGTTCTGGATATTTTTAGGAAGTTTTTTAGTATCAGTCCAGAATCTGTTTTTTAGACAGCACTTCCCCAAATATCATCTTCCTCATATTAGAGGCAACTATCGGTACACAAATGAAATAAAAAGGTAAAAGTAAAGGTTACTACAGTAGTAAAAACCTTCAAAAACTAAAATAAGAACCTACTGAAATAAAAATAACCAAAAGAGAAACAACCAAAGGAAGCGAAACAAGTATATACAAATGACCGGCAATTGGAATATGCAATGAATGAGTGATGCCGGCATACCTCCCCCCAAGCTTAGGCTTTTGGCCTAAGTGGAAATCAATCCCGCGGTGCCCATGAGGTGGCACCTCCGTAATATGATGAAGGAGGATCTTGTCCTTGGTACAAGCTGGAGGACACACCAGGATACGTAACAGTGTACCCGTCGGAGGGATCGGCGTCCTCGGAGTCGTGCTGCTGGTGAAAGCCAAGTATCCTCAGCTGCTCATCCACCTCCTCCTTGGATCGCGACCACGGCCTCCTGCGAACACTGAACAAATCGGCCCGCGGCAAGGGGATTTCCCTCTCATCCCCGTAAATAAACAACATTCTATAGACAATATTTTCTAAATCAGAGTTAGTTGTGACAAATTGGTGACCCTTCATAGCAGCAATATCAAGCTTAATAGGAATTAATTTCTCATCACTAGGATCAACAGAAAGACCTAGATATGCAACAATACGTGAAGCAACAATTCCTCCATAAATAGGTCCCTTACTAGCCAAGCGACGAGCAATGAGAGCACCAAGATGATAAGGTGTACTTCCAGTAAGTGCGGCAACCAGAAAAGCAAGATGATAACTAGAAATGTTGCTAGTGTTCTCCCTACCAAGAATGCTAGTAGCAAGATAGTAAGTGAAATATCTAATGGCAGGGAGCTGAATGTTTCTTATCTTGCCGCGCTGAATGGTACGGTCATCATCGTTGGCAACTTCTCGATAGAGTTCCATCAAAGCTTTGGGGCGGTTCTCGGTCCTCTTTGCTGTACCTATAGGAGTAATGTCCAATGCAGCACAAAAATCACCCAACTTCATAGTAATAGGCATATCATAAATCTTAAATTTAACTGATGGTGTGAAAGGTGAGTTGCTGAATTTAAAGGTTTCAACAAAGATTTTAGTTAGCCTATAAAATTGATCACTCTCATCTTCCATATAGGTAGACAAGCACACCCTATTAATGAGAAACAAGAAGTCATCAAGTAGCCCTGCATTACGCACAAATTCAGTACACGGAAAGGATGAAGCATTAGGAATCCCATTGTCCTCATCATCTTCAAAGCTAGGTGCAATGACATCCTCATCATCGGATCGCCTAACTCGAGTAGCTGCCCTTGAAGGCCTTGCCACTCATGTCATATCCCTCTCGAATACTTCTCCAAAGGTATGGTTATGCATTTTCCCTTTTCTGAAATTTTTCAACAATCATTATAAAAGTTGATTTTGAGACATATAAATGAGGGAAACTACTATAGGAACTTGATAGAGTACTAAACATGCATCAAAACTAAAAAATTTCAACTTAGAACAAGCATGCAAACTCACTTAACATGTCACCTACATCAGCAAAATATTCAAGATATACTCAACTAAATAAAATTCTATTTGGATAATTGGAGGAGTCACATACCGGAGAACAAATGCCCCAAATCTCAGCAGCAAAGATGGGCTGAGCAGGGAGATCGAAAATCTCGAGCAAGAACAGCAAGAAACTCAGGTTTGAACAATAGTGATGTGTTTTCCCGTGAATGAGAGTGGAGCGGTAGGTGGGTGAGTGAGTGGAGGACCAGGTGGGGCCCTCCCCACAGGGTGGCGCGCTCCCCATGCTGTCCGCGGTGACACATGGGGTGCAGCCATGGGGTGCCCCACTGGTCAGCCCCAGGCACTCCTAGGTTGCAAATTTAAAAATAGGACCAGTGGTATAATTTTTGTAAATTTTTGAAAACTTCGAAAAATGCACATTTTTGGGTGTTAAAACAACTGCTTAAGGGCAGAAAAAGATTTTCAAAGTTTTAAGAAACTAAAGCATCTTGCAAAACAGGTAGTATTACAGAAAGTAAAACAAGTGTGGAGAAAGAAAGAAATGTTGTTTAGCTCTTGCATGCATTTAAAATGTACTTGTTAACAAGGTTGATCAAGTCTTGCCACCAAATAAATTTTACATGACATAAGAAGAAATAAACCTCAAATCAATCATGTTACCTTATATTGTATTGATATGGATCCAATCATAATATTTTGATATCCTTGTTTAGGCTCATATATAGGACAATCAATAACTCCCACTTTGATAGTTCTCAAATTACAAATTGTATTAACTCCATATACTTTATCAATCCTCTTGGGAAAATAAACATTATGCTCCTTGTCATCAACATTAAAAGTAACTTTTCCTTTATTGCAATCAATAACAGCCCCTGCAGTGTTAAGAAAAAGTCTTCCAAGAATAATAGACATATTATCGTCTTCAGGCATTTCCAACACAACAAAATCAATTAATATTAAGCAATTATTAGCAACTTGAACAGGAACATCCTCACATATACCAATAGGAACAACAGTAGATTTATCAGCCATTTGCAAAGATATATCAGTTGGTATCAACCTATCTAAATAAAGTCTCTTGTAAAGAGAAAAAGGCATAACACTAACTCCTGCTCCCAGATCACATAGAGCAGTTCTAACATAATTATTCTTGATGGAACAAGGGATAGTTGGTATACCTGGGTCTCCCAGCTTCTTTGGAACCTTGCCATTGAAAGAGTAATTAGCAAGCATAGTGGAAATCTTCTCATTAGGAATCTTCCTTTTGTTAGAGACAATATCTTTCATATACTTTTAATAAGGAGGCAATTTAATAGCATCAGTTAAAGGGATTTGTGATAGGGGAAAGGTGTCCGATCTTTCGATGAGATGGGGATAATTCGATTTGTTGGTGGAGTTCGTGCTTGACGATCCGACTACACGTGCAAAGCTCGTGCGCCAATGCAATCGCTAGGACAATCTCCGGGAGTTACTGATCTTGCGGGAGCACGATCAGCCTGACCAGCGAGGGTCTTAATTCCTACCTGAAATCGAGAACAAGTAAGAACTAATATTGCAATCAGAATATTGCGGATATAGATGAAAGCTTTATTGAAAAGGTGGGATTCCGAATAGTCGGTCTTGTTCTGGGCGTTGGCCTCAAAAGAAGTACACGAAGTTGCAACAATTGGCTAACTTTTAATCTAATCAAAATCTGAGTCTAAACGTGACGGCTATGGGGGTATTTAAAGGAGGAAAAGGTGGGGTTTCGGCCAACCATACGTATGGTGGTCGAACCAAACCCTAGAAGGCCTTTCCCCCTTCAATACGGACTCTAAAAGGTGGCTGACTTAATTCCTGCGAAAATGACATGGGCCTGGCCCAAAACTAAAGGTGACGCAGCACCATAACATGCTATGGACGAAATTATGAAGTGGGAAACTCTATATTTCGTCCATGTCTTCATCTCTTCTTATGGTGGCTTCAAAGTTCTGAAATCTCCACTTGCGGCGTCATCTTCAATCCTCAAACGCTTGCTACCATCTCCTCCATGTGTGATCATGCTCCAATGCTTGTCCTCCTCATCCATGCTTGGTCCATCATTCCTAAGAGTAACAAACATATCTGATTTAGGCAGCATCATATTCTCATGTATGTGAGGAATAGTTCCAAGAAACGAAAGTACCTGATAGTTAAGTTGTTTGGCACGAGCTCGAGTGATTGGTCCTTGTATTTGTGTGGCTGTAGGTACAGCGGTTGTATCAAGAGATGGGATGTCCTCATCATGCCCCCCTTCTTGAATTGAAGTCGTCCTCGACGAAAGCTCCTCTTCTTCACCAAAGTAAGGCTTCAAATCTGCAATGTTAAATGTAGGACTAACCGGACCCAATTCTGCAGTAAGCTCAAGTTTATATGCATTATCATTTATTTTCTCTATCACCTTAAAAGGACCAGCAGCGCGTGGCATTAGCTTAGACTTGCGCAATTCAGGAAAACGATCTTTGCGCAAATGCAACCAAACAAGATCACCAACATCAAACACAACATGCTTTCTTCCTCTATCCCCAGCAATTTTATACTTAGCATTCATGCGTGCTATGTTGTCTTTAGTAGTCTCATGCAATTTTAGTATCAATTCAGCACGGTCTGTAGCATCCAAATTATTTTGTACAGAAGATGGTAAAGGCAACAAATCAATAGGTGCACGTGGTACAAAACCATAAACAATCTCAAATGGGCACATCTTAGTGGTAGAATGCAGCGAACGATTGTAAGCAAATTCAACATGAGGTAAACATTCTTCCCACAATTTTAAGTTCTTTTTCAAAACAGCCCGCAGCATAGTAGACAAAGTTCTATTTACTACTTCAGTTTGTCCATCAGTTTGGGGATGACATGTAGTACTAAACAGCAATTTAGTCCCCAACTTAGCCCATAAACATCTCCAAAAGTGGCTAAGAAATTTAGTATCACGATCAGAAACAATAGTATTTGGCACACCATGTAAACGCACAATTTCGCGAAAGAACAAATCAGCAACATGTGTAGCATCATCAGTTTTGTGACATGGAATAAAGTGTGCCATCTTAGAAAACCTATCCACAACAACAAAGATACTATCCCTCCCCTTCTGTGTACGAGGCAAACCCAAAACGAAATCCATAGAAATATCCTCCCACGGTACACTAGGAACAGGAAGAGGCATATATAAACCATGTGGATTAAGTCGAGACTTAGCTTTTTGACATGTAGTGCAGCGTGCCACAAATCTCTCAACATCTCGACGCATACGTGGCCAAAAGAAGTGTGCAGCAAGTACATCCTCCGTCTTCTTCACACCGAAGTGACCCATCAATCCTCCTCCATGCGCCTCCTGTAACAACAAAAGTAGAACGGAACCTTATGGGATGCTTAGCTTGTTAGCACGGAACACAAATCCATCATTGAGGACGAATTTGTTCCATGTTCTACCATCTTTACAATTCAGCAACACATCTTTAAAATCAGCATCAAGCAAGTATTGGTCCTTTATGGTTTCTAATCCAAAAATCTTGAAGTCAAGTTGAGATAGCATAGTATAACGGCGCGACAAAGCATCAGCAATAACATTATCTTTACCCTTTTTGTGTTTGATAACATAAGGAAAAGACTCTATAAACTCAACCCACTTTGCATGGCGACGATTCAACTTAGCTTGACTACGAATATGCTTCAAAGATTCATGATCAGAATGTATAACAAATTCTTTAGGCCATAAATAATGTTGCCAAGTTTCTAATGTCCGAACCAGCGCATATAATTCTTTATCATAAGTAGAATAGTTCAGACTAGGCCCACTCAATTTTTCACTAAAATATGCAACAGGTTTGCCCTCTTGTAATAACACACCTCCCAAACCAATTCCACTAGCATCACATTCAAGCTCAAAAGTCTTATTGAAATCAGGAAGTTGGAGTAATGGAGCATGTGTTAACTTATCTTTCAGAATCATGAAGGCGTCTTGTTGTGCATCGCCCCACACAAAGGGCACATCTTTCTTTATAAGCTCATTCAGCGGCGCAGCAATGGAGCCAAAATCTTTCACAAAGCGCCTATAGAAGCCAGCGAGGCCAAGAAAACTCCTCACTTGTGTGACCGTCTTTGGCTGCGGCCAACTCTCAATTGCCTCAATCTTGGCTGGATCAACTTCAATTCCCTGCGCAGTAACAACATAGCCAAGAAACGCAACTCGATTGGTGCAAAAGGTGCACTTCTCAAGATTACCATACAAACGTGCATCACGTAACGCAGTGAAAACAGCACGTAAATGATCCAAATGTTCCTCCAAAGATTTTCTATAAATCAGAATATCATCAAAGTATACCACCACAAAACGTCCAATAAAAGCACGTAAAACTTCGTTCATCAGTCTCATGAAAGTACTAGGTGCATTAGTTAAACCAAAGGGCATTACTAACCACTCATATAAGCCGAACTTAGTTTTAAACGCTGTTTTCCATTCATCTCCTAATTTCATACGAATCTGGTGGTAACCACTACGCAAATCAACTTTAGAGAACATAACAGAACCACTCAATTCATCAAGCATATCATCTAAACGAGGTATTGGATGACGGTATCGAATGGTAATATTATTAATAGTTCTACAATCTGTACACATGCGTGAAGAACCATCCTTCTTAGGTACCAAGATAATAGGAACAGCACATGGGCTAAGAGACTCACGAATGTAACCTTTATCTTGGAGAACCTGAATTTGTCGCTGAATCTCTTTCGTCTCTTCAGGATTGGTACGATATGGTGCACGGTTGGGCAGCGACGCTCCTGGAATCAAGTCAATCTGGTGTTCTATGCCACGGATAGGTGGTAGTCCTGGGGGAACATCTTGTGGGAACACATCAATGAATTCCTGCAAAAGGTTAGCAACCGCAGGTGGAAAAGAAGGAGGCATATCCTCAAATGAAAACAGAACTTCTTTGCAAATGATAGCATAGCATTGAGTAGTGTCCATATCAAGTTCAGCAATATCAGATTTGCTAGCAAGCAAACAAGGATTTTTCAAACGAATTTCAGTAGCATGGTTCGAATCAGATTTAGTATTAGTCTTATGTGGAACAAAATCTGCAGCAACAATCTGATTCTCACTCTTAAGTTTCTCCTCGTTTTTTACTCTACTAGCTCTAGCAAGATCATCTTTTAGTATTTGTTCAGGAGTCATAGGTTTGAGACCAATTTTCTTTCCATCATGCATAAGAGAATACTGATTAGTTTTACCATTATGAACAGATTCTCTATCAAATTGCCAAGGTCTACCAAGTAACAAAGAACAAGCTTGCATAGGTACAACATCACAATCCACAAAATCAGAATATGTACCAATAGTAAAATGCACATGTGTAGTTCTTGTTACCTTGAGCTTCCGAGAGCTCTCAAACCATTGAATGTAGTATGGATGTGTGCGCTGTCTTGTAGGGAGAGAAAGCTTCTCCACCATATCAACGCTAGCCAGATTATTGCAGCTCCCTCCATCAATGATGATCCTTATAGCTCGCTCTTTTACAACGCCTCTTGTTTGGAACAGATTGTGGCGTTGATCATGCTCAGCTTTGCTCAATTGCACGCTCAACACACGCTGTGCAACTAAGCTCCTGTACTGATCAGCAGTGTCAGCTTCCATTACCTCCATCTCTCTCTCAGAATCAGAGTTGGCACCATCACGTGCAGCAATAAGGGCCAATGTATCTTCATCAAAGTCACTTGCAGAATCATATTCTCCATCTTCTCGCACCAACATCACACGCTTGGTTCTGCATTCTCGCTCGATGTGACCAAATCCCAAGCATTTGCGACATTGAATGTCGCGCGTCTTCCCCGTGGAGGCCATGGAAGATGAACTCCGAGGAGGACCAGCCGATGGTGTTGGTGTAGTGGCAGGAGGTGCTCGTGATGCAGGCGCGGTGTACTTGGAGGTAGTAGGTGCTGGTGCAGTACCACGACATTGTGGCGCTGATTGTCGCGGAGACCATGACGATGTACGACCTGCAGAAACATTAGCTCTTCTCCATGGGGGTTGGCGATCCTGCACTTCACGTTCAGCTTTGCAAGCAAGATGAAACAAGCGAGTAATAGTGTTGTACTCCTTATAATCTAAAATATGCTGAATCTCTTTATTCAACCCACCAAAGAAACGTGCAAGCATAGCCTCATTATCCTCTACAATACCACAGCGAATCATGCCAGTTTGCAATTCTTGATAATAGTCTTCTACAGAATTTTTCCCTTGTTCTAAGCGAGACAATTTTTTTAGCAAATCACGTTGATAATGTGGAGGAACAAAACGAGTACGCATAGCAAGTTTTAACCCAACCCAGGTAGCAGGAATATTTGCTGCATGTGTTCTACAATATTCAGACCACCAAATAGATGCAAAATCTGTGAACTCACAAGTAGCAGCACTAACACGCAAGTGATCAGGGTATTTTAAACATGCAAAGCGTTGTTCTACTTCCAATTCCCATGTAAGATATGCATCCAGATTATATTTACCCTCAAATGGCGGAATATTCAGTTTCAGTTTAGCAACATGATCATCATCATTACGTACCGGACGTGGAGGTGGTCGAGCATTGCGGTTCAGCTGCCGTGGACGACCAGGTGCAGGTTGTTGGACTTCTTCGCCGTCCAGTACGTTCTCATCTACCAGCTCGTCTGCGTCCCCTTCATAATCTTCTTAGCCTTCATCAGAAGGCGCGTCATGTGCGGCTGCTGCAGCAGGAGCGGTACCCGCAGGATTGTCCGCACGAGGAACGCGGCGTGCGCGGCGTTGCACGTTGGCGCGAGGCGGCGGTAACCGAGTCAGAAGCTCCTGGAACTTGGCGTCGAGCTTGGAGTTGAAAGTTGCCTCGAGGCCATCCAGCTTGTCCAGCGCGTCGGTGAGTTTGGCATCCACGTCACCAATGCGCGCATCGGTGTCGCGTGCATGCCCGCCCAAAAGGTGGGTGAAGTGAGCATGTAACTGCTCAGGCGTCATCTTGGCCGGGTCAACAGCGGTCGGATCAACTGGTCCTGACATGGTTAGGACAGACAAAAGCACAAATGTATATGCCTACAAAACTACGGAATATGGTGGTTCACGCGCAATTCGGCAAGCAAAATACAAAGCTCTTACAAGTTCTTACCAAACAGGAGGAAGGCGATGTAACAACCAGCAAGGATCAGCGTCTCCAAAGATTGCCAAAGCGATTACCAGGTGTCGACACAAAGCACGTGGAGACAATATGTGGAGCTGTAGGATGGCTTATATATGGTAGCAAAACAGCAATTGTCAAAACAGCAATGCAATATTGAAAGTATGCTCAACGACGGTACTGTGCTGGTCCTAGGCTAGACCGTACTAGAGACGCGAGCCTAGAACACTAGCGAGGTCACGGCGCGGCACACAAGCAACTAGCAGCGATGAGGTGGCGATGAGGTGGCGACGCAAGGTGCGAAAAATCACTATGATGGCAAGTGTCTCAAACTGATCCCCAAGGTCTAAAAACAGTATAGCCTCAGAAAATTTTTGTCGAAATTTCGGGAGTGCTCCGGAAAGCGCGCTGGCGCCAAAAAAATGTCGCTATAACGGCCAGTGGCGAAAAGTGATCGCGAAAGTGAAAAACCAAAGTAGCCAGAAAATTTTTTCGGAAGCGTTTCCAGACTCTTTTTTTTTTTTTTTGCTCTCCTTCCAATTCTTTACTGGCGGCCGAAACTTAACTCACGGAAATTTTTCTGCAGCGCAAGATGATGTTAGAAGGTAACAGCTAAGTAGGAAAAACAATAAAACCTAATTCTACACGGGCTCTGTCGCGGCAGAGAAACATCACGA
Organism: Lolium perenne; assembly: GCF_019359855.2. Classification (NCBI taxonomy): domain Eukaryota; kingdom Viridiplantae; phylum Streptophyta; class Magnoliopsida; order Poales; family Poaceae; genus Lolium; species Lolium perenne. The sequence goes on from NC_067249.2 coordinate 82,607,489, forward strand.
ATCCGTGTCGCGGTAGGATACAGGGTATATGGCAGATGTATATGTCTGTGGCGGAAACAATCTGGTGGGTGTATATGGGGGTGGCGGAAGTATATGGTGGGTGTATATGGCGGTGATCTGCGTATGGTGCGAGTGGGCGGCGGCGGCGTGACTAATATGACCAGAACTCGAAACTCTAAAGGAACTAGACGCTAAGACCAGCAACTCGACACGAAGATGCAGACACAAATTCAACTATGCAAAACTGAAAAGACAATGCAAGGCGTGGCAGGGGGTTTATGGGACGATATGATCTAAACCCTAACTGTATATTTTTTTGTTTTGGCTTTTTTGTGGTTTATGGGTATGATGGCAGATGCAATCTACACTACGAAAACAGTAAATTCTCACCGAGCAACCTGAAATCTGATACCACTTGATAGGGGAAAGGTGTCCGATCTTTCGATGAGATGGGGATAATTCGATTTGTTGGTGGAGTTCGTGCTTGACGATCCGACTACACGTGCAAAGCTCGTGCGCCAATGCAATCGCTAGGACAATCTCCGGGAGTTACTGATCTTGCGGGAGCACGATCAGCCTGACCAGCGAGGGTCTTAATTCCTACCTGAAATCGAGAACAAGTAAGAACTAATATTGCAATCAGAATATTGCGGATATAGATGAAAGCTTTATTGAAAAGGTGGGATTCCGAATAGTCGGTCTTGTTCTGGGCGTTGGCCTCAAAAGAAGTACACGAAGTTGCAACAATTGGCTAACTTTTAATCTAATCAAAATCTGAGTCTAAACGTGACGGCTATGGGGGTATTTAAAGGAGGAAAAGGTGGGGTTTCGGCCAACCATACGTATGGTGGTCGAACCAAACCCTAGAAGGCCTTTCCCCCTTCAATACGGACTCTAAAAGGTGGCTGACTTAATTCCTGCGAAAATGACATGGGCCTGGCCCAAAACTAAAGGTGACGCAGCACCATAACATGCTATGGACGAAATTATGAAGTGGGAAACTCTATATTTCGTCCATGTCTTCATCTCTTCTTATGGTGGCTTCAAAGTTCTGAAATCTCCACTTGCGGCGTCATCTTCAATCCGCAAACGCTTGCTACCATCTCCTCCATGTGTGATCATGCTCCAATGCTTGTCCTCCTCATCCATGCTTGGTCCATCATTCCTAAGAGTAACAAACATATCTGATTTAGGCAGCATCATATTCTCATGTATGTGAGGAATAGTTCCAAGAAACGAAAGTACCTGATAGTTAAGTTGTTTGGCACGAGCTCGAGTGATTGGTCCTTGCATTTGTGTGGCTGTAGGTACAGCGGTTGTATCAAGAGATGGGATGTCCTCATCAATTTGCAAGAACAAAGGTTTCATCCAATCACAAAATTTATTATAGTGTTCTTCCTCCTTTGATTTTAGTTTCTTAACAGGAAAAGGCATTTGCTTTTGAACCCAAGATTCTCTTTCATTACCATGTTTCTTAGCAATGAAATCTTCTTTAGTGTACTTTTTATTTTAGCATGCTTTTCAGGTTCATCTTCAACCTCTTCTTTATCAGAAGCATCATTCTTATCATTATATTTATCATGTTCATTACCACTTTCAGTTTCAGCATCAAAAATAGAAATACTATTAGGATAATTAACAGGTTCAGAAGATTCTACAAGAGTTTTATGTTTCTTCTTCTTTTTCTTAGAAGGAGCACTAGTTTCTTTAGTTTGTTGAGAATCTTGTTCAACTCTTTTGGGATGCCCCTCAGGATATAGAGGACCCTGAGTAGAAACACCACCTCTAGTTGTTACTTCATAAGTATGTTTTTCTTTAGAATTATTTTTCAACAAGTCATTTTGCACTTTAGTGAGTTGATCAATTTGAGTTTGAATCATATGAAAATGTTTAACAAGCATCTTAACATCATTGGAGGTTCTCTCCACAATATCATGCAATTTACTAATAGCTTGAGAATTTTCCATTAAATGATTCTACTCTCATATTAAAGTTGTCTTGCTTAACAATATAATTATCAAATTCATCTAAACATTGATCAGGAGGTTTTGAGTAAGGGATGTCTCCTTTATCAAAGCGTTGAAGAGAATGTACCTCAATTGTGGATGAAAGCGGAGTTATCTTACATAAATCTTCTATGGGAGGTAAATTCTTCACGTCTTCAGATTTAATACCTTTCTCTTTAAGAGATTTCTTGGCTTCTCTCATATCTTCATCACTTAATTTAATCATACCCCTCTTCTTCAATATTGGTGTTGGGGTTGGTTCAGGTGTAGTCCAATCATCATGATTTCGGCTTATTCTAGCCATTAATTCTTCAGCTTCGTCTGGAGTTCTTTTCTTGAAAACACAACCAGCACAACTATCCAGGTATGCCCTAGACTCAATGGTTAGTCCACTATAAAATATATCAAGTAAGTCATGCTTTTCCAAATCATGTCCAGGCCGGGCTCTAAGAAGAGAACAAAACCTTGCCCAAGCTTCTGGTAATCTCTCTCCATCTTCCTGGTCAAAACTATAAATTTTCTTCAAAGCAATATGCTGAGCACTAGCAGGAAAATATTCTCGAAAGAAAACATCAAGCAAACCACTTGGACTATCAATAGAATGAGGAGGCAAACTATTATACCAAGTTTTAGCATCATCCTTTAATGAGAAAGGAAAAAATTTAGCAACAAAATAAGTACGCTTCTTGATATCATCAGAAAACAAGCTACTCAAAGTAGAAAGCTCATTCATGTGCTCTACAACACTTTCTTTTTCAGTACCACAAAAAGGTGTTTTCTCAACAATAGATATATGAGATAAATCAAGAGAAAAATCATAATCCTTATCCTTAATGTTTATAGGAGATGTGGCAAATTTAGGATCAGGAGACAGTTTATATCTAATAGCATGTTGTGCAAGAAGCTTTTTAATGTTACTTACACTAGTAGTAGCATTACATTTATCAATAAAATCATCATCAAGTTCCACATAATCTTCATCAAGATCATCACTAGAGTGTTCAACAGACTCAGGTGAATTAACATGTGTAACAATATTTTCATTAGGAATTTTAGTATTTTCAATTTGTCTAGACCTAGCAATTGTAGCATCTAGAAAAGGACCTAATGGACCATTATCATCAAGAACAGTAGAAGCATCATCAAGATTATAAGAGGAATTTTCAGATTCAGCAGAAGTACCAACATGTGAAGCTTGTGGTGGTGAAATAAGTTGACTTATCACAGATGGTGAATCAAGAGCAGCAGAGGTACTCAGAGTTGTACCTTTTCTTGTAGTGGATGGTAATATGGCGACTTTAGTATCGCGAGGTTTACCCATGATGGAGAATTTGCAGCGAACAATATCAATTCAGGTGAACTTGCAAACAAAGCTATGCTCCCCGGCAACGGCGCCAGAAAATAGTCTTGATGACCCACAAGTATAGGGGATCGCAACAGTCTTCGAGGGAAGTAAAACCCAATTTATTGATTCGACACAAGGGGAGCCAAAGAATATTTGTAAGCCTTAACAGCGGAGTTGTCAATTCAGCTGCACCTGGAAACAGACTTGCTCGCAAGAGTTTATCAGTAGCAACAGTTTTATAGCAGTAGCAGTAGTGAAATATAAGCAGCAGTGTAATAAAGACAGCAGTAGTGATTATAGTAAACATCACGATTGAAATACTGTAGGCAAAGGGATGGATGAACGGGCGCTGCATGGATAAGATAACTCATGTAATAATCAAGACAAGACATTTGCAGATAATAATAAAATAGTATACAAGTACTAAATAACCATAGGCATGTGTTCCGTACATAGTCGTACGTGCTCGCAATGAGAAACTTGCAAAACATCTTTTGTCCTACCAGCCGGTGGCAGCCGGGCCTCTAGGGAAACTACTGGTAATTAAGGTACTCCTTTTAATAGAGTACCGAAGCAAAGCATTAACACTCTGTGAAAACATGTGATCCTCATATCACAGCCTTCCCCTCCGGTTGTCCAAATTTCTGTCACTTTGGGGCCTCGGGTTCCGGACAGCAATATGTGGATACAACTTGCAGGTAAGATCATAAAACAATGAATATCATCATGAATCAATAACATGTTCAGATCTGAAATCATGGAACTCGGGCCCTAGTGACAAGCATTAAGCATAACAAGTTGCAACAATATCATAAAAGTACCAACAACGGATACTAGGCACCATGCCCTAACAATCTTATGGCTATTACATGAACAATCTCATCCAATCCCTACCATCCCCTTCAGCCTACAGCGGGGGAATTACTCACACATGGATGGTGGAAGCATGGATGGTTGATGGAGAGGCATCGGTGGCGATGATGGCGATGATCTCCTCCAATTCCCCGTCCCGGCAGGGTACCAGAACGGAGTTTCTGATCCCTAAAGTAGAGTTTTCGATGGCGGCGGAGTTCTGGATGTCTTCTGGCAAATTGGTCGAACCCCTGTGTGTTTTTAGGTCAAGGGCTTTAAGTAGTCCAGAGGGGAGCGTCGGGGGCTGGCCGAGGCGGCGTCCCCATATGGCGGCGCGGCACAGGGGCCCACCGCGCCGCCATGTGGTGTGCGCCCCTCGTGGCCCCCCTCCGTCTCGTCTTCTGGCTCCGTAGGTCTTCTGTGAAAATAGGCCCATTGCAATTATTTCCGGGGATTTTCCTGAAAGTTGATTTTCTGCACAAAAATAAGACACCAGGGCAATTCTGTTGAAAACAGCGTTAGTCCCTGTTAGTTGTATCCAAAATACACAAATTAGAGGCAAAACAATAGCAAAAGTGTTCGGGAAAGTAGATACGTTTTGGACGTATCACACACCATCGTCAGGACATCCTCGGGGGCACCTCGCTCCCTCGCCTCTTCGCATATTTCGCCTCCTCCTCGTCGCGGCAATGGAGGTCCGCCGGGGGGTCTGCCGCTAACCCCGGCCTGCCCGTTGTTGTCCCTCCCGCCGCGGCACTCTCGTGGCCTGCCAAGTCCCCGCCTGTTGCTGCTTTGCCGCCAGCCGCGGCCGTGGATCCCAGGATGCATGGCGCGGGCTCGGTAGCTGCGTTAGCTAGCCGCCATGTAGCTGCTGCTGATGTGATGGAGGACATGCGGTTGGTCCAGGATGCTGCTGCATCGCCTCTGGCTGGTGCCGCTGCTCCCAAGCAGCAAGGCGGGACCTTGGCTGCAGCTGCAACGACCCGCCATGCAGCTGATGCTGCAGCGACTGCGGAGGAGAGGTACCGGCTGGCCGCTGCTGCTGCGACGGAGGAGCGACGTGCGCTTGCGGAGGCGGATGCCTCGGCCTCACGGTCACCTGGGCTATGCGCGTAGGCGGCTGCTACTCAGTGGACGACGCAGCAGCCAGACAGAGGAGGCCAAGGGCGCACCAAGCCTTTGGCGGCCACGCCTTCGACGACTCAGCCACCCTCGATGCTCGCCAAGTCCGTCACCGGGGGGGGGGGGGGGGGGCTGCGCCGTCCACTCCTCCCCCTAAGGTGGCATCCTCGGGCCGTGCCAAGTTGGTCACCCCTTCGCGTAGGAGCACGAGACATGGGGTGGCTGCTGATGGCGCGGAGACTACGGATGAGGACTCCTTAGCCAAGGCGATGCGACGCAAGGCGGCGTCAAACCTCGACCACGCAGGTATTGCTTCTTGTGATAAATCGTTTTTATCTTTTTCCACGGCGCAGATTTCTTCCAAGTTGAATAATCTAGGCATTTCTTTGGGTTCTTCACATGATTTAATTTCGGTTTCGACTAATGCACTGAAACACATGGAGTATGATAGAATAAAATTTACTTCTGTGTCAAAGAGCAAGTCGGATACATCTCATACAAGTGATGATGACGATGAAGCGTACGCCATTTTGGATGGCCAGCTTCTCTCATATATTGTAGGGGAGGTATCTGAGGTCGGACTAGACGACACGATGCTTAGTTCATGCTTTGAACTCACGGCAAAAGATCATAACTAGAACCTCTTCTTTTAAGAAAAGCGCTTGGCCTAATAAAAAGGCAAGGGTGTCAAAATCTTCTCATGTTTCCAAATGAATGGTATGTTTAAGAATACCATAGGTCTTAGTGACTTGGCTAAACACTTACACATTTCTGAATCCATTCGGAATCATGCTTTAGATTTTATTGCGATCTTTGAGACCGGTAAGCGACACTACTCCACAAGCTTTCTAAACCGCCTTAGCGGTGGTGCAGATTTTGCTTGGGTGTCGCGACCACCCAGAGGTCGGTCCGGGGGTTTACTCATAGGCATACGAACTTCGACTGTGGAAATATTAGATAATTCCGGTGGCGACTTTCATATAAAGCTTCACATTCGGAATAAATCTGATAATTTCATTTGGAGTTTAGTGTCTGTCTATGGGGCGGCCCAGGATGCCCTAAAACCGGTCTTTCTTCGAGAGTTGTTTAATCTTGCAAAAGACAATCCACACCCTATTATTATAGGAGGGGATTTTAAGTTGCTTAGATATCCACATGAGAAGAGTAAGGGCAGTATAGACAGTTTGGATTTGAAAGAAATTACAATGACTGTGAGGCAATTTACCTAGGCTAATAGTCTTCCTGATCCAACATATGAGAAGCTCGATAGAGTGCTAATGGACTCAGACTGGGAATCCAAATTTCCTCTTGTCTCCGTACGCGCTCTCCCTCGAATTGAATCATTGTCGGATCATGCTCCCATACTTCTAACCACCGGGAACCCAACTTCTCCTCTTATACGTCCGTTCAAATTCGAACTTGGATGGCTACATAGAGAGGGGTTCTCGGATATGGTCAAGAATGTATGGGATCAACAGTATGTCGCCGGCTCTCCAATTCAAAGGTGGAATAGCAAGCTCAGGGCTGTGCGGAAATACCTTGGAGGGTGGGCTAGACATATGGCTGGTCTGCTCAAACAAGAGAAACTCAGCCTTTCAACATCAATCGACGAGTTAGAGGCAATTGCGGAATTTAGACGGTTGACGACGCAAGAACTTGATTTAAAAAATCAGTACAATGCAAAGTTAGCCGGATTATTATGTGAAGAGGAACTCAAGTGGTACCAGCGATCAAAGGCTCAGTTTTTACTGGAAGGGGCTCGAATACAAGATACTTTTATAGTGTCGCTAATGGCAGGCACAGAAAGAAACGTATTCATTCCCTAGTCCAGGACGATGACACGATCGAGGGTCACGAGAAGTTAAAATCGTACATTACTATTATAAGAACTTGTTTGGCGCACCTGAGGATTCTCACATATCTCTGGATGAATCCAGAGTAGATGATATCCCACAGGTGTCCCCTCAGGAGAACGCTGTCCTTTCTGCTCCATTTACGGAGGAGGAGATTAGGAAATCAGTTTTCCAGATGGAGCACAACAAGGCACTGGGACCTGATGGTTTCCCAGCTGAGTTGTACCAAAAATTCTGGGAAAAATATTAAAAATGATCTCCTAGAGTTGTTTCATGAGCTTCACATTGGGCGACTAGATCTCTTTTGCATTAACTTTGGGGAGATCATTCTCCTCCCTAACGTTAACGATGCGGATCACATTCAGCAGTTTAGGCCTATTTGTCTCCTCAATGTTTCCTTCAAAATCTTTACTAAGGTTGCTACTATCAGACTTAATTCGGTAGCCGATCAAGTTGTGCGTCCAACTTAGACAGCGTTTATGAAAGGTCGATACATCCTCGATCGTGTGGTGACATTGCATGAGATGATATATGAGATGCATCGCAAAAAGTTGAGTGGGGTCATCCTCAAAATCGACTTTGAAAAGGCTTATGATAAAGTTAAATGGTCTTTCCTACATCTTTTCTTTCAGTGTCGGTTTGCTAAAGCTATATGGTCAATCATTCAGATAGGTTCTAGCTTATACCCTCCCCGTAGCATTGCAAACATTTTCGGCAACTGGCTAAATGGGATTGAGGTCTGGTTTAGGAGTCTTATCAGAGTGGGAGCGTTAGCCGTCATATGGTCGCTCTGGCTATGTAGAAATGACAAGGTTTTCAATGACACTAATTCTTCTCTTATGCAGGTAATCTACCGATCTACGGCTACGCTACGCTCCGTTCATGGTCGCCGCTTCAGCGCTTGGAGGACCGCGACCTCTTTACGGAGGTGTCTACACGATTAGAGAATACGGCCAAGGAGTTTATTATCCAACATGGGTGGCTGCATAGTCTATGAATAGCGGCTCCTTCACCATGATTTGTTCGCCTGTTCTAAGAACTCTTTTCTGTACTCTAACTTGTTTGGTTCTGTTGTATCCGCGAACGGCTGCGTGCATCTTGGTTATGCAGAGGCCGGGTGTATTACATCAAACTCTGAAGTAATAAAACGCCCTTTTTCGAAGAAAAAAAAAACAGTATGTTGACGCATTTGTCAGATAATGTACATCCACAAGTATATTTCTGAATGTGTTTTGAGAATCTATAGGTTCAGTTGCAAACAAAGTATCTGCCGTAGATGTTTGTGCGCTAGGACATGTGTGTAGAGCACAACAAGCATATGCTTCGTGCATCTCTGATTATTTTTCAGGCCTTGTTCGTCAAACCTTTCCAGCAATTTAAACCTGGGGGTTGTACCTGTTTCCGTCCTTGATGTAGTAGTTTCACAGACATACTTGAACCAGGTGCGCAATCCTGAACTGAAACTTGCTGGTATGTTTGTTTGCGTCTTGCGTGCACATGTAGATTTGCATGGAAATCTCAAATCTGTATCTGAAGTTGCAAAACCAAGAGCTCAAGTAAGAAAACAAGCCAATCATCCAAGCTAGTATACTGAGCAAGGTCTTCAAACCTGAAAAAGCTTCCCCAACCAATAATGACCCATCGCTCATCCTTTTGGACCCAAACAACGGCAGCGACTGAAAACTACTGCTCGCTACCATCAGCTCCTTTAAGTACCGGCGCCCTCCCACCCTGCTCCAACCACCCAGAGCTAGCGAGCTAGACAGTGAGCGGAGCTGCAGCCTGCCAGCCCCCACCTTGTGCAGCACATCACACTCCTCGATCTCTCCGTCCGTCGCACTCTCCTCCTCCACCAACATGGCCGGCAAGGACATCGCCGCGATGGCCACCACCCGGCCCAAGAGCGTGGCGCGGCGGCTGTGGCGCGTGGTGCGCGCCGTGCTCTTCATGCTGCGCCGCGGCGTGCTGCCGACCGGCCGCAAGCTGGCCATGGACCTCAGCCTCCTCCTCCGCCGCGGCAAGATCGCCGGCAAGGCCCTCGGCGGCCTCGTCAGCTTCAACCACCAGCACCACCACCACCACAGCGGTGGCCTCATCTCTTCGGCGAGGTCGTCCTTCTCCTCCTCGTGCCGCGCGCTCGACCCGGCGCTCGCGGTGCACGAGCCCTCGCGCAGCCGCCGCGAGGTCGAGTTCAGCTGCAGCAACACCCCGTTCTCCGCCGCCGCCAAGGGCCGCGGCCACCACCACCGCGACGCCGACGAGGACGCCTGGTACTACGGCAACTACGACGCCGCCGACGTCGCCAAGGTCTTCGAGATGCTCAATGACGGCGGCCGCCTCTTCGACGACGACGGCGACGACGCGCTCCTAGCGGTGGCGCCGGCCACCGACACGCCGTCTCCCGCGCCGCGGTACTCGTCCAGGAAGCTGCGCGTCACCGACTCGCCGTTCGCGACGAGCGACAGCGACTCAGCGGGCGAGCAGCAGCAGGTGGACAGGAAGGCTGACGAGTTCATCAGGAGGTTCTACGACCAGCTGCGCGCGCAGAGGAGCCGCGCCGCCACGCCGGACAGCTACGGCTACGCCGCCGGCTCGTACGCCGGGCACTCTCCACGGCCGGTCGCCGCTGGCATCGCTTAATCAAGATCCTTGGCTTAGAGGAGGGAGCGCGAGGCGGCCAGCGGTCGCCCGGCCGGCAGGAGAGAGCGCCTAGGCATGCCGCATGCACAAGTCTCTCTACGTTCACGCTTGTCCTTGTACTACACGAGTACATTTTGATGTTTAATTAAGAGAGATTTTGCTGTCTTCCCCGTGGAGGCTTCAAGGATCTTGCACAAGCTGTCGTTGATTCTTGGCCCGCTTCCATGAATCCTTCATGTTTAGATTTGGATTTTGTAAGCTTTCTAAGGCTCTAATTCAAGAAACTATCATCCACTTAGTATATCTGTCTGGTAGTGCTACATAAAGCACCTGGCATATGTGGAGGATTAAACAAACAAGGAAGAAAGAAATGTAGAATCGGATAATCTTCCGGGAATTTTGTATGGTACACTAGTGGTACTACTGGCTTTGGCATGTTGGTTGGGTGTGTCGGATGGTACAACAGTGTTTGCAGTTCACAACTCGTCATTCTTTATGGTTGGAACTTTTGTTGACCACTGGGGATCACAACCTTGGCTAGAATTTATGTGGATGCATATGCACAACAGTACTATTATTCAACCAAACAACCTTTTGTTGAAATATTCAATTAGGTATTGAGTGAGCACGACATTGCCGGTCTATATTTTTTTCTCATGTGTACTGTTGGATTTGTTTGAGTTAATCCCCTAGTCATTTTTCTATGGATTTCTTTGGCACAAACTTTCATACTCTCTCCGATTCAAATTAATTGACTCAACTTTATCTTGATACAACACGTTTGTTGACTAGATACATTTGTATCTAGATAAAATTGAGTCAATTAATATGAATCGGAGGGTCTATGAATTTTCCATTCCCCTCGAACCTCTAGGTAAAGATCCTTTGTTTTGTCACACCCCCTTCCCATTTTGAAAAACCCTTGACCAACTTGCACCGTACCGGGAAATAGTGAATGAATTCAAATTAACCAATCAACAACATCCAAACTTGCAACCAATTTTAAGAAACCAAACAAGTAACTAGTGTTGGTTATTTGGAGAAGTACTAATCTGAACACGGGTAACTTACGAACTCAAATAGCAAAGCTGCATATCTTAAGTTTCGAATAATTATGAAAACAACTCATAGATGCACGTATGCAATCATGGTCATACATCTTTTTGGTAAATATTTATGGAAAGCTTGCTAAAAATTCACAATAATTTACAACTTATGTAACTTGTATCAGGGTTCTTTTACAATGGGCAATGAGCAAACCACTCGGTTTTGGGAAGACACATTGTTAGGGGATGCACCTCTACTTACCAGTATCCCGTCCCTTGTAATATTGTTATAAACCGAAAAAAGTGTTATGGTTTATGATGTACCATTAGTCAATCCTTTGAATATTGAATTTCGAAGTGTTCTATCTGCTCAAAATTTCACGGCGTTGCTATTTTTAGTCGAGAGACTAATGTCGGTTTTGTGGACAAATGAACCAGACAAGTTCATTTGGTCGCTTACTCCACCATGATGTTTTCCAGTTAAATCTTTACATGCATACTTGTTAAACGGACACATGGTTTTCATACGCAAATATATTTGAACTAAAGGTTTCGCTGAAGATTAAGATCTTTACGTGATTCCTTCATAAGAAAGTTGTTTTTAAAAAAAAAGTATAACCTAGAAAGGTGTAATTGAAATGGTTGTAAGAAGTGTGCTTTTTATGATTCCCATCAGTATAGCAATCATTTAGTTTTATAGATGTTCTTTTGCACTTCTGATTTGGAGAGCGATTCATTTAACCTTTTGTATATCACCACCTGCTAATGTTATGAATATGTTCGGTAGTTAGCTTAATAGGATGGATAAAATAACTATGTACAAATTAGAGTTGGGACATGTGCTTTGGTTTGGGCATTATGTAATCGCTAAATTAACATTGTTTTTAACAAGAAAGGGAATGCTATTTTACTGCAGGTTATTTGTATGGCTAATTATTGGATCCACAAATGGTTCTACCTTCTTCCGAAGACGTAACGAGCACATGTAAATTCTGGATGCAGCCATCAAGAGACGGTTGCACGGGCTATCTTCGGTCATGCTAGCCGGCGGTTTACTAGATGACTGCATTATGCATAGGTGTCGAGTCCTGTTTGTTAATTTTTCTATATAAGCTTTGTGATCCATGAGATGTAAATTCGGATTATGTTGCTCTGAAACTCAAAATAAATGATTGTGCGCAACTATGAATTAATTTGTGCAAAGGACAGGCTATGTTCCCCTTTCCGACGGGAAAAAAAATGCCTGATATGGTTAACTTTTTAGGTTTGAAAATTACAATATAAAATATTTCAAAAGATTTATACTATATATTCGTGATATGTTGAAAGGGGCAGTGTACTGCAATTACACCCCACCCACTAGTCGTCCCACTAGAGAACGCTTTGCTGCTATGCTCCTTGTTATCGTCCCCGCGCAAATTAACCAACAAGGGGCGACAAAACCGATAACTATGCTTGTGAACTGAAGTAGAAATTCTGTAGAAAGCAGTAGCCACAGCCCGAGCCTCGTCAGATCAAGCGGTCTGCCCATTCGCAGCGCACTGGAAGGAGTCCAGGTCGCGGCCGGCGCCATGAATTCCTGCCGGCTGCCAGGTCAAATTACCATCTGCGGAGAGGACTTGGCGGCATGTTGAGTCGTTGAAGGCAAGCACTCCCCTTTCACGAGCCGACCGAGGACCACGGCGGCGGACACAGCTTCTCTCCGCGGTGACTATTTAAACCTTGTGCCGGCGCCTGATATCGTTTAAACCTTAGCCAGCAAGAGCATCCCTAGCGACCCGACGCAACAAAAGTACTTTTTTGTATTCGTTTTCATTTCTTTAGAATGAGCTGTGGATGATAAATTGGTTGCACCACCTTTCTTGTCCATTTAGGTCGGGGGCTGCCCAGATGCACGAGGTAAATATTATTTTTGTAGATTTTAATGATAGAAACATAATTTACATAGATAAAAAGAAAAAAACATTAAAATTAATTGGCCAAAACTTAGGCCTACTCTACCACTCGTCGTCATCATCCTGCGTGTGGTCCATGATCATCGGTAGCTCCCACACCCACTTGGGTGCCGACGCTAGCAGACGGTACACCGGCGATGATGGCGGAGGATGAGCTCCTAGGCCAGTTGGGCACCCATGACGGCAGAGGATATGCCGTTGGAAAAGGAGGAGAGGGCGGGGCAGGCTCATGACACTACTCTCACGGCCACCGTGGCGCGTGAGGCCTCCTCCTCGAACAACCCATCTGACATGAGTGTCGCGGCATAAGAAGGAGGCTTGCGCGATGGCGGCTCCTGTGATGCCTCCTCGCCCATGCCTTTCAACATGATAAGGATTTGGTCCTCTATGCCCTGTTCATTGGCCTTCTCTACCAAGTAAGGGAGGTAGGCGCTGAAATCGTTGGTGTTGTCAGGTTCCTCCTCGCCCAGGGCATGGCCACCGTACTCGACCGCCATCTCCTCCTCCACCACCTTCACTTGCGCTTGCCGGGGAGCGTCGTAGTTGAACTCGTCGTCGATGAGGAACCCCGATCGGCGACGAGGCTCCCACTAATGATTGCCGAATGTATCTGATACTAGCGAGTTGTTGATGTACGCTAGGTCCGTGAGGACAGCCGAAGGCAAAAGTGACCGGTGGCGAGCGATCTCCTGGCGCCGCTCGCGTCCCTTCGCGGCACTAGGAGCATGTGCAACTTTCTATGGTTTAGGAGCTAGCCACCGCGGAGGTGGAAGCCGTGCCGCCCCATGCAAGTACTGTTATTATAGGGCGCCCGCACCACATCCACGCTCATGGGGACACGTTTGTGAGGCTTCTTAGGCTTCCCCAGTGATGATCCTTCCTCGTGACCTCTTTTCGGCTTTCCGCATGTCCACCCTTTTTCCATGGTTGTCCTAAAGGGGCGTTGCATGTGCTCTGGGAAGTGGCAATGGTGGGGGTGTGATATTGGAAGTGGCGGGGCGGTGCCGCCGCCTTAGAAAAGGAAAGGGACGCGGCAGACACTGATTGATGGCGCTGTAGAAGACCAACCGCTAGTCCTGGCGTAGACAATGAACTCAAAGCAGGCCATTTATGGCGCCATAGTGACCAACGCGCGGGGGAGGGGGAGGGGGGCTGATCCGCGTGTGCAGAAGAAATCAAAGGGGCCGCTGACCCGTCACCAAGTGGGCCCAAGGCAAACACATGAACCACGTATCCACGTCGACACAATTCTAGCCCAAATTTAGATCATAAATGGATCATCGGGGACATGCGGGTCCGTTTCCATGAACCATCGAGCTGAAATTTTATTTACCCGCCTGCCCGCCACTGTTGGTGTGGGAGCCACTGAATATTTTTTTCGATAAAGGGAATATATTAAAATAAAAAAGATACAATTACACCTAGACTCTGCAACAACGCACCACCCTAATGGCACTGCAGATGCACACAGCCAAAAAAAGGAAAAGAAAACTAAGAAACAAAAGTCCTGTTACAGTATCTCAGGCCTAACAACAGCAATACATCCACCGCCAAAACAACACCTGAAATACATACTCTCCAAAAACGACGCCTCCAAGAAGGGAACAGTGCTCTAACACCGTCGTCACCCGATCAACGATCTTAGGTTTTCACCCTGTAAATAGTCCCCGCTCTCAAAACAATGCCTCCAACAAGGTCATTGCCAAGCACAACCAGTTAAGGCCAGACCTTGTGTTTTCACTCTGAAAGGTAGGACTCTGAACTTCACCTTGTCGCCCCCACTTTCATACCGCTGCTGTGAAGCCCGGAACACCAAACAAGTCCCTCAACAGGGCGGATACTTGAACCTCCCTTAGCTATTCCACCCCTCCAGCCTTCATGAACTTCTCTTCTTCCGACTTTCATCATGGATCCATAGTCACTTGATGTCAACACAGAAAAAGAGCTTCGCGTCGCTCCCTCCAGAACCAATCGGTCGGAATAAAAGCATGGGTGCGCACGACCACCGAATACCACTGATCCAGCAAACTCCAGGCAAAAAGCACTGTTACATTCGCTGACGGAGCCTTCCGGAACTCAACACTCCGGCCAGATCACGAGTCCAGACCTCCAGTAGGTCTTCCTCTTCACGCAAGAGAGACCTTATGACCACCGCCTTTATTCAGGTCGGACCCCCACGTCGGCGACCATCCTGGGCTGGTCACTCCAACCCTCCACCGGCGACACCGTCGCCAGCTTCCATGCTTCTCCATCTCGCCGCCGGAACGCGGTGATAGATCGATAGATCCACCACCAACCGTAGGCCGACCCTATCCGGCGAAGAAAGGATCGACTCATTGTTTCACGCAACCCTAAGTTTTCATAATCGTCGAGTACTTTTCGGCTGAAACCTTCGAGATCTACTTGCCCTCTACTTCGAACTAAATCCTAGTCTACAATACGTAGGCATTGATAAGTTAATCCCTTGTCACCTCCACCGTCGTTCCCAAGGTTGCTGCCCCGGGCGATGACATAGGAAAGAAGGTTGGTGCGCCGACCTCGTGTCGCGGGTGAAGCCCGAGATCGCCTCCACTCACCGACGAGAGGCGGGGGGGGGGGGGGGGGGGGAGGGGGAGGGGGGAATTGGCGCAGGCCATGGGTCTGGCCGCCGCCCACCACCAGCCCCTGCCGGAGTGCTGCGGAGAGCCGATGGGAGGAGGGAGACCGGAGCGCGGGCCGCCGCCGCCCATCCCATCCACGCCGGCCGGTCCACCAGGGGAGAGCCAACGGGAGAAGGGGGCACAGCGCATGCCGCCGCCGCCCATCCTAACCGCGCCTGTCGGTCCGCCATGCGTCGAGGAGGGGAGATCCAGCCGCCGTCCACCACGCATCGACGATGAAGGGCTCCCACCGCCGCCACGCCCCGTGGGTCTTTTCCCCGTGGGCTGGGAGGGTGGGGTGCGGGAGGGGGGCAGAGCCAAGTAGTTGGAGTTGGAGATGCGTGAGAGGAGAAGGAGCAGCAGGTGTTCGATCTTCGATCTGGGAGCCGCTGAACATGCCTAGGCGACGGCGATGCGCGTTGCTCCAGATGGATTGGCCGCGAGCGAGGGCTGGGTCAATGGTGGAACAGAGGCGGGCGACGTGTTCATCCTCTGTAGCGGCGTGGCGCGGCTGCAGCCTGCAGGTGAGGTGGTGCCGTGGTGGGCGATGACATCTGCTACACTAGGCCGATGGAGTCCAAGTCCGTGCGCGCGGGACCAGCATCCTCCTATCCTTTCCCCCGTCCGTCCACGAGATAGAGAAAGTCGCCAGCGATATGCAAGTACCAACCACCCCTCTCTAAAAGTTGAGACCAGGAAAGTTTGCACCAGGGGGTGGATGGTCACCGCGGCAGGGCAGCTGCAGTCCGTGGCGCGCATGACATGCGCGTTTGGACTTTGGGCTCGACCTCTGCTCTCTGCCTGACCAGCGAATAATGCAAATCGACATGGCTCGAATGGTTTCACTGTGTTCACTTGCCCTGTCTCTCTCTCCATCGTCCTTTTTACAGCCCTGTCGGCCTCTGCTAGCTCCAACTCGTTCAGCATTTTCGACCTTCCAAGGCCATGCCGGCCGCCGCACTGTTTTGGACATGTTCCTCTCTGTTCGTACGCCTGGACTTTGGACTTGGTCTAGCTGACCAGAGAACAATGCGAATCGACAGTGAATCACTGCGATTCATGGCGTTCCTTGTCTGGTGGAAGAGCTGTACGTATGCTATGCAAATGTAGGGTGATAATGCTGTGAGTTGAGACCGAGCCCTGTCGATTCCCACAGCTTCTTGTCTCGTGCAAGATTTTGGAAAGCCATGCCGTTACACTGTTTTGTGACCTTTTTTTTTTAAGATAAAAGGCCTCATGCCTATAACGCCCTTAACGGCGACAAGATACAAAGTGCTGAACCCAGCTTACACGAAAGAACCGCACACTCACACAAAGATAGGACTACCAAAAGTGCTACCAGCAGAAGAGGGGGGAACCAGGACGCTACTACTAAGGAGGCAAAGCCGAAGCCGCTGAGCACTAGCAAGACGGGCAAAGACGTTGGGCCGGGGCTCACCCGAGAGCGCGGGCACATCAACAGGCTATGCACAACGTCGAGACTACTACAACCTACGCAGGCAATGCCTCCGAGAGCCGAGCGCCATCGCCCACACACTGTCTCTGACAAACACGAAGTGGTAGAGGCCAGCAGAGAAGCGCCGAGGGTGCAGAACAAGGAGCAAGCTTTGCCGCAGCCAGCAGAACGAAGGACCAACGCCGAGGCACCGCCACTCCGCCACACCAACTGCAGGGAACCGAACAGGGTGAGCTCCAAGGCGGCGTCTTCAAGAAGAACACGACGCAAGAGCGCCGCCACCGCCCGATCCGAAGACCTTAGGTTTTCACCCGGAGCATGTAGACAAGCCGGGAGCAGCCACATCGACGCCTTCAAGAAGGGGACGACGTCAATGGACGCCGCCGTCGTGGCCCAGGAGGGCAAGGGTTTCCCCTCGGCATATACTCCCAACCAGCTACACAGGGTACTGACCGTCGCCGGAACGACAAACAGACCGCCGCCACACCGTGCAGCTCGCCAGTGTCACGCCGCCCACGCGACCATGAACACCGGCCAGCACTAGAGCCTCTGGCTCGCCCGGCAACCAGGAAGACTCCCACCATCCAGGGCCGCCGCCCCGGATTCCAAACCCCGCATGCCATCAGACTGAAGGAGAAAAACAAAGCACAACCACCGTGAAACACCGCCCAACGGCCAGAAGGCGCTCGAGCAAACGGATCGCCGCAGAGCCACCAGAACCCGTCAGGTGAGAACCAACCCTCGAACTGCGACAGATTACCATCAAGCGTCGCCCGATCTGGAGGGGAGGAGACGAATTGCATGCCAGGGCCACAGCCCCGCCCCAACCCGAAGTCGCGGCGGCGGAGACCCCGTCCACCGGCCACACATCCTCAGCCGCCGACCGGCGACGTGCAGCCCCTGCTGCGATCGAGGCCAGATCGGGAGGTGGAGGGCGATGGGCTTGCAAGGGCCTGGGCCCAGCCCTGGCCCAGGGGATCGAGGCGGCCGGAGACCCCTGTCCGCGGCCGCGCTGCTCGAACGCTGCTCGCCTCGCTGCAGTAGCTCACCGCGGCGGCAAGATCTGGCGGCCGCAACACCACGGCCGTCGAAGACGCCAACTCTGCCCACGCCGGACCGCCACGGGAAAGACGCCCGCTTCCTCCCCCAGATCTTCTCGCGCGCGAAGCTCGCGCCGCCCGCCGCCGAGGCTGCTCCGGGGAGCTGCCGCCGCCGCGAGTGCGCCCCGACCTTGGTGTCTCCGCGCCGCTGCCGAAGGAGCCACGCCGCCGCGCCCACCAACCAACGCGACGCCCTCGCCGGCCGCAGGGCCCGCGCCTCCACCTCCGCGCGAGGGAGAAGAGGGGCCGCCGCCGCCGCCGCCGCGGGCTTTGCCCGGCGACGGCCTCTGGCGGCGGCGGGGAGGGGAGGTGGACTACGGGAGGCGCCGCCAGGGGAGGCCCTCGGTCGCGCGCGGGCGCGACGCGAGGAGCCTAGGGTTCCTTTTGTGACCTTTTTATAATCAGATCCTTTCCACCTGGATAATGACACGTAATTCAAACGAGATATATTCAGCTGTCTTAAGCATAACGTCAGATCCCGTTTAAAGGATGAGCATCCTCCATACCTATTGATGAATCTCTACATGGAACCCATAAATTCCTAGGGATTCCCTTTGGAAGACAACATCATGTACTTCCTCCATGTAAGGGCTAAGCGAACTTAACAACATATTCCTCGTATACTCATCCTGTCGGTAAGACAACATCATGTAGTTCACATCTGTTTTTTAGATAAAGGAATATATTAATATCAAAAGATACCAAATACACCCAGCCTCTGCAACAACGTCTCACCCTAATGACAGTATGGATGCACACAGCAAAAAAAATTAAAGAAAACTAAGAAATAAAAAATCTGCTACAACCTTCTAGACCTAGCAACAACAATACAATCACCACCGTGACAACACCTAAAGTACAGACTCTCCAAAAGCGACGCCTTCAAGAAGAAAACAGTGCACCAGCGCCGTCGTCACCCGGCCAAAGGTCTTAGGTTTTCACCCTGAAGATAGTCCCCACTTCAAAACAATGCCTCCAACAAGAACATTGCCAAGCACAACCAGTTAAGGCCAGACTTTGGTTTCACCCTGAGAGGTAAGACTCTGAATTTCCCCTGTGCTGCCGCCCCCACATGCATACCACTGCTTCATAGCCCGGAACGCCAAGCAGGTCCCTCAGCATTACGAAGACTCGAACCTCGTTTAGCCAGTCTACCAATCCGGTCTTCATGATATTCCTTCTTCTGACTTCACCATGGACCAAAAAGTCACCTGATGTCAACACAGAATAGAGCTTCGCGCCGCTCCCCCCGGAACGAAACGGTCGGAATAAAAACATGGGTGCGCGCGACCGAATACGATCCGATCCAGCAAACTGCAGGCAAAAGATGCACTGTTTCATTCGCTAGCGTAGCTTTCCGGAACTCATCTCTCCAGCCAGATCAGAGCAAACTAACCTCCGGAAGATCTTCATCCTCGCATGCAAGAAACCCGAGGACCGCCACAAAAAACAAAGCAAGATCAGCAGCCCCCATGCCGCCAATCCCTCCTGCCGGATCACCAAGGAAGAGGACAACGACGCGGATCATGCGTACCGCCGCCGAACCATTACCGGGGGCAGAGGCCGCCACCGCTCCACCGAATCTTCCTTGGCTACCGACGGAGAGCCTCAGGCCCCGGCCAAGTAGCCGTGCCGCTCAGCTTCCTCCACCGGCGCTACATCACCTCCCATGGAACGCCGCCGCGGAAACCCTCTTCTCCCCCTCGTCGATTCTTCGGAGGGGGTGTTGCTGAGCGCGGAGTTGATGAAGGAGAATTTATGCGCAACGTTGAGTGGAACCTCAAGAGGAAGGTATGGTGAGCACAGCAGGAAGTTTTCCCTCAGTAAGAAACCAAGGTTTATCGACCAGTAGGAGAAAAACGTTCTCTCCCGAGGTGTTGCGAACCAACTCGTGGCAGGGCACACTGCCGGTGTCAGCAGCAACGTGGAGACCTGCACACAAACAACCAAGTATTTTGTCCCCAACTTTCATCGAGGTTGTCAAGCTCACTTATTTTGCTGAAAACAAAGGATTGAACGAACTGTGTGGAAGAAGAATTGTTTGCAGAGAACATAACAGGAAAAATGTTGTACAAGATTGCAATTAAAAGAAGAAGGACCGGGGTCCACCGTTCACTAGAGGTGCCTCCCCAATAAATAAATATGCTGGGTAAACAAATTACAGATGGGCAATTGACAAACAGAGATTCTACGCTAATGGTTGGTGCAGAATACGTGCTATGAAAGTATGCGGGCATTACAATAATATAAATAGACCGTAATCCAACTGCATCTATGACTAATAATCCACCTTCAGGATTGCATCCGTGACACCCTCCAGTATTAAGTTGCAAGCAACGGATTATCGCTTTAAGCAATGTGTGTAAAGTAAACGATGAAACTACCCTTTAATAGAACACCGTTGTTTTCTCCCTAGTAGCAACAACACATCTACAATTGTAGAGAACAAGGTCACTTCCCATGGTTAAATAGAGGCATGAACCCACTATCGAGCATAAATACTCCCTCTTGGAGTCGCTAGCATCTACTTGGCCAGAGCATCTACTAGAAACGGAGAGCATGCAAGATCATAATAACATAATACATAATCTCAACCAAAGCAATCTCTCTATAAATCGGATCCACATCAAACCAACATGTAGCAATTACAAATAGATGATTTTGATCATGTTAGGCAGCTCACAAGATCTATACATGAAGCACAACAAGGATAGGACAACCATCTAGCTACTGCTATGGACCCATGGTCCCGTGGAGCACTACTGTAACATCCCAAAAATTTCAAAACAAAACAAATGGATTTCCCATTCTCCAAATTTTGGAACCAACAAAAACTTTTATTCAATTAAGTATGATACATAGTGATCTTGCTTAATTCTTGTGTTATTGTTATGATTGCTTGTTATTAGTATTTGAGGTGATCTTAAACCCTAAACCTCACCCCTCTTTTCACCACCCTAGCTAAATTAAAATAAAAGGAAATTAAATAAGAAAGAGGCATATGTGCCTATGGCTATATTTATAAAACTTTACCCTAAGCTTTTCTACTTTGCTTAGAGGTTTGGAAAACCTTCATACACCTTGCCTAGTACCTATCAAACCAATTCCAAGTGATTTCCAAAGAAATTAAAAAGAAACTAAAAATGCCATAGAGGCATATGAGAGTAAAATAGCAAATTTGTGAATTTAAGAATCTTGACCCTAAGTCTTGTGGTGAATGGTGGGATCACTCCTATATACCATTTCAACACTCAACAACACCAATTGGGTCAAGCCAAGTCAAACTAAAACTCCAATGCAACATATGCATAGAAGCATATGTGGCACATAGCCATTTCACCAAACTTTGACCTATGGCTTTAAACCTTGACCACATGATGTGAAACCATCTCTCAACCTAATATAACACTAAATTGACCTTAACCCAAGTCCAAGTAAAGCAAGATCAACAATCTACAAGTTTAATGAAATATGACACATCACCTCTTATGTGTTATGGCCATTTTTGCAAATCTTTAAGCAAGACCATTTGAATTGGTTTCAATGGTTGGGAAATGTTTCTAAACTAATAAGAATCACATTTGAGTCAAGAAATATCAAATAAATTGGAGAGAAATCAAATGGTGAGGAATTCCCAATTTCACTCACATACACATAAGGCCAATTTTGCAAATCTTCACCAAAGGCCACCATTGCTTGATCTCTTGCTTGTAGAATGTTTATATATGATAAACAAACACAATTTCATCAAAGAAACCCAAATCAAAGCAAAGGAGAATTCAAATGCAACTTATATATGATAATGGTCATTTGGCCATTTTATATTATCTTACCCACTTTGAGCTCTTCTATTAAGAAATTTTCAAACCAAACCCTGCCAACCCTTTGCACCTCATCCAAGACCTCATCAAGATGAACACTTTTGATGTTGACCACTTTGACCAGAGAGTTGACCATTGCTTAATACAAGAGTGCAAAGTGGCAACATTGAAACAAACTCTAGATTCCCTCCACTTTTCGAAATTTCACAAATCTTGCCCAAAACCCAAACCAATGCCACCATTTGCTGCCAAATATCATTTGTAGCTCATCCATGAAGAGACTTAGCCAAATTTACCCACACATGTGGTTTTTACATAAGGAATTCACTTTTTACATAAAGGTACAACCACCCCACCCACTATGTACCACCACCTCTCTCCCTCACTTGTACCCCTCAATAGTGTCACTTGTACCACAACCACTCCCTTGACATTACTTAGCTTTGACATCATCTAGTAGTACATGACCACTAGGACACCAACTATGCCAAGTACTTGCATGTGTCACATACAACTTTGGCAACAACTATTTTTACAAGCTCTAGACCCCTCCAACTATGATAACCTTGTCAAATAGCCTGGACTCATCCCTTTGAACCAAGCCATGACCACAGAGAGAAAGATTTGCTCTCAAATCAATTAGAACACACCATGCCGGCCACCCTAGTCACCACCATGCCACCACTTGCTCCCTCTCTTCCTCTCTCTCTCACCTTGTCACACACCTTTCCCTTGACCCTCTACCCCTGCCAGACATGACCCTTGGTCGAGGAGAGCACGAAGTCGACCAAAACGACCCGTGCCATGTCCCCTGATCACCACCCGTGGACACGACCCCGTTCCCGCGTGTACACTGCAAACCACCGTGTCCCACTGCGCCACCATCTTCCTCTCTCTCTCACACATCTCCTAGACACCCTCGTTGACCTACCCGCGCCCCAGGACGACGCCACGACGCGACGCCCCGAGAGGATGCCGACGTCGGCCTCGTACCCATGCGCCCTGCACACGATGCCATCCAGCCGCGCCACTACTCACGCGTCATAACCTACCCATGAGCTCACCTCCTGACGCAGCAGCAGTGCCGGAGACGCCCGTGCCCGCCGTGCACCGTGACGTCGTGGCCATGCCGACCACGTCGCGCCCCACACCTCCAGCCACTATATAAATGCCCCCTCGCCTCTGGACTTCACCACACCACCCAGAAGCTCACCTCTCTAGCCCCTAGCCTTCCTCTCTCGCTCCCATCGCCACCAACCGGAGCCCGAAGCTTGCCGGAGAGCACACCACCGCCGCCCCATTTTCTCACTCCCTCAGCCTCCACCACCTACACCGATTTGAAGCCCTGGAAAATCCTAGCCGAACGCAACAAACCTCGCCGCAAACCGTGCCCGGAGGTGAGCAGGAGAGCCGTCGGAAGTTCGCCGGCGTTGGGAGGGAGACGACGGCCCAGTGCCGTCAGATCCCGATCCGACGATCCGCGCGCCCCGCGCGAGCCCGACGTGCATGCGCCATGCACGCCAGGCCCGGGCAGCAACTGGGCCGGCCCAACTTCTTCCCGCCCCCTTCTCGAATTCAAACTTCGTTTATTTTTATTCCCTTTAATTTGCTTACAGATACTTTGCTAGATTTTGAATATCTTAAATTGTACAAATCCAAATTTAGTGATTCAAAATGTTTTGGAAAGCTCATGAAAGTACCTAGCTAATCACACTGGATTCAATTCAAAATTCTTCCTAGATCCTCTACAATAAAAATAACAACTCAGTAACTTTTCAAACTTCAAATAAATCTTAAAAATCAACCATAAACTATTTTGAGGTGGTTCCACCTCTCATAAATCACATTTGATGTTGTCTAATTTATTATGTAATAAAATACTATAGTTGTTTCATATGATCATGGGCTAGATTCAAATAGTGGCTATATGGCCATTTCTAGCTCATTTAAACTATCTCAAAAATAGTATTTAAATTATATGAGGTGTAGCATCTCATTTAAATCATTACTCCAAGTGATTCAATGTGAGTTGATTACACATGTCTTCATGACCCATATGTTCTTATTTGAAAATATTAAATATTCCTCATAGTAGTATTTAAATTGTTCAAAACTACTTATTAAATCATATGAGATGTATTGGTCTCATTTAAATCTTTGTCTCAAGTAATTCTACATGAGGTAGAGACCATGGTCTATTAACTCTCATAGTGAATTATTTGATGATATTAAATCATTACTATGTTGGTATTAAATTGCATGAGGTGCATCACCTCATTTAAATCATTTTCTCAAATGATGAGTATGAAGGGGTTAACCTTGGTCAACCTAGGCCATACATTATTATTGGAGGAAATTAAATCTTAACAAGATTCAATGAGAGGAAATTATTTCTCCAAAGAATTAAATAGAAACCCTAATCAATATTTGTAATGAGAGGAAATTATTTTTCTTTAAGAAAACAAAGTCAACCAACATGATAATAATATGGTGATGCTAGAATAGCTTGTGTGAGCCATTTGTGTGATTAGTCTAGCACTTAAGTATTGTTTGATGATTGTGTCCTCGTATTCGTTTATAGACGCTAGTACCAGAGACTATCAAGAGGAGGAGGTTTTCTACCAAGAGGAAGAAGAAGAGAACTTTGATCAATACACCAATCAAGGCAAGCTAATATTCTTGCAAGCTATTACCAATGCAAGCTAGACTAATGCAAACCATTTTGGTTGCAAGTTTATATTCTTGCAAAGTGCAAAGCTCTACAAGAGCAAGGCACCATTACATGTTTACCTTATGAACCTATCCCAAGTTTTTACCTTACAAGCTTTATTTGATTTTATTTATCAAAGTTACTTTTTGATTTATGATTCACTTAGTTTAGTTATAGAGTAGTACAAGAGCATCACACTTAGCCTAGCAAGCTCCAAGATACTTAGCACCCCTCATAACTAGTGGCTAGTGCTCAATATTAAAAGTGACTACTCTAGTTGGGAACTTGTGAATTGAAAGGACTTTGAAAACCTTGGAATGATGAGTCATTCTATTGAGAGATTTTGAAGGTGAATATGACTGGTGAATGACTTGGTGAATTTTACAAAAACTGATGGTTGGGTTCGGATGCGATACCATTCCAATTTTACAAGTACCCCCACAATACCTGAATCTGGATAAGGCTTAGCTGGAAACTTATGTATTTTAGTATGGGTTCCCTCTGAACAAGCGTCATAGGGGTTATGCCGAGGCTGCCTCCGTACTGGTGAAGTGATTGGAAATGACGTGAAATGAGGTGAATGTCCGGCCCAAACCCTGTGCAGTTCCGAGGCTGACTGTCTGTCTTCACTGGGAGGCCAAGCTCATGGGGAGAGGTGCCTATACTAGAGTATGTAAATGAAAGGTTAGGATTGGTAGTTCGCGTATTGCGTACGATAAATCAGGGCCAGTTACCCCTGACGAACTATTGCAATTGTTGTGGCACAAGTGTACAACCTCTGCAGAGTTAAACCTATTCGAATAGCCACATCCGCGGTTATGGACAGTTGGAAAGGCCATACTGTTCCGTCATCAGAACTTTTCTAAAAATATGAATGGTGACTTGTGACTTGAGTTGAAAGGTGACTTCGACTTTGAATCACAACTGAGTTGTGGGAATGACACTAATGTTCCCACTTGAGTTAGTTAAGAAAATGAAGAGGCTTTGATTAATTAAATTGTTTATGAAATAAAACTGGCTCCGGTACCTTTGTTATCTTAGGTACATAAGGGTCCGGGTTAATAATCCAGTACTGCTGCTTCTGCTTCTTCGCCGGAGGTGGATTGGGGGGCGGCATCTGCTTACCCGCCCGGGGCGGACTAGGGGGCGGCGGCTGCTTACCCGCCGGAGGTGAATTGGGGGGCGGCGTCGGCTGACGTGAAGGAGGTGTAGGTGAAGCACCACCACCACCACCGCCACCGCCGCCACCACCACCACCGTAGGGGGTGGACTTGTTGGCGCCTCGCCTGGAAACTTGATAAACTTCTTTTGCCATAGAATGAACTAGCGCTTGACATCTCCGAGTCTTCTCGCCCCTTCAGGTGTAGCAATGTCAATGTCCAGGTCCTCAAACCCTTGGACTATGTCCTCCACCGTGACACGAGCATAGCCATCTTGAATGGGGTTGTTGTGGTGGAGTGCTCCAGGTAAACATGGTAAAGCACTGCCAATGGCTACCTTCATGGACATGTTCCCGATAGGATAATACAGATGACATTCTTTCATCTCCTTTATATCGTCCACGGGGTAGCGAGGAGGCTCCGGTGCAGTAATTTTGACCACCAGAGGCTCCGGTGCAGTAATTTCGATCATCGGTGCACCAGCCGGTGGGGCCTCCGTGGAAGCCACGCTGCTTCTCCGCTGCTGGCTTCCGAGATCCAATGGATGATCTTCATGCTGCGCCCGAGCTGCATCTCTTTCGGCTACTAGTACACTCACGGTTTTCTTCATCACATCCATTTCCGATGCCAACCGCGCCACAACATCTGCTTCCCGATCCATCTTTCTCTTACGGCTTCTGTAACCGTACGGGTCATCGTTCTGGGGGAACCCTATTTTCCACGGAATGTGCCCCATGCCTCGTACACGTCCTCCGTGTTCAGGATTCCCGAGGGCTTTTGTCAGCGCGTCGTTCTCTCTTTTGGACTTGATCGTCCCCTCTTGAGCATCCCTCATTGCCTCAATAAGCTTTTGGGTGGGTTTAATTATTTTGCCCCGGTAAACACACTCCCCTGTCTCCGGGTTCAGCGATCCCCCATGCCCGTACCACCAGCTTTTGGCCCTTGGGTCCCATCCCTCCGTACCTGGACGGATTCCTCGCGCCCTCAGCTCGTTCTCCATCTTCTCCCACCTAGGCTCCCAAAGGCGATACCCTCCTGGCCCCATAATATGATTGTACTCCTTCTTAGCCGCATTTTCCTTATTTTTTTCGATATTTGAAGGAACTGCTCCGATTTCTTTTGCTTCGCAAATTCTGGCCAATCATGTTGCAGTTTCTCATATTGTCCTTTGAAATCCGGAGTCTTGTTCTGCTTGACAAAGTCATGGGCTAGATTTTGCTTGTATTTCCGGAATGCGTCGGATATCTTATGAAGAGCGAACTGTTTGACTAGCCTCCTCCTCTCCTTGTTTATTCAATCTTGTTACCCTCCTCATCGAATTTTTGGTATTCCGGAGGTAGAACGAAATGTTCCATAAGCTTGTTGAAGCAATCTTTTTTTGTTCTCTTATCGACAAAAGTGAAACCAAGACGTGCCTTCTTTGGCTGATTCCACTCCTGGACGGTGATCGAGACGTTGTCTCTAACAACGGCTCCGCATTGGCTGACAAACTTGGTGGCGTTCTTGCGGGGCTCCAGCGGCCTGCCGGTTTTACTGTCGACAACCTCGATGGTGCATGTTTCTCCTGGTTTCATCGTCTTGGTTGCGCCACGCTTTGACGACGTACTCGATTGTTTCGACGATCCGGCCGAGGGCTAAAATAAGAAAGAGAGTCGCGCGCGTTAGTACACACATATTTATTCAAATCAGTTAGTTTGTATCACCAGAGGCTCAATGTATATATATACCTCGGCGCCGGAAATGGTTGCTACTTCCAATTGAAGATCGTCGTTTATCGACGTTTCTTCGGCATCATCTTGCTGACGGCGCCCTTCATCTTCACCCTCAAGGTTCAGATAAGAAGAGATATCATCTTCTTCTTGTCCGGTCGGCACATATAGAATATCGCCGTTTATGATGCCGAAAATATGGTCTTCAGCGTCCGGATCATAGTTCTCCATAATCGGGTCAGCTCTATCGTCCGCCATATGTCAGTCCTGAAAACATGTAGTCAAAACAAATTAATTGTGTATATGCATTATCACATCTCTTCTACATATAAAGAGAGAGGGCGACGAGGGAGGCGAGAGCGGGGACGCAGTGACCGCGTGACCGAGAGAACGGTGGCGGTGGCGAAAGGGCGGTGGCGAAAGGGCGGTGGCGAAAGGGCGGTGGCGGTGGCGAAAGGGGGGCTGTGGCGGTGACCGTGTGACCGAGAGGGCGATGAGGGAGGCGAGAGGGGGGACGCGTATTAGATGTGTATGCGGACGATCGACCTCGCCTCGCAGTGACCGCGTGACCGAGAGACCGCCGCTCACCTCTGCCAATGGACTGGGTGATCGACGCGGCCGTTCCGCGCCGGTATATATAGGGACACCCCAACGCCGGGGGTCGAAGGCGGAGCAGGAGGAGGCGGAGAGCGAGGGTACTACGTACGTAGGAGGGGGCGAGGAAGGGGTGGGATCGAGAGGGGGTGTCGTCAGTGGTGACCTTCGTCAGTCTCAAGGCCCGCCGGTAGGGTGTGCGTGAGTGCGATCATAGCGCGGTAAGTGTATGCATACATATTTGTGAGCGTGTATTGCATGTGTTTCACGTGTTTCACGTGTTTCGCGAAAAAAAAGGATGGCCGGCATCCCTATTTTTACAAATTTGTAAATTTTGGCCCAATGAATTAATTTACACAATTTTTATAGTGTCAAAGGGTTAATTCTCTGTTTTGAATTATGGTGCAAAATTAATCACAGAACATATACTGTATTATGGCATGGTTGCATTCTACAGATTTCAAGGTTTCCAACCATATAAAATTTGCTAAATTTGGGTCTATGGTTGATTTTATATCGATTTTACAAGTTAGGGACATAATCTAAAATTTGATTTCGAATTTAAACAATGTTTGACTGCTTTTGACTGGGGGGCTGACTGTGCAGGCGACGTGGCGCAACGCGATTGGCTGCGAGGGGGATCACGCGGATCGCCCCTAGAAGGGCTGTGGCCGTCAGATCGTATGCGATCTGGACGGTCCAGATGGACGGCGTCCTGGGGACTAAACGGGCGGCGCCCGGCCGGAATTTCGCCGGCGGCGCGGAGCTCGCCAATGGCGATGCCATGATCGGCATGGGGCGTTCCCGGCGATGCAGAGGGGGAGAGGGGGCACGGCGCGTGAGGTGGCGGCGGCGCAGCGGCGGCGGTCTGGGGACGTAGAGGCAAGGCGTTCTGCGGGGAAACGGCGTAGAGGCGTTCCCGGCGTAGCGGTGCGCAGCCGGCGGGGAAACGGCGAAGCGGCGGCGAGCGATATGTTGAGGCGAGAGCGACGTACGGCGAGGCGGCGGCGCGGCGAGCGACGTTCGGCGAGGCGGCACGGTGAGAGACGGCGAGGTGGTGGCGTCGTTGGCGGCGTCGGGCGCAGTGCCGGGCGCCGAGAGCGAGGAAGACGAAAAACTGAACCGCTTAGGCGCCGCATATAGGTACCAACCTTTAGTCGCGGTTGGTGTCTCCAACCGCGATTAAAGGGTACCCTTTAGTCGCTTGTTGACACCAACCGCGACTAAAGTGTTTTTTCGCCGG
This sequence comes from Lolium perenne, assembly GCF_019359855.2. Classification (NCBI taxonomy): domain Eukaryota; kingdom Viridiplantae; phylum Streptophyta; class Magnoliopsida; order Poales; family Poaceae; genus Lolium; species Lolium perenne. The sequence goes on from NC_067249.2 coordinate 82,636,740, forward strand.
TTTTTCGGTTTCTCGCGGGAAGAACCTTTAGTCGCGGTTGGCCAGGCCAACCGCGACTAAAGGTCTTTTTTCAAAATACTTTTCATTTTCAAAATTCTTAAAAATACAAATAATATATCAAAAAATTCAGAAAAATAAAACTAAATCAATTCTAAATATTAAAAATACAAATAATATATCAAACAATTCAGAAAAATAAAACTAAATCATTTCTAAATGTTAAAAATACAAATAATATATCAAAAAGTTCATGAAATTAAAACTAATTCATTTCTAAATATTAAAAATACAAATAGTATATCAAAAAATTAAGAAAAGTAAAACTAATTCAATTCAAAATGTTAAAAATACAAATAATATATCAAAAAATTCATAAAAATAAAACTAATTCAATTCAAAATTTTAAAAATATAAATAATACATCAATAAATTCATAAAAATAAAACTAATTCAATTCAAAATCTTAAAAATACAAATAATATATCAAAAAATTAAGAAAAATAAAACTAATTCAATTAAAAATCTTAAAAATAGAAATCTTTCCGCCTCCCTCTTCCCACCAGTTCTTCCCACCAGTTTTTCCTGGCCGCCTCTGTCTTCTCGTTGGCCCCCTCTTCCCGCCTCTATCTTTCCGCCGACCCCCTCTTCCCGCCTCGTCTTCCCGCCATTTCTTCCCTGTCTTCCCGCCTCTTTCTTCCCGCCAATTTCTTTCCGCCTCTTTCTTCCCGCCACTTTCTTCCCGCCTCCTGTCTTCCCGCTCCCATTTTTCCCGCCATTTGTCACTACAGATATGTAGCCCGGCTTGGCCAGCATTATCACATCTCTACAATCTCTCATCACTCTCTCATGGCTTCCACCGCACCCACTCTAACCTACCAGCAGGTGGAGGAGCTTTGCGCCTCGAACTACCCTTGCCCACCGGGCTACCGCGTCCCCGCCGGCTGGAGCCTAAGCACCGGCGGCTGATACGCGTACAGCACGCGTCCATTGGGAACCCCAAGAGGAAGGTGTGATGCGTACAACGACAAGTTTTCCCTCAGTATGAAACCAAGGTTTAATCGAACCAGTAGGAGCCAAGAAGCACGTTGAAGGTTGATGGCGGCGAGATGTAGTGCGGCGCAACACCAGGGATTCCGGCGCCAACGTGGAACCTGCACAACACAAACCAAGTACTTTGCCCCAACGAAACAGTGAGGTTGTCAATCTCACCGGCTTGCTGTAACAAAGGATTAGATGTATAGTGTGGATGATGATTGTTTGCAGAAAGCAGTAGAACAAGTATTGCAGTAGATTGTATTTCAGTATAGAGAATTGGACCGGGGTCCACAGTTCACTAGAGGTGTCTCTCCCATAAGATAAATAGCATGTTGGGTGAACAAATTACAGTTGGGCAATTGACAAATAGAGAGGGCGTGACCATGCACATACATATTATGATGAGTATTGTGAGATTTAATTGGGCATTACGACAAAGTACATAGACCGCTATCCAGCATGCATCTATGCCTAAAAAGTCCACCTTCAGGTTATCATCCGAACCCCTTCCAGTATTAAGTTGCTAACAACAGACAATTGCATTAAGTAATGCGCGTAATGTAAACAATAACAACATCCTCGGAAATAGCATCAATGTTTTATCCATAGTGGCAACAGCACATCCATAACCTTAGAGGTTTCTCTCACTCCCCCAGATTCACGGAGACATGAACCCACTATCGAGCATAAATACTCCCTCTTGGAGTTACTAGCATCAACTTGGCAAGAGCATCTACTAATAACGGAGAGCATGCAAGATCATAAACAACACATAGATATAAATTGATAAACAACATAACATGGTATTCTCTATTCATCGGATCCCAACAAACGCAACATATAGAATTACAGATAGATGATCTTGATCATGTTCGGCAGCTCACAAGACCCGACAATTAAGCACAATGAGGAGAAGACAACCATCTAGCTACTGCTATGGACCCATAGTCCAGGGGTAGACTACTCACTCATCACTCCGGAGGTGACCATGGCGGTGTAGAGTCCTCCGGGAGATGATTCCCCTCTCCGGCAGGGTGCCGGAGGCGATCTCCTGAATCCCCCGAGATGGGATTGGCGGCGGCAGCGTCTCTGGAAGGTTTTCCGTATCGTGGCTCTCGGTACTGGGGGTTTCGCGACGAAGGCTATTTGTAGGCGGAAAGGTAGGTCAGGGGGCGTCGCAAGGGGCCCAGGAGACAGGTCGGCGCGGCCAAGGGTGGGGCCGCGCCGGCCACCCTCCTGGCTGCCTCGTGGCCCCACTTCGTTGACTCTTCGGTCTTCTGGAAGCTTCGTGGCAAAATAGGACCCTGGGCGTTGATTTCGCCCAATTCCGAGAATACTTCCTTACTAGGATTTCTGAAACCAAAAACAGCAACTGGCTCTTCGGCATCTTGTTAATAGGTTAGTTCCAGAAAATGCATAAATATGACATAAAGTGTGCATAAAACATGTAGATATCATCAATAATGTGGCATGGAACATAAGAAATTATCGATACGTCGAAGACGTATCAGCATCCCCAAGCTTAGTTTCGTCGTCCGAGCGGTAAACGATAAACAAAGATAATTTCTGGAGTGACATGCCATCATAACCTTGATCATACTATTGTAAGCATATGTAATGAATGCAGCGATCAAAACAATGTATATGACATGAGTAAACAACTGAATCATATAGCAAAGACTTTTCATGAATAGTACTTCAAGACAAGCATCAATAAGTCTTGCATAAGAGTTAACTCATAAAGCAATAATTCATAGTAGAGGCATTGAAACAACATAATGGAAGATTAAGTTTCAGCGGTTGCTTTCAACTTGTAACATGTATATCTCATGGATAGTTGTCAATGCAAAGTAATATAATAAGTGCAATATGCAAATATGTAGGAATCAATGCACAGTTCACACAAGTGTTTGCTTCTTGAGGTGGAGAGAAATAGGTGAACTGACTCAACAATAAAAGTAAAAGAATGGTCCTTCAAAGAGGAAAGCATCGATTGCTATATTTGTGCTAGAGCTTTGATTTTGAAAACATATAGAGAGCAATAAAAGTAAAATTTTGAGTGGTGTTTGTTGTTGTCAACGAATGGTAGTGGGCACTCTAACCCCCTTGCCAGTCAAACCTTAAAAGAGCGGCTCCCATTTTATTTTATTTTTGTGTGGCACTCCTTCCAACCTTTCTTTCACAAACCATGGCTAACCGAATCCTTCGGGTGCCTGCCAACAATCTCATACCATGAAGGAGTGCCTTTTTATTTTAGTTTTATTATGATGACACTCCTCCCCACCTTTGCTTTCTCAAGCCATGGCTAACCGAATCCTTTGGGTGCCGTCCAACAATCACATACCATGGAGGAGTGTCTATTTTTATTAATTAATTTGGGACTGGGAATCCCATTGCCAGCTCTTTTTGCAAAATTATTGGATAAGCGGATGAAGCCACTAGTCCATTGGTGAAAGTTGCCCAACAAGATTGAAAGATAAACACCACATACTTCCTCATGAGCTATAAAACATTGACACAAATCAGAGGTAATAAATTTTGAATTGTTTAAAGGTAGCACTCAAGCAATTTACTTTGGAATGGCGGAGAAATACCATGTAGTAGGTAGGTATGGTGGACACAAATGGCATAGTGGTTGGCTCAAGTATTTGGATGCATGAGAAGTATTCCCTCTCGATACAAGGTTTAGGCTAGCAAGGCTATTTGAAACAAACACAAGGATGAACCGGTGCAGCAAAACTCACATAAAAGACATATTGAAAACATTATAAGACTCTACACCGTCTTCCTTGTTGTTCAAACTCAATACTAGAAATTATCTAGACCTTAGAGAGACCAAATATGCAAACCAAATTTTAGCATGCTCTATGTATTTCTTCATTAATGGGTGCAAAGTATATGATGCAAGAGCTTAATCATGAGAACAACAATTGCCAAGTATCACATTATCCAAGACATTATAGCAAATTACTACATGTATCATTTTCCAATTCCAACCGTATAACAATTTAACGAAGAAGAAACTTCGCCATGAATATTATGAGTAAAGCCTAAGGACATACTTGTCCATATGCTACAGCAGAGCGTGTCTCTCTCCCACACAATGAATGCTAGGATCCATTTTATTCAAACAAAACAAAACAAAAACAAACCGACGCTCCAAGCAAAGCACATAAGATGTGATGGAATAAAAATATAGTTTCAGGGGAGGAACCTGATAATGTTGTCGATGAAGAAGGGGATGCCTTGGGCATCCCCAAGCTTAGATGCTTGAGTCTTCTTGATATATGCAGGGGTGAACCACCGGGGCATCCCCAAGCTTAGAGCTTTCACTCTCCTTGATCATGTTGTATCATCTCCCTCTCTTGATCCTTGAAAACTTCCTCCACACCAAACTCAGAACAACTCATTAGAGGGTTAGTGCACAATCAAAATATACATGTTCAGAGGTGACATAATCATTCTTAACACTTCTGGATATTGCACAAAGCTACTGAAAGTCAACGGAATCAAAATGTCCATCGAACATAACAAAACTGGCAATGCGAAATAAAAGGCAGAATCTGTCAAAACAGAACAGTTCGTATTGACGAATTTTATCGAGACACCAGACTTGCTCAAATGAAAATGCTCAAATTGAATGAAAGTTGCGTACATATCTGAGGATCACTCATGTAAATTGGCATAATTTTCTGAGTTACCTACAGAGAATTTTGCCCAGATTCGTGACAGCAAAGAAATCTGTTTCTGCGCAGTAATCCAAATCTAGTATGAACTTTACTATCAACGACTTTACTTGGCACAATAAAACACTAAACTAAGATAAGGAGAGGTTGCTACAGTAGTAAACAACTTCCAAGACACAAATATAAAACAAAGTACTGTAGTAAAAACATGGGTTGTCTCCCATAAGCGCTTTTCTTTAACGCCTTTCAGCTAGGCGCAGAAAGTGTGTATCAAGTATTATCAAGAGATGATGCGTTGGCATTCTTACCAGGGGTGTTGCTCTTACCTTTCTTACTCTTATTCCTACTCTTTGGTCTAGGGAATACATGACCGCATCCGGGTGTAGAGGTAAAATTTAGAGTGCCTTTCCCAACATCTATGACTGCTCCCATGAGTTTCAGCAGGGATCTTCCAAGCGTGATTTGTCCTGTCCCTACACATTCAATAACGAGATAATCAGTGGATACCGTCCTTCCAAGAAAGGTTGTGAAAACACCTTCAGCTATACCCTTAGGAATTACAACAGAGTTATCCGTAAGAGTTATTTCTTCTCCCCCTTCAGTAAGTTCCCAAAGTGTCAAAGATTTATAAATACTTTCAGGCATAAGGCAAAACTCAGACATAATATCACAACGAGCAGGAAAAGTTTCACCACCAATAGTAGCTTTAACGGTAGGCACCCACATTGAAGGTTCGAAGCTTAATGGAACATAATCATAGTATTCGCGAATTTGGTTATACACTTCTTTTAAACAGGATATATTTGTTTCAATAGTGTTTAATCTATTATGCATGCTAGCATGAGATGGATCAAAATTATTATCGGAACTAAATGGTGTAATCAATTTCCTTATGGCATTAAAAGCTTGATCCCCATCACAATGAAGGAAATCTCCTCCCACTACAGCATCTAAGGCATATCTATAGCGAAGAATAAGCCCGAAAATAAAAATTACTAAGAAGCAAACTTAAGGTCATTTTAGGTTCAGTTTTACTATAAGAATCAAAAATTCTAGACCATGCTTCTTTAAAATTCTCTTCACCTCCTTGTTTAAAAGTGAAGATTGATTCCTCAGGTGATAGAGTAGCAACTACGGGACTAGACATGATAATAAAGTAAATGCGAGTAACTAATTTTTTTGTGTTTTTGATATAGCAAACAAGATAACAAATAAAGTAAAACTAGCAACTAATTTTTTTTGTATTTTGTTTTAGTGCAGCAAACAAAGTAGTAAATAAAACTAAGCAAGACAAAAACAAAGTAAAGAGATTGGGATGTGGAGACTCCCCTTGCAGTGTGTCTTGATCTCCCCGGCAACGGCGCCAGAAAAAGAGTTGATGGCGTGTAGTTGACGTGGGAGTCAGAGATCTTTGTGATGTAACTTTTCTTCAGATCCCCGGCAACGGCGCCAGAAAAAGAGCTTGATACGCGTACAGCACGCGTCCGTTGGGAACCCCAAGAGGAAGGTGTGATGCGTACAGCGGCAAGTTTTCCCTCAGTATGAAACCAAGGTTTAATCGAACCAGTAGGAGCCAAGAAGCACGTTGAAGGTTGATGGCGGCGAGATGTAGTGCGGCGCAACACCAGGGATTCCGGCGCCAACGTGGAACCTGCACAACACAAACCAAGTACTTTGCCCCAACGAAACAGTGAGGTTGTCAATCTCACCGGCTTGCTGTAACAAAGGATTAGATGTATAGTGTGGATGATGATTGTTTGCAGAAAGCAGTAGAACAAGTATTGCAGTAGATTGTATTTCAGTATAGAGAATTGGACCGGGGTCCACAGTTCACTAGAGGTGTCTCTCCCATAAGATAAATAGCATGTTGGGTGAACAAATTACAATTGGGCAATTGACAAATAGAGAGGGCATGACCATGCACATACATATTATGATGAGTATTGTGAGATTTAATTGGGCATTACGACAAAGTACATAGACCGCTATCCAGCATGCATCTATGCCTAAAAAGTCCACCTTCAGGTTATCATCCGAACCCCTTCCAGTATTAAGTTGCTAACAACAGACAATTGCATTAAGTATTGCGCGTAATGTAATCAATAACTACATCCTCGGACATAGCATCAATGTTTTATCCCTAGTGGCAACAGCACATCCATAACCTTAGAGGTTTCTCTCACTCCCCCAGATTCACGGAGACATGAACCCACTATCGAGAATAAATACTCCCTCTTGGAGTTACTAGCATCAACTTGGCCAGAGCATCTACTAATAACGGAGAGCATGCAAGATCATAAACAACACATAGATATAAATTGATAATCAACATAACATGGTATTCTCTATTCATCGGATCCCAACAAACGCAACATATAGAATTACAGATAGATGATCTTGATCATGTTCGGCAGCTCACAAGACCCGACAATTAAGCACAATGAGGAGAGGACAACCATCTAGCTACTGCTATGGACCCATAGTCCAAGGGTAGACTACTCACTCATCACTCCGGAGGCGACCATGGCGGTGTAGAGTCCTCCGGGAGATGATTCCCCTCTCCGGCAGGGTGCCGGAGGCGATCTCCTGAATCCCCCGAGATGGGATTGGCGGCGGCGGCGTCTCTTGAAGGTTTTCCGTATCGTGGCTCTCGGTACTGGGGGTTTCGCGATGAAGGCTATTTGTAGGCGGAAGGGTAGGTCAGGGGGCGTCGCGAGGGGCCCAGGAGACAGGTCGGCGCGGCCAAGGGTGGGGCCGCGCCGGCCACCCTCCTGGCTGCCTCGTGGCCCCACTTCGTTGACTCTTCGGTCTTCTGGAAGCTTCGTGGCAAAATAGGACCCAGGGCGTTGATTTCGCCCAATTCCGAGAATATTTCCTTACTAGGATTTCTGAAACCAAAAACAGCAGAAAACAGCAACTGGCTCTTCGGCATCTTGTTAATAGGTTAGTTCCAGAAAATGCATAAATATGACATAAAGTGTGCATAAAACATGTAGATATCATCAATAATGTGGCATGGAACATAAGAAATTATCGATACGTCGGAGACGTATCAGCGGCGTGCCGGTCCCCCCGTCCCTCAGGGTACTGCGCGCCGGGCGGCCATCACGAACCACTACTACCTCGACCTCACGCCGGAGCAGCGGATGAATCCCCGCTGGCATCCCGATAACCAGCATACTTGGGACGCCTTCTTCATCAATCGGCGTGAGAGGGCGCTCGCCAGGTATGTGGAGGACGGTCTGCCTCCTGGGAACTTCCACGAGGCCGGCCGTCGGCTATGGTGGTACGGCCGGACTCTGCAGAGCGTCATGGACTACATCACGGCCGGCGATATCCCCCGCCTGCGCTACCCTCAGTTCGAGCCACGAGTGCCGCCCGACGACAGTGACGACAACAGCGACGATGACGGAGGCAACTTAGAAGGCGACGACTACCAGTACAACGGCGGCGGCTATGAAGACTACGAGTATGCATATTATACGCCTAGGCAGGAGTATGACTGAATCACTCCAAATTTCATGTATCATCAGTGCTATCTCGAGTCAATTGAATCATTCGAAAATGGACACCAAACACATCACGGGTAATATAATTCACATGATCCATTCAACAAAGTTTGGTACAATAAATTATTACACATCATTTCTTTTCTTGTGTCCCTGCTTGCTTACGATTGTGCCGTATCCATGGAGCATCCTCATCATTTAACTTAATGCTTGGGTCGGTGTTCACTTTGAAGGGCGGAATTTCAGCAAACATCTTGTCCTCCACTCCCACGATGTTTCTTTTCCCTGAAAGAACAATGTGGCGCTTTGGATCATCGCATGATGTACTAATCGTTTTCTTATCTTTCCGTTTCCTCGGTTTGCTACTCATGTCCTTCACATAGAAAACCTGAGCGACATCTTTCGCTAGGACGAATGGTTCGTCAAGGTAACCAAGATTGTTGAAATCCACCATTATCATTCCGTATTGCTGGTCCACCTTTACCCCACCTCCTGTTAGCTTGAACCATTTGCACCGGAACAAAGGGACCCTAAAGGAGGGTCCATAGTCAAGTTCCCATATCTCCTCTATGTAACCATAATATGTGACCTTTTGCCCATTCTCGGTTGCTGCATCAAAGCGGACACCACTGTCTTGGTTGGTGCTCTTTTTATCTTGGGCGATCGTGTAAAATGTATTCCCATTTATCTCGTACCCTTGGAAAGTCGTTATAGTCGAAGATGGTGTCTTGGCCAACATGTACAGCTGATCTACAACATGATCGTCATTCATTAAATGTTTTCTCAACCAACTGCCGAAAGTCTCCATGTGGGCCTTCCTAATCCAGGATTCAAAGCTTCCTGTGGTTGTCCGAGCGTAAAATATTCTTGTGTTTCTCAAAGTACGGAGCCACCAAGCTGGAATTGGTCAGAACTGTGTGGTGTGCTTCAGTCAGAGAATGGCCGTCCATACATATCGTTGATTTCCTTCCGATCGTGCCTTTTCCACTTAGTCTCCCCTCGTGCCGCGATCGAGGAAGACCAATCGGCTTAAGGTCAGGAACAAAGTCAACACAAAACTAAATTACCTCCTCATTTCCATAGCCCTTGGCGATGCTTCCTTCTGGCCTAGCACGGTTACGAACATATTTCTTTAATATTCCCATGAACCTCTCGAAGGGGAACATATTGTGTAGAAATACAGGACTGAGAATGGAAATCTCATCGACTAGGTGACCCAGGAGGTGCGTCATAATATTGAAGAAGGATGGCGGGAACACCAACTCGAAACTGACAAGACATTGGATCACATCGTTCTGTAACCGTGGTAGAACTTCTGGATTGATTACCTTCTGAGAGATTGCATTGAGGAATACACATAGCTTCACAATGGCTACTCGAACATTTTCCGGCAGGAGCCCCCTCAAAGCAATCGGAAGCAATTACATCATAATCACGTGGCAGTCGTGAGACTTCAGGTTTTGGAACTTTTTCTCCGCCATGTTTATTATTCCCTTTATATTGGACGAGAATCCAGACGGGACCTTCATACTGCTCAGGCATTCAAAAAAGATGACCTTCTCTTCTTTGGTCAGAGCGTAGCTGGCACGACCTTGAAACCATTCCGGATGCCGGTCATCAGGGTCTTTCAAACGTTGCTGGTCCTGCCGTGCTTCCTTTGTATCATTTGTCTTCCCATACACGCCCAAGAAGCTTAGGAGGTTCACGCAAATATTCTTCGTAACGTGCATCACGTCGATTGCAGAGTGGACTTCTAGGACTTTCCAATATTCTAGCTCCCAGAATATAGATTTCTTCTTCCACATGGCTGCGTGCCCGTCAGCTCCCTTCGGAACTGATTGTTCGCTAGGACCCTTTCCAAAGATGACTTTCAAATCCTTGACCATTGATGTCTACGGGAGCTTCTATTCTTGTAGACAGTGTTGGGCCTCCAAGAGCAGAGGTTTGTAGAACAGCAGCAAGTTTCCCTTAAGTGGATCACCCAAGGTTTATCGATCTCAGGGAGGAAGAGGTCAAAGATATCCCTCTCATGCAACCCTGCAACCACAAAGCAAGAAGTCTCTTGTGTCCCCAACACACCTAATAGGTGCACTAGTTCGGCGAAGAGATAGTGAAATACAGGTGGTATGAATAAATATGAGCAGTAGCAACGGCACTTAAAAGTGCTTGCTGGCGTGTAGTTGATGGTGGTAATATTGCAGCAGAGAAACGCAGAAACAAGAAACAAGCAGCGATAGCAGTATTTAGGAACAAGGCCTAGGGATCATACTTTCACTAGTGGACACTCTCAACATTGATCACATAACAAAATAAATAGATAGATGCTAGACTCTACACTCTCTTGTTGGATGATGAACACCACTAACTGTGTAGGATTACACGAACCCTCAATGCTGGAGTTAACAAGCTCCACAATATTCAATGTTCATATTTAAATAACCTTAGAGTGCATGACAGATCAACACAACCAAACCAAGTACTAACATAGCATGCACACTGTCACCTTCACGCTACGAAAGGAGGCATAGATCACATCAATACCATCATAGCAATAGTTAACTTCATAATCTACAAGTGATCACAATCATAAACTACGCCAAGTACTACATGATGCACACACTGCCACCTTTACACCATGCAGGAGGAATAGAGTACTTTAATAACATCACTAGAGTAGCACATAGATGAATAGTGATACAAAGCTCATATGAATCTCAATCATGTAAGGCAGCTCATGAGATCATTGTATTGAAGTACATAGGAGAGAGATTAACCACATAGCTACCGGTACAGCCCCGACCCTCGATGGAGAACTACTCCCTCCTCATGGGAGACAGCAGCGGTGATGAAGATGGCGGTGGTGTCGATGGAGAAGCCTTCCGGGGGCACTTCCCCGTCCCGGCGGCGTGCCGGAACAGAGACTCCTGTCCCCTAGATCTTGGCTTCGCGATGGCGGCGGCTCTGGATGGTTTCTCGTACCGTGGATTTTCCGTATCGAGGTTTTAGGTTGAGGACATTTATATAGGCGAAGAGGCGGCGTCAGAGGGTCGAAGAGGCGGTGATACCATAAGGCGGCGCGGCCAGGGCCTGGGCCGCGCCGGCCTACCTCCTGGGGCCCATGTGGGTCCACTCTGGCGACTCTCGGGTGTTCTGGATGCTTCCGGGGATTCTAAGATGCTGGGCGTTGATTTCGTCCGATTCTGAGAATATTTCCTTACTAGGATTTCTGAAACCAAAAACAGCAGAAAAACAAAGAATCGCCCTTCGGCATCTCGTTAATAGGTTAGTTCCAGAAAATGCATAAATATGACATAAAGTATGCATAAAACATGTAGATATCATCAATAATGTTGCATGGAACATAAGAAATTATCGATACGTCGGAGACGTATCAGCATCCCCAAGCTTAGTTTCTGCTCGTCCCGAGCAGGTAAACGATAACAAAGATAATTTCTGGAGTGACATGCCATCATAAACTTGATCATACTATTGTAAGCATATGTAATGAATGCAGCGATCCAAACAATGTAAATGACATGAGTAAACAAATGAATCATATAGCAGACTTTTCATGAATAGTACTTCAAGACAAGAAATAAGAGTTAACTCATAAAGCAATAATTCATATTAGAGGTATTGAAGCAACACAAAGGAAGATTAAGTTTCAGCGGTTGCTTTCAACTTGTAACATGTATATCTCATGGATAGTTGTCAATGCAAAGTAATATAATAAGTGCAATATGCAAATATGTAGGAATCAATGCACAGTTCACACAAGTGTTTGCTTCTAGAGATGGAGAGAAATAGGTGAACTGACTCAACATAAAAGTAAAAGAATGGCCCTTCGCAGAGGGAAGCATTGATTGCTATATTTGTGCTAGAGCTTTGATTTTGAAAACAAGAAACAATTTTGTCAACGGTAGTAATAAAGCATATGTGTTATGTAAATTATATCTTACAAGTTGCAAGCCTCATGCATAGTATACTAATAGTGCCCGCACCTTGTCCTAATTAGCTCGGATTACCTGGATTATCATTGCAATGCATATGTTTTAACCAAGTGTCACAAAGGGGTACCTCTATGCTGCCTGTACAAAGGTCTAAGGAGAAAGCTCGCATCGGATTTCTCGCTATTGATTATTCTCAACATAGACATCCATACCGGGACAACATAGACAACAGATAATGGACTCCTCTTTTATGCATAAGCATGTAGCAACAATTAATTTTCTCATATGAGATTGAGGATATATGTCCAAAACTGAAACTTCCACCATGGATCATGGCTTTAGTTAGCAGCCGAATGTTCTTCTCTAACATTATGCAATGCTCTAACCATTTTGGTGGTAAATCTCCTTTACTTCAGACAAGACGAACATGCATAGCAACTCACATGATATTTGTAACACCCCAACTTTTGCAACCTTGATTAATTGTCCATATTTCAAAAATTAGGGGGAACAAAAACTTTTTTCTATAGACTAATTTAGATGAGTTGCCTTGATTTATTTGTTGTGATGAATTGCTTTGATCTGCCGCTAGATATATTGTCTTGATTTCTTGTTGAGTTCTGTGTTGAGTACCTCAAAGAACAACACCTCTAGTGGTCAAACATACAACTCACCTAATAAAAAAACATGTGTGACTTAGGTAAAATTGTTTTCCTTTTTACTACATCAAACTCTTCTCCTGATGGCAACATGAGTGTGCCATCTTGATATTCCTATTTGTGTTAGTCCAGCTCAAACCATCCTTGAATCCAAAATTTGGGATCATCTACCCTCATCACATCCTTCTCTTATACCCACTCATCATAGGTTGATTCTGAAGCCAAGTCAACAATCTGTTTTGGCAAGCTTATAAGTTCCAGACTTTGGCAGTTGATATCTAAGCAACCACCACTGTTATTGTTGACCTCAATGCATGGATCTCATCTATGCAACATCCTCTTCAACCTCCACGTCTTGCATGTCTCAGTCAATCCTTGCAGCTCATATTTTCAACTTGATCTTGTACCCTATCCAATGTTTTACCTCAAGATCACTTCCTTCACTTTTACCTCTTGTTTTTATTCAAGTTTAATCTTCACAAAACCAAGATTGGGAATGATGGGTACATTTTGAGGCCACCATCTACCCTTGAGAACACTCCTCCCTAAATTAGTTTTCTTTCTCAAAAACCCTATTGTTTTTCCTTCTCTAGTTTTGATCAAAAAACTACTTCTAGTTTTATAAAATCTTTTCAGGATATTTCTTCAAAAAAAACAAAGAACTGAAATGGGTTTTGTTTTTCATCCCATTTCTACCAAGTACTGATTTCTAAAACATTATTTTCTATTTTGTTTTCCATTTTACAAAAGGCTTGTTTATGGTACCTATACCATTTCTTGTCTTCCTCTTGCTTATTTTACATTTGAGAAAAACTCTACTTCACTTGAGAAAGTAAGTAGAACATTTTGACCTCCTATGTTCCAACTAGTTTCTCTCAACATTTTCAAATTCCATTCCACTTGAGTTCATTCCCAATTGAGGTGTTTCAAATCCCTTTCAAATAAATTCTTTATTTTCAAATGACAATCCTTGCACATCTTATGCACATCACTGATTTACCACATTGTATCCCCTCATCCTCCAATTCTTGATCAAATGGATGATCATTTGATACTTTCAAATGGACTCCCTTCAACTGAACCCTAGACTCAGGGAGTATTTCAAACCACTCCCAATTGACCTCTTTTTTTTAGAACGACTTATTTTTCCTCATACCTATCTCACTCCCCCATTCTTTTCCATCAACACCTTGACCTCTTGAATTGATTTTATGCCACCATATTCACCATTGGTATTGTATCTGTACTTCCATCACTACCCCTCTAAACCTTGGATCTATCTCTTTCCATCATTTGTTTGCCACAAACAAAGTGATAACAAATTTTCCTTTTAATGCATATCACTCTCACTCTCCATTTCTATCTCTATGTCTCAACCTCCATCAACATTACCTCCTCAACATCATGCACATGGATGATGTGCATCTCTCTCTCATTGTTCATTTTTGTTTGGCAAGAATGGAGCCGGCCAATTTGTGTTTGCATTCAAAATTCGGCCAGCACTATCTCCCCTTTTCCTTCTTATACAAGCCATGCCTCCCACCTACCCCAATCCATAAATGGGCAGCCTCCCAACCAACTCAATCAATGAGGAGGATACCTCCCAACCAACTCAATCAATGAGGAGGCAGCCAACCCACCCCCTCTCCCTCTATATAAAGGGGCTTGGCAGCCCACTCCCTCCTCACTTGCTCTCATTTCCCACTCTCCACTCCTCTCCACTCCTCTCCTTTGCCTCATTTCTTTTCACTCCCTACTATTTCCTCCACTCCCTCACACTCTCCTCCTCCACTTCCCCACGAAAATGGTGCTCCCCTTGCTCCCATGGCCGGCCATAGCCATGGCAAGCCACCAAGATGAAGCTCTCCCCCTCCCTCAAACTCATCCTCACCATGAGAGCCTCCCTCTCCTTCTTCTCCCTAACCTTAGATGGTTTAATCTCCTCTTCTTCTCCCTCCATTGCTAAGATTGGATCTTGATGCAGGTGCATGTTGGTCCAAGCATGGAGAAGGTTGAGCTATCCTCAGATCTGAAGTTCTTGAGCAAAGTTCGTCCAAAACCTTGCAGTAATTTCTGTTTCTTGCTGTTTCAGATTCTGGTACGATCTTGTAAAATCCGCCAAATCTCGTGTGCAGATCCAAATCAAGTGGTTCAAAGTTCTGCAGATAGGTACGGAAAATATCTACAACTTGGCGTTGGTCTCATCCTCAAATTCGTTACGGATTTTGCATGATAAATAAAGTTCTGCAAACATGCAGAATCATTGTTTGTTAGATTTCTTCCGTTTTACAAAACCTTTTTGAGCAAACTCAATTTTGGGTGAAAGCCCTCTCCAGTACCTTCATTTTGGCGTTGGGTTCACTTCAAATGACCACATAGAATTGAAGTGATTCACAGATCAATTTCTGGTCAGATCTGACTTTGTCTGTTTATACCATGAGCTTGGAGATGAATTTGCGAGTGAAACCAATTGCATTAGAACCATATTGTCAATACCTTTCATATGCAACTGACCTAATATTTTTAGGATTTTTCTACAATTTTTGGCATACAGATCTTGTTTTCTGTACAGTCAGATTCAAGCAAGGTCCTAAAATTGTAGGTTCAACCTTTTTGAGTGATTCCAATTGGGTTAGTCTTGTATTAGTACTGGCTATCTAGGAAAAATATTATTAGTCTCTGTTCATACATATTTGTTGCTGTTAGTAATGTTTATGTGTGACATGCATTGTTGAAACAAAACTTTTCGGTTTGTCTAAAACCCTTGACCAACTCTTTTTAGTAGAGGTGGGCAACCTTTGTTTTATGTTTGCAAAACAAAATCTCTGCAATTTAACATTAGCTCTTTTGTTTTGCTTAAGTTTTCAAATGGTAGGGCATATCATTTGCTTCCTATTCTTGTGTGGTGTTATGTGAGCAAACTAAGTTAGGAAAACTGTTTTCTACTTTTTCCAAAAATGTTTGAAAATGTTTTGTGAATGTATTTGATGTCAAACTAATGATTTTGTCCTCTTTATGATGTTATCTACCAGGGGATGTTTGGTTTATACTATGGTGATAACCGAGAGAGGCAATTGCTAAGTTGTGATACTCTCATACCTTTACTAGGTAAATAACATGGGTTTTCTTTAAGTTGTTTGTGGTATCTATAAGTCCTTTGTATGGTAGCTCTTTATTGAATGGTTAAATTATGGTTGTTGTATGTTTGTTTTGTTGGTGCAATGTGATTGATTGTGTTCCTTTTATATTTTCCGGCGATAGACGCGAGCAATTCCGGAGAAGAAGAAGAAGTGGAATTGGACAAGGATTTTATTGTTGGGATTCTTATATTGATGGAGTTGAAGAAGTACAGGGACAAATAAGCCAAGGCAAGCCATCTTTTGATCTCTGATCCGGTGTCTAGTTGGATGTCATTTGTTGATGTTCAAAGCGCCTTCATTCTATGTGTGTTATTATCTCTATTTATGTCATCTATGTGTGATTGCAAGTGGGGTACTCCCTAGTGGTGATGCTCCACTATTGTCCTTATGGGATGCATGGTAACATGGCCATGCTATTCCACTTGGTGATCTTGTATGCTCAACTTGAGCATGTTCCATCTCAAGATATTAACTTACACCACACCCACCCCCTTTGTAGTATAGAGGTATCAATGTCATGATCTTGGTGTATTCTCAACTTGAGAGGAGTATGCCGTGTACCATCTTGGAGAATATGTTGGATAGTGACACTCCACTATCTAAGTTGTGTAATTAGCACCACAAATCTGAGAGTATATTCCTCCTTGTGTTGTCATAATACATGCTTACCTTAAGCAAGTATGATCCACTCCACTACCCCTTTATACCTCATCTATGGCGGGATGACTCTCATCTCGGCCGTAGTGCAATACTAGTTCAACTCATGAAACTATAGGTTGGGAACCCCTCAAGGTTTTCCTTGTTGTAAATGTTTATGAAAACCTCGGGTGAGGCAATCTTACCCAAGCGTATGGTTTATGAAAGGAAAGGATCTTGACAAAGATGGTTGGAAAGAGGAAATGTGTGTGTGACTTGGGTTTTTGAGAAAAACGACACATGGTTCTCTGTATTCGCCCGGAACAATTAACCCGCGCAACCACACTACTCCAACGTGGGCACGGGGCTTAGCTTGACGTTTGTTCTTCTTAGCATGAGGCACCGCACAACTATACAAGGGTACGGTTACCCCCGAGTCCGGGTTGTCGTAGTTGGAGACAATCGTATAACGGGAGGCCTTCGGGGCTGACCCGTCCGGAAGACACTATGGGTCTCCTGGCTTGGCGGTGGAGCCACGCTCAAAGGGAGGTGAGCTGCCACGGTGCCGGGGAGGTACATACTCCATAGGGTAGGACCTCTTGCTAAGTTGAATAGGCGAAAGGCTTCGACTGATTATCCGAGACTCGCATACTTTCGTATGACGAACTGGGGATGATCCCGGCGGATTTATCAGATCTTGTGGGGAAAGTGCGCACACTCTGCAGAGTTAAAACTATTCGAATAGCCGCGTCCGCGGTCATGGACGGTTGGGATGGCCGTTACCGAGCTGTGTCGAGTTTTGGTTTAGAAAATGATTTCCAAAGGAAATGTGCGTGTTGGATGTACCGGAAGGGTACGGAAAGGCTGGTGCCGACCATATGGAGATGGTCGAGGAAAATGAAACAAAATTGGGTGACCCTTCCTAGTGTTTCATGTAGAGGGACTCTTCTTCAATAAAGATATAGAGATGTCGTAGTTTATCTTTTGAAGTATCTTCTTCAACAAAGATATAGAGATGTCGTAGTTTATCTTTTGAAGTATCTTCTTCAACAAAGATATAGAGATGTCATAGGACTTTCCTAGTATCCCCATCAATTGAGATGGCGGTATGCTACCTCTTCTTTAACAAAGGTATAGAGATGTAATAGGACTCCCTTAGTGTCCCCATCACTCGAGATGCCGGGATGCTATATCCACAAGAGAAACTATTTCTCTTCCACATGCTACATCCACGAGAGAAACTATTTTTCCTCTCTTGCCTTCTCTAGTTAGAATTTTTATCACCTTCTTGATGGTTTGCGAGTACAATTCCAAATGTACTCACGGCTTTGTCCCTGGCTATTTACTTGGCCAGACTTGAAGGAGTTCGACAGATGAAGAAGGAGTTGACGACGTCTATGCGGGCTAGGAACGTCTCCCCAGTCAGTTGCCTGTAGGGTTATGGCAGATGACTTGGGTACTGCGTCTTTGAAGTGATGATGTCGCTACGATGTTTAGTTAGGCCCTTCGAGGCTATTATGTAAGTATTGGTCATGTGACCATGTTGTAATTTTCTTATTCCGCTTTGTAATGGATGGTGTAATTTGATATCAGTTCGGTTATGTGTTCACGGCGCACTGATCATGGGATCGTGAACTGTATACATAACAGGGTATTTCGGACAGCTAGTCCGGGGTCCCCACAGAGCTGGTATCGTAGCCATCCCGATCGTAGGAGACCTTAGTTAGCATGGACGTTAGTTAGGAAACAAGTACTTGGACAAAACTATTTACAAAACAAATTGTTTCTTTAGTCGGAAGTATAGCTTCTACTCCTCTTATTTATTCAAAGCTTCTAAAATTCTTACCTCTCCGCTTTATAAAAAGGTTTGAAAATTCTTACTCTATTGTCTCAGCCAATTCAAACCTACATATTGGACGATGTCCCCAACTCAGACTGGAGACTCGAACTCGAAGATGGCTCAATCCCTCAGGAAGACTCATATATCTCCAACTGCAGCTATTGAAGATTGGATGCCGACGTAGCCGTGTGCTTGTTGGGATGATAACATCATGTCTTTGGTTGTCACCAAAGTCTGTCAAGGAGCTGACCTTCTTCCTCTGTGGACTTGCACTTTTTGCAGTCATCTGGGATCAAGTCCTCAGTTCTTGACTAGTAATTTTTAGGCCAGCTACAAGAAGTTGACGATTTCGGGAGTACCTCAACAACTACCTCTTCGAAGACCTCACGTCCCCGGGATGTTGAGCAAGAAGACTACGCAGTTTTCTCCTCCGCCTCAACATAGAAGACCGAACACCAGGCCTGCTTCGCAACCAACTGCCCCGAAAATCCATGTTGGAGTCCATAAGAGCAAAATGAAGATGGCAACATATGTGACCAGCCCCCCAAACCAATAGGATGGATAGGACAAACTCAATCGCTTTGATTGAGCTACCCCCACGCATTAGGCATTCCATGGGTACTTAGGTTACCATGCCTGGTTTGATGATTGCTTGTAGTTCCCTTGTGTGCTGCCTTGAGTGTCTTTTGTTTGTTTGTTGTGTGTATAATTGTCTTGGCTTTTCGGTCTGAAAAACACCCTTAGTGTGATAAACTAGCTTAGAAAGCCTCCCAAAGATGTTTTCACCCTCACCTACCTCGCCGATGTTTTGCTAACTGCTAGTTAGTTGGATAAGTTAACAAAAAGCTCTAACTCTACCCCCGTTAGCAGTTGTTTTTCAAACATCAGGAAAACTAACCCAAACCCCCATCTACGCTAACTTCCTTCAATATCAGCTGGAGCATCTCGACTACGCTAAGAAAGAAGAAGCCCTACCTTCAAGAATGACTGCACCTCTGCGAGAAGACATACTAATTTGGACTAACCTTGGAGCATAATCGCGCTAACCTCGAGGATATTTTCTTGAAAACTACCCTCTAACACACCGTCTAACAAGTTGAGTGAACAATAACGTCAAAGCCAAGCTACATCACATGGTTCATCTGGTCCTCATCAAGTGAAGGCTCCTGAAGATACCTCAAGACTCAAGACTTTAGGCGTAGTTTACCCGCTAACTTCTTAGTTGCTACCGAAGTCGCAAGACCGACCCTCAAGCTGAAGATTGTCTTCGACGACCCCTGTTGCTGCTTCATATGGGTACCAACCAGGCGTTTCATCAACTTATTAACTCACGGCGCGTCCCCTATGGTTTAGTTAACACCGTGAGTGCCTCTTGAAGTTGCGGTCTGCACGTCGCCCCTGAAGATTCTTCAACTGAGTACGGAAGATCGATGACTCCTTCGAAGCCCCGACAGACCGCAAGGCGTAAGCTCTAAGATTTTCCGAAAGCTCGATGAAAAATCTTAAGGGTGGAAGTCTTCCACTAAAAGTTGGAGCTAACCCTAACATTTTAAACCTTTCTAACACATCGTTGGAAATGTGGGATGCACTAACCCCTCTTGAAGCCGTGGACTACTCAACGCCCGCTGAAGATGTTCAACTCCAAAGATCAATGGCTTCTCCAAAAAGCGCCCGACAAGACCCGTGGCCGAAGCTTACGCTTTTAACGCCCCCTCCCGATGAACAATTTTAAGGGTGGAAGACTTTGTCTTCCACTAAATTTAAGCTAACTCTAAAAAGTTTTCAACCCTGCTCAAGCACCATTGGGTGCACTAACTCTCCCACAATCATGAACCCCGCTAGGATCATTAAGAAGGTATAGATCCAACTTCTGCACGGAGTCGTCAGCCTCTTCATGAACCTCGCCATCGTCAGAAATCCATCATGTCTCTCACAACCTGAAGTTGCGACCCTCTCCACACAAAGGCATAAAAATGGAGTCTAATTTTCGTTAAACTTTACAACCCCTCCAGTTCTACGCTCAGTAATCTCGGGACGAGATTATTTTAAGGGTGGAAGATCTGTAACACCCCAACTTTTGCAACCTTGATTAATTGTCCATATTTCAAAAATTAGGGGGAACAAAAACTTTTTCTATAGACTAATTTAGATGAGTTGCCTTGATTTATTTGTTGTGATGAATTGCTTTGATCTGCCGCTAGATATATTGTCTTGATTTCTTGTTGAGTTCTGTGTTGAGTACCTCAAAGAACAACACCTCTAGTGGTCAAACATACAACTCACCTAATAAAAAAACATGTGTGACTTAGGTAAAATTGTTTTCCTTTTTACTACATCAAACTCTTCTCCTGATGGCAACATGAGTGTGCCATCTTGATATTCCTATTTGTGTTAGTCCAGCTCAAACCATCCTTGAATCCAAAATTTGGGATCATCTACCCTCATCACATCCTTCTCTTATACCCACTCATCATAGGTTGATTCTGAAGCCAAGTCAACAATCTGTTTTGGCAAGCTTATAAGTTCCAGACTTTGGCGAGTTGATATCTAAGCAACCACCACTGTTATTGTTGACCTCAATGCATGGATCTCATCTATGCAACATCCTCTTCAACCTCCACGTCTTGCATGTCTCAGTCAATCCTTGCAGCTCATATTTTCAACTTGATCTTGTACCCTATCCAATGTTTTACCTCAAGATCACTTCCTTCACTTTTACCTCTTGTTTTTATTCAAGTTTAATCTTCACAAAACCAAGATTGGGAATGATGGGTACATTTTGAGGCCACCATCTACCCTTGAGAACACTCCTCCCTAAATTAGTTTTCTTTCTCAAAAACCCTATTGTTTTTCCTTCTCTAGTTTTGATCACAAAACTACTTCTAGTTTTATAAAATCTTTTCAGGATATTTCTTCAAAAAAAACAAAGAACTGAAATGGGTTTTGTTTTTCATCCCATTTCTACCAAGTACTGATTTCTAAAACATTATTTTCTATTTTGTTTTCCATTTTACAAAAGGCTTGTTTATGGTACCTATACCATTTCTTGTCTTCCTCTTGCTTATTTTACATTTGAGAAAAACTCTACTTCACTTGAGAAAGTAAGTAGAACATTTTGACCTCCTATGTTCCAACTAGTTTCTCTCAACATTTTCAAATTCCATTCCACTTGAGTTCATTCCCAATTGAGGTGTTTCAAATCCCTTTCAAATAAATTCTTTATTTTCAAATGACAATCCTTGCACATCTTATGCACATCACTGATTTACCACATTGTATCCCCTCATCCTCCAATTCTTGATCAAATGGATGATCATTTGATACTTTCAAATGGACTCCCTTCAACTGAACCCTAGACTCAGGAGTATTTCAAACCACTCCCAATTGACCTCTTTTTTTTAGAACGACTTATTTTTCCTCATACCTATCTCACTCCCCCATTCTTTTCCATCAACACCTTGACCTCTTGAATTGATTTTATGCCACCATATTCACCATTGGTATTGTATCTGTACTTCCATCACTACCCCTCTAAACCTTGGATCTATCTCTTTCCATCATTTGTTTGCCACAAACAAAGTGATAACAAATTTTCCTTTTAATGCATATCACTCTCACTCTCCATTTCTATCTCTATGTCTCAACCTCCATCAACATTACCTCCTCAACATCATGCACATGGATGATGTGCATCTCTCTCTCATTGTTCATTTTTGTTTGGCAAGAATGGAGCCGGCCAATTTGTGTTTGCATTCAAAATTCGGCCAGCACTATCTCCCCTTTTCCTTCTTATACAAGCCATGCCTCCCACCTACCCCAATCCATAAATGGGCAGCCTCCCAACCAACTCAATCAATGAGGAGGCTACCTCCCAACCAACTCAATCAATGAGGAGGCAGCCAACCCACCCCCTCTCCCTCTATATAAAGGGGCTTGGCAGCCCACTCCCTCCTCACTTGCTCTCATTTCCCACTCTCCACTCCTCTCCACTCCTCTCCTTTGCCTCATTTCTTTTCACTCCCTACTATTTCCTCCACTCCCTCACACTCTCCTCCTCCACTTCCCCACGAAAATGGTGCTCCCCTTGCTCCCATGGCCGGCCATAGCCATGGCAAGCCACCAAGATGAAGCTCTCCCCCTCCCTCAAACTCATCCTCACCATGAGAGCCTCCCTCTCCTTCTTCTCCCTAACCTTAGATGGTTTAATCTCCTCTTCTTCTCCCTCCATTGCTAAGATTGGATCTTGATGCAGGTGCATGTTGGTCCAAGCATGGAGAAGGTTGAGCTATCCTCAGATCTGAAGTTCTTGAGCAAAGTTCGTCCAAAACCTTGCAGTAATTTCTGTTTCTTGCTGTTTCAGATTCTGGTACGATCTTGTAAAATCCGCCAAATCTCGTGTGCAGATCCAAATCAAGTGGTTCAAAGTTCTGCAGATAGGTACGGAAAATATCTACAACTTGGCGTTGGTCTCATCCTCAAATTCGTTACGGATTTTGCATGATAAATAAAGTTCTGCAAACATGCAGAATCATTGTTTGTTAGATTTCTTCCGTTTTACAAAACCTTTTTGAGCAAACTCAATTTTGGGTGAAAGCCCTCTCCAGTACCTTCATTTTGGCGTTGGGTTCACTTCAAATGACCACATAGAATTGAAGTGATTCACAGATCAATTTCTGGTCAGATCTGACTTTGTCTGTTTATACCATGAGCTTGGAGATGAATTTGCGAGTGAAACCAATTGCATTAGAACCATATTGTCAATACCTTTCATATGCAACTGACCTAATATTTTTAGGATTTTTCTACAATTTTTGGCATACAGATCTTGTTTTCTGTACAGTCAGATTCAAGCAAGGTCCTAAAATTGTAGGTTCAACCTTTTTGAGTGATTCCAATTGGGTTAGTCTTGTATTAGTACTGGCTATCTAGGAAAAATATTATTAGTCTCTGTTCATACATATTTGTTGCTGTTAGTAATGTTTATGTGTGACATGCATTGTTGAAACAAAACTTTTCGGTTTGTCTAAAACCCTTGACCAACTCTTTTTAGTAGAGGTGGGCAACCTTTGTTTTATGTTTGCAAAACAAAATCTCTGCAATTTAACATTAGCTCTTTTGTTTTGCTTAAGTTTTCAAATGGTAGGGCATATCATTTGCTTCCTATTCTTGTGTGGTGTTATGTGAGCAAACTAAGTTAGGAAAACTGTTTTCTACTTTTTCCAAAAATGTTTGAAAATGTTTTGTGAATGTATTTGATGTCAAACTAATGATTTTGTCCTCTTTATGATGTTATCTACCAGGGGATGTTTGGTTTATACTATGGTGATAACCGAGAGAGGCAATTGCTAAGTTGTGATACTCTCATACCTTTACTAGGTAAATAACATGGGTTTTCTTTAAGTTGTTTGTGGTATCTATAAGTCCTTTGTATGGTAGCTCTTTATTGAATGGTTAAATTATGGTTGTTGTATGTTTGTTTTGTTGGTGCAATGTGATTGATTGTGTTCCTTTTATATTTTCCGGCGATAGACGCGAGCAATTCCGGAGAAGAAGAAGAAGTGGAATTGGACAAGGATTTTATTGTTGGGATTCTTATATTGATGGAGTTGAAGAAGTACAGGGACAAATAAGCCAAGGCAAGCCATCTTTTGATCTCTGATCCGGTGTCTAGTTGGATGTCATTTGTTGATGTTCAAAGCGCCTTCATTCTATGTGTGTTATTATCTCTATTTATGTCACCTATGTGTGATTGCAAGTGGGGTACTCCCTAGTGGTGATGCTCCACTATTGTCCTTATGGGATGCATGGTAACATGGCCGTGCTATTCCACTTGGTGATCTTGTATGCTCAACTTGAGCATGTTCCATCTCAAGATATTAACTTACACCACACCCACCCCCTTTGTAGTATAGAGGTATCAATGTCATGATCTTGGTGTATTCTCAACTTGAGAGGAGTATGCCGTGTACCATCTTGGAGAATATGTTGGATAGTGACACTCCACTATCTAAGTTGTGTAATTAGCACCACAAATCTGAGAGTATATTCCTCCTTGTGTTGTCATAATACATGCTTACCTTAAGCAAGTATGATCCACTCCACTACCCCTTTATACCTCATCTATGGCGGGATGACTCTCATCTCGGCCGTAGTGCAATACTAGTTCAACTCATGAAACTATAGGTTGGGAACCCCTCAAGGTTTTCCTTGTTGTAAATGTTTATGAAAACCTCGGGTGAGGCAATCTTACCCAAGCGTATGGTTTATGAAAGGAAAGGATCTTGACAAAGATGGTTGGAAAGAGGAAATGTGTGTGTGACTTGGGTTTTTGAGAAAAACGACACATGGTTCTCTGTATTCGCCCGGAACAATTAACCCGCGCAACCACACTACTCCAACGTGGGCACGGGGCTTAGCTTGACGTTTGTTCTTCTTAGCATGAGGCACCGCACAACTATACAAGGGTACGGTTACCCCCGAGTCCGGGTTGTCGTAGTTGGAGACAATCGTATAACGGGAGGCCTTCGGGGCTGACCCGTCCGGAAGACACTATGGGTCTCCTGGCTTGGCGGTGGAGCCACGCTCAAAGGGAGGTGAGCTGCCACGGTGCCGGGGAGGTACATACTCCATAGGGTAGGACCTCTTGCTAAGTTGAATAGGCGAAAGGCTTCGACTGATTATCCGAGACTCGCATACTTTCGTATGACGAATCGGGGATGATCCCGGCGGATTTATCAGATCTTGTGGGGAAAGTGCGCACACTCTGCAGAGTTAAAACTATTCGAATAGCCGCGTCCGCGGTCATGGACGGTTGGGATGGCCGTTACCGAGCTGTGTCGAGTTTTGGTTTAGAAAATGATTTCCAAAGGAAATGTGCGTGTTGGATGTACCGGAAGGGTACGGAAAGGCTGGTGCCGACCATATGGAGATGGTCGAGGAAAATGAAACAAAATTGGGTGACCCTTCCTAGTGTTTCATGTAGAGGGACTCTTCTTCAATAAAGATATAGAGATGTCGTAGTTTATCTTTTGAAGTATCTTCTTCAACAAAGATATAGAGATGTCGTAGTTTATCTTTTGAAGTATCTTCTTCAACAAAGATATAGAGATGTCATAGGACTTTCCTAGTATCCCCATCAATTGAGATGGCGGTATGCTACCTCTTCTTTAACAAAGGTATAGAGATGTAATAGGACTCCCTTAGTGTCCCCATCACTCGAGATGCCGGGATGCTATATCCACAAGAGAAACTATTTCTCTTCCACATGCTACATCCACGAGAGAAACTATTTTTCCTCTCTTGCCTTCTCTAGTTAGAATTTTTATCACCTTCTTGATGGTTTGCGAGTACAATTCCAAATGTACTCACGGCTTTGTCCCTGGCTATTTACTTGGCCAGACTTGAAGGAGTTCGACAGATGAAGAAGGAGTTGACGACGTCTATGCGGGCTAGGAACGTCTCCCCAGTCAGTTGCCTGTAGGGTTATGGCAGATGACTTGGGTACTGCGCTGCTGAAGTGATGATGCTGCTCTGATGTTTAGTTAGGCCCTTCGAGGCTATTATGTAAGTATTGGTCATGTGACCATGTTGTAATTTTCTTATTCCGCTTTGTAATGGATGGTGTAATTTGATATCAGTTCGGTTATGTGTTCACGGCGCACTGATCATGGGATCGTGAACTGTATACATAACAGGGTATTTCGGACAGCTAGTCCGGGGTCCCCACAATATTCAACAAAGAGTAGTTGATGGCGTCCCCAGGAACATGGTTATCGCACAACAAGCAACTTAATAAGAGATAAAGTGCATAAGTACATATTCAATACCACAATAGTTTTTAGGCTATTTGTCCCATGAGCTATATATTGCAAAGGTAAAGGATAGAAATTTAAAGGTAGCACTCAAGCAATTTACTTTGGAATGGCGGAGAAATACCATGTAGTAGGTAGGTATGGTGGACACAAATGGCATGGTGGTTGGCTCAAGGATTTTGGATGCATGAGAAGTATTCCCTCTCGATACAAGGTTTAGGCTAGCAAGGCTATTTGAAACAAACACGAGGATGAACCGGTGCAGCAAAACTCACATAAGAGACATATTGCAAACATTATAAGACTCTACACCGTCTTCCTTGTTGTTCAAACTCAATACTAGAAATTATCTAGACCTTAGAGAGACCAAATATGCAAACCAAATTTTAACATGCTCTATGTATTTCTTCATTAATAAGTGCAAAGTATATGATGCAAGAGCTTAAACATGAGCACAACAATTGCCAAGTATCACATTATCCAAGACATTATAGCAAATTACTACATGTATCATTTTCCAATTCCAACCATATAACAATTAACGAAGCAATTTCAACCTTCGCCATGAAAATTAAAAGCTAAGAACACATGTGTTCATACGAACCAGCGGAGCGTGTCTCTCTCCCACACAAGCATTTATTCAAACAAAAACAAAAATAGAAACACACAGACGCTCCAAGCAAAGCACATAAGATGTGATGGAATAAAAATATAGTTTCAGGGGAGGAACCTGATAATGTTGTCGATGAAGAAGGGGATGCCTTGGGTATCCCCAAGCTTAGACGCTTGAGTCTTCTTGATATATGCAGGGGTGAACCACCGGGGCATCCCCAAGCTTAGAGCTTTGACTCTCCTTGATCATATTGTATCATCCTCCTCTCTTGACCCTTGGAAACTTCCTTCACACCAAACTCGAAACAAACTCATTAGAGGGTTAGTGCATAATCGAAAATTCACATGTTCAGAGGTGACACAATCATTCTTAACACTTCTGAGCATTGCTTAAAGCTACTGGAAGTCAATGGAACAAAGAAATCCATCCCACATAGCAAAAGAGGCAATGCGAAATAAAAGGCAGAATCTGTCAAAACAGAACAGTCCGTAAAGACGAATTTTATTGAGGCACCATACTTGCTCAAATGAAAATGCTCAAATTGAATGAAAGTTGCATACATATCTGAGGATCACTCACGTAAATTAGCATAATTTTCTGAGTTACCTACAGAGAATTTTGCCCAGATTCGTGACAGCAAAGAAATCTGTTTCTGCGCAGTAATCCAAATCTAGTATGAACCTTACTATCAACGACTTTACTTGGCACAACAATGCACAAAACTAAGATAAGGAGAGGTTGCTACAGTAGTAACAACTTCCAAGACACAAGTATAAAATAAAAGTATTGTGGCAAAATAAACACATGGGTTATCTCCCAAGAAGTTCTTTCTTTATAGCCATTAAGATGGGCTCAATAGTTTTAATGATGCACTCGCAAGAAATAGTATTTGAAGCAAAAGAGAGCATCAAGAAGCAAATCCAAAACATATTTAAGTCTAACATGCTTCCTATGCATAGGAATCTTGTAAATAAACAAGTTATGTAGGCATAATGCAACAAGCATAGAAAGATAAAACAAGTGCAGCTTTAAGATTTTCAGCAAAAAGAGAGGTGTTTTAGTAACATGAAAATTTCTACAACCATATTTTCCTCTCTCTTAATAACTTTCAGTAGTATCATGAGCAAACTCAACAATATAACTATCACATAAAGCATTCTTATCATGAGTCTCATGCATAAAATTATTACTCTCCACATAGGCATAGTCAATTTTATTAGTTGTAGTGGGAGCAAATTCAACAAAGTAGCTATCATTATTATTCTCATCATCAAATATAGGAGGCATATTGTAATCATAATCAAATTTATCCTCCATAACAGGCGGTACCAAAAGACTATTTTCATTATAATCATCATAAATAGGAGGCTAAGTATCATCAAAGTAAATTTTCTCCTCGATGCTTGGGGGACTAAAAAGATCATGTTCATCAAAACCAGCTTCCCCAAGCTTAGAATTTTCCATAGCATTAGCAACAATAGTGTTCAAAGCATTTATATTAATAACATTCCCATTAGCATGCATATAAAGTTCCATGGGTTTTTTAATTCTCTCTTCAAACACATCATGTCCTAATTCAAGATAAAGTTCATAAAGATCTCTCATATTTTTGTTGTTTTCCATTATGCCTAACTAGTGTAAACAAGAAACAAAAATATGCAATTGCAGGATCTAAAGGAAATAGCTTCGAGCACAAACAAAATGGCGCCAGAAAAGTACTGTTACCTGGAACCGGAGTATGAGTGCCTTTTACCTTTCCTCCCCGGCAACGGCGCCAGAAAAGTGATGTTACCTGGAACCGGAGTACGAGTGCCTTTTACCTTTCCTCCCCGGCAACGGCGCCAGAAAAGTGCTTGATGTCTACGGGAGCTTCTATTCTTGTAGATAGTGTTGGGCCTCCAAGAGCAGAGGTTTGTAGAACAGCAGCAAGTTTCCCTTAAGTGGATCACCCAAGGTTTATCGATCTCAGGGAGGAAGAGGTCAAAGATATCCCTCTCATGCAACCCTGCAACCACAAAGCAAGAAGTCTCTTGTGTCCCCAACACACCTAATAGGTGCACTAGTTCGGCGAAGAGATAGTGAAATACAGGTGGTATGAATAAATATGAGCAGTAGCAACGGCACCAGAAAAGTGCTTGCTGGCGTGTAGTTGATGGTGGTAATATTGCAGGCAGTAGAAACGCAGTAAAACAGTTAACAAGCAGCGATAGCAGTATTTAGGAACAAGGCCTAGGGATCATACTTTCACTAGTGGACACTCTCAACATTGATCACATAACAAAATAAATAGATAGATGCTAGACTCTACACTCTCTTGTTGGATGATGAACACCACTAACTGTGTAGGATTACACGAACCCTCAATGCCGGAGTTAACAAGATCCACAATATTCAATGTTCATATTTAAATAACCTTAGAGTGCATGACAGATCAACACAACCAAACCAAGTACTAACATAGCATGCACACTGTCACCTTCACGCTACGAAAGGAGGCATAGATCACATCAATACCATCATAGCAATAGTTAACTTCATAATCTACAAGAGATCACAATCATAAACTACGCCAAGTACTACATGATGCACACACTGCCACCTTTACACCATGCAGGAGGAATAGAGTACTTTAATAACATCACTAGAGTAGCATATAGATGAATAGTGATACAAAGCTCATATGAATCTCAATCATGTAAGGCAGCTCATGAGATCATTGTATTGAAGTACACAGGAGAGAGATTAACCACATAGCTACCGGTACAGCCCCGAGCCTCGATGGAGAACTACTCCCTCCTCATGGGAGACAGCAGCGGTGATGAAGATGGCGGCGGTGTCGATGGAGAAGCCTTCCGGGGGCACTTCCCCGTCCCGGCGGCGTGCCGGAACAGAGACTCCTGTCCCCCAGATCTTGCCTTCGCGATGGCGGTGGCTCTGGATGGTTTCTCGTACCGTGGCTTTTCCGTATCGAGGTTTTAGGTCGAGGACCTTTATATAGGCGAAGAGGCGGCGTCAGAGGGTCGAAGAGGCGGTGACACCATAAGGCGGCGCGGCCAGGGCCTGGGCCGCGCCGGCCTACCTCCTGGGGCCCATGTGGGTCCACTCTGGCGACTCTCGGGTGTTCTGGATGCTTCCGGGGATTCTAAGATGCTGGGCGTTGATTTCGTCCGATTCCGAGAATATTTCCTTACTAGGATTTCTGAAACCAAAAACAACAGAAAACAGCAACTGGCCCTTCGGCATCTCGTTAATAGGTTAGTTCCAGAAAATGCATAAATATGACATAAAGTATGCATAAAACATGTAGATATCATCAATAATGTGGCATGGAACATAAGAAATTATCGATACATCGGAGACGTTGATACGTCCAAAACGTATCTACTTTCCCGAACACTTTTGCTATTGTTTTGCCTCTAATTTGTGTATTTTGGATGCAACTAACACGGACTAACGCTGTTTTCAGCAGAACTGTTCTGGTGTCTCGTTTTTATGCAGAAATCCAACTTTCGGGAAAATCCTCGGAATTTATGCAGAAGGCCCTATTTTCCCAGAATACTGACGGAGCCAGAAGGACAATTAAGGTGGAGGCCCGAGGGCCCCACACCATAGGGCGGCGCGGCCCAGGGGGGCCCGCGTGGCCATGTGGTGTGGCCCCCTCGGCCGGCCTCCGACGCCCTCCTTCGGACTATTTATCGGCCTCGACCTAAAAACGCACGGAGAGAAGTCGAAGTCGCCAAAAACCCTCCAGAACGCCGCCACATCGCGAAACTCCGTCGCGGGAGCCAGAAGTCTCCGTTCTGGCACTCCGCCGGGACGGGGAATTGGAGGAGATCATCGCCATCATCACCACCGACGCCTCTCCATCAACCAGCCATGTTTCCCCCATCCATGTGTGAGTAATTCCCCCGCTGTAGGCCGAAGGGGATGGTAGGGATTGGATGAGATTGGTCATGTAATAGCATAAGATTGTTAGGGCATAGTGCCTAGTGTCCGTAATTGGTACTTTGATGATATTGTTGCAACTTGTTATGCTTAATGCTTGTCACTAGGGCCCGAGTGCCATGATCTCAGATCTGAACATGTTATTGTTTCATCATGATATTCATTGTTTATTGATCTTACCTGCAAGTTGTATACACATGTCGCTGTCCGGAACCGATGGCCCCGAAGTGACAGAAATCGGGACAACCGGAGGGAATGGTAGCGATGTGAGGATCACATGTGTTCACGGAGTGTTAATGCTTTGCTCCGGTACTCTATTAAAAGGAGTACCTTAATATCCAGTAGTTTCCCTTGAGGCCCGGCTGCCACCGGCTGGTAGGACAAAAGATGTTGTGCAAGTTTCTCATTGCGAGCACGTACGACTATATATGGAACACATGCCTATTGATTGCTTTGTACTTGGACACCGTTTTATTATTATCTGCAAATGCCCTGCTATGATTGTTACATGAGTTTCTCTCATCCATGCAATGCCCGTTCATCCATCCCCGTGCCTACAGTATTTTAATCCTGCTGTTTATTAAAATCACTACTGCTGTCTTTGTTACTCGTCGTTGTTATTTCACTACCGCCATCGTTATAAAACGTTACATTATCGATAAACCCTTGCGAGCAAGTCTGCTTTCCAGTGTGCAGCTGAATTGACAACTCCGCCGTTAAGGCTTTCAAGTGTTCTTTGTCTCCTTGTGTCGAATCAATAAATTGGGTTTTACTTCCCTCGAAGACTGTTGCGATCCCCTATACTTGTGGGTCATCAAGACTATTTTCTGGCGCCGTTGCCGGGGAGCATAGCTTTATTTGGAAGTTCACTTGGATTGATATTGTTCGCTGCAAATTCTCCATCATGGGTAAACCTCACGATACTAAGGTCGCCATATTACCATCCACTACAAGAAAAGGTACAACTCTGAGTACCTCTGCTGCTCTTGATTCACCATCTGTGATTGATAAACTTGTTTCACCGCCACATGCTTCACATGAGGGTACTTCTGCTGAATCTGAAAACTCTCATAATATTGATAATATTTCTGCTGTGCTTGATGATAGTGGTTCATTGGGATCCTTTCTAGATGCTACAATTGCTAGGTCTAGACAAATTGAAAATACTGAAACTCCTAATGCTACTACACCTGTTAATTCACCTGAACTTGATTATTTTAGTGATGATCCTGATGAAGATTATGTGGAGCTTAATGATGATTTTATTGAAAAATGCAATGCTATTACTGATGCAAGAAAAATTAAAAAGTTGCTTGCAGAACATGCTGTTAGATATAAACTGTCTCCTGATCCTAAATTTGCCGCATCTCCTATAAACATTAAGGATAAAGATTATGATTTTTCTCTTGATCTATCTCATATAGCTATTGTTGAGAAAACACCCTTTTGTGGTACTGAAAAAGAAAGTGCCGTTGAACACATGATTGAGTTATCTACTCTAAGTAGCTTGTTTTCTGATGATGTCAAGATGCGTACTTACTTTGTTGCTAAAATCTTTCCATTCTCATTAAAGGATGACGCTAAAACTTGGTATAATAGTTTGCTACCTAATTCTATTAAAAGTCCAAAAGAATTTCTTGATGTTTTCTTCCGTAAATACTTTCCTGCTAGTGCTCAACATATTGATTTGCAGAGAATTTATAATTTTAACCAGGAAGATGGAGAGAAATTGCCTGAGGCTTGGGCGAGATTTTGCTCTCTTATTAGAGCTCGGCCTGATCATGATTTGGAAAAGCATGATTTACTTGATATATTTTATAGTGGACTAACCATGGAGTCTAGGGCATACCTGGATAGTTGTGCTGGTTGTGTTTTCAGGAAAAGAACTCCAGATGATGCTGAAGAATTATTGGCTAAAATAGGCCGGAATCATGATGATTGGACTACGCCTGAACCAACTCCAACGCCAATATTAAAGAAAAGGGGTTTAATTAAATTGAATGATGAAGATATGAGGGAAGCCAAGAAGTCTCTCAAGGAGAAAGGTATTAAATCTG
The DNA here is from genome assembly GCF_019359855.2 of Lolium perenne. NCBI lineage: Eukaryota > Viridiplantae > Streptophyta > Magnoliopsida > Poales > Poaceae > Lolium > Lolium perenne. The sequence continues at coordinate 82,669,621 of NC_067249.2, forward strand.
AAGATGTGAAGAATCTTCCTCCCATAGAAGATATATGTGAGATAATTCCCCCTTCATCCATGATTGAGGTAAACTCCCTTCAACGCTTTACTAGGGAAGATATTCCGTATTCGAAACCTCCTGCACAATGCTTAGATGAGATTGATAATTACATTGTTAAGCAAGAAAATTTTAATATGAGAGTAGAGAATCATTTAATGGAAAATTCTCGAGCTATTAGTGAATTGCATGATATTGTAGAGAGAACCTCCAATGATGTTAAGATGCTTGTTAAACATTTTCATATGATTCAAACTCAAATTGATCAACTCACTAAAGTGCAAAATGACTTGTTGGGGAATAATTCTAAAGAGAAACATGCTTATGAAGTAACAACTAGAGGTGGTGTCTCTACCCAGGATCCTCTATATCCTGAAGGGCATCCCAAAAGAATTGAACAAGATTCTCAACGCATTGAACCTAGTGCTCCTTCTAAGAAGAAAAAGAAGAAGAAACATAAAAATGTTGTAGAATCCTCTGAACCTGTTAATGATCCTAATAGTATTTCTATTTCTGATACTGAAACTGAAAGTGGTAATGAACATGATAAAGATAATGATAAGAATGATGCTTCTGATAAAGAAGAGGTTGAAGAAGAACCTGAAAAGCATGCTAAAAATAAAAAGTACACTAAAGAAGATTTTATTGCTGAGAAACATGGTAATGAAAGAGAACCTTGGGTGCAAAAGCAAATGCCTTTTCCTGCTAAGAAATTAAAATCAAAGGAAGAAGAACACTATAATAAATTTTGCGATTGGATGAAACCTTTATTCTTGCAAATCCCTTTGACTGATGCTATTAAATTGCCTCCTTATTCAAAGTATATGAAAGATATTGTTACTAACAAAAGGAAAATCCCCAATGAGGAAATTTCCACTTTGCTTGCTAATTACTCTTTCAATGGCAAAGTTCCAAAGAAGTTGGGCGACCCAGGTATACCTACTATTCCTTGTTCTATTAAGAATAATTATGTTAAAACTGCTCTATGTGACTTGGGAGCCGGTGTTAGTGTTATGCCTTTTTCTCTTTATAAGAGACTTTACTTAGATAAGTTGATACCTACTGATATATCTTTGCAAATGGCTGATAAATCTACTGCTATTCCTGTTGGTATATGTGAGGATGTTCCTGTTCAAGTTACTACTAACTGCTTGATATTAACTGATTTTGTTGTGTTGGAAATGCCTGAAGATGATAATATGTCTATTATTCTTGGGAGACCCTTTCTTAACACCGCAGGGGCTGTTATTGATTGCAATAAAGGAAAGGTTACTTTTAATGTTGATGATAAGGAGCATACCGTCTATTTCCCCAAGAAGATTGATAAAGTATGTGGAGTCAATACTATTTTTAATGTGAGAACTATCAAAGTGGGAACTATTGATTGTCCTATATATGAGCCTAAGGAAGAATATCAAACTCTCATGATTGGATCCATATCAATACAATTCAAGGTAACATGATTGATTTGAGGTTTATTTCTTCTTATGCTATGTAAAATTTATTTGGTGGCAAGACTTGATCAACCTTGTTAACGAATACTTTTTATATGCATAGAGGAGGTAAACAACATCTCTTTCTTCCTCCACTTGCTCTAGTTGCTGTAGTACTTTTAATTTGCAAAGTTCCTTAGTTAATTGGAGATTCCAAAAATTTTCCTGGCCAGTAATAATAAACTTAATACCCAGAAATGTGCATTTTTCAAAGTTTTCAAAAATTCACAAAAATTATACCGTTGGTCCTATTTTTCGACGAGGCACCTGGGAGCACCAGAGGATGACCTGTGGGGCACCACAGGGTGCCACACCACAGGCCGGCGTGGCCAAGGAGGGGGGCGCGCCACCCTGTGGTGTGGGCCCCTCCTTGCCCCACTATCTCATCTCTTTCTCCCAGCATCTTCTCTCTCCCGAAAAAACTCGAACCAGCTTCCTCTCACTCGCGTTTTTGCTCAAGAACTCCAGATTTCTCGATCTCTTTGCTCAGCCCAGATTTATGTCTGAAATTTGGCACATTTGCTCTTCGGTATGTGACTCCTCCGCCTATCCAAGTAGAATTTTGTTTGGTTGAGTATATCTTGAATATTTTGCTGCTGTATGTAACATGTTTAGTGAGCTTGCATGCTTGTTCTAAGTTGTATAAACTAGTTTTGATGCATGATTAGTACTCTAGCAAGTTTCTATAGTAGTTCCCCTTGATTATATGTCACCAAATCAAATTTTTATATTGTTTGTTGAAAATTTCAGAAAATGGAGTGGAATAGATATCAATTGAACCAACAAGAATTGGAAGTCCAACAAGTTATGAGAGTGAATCGTGAAGAGGGAGTATACCCCTCTTACTACCCGTGCGCGGATTTCATGAGAAGCGCGGGAATATTTGAAGATGTTCAAAGTCTAATTTCTCGTGCAGGGCTGAGTAATTTTGTTGAAGGAGAGCCAAGACAATATGCAAAATTAACTATGTCTTTTGTGCAGGACTTTAAGTTCAATTGGTCGCGATCTAACCCCACGGTTCAGTATAAAATTTACAATAAAGCTGTCAACTTGCCATTCAGTGATTTTTGTGCAGCAATTAGAGTACCGCAATGGGGATCATGCGAGAAGATAAGGGGATCGCCGCAAGAACTCTTAAGCCTCTTCAAGATGATTTGCTATGGAAGGAGTTTCTCAGAGGATAGTGGTAAAATCACTAGCATTCAGCTCCCGGCTATCCGCTACTTTGCCTATTTCATTACTAAATGCGTTCTTGCTAGAAAGATCGGTGGTAAACTTTCTATCCCGGATTTAGCTTTTCTAGCTGCGGCACTTCAAGGTAGTAGGACTTATAATTTGGGGGCATTGATAGCTTATAGACTTGCTACTAACCGTGAGAAAGGTGGAATTTGTGGAGGTCTCATCGCCTCTCGTTTACTAGCTTTTCATAATGTAGAACCTCATCATCTTGATATTCCATTCTCCATAGAAAAACTTGACATAGCCTCTATGATTAAACATGAATTTGTTTCTGATTCCTCCAACTTGGGTAACCTGTTTTACAAGATGACATTTTATAAGAAAGTCTGGAGAATAACTAAGAAAACTGAGAAACTAGTAAAATTGTATGCGCCTGTTTTGTCTAACCTTGATTCCAGGGGAGATTGGTCGGTCACAGAAGGTGCACTGGATGCACACATAGAGGGAGGAGGCCAACATGCAAGAGACGACACGGAGGTCGAGGAGCACCTCGACTCATCATCCGATGCAGCAAGTTCCTCGCATCAACATGTTGGACATGTGGAGCCTCCACGCTTTTCTTCTGCACAGGAACTTTACTATGACTACTCCATGAATTATCCACCGGCGAGAAACAGCGACCCTCGTTGGGGTTGAACTCCACTTAGGCCAAAAGCCTAAGCTTGGGGGGAGGTATACCAGCATCACTCATTCTTTGCATATTATGATTGCTGGATACTTGCACATACTTGTTTAGTCTCTTTGAGTGGTTTTCTAATGAGAGGAAGATGATATTTGGGGAAGTGCTGCCTGAAAACAGATTCTGGACTGTTACTAGAAAAATTCGTGCGCACAGCCAGAGCGTTATTTTGAGCTGCCAATATTTGTGCAGGTTCCCCAGGTTGTTATCTAACTTTCATTAGTTGAACACTTTTCGAGCTGAGCAACGTAAGATTTTTGTAAAAATCGATTTCTGTACTGCTGTCAGGTTTTGGCAGATTTCTGCCATCTCGCTTTTCTGTGTTTCTTCTAGTTTGCTATTTCTTGTTTTTGCTTTGTTTCTTTTCCAAAACACAAAAAGACCAAAAATATTTCTGTTGTTTCTCTTCATAATTTGTTTGCTTTGGTTTCTTGCATTTGTTTCGCTTTATTTGCTATTGCTAGTTTGCTATAAGAAAACCCAAAAAGATTTTGCTTTGTTTGTTTGTTTCCTCTTGTTCTTGTTCTCAAATTCTAAAACACCAAAAATATTTGCTGTTCTTCTTTGGTTTGTAAAGTTCTTTATGAGTTCAATGGTCTTCGGTGGCTGGAGCGTGGTTTTCATTTCATATTATCCAAGTTGCACAAGTGAAAAGGCAATAATGACGATCTACGACAATTGGATTGTGGTGAGAGGCTGGTATGAACTCTATTTGTTTTCATTTTTGTACATATACTCATCCATGTGAGCATGCTTAGTTGGTTCATGTGAGGTATATGTTATTTGAGAAAGTCTAGTAGTTTATGATCTCTCATGTTTAGCTCCAATTTATTAATATGAGTAGCATGTCATGGATGTTTGCTTGCATTGTTTTATTCATAAGTAAGTATGGCATTGTGGTATCCTCCTCTGAATAATTCATTTATATCGACTTGGCACATGCTCACGCATGCATATGACTGAACAAAAAGTCAATTAAGCCTCGATGATCTATATTGCTTCAGAGTTCTTGTATCACTTTTATGCCTCCATTAATTTATTTTGCCGCAAGCATGATTATGACAGTTACTGCTCTCTTGATTTGTCGCTCCCTAGTCTATTGCTAGCCTTCACTTGTACTGAGCGGGAACGCTACTCGTGCTTCCAAACACATGAAAACCAAGTTATTCCAGAGTGTCCACCATAAATACCTATGCATGGCATTTCAAACCATTCCAAGTAAATTCTCATGCGCTACCTTTAAAACCTTCAAAATGCTTCTCAATTTGTGTTTATGTTTCATAGCTCATGAGGAAGTATGTGGTGTTTAGCTTTCAACCTTGTCATTTACTTCTGACGGACTCTCATATGGACTAGTGGCACATTCGCTTATCCAATAATTTTGCAAAAAGAGCTGGCAATGGGATTCCCAGTCCCGAATTAATTAACCTAAATAGACACTCCTCCATGGTTTGTGATTGTTGGACGGCACCCGAAGGATTCGGTTAGCCATGGCTTGTGTAAGCAAAGGTTGGGGGGAGTGTCATCATCATACTAAAACTAAAATAAAAAGGCACTCCTTCATGGTATGAGATTGTTGGCAGGCACCCGAGGATTCGGTTAGCCATGGTTTGTGTAAGAAAGGTTGGAAGGAGTGCCAAATAAATATGCAATAATTCATGGGAGCCGCTCTTGAGAGTCCGGTTGGCGAGGTAGTTGGTGTACCCATTACCATTCGTTGACAACAACAAACACCTCTCAAAATAATTTTACTCCTGATTTCAAAAATGAAAAGCTCTAGCGCATGTTAATCCCTGCTTCCCTCTGCGAAGGGTCGATCTTTTACTTCTATGTTGTGTCTCCATTATTTCTTTGAGCACTATCTTGAGAGCACAACTGTCATTCTTAGTATAATATGCTTGTCTCAAAATATGATTGATTGTGGTATAACTTTGATGCTTTTATCTTTGACAATCACTAATTCTAGTCTTTCTATGAACTCCAGAGGTGCCTGGGCATTTATGTTTTGCCGATCAAATACGGGCAAGCGAGATACCACTTTATCATACTCTCTTATGAACATTGCAATCCTGCTTATATACATGATTCATGATGCTTATTATTAATTGTTGGTACCTCTCCATGATTGACATAGCTGTTAGATGATCTTATTTGCATATATCTCATTATGAACTGCTTAAGTATTAGCCATAGCATGAGAATATATACATCATATGAGCAAATGTGTTCGTGAAAGTTCTTTTATCGCTCAGTTGTTAACTGAATTGCTTGAGGACAAGCAATAAGCTAAGCTTGGGGGGAGTTGATACGTCCAAAACGTATCTACTTTCCCGAACACTTTTGCTATTGTTTTGCCTCTAATTTGTGTATTTTGGATGCAACTAACACGGACTAACGCTGTTTTCAGCAGAATCGTTTCCGGTGTCTCGTTTTTGTGCAGAAATCCAACTTTCGGGAAAATCCTCGGAATTTATGCAGAAGGCCCTATTTTCCCAGAATACTGACGGAGCCAGAAGGACAATTAAGGTGGAGGCTCGAGGGCCCCACACCATAGGGTGGCGCGGCCCAGGGGGGGCCCGCGCGGCCATGTGGTGTGGCCCCCTCGGCCGGCCTCCGACGCCCTCCTTCAGACTATTTATCGGCCTTGACCTAAAAACGCACGGAGAGAAGTCGAAGTCGCCAAAAACCCTCCAGAACGCCGCCACATCGCGAAACTCCGTCGCGGGAGCCAGAAGTCTCCGTTCTGGCACTCCGCCGGGACGGGGAATTGGAGGAGATCATCGCCATCATCACCACCGACGCCTCTCCATCAACCAGCCATGTTTCCCCCATCCATGTGTGAGTAATTCCCCCGCTGTAGGCCGAAGGGGATGGTAGGGATTGGATGAGATTGGTCATGTAATAGCATAAGATTGTTAGGGCATAGTGCCTAGTGTCCGTAATTGGTACTTTGATGATATTGTTGCAACTTGTTATGCTTAATGCTTGTCACTAGGGCCCGAGTGCCATGATCTCAGATCTGAACATGTTATTGTTTCATCATGATATTCATTGTTTATTGATCTTACCTGCAAGTTGTATACACATGTCGCTGTCCCGAACCGATGGCCCCGAAGTGACAGAAATCGGGACAACCGGAGGGAATGGTAGCGATGTGAGGATCACATGTGTTCACGGAGTGTTAATGCTTTGCTCCGGTACTCTATTAAAAGGAGTACCTTAATATACAGTAGTTTCCCTTGAGGCCCGGCTGCCACCGGCTGGTAGGACAAAAGATGTTGTGCAAGTTTCTCATTGCGAGCACGTACGACTATATATGGAACACATGCCTATTGATTGCTTTGTACTTGGACACCGTTTTATTATTATCTGCAAATGCCCTGCTATGATTGTTACATGAGTTTCTCTCATCCATGCAACGCCCGTTCATCCGTCCCCGTGCCTACAGTATTTTAATCCTGTTGTTTATTAAAATCACTACTGCTGTCTTTGTTACTCTGCTGCTGTTATTTCACTACTGCTACTGCTATAAAACTGTTACTACTGATAAACCCTTGCGAGCAAGTGTTATCACCAGAATTTGACCAAGTCGGAGGTGGGCCACGATTAAGATAAGCTTGAAGGTTATATATGGAGAGAATACGAAGATCGGCCTTATATGCAAAGTTGGGCTAGATTGCCCATTTATCTGTAATTTATTAGATCGTATCTTAAGTTAGGAGTTAGAGTTTTACCCGTGCACGGTTAGGTGCATGTCCGAATTAGAAAGTCCCTTGGACTATAAATATGTATCTAGGGTTTATGGAATAAACAACAACTCACGTTCAACCCAAAACAAACCAATCTCGGCGCATCGCCAACTCCTTCGTCTCGAGGGTTTCTATCAGGTAAGCGACATGCTGCCTAGATCGCATCTTGCGATCTAGGCAGCACAAGCCCCACGTTGTTCATGCGTTGCTCGTACTGAAGCGTCTTTGATGGCGAGCAACGTAGTTATCATAGATGTGTTAGGGTTGGCATAGTTCTTCGTATAACATGCTTACGTAGTGCAACCCTTGCATGTCTAGCCGCCCTCACACCTATCTCAGGTGTGGGGGCGGCACCCCGCTTGATCCTTATTTAGTAGATCTGATCCGTTACGATTGCTCCTTGTTCTGCAAGGATTAGTTTAATATCTGCAATAGTTAGGCCTTACAAAGGGGTGGAGGATCCAGCGGCACGTAGGGTGGCGTTCGCAAGTCCTAAACAGGATGTTCCGGGGATCAACTTCATGTTGGTTTTTAGGCCTTGTTTAGGATCGGCTTACGATCACCGTGCGTGGCCGCGAGGCCCAACCTGGAGTAGGATGATCCGATTATGCGGTGAAAACCCTAAATCGTCGTAGATCTAATTAGCTTTATCTTGATCAAGCAGGATCACCATATATTCGTGCACCCTGTACGAATCATGGGTGGATCGGCTCTTTGAGCCGATTCACAGGATAACCTGAGAGCCGATCGAGGCTCGTATTTAATGTTTACGTGTATGCCATGCAGGAAACTAAGCGAGGCATCCCCATCACCTTCCTGACCAGGTATAGGTCAGGTGGCACGCCCTTGCACTTCGCGTCGGACGTGTGACCAGAAGAGCATTGCGGGCCGTCGCTCGGAGGGGTCTCAGCCAGCCGCAGCTCTAGGCTCTTCCCGGCTCTACCGTGTTGACAGTCGCTGCCCGCCGGTGGGTTTTGGCAGTCAACACATTCTGGCACGCCCGGTGGGACCATCGTCTACATCAACCACATCGCCATCTACATCTGAGATGGCGGACGGCACGCCAGTCACCTACGAGGAGCTGCCTGACGAGCTCAAGAAGAGGTATGACGAGATCAAAGTCACCCTCGAAGCCGACCTCATCGGCTCATACCACAGAACCCGTGCGTATGGCGTCAGGCGGAAGGGGTTCTCACCGGAAGGCGCACTCGATGAAGTGGATCTATCTGTCCCGTCAGAGGAACGTACCAGAGCCGTGCGCCAGGAGATTGGTGGCATGGTGGCTCACTCGTTGCGTCTCCATTCCGAGAGCCTGGTGAATACTTTGGAGCATGTCGCCGTTCGGATGGTCAAGGAGGTCATGAAGAATCAGCACTCTCTAGTAGAGCCAGCTCTCAGGACCTACCGAGGGAAAGTGCCACTCCAGCCCCGTCTGCCGTTGTCGTGCACATCGGCGGCACCAGGAGTGCCTCATTCACCGTCGCGTACCGTTGACAGGATCAACGGTACTTACCCTGGGAGGTGCCAACCAGGACACTCGTTCAACATCAACATGATAGAACTGGGACACCCCCTTGATGGGGATAAAGGCGAGGGCAACTGCTCTCGTGGCAAAGATAAGGAAGAGGCTGCTCCATGCGATCGGCCCCGACACCGCCAAAACATCTTGGTGATGATCAAGGTAGAAGCCGATGCTAGTAATCGGCCCGTAGTATCCGCATCACCTGCTCTCCCGGTATGTGGCGTCGACCTCACAGGTGACGGGAAGCTAGGGTACGGGTTTACATCAGCTGATGAGCTAGAAGAAGTCGACATCGGTCCTGGGGATAAGCCTCGACCTACTTTTATCAGCAAGAAGTTAGATCCACAGCTCAGGGGACAGATGATAGCCCTGTTGAAGGAATACCCAGATTGCTTTGCATGGGATTACACGGAGATGCCTGGGTTGGACAGGAGCATCATTGAGCATCGGCTCCCCCTTAAGAAAGGGTTTCGGCCGTTTCAACAACGAGCACGTCAGATGAGGGCCGAAATCCTGGAAGAAGTCAAGAAGGAGATCGAGAAAATGTTGGCCGCTGGATTCATCAGGCCATGCAGGTATGCTGAGTGGATCTCCAGTATCGTTCCGGTGGAGAAGAAGGACGGCCGATGGCGCGTGGCCATCGATTTCCGAGATCTTAACAGAGCCACCCCAAAGGACGAATACCCAATGCCCGTGGCAGAAACATTGATAAACGCCGCTGCTGGCCACAAGGTGTTGAGCTTCATGGATGGCAACGCCGGTTATAATCAGATTTTCATGGCTCCGGAAGATATACACAAGACCGCATTCAGGGTACCAGGGGCAGTAGGCTTGTTCGAGTACGTGGTCATGACCTTTGGGCTGAAGAATGCTGGTGCAACGTACCAACGAGCCATGAATTATATATTTCATGATCTGATCGGCAAGTTGGTGGAGATTTATATCGACGACGTGGTGGTCAAATCGGTCTCCATGGAGGGGCACTTGGACGATCTACGGCGCGTCCTAGACCGAACTCGGAAATTCGGGCTGAGAATGAATCCGAAGAAGTGTGCCTTTGGCGTGACGGCTGGTCAATTCCTAGGTTTTTTGGTTCATGAACGGGGAATTGAGATCGGCCTGAAAAGTCAGGAGGCTATGCGTACCATGCAGCCGCCAACCACGAAAAAGGAGCTCCAACGCCTCATCGGCAAGATCAATTTCGTCCGGCAGTTCATCTCTAATCTGTCAGGACGAATCGAGCCGTTCATGGCGTTGGTGAAGACTAAATCTGACGACGAGTTTCACTGGGGGGCAGAACAGCAACAGGCGTTTGATGAAATTAAGCGATATCTGACGACGCCGCCTGTACTAGTTCCGCCCCAGCAAGACAGGCCATTCTACATCTACCTGTCAGTAGCTGACACGTCCATTGCTTCGGTGGTGGTGCAACTCTACGATGGCGTTGAGAGAGTCGTTTTCTACCTCAGCAGAAGGATGCTGGACGCGGAGACAAGATATCCTGAGGTCGAGAAACTTTGCCTCTGCCTGTTCTTTACCTGCACTAAGCTTCATCACATCCTTCTGACGGCAGAAATCATCGTCATCTGTAAATCAGATGTTGTCAAGCACATGTTGTCGGCCCCTGTTTTGAAAGGCCGACTCGGTAAGTGGATGTTGGCATTGTCAGAATTTGATCTCCGGTACCAGCCGGCGAAGGCAGTCAAGGGCCAAGCGTTGGCCGATCTCATCACTGAACGGATCAGTACCAATATAGCAGCACTATCTATACGTGCATGGGCTATGTTCTTCGATGGATCGGTTTGTGACGGTGGTTGTGGCATCGGCATTCTGCTTGTGTCGCCTCGGGGGGCAGAATACTCCTTCTCCATCAGATTATCCACCCCTTGCACCAACAACGTAGCAGAATATGAAGCAATACGCAAGGGAATGGAATTGCTATTAGAAGCTGGAGCGGAAGCTGTGGAGCTCTTTGGAGACTCAAAGTTGGTGATTAACCAGCTCACGGATGAATATAATTGCGAAAGTGAATCACTTTTCCCATATTGGGTGGAATGCCGTGAGTTGATGACACAGTTTCGGTACATCAACTTTAATTGGATCCCAAGATCCCAGAATACCGACGCCAATAATCTCGCGCAAATGGCGTCAGGCTACATAGATACAGCTGACGGATCGGAAGTTCAGATACAATTCCTGGAACAGGATGATTGGAGAGCCGAGATCTTCGATTATCTGAAAGATTCGGCTCGGGGGGCACCTAAACGGGTAAGATACAGAGCCATGAAGTATGTCCTTATAGGAGACGACATGTTCTACAGGACATTGGAAGGGTTGCTACTCAAGTGCTTGGGACCGACTGAATCTAATCGGCTCTTACATGAGGTGCATGAAGGCGCCTGTGGAACGCATCAGTCGGCTCATAAGATGAAGTGGTTGATCAGGCGATCAGGGTTTTATTGGCCCACTATGCTTGAAGATTGCTTCAATTATTACAAGGGGTGCCAAGCGTGTCAGATGTTTGGAAAGATTCAGATGGTGCAGCATCAGCGATGAACCCCATCATCAAGCCTGGGCGTTTCGGGGGTGGGGCATGGATATGATCGGCAAAATCCATCCGGCGTCAGGTAAAAAACATGAATGGATTTTGGTTATCACAGATTACTTCACTAAGTGGGTGGAAGCCGTCCCTATGAAAAAGGTGAAATCAGAAGATGTGATCAAGTTTGTGAAAGAACACGTCATTCATAGGTTTGGGATTCCCCAAACTATCACGACCGATGGAGGTTCGGTCTTTACTTCTAAAGAATTCAGAAAGTTCTGTGATGACTTAGGGATTAAACTGATCCGATCATCCCCGTACTATGCTCAAGCTAACGGGCAGGCCGAGGCGTCCAATCAGAGTCTGATCAAGCTGATCAAGAGAAAAATTGACGAGAACCCTCGGGATTGGCATGAGAAGTTATCAGAAGCATTATGGGCCTACCGCATGTCGTGCCATGGAGCTATAAAGACTTCGCTGTACCAGCTTGTCTATGGACAGGAAGCCGTATTGCCTTGGGAAATTACGGCTGGATCAAGACGTGTCACGTTTCAGAATGATCTGACATCTGAAGAATATGCAGCTTTGATGAGCGACACTATTGAGGACGCAACAGAACTCAGGCTTTGGTCGTTGGAGAAGATTAAGGAGAACAAAGCCAGGGTGGCTCGTGCTTACAACAAAAAGGTTAGGCCAAAGGAGTTCCAAGTTGGTGATCTTGTGTGGGAAGCTGTGTTACCATTGGGAACCAGGGATAAGGCATATGGCAAATGGTCTCCTAATTGGCACGGTCCGTACAAAGTTGTCCAGGCCTTGAAGGGTAATGCATACATGCTGGAGGAGTTGAGCGGCGAAAAGTTCCCAGTGGCTGTTAATGGTCAACACCTCAAGAAATATTTCCCAAGCATGTGGGATGATGGACAGTAAGATGTGGGGGCCGATTTCAGAATCGGCCAGTAAAAAAAAAAAAAAAAATCATAGCCGATGCACAGACATCGACTTGAGAAAACGTGTGGAGATTAACAGTATGCAAGGACAGCCGACGCACGGGCATCGACTTCAGAAAACAAAGCCGATACGCTGATATTGACTTTAGCGGAATAAGTTTATACAACAGCTTCCTGACCACGACGTGAGATCTCCTAATGATTGCTGAGGGATTCAGTCTAATGGTTTGGGCGCGACTTAGGCCTGTGTATACAATAGCTTGGCCTCAGACAGCAATATGAGCCGATGTTCTGCTATCGGCTCCCTGTACGACAACTCCATTCGACAATCGGCAAGGGAGTGAAATTAATTAAGGGATTTTCTTCATTGATAAGGGGATTTCTTACAAAGAACGAGCCGATTTCTCAGGAAGGAAGAACAAAAGAAGGGTCTATTGACCAATCTACTACTGCTAGGCCTACACTAGTAGATCCTAATCTACGGGCCATCGCTTCCTTCGTTGCCATCCTCGGAACTCTCATCGGCACTGCTGCCGATGGGTTCCTCATCGGTGCTCCCATAGCCTTCTGCGGGAGCTTCATCTCCGTCTTCATCGTCGCTGCTGTCGTCGTCCCACCACATGCGGAGGCGTTTCGCTGGCGGGTAGCCCTCGAGGGAGTCGTCGTCGTCGTCGTCGTCTTCCTCTTCCTCTTCTTCAGAGGTGGGGCAGCCGTCCCAGGGGAACTGGTCGTCCTCATTTTCCGACTCCAGTTCCCCGACGGCAAGGAACTGAAGATCTTCGTCCCCGCTGGTCAGGGACTGGTCGTCTTCGGACCAGATGGAGGAGGCGTGGTCCTCCAGGTCCCATGCTTCTGGGGCGCGGATGTCCGGCGGCGTCTCGCGGGAGGAGGAGGACCCGTAGGAAAGCTCGGAGGAGGAGTCGTGGAAGACCGACGAGGAAGAGGAAGAAGAGGAGGACATGGCTATTGGGGGTTTTTTTGGTGCCGATGGCCAGAACAGAGCAGGATGACGAAGTGGCGAACTGCTCAGAGCGGTTAAATAAAAGGGGGCTATGGTGAAAAAATTCAATGCCACAGCAGTTTTCGAGGAGGCAGTGCCCAAAGACAACGGCCAAATCACGTGGAACAGACGAGAAGACAGGGCGTCATGACGAGAAATGCTGCAATGGTTCTGCTCTGCCACGACATGACCCGACGAAAAAGCATAATGATTTTGGAAATGTCATTTCCAAAACCAGGGGGGCATGTGTTATCACCAGAATTTGACCAAGTCGGAGGTGGGCCACGATTAAGATAAGCTTGAAGGTTATATATGGAGAGAATACGAAGATCGGCCTTATATGCAAAGTTGGGCTAGATTGCCCATTTATCTGTAATTTATTAGATCGTATCTTAAGTTAGGAGTTAGAGTTTTACCCGTGCACGGTTAGGTGCACGTCCGAATTAGAAAGTCCCTTGGACTATAAATATGTATCTAGGGTTTATGGAATAAACAACAACTCACGTTCAACCCAAAACAAACCAATCTCGGCGCATCGCCAACTCCTTCGTCTCGAGGGTTTCTATCAGGTAAGCGACATGCTGCCTAGATCGCATCTTGCGATCTAGGCAGCACAAGCCCCACGTTGTTCATGCGTTGCTCGTACTGAAGCGTCTTTGATGGCGAGCAACGTAGTTATCATAGATGTGTTAGGGTTGGCATAGTTCTTCGTATAACATGCTTACGTAGTGCAACCCTTGCATGTCTAGCCGCCCTCACACCTATCTCAGGTGTGGGGGCGGCACCCCGCTTGATCCTTATTTAGTAGATCTGATCCGTTACGATTGCTCCTTGTTCTGCAAGGATTAGTTTAATATCTGCAATAGTTAGGCCTTACAAAGGGGTGGCGGATCCAGCGGCACGTAGGGTGGCGTTCGCAAGTCCTAAACAGGATGTTCCGGGGATCAACTTCATGTTGGTTTTTAGGCCTTGTTTAGGATCGGCTTACGATCACCGTGCGTGGCCGCGAGGCCCAACCTGGAGTAGGATGATCCGATTATGCGGTGAAAACCCTAAATCGTCGTAGATCTAATTAGCTTTATCTTGATCAAGCAGGATCACCATATATTCGTGCACCCTGTACGAATCATGGGTGGATCGGCTCTTTGAGCCGATTCACAGGATAACCTGAGAGCCGATCGAGGCTCGTATTTAATGTTTACGTGTATGTGATACGTCTCCGACGTATCGATAATTTCTTATGTTCCATGCCACATTATTGATGTTATCTACATGTTTTATGCACACTTTATGTCATATTCGTGCATTTTCTGGAACTAACCTATTAACAAGATGCCGAAGTGCCAGTTGCTGTTTTCTGCTGTTTTTGGTTTCAGAAATCCTAGTAAGGAAATATTCTCGGAATTGGACGAAATCAAAGCCCAGGGGCCTATTTTTCCACGGAGCTTCCAGAAGACCGAAGAACACACGAAGTGGGGCCACGAGGTGGCGACACCACGTGGCGGCGCGGCCCAGGGGGGGCCCGCGCCGCCCTATGGTGTGGCCCCCTCGTCTGGCCCCCGACTCTGCCCTTCCGCCTACAAATAGCCTCCGTGACGAAAACCCCAGTACCGAGAACCACGATACGGAAAACCTTCCAGAGAAGCCGCCGCCGCCGATCCCATCTCGGGGGATCCAGGAGATCGCCTCCGGCACCCTGCCGGAGAGGGGAATCATCTCCCGGAGGACTCTACGCCGCCATGGTCGCCTCCGGTGTGATGTGTGAGTAGTCTACCCCTGGACTATGGGTCCATAGCAGTAGCTAGATGGTTGTCTTCTCCCCATTGTGCTATCATTGTCGGATCTTGTGAGCTGCCTAACATGATCAAGATCATCTATCTGTAATTCTATATGTTGCGTTTGTTGGGATCCGATGAATAGAGAATACTTGTTATGTTGATTATCAAAGTTATGCTTATGTGTTGTTTATGATCTTGCATGCTCTCCGTTACTAGTAGATGCTCTGGCCAAGTAGATGCTTGTAACTCCAAGAGGGAGTACTTATGCTCGATAGTGGGTTCATGCCTGCATTGACACCTGGGACAGTGTCAGAAAGTTCTAAGGTTGTGTTGTGCTGTTGCCACTAGGGATAAAACATTGATGCTATGTCTAAGGATGTAGTTGTTGATTACATTACGCACCATACTTAATGCAATTGTCTGTTGCTTTGCAACTTAATACTGGAGAGGGTTCGGATGATAACCTGAAGGTGGACTTTTTAGGCATAGATGCAGTTGGATGGCGGTCTATGTACTTTGTCGTAATGCCCAATTAAATCTCACTATACTCATCATGATATGTATGTGCATTGTCATGCTCTCTTTATTTGTCAATTGCCCAACTGTAATTTGTTCACCCAACATGCTGTTCGTCTTATGGGAGAGACACCTCTAGTGAACTGTGGACCCCGGTCCAATTCTCTTTACTGAAATACAATCTACTGCAATACTTGTTCTACTGTTTTCTGCAAACAATCATCTTCCACACAATACGGTTAACTCTTTGTTACAGCAAGCCGGTGAGATTGACAACCTCACTGTTTCGTTGGGGCAAAGTACTTTGGTTGTGTTGTGCAGGTTCCACGTTGGCGCCGGAATCCCTGGTGTTGCGCCGCACTACATCTCGCCGCCATCAACCTTCAACGTGCTTCTTGGCTCCTCCTGGTTCGATAAACCTTGGTTTCTTTCTGAGGGAAAACTTGCTGCTGTGCGCATCATACCTTCCTCTTGGGGTTGCCCAACGAACGTGTGAAATACACGCCATCAAGCTCTTTTTCTGGCGCCGTTGCCGGGGACCTGAAGAAAAGTTACACCACAAAGATTTCTATCTCCCACGTCAACTGCACGCGAGCAGCTCTTTTTCTGGCGCCGTTGCCGGGGAGATCAAGACACGCTGCAAGGGGAGTCTCCACTTCTCAATCTCTTTACTTTGTTTTTGTCTTGCTTTATTTTATTTACTACTTTGTTTGCTGCACTAAATCAAAATACAAAAAAATTAGTTGCTAGTTTTACTTTATTTGTTATCTTGCTTGCTATATCGAAAACACAAAAAAATTAGTTACTTGCATTTACTTTATCTAGTTTGCTTTATTTACTGTTGCTAAAATGGCCAACGCTGAAAATACTAAGTTGTGTGACTTCACAACCACAAATAATAATGATTTCTTATGCACACCTATTGCTCCACCTGCTACTACAGCAGAATTCTTTGAAATTAAACCTGCTTTACTGAATCTTGTCATGAAAGATCAATTTTCTGGAATTAGTTCTGATGATGCTGCTGCCCATCTTAATAATTTTGTTGAACTATGTGAAATGCAAAAATATAAAGATGTAGATGGTGATATTATTAAACTAAAATTGTTCCCTTTCTCATTAAGAGGAAGAGCTAAAGATTGGTTGCTATCTCTGCCTAAGAATAGTATTGATTCATGGACTAAATGCAAGGATGCTTTTATTGGTAGATATTATCCCCCTGCTAAAATTATATCTTTGAGGAGTAGCATAATGAATTTTAAACAATTAGATACTGAACATGTTGCTCAAGCTTGGGAAAGAATGAAATCTCTGGTTAAAAATTGCCCAACCCATGGACTGACTACTTGGATGATCATCCAAACCTTCTATGCAGGACTAAATTTTTCTTCACGGAATTTATTGGATTCAGCTGCTGGAGGTACCTTTATGTCCATCACTCTTGGTGAAGCAACAAAGCTTCTTGATAATATGATGATCAACTACTCTGAATGGCACACGGAGAGAGCTCCACAAGGTAAGAAGGTAAATTCTGTCGAAGAAACCTCTTCCTTGAGTGATAAGATTGATGCTATTATGTCTATGCTTGTGAATGATAGGACTAATATTGATCCTAATAATGTTCCATTAGCTTCATTGGTTGCACAAGAAGAACATGTTGATGTAAACTTCATTAAAAATAATAATTTCAACAACAATGCTTACCGGAACAATTCTAGTAACAACTATAGGCCATATCCTTATAATAATGGCAACGGCTATGGTAATTCTTATGGAAATTCTTACAACAATAATAGGAGTTCACCCCCTGGACTTGAAGCCATGCTTAAAGAATTTATTAGTACACAAACTGCTTTTAACAAATCTGTTGAAGAAAAGCTTGGGAAAATTGATATACTTGCTTCTAAAGTCGATAGTCTTGTTGCTGATGTTGATCTTTTGAAATCAAAAGTTTTGCCTAATGAGAATCATCATAATAAAATTACTACTACAGCAAATGCCATTCAAGTTAGAATTAATGAGAATATAAGATTAATGGCTGAACTGCGTGCTAGGTGGGATAGAGAAGAAAATGAAAAACTAGCTAAAGAGAAGAATATAGCTAAAGTTTGGACTATTACCACCACTAGTAATGCTAATGCTACACATGTTGCTGCACCTTCTACTCATACTAATAAAAGAATTGGTGTTAGCAATGTTTCCACTTCTAATGCAAAGCGCGAAAAACTGCCTGAAATCGCTAAAACTGCTGAAACCGCTCGTGATAAAGCTGCTGAAATTTTTTCCAACATTGGGGATGATGATCCCATTGCTTTAGATTATAATGGTTTGAATTTTGATGATTGCCACATCTCTGAAGTTATAAAGTTCTTGCAAAAACTTGCTAAAAGTCCTAATGCTAGTGCTATAAATTTGGCTTTCACGCATCATATTACAAATGCTCTCATAAAAGCTAGAGAAGAGAAACTAGAGCGTGAAGCCTCTATTCCTAAAAAGCTAGAGGATGGTTGGGAGCCCATCATTAAGATGAAAGTTAAAGATTTTGATTGTAATGCTTTATGTGATCTTGGTGCAAGTATTTCTGTTATGCCTAAGAAAATTTATAATATGATTGACTTGCCACCGCTGAAAAATTGTTATTTGGATGTTAATCTTGCTGATCATTCTACAAAGAAACCTTTGGGTAAAGTTGATAATGTTCGCATTACCGTTAACAATAACCTTGTTCCTGTTGATTTTGTTGTCTTGGATATTGAATGCAATGCATCTTGTCCCATTATATTGGGAAGATCTTTTCTTCGAACTGTTGGTGCTACCATTGATATGAAGGAAGGTAATATAAAATATCAATTTCCTCTCAAGAAAGGTATGGAACACTTCCCTAGAAAGAGAATGAAGGTACCTTTTGATTCTATTATGAGAACAAATTATGATGTTGACACTTCATCTCTTGATAATACTTGATACACACTTTCTGCGCCTAGCTGAAAGGCGTTAAAGAAAAGCGCTTATGGGAGACAACCCATGTTTTTACCTACAGTACTTTGTTTTTATTTTGTGTCTTGGAAGTTGTTTACTACTGTAGCAACCTCTCCTTATCTTAGTTTTGTGTTTTGTTGTGCCAAGTTAAGCCGTTGATAGAAAAGTAAGTACTAGATTTGGATTACTGCACAGTTCCAGATTTCTTTGCTGTCACGAATCTGGGTCCACCTCCCTGTAGGTAGCTCAGAAAATTAAGCCAATTTACGTGCATGATCCTCAGATATGTACGCAACTTTCATTCAATTTGAGCATTTTCATTTGAGCAAGTCTGGTGCCATTTTAAAATTCGTCAATACGAACTGTTCTGTTTTGACAGATTCTGCCTTTTATTTCGCATTGCCTCTTTCGCTATGTTGGATGAATTTCTTTGATCCACTAATGTCCAGTAGCATTATGCAATGTCCAGAAGTGTTAAGAATGATTGTGTCACCTCTGAATATGTCAATTTATAATGTGCACTAACCCTCTAATGAGTTGTTTCGAGTTTGGTGTGGAGGAAGTTTT
Organism: Lolium perenne; assembly: GCF_019359855.2. Taxonomy (NCBI): domain Eukaryota; kingdom Viridiplantae; phylum Streptophyta; class Magnoliopsida; order Poales; family Poaceae; genus Lolium; species Lolium perenne. The sequence goes on from NC_067249.2 coordinate 82,688,671, forward strand.
CAAGGATCAAGAGAGGAGTATGATGCAACATGATCAAGGAGAGTGAAAGCTCTAAGCTTGGGGATGCACCCGGTGGTTCACCCCTGCATATATCAAGAAGACTCAAGCGTCTAAGCTTGGGGATGCCCAAGGCATCCCCTTCTTCATCGACAACATTATCAGGTTCCTCCCCTGAAACTATATTTTTATTCCATCACATCTTATGTGCTTTTTCTTGGAGCGTCGGTTTGTTTTTGTTTTTGTTTTGTTTGAATAAAATGGATCCTAGCATTCACTTTATGGGAGAGATACACGCTCCGCTGTAGCATATGGACAAGTATGTCCTTGGTTTCTACTCATAGTATTCATGGCGAAGTTTCTCCTTCGTTAAATTGTTATATGGTTGGAATTGGAAAATGATACATGTAGTAATTGCTATAAATGTTTTGGGTAATGTGATACTTGGCAATTGTTGTGCTCATGATTAAGCTCTTGCATCATATGCTTTGCACCCATTAATGAAGAAATACATAGAGCATGCTAAAATTTGGTTTGCATATTTGGTTTCTCTAAGGTCTAGATAATTTCTAGTATTGAGTTTGAACAACAAGGAAGATGGTGTGGAGTCTTATAATGTTCTCAATATGTCTTTTATGTGAGTTTTGCTGCACCGGTTCATCCTTGTGTTTGTTTCAAATAAGCCTTGCTAGCCTAAACCTTGTATCGAGAGGGAATACTTCTCATGCATCCAAAATACTTGAGCCAACCACTATGCCATTTGTGTCCACCATACCTACCTACTACATGGTATTTTCCAGCCATTCCAAAGTAAATTGCTTGAGTGCTACCTTTAAAATTCCATCATTCACCTTTGCAATATATAGCTCATGGGACAAATAGCTTAAAAACTATTGTGGTATTGAATATGTAATTATGCACTTTATCTCTTATTAAGTTGCTTGTTGTGCGATAACCATGTTTACTGGGGACGCCATCAACTCATTGTTGAATTTCATGTGAGTTGCTATGCATGTTCGTCTTGTCTGAAGTAAGGCGATCTACTCTGAGTTGAATGGTTTGAGCATGCATATTGTGAGAGAAGAACATTGGGCCGCTAACCGAAGCCATGTTCCATGGTGGAAGTTTCAGTTTTGGACAAACATCCTCAAATCTCTAATGAGAAAAGAATTAATTGTTGTTGAATGCTTAAAGCATTAAAAGAGGAGTCCATTATCTGTTGTCTATGTTGTCCCGGTATGGATGTCTAAGTTGAGAATAATCAAAAGCGAGAAATCCAATGCGAGCTTTCTCCTTAGACCTTTGTACAGGCGGCATAGAGGTACCCCTTTGTGATACTTGGTTAAAGCATATGTATTGCGGTGATAATCCAGGTAGTCCAAGCTAATTAGGACAAGGTGCGGGCACTATTAGTACACTATGCATGAGGCTTGCAACTTATAAGATATAATTTACATGATGCATATGCTTTATTACTACCGTTGACAAAATTGTTTCATGTTTTCAAAATCAAAGCTCTAGCACAAATATAGCAATCGATGCTTTTCCTCTATGAGGACCATTCTTTTACTTTCAATGTTGAGTCAGTTCACCTATTTCTCTCCACCTCAAGAAGCAAACACTTGTGTGAACTATGCATTGATTCCTACATACTTGCTTATTGCACTTATTATATTACTCTATGTTGACAATATCCATGAGATATACATGTTACAAGTTGAAAGCAACCGCTGAAACTTAATCTTCGTTTGTGTTGCTTCAATACCTTTACTTTGAATTATTGCTTTATGAGTTAACTCTTATGCAAGACTTATTGATGCTTGTCTTGAAGTGCTATTCATGAAAAGTCTTTGCTATATGATTCACTTGTTTACTCATGTCATACACATTGTTTTGATCGCTGCATTCACTACATATGCTTTACAAATAGTATGATCAAGATTATGATGGCATGTCACTCAGAAATTATACGTGTGTTACCGTTTTACCTGCTCGGGACGAGCAGAACTAAGCTTGGGGATGCTGATACGTCTCCGACGTATCGATAATTTCTTATGTTCCATGCCACATTATTGATGTTATCTACATGTTTTATGCACACTTTATGTCATATTCGTGCATTTTACGGAACTAACCTATTAACAAGATGCCGAAGTGCCGATTCTTTGTTTTCTGCTGTTTTTGGTTTCAGAAATCCTAGTAAGGAAATATTCTCGGAATTGGACGAAATCAAAGCCCAGGGGCCTATTTTTCCACGGAGCTTCCAGAGACCGAAGAACACACGAAGTGGGGCCACGAGGTGGCGACACCACGTGGCGGCGCGGCCCAGGGGGCCCGCGCCGCCCTATGGTGTGGCCCCCTCGTCCTGGCCCCGACTCTGCCCTTCCGCCTACAAATAGCCTCCGTGACGAAACCCCAGATCGAGAACCACGATACGGAAAACCTTCCAGAGAAGCCGCCGCCGCCGATCCCATCTCGGGGGATCAGGGAGATCGCCTCCGGCACCCTGCCGGAGAGGGGAATCATCTCCCGGAGGACTCTACGCCGCCATGGTCGCCTCCGGTGTGATGTGTGAGTAGTCTACCCCTGGACTATGGGTCCATAGCAGTAGCTAGATGGTTGTCTTCTCCCCATTGTGCTATCATTGTCGGATCTTGTGAGCTGCCTAACATGATCAAGATCATCTATCTGTAATTCTATATGTTGCGTTTGTTGGGATCCGATGAATAGAGAATACTTGTTATGTTGATTATCAAAGTTATGCTTATGTGTTGTTTATGATCTTGCATGCTCTCCGTTACTAGTAGATGCTCTGGCCAAGTAGATGCTTGTAACTCCAAGAGGGAGTACTTATGCTCGATAGTGGGTTCATGCCTCGCATTGACACAGGGACAGTGATGAAAGTTCTAAGGTTGTGTTGTGTTGTTGCCACTAGGGATAAAACATTGATGCTATGTCTAAGGATGTAGTTGTTGATTACATTACGCACCATACTTAATGCAATTGTCTGTTGCTTTGCAACTTAATACTGGAGGGGGTTCGGATGATAACCTGAAGGTGGACTTTTTAGGCATAGATGCAGTTGGATGGCGGTCTATGTACTTTGTCGTAATGCCCAATTAAATCTCACTATACTCATCATGATATGTATGTGCATTGTCATGCTCTCTTTATTTGTCAATTGCCCAACTGTAATTTGTTCACCCAACATGCTGTTCGTCTTATGGGAGAGACACCTCTAGTGAACTGTGGACCCCGGTCCAATTCTCTTTACTGAAATACAATCTACTGCAATACTTGTTCTACTGTTTTCTGCAAACAATCATCTTCCACACAATACGGTTAACTCTTTGTTACAGCAAGCCGGTGAGATTGACAACCTCACTGTTTCGTTGGGGCAAAGTACTTTGGTTGTGTTGTGCAGGTTCCACGTTGGCGCCGGAATCCCTGGTGTTGCGCCGCACTACATCTCGCCGCCATCAACCTTCAACGTGCTTCTTGGCTCCTCCTGGTTCGATAAACCTTGGTTTCTTTCTGAGGGAAAACTTGCTGCTGTGCGCATCATACCTTCCTCTTGGGGTTGCCCAACGAACGTGTGAAATACACGCCATCAGTATGCCATGCAGGAAACTAAGCGAGGCATCCCCATCACCTTCCTGACCAGGTATAGGTCAGGTGGCACGCCCTTGCACTTCGCATCGGACGTGTGACCAAAAGAGCATTGCGGGCCGTCGCTCGGAGGGGTCTCAGCCAGCCGCAGCTCTAGGCTCTTCCCGGCTCTACCGTGTTGACAGTCGCTGCCCGCCGGTGGGTTTTGGCAGTCAACAGCAAGTCTGTTTCCAGGTGCAGCTGAATTGACAACTCCGCTGTTAAGGCTTTCAAGTGTTCTTTGTCTCCCCTTGTGTCGAATCAATAAATTGGGTTTTACTTCCCTCGAAGACTGTTGCGATCCCCTATACTTGTGGGTCATCAGACGTATCAACCATATCAAATACCTCAGCACCAGTGTGTTCCGCAGGCTTCGGCCGGTGATCTGCCTTGCCGTTGTAATGCTTGCCTTTCTTTCTTACTGGATGAATTTTCGGAAGAAATCGACGATGCCCAAGGTACACGTTCTTCTTACAATTTGGCAAATGTACACTTTCAGTCTCATGTAAGCAGTGCGTGCATGCATTGTATCCCTTATTTGACAGTCCCGAAAGGTTACTAAGAGCAGGCCAATCATTGATGGTTACGAAAAGCAACGCTCGTAGGTCAAATTCCTCTTCTTTGTGCTCATCCCACACACGGACACCAGGTCTGCCCCACAGCTGTAAAAGTTCATCAACTAATGGCCTTAGGTACACATCGATGTCGTTGCCAGGTTGCTTCGGACCTTGGATGAGCACTGGCATCATAATGAACTTCCGCTTCATGCACAACCAAGGAGGAAGGTTGTAGATGCATAGAGTCACGGGCCAGGTGCTATGGCTGGAGCTCTGCTCGCCAAAAGGATGCATGCCATCTGTACTTAGACCAAATCTTATGTTCCTTGCGTCAGCTGCAAAATCTTTGAAATCTCTGTCGATCTTTCTCCATTGCGTTCCATCTGCGGGGTGTCTCAACTCCCCGTCCGACTTACGGTCCTCTTTGTGCCATCGCAACAACTTGGCATGCTCTTTGTTCCTGAACAGACGTTTCAACCGTGGTATTATAGGAGCATACCACATCACCTTGGCGGGAACCCTCTTCCTGGGTTTCTGGCCCTCAACATCGTCACCAGGGTCATCGCCTCTGATCTTATAACGCAATGCAGTGCATACCGGGCATTCATTCAAATTCTCGTATTCACCGCGGTAGAGGATGCAGTCGTTGATGCATGCATGTATCTTTAGAACCTCTAAACCTAGAGGGCAGACAACCTTCTTTGCTTCGTACGTACTGGCGGGCAACTCGTTATTCTTTGGAAACATATTCTTCAACATTTTCAGCAAGTTTTCAAATGCCGAGTCAGCTACACCTGCCTGTGCCTTCCATTTCAGCAAATCCAGTGTGCAGCCCAGCTTTTTCAGACCATCATCGCATCCGGGGTACAGCGCCTTTCTGTGATCCTCTAACATGCGATCCAAATTCTCCCTCTCCTTTTCAGTTTCGCAACGTCTCTGTGCATCAGCAATGGTCTGACCAAGATCATCAACGGGCTCATCACGTGCTGACTGTCTACAACTAGCGCGTGGTTGACGAGGGAGGAAATCCCCGTATGTAGCTTTTCGTTCCCCGGCAACGGCGCCAGAAAATAGCTTGATGTCTATGCCCCCCTCCTTTTCCTGTAGACAGTGTTGGGCCTCCAAGAGCAGAGGTTTGTAGAACAGCAGCAAGTTTTCCCTTAAGTGGATCACCCAAGGTTTATCGAACTCAGGGAGGAAGAGGTCAAAGATATCCCTCTCATGCAACCCTGCAACCACAAAGCAAGAAGTCTCTTGTCCCCAACACACCAAATAGGTGCACTAGTTCGGCGAAGAGATAGTGAAATACAGGTGGTATGAATAAGTAGCAACGGCACCAGAAAAGTGCTTTGCCCAGGACAGTAAACAAGCAGTAGTAACGCAGCAGTAGTAACACAAGAAACAAAGAAACAAGCAGCGATAGCAGTATTTAGGAACAAGGCCTAGGGATCATACTTTCACTAGTGGACACTCTCAACTTTGATCACATAACAGAATAGATAAATGCATACTCTACACTCTTGTTGGATGATGAACACCATTGCGTAGGATTACACGAACCCTCAATGCCGGAGTTAACAAGCTCCACAATTCAATGTTCATATTTAAATAACCTTAGAGTGCATGAAAGATCAATACGACTAAACCAAGTACTAACGTAGCATGCACACTGTCACCTTCACGCTACGTAGGAGGAATAGATCACATCAATACCATCATAGCAATAATTAACTTCATAATCTACAAGAGATCATAATCATAGCCTACGCCAAGTACTAACACGGATGCACACACTGTCACCATTACACCGTGCAGGAGGAATAGAACTACTTTAATAACATCACTAGAGTAGCACATAGATAAATTGTGATATAAAACACATTGCAATCATAAAGGGATATAAATAAGCACTTCACTATGCCATTCATAACAGTGAATAAGTATTCTGTGAAATATAGCCTAAGAGACCCACACGGTGCACACACTGTCACCTTTACACACGTGGGACAAGGAGTCTCCGGAGATCACATAAGTAAAATTCACTTGACTAGCATAACGACATCTAGATTACAAGCATCATTATATGAATCTCAATCATGTAAGGCAGCTCATGAGATTATTGTATTGAAGCACATAGGAGAGAGATGAACCACATAGCTATCGGTACAGCCCCGAGCCTCGATGGAGAACTACTCCCTCCTCATGGGAGACAGCAGCGGTGATGAAGATGGCGGTGGTGTCGATGGAGAAGCCTTCCGGGGGCACTTCCCCGTCCCGGCGGCGTGCCGGAACAGAGACTCCTGTCCCCCAGATCTTGGCTTCGCGATGGCGGCGGCTCTGGAAGGTTTCTCGTACCGTGCCTTTTTTCGTATCGAGGTTTTAGGTCGAGGGGCTTTATATAGGCGAAGAGGCGGCGTCAGAAGGTCAACAGGGCGACGACACTATAGGGCGGCGCAGCCAGGGCCAGGGCCGCGCCGGCCTATGGTCTGGGGGCCCAGTGCCCCCTCTCTGGTGGTTCTCATGTGTTCTGGATGCTTCCGGGCAAAATAGGAACCTGGGCGTTGATTTCGTCCGATTCCGAGAATATTTCGTTACTAGGATTTCTGAAACCAAAAACAGCAGAAAACAGCAACTGGCACTTCGGCATCTTGTTAATAGGTTAGTTCCAGAAAATGCACGAATATGACATAAAGTGTGCATAAAACATGTAGATATCATCAATAATGTGGCATGGAACATAAGAAATTATCGATACGTCGGAGACGTATCAGCATCCCCAAGCTTAGTTTCTGCTCGTCCCGAGCAGGTAAACGATAAACAAAGATAATTTCTGGAGTGACATGCCATCATAACCTTGATCATACTATTGTAAACGCATGTAATGAATGCAGCAATCCAAGACAATGGTAATGACATGAGTAAACAAATGAATCATAAAGCAAAGACTTTTCATGAGTAGCACTTCAAGACAAGCATCAATAAGTCTTGCATAAGAGTTAACTCATAAAGCAATAATTCAAAGTAAAGGTATTGAAGCAACACAAAGGAAGATTAAGTTTCAGCAGTTGCTTTCAACTTGTAACATGTATATCTCATGGATAGTTGTCAATGCAAAGTGCAATATGCAAGTATGTAGGAATCAATGCACAGTTCACACAAGTGTTTGCTTCTTGACATGGAGAGAAATAGGTGAACTGACTCAACATAAAAGTAAAAGAATGGTCCTTCAAAGAGGAAAGCATCGATTGCTATATTTGTGCTAGAGCTTTGATTTTGAAAACAAGAAACAATTTTGTCAACGGTAGTAATAAAGCATATGTATCATGTAAATTATATCTTATAAGTTGCAAGCCTCATGCATAGTATACTAATAGTGCCCGCACCTTGTCCTAATTAGCTTGGACTACCGGATCATTGCAATACACATGTTTTAACCAAGTGTCACAAAGGGGTACCTCTATGTCTCCTGTACAAAGGTCTAAGGAGAAAGCTCGCATTGGATTTCTCGCTATTGATTATTCTCAACTTAGACATCCATACCGGGACAACATAGATAACAGATAATGGACTCCTCTTTCATGCATAAGCATGTAGCAACAATTATTTTTCTCATTTGAGATTGAGGATATATGTCCAAAACTGAAACTTCCACCATGGATCATGGCTTTAGTTAGCGGCCCAATGTTCTTCTCTAGCAATATGCATGCTCCAACCATAAGGTGGTAGATCGCTCTTACTTTAGACAAGACGAACATGCATAGCAACTCACATGAAATTCAACAAAGAGTAGTTGATGGCGTCCCCAGTGAACATGGTTATCGCATAACGAGCAACTTAATAAGAGATAAAGTGCATAAGTACATATTCAATACCACAATAGTTTTTAGGCTATTTGTCCCATGAGCTATATATTGTAAAGGTGAAGAATGGAAATTTAAAGGTAGCACTTAAGCAATTTACTTTGGAATGGCGGAGAAATACCACGTAGTAGGTAGGTAAGGTGGACACAAATGGCATAGTGTTGTTTGGCTCAAGGATTTGGATGCATGAGAAGTATTCCCTCTCGATACAAGGTTTAGGCTAGCAAGGTTGTTTGAAGCAAACACAAGCATGAACCGGTGCAGCAAAACTCACATAAAAGACATATTGTAAACATTATAAGACTCTACACCGTCTTCCTTGTTGTTCAAACTCAATACTAGAAATTATCTAGACCTTAGAGAGACCAATTATGCAAACCAAATTTTAGCATGCTCTATGTATTTCTTCATTAATAGGTGCAAAGTATATGATGCAAGAGCTTAAACATGAGCACAACAATTGCCAAGTATCACATTATCCAAGACATTTTACCAATTACTACATGTAGCATTTTCTGATTCCAACCATATAACAATTTAACGAAGCAGTTTCAACCTTCGCCATGAAAATTAAAAGCTAAGAACACATGTGTTCATATGCAACACCGGAGCGTGTCTCTCTCCCACACAAGCATGATGTAATCCAATTTATTTAAACACAAACAAAAATAAAAGCATACAGACGCTCCAAGTAAAGCACATAAGATGTGACGGAATAAAAATATAGTTTCAGGGGAGGAACCTGATAATGTTGTCGATGAAGAAGGGGATGCCTTGGGCATCCCCAAGCTTAGACGCTTGAGTCTTCTTGATATATGGAGGGGTGAACCACCGGGGCATCCCCAAGCTTAGAGCTTTCACTCTTCTTGATCATAGTATATCATCCTCCTCTCTTGACCCTTGAAAACTTCCTTCACACCAAACTTCTCATAAACTTCATTAGAGGGGTTAGTACATAATCAAAAACTCACATGTTCAGAGGTGACACAATCATTCTTAACACTTCTGGACATTGCTCAAAGCTACTGGAAGGTAATGGAACAAAGAAATCCACCCAACACAGCGAAAGAAGCAATGCGAAATAAAAGGCAGAATCTGTCAAAACAGAACAGTCCGTAAAGACGAATTTTTAATAAATACTCTCGTTGCTCAGATCCGAAAACGCAAAACTAATGAAAGTTGCGTACATATCTGAGGAACACGCACGTAAATTGGCATATTTTTCTGAGTTACCTACAGAGAAAACAGCCCAGATTCGTGACAGATAGAAATCTGTTTCTGCGCAGAAATCCAAATCTAGTATCAACCTTCGATTAGAGGCTTCACTTGGCATAACAAAACACAAAACTAAGATAAGGAGAGGTTGCTACAGTAGTAAACAACTTCCAAGACACAAATATAAAACAAAGTACTGTAGCAAAATAACACATGGGTTATCTCCCAAGAAGTTCTTTCTTTATAGCCATTAAGATGGGCTCAGCAGTTTTAATGATGCACTCATAAGAAATAGTAGTTGAAGCGAAAGAGAGCATCAAGAAGCAAATTCAAAACAAATTTAAGTCTAACATGCTTCCTATGAAAAGGAATCTTGTAAATAAACAAGTTCATGAAGAGCAAAGTAACAAGCATAGGAAGATAGAACAAGTGTAGCTTCAAAAATTTCAGCACATAGAGAGGTGTTTTAGTAAGATGAAAATTTCTACAACCATATTTTCCTCTCTCATAATAACTTTCAGTAGCAACATGAGCAAACTCAACAATATAACTATCACATAAAGCATTCTTATCATGAGTCTCATGCATAAAATTATTACTCTCCACATAGGCATAATCAATTTTATTAGTTGTAGTGGGAGCAAATTCAACAAAGTAGCTATCATTATTATTCTCATCATCAAATATAGGAGGCATATTGTAATCATAATCAAATTTATGCTCCATAACAGGCGGTACTAAAAGACCAATATCATTACAATCATCATAAATAGGAGGCAAAGTATCATCAAAGTAAATTTTCTCCTCAATGCTTGGGGGACTAAAAATATCATGCTCATCAAAGCCAGCTTCCCCAAGCTTAGAATTTTCCATATCATTAGCAACAATGGTGTTCAAAGCGTTCATACTAATATCATTGCTACTAGCATGCAAATAAGATTCCATGGGTTTTTTAATTTTCGCATTAAACCATTCATGTCTTGACTCAGGAAATAGAATAAAAAGCTCACAGATGTTTTCCATTATGCCTTACTAGTGTAAACAAGAAACAAAAAGATGCAATTGCAGGATCTAAAGGAAATAGCTTCGAGCACACACACAACGGCAACAGAAAAGTACTTAGTTACCTGGGACCGAAGTATGAATGCCTTTTACCTTTCCTCCCCGGTAACGGCGCCAGAAAATAGCTTGACTGTCTACAACTGGCGCGTGGTTGACGAGGGAGGAAATCCCCGTATGTAGCTTTTCATTCCCCGGCAACGGCGCCAGAAAATAGCTTGATGTCTACGCCCCCCTCCTTTTCCTGTAGACAGTGTTGGGCCTCCAAGAGCAGAGGTTTGTAGAACAGCAGCAAGTTTTCCCTTAAGTGGATCACCCAAGGTTTATCGAACTCAGGGAGGAAGAGGTCAAAGATATCCCTCTCATGCAACCCTGCAACCACAAAGCAAGAAGTCTCTTGTGTCCCCAACACACCAAATAGGTGCACTAGTTCGGCGAAGAGATAGTGAAATACAGGTGGTATGAATAAGTAGCAACGGCACCAGAAAAGTGCTTTGCCCGGACAAGAAACAAGCGGTAGTAACGCAGCAGTAGTAACACAAGAAAGCAAGAAACAAGCAGCGATGGCAGTATTTAGGAACAAGGCCTAGGGATCATACTTTCACTAGTGGACACTCTCAACTTTGATCACATAACAGAATAGATAAATGCATACTCTACACTCTTGTTGGATGATGAACACCATTGCGTAGGATTACACGAACCCTCAATGCCGGAGTTAACAAGCTCCACAATTCAATGTTCATATTTAAATAACCTTAGAGTGCATGAAAGATCAATACGACTAAACCAAGTACTAACGTAGCATGCACACTGTCACCTTCACGCTACGTAGGAGGAATAGATCACATCAATACCATCATAGCAATAATTAACTTCATAATCTACAAGAGATCATAATCATAGCCTACGCCAAGTACTAACACGGATGCACACACTGTCACCATTACACCGTGCAGGAGGAATAGAACTACTTTAATAACATCACTAGAGTAGCACATAGACAAATTGTGATATAAAACACATTGCAATCATAAAGGGATATAAATAAGCACTTCACTATGCCATTCATAACAGTGAATAAGTATTCTGTGAAATATAGCCTAAGAGACCCACACGGTGCACACACTGTCACCTTTACACACGTGGGACAAGGAGTCTCCGGAGATCACATAAGTAAAATTCACTTGACTAGCATAACGACATCTAGATTACAAGCATCATCATATGAATCTCAATCATGTAAGGCAGCTCATGAGATTATTGTATTGAAGCACATAGGAGAGAGATGAACCACATAGCTACCGGTACAGCCCCGAGCCTCGATGGAGAACTACTCCCTCCTCATGGGAGACAGCAGCGGTGATGAAGATAGCGGTGGTGTCGATGGAGAAGCCTTCCGGGGGCACTTCCCCGTCCCGGCGGCGTGCCGGAACAGAGACTCCTGTCCCCCAGATCTTGGCTTCGCGATGGCGGCGGCTCTGGAAGGTTTCTCGTACCGTGCCTTTTTTCGTATCGAGGTTTTAGGTCGAGGGGCTTTATATAGGCGAAGAGGCGGCGTCAGAAGGTCAACAGGGCGATGACACTATAGGGCGGCGCGGCCAGGGCCTGGGCCGCGCAGGCCTATGGTCTGGGGGCCCAGTGCCCCCTCTCTGGTGGTTCTCGTGTGTTCTGGATGCTTCCGGGCAAAATAGGAACCTGGGCGTTGATTTCGTCCGATTCCGAGAATATTTCATTACTAGGATTTCTGAAACCAAAAACAGCAGAAAACAGCAACTGGCACTTCGGCATCTTGTTAATAGGTTAGTTCCAGAAAATGCACGAATATGACATAAAGTGTGCATAAAACATGTAGATATCATCAATAATGTGGCATGGAACATAAGAAATTATCGATACGTCGGAGACGTATCACGTGCCTCTTCTTCACCTTCCCCTTCACCTTCAGCATCCTCCATGAAAGTATCACCGAAATGAGCAAGATAGCTTTCATCGATGAAATCATCCCCTTCTTCATCTTCTTCCATTATAACCCCTCTTTCTCCATGCTTGGTCCAACAATTATAGCTTGGCATGAAACCGTGCCGAAGCAGGTGCATGTGAACATCTCTTGAGGAAGAGTAACCCTTCTGATTCTTACAGTTAACACATGGACAGATAACAAAACCCCCCGCTTGTTCGCATTAGCCACTACGAGGAAATCTTTCAAACCCGTAGTGAACTCGCCGGAGAGTTGGTTACCGTACATCCATTGCCGATTCATCTGCATTATTATAATATAAAATATATAATTAACCATCATGCATTTGTTAAACTAACTAGCTACAAACAATATAAATTAAACAATGAACTACACACATGCATATTTTATCAATGACACATGAAAGGTTCAAGTTACCAACCGCGATCGAGGAGGAAAAAATAAATAAGGAAGCTTAAGTGTGGCTCCAACACTTCATATCATGTTTGTTTCATGCTCTTGGGGCATTTTATCAAACACCTTGTGTGCATAAGAGGAACCAAAAGCAAACCTACACCCCCTTGTGAAGCTTGTGAAGAGAAGTGGCACCAAATGGCTAAGTGCTGTGAGCTGAGGCCCTTTTATAGGGATGGGCCTTTAGTCCCGGTTGGCCTGGCCAACCGCGACTAAAGGCCTTCGGGCACATTTAGTCGCGGTTGGCCTGGCCAACCGCGACTAAAGCCCCTCACGTGCACCAGCTGGCCACCGAGCGCCCTGGGCCCAGGCCTTTGGTGGCGGTTCGCCTCCCGAACCGCGACTAAAGACTCCATTAGTCGCGGTTCCTATAGTTTCGTGACTAATGGGGCTGAACGGAAGCCTGTTTTTCTACCAGTGTATGCAATTTACGTATCAAAGATACCATAACTGTGTTTAGTATAATTTATTTCCTTAGCCAAATCCTCAAATGTTTGATAATCATTTTCCTTCAGGCGAACACACCTTCATAGAACTTCCTATTCATCGACATTTTCATTTCAGTCAATTTCCTTGACATGATACAGTTTATTCAAATACCAATTATTCACCATGCATACTGACATACTGTTATGTAGCTAAATAACCTACTGGCTCTTCCTCTTCCTCCACATTGTTTCTGTAGCTAAATAATCTACTGGCTAAATATCCCAGAAACCTTTCCGCTCTTCGCGATTTTTCTTCTGAATCATGACTTGGAGATTTACTTAAAAGTTCTCACTACATTTCAAGTTTTTTCTTAGGGGCTAAAATATCTTGAAATTTCAATCATGTAAGCCTCAGTTTAGCAACTGGACCAACATTTGCGTCCTCCCACAGTTGCATTCTTCTACACAACTTCTCAATCTTACTTTCTTGTGATAGAGAAACAACTTCGTGTCCATTTACTTGACTAGTTTCAGATCATTAGATATTTTGATAATTTTTATGGCTTCAGATTCGGCCATATATGCTCCCGTTGCTACTCACCATTTTGGCTTTTTTAAAATCAATTTTCATCTTGCATTTAAAAGTTTGAGTTTGTGATTCTTGTTTTGTTAATTATTTTTCCAGTATGATATGTTTTCTTTGAACAGGGTAGGCCTGAAAGGGCCTAGAAGGTTTCACTGAAAAACAGTGGAGTACATTTTACAACAAGCCCCACCATAAAATAAAAAATTACATCAGAGCCCATTTTTTTTGCATAAATTAAAGACCTTAGAACAGAGTTGAAGAACGCAATCCAATCCGGCTCCTTCTCAACCTTGCTGAAGCTTCTTAGTGCAGTCAATCGGAACGTCGTCGGGCCACTTGGGACGAGACGACCTAAATAAAATCCCACTTCAGGCAACCTTAATAAGTTACAAGAAAAAATAGGATTTCTGACATTCTGGTCCAAACAATGTGTAAATTTTCCTTAGGTCTTCATTCAATTGACTAGGCAGTTATTTAAACCCTAACTCCAATTCCTAGCAAAGTAAAACCCCCAGCCAAACTCGGTTATCTTAGTTAACTTGTTCGTAATGAGAATCTCAAAGGAAAGAAATTGCATTGAAGTGCACCACAATATTGCATTGTTGATTCACATGAATCGTTTTTATTTCCTTAGTACATTGTTGTCTTATCTATTTCCTCCACCCAACATCAAATCTTGTTCCTCTAGTTGTCATATCTACCTGGGCTCGCCGAGTTTGCATAAAACCACCATAATGTAGCTTTTGTATGTCTAAATTTAACTTTGATCAAGAATTAGTCCATCAACATACAGTTTATGTTATATACACAATTGATGTTGTTTGATTATATTTGAAGTTTCAAATGGTACTAGACTTTTTATGGCACATAACCCATCTTTTAATGGCTAAAAATTAAATCTCAAAAGACATCATCATCTGGAGCCAAGCGAGTGTGTTTGGCTCGCCGTTGGGCACACATTATAAATATGTTCTATATTTATTGCATCAAGGCAGCAAAAGTAGCCTTAGGCCCTGTTTGTTTAAGCTGGAGCTTTAACTTTTACTACTTTTAGATCCTTTTAAGCACAAACCCAAACAAACACCTTACTTTTACGTTTCACAAGCTATCCAGGTCCAGCTGCTTCTCAGACCTTACCAGTTCCAACTGCTTCTCATTCAGGTGCAGCCCAAACAAATAGGGACTTAGCCTGTACATGAGCTTGCAAAAGCTAGTTCTCAGCTAGCTTGCAGCGGCTTATTAGCTAGTGATTACACTTGTGCTCGTATCCGTACGTGCGGAGAGCTACACGAGTTACATCTAGACGTCGACGAAGGGTGCGCCGGTGAGGTACTCCGTGGCGGCGAGCGCGACGATGCCGAGCATCGCGAGCCGGCCGTTCCAGAGCTCCGCGTTGGCGTTCATGATGGGGCCGGCCCTCTCCTCGGGGCTCTCTCCCTTGAGGAGCGGCACCAGCGACGCTACCGAGAACACTGCCGTCGTGGCCGCGAACCACGCCAGCCCGGCGCCGCTCTCCGCCTGCGATAGAAGCCCGACGCCGCGGGATGCCTCCACGGAGAGCGCCGCCACGAAGCCCAGCATCGCCAGCCGCCCGTTGATGCGCTCTGGTGCCGGGCCGTTGAACGACAGCACGTCCCAGAATTTTGTGCTCGCCTGTCACCGGTCGTCAGTCGTCAGAGCACAAATATCAGAACGTGACTATTGTTAGGTCACTGAATACTGACATGTACGCGTGTCTAAACATCATAAAAACATGTAAACATGTACCTTGGTCGTGGGCTTGGGGTCATTCTGCGCCCTCACGACGAGGCCGTGTCGGCGCTGTGCGGTCTTCCCGGCCACCGGCGGTGACCGGGCACCAAAGCTGGCGCCGGCGCCATGCTGCAGGCCAACGGCGGCGCGCACGCGCGGCGCAGCGGCACCGGCCGCGAAAGAACTCAGTGCCACCACGGTCGTCATTGGTAATGTCACAAGTGAACTAGGGAGATTGGTCGATCGAGCTACAAAAGGAAGCTGCTAGTAAGCTAGATGGTCAGTTCGTTGGGGTTGTGCTGCTTGCTGGGAGTGAGCGGGTGCCTTTTTGTAGGCTCAAGTCAGGCGAAGCCCGTGACAAGGTAGGGCCGGTGAACTCCAGCCGTGAATCGAAGCGGACGTACGCGTGTATGTTCAACGTGGAGAGACGCGGGCTGGTCACGACGTGGATATCCAAGCCACCGTGCAGAGGCCCAAAAGAGAGAAGGAAAACTTGCACAGCACCTCCAGAAAGAGCCCAGCAACGAGCTATTATGCATGATACTTCCAAATACGTGTGCCTGGGCCTTGTTTCTAGTGTGCACTAGGGTTACATTTTGTTGTCTTAGTCTTATAAATACGAGTGGGAAATTCCCTAAAAAGGAGAGATGAGTGGGAACAGGGAAGAGAGACGAGTGCAAAAGGAGGACATGCCTTCTTTTTCATGACATGAGAGCCAAGCAAGAAAAGACATGGACAACAGGACCATGAGAATATAGAGAGGACACAAACATAATGGTACACGACGTGTTCTTAATTAGTAAGAGTCGTATAGGGCCTCCTTACCTTGGCAAAACTGAATTAGGATCAACGTGTAAATGGTCACATACTATGTCTTCATACAAGATCTTCAAACATAGATTCACGGAATTTAAGCCCGTCGACGCGTATTGTTGAGACATATGTTATAGGGGTAGCTTTGATCAGGTGGTTGACGTTGGTGATACTGGATCACCTAGACAAGATTGGTACATGACACGATGTACCTAGGTTCGGCCTATCGCGGTGAAGGTAAAAACCTACTCATGCTTCATTGTATTGATGTCTATGAGTTTACAAGTGTTGTCGGAGATGTAGATGATGAGTACGAGAGCTATGGATGCTATGGATGCTATAATGGCGAATGTATTTTTCTGCCTCTACTCTATCATGATCAAGCCTTATATACATGACTTGATCTAGGGTTTTATATCGTAAGAATGAGACATCTAAAACCCTAACCGACTACCACCGTTGATTTCTTTGCATGTCATGCAAAATGATCTTGAGTGGATCAACTATGTCTTCTGATACGTTGCAAACATATCTATAATTTTTGATGCTTCATGCTTGTTTTACACCAATTTCTATATGTTTTGTTTACACTTCAGGGCACTTTTATGCATTTTCTGGAACTAATCAATTAACAAGATGCCACAGTGCCAGTTCCCTGCTCTTGTTTTTGTACTTCAGAAAAGTTGTACAGGAAATATTCTCGAAATTAGACGAAACAAAAGCCAAAGTTCATATTTTTGCGACCCGAAGACGGAGTCCAAAGCAGAGACGGAGGAGGGCGTCGAGGCGGCCACACCATACTTGGGTGTGGCCCCTCCCTGGCCGCGCCTAGGGGTGGTGTGGGCCCCTTGGGCGCCCACCGACCTCGCCCTTTGGCCTATAAGTTGCCTCCCGATGCGAAAACCCTAAATCAACCAGCCTCCGTCCATGAAAAGTTCTATAGCTCCGCCGCCATCGAAGAGAAGTTTTGGGGGACATAAGTCTCTGTTTCGGCACTCTGCCGGGACGGGGAATTGCCTCCGGAGCCATCTCCATCGACTCCACTGCCATCTTCATCGCGGTTGCTGACTCCATGATGAGGAGGGAGTAGTTCTCCCCCTAGGCTGAGGGCTTTACCGGTAGCTATGTGGTCTATCGCTCTCTCTTCCATGGTGTGATCTTTATGTGATCATGAGCTTTGTAATCTAGTTGAATAAGTAGGTGTCATTCTTCATCTATTATGCTACTCAAGTGGTTTTATTATGTGATCTCCAGAGACACCTTGTCCCACGGTGTGAAGGTGACAGTGTGCACACCGTGTGTGTCTCTTAGACCTTTACAGAAATACTTATAAATTGTGATGTTTGTTAGTACTATTTGGATGCTCAAAGTGACAAAGCGGGGTATGCCTTGATTTGGAACACGACTTTAAGGAGTGCTTTTGTAGCCCTACACGGTGAATTAGTGTTCGTTATCCAACCGGAGAGTGGTTCAGAGTAGCATAGTGAAGAGATGATATTTATGTATTCAATTATGATATCATTGTTGAAAGTATCCACTAGTGAAAGTAAGATCCCTAGGCCTTGTTTCTAAGCATTGAAACACCGTTTACAACCAGTTCTGCAACATGTTTGCTTGCTGCCATTTTTATTTCAGATTGCAATTACCACTCATAATCATCTATGTTACTTGTATTTCACTATCTCTTCGCCAAACTAGCACACATATACACCTGGCAATTGTATTAAGTGTGTTGGGGACACAAGAGACTTCTTGTATCGTAATTGCAGGGTTGTTTGAGAGGGATATCTTTGACCTCTACCTCCCTAAGCTCGATAAACCTTGGGTGATTCACTTAAGGGAAACTTGTTGTTGTTCTACAAACCTCTGCACTTGGAGGCCCAACACTGTCTACAAAAATAGAAGCGTGTGTAGACATCACCTAAATGCTATACCGGGCTTTGATGAGCACGTCCACCGAGGTGGCGACTGGATTAAGCCACCCTAGTCTTGGTTAGAAATTCGCTCTTTTCGGTCTACCCGGTTGGGTATTCCTTAGTCAAAGCCTCTGGAGTTTTGAGGGTTTACTATGACTGGAATACCTCTATGGAAATTATATGAAAGCTAAAATCCTCTGTAACATGGCCAGATCCTTGTTCCTATTTACTTTTTTGCATAGCTAGGAATTCCAAGTTTAAGTGGCATATGTAACAATAATGAAGTCAATTCTAAAGACACTAGAATTCCGTAAGATTTTTTCTATTTGCAATGAGCAAAATGTTTCAGTTTCTGAAGTTGCACAAAATGACTGAAGATTAATTCCATACGTTGGCTACATGAGGATCTTCAAATTCATATGAGAGGTTTGCATATGTTCCTTTGTGTGATTGTTCTCTCCAATAACAAGGATAATCCGGTGTGGAAATGTCGAAAAAATGCTCAATTTACAGTCAAATTCATGTGCAATTTTTGTTGTAGCAATGGGAATGACAGATCCCGTCCTCATTTGTGGAAAGCCAAGATACCTATGAAGATCAAAGTGGCAATACTAGATGCGAGTTTTGTGATAGGGAGGAAAAATTCATCACCTTTCTTTTCGAATGTTCAGCTGCCCAATATGCGTAAAGATGTGTTGGCAAAGCTATTGGGGCTCCTAATCGCGCGTGCTATTTTTCTCATTTTATCTAATGTTTTTCTCGTTTGTTTCATTCTCATCAAAATGTTCGTATTGCTGGCATCACTTTAATATGTTGGGTGATCTGGGAAACTCGTTATGAGTTTGTTTTGAAGAAAAACTGATTAGATCTCCTTTTGAACTAACTTGTTACTCTATTATCTTTCCTATCAATGATCAGCGTGACAACCAGTCGCGCCATTATAGTGGATGATTGGTGGAAAAGTAGGTGCAGTAACATAGATACATCACTTAGATCGTAATACCTCTAATACATACGAAATGTTGGACAGGTTTAAATAACCCTGTAGATGACCCAGATACCCACCGCGTAGGCGTAGCTACCATTCTCGACGCTACAAGAGAGATTTAGGGGCCTGATTTGCCTTCTGTAGCTCCTAGGCTGGATGATGTTAAGAGAAAGGATGATGATCTCTAGAACTGTCAACATATCTGAATCCCCGGAAGTTGGAAGCATTACATGGAAGGGAGTTTCATTTGCCCTACAATACTCTGAGAAGCTGCGTTTGTTATGGTGCCCCATCAGTTGTGTCTGCTCTGCTGATGCGAGATTCAGTTGTTGTCTGTTTTATTGTAGCTCGAGCTATTTTTGTACAATTGCGAAAATATAACTTGTATTGATTTGAGCCTCATGAGCTGTTTATATAGGAGTATATGTAGGGATTCGTTGCATATAAAACAAAAAATTTCCTACCGCGAGAACGCAATCCAAGCCAAGATGCAATCTAGAAGACGGGAGCAACGAGGGGATGATCGAGACTCACCCTTGAAGATTTCCAAAGCCTACAAGAGTAGGCTCTTGTTGCTGTGGTAGACGTTCACTTGCCGCTTGCAAAAGCGCGTAGAAGATCTTGATCACGGTGCCACGATCGGGCAACACCTCCGTACTCGGTCACACGTTTGGTGTTGATGAAGACGACATCCTTCTCCCCGTTCTAGCGGGCAGCGGAAGTAGTAGCTCCTCCTTGAATCCGGCAGCATGACGGCGTGGTGGCGGTGGCGATGGAGAACTCCGGCGGAGCTTCGCTAAGCGTTGCGGGAGAGGTGGAGGAGAGGGGCGGCTAGGGTTTGGGAGAGGGGGAGGTGGCCGGCCACTATGAGGGGTGCGGCCACAATGGCTTTGGTGTGGCCGGCCCCCTCCCCTTGCTCCTCATTATATAGGTGGAACCCCCAAGTGTTGGACTACAAGTCTTCGAATAAGACCCCAACCCAAAACCTTCCATGTGTAGGGAAACCTACCCAAGGTGGGACTCTCACCTCAAGTGGGATTCCCACCCTTCCATGAGGGGGGGGGGGGGGGTGGCCGGCTGATACGTCTCCGACGTATCGATAATTTCTTATGTTCCATGCCACATTATTGATGATATCTACATGTTTTATGCATACTTTATGTCATATTTACGCATTTTCCGGCACTAACATATTAACGAGATGCCGAAGAGCCAGTTACTGTTTTCTGCTGTTTTTGGTTTCAGAAATCCTAGTAAGGAAATATTCTCGGAATTGGACGAAATCAACGCCCAGGGGCCTATTTTCACACGAAGCTTCCAGAAGACCGAAGGAGAGACGAAGTGGGGCCACGGGGCGCCACCACAGTAGGGCGGCGCGGCCCAGGGGGGCCCGCGCGGCCCTGCTGTGTGGGGCCCCCGTGACGCCTCTTGACCTGCCCTTCCGCCTTGATACGTCCAATTTGCATCACTATTTTATATCATAATTTGCTGTTATTCATTGATATATTTCATATTGGGATACAATACTTATGTTATTTCATCTGTTTTGCATGTTTCATCATTATTGGAGGATCAAGCACCGGAGCCAGGATTCTGCTGGAAAAAGCACCGTCAGAACGCAATATTTTGGAAGATCAACTGTGGAAGGAAATTATACCAAAAATCCTATTTTTCAAGATGACGAAGGAAGCCAGAAGGAGGAGTCAGCTGGACCCAGGGTGGGCCCACACCATAGGGCGGCGCGGCCCATGGCCTGGCCGCGCCACCATGTGGTGTGGGGGCCCCACAGCCCCTTTCGCCTCCTTTTCTTCGCGAAACCCTTCGTCCTGAAAACCTAAGCCATAGGGGGTACCTCGCGAAGAGTTACAGCCGCCTCTGCGGGGCGGAGAACACCAGAGAGAAAAGAGCTCTCCGGCGGGCAGGAATCCGCCGGGGAAATTCCCTCCGGGAGGGGGAAATCGACGCCATCGTCACCGTCATCGAGCTGGACATCATCTCCATCACCATCATCATCATCTCCACCATCATCACCGCCGTCTCCACCGCTGGACACCATCATCGCTGTAGCAATTTGGGTTTGATCTTGATTGTTTGATAGGGGAAACTCTCCCGGTATCGATCTCTACTTGTTGTTGATGCTATTGAGTGAAACCATTGAACCAAGTTTATGTTCAGATTGTTATTCATCATCATATCACCTCTGATCATGTTCCATATGATGTCTTGTGAGTAGTTCGTTTAGTTCTTGAGGACATGGGTGAAGTCTAAATGTTAGTAGTGAATTATGGTTGAGTAATATTCAATGGTATGATATTTAAGTTGTGGTGTTATTCTTGTAGTGGTGTCATGTGAACGTCGACTACATGACACTTCACCATTTATGGGCCTAGGGGAATGCATCTTGTATTCGTTTGCCAATTGCGGGGTTGCCGGAAAGCTATTTCTTTCTGCTAGCCTACTTCCCAAGGGTGGGAAGAATCCTGTTCACGACAACGACTCCGCTCTTTGTTGAGTGGGTAATTTCCTTTTCTTTAAAAGAATAGATTCTAGATTACTGGTCTTAGCGGAAGAGGAGCTCGGTCATGGCTTTCATTCATTCATTTCATTCTTTGTTCTGTAAACCAATCAATAATTGATGGATTGGATAAAGTAGCGAAGAATCAAAAAGGAACGAGCAGAGCCGCTCGGAATGTGCTTTCGAGAAAGCAAAAAAAAGATTCTTGTTATTGTGGAAGGACGACTATCTCATTGTGCAATGTGATTTACAAAAGGTGCGCCATTGGAAGAAGAGGCACCAGTGGGAACATCTCTACTGACGAACCATTTCAATAGTACGGGTGCTGCCGTGCCACGGGGCACGACCATGGAAGTAATGAAAAAGAAGAAGGGTAATAATTGCAATAACACGGTAATACAACGCTCAGTCCAGTTAAGTACTGTAGATTAACCACGAAGCAACCAGAGCCGTTGATCTTGTGGCTTGAGTTCCGCTTCATCGTCGGCCCTTCGATAACTGACGAAGAGTCACCTTGTAGCAGTTGTTGTACCAGGTTCAGAGTAGGAGTCGAAGTGCCGACAATGCCGCCCTCTCGAGATAGACCTTGTCCTCAAGGCTGAAAGGAAGGAAACTGTGTTGCGATGAAGCGCAGATCCTCCCAAGTTGCATCTTCGGGTCCCAGGCTCTCCCAATGAATAAGCACTTGCTTAACTGGGTTTTGCTTTTGTTTACCGAGGGTTCGAATCCCTCTCTTTCCGTTTCTGTTAATTCACCAACCTCAAGCTGAGTAACTTGCTGGAATGATCGCTCCGGCTCTGGGCCGTCTGATCTTCGGGATGCAGAATAGGGGATCGCTTGCCAACCGTTAGTCAGCTACCGGAGGCCATTCAGGTATACTAGCTTCCTATAAGAGAACTAATAGGAACTTTGTCTGGCCCCCCAAGGATGTCCATTCCATTCGGCAGGGACTCCATCTCGCATTCGATCTCCCTCCTTTCCCTGAAAGAGTCGAGGTCTCTCTGGACTTATCTTTTGCCTCTCTCCCAGATTCATAAAAAGGCATATAGCTAGCCAGACAGTTCAATCAGAGTTATTGACAGGTCGGGTTCCTTTCCAAAAGAGGCTTCGGAATGAAGAAGGGGGCGAGCAGATACGACGGCCACACACACTTCTTTTTAGCCGAATAAAGCCGGATCTACTACACGGCTAGGATCAGAGAAAGATTGAGAAAGCAAGATCAAACCTACTCTACTGTCGATTCAAAAGGTAAACAGCCCCCAGAACGGAGAGTCAGTTACAATGACTCAATCTCCACTAATCCCGAAGTGGAGCTCGGATCCAAAGATACTATTTTTGAAGACCGAGTTGGATTTAATGTGTTAGCAGTGACTTCTTCAATTCTTCGCTTACAGAAACCTAAACCCCCGTTGGTATATCGATGCAGGAGGGATAGCAGGATCTCAGAGTTTAAGGCTGTGGTTAGATTTATATTAATTACTTTCTTATAGTTGCGGATGCTTGCAAGGGGTATAATCACAAGTATGTATTAGTCCTAGGAAGGGCGGTACATTAGCATAGGTTCACCCACACAACACTTATCATAACAATGAAGATTATTTAGCCGTATGTAGCGAAAGCACTAGACTAAAATCCCGTGTGTCCTCGAGAACGCTTGGTCATTATAAGTAAACAAACCGGCTTGTCCTTTGTGCTAAAAAGGATTGGGCCACTCGCTGCAATTGTTACTCTCACACTTTACTTACTCGTACTTTATTCAACTGTTACATCAAAACCCCCTGAATACTTGTCTGTGAGCATTTACAGTGAATCCTTCATCGAAACTGCTTGTCAACACCTTCTGCTCCTCGTTGGGATCGACATTCTTACTTATCGAAAATACTACGATACACCCTCTATACTTGTGGGTCATCAAGACTATTTTCTGGCGCCGTTGCCGGGGAGTGAAGCGCTATTGGTAAGTGGAATTGGTAAGGAAAACCTTTACTGTTTGTGCTGATTTTATTTCTGCCTGCTGCTATAAGTCATTATGGAGAGATCTTCTCTTCAATTTTTATTTGGGAAATCTACTACTACTGCAACGGTAGTGGATGAGGCGCCAGGTGAGGAAGAGATACCATATAAAATACCTATGAAAATTATTGAACGTGTTATGGATAACCGCTATGAAGGGGATGGAACTGTCCACCTGTAACGGTCCCGGATAGTACCCATAATAGATATGCTTGTTCTTTTTCTTTTGTGCATCATCATGGCATATGCTTCATACCATCCATGTTTTTACAAAATAAAATTATTTTGTAAACTCTAATTATTTTGTTTTCTTCCTCTCATAAGGTTTATTTATTAAACCCCCTTGTCTTCTCTTTTAATAAACCCTAACCCAAAACTATCATACAATAAAACTATTTTTTTGTTTTGTCTATCTCCACCTCTACATTCAAATTCTAAATTTTTTTTTTGAACTGTTTTCAAATCTGTTGCAAAACAGTTTTGAAAAAGAAAAGAGAAAAGATTTTCAAAATAAAACCCAAACCCCTCCTCTGGGCCTCTCTCTCTCCCCGGCCCAACCCTCTCTCTTTTCCTCCTTCCTCAGTGGCCCATCTCTCCCTCCCATCCCGGCGGCCCACCTCTCCCTCCTAACCTTTTTCTTTCCACCCCGGCGGCCCAAGCCAGCGCAGCTTCGGCGGCCCGCGTACCCTTTCGCTCAGCTTTTCGGGAGAAAGCAATCCTCTCTTCCTCGTCGTCATCTGGCACGCAAGGAGCGTGACCCTGTGGTCCTCACCGAGCTCAACCACCGCACCTGCTCCCTCCCTTCCCCCTTTTATTCCGCATCCGAGGCACAGCGAAACCCTAGCGCCATCTCCCTCTTCCTCCTGCCGCCGCCCCCTCTCTTTTCCCTCTCTTTCTGTGAGGAACACGAACACACCGAGAGCGCCACCGTCACTGCCCGCCATGGCGCCGCCAGCTCCGTCCACCCCAAGCCTCGCCGCTGCCACCGTTGGAACCGCCTCGTCGCCCTCTACGTTCGGGTGCAAGGAATCGAGCTAATACCCTGTAAATCGAGCGCAGTTTCGCGGATTCCTTGCGCTGGTCGTCGTCTTTCTTCTTCGATTCCGGCGAACCTCGGCCTCCCCTGCTTCTTCCGAGCACACGTTGAGCTTCAGGGTGAGAACGCGCACCCCCTAGACCTCCTCTTCCCCTCTCTTGCTTCCTGGATCCTCTTTTCATGTGTTGCCGACCGCTTCCTCCGCAGCAGCTCGCCGGCGACCCTCCTCCGGTGGTCCCCCGCTCCCGGCGCCGCCTCCATCTGGTCCGCGTCGACAAGACGCGCTGCCCGTGCGCCAAGCCTCGCTTCCTGGGGAGCCCTGCGTCGCCCGCGCGCAACCGTGCTGACCGCGGTGACCACCGCCACGGGAACACGCGCTGGCATCCCCTTTCCGTCGAGCACCTTCCGTGCGTGCCTGGATGGTTTGCCACGGTAGCCTCCACGTCAACCCTCGGGCCCCATCCGTCATCCTCTCGGGCTAAGCCCATCCTGGTGAGAAAATCCCCTCAGATCCAGATCTAATCATGTTTGCGAAAAGGCCCCTGCCTTTTTGTTTTTCTTAACCCGCAGTACATGTCCCTGGTGTTTAGCTCGATAACCCCCTGCCAGTTTTGTAATCAACCCGCAGTCCTCTGCCTGTTCTGTTTTTGTTTTCGGGTCCTTTCCCCAATAAAATAAATCCTGTATTTTCTATTTCAACTAATAAAATAAATCTGTTAATAACTTTTAAATGGTATTTCGAAATAAAAAGTGTTGTATATGAAAATTGATCAGGAAAATGTGTTGAACATGAATATGCCATTCATATGTTTGTTTGCATCTCGCATCATGTCGCGCGTTGATAGTTATGCATGTTCACCTCACATATATGCGGAGTATTTCGGATTTCCAACTAGGGATTTCCCCGCCCCGTTTAATATTGAAGTAGCACACCCTTGCCATGATATACCATGCTAACAACCACTTAATTTTGGCGGTAGCAAATGCAACTCCAACTCTAAATTGTTTGTCCGGGGTTCCGACTCCGCTTAAATTGGATAGTTGCATCGCATCATATCTGCCATGACATGCATGCCCGCATCTTGCTCATGCCGGTTCTTTATCCGTAGTAGTAAGACTTGCATACGTTGTGTGTTCCAGCATTTGCTTCTTCCCGGATAGGATCGCGAAGTGGTGTTGTGAGATACGACAAGTTCTTCTGCAGCTTTTCACAGGCGAGCCCACCCCTTCACCTATTTTACATTTACATGCTCTTTTGATCTATTGCTATCCTTATGTTGCGATTCTGTTGTGTCACGTGCCCTATCCACCTGTTACCTATATGTCCGAGATACACCTCCTCGCCCTACCTATTGTTTGTTGTTTGCCAGCTTTGCGAGTCGTAGGCGAGTTTAGGGTTTTGTTGATATCTCGAAATGTTCGGGATATCTTGTTGGGAGGTTATCACATGCTATATCTTTTGTTGGAGATAATCACACTTTACTTTATTGTTAACAACTAAAATTGTAAGCAGAGGCATCTGTGAGCCCCTTTGCGAAAGCATCGGAACTTTGACTCGCTAATGTCCCCTAGGACCCGAGTTCTTGTTATCTGTTCCGAGATTGAGCGCTCTACCCGTACGTGGGGGAATGGGACCCCCATCACCCACTACCTTTCCTCGAGTCTGTTTATTGGGAGCCACAACCTTGGTTTTATTTTGCTCATATGCATGATGCACGATTTACTTCTGTTGCCTTCGGGTGTTTATTTCTGTACTGTACTCATAACGTGGAACGATTAGCGACAGCAGGTTGTTCACACTTAGCTTAGCCGTTGGCACAAACCTCTGGGTCCGTATCGGAGTACGGCCGAACTTCGTCACGGGTAGCTTAGTTGGGTGGCTCCCATTAAACTTTCTCTTGCATTGGGAACGGTCTTGATGTGAGACTCCACCTGTAGTAAGTGGGTTCGAGCATGCGTATGGTTACATTTGGGCAACCCCTGCAGGGTGTACATCTTATCGATAAGCCGTGTCCGCGGTTATGGACGACTTGGAATTGTATAGCTCGATCATAGAACAACTTACACCTTATTTCCTGTTGTTAATAAATTGCTAATAAAACTCTTTCAAAAGTGTGTGTGCCTTTGCAGTACCTCTTGGCGAAGGGGGATCGCATCGGCTGTGTTATGTTTGCAGAGTATAGAACTGCTAGATTATGCGCTTTCTCACCTTTTCTAATAGACGAATGTTGTAGCGTGTCTCTATTGGATAGTAGCTTTGCTGCCGCTAAGCTCCACATATAGCCGGGTGAAGTTTATACCGCCCACCAGCGAGCATAGCTGGTCTTGTCTCGCAAGTACGTGCCAATGGTACTTACCCTCGCCTTCCTTTCTTTTTGTCTCCTCCCCCTTTTGTCGGCAACCGATGGCCCGACTTTGACAGGTACGAGATGATGACGTTAGCAAGGTTACCCTTCCGGCTTGGCCTGGGCCGGGTTATGGACGCCACTGGTTATCTTCAGGACTCTTAGTCCAATTTGTATCTTGTCCGTACTCGGACATATTCGATCTTCTGTATGATTTGGATCTTTGTATTGTATATTTGTATCTTGACTCGTTGGAGTCGTTGTTGTAATATATGTATCTCGTGGGCTCTATTGTAATCCCGTTGTAATGTTACTGCTCGTGTTAATTCCTCTGGCATCACGTGTGTGATTTGTCGCGCACGTCGTGTCGGAGGGCGTCTCTGAGTCGATATCATGCGGATTTCGGCGGGATCGCTGGAATCCTCATGGTACCGGTAACGGGGCGTCACAAGTTGGTATCAGAGCTCAGGTTGACGGTACCCCACTAGTCCAGCCTGTAGGATAACCTTGCCAACGATAGCTGAGTTTAGAGTGTCAAAACTATTTTCTGAAAAACTCGCTAGATAGATCTGATTAGCTCTGATTTTTCTCCTTACCTCAATTCCTTCTCCTCTTACCTTTGCGAGTTTTGAGCCTTCTCTCTTATCTGAGTTTTCTCGAGTCTCAGGTTCCGACGTGGGTTGGACGATCTTTGCCCTCACCTAATAGGTCCGATCTTTGGAGGATCTCGACGGAAGCGCATCATCAACAGCGGAACAACGACTTCTTGTTAGTGGTGTCGACCGTCCTTCATGGAGCAAGAATTCTTGTTAGTGGTGTCGAGGAGATCGACACGTCGCTAGAAGATCCGATAGTTCAACTCTCTCCCCCGTACCTTGAGGTGGGATCTCGGGGCGCGATCCCTTGTTAGTGGTGTCGATTGTAACGGTCCCGGATAGTACCCATAATAGATATGCTTGTTCTTTTTCTTTTGTGCATCATCATGGCATATGCTTCATACCATCCATGTTTTTACAAAATAAAATTATTTTGTAAACTCTAATTATTTTGTTTTCTTCCTCTCATAAGGTTTATTTATTAAACCCCCTTGTCTTCTCTTTTAATAAACCCTAACCCAAAACTATCATACAATAAAACTATTTTTTTGTTTTGTCTATCTCCACCTCTACATTCAAATTCTAAATTTTTTTTGAACTGTTTTCAAATCTGTTGCAAAACAGTTTTGAAAAAGAAAAGAGAAAAGATTTTCAAAATAAAACCCAAACCCCTCCTCTGGGCCTCTCTCTCTCCCCGGCCCAACCCTCTCTCTTTTCCTCCTTCCTCAGTGGCCCATCTCTCCCTCCCATCCCGGCGGCCCACCTCTCCCTCCTAACCTTTTTCTTTCCACCCCGGCGGCCCAAGCCAGCGCAGCTTCGGCGGCCCGCGTACCCTTTCGCTCAGCTTTTCGGGAGAAAGCAATCCTCTCTTCCTCGTCGTCATCTGGCACGCAAGGAGCGTGACCCTGTGGTCCTCACCGAGCTCAACCACCGCACCTGCTCCCTCCCTTCCCCCTTTTATTCCGCATCCGAGGCACAGCGAAACCCTAGCGCCATCTCCCTCTTCCTCCTGCCGCCGCCCCCTCTCTTTTCCCTCTCTTTCTGTGAGGAACACGAACACACCGAGAGCGCCACCGTCACTGCCCGCCATGGCGCCGCCAGCTCCGTCCACCCCAAGCCTCGCCGCTGCCACCGTTGGAACCGCCTCGTCGCCCTCTACGTTCGGGTGCAAGGAATCGAGCTAATACCCTGTAAATCGAGCGCAGTTTCGCGGATTCCTTGCGCTGGTCGTCGTCTTTCTTCTTCGATTCCGGCGAACCTCGGCCTCCCCTGCTTCTTCCGAGCACACGTTGAGCTTCAGGGTGAGAACGCGCACCCCCTAGACCTCCTCTTCCCCTCTCTTGCTTCCTGGATCCTCTTTTCATGTGTTGCCGACCGCTTCCTCCGCAGCAGCTCGCCGGCGACCCTCCTCCGGTGGTCCCCCGCTCCCGGCGCCGCCTCCATCTGGTCCGCGTCGACAAGACGCGTCGTCTGCGCCAAGCCTCGCTTCCTGGGGAGCCCTGCGTCGCCCGCGCGCAACCGTGCTGACCGCGGTGACCACCGCCACGGGAACACGCGCTGGCATCCCCTTTCCGTCGAGCACCTTCCGTGCGTGCCTGGATGGTTTGCCACGGTAGCCTCCACGTCAACCCTCGGGCCCCATCCGTCATCCTCTCGGGCTAAGCCCATCCTGGTGAGAAAATCCCCTCAGATCCAGA
Source organism: Lolium perenne (assembly GCF_019359855.2). NCBI lineage: Eukaryota > Viridiplantae > Streptophyta > Magnoliopsida > Poales > Poaceae > Lolium > Lolium perenne. The sequence goes on from NC_067249.2 coordinate 82,718,126, forward strand.
TCTAATCATGTTTGCGAAAAGGCCCCTGCCTTTTTGTTTTTCTTAACCCGCAGTACATGTCCCTGGTGTTTAGCTCGATAACCCCCTGCCAGTTTTGTAATCAACCCGCAGTCCTCTGCCTGTTCTGTTTTTGTTTTCGGGTCCTTTCCCCAATAAAATAAATCCTGTATTTTCTATTTCAACTAATAAAATAAATCTGTTAATAACTTTTAAATGGTATTTCGAAATAAAAAGTGTTGTATATGAAAATTGATCAGGAAAATGTGTTGAACATGAATATGCCATTCATATGTTTGTTTGCATCTCGCATCATGTCGCGCGTTGATAGTTATGCATGTTCACCTCACATATATGCGGAGTATTTCGGATTTCCAACTAGGGATTTCCCCGCCCCGTTTAATATTGAAGTAGCACACCCTTGCCATGATATACCATGCTAACAACCACTTAATTTTGGCGGTAGCAAATGCAACTCCAACTCTAAATTGTTTGTCCGGGGTTCCGACTCCGCTTAAATTGGATAGTTGCATCGCATCATATCTGCCATGACATGCATGCCCGCATCTTGCTCATGCCGGTTCTTTATCCGTAGTAGTAAGACTTGCATACGTTGTGTGTTCCAGCATTTGCTTCTTCCCGGATAGGATCGCGAAGTGGTGTTGTGAGATACGACAAGTTCTTCTGCAGCTTTTCACAGGCGAGCCCACCCCTTCACCTATTTTACATTTACATGCTCTTTTGATCTATTGCTATCCTTATGTTGCGATTCTGTTGTGTCACGTGCCCTATCCACCTGTTACCTATATGTCCGAGATACACCTCCTCGCCCTACCTATTGTTTGTTGTTTGCCAGCTTTGCGAGTCGTAGGCGAGTTTAGGGTTTTGTTGATATCTCGAAATGTTCGGGATATCTTGTTGGGAGGTTATCACATGCTATATCTTTTGTTGGAGATAATCACACTTTACTTTATTGTTAACAACTAAAATTGTAAGCAGAGGCATCTGTGAGCCCCTTTGCGAAAGCATCGGAACTTTGACTCGCTAATGTCCCCTAGGACCCGAGTTCTTGTTATCTGTTCCGAGATTGAGCGCTCTACCCGTACGTGGGGGAATGGGACCCCCATCACCCACTACCTTTCCTCGAGTCTGTTTATTGGGAGCCACAACCTTGGTTTTATTTTGCTCATATGCATGATGCACGATTTACTTCTGTTGCCTTCGGGTGTTTATTTCTGTACTGTACTCATAACGTGGAACGATTAGCGACAGCAGGTTGTTCACACTTAGCTTAGCCGTTGGCACAAACCTCTGGGTCCGTATCGGAGTACGGCCGAACTTCGTCACGGGTAGCTTAGTTGGGTGGCTCCCATTAAACTTTCTCTTGCATTGGGAACGGTCTTGATGTGAGACTCCACCTGTAGTAAGTGGGTTCGAGCATGCGTATGGTTACATTTGGGCAACCCCTGCAGGGTGTACATCTTATCGATAAGCCGTGTCCGCGGTTATGGACGACTTGGAATTGTATAGCTCGATCATAGAACAACTTACACCTTATTTCCTGTTGTTAATAAATTGCTAATAAAACTCTTTCAAAAGTGTGTGTGCCTTTGCAGTACCTCTTGGCGAAGGGGGATCGCATCGGCTGTGTTATGTTTGCAGAGTATAGAACTGCTAGATTATGCGCTTTCTCACCTTTTCTAATAGACGAATGTTGTAGCGTGTCTCTATTGGATAGTAGCTTTGCTGCCGCTAAGCTCCACATATAGCCGGGTGAAGTTTATACCGCCCACCAGCGAGCATAGCTGGTCTTGTCTCGCAAGTACGTGCCAATGGTACTTACCCTCGCCTTCCTTTCTTTTTGTCTCCTCCCCCTTTTGTCGGCAACCGATGGCCCGACTTTGACAGGTACGAGATGATGACGTTAGCAAGGTTACCCTTCCGGCTTGGCCTGGGCCGGGTTATGGACGCCACTGGTTATCTTCAGGACTCTTAGTCCAATTTGTATCTTGTCCGTACTCGGACATATTCGATCTTCTGTATGATTTGGATCTTTGTATTGTATATTTGTATCTTGACTCGTTGGAGTCGTTGTTGTAATATATGTATCTCGTGGGCTCTATTGTAATCCCGTTGTAATGTTACTGCTCGTGTTAATTCCTCTGGCATCACGTGTGTGATTTGTCGCGCACGTCGTGTCGGAGGGCGTCTCTGAGTCGATATCATGCGGATTTCGGCGGGATCGCTGGAATCCTCATGGTACCGGTAACGGGGCGTCACACCACCCTGGAGATCATTTATTGTTCTTACATGAATTATGCAGTTTATTCAAGTGTGCAGGTATTGCTATGGATGAAGTGAGGAAGAAACTATTCTCTTTATCGCTGTCTGGTAAGGCGGCGCATTGGTATAAATTACTGGATAATGGGGATTCTCTTGAATGGAATGATATTGTGCCCCGGTTTTATTCTAAGTTCTATCCTCCAAGTGAAATTCACAAGGATCGGAATCGCATATATAATTTTTGGCCTCATGATGGAGAGAGTATTGCCCAAGCTTGGGGGAGATTGAAGTCTTTAATGCTCAAATGCCCCATTCATGAGCTTCCTGGTAATGTTATTATTGATAATTTCTATGCAAGACTTTCTTTTCAAGACAAGACCTTGCTGGATACTTCTTGTTCTGGATCATTTACACGCAACAAAGAAGAGTTTAAAAGGGACCTTCTTGATCGGATCCAAGAAAATACTGAAGGTTGGGAGAACGACAAAGATAGAGAATCAGGTATAATTTATGATTATAAATGCATTGAAGCTTTTATGGATACTGATAAATTTCGTAATATGAGTGCTACATATGGTCTTGATTCTCAAGTTGCTGCAAATCTTTATAAAGCTTTTGCCTCTCATTATGAATTGCCTAAGAAGAATTTTGATAAGTATCATGAACCGTATAAAGATAAAATTGATTCATCTATTAATAAATGCGTTGTAGTTGAAACTGCTGATCATGTTATTCCTGAAGCTTATATTGAAAAAACTCCTTTCCCTACTAAAATGAAGGAGTACTCTGTTATAAATAGTGCGGTTCATAAAAGTGAAAAGAAACACTGTAGAACACGAAGAACAAATAAAAGTTGAACCTTACATTTGCAATAGTTAAAGATCTTGTGACTGAAAATGTGGAGGATGGTCATATTATTTTCTGTGAAGATGCTTCTAATATTGTTTCACATCCTAATAAACCCAAACAAGTTAGTGTTCCTATGCTATCTGTTAGAATTGGTGATCATTGCTATTATGGTTTATGTGATATTGGTGCAAGTGTTAGTGCTATTCCTTATGAGCTTTACACGGAGATTATGCACGAAGTTGATTCTTGTGAACTTGAAGATATTGATGTGGTTATTCAGCTGGCTAATAGAGAAACTATTTCTCCAATTGGTATTGTTCGAGATGTGGAAGTTCTATGTGGTAAGATTAAATATCCTGCTGACTTTTTGGTACTTGGTTCTGCTGCTAGTGATTATTGTCCTATTATTTTTGGTAGACCTTTTCTAAATACTTGTGGAGCTATTATAGATTGCAAGAAAGAGAAAATTTTGACTAAATTTGCTGGTGAATCATATGAGTTTAACTTCTCTAAATTTACCAAAGCTCCTTATAAAGCTGATTTGCCTAATAATGATTTTAAAATGGAACAGTGTGCATCTATTGTTCTTGTTCCTAATAATCCTTTGCAGCAACATTTGGAGGATAGCGAGAGTGAAGTTTTTAGGAAAGAAAGAGATGAGCTTGAGGAAATTTTTCTTCGCCAACCTATTCTTAAGCATGATTTACCGGTGGAAGATCTGGGTACAACACCGCCACCAAAGGAAGATCCTGTCTTTGATTTAAAACCATTGCCTGATAATCTTAAATATGCTCATATTGATGATAAGAAAATATATCTTGTTATTATTAGTTCTAAGCTTACAGAGTTTGAAGAAGAAAGGCTATTGGAAATATTGAAGAAACACCGAGGCGCTATTGGCTACACTCTTGATGATTTGAAGGGGATTTCTCCTTCTATTTGCCAACATGCTATTAATATGGAAGATGATGCAAAGCCTGTTGTTGAACATCAGCGTCGTCTAATTCCGAAGATGAAGGAGGTGGTAAGGAATGAGGTATTAAAACTTCTTGAAGCTGGTATTATATATCCTATTGCTGATAGTAGATGGGTTAGTCCTGTGCATTGCGTTCCCAAGAAAGGAGGAATGGTTGTGCCTAATGATAATGATGAGCTCATCCCTCAAAGAGTAGTTGTAGGGTATAGAATGTGCATTGATTTTCGAAAAGTTAATAAAGTTACTAAGAAAGATCATTACCCTTTACCATTTATTGATCAAATGCTAGAAAGATTGTCTAAAAATACTCATTTTTGTTTTCTTGATGGTTATTCTGGGTTTTCACCAATTGCTGTTAAAGCTAAAGATCAAGAGAAAACCACTTTCACTTGTCCCTATGGAACTTATGCTTATAGACGTATGCCTTTTGGTTTATGTAATGCTCCTGCTACTTTTCAAAGATGCATGTCTGCTATTTTTCATGGTTTTTGTGAGAGTATTGTAGAGGTATTCATGGACGATTTTTCCGTCTATGGGAATTCTTTTGATAGTTGCTTGCGAAACCTTGATAAAGTTTTGCAGAGATGTGAAGAAACTAACCTTGTTCTTAATTGGGAGAAATGCCACTTTATGGTTAATGAAGGAATTGTATTGGGACATAAAATTTCTGAGAGAGGTATTGAAGTTGATAGAGCTAAAGTTGAAGCAATTGAGAAGATGCCCTACCCTAGGGATGTTAAAGGTATTCGTAGTGTTCTTGGTCATGCTGGGTTTTATAGGAGGTTTATTAAAGATTTCTCCAAGATTTCAAAACCTCTTACTAATCTTCTTCAAAAAGATGTACCATTTGTTTTTGATGACGATTGTAAGGAAGCTTTTGAAACTCTTAAGAAAGCCTTAACAACTGCTCCTATAGTTGAACCTCCTGATTGGAATTTGCCTTTTGAAATTATGTGTGATGCTAGTGATTTTGCTGTAGGCGCTGTTCTTGGACAGCGAGTAGATAAAAAACTGAATGTTATTCATTATGCTAGTAAAACTCTTGATGCTGCTCAAAGAAATTATGCTACAACTGAAAAAGAATTATTAGCTGTAGTCTTTGCTTGCGATAAATTTAGATCTTATATTGTTGATTCAAAAGTTACTATTCATACTGATCATGCTGCAATTAGATACCTTATGACAAAGAAAGATGCTAAGCCGAGGCTTATTAGATGGGTACTTCTTTTGCAAGAATTTGATTTACATATTGTAGATAGGAAAGGTGTTGATAATCCTGTTGCTGATAATTTGTCTAGATTGGAAAATATTGCTTATGATCCTGTTCCTGTTAATGATAGTTTTCCAAATGAACAATTGGCTGTAATAAAGGTGAGCTCGCGAGACAGTCCTTGTTATGCTGATTATGCTAACTTTATTGTTTCCAAGTACTTGCCTCCAACCTTTTCAGCTCAGCAAAGGAGGAAATTCTTTTATGACTTGAGGCATTATTTCTGGGATGACCCACACTTATACAAAGAAGGAGTGGATGGTATTATGCGAAGATGTGTTCCCGAATATGAACAACAAGAGATATTGAGTAAATGTCATGGTAGTGCTTATGGAGGACATCACGCCGGAGAAAGAACCGCGCAAAAGGTTCTACAATCAGGTTTTTATTGGCCAACTCTCTTCAAGGATGCGAGAAAGTTTATTTTATCTTGTGATGAATGCCAAAGGGTTGGTAATATCTCCAGACGTAATGAAATGCCTATGAATTATACTCTTGTTATTGAACCCTTTGATTGTTGGGGATTTGACTTCATGGGACCTTTTCCGTCTTCAGAAGGTAACACTCACATACTTGTTGCTGTTGATTATGTTACTAAATGGGTGGAGGCAATACCTACAAAAAGTGCAGATGGTGAGACCTCTTTAAGAATGCTTTTAGACATTATTTTTCCTAGATTTGGAGTGCCTAGATATATTATGACTGATGGAGGTTCTCATTTTATTCATGGAGGTTTTAGAAAAACTCTTGCTAAGTATGGTATTAATCATAGAATTGCTTCCGCTTATCATCCTCAAACTAGTGGTCAAGTAGAATTATCAAATAGAGAAATTAAATCTATTTTGGGAAAGACTATTAATAAAACTAGAAAGAATTGGGCTAGTAAATTGAAGGATGCACTATGGGCTTATAGAACTGCTTATAAAAATCCCATGGGAATGTCACCTTATAAAATGGTTTATGGGAAAGCTTGTCATTTACCTTTAGAATTAGAGCACAAAGCTTATTGGGCAGTTAGAGAATTAAATAAAGATCCTAAACTTGCCGGTGATAAGAGGTTGTTGAAATTAAGTTCTCTAGATGAATGGAGAAGTGAAGCTTATGAAAATGCTAAACTCTTTAAAGAGAAAGTTAAAAAATGGCATGATAGAAGGATTATTAAAAGAGAATTTAATATTGGGGATAAAGTCCTATTGTATTGGTCTCGTCTCAGATTCTTTGCAGGGAAATTACTCTCAAAATGGGAAGGACCATATGTTGTCGAGGAGGTGTATCGTTCAGGAGCAATCAAAATTAGCTCTCTCCAAGGCAATGCCACGCAAGTGGTGAATGGACAAAGACTCAAGCATTATATCTCGGGTGATTCTTATAATGTTGATGTTGATATTATTCAAGTGGAAACACCGGAGGCTTTCATCAAAGGGCAAATTGACAGTCCGCCAGAACTTGACTTTGAATAGGTAACAGTACTGGTAATGAAAAGTACGCAATTTACTTTCCGAACAATATTTTTGCTGTTTTTGGAAAATATGAAAAATTACGAGTTCGAAACGGAGTGGAAAGGACGCACGAGAGGGTGCCACCATAGGCCGGCGCGGCCTGACCTGGGCCCGCGCTGACCTATGGTTTGGCCGCCTCGTCGCCCCTTTCCGACTCTAGTTTGATCTGGTACTTTCCTTGTGTCGTGAAATGTTTTGCTATATAATCCCCCGGACCCCTGGAGGTCCGTATATCGTTTTCTCGACGTGTTTTGTTTCGAGCTATTTCTGCCAGGATCTGTTTTCAGTTTAGAAGCACCATGGTCTCCAAGAACAAGGGCAAGGAGTTTCCGGATGAAGATGATCGAGATCTTGGGTGGAAAGAGGAAGACAAGGACGTCAAGGAAGAGGGTGAAGAAGAGATGGAGGAAGATTCGCGCGCACACCCGCGTGCTACCATCGCAAGCATCAAGGTGGTGGACAACCCTTTTAGTGCAAACAAGAGCGCAAGAATTCGCACTGGAGGAGCGGTTCCACGTCATTACCTAGCTCCGAAGACATCCTAGTCAGGCACTCATCACCCCTTCCACAATCTAATTTTCAATAATCAAATTGAAGGGACTCCCAAGGCAGCATTGCCTAGCCAGTGGGATATAGATCGCTCTAACACTGCAGGAAAGAGGGAGCCTGAGGCTGAAGAGTGGGGAAATAACTCCAGGAGTTGGGACTCACCGTCGGACAGACTCCTTAACCGCGTCGAGCACAATTCAGAGATGATTCGCAATCTCACATACAGGATTGATGAGCTTCAGGAGCTTATTGAGAAGCTTGTCAGGAGTTCATCACCATCATCGCCAAAGGAGTAATTCATCATCGGTATTGGCATCCCCTTGGTTTGTTCCAAGCTTGGGGGAGTGCCGCGGTATCACATTATCACTACCTTTTACTTTTTATTGTCAAGTAGTGTCATATCATGAGTAGGGAAGTTATCATATAAGATGGGTTGCAGTTTGGAAGTATCTCTCCTTTAGTTGGTTGTCTATGTATCCCTTGGTGTGAGTTATCGTTATGGAATATTAATGAGAAGTCTTATCATTTACATATTGCACATCTTATTCTAGTTTGCAATCTCTATTATATGATTTACCTTGTTGTTAGTATTGGTATCACTTTGGGAGCATTGAATAAATCTGTTTGGTTTTGGCAAACTTAGCATTGGTCAATAGCAACAACACTTTGAGGTTTAGGTAGAAAAGGAGAAATACATGTAGATGTTTCATTGTCTTTCTTTCTTGTTAGCTCATAGCTTATTATTCTGAAGTTAAAACTGTTTGTTCTTATAAGGAAGATGCATGATTGTTTCTATCACATGTATATTTGTTTGTTTCCCACGACTCTTATGCTTGCTAATTAACCTTGCTAGCCAAAGACCTGTACTGAGAGGGAATACTTCTCGTGCATCCAAACCTTAACCCAAACCTATGTCATTTGTGTCCACCATACCTACCTACTACATGGTATTTTCCGCCATTCCAAGTAAATACTTCATGTGCTACCTTTAAACAATTCAAAACTTAGTATCTCTTATTTGTGTCAATGTTTTATAGCTCATGAGGAAGTATGTGGTGTTTTATCTTTCAATCTTGTTGGGCAACTTTCGCCAACGGACTAGTGGCTTCATCCGCTTATCCAATAATTTTGCAAAAAGAGCTGGCAACGGGATTCCCAGTCCCGAATTAATTAAACTAAATAGGCACTCCTCCATGGTATGTGATTGATGGACGGCACCCGAAGATTCGGTTAGCCATGGCTTGTGTAAGCAAAGGTTGGGGGGAGTGTCATCATCATAATAAAACTAAAATAAAAAGGCACTCCTTCATGGTATGAGATTGTTGGCAGGCACCCGAGGATTCGGTTAGCCATGGTTTGTGAAAGAAAGGTTGGAAGGAGTGCCACATAAAATGAAAATAATATGGGAGCCGCTCTTTGAAGGTTGTCTGGCAAAGGGGGTTAGAGTACCCACTACCAGTCGTTGACAACAACAAACACCTCTCAAAATGTTACTTTTATTATCTCTATATGATTTCAAAACTGAAAAAGCTCTAGCACATGATTTAATCCCTGCTTCCCTCTGCGAAGGGCCTGTCTTTTACTTTATGTTGAGTCAGTAAACCTATTTCCCTCCATCTCAAGCAAGCATTTGAGTAGTTGTGATCAAACCATTATATTGTGATTTGCTTCATCATGTCTTTTATTCTTCCTTGTTTAGTACAAGTTTTATCTGAATGAATATAGCTTTGCAAGTTATCAATGATCATGAAGAGACCATTATGATTGAGTATGCAAGCTGTGCCTTATAAATTTTAACATGAGAGCGCTGCTCAATGAGATAAATATAATCTGTTAATTGTTCTCTCACCAAGAACGAAGTTTGCCATCACCAATTATGATTTCTTATGCACCTTTATTTGTGATTACCTTATACTTGTTTCAAGTTGAGTTATATGAGGAAGTTGTCTACTGTAATGTCCTGTGCGAATGAATATGATGCTTCTTGTCCGTATTTTATTTATCTACTCTTCACTCCATAAACATGTGGTCCTGTTTACCGAGCTCAGTTTCGCTTGGGGACAAGCGAAGTCTAAGCTTGGGGGGAGTTGATACGTCCAATTTGCATCACTATTTTATATCATAATTTGCTGTTATTCATTGATATATTTCATATTGGGATACAATACTTATGTTATTTCATCTGTTTTGCATGTTTCATCATTATTGGAGGATCAAGCACCGGAGCCAGGATTCTGCTGGAAAAAGCACCGTCAGAACGCAATATTTCGGAAGATCAACTGTGGAAGGAAATTATACCAAAAATCCTATTTTTCAAGATGACGAAGGAAGCCAGAAGGAGGAGTCAGCTGGACCCAGGGTGGGCCCACACCATAGGGCGGCGCGGCCCATGGCCTGGCCGCGCCACCATGTGGTGTGGGGGCCCCACAGCCCCTTTCGCCTCCTTTTCTTCGCGAAACCCTTCATCCCGAAAACCTAAGCCACAGGGGGTACCTCGCGAAGAGTTACAGCCGCCTCTGCGGGGCGGAGAACACCAGAGAGAAAAGAGCTCTCCGGCGGGCAGGAATCCACCGGGGAAATTCCCTCTGGGAGGGGGAAATCGACGCCATCGTCACCGTCATCAAGCTGGACATCATCTCCATCACCATCATCATCATGTCCACCATCATCACCGCCGTCTCCACCGCTGGACACCGTCATCGCCGTAGCAATTTGGGTTTGATCTTGATTGTTTGATAGGGGAAACTCTCCCGGTATCGATCTCTACTTGTTGTTGATGCTATTGAGTGAAACCATTGAACCAAGTTTATGTTCAGATTGTTATTCATCATCATATCACCTCTGATCGTGTTCCATATGATGTCTCGTGAGTAGTTCGTTTAGTTCTTGAGGACATGGGTGAAGTCTAAATATTAGTAGTGAATTATGGTTGAGTAATATTCAATGGTATGATATTTAAGTTGTGGTGTTATTCTTCTAGTGGTGTCATGTGAACGTCGACTACATGACACTTCACCATTTATGGGCCTAGGGGAATGCATCTTGTATTCGTTTGCCAATTGCGGGGTTGCCGGAGTGACAGAAACCTAAACCCCCGTTGGTATATCGATGCAGGAGGGATAGCAGGATCTCAGAGTTTAAGGCTGTGGTTAGATTTATCTTAATTACTTTCTTGTAGTTGCGGATGCTTACAAGGGGTATAATCACAAGTATGTATTAGTCCTAGGAAGGGCGGTACATTAGCATAGGTTCACCCACACAACACTTATCATAACAATGAAGATTATTTAGCCGTATGTAGCGAAAGCACTAGACTAAAATCCCGTGTGTCCTCGAGAACGCTTGGTCATTATAAGTAAACAAACCGGCTTGTCCTTTGTGCTAAAAAGGATTGGGCCACTCGCTGCAATTGTTACTCTCGCACTTTACTTACTCGTACTTTATTCAACTGTTACATCAAAACCCCCTGAATACTTGTCTGTGAACATTTACAGTGAATCCTTCATCGAAACTGCTTGTCAACACCTTCTGCTCCTCGTTGGGATCGACATTCTTACTTATCGAAAATACTACGATACACCCTCTATACTTGTGGGTCATCACGCCTACAAATAGTCTTCGTCGCGAAACCCCCAGTACCGAGAGTCACGATACGGAAAACCTTCCAGAGACACCGCCGCCGCCAATCCCATCTCGGGGGATTCAGGAGATTGCCTCCGGCACCCTGCCGGAGAGGGGAATCATCTCCCGGAGGACTCTTCGCCGCCATGGTCGCCTCCGGAGTGATGAGTGAGTAGTTCACCCTTGGACTATGGGTCCATAGCAGTAGCTAGATGGTCGTCTTCTCCTAATTGTGCTTCATTGTCGGGTCTTGTGAGCTGCCTAACATGATCAAGATCATCTATCTGTAATGCTATATGTTGTGTTTGTTGGGATCCGATGGATAGAGAATACTATGTTATGTTGATTATCAATCTATTACCTATGTGTTGTTTATGATCTTGCATGCTCTCCGTTATTAGTAGGGGCTCTGGCCAAGTTTTTGCTAGAAACTCCAAGAGGGAGTATTTATGCTCGATAGTGGGTTCATGCCTCCATTAAATCTGGGACAGTGACAGAAAGTTCTAAGGTTGTGGATGTGCTGTTGCCACTAGGGATAAAACATCGATGCTATGTCCGAGGATGTAGTTGTTGATTACATTACGCACCATACTTAATGCAATTGTCTGTTGTTTGCAACTTAATACTGGAAGGGGTTCGGATGATAACCTGAAGGTGGACTTTTTAGGCATAGATGCATGCTGGATAGCGGTCTATGTACTTTGTCGTAATGCCCAATTAAATCTCACTATACTCATCATATCATGTATGTGCATGGTCATGCCCTCTTTATTTGTCAATTGCCCAACTGTAATTTGTTCACCCAACATGCTATTTATCTTATGGGAGAGACGCCTCTAGTGAACTGTGGACCCCGGTCCATTCTTTTAATCGAATACAATCTATTGCAATACTTGTTCTACTGTTTTCTGCAAACAATCATCATCCACACTATACATCTAATCCTTTGTTACAGCAAGCCGGTGAGATTGACAACCTCACTGTTTCATTGGGGAAAAGTACTTTGGTTGTGTTGTGCAGGTTCCACGTTGGCGCCGGAATCCCTGGTGTTGCGCCGCACTACATCTCACCGCCATCAACCTTCAACGTGCTTCTTGACTCCTACTGGTTCGATAAACCTTGGTTTCTAACTGAGGGAAACTTATCGTACGCATCACACCTTCCACTTGGGGTTCCCAACGGTCGCGTGCTGTACGCGTGTCAAGCTAAATTTCTGGCGCCGTTGCCGGGGATCTGAAGAAAAGTTACACCACAAAGATCTCTAACTCCCACGTCAACTATGCGCCAGCAGCTAAATTTCTGGCACCGTTGCCGGGGAGATCAAGACACGCTGCAAGGGGAGTCTCCACTTCCAATCTCTTTACTTTGTTTTTGTCTTGCCTTTATTTTATTTACTACTTTGTTTGCTGCATTATATCAAAACACAAAAAAATTAGTTGCTAGCTTTACTTTATTTACTGTCTTGTTTGCAATCTCTATATTAAAAACACAAAAAAAATTAGTTACTTGCATTTACTTTATCTAGTTTGCTTTATTTACTGTTTCTGAAATGGGTACTCCTGAAAATACTAAGTTTTGTGACTTCACAACCACAAATAATAATGGTTTCTTATGCACACCTATTGCTCCACCTGCTACTACAGCAGAATTCTTTGAAATTAAACCTGCTTTACTGAATCTTGTTATGAGAGAACAATTTTCTGGTGTTAGTTCTGATGATGCTACTGCCCATCTCAATAATTTTGTTGAGTTATGTGAAATGCAAAAGTATAAGGATGTAGATGGTGACATTATAAAATTAAAATTGTTTCCTTTCTCATTAAGAGGAAGAGCTAAAGATTGGTTGCTATCTCTGCCTAAGAATAGTATTGATTCATGGACTAAATGCAAGGATGCTTTTATTGGTAGATATTATCCCCCTGCTAAAATTATATCTTTGAGAAGTAGCATAATGAATTTTAAACAATTGGATAATGAGAATGTTGCACAAGCTTGGGAAAGAATGAAATCTTTGGTTAAAAATTGCCCAACCCATGGACTGACTACTTGGATGATCATCCAAACCTTTTATGCAGGACTGAATTTTTCTTCGTGGAACCTATTGGATTCAGCTGCTGGAGGTACCTTTATGTCCATCACTCTAGGCGAAGCAACAAAGCTTCTCGATAATATAATGATTAATTACTCTGAATGGCACATGGAAAGAGCTCCACAAGGTAAGAAGGTAAATTCTGTCGAAGAAACCTCCTCCTTGAGTGATAAGATTGATGCTATTATGTCTATGCTTGTGAATGGTAGGACAAATATTGATCCTAATAATGTTCCGTTAGCTTCATTCGTTGCTCAAGAAGAACATGTTGATGTGAACTTCATTAAAAATAATAATTTCAACAACAATGCTTACCGGAACAATTCTAGTAACAACTATAGGCCATATCCTTATAATAATGGCAACGGCTATGGTAATTCTTATGGGAATTCTTACAACAATAATAGGAACACACCCCCTGGACTTGAAGCTATGCTTAAAGAATTTATTAGTACACAAACTGCTATTAACAAATCTGTTGAAGAAAAGCTTGGGAAAATTGATATACTTGCTTCTAAAGTCGATAGTCTTGCTGCTGATGTTGATCTTTTGAAATCGAAAGTTATGCCTAATGAAAATCATAATAATAAAATTGTTACTACAGCAAATGCCATCCAAGTTAGAATTAATGATAATATAAGATTGATGGCCGAATTGCGTGCTAGGTGGGAAAAAGAAGAAAATGCTAAAGAAGATAATATAGCTAAAGTTTGGACTATTACCACCACTAGCAATGCTAATGCTTCACATGTTACTGCACCTCCTACTATTAATGGTAAAAGAATTGGTGTTGGCAATGTTTTCACTTCTAATACAAAGCGTGAAAAACTGCCTGAAACTGCTAAAACTGCTGAAATTGCCTGTGACAAAGCTGCTGAAATTTTTTCCAACATTGGGGATAATGATCCCATTGCTTTAGATTATAATGGTTTAGATTTTGATGATTGCCACATCTCTGAAGTTATAAAGTTCTTACAAAAACTTGCTAAGAGCCCTAATGCTAGTGCTATAAATTTTGCTTTCACGAAACATATTACAAATGCTCTCATAAAAGCTAGAGAAGAGAAACTAGAACGCGAAGCTTCTATTCCTAGGAAGCTAGAGGATGGTTGGGAGCCTATCATTAAGATGAAGGTCAATGACTTTGATTGTAATGCTTTATGTGATCTTGGTGCAAGTATTTCTGTTATGCCTAAGAAAATCTATAATATGCTTGACTTGCCACCATCGAAAAATTGTTATTTGGATGTTAATCTTGCTGATAATTCTACAAAGAAACCTTTGGGGAGAGTTGATAATGTTCGCATTACGGTTAACAATAACCTTGTCCCCGTTGATTTTGTTGTCTTGGATATTGAATGCAATGCATCTTGTCCCATTATATTGGGAAGACCTTTTCTTCGAACTGTTGGTGTTATCATTGATATGAAGGAAGGTAATATTAAATATCAATTTCCTCTCAAGAAAGGTATGGAACACTTCCCTAGAAAGAGAATGAAGTTACCTTTTGATTCTATCATTAGAACAAATTATGATGTTGATGCTTCGTCTCTTGATGTTACTTGATACATACTTTCTGGGCCTAGCTGAAAGGCGTTAAAGAAAAGCGCTTATGGGAGAGAACCCATGTTTTTACTACAGTACCTTTATTTTATATTTGAGTCTTGGAAGTTGTTACTACTGTAGCAACCTCTCCTTATCTTAGTTTTGCGCATTGTTGTGCCAAGTAAAGTCATTGATAGTAAGGTTCATACTAGATTTGGATTACTGCACAGAAACAGATTTCTTTGCTGTCACGAATCTGGACCTAATTCTCTTTAGGTAACTCAGAAAATTATGCCAATTTACGTGAGTGATCCTCAGATATGTTCGCAACTTTCATTCAATTTGAGAATTTTCATTTGAGCAAGTCTGGTGCCTCATAGAAATTCGTCTTTACGAACTGTTCTGTTTTGACAGATTCTGCCTTTTATTTCGCATTGCCTGTTTTGCTATGCTTGATGGATTTTTTGATTCCATTGACTTTCAGTAGCTTTGTGCAATGTCCAGAAGTGTTAAGAATGATTATGTCACCTCTGAACATGTAAATTTTAATTGTACACTAACCCTCTAATGAGTTGTTTTTGAGTTTGGTGTGGAGGAAGTTTTCAAGGATCAAGAGAGGAGGATGATACAATATGATCAAGGAGAGTGAAAGCTCTAAGCTTGGGGATGCCCCGGTGGTTCACCCCTGCATATATCAAGAAGACTCAAGCGTCTAAGCTTGGGGATGCCCAAGGCATCCCCTTCTTCATCGACAACATTATCAGGTTCCTCTAGTGAAACTATATTTTTATTCCATCACATCTTATGTACTTTGCTTGGAGCGTCGGTTTGTTTTTGTTTTGTTTGAATAAAATGGATCCTAGCATTCATTGTGTGGGAGAGAGACACGCTCCGCTGTTGCATATGGACAAATATGTCCTTAGGCTTTACTCATAATATTCATGGCGAAGGTTGAATCTTCTTCGTTAAATTGTTATATGGTTGGAATCGGGAAATGCTACATGTAGTAATTTGTAAAATGTCTTGGATAATTTGATACTTGGCAATTGTTGTGCTCATGTTTAAGCTCTTGCATCATATACTTTGCACCTATTAATGAAGAAATACATAGAGCTTGCTAAAATTTGGTTTGCATAATTGGTCTCTCTAAGGTCTAGATAATTTCTAGTAAAGTGTTTGAACAACAAAGAAGACGGTGTAGAGTCTTATGATGTTTACAATATGTCTTTTATGTGAGTTTTGCTGCACCGGTTCATCCATGTGTTTGTTTCAAATAACCTTGCTAGCCTAATCCTTGTATCGAGAGGGAATACTTCTCATGCATCCAAAATCCTTGAGCCAACCACTATGCCATTTGTGTCCACCATACCTACCTACTACATGGTATTTCTCCGCCATTCCAAAGTAAATTGCTTGAGTGCTACCTTTAAATTTCTATCCTTTACCTTTGCAATATATAGCTCATGGTACAAATAGCCTAAAAACTATGGTGGTATTGAATATGTACTTATGCACTTTATCTCTTATAAGTTGCTTGTTGTGCGATAACCATGTTCCTGGGGACGCCATCAACTACTCTTTGTTGAATATCATGTGAGTTGCTATGCATGTCCGTCTTGTCTGAAGTAAGGGAGATTTACCACTAGAATGGTTAGAGCATGCATAATGTTAGAGAAGAACATTGGGCCGCTAACTAAAGCCATGATCCATGGTGGAAGTTTCAGTTTTGGACAAATATCCTCAATCTCATTTGAGAAAATTAATAATTTTTGAATGCTTAAGCATTAAAGAGGAGTCCATTATCTGTTGTCTATGTTGTACCGGTATGGATGTCTAAGTTGAGAATAATCAAAAGCGAGAAATCCAATGCGAGCTTTCTCCTTAGACCTTTGTACAGGCGGCATAGAGGTACCCCTTTGTGACACTTGGTTAAAACATATGTATTGCGATGATAATCCAGGTAATCCAAGCAAATTAGGACAAGGTGCGGGCACTATTAGTATACTATGCATGAGGCTTGCAACTTGTAGGATATAATTTACATAACACATATGCTTTATTACTACCGTTGACAAAATTGTTTCTTGTCTTCAAAACAAAGCTCTAGCACAAATATAGCAATCAATGCTTCCCTCTGCGAAGGGCCATTCTTTTACCTTTATGTTGAGTCAGTTCACCTATTTCTCTCCACCTCAAGAAGCAAACACTTGTGTGAACTGTGCATTGATTCCTACATACTTGCATATTGCACTTGTTATATCACTTTACATTGACAATATCCATGAGATATACATGTTATAAGTTGAAAGCAACCGCTGAAACTTAATCTTCCTTTGTGTTGCTTCGATACCTCTACTTTGAATTATTGCTTTATGAGTTAACTCTTATGCAAGACTTATTGATGCTTGTCTTGAAAGTACTATTCATGAAAATTCTTTGATTTATGATTCATTTGTTTACTCATGTCATTTACCATTATTTTGGATCGCTGCATTCATTACATGTGCTTACAATAGTATGATCAAGCTTATGATGGCATGTCACTCCAGAAATTATCTTTGTTATCGTTTACCTACTCGGGACGAGCAGGAACTAAGCTTGGGGATGCTGATACGTCTCCGACGTATCGATAATTTCTTATGTTCCATGCCACATTATTGATGATATCTACATGTTTTATGCATACTTTATGTCGTATTTATGCATTTTCCGGCACTAACCTATTAACGAGATGCCGAAGAGCCGCTTTGTTTTCTTGCTTTTTGGTTTCAGAAATCCTAGTAAGGAAATATTCTCAGAATTGGACGAAATCAACGCCCAGGGGCCTATTTTCACACGAAGCTTCCAGAAGACCGAAGGAGAGAAGAAGTGGGGCCACGGGCGCCAACACAGTAGGGTGGCGCGGCCCAGTGGGGCCCGCGCGGCCCTGCTGTGTGGGCCCCCGTGATGCTGATGACCCACAAGTATAGGGGATCGCAACAGTCTTCGAGGGAAGTAAAACCCAATTTATTGATTCAACACAAGGGGAGACAAAGAACACTTGGAAGCCTTAACAGCGGAGTTGTCAATTCAGCTGCACCTGGAAACAGACTTGCTCGCAAGAGTTTATCAAGAGTAACAGTTTTATAACAAAAGAGCGTAGTGAAATAACAGCAGCAGAGTAACAAAGACAGCAGTAGTGATTTTAGTAAACAGCAGGATTAAAATACTGTAGGCACGGGGACGGATGAACAGGCGTTGCATGGATGAGAGAAACTCATGTAACAATCATAGCAGGGCATTTGCAGATAATAATAAAATGGTGTCCAAGTACAAAGCAATCAATAGGCATGTGTTCCAATTATAGTCGTACGTGCTCGCAATGAGAAACTTGCACAACATCTTTTGTCCTACCAGCCGGTGGCAGCCGGGCCTCAAGGGAAACTACTGGATATTAAGGTACTCCTTTTAATAGAGTACCGGAGCAAAGCATTAACACTCCGTGAACACATGTGATCCTCACATCGCTACCATTCCCTCCGGTTGTCCCGATTTCTGTCACTTCGGGGCCATCGGTTCCGGACAGCGACATGTGTATACAACTTGCAGGTAAGATCAATAAACAATGCATATCATGATGAAACAATAACATGTTCAGATCTGAGATCATGGCACTCGGGCCCTAGTGACAAGCATTAAGCATAACAAGTTGCAACAATATCATCAAAGTACCAATTACGGACACTAGGCACTATGCCCTAACAATCTTATGCTATTACATGACCAATCTCATCCAATCCCTACCATCCCCTTCGGCCTACAGCGGGGGAATTAGTCACACATGGATGGGGGAAACATGGCTGGTTGATGTAGAGGCGTTGGCGGTGATGATGGCGATGATCTCCTCCAATTCCCCGTCCCGGCGGAGTGCCAGAACGGAGACTTCTGGCTCCCGCGATGGAGTTTCGCGATGTGGCGGCGTTCTGGAGGGTTTCTGGCGACTTCGACTTCTCCCCGTGCGTTTTTAGGTCGAGGCCGATAAATAGTCCGAAGGAGGGCGTCGGAGGCCGGCCGAGGGGCCACACCAGCTGGCCGCGCGGGCCCCCCCGGGCCGCGCCGCCCTATGGTGTGGGGCCCTCGGCCTCCACCCGACTTGTCCTTCTCGGCTCAGTCGCTTCGGGAAAATAGGGCCTTCTGCATAAATTCCGAGGATTTTCCCGAAAGTTGGATTTCTGCACAAAAACGAGACACCAGAACAGTTCTGCTGAAAATAGCGTTAGTCCGTGTTAGTTGCATCCAAAATACACAAATTAGAGGCAAAACAATAGCAAAAGTGTTCGGGAAAGTAGATACGTTTTGGACGTATCAACTCCCCCCAAGCTTAGCTTATTGCTTGTCCTCAAGCAATTCAGTTAACAACTGAGCGATAAAAGAACTTTCACGAACACATTTGCTCATATGATGTATATATTCTCATGCTATGTCTAATACTTAAGCAGTTCATAATGAGATACATGCAAATAAGATCATCTAACAGCTATGTCAATCATGGAGAGGTACCAACAATTAATAATAAGCATCATGAATCATGTATATAAGCAGGATTGCAATGTTCATAAGAGAGTATGATAAAGTGGTATCTCGCTTGCATGTATTTGATTGGCAAAACATAAATGCCCGGGCACCTCTGAAGTTCATAGAAAGACTAGAAGTAGTGATTGTCAAAGATAAAAGCATCAAAGTTATACCACAATCAATCATATTTTGAGACAAGCATATTATACTAAGAATGACAGTTGTGCTCTCAAGATAATGCTCAAAGAAAGAATGGAGACACAACACAAAAGTAAAAGATTGACCCTTCGCAGAGGGAAGTAGGGATTAACATACGCTAGAGCTTTTCATTTTTGAAATCAGGAGTAAAATTATTTTGAGAGGTGTTTGTTGTTGTCAACGAATGGTAATGGGTACACCAACTACCTCGCCAACCGGACTCCCAAGAGCAGCTCCCATGAATTATTGCATATTTATTTGGCACTCCTTCCAACCTTTCTTACACAAACCATGGCTAACCGAATCCTCGGGTGCCTGCCAACAATCTCATACCATGAAGGAGTGCCTTTTTATTTTAGTTTTATTATGATGATGACACTCCCCCCAACCTTTGCTTACACAAGCCATGGCTAACCGAATCCTTCGGGTGCCGTCCAACAATCACAAACCTTGGAGGAGTGTCTATTTAAGTTAATTAATTCGGGACTGGGAATCCCATTGCCAGCTCTTTTTGCAAAATTATTGGATAAGCGGATGTGCCACTAGTCCATATGAGAGTCCGTCAAAAGTAAATGACAAGGTTGAAAGCTAAACACCACATACTTCCTCATGAGCTATGAAACATAAACACAAATTGAGAAGCATTTTGAAGGTTTTAAAGGTAGCGCATGAGAATTTACTTGGAATGGTTTGAAATGCCATGCATAGGTATTTATGGTGGACACTCTGGAACAACTTGGTTTTCAGGTATTTGGAAGCACGAGCAGCGTTCCTGCTCAGTACAAGTGAAGGCTAGCAATAGACTAGGGAGCGACAAATCAAGAGAGCAGTAACTGTCATAATCATGCTTGCGGCAAAATAAATTAACGGAGGCATAAAAGTGATACAAGAACTCTGAAGCAATATAGATCATCGAGGCTTAACTGACTTTTTGTTCAGTCATATGCATGCGTGAGCATGTGCCAAGTCGATATAAATGAATTATTCAGAGGAGGATACCACAATGCCATACTTACTTATGAATAAAACAATGCAAGCAAACATCCATGACATGCTACTCATATTAATAAATTGGAGTTAAACATGAGAGATCATGAACTACTAGACTTTCTCAAATAACATATACCTCACATGAACCAACTAAGCATGCTCACATGGATGAGTATATGTACAAAAATGAAAACAAATAGAGTTCATACCAGCCTCTCACCACAATCAGATTGTCGTAGATCGTCATTATTTCCTTTTCACTTGTATAGCTTGGATAATATGAAATGAAAGCCACGCTCCAGCCACCGAAGACCATTGAACTCAAGATGAACTTTACAAACCAAAGAAGAACAGCAAATATTTTTGGTGTTTTCGAATTGCAAATAAGAACAAAAGGAAACAAGCAAACAAAGCAAAATCTTTTTGGGTTTTCTTATAGCAAACTAGCAATAGCAAATAAAGCGAAACAAATGCAAGAAACCAAAGCAAACAAATGGTGAAGAGAAACAACAGAAATATTTTTGGTCTTTTTGTGTTTTGGAAAGGAAACAAAGCAAAAACAAGAAATAGCAAACTAGAAGAAACACAGAAAAGCCAAATGGCAGAAATCTGCCAAAACCTGACAGCAGTACAGAAATCGATTTTTACAATAATCTTACGTTGCTCAGCTCGAAAAGTGTTCAACTAATGAAAGTTAGATAACAACCTGGGGAACCTGCAAAAAAATTGGCAGCTCAAAATAACGTTCTGGCTGTGCGCACGAATTTTTCTAGTAACAGTCCAGAATCTGTTTTCAGGCAGCACTTCCCCAAATATCATCTTCCTCTCATTAGAAAACCACTCAAACGAACAAAACAAATATGTACAAGTATCCAGCAATCATAATATGCAAAGAATGAGTGATGCCGGTATACCTCCCCCCAAGCTTAGGCTTTTGGCCTAAGTGGAGTTCAACCCCAACGAGGGTCGCTGTTCCTCGCCGGTGGATAATTCATGGCGTAGTCATAGTAAAGTTCCTGTGCAGAAGAAAAGCGTGGAGGCTCCACATGCCCAACATGTTGATGCGAGGAACTTGCTGCATCGGATGATGAGTCGAGGTGCTCCTCGACCTCCGTGTCGTCTCTTGCATGTTGGCCTCCTCCCTCTATGTGTGCATCCAGTGCACCTTCTGTGACCGACCAATCTCCCCTGGAATCAAGGTTAGACAAAACAGGCGCAGGCAATTTTACTAGTTTCTCAGTTTTTTTAGTTATTCTCCAGACTTTCTTATAAAATGTCATCTTGTAAAACAGGTTACCCAAGTTGGAGGAATCAGAAACAAATTCATGTTTAATCATAGAGGCTATGTCAAGTTTTTCTATGGAGAATGGAATATCAAGATGATGAGGTTCTACATTATGAAAAGCTAGTAAACGAGAGGCGATGAGACATCCAAAAATTCCACCTTTCTCACGGTTAGTAGCGAGTCTATAAGCTATCAATGCCCCCAAATTATAAGTCCTACTACTTTGCAGTGCCGCAGCTAGAAAAGCTAAATCCGGGATAGAAAGTTTACCACCAATCTTTCTAGCAAGAACGCATTTAGTAATGAAATAGGCAAAGTAGCGGATAGCCGGGAGCTGAATGCTAGTGATTTTACCACTATCCTCTGAGAAACTCCTTCCATAGCAAATCATCTTGAAGAGGCTTAAGAGTTCTTGCGGCGATCCCCTTATCTTCTCGCATGATCCCCATTGCGGTACTCTAATTGCTGCACAAAAATCACTGAATGGCAAGTTGACAGCTTTATTGTAAATTTTATACTGAACCGTGGGGTTAGATCGCGACCAATTGAACTTAAAGTCCTGCACAAAAGACATAGTTAATTTTGCATATTGTCTTGGCTCTCCTTCAACAAAATCACTCAGCCCTGCTCGAGAAATTAGACTCCGAACATCTTCCAATATTCCCGCGCTTCTCATGAAATCCGCGCACGGGTAGTAAGAGGGGTATACTCCCTCTTCACGATTCACTCTCATAACTTGTTGGACCTCCAATTCTTGTTGGTTAAGTTGATATCTACTCCACTCCATTTTCGGAGAGCAAATGTGCCAAATTTCAGACAGAAATCTGGGCTGAGCAAAGAGATCGAAAAATCCTGAGCTCTTGAGCAAAAACGCGAGTGAGAGGAACCTGGTGTGAGTTTTTTCGGGAGAGAGAAGATGCTGGGAGAAAGAGATGAGATGGTGGGGCAAGGAGGGGCCCACACCATAGGGTGGCGCGCCCCCCTCCTTGGCCGCGCCGGCCTGTGGTGTGGCACCCTGGGGTGCCCCACAGGTCATCCTCTGGTGCTCCCAGGTGCCTCTTCGAAAAATAGGACCAATGGTATAATTTTTGTGAATTTTTGAAAACTTTGGAAAATGCACATTTCTGGGTATTAAGTTTATTATTACTGGCCAGGAAATTTTTTGGAATCTCCAATTAACTAAGGAACTTTGCAAATTAAAAATGCTACAGCAACTAGAGCAAGTGGAGGAAGAAAGAGATGTTGTTTACCTCCTCTATGCATATAAAAAGTATTCGTTAACAAGGTTGATCAAGTCTTGCTACCAAATAAATTTTACATAGCATAAGAAGAAATAAACCTCAAATCAATCATGTTACCTTGAATTGTATTGATATGGATCCAATCACGAGAGTTTGCTATTCTTCTTTAGGCTCATATATAGGACAATCAATAGTTCCCACTTTGATAGTTCTCACATTAAAAATAGTATTGACTCCACATACTTTATCAATCTTCTTGGGGAAATAGACGGTATGCTCCTTATCATCAACATTAAAAGTAACCTTCCCTTTATTGCAGTCAATAACAGCCCCTGCGGTGTTAAGAAAAGGTCTCCCAAGAATAATAGACATATTGTCATCTTCAGGCATTTCCAACACAACAAAATCAGTTAATATCAAGCAGTTAGTAGTAACTTGAACAGGAACATCCTCACATATACCAACAGGAATAGCAGTAGATTTATCAGCCATTTGCAAAGATATGTCAGTAGGTATCAACTTATCTAAGTAAAGTCTCTTATAAAGAAAAAAAGGCATAACACTAACACCGGCTCCCAAGTCACATAGAGCAGTTTTAACATAATTATTCTTAATAGAACAAGGAATAGTAGGTATACCTGGGTCGCCCAACTTCTTTGGAACTTTTCCATTGAAAGAGTAATTAGCAAGCATAGTGGAAATTTCCTCATTGGGGATTTTCCTTTTGTTAGTAACAATATCTTTCATATACTTTGTATAAGGAGGCAATTTAATAGCATCAGTCAAAGGGATTTGCAAGAATAAAGGTTTCATCCAATCACAAAATTTATTATAGTGTTCTTCTTCCTTTGATTTTAGTTTCTTAGCAGGAAAGGGCATTTGCTTTTGCACCCAAGGTTCTCTTTCATTACCATGTTTCTCAGCAATAAAATCTTCTTTAGTGTACTTTTTATTTTTAGCATGCTTTTCAGGTTCTTCTTCTACCTCTTCTTTATCAGAAGCATCCTTCTTATCATTATCTTTATCATGTTCATTACCACTTTCAGTTTCCAAAGATCGAAATAGAAATACTATTAGGATCATTAACAGGTTCAGAGGATTCTACAACATTTTTATGTTTCTTCTTCTTTTTCTTCTTAGAAGGAGCACTAGGTTCAATGCGTTGAGAATCTTGTTCAATTCTTTTGGGATGCCCTTCAGGATATAGAGGATCCTGGGTAGAGACACCACCTCTAGTTGTTACTTCATAAGCATGTTTCTCTTTAGAATTATTCCCCAACAAGTCATTTTGCACTTTAGTGAGTTGATCAATTTGAGTTTGAACCATATGAAAATGTTTAACAAGCATCTTAACATCATTGGAGGTTCTCTCTACAATATCATGCAATTCACTAATAGCTCGAGAATTTTCCATTAAATGATTCTCTACTCTCATATTAAAATTTTCTTGCTTAACAATGTAATTATCAAACTCATCTAAGCATTGTGCAGGAGGTTTCGAATACGGAATATCTTCCCTAGTAAAGCGTTGAAGGGAGTTTACCTCAATCATGGATGAAGGGGGAATTATCTCACATATATCTTCTATGGGAGGAAGATTCTTCACATCTTCAGATTTAATACCTTTCTCCTTGAGAGACTTCTTGGCTTCCCTCATATCTTCATCATTTAATTTAATTAAACCCCTCTTCTTTAATATTGGCGTTGGAGTTGGTTCAGGCGTA
Organism: Lolium perenne; assembly: GCF_019359855.2. Taxonomy (NCBI): domain Eukaryota; kingdom Viridiplantae; phylum Streptophyta; class Magnoliopsida; order Poales; family Poaceae; genus Lolium; species Lolium perenne. The sequence goes on from NC_067249.2 coordinate 82,742,796, forward strand.
GTCCAATCATCATGATTCCGGCCTATTTTAGCCAATAATTCTTCAGCGTCGTCTGGAGTTCTTTTCCTGAAAACACAACCAGCACAACTATCCAGGTATGCCCTAGACTCAATAGTTAGTCCGCTATAAAATATATCAAGTAAATCATGCTTTTCCAAATCATGGTCAGGCCGAGCTCTAATAAGAGAACAAAATCTCGCCCAAGCCTTAGGCAATTTCTCTCCATCTTCCTGGTCAAAATTATAAATTCTCTGCAAAGCAATATGTTGAGCACTAGCAGGAAAGTATTTACGGAAGAAAACATCAAGCAATTCTTTTGGACTTTTAATAGAATTAGGTGGCAAACTATTATACCAAGTTTTAGCGTCATCCTTTAATGAGAATGGAAATATTTTAGCAACAAAGTAAGTACGCATCTTGACATCATCAGAAAACAAGCTACTTAGAGTAGATAACTCAATCATGTGTTCAACAGCACTTTCTTTTTCAGTACCACAAAAGGGTGTTTTCTCAACAATAGCCATATGAGATAGATCAAGAGAAAAATCATAATCTTTATCCTTAATGTTTATAGGAGATGTGGCAAACTTAGGATCAGGAGACAGTTTATATCTAACAGCATGTTCTGCAAGCAACTTTTTAATTTTTCTTGCATCAGTAGTAGCATTGCATTTTTCAATAAAATCATCATTAAGCTCCACATAATCTTCATCAGGATCATCACTAAAATAATCAAGTTCAGGTGAATTAACAGGTGTAGTAGCATTTTCATTAGGAGTTTCAGCATTTCCAATTTGTCTAGACCTAGCAATTGTAGCATCTAGAAAGGATCCCAACGAACCACTATCATCAAGCACAGCAGAAATATTATCAATATTATGAGAGTTTTCAGATTCAGCAGAAGTACCCGCATGTGAAGCATGTGGCGGTGAAACAAGTTTATCAATCACAGATGGTGAATCAAGTGTAGCGGAGGTACTCAGAATTGTACCTTTTCTTGTAGTGGATGGTAATATGGCGACTTTAGAATCGCGAGGTTTACCCATGATGGAGAATTTGCAGCGAACAATATTAATCCAAGTGAACTTCCAAATAAAGCTATGCTCCCCGGCAACGGCGCCAGAAAATAGTCTTGATGACCCACAAGTATAGGGGATCGCAACAGTCTTCAAGGGAAGTAAAACCCAATTTATTGATTCGACACAAGGGGAGACAAAGAACACTTGGAAGCCTTAACAGCGGAGTTGTCAATTCAGCTACACCTGGAAACAGACTTGCTCGCAAGAGTTTATCAGTAGTAACAGTTTTATAGCAGTAGCAGTAGTGAAATAACAGCAGCAGAGTAACAAAGACAGCGATAGTGATTTTAGTAAACAGCAGGTTTAAAATACTGTAGGCACGGGGACGGATGAACGGGCGTTGCATGGATGAGAGAAACTCATGTAACAATCATAGCAGGGCATTTGCAGATAATAATAAAACGGTGTCCAAGTACAAAGCAATCAATAGGCATGTGTTCCAATTATAGTCGTACGTGCTCGCAATGAGAAACTTGCACAACATCTTTTGTCCTACCAGCTGGTGGCAGCCGGGCCTCAAGGGAAACTACTGGATATTAAGGTACTCCTTTTAATAGAGTACCGGAGCAAAGCATTAACACTCCATGAACACATGTGATCCTCACATCGCTACCATTCCCTCCGGTTGTCCCGATTTCTGTCACTTCGGGGCCATCGGTTCGGACAAATGACATGTGTATACAACTTGCAGGTAAGATCAATAAACAATGCATATCATGATGAAACAATAACATGTTCAGATCTGAGATCATGGCACTCGGGCCCTAGTGACAAGCATTAAGCATAACAAGTTGCAACAATATCATCAAAGTACCAATTACGGACACTAGGCACTATGCCCTAACAATCTTATGCTATTACATGACCAATCTCATCCAATCCCTACCATCCCCTTCGGCCTACAGCGGGGGAATTACTCACACATGGATGGGGGAAACATGGCTGGTTGATGTAGAGGCGTTGGCGGTGATGATGGCGATGATCTCCTCCAATTCCCCGTCCCGGCGGAGTGCCAGAACGGAGACTTCTGGCTCCCGCGACGGAGTTTCGCGATGTGGCGGCGTTCAGGAGGGTTTCTGGCGACTTCGACTTCTCCCCGTGCGTTTTTAGGTCGAGGCCGATAAATAGTCCAAAGGAGGGCGTCGGAGGCCGGCCGAGGGGGCCACACCACATGGCCGCGCGGGCCCCCCCTGGGCCGCGCCGCCCTATGGTGTGGGGCCCTCGGGCCTCCACCTGACTTGTCCTTCTGGCTCCGTCAGTTTTCTGGGAAAATAGGGCCTTCTGCATAAATTCCGAGGATTTTCCCGAAAGTTGGATTTCTGCACAAAAACGAGACACCAGAACAGTTCTGCTGAAAACAGCGTTAGTCCGTGTTAGTTGCATCCAAAATACACAAATTAGAGGCAAAACAATAGCAAAAGTGTTTGGGAAAGTAGATACGTTTTGGACGTATCAGACGCCTCTTGACCTGCCCTTCCGCCTACAAATAGTCTTCGTCGTGAAACCCCCAGTACCGAGAGCCACGATACGGAAAACCTTCTAGAGACGCCGCCGCCACCAATCCCATCTCGGGGGATTCAGGAGATCGCCTCCGACACCCTGCCGGAGAGGGGAATCATCTCCCGGAGGACTCTTCACCGCCATGGTCGCCTCCGGAGTGATGAGTGAGTAGTTCACCCCTGGACTATGGGTCCATAGCAGTAGCTAGATGGTCGTCTTCTCCTAATTGTGCTTCATTGTCGGGACTTGTGAGCTGCCTAACAATATCAAGATCATCTATCTGTAATGCTATATGTTGTGTTTGTTGGGATCCGATGGATAGAGAATACTATGTTATGTTGATTATTAATCTATTACCTATGTGTTGTTTATGATCTTGCATGCTCTCCGTTATTAGTAGGGGCTCTGGCCAAGTTTTTGCTAGTAACTCCAAGAGGGAGTATTTATGCTCGATAGTGGGTTCATGCCTCCATTAAATCTGGGACAGTGACAGAAAGTTCTAAGGTTGTGGATGTGCTGTTGCCACTAGGGATAAACCATCGATGCTATGTCCGAGGATGTAGTTGTTGATTACATTACGCACCATACTTAATGCAATTGTCTGTTGTTTGCAACTTAATACTGGAAGGGGTTCGGATGATAACCTGAAGGTGGACTTGACATAGGCATCCCCAATGGGCCTGCCGAAGATAGCACCCGGGGTTTACTGAAGGCCCACGACTCGAAGAATAAGAAGATTCGGAAGCCCAAGTTGATATTAAGGAAAGTTAGAATTGTATTAGAGATGATGTTTGTAATCTTGCGGGATGAGTTGTAAACCCTCTCGGACTCTGTAACTTGTACAATACGAATCCCTCGGCTCCACCTCCTATATAAGGGGGAGTCGAGGGACAAAGAAAGCATCGAATCATTGTCTCACAAACCCTAGTTTTCATAATCGTCGAGTACTTTTCGGCTGAAACCTTCGAGATCTACTTGCCCTCTACTTCCAACTAAACCCTAGTCTACCATCCGTAGGCATTGACAAGTTAATCCCTTGTCAATTGGCGCCGTCTGTGGGAATTAGAGGCGTCAAGGATCTGGTCTCGATGGCACGTTCAAGATCGTCGACTTCATCAACTGCAAGCAACGCGATGGATCGAGGTAAACAGATCGCAACTGGTCTTGTCGATTTTGTTCCTCACCCGCCCTCCCGTTTGGATGCATATGCGTATCTGGAGGAGCCTATGGAGATGACGTTCGGAAGATTCCACTTCCGTGTCGAGAAAGAGGGAACGTATCGTATCGAAGTTCCGATCTCGTCGGGATTGTCGGCGGTCGATTCCGATTTTTCAAGCTCAACATCGTCGATCGAGTCAGGCGAAGAGGAGACTTCATCGCCACGCTTCATCAGCACTAGGGCAAGCGAAAAGCTCGCCAAGATCTTCAGCGACATGTCCTTCGAGTCATCTGCGGACTCCTATATAAGCGATGACTCGAGCAGTGTCGACAGCTTCAACTTCATCGACAAATCCACTACAGTGGGCAAGGTCTTCACAAATCTTAATGATGGTGTCACCAAACCCAGCACAGATCTGAATACAAAATACCATCAGATTTATGCCATCGGAGAGCCAAGCCGCGATCAGGAGGAAACATCTGAGGCTTTCGACGATTTGGGAAATCCATATGTCGATCCCTCTGATTTACGACGAGGTCTAGGTAACAAATATATCGGATCTGAGCCTCGTGATAGAGTTCAACTCCCGCAAGCAGCATGGGACAGAGCCGCAAGAGCTATGGATGGCTCAGAACCAATGGCCACAACAGCCACTCCAGAAGAGTTGCAAGCATATCAATATAGGCTCGCACGGGCTGCGAGGGAATTGGAAAAACAGATAGCTGCCCTGAACAGAAGAAAGGAGGCAGCCTCTGCTTCAAGCAGGCGAAGGGCAGAGCTGAGTCGACAATATGGAACCTCGGGAGATAGCCACAGGGAAGCTCGAAACAGAGCAAGGTCAAGGTTGCAACATATACCCGAAGGAGAAAGAGAGCACTTGGTTCAAAACCTCGACATGTCTTTTATGTCGATAGACACAAGAGGGAATATTATCCCCAAGACACCAGAAGCGGGGTATATGGTGACACAAGCCTTTATCCTTGCGTCCAGGCCACCTCCAGGAGATCCAAGGGAGGCACTGTACAACATGGCAATGGCAGGAGTTGGAGCCATGGGAACGGCGTTTGCATCAACACCTCCCGAAGGAACATCAAGGCAAAATAGTCCACGACCTGCGGCAGCAGCAGCAACTCCCGAAGGAACAAGTGGAGCAAGAGACACAGCAGCGCAGGCAAGGGTGGACAGAGCACGGCAAAGTAGAAGGGAACATCGGCACTCCCCAGAACTAAACGACGAGGATATGTACGGTTTGCCATGCTTCACGAGGAGAGTACGAAAAACTCGAGTCCCTTCGGGATTTAAGTTGCCTGATAACTTCAAGAAATTCGACGGCCTGCAAGATCCAGAGGATTGGCTAGTTGATTACCTCGAGACGGTGAAGCTCACTGGAGGGACCAGAGCAACAGCTATGCAAAGCATCCAGGTCTATTTAAGTGGAGCTGCGCGATCTTGGATCAAGAAGCTTCCTCCAGGATCTATCGACAGCTGGGATAGCTTCGAGGACATATTCGTCAAGAATTTCTGGTCCACCTGCAAAAAACCCGCATCGCTAGAGGAATTGCGGGCATGTCGACAGAAGCCAGACGAATCAATGAGAAAATATATCCAGAGGTGGAATATCATCAAAAACTCGGCAGAGAATATATCTGACGAGAGAGCGATAGATGCGTTTGTCGCAGGAATCAGGCAAGGAGATTTTGTCGAGGATTTGGGGAGAACCAATCCAAAGACAGTATCAGCATTGATGGAGATAGCAAACAGATGGGCAGATGGAGAAGATGCTGTTCACAACAAACGGCATAGGTCACCAGAGGAGGACCGTGGCCGAAATTATCAAAATAGGCGACGATTTCCTCGGCAGTACTCGGGTTATGATGCACCTGGGCAAATTTCGGCTGGCTTCCGAGCAAGCGCCGGAGGAAACAATAGAGATGATTACCAGAGGAGCAACGAGCAGCGAGGCAACAATAGAGATGACTCTCGAAACAACAGGCAAAACACCGGGTCGAGGTTTCAGAGGCCTTTCGTGTCGCCCGAGGAGATGATGAACGGGCCGTGTCAAATGCATTTTTATCTTGACAACAACGGGAAAAGACAGTCGGGACATTTGCAGAAGGATTGCCGAAACTTTCAGGCAATGTTACGATGGGCCGGGCATGCCAATGCTCAGGCAGCACCCAGAAATCCTCAGGGGCCCAGGAGTGAAATTCACCTACCACCCCCTCCCGCAATTACGGACGATAATCGACACCAGCTCAGAATTGCGGCAGCACCTGCACCACCACCTTATGTTGATCCCAATTCCAATGGAGCGGTCTCGATGATTCAGAAAGGCAGGCCATCCAATAGAGCTCAGAAAGTAATCTCGCGACAGGTGTTCATGGCAGAGAAGATGCCTCCACCAACAGTCGAGTATCTTAATTGGTCAGGGCAAGACATTGGCTTCACAATAGCGGATCATCCACAGCAAGTTCCTCGACCAGGGCAATCAGCACTCATCTTACCAGCAGTAATTGCAGGATTCGACGTATCTCGAGTGTTCATAGACGGCGGCAACAGTTTAAACCTTATGTATGCAGATACATTAAGGAAGATGAACATATCCCTAGCAAATCTAAAACCAACCGACACACGATTCCACGGTATTACACCAGAGAAGCCAAGTTATCCGCTCGGGAAGATTAACCTCGATGTTCAGTTTGGCACCCGAGAAAACTACAGAATAGAGAGGCTGGCATTCGAAGTCGTGGATTTTCCATCACAATACCATGCTTTGTTGGGACGACCAGCATATGCTAGGTTTATGGCGGTACCACATTACACGTACTTGTTGTGGAGGATGCCTGGGCCTAAGGGACCAATCACAGTCAAAGGAAGTTTTGCGCTAGCCGATAAGTGCGATAAGGATTTTCATCGACTGTCAGAAACTTTCGGGATGCAAGCAGAATATATGGCGTCAAGACTCACGACCGACTATGATGTGCTGCCAGATGTAGGAAGGCCAAACAAAGAATCAACTTTCAACACTGAGAAAAATTCTAAGGAGGTGCAGATTCACCCGACAGACCCGAAGAAGACGACGTCCATCGCAAAAGACATGGACCTCGCATAGGAAAGCGCGCTCGTCGAGTTCCTCCGTGAGAACTAGAAAATCTTCGCATGGTGTCTAGCTGACATGCCAGGAGTACCCAGGAAACTTGCCGAGCACCACCTAAACTTGGATCCACTAGCGAGACCAATCAAACAACCTTTGCGGCGTTTTTCGGAGCCAAACCGCAAAGCTATGCTGTGAGAAATAGATCGACTAAGAGAAGCTGGTTTAATCAAAGAGCTGCATACAGAGGCTACATGGGTAGCAAATCCAGTGTTGGTGCCGAAGAAAAACACTAAAGTCCTTCGCATGTGCGTCGATTTTACGTGTCTCAATAAACATTACCCAAAGGATCAATTTCCCCTCCAGAGGATCGATCAAATCATCGACTCCACGGCAGGATGTGAACGTCTTTCTTTCTTGGATGCATACTCTGGTTATAACCAGATCAGATTGAAAGAAGAAGATGAGGTCAAAACAGCGTTCATCACACCTTACGGCGTGTTTTGCTACAGAACAATGCCTTTTGGTCTGAAAAACGCGGGAGCAACATACCAGAGGATGATGCAAAAGTGCTTGGCGACACAAATTGGGAAAAACGTACAAGTATACATCGATGATGTCATCATTACATCAAAGAAGGGAACGACGTTAATTGAGGATCTGAAGGAAACTTTCGACAACCTTGACAAATTCTACCTCAAGTTGAACCCGACGAAGTGTTCCTTTGGCGTCCCTGCAGGAGAACTTCTTGGTTTTCTAGTTTCAGCGAGAGGGATTGAAGCAAATCCCGAAAAAATCCAAGCGATCGTAACCATGAGGAAGCCAACAAAGTTAAAGGAAATACAGCAGCTAACTGGGCGAGTCGCAGCTTTAAGCAGATTTGTCGCCAGGCTGGGAGAAAAAGCGCTACCGTTCTATGCTTTAATCAAGCAAGGGGAGAAATTCCAGTGGAACAAAGAGGCCGATAGAGCTTTCGAGGATTTGAAGCGCACAATTTCGACACCACCAATCCTGGTGGCGCCGAAAGAGAAGGAACCTCTCCTGCTATACATCGCAGCCACACCCCTGGTGGTTAGCACGGTGCCAGTCGTTGAAAGAGAAGAAGAAGGAAAACTCCATGGAGTGCAACGGCCGGTATATTTTATCAGTGAAGTCTTATCTCCTTCCAAACAACGGTACCCGCAGTACCAGAAGCTAGCATATGGAGTATTCACGACAGCAAGAAAACTGCGCCACTATTTTTCGGCACACCCGATCATAGTGGTCAATGAAGCACCTCTATCACATATACTGAACAATCCAGAAGCTACAGGACGTGTCTCCCTTTGGGGAATAGAACTCTCCCCTCGGGACATCACGTATGAAAAAAGAAAAGAAATCAAGTCGCAAATTTTGCCAGATTTCATTGCAGAGTGGATGGAGCTACAAAATACAGGACCCCCAGATTTGTCGAGAACCTGGACCATGAACTTCGATGGATCCAAGATAGTAGAAGGAGCTGGTGCAGGGGTGATACTCATATCACCTGAAGGCGACAAATTAAAGTATGTCTTACGGATGACGTTCCCGAACGCATCTAACAATGAAGCAGAATATGAAGCCCTTATACACGGGATGAAGATGGCAAAAGCTTGCGGTGCAACTCGACTAAAAATCTTTGGCGACTCACAATTGGTAGCTCAACAGGTTATGAACCAATGTGATGCAGTCAACGACAGTATGGTGGCATACAAGGAGGTATACAACGAACTCGAGAAGCTGTTTGATGGATGCGAAGTAAATCACATCAGTAGGCTGAGCAACGACGAAGCCGATGTTCTTGCGAACATCGGGTCGCAGTGCCTTGCAATACCGCCAGGAGTGTTTTGGGAAGAAATAGCTGAGAGATCCACGAAGCCAAAGAAGGCGCAGAAGAAAACAAAGGAGGAGAAAACTTTGGCGCCTCTCAAAGAAGCTATAGACGAAGAAGAGGACCAGGAGGTGGTAATGATGGTAGAAGTTCCATGGATGCAAGCGTATATATCGTATATCCTAAGGAAAGAAATACCCGAAGATCCAGTTGAAGCAAGACGAGTTATTCGATGATCCAAAGCCTTCACAGTGGTCAAAGGGGAGTTATACAAGCGAAGTATTTCGGGCGTGCTGCAAAGGTGCGTTACACCCGAAGAAGGAAGGAAAATCCTAAAAGATGTACACGAAGGAATATGAGGTCACCACGCGAGCAGTCGAGCTATTGCAGCCAAGGTCTTTCGGGCTGGATTTTACTGGTTGTCAACAATCGAGGATGCAAAAGAGATAGTATGAACCTGCGACGCGTGCCAAAGATTTGCCGCAAAACCCCACTCTCCGGCGGCAGAGCTGATGTCAATACCATTGTCTTGGCCGTTTGCCCAATGGGGACTCAATATGGTGGGAAAATTGCACAAGACTTCGCCAGGAGGATACGAGTACATGTTGGTTGCTGTCGATAAATTCACCAAGTGGATAGAAGCAAAGCCAATAAATTCACCAGATGGAGAATCAGCAGTCAAATTCGTGAAGGGCATCGTTTTTCGATTTGGAGTACCTCACAACATCGTCACAGATAATGGCAGTAACTTTACGTCCAAGAAATTCAAGGAATACTGCGCGGAAGTAGGCATCAAATTGCACTTCGCGTCAGTTGGGCACCCGCAAACCAATGGCCAATTCGAGAAAGCCAATGGTATCATCTGCAACGGTATCAAAAAGCGCCTGCTAGGACCACTTGAAAAGGCTCGACATACCTGGCCAGAAGAATTGCCAAGTGTTCTGTGGAGTATCCGAACAACACCAAATACGGCGACACAAGAAACTCCGTTCTTCCTCATCCACGGAGCTGAAGCAGTACTACCAATTGAAATAGAGCATGATTCCCCAAGAGTGATAGAATATGACGAGGAAACTTCAAGGAGAGCTTTGGAGGATGACGTGGATGCACTCGACGAAGCTCGAGATGAAGTACTCTCACGAGTCACCAAGTACCAGCAGGACCTCAAAAACTACCACAGTCGACGGTTAAGACCAAGATCTTTCCAGGTCGGAGATTTGGTCCTACGGCTAAATCAAAAAAGTACTGAAAAGCTCGAGTCGCCATGGCTAGGCCCTTACGTCGTCACAGAAGTAATCGAAGGAGGAGCGTACAGGATCAAGGACAAGAAGACAGGGGTCCCCGAGAAAAATCCCTGGAACGTGGCATAGCTCAGGCGGTTCTATGCTTAGAGCCGAAAATATAGTCCTCCCTTGTAAAAATACAATGTACTGAAACGCCCGCGAGTTTTCAGACGCACTCTTTTCCTTTTCAGGGCACCGAGTGGGGCTGGAAAGGTTTTTAATGAGGCGGGCTCGCGGTGCTGCAATATAATAAAAATAGTGGAGATATACTTCTTGTTCTTTGACATGCTCGGGGGCTAAATGACTTCAAGGTTACAAAATATACACAATATAGATGATCTCAACTTACAAAAAAAAATTTTTTGCCTTGGTTCAAAATACCTCGCCAAATAAAAAATCTCGGGGGCTAACACCCATAAATATAGTATACTCGTTAGAATTCTATTGCTTTGGTCTGAAAACCTCGCAACAAAAATATAGAACATCGCCACCAAGACACTCGGGGGCTTGACGGTAAAAAAATAAAAAATACATATACATAGTTGGCAGCTTTACAATATAGATTATGCTCAAATACATACAAGATGCACCAACGGAGAAGATACAGCAAGATAAAAGAAAAACTCTCAGTGGATGCCTAGCACATGATCTATGGTTATTCGTTCATTGGTAGCACGAGTACTGTGCTCAGCATAGCTACCCTTCACAAAGAACTCAGCATCCATCCGAAGAAGTTCATCCATCATGTCTTCCGCCACAGGAGTCACAATATCGTCAATTTTGCCCATGTTTCGCTTCTTTTTCGACATCTTGGCCAGGCACTTGGGAACAATTTGATTCATGGACAATTTTGGATAGCAAATCTTTATCATCATCATAGCAAATCTTGCGCCAGCAGAGAGTTGAGCCCGCACAAAGCCATGGATTCGAGGGGCATCTCGAAATTTCTCCATCAAAGCAGGAAGAGTTTCTGGCATCTTGTTGCGCGGGAACATGGTCCCATAAACTAAAAACAAGGTCCTTGTACAGAAGTCGAGGAAATCACGGACCTGAGCCGCGTGATCTTGGAATCTGACAATTTGGCGGGTACGCTCAGGAGTAAACCAAAAGTTAGAACCATGCTGTGCAGCAAGTTTGAGCAGAACATTGGCTCGAGCTTCAACGCGTTGATCTTCGGCAGCAGTATCCAAAAATGAGCCTGGTCCAGCGAAGAAATTGTTAAGGAAGGAAAAATAGCAAGAACAACATCAAGCATGGTTATGTACAGGAAGCATACCTGTCATGTCCAGGCTGGCGTCAGTCATTAGTTGAAGCATATAATTTTCTAGAGAAGAAGCTTCGGTAGCTTCAGCAACAACGGCATCCTTTGCGGCCATAGCATCCTGAGCATGTTGAAGAGCAATTTTTTCCCTCTCCGAAGATCTTCGAGACTGTTCCATTAGTACAAGCATTTGCTTTTTCATGGATTGAAGTTGTTGGCGAAGTTCTTGCAAATCTTGTGACAAGTGTTTACTTGAAGAACCTTCGATAAGGTTATCATCGACAAGGGTTTTCTTCGAGAAGGAGGAAGCATGCGAAGTATCGGCAGGACAAGGATTGGCGGAGTAATTATCAAATATCAACTGGAAAAGAATATTTCAATATCAATGATCATGCAAGATAAAATTCCATTGATCTTCGGGCAATTTACACGGATATTACAGAGGGAGTTTTCAAAAGGATTGCTACGACAATTGTCACCGAAGCTACCGTGGTGACAACATCAAAAGAAACAGTAAAAATAAAGAAAGAAAAAGACAGGGCATTCAACTAGACCTCCGGCTTCGACGAGCTAGGAGTTGAAGTTGGCTTGATTCCGAGATAGGCAAGGATCTTCTTTGTGTTGGGCTTTGCAGCCTTGGTCAGCGATCGCCACTTCGTGGTCTCCATCTCTTGTGTGTCGCCCACTTTAGTCCAGTCGATGGTTTGCTGGCTGTCAGCAACCAAGGCGACAGTGCTTTCGACAGCAATCTTCATATTTTCTTGGCGCATCTTCAGTCCAAGATCTTCTGGTGGATTGAAGTCCTTGGCAAGAGCAAGGAAAGTCGCGGGTTCCTTTTTCTTCGGGAAGAAGTAAGGGAACAGCCGCGACAATCCTGCTTTGGCCTGCTCAATGCCTTCACGAGTTTCTGTTCCATGAAACTCAAGGACAGAGAGTGTGTCGAGAAGAGGGTCGTTGTCAGGATCTTCAAGCTCAAATTCTTGATTTGTTTTCCCTGCCGAGGAAAAAATATGTTGGTCGACAAGCAAGTAAAGAAAAGCAAGTCCAAGGAAGGCAAAATAGATCGAAAACTTACTGACAAAGCGCCGATTCTGCGAGTCCAAGCGCTTGAGGATCGCTTCTTCACGAGCAGCTTGTGCGGTTTTATGCTCGCTCAAGGCAGTTTCGGCGTCATGAAGCCTCTTCTCAAGATCTTCGACACCAGCAGCTGCTGCCTTGGCCTTGTCAGCCTCTACCCTAGCTTTACCAGCATCAGATTCAGCCTTCTTGCGAGCCACCTCACTTTGCTCTAATTTCTGAGCAAGCATGTTGGCAAGTTTGTTGGCCTCCGCAAGTTTTTCTGCCAAAATAGTCGAAAATAGTCAAAATTGCGATAAAACAGGAGCAAGAAGTCATGAACAAAGGCAAGCAGGGAGTCATTACCTTCGGTCTTGCTGGCATATTCGCGGTACCCAACAAATTGGGCACCGAACCGGATGAATTCCTTAATTAAAGGCTGTTACAGGAAGAAAAAAAGAAAGAAAGTGTCGGTAGGAGACAAACATGCGATAGCACAAAATAAAAAGAAGAAAACAGTGAGAATATCGACAGCATCAGGAAGCGTTCAAGAACTTACATCATCCAGAAGAGGAGTCGAGGAGCTACCCAATTGCAGGGTAGGTTCCGTGATTGTTTCAACCCTCGCCCTTTTTGGCGAAGGGACAAGGGGGCTTGCAGGAGCAGCAGGTTCGTCGGTGTTTTGTTGAGGAGGCGAAGATTCTTCTCCTTCAACTTGCACCTCAGAAACAACTAGAGTATGCGACGTACTTGTTCCAGCAGTCGCATCAGTAGCTGGCATTTCTTCCTCGTCACCACTACAATTAAATGATGGCAGTATAAAAAAGCAAGATAGACAAAAATCTTCGAGTAGCAAAACAAGGAGAAACAAAAGATAACTTACGAGCTGACGAGGGCTTCAAGGTATGGATCAAAAGCTGCCTTTTGTCGTGAAGGAGCAGCTTCTTCGGCTTTGGAGGTGCCGGAATCTTCGACATCAGCCCTTTTCCTTTTGTTCTTTGGAGAAACAGCAGAAGGAGGAGACTGTGCCGACGTAGTAGCCTCAGAGGCAGCCTCCTTTTCAGAAAATCCCGCAGATTTTCGAGAATTTGCGTGTTCATTATCAAAAGAAGGGGCATCTTGGTTGTCATCCATGATGACAGCTCGTTCTTCAACTTCTCCACCTTCAGGAAGGGGAGGAAGCGAGACAAGATTTGGATGGTTCTATACAAAAACAAGGGGAGGTGTCAATAAAAGAGTTACGTAAAGGATGGCAAAACAAGAACAAATCAGTCGACAAAGGTTACCTTGGGAAGCACATTGGTGGCGCTATATGGTTTTATGCGACAAGAAGAAGGGATAGGATCTTTCTTGCTGAGGGAGGAGATTTTCCGGACAAGTTTCTCTAAGTCCTTGACCGGTAAATCCACCGACAAACGATCCGCATCATTGTCGCCAGCATACTTCCAGAGAGGGTATTTGCGAGCCTGAAGAGGTTGCACTCTGATTCTAAGGAAATACGCCGTGATTTGGATACCTGATAGCTCTTTACCGTGAGTGTTTTGTAACTCGTGGATGCGGGTCATCAATGCCTCCGTCGACGTTTTTTCTTCCTCGGTAGCCTCTGCATCCCAGGAGCGGTGGCGGTAGATTTTCTCGGCACCGTCAAAAGGAGGGATGTTGTCTTCAGCACATACATGGTTCTCCTCATGGATGTACAGCCACTTCTTGCGCCACCCTTGAACTGAATCAGGGAATTTGACATCGAAATACTCGACATCGGGGTGAACGCAGATAACAACGCCGCCTATGTTATAGGCGACATTGGGAGAGCCATTGCGGCGACAAAAGAAAATGCGCTTCCATAGCGCCCAGTTGGGCTGGACGCCAAGGAAGGCCTCGCAGAGGGTGATGAAAATGGAAATGTGGAGGATAGAATTGGGCGTGAGGTGATGAAGTTGCAGGCCATAAACAGAAAGCAATCCCCGAAGGAAAGGGTGAATGGGGGCAGAAAGGCCGCGGATGAGATGGTCGACAAAACTAACCCGATAGTCCATTGGAGGGGTTGGGTAGCTTTCTTCGCTGGGGAAGCACAGTGCCTTGGGCTTCTTGTTGATCCCCAGTTTCTTCAGAAGATTGATGTCTTGGGTGGAGATTTTGGATCTCTCCCATTCAGCACTTCCAAGATCCGCGGAAGCCATCGTCGATTCCGGCGTGCTATGTCTGGTCAATCTACGCGGTGGCATTAACAATGGCGCAGGAATGCAGCTTAGGAGAAGATGAGATCAAGGAACTGAGGGGTGCAAGAGGAGTTTTTGCAGAGGAGAGCAGAGGAGCGGCGCGAGCGGAAGTGCTGGAGGAAGAAGAAGGGGATCTTATATAGAGGTGTGGCGAAGCGGCGTACCGTTGGATGGAAAAAGTGTGCGGCAGATCATGACCACGTGGAACAGGGGTAAAAAAGTAATTTCACCCTGGAGGAGTTACAGTGTGTGCGCCAGGAAAAGCGGAGGACGTGTGTCCCCCACTTGCACGACGTGTCAATATGATGCGTAATTTGGGCCCGCAAGGCAGCGAGAGAGAACTTCTCGCGATTTCAGGAATTGCAGTCGTGGCTATCATCAGCAATGACGTCTCCTTAGCAGGAGAAAAATTCGGCTTCACAGTTTCGTAAAAAAAGAGGCGACATCAAAAGATATTGGAGAGCTTTTGATCAAATACAAGTTTTTGATCAAATGCTCGGGGGCTACTTTGGAAAAGTGAAAAATTCGAGAAAGACAAAATAGAAATGGCGAGAGCCTATGATCAAATACAAGTATTTGCTCATAGCCTCGGGGGCTACTCCCATCGGGAGCGCTGTTCGCGCACCCGAGAGATTTGACAAAATATATGACAGGAGAAAATATAGCGAATAAGGCATGGAGCCGACACCCAAGCACAAGTCCTTGGCTGTAGCCTCGGGGGCTACTCCCATCGGGAATGCTGTTCGCGTGCCCGATGAAATTATAAAAAAAGAGAGAGAGAGGGAAAAAGAAGAAAAAGTGAGCATATTTCGAGTTATATACATAACTCTACATATACTCCCATCGGGAGAGAAATATAAGTCATCCGTTGACTCAATATAATGTGCCATTCCAACAGCCGAATAAGCACTCGACAATATATTCTCAGAACGCCAAAGTTGTGAACAATTTCTGAATGCCGCAAATTTGCGAAGGTAAGACCCCAGATCCGTTCTGTGTGGCGTGGCGCCGTCTGTGACGTCGGTTTGCTACTTTTATCCGTATCAACAGATACGAAGAAAAATCCTAACGGACGCGTTAGGTACCCGATAAATATGACTGGGACTCGACAGAATGGTAAGACCTTAAGCGGCACCTATCGAAGTTTACACCAGTATCCCGAGATCATGTCCAGGGACGTGATCTTGAAGTAGGTTTTTGCGGATTGCCACTAGAGCAGTTAACTAGTACCTGACCCGTCAGATGAACTAGCCCCAACTACCATTATCCCTGTACAATATAGAAATTCATATGAAGAAATATAGAGAAGTTTAAAGTTGTTGAGTAAATATAAACAGTGGAGATTTTCCCTGACTCTACGATTCAAGCAAAATCTCGGGGGCTACTGACATAGGCATCCCCAATGGGCCTGCCAAAGATAGTACCCGGGGTATACTGAAGGCCCACAACTCGAAGAATAAGAAGATTCGGAAGCCCAAGTTGATATTAAGGAAAGTTAGAATTGTATTAGAAATGATGTTTGTAATCTTGCGGGATGAGTTGTAAACCCTCTCGGACTCTGTAACTTGTACAATACGAATCCCTCGGCTCCACCTCCTATATAAGGGGGAGTCGAGGGACAAAGAAAGCATCGAATCATTGTCTCACAAACCCTAGTTTTCATAATCATCAAGTACTTTTCGGCTGAAACCTTCGAGATCTACTTTCCCTCTACTTCCAACTAAACCCTAGTCTACCATCCGTAGGCATTGACAAGTTAATCCCTTGTCAGGACTTTTTAGGCATAGATGCATGCTGGATAGCGGTCTATGTACTTTGTCGTAATGCCCAATTAAATCTCACTATACTCATCATATCATGTATGTGCATGGTCATGCCCTCTTTATTTGTCAATTGCCCAACTGTAATTTGTTCACCCAACATGCTATTTATCTTATGGGAGAGACGCCTCTAGTGAACTGTGGACCCCGGTCCATTCTTTTAATCGAATACAATCTACTACAATACTTGTTCTACTGTTTTCTGCAAACAATCATCATCCACACTATACATCTAATCCTTTGTTACAGCAAGCCGGTGAGATTGACAACCTCACTGTCACGTTGGGGCAAAGTACTTTGGTTGTGTTGTGCAGGTTCCACGTTGGCGCCGGAATCCCTGGTGTTGCGCCGCACTACATCTTGCCGCCATCAACCTTCAACGTGCTTCTTGACTCCTACTGGTTCGATAAACCTTGGTTTCTAACTGAGGGAAACTTACTGCTGTACGCATCACATCTTCCACTTGGGGTTCCCAACGGTCGCGTGCTGTACGCGTGTCACCGGCCACCTAGGTGGAGTCCACCTTGGACTCCCCCCTCTAGGGTTGGCCGGCCATGGGAGGTGGAGTCCCTTCGGGACTCCGCCTTCCAATTTGATTTCTTCCGGACTTTTCTAGAACCTTCTAGAACCTTCCATAAAATCTTCCGGATCATTTTAAATCTTATAAAATGACTTCCTATATATGAATCTTATTCTCCGGACCATTCCGGAACTCCTCGTGATGCCCGGGATCTCATCCGGGACTTCGAACAATACTTCGGACTCCATTCCATATTCAAGTTCTTCCATTTCAACATCAAACCTTAAGTGTGTCACCCTACGGTTCGCGAACTATGTGGACATGGTTGAGTACTCTCTCCGACCAATAACCAATAGCGGGATCTGGAGATCCATAATGGCTCCCACATATTCAACGATGACTTTAGTGATCGAATGAACCATTCACATACGATACCAATTCCCTTTGTCACGCGATATTTTACTTGTCCGAGGTTTGATCATCGGTATCACTCTATACCTTGTTTAACCTCGTCTCCTAACAAGTACTCTTTACTCGTACCGTGGTATGTGGTCTCTTATGAACTTATTCATATGCTTGCAAGACATTAGACGACATTCCACCGAGAGGGCCCAGAGTATATCTATCCGTCATCGGGATGGACAAATCCCACTGTTGATCCATATGCCTCAACTCATACTTTCCGGATACTTAATCCCACCTTTATAACCACCCATTTACGCAGTGGCGTTTGATGTAATCAAAGTACCTTTCCGGTATAAGTGATTTACATGATCTCATGGTCATAAGGATTAGGTAACTATGTATCGAAAGCTTATAGCAAATAACTTAATGACGTGATATTATGCTACGCTTAATTGGGTGTGTCCATTACATCATTCATACAATGATATAACCTAATAACATCCAATGTTCATGATTATGAAACTAATCATCCATTAATCAACAAGCTAGTCAAGAGGCATACTAGGGACTCTTTGTTGTTTACATATCACACATGTATCAATGTTTCGGTTAATACAATTATAGCATGGTATATAAAAATTTATCATAAACATAAAGATATAATAACCACTTTTATTATTGCCTCTTGGGCATATCTCCAACAGTCTCCCACTTGCACTAGAGTCAATAATCTAGATTACATTGTAAGGTACCTAACACCCATGGCATTCTGGTGTTGGTCATGCTTTGCCCTAGGGAGAGCTTTAGTCAACGGATCTGCTACATTCAGATCAGTGTGTACTTTGCAAATCTTTACTTCTCCATCTTCGATGTACTCACGAATTGAGTGGTAACGTAGCTTGATATGCTTCAGCCTCTTGTGTGACCTTGGTTCTTGTGCATTGGCGATGGCACCCATGTTATCACAGTAGATGACTAGTGGGTTCAATGCACTAGGAACCACACCGAGCTCTACAATGAACCTCTTCATCCATACCGCTTCTGATGAAGCTTCTGAAGCCGCTATGTACTCTGATTCTGTTGAAGACTTCGCCACCGTGCACTGCTTCGAGCTTGCCCAGCCATCGCAGCACCATTCAATATAAACACTTACCCGTGCATCGTGACTTAGAGTCATCAGGATCAGTGTTCCAACTTGCATCGGTGTAACTTGTTAAAACGAGCTCTTGGTCACCTCCATAACAAAGAAACATATCCTTAGTTCTTTTCAAGTACTTCAGGATATTCTTGACCGTTGTCCAGTGTTCCATCTCTGGATCACTTTCATATCTGCTAGTCAAACTAACAGCATGTGCTATATCCGGTCTAGTACATAGCATGGCATACATAATAGAGCCTACTACCGAGGCATAGGGGATCTGACTCATCCTTTCTCTTTCTTCTGCCGTATCCAGTCCTTGAGTCTTACTCAAGACCTTGCCTGGTAACATAGGTAAGAACCCTTTCTTACTTTCGTCCATTCTAAACTTCTTTAGAATCTTGTCCAGGTATGTACTCTGTGATAGCCCTATTAGGCGTCTTGATCTATCTCTATAAATCTTGATGTCTAATATATACGATGCTTCACCAAGGTCTTTCATTGAAAAACTATTATTCAAATAACCTTTTACACTGCTTAATAGTTCTATATCATTCCCAATCAATAATATGTCATCTACATATAGTATTAGGAATGCTACAGAGCTCCCACTCACTTTCTTGTAAATACAGGCCTCTCCATGACACTGTATAAACCCGAAGTCTTTGATCACCTTATCAAAGTGTCAGTTCCAACTTCTTGATGCTTGCTTCAGTCCATAAATTGAACGCTAAAGTTTGCATACTTTGTCAGCATTTTTAGGATCGACAAAACCTTTGGGTTGTACCATATACAACTCTTCCTCAATGACTCCATTAAGGAACGCCGTTTTGACATCCATCTGCCAAATCTCATAATCGAAAAATGCAGCTATTGCTAACAAAATCCTCAGAGATTTTAGCTTCGCTACAGGTGAGAAAGTCTCATCGTAGTCAACTCCTTGAATTTGTCGGAAACCCTTTGCGACAAGTCGAGCTTTATAGACAGTAATATTACCATCAGCATCTGTTTTTCTCTTGAAGATCCATTTATTCTCGACAGCCTTGCGGCTATCAGGTAAGTCTACCAAAGTCCATACTTTGTTATCATACATGGATCCCATTTCGGATTTCATGGCTTCTTGCCATTTGTTGGAATCTAGGCCCATCATCGCTTCTTCATACGTCATAGGGTCTTCATCATTGTTGTCCACAATCATGACATTTAGACAAGGATCATACCAATCAGGAGTGGCACGTTCCCTTGTCGATCTGCGAGGTTCAGTAGCTTCCTCGTTCGAAGTTTCATGATCATTATCATTAGCTTCCTCTGTTGCCGGTGTAGGTGGTACAGGAACAGCTTCCGGTACTGCGCTACTCTGATCAACGAGTAAAGATTCATCAATCTCATCGAGTTCTACTTTTCTTCCAGTCAATTCTTTAGTGAGAAATTCTTTCTCAAGAAAGGTTCCGTTCTTAGCAACAAAGATTTTGCCTTCAGATCTGTGATAGAAAGTGTACCCTATAGTTTCCTTAGGGTATCCTATGAAGACGCATTTCTCCGCTTTGGGTTCTAGCTTGTCCGGTTGTAACTTCTTTACATAGGCTTCGCAACCCCAAACTTTAAGGAACGACAGCTTAGGTTTCTTATTAAACCATAATTCATACGGTGTCGTTTCTACGGATTTTGATGGTGCTCTATTTAAAGTGAATGCGGCTGTCTCTAATGCATAACTCCAAAATGATAATGGCAAATCAGTAAGAGACATCATAGAACGAACCATATCCAAGAGAGTTCGATTACGACGTTCGGACACACCGTTTCGTTGTGGTGTTCCCGGCGGTGTCAATTGTGAAAGTATTCCGCATTTCTTTAAATGCATGCCAAAGTCATAACTCAGATATTCACCTCCGCGATCAGATTGTAAAAATTTAATCTTCTTGTTACGTTGATTTTCTACTTCACTTTGGAATTCCTTAAACTTCTCAAAAGTTTCGGATTTATGTTTCATGAAATAGATATACCCATATCTACTCAGATCATCTGTGAAGGTTAGAACATAACGATAACCACCGCGCGATGCTACACTCATTGGTCCGCACACATCGGTATGTATGATTTCCAATAAGTCAGTAGCTCGCTCCATCATACCAGAAAATGGAGTCTTAGTCATTTTTCCCATTAGACATGCTTCGCATCTATCAAGTGACTCAAAGTCAAGTGATTCAAGTAATCCATCGGTATGGAGTTTCTTCATGCGTTTCACTCCAATATGACCAAGACGACAGTGCCACATATAAGTAGAATTATCATTCAATTTAATTCGCTTGGCATCAATGTTATGTATATGCGTATCACTACTATCGAGATCTAACAGAAATAAGCCATTCTTTTCAGGTGCTCGACCATAAAAGATATTATTCATAAAAATAGAACAACCATTATTCTCAGACTTGAATGAATAACCGTCTTGCATTAAACAAGATCCAGATATAATGTTCATGCTCAACGCGGGTACAAAATAACAATTATTTAGGCTTAAAACTAATCCCGAAGATAGATGTATAGGAAGTGTGCCGACAGCGATCACATCGACTTTGGATCCGTTTCCAACGCGCATCGTCACTTCATCTTTCAGTAGTCTTCGTTTATTCTTTAGTTCCTGTTTCGAGTTACAAATATGAGCAACCGAACCAAGATCAAATACCTGTACTAGAACGAGAACCAAGAGATAAACATCTATAACATGTATATCATATATACCTTCTTTCTTCTTGACAAGGCCGCTCTTTAGATCAGCTAGATACTTGGAGCAATTACGCTTCCAAAGGTCCCTTCTCCTTGCAAGAATAGCACTCAAGATCGTGCTTAGGGCCGTTATTAGGTTTCATAGGAGGCGTGGCAGCTTTCGTGCCACCCTTCTTGAATTTTCCCTTAGACTTGCCCTGTTTCTTAAAACTGGTGGTCTTGTTGACCATCAACACTTGGTGCTCTTTCTTGATCTCAATCTCAGCAGCTTTTACCATGCCAAAGAGTTCAGGTAACTCTTTGTTCATGTTCTGCATATTGTAGTTCATCACAAAGTTCTTGTAACTTGGTGGCAGTGATTGAAGGACACGATTAATCCCTAGTCTGTTAGGAATCACTATTCCCAAGTCACTGAGTTTCTTCGCATGCCCGGTCATGGCGAGCATGTGCTCACTAACGGAGCTGCCTTCTTCCATCATGCAGCTGAAGAAGTGTTTCGATGCTTCATAGCATTCCACGGCCGCATGAGTTTCAAATATAGCTTTCAGCTCATTGACCAACTGATGAGGATCGTGGTGCTCAAAACGTTTTTGAAGATCGGCTTCCAGACTGCACAGGATGACACACTGAACTTGAGAGTACCGAGCTTTCCGAGTCGCGTAAACATTCTTTACTTCATCGGTTTCAGTTTCTGCAGGAGGGTCACCTAGCGGTGCATCAAGCACATATTGCAGATTTCCGCCAGAGAGGAAGATCCTCACATGACGGAACCAGTCGGTGAAGTTGCTACCGTTGCTCTTAAGCTTTTCTTTCTCTAGGAACTGGTTAAAATTGATTGGGGACGCCATCTCTACAACATATATTTGCAATAGTTTAGGCTAATTTTATGACAAGTTGAGTTCAAATTTTAATTCAACATAATTAAAAATCTAGGTGAACTCCCACTCAAAACAATATCCCTCGCATTGTCTTAGTGATCACACGAACCAAATCCACCACACCTAAGTCCGATCATCACGAGACAAGATGTAATTTCAGTGGCGAACACTCAAAGTGTTCATCATATCAATCATATGATTCATGCTCTACCTTTCGGTATCACGTGTTCCGAGACCATGTCTGTACATGCTAGGCTCGTCAAGGCCACCTTAGTATCCGCATGTGCAAAACTAGCTTGCACCCGTTGTATGCACTTGTTGATTCTATCACACCTGATCATCACGAGATGCTTCGAAACGACAAGTCTTGGCAACGGTGCTACTAAGGATGAACACTTTATTATCTTGATATTTTAGTGAGGGATCATCTTATAATGCTACCGTCGCGATCTAAGCAAAATAAGATGCATAAAAGGATTAACATCACATGCAGTTCATATGTGATATGATATGGCCCTTTTGTCTTTGCGCCTTTGATCTTCATCTCCAAAGCACGGACATGATCTCCATCATCTTCGAGCATGATCTCCATCATCGTCGGCGTAGCGTCAAGGTCCATGGCGCCGTCTTCATGGTTGTTCACCTCATGTAGCAACTATTAAAACTACTTTGAAATACTACTCAATAAGAAATTTAAAGACAACCATAAGGCTCCTGCCGGTTGCCACAATACAATAATGATCATCTCATACATATTCATCATCACATTATGGCCATATCACATCACCAAACCCTGCAAAAACAAGTTAGACGTCTCTAATTTGGTTTGCATATTTTACGTGGTTTAGGGTTTTCGAGAGAGATCTAATCTACCTACGAACATGAACCACAACGGTGATACTAGTATTGTCAATAGAAGAGTAAATTGAATCTTCACTATAGTAGGAGAGACAGACACCCGCAAAGCCTCTTATGCAATACAAGTTGCATGTCGAACGAGGAACAAGTCTCATGAACGCGGTCATGTAGAGTTAGTCCGAGCCGCTTCATCCCACTATGCCACAAAGATGCAAAGTACTCAAACTAAAGACAACAAGAGCATCAACGCCCACAAAACCATTGTGTTCTACTCGTCCAACCATCTATGCATAGACACGGCTCTGATACCACTGTAGGGATTCGTTGCATAGAAAACAAAAAATTTCCTACCGCGAGAACGCAATCCAAGCCAAGATGCAATCTAGAAGACGGGAGCAACGAGGGGATGATCGAGACTCACCCTTGAAGATTTCCAAAGCCTACAAGAGTAGGCTCTTGTTGCTGCGGTAGACGTTCACTTGCCGCTTGCAAAAGCGCGTAGAAGATCTTGATCACGGTGCCACGATCGGGCAGCACCTCCGTACTCGGTCACACGTTCGGTGTTGATGAAGACGACGTCCTTCTCCCCATTCCAGCGGGCAGCGGAAGTAGTAGCTCCTCCTTGAATCCGGCAGCACGACGGCTTGGTGGCGGTGGCGATGGAGAACTCCGGCGGAGCTTCGCTAAGCATTGCGGGAGAGGTGGAGGAGAGGGGGCGGCTAGGGTTTGGGAGAGGGGGAGGTGGCCGGCCACTATGAGGGGTGCGGCCACAATGGCTTTGGTGTGGCCGGCCCCCTCCCCTTGCTCCTCATTATATAGGTGGAACCCCCAAGTGTTGGACTACAAGTCTTCGAATAAGACCCCAACCCAAAACCTTCCATGTGTAGGGAAACCTACCCAAGGTGGGACTCCCACCTCAAGTGGGATTCCCACCCTTCCATGAGGGGGGGTGGCCGGCCACCTAGGTGGAGTCCACCTTGGACTCCCCCCTCTAGGGTTGGCCGGCCATGGGAGGTGGAGTCCCTTCGGGACTCCGCCTTCCAATTTGATTTCTTCCGGACTTTTCTAGAACCTTCTAGAACCTTCCATAAAATCTTCCGGATCATTTTAAATCTTATAAAATGACTTCATATATATGAATCTTATTCTCCGGACCATTCCGGAACTCCTCGTGATGTCCGGGATCTCATCCGGGACTTCGAACAATACTTTGAACTCCATTCCATATTCAAGTTCTACCATTTCAACATCAAACCTTAAGTGTGTCACCCTACGGTTCGCGAACTATGTGGACATGGTTGAGTACTCTCTCCGACCAATAACCAATAGCGGGATCTCGAGATCCATAATGGCTCCCACATATTCAACGATGACTTTAGTGATCGAATGAACCATTCACATACGATACCAATTCCCTTTGTCACGCGATATTTTACTTGTCCGAGGTTTGATCATCGGTATCACTCTATACCTTGTTCAACCTCGTCTCCTGACAAGTACTCTTTACTCGTACCGTGGTATGAGGTCTCTTATGAACTTATTCATATGCTTGCAAGACATTAGACGACATTCCACCGAGAGGGCCCAGAGTATATCTATCCGTCATCGGGATGGACAAATCCCACTGTTGATCCATATGCCTCAACTCATACTTTCCGGATACTTAATCCCACCTTTATAACCACCCATTTACGCAGTGGCGTTTGATGTAATCAAAGTACCTTTCCTGTATAAGTGATTTACATGATCTCACGGTCATAAGGATTAGGTAACTATGTATCGAAAGCTTATAGCAAATAACTTAATGATGTGATCTTGTGCTACGCTTAATTGGGTGTGTCCATTACATCATTCATACAATGATATAACCTTGTTATTAATAACATCCAATGTTCATGATTATGAAACTAATCATCCATTAATCAACAAGCTAGTTAAGAGGCATACTAGGGACTCTTTGTTGTTTACATATCACACATGTATCAATGTTTTGGTTAATACAATTATAGCATGGTATATAAACATTTATCATAAACATAAATATATATAATAACCACTTTTATTATTGCCTCTTGGGCATATCTCCAACAGTATAAAACTTGGCCTCCAAGGAGCCTAGAGATAGAACTAGATTACAACTTGAACTACTAAATATAGCTGACCAAAATATACTCTAACATCCCCTGCAATATCAACGTGGGGTTCAACAGAGTTAGACTGAACCAAATATTTGTAAATGATTGAGTAGCAAGGTCCTTGGTGAAGATATCAACAAACTAAGTTGTCGCTGGAACAATGAAGAACACGCACTTGTCCCAATGCAACCTTCTCTCTAACAAAGTGAATGCCAATATCAATGTGTTTAGTCCGTTGATATTGAACATGATTCCCAATCATGTAGACATCAGAAATGTTATCACAATAAACAATAGTAGCCTGCTCGATGGGACGGTGCAGCTCCGATAATAACTGACAAAGCTAAATAGTATCAGCCACCAGCATGTGCCACGACACAGTATTCAGCCTCAGCAGACGAGCGGGAGACTGTAACCTGTCTTTTGGAAGACCTAGAAAACAAATTGTTAGAAAATCACAAAATTCAGATGTGGATCTACGAGTATATGGACAACCAGCCCAGTCTGCGTCGGAGTATGCTGTCAAACAGGTGGGAGAAGATTTGTTGATATGAAGACGATGATCAAGAGTTTCTTTGAGATATTGAAGAATGTGTTTGACATGGTTGTAATGTCGAAGACGAGGATCATGCGTATATAGACAAGCTTGTTAGACAACAAAAGAAGTTTATTGACGAGTAATAGTGAGATACTGAAGTGCACCAGTAAGACTACGATAAAGAGCAACATCAGAAAAGGGTTCACCATTGGCAGGAAGTTTGAAAGAAGTATCGACATGAGTGCAAGAGGATTGACAATCAAGCATACCCGCACGAGAGAGAACGTCAAGAATATATTGTCTTTGAGACAAAAAAAAGACCAGAAGTGTCACGAAGAACCGTGATACCCAAAAAATGATAAACAAGACCAAGATCAGTTATAGAAAACTCAGAGCTGAGAAGAGTGATAATGTGAGCTAACAAAGTTAGAGAAGACGCAATAAGAACAATATCATCGACATAAAGAAGCAAGTAAGAAGTATCATAATTATGACGGTAAACAAAGAGAGATATGTCAGAGAGAGAGAGGGAGTAAAACCAATCACTTGAATAAAGGAAGAGAACATTGAAACCAGGCGATAGGTGCTTGTTGAAGGCCATAAAGAGATTTTGAAGAAGAAAAACATGATTGGAACGCGTAGGATCTTCGTAGCCTAGAGGTTGTTGACAGTACACGGTTTCTGAAGAGAGCCATGAAGAAAATCATTTTTGATATCTAATTGGTGAATAGGCCAAGCAGAAGAAACGTCGATGCTAAGAACAGTGCGAATGGTACTTGGTTTAATGACAGGAGTGAAAGTTTCATCAGAATCAATACCGTGTTGCTGAGAATAGTCATGGCATACCCAACGTGCTTTGTAACGAGCAAGATTACCATCACAATGAAATTTCTAGCGAAAACCCCATTTGCCAGACACGATGTTGGTTTTGCGAGGACGAGGAACCAGTAAACAAGTGTTGTTTTTAAGAAGAACACTATATTCATCTTTCATAGCACCAGCCCAATTGGGATCAAGAAGAGCGGATTTGTAAGTTTTTGGAAGAGAAGAAAGAGACACCTCGGCATGAAGATTGAGACGTTGAGAGGGTAGGCGAAAACCATATTTACTACGGGTGCGCATAGTGTGATCGTTCTGTGGTGAAATGGTGGGTATAGTGCAAGAGGAGGAGGTGGAAGAGGAGGAGAAGCACCTGGCGCATCGGATGAAGTGGGCGCGTGGGATGGTGGTGTTGGAGGTTCTGCAGCGGCAGAAATATGCTCTGTCGTTGGTGGGTGTTGGGTGGTTTGGGCTGCTGCGACAGGAGGCACGACAGAGTTTGGAGTTACCGCAGCAAAGGGTAGGTCTTCCGCGCCAGGGTTTTGCGAGTGTTCGTCTGACACGGCACGTGGTACGACAGAGGAAGGATAATAAAAGGGAAAATGAGAGTGACGGGAATTTGTTGTGGTTGAGGAAGTGGGGGTGCTGGCGGCTGGTGAGGTTCGTTTGGTAAAATTAATAATGTCTTTAGCAAAGGTAACGTGATGAGAGACATGAATATGACCGGTTAATAAATCGAGGTAGTGCTAGCTTTTGTGTTCGACAGAAAAACCGAGAAGACCACATGGGATGGAGTGAGGATAAAATTTGTTGGGGGGTAGCATATGCATTTTGAAAAATAAAGACAACTGAAAACACGTATATCAGCATAGTTTGGATGACAAATAAAAAGGGGGAAATAGGGAGTGTTTGTTGGGTTGACTTTTCAAGGACGAATATTGAGTAGTAAGGTGGCATTGTGGAGTGCTTCAGCCCCAAATTTTGGTGTCATAGAGGCTTGAAGTAAGAGAGTTCTAATTATGTCATTAAGGATGTGAAGAGATTGTTCTGCTTTGCCGTTTTGAGGAGAGGTGTAAGGGCAAGCAAAACGAAGAAGAATATCATGTTGGAGAAAGAAAGTGCGGTTTTTAAGATTGTCAAATTCATGACCATTATTGCATTGAATAAAACGAATAGGTAAGAAGAAGCGGACAAAAACATAGCGTTCAAAGTTAAGAAAAAATGGGTGGACATCAGATTTTTTGCGTAAAGGAAAAGTCCAGACAAAATGCGTAAACCCATCAAGTATAACAAGATAATATTTGAAACTAAAAATGCCTGTAGTTGGGGATGTCAGAAGATCACAATGTAATAATTCAAACGGATAGGTCCTAGTAGAGCTAGAAGAACTAAATGAAAGACGAACATGTTTGCCTAATTCACAAGACTCGCAAAGCGAGGAATTATGAGAATCTATTACAAGGTATTGAAAATTCACTCAACAGAGACGATAAAACAACATTATTTGGATGGCCGAGTCTGCGATGCCACAAATCCACCAAAGCCACCATGGAAGTGGGAGGCGCGGCGGCAGAAACACCATGAAGAGAGTATAAATCACTGGAGCTATTGAAGTGTGCGATCTTGTCCTTGGTCAGATAATCCTTCAGAGATAAACCGAAGGGGTCAAACTCGACAGAAACAAAATTATCACGAGTGAATTGACGAACAGAAAGTAGGTTTTTAATGATAGTTGGAGTGACCAAAACATCACGAAGAAGAAGAGGTTTGGTATGAGAAGGAATTTGAGCTTGACCAACATAAAAAAATGGAATGGTAGAACCATCACCGAGTGTAATAGAGGGGAATGGAGATGTGGTGCAAGAGAACATCAAAGTACTAATGCAATCATATGACTAGAATCGCTAGAATCGAAAATCCAATCCGTACCTGAGTTTCCTTGAGAAGAAAAAATATTCATGGCCTGCAGAAAGGCAGATTGATCCCAGCTTGGTGTCGAGGTCGAGGTTGGTGCAGTTAGTTGATACGTGTGAAGCACACGTCCGTTGGGAACCCCAAGAGGAAGGTGTGATGCGTACAGCGACAAGTTTTCCCTCAGTAAGAAACCAAGGTTATCGAACCAGTAGGAGTCAAGGATCACGTGAAGGTTGTTGGTGGCGGAGTGTAGTGCGGCACAACACCAGGGATTCCGGCGCCAACGTGGAACCTGCAAAACACAATCAAAGTACTTTGCCCCAACTTAACAGTGAGGTTGTAAATCTCACCAGCTTGCTGTAAACAAAGGATTAAATGTATAGTGTGGAAGATGATGTTTGCGAAGAACAATAAAGAACATTGTTTGCAGTAGATTGTATTCAGATGTAAAGAATGGACCGGGGTCCACAGTTCACTAGTGGTGTCTCTCCAACAAGAAATAGCATGTTGGGTGAACAAATTACAGTTGGGAAATTGACAAATGGAGAGGGCATAACATTGCACATACATATCACGATGACTACTATGAGATTTAATCAGGGCATTACGACAAAGTACATAGACAGCTATCCAGCATGCATCTATGCCTAAAAAGTCCACCTTCGGGTTAGCATCCACACCCCTTCCAGTATTAAGTTGCAAACAACAGACAATTACATTAAGTATGGTGCGTAATGTAATCAACACAAATATCCTTAGACAAAGCATTGATGTTTTATCCCTAGTGGCAACAACACATCCACAACCTTAGAACTTTCTGTCACTGTCCCAAATTCAATGGAGGCATGAACCCACTATCGAGCATAAATACTCACTCTTGGAGTCACAAGTATCAACTTGGCTAGAGCCTCTACTAGCAACGGAGAGCATGCAAGAACATATACAACACATATATGATAGATTGATAATCAACTTGACATAGTATTCCATATTCATCGGATCCCAACAAACACAACATGTAGCATTACAAATAGATGATCTTGATCATGATAGGCAGCTCACAAGATCTAACATGATAGCACAATTAGGAGAAGACAACCATCTAGCTACTGCTATGGACCCATAGTCCAAAGATGAACTACTCACACATCAATCCGGAGGCGATCATGGTGATGAAGAGTCCTCCGGGAGATGATTCCCCTCTCCGGTAGGGTGCCGGAGGCGATCTCCTGAATCCCCCGAGATGGGATTGGCGGCGGTTGTGTCTCTGGAAGGTTTTCCGTATCGTGTCTCTCGGTACAGGTGTTTTCGCGACGGAGGCTTTAAGTAGGCGGAAGGGTAGGGTTGGAGGCATCACGAGGGGCCCACACACTAGGGCGGCGCGGGCCCCTCCTTGGCCGCGCGACCCTGGTGTGTCACCACCTCGTGGCCCCACTTCGTATCTCATTCGGTCTTCTAGAAGCTCCGTGGAAAAATAAGACCCTGGGCGTTGATTTCGTCCAATTCCGAGAATATTTCCTTCTGAAACCAAAAACAGCAGAAAACAGCAACTGGCTCTTCGGCATCTCGTCAATAGGTTAGTGCCGGAAAATGCATATAAATGATGTAAAGTGTGTATAAAACATGTGAGTATCATCATAAAAGTAGCATGGAACATAAGATATTATAGATACATTTGAGACGTATCAAGCATCCCCAAGCTTAGTTCCTACTCGCCCTCGAGTAGGTAAACGATAACAAAGATAATTTCTGAAGTGACATGCTATCATAATCTTGATCAATACTATTGTAAAGCATATGAGATGAATGCAGTGATTCGAAGCAATGGTAAAGACAATGAGTAAACAACTGAATCATATAGCAAAGACTTTTCATGAATAGTAGTTTCAAGACAAGCATCAATAAGTCTTGCATAAGAGTTAACTCATAAAGCAATAAATTCTTAGTAGAAAGCTTTGAAGCAACACAAAGGAAGATATAAGTTTCAGCGGTTGCTTTCAACTTCAACATGTATATCTCATGGATAATTGTCAACACAAAGTAATATGATGAATGCAAATAAGCAAGTATGTAAGAATGAATGCACACAGTTGACACAAGTGTTTGCTTCTAAGATAGAAAGAAGTAGGTAAACTGACTCAACATAAAGTAAAAGAAAGGCCCTTCGCAGAGGGAAGCATGGATTACTATTTTTGTGCTAGAGCTTTTATTTTGAAATCATAAAAACAATTTTGTCAACGGTAGTAATAAAGCATATGTGTTATGCATAAGACATCCTATAAGTTGCGAGCCTCATGCATAGATTGCCATTAGTGCTCGCACCTTGTCCTAATTAGCTTGGATTTACATGGATTATCATTGCATAACATATGTTTCAACCAAGTGTCACAAAGGGGTACCTCTATGCCGCCTGTACAAAGGTCTAAGGAGAAAGTTCGGATTGGATTTCTCGCTTTTGATTATTCTCAACTTAGACATCCATACCGGGACAACATAGAAAACAGATAATGGACTCCTCTTTAATGCATAAGCATTCAACAACAGATAATATTCTCATAAGAGATTGAGGATTAGTGTCCAAACTGAAACTTCCACCATGATTCATGGCTTTAGTTAGCGGCCCAATGTTCTTCTCTAACAATATGCATACTCAAACCATTTGATCATGATAAATCACCCTTACTTCAGACAAGACGAACATGCATAGCAACTCACATGATATTCAACAGAGTTGTAATAGTTGATGGCGTCCCCAGAAACATGGTTACCGCTCAACAAGCAACTTATAAGAAATAAGATACATAAGCTACATATTCAATACCACAATATTTTTTAAGCTATTTTCCCATGAGCTATATATTGCAAAGACAAAGAATGAAATTTTAAAGGTAGCACTCAAGTAATTTACTTTGGAATGGCAGAGAAATACCATGTAGTAGGTAGGTATGGTGGACACAAATGGCATAGTTTTTGGCTCAAGGATTTTGGATGCACGAGAAGTATTCCCTCTCAATACAAGGCTTAGGCTAGCAAGGTTGTTTGAAGCAAACACAAGTATGAACCGGTATAGCAAAACTTACATAAGAACATATTGCAAGCATTATAAGATTCTACATTGTCTTCCTTGTTGTTCAAACACCTCACCAGAAAATATCTAGACTCTAGAGAGACCAATCATGCAAATCAAATTTTAACAAGCTCTATGTAGTTCTTCATTAATAGGTGCAAAGTATATGATGCAAGAGCTTAAACATGATCTATATGAGCACAACAATTGCCAAGTATCAAATTATTCAAGACATTATACCATTTACCACATGAAGCATTTTCCGTTTCCAACCATAATAATGATGAACGAAGCAGTTTCATCCTTCGCCATGAACATTAAAAGTAATGCTAAGAACACATGTGTTCATATGCAACAGCGGAGCGTGTCTCTCTCCCACACAAAGAATGCTAGGATTCGATTTTATTCAAACAAAAACAAAAACAAAAACAAACAGACGCTCCAAGTAAAGCACATAAGATGTGACGGAATAAAAATATAGTTTCACCAGAGGTGACATGATAAGTTGTTGATGAAGAAGGGATGCCTTGGGCATCCCCAAGCTTAGATGCTTGAGTCTTCTTAAAATATGCAGGGATGAACCACGGGGGCATCCCCAAGCTTAGAATTTTCACTCTTCTTGATCATATTGTATCATCCTCCTCTCTTGACCCTTGAAAACTTCCTCCACACCAAACTCAAAACAAACTCATTAGAGGGTTAGTGCATAATCATAAATTCACATATTCAGAGGTGACATAATCATTCTTAACACTTCTGGACATTGCACAAGGCTACTGAAAGTTAATGGAATAAAGAAATCCATCAAACATAGCAAAACAGGCAATGCGAAATAAAAGGCAGAATCTGTCAAAACAGAACAGTCCGTAAAGACAAATTTTTCTGGGGCACTTAACTTGCTCAGATGAAAATGCTCAACTTGAATGAAAGTTTCATACATATCTGAGGATCACGCATGTAAATTGGAAGATTTTTCTAAATTACCTACAGAAGGGGCTGCTCAATTTCGTGACAGTAAGAAATATGTTTCTGCGCAATAATCCAAATCTAGTATCAACCCTACTATCAAAGACTTTACTTGGCACAACAATGCAATAAAATAAAGATAAGGAGAGGTTGCTACAGTAGTAACAACTTCCAAGACTCAAATATAAAACAAAAGTGCAAAAGTAAAATAATGGGTTGTCTCCCATAAGCGCTTTTCTTTAACGCCTTTCAGCTAGGCGCAGAAAGTGTGAATCAAGTATTATCAAGAGATGAAGCATTAACATTCTTACCAGGGGCTTTGCGCTTACCCTTCTTACTCTTATTACTACTCTTTGGTTTAGGGAATACATGACCACATCCGGGCGTAGAGGTAAAATTTAGAGTGCCTTTCCCCAGATCTATGATTGCTCCCACAAGTTTCAGCAGGGACCTTCCAAGTGTGATTTGTCCTGTCCCTACACATTCAACAACGAGATAATCAGTGGATACTGTTCTTCCAAGAAAGGTTGTGAACACACCTTCAGCTATACCCTTAGGAATTATAACAGAGTTATCAGTAAGAGTTATTCCTTCTCCTCCTTCAGTAAGTTCCCAAAGTGTCAAAGATTGATAAATTCTTTCAGGCATAAGGCAAAACTCAGACATAATATCACAACGGGCATGAAAAGTTTCACCACAAATAGCAACTTTAATAGTAGGCACCCACGTTGAAGGTTCAAAACTTACTGGAACATAATTATAATATTCGCGAATCTGGTTGTACCCTTCTTTGAAACAAGATATATTTGTCTCGAGGGTGTTTAATATATTATGAATGCTAGCAAGAGATGAATCAAAATTATTAGCGGAGCTAGATGATGTAACCACTTTTCTTATGGCATTAAAAGCTTGATCCCCATCACAGTGAAGGAAATCTCCTCCCACTACAGCATCTAAGGCTTATCTATAACGAAGAATAAGCCCAAAATAAAAGTTACTAAGAAGCAAACTTAGGGTCATTTTAGGTTCAGTTTTACTATAAGAATCAAAAATTCTAGACCAAGCTTCTTTAAAACTCTCTTCACCCCCTTGTTTAAAAGTGAAGATCGATTCCTCAGGTGATAGAGTAACAACTACATGACTAGTCATGATAATAAAATAAAGTAAATGCAAGTAACTAATTTTTTTGTGTTGTTTAATATGGAGAAGCAAACAAGATAGTAAATAAAGTAAAACAAGTAACTAATTTTTTTTGTATTTTTGATATAGAGAATGCAAACAAAATAGTAAATAAAGTAAACCAAGTAACTAAATTTTCTTGTATTTTTGATATAGGGATTTCTATTTTCGTGCTCCTGGTTCGTTAGTTGTACTCAGTTTTCCCCAGTCCCTTAGTTTTTCCTCAGTTTTCCCCTCCTATAGTTTGAAACACGCACAAGTGCTGGAACGGCTGGTAGACGTCAGGTCAGAGGCCTTGACCGTTAGTCTGACCGGGTGGGGCCGCACAAGGGCAGCTCCTCCCTGACCGTCTCGTGCTGACGGGTAGGGTCAGGAGACACGTCGGAGCAGCCATCCATCTATCGCTGACGTGTGGGCCGTTTTATGTCATGATTTTATACGCGTTGCTGCCAATGACAAATGGGGCCGCTCTATAGGGCTGCCGCAGTCAATGACCAGTGGGGTCGTATATTTTTCAGGAAAAGACATACATTGCCGCTCTGTGGGGCTGCCGCAGCCAATGACCAGTGGGGTCGTCTATTTATTTAGAGAAAATCATATATTGCCGCTATGTGGAGCCTCCGCAGCCAATGACCAGTGGGGTCGTATATTTTTCAGGAAAAGACATATATTGCCGCTCTGTGGGGCTGCCGTAGCCAATGACCAGTGGGGTCGTCTATTTATTTAGAGAAAATCATATATTGCCGCTCTGTGGGGCCGCCGCAGCCAATGACCAGTGGGGTCGTATATTTTTCAGGAAAAGACATATTGCCGCTTTGTGGGGCTGCCGCAGCCAATGACCAGTGGGGTCATCTATTTATTTAGAGAAAATCATATATTGCCACTCTGTGGGGCCTCCGCAGCCTATGACGAGCGGGGTCGTCTATTTTTCAGGAAAATACACATACTGCCGCCCTGATATATGTCTTTAGAGAATATCATAGAGAGAAGCAACAAGTTCGCTAATTAATTATTCTTAAGCTAGACCGGAGAACCGCTGGCAGCTCGTTCCCCACCGTCGGACGGAGCAGCCATCGCCGGCGCCTCGTCGCGCCGTCGGCTCTGTCCCCCGGCGGCGTCAGACAGACTGCGGCGCTGCACATCAACCACGGCTCCAGCACTTGTTTCGTCCGCACACATTGTACCCACCGCAGGAAAGTCCGCCGCAAGCAGATCCACCGCCCACGACGACCGGGATTTGTTCCGCGCACCAATTGGTAGTATAGCTTGGTAAGACCTCCGCTTCTGCCTCCCCCGCCCCCTAATCGATTCGGTTCCCGTAATTTATTGGAGTTTGCAGGTACGAAATAGTCCTCAATGTCTGGTCGTAACGGGTACACCGGCGAGGGTGGGGATTCGATCATGTCGTGGCCACGTTCTACTTCTCCTACCTCGTCGGAAGTGCAGGTATCTAGCTTCAGCTCTTTGTACTACCGTTGAAAGTTCCGCCATGGCCTGTTGGAGTGATTTGAGTTGTTCTTTTTTCCATTATTGTTACGCTTAGCTGTGCAAGCCGATGATCCATGGTACATTGCATACCAAGATGAATCAACCCAGTGGTGTAGCCAGAGGATGGATTTGGAGGAGAAGGTGGCCAATTTAGGTGATGAATTGGCCCGTAAAAACCTGATGATATTCGAGCTGAAGCGTATTGTGGAGGAAGAAAAGAAGAATTCAGAGCTTATTCGCAAGGAGAAGTTGAGAGTTGAGACAGATCTTGCCGTATTTGATCAAGTGGTAGAAAATCAAGAACATGAACTTAAAGTGATGGGAGAGGAGAAAAGTAGATTCATCTGGGCAGTTTTATTAGGTGTCATCCCTGTCCTAGCAGTTATGTGGTTCTGGTAGACGATTTTGTATAGAATTGTTATTCAGTAGATGGCTCTAACCACTGTATTTTGTTGTGGCTCTAAGCACTGTATTTTGGCGTACAATTTCCTAGTTGTGCTATGTAATGCGCGCGATAATTTTAGCATGCATGAACATTTTATAAAAGTGAAGGGATCCCAAAAGTGAAAGCATGTACCAGCCTCCGGATCAAATACATATCAATATCTTCCCAATCAAGTTGGGATAGAATTCAAATCATACATATGGATGTACATGGACACATCAAGAACGTGGAGAAGCTTTTTTTGAGACGGTGGTAGTAGTTCGAACAATTTTATCCCAATTGGAAATTGAAAAATACAAATTTATCATAATTTATCTCAATTTGCGGCGTCGAACACGGCCGCGCAGCGATGGGCAAGAAAGGCCGGGTCGACGGGCGGCTGAGGGTGGTCATCTGCGCCATCCGCCGTTGAAGCGATGTTATCGGCGATGGCTTCAATGTTCGTGGCATCGATGACCACTGTCGGAACCGCCGCTGTCTTGGTGTACTTCATCAGCGACGGATCTGCGGAGGGCTGGATCGGCGGCTTTGCAGCGCGGTTGCAGGTGATGGCTTCAATGTTCGTGGCATCGATGACCACTGTCGGAACCGCCGATGTCTTGGTGTACTTCATCAGCGACGGATCTGCGGAGGGCTGGATCGGCGGCTTTGCAGCGCGGTTGCAGGCGATGGCTTCAATGTTCGTGGCATCGA
The DNA here is from genome assembly GCF_019359855.2 of Lolium perenne. Classification (NCBI taxonomy): domain Eukaryota; kingdom Viridiplantae; phylum Streptophyta; class Magnoliopsida; order Poales; family Poaceae; genus Lolium; species Lolium perenne. The sequence goes on from NC_067249.2 coordinate 82,778,886, forward strand.
TGACCACTGTCAGCACGGCCGCCGTCTTGTTGTCCTTCATCAGCAACGGATCTGAGGAGGGCAATGGAAGTGAGACATCAACAGCCTCCGACATTGAATGCTGGATCTGCGCCGTCGAAGCGATGTTGTAGGCGATGGCTTCAATGTTCGTGGCATCGATGACCACTGTCGGCACGGCCGCCGTCTTGCGGTTCTTCATCATTCAACAGGTCTGAGAAGAGAAACAAAAGTGAGACAGAGAGAGACATTTCAACTATTTCTGACGGTTAGATCCTCACCGGCACTCTTAGATCCGCGCCGCCGCACGCCACCGCACGCACGGTTAGATCCGCGCCGCTGCACGCACGGTTAGATCCGCGCCGCCGCGACCGCCGGAGTAAGAGAGGAAAGAGGAGAGAGGAAGATGAGACTAGAATATGCGACTACTGTGGTGACCCGGCATACCACTGCATGGTGTAGTATGCAAGTCTGATATAACACCAATGAAACACCGTTCCACTAGTATTATATCGCTCAGAGTGGTACAACAGAAACATATGCGGGTCCAAGGCATGTCTATAGAATTACAACATTGACTCTATTACATAAGATCATCACGGCCTCCTACTTTACAATGAGGTAAAACTGCAAATAACTCCAGGAGAACGACTCGTAGTCTAGTCTTATCACGAACTCTATTTGTAGAGTAGTTAACTAGCTATAGAGACTATGAATAGATTCTAGCTAAATAGGAGCTAGGTTTAGGAAGCTAGTTCCCTTCTATGGATAAACTAGGTTTTCTCCTTGTTGGTTGTGGTATCTGACTCCTCTGACAGGGTCCTGTCTCTTGAAGTAGTTGTTGACTCCTCGGTCTTCGAGTTGTACTGTAGCTCCTCCTTTGTGGCCTCCATATCTAAGCAGGGGATTTAAGAGTGGGATGAGTACGAGCGTACTCAACAAGTTCATTATAGGAAAGAGGTGTTTAATGCACTAGCTACAGCATTAGACCAGAAAGTCTAATACCAATGCAAGTTTTCATAACCATTTCTTCAAAAGGTTGCTTTTATTCAGAAGAACTATGTCCGTCAGCCTTCACCGGTTTACTAGAACTTCATGGAGCTCCTTTCCGGCAGCGTTCGCAGTTCCATATCCCGGAACAGGGAGTGACAGGTCACGGTTCTTTACACTCTGCAGAGGTGTGTTGCTTTACCCATAAGAGATCTTAACCTTGGTGCCAACCGGGAATGACCCGTCCACACTTCCTATGGTGTGAGGCCCGGTATAAGGTCTAGCCAATCATGTTCCTCCGCTACCTCGAACACCCACCCGTTGTTGCATGCCCCGACCCTGGGTCCACGCCGGTCCCATTATTCCCGTAATTTCAGGGTGGACCCCGACCACGACGACAGTGCTGGGCTCTACCATACACTCCTACGCCGGTAGCTGCAACCCATCATAGACCGCATTACCGTGGGGAATTAGAATGGGATCCCCACCCTCCGGTTGTTCCGCAAGATACAACTGCTACGGCAAGCAATGCTTTACCGTGGGGAATTAGAATGGGATTCCCACCCTCCGGTTGTTCCGCCAGATACAACTGCTACGGCAAGCGCATCCATTGATGAACGAGAGGTGGAAACACTTTTGACTACTCCGTCCCACTCCGGATCTTATGGTTAACACGGGTATTACGGCACAAGAATCACTGGCGACATTTGTTGTTTAATCCTAGATGGATATAAGCCCGTGCAATGGAACCTCCACCATATCAACACAATCCATGGTTCCATTGCCCACCACATAGTCATATTCATAGTTATGAAAATAGTGGTTTTGGTTTTTATGCAATAGTGATAACCATAGTACTTTGCAAGTAATTTGATAGAAATACTCAAATGACATGAGCAAGTGATGAACTTGCCTTTCTTGACTGCAAGATTATGCAGGCAAGGTCTTCGATACGCATTAACTCCAAATTCTGAAATATCATCATCGTCCGGTAAGGACGATGTTTAAAAGATTGGCAAGGATGCAATAATGCATAAGTATGAGATGCAATCGCTCTAAGCGTGATCTAACCCCGATGATTTAGGATCAGTGAGTTGTAATGATTGGTTCAGGGTGTGTTACACTTTTAGAGTGATTCACAAACAAGGTTCTTATTCAGGTGTGATTACTTGGTATTATGAACAGGTAGATAATAAAGCATAATAATCAATTGATCACAAAGAGAATGATTATTGACATAATGTTAACAAGTAAGGAACAATGGTCAGTTTTAGTACTATATGGCATGGTTAATGATTGATTATCCTATACTTTAAAAGAATAACTTTTGAAGAACATGTAATTTGATAAAGAACAAGTATGATAATTAGGTTTGTGGGGTTCTATGGTTTTCTATGGTTCTAGTTGGTTTCTGGAGTAAGTAGTAGATATTAGATGGATCCAAACAAAGTTGGATTCATCAATAGTAGGTGGAGTTATGCCTAGGCATCCTAAGCAATTAATTACACATGGGTGCTATCAAGGTTGATGCTACCTTGCTGGTGATAGATGGCTATTGTCTATAGGTCCTATTAGGCAGGATTGATGATGATTCCTTATTTTATTCAAAAGAATAACTTTTGAAGAACATACCTCTTAAATAATAAGAAGTATTACAATTAAGGTTGAGGTTGTCTTGTATTAGCCATTGGATCTCTAAGTGGAGAATGGTTGGTTCCTAAATAGGATGGTTCATAAGTATCTCACCCTAGTAGGGTTTAGTGGAACAGGGTTATGTAATGTGAAATAATAGGTATGGTTGTTATTAGGGTTCATCACAATGGTGTGATGCTAAATAGGGATAAACAAGGATGATGGCTTTGGTAATAGGATCTAGGGTTTACACTTGGTTGACCCTACGGAATTGTTTAGGTCTGATGATGATGAACACATGGGATACCCATATATTAGTGATAGGTCTTCTACATTTTATGTGGCCAAGACAGGTGTTTATTTGCTACTAGGGTTCTATGCTTGGAAAGAATGTACCATGATCACATGCTCTAACCTAGGGTTTAGGTTAGAAGCAATTTAGGATTCACATGTAATAATGGAACTAGGGTTCCTAGTAGAGTTAGGGTTTTAGGGTTCCACATGAAATTATGAGGTTATCACTTTGTTCCTAATGGAACTAGGGTTTCCTAATTACCCTATAATTATTGGATTAATAACTTCATTAATAAAGTTGAAGTTATTAATAAATTTGGAATAATAATCTTGGATTTGACATTTTATTATTTTTAATGGACTAATAATTAAGGTAATTATTAATTAGGGTTTAAATCCTTCTAATAAGGATTTAACAAAATAACAAATAAAGAAAATTAGTTTCATTGTTTTCTTTATTTATTTACTGGTTTTTATTTAATTTGGAAACTTTTCCTAATTATTGAATTTTAATTGAATTTGGAATTAATAAATAAAGCTTAAATAACAAGTATTAAATGATTGAATTTTTATTAAAAATAAAAATTCCATATTATATTTTTATTGGATAGAGTTTTCTTTTCTAAGAATTTTAATATCTCATTCATATTTTTCTGACTTAGATTGAATTTTCTAGATTTATTTAAAGTTGCAGATATTATTGAATTTGAATTAAAATAAAAGATACTGCTAAACGCACCCAGCAGATTCTACCCCTGGTCACTGACCTGTGGGCCAGAGACACGTCAGCCGCCACGCGGCCCTTGACCGAGGTCAAAATTGCCGAGGTGGCGCTGGAGTGGCCGGCCGGTGGCCAGGCGAGGTTGACGCCGGCGATTCGGTGCTCCCGCGCCTGCGCTGAGATACCGGTTGGATGCGCGGCGCCACAGTGAGCCTAAGGGTGGTGGCGCCCCCATCTATTGGTCACCGGAGTAACTCCGGCGAGCACGAACAACGGCGGCGGACACGGGTTCACGACGCGGCGACGCTACGGCGAGCTAGTAAGCGAGGCGAGCATGCCATTCGGTAGAGGAGCTCACCGCGGTTCCGACGGGCGTGTCGGCGAGGCTGGCGGTGGTCTACATCGACGGCGAGCGTCGGGGTCTGATGGTGACCGGCGGGGAAACGATGACCCGATTCGTCGGGTGTAGGGCTTCCCGGCAAGCACGCGTTGACGAGGGGGTTGCTGGGGACGAGGCGAAGCTCCAGAGCTTCACGGCGATGCTCGAGGTGGCCCTAATCGGCGGCGATGCAGATGGCCGGGCGAGCTAGGGTTTCGAAATTGGGGAGAAATGGGGCGGGGAAGAAGAAGAGCTCGAAGCTGGTTCCGTTCGGGGCCTTTATACGGCGCTGTGGAGGTCGCCACGCCACACTGCCGAAGAAGGAGAAGCTGCCAGCGAGAGGGAGAAGAGAGACACGGCGTCGCGGTGGCCTCAGTGCACGGAGGGGATGAGGACGACCCCCTCCCGTTGTTTTTTTAGCGAAGGGGTATCGTGGGCTGCAGTTTGGTGATGATCTGGGCCAAGTGTTGGGCTGCTCCTGGGCTCTGGTGCTGGGCTGCAGGCTGGGCTGCGGTGCAGGTAAGGTCCAGGTATGTTTTTCCCTCCTCTCTTCTTTTTCTGTTTTAAATTCTGGTTTTTATAATTCAAATTTGAATCTTCTTATTTTGCAGGTTATAAATAATTGGGGTTTACTGAGTATTTAGTGCAACGACCATTACACCACTCTCCCAATTGAGAAAAGCATTTTATAGTTGATTCAATTTCACATATGTGGGCTTATTCAATATAGCAATTAAACATGAGTTTGTATTCTCATTTTAATTCCTTATTTATATGAGTCAACTCTATTTGGAATTAATAGAGTTGATAATCTCAACTCAAAGTATTTCAGAGTTAGTTATTAGGAGTTGGTTTCTATTTGAGAAATTGGTTGTTCACATATGATTTTATGTGAGCATTAAATCTATTAGGGTTTTATGGTTTCTATTACCAGCCCCTTGTAAAGTTAACACTATTATTATTATTTTAAGGATATAGGGTAGGTAGTGTTCCATCATGGTTGTGCTTGGTTACCAAAATAAATAGTTGATCACTACATATATGGTTTACTTATAGGATTTAGCATTAGGTGGCTCTTATGTTTTATAATTGATACTTTGTATTTAATTAATGAACCATTAGGGTTCTAATGATATTTACCTAATGGCATTTGGTTTGAATCTTAATTGTGGTTTAGGTTTTATTTGTGATCACCCAAGTGATACTCAACTAGGGTTGAGATTTAATTCTAGGTTATAGAGATGGGGTGTCTCCATATTGCATGTGCTAGGGTTTAATTTCCCCCAACCATGATAAGGTGGTGGCTTGCTTCATATCTAATGTGCTTCCCAAATTACTAAGGATTTGCGAATGGTTTTTTATCTTCTACCAATTTAACTTCTATTATTATCTTCAATTTATCATTAAAGTAACTACATTGGTTATAGTTCTTTTTATAGTTAACTTTGGTCATATGGATATATGGTTTCTCACCATATAAAGCATAGAGTTTAACTCTAAGGTTTTCTTAGGTTGTTTAATTTCTGAAGTATGGATATGGTAGGATTGTACTTATGATCACCAAGTGATTCACAGGTAAAAGATAAGATATAAACCTAGGGTTGCTTATTAGTTATCTTCCTATAATTTCATGTGGGAATGAAATCTACTTATTCTAGTAGGGTTTAACTTATCCTCACATACATCAAGTTCTTAGGGTTTATGATCATTCACCAATTGATAATGATCAAGGTTTGGCTTCCTAAAGTATCTCTTACGAAATGAGTTTCTCACTTCTATGATCAAGCATTGTCTTGATCCACTAGGGTATAGTACTTCTATTTCACTTTCTAGAATGGAACTTCTATGGTTTCATTAGTTTATATCCCAGGAGAATACCTGAGATATTCTACTAGGGTTCTACTCAATCAATGATGATTTAATTATCAGGGCATATGGATAGTTCTCTCCCTCAAACTCAAGTGTTGCCTTAACTAACTTGAGTGTAACACCATAATTGATCCCTCAAGAATGGATTATTCTAGGTTATGGTGTACTCCTAATACTCTAGTTCAATGGTTGTCTTTTATTCTTAAATAGATAAAGCTAGGTTTTGTATGATTGGTCTCTCTCATTTTGGAAAGGACTTTAGTACTAACTTAAGGTTAGGCTCCATAGGGATTGATGTGATCATCAATATCTATGTTTAACATAAATGGTTTCTCTCTCTAGGCATGTCTTGAATAATATCCTAGGGTTTCTCTTAGAAATGATGATTTGAATACTTGGATGTATATCCAAGGTTTTGCTCCAGGTTTGTTAATGCTTCTCTAATAATTACTATAGAACTCTCACCTCTCTAAGTTTGATGTGTAATAACTTGGAATGGAGAAGAATATCTATTTCTGGAGTGGATCTTCTTGTTATAATTCCAATGTGGAAGTGGAGTGAATACCATGAGGTTTCATGGTAGGGTTATGGATTAGTTTAAGACATGAAGAAGATAAGTGAAGAATAGTTTCTCCAATTATTGTTACTTGATTTCCAATTAAATGGATGTTCATATGTTATGGCAAGGATTACCATATTACAATCTTTTATAAGATCAAGCAATTGATCATTGAGTAAAGTGTTGTTGTGTTGATTATTAGTTCCATTTGATCTAACCCCTTAGATCAAATCATCTTTACCCAAAACAAGGTTTTAGCAAAGTCACATTGAGGTTTATAGCGCTTGACTTGATGAGCTACTTCAATTCCACCAAGGTCAAGTGAAACTTCGCCATCGTGGATCGTTATACTTTAAAGCGCGAAAATTCCCCAGATTTTCTATGCATGAATGCAATGCACACATCTGTTTCCTCTATATTTGTAACCCCATTACCTGGGATATTACAGTCTCTACCCCTTAAACTAAACTTCGTCCTCGAAGTTTGAACTCTCTCACGTTTCCGAAGTGTGGTTCTGACTTATGCAGACTTAAACTTTTCTAGAACTCCGTAGTGATCTCACTGGATATAATTGAATATATCCCTTGTCCAGATTCTTCCTAGAATCCATTAGTGTTTGACATCATATAACTATTACTTCCTTTACTTCCATGATTTTCTCCAATATTATAAGCTTGTTTCCTTTCTCATTGAATATTCAATGATTGGGACTTCTTCTTGTCCTGACAGTCTTAATTGAGGACTAATTGGATAACATTCTCCTATTTGATAAAATAGGTCTTTGTTTTTCCCTTACTACCAAAACTGCAATAATGGTACTTGGTAAGGTACTTACTATGGAATTGATCGTGATGGTTTATTTTCCTAAGAATTGATTAGACTCATTTAGTCCATCCAATCATGGTTTATAGTTGGTACCTATAACTACGTTGGTTATTTAGGTTCCATGAAAGGAATCATTCTATTAGATTTTGGTATTTGTATGTTCAATCTTCTTCGGTCTTTGACCTTTTTGATCTGTATTTGGTCTATGGTATTTTCTTCATCCAACTTCATTATCCTGATTCTACTTGAGCTTTCGTACTTCTGACTCAAATTATAGTCCACTTCTTACTTCCTCGAGGTATAAATCTCGGCTTCTGGTCTGACATCCTTCTGAAAGTAATGTCTAACAATCTTATGAAAATAAGATAGACTTCCTCTCAGTTCAGACCTTCATCATCAATCTGGCTCAAAATCTTGAGTTATTGTGTATCCAACTCAATCATTACTCTACCCCTTAGAGTTTTCTTATGGTCTTCAACTCCTTTTCTTCCAACCATTGGATTGATGGTTAGAATATTGGTCTAGGTGTAGCTTATGGTTTATATTCTTCTAGGGTCTTGTGAAGAATCCTTGTGGTGTATCCACTCAATTGTGGACATCCAACGTGAATCCTTCGACTAAATGATTATAGGTCATTGTTATTTGGCTAACAGAATTTTATTTGTTCACAACTTCTTGATACAAATAATCCAATGGTGGACTACTTGATACCAATTGTGGCTATTTGTTATCTAAAAATGGATTCTATTATAGGTTTTGATCAACTAGACGAGACATTCTCTACTTTATCTCGCGGTATTGATACTATACCAATTGTGGTCTTCTAATATCAACTATGGTCTTCTTATATCTGCTATGGTTTCATAGGTCATCTTCCTTTTTTGAGGGTTTATTGTTGCAAGAAAACCACTAGCTGACACTATGAATATAGTATCCTAAGTGATTTCCCATGCATTCCCTCTTCTATATTAATTATGGATCTGCTTCAGCTTCACCATAATTACTAGATTTCTCACCTTCATGCTTCTAATGTACTGAAGTACTCCTTTGTTGAGGCTAGTTATGAGTTTTGATTGGTACTTTCTTCCGAATATTGTGGTTGCTTCCCACACTTTGTTTCCTTTATCTGATGAACCTTCATCTTGTCTTGGGAATCTTCCAAAATTCGTCACTTCCTCACATGTTTACCATTATCCTCTAGATCTATAGCACCAAGTAAGGACTTGATATTGCAACATGCATTTGCATATCAAAGTCAAACTTCATGTATGGATCTAGTCAAACAATGAAAATCCAATAAAATCCAGGAAGATTCAGCTTTGTGCTTATAATACACATCATCATAATCCTGAATATAATAGTTGAGTAAGACATCTCTAAACATCAGGCTCTGATGTGTAGTATATAACACCACATAAGATAGGTTTATATCGTGATACTTAGCACGAATATATGGGATTCTACTATTTGTCTCAACATTTACCTTAATCGCACATTTGCAATGAGATGAACTTGAAACAGAGTGGTCTGGGATGGTTAAGGTTGACCTAATTTTATTTGGAAGTACTACTTAGCTTCCATTTTTGTTGAGGACTATTTCACATGATATGTCTAGGTTCTAACATTGCTACTCTAAACACATAACTATGGAAATGTAGCTCCTATATTTCAAAGTGTTTCTATCATAAGTCTATGGTCATGATGTGCTTGGCACACTTCCCATGGTTTTGGAACACAAATCTTGCTTTGTTGTTAAACACATGACTTCTTATTGTACTCCTCATAAGTATTTATGATGATCTATTCCATCACATAATGATTCTTAGGTGAATCATATATGATTAGCAACTCTACCATGTAGACATATTTTATTCCTATCTCTCTTCCTTACCTCCCATGATTGACTCATCAGGGTCTATGCTACCTAATATGACTCATAGTTATTACTTACTATCAATTGTTTCACATGTCTAGATAATTTTCATTACTCATTACTTAACTTGGTCTACATCTTCTATTAGGATTTCTTAATTATCTTCATCACTTGATTTACTCCTATTACATGTCTGAATAATTCTTACTTAATCATAACTTGAGTTGGTACACATCTTCCAATAGGATAGTTTCCTTATGGTTGTGTCCTTTCTTTGGACTACCATGTATTATATACCAACTGTGATCTACTCATCTATTGTTTTGAGGACTTAATGGTATACTACATATTTGGGATTAGCTGACTAATTTTACTTTATCTTAGTAAGCTAGGTAAGAAATGTTGACTCAAGTGTGTCAGGATTATTCTCAAGTGAGTATCCATCTCAAGTCATAAGAAGTATTTGGTTTACCTAGGACAACTTCCTATAGACACTACCAATCCTATAGGTCTCCTTTAAAGGTTTTTAATCCTAGGGTCAAAGCATTTGCTCTGATACCAACTGTGGTGACCCGGCATACCACTGCATGGTGTAGTATGCAAGTCTGATATAACACCAATGAAACACCGTTCCACTAGTATTATATCGCTCAGAGTGGTACAATAGAAACATATGCGGGTCCAAGGCATGTCTATAGAATTACAACATTGACTCTGTTACATAAGATCATCACAGCCTCCTACTTTACAATGAGGTAAAACTGCAAATAACTCCAGGAGAACGACTCGTAGTCTAGTCTTATCACGAACTCTATTTGTAGAGTAGTTAACTAGCTATAGAGACTATGAATAGATTCTAGCTAAATAGGAGCTAGGTTGAGGAAGCTAGTTCCCTTCTATGGCTAAACTAGGTTTTCTCCTTGTTGGTTGTGGTATCTGGCTCCTCTGACAGGGTCCTGTCTCTTGAAGTAGTTGTTGACTCCTCGGTCTTCGAGTTGTACTGTAGCTCCTCCTTTGTGGCCTCCATATCTAAGCAGGGGATTTAAGAGTGGGATGAGTACGAGCGTACTCAACAAGTTCATTATAGGAAAGAGGTGTTTAATGCACTAGCTACAGCATTAGACCAGAAAGTCTAATACCAATGCAAGTTTTCATAACCATTTCTTCAAAAGGTTGCTTTTATTCAGAAGAACTATGTCCGTCAGCCTTCACCGGTTTACTAGAACTTCATGGAGCTCCTTTCCCATAGCTGTCGCAGCTCCATATCCCGAACAGGAGTGACAGTCACGGTTCTTTACACTCTGCAGAGGTGTGTTGCTTTACCCATAAGAGATCTTAACCTTGGTGCCAACCGGGAATGACCCGTCCACACTTCCTATGGTGTGAGGCCCGGTATAAGGTCTAGCCAATCATGTTCCTCCGCTACCTCGAACACCCACCCGTTGTTGCATGCCCCGACCCTGGATCCACGCCGGTCCCATTATTCCCGTAATTTCAGGGTGGACCCCGACCACGACGACAGTGCTGGGCTCTACCATACACTCCTACGCCGGTAGCTGCAACCCATCATAGACCGCATTACCGTGGGGAATTAGAATGGGATCCCCACCCTCTGGTTGTTTCGCAAGATACAACTGCTACGGCAAGCAATGCTTTACCGTGGGGAATTAGAATGGGATCCCCACCCTCCGGTTGTTCCGCCAGATACAACTGCTACGGTAAGCACATCCGTTGATGAACGAGAGGTGGAAACACTTTTGACTACTCCGTCCCACTCCGGATCTTATGGTTAACACGGGTATTACGGCACAAGAATCACTGGCGACATTTGTTGTTTAATCCTAGATGGATATAAGCCCGTGCAATGGAACCTCCACCATATCAACACAATCCATGGTTCCATTGCCCACCACATAGTCATATTCATAGTTATGAAAATAGTGGTTTTGGTTTTTATGCAATAGTGATAACCATAGTACTTTGCAAGTAATTTGATAGAAATACTCAAATGACATGAGCAAGTGATGAACTTGCCTTTCTTGACTGTAAGATTATGCAGGCAAGGTCTTCGATATGCATTAACTCCAAATTCTGAAATATCATCATCGTCCGGTAAGGACGATGTTTAAAAGATTGGCAAGGATGCAATAATGCATAAGTATGAGATGCAATCGCTCTAAGCGTGATCTAACCCCGATGATTTAGGATCAGTGAGTTGTAATGATTGGTTCAGGGTGTGTTACACTTTTAGAGTGATTCACAAACAAGGTTCTTATTCAGGTGTGATTACTTGGTATTATGAACAGGTAGATAATAAAGCATAATAATCAATTGATCACAAAGAGAATGATTATTGACATAATGTTAACAAGTAAGGAACAATGGTCAGTTTTAGTACTATATGGCATGGTTAATGATTGATTATCCTATACTTTAAAAGAATAACTTTTGAAGAACATGTAATTTGATAAAGAACAAGTATGATAATTAGGTTTGTGGGGTTCTATGGTTTTCTATGGTTCTAGTTGGTTTCTGGAGTAAGTAGTAGATATTAGATGGATCCAAACAAAGTTGGATTCATCAATAGTAGGTGGAGTTATGCCTAGGCATCCTAAGCAATTAATTACACATGGGTGCTATCAAGGTTGATGCTACCTTGCTGGTGATAGATGGCTATTGTCTATAGGTCCTATTAGGCAGGATTGATGATGATTCCTTATTTTATTCAAAAGAATAACTTTTGAAGAACATACCTCTTAAATAATAAGAAGTATTACAATTAAGGTTGAGGTTGTCTTGTATTAGCCATTGGATCTCTAAGTGGAGAATGGTTGGTTCCTAAATAGGATGGTTCATAAGTATCTCACCCTAGTAGGGTTTAGTGGAACAGGGTTATGTAATGTGAAATAATAGGTATGGTTGCTATTAGGGTTCATCACAATGGTGTGATGCTAAATAGGGATAAACAAGGATGATGGCTTTGGTAATAGGATCTAGGGTTTACACTTGGTTGACCCTACGGAATTGTTTAGGTCTGATGATGATGAACACATGGGATACCCATATATTAGTGATAGGTCTTCTACATTTTATGTGGCCAAGACAGGTGTTTATTTGCTACTAGGGTTCTATGCTTGGAAAGAATGTACCATGATCACATGCTCTAACCTAGGGTTTAGGTTAGAAGCAATTTAGGATTCACATGTAATAATGGAACTAGGGTTCCTAGTAGAGTTAGGGTTTTAGGGTTCCACATGAAATTATGAGGTTATCACTTTGTTCCTAATGGAACTAGGGTTTCCTAATTACCCTATAATTATTGGATTAATAACTTCATTAATAAAGTTGAAGTTATTAATAAATTTGGAATAATAATCTTGGATTTGACATTTTATTATTTTTAATGGACTAATAATTAAGGTAATTATTAATTAGGGTTTAAATCCTTCTAATAAGGATTTAACAAAATAACAAATAAAGAAAATTAGTTTCATTTTTTTCTTTATTTATTTACTGGTTTTTATTTAATTTGGAAACTTTTCCTAATTATTGAATTTTAATTGAATTTGGAATTAATAAATAAAGCTTAAATAACAAGTATTAAATGATTGAATTTTTATTAAAAATAAAAATTCCATATTATATTTTTATTGGATAGAGTTTTCTTTTCTAAGAATTTTAATATCTCATTCATATTTTTCTGACTTAAATTGAATTTTCTAGATTTATTTAAAGTTGCAGATATTATTGAATTTGAATTAAAATAAAAGACACTGCTAAACGCACCCAGCAGATTCTACCCCTGGTCACTGACCTGTGGGCCAGAGACACGTCAGCCGCCACGCGGCCCTTGACCGAGGTCAAAATTGCCGAGGTGGCGCTGGAGTGGCCGGCCGGCGGCCAGGCGAGGTTGACGCCGGCGATTCGGTGCTCCCGCGCCTGCGCTGAGATACCGGTTGGATGCGCGGCGCCACAGTGAGCCTAAGGGTGGCGGCGCCCCCATCTATTGGTCACCGGAGTAACTCCGGCGAGCACGAACAACGGCGGCGGACACGGGTTCACGACGCGGCGACGCTACGGCGAGCTAGTAAGCGAGGCGAGCATGCCATTCGGTAGAGGAGCTCACCGCGGTTCCGACGGGCGTGTCGGCGAGGCTGGCGGTGGTCTACATCAACGGCGAGCGTCGAGGTCTGATGGTGACCGGCGGGGAAACGATGACCCGATTCGTCGGGTGTAGGGCTTCCCGGCAAGCACGCGTTGACGAGGGGGTTGCTGGGGACGAGGCGAAGCTCCAGAGCTTCACGGCGATGCTCGAGGTGGCCCTAATCGGCGGCGATGAAGATGGCCGGGCGAGCTAGGGTTTCGAAATTGGGGAGAAATGGGGCGGGGAAGAAGAAGAGCTCGAAGCTGGTTCCGTTCGGGGCCTTTATACGGCGCTGTGGAGGTCGCCACGCCACACTGCCGAAGAAGGAGAAGCTGCCAGCGAGAGGGAGAAGAGAGACACGGCGTCGCGGTGGCCTCAGTGCACGGAGGGGATGAGGACGACCCCCTCCCGTTGTTTTTTTAGCGAAGGGGTATCGTGGGCTGCAGTTTGGTGATGATCTGGGCCAAGTGTTGGGCTGCTCCTGGGCTCTGGTGCTGGGCTGCAGGCTGGGCTGCGGTGCAGGTAAGGTCCAGGTATGTTTTTCCCTCCTCTCTTCTTTTTCTGTTTTATTTTCTGTTTTAAATTCTGGTTTTTATAATTCAAATTTGAATCTTCTTATTTTGCAGGTGTTAAATAATTGGGGTTTACTGAGTATTTAGTGCAATGACCATTACACCACTCTCCCAATTGAGAAAAGCATTTTATAGTTGATTCAATTTCACATATGTGGGCTTATTCAATATAGCAATTAAACATGAGTTTGTATTCTCATTTTAATTCCTTATTTATATGAGTCAACTCTATTTGGAATTAATAGAGTTGATAATCTCAACTCAAAGTATTTCAGAGTTAGTTATTAGGAGTTGGTTTCTATTTGAGAAATTGGTTGTTCACATATGATTTTATGTGAGCATTAAATCTATTAGGGTTTTATGGTTTCTATTACCAGCCCCTTGTAAAGTTAACACTATTATTATTATTTTAAGGATCTAGGGTAGGTAGTGTTCCATCATGGTTGTGCTTGGTTACCAAAATAAATAGTTGATCACTACATATATGGTTTACTTATAGGATTTAGCATTAGGTGGCTCTTATGTTTTATAATTGATACTTTGTATTTAATTAATGAACCATTAGGGTTCTAATGATATTTACCTAATGGCATTTGGTTTGAATCTTAATTGTGGTTTAGGTTTTATTTGTGATCACCCAAGTGATACTCAACTAGGGTTGAGATTTAATTCTAGGTTATAGAGATGGGGTGTCTCCATATTGCATGTGCTAGGGTTTAATTTCCCCCAACCATGATAAGGTGGTGGCTTGCTTCATATCTAATGTGCTTCCCAAATTACTAAGGATTTGCGAATGGTTTTTATCTTCTACCAATTTAAGTTCTATTATTATCTTCAATTTATCATTAAAGTAACTACATTGGTTATAGTTCTTTTTATAGTTAACTTTGGTCATATGGATATATGGTTTCTCACCATATAAAGCATAGAGTTTAACTCTAAGGTTTTCTTAGGTTGTTTAATTTCTGAAGTATGGATATGGTAGGATTGTACTTATGATCACCAAGTGATTCACAGGTAAAAGATAAGATATAAACCTAGGGTTGCTTATTAGTTATCTTCCTATAATTTTATGTGGGAATGAAATCTACTTATTCTAGTAGGGTTTAACTTATCCTCACATACATCAAGTTCTTAGGGTTTATGATCATTCACCAATTGATAATGATCAAGGTTTGGCTTCCTAAAGTATCTCTTACGAAATGAGTTTCTCACTTCTATGATCAAGCATTGTCTTGATCCACTAGGGTATAGTACTTCTATTTCACTTTCTAGAATGGAACTTCTATGGTTTCATTATTTTATATCCCAGGAGAATACCTGAGATATTCTACTAGGGTTCTACTCAATCAATGATGATTTAATTATCAGGGCATATGGATAGTTCTCTCCCTCAAACTCAAGTGTTGCCTTAACTAACTTGAGTGTAACACCATAATTGATCCCTCAAGAATGGATTATTCTAGGTTATGGTGTACTCCTAATACTCTAGTTCAATGGTTGTCTTTTATTCTTAAATAGATAAAGCTAGGTTTTGTATGATTGGTCTCTCTCATTTTGGAAAGGACTTTAGTACTAACTTAAGGTTAGGCTCCATAGGGATTGATGTGATCATCAATATCTATGTTTAACATAAATGGTTTCTCTCTCTAGGCATGTCTTGAATAATATCCTAGGGTTTCTCTTAGAAATGATGATTTGAATACTTGGATGTATATCCAAGGTTTTGCTCCAGGTTTGTTAATGCTTCTCTAATAATTACTA
This sequence comes from Lolium perenne, assembly GCF_019359855.2. NCBI lineage: Eukaryota > Viridiplantae > Streptophyta > Magnoliopsida > Poales > Poaceae > Lolium > Lolium perenne. Next base: position 82,794,505 of record NC_067249.2, read on the forward strand.
TAGAACTCTCACCTCTCTAAGTTTGATGTGTAATAACTTGGAATGGAGAAGAATATCTATTTCTGGAGTGGATCTTCTTGTTATAATTCCAATGTGGAAGTGGAGTGAATACCATGAGGTTTCATGGTAGGGTTATGGATTAGTTTAAGACATGAAGAAGATAAGTGAAGAATAGTTTCTCCAATTATTGTTACTTGATTTCCAATTAAATGGATGTTCATATGTTATGGCAAGGATTACCATATTACAATCTTTTATAAGATCAAGCAATTGATCATTGAGTAAAGTGTTGTTGTGTTGATTATTAGTTCCATTTGATCTAACCCCTTAGATCAAATCATCTTTACCCAAAACAAGGTTTTATCAAAGTCACATTGAGGTTTATAGCGCTTGACTTGATGAGCTACTTCAATTCCACCAAGGTCAAGTGAAACTTCGCCATCGTGGATTGTTATACTTTAAAGCGCGAAAATTCCCCAGATTTTCTATGCATGAATGCAATGCACACATCTGTTTCCTCTATATTTGTAACCCCATTACCTGGGATATTACAGAGGGTGAGGAGGAGGTGGACGACACGGCGTACGATGCCAGACCCAGCGCCGCCGATGGCAAGCCGCGGTGAAGACCTTTGGCAAGCGCAGAGGACGCATCATGGGTTCGTGGCAAGGGAAAAGGAACACATTTTGCTCTAGTCGATGCAGCGAGACGCAGCAGCATCATCGGCGCGCAAGGCGGAGGAGCTCGCTGCAGCGCAGCCCGAGCGGGTCGCATAGGACGGGAGGGAGCACTGGGCGGCAGAGATGGAGGCCGCGTTGGCCCACTAGCAGGTCAAGCGGGTCGCGCAGGACGGGAGGGAGCACTGGTCGGCGGAGATGGGGGCCATGTTGGCTCACCGGCATGTCAAGCAGGTCGCCCAGGAAACGATGGGGCACTAGGCGGCGGAGATAGAGGCCGCGTTGGCACACCATCAAGCCAAGCGGGTCCAGAGGGTGGTGAGCACCGTTGACCACCGCCGCTCCGTTGATGTGAAGCACCGCTAGGAACGCGTAACCAAGGCTGTGCGGGCGGCGATCAACATGGCCTAGGATGCTAGCAACGCCGGCCTCGGCAACAACGAGGAGTAAATGTAGGCCGACCGATAGTAGAAACTTTCTTTCAGTTTTTGTTTAATTAGATGTGAATGTTTTTGTAAAGTGGATATGTAAGTCTGATGAAGTATAGACACACGTTATTGGTGCAGACACATCCATTCTTTGGGCGGATTAGTCCCCATTTAGACCGTGAGGCTGAAGGGTGTACCTCCAGCCTCCCTATTCGTACGTGGGCACGGTAGGATTGTTTAGGTTGCGCCGCTAGGTGCGGGAGGCACTATTTAGCGGTCAACCGCTGATTTTGACCGGAGCGGTCACTTTCCAACAGAAACCTTCTTCCCGAAAAAGGACATGGAAATAAGCGCGTGGCTGTGGCTGTGCTAATGGGATTTGAACTCCCGACCTCCAGCTCCGCGCCTCCGCCCCACTCATCTTTCATGAGGAGGCAACCAACAGAGCTAGGAGTCATACGTGGCGTGCTTTGGTGCATACATCTTTTTGTACTAAATCAACACGCCAGAGGTAAAATAAAACGAACCAATGAACCCTGAGGCCCACTGCTCCGGTTTTTAAACTATGATTCACTGATATTTTTAGTGGCTCAAAATTTTGATTTAGTTTTACAATCCTAGCCGAGTGCATACCATGCATGTAATATTAGATAAAATCTGTTGACGTCACCAACAGTCTCTCATAATCAGAAATTTCAAAATGTTTCATTTATCAAAGAATAGGTCCAATTTAAGATCTATTTCGTCAATATATTTGGAATTTTTTTAGCCGACAAGTTATCAACCCTCTACCCGTTATTTATTAATAGCAAAATATAAAAGATACCAACAAAAAACCCTAATTTTATTTAAAACATTTTTGCGACTATTTTAGCTCAAAAATTATCAAACACTATGCTTATTTTTTTATCAATGGTAAATGTGAAAGTTTACTCACAAAAAATCTAATTTTATTTAGAATACTTTGACGACTTTTTAGCTCACAGTGTTATCAACCCTCTGCTCCGTTAGTTCTCAACAGTAAAAGTGAAAAAGTAACCAACCCCTAAAACTAATTTCATTTAGAATATTTTGGAAACCTTTTTGGCTCATAGTTTATCGATCCTCTTCCCCTTATTTATCAACGGTAATTTAAAAAGTTATCGACCCTAAAAGGTAATTTTATTTAGAGTATTTGGAAAAAAAATAGCTCACAATTTATCAACCATGTGCTAGTTATTTATCAACGGTAAATGTGAAAAGTGACCAACCCGAAAAGCTAACTAGTGTGGATTTGTAGCCACCCGGTGGCACTGCCCCCCTCATGCTTGCCGTCCGATGACATGCGCAAGATTCGCGATATAATGGTCTAGTTTTATCACGATGCTGCAAACACTATGTAGATCGCGTGGAAAGTTGAACTAGGACCTAATTTTACGTTGGTACGGCAGGATCCCAGCAGAGTGGTGCAGCGATATAACCGGACCACTCATGTTTTTGATGTCAGGCCATGCAAGTGCCTCTGTACACATGCATGCATGCTGAGCCACTGGGATACTGTATGAGAAGCTGTGCCGTGTAATAGCAAAGCCTGTGTTTTTTCTGGCTAGTAATCAATTCGATTAAATTTACATGTGTCTTTTGGCGAAATAAACGTTTAGACATTTAATGCGCTGCATGCGGCTGCACCTGGTTGCCTGAAACAAAGTGTCCCTTGCTTGATGATGTACCTGCGGTGATCGATTAGAAAAAAGCTTCTTGCTGATGCCGTCGAGCATGAAGGAGTAGAACTACGCAAGGAAGGCCTGGTCCTGTTTGCCGGGCACAGCGACGCGCTGCAGCCATGGGCACCGCTCATTGCGAGGTGACAAGGCGTCATGCGACTGTTGTTCTTCACGCATGTATCGGACGGCCTGGCCGCGCTTCTATGATGTAACTACACTGCGACGGATGGTTGATGTAGTTTCCGTGAGATGGCTGAAACCAAAACGGTCTCGATGACGGCGTAGGGATAGATGGGCTCTCCTCGTCTAGGATGATCGGAGTACCGAATGCCCCCGTATGCATCACAAAGGGTTGGAAAGAGTATGCAGTAGATCTTCACCTCCCCGTCAGCATGCTCACTTCATTGTCGCCTCCACGCTCACCTCCGTGTCATCGTTGACGACGTTCAAGGCCCCGTCCGAGCCAACAGAGACGGATTCCATGATTCCATGTACGTATCGCCATACATATCGCTGCCGGTGTCGACTGCATCTGAGGTGTCGAAAGGCGCCAACCCATGTTCCTAGATGGAAGAGGAAGTGTGCTGCTGTTGTGGCGAGGTTCAGGCAGCGACTCGAGCAGCAAAAGCTGGAGGTCACCTGACCAGAGCCAGACGACGAGCTGAGCAAATCAATTGTAGCAAGGGGTGGACTAGGACACGAGCTGAGCGACGGGAGAGGAAATGGCCAGCTCCAATTGCAAGGGACTCTCGTTTGCCGACCTCGCCGCTGAGGTCGAGCTGGGACCTCAGAGCAGGCAACCACGTCTTCAGGTCTTTGCTAGGGAAGAAATAGATTGGACGTGTCGGCCACACGGGCTGCCGCAGTGGCTTACTCATCGGCCACGAGTAGATGGAAGAGCAGCCTCTGGTGCTGGGTGGCCAATCAAGAAACCGCGATGAGATGATTTCAGGGGAGAATGTAGAGAAGAGAGAAGGGGGCATGCAAGCTCTTTGTTGATGAGGTAGGAATGTGTTCACACTTAGCTTCACCGAAAGGAACTCCGGCGCTCGTCGATGTGGCAACAACAAAAGCTTGTTGAATATCCATAGATACATGCATGTCAGAGTCAATCATAACTACTAGAACTACTAAAATTAGAACACATTAAATGGTTGCACTGTGTCATCTCTGCAAAATTTGCAGCACCTACATAAACAATGCATAACGACTACAGCTAGCTGCATCAGATAATTTGCAGATGTGCCAGGAGATTAACCTTTGGCTCGCTAAGTAGGTGCGAATCTATGTGATGCATCTAACGGCAGTGAGCGGGGGGGCAGTACCACCGGGTGGCAACACCACATTTTGCAAAGCTAATTTCAGTTAGAAAATTTTTAATTACTTTTTTAGCTTACAAGTTATCAATGCTCTGCTCGTTATTTATCAGCGGTAAATGCGAAAAGTGACCGACCCAAAAAGATAATTTCATTTAAAATATTTTGATTCCAAATCATAGTTGATTACTTCAAGTCCACATATCATTGCTGAATATAATTTCTACTTAAGGAAACAAATCTTGCAGTTGCAAAGGCCACCGATGATTGTGTCATCACATGAAACCTGGCGGACCTTGTCACCCCAGTCCAACGAGCATATCTTCTTGCAATATCGTTCAGTGCAGACCGGGAGCCGATAGATATCCATCTTACAATTCTCTGTGTACCACAAACATAATAAAAGTCACACAATAATAGGAAGAATTTTCCCGTGTTGACATGACTTGTTACACTATTGCATGGCGAAAAACTAGTAGACATACAAGAATGTGCTTCAACAACATATTTAAAAAATCTGAAGTCAATATTTCCTTTAGATGTTATGTTGATATTTCCAGGTTCATCCTTCGAAATAAGTTATATCTTAGGATATCTAATTAAAAACAACAAAAGAGAGAACAAACCTGCTGAAGTAGTGCTTCCTAACAACACAAGTATCACCAAAATACATGCCAAAGCAGACCTTTCGTCCATTCTTGAATTCTACATCCTAACATGACCCAAGGTGGCAAACGGATATGGAATGACGTTCCATCTCAAAAGTGCATGTTTGCACGGTATTTTGAATTTATTATTTATAGCAAAAGTGCATTTTGAAGTTGCACGGGTATCTAAATACCCAAACACTCCAACAAACCATCTCTGTTGATACTCTCCTCTTTTTCACCATCATCAAAGGTGCTCATGTTTTCTTGTATTCATAATAACATTGGATTGCAAGCATCTCGCTGCAGCAACTTGTAATACCACAAAACTTGTATCAGTGGTTGGTGTCATCCTTAAATTTTTATTAAGATATGAATTCAAATAAATATACAGTTAGCATACACACAATATTCTGCCAACGGTTTCAAAATTTAGTAAAAATTGGATAGCTCAGTAAAAAAAGTTTACACTGAGTTTAGTAAAAAGTTCAGGGCAAAATCATTAAGATTAGATGAGCTGAATTAACAGAATACAGTGGATTTACTCATGCTGCATTCCAGAAAGCAGGTACCTGCTAATATTTGCTGAAGGCTAGTATATTTGTATTCTGATCATATAAAATTGCAATTAATAATTTCTGTAAAAGATCTTTGTGAATCCACCGACTAAGCCTAAATTAAGAACCCAGCCATACACATGTATGTATAACTGTATACCTCTTTTTTAAGAACAATAACATATACCCCTCTCTTTCTAAGACTTCAACACAGAGATACTTCTTTTTGACACAAATACAGTTGATCCCCACTAAACACATTTAATGTTTGCAAGCTGCCTCCACAGTGAGCCACGTCACTTTAAATAATCAGAACCATTTGATCAAATTTAGACGCATTGGATTTTTCACAAGATCACAATTAAAATTCCAGCTGTGTGTTCCATGCCGCAAGTCCCTGGACAGCGCTTATAAGCTTTTGCATCTCTTCTCCTCCTGTATTAATTTAAACCGTCCTTTTCATAAGTGCCGCCTCAGTTTCCAAAATCAATCTGCTCGGCTGCTCTTCTAGAAACTCTTTCTGTCTATTTATTTCCTCATCTTTAACTCCTACCAATCTGTGTCCCTCTATCTCTGTCGTGCTCTTCTCTCCTTATTAGTACTCGAACAGTGATGGTGGCAGGTCTTTCCGCTCCGTGGCCGCTGGTACATGTTATGAAGAAAGTCATGTGGTTTCTTGCCACACTCGCACCAGGCAACCACATATTGTGTTCCAGGTCCGCTCGTATGTATTTTTGATGTCAGTTTCCTGCAACTGTTTTCACTTCTGCCCAATGTTAAGCTTTGGCATCGGCGTTTTCTCATCCACAATCTGAGCGACTAGCCCGAGAAAGAAGCACCCACATCGACTGCCACCGGCAGCCTGCCCTACTTGGTAACCACCTTCCGCTGTGTTGACTTTGCCTTCTCCTTCCACAAAAGCCCAAAACAGGGGGAGGCCCTATTTAGCGGTCAACCGCTGATTTTGACCGGAGCGGTCACTTTCCGACATAAACCTCCTTCACGAAAAAGGACATGAAAATACGCGCGCGGCTGTCGCAAAATGTTGCCAATGGGATTCGAACTCCCGACATCCAGCTTCGCCCCGCTCATCTTTCACGAGGAGGCAACCAACAGAGTTAGGAGTCGTACGTGACGTGATTTAGTGCGTACATCTTTTTGTACTAAATCAACACGCCAGAGGTAAAAAAGAACCACGGTCCAAACTAAAAATAAATAAAACGAACCAATGAACCCTAAGGCCCACTGCTCCGGCTTTTAAACTATGATTCACTGATGTATTTAGTGGCTCAAAATTTGGATTTAATTTTACAATCCTGGCCGAATGCATACCATGCATGTAATATTGTCTCTCATAATCTGAAATTTCAAAATGTTTCATTTATCAAAGAATCGGTCCAATTTAAGATCTATTTCGTCAATATGTTTGGAAATTTTTTTAGCCCACAAGTTATCAACCCTCTACCCGTTATTTATTAATAGAAAAATATAAAAGATACCAACAAAGAAACCTAATTTGATTTAAAACATTTTTGGGACTATTTTAGCTCAAAAATTATCAAACACTATGCTTATTTTTTATCCATGGTAAATGTGAAAGTTTACTGACAAAATATCTAATTTTATTTAGAATATTTTGACGACTTTTTAACTCACAATGTTATCTACCCTCTGCCCCGATATTTCTCAACAGTAAAAGTGAAAAAGTAACCAACCCCTAAAACTAATTTCATTTAGAATATTTTGGAAACCTTTTTGGCTCACAGTTTATCGATCCTCTTCCCCTTATTTATCAACAGTAAATTTAAAAAGTTATTGACCCTAAAAGTTAATTTTATTTATAGTATTTGGAAACTTTTTTTAGCTCACAATTTATCAATCATGTGCCAGTTATTTATCAACGGTAAATGTGAAAAGTGACCGACCTGAAAAGCTAATTTCAGTTAGAAAATTTTTAATGACTTTTTTAGCTCACAAGTTATCAACGCTCTGCTCGTTATTTATCAGCGGTAAATGTGAAAAGTGACCGGCCCAAAAAGCTAATTTCATTTAAGATATTTCGATGTCATTCTAGCTCACAAGTTATCAACCCTCTGCCCCATTATTTATCAACGGTAAATGTTAAAATTTACCGACCCAAAAAGTCAATTTCAGTTAGAAATATTTTGGCAACTTTTTTAGATCACAAGTTATCAACCCCTCTTCCCGTTATTTATGAACGGTAAATATAAATAGTGACCAGCCCAAAAAACTAATTTCATTTAGAATATTTTAACGAATTTTTTTCTCACAAGTTATCAACGCTCTGCCAATTATTTACTAAAGGTAAAATATGAAAAGTTACCGACCCGAAAAGTAATTTCAATAAGAATATTTTGAAGACTATATTAGTTCATACTTATCGGCCCTCTCCTATTATTTGTCAACCGTAAATATGAAAAATTATCGAACCCAAAAATTAATTTTATTTAGAATATTTTGGTGACTTGTTTAGCTCAAAAGTTATCCGCCAGCTACCCGTTATTTATCAGCAGTAAATGTGAAAAGTTATCGATCCAAAAAGTAATTTCATTTACAAATATTTTATTGACCATTTTTGCTCACGGGTTATCAACCCCCTGACTGTTACTGATCAACGGTAAATATGAAAAATTACCAAACCAAAAAATTAATTGCATTTAGAATATTAGAAAAAAACTGACGGATGGTTGACCCGAAAGGTTACCATAACCCAACTCCCAACGGCCCAAGTACACCAGGTCAATCTAACTCTACCTTTCTTTTTACATGCACTCCCATCCTTTCTATTTGCAAAAATCAATCTCTCTAGTTCCACCCGCGGTAGAACACCATGATGATGGTTGCCGCTCGATCTTCCAACCCTGGTCGGTCATGGTTGAACACTGCCGCCTCCCTTAACCTCCAGCCTCGTTGCCTTGTCGTACAAAGGAAGGTGGTAACACTGCTACCCTACCACCTTCCTTCGCCATGTCTATGCGGATGTCCTCGACGCATTCCCAGTACTCAACGATGATGGCTGACTCTCTGCAAGCTCGCCACCCTTCCAGCTCGCACACATCTGCTGCGACACTCGTGGCCCCTTCGACACACGGCACGGTGCTGCTTCGCCATCTCTAGCATTGCTAACGGGGACGCTAGTCTTCCATCCGATGAGCTCGACGAGTTTCCGATTGGCCGGCTCGATTTCCCGGGTCTACATCTCACCTGCATCCGGTGAGGCTCTCACCGCCAAACTCGGCCTCTACTACGCACGAAGCGGTGTTGCTCCGTCGTCAACCGCACTACCGCTGATTTCGGTGTTCCGTCCCCACCCCACCCGGTCAACCTCCAAACAAAAAGGGAAAAGTATCGTGACATAAAACGACAAAAGAGATAATGTAGTAGCGATGTGCCGAGTCTAATCGTGCGGGCGGCCGATTCCTAGAGATGGAATTCGCTTGGTTACTATATCAGAACTGGGTGTTGATAAAAACATCATAATTAAACATTTTCATACCAAAATACATGTTTTCATGTCCATACATATACAAAAGGAATATTTATTTTAAAGAAAAAAATGAATTTATAAATTTAAAAGTGTTAATTAATTTGTAATAAAATTGGTCGTTAATTGGAGTTAAAAGTGGTACGGAGTAGTTCATTTAAGTTGCAAGTGGTAGTTCATTTAAGTTGCAAGTGGTTTTCTCCACCCGTTATTTCCCCCATAAAAACCACTAACCCGAAAAAGAGAATTAGGAAAAAAATCCAAAATAACATGAATTTTGATACAAAATGCAAAAAAGAAAACAAAATATTAAAATCAAAAGGGAATTGATAAAAGTGAGTTGATAAAAAATAGTAAAGGGAATTGAAATAAACTACTTGTCTAAATAATATAAATTTTGATACAAAAATAACAAACAAAAAACGAACAGTAAAAAAGGGAAACAAACATAATTGAACGCATGCATATGATTCCATGTGTAGCTTTGACGCGTAAAAAATGAGCTGGCATTGACGCAACGATTGCCTCACCCAGGTGAACGAAAGAAAGCATGGCCAGCACCGGCCCGCCCGGCGCGTGACAAGGTCCTAGCACTGGTTAGAGCATCCCACTCGTTGGCCCTCCCCACGCTCAAATCCGGACGAAACAACCGCCGGATTGGACGAAAATAAGTCATGGGAAGTAAAGTATTTTCAGTCGTCCACCCGGAGTTCGGCGGATAGAGTTTAAATTCAAACAAATCGCCGTCCCGCGCTACAAGTACGGCCAGTTGATCGGCAAAAGGAGCAAAAGGATCAGCCACAGATCGGCGATCGGAGGGAAATTACACGGAGACAGCTCGTCGCCGGCAGTCCCGGCCGGCACGGCGGTGTCCGACGGACCGCTTTCCTCACACGTCGTGGCCGAAGCGGCTGCGGCGGCCGACGATGAAGCAGCGGCAGTGGGACGTCGGCTGCACCGCAGTCGACGAGGTAGATGGTGAGGCAGACGAGGTAGGAGCCGGCGGAGACGACGAAGGACTGGCCGGAGTGGCTCGGAGGATGTCGCTGCGGTGGCCCTGGTACCAATTCCTCGTCTCCTCGTCCATCAGTTCCATGTCGCCGCCGCCCATGAGGAACGCCAAGTCTGTGTTCCTCTTCTTCGCCGCCGCCGTCGTCTTCAGCAGGGCGATCCGGACGCCTTGGTTGGCGAGCATCTCCCCCCACCTGCCGTCGAACTTGTCGTTCCTCCCGTCGGCGTGCGACCTCAAGTCGGCCCAGCACTTGTCGATCGACGCCTGCATCCTGTCGGCGGGATTGCCCGTCTTTTTGAGCTCTTTGAGCTTCTTCTGGCCGAGTTCAGGGCGCCCTTCCGCCGCGCTTGCCGCCGGAGCGTCGAGGTTGTACTGCTCGGTCTTGCTCTTCGAGAGGGTCGTGCGGACTTCCTTACACTTCTCGCAGTTCTCGAGGCGGGCGTAGACGTTGAGGAACTTGAACTGCAGGCCGGTGTCGTCCGTGTACATGTCCAAAGCTCGGCGCAGCTGGGGAAAAAAGAGCACGGCGATACGGGTCAGCTAACGACGATGTACCTCGGTGATGCAGGGTCGACGGAGCATACCTTTTGCTCCAAGTCGTGGCCGCTGATCGGCCGTTTGTCGCACTCCTCCTGTATGCCGTGCCATTTGCTGCACGCCGTCTGCATGATCCCCCAATGGGTGGCCATTGCCTTGTCTCCCCGGTACATGTTCATGTTCGTCTTGTTGAAGTAGGGATCGACGAGTTTGCGCTCCTCGTACGCCTGCTTCACTCGAAGCCAATATGTGTCGAACGACTGATTGGCCCCGATTATGCCATTCGTGGACACGGTCTTCCAAGCTTCGGCGAGGCACTCCTCTTCCTTCGGCGTCCATTTGATACGCGGTTCGGTAGGCGGCGAGTCCTTCTTCCTCTTCTTCTTCCCCTTCGACAGGTTGGCGGCGGCTTGTGTTGGCTCTTCTTCTTCCTCGTCTTCTTCTTCGACGGCTTGGCTTCCGTCGGCAACATCCTCCCGATGCTCGTTGCGCGCCGCCACGCCGGCCGTCGCCTCTCGCCTCCTCTTGCGTGAAGAACCCCGGGCACGCAGCAGCGGCGGCCATGAAAAACCCCGGGCTCGCAGCGGCGGTGGAGCCGGAGGTGATCATCTCGTGGATCTCCGCTTCGTTCGGCGCCGCCATCGCACCGAACGCGAGCGGCCCTCGTCGCATGGTCGGCGAGGTGTCCTCGACCGGCCGCCGCCGCCGACGTCAAGCTCGGGCGGCGACGGCGTGGACTGGACGGTTGGACGTAGGCGCCCTCTTGGAACACGGCGATCGGCGACGGCGAGTACGGCGAAGGGGAGAAGGACGACGGAACCTGGTTGTACCTTGCGTCGGCCATTGGCCGGGAACATGCCGCCGCCGCCCATGGCCATGCCGATCATCCTCGCTTGTTCGTCCTGGGCCGCCGCCGCCGCCCTCTTGGCGGCGGCTTTTTTCACCCTCTCCGCCCTGCCGCTTGTTTCCACCTCGCGCCGTTTCTCGTCCGCCGCCCACTCGGCGTTCGACATGCCCGGCGGCTTCGTCTTCTTCGCCCGCATCTTCCTCGCCGGCGCCTTCGGCGGCATTTTGGTGGACGAGAAGACGAGGAGGAGAGTGGTGGTGGACGAGAAGACGCCGCCGGAACTCGGAGCCGGAAGACGAGGAGATTGGGGAATTTCGGCGGGAGAGAATGGGGATATGCAAGCAAATTGGAGGGAATGGGGATATGCAAGCAAATTGGAGGGAAAATCGACAGATTTGGTTTTCCGCCGCCGACTACGCGGGTCCACACGACGTTTCGCGCCAAAATCTTTCGTCCGGAGTCCCCGAGCGCGCCAGGGGGCCGGGATGGCGTGGGCTCGCCGGATGGATGAAGGGCCAAATCCGGACAAAACGAGAATCAAGGACGGGCCGAATTTCGCCGTCCGGATAGAAAAAACGTCGCTCGGGGGCCTCGTCGGGGGCACGAGTGGAGATGCTCTTAGTCTTCGGGAGTGCCCCAATAAAAATGAAAATAGATTAATCCGGACATTCCTAACGGTCTAAAAGTAGAAAGTTTTAATCCCACACGTTCCTTCCGCTCATCTGCAAATCAGTGCATCTCATTTCGCGGCTCCGTCGAGAAAAAAACTACAAAGAACAATCGTGTAATGTAAAATAAATACATCTGGTCTCAAATTCACCCAAAAAAAAATATATGTCATCGGCTTCTTTTCTGCCTCAAGTTTTTTTTAAGTTAAGAACGTGTATTATGTAAAACAAATAAGTTTAACTACAAAAAATTACATCCCATAAAATCCGCGGTGGTTTTGATTCCAATCGAGAATGTAAAAAAATAGCTGCAGATGTAGAAAAAAAATAAAGAAATTACATCCAAAAATATGGGGGACCTATTATTATACATCCAGATCTTAGCGGAAACGATTATTTCAAGATCGTGGATGTAAAAAGTAGTCGAAAAATACATCCAGCTTCAAAAAATTTGCAACCAGAACTGAAAGAAACCTAATTTTGTTACATGCTTTGATGTTTCTGAATATAGAACTAGGGAAGCCAGGGGAAGAGGACTGGATCCGTTGAGAGGCCTGGGGGCGCACGGTGGGGGCGAGACCCTTTCCGGCGGCGTTGCCCGGCGGCGCGCTGGAACATGTGAGAGAGCGCGATGGGGGCAAGGTCCTTCCCGGCGGCGTGCCATGGCGAGGAGGCCTTCAACTCGTGGTGGAGATGAGCGTCAGCCGTGCCGCCCTCAGCCTCGAGAGCGCGCAGGACCTGCACTTCCGCCTCGCCACACATCCCCGAGCCACCACCAACTCCATGGCCGCCACCCCATTGCCATGGGAGCGCAAGAGCCATTGGATTCCTACCTCCCCAACTACCATGACCGTCGCCCTTCGCCTCCGGAGTGCGATGTTGTTCGATCCGCACCACCACGCCTCTCGTCTCTCCTTCGCCGGCGTCAGGATCCTCTTGATGGGGGCCTGATTGTGGAGGGGTAGTTTGTGGGGAGGGGATAAGAAATGATTGGACGAGAGGAGCTTGCCGGGAGAGAAAGGGAAAGGGAGATTGACGACGAAAGGCCTGGTAGCGTGTGTCCCTGTTATTCCTCGAGCCAGCCGTACGATGGCCATCTAATGATAGGGAGAGGGGAGCACTCTGAAAGACAACGTGGTGCCCTGGCATCTAATAGAAATGGTAAATACTATATATCGTAGGCCGATGGGAAAGATTTTGTCGGACCCCTCCGACGCTGTCCATCTCGTTGTCATCCAACGGGCAAGATTGCACCGATTTTTCCCCGCCCGCTAACCTCGCATCTTCCGCACATATACAGCCAATAAATTACGGTCGTGAACCTCCCTAAATCAAGCACCATCCCGACAGGATCTGCTTGGCCACCGCCGCGATTCTTCTCTCACCACTGCGCCTCACCTCTCCCCGCCGGCCGCACCCCTCGCCGGGAACTGCACCTCCTCTGGATCGATGCGTCCGATCACATGACGTTCAGCGGCGCACTGCGGTCACTAGCAGCATAGCAGGGTCGATCAGGTTATACTCTGGCCGAAACAGCGGCCGGAGTTTGCTTCCAGTGTCCCAGCCAACCTCTTAATCCATTCAAGGACTACACGACCAGCGGACCAGGCTGTAGGTAATTGCAAGTGCCCTATGCTATGAGTTTTGTACACGATTTCATAGGTGCTTGATCACTTTCTTGAGGCGGTTTTTGTTGAATATTATCTGGATGCTATCAACAGGATCGGGACTACACCCTTCCTCCAGACCCCACCCAAATCGTCAACAAATTTCATCTCGGCACCTATGACTATGGTCCACGGGGAGGACAAACCACAGAAGCAAAGGAGACTGACTACATCATGTCTTTCAAGAGCTACGGCCTTCTGGATTGATGTCTCCACACACGGAAGGAAATGAATTGAGTGTGTACAATGAAGCAAATTTGTAAAATACAGGAAATATGTGATATGAAAGTATGAAGCTGTGTATTTTAACGACTTGAAGGAAGCAAAATATTTCAATTGTCCGAAATATGTCAAGTGAATGTATGAAACACTAATTTTTTTCTCCAAATGAAGCAAAGTTGTAAAATACAAGAAATATGTGATATGAAAGTACTCCCTCCGGTCTTATTTAATTGACTCGAAATTAGTATAAAGTTGTACTAAATTCGAGTCAATTAAATAAGACCGGAGGGAGTATGAAGCTGTGTATTTTAACGACTTGAAGGAAGCAAAATATTTCTTTTGTCCGGAATATGTCAAGTGAATGTATGAAGCGCTACTTTTTTTCTCCAAATGAAGCAAGTTTGTAAAATGTAGGAAATATGTGATATTCAAGTATGAAGCTGTGTATTTTAACGACTTTGAAGGAAGCAAAATATTTATGTCGTCCGAAATATGTCAAGTGAATGTATGAATCACTATTTTTCCAAATGAAGCAAATTTGTAAAATGTAGGAAATATGTGATATGAAAGTATGAACTGTGTATTTTGGCAACTTGAAGGAAGCAAATATTATGTTCTCGAAACATGTGATGTACCAAAATGTAAATTTGGTTCAAACATAATAATGCACTAATGTTGAAAGCACATACTACACATGAGTATACATGACACGTTTTTTTAAGCTCCATCTAAAAATCCATTCACCATCGGAGCAGTATTCAATAGTCGTCCATAGAAACATAGTCTGATATGTTTAAAATATATATACATATTTAGATTGAAACGAAATTATTTTGCAATGGAAGCAAAATTCAGTTTGAAAGGAAGCTAAATTAAATAAAGTTGGAAACAAAAAATTCCTTCCAGACGGAAGCAAATGCCCATGCCTGAAATTTTGCTGACGTTGTCAGCTTCCTACGAAACAGGATTTGTTTTAAAAAAATCTCCAAGAGTCTGATGGGAGCAGTTAATTCATATCCCACTAATTAGGCGCTGTGCTGAGGAAGGTTAGCAACGCGCACTTATTACAGAGATGCATGCAGTTAGACCCTCAAATCGTTTTCGGAAGTGCTGCACACACGACAATCTGTGTACGATCTCTGTCCGATAATGCTTTTTCACAGTGCTAATTTTTCACTGGATCCACCACCACTAATTAATCATCACTCATCAGCCGCTGCCATGGACAAGTACTAACGTTGGCTTCTTCAGCATCACTACATCTATCAAGGCTCACAAGTATGATCCAACATTATTTCCGCTGAGTTCTTTGATCTGCAGTTCTGCAAAAAGCTGATGGATTGACAAGATATCGACTTCTCATAGAATATAATCTGTCAGAGCATCTTCATCGGCGCCTCTCAAATAGGTGTAGGTACTGCCGCCGGCAGTGCACTATCGGGGCGTCCGGCACGCCTTCCTCTATTTGGGGAAGGTTGTCCGCGCCGTCGCCGACCCCGGAGAACTCCTAGTCCTCCTCCTCCTCTTTTGGCGCCGGTGGCGGAGAAGGAGCGGCGAGGTCAACGAAATTGCCGTAGTCCTTGGCGGACCACAACTCCACCTCCCACGTGATTCCACCTTGGGGCGGCGAAGGTAGAGGCGTCTGCGTGGAAGTGAGCCCGGTGCTTCCTTCTTAACCTCCTTCTTCACCGGCACCATCCTTCAGGGCCGGTGCGGAGGAGCTGCCTCACGGTCCGTCGCGGATGACAACGCCGCCGGATGGCCTCGTGTACGGCGCGGAGACCTACCGGCCACCGGATCCCGACGAACCGAAGCGCGAGCTTCCCGACGCCGCACGTCTCGGTGCGTGCACAGGCGGCGGCGACGCCATGTGCTGCGCCTGCGGTAAGTAGACGGGCCAGCGAGGTGGGTCGACGCCGTAGATCCGCGTGCAGTAGCCGTACGCCGCAAGTGTCCCGTCGATGTCGTGGTCGTCCCACCAGGTTCTGCGGCCACTGCGTTTGAACCACCCGGCGTCAGGGCCGCCGGACCTAGCGAACTTGACATCGTGCTCCTCCTGGAAGACGCGGCGCCACTCCAGACTGGTAGGCGCCCATTCCGGCCGGTGGCGCTCTGCCGGCGACGCTACGGCTTTTGCGCCAAAGCATTGAAGGTGAGGCACGCCAGTAACTCTTCTAGGCTCTCATCGGCAACGAGGAGGCCGGCGACCACTAGTGTCGCACATGCCATGGGAGATGACGGAGGCCATCGACCTCACCAGTGACGACTAGACTCGTGTAGACTTCGTTGTGTTATTAGATTTGGTATGTTTATTTGCAAACTATGCATCTCTATCTCATCAATAAAAAAATAAAAATACTTCAGACCCGTTATGTATCTTTATCTCATCTATGAAAAATAATAGAAAAATAAGCCGGACCGATCGGCGCACCTCTAGACACAAACGGAAAAATCGTAGTCCGAAAACTATTTCCGCGTCCGCTATCTGATGCAAACGGATGCACGCGGGCATTTTTAGCATCTAGAATACATGGGACCGTAAGACATCTCCAACGGCGACGCAAACGGACGCTGAGCAACCATTGCGTCCGCCCGGGCCGAGCATCAATGTCGTGGCTGCCTCTTCTACGCGTGCACTGGTGGGTGGCGGTTGGGCTTCTGCGCCGCCTTCAATGGGCGTGGGCTCCTCCACCTCCACTACAGGCCTGAGCTCCGCCACCTCCACCACTGTCGGCGGCACCGGCGTATGTTCCGCTGCTTCCCATCTGGCCGTGGGTGGTACCGGAGCTCATCGTGATCGACATCGACGATGAGAACTAGTAGGCGCAGGCGTTCTTAGGGTTTTTATTTTCCTTTCTTTTACTATGTAAATTATGTTTTTATGTTTAAAAAATGAAAAATCGAGAGAAAAAAATGTGTCGTGCCGTTGGAGCCACCCCGACGCAAACGGACGCACGGTCGATTTCGACCATTTAAGCCGACGCAAACGAACACGCGCGAATATTTTCGGACGCTGAAATGCATCACCCTGTTGAAGATGTCCTTAGAGTCGCAACGAAGAAGGAATGCAGATGAAGAAGATGGATTTTGTCTTAGGCTATGATGTTTGGATTTGTTCTTGCCTGGATTTTCGAGTAGGTACACAGGATAGCTCAGATCGTACGAATATCGGACGTAAAACGTCGTGTGTATAGCAGCGCTCAATCGTTTTAGTGAAACAGTTGAGCGGGGCCTCGCTGAGAATCCAACGTCCGCGGTGCTTCCTATCGAACGGCTAGATAGTGGTCCGATGCAAAGTCATCTATCGGATGCCGATTCTTAGTGGTGCCCAATAGAAATTGGGCAAAGATTAACGCAAAACGACAAAACCGAAAAGTGAATTGACTCCCTCGGCGCTCGCTCAAACAGACCGCTCTGGCGGTTGATTGCCAGGGAGTGATTCTGGCTAGATGCCGCTCTAGAAGAGCATTTTTAGTCGCGTCCTCCAAACTGTCCCTCAAATTGCACCGGATCGAGTGTTTGAGGGACGAGTTTTGTTCGTGTCGCGTTTGGAGGATGTTGCTCCCCAGTCGCGTCCCCCAACACCATCTCCAATGAGGAATTCAAATAGTTTGCATTCAAAAGAGATCGTTTCTGCCGAAGTCGTCGCGATCAGAGTAGCGACGATCAAAGTATTGGGCGCGCGATCATATTACAGGTCGATGAAAGAATTAAAAGAAGGGGTTGGGGTTGGGTGACGCCGACGCCGACGGCGCATCCTGAGTCGACGTAGGCCCGTCGATCACGATGAACTCGTCATGATCTACCCGGTGTGCATGCTTGATGTCTACTCACGCTTCTTTTCTTGTAGACAGTGTTGGGCCTCCAAGAGCGGAGGTTTGTAGAACAGCAGCAAGTTTTCCCTTAAGTGGATCACCCAAGGTTTATCGAACTCAGGGAGGAAGAGGTCAAAGATATCCCTCTCATTCCACCCTGCAACCACAAAGCAAGAAGTCTCTTGTGTCCCCAACACACCTAATACACTTGTCAGATGTATAGGTGCACTAGTTCGGCGAAGAGATAGTGAAACACAGGTGTTATGAATGAATATGAGCAGTAGTAACGGCACCATAAAATAGCTTGCTGCTACAACTGGCGTGTGGTTAATGGTGGGAATATTGCAGGCAGTACAGATGCAGTAAAACAGTAAACAAGCGATGATTGCAGTATTTGGGAACAAGGCCTAGGGATAATACTTTCGCTAGTGGACACTCTCAACATTGATCACATAAATGAATAGATAAATGCTATACTCTACACTCTCTTGTTGGATGATGAACACCACTAATTGTGTAGGGCTACAAGAACCCTCAATGCCGGAGTTAACAAGCTCCACAATATTCGATATTCATATTTAAATAACCTTAGAGTGCATGATAGATCAACACAACTATACCAAGTACTAACATAGCATGCACACTGTCACCTTCATACTATGAAAGGAGGAATAGATCACATCAATACCATCATAGTAATAGTTAACTTCATAATCTACAAGAGATCATAATCATAAACTAAGCCAAGTACTACATGATGCACACACTGTCACCATTACATCATGAAGGAGGAATAGAGTACTTTAATAACATCACTAAAGTAGCACATAGATTAATAGTGATACAAAGCACATTGCAATCTTAAAGGGATATAAATAAGCACTTCACTATGCTATTCGTAACAGTGAATAAGTATTCTGTGAAATATAGCCTAAGAGACCCACACGGTGCACACACTGTCACCTTTACACACGTGGGACAAGGAGTCTCCGGAGATCACATAAGTAAAATCCACTTGAATAGCATAACGACATCTAGATTACAATCATCATCATATGGATCTCAATCATGTAAGGCAGCTCATGAGATCATTGTACTGAAGTACATAGGGAGAGAGATTAACCACATAGCTACCGGTATAGCCCCTTAGCCTCGATGGAGAACTACTCCCTCCTCATGGGAGACAGCAGCGATGATGAAGATGGCGGTGGTGTCGATGGAGATGCCTTCCGGGGGCACTTCCCCGTCCCGGCGGCGTGCCGGATCAGAGACTTCTATCCCCCAGATCTTGGCTTCGCGATGGCGGCGGCTCTGGAAGGTTTCTCGTCCCGTGGTTTTTTCGTATCGATGTTTTAGGTCAGAGACCTTTAAATAGGTGAAGAGGCGGAGCCGGAAGGCTGACGAGGCGGTGACACCATAGGGGGGCGCGCCCCCCCTGGGCCGCGCCGCCCTGTCATCTGGTGGCCCTGTGGCCCCCCTCTGGTTCCTCTCGGGTGTTCTGGAAGCTTCGTCCAATTATAAGATGCTGGGCGTTGATTTCGTCCAATTCCGAGAATATTTCGTTACTAGGATTTCTGAAACCAAAAACAGCAGAAAACAGGAACTGGCACTTCGGCATCTCATCAATAGGTTAGTTCCGGAAAACGCATAAAATCATCATAAAGTGTGAACAAAACATGTAGGTATTGTCATAAAACAAGCATGGAACATAAGAAATTATCAATACGTTGGAGACGTATCAATGCTCTGTCGCTGATGTCGAGGCAGAAGCCGACGCAGGTGTGGTAACGGATGCGTCTGCTGGCTCTTGCTCTAGGGTAGGGGCTGCTGCTGCTGCCTGGGCTGTTGCCTCGGACGCCGCCATTTTGGCTTCGATGGCGTCGATGATCTGGCCTTTGAAGAAGTTGTGCGTCGCCCGCGTCCAGGAAGACATTCGTTCTGTCGACGCTCTCAGCAGGCACATGTCGTACCTACGTTTCTACAACTCCATCTTCTTCTCTTGCCTCTTGAGCAGCGCCACCCACCTTTCCTCGGCCTTTTTGTCGCGGGAGAGCAAGGTCGAGTAGACCTCGATGAGGCACTGCGTGAGCGACGCCTGCGTCTTCTCGGACGACGTAGCGTTGGCCAAGGCGGCATTGGCAGCCTTGTTGCCAATAGGGAGCCCTGCCGATGTTGCCAGCGGCGCATCCAGATCAATGGCGTCTTTCCCCTTCGACAACGAAACGCGCATCAACTTCCATTTGGGGTTCTTCTTGAGCTTGCTATAGCAGTGCATCATCGTGAACGACTTATGCCCATCCGAGTTCTTTCGGTATAAATCCATGGCCTTGTCAAACTAACCAAAGAAAGCGCAATCATTTCATCGAACACAATGTAGGCACTACAGATTATGTAAGAAAGAGTCATACCAGTTGGCTGATGTCGGCACCACTGTCGCCTCTGGTCTCTAAGTCGTGATGGTACCCATGGAACATGTTCACCGACATCGGGATGATGGCCCATCGCGTCGATATTGCCTTTTGGGTCCTCTTCATTGTCACTTTGTTGTAGTCGCTGTTGATCAGCTTGCACTCATCGAACTCGGCCTTGATCCTCGCGCAATACTTCCCGTATTTTTGGTTGGCGCCAATGATGGAGTCATGGCTCACCGTCGCCCACGACTCGCACAGACATAGATCCTCTAGAACCGTCCACTTGAGGCCTCGTGTGCCCAACGCCTTCTTCTTCTTCCTCCTCCTCACGTCGTCCGCGTCAACCTCCACGAGATCATCGGCATTGATGAGGACATCCCTACTTCACTACTACCTCCGTCATTCCAAGATAAAGATGAAGCTGCTGTGAAGCTCAAGTCCAAATAAGTTCGGATTGGACCTATTACAAGGGCTCGTGCGAAGCTACTTAAACAACAGGTGAAATTGTTCCTAAACGATACTTTGATTGATGAGAACTTTATACTGACTAAGTCCTGTTATTTATGTATGATCAGATATGAAGAGGGAGCAAGCATGACACGAGGAGGAGAGAAGCAGCTGGACGTGAAGATGGACGTGAAGCTGGACATGGAGCTGGACACGAAGATATCCCATGGACGCGCGAGGGAGGAGCGGGAGGCATGCGCGAGAGGAGACGTAACAGTCCAGGCCGACCTAGCATCCGGTCAGACCGGCCGCCACGCCGGCGCGCCCGGTCCCTGGCCCGGTCCAACCGGGCGTCACGCCGGACCGTCCCGGCGCCAACCGGGCGCTACGCTGATGCCAACCGGGAGGGTTACTGCAGAGCACTTCCGCCACCCGGTCAGCACCCGGCGCCAGGTCCGGTTTGAACCGGACCGGCCGGTCCCAGACCCAGTCGACCGGCCCCCAGCCGGCCGAGTCCGAGTCTGTCTTGACCAGATCTATTTTGGGTCGGTTATTTTCGTACTTTTTCGACCTGAGGTCGTCCCGGACGCCTATATAAGTGCCCAAGACGCCCCAAAGTTGCTTTAGACCACGTTTAAGATAAACCCTAGTTCATAGTTGATTGCTTTGCAACTCTATTGAATCTCTACACCATATTGCATTGATTTGGTGTTGAATCCCTGAAAGTCTTGTGTGATCTGCTGTTCCATAAGGAATTAGACGATTGCAACCTACCGCTTCATGGTCGGCGGCTACGTGCGCAAGTGTGTGGAGTTGCGAATATCTTGCAGGGTTGAGAGCTGTTGCATTGGCGATAGTGACATAGGCATCCCCCAATGGGCCTGCCGAAGATGGTACCCGGGTTTACTGAAGGCCCACAAGTCAAAGAATATGAAGTTCGGAAACCCAATTAGTTGTTAAGGAAAGATAGATTTGTATTAGGAAGGCAGAGATTTGTAACTTTACGGGTTGAACTCAGAGAGTCTCCCGGAATCTGTAAACTTGTGTAATACGAAACCCTCGGCTCCGCCTCCTATATAAGGGGGAGCCGAGGGACAAAGAGAGGATCAAATCATTGTCAACACAAACCCTAGTTTTCGTAAACAGCTGAGTACCTTTTCGGCTGAAACCCTCGAGATCTACTTTTTTTTTGAAACCTCTAACAGTAGGAAAGGCTCCTACTACTTTTTATATATTAATCAAAAAATGAAAAAGACCCTTTGGAGGGTCACATATACAAATGATTTACAAACCTATGGACTTTTCCATAAGGGGGGGGGGGCAGTGGGACTATCTATGAAGATTACAATGTGGCAATAAAGCTATTTATAAAAGGATGTAGTTCCTCTTTTGTTCTATATATTAGGAGAGAAAAATCTTCTTTGAAGCGTGCTAGCCATCTCTGGGTGTCTGGTCTCACATTGTTGAATAACATATTGTTTCTCTCTTTCCAAATACCCCAGGAACCCAGCATTAAGACTTCCATATACATTGGCTGCTTCCACTGCTTTCTGTATTCAATGAGTTTAAGTCGATCTCCTGAGGCTGGCCAGGATATTTGTAGCTTTGTCCAACATTGTCTGCTGAATGGGCATAAGAAAATCATGTGCTCAATTGTTTCTTCAGGTGGGGACGATCACATGAGGCAGTTATATGATGAATTAATGGAATAGTTTCTTCTTCTAAGCATGTTCCTTGTGTTGAGCCGATCAACTAGTACCAGCCACCAAAAGAATTTTAGCTTCCCAGTACATTTGGACTTCCATAGCCAGGCGAATGCTATATGAGATGTGATATATTTGAAACATAATTTATAATAAAGGCTGGAAGAATATTTTGCAGTCCCCCATTCATAAGCCCAGGAATCATGAGTCATTTCTGATAAATAAATGTGGCTGGAAAGATGTTGTAGTGATCTTACTTCAGCTAGGGCTTGTGGTGTGAGTGGTAATGAGAAGTTCTGTGATAGCTGGCTCGATGATAGAAACTCCTTAACTGAGACATTCTCATTGGTGGTGAAGGAGAAGGCCCTTGGGAATTCTTCAGAATTAATATTGTCTAGCCATTTGTCTTTCCGAAAAAGAGTAGATCTTCCATCTCCAATCGTGCTGTGAGCAATTCCCCTAAATATGGGAACAAGTTTGAGAATATCTCTCCACCATGGAGAACCATAGGGAGCCATGTTATGTGGAATTTTGTTATTATAATAAGATTTCCATATCAGATGTACCCAGGGTGTGTCCACTCTATTATAGAATTTATGTAAATACTTGAGGAGCAGCCCTTCATTTTGTATTTTCAAGTTCAGAACCCCCAAACCACCACTTTTCTTTGGGGTACAAACCATGTCCCATGCAGCTAAAGAATTGCATTTTTCTCCATCTTCTGATTTTTTGTTCCATAAGCAATGCCTTCTAATCTTTTCCACATGCTCTAGAATTTTGGGATTGATATGAACTGAGCACATTGTGAAATTAGCAATGGATGTGAGAAGAGAATTTACGACAGTAACTCGTCCACTATAATTCATCATCAAGAATGTTGCAGATACTTTGCGTTCGATTCTATCCACCAAAGGCATTAGGTCTTGGACAATGGGCTTAGTAGTGCCAAGTGGTAATCCCAGATATGTGAAGGGCATAGTAGCTATTTTGCATCCCAATAATCCATCAATAGATATTGCATTTTCATCAGATAGGTTTATGGGAATGAGAGAGGATTTGTGAAAATTTATTTGTAGCCCAGTAGAGGTTGCATATTTCTCTAGAATACTTTTCATCATAGTGACTTGATGGCTGCAAGCTGGCATGATAATTAAGGTATCATATGCATACTGGACTACTGGGAAATCCATAGCAAAATCTGGAGAAAATGGTGCTTGCAGGAGTCCATCTCTGAATGCTTTATTGATGGCTGATTGTAAGAGATCTGCTGCTAGAATAAAAATTAAAGGGGAGAGAGGGTCTCCTTGTCTAACACCTCTTTTGCAGAAAAATTGTCTTCCAGGGACTCCGTTAAGCAATACTGCTGATTTTCCTGTCCCAAAGATCATCTTTATCCAGTTCAGCCATCTGTCATCAAATCCCATTTGTTTCATGATATTAATCATAGCCGTATGATTGATAGTATCAAATGCTTTGGCAAAATCTAGTTTGAGAAGAAGGATCTCCTTATTTGATTTTTCACATTGATATAGAAATTGCAATGCCCATGCAATACAATCCTGAATTGTCCTCCCCTTAAGAAAACCATACTGATTTTTGTGAATTATCTTAAGAACAATTTTCTGCAGCCTGTTTGCCAATAGTTTGGTAAGAATTTTCAAGACACAGTTAAGCAGTGTAATGGGCCTGTAGTCATTAACTCCTGCAGGACAAGCAACTTTTGGGATGAGAGTGATGTGTCCCATATTAATGCTTTCCAGGTCTAGATTCCCTTCATAAAATTGGAAGCATAATTCATAGATATCCTCTTTGATAGTATTCCAACAACATTTCAAGAAGAGGCCAGTAAATCCACCAGGTCCAGGTGCTTTGTCAGGTGGCATATGCTTGACTACCTCATCAATTTCCTCCTTGGTGAATGGGACAGAGAGTTCTTCCAGGCCAGGGGTAGGTGTGATTAGTGATGCTAGATCAAATTGCATTTGAGGTGTAGAGCAAGAACCAAGTCTCTCCTTATAGGTTTGATATATTATGTGCTCCTTATCAGTATGTTCAGTAACAATGTTTCCATCTGGTAAGGTAATGGAGGCAATAGAATTGCGTCTATGTCTTTCTGTTGCTATGGATTGGAAGAATTTAGAATTCTCATCACCAAATTTTGTCCACCGAATAGTACATATCTTTTTCCAATAAGCATTCTGGTATTCAAGAAGTCTAGTAAGATGTGCTTTGAGAATTTTCCTGAAATTAATTTCTGGCACAGAAAGGAGACGCAAGTCTTCTATTTTATCTTCTTGAATTTAGAGATAACTTAGAGATAGATTTGCTCCAAAATTTGAGGTCATAACGTAGTCGTTTGAATTTAGCGTTCAAATTGGCAACACTGTTCTGTTTATAAGTAGGCTTGCTCCAACTTGCAGAGACAATTTGTTGGAAACCAGGGTGAGCTGGCCAAAAGGATTCAAACCGAAAAAACTTGCTAGCTGGGATAGAAGTTTCAATAGTAACCACACAGGGAGTATGATCTGAGGTTGGCTTGCCTTGAGTGGTGACTGAGGTAGCAGGGTATACAGATGTCCAATGAAGAGAGGTAAAGAACCAATCAAGTTGCTCCAGAAGTGGATCACTTTGCATATTACTCCAGGTATATTTTCTCCCCTTGATAGCAATTTCAGTAAGGTTTTGTGCTCTGATAATATCATTAAAAATGAACACATCATTATAGTTACCTCCTGGCTTATTTCTATTACTTGGGGATCTGATGAAAGTAAAATCACCCATTAAAATCCAATCCTCATCATCTGCAAAGAGTTGCGTCGGCAGATCCAATTGGCGATAGAACAAGGCCGTCTGATCTTTGGTCAGTTTGCCATGAAAGTGGACACATTTGAGAAATACCCCTGCTGCACTTCGTTTGTAGAGCTGTCCATCAATAATTGTGTAGGATCTCGCTCATCTGACGATCTGTCGCGCAAGGACCTCGTCCTCTGGCAACTTCTGATCGATGAGGTAGTCCAGGAAAGGCTGTGTCCAAGCCGGAATGATGGCCATCACTTCCCTAGCCGGAGACACTGCCACTTCTGGGTTTTCCGGGTTAGCGCCCTTCACCGAGGGTATCCGGAGATGCTCCAGGAAAATGCCAGGCGGAATTTGCTTCCTGCGATCCGAGCTTGGATAGCATGTCTGCCGCTGTGTTATCGTCTCCCGACGTACTTGACTTCGTATCCGAGGAAGCACTTGGCGATCTCATCAACTTCGTCTCGTAGGCCGCCATGACGGAGTTTCGGCATTCCAGGTTCCGGCTACTTGTTGTGCCACCAGGTCGGAATCTCCACGCATATGATGTGCTTGATCCCAATTTCCTTAGCGATGCGCAGACCGTGTAGTAGAGCCTCGTATTCCGCCATGTTGTTTGTAGCTTCGAAGTGGATCTGCAGAACGTACTGCAGTTCTTCTCCGGTAGGGGACTTCAGGGTGACTCCGGCTCCTGAGCCTTGATGTTGCTTGGATCCATCGAAGTGCATGACCCATGTTTCTGGTTCCGGCTCCAGACTTGCATCCGGAGCTTCTGTCCAATCTGCGACGAAATCTGCCAAGACTTGGGATTTAACCGCGGTCCTAGGCTTGTAAGCGATGTCGAAGGCGGATAATTCGATGCCCCATTTAGCCGTACGTCCTGTTGCGTCAGCGTTGTTGAGAATTGTTGACAGCGGAGCTTTGCTCACAACTGTTACTGGGTGCTCTTGGAAGTAATGTCTCAGCTTCCGGCTGCCTAGGAACACTCCATAAGCTAGCTTCTGAAAGTGAGGGTATCTTTGCTTTGACTCCGTCAGTACTTCGCTAATGTAATAGACAGGCCTTTGGACGTCATATTCATGACCTTCTTCCTTTCGCTCCACCACGATGACGAGGCTGATGACTTTGTTGGTAGCTGCCAGATAAAGGAGCATTGGCTCTGACTCTGCTAGGGCTGCCAAGATAGGTGGGGAGGTGAGTATTTCCTTCAGCGCCCGAAGAGCTGCGTCGGCTGCGTCGTCCCAGACAAATTTGTCTGTTTTCTTCAGCAGTTTGTACAAAGGTAGCGCCTTCTCGCCAAGACGGCTAACAAACCTACTGATTGCTGCGACGCAACCAGTTAGTCGTTGCACATCTTTGAGACAAGTTGGCCGTTTGATGCACAGGATTGCCTTGATTTTTTCCGGGTTAACCTCAATGCCTCTGTGAGAGACTATGAAGCCAAGGAGTTTTCCGGCTGGCACGCCAAAGACGCACTTCAGCGGATTCAACATCATCTTGTACCTGCGGAGGTTGTCGAAGGTTTCTGTGAGGTCGCTGATCAGGTCGGATCCTTTCCGGGTCATGACCGCGATGTCGTCGACGTAAGCGTGCACGTTCCGGCCAATTTGGTCCTTCAAGCACCGCTGCATCGTACGTTGGTAGGTGGCACCTGTATTTTTTAAACCAAAAGGCATAGTAACATAGCAGTAAGTACCAAACGGGGTAATGAATAAAGTCGCCTTTTGGTCGGATTCCTTCATCCGGATCTGATGATACCCGGAATACGCATCAAGAAAACACAGGAGTTCCGCCCCCGCCGTCGAATCAATGACTTGGTCAATGCGCGGCAAGGGGAACGGATCCTTCGGGCAATGCTTGTTCAAGCCAGAGTAATCGATGCACATTCTTAGTATTTCAGTGTTCTTTTTGGGTACAAGGACGGGATTTGCGACCCAATCGGTGTGGATAACTTCTATTACAAAACCTGCTTCTAGTAACTTTGCTAGTTCCATTCCTATGGCGCGGCGCTTCTTATCTCCAAAGCGTCGCATAGCTTGCTTCACTGGTTTAGCCCCCGGATTTATGTTGAGGTAGTGCTCGGCGAGTTCCCTAGGTACTCCGGACATGTCAGAAGGTTGCCATGCGAAGATATCCATGTTAGCGCGGAGGAACTCGACGAGCGCGTCTTCCTATTTGGGGTCCATGTTGGCTCCGACTGAAACCTGCTTGGAAGGGTCGCCTTTGATGAGGTCGTGCTTCTTGGTTTCTATCGCGGCCTTGAAGGAGGTTTTCTGCTCGGAGATCTGCTTCTTGGTGGTCTGCATCTCAGTCGGATCCACCGCGGCTCTGTAGCCTTTCAGCTCTTCTCCAGATATCACAGACTCTGCGAAGGCGGCTTCGCCTAACTCGCACTCATGAGCCTTTTTGTAGTCTCCGGATACGGTAATCATACCTTTAGGACCCGGAATCTTTAGCTTGTTGTAAATGTAGCACGCTCTTGCGTGGAACTTGTGGTAGGTGGGCCTGCCGAAGATGACGTGGTAGGAGCTCTTGAAGGGTACAACTTCAAACGTGATCTTTTCTTCGCGGAAATTATGAACATCGCCAAAAGCCACGGGAAGTGTGATGCTGCCGAGGGAATTCGCCTTCTTACCCGGAACCACGCCATAAAACTCAGTGTTGCTGTGTTTGAGCTGTTCCTTGGTGAGGTTCATCCGCTCTAGAGTCTCCAGGTACATGATGTTCAAGCTGGCTCCACCATCCATGAGGCACTTGGAGAAGTCATACCCATCTATGCGGGGACTTACAACCAAGGCGTAGCATTCTTTTGGCACAATTGCAGGGTGATCCTTCCTATCAAATGTGCACGGGATTTCCAACCACCTGACGTACTGCGGCACAGCCGGAACTATGGCGTTCAGGATCCGGGTAGCTGACTTGGAAGCGCGTACTGTTGGGGTCCCGAGGAAAGTGTGGTAAGCCCCCACGCTCTTTTTATCGAATGGGTTGGATTTACCTGCGGGTCCTGCCTTGGGATCCGGCGAGTTATCATCCTCATCCATCGCCTCGGAACTATCTTCCTCTTTGTCCTTGTTCTTGCCCTTGCCACCTTTGCCGCGTGGGCGGTGCTTCCGAGCGCGCTTGTATCCTGCCTCCGGGTCGTTCTTTAGATCATTGACCCACTTGCAATTGCGGTTGGTGTGAGTTGACTTCCCTGTAACCGGATCCAGGTGGGCCAGGCAGGGCATGTCTCTGTACTCCTCGTAGGTTTGCGGGGCGCGGGATCCGCCAGCTGTGACCTCAGTGGCATGCTGCTGACCCCTGCCGGCTCCGCCTCCACGACCGCGTCCTCTTCCGCCTCCTGAACCTCCGCGTTGAAACGCCATGGCGACCATCTCGGATCCGCCACTCTTCTGGTCATCGTGTTTTGCGCTTATGGCTGCGCCGCCGTTATCACGGTTCTTCTGTTGATGTAGGGGGATTGCTGTAGCTGCGAGATCACCGCCTGCATCATCATCGGCGGCAGTATGATCACTGGCAATGGAGATCATTTCATCCAAAGTCAGCTTGGTTGAGTTAGCCAAACGAGTGAGCGTATGCCTCAGCAATCCTCCCCTCTGCAGTCCACCAATGAAAGCGTACATGGCGGTGGTGTGGTCGATGTTTTCGCACTCGTTCCTGCATGCCAACCATCGTGTGAGGTAGTTTCTTGAGGTTTCTCCCTTCTTCTGGATGCAGGCTTGCAGGTCGCTTGCCGTGGCAGGTCTTTTGTAGGTGCCTCTGAAGTGTTTCTCGAAAGCGGTCTTCAGGTCGAACCAACAAAAGATGGAGTTCTTCTCGAGGTCACTGAGCCAGATCCGGGCTGGACCTACAAGGTACAACTGGAGCATGCGGCAGGCGATGTTAGGGGTTCCTCCGCAAAGGTTATCGCATTATAGTAATCCTCAATCCAGGTATCCGGCCTTTCGGTGCCATCATAATGCTTCAGGTTTCCGGGTAGCTTGAGGTTCATCCTTGGCTTTGGTTCCTCTCGAATCATCCTGCCAAAGCACTTCGGACCAATGTAGTCGGTTCTGTATTCGTTAAGGCGATCCCGCGCGTCGCGCGGGCCGTGGCGAGGAGATTGTGAGCGAGAGCGAGATCTTCGGCCGTCGCCTCCGCCTCCACCTCCGCCGCCACCGCTAGGTGGTGGTGAGGGAGACCTGCGAGGTGGGCGGTCCGATTTCTTGCTTCCGCCATCTGATTCTCCTCGGCCTTCCCAGTGCTGGCTCCGGCTCCTGTGGCTGCCCTCGCCATGGCGCTGGCTGCCCTGGTCATTCCGGCGAGGCTCCGGGTCGCGGCTCCGGCGAGGCTCTGGGTCGCGGCTCCGGCGAGGCTCTGGGTCGCGGCTCCGGCGAGGCTCTGGATCGCGCTCCTCATTCCGACTCCTCCTGGGCTCGGGCTCACGAACATTGTTCTGGTTCCGGCGTGGTTCCGGCGAGCGCTCCCTGTTTCTGTTTCTTGGCAGCACGTTGTCGCGGATAACAATTCCACCATGCCCTGGGGGCCTGGTGTTTCCGGCTGGACTACGGCGGCGAGGGGGTCGCGGGTAACCGTTAGGCGGAGGAGAGGGGTTGCGATATTTGTCTCGTCCAGAGTACATTGCATCCTTTCCCTTTCTTGGATCTGACGAAGGCGTCTTTGACGGAACGGGGATCGGATTTGGGTGTTCCCTGATTCTTCTTCTGCGCTCCGAGGATCCGGTGTGTGATTCATCATCGGGATGCCGATCGGCGCGAGCGTCCTTCTGCGCGGTGGATACACAGTTATCCGGATTGGATTCCAACCTGCGCGAAGTATCCGCCTTGCTTTGCTCCTGCATTGCTGAAGCGACAAGTTTGCGGACGTAGTTGATGTCAACTTCCTCGTCCTTCTTCTTCAACAGCTCCGCAGCTTTTAGCATGTTGTCCTTTGGTGTTTCCAGCGGCCGCTGCTCTGCGGGCGTGGTGAAGTTGATTCTGTGAGGCGGGATTGCTTCTCTAACAATTCGATCGGCCTCCGCCTGCGCATAGGTCATCTTTACTTCCCACTCTTTCGCCATGCTCTTGACCTGCTCGAATGTGGCAGCAATTTCGCGATCCTGTTTGTCGAATTGGTCCGCCAAACCTGCAGCTTCTGCCCTCTCTTCCCTTAATGCGGCTTCGGTATCGGCGAGCTTCTTGGCTGTGGCCAGCATTTCCTGTCTAGTGGCCTCTAGAGCCTCCAGATCTGCGGCGTCGTCCGGGGTTATAGGTTTGTTAAGAACTGCTCGCGCAACCATCTCTTCAGCTGACAGGAGTTCCTCCGAGGAAGAATCCCTGCGGGGTCGCTCCCGTGACATTGGAGATCCTTGGCGGGATGGCCGAGGGTCGGATTGGCTGGTTGGCTCTTCAGATCCAGTTTGTCTCAGCGCTGCTACAGTTGCGAGAACCTGCTTGGGCTGGGCGGAGTCGACTTCAGGCTGATCACCGAAACCGTACTCTCCTAGCTTGCGGTTAAACTCGTCAGTATCCATGGAGGGGGTATCTCCGGAAATTGGGCTCAGATTGCCCAAAATCGACTCTTCAACCGGAGTTCCGCTTTCTCCGACAGTGCTCGACCCCGATCCGGATCCGCGCCGTTTTCCGGTGCCTCTACCTGCTCAGGGCCAGCTCCGTCTTCTTGAGGGGCGGTTCCGGCGGTATGGGCCAAGAAGTGTACGAAGTGGCACCTCTGCTTTTCTAACACCTGGGAGACCCAGGCGGATCTGCATTGGTCTTCCACCGTTGTTTCCTGCATAGGGGCGGATTGGGTGGGCTTTGAAAATTCCAGATCCGAGGCGGAATCTTCCTTGGGAAGCTCCTGCATCTCAGATCGGATCTTCGCGACAGCGTCCAGCTCTACGGCGGTCGCGTCTGCGTTACTTACCAGTGGGTTTCCATCGGAATCGACGGTTTCCCCGATGAAGATGTGTATGCCGCCAATTGGGACGATGGAGAGCTTGACGGGGTTTGTCCTAGCCGGAATCCAACACTCATCCGGAGGGACGATCGGCAGATTTCCGGCATAGAGGACGCGCCCCACAGCGATGGTGTCGTCGTAGCTTCCCATGGTGGAACCCTCCCGGTTCCGGCCTCCAGACGCCACATGCCCCACGGTGGGCGCCAACTGTCGTTGCCTAATCGATGGTACCTCGGAGGAGGGATCCTCACGAGGGGGAGAAGAAGTAGGGGCCATAGGGCGGAGTGCACACGGGATGGTGGTACACGATTTACCCAGCTTCGGAGCACCAGCACGATGACAGGGCCTACTGCTGCTTGTCTGGAATTATCTGGGCGCTTTCGCGGTGTTACAATGAGTTGTTGTTCTGCCTCTAGGGCTCCCAGGATCCGGCTTATAAAGGCGCACGGATCTAGGGTTTACATGGAGAGTCCTAGCCGGATTACAGATAGCTTAATTACGGTACAATATCTTGCCGTGCACGTCACGGATCCGCCTTCCATATACGTCGTACTGGATCCGGGTTCCTCACGGGCCTCCGCGGATCCGGGTTCCTCCTAATGTCGGTACGGATCCGGCTTACTGATCCTGGGCCGGACTTCTTCCTTCATGATCAACAGCAACTGGGCCGCCCGATGAGCCACATGCCTCATCACCATCTGTGGGCCACCCGGGCTTGCCGGATCTAGGCACTGTCGATGGTACACCCATGAAGTATACCCACAACACAACCGTTTCCTGGCATCAACATGGTGGAATGCAATCACTCCGTGAGGCGTCAGCCAGATTTCTCGTTCGATGTTAACATGGCAAGGCCTGTATACCATCATGGCAGGGATAAAGAAGAAAGCGGCCACTCCCGTGGCAAGGAAAAGGAGGAGACCGGCCCACGTGACCGGCCCCGATATGATGATAGACGGTACATCACCGAAGAACAAGTAAGAAATGTGCGGTATCAACGACCACTCTCCGAGCATCTCCTTAACAAATATGAGCGTCAGTACGACCGACGCCGGCGGTACGACATGGATGACGGAAGATATCGTCGGTCTAACGTAGACAACAGAAAATATCGTCGGTATGATAGAGACGATGAAGGATATGAACGCCGCGCTAAGGGAAAGTCAAGAGAGCAGGAAGACATGGACAGACACTGGGATTGTCCTTTCTTTAAGCACTGCTGGGATTTAGGAATGAGCCGATTTCCTACAATCGACAACTGCCCGGAATGTATACAGAAGAAGGAGGACACAGGTGACGTCTCAGTGTTCAAACGTCTAGGGCTTCTCCCATCTCAGAGCAGGCGAGCTGAGTCATCTAGGGTGGAAGATCTCGAGGAGTCAGAAGATGATGATGAAGAAGAAGAAGATAGATACCACTGGCCAAGGTGGTGCCCTGACGGACTCAGTCACTCCCAAAAGCGTAGGGTTCAGCGGCTATGTAGCTTGGAGGAAGCCGAGGCGCAATACCTGCACACGTTGAGGAAAGCGCGGCCCGATCTGGCCGTGAAAATTCAGCAAACTTTGGACGCAGAGATTCGTCCACAGAAGAAATAATGGTGCCCCAAACAAATGAAAGCCGATGAGAAGGCATCGGCTGGCACAAATATGGTGTTCATACTTCCGTCGGAGTTTTGTGCTCCAGGAACTGAAGAAGTGCCGGTGGCACAGCTTGACTACGGCCCACGGCCAGTTATCTTTGAAAAGCCACGAGAGAAGAGCTACAAACATTTGAAGGCCCTGTACGTAAGAGGTTATATCAACGGGCAGCCTGTCAGCAAGATGTTGGTTGACACGGGAGCGGCAGTCAACATAATGCCATACTCCATGCTACGTCGTTTGGGACGCTCAAGCGCAGATCTGATCAAAACCAACGTCACACTAAGCGACTTCAACGGTCAAGCATCAGAAACGCAAGGCGTTCTGAACGTGGATCTAACCGTGGGCTGAAAAACAATCCCTACGTCGTTCTTCATCGTCGACAGCAAAAGCACCTACGCTGTCCTGCTAGGGAGGGATTGGATCCACGCCAACTAGTGCATTCCATCCACAATGCACCAGTGCCTGATACAGTGGGATGGAGATGAAGTGGAGGTCGTTCATGCAGATGACTCAGTCGAGATCTCAATAGCTGGCATGAATATTTGGGACGCAGACGACCAAGAGCCGATCTCTGGAGTCAGTTTGGACGGCTGTGAGCGCATCGAAGATACAAAAAACGGGGTGAGGCTGGTCTTATCCACCGGCCTGACAGAGTAGCAAGAGCAATAGACGTATGTGGCAAGGCCGATCCCTGCGATCGGCCCCAAAAAATAAAAAGCACTGATCTCACCTCAAGCATGTCACGTAGTCGTAGTAGCGGCACTTATTCCCGTAGTAGAGCTCGAACATGTTGTAAACCTTCATTGAGTAATGCAATCAAAAAGGGGGCCGATTCCAGCAATCGGCCCAAATTATCCTTACCATACGTTTTGCCTGTGTTTAGCATCGATCTAGCAGGCGACGGAAAGCTAGGGTATGGGTTTACATCGGCTGATGAGCTAGAAGAGATTGACATTGGTCCTGGGGATAAGCCACGACCAACTTTTATCAGCAAAAAGTTAGATCCTCATCTGAGGGGCCTGATGATAGCTCTGTTGAAAGAATACCCAGATTGTTTTGCCTGGGATTACACAGAAATGCCTGGGTTAGACAGGAGCATCATTGAGCATCGGCTCCCTCTTAAGAAAGGATTTCGGCCGTTCCAGCAGCGAGCACGACAGATGAAGGCCGAAATTTTAGAAGAAGTCAAGAAAGAGATCGAGAAAATGTTGAACGCCGGGTTCATCAGGCCATGTAGGTACACTGAGTGGATTTCTAGTATCGTACCTGTGCAGAAAAAGGATGGCCGATGGCGCGTCGCCATAGATTTTCGGGATCTCAATAGAGCCACTCCAAAGGATGAATATCCGGTAGCAGAGACATTGATCAATGCAGCTGCTGGTCATAAGGTTTTAAGTTTCATGGATGGCAATGTCGGCTACAACCAAATTTTTATGGCTCCAGAAGATATACACAAGACTGCATTCAGAGTGCCAGGTTCGGTTGGCTTGTTTGAATATGTAGTCATGACATTTGGGCTGAAAAATGCCGGCGCAACATACCAAAGAGCCATGAATTACATCTTTCATGATCTGATCGGCAAGTTGGTGGAGATATACATCGATGACGTGGTAGTCAAGTCTGTTTCACTAGAAGGACACTTGGAGGACTTGCGACGCATCCTGGACCGAACTAGAAAATTCGGACTAAGAATGAATCCAAAGAAGTGTGCTTTTGGTGTGACGGCCGGTCAATTCTTGGGTTTCTTGGTTCATGAACGCGGAATTGAGATCGGCTTGAAAAGTCAAGAGGCAGTGCGAACAATGCAGCCACCTACCACGAAGAAAGAACTCCAGTCTCTCATCGGCAAAATCAACTTCGTCAGAAGATTCATCTCCAATCTGTCAGGGCGAATCGAGCCGTTCATGGGATTGGTAAAAATTAAATCTGATGAGGAGTTTCGCTGGGGGCAGAGCAACAGCGAGCGTTTGACGAGATTAAATAGTATCTGACGAAGCCACCTGTGTTGGTTCCACCCCAGCAAGACAGGCCATTCTATATTTACTTGTCAGTAGCTGACACTTCCATCGCCTCAGTGGTGGTGCAAGTTTATGATGGTCTGGAGAGAGTCGTGTTCTACCTCAGCAGAAGGATGTTGGATGCAGAGACTAGGTACCCTGAGATCGAGAGATTGTG
The DNA here is from genome assembly GCF_019359855.2 of Lolium perenne. Taxonomy (NCBI): domain Eukaryota; kingdom Viridiplantae; phylum Streptophyta; class Magnoliopsida; order Poales; family Poaceae; genus Lolium; species Lolium perenne. The sequence goes on from NC_067249.2 coordinate 82,829,218, forward strand.
CCTCTGCCCGTTCTTTACCTGCACCAAGCTTTGTCACATCTTGCTGTCAGCAGAAATTGTCATCATATGCAAGTCAGACGTCGTCAAACATATGCTGTCGGCTCCTGTGCTAAAAGGCCGACTCGGTAAGTGGATGTTTGCATTATCGGAATTTGATCTCCAGTATCAGCCTGCAAAAGCAGTCAAGGGACAAGCGTTGGCCGATCTTATTGCTGAACGAATTAACACTGATATAGCAGCACTATCGGTATGTGCATGGGCCATGTTTTTCGATGGATCGGCTTGTGACGATGGTTGCGGCATCGGCATTCTACTCGTGTCGCCCCGGGGGGCAACGTATTCCTTCTCCATCAGGCTACCTACCCCTTGCACCAACAATGTCGCTGAGTATGAAGCAATACGCAAGGGAATGGAGTTGCTTATAGAAGCCGGGGCAGAAGCAGTTGAACTTTTTGGAGACTCAAAATTGGTGATTTCCCAACTCACGGAGGAATACAAGTGTGAGAGCGAGTCGCTCTTCCCATTATGGATGCAATGCCGAGAGTTGATGGCACAATTTAGGTACATAAACTTCAATTGGATCCCGAGGTCGCAAAATACCGAGGCCAACGATCTCGCACAGATGGTGTCAGGTTACAAGGACGTAGCAGATGGAGCCGATGTTCAGGTACAGTTCCTGGAACCGGATGACTGGAGAGCCGATATCTTCAATTACTTGAAAGATCCGGCTCGGGGGGAACCTAAACGGATAAGGTACAAGGCCATGAAATATGTCCTTATAGGAGACGACATGTTCTACAGGACCTTGGAAGGGTTACTTCTCAAATGTCTGGGACCAGCCAAGTCAAATCGGCTCTTACACGAGGTACACGAAGGCTCCTGTGGAACTCACCAATCGGCTCATAAGATGAAATGGTTGATCAGGCGATCGGGGTTTTATTGGCCCACCATGCTTGAGGATTGTTTTAAGTACTATAAAGGGTGTCAAGTGTGTCAGAGGTTTGGGAAAATTCAGATGGTACCCGCATCAGCAATGAACCCCATCATCAAGCCTTGGCCATTTCGAGGTTGGGGCATGGATATGATCGGCAAAATCAATCCTCCATCGAGCAAAGGCCATGAGTGGATTTTGGCCATTACATATTATTTCACTAAATGGGTGGAGGCCGTCCCTATGAAGTCTGTGGCGTCGAAAGATGTTATCAATTTCGTTAAAGAACATGTCATTCATAGATTCAGGATCCCCCAGACTATCACGACCGATGGAGGTTCGGTCTTCATTTCTAAAGAGTTTAGAAAGTTCTGCGACGACATGGGAATTAAGTTGATCCGATCGTCTCCATACTATGCTCAAGCAAATGGGCAAGCTGAAGCGTCCAACCAGAGCCTTATCTAGCTGATTAAGAGGAAAGTCGACGAGCACCCTAGACGTTGGCATGAGGTATTGTCAGAGGATTTGTGGGCTTATCGCATGTCATGTCATGGAGCGATAAAAACCTCGCCATACCATCTGGTCTATGGACAAGAAGCTGTATTACCCTGGGAAATCACGGCTGGGTCGAGACGTATTACGTTTCAGAATGATCTAACAACTGAAGAATATGCAGCCCTGATGAGTGATAGCATTGAGGATCTAACGGAACTCAGACTTTGGTCGCTTGAGAAAATTAAAGAGAACAAAGCCAAGGTAGCTCGCGCATATAATAAGAAGGTGAGACCTAAGGAGTTCCACGTTGGTGATCTAGTATGGGAAGCTGTATTGCCAATATGGACTAAGGATAAAATGTATGGTAAATGGTCTCCTAATTGGCATGGGCCGTATAGAGTCGACCAAGTTTTAAAGGGTAACGCATACATGCTCGAGGAGCTGAGCGGTGTGAAATTCCCAGTAGCTGTCAATGGTCAGCATCTCAAGAAATATTTCCCAAGCATGTGGGATGACGGACAATGAAATATGGGGGCCGATGCATGAAGTCGGCCAGAAAAAAATATACATACAAGGCACAACCGATGCACAGACATCGACTTTAGAAAAATATGCAAAGCAACAGGACGCAAAGTACAGCCGATGCACAGACATCAACTTCAGACTAAAAAGCCGATGCATAGCCATCGACTCTAGAGGTACAAACTGTTACATAGATAGGCTCTACTGAAGGAATGCCTCGAAGGCACGGAGGGCGTCAACACGAACACGATCTACCTCGGCGATCTCGGCTTCATCATCTTCGTCCTTGCCCGTTACCAGCTGTTTGTTCAGGGCACGTATTTCGGCCAGATCGGTCTTCAGTTCAGCTTTGAGGCCTTCTGCTTCCTCTTGGGAGCGGGCAATAAGAGCTTCCTTGTCGTGGATAAGCTGTTTGGTTGCCCGGACCTTCTCTTCAAGGTCCTCCAATTCCCTTCGCAAGGTCTCAAGTTCGGCAGTGCTGACAGAGGTGTCAGTTTTGGCATCCAAGGCCGCCTTTTTCTCATTGAGCCGCTGACATTTGTCTGCAATATCGGCTTTCAACGGAAGTTGGGCGTGGCGTAGATCGATTCTCGGACGAGCCAACTTCACCCTTGACCTGTAGGCAGACAGAGTCACAACTGGCCAGAGTTTCACCTGCAATGTTACCGGGAGGTGGGGCTGGATTTCTTCAAGAATGCTCTTCACTTCCTCGGGGTCTTCGACCAACGTTTCAATCGAGGAGGAGAGCAGGGCTTTGAGACGCTGGAATTGACCAAGGATAGCGCTGTGTCCTGGTTCATCGCATGCCGTAGAAGGAGCTGGTTCGATGGATTCAGGATCGAACGATAGCAAGCCCGAGAGGTCACAACCCTGACAAACAACAAGAGCAGCGTCAGTGTGCAACCAAAGGGAAGGGCAAGCCAAACAAAGGGAGTATACCTCTCCTAAGACCAGGGGGACAGCCGATGATGAAGTGATCGGCTCTTGTGTTTCTGCTTGGGGCTTGGCCAAGTTGGAAACCTTGCCAACGACACCTTTAGAGGTTGCTACATCCAGGTTTGCAGAGGGCATCAGTACTTCCTCGACTTCCCCACTAGAAGTGTCATCGGTCTGCAAAGAAGGTGGTTAGCCGATGTGAGCAGCAATAGATTAGCAGGAAAGATGAGCCGGAGAGAGTATGAAGGGTAATTACATTTGAAGCCTCTTGGTTTGATGAAGGGGCTTGTGGTTCCTTGCGAGCTCTCTTGATGCATCGGCTCTTTGTGCGTAGACCGCCCTGCCCCGCTTTGATTGGAGCTTGGAGGGCAGCAGGTTCAGGAACTGACCTTTTCCTGGAAGCCGATGGTGGCAAATCTGGCTGGCTCTGCGTGGTGGTTTTCCCAGAGTTGCCCGAGCTCGAATCCCCTCGACTGGATTGCGTTTCCTCGCTGGAGTTGTCTTCGGTGGAGGCCTATAAGGGAAGAGTTAGTAAGCCCCAGCATATTTACAAAAGCCCATAAGGGTAGATAAAATCAGTCAAGGCATGGATAAGCTTACGTGCAAACTTTCTTGAGCTGGAGTAGGATTTTGGCGCTTCAAGGTCTTCCTGGCAGCTACTTTCCTCACTGCCGTTCTCGCCTTGATTAAGGCTCGGGGGGCAGCTGGCCCGGAAGATACTTTGCTCTTGGAAGCCGATTTTGGTGAAATCGGCTGGCTCTGCATCACAACCTTTTTCAAGGGTGGTGAGTTTTTGCAGAAGAGGACCACCGGAGCTGGTGGGAGGAATTTGAAGGGGGAGCCGTCATCATGTACAGGTTCTGGACCATCTTGTTGCTACAAGGAGACGGAGCAAGGTTATAAAAAGTCAATGTAAGCCACTGCAAGAAAATTTGTGAGTGGTGGTACCTGTTCTGCAGGGATATCATATTCAGCATCAAGTTGTTTCAGCAATGGTCCCAGAGCTCTCCTGAAGGCATGGGTCTTCCACATTGACCACCAGGTCTCAAAACCATCAGTTGATGAGGTGAAAAAGAGGTTGTGAGGGACTGGGATGGCTAGAGCATCAAAGAAAGAGTAACACCTCTGACCGGTGAGGACATCAGGCAACTCAGCTCTACTCACTGTTAAGTGGTGGAGGAAGAAATGGGGAGATACCTGCCCAAGACCAAACTGCCGGGCTGCTACGACCGGCTGATAAGACTCATAACCAGGTTTGATGATCCTGTTTGAGGTGCTGATGCCAACTGGAAGGAAGCAGGGACGGATCATGGTGGAATACAACTGCCGGGTGCTGGCGTCATCGGCAAAGCTGTCTAGCCTGAAGAAGACTGGATTTTCAAAATTTTCAGACTCCGTGTAAGGAAAGAAGAGAGGATTGTCCAGGCCTTGGAAGAAAATTCTGAACCACTCTGATGCTTCCTTGGGAATCAGTTTACTACCTGGAAGGCTATATAAGGCTTGGCCGTAGCTAGTGCATCGGATCTGCTTCCCATTGGCATCTGGGAAGGTGCAAGTGGCCAAAGGTGGAAAGTTTGGGATCTGGTTCTGGAAATACAGCTGAGCCCATAGCTGAATAAACCACCAGGGGCCTCCTGTTTTGACTGTCGTTTGGGAAAACAAATTGACAGACATTAGTTGGAGATATCGATAGACCTCTCCAAGGAACAGTTTGCCGATGCCAAGCTGGGTGCGTCTGGCGAGTTCATAGGCCAAGGAAAGATAATTCTTGGTTGGAGCGAGTGAAGGGCCACCGAATATGAAGTGTTCCAACCAGAAATTCAGGAAGGCCGTGTGTTCTTTCTCTGTTACAGGGCCTTTGTTTTTCATGTGGCGTCTAAGGTAGGCACCCCAGTTTGTGCACTCTGTTTTGGAAGAGAGTTTGAAAGGGACCTTTGGCAGCATAAAAGCAGAGGGGCTGGGGGATGTAACATCTAGACCAGTGATCATGGCCACATCTAGTAGAGTTGGTGTCATGGGGCCGTGGCCAAACATGAAGCAGTTCAGAGCATCAGACCAGAAGTAGCCGATGGTTTTTAGAAGGTTTTCATGCTTCTCAAGGGGAGACAGTGATAAAGATAAAGCATCGGCTATTCCTGTGGTTTCCCATTTGGCTTGGTGTGTTTTGGATATTCTACTGTACCAGGAAACCCAATCTTCAGGAGGGTTAGGCCAGGCTCGTAAGCAGTCGGCCCAAGAAGTTAGATCTAAGTTCTGGTTGACGAAGGGAATCCTATTGGCCTCGCAAGAAATCAAATGGGCAGGACTCTCGACAGAACGAGAACCAAGACAAAGAGAATTTGGAAGAGAAGGATGCGGCAACAGAATGTCTGATACCTAAAATTGATGGTGAAATAAGGCATTAATTCAGATGTTTTGCTGTTAATTCTAACACTATGCTTGGATGACGAGGAGCAGTTAAGGATTACCTTCAGGCCAGAGACCGTTGCGTTGGCGTTGGACGATTCCGCCATCTGATTCGCTGCGGAGTTGAATCTGCACGATTGGGATCTGGGATTCGCGTGGCTGTGAGTTGAATCTGTTTGATGGGCGATTTGGGGATCTGAGTTTGCTCCTTCAGACAAGGGTCGCAGGTTACCGTTTGAATAGGCAACTGAGTTTGGCTTTACTAGCGTTTTATGGTAAAGGCCGATGTGCTGCCATCGGCTCTTTGCGCGTTGACTTATGTTGACAATCGGCAAAATCGACATGAAAGCATTCTTCATTGATGGAGAGGGTTTTTTACAAAGAAGAGCCGATTGCTCACAAAAGGAAGATCTGCTACCTAATCTACTACTACTAGCCCTATTCTAGTAGATGCTAATCTAAGGGCCGTCGCTGCCCTCGTCATCCCCGTCATAGCTGCCATCGGCGCTGCTGCCGGCGAAGTCCTCGTCGCTGCTGCCGAAGCCGTCGGCAGGGGCTTCTTCTTCCTCCTTGTCATCGTCGTCATCCTCCGACCCGGCGCGGAAGCGCTTCGCCGGCGGGTACTCGTCGGAGGAGGTGTCATCCTCCTCTTCCTCCTCCTCGTCGGAGGAGGTGAAGTCGCCCCAGGAGAAGGCGTCATCCTCGCTCTCTTCCTCCAGCTCCCCGTCGACGAGGAACTGGAGGTCGTCCTCCCCGTCGGTCAGGGGTTCGTCGTCCTCTGACCCGATGATGGTCAGGGGTTCGCCATCTGACCCAACGGTGAAGTCCCAATCCCTCTCGTCCCAATGCTCAGGAGCGCGGGCCTCGTACGCCGCTATCGGGTCATACTCTGGCGTCGGCTCACGGGAGGAGGAGGATTGGAAGGAAAGACCCGAGGAGGCAGAGGAGGAGGAGGAGGCCATGGTTGCAGAGGAAGGGGTTTTTTCGATTGCTAGTGTGGAGCAAGAGGATGAGGAAGCGAACTGCTCGATGCGGTTAAATAAGGGGGATATAGTGGAGATGATTCAATGCTGCGGCGGTTTCCGAGGATGTGGTGCCAAAACTGTCAAATCGTGTAGTACAGAGAAGTTGAGAAGGCAAGGCATCATGATGAAGGATACTGTGGCGGTTCTGCTCTGCCACGCGTGACCCTACGAAGAAAAAACAGAGTGGTTTTGGAATTATTATTGCCAAAACCAGGGGGGCATGTGTTATCACCGGATTTTAACCAAATCAGGAGATGGGCCGTAATTGAGATGGGCTTAGAGGATATGCATGTAAAATATTTCTAAATCGGCCTCATACGAGAGTCTGGGCTAGATTGCCCGTGTATCTGTACATTATAGTAGATTTAGAATTAAGAGATAGAGTTTAGTTCGTACGAAGTTAGGTTTATTCCAAAAATAGAAAGTCCACGGACTATAAATATGTACCTAGGGTTATTGAGAAAGGAGGACGATCACGTTCACAAAAAACCAATCTAGGCGCATCGCCACCCCTTGTTTCGAGGGTTTCTTCCGGGTAAGCGCCATGCTGCCCAGATCGCATCTTGCGATCTGAGCAGTATCAAGTTTATTCGTTGTTTGTGTTGCTCGTACTGAAGCCTTGTTGATGGCGAGTAACACCATTATCATAGATATGTTAGGGCTAATATCGATACTTTTCTGGTATGTTTGCTTAGCTATGCTGCCCCTACATGTCTAGCCGCCTTTGCACCTATCTTAGGTGTAAGGGCAGCATCTTGCTTAGTTTTTATTTAGTAGATCTGATCTGTTACGGTTGTTCCTTGTTCTTCACGGATTAGTTTGATATCGCATGATTAGGCCTTGCAAACGGGTTGAACGATCCAGTAGTGCATAAGGTATGGTTCGCCGATCCTAGAGGAGTTGTTCCGGGAATCAGCTCTATGTTGGTTTTTAGGACTTTTCTAGGGCTAGTTTTCTATTATCTTTCGTATCTGCCAGGCTCAACTACGTGTAGGACGTTCCAGTTATGCGGTGAAAACCCTAGACTGTCGTAGATTGATTTAACTTAGTATTGATCAAGCAGGACCCCCATGTTATCGTAGATCCAATACGAACCATGAGTCGATCGGCTCCTTGAGCCGATTCACAGGGTAACCTGAGAGCCGATCGAGGCTCGGATTTAATGTTTACGTGTCTGCCATGCAGGAAACTAGTCGAAGCAATCCATCACCTTCCTGACCAGGTATAGGTCAGGTGGCACGCCCTCGCACCAGCCAGGACGTGTGCCGGAGTTTTGCGGGCCGTTGCCCGAGGGACCAGGGCCCACCAGCAGTTCTGGGAGCCTCCCGGCTCTTCGTGTTGCTCGTCTCTGCTCGCCGGTGGGTTTTGGCAGGCAACAGAAACCAAGGTTTATCAAACCAGTAGGAGATGAAGGCCACGTGAAGGTTGTTGGTGAAGGAGTGTAGTGCGGCGCAATGATGTCTATGCACACTCCTTTTCCTGTAGACAGTGTTGGGCCTCCAAGAGCAGAGGTTTGTAGAACAGCAGCAAGTTTTCCCTTAAGTGGATCACCCAAGGTTTATCGAACTCAGGGAGGAAGAGGTCAAAGATATCCCTCTCAAGCAACCCTGCAACCACAAAGCAAGAAGTCTCTTGTGTCCCCAACACACCCAATACACTTGTCAAATGTATAGGTGCACTAGTTCGGCGAAGAGATAGTGAAATACAGGTGGTATGAATATATATGAGCAGTAGTAACGGCACCAGAAAATAGCTTGATGCTACAACTGGCGCATGGTTGATGGTGGTAATAATGCATGAAGTACATATGCAGTAGAATAGTAAACAAGCGATGATTGCAGTATTTGGGAACAAGGCCTAGGGATAATACTTTCACTAGTGGACACTCTCAACATTGATCACATAACAGAATAAATAGATATATGCTATACTCTACACTCTCTTGTTGGATGATGAACACCACTAATTGTGTAGGGCTACAAGAACCCTCAATGCCGGAGTTAACAAGCTCCACAATATTCGATATTCACGTTTAAATAACCTTAGAGTGCATGATAGATCAACACAACTATACCAAGTACTAACATAGCATGCACACTGTCACCTTCATACTATGAAAGGAGGAATAGATCACATCAATACCATCATAGTAATAGTTAACTTCATAATCTACAAGAGATCATAATCATAAACTATGCCAAGTACTACATGATGCACACACTGTCACCATTACATCATGGAGGAGGAATAGAGTACTTTAATAACATCACTAGAGTAGCACATAGATGAATAGTGATAGAAAACACATTGCAATCATAAAGGGATATAATGCTATTCTGAATTACTCTCTGGCAAGATAACATCTAACTCAAATCATAACTCAGTGAATAAGTATTCTGTGAAATATAGCCTAAGAGACCCACACGGTGCACACACTGTCACCTTTACACACGTGGGACAAGGAGTCTCCGGAGATCACATAAGTAAAATTCACTTGAATAGCATAACGACATCTAGATTACAAGCATCATCATATGGATCTCAATAATGTAAGGCAGCTCATGAGATCATTGTATTGAAGTACATAGGGAGAGAGATTAACCACATAGCTACCGGTACAGCCCTTAGCCTCGATGGAGAACTACTCCCTCCTCATGGGAGACAGCAGCGGTGATGAAGATGGCGGTGGTGTCGATGGAGATGCCTTCCGGGGGCACTTCCCTGTCCCGGCGGCGTGCCGGAACAGAGACTCCTGTCCCCCAGATCTTGGCTTCGCGATGACGGCGGCTCTGGAAGGTTTCTCGTACCGTGGCTTTTCCGTCTCGAAGATTTAGGTCAGGGACCTTTAAATAGGCGAAGAGGCGGAGTCGGAGGGCTGACGAGGCGGTGACACCATAGGGGGGCGCGCCCCCCCTGGGCCGCGCCGCCCTATCATCTGGTGGCCCTGTGGCCCCCCTCTGGTTCCTCTCGGGTGTTCTGGAAGCTTCGTCCAATTATAAGATGCTGGGCGTTGATTTTGCCCGATTCCGAGAATATTTCCTTACTAGGATTTCTGAAACCAAAAACAGCAGAAAACAGGAACTGGCACTTCGGCATCTCGTCAATAGGTTAGTTCCGGAAAAAGCATAAATATGACATAAAGTATGTATAAAACATGTAGGTATTGTCATAAAACAAGAATGGAACATCAGAAATTATAGATACGTTGGAGAGGTATCACGCAACACCAGGGATTCCGGCGCCAACGTGGAACCTGCACAACACAATCAACATACTTTGCCCCAACTTAACAGTGAGGTTGTCAATCTCACCGGCTTGCTGTAAACAAAGAATTAAATGTATGGTGTGGAGAATGATGTTTGCTTGCAAAGAATAACAGAGAACAATGATTGCAGTAGGTTGTATTTCAGATGTAAAAGAATGGATCGGGGTCCACAGTTCACTAGTGGTGTCTCTCCAATAAGATAAATAACATGTTGGGGGAACAAATTACAGTTGGGCAATTGACAAATAGAGAGAGTATAACAATGCACATACATATCATGATGACTACTATGATATTTACTTAGGGCATTACGACAAAGAACATAGACCGCTATCCAGCATGCATCTATGCCTAAAAAGTCCACCTCCGGGTTAGCATCCGCACCCCTTCCAGTATTAAATTGCAAACAACAGACAATTGCATTAAGTATTGTGCGTAATGTAAACAATACAAATATCCTTAGACAAAGCATTACAAATAGATGATCTTGATCATGATAGGCAGCTCACAAGATCTAGACATGATGGCACAATAGGAGAAGACAACCATCTAGCTACTGCTATGGACCCATAGTCCAAGGATGAACTACTCACGCATCAGTCCGGAGGCGGGCATGGTGATGTAGAGCCCTTCGGTGATGATTCCCCTCTCCGGCATGGTGCCGGAGGAGATCTTCAGAATCCCCCGAGATGGGATTGACGGCGGCGACGTCTCAGTAACTTTTCTCGTATTTTGGCTCTCGGTCCTAGGGTTTTCCGATACGAAGGAATATATAGGCGAAGAGGCAGCGTTGGGGGAGCCAGGAGGTGGGCTCCCCATACCTGGGCGCGGCAGGGGGCCAGGCCGCGCCGCCCTATGGGGTGGCCCCCCTGCTGGCCCTCTCCGACTCTTCTTCGATGTTCTGGAATCCTCCGTGGAAAATAGGGCCGTGGGCTTTTGTTTCGTCCAATTCCGAGAATATTTCCTGTGTAAGATTTCTGAAACCAAAAACAGTAGAAAACAGGAACTGGCGCTTCGGCATCTTGTTAATATGTTAGTACCGGAAAATGCATAAAAATGATATAAAGTGTGAATAAAACATGTAGGTATTGTCATAAAACTAGCATGGAATATAAGAAATTATAGATACGTTTGAGACGTATCAGCGGACCACCCGCAACAAGTTCCTCGACCAGGGCAATCAGCACTGATTTTACCAGCGGTGATCGCAGGATTCGACATTTCACGAGTATTCATAGATGGATGCAGCAGTCTAAACCTTATGTACGCAGATACATTAAGGAAGATGAACATATCCCTGGTGAACTTAAAACCAACTGACACGCGTTTCCATGGTATCACACCAGACAAGCCAAGTTATCCGCTAGGGAAGATCAATCTCGACGTTCAGTTTGGAACCCGAGAAAACTACAGGATAGAAAGGCTGGAGTTCGAAGTTGTGGATTTCCCGTCGCAGTATGTCACATCCCGAAATTTTCCAGATTTCGAAATGTAAAATGAAAATGAATTTAATGCTTGATTGTTTGAACTTGATTGAAATTTCACAAAGAATTAAAACTTTTTAAAGTTATTTACAAGTTAATTCCAAAATAGTGTTTCCAAAGACTTGTTGTTTTAAAGTATTTTCAAAATCAAACCTATCCTTGCTTTAAAAGTTTTCAAATCCTTAATGAATTTGTATTTGAGAAAACAAAACCCCAGAAAATTCTATTTGCAAAATAATGACTAAGTAGCAATATAGGCCAAATGTATATAATGATTATTTTATTTTTCCAAATGGATATTAAAAAGATTTTTGCAAAAATATAATAGTTTTCATAAACCTTAGTTTCAAAATATTTTATAATCAATACTCTATTTTCTTCGGAGGTTTTGAAATTTATAAAATATTTTATTTTTGAGAAAACCTTAAACCCCAAAAGGGCACTATAGCCACATAGACATATATGTTAAATTTTGGTTTTATAAAGTTTATACTTTTGTTCCAAATTTAATCTCATATTGAAGTATTTTTCGTGAAGAATCCAACGGTACCTTATTTGTATTTTTCTGATTTTATTTGAATCCCTAAAGTATATTTCCATGTTCAGTAAAAAAAAAAAAGGCGCAGCCGACCGAGCGGCCTACCGCCCGCCCGCGGTAGCCAGCGCGGTGTCGCCCACGCCGCGGCCCATCTGGCCGAATCGGCCCACCCGGACGTCCAGCCTTCCTCGCGGCCCAGTGCGCCCCCAGCCAGTTCGCCCAGCACTCCTGCCGCCGGCCCAAGAGGCCCACCCGGCGGAGCAAACCCTAAGCCGCCCCAGCTCCCGATAAATACCTGCCAGGACCCCCTCAGACGCACACACCAGGCGCATCTCTCCACCGCGCAGCCCATGCACGCAGCGCTGCTTCTCTGCTGCTTTTTCTCGCGCGCACGCATGCGCACAACGCCGGACCCGACGCACGCACCAGAGCCCTGCCCGATCGTCAAAGCTGCTGCACTAGCTCGGCGGGGCGCACTTCGTGGCCTACGGTGTAATACACGCGACGCAACATCAGCAATGTAATTTGGAGAAATGCCGCCGACTCGACGGATCTCTCGCGGTAATAATTCTACTTCTGTCCTTTTTACGTAGATTTTTGTACATAACTTAGTAATTTTATTTTCTTAGATCTACACCTCCGTTTAGAACAGTGGTTCTTCCGTTAAATTTGTAAATAGATCCCCTACAACTTTCATGTAGGAAGTTTTTCCATCCGAGCAATTTTTTCTGACAACTTTTCGTACAACATTAGAACTTTAACCACTTAGGTCTAGTTTTGTAAAATTCATATCTTGAGTTCTACAAGTCGGATTTCAACAAATCCTATACCATCGGAATCAGCAAATCACGTAGATCATTTTAGACATTTTGCGTGGCGGTTTCGCTCACTTTATTTTTGCGGTACCTCTTTAATAAGCAACTATGTCTCCAAAATAAATACTACAAACTTTTTCCGAGAGAGATTCTTTTGGCGATACGCTTGTAATGGAATTCTCTACAACTTCCGTGTAGAAAGTTCTTCCATCCAGAAAACTTCTTCTAATAACTTTTCGTGAAAAGTGTAGTCCTTTAATTGGTTTCGACATAGTTCCTTTAGCTAAAATGATCCTTATGATCATACCCATCTTTCATAACCATTTAGAATTATTTATCATGTTCAAGGATAATGCATAGCTTACCCGTGGTTGTCTAGTTCATGTTATTCAAATAACAATTGAGTTGTTTAAAGTGTGACATGTCCTGGCTTAGATTTTTATCTGGCTTTAGTAGGGTGGAGATACTCTACCCCATATCACATGTGATGAACCTTTGTTATCCATTAGGCTCCGCGAACCAAATCCCGATATCATTCATGCCATTCAACCCTTCCACTTAGTTCGAACTATTCGAATTTCAAATGAGTTATTTGAATAGTTCACCATATCATTAGTTCATATCCAATGCTATGTGTGACCTTGTGCTACTCTAATAAGTGTTGTCACACTATGTCAATTGCATAAGCGTTGCTTTACAGTACTTCATACAATAGCACCACCTTCCAAAATATTTGAATCACTTTTCAAATATTCAAATTCAAATATGAGAATTTTAGTATATATCCATTATCGATTTATATAAGCCTTTCTCAACATGATTCTTTTGTGAAGGTGAAACTTATGATCGCATCCACACACCAATACCACTAGACACTTTACCTTGAACCAATATCGTGTCTATCCAAATTAGTTTAAAACTATTCAACTTACAAATGAGTAAATTGAGTATTTTAATATGTCATTGGTCCATACCCAAGCCTATGTGTAATTCATACTATTTTGAGTAATTGTTGTCACACTTATTCAATAGTATTGTTGTTGCACTATTTGTCACTTATGTGATTCAATTCACATAAGCCGTTCCAAATTCTTTTCATACTCTTGTAAAGCATAAAGATTCTTCAATTATGTCTTTGATAATCCATCTCTTTCTAACCATATGTCTTGCCATCCAAACTCTCACCGCCATATCTTCCAAGCCAAACCTCATGCCACACCTTAGTGCCATAGATCGATTTCAGATTGCTGTCTTGTTTGATTTTGTTGTTGTTTCGACTGGTGTGTTTATGTTGTGCTACATTTTATCTTATAGTTCGTGTGAAGAGCGACGTGTTTTGTTGAGAGAAGTGAACGATCTTCAATTACCAAAAAGGCAAGTGGCATTGAAATCCTACTTATTTTATTTATGCATTAGTGTTTTGAAATAGTATGCATGGTAGGATTTTGTTTTTAAAAGTAAAGTATTATTCTATGCTTAGCAAACCATAGTAGTGTGTAGCTACTCCTGAACCCATTGCTAGGATGCCTTAATTTTTGCTTTGCAACATCAAATACCAAATGTTGTTTCGTTATTGGTTGTGAGTGTTTGAAAATTTAAAATTAACAATTCTAATGAAACACCTGGGTGGATTGGTTGATGGTGGGCGGCTGCTCAGATCCACACCCCTAGTTGGCTGAAGTGGTGAATCCCTGCGAGTTCGCATGTTGTAGAGTGGTCGCTTTTGACTGCACACCTGGTTTTCACCTGGGGATCGTGTGGGGCTTTACTACCTGTGAGGGGTTTTAAGCTTGTGAGTTCCACTTGCGGTTGGCCACCCAAGATTAAAGAGATTATTATGTCGCCCATGTTTTAGTTAGCTTCCAGTGCAACCTTATGGTATTGTGGGCTCTGTCGAGATTAAGTAAGTTGTGGGGGTTCAACTTGTGACTAGACAGTGGGTGGAGGCGACGACCAAGGGAACGGGTCTAGTTTGTATGGTTGAATTCTTCTTCTGAAAGATCTTGTCTCATTCTTATGAAGGGTGGGTCGTAAGGTGAAAGTGCACAACCTCTCGAGAGTTAAACCTAAGATCTTAGCCATGTCCCCGGTTATGGACAATTTGAGCTTCTAGGCAGGGAATGTACGGAAGAATCTCATCACCTTTTATGAATGTATTTAAAATTTTGTATCAACCTTTGAAAACTCATGGGAGATGTAACCATGTGATTATTCTAAAACCCATGGAGGATTTAACCATGGTGTGATTTCATAATGTCATTCAAAGATTTTCAAAATGTTTTGTTTTAAATAAAATGTAGGATAAAATTGGATTTATGCAAATTTTCCTAAACTCCACTAGCCAAATATCATGTAGATAGTCATGCCCAAAACAGCCACCATATAAGTGTCATTTGCCAGTACATCATTGTACTGACTTCCATTCGTGGGACTGCATATTCAAACGTGCAGGATTTTCTGAGGAGAAGTACGTGGTAGGATCTCGAGTCTACATTCCAACATGACTGCCTGTGGCACATGAAGATGATGAAGGCTCATTGATAATTTACTTTCCGCTTTGTTTGTTCTGAACATTGTTGAGCTAGTCCATGTGACTATGCCAATTGTAAGGTTTTACTTTACCCGTTGGATCAAATATGTAGTAAATTGATACTATTGCAATGATTACTATATTTTGTAATGTGTGTGCTATCAGTGATCCCGGGAATAGCACTATACACAGGTATCTTGCCTTTATTAAAAGGTAGGGTGCTACACAATATCACGCTTTATTGGGACGACCAGCCTACGCCAGGTTTATGGCGGTACCACACTATACATACTTGTTATGGAGGCTCCCTGGACCCAAGGGACCAATTACAGTAAAAGGCAGTTTTGCGCTAGCTGATAAATGCGACAAAGATTTTCATCGACTGTCAGAGACTTTCGGGATGCAAGCAGAATACATGGCGTCAAGGTTGACAACTGATTATGATGTGTTACCAGATGCAGGGAGGCCACTCAAGGAACCAACCTTCGACACCACTAAGGATTCTAAGGAGGTCCAGATTCATCCGACAGATCCCAAGAAAACGACATCCATTGCAACAAACATGGATCTCGCATAGGAAAGCGCGCTCGTCAAGTTCCTCCGTGAGCGCTGGGAAATCTTCGCATGGTGTCCAGCTGACATGCCAGGAGTATCCAGGGAACTTGCCGAGCACCATCTCAACTTAGATCCAGTGACGAGACCAATTAAACAACCTTTGCGGCGTTTTTTGGAACCAAACCGCAAAGCTATGCTGTCAGAAATCAATCGACTCAGAGAGGCTGGCTTTATCAAAGAGTTACATACACAGGCCACGTGGGTAGCCAACCCAGTGCTGGTCCCGAAGAAAAACACGAAAGTCCTTCGCATGTGCGTCGACTTCACGTGTCTCAATAAACATTGTCCAAAGGATCACTTTCCCCTCCCGAGGATCGATCAAATTATCGACTCCACGGCAGGATGTGAACGTCTTTCCTTCCTGGATGCATATTCTGGTTATAACCAGATCAGACTAAAGAAGACGACGAGGTCAAAATAGCTTTTATAACACCTTATGGAGTGTTCTGCTATAGAACAATGCCTTTTGGGTTGAAAAACACGGGAGCAACGTATCAGCGGATGATGCAGAAATGTCTCGCAACACAGATTGGCAAAAATGTTCAAGTATATATCGACGATGTCGTCATAACAACAAAGAAGGGATCAACTTTGATCGAGGATCTGAAGGAAACTTTCGACAACCTTGACAAGTTCTGCCTCAAGTTGAACCCGACAAAGTGCTCCTTTGGTGTTCCTGCGGGAGAACTTCTCGGGTTCCTAGTTTCAGCAAGAGGAAGCGAGGCCAATTGTCAACACCCGGATTTTTAAGTCCGGATGCCTATTATGTCATACATCGCAATCCCAGGAATATTGTTGTTGCGAGGCATAATAGTTAAGTATCACAGTCATCATTCATTACAAAGCATAATGTCTTACAATTGGAATCACATCATCCATATTACACGAATAGTTGATCTATTGATCAACGAACAAACACAAGTTCATAGCGGAAGCGTAAGATACAAGGACTCTCTAGTCCACAGGCCAACGCTTGACATCGGAAGACTCCTAGTTGTCGTAGGCGTCCTGCTGGTCATCTCCTTGTTCATATTCATACTCTGGCCATTTGAATAGCCAGGGACAAAGCCGTGAGTACTTCAAGTACTCGCAAACTAATACTAGTGTAAGTGCTAGATATTTCTAGTAAGGTTGGTTAGGCTCTAGTTTATTTGCATAAAGCCAATTTTAGTTCACAAGTATTTGAGAAAAATCTTATTCATGTGCTAACTAACTCAAGTGGGAACATTCGTGTCATTCCCACCATTCAAGTGGTGATTTCAATTCAATTCACCACTTCACAAGTCATTTCACCCATTTCAGTTCAACATCCTTTTCAAAAATTTGACATTGGAAACTGTATGGCCTTTCCAACCGTCCGTAACCGTGGACGCGGCTATTCGAATAGATTGACACTCTGCAGAGGTTGCACACTTGTGCCACAACATTTGATTTCATCCGTCGGGATTACCCCGAATCATCGTAACACAGTACGCGGATCATCAACCATAACCTTTCACTTACAAATCCTAGTATGAGCACCTCTCCCCATGAGCTTGGCCTCCCAGTGAAGACCAACTGTCAACCTGGGAACTGCACAGGGCTTGGCCGTACAATTCACCTCAGTTCACATCATTTCTCAACAACGGAGGCAGCCTCGGCATAACCCCTATGATGTGTGTTCAGAGGGAACCCATGCTAAGATGCATAAATTTCCAGTTAAGCCCTACCCATAATCAGGTATTGTGGGGGTACTCAATATTGGAAAGGTATCGCATTCAAACCAATATCAGTTTTATCAAAAATCACCATCTTCTCTTTGTCATATTCACCTTCAAAAATCATTCAATGGAATGCTTCATCATTCCAAGGTTTCAAAAATTCAGTTCAAGTCACATTGTTCCCATCTAGAGTAGTCAAGTTTTAAATAATTAGCACTAGCTCTAATCATGAGGGGCGCTATCTTGCTTTGCTAGTTTGATACTCAGTTTACTACTCTAGTAACCCTCTTTAACTTAGACCAAAGTTAACTATAAAAGTAACTCTTGGAAAACAACAAGTAAAACTTGTAATGTAGAAACTTGGGATAGGCTTATGGTAAGAAAAGGTAAGACTAATGGTGCCTTGCCCCAAAGGGCTTTGCACTTTGCAAGAATATTAGCTTGCCTTGGTAGTTCTCAAAGTTCTCCTCCTCCTCCTCTTGGTAGCAACCTTCTTCCTCCGGGTATTCTCCGGTGCTAGCGTCTAAATTTGAAATACGAGTATAGTCACTCAACTAATTCAATGGCTATTCCATACATCACATATATTCACACAAACTATTCTAAGCACACAATTAATCTAATTAGGGTGCATTGGTGATGTTGCTTGAGGAGAAATAATTTCCTCTCATTTAATATGTAAATGATAGTTTCCATAGGGTTCTTGAGGAATGATTTCCTCTCATTGAAATCTTCTTAAGATTTAATTTCCCAAACAATCATGCATGAATTTATATTGACCTAAGTCAACATTCATTATCATCACTTGAGAAAATGATTTAAATGAGGTATAACACCTCATACCATTTAATGATTCTACAAATGATTTAAATCTGCAAGTATTTCATATAAGAGTGTTTGACCAGGGGTTCAAACATCTCATGAATTCATTTGGGACAAGATTTAAATGAAGTAAAATACTTCATATGGTTTGCATAATAGTTTTGGACAATATCACTTAAATAAACTAGCCATATTGTTCATTAATTCAACTAGGGCATGATCATGCAAAGTGATCACACCATTTTCTTGCAGAAACAATTAGTGTAAGTCAAATGTGAGTTATTGGAGTTGGAATTAACTTAATATCTATTTTGGTTGATTTTTAATAATTATTTGAATAGGGAAAAGTCCCTGCCTTCATCTTTTTATCAGATTAATTCTACAACAGATCTTGAGGTGGGACCAGTGTCATATTGTAGAACTTTTCCATAGCTTTCCAACAATATAAAATTTGTTAAATTTGGCCAAGCCAAACAGATTCTATGAATTTTCAAAGTGGGGTTCAGTATTGAAATTGTTTGAATTGAATTAAAACTGAATTTGAATTATTGGGCTGGCGGGAAACGAAACTGGGCCGAATCAGTTTGAAACGCAGCAAATCGGCCCAGTAACGCATCCAGTGCGCGTGGGCTTGCTGACAAGGTGGGTCCCGCAGGTCAGTGGCTGTTTAAACCCGAAACGGTATGAGCTAACGCGGTGCGTTGGATTAGATGCGCATCGGACGGCTCACGTGCATCGTCATCTCCGACGAGATGCTGTAGCTTCTCCGGCGAGCCTAGGGGGTCAGAGGGCTAACCAGTGGTCCGGCGAGCGACGGCGAGGTTCAGGGCGAGGTTGTCGACGACGGTGAAGCAGCCTGTAGCAGTGGCGGAGCTCGAGGCGGCTCCAATCGACGGCGGCGATCTCCGGGTACTGGCGGCTCCGATCACCAAATTGGAGCTGCTCCAGCGTCAATCGAGGAAGTGGAGTGGTCGTGGAGAGTCAGGGATGGGAGAAGAAGAGGTTGGCGTGCTTGGTTTGGTCTAGGGAGTCCTCTATTTATAGAATCGAGAGGGTGCTGCGGGGCAGTGGCGAGGTCGACATGCGTGCGGCGATTCCGGCGAGCGGTTGGGCTAGGCGAGGGTGCAGCAGTGGTCTACGAGTCCAGGCGAAGCTAATGGCGGTGACGGCATGGTCGGGCGGCGGCTAGATAGCTCGGGTTTCTTCCGTGTCTGCGGGCGGCGTTCGCGGGATCTTGTCATCGTCTCCGGCGGCGACGGTCCAGGGTCTTGGTTCCGAGCGTGTCTGGCGGGTCTGAGGTGGCGCTGTGAGGCTCAAGGAGTTGAGAGAGGGGCCAGAGCTTGCTCATGCTGGTGGAACGGCGCGTGGCCAGGGTGGTCTACGGCGTGTCCACGCGCGACGCGAGCAGCATCCTGGCGAGATCTTGGCGCGCGAAATCCAGCGAGCTGCTGCTTCTTCTTCGACAACGGTGAGTGTAGGCGGTGCTAGGGTGGTGCGGTGGCGCGTTTTGGCACGGTGGCCAGGGGTGGAGAGGAAGGAGAGGAGGGGTGGCTCGGCATGGTGGCGACATGGCCGGCATGGCCATGCACATGCTTGCTAGCCCTCCTCCCTTAGGGTTACTATGTTGCATTTAGTGTGAGAGGGGGCAAGGGAACCAGATAGGGTAATTTAGGTTAGGTTAGGGTGGTGTAGATCACTATTTGAAATAGTGTCAAATAGTTCCATATTTGAAATTTGTAATTTTTGTCAAATTTGAGTGAGTTCAAATGGTTGCACAATTTGAAAAGTGTGTGTTTGGTTTAATTGTAAATGACCAGAGAAGATGAGAGGTGGTGGTGGATTTATCAAATTCAAAGAAATGCAAAATTTTCTAAGTGTGAGAATGTTCCACTTAATAAAAAGTTCCAACTTTGGATGAGCATAGTATTTGATCTAAAAATAATTTGGCATGGTGGTCTTTACAAAAGTTGTTCACCTTGATGTGCTCTTGGATGAGGTGCAAAGAGTTGGCAAATTTTAGTTTGAAAATTTTGAATTGCAAGGGCTCAAAGTAGTGATCAGACTATAAATGGCAGATTTGACCATTGTCATATGTGATCCAAATTTGAGTTTGAAATTCATTTGATTTGTGTTTCTTTGATTCCAAAAGTTGTAATAAGTGTTTAGTAACATTGTTCAACTAATGATGGAGACCAAATTGGTCTAGGGTCAAAATTTATAAAAATGGCATAAGCCATATGTGAGGGTTTTAGGGTTTTTCTTTTATTTGATTTTCTTTCTCTTTTTGATTTATTTGGTTGGCGATCTTCATATGATCACATTAGGGTTTTTGAGTATGCACATACAAATAATAACAATCATCATGGCATATCACTCAAATGCAAAAGTCCTATGCATGGCAGTATATGCAATTTAAAAGTTTTTGTTGGTTTGAAATTTTGCTCTCTGGAATTCTTCTAACTTTCTTTTTATTGAAATTTGGGATGTTAAACCAATCCAGATAAAATCCAAGCCATTTTAACAATGAGGAAACCAACAAAGTTGAAGGAGGTACAACAGCTGACTGGGCGAGTCGCAACTTTGAGCAGATTCGTCGCCAAGCTAGGAGAAAAAGCGTTGCCGTTCTACGCTTTGATCAAACAAGGAGAGAAGTTTCAGTGGAACGATGAAGCAGATAGAGCTTTCGAGGATCTTAAGCGCACAATCTCGACACCACCAATCTTGGTGGCGCCTAAGGAGAAGGAGCCTCTCTTGTTATATATCGCAGCTACGCCTCAGGTGGTCATCACAATCCTTGTGGTTGACAGAGAAGAAGAAGGAAAACTCCATGGAGTGCAGCGGCCAGTATACTTCGTCAGCGAAGTTTTATCACCCTCCAAACAGCGGTACCCGCAGTATCAAAAGCTAGCATATGGAGTATTCACAACAGCAAGGAAACTGCGACACTATTTTTCGGTGCATCCGATAGTAGTGGTTAATGAGGAGCCTTTATCCAACATATTAAACAATCCAGAAGCTACGGGTCGTGTCTCCCTTTGTGGAATAGAACTTTCCCCTCGGGACATCACATACGAAAAAAGGAAAGCAATAAAGTCACAGATCTTACCAGACTTCATCGCAGAGTGGATGGAGCTGCAAAACACGGGACCTCCGGATTTATCGAGAACGTGGACTATGAATTTCGACGGGTCCAAGAGACTAGAGGGAGCTGGAGCAGGCGTGATACTAATATCACCCCAAGGCGACAAGTTGAAATACGTACTACGGATGACCTTTCCAAATGCATCTAACAACGAAGCAGAATATGAAGCACTTATACATGGGATGAAGATGGCGAAAGCAGTTAATGATAGCATGATAGCGTACAAGGAAGTGTATAACGAGCTCGAGAGGTTGTTTGATGGATGCGAAGTTAATCATATCAGCAGGCTCAGCAACGATGAAGCCGATGTTCTCGCAAACATCGGGTCACAATGTCTCGCAATACAACCTGGTGTGTTTTGGGAAGAAATAGCCGAAAGATCAACCAAGGTAAAGAAACAGCAGAAGAAGGAGAAGGATGAGAAAGCCTCGGGGGCTCTAGTGGCACCATCGGAAGGAGAGGAAGAACCACACATAGTTATGGTGGTACAAATTCCTTGGATGCAGGCATACATAGCATATATCTTGAGGAAAGAACTACCCGACGATCCAGTTGAAGCAAGGCGAGTTATTAGGCGTTCTAAAGCCTTTACCGTAGTCAAAGGAGAGCTATACAAACGAAATATTTTGGGAGTACTCCGTTGATGTGTCACACACGAGGAGGGAAGGGTAATCCTAAAAGATGTACACGAAGAGGTGTGCGGACACCACACAAGCAGTCGAGCTATAGCAGCCAAGGTTTTCAGAGCAGGATTTTATTGGCTAACAACAATCGAGGATGCGAAGGACATAGTACGTACTTGTGATGCGTGTTAAAGATTTGCCGCCAAACCTCATTCTCCGGCAGCAGAGTTGATGCCAATACCGCTGTCTTGGCCCTTTGCTCAGTGGGGTCTTGATATGGTGGAAAATTACACAAAGCTTGGCCAGGAGGATACGAGGATATGCTCGTAGCTGTCGACAAGTTCACAAAGTGGATAGAAGCGAAGCCGATAAATTCACCAGATGCAGCATCCGCAATCAAGTTTGTGAAGAGTATAGTTTTTCGATTTGGAGTCCCTCATAGCATCGTCACAGACAATGGCAGCAATTTCACATCCAAGGAATTCAAAGCTTATTGCGCAGAGGTAGGCATCAAACTACACTTTGCATCAGTTGCGCACCCTCAGACCAATGGTCAAGTCGAGAAAGCGAACGGCATAATCTGCAACAGCATCAAGAAACGTCTGCTGACACCATTGGAGAAAGCTCGACACACATGGCCAGAGGAGTTACCTAGCGTGTTATGGAGTATTCGAACAACACCAAATACAGCGACACAGGAAACTCCGTTTTTTCCGGTCCATGGAGCTGAGGCAGTGCTGCTGATAGAAATAGAACACAATTCCCCGAGAGTGGCGGAGTATGATGAAGAAAATTCAAGAAAGGCATTGGAGGACGGTGTCGATGCGCTCGATGAAGCTCGAGATGAAGTACTGTCACGGGTCAGCAAGTACCAGCAAGATCTGAAAAACTACCACAGTCGACGTTTGCAACCAAGATCCTTCCAAGTAGGTGACCTAGTTCTTCGGCTCACGCAAAATAGCCATGAAAAACTTGAGTCTCCATGGATTGGCCCATACATCGTTACAGAAGTAATTGAAGGAGGAGCATACAGAATAAAGGACAAGAAGACAGGAGTCGCCGAGCCAAATCCTTGGAACGTGGCGCAACTTCGGAGATTCTACAATGTGCTGAAACACCCGTGAGTTTTCAGACGCACTCTTTTCCTTTCAGGGCACCGAGTGGGGTTGAAAGGTTTTTAATGAGGCGGGCTCGCGGGCTGCAATAGAATAAAGATATTGGTGATATATATCTTTTTCATCGACAGGCTCGGGGGCTCATAACCCGCGATAGCAATATATATATAAACTTCCGCAAAAAAGTTATTCTCCATGGCGAAAAATAGTTTACAAACCAACAAAGATATAAACACCGGCCAACAAAAGGCTCGGGGGCTTGATGAAAAGAAAAAACGTATCATTCGTTTTACAATATAGATTGTGTTTACAATATACACCGTCAAGAAAAATTTGACAGGGAAAAATAAACTTTCAGTTGTCACCTATTATATCATCTATGTTTACCCTCTCATTTCTTGCAGCACCAGTTCTATGTTCAGCATAGCAACTGTAACATCCCAAGTTTTCAATAAAAGAAGCAAGAGAGAGTTTCCAAGAATCCAAAAATTAGAGCCAACAAAAACTTTTTCTCATCATATAGGACTATGCATGTAGCTCACCTTATTAATTATTTGAGTGTGCTTTTGCCATGATGCTTGCTTATGTGTTTACCCTTACTCTAAAACCCTAACTATGATCACTTGATCATCCAAATCCAAAGAAAAAGAAATGAGAAAAGAAAATATAAAAATTAACTCAACACACACATATGGCCTATGCCATTTTTACAAATCCTTAACCTAGACCATTTTGGTTTGCACCATTGGTTGTAAATGGATACTAAACACTTATTAACACTTTTGGAAACAAACAAACTCAATTCAAATCAAAATTGAATCAAATTTGAGCTCACATATGATTATGGTCACATGTGACAATTTCAGCATGATACCCACTTTGAGCCCCTGGATTTTGACTTTTCTCTTCTATAGTTGGCCAACTCTTTGCACCTCATCCAAGACATCATCAAGGAGAACAACTTTGCCCAAAACCATCACCCCAAACTCTGTCTCAAATTCAAATGAGAAGCAAGCAAAGTGGAGACATTGAAACAAATTCAAGATCATATGCAAAATGAGATTTTGCAATTCAACTCCATTTTGACCACCACCACCACCAATATACTTCAAATAATATATGATTACAACCCAACAAAAAGATTTGCAAAATTCAAAAATTTATTTCTTTCGGGCATTTCATCAAACACTTGATATGCAGGGTATATTATTGAGCCCATGCTGAGTTTTGAGGAGACCAAGTCCAAGCCCTGGCTCTCCTCTGCATTTCTGGAGTTTCCTCTCACCTCACTGCATCATCTCCACCACTTTCCAGCACCCCTGCTTGATCACATCGACAAGAGCATGCCATGCCGTGGCATGGCACATCCACCTCATGCCATCGCCCTCTCTGGTCACCTCTAGCCTGCCCTGCCATGTCCTTCCCCTTCCTCTCACTCACCTGAGCATGACCAGACCAAGCCACGACCAAGAATCGCACCGCAACGGGCAGAAATCGCCACGCCCAGACTCGCCCAGACACGCCCATGCACGCGCCAGTGCGCGCATGGCACTCACCCTGGACGCGCCAGAGCGTGACGAGCGCCGATGCTCCTCGCCTCCACTCACCTGCTCCGCTCGCCAGTAGACGCGCCAGGACACCAGCAAGCTCGCAGACACCATCGTTTGACCACAGGAACGCCGTGGCCATCATCATTGTCGACGCGACGCGCCACGGGTCTGCAAGCTCTCGTCAACCTCGCAGTCGCATCTGACCCTCGTCTTCGCCACGATCATGCGCGTCAGCTTCGCCAGGACACCAGCAATCGTACGCGCCCATGCCTTGCCTATTCGCAGCCCTGGAACGACGACGATGACGGCGACCCTAGCCGAGCGCCACAGCCACCTCCCTCCACTATATAAAGGGCACTCCCCTTCACAAATTGAGCACGCCCACAGCTTCGTCTCCTCACCCTGACTCTCCTCGCCACCTTACCTCGCTCTATTAGCCACCGGAGACCACCAATCGCAAGATCCCTGCCGCTCACCGTCGCCAGCAATCGCCGGAGAAGGAGGCCGCCCCTGACGACGCAACTGCTTCCAGGAGCTTCCTCATCTACTCCAACGTCGCGGCGCACAACTCCGACGATCGCCGGAGCTCCGACGACCTCTCCGACCCCCTACCTCCGCCTCCCGTAAGTCCACCTCTCGCCAGAGAAGACGACCCCTCTCAGCCGTCGATCCATCGTCTAATCGCACGGCCACCCTTCCCGGTACCGATTCGCTGCTTAACCCCCACAGACAGATGGCCCCCACCATGTCAGCTGGCCTGCTGCGAAGCTGGGCCAGCCCATTTCCCTCTCGCTCTGCACAGCCCTTTTATTTCCCGCCAGCCCATCTGTTCAAATTCAAAAATCCAAAATAGATGAAATATGCAATCTGGTGTCAACTTTAAAATTTAATAGGGACAAATCTACTTGGAAAAAATGTACAAATTTTATATATTTGGAAATCTCAGAATTTTATCTACATAATGCCACTGGATTGAACCCTAGATCTATTACAGAATTAAAGTAGGAAAATAAACAAGGCAGAGACTTTTCTGACTTAGAATAATTATTAAAAATCAACCAAAAATGCTTTTGAGTTAATTCCAACTCCTATAAATCACATTACACTTGTACTAATTGTTTATGCAAAAATATGCCATGCTTACTTTGAATGATCATGGCCTAGTTTAATTAAAGGACTATATGGCAATTTCTAGTCAAAGATATTGTCCAAAACTATTAATAAATCATATGGGATTGTTTTTTTATTTAAATCTTGTCACCAACAATTCAAAATGAGGTAGAGACTCTGGTCATTTAAGCCTCATATGAATTGTTGATGATATTAAATCTTTACCATGTTGAGATTAAATTGTATGAGGTGCTTCACCTCATTTAAATTATTTTCTCAAATGATAAGTATGAAGAGGTTGACTTTGGTCAACCTAGGTCATATATTATTCATGAGAGATATTAAATCTTAATAAGATAATGAGAGGAAATTATTTCTCTAAGTAATTGAAAATAACACCTAAGTTAGTATGAGAGGAAATTATTTTTCTTAAATAAGAAAACACATCCACCAACTAAATAGTAATGTGTGATGCTAGTTTAAGTTGTGTGAATCATGTTGTGCTTAGTTTAGTAAATAAGTTTGGTATGATGATTATGTACCCCGTATTCGTATTTTAGACGCTAGTACCGAGGAGTATCAAGAGGAGGAGGAGGTCTACTTCCAAGGAGAAGAAGACCACTTTGACCAATTCCCCAACCAAGGCAAGATAATACTCTTGCAAAGTGCAAAGCTCACCATGAGCAAGGCATTATCCCATTTACTTTATGTTCATGATCCTACTTTCCCAGTTTTACTTACAAGCTTTACTTACTTTTGTTTTCTCAAAGTACTTTTTGATTCATGATTCACTTGGTTAGTATTGGATTAGTACAAGAGTATCAAATTTAGCCTAGAAGCAAAGCATAGTACTTAGCACCCCTCATACCTAGATGCTAGTGCTAAATTAAAAATGACTACTCTAAATGGGAACATGTGTTTGTGAAATAATGATGTTGAAAACCTTGGAATGATGAGTCATTTCCATTGAAAGATTTTGAAGGTGAATATGCCATGAATTTGACTTGGTGAAATGGCTAAAAACTGGTGATTGAGTTGGATGCGATACCATTCCAATTTTTGAGTACCCCCACAATACCTGATTATGGGTAAGGCTTAGCTGGAAATTTATGTGTCTTAGTATGGGTTCCCTCTGAACAAGCGTCATAGAGGTTATGCCGAGGCTGCCTCCGTTGGAAGTGAGATGACGTGAATTGAGGTCAATTGTACGGCCAAGCCCTGTGCAGTTCCCGGGATAACAGTTGGTTATCACCGGGAGGCCAAGCTCATGGGGAGAGGTGCCTATACTAGGATGTGTAAGTGAAAGGTTAACGGTTGATGATCCGCGTACTGAGTTACGATTATTCGGGGTTTATCCCTGACGGATGTAATCAAATGTTGTGGCACAAGTGTGCAACCTCTGCAGAGTGTAAACCTATTCGAATAGCCGCGTCCGCGGTCATGGACAGTTGGAAAGGCCATACTGTTTCCGTCATCAGAATTTATATCTTTGTGACTTGTGAATTTGAACTTGAGCGGTGACTTTGAATTTGAATCACAACAGAGTTGTGGGAATGACACTAATGTTCCCACTTGAGTTAGTTAGCACATTAGGAGTTGTTTACTAAAATGTTTCTAAACTAAAATTGGCTTTATGCAAATAACCTTAGAGCTTAGAACACTCTCAATAACAATGTTAGTACTTACATTAGTATTATTTTGCGAGTACTTGAAAGTACCCACGGCTTTGTCCCTGGCTATTCAAATGGCCAGAATATGAAGCCAAGCAGCAGTACGAGGATGACGACCTGCAGGACGTCTACCACAACTAGGAGCTTCTAACGTCAAGCGTTGGCCTGTGGACTAGAGAGTCCATTTATCTTTACGCTTCCGCTATGAACTTGTGTTTGTTCGTTGATCAATAGATCAACTATTCGTGTAATATGGATCATGTGATTCCAATTTGTAAGACATTATGGTTTGTAATGAATGATGACTGTGATACTTAACTATTATGCCTCGCAACAACAATATTCCTGGGATTGCGATGTATGACATAATAGGCATTCGGACTTAAAAATCCGGGTGTTGACAGCAACCTCTCACGAAGAATTCGGCATCTAGCCGAAGTAGCTCATCCATCATCTCTTCTTCTATAGGGGTCACAACATCGTTGATTTTATCGATGTTCCTCCTCCTCTTCGTCAGTTTGGCCTGACACTTGGCGACAATTTTGGTCATGTCTAACTTCGGGTAACAGACCTGCAACATAATCATGGCAAATCTCGCCCCAGCAGTCAATTGGGCTCGCATGAATTCATGGATTCGTGGAGCATCCCGGAATTTGTCCATTAGAGCAGTAAGAGTTTCTGGCGGAGGATTACGAGGAAACATGGTGTTATAAACCAAAGCTAATATCCTTGTGCAGAAGTCGAGAAAATCATGAACTTGTCCCGCGCGGTCTTGAACTCTGACGATTTGTCAGGTACGTTCAGTCGTAGCCCAGAAGTTAGAACCATGCTCCAATGCAAGCTTAAGAAGCACATTGGACCTAGATTCAACGCGTTGATCTTTGGCAGCAGTATCCAAAAAAGAACCTGTACGATGGAAGTGCCAGCAGGAATTAGAAGGCAAGAAGGATAAAGTTGACAGAGGACAAGTTCAGAAAGCATACCCGCCATATCCAAACTGGAGTCATTCATCAGTTGAAGCATATAATCCTCCCGCGAAGTAGTTTTAGCAGCCTCAGTAACGGCGGCTTCCTTCAATGCCAGGGCCTCCTGAGCTTGCTGAAGAGCAAGTTTTTCGTTTTCAGAAGCTCTTCGAGACTGTTCCATTATAACGAGAGCATGTTTCTTCATCGACTGAAGTTGATGTCGAAGTTCGTTCAAATCATCATTGTGAGCAGCGCTTGAAGAACCTTCAATAAATTCAGCAATGGAGGTTTTTCTCCAGTAGGACACGGCCGGTCACTACTAGGAAAAGGGCTAGCCGTAAGATGACTAGAAGTGGCGCACCCCTATACTAGTACGCCACTGCTATATAGCAGTGGCGCACTACTTTGAGGTGCTCCACTGCTAAGAAAATACTAGTGGCGCACCATAGGAACAGTGCGCCATTGCTATGTTTTTTTCCCTGGTCCACCCACCTCAGACTTACCTGCGCCACTGCTACCTCAACTAGAAGTGGCGCACCTGTATCTGGTGCGTCATTGGTAACTGTGAGGCTAGATTATAAATAGGGTCTAGATTTAGCAGTGGCGCACCTAATATTGGTGCGCCACTACTACGTTAAATAGCAATAGCCCACGCATATGTGGTGCGCCACTGTACTGCATAAAATTCCCAGTGTACTGCACGCGTCCCCACCTACCGCACTGCCGCACCCATCCACACGGGGCTCGTCCCACCTGCCACGCCCCCCACGGCCCCACCCACCGCACATGCCGCACCATCTCTTCCCCTTTCTCTCTATCTCTTCCTCCCACCGCATCTGCTCGGAGGCGCGCGGCGGAGGTGCGTCACCTGGTCCTCTCTCCCGCTCGCTCCTCACGCCCTGGTCCTCTCCCCTGCCCGTGCTGCATCTCCTCCAAAGCAACGGCGGCAGCAGCAACACGTCGAGCGGGGGGTCGAGATCCACGATGCCCGCGGCGACTAGTCCCACGGTGCCTACGCCGACGAGCCCCTGCTACCGCGGAGCATGTCCGAGGCGGCGGCAGAGCCCATGCTACCGCGGCTGCCGGCGCGGCTCCGAGGAGGACGTCGAGGCGGTGGATGCGCGCCCCTTCTCCCACTCGCGCGGCGGCCAAGCTCTGGTTCGTCTCCCCGGCGCCGCACCCCGTCTAGACCTGCCCGGTGCCGCCCCTTCTCCCACTCGCGCGGGCGCGGCGGTCACGCTCGACCGGTGTGCGCAGGTCCCGGCTCACTGCTGACCTCAACTCCTGGCGGCGCCTCTTCACCAACGAAGGATAACGGCGCGCGAGGACCAACGCGGCCCGGCGGCGCCTCTTCATCAACGACGGCGCGCGAACCAGATCGAGGACCACCGCGTCGGCAGACGGCGCGGGACCGCGGGGCCACTTCACCTCCATCAGCGGCCGTCGATGCCCCCCTCCGCCGGTGCGTAGGAGGCCGGCGTGCTCCGTCCCTGTAGAGCAGGGACCTGATTGCTTTTTGTTTTTCTTTTAGGGATTTAGTTGCAAAGTTAGATACTGGTTGTAATTTTGGTTGTGTAATAATAAATGTTGACTATTTTTTGTTTTCTTCCCCCGGTAGAAACGATAGACAGGATGAGCTGTACGAGCCACTTTTTTTTGTTTTTTTTCTCACACTAGTAGTGGCGCACCTTTTAGGACCCTAGTGGCGCACCACTAGCTTTGTATCTGTGGCGCACGTCGATGCTATATGTGGTGCGCCACTGCTATGTGCCATACCAATAGCGCACTACTGATGCGCCACTGCTAAAAGTTAGCAGTGGCGTGATAGTAGTGGCGCACCACTAGTGCGCCACTGATAGCTAAAAGTGGTGCGCCACTGATAAGCTATTTTGTAGTAGTGGGTAACGCATCCGAAGAACGAGGCACCACGGTATAGTTGTCAAAAACCAACTGAAAAGAAATATTTCGACATCAATAACTTGATAGAAATAGCATTGTATTGCTTCGTTTGGATATTTACATGAGCATTACAAAAGAGGGTCCCGAGTGAACCAATGGTAAGCTGTCGCAAAAGCTACTATGGCGACAGTAACAAAAGAGGAAAAAGAAAAAGAGACAAGACGGTCTACTTGACCTCCGGCTTCGATGAACTAGGGGAAGGAGTTGGTTTGCATCCGAGGAAGGAGAGGATCTTCTTTGAGTTAGGCTTGGCAGCCTTAATCAGTGATTCCCACTTCTTCGTCTCCATGTTATTCACATCGCCAACCTTCGTCCAGTCGACACTTTGTTGGCTGTCGGCAACCA
The DNA here is from genome assembly GCF_019359855.2 of Lolium perenne. Lineage (NCBI taxonomy): Eukaryota > Viridiplantae > Streptophyta > Magnoliopsida > Poales > Poaceae > Lolium > Lolium perenne. The sequence goes on from NC_067249.2 coordinate 82,859,781, forward strand.
AAGCGATGGTGCCTTCAACACCAATCTTTAAGCCCTCTTGACGGAGGCCTAGCCCAAGATCTTCTTTTGGGATAAAGCACTTGGTCAGGGCAGCAAAAGTGGCAGGCTCCTCTGTCTTTGCGAAGAAGTAGGGGAAAAGCCGTGACAACCCCGACCTAGCATCAGCGATGCTCTGGCGAACTTCGTCTCCATGAATTTCAAGGAGAGACAGAGCGTTTAGAAGGCGATCATCTTCAGGCGTTTCAACTTCAAAATCTTGATGCATCTTCCCAGCTGAAACAAAATCTTCGAGTTGTCAAGAGATGCATGGCAAAGTAAAAGTCTACGATGAGTTAAAGGGGTAGGGCGCTTACTAACAAAGCGCCGATTCTGAGACTCCAAGCGAGCAATGATGTCTTCCTCGCGAGCAGATTGCCGAGCTGTGTTCTCGCTTAAGGAATTTTCCGCGTCATGGAGCCTCTTTGGAAGACCTTCGACAGCGGCAGCATCTAATTAAGCCTTTTTGCGAGCTTTTTCACTTTGCTCCAATTTGAGGGAAAGATCATCAACGCGCTTATTAGCTTCAGAAAGGGAATCTAGCAAAATAAAGGATGACAAAGGTTATAACAAAATAGAAGAGGAGAATCTACTCGATGAAAGGAAGCAAAGAAAAAAATATACCTTTCAAATTATTCGCAAGGTCACGGTACCCGATAAATTGGGTACCAAGACGAACGAATTCCTTCATCAAAGGCTGAAAAGTAACACGGAATGAGAATGAGTTGAAAACATTCGACAGCCAAAGAGAGTTGAAAACATTCGATAGCCAAAAAGAGTTGAAAACATTCGACAAAAAGAGAGCGAGAAAGATACTTACATCGTCCATAGAAGGACTCGTCGAGCTATCGGTCAAGAGACTCAACTCTTTGCCCGTATCAGTCCTTGCTATTTTTGGCGACGGAGCACGGGGGCTCATGACAGGACTGGGGTGTCCTATATCTTGTGGAGGAGGCGAGGTTTCGCCCGCGTCAGGATGAGTCTCGGAAATAACCAAAGTACGAGACGTGCTTGTTCGAGCAGTCATGTCAAGATGAGGATTTTCTTCCTCATCGCCACTATACACCAAGGAAAAGTATAAGAAACAAAATAGGCAAAAAACATCGGGTGCAAAAGAATAAGGCGACAGAAACTTACGAGCTGACGAGGGCATCATTATAAGGGTTGAAGGGTTTTTCCTCCTTTTCGGGTGGAGTTTCCTCGAGAAGGGACTTATTAGCTTTGGAGGTACCAGAGTCTGCGATTTCATCCCTTTTCCGCTTGTTCGTCGAAGAAACAGCGGAGGGGAGGGAATGTGTCGACTCGGAGACCTCAGATTTTTCTCTTTTAGAGGAAGCCACGGATTTGTGAGAACCCGCAACTTCTCTCTTAGGGCGAGAAGTGCCCTGGTTTTCGTCGGTAACGACGGTTCGTTCTTCGACTTCTCCGCCTTCGGGAAGAGGAGGAAGAGAAGATACAACATGATGTTTCTACAAGAAGACAACATGTATCGGCAGTAAGTTATACCAAGGAAGTCAGCAAAAAGCAGTCGACAAAATAGCAGTAAGGACAATGATAATTTACCTTGGGGAGGGTGTTGGCGCCTCTATACGGCTCCACACGACAGGAGGATGGAACGGTGTCTTTCTTGCTAAGCGATGAGATTCTTCAGACAAGCTTTTCCAAGTCCTTCACTTCAAGATCCTTGGAGAGCCGGTCGACATTTTTCTCGCTAGCATACATCCAGAGAGGATTCTTGCGAGCCTGTAGAGGCTGCACCCTAATCCTAAGGAAATACGATGTAATTTGGATACCCGACAGTTCCTTGCCACGGGTATTTTGGAGCTCCCGGATACGGGTCATTAGAGCCTCTGTCGCCGTTTTTTCTTCTTCGGTGGCCTCTGCGTCTCAGGATCGGCGGCGAAGAATTTGGCACCCCCGTCAAAGGGGGCGATGTTATACTCCAACGAGTCAGGACATTCCTCGTGGACGTATGATATGTCTCCAACGTATCTATAATTTCTAATGTTCCATGCTAGTTTTATGACAATACCTACATGTTTTGCTCACACTTTATAATGATTTCATGCATTTTCCGGAACTAACCTATTAACAAGATGCCGAAGTGCTAGTTCCTGTTTTCTGCTGTTTTTGGTTTCAGAAAGGCTGTTCGGGCAATATTCTCGGAATTCGACGAAACGAAGACCAAGCATCATAATTCACCGAGACGGACCATGACACCGAAGGAGAGTCAGAGGGGAGGCCTGGGGCCCCCAGACCATAGGCCGGCGCGGCCTGGAGGGGGGGCGCCGCCCTATGGGGTGGGCCCCCCAGGCGCCTCCTTGCGCCGCCTCTTCGCCTATAAGACCCCTCACGACCTAAAACCTCAATACCAATTGACGAAACTCCAGAAAGACTCCAGGGGCGCCGCCGCCATCGCGAAACTCCAATTCGGGGGACAGAAGTCTCTGTTTCGGCACGCCGCCGGGACGGGGAATTGCCCCCGGAGTCATCTCCATCGACACCACCGCCATCTTCATCGCCGTTGCTGTCTCCTACGATGAGGAGGGAGTAGTTCTCCCCCGAGGCTGAGGGCTCTACCGGTAGTTATGTGGTTCATCTCTCTCTCTCCCATGGTGTGATCTTTATGTGATCATGAGCTTTGTATCACTATTAATCTATGTGCTACTCTAGTGATGTTATTAAAGTAGTCTATTCCTCCTCCATGATGTAATGTTGACAGTGTGTGCATCATGTTGTACTTGGCGTAGGTTATGATTGTAATCTCTTGTAGATTATGAAGTTAACTATTACTATGATAGTATTGATGCGATCTATTCCCCCTTTCATAGCTATTGTTGACAGTGTGTATGCTATGTTAGTACTCGGTATAAATTGCAACGGTCTATTATGCACTCTACAGGTTACTTTAATATGAATTCCGGACGTTGTGGAGCTTGTTTACTCTGGCTTGAGGTGTGCTTTTGTAGCCCTACACAATGAATGGTGTTTGTTATCCAACAAGAGAGTGTAGAAAGTAGCATTTATTTATTCAGTTATGTGATCAATGTTGAGAGTGTCCACTAGTGAAAGTATGATCCCTAGGCCTTGTTTCTAAGCATTGAAACACCGTTTCCAACAAGTTCTGTTACATGTTTGCTTGCTACCATTTTTATTTCAGATTGAAATTACTACTTACAATCATCCATATTACTTGTATTTCACTATCTCTTCGCCGAACTAGTGCACCTATACATCTGACAAGTGTATTAGGTGTGTTGGGGACACAAGAGACTTCTTGTATCGTAATTGCAATGTTGCTTGAGAGGGATATCTTTGACCTCTACCTCCCTGAGTTCGATAAACCTTGGGTGATTCACTTAAGGGAAACTTGCTGCTGTTCTACAAACCTCTGCTCTTGGAGGCCCAACACTGTCTACAGGAATAGAAGCGTGCGTAGACATCAAGCTATTTTCTGGCGCCGTTGCTGGGGAGGTAAGGTAAAAGGTATTCACATCCTCCGACTACTAAGCTATTTCCTATCACTGTTGCCGGTGTGTGATTGCTCAAAGCTATTTCCTTTAGATCCTGCAATTGCATCTTTTTGTTTCTTGTTTTTATTTTCACTAGTTAGGCTTAATGGAAAACAACAACAAAAATTAGAGATCTTTATGAAATTTATCTTGAGTTAGGACATGAGGTGTTTGAAGAGAAAATTTAAAAACCTATGGAACTTTATATGCGTGCTAATGGCAATGTTATTAGTATGAATGCTTTGAACACCATTGTTGCTAATGCTATGGAAAATTCTAAGCTTGGGGAAGCTGGTTTTGATGAGCATGATATTTTTAGTCCCCCAAGCATGGAGGAGAAAATTTACTTTGATGATACTTTTCCTCCCATTTATGATGATTATAATGATAGTGGTATTTTGGTGCCACCCACTATGGAGGATAAAGTTTATTATGATTATACCATGCCTGCAATTTATGATGATTACAATGATGGTTGTGATAGTTTTACTCCCACTATTACTAATAAAATTGACTATGCTTATGTTGGGAGTAGTAATTATTTTATGCATGAGACTCATGATAAGAATGCTTTATGTGATAGTTATATTGTTGAGTTTGTTCATGATGCCACTGAAAGTTATTATGGGAGAGGGAAACATGGTTATATGCATTTTAATAATATTAAGTTTCCCCTCTTTATGTTGAGAATCTTGAAGTTGCGATTGTGTTGTCTTCCTATGCTTGTCACTTTGTTCTTCATGAATTTATTTGTGTACAAGATTCCTATGCATAGGAAGTGGGTTAGACTTAAAAGTGTTTCTTATTTGCTTCTTGATGCTCCTTTTGCTTCAACTCTTATTTCTTATGTGAGCATCATTAAAATTACTGAGCCCATCTTAATGGCTATAAAGAAAAGCGCTTATGGGAGACAACCCATTATTTTACTTCTGCACTTTTTGTTTTATATTTGAGTCTTGGAAGTTGTTACTACTGTAGCAACCTCTCCTTATCTTTATTTTATTGCATTGTTGTGCCAAGTAAAGTCTTTGATAGTAGGGTTGATACTAGATTTGGATTACTGCGCAGAAACAGATTTCTTACTGTCACGAAATTGAGCAGCCCCGTCTGTAGGTAACTCAGAATAATCTGCCAATTTACGTGCGTGATCCTCAGATATGTACGCAACTTTCATTCAATTTGAGCTTTTTCATCTGAGCAAGTTAAGTGCCCCAGAAAAATTCGTCTTTACGGACTGTTCTGTTTTGACAGATTCTGCCTTTTATTTCGCATTGCCTGTTTTGCTATGTTTGATGGATTTCTTTGTTCCATTAACTTTCAGTAGCTTTGAGCAATGTCCAGAAGTGTTAAGAATGACTGTGTCACCTCTGAATATGTGAATTTTTGATTATGCACTAACCCTCTAATGAGTTTTTTTTTGAGTTTGGTGTGGAGGAAGTTTTCAAGGATCAAGAGAGGAGGATGATACAATATGATCAAGAAGAGTGAAAAGTCTAAGCTTGGGGATGCCCCCGTGGTTCATCCCTGCATATTTCAATAAGACTCAAGCATCTAAGCTTGGGGATGCCCAAGGCATCCCCTTCTTCACCGACAACTTATCAGGTCACCTCTAGTGAAACTATATTTTTATTCCGTCACATCTTATGTGCTTTACTTGGAGCGTCTGTGTGTTTTATTTTCGTTTTGTTATTTTCATTCTCTGAATAAATTCATGCTTATGTGGGAGAGACACACGCTCCGCTCGTTCATATGAACACTGGTGTTCTTAGCTTTACTTTTAATGTTCATGGCGAAGGTTGAAACTGCTTCATTCATTGTTATTTGGTTGGAAACAGAAAATGCTTCATGTGGTAATTGGTATATTGTCTTGGACTAGCACTATGCCCGCACGTTGCTGCGAAACAAAAAATTATCACTTAATAAAATATTAAAAATAACATATCAACAGTAGCTTCACATGGTTACTAAAACACTTCAGCCGTCCCATGTTCAATTCAGGATAGCAACACTATAGTGGTGGTTTTTGGAAAATAAAAACCAAGACCGAGTGGATTCATATGTACCTTCTTACCCACGAGCTATGTATGTACAAACGGTGCATGTGACAAGTACATGCAGGGTCATCATCGTCTTCATCCAGGAGCAGCCTATTTCGTTTGGTTTGTGAATGCACTGAGCCTGTTGACATGTAATTTCAGGATCCAGCACCACAAACTTCAGTATCATAGACTGGGTGTAGCATTGCATACAAAGAGACTGTGACGTCCTAAGCATGTCAGATGATCCCTCCGGTTTATCTGAGCATGTCAGATAAACGATGCGACCTTTTTTTAGAGTAATGTGACCTTGTTACGATTGGTTGCTGGTTTGCTAGAATTAGAAGTAGGTGATTTTTTTCTATATCGCTATGTTTTCATTTGGTCGAACAAACCCATTTAGCAAGGAAAGGAAACCGCAAGGTAGGAGTTTTGCTAGCTTGACCCATCGTGAAGGTTTGCCCAAACGATCCAATTAGCGGGCAGTGGAAAACAGGGCAACCTGTTTTCCTAGCGATCGCGAGACGAGACGTACCACGGTCGCGTAGATGTATTTATCGATGCGAAAAAGTATGTTTTTAGGTGACCAAAATTAAACTGGAAAAAAACATATTTGTAAATTGAAATCTAGAACCAATAATAACCGATTTTTTTACAGTATTATTACATATCTACTATCGGGATATCCCCATTCTCACGGTGGTCGGTGGTGCCATGAACTATCGTTTCCTCTTCCTCTATCTCTGTTTTTGTTTATCAGAATTGAGGTCGATCCAGCAGGCAAATCTTTGACCGGGCGCAAATTCAATCGATAGTGTGCTGGTAGCTGATGGGAGCACCGCTACTTGACCGCCTCAGCCCGGAGATTGAGATTACGAGAAATAGAGTAGTTAGCTTTGACATGCTCACGAGAGGAAGATTGAACTGGTTGATTAATCGATCAGGCTTGGGCCATGCATTGCAGTACTTGACCAGCTAGTAATATTCGGATGGATCGGTTTTCTAAACGTCGTGGACATAGCTCATAGCCGAGTTAGCACACCACCGTCTCATCTCCGCGTTTCTCTCTAAGTAGCTAGCTGATGTGTGTTGAGACCACGGAGAGGCAGGTCCAATTCCACCCCCATGACGCGCGCCACGGCGGCAGCTCCCCGTTCCCGTCCGACAACAGCAAGAACAGCATGACGAAATCGCTGTTCAAAGTTCAGACGCATCAATACATATCCCCTCCGTCCTCTCAACCTCTCCTTAATTTCTGGCTAGATTTGACCAAATCTGCCGCGGATTCACGTATAGGGGAAAACGCGTTTCCCAGATTTTGTTGGGCCGTGGCCCATCTGTATTTGCGGGATGAAGCGATCGAGGGGCGAGGGCGTAAGGTGCAACAGGGACGACGTTTGACGTACACGTACCAACAACGGATGACAATTTAATAGTAAAGATAATTTGATACTTGGCAATTGTTTTGCTCAATAGATCATGATTAAGTTCTTGCACCATGTAGTTTAAACCTATTAGTGGAGAACTACCGCAGAGCTTGTTGAAATTAGTTTGCATGATTGGTCTCTCTAAGGTCTACATATTTTCTGGTAAAAGTGTTTGAGCAACAATGAAGACAGTGTAGAGTCTTATAATGCTTGCAATATGTTCTTATGTGAGTTTTGCTGTACCGGTTCATACTTGTGTTTGCTTCAAACAACCTTGCTAGCCAAAGCCTTGTACTGAGAGGGAATGTTTCTCGTGCATCCAAAACCTTGAGCCAAAACCTATGCCATTTGTGTCCACCATAACTACCTACTATGTGGTATTTCTCTGCCATTCCAAGTAAATACTTCATGTGCTACCTTTAAACAATTCAAAAGTTATCATCTCTTATTTATGTCAATGTTTTATAACTCATGAGAAAGTATGTGGTGTTTTATCTTTCAATCTTGTTGGGCAGACTCTCACTAATGGACTAGTGGCTTCATCCGCTTATCCAATAATTTTGCAAAAAGAGCTGGCAACGGGGTTCCCAGCCCCAATTAATTAACTTTCATTAATAATTCTCTTCACATGTTTTGCCCTGATTCATCAGTAAGCAACTTAATTTTTCAAATAGACACTCCTCCACGGTATGTGAAATGTTGGAAGGCACCCGAGGATTCGGTTAGCCATGGCTTGAGAAAGCAAAGGTTGGGAGGAGTGTCATCTCTAAATAAAACTAAAATAAATAGACACTCCTTCATGGTATGTGAATGATTGGAAGGCACCCGAGGATTCGGTTAGCCATGGCTTGTGAAAGCAAAAGGTTGGAAGGAGTGTCATCCATAAATAAATAAAAAACTAAACTAAAGTACATGTGTAAACAAAAGAGGAGAGGGATGATCTACCTTGCTGGTAGAGATAACGTCCTTCATGGGAGCCGCTCTTTGAAAGTCTGTTTGATGAGGGGGTTAGAGTGCCCACTACCATTCGTTGACAACAACAAACACCTCTCAAAACTTTACTTTCATGCTCTCTATATGATTTCAAAACTTGAAAAGCTCTAGCACATGATTTAATCCCTGCTTCCCTCTGCGAAGGGCCTTTCTTTTACTTTATGTTGAGTCAGTTTACCTACTTCCTTCCATCTTAGAAGCAAACACTTGTGTCAACTGTGCATTGATTCTTACATACTTGCTTATTTGCATTCATCAAATTACTTTGTGTTAACAATTATCCATGAGATATGCATGTTAAAGTTGAAAGCAATTGCTGAAACTTAATCATCCTTTGTGTTGCTTCAATGCTTTTACTTTGAATCTATTGCTTTATGGGTTAACTCTTATGCAAGACTTTTGATGCTTGTCTTGAAAGTACTATTCATGAAAAGTTTTGCTATATGTTATCTATTTGATTAGCAAATATAGATCGTTGCCTTGAGTCACTTCATTCATCTCATATGCTTTACAATAGTATGATCAAGATTATGTAAGTAGCATGTCACTATAGAAATTATTCTTTTTATCGTTTACCTACTCGAGGGCGAGTAGGAACTAAGCTTGGGGATGCTTGATACGTCTCCAACATATCTATATTTTCTGATGTTCCATGCTAGTTTTATGACAATACCTACATGTTTTGCTCACACTTTATAATGATTTCATGCATTTTCCGGAACTAACCTATTAACAAGATGCCGAAGTGCCAGTTCCTGTTTTCTGCCGTTTTTGGTTCCAGAAAGGCTGTTCGGGCAATATTCTCGGAATTCGACGAAACGAAGACCAAACATCATAATTCACCGAGACGGACCAGGACACCGAAGGAGAGTCAGAGGGGAGGCCTGGGGCCCCCAGACCATAGGCCGGTGCGGCCTGGAGGGGGGGCGCGCCGCCCTATGGGGTGGGCCCCCCAGGCGCCTCCTTGCGCCGCCTCTTCGCCTATAAGACCCCTCACGACCTAAAACCTCGATACCAATTGACGAAACTCCAGAAAGACTCCAGGGGCGCCGCCGCCATCACGAAACTCCAATTCGGGGGACATAAGTCTCTGTTCCGGCACGCCGCCGGGACGGGGAATTGCCCCCGGAGTCATCTCCATCGACACCACCGCCATCTTCATCGCCGTTGCTGTCTCCTATGATGAGGAGGGAGTAGTTCTCCCCCGAGGCTGACGGCTCTACCGGTAGCTATGTGGTTCATCTCTCTCTCCCATGGTGTGATCTTTATGTGATCATGAGCTTTGTATCACTATTAATCTATGTGCTACTCTAGTGATGTTATTAAAGTACTCTATTCCTCCTCCATGATGTAATGTTGACAGTGTGTGCATCATGTAGTACTTGGCGTAGGTTATGATTGTAATCTCTTGTAGATTATGAAGTTAACTATTACTATGATAGTATTGATGCGATCTATTCCCCCTTTCATAGCTATTGTTGACAGTGTGTATGCTTTGTTAGTACTCGGTATAAATTGCAACGGTCTATTATGCACTCTATAGGTTACTTTAATATGAACTCCGGACGTTGTGGAGCTTGTTTACTCCGGCTTGAGGTGTGCTTTTGTAGCCCTACACAATGAATGGTGTTTGTTATCCAACAAGAGAGTGTAGAAAGTAGCATTTATTTATTCAGTTATGTGATCAATGTTGAGAGTGTCCACTAGTGAAAGTATGATCCCTAGACCTTGTTTCTAAGCATTGAAACACCGTTTCCAACAAGTTCTGTTACATGTTTGCTTGCGCCACGGGTCTGCAAGCTCTCGTCAACCTCGCAGTCGCATCCGACCCTCGTCTTCGCCACGATCACACGCGTCAGCTTCTCCAGGACACCAGCAATCGTATGCGCCCATGCCTTGCCTCTTCGCAGCCCTGGAACGACGACGATGACGGCGACCCTAGCCGAGCGCCACAGCCACCTCCCTCCACTATATAAAGGGCACTCCCCTTCACAAATTGAGCACGCCCACAGCTTCCTCTCCTCACCCTGACTCTCCTCGCCACCTTACCTCGCTCGATTAGCCACCGGAGGCCACCAATCGCAAGATCCCTGCCGCTCACCGTCGCCAGCAATCGCCGGAGAAGGAGGCCGCCCCTGACGACGCAACTGCTTCCAGGAGCTTCCTCATCTACTCCAACGTCGCGGCGCACAACTCCGACGATCGCCGGAGCTCCGACGACCTCTCCGACCCCCTACCTCCGCCTCCCGTAAGTCCACCTCTCGCCAGAGAAGACGACCCCTCTCAGCCGTCGATCCATCGTCTAATCGCACGGCCACCCTTCCCGGTACCGATTCGCTGCTTAACCCCCACAGACAGATGGCCCCCACCATGTCAGCTGGCCTGCTGCGAAGCTGGGCCGGCCCATTTCCCTCTCGCTCTGCATAGCCCTTTTATTTCCCGCCAGCCCATCTGTTCAAATTCAAAAATCCAAAATAGATGAAATATGCAATCTGGTGTCAACTTTAAAATTTAATAGGGACAAATCTACTTGGAAAAAATGTACAAATTTTATATATTTGGAAAGCTCAGAATTTTATCTACATAATGCCACTGGATTGATCCCTAGATCTATTACAAAATTAAAGTAGGAAAATAAACAAGGCAGGGACTTTTCTGATTTAGAATAATTATTAAAAATCAACCACAAATGCTTTTGAGTTAATTCCAACTCCTATAAATCACATTACACTTGTACTAATTTTTTATGCAAAAATATGCCATGCTTACTTTGAATGATCATGGCCTAGTTTAATTAAAGGACTATATGGCAATTTGTAGTCAAAGATATTGTCCAAAACTATTAATAAATCATATGGGATTGTTTTTTTATTTAAATCTTGTCACCAACAATTCAAAATGAGGTAGAGACTCTGGTCATTTAAGCCTCATATGAATTGTTGATGATATTAAATCTTTACCATGTTGAGATTAAATTGTATGAGGTGCTTCACCTCATTTAAATTATTTTCTCAAATGATAAGTATGAAGAGGTTGACTTTGGTCAACCTAGGTCATATATTATTCAAGAGAGATATTAAATCTTAATAAGATAATGAGAGGAAATTATTTCTCTAAGTAATTGAAAATAACACCTAAGTTAGTATGAGAGGAAATTATTTTTCTTAAATAAGAAAACACATCCACCAACTAAATAGTAATGTGTGATGCTAGTTTAAGTTGTGTGAATCATGTGTGTGCTTAGTTTAGTAAATAAGTTTGGTATGATGATTATGTACCCCGTATTCGTATTTTAGACGCTAGTACCGAGGAGTATCAAGAGGAGGAGGAGGTCTACTTCCAAGGAGAAGAAGACCACTTTGACCAATTCCCCAACCAAGTCAAGATAATACTCTTGCAAAGTGCAAAGCTCACCATGAGCAAGGCATTATCCCATTTACTTTATGTTCATGATCCTACTTTCCCAGTTTCCCTTACAAGCTTTACTTACTTTTGTTTTCTCAAAGTACTTTTTGATTCATGATTCACTTGGTTAGTATTGGATTAGTACAAGAGTATCAAATTTAGCCTAGAAGCAAAGCATAGTACTTAGCACCCCTCATACCTAGATGCTAGAGCTAAATTAAAAATGACTACTCTAAATGGGAACATGTGTTTGTGAAATAATGATGTTGAAAACCTTGGAATGATGAGTCATTTTCATTGAAAGATTTTGAAGGTGAATATGCCATGAATTTGACTTGGTGAAATGGCTAAAAACTGATGATTGAGTTGGATGCGATACCATTCCAATTTTTGAGTACCCCCACAATACCTGATTATGGGTAAGGCTTAGCTGGAAATTTATGTGTCTTAGTATGGGTTCCCTCTGAACAAGCGTCATAGAGGTTATGCCGAGGCTGCCTCCGTTGGAAGTGAGATGACGTGAATTGAGGTCAATTGTACGGCCAAGCCCTGTGCAGTTCCCGGGATAACAGTTGGTTATCACCGGGAGGCCAAGCTCATGGGGAGAGGTGCCTATACTAGGATGTGTAAGTGAAAGGTTAACGGTTGATGATCCACGTACTGAGTTACGATTATTCGGGGTTTATCCCTGAAGGATGTAATCAAATGTTGTGGCACAAGTGTGCAACCTCTGCAGAGTGTAAACCTATTCGAATAGCCGCGTCCGCGGTCATGGACAGTTGGAAAGGCCATATTGTTTCCGTCATCAGAATTTATATCTTTGTGACTTGTGAATTTGAACTTGAGCGGTGACTTTGAATTTGAATCACAATAGAGTTGTGGGAATGACACTAATGTTCCCACTTGAGTTAGTTAGCACATTAGGAGTTGTTTACTAAAATGTTTCTAAACTAAAATTGGCTTTATGCAAATAACCTTAGAGCTTAGAACACTCTCAATAACAATGTTAGTACTTACATTAGTATTATTTTGCGAGTACTTGAAAGTACCCACGGCTTTGTCCATGGCTATTCAAATGGCCAGAATATGAAGTCAAGCAGCAGTACGAGGATGACGACCTGCAGGACGTCTACCACAACTAGGAGCTTCTAACGTCAAGCGTTGGCCTGTGGACTAGAGAGTCCATTTATCTTTACGCTTCTGCTATGAACTTGTGTTTGTTCGTTGATCAATAGATCAACTATTCGTGTAATATGGATCATGTGATTCCAATTTGTAAGACATTATGGTTTGTAATGAATGATGACTGTGATACTTAACTATTATGCCTCGCAACAACAATATTCCTGGGATTGCAATGTATGACATAATAGGCATTCAGACTTAAAAATCCGGGTGTTGACAGCAACCTCTCACGAAGAATTCGGCATCTAGCCGAAGTAGCTCATCCATCATCTCTTCTTCTATAGGGGTCACAACATCGTTCATTTTATCGATGTTCCTCCTCCTCTTCGTCAGTTTGGCCTGACACTTGGCGACAATTTTGGTCATGTCTAACTTCGGGTAACAGACCTGCAACATAATCATGGCAAATCTCGCCCCAGCAGTCAATTGGGCTCGCATGAATTCATGGATTCGTGGAGCATCCCGGAATTTGTCCATTAGAGCAGTAAGAGTTTCTGGCAGAGGATTACGAGGAAACATGGTGTTATAAACCAAAGCTAATGTCCTTGTGCAGAAGTCGAGAAAATCACGAACTTGTCCCGCGCGGTCTTGAAATCTGACGAGTTGTCAGGTACGTTCAGTCGTAGCCCAGAAGTTAGAACCATGCTCCAATGCAAGCTTAAGAAGCACATTGGACCTTGATTCAACGCGTTGATCTTTGGCAGCAGTATCCAAAAAAGAACCTGTACGATGGAAGTGCTAGCAGGAATTAGAAGGCAAGAAGGATAAAGTTGACAGAGGACAAGTTCAGAAAGCATACCCGCCATATCCAAACTGGAGTCATTCATCAGTTGAAGCATATAATCCTCCCGCGAAGTAGCTTTAGCAGCCTCAGTAACGGCGGCTTCCATCAATGCCAGGGCCTCCTGAGCTTGCTGAAGAGCAAGTTTTTCGTTTTCAGAAGATCTTCGAGATTGTTCCATTATAACGAGAGCATGTTTCTTCATCGACTGAAGTTGATGTCGAAGTTCGTTCAAATCATCATTGTGAGCAGCGCTTGAAGAACCTTCAATAAATTCAGCAACGGAGGTTTTTCTCCAGTAGGACACGGCCGGTCACTACTAGGAAAAGGGCTAGCCGTAAGATGACTAACAGTGGCGCACCCCTATACTAGTGCGCCACTGCTATATAGCAGTGGCGCACTACTTTGAGGTGCTCCACTGCTAAGAAAATACTAGTGGCGCACCATAGGAACAGTGCGCCATTGTTATGTTTTTTTCCCTGGTCCACCCACCTCAGACTTACCAGTGGCGCACTAAATATAGGTGCGCCACTTCTACCTTAACTAGAAGTGGCGCACCTGTATCTGGTGCGTCATTGGTAATTGTGAGGCTAGATTATAAATAGGGTCTAGATTTAGCAGTGGCGCACCTAATACTGGTGCGCCACTACTACATTAAATAGCAATAGCCCACGCATATGTGGTGCGCCACTGTACTGCATAAAATTCCCAGTGTACTGCACGCGTCCCCACCTACCGCACTGCCGCACCCATCCACACGGGGCTCGTCCCACCTGCCACGCCCCCCACGGCCCCACCCACCGCACATGCCGCACCATCTCTTCCCCTTTCTCTCTATCTCTTCCTCCCACCGCAATCTGCTCGCATCTCTTCCTCTCACATCTCACACTCTCACCCACCGCATCTGCTCGGAGGCGCGCGGCGGAGGTGCGTCGCCTGGTCCTCTCTCCCGCTCGCTCCTCACGCCCTGGTTCTCTCCCCTGCCCGTGCTGCATCTCCTCCAATGCAACGGCGGCAGCAGCAACACGTCGAGCGGGGGGTCGAGATCCACGATGCCCGCGGCGACTAGTCCCACGGTGCCTACGCCGATGAGCCCCTGCTACCGCGGAGCATGTCCGAGGCGGCGGCAGAGCCCGTGCTACCGCGGCTGCCAGCACGGCTCCGAGGAGGACGTCGAGGCGGTGGAGGCGCGCCCCTTCTCCCACTCGCGCGGCGGCCAAGCTCTGGTTCGTCTCCCCGGCGCCGCACCCCGTCCAGACCTGCCCGGCGCCGCACCCCGTCCAGACCTGCCCAGCGCCGCCCATTCTCCCACTCGCGCGGGCGCGGCGGTCACGCTCGACCGGTGTGCGCAGGTCCCGGCTCACTGCCGACCTCAACTCCTGGCGGCGCCTCTTCACCAACGAAGGATAACGGCGCGCGAGGACCAACGCGGCCCGGCGGCGCCTCTTCATCAACGATGGCGCGCGAACCAGATCGAGGACCACCACGTCGGCAGATGGCGCGGGACCGTGGGGCCACTTCACCTCCATCAGCGGCCGTCGACGCCCCCCTCCGCCGGCGCGCAGGAGGCCGGCGTGCTCCGTCCCTGTAGAGCAGGGACCTGATTGCTTTTTGTTTTTCTTTTAGGGATTTAGTTGCAAAGTTAGATACTGGTTGTAATTTTGGTTGTGTAATAATAAATGTTGACTATTTTTTGTTTTCTTCCCCCGGTAGAAACGATAGACAGGATGAGCTGTACGAGCCACTTTTTTTTGTTTTTTTCTCACACTAGTAGTGGCGCACCTTTTAGGACCATAGTGGCGCACCACTATCTTTGTATCTGTGGCGCACGTCGATGCTATATGTGGTGCGCCACTGCTATGTGCCATACCAATAGCGCACTACTGATGCGCCACTGCGCGTGATAGTAGTGGCGCACCACTAGTGCGCCACTGATAGCTAAAAGTGGTGCGCCACTGATAAGCTATTTTCTAGTAGTGGGTAACGCATCCGAAGAACGAGGCACCACGGTATAGTTGTCAAAAACCAACTGAAAAGAAATATTTTGACATCAATAACTTGATAGAAATAGCATTGTATTGCTTCGTTTGGATATTTACATGAGCATTACAAAAGAGGGTCCCTAGTGAACCGATGGTAAGCTGTCGCAAAAGCTACTATGGCGACAGTAACAAAAGAGGAAAAAAAAAGAGACAAGACGGTCTACTTGACCTCCGGCTTCGATGAACTAGGGGAAGGAGTTGGTTTGCATCCGAGGAAGGAGAGGATCTTCTTTGAGTTAGGCTTGGCAGCCTTAATCAGTGATTCCCACTTCTTCGTCTCCATGTTCTTCACATCGCCAACCTTCGTCCAGTCGACACTTTGTTGGCTGTCGGCAACCAAAGCGATGGTGCCTTCAACACCAATCTTTAAGCCCTCTTGACGGAGGCCTAGCCCAAGATCTTCTTTTGGGATAAAGCACTTGGTCAGGGCAGCAAAAGTGGCAGGCTCCTCTGTCTTTGCGAAGAAGTAGGGGAAAAGCCGTGACAACCCCGACCTAGCATCAGCGATGCTCTGGCGAACTTCGTCTCCATGAATTTCAAGGAGAGACAGAGCGTTTAGAAGGCGATCATCTTCAGGCGTTTCAACTTCAAAATCTTGATGCATCTTCCCTGCTGAAACAAAATCTTCGAGTTGTCAAGAGATGCATGGCAAAGTAAAAGTCTACGATGAGTTAAAGGGGTAGGGCGCTTTCTAACAAAGCGCCGATTCTGAGACTCCAAGCGAGCAATGATGTCTTCCTCGCGAGCAGATTGCCGAGCTGTGTTCTCGCTTAAGGAATTTTCCGCGTCATGGAGCCTCTTTGGAAGACCTTCGACAGCGGCAGCATCTAATTAAGCCTTTTTGCGAGCTTTTTCACTTTGCTCCAATTTGAGGGAAAGATCATCAACGCGCTTATTAGCTTCAGAAAGGGAATCTAGCAAAATAAAGGACGACAAAGGTTATAACAAAATAGAAGAGGAGAATCTACTCGATGAAAGGAAGCAAAGAAAAAAATATACCTTTCAAATTATTCGCAAGGTCACGGTACCCGATAAATTGGGTACCAAGACGAACGAATTCCTTCATCAAAGGCTGAAAAGTAACACGGAATGAGAAAGAGTTGAAAACATTCGACGGCCAAAGAGAGTTGAAAACATTCGACAGCCAAAAAGAGTTGAAAACATTCGACAAAAAGAGAGCGAGAAAGATACTTACATCGTCCATAGAAGGAGTCGTCGAGCTATCGGTCAAGAGACTCAACTCTTTGCCCGTATCAGTCCTTGCTATTTTTGGCGACGGAGCACGGGGGCTCATGACAAGACTGGGGTGTCCTATATCTTGTGGAGGAGGCGAGGTTTCGCCCGCGTCAGGACGAGTCTCGGAAATAACCAAAGTACGAGACGTGCTTGTTCGAGCAGTCATGTCAAGATGAGGATTTTCCTCCTCATCGCCACTATACACCAAGGAAAAGTATAAGAAACAAAATAGGCAAAAAACATCGGGTGCAAAAGAATAAGGCGACAGAAACTTACGAGCTAACGAGGGCATCATCATAAGGGTTGAAGGGTTTTTCCTCCTTTTCGGGTGGAGTTTCCTCGAGAAGGGACTTATTAGCTTTGGAGGTACCGGAGTCTGCGATTTCAGCCCTTTTCCGCTTGTTCGTCGAAGAAACAGCGGAGGGGAGGGAATGTGTCGACTCGGAGGCCTCAGATTTTTCTCTTTTAGAGGAAGCCACGGATTTGTGAGAACCCGCAACTTCTCTCTCAGGGCGAGAAGTGCCCTGGTTTTCGTCGGTAACGACGGTTCGTTCTTCGACTTCTCCGCCTTCGGGAAGAGGAGGAAGAGAAGATACAACGTGATGTTTCTACAAGAAGACAACATGTATCGGCAGTAAGTTATACCAAGGAAGTCAGCAAAAAGCAGTCGACAAAATAGCAGTAAGGACAATGATAATTTACCTTGGGGAGGGTGTTGGCGCCGCTATACGGCTCCACACGACAGGAGGATGGAACGGTGTCTTTCTTGCTAAGCGATGAGATTCTTCAGACAAGCTTTTCCAAGTCCTTCACTTCAAGATCCTTGGAGAGCCGGTCGACATCTTTCTCGCTAGCATACATCCAGAGAGGATTCTTGCGAGCCTGTAGAGGCTGCACCCTAATCCTAAGGAAATACGCTGTAATTTGGATACCCGACAGTTCCTTGCCACGGGTATTTTGGAGCTCCCGGATACGGGTCATTAGAGCCTCTGTCGCCATTTTTTCTTCTTCGGTGGCCTCTGCATCTCAGGATTGGCGGCGGAGAATTTGGCACCCCCGTCAAAGGGGGCGATGTTATACTCCAACGAGTCAGGACATTCCTCGTGGACGTATGATACGTCTCCAACGTATCTATAATTTCTGATGTTCCATGCTAGTTTTATGACAATACCTACATGTTTTGCTCACACTTTATAATGATTTCATGCATTTTCCGGAACTAACCTATTAACAAGATGCCGAAGTGCTAGTTCCTGTTTTCTGCTGTTTTTGGTTCCAGAAAGGCTGTTCGGGCAATATTCTCGGAATTCGACGAAACGAAGACCAAACATCATAATTCACCGAGACGGACCATGACACCGAAGGAGAGTCAGAGGGGAGGCCTGGGGCCCCCAGACCATAGGCCGGCGCGGCCTGGAGGGGGGGCGCCGCCCTATGGGGTGGCCCCCCAGGCGCCTCCTTGCGCCGCCTCTTCGCCTATAAGACCCCTCACGACCTAAAACCTCGATACCAATTGACGAAACTCCAGAAAGACTCCAGGGGCGCCGCCGCCATCGCGAAACTCCAATTCGGGGGACAGAAGTCTCTGTTTCGGCACGCCGCCGGGACGGGGAATTGCCCCCGGAGTCATCTCCATCGACACCACCGCCATCTTCCTCGCCGTTGCTGTCTCCTACGATGAGGAGGGAGTAGTTCTCCCCCGAGGCTGAGGGCTCTACCGGTAGCTATGTGGTTCATCTCTCTCTCTCTCCCATGGTGTGATCTTTTTGTGATCATGAGATTTGTATCACTATTAATCTATGTGCTACTCTAGTGATGTTATTAAAGTAGTCTATTCCTCCTCCATGATGTAATGTTGACAGTGTGTGCATCATGTAGTACTTGGCGTAGGTTATGATTGTAATCTCTTGTAGATTATGAAGTTAACTATTACTATGATAGTATTGATGCGATCTATTCCCCCTTTCATAGCTATTGTTGACAGTGTGTATGCTATGTTAGTACTCGGTATAAATTGCAACGGTCTATTATGCACTCTAGAGGTTACATTAATATGAACTAGCGATGTGGCCCGCGCAATTTGCGTGGCTAGATGTGTAATAAACCAATTATAGATTTGGGTTTTGTGTACAAAGATGACGGTTAATTGACTTTGTATGACCTTCACTAAGGGACTCACTTTTTCCTTGCAAAATAATAGAGCTCGCCTTTTCACTTACACTTGAAATTACCATTACTATTCATTCTTCTTTCTTAAGATCTGGCTACTTAACTTGCTTTGATGCCTTTCATCTTCAATGAAGCATATATCTGAGTGTAATGTACAATTCTTCACAAATAAAAGTGTGTGTTGCAAAATAAAAAAAATAAAAAGCCAATAATTGTCATCAATCGAGTGAAAAAATACCAATAATTATCTTCGATCGAGTGAAAAATTTCATTGAGAACGACCTTCTTGGAATTAGTTTTCGTTTTGAGAAAATATCTGACTGTAGATCACGTGAATATTCATTAAGTGGTGTGAAATCCAATAAGAAAGAGTAGAATTCACGTAGGAAATAAGGAAATTGTTCGATTTGATCAAAACTTTCTTTTCTTCCTTTTTGATGATTTTGCTTGCATGACCTTGACGTGCAAAGGCTCAGGATCTAACCTTCAATCTGTAGAAGGTGCTTGTCAATCCCTCAAGCCGGCAGTTGTATCCGTCAGCTTTTGCACCGTTGATCTGGATGTGTGTGACTCCGGGCCTCCGCTGGACTAAATTCATATTCCAAGCGGTAGCAAGGATGCCTCTAGCATGGAGAACATACATTGTGAGTTACCAGAATCTCCGCACTGTCGATGACATCTGATACAACAGTATTGAGAAGTGGCAACTATCTGGCGATCTCTCTAGTAAGCCTTGTATCGGCAGTTGTATCCATCAGCTTTCGCACCATTGATCTGGATGATGTCATCCTGTACCGCAGGCATTTCTCTGAGTTTTTTTTCCTCAGATTCAGGCATGTGTGAGACCGCAACAGTTCTTCTACAAATCTAGTGATGTTTGATGTTGATTCCTATTGCAATATGTACGTACACATCGACCTAAGAAAGTGTGATCGGTGGACCATTATGATCTAATAATTTATCCAATGAACTTACATTGTTTGTCGCTTTAGTAATAATGTATTATAATATAAATCTTATTACGAATTTTCTATAAAGTGAGTCTCATTCCAGCTAAGAATTTTGATATATATTTTAAACTAAGCCATATGCTATCGAGCGATATGCTTGATGAGCAACTGAAACCAACAAACAAACAAAAAAAGACATATGCTGATCTCCCTTTCAACCGAAATAATACACCGTTTCTATTTTTTGGGTTTTTATCTCCGACCAACATGCGAAAGTTGTTTGATCAAGAAAATAGTACTTTCTACCAGCTGGTAAGAAGTACCATCAGAAATTCGTGCATGGAATTGAAAAGAAAATCCATAATAAAGTTTATGTGAATGTCATACATATGATTTTTATTTTTCCGTTGTGATGTAATAATCGTACAGCTGGAAGCACCATTCCCATCGAGTAAATGCAGTCAATAAGAAATTCTATTCTAAAGCGAAGGGCAGTATAAAGAAGGAAGGACAAATGAAATTTCAGTGAAGTAGCACGGACTTCATAATATTTAACATTTATGGAATTGTTAATGTTACTATGGCACAAGTGATACATGGCACTACGACTGAAATAGGCTATAAAAATGAATACCCTTATCTTTATTGAGTGACCTATAAAATCTACCATGCAGTATTTAACAGTGTTGTTGCATTTTTTTTTGTAAAATTCAAAGGTTCATTCATTTTTCTAATTATCATTCGAAGCAGTTATGCAAAACATTGTAAAAAGCAGTGTGGCGAATTAAAATGGTAGCAATTTTAGGAATAAAAAAAGCATATTTACCTCCTCACCTTTGTCATTTAAGTACAACTTCTCAAGCCACGTGAACACATTTTTTTTAGAATGGACTAATGTTGCTGATCTTGACACAAAAGATATTCCTCCACATAATATTTTTATTATGTTCAGGGCTTCTTCTTATTGACCAACATTGATGTGCAAATGTGAATGCTTCTCAAAGTATAGCTCTCTTAATTCACTTCATCCAATTTCAGTGCTTAACATATCTCTTAATTTGGCTGTTTAATCAGTTGTACTATACAGATCCTTTTCAACATATATATAAGTGTAATGTACATGTTTCCACGTTGGTCCTTGCATGGTCAGACCACTTAGTCATCCATGAGTCCCTATCCCCTGATTTTATTTGTAAACCGCATTCCATGGTGATCAAACCGAAAAGATCTAATAAAACCTTAAGTTCATGATATGTCAGTTTACAAACCTGGGTGTCTAATTAATAGTTTGAAATATCTGATGATAAAGCGTCGATGCTCCAGATACAATGACAATAGTGGTCTGGGTTGACCCAATTGGTCTCTTCACATCATATCAACTCATCGAATATTTGAACTTGTTTCATTCATGTGGAAACCATGGCCCTTCCCGTTCTTCGATATGAACTAATCGTAGCGACCACGTACCTGAAACAAAAGGGAAAATCGTATATTAGCTTAGGTAATTAACACCTAGATGCTTCTATAGGTTGCTAAAAAACATGTGAGGTGGTCCAGCTGAAAACTGACCTACCCATTCGTCTCACCTACTCAAAAATCTTAACCGCCGGAAGCAGAGAACAGCCACATGAAACACGTTTTCCCACACTAAGTGATGTTGTATTGCTCTGGGGAGAATGCTGATCTATATGAACCGCTAAACATTATTGTTCTTCTTAATTTTGGTACATATAGAATTGGGAAGAAAAATGTTCTATATAATCAGTTGAAAAGATCCAATGATCGTCGAGTCCAAATAGCCCGAGTCGATGTATCTGATCCAAAATAGCTTTTGGTCCACCTTGATTAGAATATAGAATCACACTTGGCTCCTCGCAGCGTCACGCACGCATGTGCCTTTCTCTCTAAACAGAAGGTAGCCTCCGTCCATCTGCCGCGTCTTCCTCCTGAAATTACTCATGCAAGTTATTAGACTTCATATCAATGTAATATATCGGATAAAGACTGAAATATATTCACTATATTTAAACACATGTGAGAACGCAAAATTCAGTTAAAAAGCACTGCACGGATTTAAATTATTTGGTAAGGTTGTTTCACCTAAGTCTTAACTCATGTGGGAGCAATAGTATTTCCATGGCCGGCCACTTCTTGTCCTTTACGTTCAACTCAAAGGGAAAGAGGAAGATAAAATAAAGGCATTCGAGATCTGCTTTCCTTTCCTTCAAGGTCAAATTCTGATGTGGTGATCTACGCAAATTTATGCAATAACCTGAGCCTCAATACCTGTCATAGTATCATAGACATACGATGCAATCAAGTAAAAATATTTATATAACAAAATCTAGAACGTGAATGACCAAGATCCAAACCTGTCGCTGCCAAAGCAAAATTCAGTTAGCACAGGTCATTAATCCAGCAAAAAATTCACTGCACACAGTTAAAGTATTTGTTAAGATCGTTTCAGCTAAATCCTAAAGTCCTTTGTATTTGGAACAAAACTCTAATACACAAGGGAAACAGGAAGATTAGAAAAAAGGCATACCGCTTTCCTCTTCTTCAAGGTCCAAATCTAATGTCGTGATCACACCACAAATATCTGCAATAACCTAAGCCTCAATGCCTGAATCCTGATAGCCTTTGTATCTTGTGCCCTGTGCCGATGAAGCTATATTCCCTGATGTCTTCATGACCCATCGCAGACCCATCCCTTGGTTGAGTCCTACAGCCGCTAGCCTATGACCAGAGATCGTAAGATTCAGAAGAGCCATGCGGCACAACGACGATGATGGCCGTAGGAGACGCAACAGCACGGCGGCCACGACGGCCGGCGGCGGCACGGCGGCGACGATGGAGCATGTCTATCTCGTACACGGTTTAGACGTGGGGGAAGACGAAACCCAACGTCCGCATCTTGAAACAAACATTGGGCCGGATGCCCAGACGTCAGAACGTAAATCATTGGCGCCGGCTGTTAGAAGGGAAATCTTGGCCGTTGTTATTGATCTGGTTATTTCTAGCTAATCCACACCATTGGTTGTTTGTTGTTTTAATTATATAATAGATTCCGGACGTTGTGGAGCTTGTTTACTCTGGCTTGAGGTGTGCTTTTGTAGCCCTACACAATGAATGGTGTTTGTTATCCAACAAGAGAGTGTAGAAAGTAGCATTTATTTATTCAGTTATGTGATCAATGTTGAGAGTGTCCACTAGTGAAAGTATGATCCCTAGGCCTTGTTTCTAAGCATTGAAACACCGTTTCCAACAAGTTCTGTTACATGTTTGCTTGCTACCATTTTTATTTCAGATTGAAATTACTACTTACAATCATCCATATTACTTGTATTTCACTATCTCTTCGCCGAACTAGTGCACCTATACATCTGACAAGTGTATTAGGTGTGTTGGGGACACAAGAGACTTCTTGTATCGTAATTGCAAGGTTGCTTGAGAGGGATATCTTTGACCTCTACCTCCCTGAGTTCGATAAACCTTGGGTGATTCACTTAAGGGAAACTTGCTGCTGTTCTACAAACCTCTGCTCTTGGAGGCCCAACACTGTCTACAGGAATAGAAGCGTGCGTAGACATCAAGCTATTTTCTGGCGCCGTTGCTGGGGAGGTAAGGTAAAAGGTATTCACATCCTCCGACTACTAAGCTATTTCCTATCACTGTTGCCGGTGTGTGATTGCTCGAAGCTATTTCCTTTAGATCCTGCAATTGCATCTTTTTGTTTCTTGTTTTTATTTTCACTAGTTAGGCTTAATGGAAAACAACAACAAAAATTAGAGATCTTTATGAAATTTATCTTGAGTTAGGACATGAGGTGTTTGAAGAGAAAATTTAAAAACCTATGGAACTTTATATGCGTGCTAATGGCAATGTTATTAGTATGAATGCTTTGAACACCATTGTTGCTAATGCTATGGAAAATTCTAAGCTTGGGGAAGCTGGTTTTGATGAGCATGATATTTTTAGTCCCCCAAGCATGGAGGAGAAAATTTACTTTGATGATACTTTTCCTCCCATTTATGATGATTATAATGATAGTGGTATTTTGGTGCCACCCACTATGGAGGATAAAGTTTATTATGATTATACCATGCCTGCAATTTATGATGATTACAATGATGGTTGTGATAGTTTTACTCCCACTATTACTAATAAAATTGACTATGCTTATGTTGGGAGTAGTAATTATTTTATGCATGAGACTCATGATAAGAATGTTTATGTGATAGTTATATTGTTGAGTTTGTTCATGATGCTACTGAAAGTTATTATGGGAGAGGGAAACATGGTTATATGCATCTTAATAATATTAAGTTTCCCCTCTTTATGTTGAGAATCTTGAAGTTGCGATTGTGTTGTCTTCCTATGCTTGTCACTTTGTTCTTCATGAATTTATTTGTGTACAAGATTCCTATGCATAGGAAGTGGGTTAGACTTAAAAGTGTTTCTTATTTGCTTCTTGATGCTCCTTTTGCTTCAACTCTTATTTCTTATGTGAGCATCATTAAAATTACTGAGCCCATCTTAATGGCTATAAAGAAAAGCGCTTATGGGAGACAACCCATTATTTTACTTCTGCACTTTTTGTTTTATATTTGAGTCTTGGAAGTTGTTACTACTGTAGCAACCTCTCCTTATCTTTATTTTATTGCATTGTTGTGCCAAGTAAAGTCTTTGATAGTAGGGTTGATATTAGATTTGGATTACTGCGCAGAAACAGATTTCTTACTGTCACGAAATTGAGCAGCCCCGTCTGTAGGTAACTCAGAATAATCTGACAATTTACGTGCGTGATCCTCAGATATGTACGCAACTTTCATTCAATTTGAGCTTTTTCATCTGAGCAAGTTAAGTGCCCCAGAAAAATTCGTCTTTACGGACTGTTCTGTTTTGACAGATTCTGCCTTTTATTTTGCATTGCCTGTTTTGCTATGTTTGATGGATTTCTTTGTTCCATTAACTTTCAGTAGCTTTGAGCAATGTCCAGAAGTGTTAAGAATGACTGTGTCACCTCTGAATATGTGAATTTTTGATTATGCACTAACCCTCTAATGAGTTTTTTTTGAGTTTGGTGTGGAGGAAGTTTTCAAGGATCAAGAGAGGAGGATGATACAATATGATCAAGAAGAGTGAAAAGTTGTCAACACCCGGATTTTTAAGTCCGAATGCCTATTATGTCATACATCGCAATCCCAGGAATATTGTTGTTGCGAGGCATAATAGTTAAGTATCACAGTCATCATTCATTACAAACAATAAGTCTTACAAATTGGAATCACATGATCCATATTACACGAATAGTTGATCTATTGATCAACGAACAAACACAAGTTCATAGTTCAACATAGCGGAAGCGTAAGATACAAGGACTCTCTAGTCCACAGGCCAACGCTTGACGTCGGAAGGCGCTTAGTTGTCGTAGGCGTCCTGCTGGTCATCTCCTTGGTCATCTTCATACTCTGGCCATTTGAATAGCCAGGGATAAAGCCGTGAGTACGTTGAGTACTCGCAAACTAATACTAATGTAAGTTCTAGACATTCTAGTATGGTTTGCTAAGCTCTAGTTTATTTGCATAAAGCTAGTTTTAGTTCACAAAGTTTTGAGAAAAAGCTGATCCAAGAGCTAACTAACTCAAGTGGGAACATTAGTGTCATTCCCACCATTCAAGTGGTGATTTCAATTCAATTCACCACAAGTCATTTCCCCATCATCATTCAACATCGTTTTCAAAGATATGACATTGGAAACTATATGGCCTTTCCAACCGTCCGTAACCGTGGACGCGACTATTCGAATAGGTTTACACTCTGCAGAGGTTGCACACTTGTGCCACAACATTTGATTTCATCCGTCGGGATTTCCCCGAATCATCGTAACACAGTACGCGGATCATCAACCATAACCTTTCACTTACAAATCCTAGTATGAGCACCTCTCCCCATGAGCTTGGCCTCCCAGTGAAGACCAACTGTCAACCTGGGAACTGCACAGGGCTTGGGCCGGACATTCACCTCATTTTGCATCATATCATATCATTTCTTTTGTGGTAGAGGCAGCTTTCGGCATAACCCCGATGACGCTTGTTTAGAGGGAACCCATACTAAGACGCATAAACTTCCAGTTAAGCCCTACCCATAATCAGGTATTGTGGGGGTACTTAATAATTGGAAAGGTATCGCATTCAAACCAACATCATTGTTTATCAAAAATCACCATCTTCTCTTGTTCATATTCACCTTCAAAAATCATTCCATGGAATGCATCTTCATTCCAAGGTTTCAAAATCACTTCAAATTCACATTGTTCCCATCTAGAGTAGTCAAGTTTTAATTCATTAGCACTAGCTCTAAATCATGAGGGGTGCTATCTTGCTTTGCTTGGAAGAGACTAACTCACTACTCTAGTAACCAACTTATACTTTGACCAAAGTTAACTATAAAAGTAACTCTTTTAGAAAACAAGTAAAACTTGTAAAGTAAAAACTTGGGATAGGTTCATGTAAGAAAAGATAAGAATCATGGTGCCTTGCCCCAAGGGGCTTTGCACTTTGCAAGAATAATAGCTTGCATTGGTAGTAGCTTGCCTTGGTAGTTCTCAAACTGTTCCTCCTCCTCCTCTTGGTAGCAACCTTCTTCTTCAGCGTACTCTCCGGTGCTACCGTCTAAATTTGAATACGAGTATAATTACTCACTAATTCAATGGCTATTCCATACATCACATATAACACACAAACTACTCTATGCTTTCAAATAATTTAACTAGAGTACATGGGTTGTGGGGTTTAAATAGAATTCACTTCTTGGTATTTAATATGTAAATGATAGTTTCCATAGGGTTCTTGAGAAATAATTTCCTCTCATTGAAATCTTCTTAAGATTTAATTTCTCAAACAATCATAGATGAACTCATATTGACCTAAGTCAAATGTTCATTATCATCATTTGGGAAAATGATTTAAATGAGGTGGATCACCTCATACTATTTAAATAACCCTACATTTGATTTAAATCTCAAGTAATTCATATAAGAGAGTTTGGGACCAGGGGTCCAAACATCCCATGAATTCATGTGAGACAAGTTTAAATGAAGTGTAAGACTCCACATAATTTACTTTAATAGTTTTGGACAATATCAACTAGTTAAACTAGCCATAATATCCATTAATTAAACTAGGGCATGATCATACAAAGTGACCACACCATTTTATTGCATAAACAATTAGTGTAAGTCAAGTGTGAGCTATTAGAGTTGGAATTAACTTAATATCTATTTTGGTTGATTTTTAAGAATTATTTGAATAGGGAAAAGTCCCTGTCTTGTTATTTTTATCACATTTATTCTACAAAGAATCTGGCCATGAGGCCAGTGGCATTGGCTAGATAATTTCAGTAGCTTTCCAACAACATAAAATTCACTAAATTTGGTTAACCCAATTTGAATCTATTGAATTTCAAAGTTTGGGTAGTATTGAAGTTCATTTGGAATTAATTAAACGAGATTTGAATTAAACAGGCCGGCGGGAAAAGCTACTTGGCCAAATCATTTAAACAGGCCCAAGGCCAGCCCAGCCACGGTCCAGTGCCGCGCGGGCTGCCTGACAGCGGGTCCCGCCTGTCAGCGGCTCTTAAACGCCGAAGCGGTAAGTTTCAAAGTGAGGCGTTGGATTAGAAATTGATCGGACGGTCGTGGTTCATCGTCGTCTCCGACGAGAACCTGACGGTGCGGCAGCGGCAGTAGGGGGTGGGAGAGCTTACGGCGGCTCCAGCAAGGTATGGCAGTGTGCGCGAGGTAGATGTGGACGACGGCGGAGCAGCTGGTAGCAGTGGCGGAGCTTGAGGTGGCCTGGATCAATGGCGATTGCTCCAGGGCTTCCGCAGCTCCGATCTTGTAATTGGCCTTGCTCCGGCGATGATCGAGGTGGCTAATGGTGCGAGGAGAAGTGGTGAAGGGTGGGGAGTGAGACGGTGTGCTCCGTTGCTTCCAGGGAACGTGGTATTTATAGAAGCGAGTGAGGGTTGCGGGGCAGGGTGGTGGTCGACATGGGCGCGGCGATTCCGGCGAGCGGTCGAGCTAGGCGAGGTGGCGGCAGTGTTCTACGTGTCCAGGCGAGTCTAATGGCAGCGACAGCTTGGTCGGGCGGCGTCTGGATTGGTCGCGTTGCTTCCACGACGGCCGCGGCGTTCACGGGATGTGGTCGTCGTCTCCGGCGGCGGCGGTCACGGGTTGGTGCTGGGCGCGTGTCTGGCGGCGTCGCGGTGTCGAGTGCGTGCTCAAGGCGCTCGCAGGGGGTCCAGGGCGTGAGCGAGGTGGCTGCGCGGCGCGTGGCCAGTGCGCGTCCATGGCGCGCATGGTCGCGACGCGAGCGGCATGCCGGGCGATTTTGGGCGCGCGATCTCCGGCGAGCTACGGCGTCTACCTCGACAATGGCCGGTGCTAGGTGGTGTAGGGGATGTGGTGGCACACGGTGGCGAGGTGGCCAGGGCAGGGGTGCAAGGATGAGAGGGGGAGAAGAACATGGCCGGCATGGTGTGTGCATGGCCATGGCTTGGTCTCCCTAGGGTTCTTCTTAGGTTTCCTATGCTGGTGTTAGTGAGAGAGGGAACCAGGGGACCAATTGGTGTAGGTTGGGGTAGGTTAGATGTGTAGAATCACTATTTGCAATAGTTGCAAATAGTGCCCGATTTTGGAATTTACAAAATTGTCCAAATTTGAAATAATTCAAATGGTGAATGTGTTTGAAAAGTGAGTGTTGATATAAGTTGTATTTGACCAGAGGGGATTTGAGGTGGTGGTGGATTTGTTAGAATTCAAAAATTGGCCAAAATGGCTAAGTGAGGAATGTTCCATATGTTAAAAAGTTAAGACTTTGGATGAGCATTGCTCATGATCAAAGATGAATTTGGCATGGTGATCCTCATCAAAGTTGTTCACCTTGATGTTGACTTTGAAATAGTGCAAAGAGTTAGCAAGACTTGGTTTGGGAAAATGAACGGCAAGGGCTCAAAGTGGTGATCAGACTATAAATTTCAGTTTTGACCATTATCATATGTGAGTGGGATTTGTGTTTGAAATCCATTTGAATTGTGAAACTTTGATTCCAAAAGTTGTAATAAGTGTTTAATAACCTTATTCAACTAATGGTGAAGACCAAATAGGTCTAGGGTCAAAATTTATAAAAATGCCATAGAGCATATGTTAGGGTTTTTAGGGTTTTTCAATTATTGGATTTTCTTCCTCTTGGATTTATTTGGTTGGTGATCTTCATATGATCACCCTAGGGTTTTAGAGCATATCAAATACAAGTAATAACAATCATCATGGCATATCACTCAAATGCACAAGTCCTATGCATGGTACTATATGCAAATAGAAAAGTTTTTGTTGGTTTGAAATTTTTGCTTTCTGGATTTCTCTAACTTTCTTTTTATTGAAATTTGGGGTGTTACAAACCCTTCCCCCTTACAAAAGATCTCGTCTCGAGATCGAAAAGAAAGTTAGGTACTAAAGAGATCTGGGTACTCCTTCTTCATGAAGTCTTCGCGTTCCCAGGTGGCTTCATCTTCGGTATGATTGCTCCATTGGATCTTCAGAAACTTGATGCTTCGGGTGCGGGTGGTTCGGTAAGCTTCTTCCAAGATGCGAATCGGCACTTCGCGGTAAGTCAGATCCTTGTTGATATCCACCGATCTGTGATCGATGTTCTTAAACACTTCGGTCTTCTCCGGGACTTCAAGGCATTTCCGGAGAAGTGAGATGTGAAACACGTCGTGCACAGCCGACATTTCTTCAGGCAACTCCAGTTGATAAGATACTTCACCTCGGCGGCTGAGGACTTGGAAAGGTCCGACATAGCGGGGTGCAAGCTTTCCTTTCAACTGAAACCTTTGCATTCCTTTCAAGGGGGATACTTTGAGATAGACGAAATCTCCGATCTCAAAGGTCATCTCCCGACGTCTCTTGTCGGCGTAGCTCTTCTGTCTGGATTGCGCCGTTTTGAGGTACTCGCGGATCTTGTGGACTTTCTCTTCGGCTTCACGAAGAACGTCTGGGCCGAAGACTTGGCTCTCTCCGACTTCTGACCAGTTCAGGGGGGTACGGCACTTCCTTCCGTACAAGGCTTCAAAGGGGGCCATCTGTAGGCTGGCTTGATAACTATTGTTGTAAGAGAATTCTGCGTAAGGTAGGCAGTCTTCCCACTTGGATCCGTATTCCAGTACGCATGCTCTAAGCATGTCTTCCAGTATCTGGTTTACTCTCTCAGTCTGTCCGTCGGTCTGAGGGTGATAGGCAGTGCTGAAATTTAGGCGAGTGCCTAGTCCTTCATGCACTTTCTGCCAGAACCTTGAGGTGAACTGTGATCCTCTATCTGACACTATTGATTTGGGGGTTCCGTGCAGCGCGACTATTCTGGAGATGTAAAGTTCAGCTAACTTTGGGCCCTGATAGGTGGTTTTGACGGCACTAAAATGGGCGACTTTGGTCAATCTATCGACCACTACCCATATTGAATCATTGCCTTTGCTGGATTTGGGCAGTCCGGTGATAAAGTCCATTCCTACGGAGTCCCATTTCCATTCCGGAATCTGGAGGGGTTGTAACAGTCCGGCGGGTCGTTGATGTTCTGCCTTGACTCTCTGACAGATGTCACACTTAGCGATATAGCTACCGATCTCTCTCTTCATTCCGTGCCACCAAAATTGTTCTTTCAGGTCCTGGTACATCTTGGTACCTCCGGGGTGGATTGAATAAAGGGTGTCATGGGCTTCTTGCAGGATGACTTGTTTCAAGTCAGAGTCCGATGGTACACAGAGACGTTCTTTGTACCAAAGCACTCCGGCTTCGTCTACGGTGAATCCGAGGGCTTTTCCTGCGGCTATCTGTTTCTTGATTCCGTCAATGCTAGCGTTGTCTTTCTGGGCTTCCTTGATTTGACCAACCAAGGTGGGTTGCAGTTCTATGCTGGCTAGGAATCCTTCACTAACAAGTTCAAGTCTGAACTGTTCAAACTCTTGATGCAAGCTGGGATGTTCGGTTGCGAGCATGGAGTTCAACTGGCACGGCAGTCGACTCAAAGCATCCGCTACCACATTGGCCTTGCCAGGGTGGTAGTGAATCTCCATGTCGTAATCCTTGATCAATTCGATCCATCGGCGTTGTCTCATGTTCAGCTCCTTCTGGGTGAATATGTATTTGAGGCTTTTGTGGTCGGAGTAGATCTCGCATCGATTACCCATGAGGTAATGACGCCAAACTTTCAAGGCTAAGACCACGGCTGCGAGCTCGAGGTCATGGGTTGGGTAGTTCTGTTCATGTTGCTTGAGCTGTCTTGAAAGGTAGGATACAACCTTGCCTTCTTGCATAAGCACGCATCCAAGTCCAGTCTTGGAGGCGTCGCAATATACGTCAAAGGGCTTTGCAATATCTGGCATGATCAG
This sequence comes from Lolium perenne, assembly GCF_019359855.2. Taxonomy (NCBI): domain Eukaryota; kingdom Viridiplantae; phylum Streptophyta; class Magnoliopsida; order Poales; family Poaceae; genus Lolium; species Lolium perenne. The sequence goes on from NC_067249.2 coordinate 82,891,001, forward strand.
GATTGGGGCTGTTGTCAGTCTACTCTTGAGCTGTTGAAAGCTCTCTTCGCATTTGTCGGTCCACTCAAACTTTCTGTCCTTTTTCAGCAGTTGGGTCATTGGTCGAGCGATGCTCGAAAAACCTTCTACAAATCTGCGGTAATATCTGGCTAATCCAAGAAAAGCGCGGACCTCGGTTTGGGTGGTTGGGGCTTGCCATTCCATAACAGTTTTGATTTTGGCGGGATCAACAGCAATTCCTCCTGCGGACAAGATGTGTCCCAGGAATCCAACTTCTTCCAGCCAAAACTCACACTTGCTAAACTTGGCATACAACTTGTGCTGTCTAAGGGTTTCTAGGACAATCTCCAAATGCTGTTCATGTTCCTCTTCGGACTTGGAGTAGACAAGAATGTCGTCGATGAACACAACGACAAACTTGTCCAAAAAGTTCATGAAGATCTTATTCATGAGATTCATGAAATAAGCGGGGGCATTGGTCAGTCCAAACGACATGACGTTGTACTCATACAACCCATATCTGGTGGTAAAGGCAGTTTTTGGGATGTCGGTGGCTCGGATCTTCAGTTGGTGGTATCCAGTTCTAAGATCTATCTTGGAGAAAACTCGGGATCCGGTGAGTTGGTCAAACAAGTCTTCGATCTTGGGTAAGGGGCATTTGTTTTTGATGGTGACATCGTTAAGTTTACGATAGTCCGTGCATAAACGATTTGCACCATCTTTCTTATCTACAAACAAGACAGGGGATCTCCAGGGGGATGCACTTGGTCTAATCAAACCTTTGGCTAACCTGTCATCTATTTGCTCCTTCAGCTCCACAAGCTTGGCTGCGTTCATGCTGTAGGCTCTCTGGGCTATGGGTCCAGTTCCAGGGATTAACTCGATGATAAACTCGATATCCCGATCCGGGGGCATACCGGGTAGATCATCCGGAAACACATCGGGGTAGCGACAAACGACCCTGATTTGATCCAGAGTTGGCTTGGATACACTTTGGTTGCAGGTAAATTTTCTGGGTAGTTTTTCGGAGACGTGCTCAACTACGATACCGGTGCTGCTGGTCATGGTTATGGCTTTCTTGGCGCAGTCTATCAATCCATTGTGCTTGGACATCCAGTCCATCCCTAGGACAACTTCCAAACCTTTGGTTCCAAGTATGATTAGATTTGCAAAGAAGTCTACATCATGGATTTTGATTGGCACATTTTTGCAAAATTTTCTGGCTTTGGTGGTTGATCCGGGGATTTGGACTATCATAACATGCTTCAAACTGAGGGGTTGAATTTTACTTGTTGATGCAAAGTCTTCGGTGACAAAGGAATGTGATGCTCCGGAATCAAACAACACTCTGGCAGGGATGTGGTTGACAGAAAACATACCCAATACAACATCGGGTGCTTCCTGGGCTTCTTCGGCGTTCATGTGGTAGAGGCGGCCGTTGCGGTTGTTGGGGGCGAACTTCTTGCCGGTGGAGACACGGCGTTGCTGCTGAGCAGGTGCGGCGGTGTTGCCGGCGAGCTTGGCAAGACGCTTGGGACACTCGTTGGAGTAGTGCCCCACTACACCACACTCATAACAAGTGATAGTGGTCTTGTCCTGCTTGTTCGCAACGGGGACGGCATTGCTTCCGGTTCTGGGAGCGGTGTGGGTGTTGGTGTTGTTGTTGTTAGGGGCTCGGGGTGGAGCACGGTTGTAGTTGTTGTTGTTGTAGTTGTTGTTGTAGCCTCCTGGCTTGGAGTTTCCTCCACTCCGGTTCTGATAACCAGGGCGAGAGTTCTGCATCTGTGGCTTGTTGTTTCTCGGAGTGAAACCTCCGCTTGAGCTAGGGCGAAACTTTTGGGGGTGGCTTGATCCACTTTGATTTGCCATGCGGCGCTTGCGGTTCTCATTGGCTTGGTTTAACTTGCCCTCCATCTGGATGGCGGAGTCAACAAGGGCTTCGAGGTCGGCGAAGGGGATGTTGACGAGGACAGTCTGCATCTCATCATGCAGTCCGTTTAGGAATCTCTCCTTCCTCTTCTCAACAGTGTCGGTCTCATCAGGGGCATACCTCGACAAAGTGAGGAACTTGTCGCGGTATTCAACCACCGTCATGCGACCTTGTTTCAGCTCACGGGATTCATCCCTCATCTTCTTGATAAGACCCGGGGGTACATGGTACTTGCTGAACTTGAGTTTGAAATCCTCCCAGGTCATGAATTGACCTCCGTTCATGGCCCGGGTGCTTGTCCACCAAGCGCGGGCTGGTCCAGCGAGATAATGGGTAGCGAATAAAACCTTCTCGTTGGCTTCTACTCCGGCTACCTCCAGATTGTTCTCCATAGTTTGGAGCCAATCGTCGGCATCGAGGGGCTCCTCGGTCTTGCTAAACACCGGAGGGTTGGTGTTTTGGAAGTTCTTGAGCTTGGATCCGGGGTGGTCATGATTTCCATGGCCTTGGTTGGCGATGTTCTGCAAGGCGATGAGGTTGGCTTGACGTTCGGCTCTTTCGGTTTCCCGGTCTGCAAGCATGGTTTGCAGCAGTTGTAGCATCGCGTCGTTGGTGCGATTCGGAGGGGCCATCTGAAGATGTAGAAGATTATGAGATAAGAGGGAACATTCTATGGTTCATTTTGGTTAAGTTTGAAAAACCATTTGAAAACTTGTAATCCTTTCATGACAAACAAACATTCATTCATTCATGCAACACATAGTACAAACTACACACATACTCCAATGGTTTTAAGAACCATTCTCATGCTACGATACAAGGGACGGAATACAACTCACACCTACTATAAGTGAACTAGTGCAACTACTCCTCATCATCGACATCGATCGGGACGTAGTCGTCGGGTCCTGCCTCCAGGAACTCGTAATCCTCCTCCTCGGTGTTCTCGTCCTCTTCAAAGTCGTTGTCGTCGCTCAGAAAGGCGTCTCCTCCCTGAATGTCGATGCCTCCATCGTCATCCTCCAGCTGACGAATCTGATCCTCCTGGGCCTTGACAGTGGCCTCAAGTGACACGATCCGGGCGCGAAGGCGACGAATCGTAGCGTCCTTCTTGGCACGCTGCTGGCGAAGGCTCTTGCGGTCGTTGTTGAGTAGCTTGATTGCCTCACCCTGCTCGGTGATGTGAGCATGGGTCTGGTTCGCGTAAGCGCGAGTGGCGTCGAGGTCCCTCTGAGTCTGGTAGAGCATGAAGTCGAGGTGCTCAGCATGGTGCCTCAACTCCGGGTGCGGCTGCAGCTCCATGGGCACTCCCGCGGCATCACGCCTCACAAGGTGGGCATAGCGAGAGGCGAGGATGCTCACCACGTTCTGTCCACAGAGGTGCGCAAGTGCCTCCTGAAGACCACGTGCGAGTCCGTCGAGCCAGTTGCTCTCGCGGAAGGAGAAGAGGATCCTCTCCGAAGTGGGAGGCTCCATCTTGCCCCTCAAGTCGGCAGTGATCACCCACTGCAACTCTCCTCCGGGCGTGTCGTCCAGCTGAACCCCGTGAAACTCGGGGTGTGGGCGCCCAAGGAAGTCAGAGAGGGCGTTGAGGTCGTGCTCAAAGATCAAGCTTCCTCCGTTCCCAAGCTGGTAAAACTTGGTGTTGATGGCTTCATTCAGCGCCATCTGAAAGAGAATTGGATGAGTAAGTTAGAGAGTGCAAAGTGTGGCAAAGTTTTAAGTTGATTCAAATAAGATAGGCATGATTCATCAAATTTTGGCAAAGTCTCAAGGACAAGAGTGTAGTAAATTTTCACAAATAGTTTCTTTCATTTGTTTTCAAAGTTAAGATTTTCAGAACGCCCATTCTAACTAAGGTCTTCTAAGGTCAAACAATGGCTCTGATACCAACTTGTCAACACCCGGATTTTTAAGTCCGAATGCCTATTATGTCATACATCGCAATCCCAGGAATATTGTTGTTGCGAGGCATAATAGTTAAGTATCACAGTCATCATTCATTACAAACCATAAGTCTTACAAATTGGAATCACATGATCCATATTACACGAATAGTTGATCTATTGATCAACGAACAAACACAAGTTCATAGTTTAACATAGCGGAAGCGTAAGATACAAGGACTCTCTAGTCCACAGGCCAACGCTTGACGTCGGAAGGCGCTTAGTTGTCGTAGGCGTCCTGCTGGTCATCTCCTTGGTCATCTTCATACTCTGGCCATTTGAATAGCCAGGGACAAAGCCGTGAGTACGTTGAGTACTCGCAAACTAATACTAATGTAAGTGCTAGACATTCTAGTATGGTTTGCTAAGCTCTAGTTTATTTGCATAAAGCTAGTTTTAGTTCACAAAGTTTTGAGAAAAAGCTGATCCAAGAGCTAACTAACTCAAGTGGGAACATTAGTGTCATTCCCACCATTCAAGTGGTGATTTCAATTCAATTCACCACAAGTCATTTCCCCATCATCATTCAACATCATTTTCAAAGATATGACATTGGAAACTGTATGGCCTTTCCAACCGTCCGTAACCGTGGACGCGGCTATTCGAATAGGTTTACACTCTGCAGAGGTTGCACACTTGTGCCACAACATTTGATTTCATCCGTCGGGATTTCCCCGAATCATCGTAACACAGTACGCGGATCATCAACCATAACCTTTCACTTACAAATCCTAGTATGAGCACCTCTCCCCATGAGCTTGGCCTCCCAGCGAAGACCAACTGTCAACCTGGGAACTGCACAGGGCTTGGGCCGGACATTCACCTCATTTCGCATCATATCATATCATTTCTTTTGTGGTAGAGGCAGCTTTCGGCATAACCCCGATGACGCTTGTTTAGAGGGAACCCATACTAAGACGCATAAACTTCCAGTTAAGCCCTACCCATAATCAGGTATTGTGGGGGTACTTAATAATTGGAAAGGTATCGCATTCAAACCAACATCATTGTTTATCAAAAATCACCATCTTCTCTTGTTCATATTCACCTTCAAAAATCATTCCATGGAATGCATCTTCATTCCAAGGTTTCAAAATCACTTCAAATTCACATTGTTCCCATCTAGAGTAGTCAAGTTTTAATTCATTAGCACTAGCTCTAAATCATGAGGGGTGCTATCTTGCTTTGCTTGGAAGAGACTAACTCACTACTCTAGTAACCAACTTATACTTTGACCAAAGTTAACTATAAAAGTAACTCTTTTAGAAAACAAGTAAAACTTGTAAAGTAAAAACTTGGGATAGGTTCATGTAAGAAAAGATAAGAATCATGGTGCCTTGCCCCAAGGGGCTTTGCACTTTGCAAGAACAATAGCTTGCATTGGTAGTAGCTTGCCTTGGTAGTTCTCAAACTGTTCCTCCTCCTCCTCTTGGTAGCAACCTTCTTCTTCGGCGTACTCTCCGGTGCTACCGTCTAAATTTGAATACGAGTATAATTACTCACTAATTCAATGGCTATTCCATACATCACATATAACACACAAACTACTCTATGCACACAAATAATTTAACTAGAGTACATGGGTTGTGGGGTTTAAATAGAATTCACTTCTTGGTATTTAATATGTAAATGATAGTTTCCATAGGGTTCTTGAGAAATAATTTCCTCTCATTGAAATCTTCTTAAGATTTAATTTCTCAAACAATCATAGATGAACTCATATTGACCTAAGTCAAATGTTCATTATCATCATTTGGGAAAATGATTTAAATGAGGTGGATCACCTCATACTATTTAAATAACCCTACATTTGATTTAAATCTCAAGTAATTCATATAAGAGAGTTTGGGACCAGGGGTCCAAACATCCCATGAATTCATGTGAGACAAGTTTAAATGAAGTGTAAGACTCCACATAATTTACTTTAATAGTTTTGGACAATATCAACTAGTTAAACTAGCCATAATATCCATTAATTAAACTAGGGCATGATCATACAAAGTGACCACACCATTTTATTGCATAAACAATTAGTGTAAGTCAAGTGTGAGCTATTAGAGTTGGAATTAACTTAATATCTATTTTGGTTGATTTTTAAGAATTATTTGAATAGGGAAAAGTCCCTGTATTGTTATTTTTATCACATTTATTCTACAAAGAATATGGCCATGAGGCCAGTGGCATTGGCTAGATAATTTCAGTAGCTTTCTAACAACATAAAATTCACTAAATTTGGTTTAGCCAATTTGAATCTATTGAATTTCAAAGTTTGGGCAGTATTGAAGTTCATTTGGAATTAATTAAACGAGATTTGAATTAAACAGGCCGGCGGGAAAAGCTACTGGGCCAAATCATTTAAACAGGCCCAAGGCCAGCCCAGCCACGGTCCAGTGCCGCGCGGGCTGCCTGACAGCGGGTCCCGCCTATCAGCGGCTCTTAAACGCCGAAGCGGTAAGTTTCAAAGTGAGGCGTTGGATTAGAAATTGATCGGACGGTCGTGGTTCATCGTCGTCTCCGACGAGAACCCGACGGTGCGGCGGCGGCAGTAGGGGGTGGGAGAGCTTACGGCGGCTCCAGCAAGGTATGGCAGTGTGCGCGAGGTAGATGTGGACGACGGCGGAGCAGCTGGTAGCAGTGGCGGAGCTTGAGGTGGCCTAGATCAATGGCGATTGCTCCAGGGCTTCCGCGGCTCCGATCTTGCAATTGGCCTTGCTCCGGCGACGATCGAGGTGGCTAATGGTGCGAGGAGAAGTGGTGAAGGGTGGGGAGTGAGACGGTGTGCTCCGTTGCTTCCAGGGAACATGGTATTTATAGAAGCGAGTGAGGGTTGCGGGGCAGGGTGGTGGTCGACATGGGCGCGGTGATTCCGGCGAGCGGTCGAGCTAGGCGAGGTGGCGGCAGTGTTCTACGTGTCCAGGCGAGTCTAATGGCAGCGACAGCTTGGTCGGGCGGCGTCTGGATTGGTCGCGTTGCTTCCACGACGGCCGCGGCGTTCACGGGATGTGGTCGTCGTCTCCGGCGGCGGCGGTCACGGGTTGGTGCTGGGCGCGTGTCTGGCGTCGTCGCGGTGTCGAGTGCGTGCTCAAGGCGCTCGCAGGGGGTCCAGGGCATGAGCGAGGTGGCTGCGCGGCGCGTGGCCAGTGCGCGTCCATGGCGCGCATGGTCGCGACGACGGCATGGCATGCCGGGCGATTTTGGGCGCGCGATCTCCGGCGAGCTACGGCGTCTACCTCGACAATGGCCGGTGCTAGGTGGTGTAGGGGATGTGGTGGCACACGGTGGCGAGGTGGCCAGGGCAGGGGTGCAAGGATGAGAGGGGGAGAAGAACATGGCCGGCATGGTGTGTGCATGGCCATGGCTTGGTCTCCCTAGGGTTCTTCTTAGGTTTCCTATGCTGGTGTTAGTGAGAGAGGGAACCAGGGGACCAATTGGTGTAGGTTGGGGTAGGTTAGATGTGTAGAATCACTATTTGCAATAGTTGCAAATAGTGCCCGATTTTGGAATTTACAAAATTGTCCAAATTTGAAATAATTCAAATGGTGAATGTGTTTGAAAAGTGAGTGTTGATATAAGTTGTATTTGACCAGAGGGGATTTGAGGTGGTGGTGGATTTGTTAGAATTCAAAAATTGGCCAAAATGGCTAAGTGAGGAATGTTCCATATGTTAAAAAGTTAAGACTTTGGATGAGCATTGCTCATGATCAAAGATGAATTTGGCATGGTGATCTTCATCAAAGTTGTTCACCTTGATGTTGACTTTGAAATAGTGCAAAGAGTTAGCAAGACTTGGTTTGGGAAAAATGAATGGCAAGGGCTCAAAGTGGTGATCAGACTATAAATTTCAGTTTTGACCATTATCATATGTGAGTGGGATTTGTGTTTGAAATCCATTTGAATTGTGAAACTTTGATTCCAAAAGTTGTAATAAGTGTTTAATAACCTTATTCAACTAATGGTGAAGACCAAATAGGTCTAGGGTCAAAATTTATAAAAATGCCATAGAGCATATGTTAGGGTTTTTAGGGTTTTTCAATTATTGGATTTTCTTCCTCTTGGATTTATTTGGTTGGTGATCTTCATATGATCACCCTAGGGTTTTAGAGCATATCAAATACAAGTAATAACAATCATCATGGCATATCACTCAAATGCACAAGTCCTATGCATGGTACTATATGCAAATAGAAAAGTTTTTGTTGGTTTGAAATTTTTGCTTTCTGGATTTCTCTAACTTTCTTTTTATTGAAATTTGGGGTGTTACAAACCCTTCCCCCTTACAAAAGATCTCGTCTCGAGATCGAAAAGAAAGTTAGGTACTAAAGAGATCTGGGTACTCCTTCTTCATGAAGTCTTCGCGTTCCCAGGTGGCTTCATCTTCGGTATGATTGCTCCATTGGATCTTCAGAAACTTGATGCTTCGGGTGCGGGTGGTTCGGTAAGCTTCTTCCAAGATGCGAATCGGCACTTCGCGGTAAGTCAGATCCTTGTTGATATCCACCGATCTGTGATCGATGTTCTTAAACACTTCGGTCTTCTCCGGGACTTCAAGGCATTTCCGGAGAAGTGAGATGTGAAACACGTCGTGCACAGCCGACATTTCTTCAGGCAACTCCAGTTGATAAGATACTTCACCTCGGCGGCTGAGGACTTGGAAAGGTCCGACATAGCGGGGTGCAAGCTTTCCTTTCAACTGAAACCTTTGCATTCCTTTCAAGGGGGATACTTTGAGATAGACGAAATCTCCGATCTCAAAGGTCATCTCCCGACGTCTCTTGTCGACGTAGCTCTTCTGTCTGGATTGCGCCGTTTTGAGGTACTCGCGGATCTTGTGGACTTTCTCTTCGGCTTCACGAAGAACGTCTGGGCCGAAGACTTGGCTCTCTCCGACTTCTGACCAGTTCAGGGGGGTACGGCACTTCCTTCCGTACAAGGCTTCAAAGGGGGCCATCTGTAGGCTGGCTTGATAACTATTGTTGTAAGAGAATTCTGCGTAAGGTAGGCAGTCTTCCCACTTGGATCCGTATTCCAAAGACGCATGCTCTAAGCATGTCTTCCAAGATTCCGGTTTACTCTCTCAGTCTGTCCGTCGGTCTGAGGGTGATAGGCAGTGCTGAAATTTAGGCGAGTGCCTAGTCCTTCATGCACTTTCTGCCAGAACCTTGAGGTGAACTGTGATCCTCTATCTGACACTATTGATTTGGGGGTTCCGTGCAGCGCGACTATTCTGGAGATGTAAAGTTCAGCTAACTTTGGGCCCTGATAGGTGGTTTTGACGGCACTAAAATGGGCGACTTTGGTCAATCTATCGACCACTACCCATATTGAATCATTGCCTTTGCTGGATTTGGGCAGTCCGGTGATAAAGTCCATTCCTACGGAGTCCCATTTCCATTCCGGAATCTGGAGGGGTTGTAACAGTCCGGCGGGTCGTTGATGTTCTGCCTTGACTCTCTGACAGATGTCACACTTAGCGATATAGCTACCGATCTCTCTCTTCATTCCGTGCCACCAAAATTGTTCTTTCAGGTCCTGGTACATCTTGGTACCTCCGGGGTGGATTGAATAAAGGGTGTCATGGGCTTCTTGCAGGATGACTTGTTTCAAGTCAGAGTCCGATGGTACACAGAGACGTTCTTTGTACCAAAGCACTCCGGCTTCGTCTACGGTGAATCCGGGGGCTTTTCCTGCGGCTATCTGTTTCTTGATTCCGTCAATGCTAGCGTTGTCTTTCTGGGCTTCCTTGATTTGACCAACCAAGGTGGGTTGCAGTTCTATGCTGGCTAGGAATCCTTCACTAACAAGTTCAAGTCTGAACTGTTCAAACTCTTGATGCAAGCTGGGCTGTTCGGTTGCGAGCATGGAGTTCAACTGGCACGGCAGTCGACTCAAAGCATCCGCTACCACATTGGCCTTGCCGGGGTGGTAGTGAATCTCCATGTCGTAATCCTTGATCAATTCGATCCATCGGCGTTGTCTCATGTTCAGCTCCTTCTGGGTGAATATGTATTTGAGGCTTTTGTGGTCGGAGTAGATCTCGCATCGATTACCCATGAGGTAATGACGCCAAACTTTCAAGGCTAAGACCACGGCTGCGAGCTCGAGGTCATGGGTTGGGTAGTTCTGTTCATGTTGCTTGAGCTGTCTTGAAAGGTAGGATACAACCTTGCCTTCTTGCATAAGCACGCATCCAAGTCCAGTCTTGGAGGCGTCGCAATATACGTCAAAGGGCTTTGCGATATCTGGCATGATCAGGATTGGGGCTGTTGTCAGTCTACTCTTGAGCTGTTGAAAGCTCTCTTCGCATTTGTCGGTCCACTCAAACTTTCTGTCCTTTTTCAGCAGTTGGGTCATTGGTCGAGCGATGCTCGAAAAACCTTCTACAAATCTGCGGTAATATCTGGCTAATCCAAGAAAAGCGCGGACCTCGGTTTGGGTGGTTGGGGCTTGCCATTCCATAACAGTTTTGATTTTGGCGGGATCAACGGCAATTCCTCCTGCGGACAAGATGTGTCCCAGGAATCCAACTTCTTCCAGCCAAAACTCACACTTGCTAAACTTGGCATACAACTTGTGCTGTCTAAGGGTTTCTAGGACAATCTCCAAATGCTGTTCATGTTCCTCTTCGGACTTGGAGTAGACAAGAATGTCATCGATGAACACAACGACAAACTTGTCCAAAAAGTTCATGAAGATCTTATTCATGAGATTCATGAAATAAGCGGGGGCATTGGTCAGTCCAAACGACATGACGTTGTACTCATACAACCCATATCTGGTGGTAAAGGCAGTTTTTGGGATGTCGGTGGCTCGGATCTTCAGTTGGTGGTATCCAGTTCTAAGATCTATCTTGGAGAAAACTCGGGATCCGGTGAGTTGGTCAAACAAGTCTTCGATCTTGGCAATTTAATAGTAAAGATAATTTGATACTTGGCAATTGTTTTGCTCAATAGATCATGATTAAGTTCTTGCACCATGTAGTTTAAACCTATTAGTGGAGAACTACCGCAGAGGTTGTTGAAATTAGTTTGCATGATTGGTCTCTCTAAGGTCTACATATTTTCTGGTAAAGTGTTTGAGCAACAATGAAGACAGTGTAGAGTCTTATAATGCTTGCAATATGTTCTTATGTGAGTTTTGCTGTACCGGTTCATACTTGTGTTTGCTTCAAAAAACCTTGCTAGCCAAAGCCTTGTACTGAGAGGGAATGCTTCTCGTGCATCCAAAACCTTGAGCCAAAACCTATGCCATTTGTGTCCACCATAACTACCTACTATGTGGTATTTCACTGCCATTCCAAGTAAATACTTCATGTGCTACCTTTAAACAATTCAAAAGTTATCATCTCTTATTTGTGTCAATGTTTTATAGCTCATGAGGAAGTATGTGGTGTTTTATCTTTCAATCTTGTTGGGCAGACTCTCACTAATGGACTAGTGGCTTCATCCGCTTATCCAATAATTTTGCAAAAAGAGCTGGCAACGGGGTTCCCAGCCCCAATTAATTAACTTTCATTAATAATTCTCTTCACATGTTTTGCCCTAATTCATCAGTAAGCAACTTAATTTTTCAAATAGACACTCCTCCACGGTATGTGAAATGTTGGAAGGCACCCGAGGATTCGGTTAGCCATGGCTTGAGAAAGCAAAGGTTGGGAGGAGTGTCATCTCTAAATAAAACTAAAATAAATAGACACTCCTTCATGGTATGTGAATGATTGGAAGGCACCCGAGGATTCGGTTAGCCATGGCTTGTGAAAGCAAAAGGTTGGAAGGAGTGTCATCCATAAATAAATAAAAAACTAAACTAAAGTACATGTGTAAACAAAAGAGGAGAGGGATGATCTACCTTGCTGGTAGAGATAATGTCCTTCATGGGAGCCGCTCTTTGAAAGTCTGTTTGATGAGGGGGTTAGAGTGCCCACTACCATTCGTTGACAACAACAAACACCTCTCAAAACTTTACTTTCATGCTCTCTATATGATTTCAAAACTTGAAAAGCTCTAGCACATGATTTAATCCCTGCTTCCCTCTGCGAAGGGCCTTTCTTTTACTTTATGTTGAGTCAGTTTACCTACTTCCTTCCATCTTAGAAGCAAACACTTGTGTCAACTGTGCATTGCTTCTTACATACTTTCTTATTTGCATTCATCATATTACTTTGTGTTGACAATTATCCATGAGATATGCATGTTAAAGTTGAAAGCAATTGCTGAAACTTAATCATCCTTTGTGTTGCTTCAATGCTTTTACTTTGAATCTATTGCTTTATGGGTTAACTCTTATGCAAGACTTTTGATGCTTGTCTTGAAAGTACTATTCATGAAAAAGTTTTGCTATATGTTATCTATTTGATTAGCAAATATAGATCGTTGCCTTGAGTCACTTCATTCATCTCATATGCTTTACAATAGTATGATCAAGATTATGTAAGTAGCATGTCACTATAGAAATTATTCTTTTTATCGTTTACCTACTCGAGGGCGAGTAGGAACTAAGCTTGGGGATGCTTGATACGTCTCCAACATATCTATATTTTCTGATGTTCCATGCTAGTTTTATGACAATACCTACATGTTTTGCTCACACTTTATAATGATTTCATGCATTTTCCGGAACTAACCTATTAACAAGATGCCGAAGTGCCAGTTCCTGTTTTCTGCTGTTTTTGGTTCCAGAAAGGCTGTTCGGGCAATATTCTCGGAATTCGATGAAACGAAGACCAAACATCATAATTCACCGAGACGGACCAGGACACCGAAGGAGAGTCAGAGGGGAGGCCTGGGCCCCCAGACCATAGGCCGGCGCGGCCTGGAGGGGGGGCGCGCCGCCTTATGGGGTGGGCCCCCCCAGGCGCCTCCTTGCGCCGCCTCTTCGCCTATAAGACCCCTCACGACCTAAAACCTCGATACCAATTGACGAAACTCCAGAAAGACTCCAGGGGCGCCGCCGCCATCACGAAACTCCAATTCAGGGGACAGAAGTCTCTGTTCCGGCACGCCGCCGGGACGGGGAATTGCCCCCGGAGTCATCTCCATCGACACCACCGCCATCTTCATCGCCGTTGCTGTCTCCTATGATGAGGAGGGAGTAGTTCTCCCCCGAGGCTGACGGCTCTACCGGTAGCTATGTGGTTCATCTCTCTCTCCCATGGTGTGATCTTTATGTGATCATGAGCTTTGTATCACTATTAATCTATGTGCTACTCTAGTGATGTTATTAAAGTACTCTATTCCTCCTCCATGATGTAATGTTGACAGTGTGTGCATCATGTAGTACTTGGCGTAGGTTATGATTGTAATCTCTTGTAGATTATGAAGTTAACTATTACTATGATAGTATTGATGCGATCTATTCCCCCTTTCATAGCTATTGTTGACAGTGTGTATGCTATGTTAGTACTCGGTATAAATTGCAACGGTCTATTATGCACTCTAGAGGTTACTTTAATATGAACTCCGGACGTTGTGGAGCTTGTTTACTCTGGCTTGAGGTGTGCTTTTGTAGCCCTACACAATGAATGGTGTTTGTTATCCAACAAGAGAGTGTAGAAAGTATCATTTATTTATTCAGTTATGTGATCAATGTTGAGAGTGTCCACTAGTGAAAGTATGATCCCTAGGCCTTGTTTCTAAGCATTGAAACACCGTTTCCAACAAGTTCTGTTACATGTTTGCTTGCTGCCATTTTTATTTCAGATTGCAATTACTACTTACAATCATCCATATTACTTGTATTTCACTATCTCTTCGCCGAACTAGTGCACCTATACATCTGACAAGTGTATTAGGTGTGTTGGGGACACAAGAGACTTCTTGTATCGTAATTGCAGGGTTGCTTGAGAGGGATATCTTTGACCTCTACCTCCCTGAGTTCGATAAACCTCGGGTGATTCACTTAAGGGAAACTTGCTGCTGTTCTACAAACCTCTGCTCTTGGAGGCCCAACACTGTCTACAGGAATAGAAGCGTGCGTAGACATCAACGTACAACCATTTTTTGTGCCACCCTTGGACGAAGTTAGGAAATTTGACGTCAAAATACTCGACATCAGGGCGAACTCAAATAACAACACCTCCTATGTTGTAGGAGATGTTGTGGGAGCCATTGCGGCGGAGGCAGAAGATGCGCTTCCACAGAGCCCAATTAGGATGGACTCCGAGGAAGCACTCGCAAAGTCTGATGAAAATAGAAACGTGGAGGATAGAATCGGGAGTCAGCTGATGAAGCTGCAACCCGTACATGAAAAGCAGACCACGGAGTAAATCGTGGATGGGAGCAGAAAGGCCGTGGATAAGATGGTCAACAAAGCTAACCCGATATTCCATAGGAGGCGTCGGGTAGCTCTCCTCGCTGGGGAAGCGCAGCGCTTCTTTCTTCTTCATTAGCCCAAGCTTTTTCATCCGATTGATGTCTTGGTTGGAAATCTTGGATCTTTCCCACTCCGAGGTTCCCAGATCGTGCGCCGCCATCTTTGATTCAGGTGTGTTGTGCCTCATGAGTCTTGTGCGTGGTGGCATAAAGAATGGTGCTAGCGGCAGAAGGGCAATGCATGAGTGTTGGAGCTCTTGTGTTTGCAGAGGGGATTTTTTGGGAGAACAGAGGCGTGATACGTCCAAAACGTATCTACTTTCCCGAACACTTTTGCTATTGTTTTGCCTCTAATTTGTGTATTTTGGATACAACTAACACGGACTAACGCTGTTTTCAGCAGAACTGCTCTGGTGTCTCGTTTTTGTGCAGAAATCCAACTTTCGGGAAAAACCTCGGAATTTATGCAGAAGGCCCTATTTTCCCAGGAAACTAACGGAGCCAGAAGGGCAATTGAAGTGGAGGCCCGAGGGCCCCACACCATAGGGCGGCGCGGCCCAGGGGGGGCCCGCGCGGCCCTGTGGTGTGGCCCCCTCGGCCGGCCTCCGACGCCCTCCTTCGGACTATTTATCGGCCTCGACCTAAAAACGCACGGGGAGAAGTTGAAGTCGCCAGAAACCCTCCAGAACGCCGCCACATCGCGAAACTCCGTCGCGGGAGCCAGAAGTCTCCGTTCTGGCACTCCGCCGGGACGGGGAATTGGAGGAGATCATCGCCGCCATCACCGCCAACGCCTCTACATCAACCAGCCATGTTTCCCCCATCCATGTGTGAGTAATTCCCCCGCTGTAGGCCGAAGGGGATGGTAGGGATTGGATGAGATTGGTCATGTAATAGCATAAGATTGTTAGGGCATAGTGCCTAGTGTCCGTAATTGGTACTTTGATGATATTGTTGCAACTTGTTATGCTTAATGCTTGTCACTAGGGCCCGAGTGCCATGATCTCAGATCTGAACATGTTATTGTTTCATCAAGATAATCATTGTTTATGGTCTTACCTATAAGTTGTATACACATGTCGCTGTCCGGAACCAATGGCCCCGAAGTGACAAGAATTGGGACAACCGGAGGGGATGGTAGCGATGTGAGGATCACATGTGTTCACGGAGTGTTAATGCTTTGCTCCGGTACTCTATTAAAAGGAGTACCTTAATATCCAGTAGTTTCCCTTGAGGCCCGGCTGCCACCGGCTGGTAGGACAAAAGATGTTGTGCAAGTTTCTCATTGCGAGCACGCACGACTATATATGGAACACATGCCTATTGATTGCTTTGTACTTGGACACCGTTTTATTATTATCTGCAAATGCCCTGCTATGATTGTTACATGAGTTTCTCTCATCCATGCAACGCCCGTCATCCGTCCCCGTGCCTACAGTATTTTAATCCTGCTGTTTACTAAAATCACTACTGCTGTCTCTGTTACTCTGCTACTGTTATTTCACTACTGCTACTGCTATAAACCTGTTACTACTGATAAACTCTTGCGAGCAAGTCTGTTTCCAGGTGCAACTGAATTGACAACTCCGTTGTTAAGGCTTCCAAGTGTCCTTTGTCTCCCCTTGTGTCGAATCAATAAATTGGGTTTTACTTCCCTCGAAGACTGTTGCGATCCCCTATACTTGTGGGTCATCAAGACTATTTTCTGGCGCCGTTGCCGGGGAGCATAGCTTTATTTGGAAGTTCACTTGGATTAATATTGTTCGCTGCAAATTCTCCATCATGGGTAAACCTCGCGATACTAAGATCGCCATATTACCATCCACTACAAGAAAAGGTACAATTCTGAATACCTCTGCTGCTCTTGATTCACCATCTGTGATTGATAAACTTGTTTCACCGCCACATGCTTCGCATGCGGGTACATCTGCTGAATCTGAACACTCTCATAATATTGATAATGTTTCTGCTGTGCTTGATGATAGTGGTTCATTGGGATCTTTTCTAGATGCTACAATTGCTAGGTCTAGACAAATTGAAAATACTGAAACTCCTAATGCTACTACACCTGTTAGTTCACCTGAACTTGGTTATTTTAGTGATGATCCTGAGGAAGATTATGTGGAGCTTAATGATGATTTTATTGAAAAATGTAATGCTACTACTGATGCAAGGAAAATTAAAAAGTTGCTTGCAGAACATGCTGTTAGATATAAACTGTCTCCTGATCCTAAGTTTGCCACATCTCCTATAAACATTAGGGATAAAGATTATGATTTTTCTCTTGATCTATCTCATATAGCTATTGTTGAGAAAACACCCTTTTGTGGTACTGAAAAAGAAAGTGCTGTTGAACACATGACTGAGCTATCTACTCTTAGTAGCTTGTTTTCTGATGATGTTAAGATGCGTACTTACTTTGTTGCTAAAATATTTCCATTCTCATTAAAGGATGACGCTAAAACTTGGTATAATAATTTGCCACCTAATTCTATTAAAAGTCCGAAAGAATTGCTTGATGTTTTCTTCCGCAAATACTTTCCTGCTAGTGCTCAACATATTGCTTTGCAGAGAATTTATAATTTTAATCAGGGAGATGAAGAGAAATTGCCTGAGGCTTGGTCGAGATTCTGCTCTCTTATTAGAGCTCGACCTGAGCATGATTTGGAAAAGCATGATTTACTTGATATATTTTATAGTGGACTAACCATTGAGTCTAGGGCATACCTGGATAGTTGTGCTGGTTGTGTTTTCGGAAAAGAACTCCAGGGACGATTTGAAGAATTATTGGCTAAAATAAGCCGGAATCATGATGATTGGACTACGCCTGAACCGACTCCAACTCCAATATTGAAGAAGCGGGATTTAATTAAATTGAATGATGAAGATATGAGGGAAGCCAAGAAGTCTCTCAAGGAGAAAGGTATTAAATCTGAAGATGTGAAGAATCTACCTCCTATTGAAGATATATGTGAGATAATTCCCCCTTCATCCATGATTGAGGTAAACTCCCTTCAACGCTTTACTAGGGAAGATATTCCGTATTCGAAACCTCCTGCACAATGCTTAGATGAGTTTGATAATTATATTGTTAAGCAAGAAAATTTTAATATGAGAGTAGAGAATCATTTAATGGAAAATTCTCAAGCTATTAGTGAATTGCATGATATTGTGGAGAGAACCTCCAATGATGTTAAGATGCTTGTTAAACATTTTCAAATGATTCAAACTCAAATTGATCAACTCACTAAAGTGCAAAATGACTTGTTAGGGAATAATTCTAAAGAGAAACATGCTTATGAAGTAACAACTAGAGGTGGTGTCTCTACCCAGGATCCTTTATATCCTGAAGGGCATCCCAAAAGAGTTGAACAAGATTCTCAACGCATTGAACCTAGTGCTCATTCTAGGAAGAAAAAGAAGAAGAAACATAAAAATGTTGTAGAATCCTCTGAACCTGTTAATGATCCTAATAGTATTTCTATTTCTGATGCTGAAACTGAAAGTGGTAATGAACATGATAATGATAATGATAATGATAAGAATGATACTCCTGATAAAGAAGAGGTTGAAGAAGAACCTGAAAAGCATGCTAAAAATAAAAAGTACACTAAAGAAGATTTTATTGCTGAGAAACATGGTAATGAAAGAGAACCTTGGGTGCAAAAGCAAATGCCTTTTCCTGGTAAGAAATTAAAATCAAAGGAAGAAGAACACTATAATAAATTTTGCGATTGGATGAAACCTTTATTCTTGCAAATCCCTTTGACTGATGCTATTAAATTGCCTCCTTATTCAAAGTATATGAAAGATATTGTTACTAACAAAAGGAAAATCCCCAATGAGAAAATTTCCACTATGCTTGCTAATTACTCTTTCAATGGCAAAGTTCGAAAGAAGTTGGGCGACCCAGGTATACCTACTATTCCTTGTTCTATTAAGAATAATTATGTTAAAACTGCTCTATGTGATTTGGGAGCTGGTGTTAGTGTTATGCCTTTTTCTCTTTATAAGAGACTTTACTTAGATAAGCTGATACCTACTGATATATCTTTGCAAATGGCTGATAAATCTACTGCTATTCCTGTTGGTATATGTGAGAATGTTCCTGTTCAAGTTACTACTAACTGCTTGATATTAACTGATTTTGTTGTGTTGGAAATGCCTGAAGATGATAATATGTCTATTATTCTTGGGAGACCTTTTCTTAACACCGCAGGGGCTGTTATTGATTGCAATAAAGGAAAGGTTACTTTCAATGTTGATGATAGGGAGCATACCGTTTATTTTCCTAAGAAGATTGAGAAAGCGTGTGGAGTTAATACTATTTCTAATGTGAGAACTATCAAAGTGGGAACTATTGATTGTCCTATATATGAGCCTAAGGAAGAATATCAAATTCTCGTGATTGGATCCATATCAATACAATTCAAGGTAACATGATTGATTTGAGGTTTATTTCTTCTTATGCTATGTAAAATTTATTTGGTGACAAGACTTGATCAACCTTGTTAACGGATACTTTTTATATGCATAGAGGAGGTAAACAACATATCTTTCTTCCTCCACTTGCTCTAGTTGCTGTAGCACTTTTAATTTGCAAAGTTCTTTGGTTATTTGAAGATTTCGAAATTTTTCCTGGCCAGTAATAATAAACTAAATACCCAGAAATGTGCGTTTTTCAAAGTTTTCAAAAATTCACAAAAATTATACCGTTGGTCCTATTTTTCGATGAGGCACCTGGGAACACCAGAGGATGACCTGTGGGGCACCAGAGGGCGCCAGACCACAGGCCGGCGCGGCCAAGGAGGTGGCCGCGCCACCATGTGGTGTGGGCCCCCCTCTGCCCCACTTTGTCATCTCTTTCGCCCAGAACAGTCTCTCTCCCGAAAAAACTCGTACCAAGTTCCTCTCACTCGCGTTTTTGCTCCAGAGCTCCGGATTTTTCGATCTCTTTGCTCAGCCCAGATTTCTGTCTGAAATTTGGCACATTTGCTCTTCGGTATGTGACTCCTCCACCCATCCAAGTAGAATTTCGTTTGGTTGAGTATATCTTGAATATTTTGCTGCTGTAGGTAACATGTTTAGTGAGCTTGCATGCTTGTTCTAAGTGGTAGAAACTAGTTTTGATGCATGATTAGTACTCTAGCAAGTTCCTATGGTAGTTTCCCTCAATTATATGTCACCAAATCAAATTTTTTTATATTGGTTGTTGAAATTTCAGAAAATGGAGTGGAATAGATATCACTTGAACCAGCAAGAATTGGAAGTCCAACAAGTTATGATAGTCAATCGTGAAGAGGGAGTATACCCCTCTTACTACCCGTGCGCGGATTTCATGAGAAGCGCGGGGATACTTGAAGATGTTCAAACTCTAATTTCTCGTGCAGGGCTGAGTGACTTTGCTGAAGGAGAGCCAAGACAATATGTAAAATTAACTATGGCTTTTGTGCAGGACTTCAAGTTTAATTGGTCGCGGTCTAACCCCACGGTCCAGTATAAAATTTACAATAAAACTGTCAACTTGCCATTTAGTGCTTTTTGTGCAGCAATTAGAATATCGCAATGGGGGTCGTGCGAGAAGATAAGGGGATCGCCGCAAGAACTCTCGGATCTTTACAAGATGATTTGCGATGGAAGGAGTTTCTCAGGTGAAAGTGGTAAAATCACGAGTATTCAGCTCCCGGCTATCCGCTACTTTGCCTATTTTATTACCAAATGCGTTCTTGCTAAAAAGATTGGTGGTAAGCTTTCTATCCCGGATTTGGCTTTTCTAGCTGCGGCACTGCAAAATAGTAGGTCTTATAATTTGGGGGCATTAATAGCTTATAGACTTGCCACTAACCGTGAGAAAGGTGGAATTTGTGGAGGTCTCATCGCCTCCCATTTACTAGCTTTTCATAATGTAGAACCTCATCATTTTGATATTCCGTTCCCCATAGAAAAACTTGACATAGCCTCTATGATTAAACATGAATTTGTTTCAGATTCCTCCAACTTGGGTAACCTGTATTATAGGATGATATTTTATAAGAAAGTTTGGAGAATAACTAAGAAAACTGAGAAATTAGTAAGATTGCCTGCGCCTGTTCTGTCTAACCTTGATTCCAGGGGAGATTGGTCGGTTACAGAAGGTGCACTGGATGCACACATAGAGAGAGGAGGCCATCATGCAAGAGACGACATAGAGGTCGAGGAGCACCTCGACTCATCATCCGATGCAGCAAGTTCCTCGCATCAACATGGTGGATATGTGGAGCCTCCACGCTTTTCTTCTGCGCAGGAGCTTTACTATGACTACTCCATGGACTACCCACCGGCAAGGAACAACGACCCTCGTTGGGGTTGAACTCCACTTAGGCCAAAAGCCTAAGCTTGGGGGGAGGTATACCAGCATCACTCATTCTTTGCATATTATGGTTGCTGGATACTTGCACATACTTGTTTTGTTCGTTTGAGTGGTTTTCTAATGAGAAGAAGATAATATTTGGGGAAGTGCTGCCTGAAAACAGATTCTGGAACGTTACCGTAAAAATTCTCAAAAATAGCCAGAGCGTCATTTTGAGCTGCCAATTTTTGTGCAGGTTCCCCAGGTTGTTATCTAACTTTCATTAGTTGAACACTTTTCGATCTGAGCAACGTAAGATTTTTGTTAAAATCGATTTCTGTACTAATGTCAGGTTTTGGCAGATTTCTGCCATCTCGCTTTTCTGTGTTTCTTTCAGTTTGCTATTTCTTGATTTCGCTTTGTTTCCTTCCCAAAACACAAAAAGACCAAAAATATTTCTGTTATTTCTCTTCACCATTTGTTTGCTTTAGTTTCTTGCATTTGTTTCACTTTATTTGCTATTGCTAGTTTGCTATAAGAAAACCCAAAAAGATTTTGCTTTGTTTGTTTGTTTCCTCTTGTTCTTATTTGCAATTTGAAAACACCAAAAATATTTGCTGTTCTTCTCTGGTTTGTAAAGTTCTTTATGAGTTCAATGGTCTTCGGTGGCTGGAGCGTGGTTTTCATTTCATATTATCCAAGCTGCACAAGTGAAAAGGCAATAATGACGATCTACGACAATCTGATTGTGGTGAGAGGCTGGTATGAACTCTATTTGTTTTCATTTTTGTACATATACTCATCCATGTGAGCATGCTTAGTTGGTTCATGTGAGGTATATGTTATTTGGGAAAGTCTAGTAGTTCATGACCTCTCATGTTTAGCTCCAATTTATTAATATGAGTAGCATGTCATGTATGTTTGTTTGCATTGTTTTATTCATAAGTAAGTATGGCATTGTGGCATCCTCCTCTGAATAATTCATTTATATCAACTTGGCACATGCTCACGCATGCATATGACTGAACAAAAAGTCAATTAAGCCTCGATGATTTATATTGCTTCAGAGTTCTTGTATCACTTTTATGCCTCCGTTAATTTATTTTGCCGCAAGCATGATTATGACGATTCTTTGCTTTCTTGATTTGTCGCTCCCTAGTCTATTGCTAGCCTTCACTTGTACTGAGCGGGAACGCTGCTCGTACTTCCAAACACATGAAAACCAAGTTATTCCAGAGTGTCCACCATAAATACCTATGCATGGCATTTCAAACCATTCCAAGTAAATTCTCATGCGCTACCTTTAAAACCTTCAAAATGCTTCTCAATTTGTGTTTATGTTTCATAGCTCATGAGGAAGTATGTGGTGTTTAGCTTTCAACCTTGTCATTTACTTTTGACGGACTCTCATATGGACTAGTGGCACATCCGCTTATCCAATAATTTTGCAAAAAGAGCTGGCAATGGGATTCCCAGTCCCGAATTAATTAACTTAATAGACACTCCTCCATGGTTTGTGATTGTTGGATGGCACCCGAAGGATTCGGTTAGCCATGGCTTGTGTAAGCAAAGGTTGGGGGGAGTGTCATCATCATAATAAAAATAAAATAAAAAGGCACTCCTTCATGGTATGAGATTGTTGGTAGGCACCCGAGGATTCGGTTAGCCATGGTTTGTGAAAGAAAGGTTGGAAGGAGTACCAAATAAATATGCAATACTTCATGGGAGCCGCTCTTGAAAGTCCGGTTGGCGAGGTAGTTAGTGTACCCATTACCATTCGTTGACAACAACAAACACCTCTCAAAATAATTTTACTCCTGTCTTTATAAAAATGAAAAGCTCTAGCGCATGTTAATCCCTGCTTCCCTCTGCGAAGGGTCAATCTTTTACTTTTATGTTGTGTCTCCATTATTTCTTTGAGCACTATCATTCTTAGTATAATATGCTTGTCTCAAAATATGATTGATTGTGGTATAATTTTGATGCATTTATCTTTTGACAATCACTACTTCTAGTCTTTCTATGAACTCCAGAGGTGCCCGGGCATTTATGTTTTGCCAATCAAATACAGGCAAGCGAGATACCACTTTATCATACTCTCTTATGAACATTGCAATCCTTCTTATATACATGATTCATGATGCTTATTATTAATTGTTGGTACCTCTCCATGATTGACATAGCTGTTAGATGATCTTATTTGCATATATCTCATTATGAACTGCTCGAGTATTAGCCATAGCATGAGAATATATACATCATATGAGCAAATGTGTTCGTGAAAGTTCTTTTATCGCTCAGTTGTTAACTGAATTGCTTGAGGACAAGCAATAAGCTAAGCTTGGGGGGAGTTGATACGTCCAAAACGTATCTACTTTCCCGAACACTTTTGCTATTGTTTTGCCTCTAATTTGTGTATTTTGGATACAACTAACACGGACTAACGCTGTTTTCAGCAGAACTGCTCTGGTGTCTCGTTTTTGTGCAGAAATCCAACTTTCGGGAAAAACCTCGGAATTTATGCAGAAGGCCCTATTTTCCCAGGAAACTAACGGAGCCAGAAGGGCAATTGAAGTGGAGGCCCGAGGGCCCCACACCATAGGGCGGCGCGGCCCAGGGGGGGCCCGCGCGGCCCTGTGGTGTGGCCCCCTCGGCCGGCCTCCGACGCCCTCCTTCGGACTATTTATCGGCCTCGACCTAAAAATGCACGGGGAGAAGTCGAAGTCGCCAGAAACCCTCCAGAACGCCGCCACATCGCGAAACTCCGTCGCGGGAGCCAGAAGTCTCAGTTCAGGCACTCCGCCGCGACGGGGAATTGGAGGAGATCATCGCCGCCATCACCGCCAACGCCTCTACATCAACCAGCCATGTTTCCCCCATCCATGTGTGAGTAATTCCCCCGCTGTAGGCCGAAGGGGATGGTAGGGATTGGATGAGATTGGTCATGTAATAGCATAAGATTGTTAGGGCATAGTGCCTAGTGTCCGTAATTGGTACTTTGATGATATTGTTGCAACTTGTTATGCTTAATGCTTGTCACTAGGGCCCGAGTGCCATGATCTCAGATCTGAACATGTTATTGTTTCATCAAGATAATCATTGTTTATGGTCTTACCTATAAGTTGTATACACATGTCGCTGTCCGGAACCAATGGCCCCGAAGTGACAAGAATTGGGACAACCGGAGGGGATGGTAGCGATGTGAGGATCACATGTGTTCACGGAGTGTTAATGCTTTGCTCCGGTACTCTATTAAAAGGAGTACCTTAATATCCAGTAGTTTCCCTTGAGGCCCGGCTGCCACCGGCTGGTAGGACAAAAGATGTTGTGCAAGTTTCTCATTGCGAGCACGCACGACTATATATGGAACACATGCCTATTGATTGCTTTGTACTTGGACACCGTTTTATTATTATCTGCAAATGCCCTGCTATGATTGTTACATGAGTTTCTCTCATCCATGCAACGCCCGTCATCCGTCCCCATGCCTACAGTATTTTAATCCTGCTGTTTACTAAAATCACTACTGCTGTCTCTGTTACTCTGCTGCTGTTATTTCACTACTGCTACTGCTATAAACCTGTTACTACTGATAAACTCTTGCGAGCAAGTCTGTTTCCAGGTGCAACTGAATTGACAACTCCGTTGTTAAGGCTTCCAAGTGTCCTTTGTCTCCCCTTGTGTCGAATCAATAAATTGGGTTTTACTTCCCTCGAAGACTGTTGCGATCCCCTATAATTGTGGGTCATCAAGGCGCGGCGCAGCGAAGGGAAGAACAGAGGAAGAAGAAGGTCTTTTATAGATACCTTGCGAAGCGACGCACCGTTGGATGGAGCAGTAACAAACTGGATGAGTTACATGTGGTTCAAGGGGTAAAATAGTATTTTCACCGAGAAGAAACTGGACATGCGCTACAGTAGACGTGCCAGAAAAATCGGAGGACGTGTGTTCCCCACTTGCGTAACGTGTCAACATGCCACAGATTTTGGGTCCACAATTCGGTGACAGGACAGAGTTCACGTGTTCTCGATGTAGGGATCGTGGCTATCGTCAGCATTGATGTCACTTTAAAAGGAAAATTGCGACTTCAGTGGTGTGAAGATTGATGATAGAAGGAGAAGTGATGATAATTTCGCGAGCTTTTGATCAAATACAAGTTTTTGATCAAATACAAGTTTTTGATCAAATGCTCGGGGGCTACTTTAGAAAGAAGGAAATCTCGAGTATGGCAAGAAACAAAAGGCGAGAGCCTATGATTAAATGCAAGCATTTGTCCATAGCCTCGGGGGCTACTCCCATCGGGAGCGCTGGTCGCGCACCCGAGAAAGATATAAGAATTCAAAAAATATGACAATATAGCGACAAACAGGCCTTAAAGTGGTGAGCCTACAACCAAGTCCAAGTACTTGGCTGTAGCCTCGGGGGCTACTCCCATCGGGAACGCTGTTCACGTGCCCGATGAATTTAGAAACAACATGATGAGTATATTTCGAGTTATACAAATAACTCTTCATATACTCCCATCGGGAGGACAATATAAAAATATACAAGTCATCCGACTGACTCGAATAAATGAGATATTCCATCAGCCGAAAAAGGTACTCGACAATATATTCTCAGAGCCCCTCAGTCGCGAATAATCTCTGAATGCCGCAAAACTTCGCGAAGGTAAGTCCCCGGATCCATCCTGAGCGGCGTGGCACCGTCTCTGACGGCGGTTTGCTACCTTTTTCCGTATCAACAGATATGAAGAAAAATCCTAACGGACGCGTTAGGTACCCGATAAAACATGACTGGAACTCGACATATGGTAAGACCTTAAGCAGCACGTGTCGAGTTACGCCAGTGTCCCGAGATAATGTCCAGGGATGTGATCTTAAAGTAGGTTTTTGCGGATTGCCTCTAGAGCAGTTAACTAGTACCTGATCCGTCAGATGAACTAGCCCCAATTACCGTTATCCCTGTACAATATATGACTGTTTATTTAAAAATATATGTTAACTCGAAGAAGTTAGATGATGATTATAAAGTTGGAGATTTTCCCTTATTCTTCGATTCAAGCAAAATCTCGGGGGCTACTGACATAGGCATTCCCCATGGGCCTACCGAAGATGGTACCCAGGTTTACTGAAGGCCCACAAGTCGAAGAATATGAAGTTCGGAAGCCCAATTAGTTGTTAAGGAAAGATAGAGTTGTATTAGGAAGGCAGAGATTTGTAACTTTACGGGTTGAACTCAGAGAGTCTCCCGGAATCTGAAACTTGTGTAATACAAAACCCTCGGCTCCGCCTCCTATATAAGGGGGAGCCGAGGGACAAAGAGAGGATCGAATCATTGTCAACACAAACCCTAGTTTTCGTAAATAGCCGAGTACCTTTTCGGCTGAAACCCTCGATATCTACTTGCCCTCTACTTCCAACTAAACCCTAGTCTACAATTCGTAGGCATTGACAAGTTAATCCCTTGTCAGATAGGGACCAATCGAGAGATCTTGTCGCGTCATACAAGTTATCATCCACTTCATCATCTGTGATTCTCCGCTGTGTTCATCCCGTGATCATCATCACCACCGTTGCTTACTGAGAAGATCGGGCCACCCCTTATCATCTTGGTATCAGATTTCAGCGTTTCCTCGGTAAGCCATCCACAATCCACCCCATAGTTGAGTTGTGAGTGTTTCCTATCCAGAAAAAGCCAAAACAAATTAGGGTTAGGGTTTTTCATAGCCTTAGATTGCACTAATTTCAAGTTTTAGTTGCTTTTCATAGTTGTTTTTGCGTATCTTTTTCTTCCATCTAGTATTGTTAGGGTTTGTGTATCCGCTTTCATCTAGAGTCAGTGTTTGTTACTCCGAGTCCACATAGCATACAGTGTGTTTTGTCCCAACCATAGCCACAGCCTTTTGATATAAGTGACTAGGAACTTACCCAGAAGAGACTAGTTTTACCGCACGACAGGCTGCTCATTAGGGTTTTGGTGCTTTGCATTATCTGTTGGCCGTGTTATCAAGGAGTTGAGTCATAAAATCAATTTTTTTTGAAAAGAAGCAAAACGATCTACATAGCTGCGTGTTCTACAAAAAGAAAATCCAAAAAGAAAAGTGAAGTGCTAGTAGAATCAAGTGAAGGCCTAAGTTTTCTTTAACTGCACCCATAGTTGAGCAATCTTGTGCCTGTCCCGTTGAGCTTTGCTAGCGTCTCTCGAGTGCATTGCAACCTTTCATCCATATAGTTGCATTGCCACATTTATCGCCTTGTGTGAGTATCATTGGTTGTCTACGATCAGCGCTAGAGCTTATTATTGGTGCAAATAGGTAGCCCACCTACAGCCCCACATATACCTTGCTTTGTCGTGTGATTGTTCTTATACCCTTGATATTCGCTTTGCTACATCTGTGCACTAGTTGTCACTACAAGTGGTAAGCAATAATAATTCACTTTGGAGCGGTAAGATTTCCTTTTCTTATCAGTTTTGAGTGAGTTGTGAGAGTATCACCATATATTTTTGATTTAGTGCACTAACCTACTAACCATGTCTGCTAGTGATGAGAAAATTGTTAACCAGGAGAACAAGAACTCTGCGGATTTGATGACATGGAGGGAGTATGAGGCTCTTCGTAATGAGATGCGATGTGAATTCCGCACTCAGGATGATGAGCTTAGGGGAACGGTCCAAGGGATCTCCCAGAAGTTGGATGCTACTAATGCGACCGTCACCACAATGAGAGATCAAATGACGGATATCCAGCGCAGTCTTAAAGATTTGCAACTAGCTGTTGGTAATGTCACTCAACAACATCAACAAGAAGAAGAAGACGAAGCAGAAGATGAAGCACCTAATGCTAATCGTGGTGCTGGACATGGTAACCGCGGTCGTGGGTTTGCTGAACTCCGACGTCCAGGTCGCGGGTTTGAGGGAGAAGATGGATTGGGTAAGCCCAAGTTCTCCATACCCAAGTTTGAAGGAGGTGCTGATGTTGAAGAATACCTCACTTGGGAGCTGAAAATTGAGAAGTTCTGGCACTTACATAGTTACACTGAAGATAGGAAGATCAAGCTTGCTTCTTCCGAATTTGATGGCTATGCATTGCGTTGGTGGGATGCATTTGTTCGTGCTCATGAAGAAGATGGTGAGCCACCTATTATCACATGGCGTGCTATGAAGGCGGCAATGAACGATCGTTTTGTGCCCACTAATTATTTGCGAAAGATATTTGATAAGTTGACCCTATTGAGACAAGGTGTGAAGACTGTTGATGAATATTACATGGAGATGGAGATGCTAATGCAGCGTGGCCATGTCCGTCAGTCACTTGAGATGACAATGAATTGTTTTCTCAATGGTTTGAAGTATGATATCAAAGGCATTGTTCGTCATTACACTTACACAACTATGAATGAGTTGCTACATCATGCAAGAGAAGCTGAATCACAGTTGGCTGACAAAGCAAAGGTTAAAGGTCGTGCTATGGGAGCTGGGCGCTTCACGCCTCGGGTGCCCCCATCTACGGTGCCGGCTCCATCTACGCGCTCCACACCTTATTCTACTCCGCCTAGCAAGCCGGTCTCCAATGTGTCCAACACAAAGAAGTCCAAATCTGCTACAAGTACGAGTGGTTCTAGCATGTCTACTGCGTGCAACCGCGATATGAATTGCCATACATGTGGTGGCAAGGGTCACTTCAAGAGGGATTGTCCTAATCGCCAGGTCATGATTATTAATGAGGACAATGAGTATGAGACTGGAGATGATGCTAATCCATATGCGCCAGAAGATGATGACTATGATAGTGATGGTGTAGATGCTTATCCGTCTGAAGCTCGCACTATTGTTGTGTCTCAGCGTGCTCTTAATGTGTTGCCTAGTGCATCTACTCAGCGCTGCAATTTGTTCCAAACAAAGGCTTTAGTTGGTCCTGACAAGGCTTGCAAGGTCATTATTGATGGCGAGAGTTGCCGCAATTTAGCAAGCAAAGAGTTGTGTACCAAGCTGAAGTTGAAGTATCTACCGCACCCGCATCCATACTATATTCAGTGGTTGAGCGACAATGGTGAGATGAAGGTAAACCACATGGTGCATGTTGAATTTGCGATTGGACCGTATAAGGATTCCATTGATTTTGACGTGGTTCCTATGACGGTGTGTCACCTACTATTGGGTCGGCCTTGACTCTTTGACCATTCTGTGCAACACAATGACCGTGCCAATACATATCATTTGGAGTTCAAGGGCAAGAAAATCAACTTGCAGCCCATGTCACCACAGCAAATTGTCAATGAATCTCGTCAGAAAGTTGAAGTAAACTTGGAGGATGCTCCTTTAGATAGGCGAGAGAATTATAATGTCGTGAGTTATATAACGAAAAGTGAGAGAGTGAATTCCTTAGTCTTATTAGCCACCAAAGAAGACATGAGAGAATTTAGTGAGGATCCTACAGCCATGCCTCTTGTGCTCATGTACAGGGGTACGGTTTTGGTTTCTAACGACATGACCCCTCTTCCTTTTGGTGTTTCTAATGTTTTTTCAGGAATTCAGTGACGTGTTTCCGGAGGATGTACCCGCAGGACTACCACCATTGTGTGGTATTGAGCATAAAATTGACTTGATCCCCGGAGCTTCGCTGCCCAATAGGGCACCATATAGAAGGAACCCCGAAGAGACGAAGGAGATACAGAAGCAAGTACACTCGACAAAGGTTATATTCGCATAAGCCTTAGTCCTTGTGTTGTTCCTGTTATTCTAGTTCCTAAGAAAGATGGTACATGGCGTATGTGCGTAGATTGTAGAGTGATAAACAACATTACTATTTGATATCGTCATCCTATTCCCCGTTTAGAGGATATTCTAGATGAATTGAGTCGTGCTACTGTTTTCTCTAAAATTGATTTGCGTAGTGGTTATCATCAAATTAGGATGAAAGAAAGGGATGAATGGAAAACAGCCTTTAAAACGGAATTTGGTTTATATGAGTGGTTAGTAATGCCTTTTGGGTTAACTAATGCACCTAGCACTTTCATGAAACTGATGAACCATGTTTTGCGTAATTTTATTGGCAAGTTTGTGGTTGTGTACTTTGATGACATATTAATCTACAGCCGCAATGAATCTGATCATACGATACATATTCGACATGTTTTGCAAGTGTTGCGTGATAATAAACTCTATGGTAATCTTGAGAAGTGCACATTTTGCAAAGATAAGGTCATATTTCTGGGTTATGTTGTCTCTAAGCATGGAGTAGAAGTAGATGTGTCTAAAATTGAAGCAATTCAAAATTGGCCTTGATGCGGGCTAATCCCGTGTGGGTTGCCCGATCTCACGAATTGACCCGGGTGAGTGTGATTGCGGAGGGGGATTCGCAGGGAAGTGGATGAACGCGAAGAACACGATACAAACGCACGCGCACACACAAATCGGTTATCCTCGTTGGCCCGAACCACCAACTCGATAGAGGTTGCGAGAAAAGACCTTCCGGTAGAAGTCCCGCAAAGAGATCGACGAATCGAACCCGAGAGATCTAGAAGGGTGAAAAGATCGGAAGGTTGATAGAAGTGCAAGCAAAAGACCAAACGGTAGAAGTGCAAGCAAAAGACCAACAATCGGTAGAAGTCACCAAAGAGATCAAAAGGATTCAACACGGAGAGATACAATAGATGGTTAATCTAAGGTGGGGGTTTCCCAAATCCACAAAGGGATAATAGAGGCATAAGCCAATTCATCTAAACATCATATCTCCCTTGAGAAGGTGGGGGTAGGTTCCTATTTATAGGTAGGGGGCCGAAGGGGTAAGTTACAAGCCAAAGGGGGCTGAGATCTGGCTGAGGTTCGACAGGGCGGAAGTTCCGGCTCCTGGGGGCGGAAGTTCCGATCGGGCGGAAGTTCCAACCATCAGGGGCAGAAGTTCCGGCCGCAGCTCTTCAGTGCGAGCATCTTCGGTCTTGACAGTGTCTGGGCGGAAGTTCTGGCTGTGTCGGGCGGAAGTTCCGGCCTGGAGCGTCCAGCTCCTCTTTCCCCTTCTCTTCCATGCTTCCGTGACATCGGCCTTGCGTCCTCGGGTCTCCATGGCATCCTCTCTTCTCCCCGTACTTGTCGTCGAGTTCCTATCATCAAGACATGACGGGGTATGAAGTAGTATATCGTCCCAAATAGGCGATTCGAGGCACGCGTAAAGGAGAAGATTCACCTTTGCGTGCCATCTTGGCGATGAAGCACATGATGCGGTGAAGACCGAAGGTCGCCCCGTATCATCTCCCCCCACTTGAAAAAGAGTCGTCCTCGATGATAAATCTTCATGAATGTGTAGAGGAGGTAGATGATACCAACGCTTGAATGTCCACTTGAAAGTCGTATACCCTATCAATAGCACAAGAGAAACAAGAGAACAATCAAAGCGTAGCCAATGTTCCACGGAATTAGTAAGGGGCCTCATGTAGAAGAAGATCACCTTATCAAAGTGTCGGTGTGCTCTCATGGAGAGATCTTGTGTAGTCGAAGTGTGGGGTTGAACCCATTCGTTGATGCTCATCCACAAGTCACTTGTACCTTCACACAACAAAAACCAAGCAAAGTATGTTTGTGTGTGATATTGGAGCACATCATCGATGACATGTCCTTTCATGTTCACAACACTGTTAGCACAACACAAATATGTCAAGAATGATGCATATGCAAGGTCAATGTATAAGAACGGCATTTCAACATCTTCCGAATGTGGAAACACAAAAACTCCAAATTGTGAGACGACTATGATGTCCATCTCATGTAGAAACTCATGTGCATTATTGCACTCAAGGCATCGGAAAGAGAAATTGTTCAACATCCTTGAAGAAATAAGAGGGGAATTTGGCCAAAACACATAAGTGGAAGTGTCCAAAATATCAACAATATGTGTGCACACAAACCATTGGAAAGAGAAATTGGTCCTCATGTTTGTTGCAACACAAAACATATCATCCAAAAAGTTCATCAAGAAGACATTTGCACAACCAGGTGTGCCAACAAACCAAATGAAAGATAAATTGGTCAACTTGTTTGAGGCAACACCAACGGTAAGAATCACATCATCATGCCTGCAAATGAACCACAAGAAAGAGAAATTGTTTGGCATGTTCAATGCAAAGCATGGGAAAGGTATTAGAGCCGGGTTCGATCTTGTACTCACTTGAATTATGCTCTCAAGAGCTCTCTTTGTCAACTCGTGCTCAATCGAGGTTGACATTGGCATTCTTGTACCTACACACACAATAGGTAAAGCAAAGAACGTGTGTGCATGGTATATGAACACATCATCCATCATGATGGTCCATTTCTTTTGCACATCACCATTAGCGTTAAGCAAATCATCATAATAGATATGGTAAATATGCGGGGTAAACACATGAACATGCTCATCATGGATATAGGCAAAGTCTCAAAAATTTGAGAGAGCTATGGGGGCAATCTCATTTACAAACATATTAACATTATGGCAAACCAAGCACTGGAAAGAGCAAGTGTTCAACATTTTGGTTGCATTAATGGGAGAGTATTGCAAACATTTAGAGCAAAACATGTTCAACATGTTATCATTGTTGTCGACAAACCTATGGAAAGAGCAATTGTTCGACAAGGTTGTCACAACACAAGCATTATCATTTTCATTGCAAGCGATACATGGGAAAGAGCAATTGTTCGACATATTGCAAGCAATAGGAGAGAAACTGAAACTCTCATAGCATGGCATGACCATATTATCACAAGCAAGTAATTCCACATGATCAACAATGTTATCAAACAAAGCATCACGTGGATGAATTAACGAAGCATATGACATAGCAATTGTATCAAACAAGATCATGCATGCATTCATAAGTCATCATGTCCACTAGTGGGATCATGGCATCATCAACACCCATATAGGTACCTTTGTAGTCCCACTCATATGAGGTAGGTGTTGTGGAAGATGTAGGCTCGATGTGGCCTCCATGTTCATCTTCAATCAAGCATGGTGTGATAGCATCATCTTCATGCACCATGTACATCTTCTTTTCCGTGATCGACATCTCGTCATCCATGGGACCTAATGAGACACAAGGAAACACACTAGAGGTAGAGGGTAAGTTGTTAGAATTCAAAATGGTCTCACATGACCTATCAACTACCACTGTCATCTCACTTGGTGTATCACTCATATCCTCAAGGTGTATGCACTCAAGCTCACATATAGTGGATTCACTCATCTCACATATAGTGGAGTCGCTCATCTCACATATAGTGGAGTCCCTCATCTCCATGGCAATGCCGTCGTCGATGTCCGAGCAACCTAGCAAAGAGGAAGACAACACAAGAGGAGTAGAGGTTAATGTGTTAGAAATGAAAGCGTCCTCACTCAACTCATGTGGTGTGTCACTCTTGCTCTCAAGGTGTTTGAAGTAGGATTTGCACTCGGCTTTGTCTTTGGGGGTCATATTGGCTTCTAGAGCCTCTAACTCGGCAAAGTAGGCTCTCATCTCGGCTTGTTCTTGAGGTGTCATTTTGGGTGGCTCTCACTAGGAAGGGTGTCTGTATGGTGGAAAGAGAACTACCAAAAGGTCAAAACTAGCAACAAAATTGAGAAAATGGTTCAAGTTAGAGAATAACCGATATGTACTCACACACACACTCAAAGCACACGCAAAAGGCTAAGAACTCTATATGGTGGTAGGTGTGGATGTGGATAGCAAACAAAAAGAACCAAAGAAAATGTCTATTGTCAAATGTGGGTAAGATCCAAAGTCAAATGTCAAAAATGGTGATCTATGTCAAGGAAACACGGAAACACACACAAGGAAGAACAATGGGGTTAGCGCGACCAAGGAAGTGAGCAAGTAACAAGGATGGTCCTAACGAAGACTATTAGCTCGGTGTCACGCCAACACAAGAGAGACCGTAGCTCGGTTGCATATGGGAGAAGTAACTAGATTTGCACAAGATGTCACTCTTCTCTTTTCTCTCTTAGTGCGTACAAGCTTTGCACTCCTTTGTATCGGTGGACACACACTCTTTTTCTATTTCTTTTTCTTTTGTATCTTTTTTCACCTTTTTTCTATGCTCAGAAGCTTTATTTTTCTCTATGTCAGACTTTTCTTCTTTTGTGTATCTTTCTCACCGAGCTTGCTTCGGAACTTTGCTCAACACAACACACACACACACCATCTCACGGTCGTGACACTTGTGCAATGCTTCACAACACTCGGAAAGCCACTCTCAATGGGATAGGTACGCAAAGGAAGAAATGGGCTACAAGGGGTGGGGCAAGTTATACCTATTGATGTTAGGCGGTGTCAAGCACACGAACTTGCGATGATCGAAGTGGTGTCGATGATGGTGTCAAAGTTGCAGCGAAATCCGGGGTGCCAAAGGTGTCGTCGTGGTGTTGGTGTAGGCGTGGAAGTGGAATAGACAACCAATGCACTCCAAATCGGAAATCGAACACAAAAGTCAATGCCCAAAAAGTTGGGTCAAAACGAGCGATCGAAGTTGTCAAAATTTTGGAGTCAAATGGGCTCGGGAAAATTGTCAAAATTGGAGTCAAGATGGATGGTCAAACTGGTCAAAGTTTGAGGTCAAACGGGCTCCGGAAGGTTGTCAAAAGTTGGGTCAAAGTTGGGAGTCAAAAGTTGATGAAAATTGGGTCAAAATCTGGTCCGGGCGGAAGTTCCGGTCCAGTTCCGGAAATAACTCAGATGTATCCAGGGGTTACTGCGTGACAAACAGCCCGTTTTCGGAAGTAGGGCGGAAGTTCCGCTGGACCGGAAGTTCCGCTGAGTATGGCCGGAAGTTCCGGTTCATGATTTTTCTGCGCGAATCTGGGCGAAAATTGATGGGACGAGCAGAAGTGTTGACCGGAGCTGGAGAAGGGAGCAGCTGTGCGTGGGAGTAAATCAAGGCGGAGCAGATCCTGTGCTGTGCGTGTGTAGCGGCAGCAGGTTTGGGCACGCACAGCGAATCGTGGCGGTGGTTGGCGTGCGGGGCGGATCATGGCGTGGGCGTGCGAGGCGTGGGTGTGTGGCTATGGCGTGGGCCGGCGACGTGGTGGGCCAAGGGCGCGCGAGCGGCAGGTGCGGGCAGAGGTTGGCCTGGGCGGATGCACGCGTGTGCTGCGGCGTGGGCGGAAACGAGGAGCGCTGCACGAGGCTTGCGTGGGCCGGTGGTGGTGGCTCGCGCGGGGAGCGGATCGAGGCGAGGCGTGGTGGAGGTTGTTGGCGGCGTGGGGTGCGTCGGCCTGTGGGTGCAGCGCGGAGGTGGTGGGGCTCGTGAGCGAGGCACGCCTGTGTGTGGTTGGTCGGCGATTGCGCGTGCCAGAGGAACAGGAAGACAAGAAATTGGGAAAAAATGCGCGAGCAGAAGTTCGGGGTAGTAGGGCCGGAAGTTCCGGAAATACTAGATTTTCTAGATCTAGTTCTGGATCTGCGCGAACAACACGAACTGATGAACACGGGGCGGAAAAACAGACAGAAAATCATCGGATTCGAGGGGTAAACGGTGGAATTTGACGGTGAAATTTGGAGGGATGATAGATCAACACCAAAGACAACAGATCTGTGGACCAAAACCACAAAAAATGCAACAAATCCTGAGATCCAAATTCGAGCTATTTTTTTGGGGGAAAATTTTGGGCGAAATTGGTGGAATCGGGGGGGGTCAAATCCGTGGCAACCTTTGCTCTGATACCATATGATGCGGGCTAAGCCCGTGTGGGTTGCCCGATCTAACAAATTGACCCGGGTGAGTGTGATTGCGGAGGGGGATTCGCGGGGAAGTGGATGAACGCAAAGAACACGATACAAACGCACGCACACACACAAATCGGTTATCCTCGTTGGCCCGAACCACCAACTCGATTGAGGTTGCGAGAAAAGACCTTCTGGTAGAAGTCCCGCAAAGATATCAACGAATCGAACCCAAGAGATCTAGAAGGGTGAAAAGACCGGAAGGTTGATAGAAGTGCAAGCAAAAGACCAAACGGTAGAAGTGCAAGCAAAAGACCAACAATTGGTAGAAGTCACCAAAGAGATATAAAGGATTCAACAAGGAGGGATACAATAGATGGTTAATCTAAGGTGGGGGTTTCCCAAATCCACAAAGGGATAATAGAGGCATAAGCCAATTATCTAAACATCATCTCTCCCTCATGAAGGTGGGGGTAGGTTCCTATTTATAGGTAGGGGCCGAAGGGGTAAGTTACAAACCAAAGGGGGCTGAGATCTGGCTGATGTTCGACATGGCAGAAGTTCCGGCTCCTGGGGGCGGAAGTTCCGGTCGGGCGGAAGTTCCGGCCATCAGGGGCGGAAGTTCCGGCCGCAGCTCTTCAGTGCGAGCATCTTCGGTCTTGACAGTGTCTGGGCGGAAGTTTCGGCTGTGTCGGGCGGAAGTTCCGGCCTAGAGCGTCCAGCTCCTCTTTCTCCTTCTCTTCCATGCTTCCGTGACATCGGCCTTGCATCCTCGGGTCTCCATGGCATCCTCTCTTCTCCCCGTACTTGTCGTCAAGTTCCTATAATCAAGACATGATGGGGTATGAAGTAGTATATCTTCCCAAATAGGCGATTCGAGGTACGCGTAAAGGAGAAGATTCACCTTTGCGTGCCGTCTTGGCGATGAAGCAAATGATGCAGTGAAGACCGAAGGTCACCCCTTATCAGGCCTACTCCCATGAATGTGAGTCAAGTAAGGAGTTTTCATGGTCTAGCTGGGTTTTATAGAAGATTTGTGCCCAACTTTAGTACTATTGCTGCACCTTTGGAATGATTTGACTAAAAAGGGTGTTATATTTTAGTGGGGCACAGCCCAAGATCATGCTTTTCATGAACTAAAGAGATTGTTAACTTCTGCACGGTTGCTTACCCTTCCTGATTTTAATAAACAATTTGAGATTGAATGTGATGCTAGTGGTATTGGAATTGGTGGTGTATTGATGCAAGAGGGACGCCCAATTGCATATTTTTCTGAGAAACTGTCTGGTGCTAAGTTGAACTATCCTATATATGATAAAGAATTGTATGCTTTAATTAGAGTTCTTGAGGTTTGGCAACATTACTTGTGGCCAAAAGAATTTATCATACATTCTGATCATGAAGCTTTAAAATATCTGAAAGCTTAGTCTACTTTGCATAAGCGTCTTGCTAAGTGGGTTGAGTTCATTGAGTCTTTTCCATACATTATTAAGCATAAGAAGGGAAAAGATAATATTGTTGCTGATGCTCTATCTAGGAAAAATATGCTATTAACTCAACTTGATGTTAAAATTCCTGGATTAGAAGTACTATGTGATTTGTATGCCACTGATCATGATTTTGCTGAACCATATTGCTTGTGTGCTATTGGTAAAGCATGGGAGAAATATCACATACATGATGGGTTGTTGTTTAGAGCTAAGAAACTATGTGTTCCAGAATCGTCTGTGCGTTTGCTCTTATTGTAGGAATCACATGCTGGAGGTTTGATGGGTCACTTTGGGCGTGAGAAGACGCTACTCATGCTCGCTGATCATTTTTATTGGCCAAAGATGAGGTGGGATGTGGACAGGTATGTGAAGCGGTGCATTACTTGCAACAAGTCCAAGTCCAAGTTGAAGCCTCACGGTTTGTATAGTCCTTTACCGGCACCTACTACACCATGGGAGGATATAAGTATGGATTTTGTGTTGGGTTTACCACGTACTAAGAGAGGCCATATGACATAGGCATCCCCAATGGGCCTACCGAAGATAGTACCCGGGATTTTACTGAAGGCCCACGACCCGAAGTTTATGAAGCCCGGAAGCCCAATTAAGAGATAGTTTGGAAAGATAGAGTTGTATTAGGAATAAGACTTGTAACTATTACGGGACGAACTCAAAGAGTTTCTCGGTCTCTGTAACTTGTACATCACGAAACCTTCGGCTCCGCCTCCTATATAAGGGGGAGTCGAAGGAGAAAGAGAGGATCGATTTCATTGTCAACATAACCCTAGTTTTCTAGCAGTTGAGTACTTTTCCGGCTGAAGCCTCGAGAACTACTTGCCCTCTACTTCCTACGAAAACCCTAGTCTACAATCTGTAGGCATTGACAAGTCGATACCTTTTCAATTGGCGCTGACCGTGGGGATTAGAGGCGACAAGGAGCTCATCTCGATGGCACGCTCAACATCGTCGAC
The DNA here is from genome assembly GCF_019359855.2 of Lolium perenne. Lineage (NCBI taxonomy): Eukaryota > Viridiplantae > Streptophyta > Magnoliopsida > Poales > Poaceae > Lolium > Lolium perenne. The sequence continues at coordinate 82,928,663 of NC_067249.2, forward strand.
ATCTTTGGTGGCAAGCAACGTGATGGACAGAGGTAAATAGATCGAAACTGGTCTAGTCAATTTTGTTCCTCACCCGCCCTCCCGTTTGGATGCATATGCATATCTGGAAGAGCCTATGGAGATGACGTTTGGAAGGTTACACTTCCGCGTCGGAAAAGAGGGATCACATCGTCTCAAGGTTCCGGTTTTGTCGGGATCGTCGGCGGCTGGTTCCGATCTTTCAGAATCATCGTCATCATTCGAGACGGGCGACGAGGAGATCTCGCTGCCACGCTTCGACAAGGCTGCGACAAGCAAAAAACTCGCCAAGATATTTGGTGGCATGTCCTTCGAGTCATCTGTGGACTCCAGTATAAGTAGCAATTCAGACAGCATCGACAAATCTACTTTTGTTAGGGAGGTCTTCGCCGATCTATACGACGGTGTCATCAATCCCAACGAAGTTCAAACTTCAAAATACCATCAAATCTATGTAATTGGAGAACCAAGTCGGCCACAAGAGGAGACATCAGAGGCTTTCGATGATGCGGGAAATCTGTACATCGATCCCGCTGATCTTATGCGAGGTTTGGGAACCAAATATGTCGGACCTGCAACACGACAAATGGTACAACTTCCGCAAGCAGTTTGGGACAGAGTTGCAAAACCTATTGATGGCACAGAACCGATGACCACAACCGCCACAGCTGAAGAGTTGCAAGCATACCAATATAGACTCGCCCGTGCTGGATGGGAACTCGAAAAACAGAGAGCTGAGCTTGATAGGAGAAGAGCCGCAGCTTCCGAGTCAAGCAGGCGAAGAGCTGAGATGAGTCAACAATCTGGTACTTCGGGAGGAGATAGTCACAGAGCAGCTCGCAATAGGGAAAGGTCTCGGTTGCAGCATATACCTGAAGCCGAGAGGGAGAACCTAGTCCAAAACCTCGACATGTCCTTTATGTCGATAAACACAAGGGGGAGTATTATTCCGAATACACCAGAAGCTAGATATATGGCAACCCAGGCTTTCATCCTGGCGTCCAGGCCACCTCCTGGAGATCCAAGAGAAGCATTGTACAACATGGCCATGGCAGGAGTTGGAGCCATGGGAACAGCGTTCGCGGGTACAAGCACGCCTCCCGAAGGCACTGCAAAGAAAAATAGTCCACGACCTACAGTAGTAGTGCAAAACCCTCCAAGAACGAATGGTGCAAGAGATACAGCAACGCAGGCGCGAGTTGATAGGGCACGACAAGAAAGGAGAGATCGTCGGCATTCACCAGAGGTCGACGAGGAGGACATGTGCGGGCTTCCTTGTTTCACCCGAAGAGTTCGCAAAACACAGGTTCCATCTGGTTTCAAGTTACCCGATAACTATCAAAAGTTCGATGGCCTGCAAGATCCCGAGGATTGGCTAATCGACTATCCGGAGACAGTAAAACTGATGGGTGGAACTAGAGCCACGGCCATGCAAAGCATCCAGGTGCACTTGAGTGGATCAGCACGGTCATGAATAAAAAAGCTGCCGCCCAGTTCCATCGACAGCTGGGAAAATTTCGAGGACATATTTGTGAAGAATTTCTTGTCCACGTGCAAGAAACCCGCGTCGTTGGAGCAGCTAAGGGCATGCAGACAAAAGTATGATGAACCAATGAGGATGTATATACAGAGGTGGAACATCATCAAAAACTCGGCAGAAAACATATCTGACGAGAGAGCAATAGATGCATTTGTTGTTGGAATCCGAAGGAGGGACTTCATCGAGGATTTGGGAAGAACCAACCCGAAAACAATAGCAGCACTCATGGAATAGCAAATCGTTGGGCGGATGGAGAAGATGTTGTTCACAACAAACAGCATAGGTCGCCGAGGATGACCACAATCGAAACTTCCAAAATACACGACGATTTTCTCGCCAGTTCCCATACTACGACGTTCCCGCCAAATATCGGCTGGTTTCCGAGGAAATAGCGGAGGTAATAGTCGGGATGATTATCAAAAAACGGTGAGCAGCGCCGCGATTACAAGGACGGCTCTTGTCCTAACAGGCAAAATAATGGACCGAGGTTCCAAAGGTCGTATGTATCTCCCGAAGATCTCTTGAACGGGCCATGCCAAATGCACTTCTTTCTAGACAATAACGGAAAGAGGCAGTCGGGGCATCTGCAGAAGGACTACCGAACTTTCCTAGCACTACACAAATATGCAGGGCACACCAGCACGCAGGCAGTAAACAGAAACCCCCAGGGGCCAAGGAGTGAGATTGATCTTCCACCTCCTCCCGCAATCATAGACGGAAATCGACACCAGTTGCAATTGGCGGCAACTCCACACCCGGGTCCTTATATCGACACCAATGGTGCGGTCTCGATGATTCAGAAAGCCAGGCCATCCAAGAGAGCTCAAAAAGTAATTTCGCGACAAGTCTTCATGGCAGAAAAGATGCCTGATACGTCTCCAACGTATCTATAATTTCTGATGTTCCATGCTAGTTTTATGACAATACCTACATGTTTTGCTTACACTTTATATCATTTTTATGCATTTTCCGGAACTAACCTATTAATAAGATGCCGAAGTGCCAGTTCCTTTTTTCTGTTGTTTTTTGTTCCAGAAAGGCTGTTCGGGTAATATTCTCGGAATTCGACGAAACAAAGACCAAATATCTTATTTTCCCCGGAAGGTTCTAGAACACCGAAGGAGAGTCGGAGGCGGGCAGCAGGGGGGCCACACCATATGGCAGCATGGGTGGCCTCCTGGCCGCGCCAGCCTATGGGGAGGGGGCCCCGTGGCCCCTTCGACTCCGCCTCTTCGCCTATAAAGTCCCTTGCGACCTAAAAACGCGATACGAATTGACGAAACTCCAGAAATACTCCAGGGATGCCGCCGCCATCGCGAAACTCCAATTCGGGGGACAGAATCTCTGTTCCGGCACGCCGCCGGGATGGGGAAGTGCCCCCGGAAGCCATCTCCATCGACGCCACCGCCTCCATCATGCTCCGTGAGTAGTTCCCCCATGGACTATGGGTTCTAGCAGTACCTAGTTGGTACTCTCTCCCATGTACTTCAATACAATGATCTCATGAGCTGCCTTACATGATTGAGATCCATCTGATGTAATCGGTGTTGTGTTTGTTGGGACCCGATGGATTGTTACATTATGATTAGTCTATCTATAAAGTTTGTGAAGTTATTGTTGCTGCAATCTTGTTGTGTTTAATGCTTGTCACTAGTGCACGAGTGGCATGATCTTAGATTTAAGCTCTATAATTATTGCTTAGATTGTATCTACAAGTTGTTTGCACATGTCTATGTCCGGAACCCGAGGCCCCAAAGTGACAGCAACTAGGATAACTGGAGGGGAAGGCGTAGGTATGAGGATCACATGTTTTCACCAAGTGTTAATGCTTTGCTCCGGTGCTCTATTGAAAGGAGTACCTTAATAGCCAGTAGATTCCCTTGAGGCCCGGCTGCCACCGGCTGGTAGGATAAAAGATGTTATGCAAGTTTCTCATTGCGAGCACGTATGACTATATATGGAAAACGTGCCTACATGATTAATAATCTTGATGTTCTGTCTTAATGTTGTTTCAATCCTATCAATTGCCCAACTATAATTTGTTCACCCAACACTTGTCACTTGTTATTGGAGAGTTACCACTAGTGTAGATCGCTGGGAACCCCGGTCCATCTCTCATCATCATATACTCGTTCCTATATGACATTGGAAGTAGTATCAACTATTTTCTGGTGCCATTGCCACTGTGTTATTGTTACTGCTGCTATGTTATTGTTACTATTGCTCTCATATTACTGCTGCTTTCACATCACCCCTGTTACTAGTGCTTTTCCAGGTGCAGCTGAATTGACAACTCAGTTGTTAAGGCTTATAAGTATTCTTTACCTCCCCTTGTGTCGAATCAATAAATTTGGGTTTTACTTCCCTCGAAGACTGTTGCGATCCCCTATACTTGTGGGTTATCAAGACTATTTTCTTGCGCCGTTGCCGGGGAGGCATAGCTCTACTCATAAGTTCACCTGGGGAGTACACTCTACCTCTCTCTCTGTTTTTATTTTATTTTATTTTGTTTTGCTTAGTTTACTTTTGTCTAGTTTATTTGTGCTTAGTTTATTTCTGTCTATTATTATTTTGCTTAGTTTACTTTTGTCTAGTTTATTTTTGTCTTGTTTTATTTTTCTCATATACCCAAAAATCCATAAAAATTTGAAAAACCTAAAAATTAAAAACTGTTGTTATGGGAGAACCCACAACCTATTTGGAGCTTATAGAATTATATAATAATTATAGAGAATCAAGAACGGGTAAAGTCATGAGTGCTGTGATAGCAAAATTGAATACAATTGCTAAAATATTGCTTAAACGCCATGATATAAACTGTTGCTCTCAACAGGATACTAAACATCTGAAATTCCAATGTGGCTTTAGTGAAGAAGTTTTAATTATGAACTACAATTGGAATAACTATATTCATCTTGGGTTCGAAGAAGTAGAACAATTTGTTTTATTTATGGGAGCCTCTGAGATAGAATCCTTCATGGTTAAAAATTATGAAACTTGTGTTGTTTGTAAGGACCTTAAAGATTATGTCTCTTCTATCCTTAATTTTTGCATAGAAAGTTACAGCGATAATCCTTATATCATTGATTATAAAGAGAGACTCATTAATGCACAAGAATGCACTCACAATTTGCAGGAACCTGTGGAAGAAGAAATTGATGAACCTGAAAGCTCACATTGGATGAAAAAGAGGAGGAAATTGATGAACCTGAAAGCTCATTGGATGAAAAAGAAGTGGAGAGTGATGAACAAAAGGAGGAAGAATGGATTAGCTACCCATGCCAACCTTCTAATGAGAGTAACTCTTTATCTCTTACACTATTTGATTATCCTCCATGCTTACCGAAGGAGGATGAATGTTATGTTCCTGTGGATTCTCTTGAAATACTACCTATGAGTAAAACTTGTGAGAATAATTATGCTAATGTTATCTATGATAATCCATGCTATTTTGATAAATCTTATGATAATGCTTTGTTTGTGCCTGATGTCGAAATGCATGGTACTAAAGAGTTTTGCTTGGCAAATGTTTATGATAAAGCTCTAGATGATGGTCCTATGTTACTTGATAATATTAATTGTACTACTAATGAAAATGGGATTGGAGAAGTCTTGACTTTATCTAGGAGTCCCATATCTCTTGAGATTGATCAATCATCTTATTATATTATTGATAAAAGTGGGTTTGAAAGTTTTAATCCCATTATTTTTGAGCTTGATTAAAATTATGTGTTTGTGGATCATGAAAAGCATGCTTTATGTGATAGTTATATCGTTGAGTTTATTCATGAAGCTACTGAAAATTATTATGAGAGAGGAAAATATGGTTGTATAAATTTGCATGGTACTAAAACACCTCTGTATATGCTGAAACTTTTGAAGTTACTCTTGTTTTATCATCCTATGCTCGCCACTTTGTTCTTAATGAATTTATTTGTGTACAAGATTCCTATGCATAGGAAGTGGGTTAGACTTAAATATGTTTTGAACTTGCTTTTTGATGCTCTCTTTTGCTTCAACTCTTATTTCTCATGTGAGCATCATTAAAATTGCTGAGCCCGTCTTAATGGCTATAAAGAAAGCACTTCTTGGGAGATAACCCATGTCTTTATTTTGCTACTGTTTTGTTGTGTCTTGGAAGTTGTTACTACTGTAGCAACCTCTCCTTATCTTTATTTTATTGCAATGTTGTGCCAAGTAAAGTTTCTAATAGAAGATTGATACTAGATTTGGATTTCTGCGCAGAAACAGATTTCTTGCTGTCACGAATTTGAGTAGCCCCCTCTGTAGGTAACTCAGAAAAAATCTGCCAATTTTTGTGCGTGTTCCTCAGATATGTACGCAACTTTCATTAGTTTTGAGTTTTCTGATTTGAGCAACGGAAGTACCTCTAAAAAATCCGTCTTTACTGGCTGTTCTGTTTTGACAGATTCTGTCTCTGTTTTTTGCATTGTCTCTTGTGGACTTTAAGTAAGGCTTTCTAGACGTGGAGAGCTGTAGCTAATGTTTTATTGAGTTCTTGCAATGTGTCACTACAGGACTAAAGTGGATTAAAGTTTTTTGAGTACTAACCCCTCTAATGAAGTTTATGAGAAGTTTGGTGTGAAGGAAGTTTTCAAGGGTCAAGAGAGGAGGATGATATATGATCAAGAAGAGTGAAAAGTCTAAGCTTGGGGATGCCCCCATAGTTCATCCCTGCATATTTCAAGAAGACTCAAGCGTCTAAGCTTGGGGATGCCCAAGGCATCCCCTTCTTCATCAACAACTTATCAGGTCACTTCTAGTGAAACTATATTTTTATTCGGTCACATCTTATGTGCTTTACTTGGAGCGTCTGTGTGTTTTTATTTTTGTTTTTGTTTGAATAAATTTGGATCCTAGCAATCCTTGTGTGGGAGAGAGACACGCTCCGCTTTTTCATATGAACACTGGTGTTCTTCGTTTTACTTTTAATGTTCATGACAAAAGTTGGAAGCTATTGCACTTATTGTTATTTGGTTGGAAACAGAAAATGCCTCATATTGTTTTGGATAATTTGATACTTGGCAATTGTTTTGAGCTCTCAAGTAGATCAAGTTTAAGCTCTTGCATCATGTAGTTTAAACCTATTAGTGGATAACTACCGTAGAGCTTGTTGAAATTGGTTTGCATGATTGGTCTCTCTAAGGTCTAGATATTTTCTGGTAAAAGTGTTTGAGCAACAAGGAAGACAATGTAGAGTCTTATAATTCTTGCAATATATATGTTCTTATGTAAGTTTTGCTGTACCGGTTCATACTTGTGTTTGCTTCAAACAACCTCGCTAGCCAAAGCCATGTATTGAGAGGGAATTCTTCTCGTGCATCCAAAACCTTGAGCCAAAACCTATGCCATGTGTGTCCGCCATACCTACCTACTATGTGGTATTTTTCTGGCATTCCAAGTAAATACTTCATGTGCTACCTTTAAACAATTCAAAAGTTATTATCTCTTATTTGTGTCAATGTTTTATAGCTCATGAGGAAGTATGTGGTGTTTTATCTTTCAATCTTGTTGGGCAGACTCTCACCAATGGACTAGTGGCTTCATCCGCTTATCCAATAATTTTGCAAAAAGAGTTGGCAACGGGATTCCCAGCCCCAATTAATTAACCTTCACTTATAATTCTCTTCACATGTTTTGCCCTGATTCATCAGTAAGCAACTTAATTTTGCAAATAGACACTCCTTCATGGTATGTGAATTGTGGAAGGCACCCGAGGATTCGGTTAGCCATGGCTTGTTTAAGCAAAATGTTGGGAGGAGTATCATCCATAAATAAAACTAAAGTACATGTGTAAACAAAAGAGAAGAGGGATGATCTACCTTGCTGGTAGAAATAACGTCCTTCATGGGAGCCGCTCTTTGAAAGTCTTTTGATGGGGGAGTTAGAGTGCCCGCTACCATTCGTTGACAACAACAAACACCTCTCAAAACTTTACTTTTATGCTCTCTATATGATTTCAAAACTTTAAAAGCTCTAGCACATGATTTAATCCCTGCTTCCCTCTGCGAAGGGCCTTTCTTTTACTTTATGTTGAGTCAGTTTACCTACTTCCTTCCATCTTAGAAGCAAACACTTGTGTCAACTGTGCATTGATTCTTACAAACTGCTTATTTGCACTCATCATATTACTTTGCGTTGACAATTATCCATGAGATATGCATGTTGAAAGTTGAAAGCAACTGCTGAAACTTAAATCTTCCTTTGTGTTGCTTCAATGCCTTTACTTTGAATTTATTGCTTTATGAGTTAACTCTTATGCAAGACTTTTTGATGCTTGTCTTGAAAGTACTATTCATGAAAAGTTTTGCTATATGTTATCTATTTGTTAGCAACTATAGATCGTTGCCTTGAGTCACTTCATTCATCTCATATGCTTTACAATAGTATGATCAAGATTATGTTAGTATCATGTCACTACAGAAATTATTCTTTTTATCGTTTACCTACTCGAGGGCGAGTAGGAACTAAGCTTGGGGATGCTTGATACGTCTCCAACGTATCTATAATTTTTGATGTTCCATGCTAGTTTTATGACAATACCTACATGTTTTGCTTACACTTTATATCGTTTTTATGCATTTTCCGGAACTAACCTATTAACAAGATGCCGAAGTGCCAGTTCCTGTTTTCTGTTGTTTTTGGTTCCAGAAAGGCTGTTCGGGCAATATTCTAGGAATTCGATGAAACAAAGACCAAATATCTTATTTTCCCCAGGAGGTTCCAGAACACCGAAGGAGAGTCGGAGGCGGGCAGTGTAACATCCCAAATTTCAATAAAAGAAAGAAGAAGAATTCCAGGGATCCAAAATTTAGAACCAACAAAAACTTTTATTTGCATATAGTGCCATGCATAGGACTTGTGCATTTTGAGTGATATGCCATGATGATTATTATTATGCTTATGTGATAAACCCTAAAACCCTAAAGTGATCAAGTGAAGATCACAAACCAAATAAAATAAAAGAGAAAGAAAGAAATCAAATAAGAAAAACCCTAAAACCCTCACATATGGTTTATGCCATTTTTGCAAATCTTTACCCTAGACTATTTTGGTCTTCACCATTAGTTGTATTATGTTACTAAACACTTATTACAACTTTTGGGATCAAAGAAACACAAATCAAATCAATTTCAAACTCAAATTGTGATCATATATGATAATGGTCAAATCTGCCATTTATAGTCTGGTCACTACTTTGAGCCCTTGCATTTCAAGTTTTTAAAACTAAACTTTCCCAATTCTTTGCACCTCATCCAAGAGCACATCAAGGTGAACAAATTTGGTAAAGACCACCATGCCAAAATCATCTTGGATCAAAAACTATGCTCATGCAAAGTTGAGACTTTTTAACATGTGCAACAATCTCACTTTGTGCAAATTTGCATTTCTTTGATCTTTAAAATTCCACCACCACACATGTTTGTCTCTGGTCACTTGCAACTCAACCAAACCCACCACTTTCAAATTTTGGAACCTTTTGAACTCAACCAAATTTTGGCAAAGTTTGCAATTTGCAAATATGGAACAAATCAAAATCACTATTTGCATAGTGTTTGGCCTAACCCTACTTGCCCCATTTCACTCCACCCTGTCCCCTGACCCTCTCTCTCTCACACCACAGCATAGAAACCCTAGGAGGGCAAGCCATAGCTTGCATGGCATGGCCATGCCGGCCCATGCCACATGTCGAGCCACCCTCCCTCCTCTTCTTCTCTGGCCACAGCCACCAAGACCAACCGCACCACCTCACCTCCCTAGCCACGCCTAGCAGCGCCATTGTCACGAACGACGCCGACCATCGCCGGATTTCGTGCGCCAAGATCTTCCCAGGATGCCGATGACGTCGCGCCAGTACACGTCGCGGACGCCACTGGCCACGCGCTGCCTCGCCAGCTCGAGCACGCCCTGGACCCCCGCTGAGCAGGTTGAGCATAGCCGCGCCACCGCAAGCCCGCCAGACACGCTCGTGAAGCCAACCCGTGCCCGCCGCCGCCGGAGACGACGACCCCGTTCCGCCGCAGACGCACCAGAACATGGAAACAACGCGACCAATTTAGGCGCCGCCCGACCAAGCTATCGCCGCCAAACGCACCGCCTGGACACGCCGCACAGTTCCCCGCCATCCTCTAGCTCGCTAGCTCGCCGGAACCGCCGCGTCGATGTCGACCTCGCCACTGCCCCGCAGCACCTCCACGATTCTATAAATAGGGCGTTCCCTGGACTCAACTGAGCACACCACCTCACTCCCCACCCTTCACCGCTTCTCCTCGCACCAGTAGCTAGCTCGATCATCGCCGGAGTCGCCGGAATTGCAAGATCGGAGCCGCGGAAGCTAGGAGATCATCGCCGTCGATTCACGCCTCCCCAAGCTCCGCCACTGCTACCAGCTGCCTCAGCGTCGTCGACAACCTCGCCCTGAACCTCGCCGCCGACCGCCGGAGCCCTGGTTAGCCCTCCGACCCCCTACCCTCGCCGCGCCGGTGAGGTTCTCTCGCTGGCGACGACGACGACCATCGGCCGTTGGATCTTCTTCTAATCCAACGCGCCACGTCGCTCGTACCGTTTCGGGCGTTATGAGTCGCTAACTGGTGGATCCCACCGTTAGACAGCCCACGCATGCGTGGACGCGTGGTGGGCTGGACGTGGGCCGTTTTAATTCAATTCGTCCCAACTCAGTCCTGCCGGCCCTTTAATTCAAATCTGAATTTTCCAAATCTATTTGAATTCAATACTGGTCCTGACTTTGAAATTCAATAGAATCTGTTTGGCTTGGCCAAATTTAGCAAACTTGATATTGTTGGAAAGCTATTGAAAAGTTCTAACCAATGACACTAGCCTCAACCCTAGATTCTTTGTAGAATTAATGTGACAAAAAGATTAAGTCAGGGACTTTTGCACATTCAAATAAATCCTAAAAATCAACCAAAAATGATATTTAGCTAATTCCAACTCTAATAGCTCACATTTCACTTACACTATTTGTTTCTGCAAAAATATGGTGTAGTCACCTTGGATGATCATGCCCTAGTTTAAATAACGGACTATATGGCTAGTTTAATTAAGTGATATTGTCCAGAACTATTATGCAAATCATATGAAGTGTTTCACTTCATTTAAATCTTGTCCCAAGTACTTTCATATGTAGTTTGGACCCTGGTCAACTACTCTCACATGAAATACTTGGTGAATTTAAATCATAATTAGAATTGTTAAATAGTATGAGGTAGTCTACCTCATTTAAATCATTTTCTCAAATGATGATGATGAATGGTTGATTTAGGTCAACATGATTTCATGTATGATTGTTTGAGAAATTAAATCTTAAGAAGATTCAATGAGAGGAAATTATTTTTCCTCAAGCAAGACAACCAATGCACCAAATTGTATTAATTGTGTGACTAGAATAGTTTGTGTGAATGCATGTGATGCTTAGAATAGCTATTGAATTTGTGAGTGATTATACCTCGTATTCAAATTTAGACGCTAGCACCGGAGAATACCCGGAAGAGGAAGGTTGCTACCAAGAGGAGGAAGAGGAGAACTTTGACCACTACCAAGGCAAGCTAATATTCTTGCAAAGTGCAAAGCCCCTTGGGGCAAGGCACCCTTAGTCTTACCTTTCTTACCACCATCCTAACCCAAGTTTTTACCCTACAAGTTTTTACTTGTTTATTTAAAGAGTTACTTTTATAGTTAACTTTGGTCTAAGTTAAAGAAGGTTACTAGAGTAGCAAAGATAGTCTCAAGCTAGCCAAGCAAGATAGCACCCCTCATGATTAGTGCTAGTGCTAAATACTAAAACTTGACTACTCTAGATGGGAACATGTGACTTGAAATGAATTTGAAACCTTGGAATGATGAGTCATTCCATTGAATAAAATTTGAAGGTGAATATGACTTGGAGAAGATGGTGATTTTTGATAAAACTGATATTGTTTGTATGCGATACCTTTCCAATATTGAGTACCCCCACAATACCTGATTATGGGTAGGGCTTAACTGGAAATTTATGCATCTTAGTATGGGTTCCCTCTGAACACACATCATAGGGGTTATGCCGAGGCTGCCTCCGTTGTTGAGAAATGATGTGAATTGTACGGCCAAGCCCTGTGCAGTTCCCAGGTTGACAGTTGGTCTCCACTGGGAGGCCAAGCTCATGGGGAGAGGTGCTCATACTAGGGTTTGTAAGTGAAAGGTTATGGTTGATGATCCGCGTATTGTGTTATGATGATTCGGGCTAATCCCGACGGATGAAATCAAATGTTGTGGCACAAGTGTGCAACCTCTGCAGAGTGTAAACCTATTTGAATAGCCGTGTCCACGGTTACGGACGGTTGGAAAGGCCATACAGTTTCCGGTGTCAGATTCTTGAAAATGTTGGTGAAATGATTGGTGACTTGTTTTGAATCACAACAAATGTTGTGGGAATGACACCAATGTTCCCACTTGAGTTTGTTAGCACTTGAGTAAGTCTTTTCTCAAATACTTGTGAACTAAAATTGGCTTTATGTAAATAAACTAGAGCTTAGCACCCCTTACTAGAATTGTTAGCACTTACGCTAGTATTAGTTTGCGAGTACTTAAAGTACTCACGGCTTTGTCCCTGGCTATTCAAATGGCCAGAGTATGAAGATGAATAGAACTACCAAGGAGATGACCAGCAAGACGCCTACGACAACTAGGAGTCTTCCGACGTCAAGCATTGGCCTGTGGACTAGAGAGTCCATTTATCTTTACGCTTCCGCTATAAACTTGTGTTTGTTCATTGATCAATAGATCAACTATTCGTGCAACATGGATCATGTGATTCAAGTTGTAAGACAATATGGTTTGTAATGAATGATGACTATGATACTTAACTATTATGCCTCGTGATGTCTACTCACGCTTCTTTTCCTGTAGACAGTGTTGGGCCTCCAAGAGCAGAGGTTTGTAGAACAGCAGCAAGTTTTCCCTTAAGTGGATCACCCAAGGTTTATCGAACTCAGGGAGGAAGAGGTCAAAGATATCCTTCTCAAGCAACCCTGCAACCACAAAGCAAGAAGTCTCTTGTGTCCCCAACACAGCTAATACACTTGTCAGATGTATAGGTGCACTAGTTCGGCGAAGAGATAGTGAAATACAGGTGGTATGAATATATGAGCAGCTAGTACAAATGCAGTAAAATAGTAAACAAGCAGCGATTTCAGTATTTGAGAACAAGGCCTAGGGATTATAATTTCACTAGTGGACCCTCTCAACATTGATCACATAACAGAATAAATAGATAAATGCTCTACTCTACACTCTCTTGTTGGATGATGAACACCACTAATTGTGTAGGATTTCACGAACCCTCAATGCCGGAGTTAACAAGCTCCACAATATTCGATATTCATATTTAAATAACCTTAGAGTGCATGATATATCAACACAACTACACCAAGTACTAACATAGCATGCACACTGTCACCATCACACTATGAAGGAGGCATAGATCACATCAATACTATCATAGCAATAATTAACTTCATAATCTACAAGAGATTACAATCATAACCTACGCCAAGTACTACACGATGCACACACTGTCACCTTTACACCGTGCAGGAGGAATAGAGTACTTTAATAACATCACTAGAGTAGCACATAGATGAATAGTGATACAAAACACATTGCAATCATAAAGGGATATAAATAAGCACTTCACTATGCTATTCATAACAGTGAATAAGTATTCTGTGAAATATAGCCTAAGAGACCCACACGGTGCACACACTGTCACCTTTACACACGTGGGACAAGGAGTCTCCGGAGATCACATAAGTAAAATCCACTTGACTAGCGTAATGACATCTAGATTACAAGCATCATCATATGAATCTCAATCATGTAAGGCAGCTCATGAGATTATTGTATTGAAGTACATAGGGAGAGAGATGAACCACATAGCTACCGGTACAGCCCTTAGCCTCGATGGAGAACTACTCCCTCCTCATGGGAGACAACAGCGGTGATGAAGATGGCGGTGGTGTCGATGGAGAAGCCTTCCGGGGGCAATTCCCCATCCCGGCGGCGTGCCGGAACAGAGAGTCCTGTCCCCCAGATCTTGGCTTCGCGATGGCGGCGGCTCTGGAAGGTTTCTCGTACCGTGGCTTTTCCGTATCGATGTTTTAGGTCAGGGACCTTTATATAGGCGAAGAGGCGGATTCGGAGGGCTGACGAGGCGAAGGCATAGTAGGGGGCCGCGGCCCACCCCCTGGCCGCGCCAGCCTATCATCTGGGACCCACAGGGCCCTCCTCTGGTGGCTCTCAGGTGTTCTGGAAGCTTCGTGTGATTCTAAGATGCTGGGCGTTGATTTCGTCCAATTCCGAGAATATTTCCTTACTAGGATTTCTGAAACCAAAAACAGCAGAAAACAGGAACTGGCACTTCGGCATCTCGTCAATAGGTTAGTTCCGGAAAACGCATAAAATCATCATAAAGTGTGAACAAAACATGTAGGTATTGTCATAAAACAAGCATGGAACATAAGAAATTATCGATACGTCGGAGACGTATCAGCATCCCCAAGCTTAGTTCCTACTCGTCCCGAGTAGGTAAACGATAACAAAGATAATTTCTGAAGTGACATGCTACCAACATAATCTTAATCATACTATTGTAAAGCATATGAGATGAATGCAGCGATTCAAAGCAATGATAAAGACAATGATTAAGCAACTGAATCATATAGCAAAGACTTTTCATGAATAGTACTTTCAAGACAAGCATCAATAAGTCTTGCATAAGAGTTAACTCATAAAGCAATAGATTCTTTGTAAAGGCATTGAAGCAACACAAAGGAAGATTAAGTTTCAGCGGTTGCTTTCAACTTGTAACATGTATATCTCATTGATAGTTGTCAATGCAAAGTAATATAATAAGTGCAATAAGCAAGCATGTAAGAATCAATGCACAGTTAACACAAGTGTTTGCTTCTAAGATAGAGAGAAATGGGTAAACTGACTCAACATAAAAGTAGAAGAATGGCCCTTCGCAGAGGGAAGCATTGATTGCTATATTTGTGCTAGAGCTTTTATTTTGAAAACATAAAGAGAGCATAAAAAGTAAAATTTCGAGAGGTGTTTGTTGTTGTCAACGAATGGAAGTGGGCACTCTAACCCCCATGCCAGACAAACCTTCAAAGAGCGGCTCCCATGAAACATTTTTATTTTTGGGTGGCACTCCTTCCAACCTTTACTTTCACAAACCATGGCTAACCGAATCCTCGGGTGCCTGCCAACAATCTCATACCATGAAGGAGTGCCTTTTTAGTTTAGTTTTATTTAGTTGACACTCCTCCCCACCTTTGCTTTCTCAAGCCATGGCTAACCGAATCCTCGGGTGCCATCCAACAATCACATACCATGAAGGAGTGTCTATTTTTTGTAAAATTATGAAGGTTAATTAATTTGGGGCTGGGAACCCCATTGCCAGCTCTTTTTGCAAAATTATTGGATAAGCGGATGAAGCCACTAGTCCATTGGTGAAAGTTGCCCAACAAGATTGAAAGATAAACACCACATACTTCCTCATGAGCTATAAAACATTGACACAAATAAGAGGTAATAAATTTTGAAGTGTTTAAAGATAGCACTCAAGCAATTTACTTTGGAATGGCAGAAAATACCATTTAGTAGGTAGGTATGGTGGACACAAGTGGCATAGTGTTTGGCTCAAGGATTTTGGATGCATGAGAAGTATTCCCTCTCAATACAAGGCTTAGGCTAGCAAGGCTATTTGAAACAAACACAAGTATGAACCGGTACAGCAAAACTCACATCAGAACATATTGCAAGCATTATAAGACTCTACACCGTCTTCCTTGTTGTTCGACCCTTACTAGAAAATATCTAGACCTTAGAGAGACCAATCATGCAAACCAAATTTTAGCAAGCTCTATGTATTTCTTCACTAATAGGTGCAAGGTATATGATGCAAGAGCTTAAACATAATCTATATGAGCACAACAATTGCCAAGTATCAAGTTATTCAAGACATCATACCATTTACCACATGTAGCATTTCCCGTTTCCAACCATATAACAATTAACGAAGCAGTTTCAACCTTCGCCATGAAAATTAAAAGCTAAGAACACATGTGTTCATATGAACCAGCGGAGCGTGTCTCTCTCCCACACAAGCATGCATTTATTCAAACAAAACAAAAACAAAAACATACAGACGCTCCAAGTAAAGTACATAAGATGTGACCGAATAAAAATATAGTTTCAAGAGAAGTGACCTGATAATTTGTCGATGAAGAAGGGGATGCCTTGGGCATCCCCAAGCTTAGATGCTTGAGTCTTCTTGAAATATGCAGGGATAAACCACCGGGGCATCCCCAAGCTTAGAGCTTTCACTCTCCTTGATCATATTGTATCATCCTCCTCTCTTGACCCTTGAAAACTCCCTCCACACCAAACTCGAAACAAACTCATTAGAGGGTTAGTGCATAATCAAAAATTCACATGTTCAGAGGTGACACAATCATTCTTAACACTTCTGGGCATTGCCCAAAGCTTCTGAAAGTTAATGGAACAAAGAAATCCATCCCACATAGCAAAAGAGGCAATGCGAAATAAAAAGCAGAATCTATCAAAACAGAACAGTCCGTAAAGACGAATTTTAAAGAGGCACCAGACTTGCTCAAATGAAAATGCTCAAATTGAATGAAAGTTGAGTAAATATCTGAGGATCACTCACGTAAATTGGCATAATTTTCTGAGTTACCTACAGAGAATTAGGCCCAGATTCGTGACAGCAAGAAATCTGTTTCTGCGCAGTAATCCAAATCTAGTATGAACCTTACTATCAAAGACTTTATTTGGCACAACAATGCAACAAAACTAAGATAAGGAGAGGTTGCTACAGTAGTATCAACTTCCAAGACACAAATATAAAACAAAGTTGCTGTAGTAAAATAAACACATGGGTTATCTCCCAAGAAGTTCTTTCTTTATAGCCATTAAGATGGGCTCAGCAGTTTTAATGATGTACTCGCAAGAAATAGTATTTGAAGCAAAAGAGAGCATCAAGAAGCAAGTATGAAACAAATTTAAGCCTAACATGCTTCCTATGCATAGGAGTTTTGTAAATAAACAAGTTCATGAAGAACAAAGTAACAAGCATAGGAAGATAGAACAAGTGTAGCTTCAAGATTTTAAGCATATAGAGAGGTGTTTTAGTGACATGAAAATTTCTACAACCATATTTTCCTCTATCATAATAATGTCCAGTAGCATCATGAGCAAACTCAACAATATAACTATCAAATGAAACATTCTTATCATGAGCTGTATGCATAAAATTATTACTCTCCACATAAGCATAATCAATTTTAGTAGCTATCATTATTATTCTCATCATCAAATATAGGAGGCATATTGTAATCATAATCAAATTTATCCTCCATAACAGGTGGCACCAAAAGACTACTATCATTATAATCATCATAAATAGGAGGCAAAGTATCATCAAAGTAAATTTTCTCCTCCATGCCCGGGGGACTAAAAAGATCATGCTCATCAAAGCCAGCTTCCCCAAGCTTAGAATTTTCCATATCATTAGCAACAATGGTATTCAAAGTATTCATACTAATATGTTCCATGGGTTTTTTAATTTTCGCATCAAACCATCCATGTCTTAACTCAGGAAAAAGAATAAAAAGCTCCATGTTGCTTTCCATTATGCCAAACTAGTGTAAAACAAGAAACAAAAAGATGCAATTGCAGGATCTAAAGGAAATAGCTTCGAGTACTTACAACGGCGCCGGAAAATAGCTTAGTAGCCGAGATCCGGAGTGTGAGTACCTTTTACCTTTCCTCCACGGCAACGGCGCCAGAAAAGTGCTTGATGTCTACTCACGCTTCTTTTCCTGTAGACAGTGTTGGGCCTCCAAGAGCAGAGGTTTGTAGAACAGCAGCAAGTTTTCCCTTAAGTGGATCACCCAAGGTTTATCGAACTCAGGGAGGAAGAGGTCAAAGATATCCCTCTCAAGCAACCCTGCAACCACAAAGCAAGAAGTCTCTTGTGTCCCCAACACACCTAATACACTTGTCAGATGTATAGGTGCACTAGTTCGGCGAAGAGATAGTGAAATACAGGTGGTATGAATATATGAGCAGCAGTAATGGCACCAGAAAATAGCTTGATGCTAGAACTGGCGTGTGGTTGATGGTGGTAGTATTGCAGATAGTATAGATGCAGTAAAACAGTAAACAAGCAGCGATTTCAGTATTTGAGAACAAGGCCTAGGGATTATACTTTCACTAGTGGACCCTCTCAACATTGATCACATAACAGAATAAATAGATAAATGCTCTACTCTACACTCTCTTGTTGAATGATGAACACCACTAATTGTGTAGGATTACACGAACCCTCGATGCCGGAGTTAACGAGCTCCACAATATTCGATATTCATATTTAAATAACCTTAGAGTGCATGATAGATCAACACAACTACACCAAGTACTAACATAGCATGCACACTGTCACCATCACACTATGAAGGAGGCATAGATCACATCGATCAATACTATCATAGCAATAATTAACTCCATAATCTACAAGAGATTACAATCATAACCTAAGCCAAGTACTACACGATGCACACACTGTCACCTTTACACCGTGCAGGAGGAATAGAGTACTTTAATAACATCACTAGAGTAGCACATAGATGAATAGTGATACAAAACACATTGCAATCATAAAGGGATATAAATAAGCACTTCACTATGCTATTCATAACAGTGAATAAGTATTCTGTGAAATATAGCCTAAAAGACCTACACGGTGCACACACTGTCACCTTTACACACGTGGGACAAGGAGTCTCCGGAGATCACATAAGTAAAATCCACTTGACTAGCATAATGACATCTAGATTACAAGCATCATCATATGAATCTCAATCATGTAAGGCAGCTCATGAGATTATTGTATTGAAGTACATAGGGAGAGAGATGAACCACATAGCTACCGGTACAGCCCTTAGCCTCGATGGAGAACTACTCCCTCCTCATGGGAGACAGCAGCGGTGATGAAGATGGCGGTGGTGTCGATGGAGAAGCCTTCCGGGGGCACTTCCCCGTCCCGGCGGCGTGCCGGAACAGAGAGTCCTGTCCCCCAGATCTTGGCTTCGTGATGGCGGCGGCTCTGGAAGGTTTCTCGTACCGTGGCTTTTCTGTATCGATGTTTTAGGTCAGGGACCTTTATATAGGCGAAGAGGCGGAGTCGGAGGGCTGACGAGGCAACGACACAGTAGGGGGGCGCGGCCCATCCCCTGGCCGCGCCAGCCTATCATCTGGGGCCCACAGGGCCCTCCTCTGGTGGCTCTCAGGTGTTCTGGAAGCTTCGTGTGATTCTAAGATGCTGGGCGTTGATTTCGTCCAATTCCGAGAATATTTCCTTACTAGGATTTCTGAAACCAAAAACAGCAGAAAACAGGAACTAGCACTTCGGCATCTCGTCAATAGGTTAGTTCCGGAAAACGCATAAAATTATCATAAAGTGTGAACAAAACATGTAGGTATTGTCATAAAACAAGCATGGAACATAAGAAATTATCGATACGTCGGAGACGTATCACCTCGCAACAACAATATTCCTAGGATTGCGATGAATGACATAATAGGCATCTAGACTTAAAAATCCGGGTGTTGACAAGTTGGTATCAGAGCCATTGTTTGACCTTATAAGACCCTAGTTAGAATGGACGTTCAGAAAAACTTAACTTTGAAATCAAATGAAGAGAATATTTATGAAAATTTACTTACACTCTTGTCTTTGAGACTTTTTCAAAATTTGATGAATCATGTTGTTTCTTATTTGAATCTACTTAAAATTTTATCACAATTGTTCACTCTCTAACTTACTCATCCATTTCGCTTTCAGATGGAGCCGAATGAACCCATCAACACCAAGTTCTACCAGCTTGGGAATGGTGGAAGCTTGATCTTTGAGCACGACCTCAACGCCGTCTCGGACTTCCTTGGACGCCCACACCCCGAGTTCCACGGGATCCAGTTGGACGACCAGCCTGGAGGAGAGTTGCTGTGGGTCATCACTGCTGACTTGAGGGGCAAGATGGAGCCTCCCACCTCGGAGAGGATCCTCTTCTCCTTCCGCGAGAGCAACTCGCTCGACGGACTCGCACGTGGCCTTCAGGAGGCACTTGCGCATCTCTGTGGACAGAACATGGTGCGCCTCCTCGCTTCCCGCTTGCGCATCTCGTGAGGCGTGATGCCATGGGAGTGCCCATGGAGCTGCAGCCGCACCCGGAGTTGAGGCACCATGCTGAGTACCTCGACTTCATGATGTACCAGACTCAGAAGGATCTGGATGCCTCCCGCGTGTACGCCAACCAGACCCACGCTCACATCATCGAGCAGGGTGAGGCGATCAAGCTACTCGCCAACGACCGCAAGACCCTTCGCCAGCAGCGTGCCAAGAAGGACGCTACGATTGTGTGCCTTCACGCCAAGATAGCATCTTTGGAGGCCACTGTCAAGGCCCAGGAGGACCAGCTTAGAGAGATGGAGGAAGACGACGGAGGTATCGACCTTCAGGGAGGAGGAGCCTTCCTGAGTGACGACTACGACTTTGAGGAGGATGAGTTCACCGAGGAGGAGGACTACGAGTTCCTGGAGGCAGGACCAGACGACTTCGTCCCGATCGATGTTGAGGATGAGGAGTAGTTGCACTTGATCACTTATGTAGGTGTGAGTTGTATCCCGCCCATTGTATCGTAGCATGAGAGAATGGCTCTTAAAACCATGGGAAGTGTGAGTGTGTTAGTTTGTAATGTGTGATGTTGAATGAATGAATGAATGTGGTGTTTGTCATCAAAAGGTTTCAAGTTTTAAATTTTTTGAACTTACTCAAAATAAACCATAGAAATTTCCCTCTTATCTTATGATCTTCTCTATATTCAGATGGCCCCTCCCAATCGCACCAACAACGATGCCATGATGCAACTGCTGCAAACCCTGATGGCTGACAGGGAGACTGAAAGAGCTGAACGCCAAGCCAACATCGCAGCACTACAAAACCTTGCCAACCAAGGCCATGAAATCATGACCACCTCGGATCCAAGCTCAAAAACTTCCAGAACACCAACCTTCCGGTGTTTAGCAAGACTGAAGAACCCCTCGACGCCGACGACTGGCTCTAGACTATGGAGAACAACTTGGAAGTAGCTTGAGTGGAAGCCAACGAGAAGGTCCTGTTCGCAACCCACTACCTTGCCGGACTAGCCCGAGCCTGGTGGACTAGCACCCGTGCCATGAACGGAGGTCAAGTCATGACTTGGGCAGATTTCAAGCTCAAGTTCAGCAAGTACCATGTGCCCCCTGGTCTTATCAAGAAGATGAGGGATGAGTTCCGTGAACTCAAGCAAGGTCGCATGACGGTGGTAGAATACCGCGACAGGTTCCTTACACTGTCAAGGTACGCCCCTGACGAGACCGACACCACCGAGAAGAGGCAGGAGAGATTCCTGAATGGACTGCATGATGAGATGCAGACTGTCCTCGTCAACATCCCCTTCGCCGACCTTGAAGCCCTAGTAGAATCCGCCATCCAGATGGAGGCAAGCTGAACCAAGCCAATGAGAATCGTAAACGCCGCATGATGCATGATACGCGTTCAGCACGCGTCCGTTGGGAACCCCAAGAGGAAGGTGTGATGCGTACAGCGGCAAGTTTCCCCTCAGTATGAAACCAAGGTTTATCGAACCAGTAGGAGCCAAGAAGCACGTTGAAGGTTGATGGCGGCGGGATGTAGTGCAGCGCAACACCAGAGATTCCGGCGCCAACGTGGAACCTGCACAACACAACCAAAGTACTTTGCCCCAACGAAACAGTGAGGTTGTCAATCTCACCGGCTTGCTGTAACAAAGGATTAGATGTATAGTGTGGAAGATGATTGTTTGCAGAAAACAGTAAAACATTATTGCAGTAGATTGTATTTCAGTATAGAGAATTGGACCGGGGTCCACAGTTCACTAGAGGTGTCTCTCCCATAAGATAAACAGCATGTTGGGTGAATAAATTACAGTTGGGCAATTGACAAATAAAGAGGGCATGACCATGCACATACATATTATGATGAGTATTGTGAGATTTAATTGGGCATTACGACAAAGTACATAGACCGCTATCCAGCATGCATCTATGCCTAAAAAGTCCACCTTCAGGTTATCATCCGAACCCCCTCCAGTATTAAGTTGCTAACAACAGACAATTGCATTAAGTATTGCACGTAATGTAATCAGTAACTACGTCCTTGAACATAGCACCAATGTTTTATCCCTAGTGGCAACAGCACATCCATAATCTTAGAGATTTCTGTCACTTCCCCAGATTCACGGAGACATGAACCCACTATCGAGCATAAATACTCCCTCTTGGAGTTACAAGCATCTACTTGGCCAGAGCATCTACTAGTAACGGAGAGCATGCAAGATCATAAACAACACTTAGACATAACTTTGATAATCAACATAACAAGTATTCTCTATTCATCGGATCCCAACAAACGCAACATATAGAATTACAGATAGATGATCTTGATCATGTTAGGCAGCTCACAAGACCCAACAGTGAAGCACAATGGGGAGAAGACAACCATCTAGCTACTGCTATGGACCCATAGTCCAGGGGTAGACTACTCACACATCACTCCGGAGGCGACCATGGCGGCGTAGAGTCCTCCGGGAGATGATTCCCCTCTCCGGCAGGGTGCCGGAGGCGATCTCCTGAATCCCCCGAGATGGGATTGGCGGCGGCGGCGTCTCAGTAAGGTTTTCCGTATCGTGGCTCTCGGTACTGGGGGTTTCGCGACGGAGGCTTTAAGTAGGCGGAAGGGCAGGTCAAGAGGTGGCACGAGGGGCCCACACTACAGGCCGGCGCGGCCAAGGGGCAGGCCGCGCCGCCCTAGGGTGTGGCCGCCTCGTGGCCCCACTTCGTCTCCTCTTCGGTCTTCTGGAAGCTTCGTGGCAAAATAGGACCCTGGGCGTTGATTTCGTCCAATTCCGAGAATATTTCGTTACTAGGATTTCTGAAACCAAAAACAGTAGAAAACAGCAACTGGCACTTCGGCATCTTGTTAATAGGTTAGTTCCAGAAAATGCACGAATATGACATAAAGTGTGCATAAAACATGTAGATAACATCAATAATGTGGCATGGAACATAAGAAATTATCGATACGTCGGAGACGTATCAGCATCCCCAAGCTTAGTTCTGCTCGTCCCGAGCAGGTAAAACGATAACAAAGATAATTTCTGGAGTGACATGCCATCATAACTTTGATCATACTATTTGTAAAGCATATGTAGTGAATGCAGCGATCAAAACAATGTATATGACATGAGTAAACAAGTGAATCATATAGCAAAGACTTTTCATGAATAGTATTTCAAGACAAGCATCAATAAGTCTTGCATAAGAGTTAACTCATAAAGCAATAATTCATAGTAAAAGTATTGAAGCAACACAATGGAAGATTAAGTTTCAGCGGTTGCTTTCAACTTGTAACATGTATATCTCATGGATATTGTCAACATAGAGTAATATAATAAGTGCAATATGCAAGTATGTAGGAATCAATGCACAGTTCACACAAGTGTTTGCTTCTTGAGGTGGAGAGAAATAGGTGAACTGACTCAACAATAAGAGTAAAAGAATGGTCCTCCATAGAGGAAAAGCATCGATTGCTATATTTGTGCTAGAGCTTTGATTTTTGAAAACATGAAACAATTTTGTCAATGGTAGTAATAAAGCATATGTATCATGTAAATTATATCTTACAAGTTGCAAGCCTCATGCATAGTATACTAATAGTGCCCGCACCTTGTCCTAATTAGCTTGGACTACCGGATCATCGCAATGCACATG
The DNA here is from genome assembly GCF_019359855.2 of Lolium perenne. Classification (NCBI taxonomy): domain Eukaryota; kingdom Viridiplantae; phylum Streptophyta; class Magnoliopsida; order Poales; family Poaceae; genus Lolium; species Lolium perenne. Next base: position 82,952,172 of record NC_067249.2, read on the forward strand.
TTTTAACCAAGTGTCACAAAGGGGTACCTCTATGCCGCCTGTACAAAGGTCTAAGGAGAAAGCTCGCATTGGATTTCTCGCTATTGATTATTCTCAACTTAGACATCCATACCGGGACAACATAGACAACAGATAATGGACTCCTCTTTTATGCATAAGCATGTAACAACAATTAATAATTTTCTCATATGAGATTGAGGATATATGTCCAAAACTGAAACTTCCACCATGGATCATGGCTTTAGTTAGCGGCCCAATGTTCTTCTCTAACAATATGCATGCTTAACCATAAGGTGGTAGATCGCTCTTACTTCAGACAAGACGAACATGCAAAGCAACTCACATGAAATTCAACAAAGAGTAGTTGATGGCATCCCCAGTGAACATGGTTATCGCACAACAAGCAACTTAATAAGAGATAAAGTGCATAAGTACATATTCAATACCACAATAGTTTTTAAGCTATTTGTCCCATGAGCTATATATTGCAAAGGTGAATGATGGAATTTTAAAGTTAGCACTCAAGCAATTTACTTTGGAATGGCGGAGAAATACCATGTAGTAGGTAGGTATGGTGGACACAAATGGCATAGTGGTTGGCTCAAGGATTTTGGATGCATGAGAAGTAATCCCTCTCGATACAAGGTTTAGGCTAGAAAGGCTATTTGAAACAAACACAAGGATGAACCGGTGCAGCAAAACTCACATAAAAGACATATTGTAAACATTATAAGGCTCTACACCGTCTTCCTTGTTGTTCAAACTCAATACTAGAAATTATCTAGACCTTAGAGAGACCAAATATGCAAACCAAATTTTAGCATGCTCTATGTATTTCTTCATTAATGGGTGCAAAGTATATGATGCAAGAGCTTAAACATGAGCACAACAATTGCCAAGTATCACATTACCCAAGACATTTATAGCAATTACTACATGTATCATTTTCCAATTCCAACCATATAACAATTTAACGAAGAAGAAACTTCACCATGAATACTATGAGTAGAGCCTAAGGACATACTTGTCCATATGCTACAGCGGAGCGTGTCTCTCTCCCACAAAGTGAATGCTAGGATCCATTTTATTCAAACAAAACAAAAACAAAAACAAACCGACGCTCCAAGAAAAGCACATAAGATGTGATGGAATAAAAATATAGTTTCAGGGGAGGAACCTGATAATGTTGTCGATGAAGAAGGGGATGCCTTGGGCATCCCCAAGCTTAGACGCTTGAGTCTTCTTAGAATATGCAGGGGTGAATGATGCGTGTGGTTGGCACGTCCGTTGGGAACCCCAAGAGGAAGGTGTGATGCGCACAGCGGCAAGTTTCCCTCAGTAAGAAACCAAGGTTTAATCGGACCAGTAGGAGTCAAGAAGCACGTTGAAGGTTGATGGCGGCGGGATGTAGTGCGGCGCAACACCAGTGATTCCGGCGCCAACGTGGAACCTGCACAACACAACCAAAGTACTTTGCCCCAACGAAACAGTGAGGTTGTCAATCTCACCGGCTTGCTGTAACAAAGAGTTAACCGTATTGTGGTTCTCGGTACTGGGGGTTTCGTCACGGAGACTTTTTATAGGCGGAAGGGCAGGTCAAGAGGCGGCACGGGGGCCCCACACCACAGGGCCGCGCGGCCAAGGGGGGGGCCGCGCCGCCCTAGGGTGTGGCCCCCTCGTCGCCCCTCTTCGTCTCTCCTTCGGACTTCTGGAAGCTTCGTGGAAAAATAGGCCCCTGGGCTTTGATTTCGTCCAATTCCGAGAATATTTCCTTACTAGGATTTCTGAAACCAAAAACAGCAGAAAACAGCAACTGGCACTTCGGCATCTTGTTAATAGGTTAGTTCCAGAAAATGCACGAATATGACATAAAGTGTGCATAAAACATGTAGATAACATCAATAATGTGGCATGGAACATAAGAAATTATCGATACGTCGGAGACGTATCAGCATCCCCAAGCTTAGTTCTGCTCGTCCCGAGCAGGTAAAACGATAACACAGATAATTTCTGGAGTGACATGCCATCATAATCTTGATCATACTATTTGTAAAGCATATGTAGTGAATGCAGCGATCAAAACAATGTATATGACATGAGTAAACAAGTGAATCATATAGCAAAGACTTTTCATGAATAGCACTTCAAGACAAGCATCAATAAGTCTTGCATAAGAGTTAACTCATAAAGCAATAATTCAAAGTAAAGGCATTGAAACAACACAAAAGAAGATTAAGTTTCAGCGGTTGCTTTCAACTTGTAACATGTATATCTCATGGATATTGTCAACATAGAGTAATATAATAAGTGCAATAAGCAAGTATGTAGGAATCAATGCACAGTTCACACAAGTGTTTGCTTCTTGAGGTGGAGAGAGATAGGTGAACTGACTCAACATTGCAAGTAAAAGAATAGTCCTCCATAGAGGAAAAGCATCGATTGCTATATTTGTGCTAGAGCTTTGATTTTGAAAACATGAAACAATTTTGTCAACGGTAGTAATAAAGCATATGCATCATGTAAATTATATCTTATAAGTTGCAAGCCTCATGCATAGTGTACTAATAGTGCCCGCACCTTGTCCTAATTAGCTTGGACTACCGGATCATCACAATGCATTGTTTTTACCAAGTGTCACAAAGGGGTACCTCTATGCCACCTGTACAAAGGTCTAAGGAGAAAGCTCGCATTGGATTTCTCGCTATTGATTATTCTTCAACTTAGACATCCATACCGGGACAACATAGACAACAGATAATGGACTCCTCTTTTATGCATAAGCATATAACAACAATTAATAATTTTCTCATTTGAGATTTGAGGATATATGTCCAAAACTGAAACTTCCACCATGGAGCATGGCTTTAGTTAGCGGCCCAATGTTCTTCTCTAACATATGCATGCTTAACCATATGGTGGTAGATCTCTCTTACTTCAGACAAGACGGACATGCATAGCAACTCACATGAAATTCAACAATGAATAGTTGATGGCGTCCCCAGTGAACATGGTTATCGCACAACAAGCAACTTAATAAGAGATAAAGTGCATAATTACATATTCAATACCACAATAGTTTTTAAGCTATTTGTCCCATGAGCTATATATTGCAAAGGTGAATGATGGAATTTTAAAGGTAGCACTCAAGAAATTTACTTTGGAATGGCGGAAAAATACCATGTAGTATAGGTAGGTATGGTGGACACAAATGGCATAGTGGTTGGCTCAAGTATTTTGGATGCATGAGAAGTATTCCCTCTCGATACAAGGTTTAGGCTAGCAAGGCTTATTTGAAACAAACACAAGGATGAACCGGTGCAGCAAAACTCACATAAAAGACATATTGAAAACATTATAAGACTCTACACCGTCTTCCTTGTTGTTCAAACTCAAAACTAGAAATTATCTAGACCTTAGAGAAACCAAATATGCAAACCAAATTTTAGCATGCTCTATGTATTTCTTCATTAATGGGTGCAAAGCATATGATGCAAGAGCTTAATCATGAGCACAACAATTGCCAAGTATCACATTACCCAAGACATTTATAGCAATTACTACATGTATCATTTTCCAATTCCAACCATATAACAATTTAACGAAGGAGAAACTTCGCCATGAATACTATGAGTAGAAACCAAGGACATACTTGTCCATATGCTACAGCGGAGCGTGTCTCTCTCCCATAAAGTGAATGCTAGGATCCATTTTATTCAAACAAAACAAAAACAAAAACAAACCGACGCTCCAAGAAAAAGCACATAAGATGTGATGGAATAAAAATATAGTTTCAGGGGAGGAACCTGATAATGTTGTCGATGAAGAAGGGGATGCCTTGGGCATCCCCAAGCTTAGACGCTTGAGTCTTCTTGATATATGCAGGGGTGAACCACCGGGTGCATCCCCAAGCTTAGAGCTTTCACTCTCCTTGATCATGTTGCATCATACTCCTCTCTTGATCCTTGAAAACTTCCTCCACACCAAACTCGAAACAACTCATTAGAGGGTTAGTGCACAATAAAAATTAACATATTCAGAGGTGACACAATCATTCTTAACACTTCTGGACATTGCATAATGCTACTGGACATTAATGGATCAAAGGAATTCATCCAACATAGCGAAAGAGGCAATGCGAAATAAAAGGCAGAATCTGTCAAAACAGAACAGTTCGTATTGACGAATTTTAAAATGGCACCAGACTTGCTCAAATGAAAATGCTCAAATTGAATGAAAGTTGCGTACATATCTGAGGATCATGCACGTAAATTGGCTTAATTTTCTGAGCTACCTACAGGGAGGTGGACTCAGATTCGTGACAGCAAAGAAATCTGGAACTGTGCAGTAATCCAAATCTAGTACTTACTTTTCTATCAACGGCTTAACTTGGCACAACAAAACACAAAACTAAGATAAGGAGAGGTTGCTACAGTAGTAAACAACTTCCAAGACACAAAATAAAAACAAAGTACTGTAGGTAAAAACATGGGTTGTCTCCCATAAGCGCTTTTCTTTAACGCCTTTCAGCTAGGCGCAGAAAGTGTGTATCAAGTATTATCAAGAGACGAAGTGTCAACATCATAATTTGTTCTCATAATGGAATCAAAAGGTACCTTCATTCTCTTTCTAGGGAAGTGTTCCATACCTTTCTTGAGAGGAAATTGATATTTTATATTACCTTCCTTCATATCAATAACAGCACCAACAGTTCGAAGAAAAGGTCTTCCCAATATAATGGGACAAGATGCATTGCATTCAATATCCAAGACAACAAAATCAACGGGAACAAGGTTATTGTTAACGGTAATGCGAACATTATCAACTTTACCCAAAGGTTTCTTTGTAGAATGATCAGCAAGATTAACATCCAAATAACAATTTTTCAGCGGTGGCAAGTCAAGCATATTATAAATTTTCTTAGGCATAACAGAAATACTTGCACCAAGATCACATAAAGCATTACAATCAAAATCTTTAACCTTCATCTTAATGATGGGCTCCCAACCATCCTCTAGCTTTTTAGGAACTAGCTGGGTGGCCCGCGCACTTGCGCGGCTAGCAGTAGTATTACTTGTATTTTTTTAAATACCATATTTTTGGAAGAAAAAGAAATAAGATGCAACTTACTTGCTGTATGTGATAAAACTTCTGCAAACCTTATAGGTGCTAAACCTAGCTAACTTTATTCTTTCGTCTTTCGAGTTCCGTTATGCCATAGAGGACACTAAATACAACATGTAATCTTTCGTGAAACTCTAGCAATAAATTATGTCTCATCGCATATGGAGTAATTTTTGCATGTCTAAAAACATAAATAAATATCAGTGATGTACCAAATGGAATCATTAGCGACCTGCCTTGTTGTCAATGCTCCTTCATGATCAAGCACAACAAATTACAACATATATCAGGTAAAATTGTAAATTCAATTTATTATTGTTGTAGAATATTTTATGCGCTGTCATAAATAGAGTAAATTATTTAGCTTATGAATAAAATATTGCATATAGTTGAAGAAATTGATGAATAAGTTTACCTAGTTTTTTATATTTTTGTTATGTTGTGTCCTATATGTTCATGTTATGCAACGGTAAACTAACCTTTAATCTCAGTACAAAAAAAACTAACCTTTAATCTTAATATATCTTTGAAATGGTAGTCCACGGACTTAATTTGGAATCCATGAATATATCTAATAAGATTTTGGTTACATATTGATTATCACATGCTCCATTTTTTATGTTCCGACTAATACAGTCCACGTTAGGGTAAAACCCGCCGGGTGAGTTCAGGCTATAGGCAGCACGACGTATCCACCATCACGTGTTATTAGCGTCGCCATCCGCCTTCCATCCTGCCTCGCCTATATAAGCATGAAAGTATTGTTCAAAATGTTAATTTTTCTGCTAGTAATGTACCGACAGATTTAGCAATCATACTTAAAATACTTAATCATGTAAAATATGTGCATCCAGAAAGGTCAAAACAGAAGATTTTTGAAAACATTTAAATTAATATAAATGTGTAATGCAATATTGTGCCCACTCCATTATGCACCGTATTTTTTTTGTAAAGATAATTATTACAGAATGCTTTTTTGTGTGAAATGGGGCAATTCTCCTCCTTATTTCGTTACGAAATGTCTCAGTATTTTCCTCCTCTAATTATTTCATGCATGTGTATATGGGATAGCTCAGTACCAATAAGCATGTTAATTATTGTCGAACTAAAAATCTAAAAAGGAAAGAAGTAAACACTACCTGGCATCCACCCAAAAGACTTGACAATAATAGTATTGATATGTAGTCCGAAAATCATGATCTAAATAATCTGAAGGCTGCAAAAATTAGAAAGAGATTAAGTATATAACTGTGGTATTTTACACAAACAGATGTTGTAATCATTATTTGTTGTTTCGAGCGTAGATGGTAGCAGAGTAGGAGCAATTTTATGCTCTCGTGCCAAGAAGATGGGTTGCCTCTCAGCCATGTGCAAGTCCATTATTTTCTGTGCAGCATATCAAGCAAAATTGGATTGTTATGAAATTATATTAATGGAATCATTCGTGGAGGGATTTTAACATGAAAGAACATGTAATATATATGTACAATAAGAACATCGAATTTAAGCATACCAAATTCGGAACAGAATACTCGCACAAATTTGTACCAATGTAGGAATCCGATATAATTAGAAATTTGGTTTCCTCATAATACATATTCATCCCTGCGAAAATAGAGCTACCTTATTATTTCCAATTCTGCATGGAAATAGGGCGGCATAATATGGCCGTGTACCTTATTTTAACTAAAACCGATAAACTCTAGCACCTACAACGAATCTCAAAAGCAATACAAACTTCCATGTTTAAGTGACCCGTTTGTTTCACCCAGGCGCGTCTTTAGCTTCAGCTACCAAATTGTTTTACCTACTTTGGGCGCACTTACTGGTGGTGTTTTTTTTAACCTTCGATACTTCTTCCACCGTGCTTCATGCCTGAGTGACCATGCCACCATGACACCTTTGATTAAGAAATTTTCTTTACTAAGATATATTACACAATTTTTGAGGACAGGTGCAGCGCTGCGCCACTGAATTAAGAGGAAATATTTCAGACCGTAACTTAATAGTTGATTAAGAGGGGATTATTAATTCTAGAGTTGTGCTGTCCAAGTCTACGTCTAGTCCTTGCATGGATGCAGAGATCATATCAGTATAGTAGTTTATCTCGAATCCATCCATCCGTCATCATGCACCAGTCACGTGAAAATTCAACGTATTGGCTGCAAGCTAACACTAACATGGTTTGTGGCTGCAGGCAAACAAATCAGGAGCAGAAGTTAGCTTATCTTATTTGATGTGGCCGAACTCACCGTCATACAGATTGTAGTCCAATGAAACCGGCAGGCAAAAGGCCATTGATTCAGGTTGCATGTGCTTCGGCTGGCCGTGCATGTCCTGATTCCTGAACGGAGGCGCCATCCAGGTTTCAGAGCCCGACATGGAAAAGTTGTGGCAGTGCAAGGCCGCCGGCTTTCCTGAGATCCATGTACGACGAAACCACCTCATCCTCGCATGGGTCGGGGAGCTGCACTCCGATGATTAAAAGGTTTTTCTAGGCTTCCATGCTATGATGTTAAGAAAAAAACATGGCATTGTTATTCTCGATGCGGCGGCGGCGGCGTGGGGAATGCGCTGTTGCTCGTGATGAGCCGGCGGCGGCGTGGGGGATGAACCATGATGCAGATTTCTCAGGGTTTGATTACGTTTGGCTTTCCCTATTTTTTTCTGTTGGACGTGAGGGATAAGTACGCGGTATATTTCCATATCCTAACAGACACTATATTTTTTAGGAATTAATCTTGGTGATTGTCCTTGATTTAATTATGCCCAGCTAATCTACATCGTTGGTTGTTTGTTATTTTAATAATATAATAGATAGATTCTATATTTTCTTTATTTTTGCCAAAGCGAACCCATCAAATGCAGTATTAAATTTTAAGATGCTAGCATATTTCCTTACAATTTAATCAAACCCAAAGACGTGAGAAACATTTGTCGCAAGAGAAATGAGAAGGGAGCCAATAATTTAATGTATACAACGTCGCCACTAAAATAGGCTATAAGCATGAATATCTTTGCTGATTGACCTATAGAATCTAAAATATAGTACTACCTCTGAGGTAATATTTTCTAGCGTTGTTTAACTATTTCTAAAATTCAAAGATAATCCTAAAAAGGTGCATACATTTACTGGTTATCATCAATAGCACTTATGCACACCATTGTAGAACACACTCTCACTAAATCTGAAAATAAAGTTGAGTATATAAACCTGAGTATGTACCTAATAGTTTGAACTATTCAACAATAAAGCGCTGCTAATCCAGGTAGCCTGGGAATGGTCAAGCTGAGTTTTCTAGATCATATAAATTCACATCGGGTATCTGAACTTACTTTCCTGGGAAAAGATGAACCAATCATTTTGATCAGACACCTGAAATAAAAGGACAAACAGGTTAATAATTAACATCTGGTGACCTTCATATTCGTCTCACCAACTAAACTGTTAGAAACCATTGTAGAACGTACTGTCACTAAATCTGAAAATAAAGTTGAGTATATAAACATGAGTATGTACTTAACAGTTTGTACTATTGAACGATAAAGCACCGCTGCTCCAGGTAGCGTGGGTATGATCTAGTTGAGTTTTCTAGATCATATAAATCGAGTATTTGAACTTGCTTTCCTGTGAAAAGATGAACCAATCATAGTGATCACACACCTGAAATAAAATGAAAATATAGCTTAGTTAATTAGCACCTGGTGTTTATACTGGCAGAAAACATGTAAGTGATCTAACTGAAAACTGACCTTCCAATTCGTCTCACCAACTTAACTGCCAGAAACCCAAACAGCCGGCGAAATATTATGGACAGAAACAGATTGTTTTTTCAACTCCATCTCCAACGAAAATCCATAGATCCCTGTCAATCCTTGGTGGTCAAAACGTACTGACAACACAACAGACCCTGCTTTTAGATCTATCCAACACAGTGTGAAAATAGAACACATAGCTATGTCTAGATGATAGTTACCTGGGCATCGACACTATCAGAGAGCCCAGAAGAGGAGACCCGGCCAAACTTACATCATATTTTCGTGCTTGCTTAGCCTTGGGATGGTGCCACCGGTAAACAATCTCCAAAGTACACAGAGGACGCCAGGAGGAAGAGAACTCGAGGCATCGTATCGGCCAGGCACATAGATAAGGAGAGGCGACAGAAGATCCAGCTGAACCGGCGACGGCGGCCGCGGGAGAGAAGCGGTAGATCGAACGTGGAGTCAATTCAGAGTAGGTTTGCGCATGGGGACTTGGGGCAGACGTAGCCAAGAAGGACACCGTAGATGTGTATATCCATATCAGCAGCACTGGACGTTTAGTTAAATTAATCGTGGCTGTTGTTGTTGATTTGATTATTCCTGGCTAATCCGCACCGTTGGTTGTTTGTTGTTTTAATAATATAATAGATAGAGGCTTCGCGCTCTAGTTTCTCTTCTCTAGCTTTTATAAGAGCATTTGTAATATGATGTGTAAAAGCCAAATTTATAGCACTAGCATTAGGACTTTTAGCAAGTTTTTGCAAGAAATTTATAACTTCAGAGATGTGGCAATCATCAAAATTCAAATCATTATAATCTAAAGCAATGGGATCATCATCCCCAATGTTGGAAAAAATTTCAGCAGCTTTATCAAAGGCAGTTTCAGCAGTTTTAGCAGTTTCAGGCAGTTTTTCGCGCTTTGCATTAGAAGTGGAAACATTGCTAACACCAATTCTTTTATTAGTATGAGTAGGAGGTGCAGCAACATGTGTAGCATTAGCATTACTAGTGGTGGTAATAGTCCAAACTTTAGCTATATTCTTTTCTTTAGCTAGTTTTTCATTTTCTTCTCTATCCCACCTAGCACGCAGTTCAGCCATTAATCTTATATTCTCATTAATTCTAACTTGAATGGCATTTGCTGTAGTAGTAATTTTATTATGATGATTCTCATTAGGCAAAACTTTTGATTTCAAAAGATCAACATCAGCAGCAAGACTATCGACTTTAGAAGCAAGTATATCAATTTTCCCAAGCTTTTCTTCAACAGATTTGTTAAAAGCAGTTTGTGTACTAATAAATTCTTTAAGCATGGCTTCAAGTCCAGGAGGTGAATTCCTATTATTGTTGTAAGAATTCCCATAAGAATTACCATAGCCGTTGCCATTATTATAAGGATATGGTCTATAGTTGTTACTAGAATTGTTCCGGTAAGCATTGTTGTTGAAATTATTATTTTTAATGAAGTTTACATCAACATGTTCTTCTTGTGCAACCAATGAAGCTAACGGAACATTATTAGGATCAATATTAGTCCTATCATTCACAAGCATAGACATAATAGCATCAATCTTATCACTCAAGGAAGAGGTTTCTTCGACAGAATTTACCTTCTTACCTTGTGGAGCCCTTTCCGTGTGCCATTCAGAGTAGTTGATCATCATATTATCAAGAAGCTTTGTTGCTTCACCAAGAGTGATGGACATAAAGGTACCTCCAGCAGCTGAATCCAATAAATTCTGTGAAGAAAAATTTAGTCCTGCATAGAAGGTTTGGATGATCATCCAAGTAGTCAGTCCATGGGTTGGGCAATTTTTAACCAGAGATTTCATTCTTTCCCAAGCTTGAGCAACATGTTCAGTATCTAATTGTTTAAAATTCATTATGCTACTCCTCAAAGGTATAATTTTAGCAGGGGGATAATATCTACCAATAAAAGCATCCTTGCATTTAGTCCATGAATCAATACTATTCTTAGGCAGAGATAGCAACCAATCTTTAGCTCTTCCTCTTAATGAGAAAGGGAACAATTTTAGTTTAATAATATCACCATCTACATCTTTATATTTTTGCATTTCACATAATTCAACAAAATTATTAAGATGGGCAGCAGCATCATCAGAACCAATACCAGAAAATTGCTCTCGCATAACAAGATTCAGTAAAGCAGGTTTAATTTCAAAGAATTCTGCTGTAGTAGCAGGTGGAGCAATAGGTGTGCATAAGAAATCATTATTATTTGTGGTTGTGAAGTCACACAACTTAGTGTTTTCAGCGTTGGCCATTTTAGCAACAGTAAATAAAACAAACTAGATAAAGTAAATGCAAGTAAACTAATTTTTTTGTGTTTTAGATATAGCAAACAAGATAGCAAATAAAGTAAAACTAGCAACTAATTTTTTTGTATTTTGATTTAGTGCAGCAAACAAAGTAGTAAATAAAACTAAGCAAGACAAAAACAAAGTAAAGAGATTGAGAAGTGGAGACTCCCCTTGCAGCGTGTCTTGATCTCCCCGGCAACGGCGCCAGAAATTTGCTTGATGCGTGTGGTTGGCACGTCCGTTGGGAACCCCAAGAGGAAGGTGTGATGCGCACAGCGGCAAGTTTCCCTCAGTAAGAAACCAAGGTTTAATCGGACCAGTAGGAGTCAAGAAGCACGTTGAAGGTTGATGGCGGCGGGATGTAGTGCGGCGCAACACCAGTGATTCCGGCGCCAACGTGGAACCTGCACAACACAACCAAAGTACTTTGCCCCAACGAAACAGTGAGGTTGTCAATCTCACCGGCTTGCTGTAACAAAGAGTTAACCGTATTGTGGTTCTCGGTACTGGGGGTTTCATCACGGAGACTTTTTATAGGCGGAAGGGCAGGTCAAGAGGCGGCACGGGGGCCCCACACCACAGGGCCGCGCGGCCAAGGGGGGGCCGCGCCGCCCTAGGGTGTGGCCCCCTCGTCGCCCCTCTTCGTCTCTCCTTCGGACTTCTGGAAGCTTCGTGGAAAAATAGGCCCCTGGGCTTTGATTTCGTCCAATTCCGAGAATATTTCCTTACTAGGATTTCTGAAACCAAAAACAGCAGAAAACAGCAACTGGCACTTCGGCATCTTGTTAATAGGTTAGTTCCAGAAAATGCACGAATATGACATAAAGTGTGCATAAAACATGTAGATAACATCAATAATGTGGCATGGAACATAAGAAATTATCGATACGTCGGAGACGTATCAGTGAACCACCGGGGCATCCCCAAGCTTAGAGCTTTTCACTCACCTTGATCATGTTGTATCATCTCCCTCTCTTGATCCTTGAAAACTTCCTCCACACCAAACTTAGAACAACTCATTAGAGGATTAGTGGACAATAAAAATTAACATGTTCAGAGGTGACACAATCATTCTTAACACTTCTGGACATTGCATAAAGCTACTGGACATTAATGGATCAAAGAAATTCATCCAACATAGCAAAAGAGGCAATGCGAAATAAAAGGCAGAATCTGTCAAATCAGAACAGTTCGTATTAACGAATTTTATCGAGGCACCAGACTTGCTCAAATGAAAATGCTCAAATTTAATGAAAGTTGCGTACATATCTGAGGATCACTCACGTAAATTGGTATAATTTTCTGAGTTACCTACAGAGAAAACAGCCCAGATTCGTGACAGCAAAGAAATCTGTTTCTGCGCAGTAATCCAAATCTAGTATGAACTTTACTATCAACGACTTTACTTGGCACAATAAAACACTAAACTAAGATAAGGAGAGGTTGCTACAGTAGTAAACAACTTCCAAGACACAAATATAAAACAAAGTACTGTAGTAAAAACCATGGGTTGTCTCCCATAAGCGCTTTTCTTTAACGCCTTTCAGCTAGGCGCAGAAAGTGTGTATCAAGTATTATCAAGAGACGATGTGTCAACATCATGATTTGTTCTAATAATAGAATCAAAAGGTAACTTCATTCTCTTTCTAGGGAAGTGTTCCATACCTTTCTTGAGAGGAAATTGATATTTTATATTACCTTCCTTCATATCAATGATAGCACCAACGGTTCGAAGAAAAGGTCTTCCCAATATAATGGGGCAAGATGCATTGCATTCAATATACAAGACAACAAAATCAACGGGGACAAGTTTATTGTTAACGGTAATGCGAACATTATCAACTTTCCCCAAAGGTTTCTTTTTAGAGTTATCAGCAAGATTAACATCCAAATAACAATTTTTCAGCGGTGGCAAGTCAAGTATATTATAGATTTTCTTAGGCATAACGGAAATACTTGCACCAAGATCACATAAGGCATTACAATCAAAATCATTAACCTTCATCTTAATGATGGGCTCCCAACCATCCTCTAGCTTTCTAGGAATAGAGGCTTCGCGCTCTAGTTTCTCTTCTCTAGCTTTTATGAGAGCATTTGTAATATGTTTTGTGAAAGCCAAATTTATAGCACTAGCATTAGGACTTTTAGCAAGTTTTTGCAAGAACTTTATAACTTCAGAGATGTGGCAATCATCAAAATTCAAACCATTATAATCTAAAGCAATGGGATCATCATCCCCAATATTGGAAAAAATTTCAGCAGTTTTATCACAGGCAGTTTCAGCAGTTTTAGCAGTTTCGGGCAGTTTTGTACGCTTTGCACTAGGAGTAGAAACATTGCCAACACCAATTATTTTACCATTAGTAGTAGGAGGTGCAGCAACATGTGAAGAATCAACATTACTTGTGGTGGTAATAGTCCAAACTTTAGCTACATTCTTCTCTTTAGCTAGTTTTTCATTTTCTTCTCTATCCCACCTAGCACGCAGTTCAGCCATTAATCTTATATTCTCGTTAATTCTAACTTGGATGGCATTTGCTGTAGTAACAATTTTATTTTCAATATCCCTATTAGGCATAACTTTCGATTTCAAAAGATCAACATCAGCAGCAAGACTATCGACTTTAGAAGCAAGTATATCAATTTTCCCAAGCTTTTCTTCAACAGATTTGTTAAAAGCAGTTTGTGTACTAATAAATTCTTTAAGCATGGCTTCAAGTCCAGGGGGTGTGTTCCTATTATTGTTGTAAGAATTCCCATAAGAATTACCATAGCCGTTGCCATTATTATAAGGATATGGCCTATAGTTGTTACTAGAATTGTTCCGGTAAGCATTGTTGTTGAAATTATTATTTTTAATGAAGTTTACATCAACATGTTCTTCTTGGGCAACCAATGAAGCTAACGGAACATTATTAGGATCAACATTAGTCCTATCATTCACAAGCATAGACATAATAGCATCAATCTTATCACTCAAGGAAGAGGTTTCTTGACGAATTTACCTTCTTACCTTGTGGAGCTCTTTCCGTGTGCCATTCAGAGTAATTGATCATCATATTATCAAGAAGCTTTGTTGCTTCACCAAGAGTGATGGACATAAAGGTACCTCCAGCAGCTGAATCCAATAAATTCCGCGAAGAAAAATTTAGTCCTGCATAGAAGGTTTGGATGATCATCCAAGTAGTCAGTCCATGGGTTGGGCAATTTTTAACCAGAGATTTCATTCTTTCCCATGCTTGTGCAACATGCTCAGTATCTAATTGTTTAAAATTCATTATGCTACTCCTCAAAGATATAATTTTAGCAGGGGGATAATATCTACCAATAAAAGCATCCTTGCATTTAGTCCATGAATCAATACTATTCTTAGGCAGAGATAGCAACCAATCTTTAGCTCTTCCTCTTAATGAGAAAGGGAACAATTTTAATTTTATAATGTCACCATCTACATCTTTATACTTTTGCATTTCACATAGTTCAACAAAATTATTAAGATGGGAAGCAGCATCATCAGAACTAACACCAGAAAATTGCTCTCGCATAACAAGATTTAGTAAAGCAGGTTTAATTTCAAAGAATTCTGCTGTAGTAGCAGGTGGAGCAATAGGTGTGCATAAGAAATCATTATTATTTGTGGTTGTGAAGTCACACAACTTAGTATTTTCAGGGGTGGCCATTTTAGCAGTAGTAAATAAAGCAAACTAGATAAAGTAAATGCAAGTAACTAATTTTTTGTGTTTTTGATGTAGTAAACAAGATAGCAAATAAAGTAAAACTAGCAACTAATTTTTTTTGTGTTTTGATTTAGTGCAGCAAACAAAGTAGTAAATAAAACTAAGCAAGACAAAAACAAAGTAAAGAGATTGGGAAGTGGAGACTCCCCTTGCAGCGTGTCTTGATCTCCCCGGCAACGGCGCCAGAAAAAGAGCTTGATACGCGTTCAGCACGCGTCCGTTGGGAACCCCAAGAGGAAGGTGTGATGCGTACAGCGGCAAGTTTTCCCTCAGTATGAAACCAAGGTTTATCGAACCAGTAGGAGCCAAGAAGCACGTTGAAGGTTGATGGCGGCGGGATGTAGTGCGGCGCAACACCAGAGATTCCGGCGCCAACGTGGAACCTGCACAACACAACCAAAGTACTTTGCCCCAACGAAACAGTGAGGTTGTCAATCTCACTGGCTTGCTGTAACAAAGGATTAGATGTATAGTGTGGAAGATGATTGTTTGCAGAAAACAGTAAAACAGTATTGCAGTAGATTGTATTTCAGTATAGAGAATTGGACCGGGGTCCACAGTTCACTAGAGGTGTCTCTCCCATAAGATAAACAGCATGTTGGGTGAACAAATTACAGTTGGGCAATTGACAAATAAAGAGGGCATGACCATGCACATACATATTATGATGAGTATTGTGAGATTTAATTGGGCATTACGACAAAGTACATAGACCGCTATCCAGCATGCATCTATGCCTAAAAAGTCCACCTTCAGGTTATCATCCGAACCCCCTCCAGTATTAAGTTGCTAACAACAGACAATTGCATTAAGTATTGCGCGTAATGTAATCAGTAACTACGTCCTTGAACATAGCACCAATGTTTTATCCCTAGTGGCAACAGCACATCCATAATCTTAGAGATTTTTGTCACTTCCCCAGATTCACGGAGACATGAACCCACTATCGAGCATAAATACTCCCTCTTGGAGTTACAAGCATCTACTTGGCCAGAGCATCTACTAGTAATGGAGAGCATGCAAGATCATAAACAACACTTAGACATAACTTTGATAATCAACATAACAAGTATTCTCTATTCATCGGATCCCAACAAACGCAACATATAGAATTACAGATAGATGATCTTGATCATGTTAGGCAGCTCACAAGACCCAACAATGAAGCACAATGGGGAGAAGACAACCATCTAGCTACTGCTATGGACCCATAGTCCAGGGGTAGACTACTCACACATCACTCTGGAGGCGACCATGGCGGCGTAGAGTCCTCCGAGAGATGATTCCCCTCTCCGGCAGGGTGCCGGAAGCGATCTCCTGAATCCCCCGAGATGGGATTGGCGGCGGCGGCGTCTCAGTAAGGTTTTCCGTATCGTGGCTCTCGGTACTGGGGGTTTCGCGACGGAGGCTTTAAGTAGGCGGAAGGGCAGGTCAAGAGGCGGCACGAGGGGCCCACACTACAGGCCGGCGCGGCCAAGGGGCAGGCCGCGCCGCCCTAGGGTGTGGCCGCCTCGTGGCCCCACTTCGTCTCCTCTTCGGTCTTCTGGAAGCTTCGTGGCAAAATAGGACCCTGGGCGTTGATTTCGTCCAATTCCGAGAATATTTCATTACTAGGATTTCTGAAACCAAAAACAGCAGAAAACAAAGAATCGGCACTTTGGCATCTTGTTAATAGGTTAGTTCCAGAAAATGCACGAATATGACATAAAGTGTGCATAAAACATGTAGATAACATCAATAATGTGGCATGGAACATAAGAAATTATCGATACGTCGGAGACGTATCAATGCACCAGAGTGGGCCTAGCAATGCCCCGAAGTATGGCCCCAGCTCAAGCGGAGGTTTCACTCCGAGAAACAACAACAAGTCCCAGATGCAGACTTCACGCCCCGGTTATCAGAACCGGAGTGGAGGAAACTCCAGGCCAGGAGGCCACCACAACAACAACAACAACAACAACAACAACAACTTCAACCGACTCCGCCCAGAGCCCCCAACAACAACAACAACAACAACACCAACACCGCTCCAAGGACTGGGAGCAACGCCATCCCCGTCGCAACCAAGGACAAGGCCACCATCACTTTTTATGAGTGTGGAGTGGTGGGACACTACTCCAACGAGCGCCCCAAGAGGTTAGCCAAGATTGCAGGCAACACCGCTGCACCTGCTCAGCAGCAACGCCGTGTCTCCACCGGCAAGAAGTTCGCCCCCAACAACCCCAATAACCGCAACGGCCGTCTCTTCCACATGAATGCCGAAGAAGCCCAGGAAGCACCAGATGTGGTACTAGGTATGTTTTCTGTCAACTCCATACCTGCCAGAGTATTGTTTGATTCCGGAGCATCTCATTCTTTTGTCACCGAAGACTTTGCATCCACAAGTAAAATTGAACCTATCAGTTTGAAGCATGTTATGATAGTTCAAATTCCCGGATCAACCACCAAAGCCAGAAAATTTTGCAAAAATGTACCCATCAGAATCCATGAAGTAGATTTTTATGCCAATCTGATTATTCTGGGAACCAAAGGTTTGGAAGTCGTACTAGGAATGGACTAGATGTCAAAACACCATGGCTTGATTGACTGTGCCAAGAAGGCCATCACCATGACTAGCAGCACCGGTATCCTAGTAGAACATGTATCTGAAAGACTACCCAGAAAATTCACCTGCAACCAAAGTGTAGCCAAGTCAACTCTGGATCAAATCAGGGTTGTTTGTCGATACCCTGATGTGTTTCCGGATGATCTACCCGGTATGCCCCCGGATCGGGATATAGAGTTCATCATCGAGTTAATCCCCGGAACTGGACCTATAGCACAGAGAGCCTATAGCATGAATCCAACAGAGCTTGTGGAGCTGAAGAAGCAGATCGATGATATGTTAGCCAAAGGTTTGATTCGACCTAGTGCATCACCCTGGAGATCACCTGTTTTGTTTGTGGACAAGAAAGATGGTGCCACTCGTTTATGTACGGACTACCGTAAGCTTAACGATGTCACCATCAAGAACAAATACCCCCTACCCAAGATAGAAGACCTGTTTGATCAGTTGACCGGAGCCAAAGTGTTCTCTAAGATAGATCTTAGGACTGGTTATCATCAGCTGAAGATTCGCGCCACCGATATCCCCAAGACTGCCTTTACCACCAGATATGGGTTGTATGAGTACAACGTCATGTCGTTTGGATTAACCAATGCCCCAGCTTATTTCATGAACCTCATGAATAAGATCTTCATGAACTTTTTGGACAAGTTTGTCGTTGTCTTCATCGACGACATTCTCATCTACTCCAAGTCCGAAGAGGAACATGAACAGGATTTGGAGACTGTCCTAGAAACCCTTAGACACCACCAGTTGTACGCCAAGTTTAGCAAATGTGAGTTTTGGTTGGAAGAAGTAGGATTCCTGGGACATATCTTGTCTGTAGGAGGAATTGCCGTAGATCCCGCCAAGATCAAAACTGTTACATAATGGCAAGCCCCAACCACCCAAACCGAGGTCCGCGCTTTTCTTGGATTAGCCGGATATTACCGCAGATTTGTCGAAGGCTTTTCGAGCATCGCTCGACCAATGACCCAACTGTTCAAGAAGGACAAGAAGTTCGAATGGACTGACAAATGTGAAGAGAGTTTCCAACAACTCAAGAGTAGACTGACCTCAGCCCCAATCCTGATTATGTCGGACATCACCAAGCCCTTTGACGTCTATTGTGACGCCGCCAAGATTGGTCTTGGATGTGTACTTATGCAAGAAGGCAAAGTGATATCTTACCTTTCAAGACAATTGAAGCAACATGAGTAGAACTATCCAACCCACGACTTAGAGCTTGCAGCCGTTGTCCTAGCCTTGAAAGTTTGGCGTCATTACCTCATGGGTAATCGATGCGAGATCTACTCCGACCACAAGAGCCTGAAATATATCTTCACCCAGAAGGAGCTGAATATGAGACAGCGCAGATGGATAGAATTGATCAAGGATTACGACATGGAGATTCACTACCACCCCGGCAAGGCCAATGTGGTAGCGGATGCTTTGAGTCGACTGCCGTGTCAGTTGAACTCCATGAATGCAATCGAGCAGCCCAGCCTGTTTCATGAGTTTGAACAATTTAGACTGGAACTTGTTAGTGAAGGATTCCTAGCCAGCATAGAACTTCAACCCACCTTGATTAGTCAGATCAAGGAAGCCCAGAAAGGAAACGCTAGCATCGATGGAATCAAGAAACAGATAGCCGCAGGAAAAGCACCAGGATTCACCGTAGATGAAGCCGGAGTTCTTTGGTACAAAGGACGCCTATGTGTGCAAGCGGACTCAGAGTTGAAGCAAGTCATCCTGAAAGAAGCCCAACCCTTTACTCAATCCACCCCGGAGGTACCAAGATGTATCAACATCTGAAGGAACAATTTTGGTGGCATGGAATGAAGAGAGAAATCGGCAGCTACATCGCCAAGTGTGACATCTGTCAATGAGTCAAGGCGGAACATCAGCGACCCGCAGGACTGCTACAACCACTGCAGATTCCAGAATGGAAGTGGGACTCCGTAGGAATGAACTTTATCACCGGTTTGCCCAAATCCAGCAAAGGCAATGATTCAATATGGGTAGTTGTCGATAGACTGACCAAACTAGCCCATTTCATCGCCGTCAAGACCACATACCAAGGCCCAAAGTTAGGTGAACTGTACATCTCCAGAATAGTCGCCCTGCACGGAACCCCGAAGTCGATAGTGTCAGACAGAGGATCACAATTCACCTCAAGATTCTGGCAGAAAGTGCACGAAGGACTAGGAACCCGTCTGAACTTCAGCACCGCCTATCACCCTCAGACCGATGGAAAGACTGAGAGAGTCAACCAGATATTGGAGGACATGCTGAGAGCATGTGTACTGGAATATGGATCCAAGTGGGAAGACCGCCTGCCTTACGCAGAATTCTCTTACAACAACAGCTACCAAGCCAGCTTACAGATGGCCCCCTTTGAAGCCTTGTACGGAAGGAAATGTCGTACCCCTCTGAATTAGTCGGAAGTTGGAGAAAGCCAAGTCTTTGGACCAGATTTTCTTCGTGAAGCCGAAGAGAAAGTGCACAAGATCCGCGAGTACCTCAAGACGGCGCAATCAAGACAGAAGAGCTACGCCGACAAGAGACGCCGAGAGATGACCTTCGAGATCGGAGATTTTGTCTATCTCAAGGTATCCCCCTTGAAAGGAATGCAGAGATTTCAGCTGAAAGGAAAGCTCGCACCCCGATATGTCGGACCCTTCAAAGTTCTGAGTCGCCGAGGTGAAGTATCTTATCAACTGGAGCTACCAGAAGAAATGTCGGCTATGCACGACGTGTTTCACATCTCACTCCTCCGGAAGTGCCTTGAAGTCCCCGAGAAGACCGAAGTGTTCAAGAACATCGATCACCGATCGGTGGATATCAACAAGGACCTGACGTACCACGAAGTGCCGATTCGCATACTGGAAGAAGCTTACAGAACCACCCGCACCCGAAGCATCAAGTTTCTGAAGATTCAGTGGAGCAACCTTACCGAAGATGAAGCCACTTGGGAACGCGAAGACTTCATGAAGAAGGACTACCCAGATCTCTTTAGTACCTAATTTTCTTTTAGATCTCGGGACGAGATCTTTTGTAAGGGGGAAGGGTTTGTAACATCCCAAATTTCAATAAAAGAAAGAAGAAGAATTCCAGAGATCCAAAATTTAGAACCAACAAAAACTTTTATTTGCATATAGTGCCATGCATAGGACTTGTGCATTTTGAGTGATATGCCATGATGATTGTTATTATGCTTATGTGATAAACCCTAAAACCCTAAAGTGATCAAGTGAAGATCACAAACCAAATAAAATAAAAGAGAAAGAAATCAAATAAGAAAAACCCTAAAACCCTCACATATGGTTTATGCCATTTTTGCAAATCTTTACCCTAGACCATTTTGTTCTTCACCATTAGTTGTATTATGTTACTAAACACTTATTACAACTTTTGGGGTCAAAGAAACACAAATCAAATCAATTTCAAACTCAAATTGTGATCACATATGATAATGGTCAAATCTGCCATTTATAGTATGGTCACTACTTTGAGCCCTTGCATTTCAAGTTTTTCAAACTAAACTTTCCCAATTCTTTGCACCTCATCCAAGAGCACATCAAGGTGAACAACTTTGGTAAAGACCACCATGCCAAAATCATCTTGGATCAAAAACTATGCTCATGCAAAGTTGAGATTTTTTAACATGTGCAACAATCTCACTTTGTCTAAATTTGCATTTCTTTGATTTTTAAAATTCCACCACCACACATGTTTGTCTCTGGTCACTTGCAACTCAACCAAATCCACCACTTCCAAATTTTGGAACCTTTAACTCAACCAAGTTTGGGCAAAGTTTGCAATTTGCAAATATGGAACAAATCAAAATCACTCTTTCCATAGTGTTTGGCATAACCCTATGATGTCTACGGGTGCTTCTATTCTTTTAGACATTGTTGGGCCTCCAAGAGCAGAGGTTTGTAGAACAGCAGCAAGTTCCCTTAAGTGGATCACCCAAGGTTTATCGAACTCAGGGAGGAAGAGGTCAAAGATATCCCTCTCATGCAACCCTGCAACCACAAAGCAAGAAGTCTCTTGTGTCCCCAACACACCTAATACACTTGTCAGATGTATAGGTGCACTAGTTCGGCGAAGAGATAGTGAAATACAAGTGGTATGAATGTATATGAGCAGTAGTAATGGCACCAGAAAATAGCTTGATGCTACAACTGGCGTGTGGTTGATGGTGGTGATATTGCAGGCAGTACAGATGCAGTAGAACAGTAAACAAGCAGCGATAGCAGTATTTGGAAACAAGGCCTAGGGATCATACTTTCACTAGTGGACACTCTCAACATTGATCACATAACAGAATAGATAAATGCTATACTCTACACTCTCTTGTTGGATGATGAACACCACTAATTGTGTAGGATTACACGAACCCTCAATGCCGGAGTTAACAAGCTCCACAATATTCGATGTTCATATTTAAATAACCTTAGAGTGCATGACAGATCAACATAACCAAACCAAGTACTAACATAGCATGCACACTGTCACCTTCACGCTACGAAAGGAGGCATAGATCACATCAATACTATCATAGCAATAGTTAACTTCATAATCTACAAGAGATCACAATCATAGCCTACGCCAAGTACTACACGATGCACACACTGTCACCATTACACCATGCAGGAGGAATAAACTACTTTAATAACATCACTAGAGTAGCACATAGATGAATTGTGATACAAAACTCATATGAATCTC
Source organism: Lolium perenne (assembly GCF_019359855.2). Taxonomy (NCBI): domain Eukaryota; kingdom Viridiplantae; phylum Streptophyta; class Magnoliopsida; order Poales; family Poaceae; genus Lolium; species Lolium perenne. The sequence goes on from NC_067249.2 coordinate 82,974,434, forward strand.
AATCATGTAAGGCAGCTCATGAGATCATTGTATTGAAGTACATAGGAGAGAGATTAACCAAATAGCTACCGGTACAGCCCCGAGCCTCGATGGAGAACTACTCCCTCCTCATGGGAGACAGCAGCGGTGATGAAGATGGCGGTGGTGTCGATGGAGAAGCCTTCCGGGGGCACTTCCCCGTCCCGGTGGCGTGCCGGAACAGAGACTCCTGTCCCCCAGATCTTGGCTTCGCGATAGCGGCGGCTCTGGATGGTTTCTCGTACCGTGGCTTTTTCGTATCGAAGATTTAGGTCAGGGACCTTTAAATAGGCGAAGAGGCGGAGTCGGAAGGTCGACGAGGCGACGACACGGTAAGGCGGCGCGGCCAAGGCCTGGGCCGCGCCAGCCTATCATCTGGTGGGCCTGTGGCCCCCCTCTGGCGACTCTCGGGTGTTCTGGAAGCTTCATGCAATTCTAAGATGCTGGGCATTGATTTCGTCCAATTCCGAGAATATTTCCTTACTAGGATTTCTGAAACCAAAAACAGCAGAAAATAGGAACTGGCCCTTCGGCATCTCGTCAATAGGTTAGTTCCGGAAAACGCATAAATATGACATAAAGTATGCATAAAACATGTAGATATCATCAATAATGTGGCATGGAACATAAGAAATTATCGATACGTCGGAGACGTATCAGCATCCCCAAGCTTAGTTTCTGCTCGTCCCGAGCAGGTAAACGATAACACAGATAATTTCTGGAGTGACATGCCATCATAACCTTGATCATACTATTGTAAGCATATGTAATGAATGCAGCGATCCAGACAATGTAAATGACATGAGTAAACAAATGAATCATAAAGCAAAGACTTTTCATGAATAGTACTTCAAGACAAGCATCAATAAGTCTTGCATAAGAGTTAACTCATAAAGCAATAATTCAAAGTAAAGGTATTTGAAGCAACACAAAGGAAGATTAAGTTTCAGCGGTTGCTTTCAACTTATAACATGTATATCTCATGGATATTGTCAATGTAAAGTAATATAACAAATGCAATATGCAAGTATGTAGGAATCAATGCACAGTTCACACAAGTGTTTGCTTCTTGAGGTGGAGAGAAATAGGTGAACTAACTCAACAATAAAAAGTAAAAGAAAGGTCCTTCAAAGAGGAAAGCATCGATTGCTATATTTGTGCTAGAGCTTTGGTTTTGAAAACAAGAAACAATTTTGTCAACGGTAGTAATAAAGCATATGTGTTATGTAAATTATATCTTACAAGTTGCAAGCCTCATGCATAGTATACTAATAGTGCCCGCACCTTGTCCTAATTAGCTCGGATTACCTGGATTATCATCGCAATGCACATGTTTTAACCAAGTGTCACAAAGGGGTACCTCTATGCCGCCTGTACAAAGGTCTAAGGAGAAAGCTCGCATTGGATTTCTCGCTATTGATTATTCTCAACTTAGACATCCATACCGGGACAACATAGACAATAGATAATGGACTCCTCTTTAATGCATAAGCATGTAGCAACAATTTATTTTCTCATATGAGATTGAGGATATTTGTCCAAAACTGAAACTTCCACCATGGATCATGGCTTTAGTTAACGGCCCAATGTTCTTCTCTAACATTATGCATGCTCTAACCATTTTAGTGGTAAATCTCCCTTACTTCAGACAAGGCGAACATGCATAGCAACTCACATGATATTCAACAAAGAGTAGTTGATGGCGTCCCCAGGAACATGGTTATCGCTCAACAAGCAACTTAATAAGAGATAAAGTGCATAAGTACATATTCAATACCACGATAGTTTTTAGGCTATTTGTCCCATGAGCTATATATTGCAAAGGTAGAGGGTAGAAATTTTAAAGGTAGCACTCAAGCAATTTACTTTGGAATGGCGGAGAAATACCATGTAGTAGGTAGGTATAGTGGACACAAATGGCATAGTGGTTGGCTCAAGGATTTTGGATGCATGTTAAGTATTCCCTCTCGATACAAGGCTTAGGCTAGCAAGGTTTATTTGAAACAAACACAAGGATGAAGCGGTGCAGCAAAACTCACATAAAAGACATATTGTAAACATTATAAGACTCTACACCGTCTTCATTGTTGTTCAAACTCAATACTAGAAATTATCTAGACCTTAGAGAGACCAATTATGCAAACCAAATTTTAGCAAGCTCTATGTATTTCTTCATTAATGGGTGCAAAGTATATGATGCAAGAGCTTAAACATGAGCACAACAATTGCCAAGTATCACATTATCCAAGACATTTTAGCAATTACTACATGTATCATTTTCCAATTCCAACCATATAACAATTTAACGAAGCAGTTTCAACCTTCGCCATGAAAATTAAAAGCTAAGAACACATGTGTTCATATGAACCAGCGGAGCGTGTCTCTCTCCCACACAAGCATTTATTCAAACAAAAACAAAAACAAAAACAAACAGACGCTCCAAGTAAAGTACATAAGATGTGACTGAATAAAAATATAGTTTCAAGAGAAGGAACCTGATAATGTCGTCGATGAAGAAGGGGATGCCTTGGGCATCCCCAAGCTTAGATGCTTGAGTCTTCTTGAAATATGCAGGGATGAACCACCGGGGCATCCCCAAGCTTAGACTTTTCACTCTTTTTGATCGTAGTATATCATCCTCCTCTCTTGACCCTTGAAAACTTCCTCCACACCGAACTCAAAACAACTCATTAGAGGGTTAGTGCATAATCAAAATTCACGTGTTCAGAGGTGACACAATCATTCTTAACACTTCTGGACATTGCCCAAAGCTTCTGAAAGTCAATGGAACAAAGAAATCCATCCAACATAGCAAAAGAGGCAATGCGAAATAAAAGGCAGAATCTGTCAAAACAGAACAGTCCGTAAAGACGAATTTTATTGAGGCACCAGACTTGCTCAAATGAAAATGCTCAAATTGAATGAAAGTTGCGTACATATCTGAGGATCACTCACGTAAATTGGCATAATTTTCTGAGTTACCTACAGAGAATTAGGCCCAGATTCGTGACAGCAAGAAATCTGTTTCTGCGCAGTAATCCAAATCTAGTATGAACCTTACTATCAAAGAATTTACTTGGCACAACAATGCAATAAAATAAGATAAGGAGAGGTTGCTACAGTAGTAACAACTTCCAAAACACAAATATAAAACAAAATTACTGTAGCAAAATAAACACATGGGTTATCTCCCAAGAAGTTCTTTCTTTATAGCCATTAAGATGGGCTCAGCAGTTTTAATGATGCACTCGCAAGAAGTAGTAGTTGAAGCAAAAGAGAGCATCAAGAAGCAAATTCAAAACACATTTAAGTCTAACATGCTTCCTATGCATAGGAATCTTGTAATAAACAAGTTCATGAAGAGCAAAGTAACAAGCATAGGAAGATAGAACAAGTGTAGCTTCAAAAATTTCAGCACATAGAGAGGTGTTTTAGTAACATGAAAATTTCTACAACCTATTTTCCTCTCTCATAATAACTTTCAGTAGCAACATGAGCAAACTCAACAATATAACTATCACATAAAGCATTCTTATCATGAGTCTCATGCATAAAATTATTACTCTCCACATAAGCATAGTCAATTTTATTAGTAATAGTGGGAGCAAATTCAACAAAGTAGCTATCATTATTATTCTCATCAAGTGTAGGAGGCATAGTATAATCGTAATCAAATTTATCCTCCATAACAGGCGGCACCAAAAGACTACTATCATTATAATCATCATAAATAGGAGGTAAAGTATCATCAAAGTAAATTTTCTCCTCAATGCTTGGGGGACTAAAAAGATCATGCTCATCAAAACCAGCTTCCCCAAGCTTAGAATTTTCCATATCATTAGCAACAATGGTGTTCAAAGTGTTCATACTAATATGTTCCACGGGTTTTTTAATTTTCGGATCAAACCATCCATGTCTTAAAACAGGAAATAGAATAAGAAGCTCATTGTTGTCCATTATGCCTTACTAGTGTAAACAAGAAACAAAAAGATGCAATTGCAGGATCTAAAGGAAATAGCTTCGAGCATAAACACAATGGCGCCAGAAAAGTACTTAGTTACCTGGAACCGGAGTATGAGTGCCTTTTACCTTTCCTCCCCGGCAACGGCGCCAGAAAAGTGCTTGATGTCTACGGGTGCTTCTATTCTTGTAGACAGTGTTGGGCCTCCAAGAGCAGAGGTTTGTAGAACAGCAGCAAGTTTCCCTTAAGTGGATCACCCAAGGTTTATCGAACTCAGGGAGGAAGAGGTCAAAGATATCCCTCTCATGCAACCCTGCAACCACAAAGCAAGAAGTCTCTTGTGTCCCCAACACACCTAATACACTTGTCAGATGTATAGGTGCACTAGTTCGGCGAAGAGATAGTGAAATACAAGTGGTATGAATGTATATGAGCAGTAGTAACGGCACCAGAAAATAGCTTGATGCTACAACTGACGTGTGGTTGATGGTGGTGATATTACAGGCAGTACAAATGCAGTAGAACAGTAAACAAGCAGCGATAGCAGTATTTGGAAACAAGGCCTAGGGATCATACTTTCACTAGTGGACACTCTCAACATTGATCACATAACAGAATAGATAAATGCTATACTCTACACTCTCTTGTTGGATGATGAACACCACTAATTGTGTAGGATTACACGAAACCTCAATGCCGGAGTTAACAAGCTCCACAATATTCGATGTTCATATTTAAATAACCTTAGAGTGCATGACAGATCAACATAACCAAACCAAGTACTAACATAGCATGCACACTGTCACCTTCACGCTACGAAAGGAGGCATAGATCACATCAATACTATCATAGCAATAGTTAACTTCATAATCTACAAGAGATCACAATCATAGCCTACGCCAAGTACTACACGATGCACACACTGTCACCATTACACCGTGCAGGAGGAATAAACTACTTTAATAACATCACTAGAGTAGCACATAGATGAATTGTGATACAAAACTCATATGAATCTCAATCATGTAAGGCAGCTCATGAGATCATTGTATTGAAGTACATAGGAGAGAGATTAACCACATAGCTACCGGTACAGCCCCGAGCCTCGATGGAGAACTACTCCCTCCTCATGGGAGACAACAGCGGTGATGAAGATGGCGGTGGTGTCGATGGAGAAGCCTTCCGGGGGCACTTCCCCGTCCCGGCGGCGTGCCGGAACAGAGACTCCTGTTCCCCAGATCTTGGCTTCGCGATGGCGGCGGCTCTGGATGGTTTCTCCTACCGTGGCTTTTTCGTATCGAAGATTTAGGTCAGGGACCTTTAAATAGGCGAAGAGGCGGAGTCGGAAGGTCGACGAGGCGACGACACGGTAAGGCGGCGCGGCCAAGGCCTGGGCCGCGCCAGCCTATCATCTGGTGGGCCTGTGGCCCCCCTCTGGCGACTCTCGGGTGTTCTGGAAGCTTCATGCAATTCTAAGATGCTGGGCGTTGATTTCGTCCAATTCCGAGAATATTTCCTTACTAATTTCTGAAACCAAAAACAGCAGAAAACAGGAACTGGCCCTTCGGCATCTCGTCAATAGGTTAGTTCCGGAAAACGCATAAATATGACATAAAGTATGCATAAAACATGTAGATATCATCAATAATGTGGCATGGAACATAAGAAATTATCGATACGTCGGAGACGTATCACCCTACTTGCCCAATTTCACTCCACCCTGTCCCCTGACCCTCTCTCTCTCTCTCACACCACAGCGTAGAAACCCTAGGAGGGCAAGCCATAGCTTGCATGGCATGGCCATGCCGGCCCATGCCACATGTCGAGCCACCCTCCCTCCACTTCTTCTCTGGCCACGGCCACCATGCCCAACCGCACCACCTTACCTCCCTAGCCACGCCTAGCAGTGCCATTGTCACGAACGATGCCGACCATCGCCGGATTTCGCGCGCCAAGATCTCCCCAGGATGCCGATGACGTCGCGCTAGTACACGCCGCGGACGCCACTGGCCACGCGCCGCCTCGCCAGCTCGAGCACGCCCTGGACCCCCGCTGAGCAGGTTGAGCATAGCCGCACCACCACAAGCCCGCCAGACATGCTCACGAAGCCAACCCGTGCCCGCCGCCGCTGGAGACGACGACCCCGTTCCGCCGCAGACGCGCCAGAACATGGAAACAACGCGACCAATTTAGGCGCCGCCCGACCAAGCTGTCGCCGCCAAACGCACCACCTAGACACGCCGCACAGTTCCCCGCCATCCTCTAGCTCGCTAGCTCGCCGGAACCGCCACGTCGATGTCGACCTCGCCACTGCCCCGCAGCACCTCCACGATTCTATAAATAGGGCGTTCCCTGGACTCAACTGAGCACACACCACCTCACTCCCCACCCTTCACCGCTTCTCCTCACACTAGTAGCTAGCTCGATCGTCGCCGGAGTCGCCGGAATTGCAAGATCGGAGCCGCGGAAGCCAGGAGATCATCGCCGTCGATTCACGCCTCCCCAAGCTCCGCCACTGCTACCAGCTGCCTCAGCGTCGTCGACAACCTCGCCCTGAACCTCGCCGCCGACCGCTGGAGCCCTGGTTAGCCCTCCGACCCCCTACCCTCGCCGCGCCAGTGAGGTTCTCTCGCCGGTGACGACGACGACCATCGGCCGTTGGATCTTCTTCTAATCCAACGCGCCACGTCGCTCGTACCATTTCAGGCGTTATGAGTCGCTGACTGGTGGATCCCACCGTCAGACAGCCCACACGTGCGTGGACGTGTGGTGGGCTGGACGTGGGCCATTTTAATTCAATTCGGCCCAACTCAGTTTCCCGCCGGCCCTTTAATTCAAATCTGAATTTTCCAAATCCATTTAAATTCAATACTGGTCCTGACTTTGAAATTCAATAGAATCTGTTTGGCTTGGCCAAATATAGCAAACTTGATATTGTTGGAAAGCTATTGAAAAGTTCTAACCAATGCCACTGGCCTAAACCCTAGATTCTTTGTAGAATTAATGTGAAAAAAAGATTAAGTCAGGGACTTGTGCACATTCAAATAAATCCTAAAAATCAACCAAAAATGATATTTAGCTAATTCCAACTCTAATAGCTCACATTTCACTTACACTATTTGTTTCTGCAAAAATATGGTGTGGTCACCTTGGATGATCATGCCCTAGTTTAAATAATGGACTATATGGCTAGTTTAATTAAGTGATATTGTCCAGAACTATTATGCAAATCATATGAAGTGTTTCACTTCATTTAAATCTTGTCTCAAGTACTTCCATATGAAGTTTGGACCCCTGGTCAACTACTCTTACATGAAATACTTGGTGAATTTAAATCATAATTAGAATTGTTAAATAGTATGAGGTACTCTACCTCATTTAAATCATTTTCTCAAATGATGATGATGAATGGTTGACTTAGGTCAACATGATTTCATGTATGATTGTTTGAGAAATTAAATCTTAAGAAGATTCAATGAGAGGAAATTATTTTTCCTCAAGCAAGACAACCAATGCACCAAATTGTATTAATTGTGTGACTAGAATAGTTTGTGTGAATGCATGTGATGCTTAGAATAGCTATTGAATTTGTGAGTGATTATACCTCGTATTCAAATTTAGACGCTAGCACCAGAGAATACCCGGAAGAGGAAGGTTGCTACCAAGAGGAGGAAGAGGAGAACTTTGACCACTACCAAGGCAAGCTAATATTCTTGCAAAGTGCAAAGCCCCTTGGGGCAAGGCACCCTTAGTCTTACCTTTCTTACCACCATCCTATCCCAAGTTTTTACCCTACAAGTTTTTACTTGTTTACTTAAAGAGTTACTTTTATAGTTAACTTTGGTCTAAGTTAAAGGAGGTTACTAGAGTAGCAAAGATAGTCTCAAGCTAGCCAAGCAAGATAGCACCCCTCATGATTAGTGCTAGTGCTAAATACTAAAACTTGACTACTCTAGATGGGAACATGTGACTTGAAATGAATTTGAAACCTTGGAATGATGAGTCATTCCATTGAATGAAATTTGAAGGTGAATATGACTTGGAGAAGATGGTGATTTTTGATAAAAAATGATATTGGTTTGAATGCGATACCTTTCCAATATTGAGTACCCCCACAATACCTAATTATGGGTAGGGCTTAACTGGAAACTTATGCATCTTAGTATGGGTTCCCTCTGAACACACATCATAGGGGTTATGCCGAGGCTGCCTCCGTTGTTGAGAAATGATGTGAATTGAGGTGAATTGTATGGCCAAGCCCTGTGCAGTTCCCAGGTTGACAGTTGGTCTTCACTGGGAAGCCAAGCTCATGGGGAGAGGTGCTCATACTAGGGTTTGTAAGTGAAAGGTTATGGTTGATGATCCGCGTACTGTGTTACGATGATTCGGGGTAATCCCGACGGATGAAATCAAATGTTGTGGCACAAGTGTGCAACCTCTGCAGAGTGTAAACCTATTCGAATAGCCGTGTCCACGGTTACGGACGGTTGGAAAGGCCATATAGTTTCCGGTGTCAGATTCTTGAAAATATTGGTGAAATGAGTGAATTGCTGACTTGTTTTGAATCACAACAAATGTTGTGGGAATGACACTAATGTTCCCACTTGAGTTAGTTAGCACTTGAGTAAGTCTTTTCTCAAATACTTGTGAACTAAAATTGGCTTTATGTAAATAAACTAGAGCTTAACACCCCTTACTAGAATTATTAGCACTTACACTAGTATTAGTTTGCGAGTACTTAAAGTACTCACGGCTTTGTCCCTGGCTATTCAAATGGCCAGAGTATGAAGATGAACAGAACTACCAAGGAGATGACCAGCAGGACGCCTACGACAACTAGGAGTCTTCCGACGTCAAGCGTTGGCCTGTGGACTAGAGAGTCCATTTATCTTTACGCTTCCGCTATGTACTTGTGTTTGTTCGTTGATCAATAGATCAACTATTCGTGTAACATGGATCATGTGATTCAAGTTGTAAGACAATATGGTTTGTAATGAATGATGAATATGATACTTAACTATTATGCCTCACAACAACAATATTCCTGGGATTGCGATGAATGACATAATAGGCATCTGGACTTAAAAATCCGGGTGTTGACAGGCAGCAGGGGGCCCACACCATATGGCGGCGCGGGTGGCCCCCTGGCCGCGCCAGCCTATGGGGAGGGGGCCCCGTGGCCCCTCCGACTCCGCCTCTTCGCCTATAAAATCCCTTGCAACCTAAAAACGCGATACGAATTGACGAAACTCCAGAAAGACTCCAGGGACGCCGCCGCCATCGCGAAACTCCAATTCGGGGGACAGAATCTCTGTTTCGGCACGCCGCCGGGATGGGGAAGTGCCCTCGGAAGCCATCTCCATCGACTCCACCGCCTCCATCATGCTCCGTGAGTAGTTCCTCCATGGACTACGGGTTCTAGCAGTAGCTAGTTGGTACTCTATCTCCCATGTACTTCAATACAATGATCTCATGAGCTGCCTTACATGATTGAGATCCATCTGATGTAATCGGTGTTGTGTTTGTCGGGATCCGATGGATTGTTACATTATGATTAGTCTATTTATAAAGTTTGTGAAGTTATTGTTGCTGCAATATTGTTGTGTTTAATGCTTGTCACTAGTGCACGAGTGGCATGATCTTAGATTTAAGCTCTATAATTATTGCTTAGATTGTATCTAAAAGTTGTTTGCACATGTCTATGTCCGGAACCCGAGGCCCCAGAGTGACAGCAACTAGGATAACTGGAGGGGAAGGCGTAGGTATGAGGATCACATGTTTTCACCAAGTGTTAATGCTTTGCTCCGGTGCTCTATTAAAAGGAGTACCTTAATAGCCAGTAGATTCCCTTGAGGCCCAGCTGCCACCGGCTGGTAGGACAAAAGATGTTATGCAAGTTTCTCATTGCGAGCACGTATGACTATATATGGAAAACATGCCTACATGATTAATAATCTTGATGTTCTGTCTTAATGTTGTTTCAATCCTATCAATTGCCCAACTGTAATTTGTTCACCCAACACTTGTCATTTGTTATTGGAGAGTTACCACTAGTGTAGATCGTTGGGAACCCCGGTCCATCTCTCATCATCATATACTCGTTCCTATATGACATTGGAAGTAGTATCAACTATTTTCTGGTGCCATTGCCACTGTGTTGTATTCAAGTATCGCTTTGCTATGTTACTGTTACTATTGCTCTCATATTACTACTGCTTTCACATCACCCCTGTTACTAGTGCTTTTCCAGGTGCAGCGGAATTGACAACTCAGTTGTTAAGGCTTATAAGTATTCTTTACCTCCCCTTGTGTCGAATCAATAAATTTGGGTTTTACTTCCCTCGAAGACTGTTGCGATCCCTTATACTTGTGGGTTATCAATGCCTCCTCCAACAATCGAGTACCTGAATTGGCCGGGACAGGACATTGGCTTCACCATAGCGGACCATCCGCAACAAGTCCCTCGACCAGGGCAATCAACTTTGATCTTACCAGCGGTGATCGCAGGATTCGATGTTTCACGAGTATTCATAGATGGAGGCAGCAGTTTGAACCTCATGTATGCAGATACATTGAGGAAGATGAACATATCCTTGGCAAATTTAAAACCAACCGACACGCGTTTCCATGGTATCACACCGGACAAGCCGAGTTATCCATTGGGAAAGATCAATCTCGACGTTCAGTTTGGAACCCGAGAGAATTACAGAATAGAGAGGCTGGAGTTCGAAGTCGTAGATTTCCCATCACAGTACCATGCTTTACTGGGACGACCCGCGTATGCTAGGTTTATGGCGGTACCACATTACACATACTTGTTGTGGAGACTCCCTGGACCCAAGGGTCCAATCACAGTAAAAGGCAGTTTCGCGCTAGCGGATAAGTGCGATAAGGACTTTCATCGACTGTCAGAAACTTTCGGGATGCAAGCAGAGTATATGGCGTCAAGGCTAACAACTGATTATGATGTGTTGCCTGATGGAGGGAGACCGCTAAAAGAGCCAACCTTTGACACAACCAAAAACTCAAAGGAAGTGCAGATTCACCCGACAGATCCCAAGAAGACGACAGCTATCGCAACAAACATGGATCTCGCATAGGAAAGCGTGCTCGTCGAGTTCCTCCGTGAGCGCTGGGAAATCTTCGCATGGTGTCCAGCTGACATGCCAGGAGTACCCAGGGAACTTGTCGAGCACCCTCTTAAATTGGATCCAATGGCCAGACCAATCAAACAACCTTTGCGGCGTTTCTTGGAACCAAACCGCAAAGCTATGCTGTCATAAATCAATCGACTCAGAGAAGCTGGATTTATCAAAGAGTTACATACATAGGCCACGTGGGTAGCTAACTCAGTGCTGGTCCCGAAGAAAAACACAGAGGTCCTTCACATGTGCGTCGACTTCACGTGTCTCAATAAACATTGTCCAAAGGATTACTTCCCCCTCCCAAGGATCGACCAAATTATCGACTCCACGGCAGGCTGTGAACGTCTTTCCTTCCTGGACGCATATTCTGGCTACAACCAGATCCGATTAAAGGAAGAAGATGAGGTCAAAACAGCTTTTATAACACCTTATGGCGTGTTCTGTTACAGAACAATGCCTTTCGGGTTAAAAAACGCGGGAGCAACATATCAGCGGATGATGCAGAAGTGTCTTGCCACACAGATTGGCAAGAACGTTCAAGTATACATTGATGACGTCGTCATAACAACAAAGAAGGGCTCAACCTTGATCGAGGATCTCAAGGAAACTTTCGATAATCTCGATAAATTCTGCCTCAAGCTGAGCCCGACGAAATGCTCTTTTGGCGTCCCTGCGGGAGAACTTCTCGGGTTTCTAGTATCAGCATGAGGAATCGAGGCTAACCCGGAGAATTTTCAAGCCATCGTGACGATGCGGAAGCCAACAAAGTTAAAGGAAATACAACAGCTAATCGGGCGAGTCACAGCTTTGAGCAGATTCGTTGCCAGGCTGGGAGAAAAGGCGTTGCCGTTCTACGCCTTGATCAAGCAGGGAGAAAATTTCAAGTGGAACGAAGAAGCAGATAGAGCTTTTGAGGACCTCAAGTGCACAATCTCGACACCACCAATATTGGTGGTGCCCAAGGAAAAGGAACCTCTCTTGTTATACATCGCAGCCACGCCTCAAGTGGTTAGTATAGTACTTGTGGTCGAAAGAGAAGAAGAAGGAAAACTCCATGGAGTCCAGCGGCCGGTATATTTCATCAACGAAGATTTATCGCCTTCAAAACAGCGGTACCCGCAGTACCAAAAGTTAGCATATGGAGTGTTCACAACCGCAAGAAAATTGGGACATTATTTTTCGGCGCATCCGATAATAGTGGTCAACGAGGCGCCTTTATCCAATTATATTAAACAACTCAGAAGCTACGGGTCGTGTCTCCCTTTGGGGAATAGAGCTTTCCCCTCGGGACATCACGTATGAGAAAAGAAAAGCAATAAAGTTGCAGATCTGTTATCACCAGAATTTGACCGAGTCAAGAGGTGGGCCGCGATCAAGATAGACTTAAGGAAATATACATGGAAGAATTACGTGAATCGGCCTGTTATGCTGAGTTTGGGCTAGTTTGCCCTTGTATCTATAATATATTAGGTTACGTGTCGATTAGTTAGAGTTTTGCCCGTGCACGGTTAGGTGCACGTCTAAAGTTAGAAAGTCCCTTGGTCTATAAATATGTATCTAGGGTTTATGGAATAAACAACAACAAACGTTCAACCAAACAAATCAATCTCGGCGCATCGCCAACTCCTTCGTCTCGAGGGTTTCTATCGGTAAGCGACATGCTGCCTAGATCGCATCTTGCGATCTAGGCAGCACAAGCTCCACGTTGTTCATGCGTTGCTCGTACTGAAGCCTTGTTGATGGCGAGCAACGTAGTTATCATAGATATGTTAGGGTTAGCATAGTTCTTCGCGTAACATGCTATCGTAGTGCAACCCTTGCATGTCTAGCCGCCCTCACACCTATCATAGGTGTGGGGGCGGCACCCCGCTTGATCGTTATTTAGTAGATCTGATCCGTTACGATTGCTCCTTGTTCTACAAGGATTAGTTTAATATCTGCAATAGTTAGGCCTTACAAAGGGGGGGAGGATCCAGCGGCACGTAGGGTGTCGTTCGCTAGTCCTAAACAGGATGTTCCGGGGATCAACTTCGTGTTGGTTTTTAGGCCTTGTTTAGGATGGAAACTACGATCACCGTGCGTGGCCGCGAGGCCCAACCTGGAGTAGGATGATCCGATTATGCGGTGAAAACCCTAAATCGTCGTAGATCTCATTAGCTTTATCTTGATCAAGCAGGACCACCATATATTCGTGCACCCCGTACGAATCATGGGTGGATCGGCTCCTTGAGCCGATTCACAGGATAACCTGAGAGCCGATCGAGGCTCGTATTTAATGTTTACGTGTATGCCATGCAGGAAACTAAGCGAGGCATCTCCATCACCTTCCTGACCAGGTATAGGTCAGGTGGCACGCCCTTGCATCAGCATCGGACGTGTGACCAGAAGGCTTTGCGGGCCGTCGCTCGGAGGGACCTCAGCCAGCCGCAGCTCTAGGTTGTTCCCGGCTCTACGGTGTTGCCCGTCGCTGCCCGCCGGTGGGTTTCTGACGACAACACATTCTGGCACGCCCGGTGGGACACAAATGCATCGACGTGATGAAGGCCGTGTAGTAATAACATTGGGGTTGACCCCCGAAGATCCATGTAAGGATATTACAAAGCCTTCAGGGAGCGCTTCGATCCAGCGAATCGGCTAAAATCATCCTCACCACACGGTCGGCTTGGGTTCAACGGTGATCTAATGAACGGCGGCCACGTCGGCTGCACGAATCCCAACGGAGCCGACGTGCAAATACAGTGCCTTGGCATGATACAGAGCCGATATCTGCAGTCACCTGACAAATTCGGCTCGGGGGAGGCACATGATCAGCAGACAGACGCATGAGCAAGGAATGTCAGGAGCCGATGGAAAATCGGCCAATAAAAAAAAAGGAACAACAACACTTTGCAAGTACAGATGTAGCAAGTACAAAAGGATCCATTCCAGCGAAACATCATCTGTCTCTGAAAGCCCTACTGAAGAAATACACCGAGGGCAAGAAGGGCGTCAACACGGATGCGATCCGCCTCAGCGATCTCAGCCTCGTCATCCTCGTCCTTACCCGTCACCAGCTGGTTGCTCAGGGTACGAATTTCAGCCAGATCGGTCTTCAGATCGGCTGTGAGGCCTTTTGCTTCGTCTTGAGAACGGGCAATGAGGGCTTCCTTGTCCTGGATGAGCTGTTTGGTCACCCTTACCCTCTCTTCAAGAATCTCCAGCTCCTTGCGCAGGGTCTCGAGTTCGGCGCGATTGGCAGAAGTGTCCGTCTTGGCGTCCAGAGCAGCCTTCTTTTCATTGAGCCGTCGACACTTTTCGGCAATATCGGCTCTCAGCGAAAGCTGGGAGCGGCGGAGAGTAATCCTTTGTCGAGCCGATTGCACCCTCGACTTAAAGACCGACAGGGTAACAGCGGGCCAGAGCTTCACTTGTAGGGTCATAGGGAGATGAGGCTGGATGTCCTCGAGGATGCCTTTGGCTTCCTCGGAATTTTCAATCAGAGTCTCAGTTGAGGCAGAAAGCAAGTCTGTGAGACGCTGGAGCGGACCATGGACCGTACTAGGACTCGGCTCTCCGCTTGCCTTGGGAGGAGTGGGTTCGATGGATTCTGGATCAAACGTCAGCAAGCTCGAGAGATCACAACCCTGATAGGGCAAACGAAGTGAGTTAGCATGCAATGAAGAAATTGATGGAGCCAAAGAAGAGGGGCATACCTCTCCCAATGTAGGAGGAACAGCCGATGTCGTGACGATCGGCTTTTCTGAGGACTGAGATGGGTCAGCCACTTGGGCGGCCGCGATCGCCGAGGTGGCCAGGTCCAGGGTGACGGACGGCATCGGTATCTCCTCAACGTCGCCGCTAGAAGTTTCTTCGGCCTGCAAGAGGAAGTGATTAGCCGATCCACCCATGACGACGGGAAGCATGAAGTATGACCGGGGAGATGATTACGTTTGAGACCTCCTGGCTTGATGGAGAGGCTCGTGGGGTCTTACGAGCCCTTTTGACACAGCGGCGCTTCGTGCGTGACCCCGATCTGGTCGGGGCTTGGGGAGCAGGAGGTTCAGTGATCGACCTTTTCTTAGAAGCCGGCGCTGGTGAAGCCGTCTGGCTTTGGGTGGTGGACCTCTCAGAATTGCCCGAGCTCGAGTCCCCCTGACTGGAATCTTCGGCCCTGCTGGAGGTTTCTTCGGTGGAAGTCTGTAGAAAAGGAATACGAGCGCATTGTAAAATTTCTTGAAGGCAGATAAATATGGACAGGGTCTGAGCCAACTTACACGTAGGCTTTCTTGGGCAGGAGCCTTACGCTTCAGGGTTTTCCTGGCAGCCACCTTCCTCACTGCCGTCCTCGCCTGAATCGAGGCTCGGGGGGCAACTGGCCCCGAAGATGCTTTACTCTTGGGAGCCGATTTCGGTGAAATCGGCTGACTCTGCATTATGACTTTCTTCAGGGGTGGCGAACTCTGGCAGAAGAGAACCACTGGTGCCGGAGGAAGGAATACGAAAGGGGAACCGTCGGCTTGTGTGGGAGCCGGACCATCTTGTTGCTGCCAGGAGAAAGAGTCAGGTCACAGACGATCACCGTGGTGCGGTTACAAGAAATGCTTAAGTGATGGTACCTGGTCTGCAGGGATGTCATATTCGGCGTCAAGCTCTCTCAGCAGCGGTCCTAGAGCCCTCCTGAAGACGTGGGTCTTCCACATAGACCACCAAGTTTCAATACCATCGGTAGTGAAGGAGAAACGGAGGTTGTGGGGAATTGGGATGGCCAAAGCGTCAAAGAAGGTATAACACCTTTGGGCAGTAAGGATGTCAGGCAGTTCAGCTCTACTTGCTGTCAGGTGGTGTAAGAAGAAGTGTGGAGGCACCTGTCCGAGACCAAGCTGTCGAGCTGCTACTACTGGTTGATAACACTCATAACCGGGCTTGATGATCCGGTTCGAGGTGCTCATACCAACAGGGAGGAAGCAAGGACGAATCATGAGGGAGTACAAATGCTGTGTGCTGGCGTCATCGGCAAAGTCATCCAATCGAAAAGAGACTGGGTTTTCAAAATTTGCCGATTCAGTATAAGGGTGGAACAGGGGGTTGTCCAAACCTTGGAAGAAAATCTTAAACCACCCTGCTGCTTCTTTGGGGATCAGCCTGCTGCCCGGGAGACCATACAGGGCTTGGCCGTAGCTGGTGCATCGAATTTCCTTTCCATTTGCATCCGGAAAGGTGCAGGTGGTCAGCGATGGGAAGTCTGGGATTTGGTTTTGGAAGTATAGTTGGGCCCACAACTGAATGAACCACCAGGGGCCGCCAGTTTTAACTGTCTTTCGAGAGAACAGTTTGACAGACATCAGTTGAAGGGATCGGTAAATCTCTCCAAGAAATAGTTTGCCTAGGCCGAGTTGGGTGCCTTTAGCAAGTTCATAGGCCAGGGAGAGGTAATTCTTGGTGGGAGCAAGTGATGGGCCGCAGAATATGAAGTGCTCCAGCCAGAAATTCAGGAAGGCTGTGTGCTCCCTCTCTGTCACGGGGCCTTTGGTTTTCATATAACGATTGAGATAGGCGCCCCAGCTGGTACACTCTTTTTTAGAGGAGAGAGTGAAAGGGACTTTTGGCAGTTTGAATGCGGAAGGGCTGGGGGATGCAATGTCTAGCCCTGTGATCATGGCCACATCCAGCAGGGTCGGTGTCATAGGGCCATGACCAAACATGAAGCAGTTCAGTGCATCAGACCAGAAGTAGCCGATGGTTTTCAGGATGTTCTCATTCTTCTCTAAAGGAGATAATGATAAGGACAGGGCATCGGCTATCCCTATGGTTTCCCAAGTGGCATAGTGGGATTTTGATACTCTATTGTACCATGCCACCCAACCCTCAGGAGGATTAGGCCAGGCTCGCAGGCAGTCGGCCCAAGAAGTTAGATCTAGGTTCTGGCTCACAAAGGGGATTCTGTTAGCTTCGCACGAAATTAACAGGGCGGGACTCTCAGAAGAACGAGGACCGAGGCACATCGAATTTGCGAGAGAAGGGTGTGGCAGAAGAATGTCTGAAACCTAAATTAGTAGCGGAGCGAGACATTAATTCAGGTGTTTGCCATTAATCCCATGTCAAGTCGAACGGCGAGAGGAGGTTGAGGGTTACCTTCAGTCCGGAAGCCGTGGTATCGGTATTGGATGATTCCGCCATGGGATGCGTTGAAGGAGCCGGGGGCGGTGTGGTCGAGATCTGTGTAGGTGGTTGTGGGTTGGAACTGCTCAGGCGGCGATTTGGGGATCTGAGTTTGCCTTTTCAGATGGAGGTCGCAGGTTACCGTTTGGAAGGGCGGCTAGGTCGACGATACTCGTGTTTTTATGATGGAGACCGATGCGATGCCATCGGCTCTTTTTGGAGATTGTGTGACTTTGACTATCGGCAAAACAATTGACTGGGAAATGCTTCTTCATTAACAGAGGAGGGTTCTTTACAATGAAGAGCCGATTGCTCAAAGGGGCACAAAAGAAGAACCGATTGCTCGCATACTACTGATGCTATGTCACTAATCCTCGCTGCCCTCGTCGTCAGCATCGTAGCTGTTACCGGTGCTGCTTCCGGAGAGCTCCTCATCACTGCTGCCCCAGCCCTCGACCAGAGCTTCTTCCTCTGCGTTGTCATCGTCATCTTCACTATCTGCCCAAAAACGGAGGCGCTTCGCCGGCGGGTATCCAGTGGAGGAGGAGGAGTCATCCTCCTCCTCTTCTTCCTCCGTATCTTCGTCTTCCTCTTCCTTATCGTAGGAAGTGGGATTCCTCCAGGAGGAGAGGTCATCCTCGTTTTCGCTCTCCAGTTCTCCTTCAACGAGGAGGTGGAGGTCGCCCTCCTCATCGGTCAGGGGCATGTCGCCGTCTGACATGAGATCGAAGTCCCACTCGAGCTCCGACATTGGCTCGCTTGGGGTAGAAGATTGGAAAGGAAGGCCGGAGGAGACGGAGGGAGAAGAAGGCATTGCTACAGGGAAAGAGGGTTTTTAGTGCCGATAGCGAGAACAGAGGAAGGGGATGAAGGAGGCTAGTCAATCGGCACAGTTTAATAAGGAGAAGCCTAATGGGGGATTTAAAGCCATTGTGGTTTCCAAGGAAATGGTGCTAAAGTTATCAAGTTTTGCAAGAAGTTGAGGAGACAAGACACCATGGTAAAGGATACTACAACGGTTCTGCCACGACATGACCCGACGAAAGAAAAGCAGAGTGATTTTGGAATTACCAATTCCAAAACCAGGGGGGCATGTGTTATCACCAGAATTTGACCGAGTCAAGAGGTGGGCCGCGATCAAGATAGACTTAAGGAAATATACATGGAAGAATTACGTGAATCGGCCTGTTATGCTGAGTTTGGGCTAGTTTGCCCTTGTATCTGTAATATATTAGGTTACGTGTCGATTAGTTAGAGTTTTGCCCGTGCACGGTTAGGTGCACGTCTAAAGTTAGAAAGTCCCTTGGTCTATAAATATGTATCTAGGGTTTATGGAATAAACAACAACAAACGTTCAACCAAACAAATCAATCTCGGCGCATCGCCAACTCCTTCGTCTCGAGGGTTTCTATCGGTAAGCGACATGCTGCCTAGATCGCATCTTGCGATCTAGGCAGCACAAGCTCCACGTTGTTCATGCGTTGCTCGTACTGAAGCCTTGTTGATGGCGAGCAACGTAGTTATCATAGATATGTTAGGGTTAGCATAGTTCTTCGCGTAACATGCTATCGTAGTGCAACCCTTGCATGTCTAGCCGCCCTCACACCTATCTTAGGTGTGGGGGCGGCACCCCGCTTGATCGTTATTTAGTAGATCTGATCCGTTACGATTGCTCCTTGTTCTACAAGGATTAGTTTAATATCTGCAATAGTTAGGCCTTACAAAGGGGGGGAGGATCCAGCGGCACGTAGGGTGTCGTTCGCTAGTCCTAAATAGGATGTTCCGGGGATCAACTTCGTGTTGGTTTTTAGGCCTTGTTTAGGATCGGCTTACGATCACCGTGCGTGGCCGCGAGGCCCAACCTGGAGTAGGATGATCCGATTATGCGGTGAAAACCCTAAATCGTCGTAGATCTCATTAGCTTTATCTTGATCAAGCAGGACCACCATATATTCGTGCACCCCGTACGAATCATGGGTGGATCGGCTCCTTGAGCCGATTCACAGGATAACCTGAGAGCCGATCGAGGCTCGTATTTAATGTTTACGTGTATGCCATGCAGGAAACTAAGCGAGGCATCTCCATCACCTTCCTGACCAGGTATAGGTCAGGTGGCACGCCCTTGCATCAGCATCGGACGTGTGACCAGAAGGCTTTGCGGGCCGTCGCTCGGAGGGACCTCAGCCAGCCGCAGCTCTAGGTTGTTCCTGGCTCTACGGTGTTGCCCGTCGCTGCCCGCCGGTGGGTTTCTGACGACAACAAGATCTTACCAGACTTTGTAGCAGAGTGGATGGAGCTACAAAATACAGGACCCCCAGATTTGTCGAGAACCTGGACTATGAACTTCGACGGGTCCAAGAGGCTAGAAGGAACTGGAGCAGGTGTGATATTAGTATCGCCTCAAGGAGACAAGTTGAAATACGTGCTGTGGATGACACTCCCCAATGCATCTAACAATGAGGCGGAATATGAAGCACTCATACATGGGATGAAGATGGCAAAAGCCTGCGGTGCAACTAGGTTAAAAATCTTCGGTGACTCCCAACTCGTGGCTTAACAGGTGATGAACCAATGCGACATAGTCAATGATAGCATGATAGCATACAAGGAAGTATACAATGAACTCGAGAAACTCTTTGATGGGTGCGAGGTAAATCACATCAGTAGACTCAACAACGACGAAGCCGATGTTTTGGCAAATATCGGGTCGCAGTGCTTAGCAATACCACCCGGAGTATTTTGGGAGGAAATAACCGAAAGGTCAACCAAGGCGAAGAAACAGCCAAAAAAGAAGGAGAAGCTTGAGAAAGACTCGGGGGCTCCAGCAGGATCAGAAGCAAGCGCCTTGGGAGACGAGGAAACACACGAGGTAATGGTAGTACAAGTTCCTTGGATGCAGGTTTACATAGCATACATCCTAAGGAAATAAATATCCGAAGATCCGGTAGAAGCCAGGCGAGTTATTCGACGATCAAAAGCCTTTACTGTGGTCAAGGGAGAGCTGTATAAACGGAGCATATCGGGAGTATTGCAGCGATGCGTTACACCCGAAGAAGGAAGATTAATCCTAAAGGATGTGCACGAGGGAGTGTGTGGACACCACTCAAGCAGTCGAGCTATAGCAGCCAAGGTTTTTAGAGCAGGATTTTACTGGCTAACAGCAATAGAAGATGCAAAGGACATAGTGCGCACCTGTGATGTGTGCCAAAGGTTTGCGGCAAAACCTCACTCTCCGGCAGCAGAACTGATGCCAATACCATTGTCATGGCCTTTCGTTCAATGGGGTCTTGATATGGTGGGAAAATTGCACAAGGCATGGCCAGGAGGATACGAGTATATGCTCGTAGGTGTCGACAAGTTTACTAAGTGGATTGAGGCAAAGCCGATAAACTCACCAGACATAGCATCGGCGGTCAAGTTCATCAAAGGTATCATTTTTCGATTTGGAGTTCCTCATAGCATCGTCACGGATAATGGCAGCAACTTCACCTCCAAGGAATTCAAGGCATATTGCGCAGAGGTAGGCATCAAACTACACTTTGCATCAGTTGCGCACCCGCAGACCAATGGTCAAGTCGAGAAAGCGAACGGCATCATCTGCAATGTCATCAAGAAACGTCTGCTAACACCATTGGAAAAAGCTCGACACACCTAGCCAGAAGAATTGCCCAATTATGGAGCATACGGACAACACCCAACACAGCAGCACAAGAAACTCCGTTTTTTCTAGTCCATGGAGCTGAGGCAGTTCTTCCGATAGAAATAGAACACAATTATCCAAGACCGGCGGAATATGACGAAGAAACTTCAAGAAAGGCATTGGAGGACGATGTTGATGCACTCGACGAAGCTCGAGACGAAGTACTGTCACGAGTCACCAAGTACCAGCAAGATTTGAAAAACTATCATAGTCGACGTCTGCGACCAAGATCCTTCCAAGTTGGAGACCTGGTTCTTCGGCTCACGCAAGATAGCCATGAAAAATTCGAGTCGCCATGGCTAGGACCGTACATCGTCACTGAAGTAATCGAAGGAGGAGCATACAGAATAAAGGACAAGAAGACAGGGATTGCAGAGCCAAACCCTAGAACGTGGCGCAACTTAGGTGTTTTTACGCATAAGCTGAAAAATAGTCATGCATGTAAACATACAATGTACTGAAAAGGCCGCGAGTTTTCAGACGCACTCTTTTCCTTTCAGGGCACCGAGTGGGGCTGAAAGGTTTTTAATGAGGTGGGCTCGCGGTGCTGCAATATAGTAAAGATATTGGTGATATACATCTTTTTCTTCGACAGGCTCGGGGGCTTGCAACCCACGGATTCAATATACACACAAAATATTCACAATATACAACTTACAAGTTATTTGCCTTGGTTAAACACCTCACAAAGCAATAAAGACACACAAAAAATAGCAACCGAAACACTCGGGGGCTAAACAAAATAGATTCAACTATATACAATCTTCGCAATATACAAAGTTTCAATAAAACAAGCTCGGCAGCAGAGATAAGTCTTCAGTTAAGCTTCATATATATCATCTATTTCACCTTCTGCAGAGGCACCCATGAAATCAGCATAATGGCTTTCCAAAAAGAATTTAGCGTCCATCCGAAGTAAATAATCAATCATATCTTCGGCTACGGGTGTCACCACATAGTTGATTTTGTCGATGTTTCTTCTTCGCCTCCTAAGTTTAACGTGACAAGCTTCAACAATGTTGGTCATATCCAACTTCGGATAGCGGATTTGCAGCATAATCATGGGAAACCTGGCGCCTGCCATCAATTGAGCTTTCACAAATCCATACACTTGGTGGGCACTTTTAAATTTCTCCATCAAGTCAGGAAGCATCGTGGGTTGAAGATTCCGAGGAAACATAGAATTATATACCATAGCCAATGTTCTAGTACAGAACTCGAGATACTCTCGAACCTGACCCGCGCGGTCTTGAAATCTTACAATTTGTCGGGTCTGATCTGGAGAAGACCAAAAACTGGAACCATTGTCCAAGGCAAGGTTAACAAGAAGATTGGATCTCGCATCAACTCGTTGATCTTCGGCATCCACATCCAAAAAAGAACCTATTCAGGGGATAGGGCACAAATAAGATGACAAGATAATGAAGGACAAGAGAGGACTCAGAAAACGTGAAACGTACCTGCCATGTCCAGACTTGCGGCAGCCATCAAGTCAAGCATATAATTTTCTCGGGACACGGCTTGTGCAGCTTCGGCAGTCACGGTTTCTTTCAATGATAAAGCTTCTTGGGCCTGTTGAAGAGCTATTTTCCCGCTCGAACGATTTGCGGGACTGTTCCATGACAATAAGGGATTGTTTCTTCAAAGTTTGGAGCTGTTGCCGAAGTTCAGTCAATTCTGACTGATCAAAGTTAGCACATGAAGAGTAGTCAAGAGAAACATCGTCAGGGACCCGGTTTGAGCGCGAGGTAGCAGTTGAAGCAGGCGAGGTTCTAACAATCTTAGAGTAGTTATCAAATATCAACTTGAAGAAAGAAAAGGTCGACATCAATAAACAAGCAATGGATCATTCCTTCTCATTAATAAGTTGGGATATTTACAAGAGTTATGCCCCATTACAAAAGGTCAACTCCTAGTGAGTCGACGAAAATAGTCATATATCATAAAGATATCGACATCTACCAAAAGAAAGCAAACGGAGGTGTAAGTTGGTCTACTTGACCTCCGGTTTGGCAGATCTGGAGGGAGCAGCTGGCTTGTATCCGAGGAAGGATAGGATCTTCTTCGAGTGTGGTGGCAGCCTTAATCAAAGATTGTCACCTCTCCTTGTTGATCCTCTTCGTGTCACCAGCTTTCAGCCAGTCGACGGTCTGCTGGCTCTCGGCAACCAAAGCTATGGTGCCCTCGACGCCAATCTTCAGGTTTTCCTGCCGGAAAGCCAACCCAAGATCCTCTCTAGGAATAAAGCACTTAGCAAGTTCAGAGAAGGTGTCCGGCTGGCTTTTCTTCGGGAAGAAGTAGGGGAAAAGGCGCGTAAAAGCGGCCCGCGCATCAGAAATACTGCGGCGTGCCAAATCCCCATGAATTTCAAGGAGAGAAAGGGTGTCAAGAACACGATCCCCTTCAGGCCTCTCAAGTTCAAAATCTTGGCCCATTTTTTCTGCTGAAACAAATTTCAGGTTATCAACAAATATAAGGAGAACTAATCTTGGAAGGGACTCGGGCAAAGAGATTAATGAACTTACTGACAAAGCATTGATTCTACGACTCCAGACGGCCAATGACATCCTCTTCACGAGCAATCTGTTGATTTGTATTCTCGCTCAAGGCAGTTTCAACTTGGTGGAGTCTTTTCCGAAGATCTCCAACAGAGGCAACGTCTTGTTCGGCCTTCTCGCGAGATTTTTCACTTTGCTCAAGCTTGATGGCGAGGTCATCGGCACACTTGGTAGCTTTGGAGAGAGCCTATAGCGGAAGGAAACATGGCAGAAGTGTTAAGATAGACAGCAAGATAGTCCATTGGGTGAAAAATAAAGACAATAGAAAGGTGTACCTTTCAAACAATCAACAGTGTTACGGTACCCAATGAATTGAGTACCAAGACGGATGAATTCCTTCATCAGAGGCTGATCAAAAGAAAGTTGTAAGAGAGGTCAAGAGGAAAAAACTCGACAGAAGAAAAAATAGATATAAGGGTACTTACATCATCCAAGGAAGGAGTCGACGAACCCCCGGCCAATAAGCCTTGTTCCTCGCCAAGTTCAATCCTCGCTCTTTTCGGCGAGGGGGCTCGGGGGTTGGTGTCAGGAGTTGACTTCTCCAAATCTTGGTGAGGAGGCGAGGTTTCCTCCGTTGCACGGTGAGTTTCCGAAAGAACTAAAGTTTGCGACGTACTCGTTGGAGCAGTCACATTGACAGCGGGTTCTTCTTCTTCTTCGCCACTGTGCACAAAAGATAGTATAAGAGCATTCACAAACAATATATAAAAGGAAAAGACGGTAGGGTAGCTTACGAGCTAACGAGGGCATCCTCGTAAGGATTGAAGGCGTCCTCCTCTTCGGGAGCAGTTTCTTCGGCAGGTGATCCGCCGGTTTTGGAGGTGCCGGAGTCTTCAACATCACCCCTCTTCCTCTTGTTCTTTGGGGAAGCAGCGGAAGGGAGAGAGTGTACTGACTCGGAAGCGTCGGATTCAGTATCTCTTTCAGAGGAAGCCACGGATTTGTGAGATCCTACGACTTCACTCTCAGGGAGAGAAGTACCATGCGTATCGTCAATAACGACGGCTCGTTCGTCGACCTCCCCACCTTCAGGAAGGGGAGGCAGGGAGGATAAAACTTGATGTTTCTGAAGAAGGATATCACCAAAAGAAAGTTCAGCGAGACAGTAGTCGAAACGATAAATACTCGGGAAGACAATTTATGCAAGATAGTAGTCCAAAAAACATAATTGCGAGAGGACAAATCATTTACCTTGGAAAGGGGATTGGCGCTGTTGTACGGCTCCACTCGGCAAGAGGATGGAACTGAATCTTTTTTTCTTAGCGAAGAAACACGTCGGACAAGCTTTTCCAAATCCTTCACAGAGAGATCTTTGGATATGCGGTCGACATCTTTCTCGCCAGCATACAGCCACAGAGGGTTTTTGCGAGCCTGTAGAGGCTGCACCCTAATCCTAAGGAAATGCACAGTAATTTGGATACCCGACAGTTCTTTACCGCGGGTATTCTGGAGCTCATGGATGCGCTTCATTAGTGAATCTGTCGCCATTTTTTCTTCTTCGGTAGCTTCCGCGTCCCATGATCGGCGTCGAAGGATTTTTTTCACTACCGTGAAAGGGCGCGATGTTGTAATCCTGCGAGTCAAGATACTCCTCGCGGATGTATAGCCATCTCCTGCGCCACCCTTGGACGGAGTCGGGGAATTTGACGTCGAAGTAATCGACGTCACGACGGACACAGATAACAACACCACCTATATTGTAGGCGATGTTGTGGGAGCTGTTGCGGCGAATGCAGAAAATGCGTTTCCACAGGGCCCAATTCGGATGGGTCCCGAGAAAGCACTCGCAAAGGGTGATAAAGATAGAAATATGGAGGATAGAATTGGGGGTCAGCTGGTGCAGCTGCAGCCCGTAAACAAACAGTAATCCACGAAGGAATTCGTGGATAGGAGCAGAAAGACCACGGATGAGGTGGTCAACGAAGGTTACCCGGTATTGGATGGGGGCGTCGGGAAGCTTTCTTCACTAGGAAAGATCAACGCTTCCTCCTTCTTCATCAATCCAAGTTTTTCAGCAGGTTCATGTCTTGGTTGGAGATCTTAGATCTCTCCCACTTAGAGATCTCCAGATCTTGTGTCGCCATGCTAGCTTCTGGAGTGGTGTGCCTGGTGAGCCTCGCCCGCGGTGGCATCAACGTTCGCGCAGGAGAGATTGGGTACGAGCACGGGCGCAAGAGCTTGTTTGGTTGCAATGAAAGCTTTTGGATAGAGAGAGGATAGGAAGTGGCGCAGCGAAGGGGATTTCTGAGGAAGACGACGGTTACTTATAGCGAGCCATCGAATCGTTGAGCCGTTGGATGACAGAAAAATGGATCTAACGCCTTACACGTGTCTCCAACGGTAACAATGACATTTTACTGCGACGTAACTTGACAGGCGCTACAGCGCGCGTGCCAGGGAAAGTGGAGGACGTGTGTCCCCACTTGCATAACGTGTCAAATACCGCAGGGTTTTGCACCCACAAGTCAATGATAGGACAACACTCGTGTCTTCCCGATATAGCGATCGTGGCCATCGTCAGCGCTGATGTCACTATGAGGGAAACTTCGACTGCGGTGCTTGGAAGATTGGCGACAGAAGAATATTATTGATAACTTCGGGAGCTTTTGATCAAATACAAGTTTTTGTTCAAATACTCGGGGGCTACTTTTAAAAGAAGTTTTGATAAATGAGTTGATGCAAAAAAAGACAAACATTGGCTTACAGCCATCATCAGCAACAACGTCATTCAAGAGAGAACTTCGAGTAGCTTTATCAAGGATATCGACATGGAAATTTCGAGAATGTCAACAAAGAAAAGACGAGAGCCTATGATCAAACACAAGCATTTGCTCATATGCTCGGGGGCTACTCTTATTTGAAGTGTTGCTTATACTTCCGATAAGAGGGTAATGCGCATGATAAAAAAATAGAGTTGTTCAAATGTAAGGCAAGTTGAGCCTACAACCAAGTATAAATACTCGACTGTAGCCTCGGGGTCTACTCCCATCGGGAGCGCTGGTCGCGCACCCGATAAAGATGAAAGCAATGGAAAAAGTTGACAATATAGCGACAACAATACTAAAAAGGTGAGCCTACAACCAAGTACAAGCACTTGGCTGTAGCCTCGGGGGCTACTCCCATCGGGAACGCTGTTCGCATACCCGATGAAACTGAAAAAGTCATGGTGAGCATATTTTGAGTTATGGAATAACTCTTCACATACTCCCATCGGGAGGACAAGATAAAAATACAAGTCATCGTATGACTCGAACAAATGTGCCATTCCAACACCCGAAAAAACCACCCGACAATATATTCTCAGAGCGCCTCAGTAGCGACTTAAACTATGAATGCCACAATACTTTGCAAAGGTAAGATCCCAGTATCTATCACGTGCGGCGTGGCGTCGCCCCTGAATGCAATCTGCTACCTTTTTCCGTATCAACAGATACGAAGAAAAATCCTAACGGACGCGTTACGTACCCGATAAGACATAACTGGAATTCGACATCTGGTAAGACCTTAAGCTGCACATGTCGAATTACGCCAGTATCCCGAGATCATGTCCAGGGACGTGATCTTGAAGTAGGTTTTGCGGGATTGCCACAAGAGCAGTTAACTGGTACCTGATCCGTCAGATGAACCAGCCCCAATTATTGATATCCCTGTACAATATATGATTGTTTTATGAAAGATTTTGATTAACTCGAAGAAATCTTGTGATAATTGTAATGATGGAGATTTTACATGATTCTTTGATTCAAGCAAAATCTCGGGGGCTACTGACATAGGCATCCCCAATGGGCCTGCCGAAGATAGTACCCGGGGTTTTACTGGAGGCCCACGGCCCGAAGTTTATGAAGCCCGGAAGCCCAATTAAGAGAGAGTTTGGAAAGATAGAGTTGTATTAGGAATAAGACTTGTAACTATTACGGGACGAACTCAAAGAGTTTCCCGCTCTCTGTAACTTGTACATCACGAAACTTTCGGCTCCGCCTCCTATATAAGGGGGAGTCGAAGGAGAAAGAGAGGATCAATTTCATTGTCAACATAACCCTAGTTTTCTAGCAGTCGAGTACTTTTCCAGCTGAACCCTCGAGATCTTCTTGCCCTCTACTTCCTACGAAAACCCTAGTCTACAATCTGTAGGCATTGACAAGTTGATACCTTGTCACCATGATTCTATATTTGTGGTAGTGGATAGATTTTCCAAGATGTCACACTTTATTGCCTGCCACAAGAGCGACGATGCGTCGCATATTGCTAACCTGTTTTTCAGGGAGATTGTATGACTACATGGAGTTCCGAAGACTATTGTTTCTGATCGTGATGTGAAGTTCATGAGCTACTTCTGGAAGACACTTTGGGGAAAGCTGGGACAAAGCTACTTTTCAGTACTACTTGTCATCCCCAAACTGATGGTCAAACTGAGGTGGTGAATCGAACCTTGTCACGATTGTTGAGATCCATGATCAAGAAGAACCTGAAGGAGTGGGAAGAGTGTTTGTAGCATGTGGAGTTTGCTTACAACAGGGCGGTACATTCTACCACAGAGTTGTGTCCCTTTGAGGTGGTGCATGGTTTCAAACACATTACTCCACTTGACTTGTTGCCTTTGCCTATACATGAGAGAGTCAATATGGAGGCATCGAAGAGGGCAGATTTTGTACGGAAGATACATGTGAAGACTAAAGAGTTGATAGAAAAGAAAGGCAAGAGCAATGCTGCAAGGATGAACAAGAAGCGCAAGGAGATATTGTTCAAGCCTGGTGATATGGTCTAGGTACATTTTCGCAAGGATAGGTTCCCAAAGCTGCGGAAGTCCAAGTTGCTTCCTCGTGGTGCTGGTCCTTACAAAGTACTTGCCAAAATCAACGATAATGCATACTCGATAGATCTTCCACCCTATGCGTTTGGTGTCAGTAATTCTTTCAATGTTGCTGATTTGACACCATATGACGGAGAAGACCTTGGAGCATCAAGGTCGACACCTTTTGAAGGGGGGAGATGATGAGGACATCCCTACTACACTACTACCTCCATCATTCCAAGATAAAGATGAAGCTGCTATGAAGCTCAAGTCCAATGAAGTTCGGATTGGACCTATTACAAGGGCTCGTGCGAAGCTAATTAAACAACAGGTGAATTTGTTCCTAAACGATACTTTGATTGATGAGTACTTTATACTGCCTAAGTCCTGTTATTTATGTATGATCAGGTATGAAGAGGGAGCAAGCATCGCATGAGGAGGAGAGGAGCAGCTGGACGTGAAGATGGACGTGAAGCTGGACATGGAGCTGGACATGAAGATATCCCATGGACGCGCGAGGGAGGAGCAGGAGGCATGCGCGAGAGGAGACGTCACAGTCCAGGCCGGCCCAGCATCCGGTCAGACCGGCCGCCACGCCGGCGCACCCGGTTGGACAATTTTTAGAATCGCCAAATTCGAAAAGAGTAAAAAGTTACTGCCAGTTAAAGGTTTTTTGCTGCAAAATACAAAAAAAGAAAAAGAAAATTCTATGGCGCACCTAGTGCCCATGCGCCACAGAATTAACGTCTAAAATTTGAATTTTCTGCCGCCCTCTCCTCCACTTCTCCTCACTACTCCTCCACTTCTCCTCACTTCTCCTCTTTGGATGCAAACTTCTCATCCACTTCTCCTCCTCCTCCTCCAACACACCACCACCACCACCGGCCGGCCTCCTCCTCCTCCTCCTCCTCCTCCACAACCACCACCACCTCCTCCTGGGCCGGCCTCCTACTCTGGCGACCTCCACGACCTCCTCCTCCTCCTCCTACTCCAGCGACCTACTCCGGCGACCTACTTCGGCAACGATGACCTTCTCCTCCTCCTTCTCCTCCGGCCGGCCTCCTCCTACTCCGGAGACCTACTCCGGCGACGACGACCTTCTCCTCCTCCTCCTCCGGCGACCACCTCCTCCTCTTCCTCCACCACCTCCTCTTCCTCCACCACCACCACCTCCTCTTCCTCCACCACCTCCTCCACCACCACCACCTCCACCACCTCCTCCATCACCACCACCACCACCACCACCACCACCACCTCCTCCTCTTCCTCCGGCCGTCCTCCTCTTCACCCACCCACCTCCAGCTACCTTCCAGCGAAATTTAAAAAAAATAAAAAAATCGGCGGCCCCATATCTAGATCTAGATCTAGATCTGGCCACCATTTTTTTTGAATTTTAAAAAAAAAATTCTGTGGCGCACCACCACCAGTGCGCCACAGAAATAAGTTTATGTGGCGCACCACCGCTGATGCCCCACAGAAATAAGACTTTCTGTGGCGCATGGGCCGGTGCGCCACAGAAACCTTATTTTTGTGGCGAGAATTCTGTGGCGCACCGCCCATGCGCCACAGAATTGATTTTTGGTGCGCCACTGATGAGCCTTTTCCTACTAGTGAATGTGTTGGGATGGCATAAATGCGCGGCGGGAGAGGCGCGATGTGGCGGGAGAGGCGCGATTAGGCGGGAGCGGTGGACGAATTTTTCATGTGCCGCTGACGCGTCGGTCCCGCCACGCCTCGCCTCGCTTTTTGGTGTGTCCGGCATCCCCGGAGCGTCCCCTGTGTAGTGGGGATGGGCTCGGGGCGCCGGACACCGTATCGGGCCGCGCCGGACAAAAATCAAGTTTGGGGGACGCGACTGGGAACGTTTTTTGTCCGACGCGCCCCAAATCCCTTTGGGGGACGGTTTGGGGGACTCGACTGGAGATGCTCTAATGGAAATCCATCTCTTCGAGATCGCTGATCGCTTGGAAAAATCTTCTAAAGCCACCGTCCTTCTCCTTCTACCTTCCGTCTGCGTTCTCTCCTCCTTTAGAACATCTCCAACAGAAACGCTATAATAGCACGGGTTAAAAGGCGTTTTTATTTTAGCTTTTGACGCGTGCGCTAAAATCTGACGCTCCATCGGATGCTCTATTTTGCGGCGCGGCAAAAACAGCGCTCCACCTGCCGCTTGATTTAACAGCGCGCCGCCCACGGCAAACACAAAATACACACTATTTTGCGAACAAAAGATAAAACAAACACATGTAAATTAAACTAGAATTCATCACATGAGATCTCAGAAAAATTAAATTCATCACATGACATAGCAACATCAAATTCATCTCCAACACACAACACACAAGCAAGTTCAGAGCAGCGCCGATGGACGCTGTGCCGGTCTGCCGTTTGCCGGCCTTGGGGGCAGGCGGATGCGGTGGGGCGGCACCCGGCGCGGTTGACAGTTGCAGGGCGGTGAAGAGGCCGCGGGCAGGAGCGGCGCTAGGGTTTGGGGCGGCGAAGGCGGTGGCGACACCGGGGATGGAGTACGGAGGGTTCAAGGGAGCGGCGCCGTTGGTGTCCATGGCCGGCGAGAGCGAGGGGTGGAGGCGGGCGGGTGCGTGGCGAATTTCAGCCGACGGCTGCCCTTCGCGCGCTCGCTGTGGCTTTTGCTGCGCGCTGGAGCGAGGGCAACATATTTCAGTGCGCAATTCTAGCGGTCTATTAGAGCGGCTAAAATATGTCTCGACACGGTAAATTGGCGATATTTTGGGGACGGTGCTATTATAGCGCTTCTGCTGGAGATACTCTTACTGCAACAACTATCACGGCGGGTGCTTCTTTTTTCTCCTGCATAACCACCTCGAGGAGGTGCTACACCTTCAAAAGGCGTCCGCGCGCTGTATAGTGTATACATCCTCCCGAAGCTGCTTCGCGGAGGTTCTCCCCACCGAAGCCATTGATGGCTGCCCCAGCCCATGAGCACTGCCGCACTCTCAAACAACCAATGCTGCCTACATCGTGTGTTGCAAGCAATGATGATCACACGAACCGTTTTTACCTAGTGCTCTGGCGATAGCCAGTCGACTAGGGTTTCTTCGACTCCAACGCTGACTCTGATCGGGAAGGAGGGATCAGGGACGAGCGGATCGTCCAGGCTGGCTGCTCGTGGAGTCCTTCTACAACTCAGGTTGGCCGCGCGTGGGATCTGTCGTTGTTCTCATCTGTTTGGCCCCAGCTTGTTCCCATAGGTTTTGTTTCGTCCCTAGATCGGGATAACATCCAATCTAGTATGGCGGCACCATCGGCAAACTCCGGGAATTGGCCGGGAGGATCTGAGCAACACAAGGAGGAGAAGACGCCGTACGCATAATGAGGATGTGCCTCCCATCTATAAATGCAAAATGTCGATTTTAACAATTACAGCAAATGCAAGCAAGAGCAAAGGTAAAGATGATCCGAGGTCTGAGCGATGGACGAGGCCGGAGCCCAGAGTTCTCAAACTCAACGTCAACGCATCATTTCATGTAGATGATCATGCACTAGTGGAAAACAGGCCTTTTGATCCGGGTGGTTAGGGCCTTTTGTCGCGGGCGGCCAGCCGCGACAAGCAAGGCGCGATAAAAGGGTGGCCTTTTATCCCGGGTCACTTACGACCCGCGACATAAGGTCCACCACGTGGCAGCCGCGGGGCGCGCAGGGCACAGGCCCTTTTGTCGCGGGCGGTATTACCACCCGCGACAAAAGGCCTTCTACGTGGCGCGCGCACAACGCTTCTGCTTTAGGGTTTGAGGGGTGCAGCACCCCTCCCCCCCCGCCACCGACCGCCTGTTATTTCATTTTTTTCGTTCGAAAATGAAAGTTGCATATATTTGTACGCTACTAGAAGTTGTACACATTCATTCATTATATATATATATATAGATCGATCAAACAAATATTGGAAGCAGAAGTCGATTCCCCTTACACATATTCGTAGGTTCCCTACATATATACATGGAGCTCACGATCGACAAACGGTACTAACGACCGTCTATTTGGAGGTAGAACAACTATCTGGACTAAACAAGCCTTTGTTGTTTATTACTTCTCTAACCAAAAGTCCCGCCACTTCCTCCGCGATTCCTAGTGCGTGTTCCTTTGGTTGGAGTCTGTCCCGCATGAAGTCGACCTATATACGAAAATGAGATGAGTATGACTATATCAGTCTTGATAACGAAATATTGATGATAATAAATAAAGTTGTGAATGTTATTGCTTACGTCGAATTTATTTCTGTTCTGCTTCTCAGTGGTTAACATGCGAATGGACTCGCAAACGTAGTATCCACATAGATTCGTCCCTTGTGGCTGCTGGGGGCACGCTACAGGAGTAAATGTTAGCTTCTTTGTAAAGGTAATGTCCTTATGAACATTCTTCAAAGCTTGCCAAGCCCTGCCAGTGCAAAAGAATGATTGAATGAGTGGATAATTAATTGATATCTCACGAAAGATAAAGCGCGGCGATGAAGGAAATTACACTTGGAGCAACTTCTGCAAGTCCTGGAACCCGTCAGGCCTCTACTCGATGGGTCTCTTACTTCAACTATTCCCTTATCAGGTTGAATGTCTAGTAGAATCCAGTGGAAGCTGCACATGTTATGCATATACGTCAGGAATTACACTTAACATCGAGTAAGAAAAATTGAATGTGCATAAAAGATCATTAAGACTCTCACTCGTAGTTGTAAGGAAACAATATTGAATCACAGAAATATTGCTGCCCCAAAAACCTTAGTAGGTTTCCCCCCGTTTCTTCGCGTTTATGCTTCACCGTTTCAACATGTATTTTATCTGGGTCAACAAACCCAACATTGATAATATTATTACTTTTGCACTCACTGATCTTCATCTGCAAAAGAGAACCCATAAGATATAATGAGTATATATATGCAATGAAAACTAACATGTAATGAATGAAAATGAACTTATATGTATTTAACAACTTACAAGAAATAGCAACTCATGATATATTTGTCGATGGCTTCTAGATAGAATAACCGCAGAGTTCATTCATCTCAATATGGATCTCCTCGTTTCGGTAGTAATATTCCCATGGTATACTCGCCACGATGTACATTTTTCTCCTTGCATGCATCAAGGTACCACTGATGCAAATTCCGCATATGTGTTGGCAGTTTATGCAGCTGCTCTGCTGACCAAGTCGGCCCCGTAGACAAATTTAGGAGCTATATCAGCGGTGGGTAGTGCAGCATCTGCGGCACCAAACAATTCCTCCACGGTAACTCCACATTGAGCCGCTAGAGTTGCAGCTTCTTCCATATTGACATCACCACCATGTTCCTCGTACACCTTGGGAACATTAAACACTTTGAGTGCTTTGGGATCGATTGTTTGGGCTGAGCACCGAGGAGGGGAACTTCCTTTCTCTTTTTGCCTTTTGTCGTTTGCTTGGCCTTGAGGGGTGCACTTGTTGAACTTGACCTTTTCTCATCTGCACTTCTAGCTGATGATTTGCTCGTGCCAGCAATGTCCTTCTCCTTGGCCTTTTCATCCTTTTTTGGTCAATTACCTTCGCAAGAGTGCGTGTATAGTCATCCTTCTTCTCGTGTAACTCATACTTTGCGATGGTGTGTTCAGAAAACTAGTAGCATATTCTATTTGCTTCTCTGTGTATGGCTCTGGCGCTGGAGGTTTTGGCTTATGGAAATGATCATAGTTGTGTTTCGCAACAGCGGCCGCATTTTCCTCGACAGTAAGATCCCAAGGACGGGGGGGAGGAACCTTTGGTACTTTTGGGAGGGGCGACCTCTTGGGGACAGGACTCTTGAAACGCTTCCGGCTGGGTGCATTCCGAGTCTTAGTGGGCGGAGGCGGCGGCGCTGGAGATGGAGATGGAGTACCGATGTCGTGGTCGACGTCGTACCCACGGGGTGATGGTGGCGACATGTGATCAGTAGGAGGAGGTGATGGTGGCATGCGATCACCTGGAGGAGGTGATGGTGACCTGCTGGGACGATCGGTACTAGGTGCTACCCAGCCTGGCAGCACGATGTTCTTCTTTTCCCAGAGAATGATTTCTCCCAGCACCTCTCCGAGTGTAAGCCCCCATCACCTCCAGGGATATGGAGCTCCAATGTCTCCCACTGCGGGACAACTGAATCCACCCCGACACGAGCATAGCCAGCTGGAATCGGATTGCCATGCCATGTTGCCGGCTCACCTTCAGGTCCAAATGCCGGTAAGACATAGCCGGCCGCCACCTTAACAGAAACCTTCCTGAACACCTCATGGAGATCACAAGGTGTTGTCTCCTTGATTCCATCCAAGGGGTCGCCAGGACCGGCATCTATCATCATCCGTGTAGGAGGGGCCTCCGAGTCGGCCACGCTGCTGTCTCGTCGCTGAGATATTTCAGCGGTATTATCTGGCGGGCGCTGTCCTTTTAGTTCATTTATCTCCCGCTGCTGCTGCTGAAGCTCCCGCTGCTGCTGGTCAAGTCGGTGTTGGAACTCGGCCATCCGGTCATTCTGCACCTCCAGCTGGCGTTGTTTAGCTCTCGCTCGGCTTCTATAAGTCTCCGCGTCGGCCGGAAACCCAAGCGACCACGGAACACTAGGGCCGAAGCCTCTTGTTCGTCCTCCCTTCTCAGGATTACCGAGGACAAGCGTCGGCAAGTCTTTCTCTCTATCGGGAGCAAACTTTAGTTTTCCCGCCTTTATATCTGTCGTCACTTCAATCCATTTTTGCCTGGGTACCCTAACCCTGGTGTCACTTTCAACAATGTTCCCTGTCTTCATGTCATACTCACAGCCATGCGCGAGGAACCAATTTCGAGCCCTTATGTCCCATCCTTCTCGCGTGGGTTCTGGAGTGATCCCGTTCAGCTCCATCTCAGCCTCTTGTGCATCCCACTTAGGCATGGCTCTTCCGTAGCCCCCTCGCCCCGTATGATGGTGATATTTCTTCTCGCTTGCATTCTTCTTGTTTTTCGCGGACAGGTTCACAGCCTCCTCTCGATTCTTTGTACCTCACAAATTCTTCCCGGTTATGCTCCTGCTTCGCTAGGTAGTTCTCGAATAATGGAGGCTTCTTGTCTTTCTTATAATTTTTCCATAACCGGTTCTTATACGCCCGGAAAAGTTCCCCCATCTTCTTAAGAGCCCATTTCTTCACTAGCTCTTGCTGCTTAGCATTCTCAGACTCCGATCCCAAATCTGGCAAAGTGAAATGTGCCATCAGGTCTACTGAAAAGTGTGTCCTTGTACCTATCGGCAACCTGATTTTCGGACACATTCTTCGTCTTGTTCCATTCTCTCGACGAGTGATCGGGTCACGATCTCTAACCACAACTCCGCACTGATTTTTGAACTTCACTCCGACATTCTCGGGTACCACCGGTTGGCCTTCCGGTGATATAGCTTCAATTGTGAAGTGGTCTTTCTTGGTCAACTTCTTTGCCGGGCCTCGTTTCTCTATCTTATCTTCGGAGGCCTAAGAGAATACATATAGAATTGCATTAATGCCTCTATACTAATGCCTCAATACATATGTACATATAGAATTCCATTAATACCTCGTCACCGGAGCCGTCGTCGGCTTCTCCGTCACCGGAGCCGTCGGCTTCTCCGTCACCGGAGCCGTCGGCTTCTCCATGACCGGAGCCGTCGGGTTCTCCATGACGTACCATCGCGGATTATGTCCGCGAATATGTCTTCCTGTTCCAAGTCCCGTTCGAATTGATCCATTGTTTCTGCAAAAGAATTAAATCGATAAGTAAATGTTCAAACACAAACCAAACCCTAACCCTAATCAAACACAAACCAAACCCTAACCCTAATCGGCGACACGTGTTTGCGAGAGGGAGAGGGTGTCGGCGGCGACGCGTGTTTGCGAGAGGGAGAGGGTGTCGGCGACGCGTGTTTGCGAGATGGAGAGGGTGCTCGGCGACGCGTGTTTGCGAGAGGGAGAGGTGTCGGCGACGCGTGTTTGCGAGAGGGAGAGGGTGTCGGCGACGCGTGTTTGCGAGAGAGAGAGAGAGAGAGAGAGAGGGTGTCGGCGTCGGTTGTTCGCGAGAAGGGAGAGAAGAGGGGAGTTGCGGCGTCGATGGTTTTCGCGAGAGGGAGAGGGGTGTCGGCTAGTGTTCGCGAGATGGAGAGGGGTGTCGGCGAGTGTTGTTCGCGAGAAGGGAGAGAAGAGGGGAGTTGCGGCGTCGATGGTTTTCGCGAGAGGGAGAGGGGTGTCGGCTAGTGTTCGCGAGATGGAGAGGGGTGTCGGCGAGTGTTGTTCGCGAGAGGGAGAGCGGTGTTGGCGAGAGTGTTTGCGTCGGTTGTTTACAAGCTAACTAATATAAAATTTAAATTAATACAAAATTTAATCTAACTAACTACAAGATTTGAATTAATACAAAATTTAAACTAAGTAACTACGAAATTTGAATTAACTATCTACAAAAATTTAAACTAACTAACTAATACTAAATTTAATCTAAATACTAATACTAATACTAACTAACTAATACTAATTAAAACTAAATACTAATACTAATACTAACTAACTAATACTAATTAAAACTAAATACTAATACTAACTAAACTAATACTAATTAAAACTAAATACTAATACTAACTAACTAATACTAATTTAATCTAACTAAAACTAAATACTAATACTAACTAAACTAAACTAATACTAACTAACTAATACTAATTAAAACTAAATACTAAAAACTTAATGAAAAAAAGAGGCCGGAGCATGGGCGCCGGCCGGCACTGCTGCGCGGGGCGGCGGAGGGTGGCGGCTACCTCGAGGGTGGCGCAGAGGGCGGCGGCGGCCGGGGTGTCCCAGCTAGAGGAGGCGGCGTCGGAGGAGGCGGCGGCGGCAGGAGGTGGCGCGCGCGGGAGATCTCGTCGAGGTGGCGCGCAGAGGCGGCGCAGAGTGGCGGAGGTGGCGCAGAGGGCGGGGGCGGCGAAGAGGCGGCTCAGAAGTGGCAGGCGGCGGCCGGAGGCGAGGAAGATGGCCGGCGGCGGCGGCGGTGGATTTCGGCAGCCCGACGGCGCGATTTCTGCTAAGGAAAATGGCCTCCGGTGTCGCGGGTGGGGGCTCCGCCCGCGGCGGTAGGTATTTATACCTAGGGCCTTTTGTCGCGGGTGGGGGCTTGACCCGCGACAAAAGACCCCCTTTGTCGCGGGTCAAGCCCCCACCCGCGACAAAAGGGGTCTTTATCGCGGGCCGTGGCTCGACCCGCGACAAAAGGGGGTGGGAGGGGGAGGCGGCCGATCCGCATGAAGCGCATCCAACGGCTCCGGCCGTTTGAATCCAACGGCCTGGAGCCGTTGGACGCGGATCAGGCCTGGACCGTTTTTGTTTTTCTGTTTTTTGTTTTTCTGTTTTTTGTTTTTCTGTTTTTTTTAAATAAAAACTATTATTTCAATAACTTTTAAATGGTAACTCAAAAAGAAAAGTGTTATATATGAAAATTGATCAGAAAAATCCAATGAACATGAATATGACATCCATAGAACTATTTGCATCTCGCATATATAAATGCTGACACGTGCCTCGCCCCGCCGACGCCGGCGTGCGACGTGTAGCCACCGGCCGACACGTGGCTCACCCCGCCGACGCCGGCGTGCGACGTGTAGCCACCGCTGACACGTGGCTCACCCCGCCGACGCCGGCGTGCGACGTGTAGCCACCGCTGACACGTGGCTCACCCCGCCGACGCCGGCGTGCGACGTTTAGCCACCGCTGACACGTGGCTCACCCCGCCGACGCCGGCGTGCGACGTTTAGCCCCCGCTGACACGTGCCTCGCCCCGCCCGACGCCGGCGTGCGACGTGTAGCCACCGGCTGACACGTGCCTCACCCCGCCGACGCCGGCGTGCGACGTGTAGCCACCGCTGACACGTGCCATGCCCCGCGTGCGCTATATAGAGCGACGAGTGCGGGCGCAACCACACGTCGCCACCGCCTCCGCTCATTCATCTCCGGGATGCCTCCATGTCGTCGAGGGGCGTCCGGTTTCCGTGGCGTTCGAGTGCATCCGAGCGGTAGGTTCACCGCCGAGATACGCGCCGGTGGCTTCCGCCTCACCCTCGGCACGTACAACACGCCGGAAGAGGCGGCGCGCGCTTACGACGCGGCGGCGTGGCGCTTTCGGCGGCCAGGGCACGACATGAACTTCCCGGATGTTGAATCGCTAGAGGAGGCGGAGTTCCTCGCGCCACCGCCGTGCCTCGTCACCGACGAGGACCGTCACCGGCATCGCCAGGTGCAGCGCCGGATCGCCATCGCCGAGCGCGACGAGCAGTTGATGCGCCAGTGGAGGGCGCGGTCCCCCGACGCGTTCTTTGCTAACCTTAGGGCACAACGCAGGTCCAACAGGCGCCACCGTCGGGCCGTCGCCGCCTTCGAGCTCGAGAACTCGAATACAACTTGGACCGAAAACGACCCTCGGTGGGATGACCTTTGGACGGAGACAACCTCCGACGACGAGTAGAGACTAGACTAGTAATTTATCTATTTTATTGTAATTTCAATAAAGTCGTTGTCGGTTCTATTAGTTTAAATTTAGTTTATAAAGTCGTTGTCGGTTGTTTTTGTTCAATAAAGTGGTTGACACGAAATTTATTACGACTGAACTGAAATTAAAGTACAGAGCTCAACTGAAAAATAAGATACATGGCCAGATTCGAATGTTGGAGCCATTCAATCATAGTCGTGCCTAGTCCTATACACGTCGCCACTGTAGTCATCAAAGTCGCCGACGTCATCGTCGCTAGCATCGGGGTCGCGGTTGTCGAACCTCGGCGGATGACCACGCGTGGGCTGGGATTGAGGGTAGCGCAGGCGGGGGCCACGATAGGCCAGGACGCTGCGAGAGTCCGGCCGCGCCACCACATCCGACGGCCGGCCTCGTTGAAGTTCGAAGGAGGCGGGCCGTCCTCCTCGTACTCGGCAACCGCCCTCTCACGCCGATTGATGAAGAAGCTGTCCCAAGTCGGGCTGTAGTCGGGATGCCACTGGGGATTCCTCCGCTGCTCAGGCGTGAGCTCGAAATAGTAGTGGTTCGTGATGGCCATCTCGCGTGGCACACCTACAGGGATAGGAGGGACCGGTACGCCTCCGACGCTCAGCAACCAGCCGGTCGGGACGCGGTAGCCGGGCGGGCAGGGGTAGTTCGAGGCGCAGCGCCTCCGCCTCCCGGGGTGTTAGACATACGATGGAAGCCATGGGAGAGAGTGATGAGGTTTGCAGATATGAGAGTCCAAGCCTACATATATATAGTGGAAAAATGGCGGGAATGCGGGAAGAAAATAGGCGGGAACGAAGTGGCGCGCGAAACTTTCATCCCGGTGGAGGCTCAAACCGCGACAAAAGACTGGGGAGGCTTATCTAGGAGGGCCTTTTGTCACGGTTGGTGGCTGCAACCGCGACTAAAGATGTCGGCAGGATAATAAGGATGTGTCGGTAACCTTTTGTCACGGTTGGTGGCTGCAACCGCGACTAAAGCTGTCGGCAGGATAAGGATGTGTCGGTAACCTTTTGTCACGGTTGGTGGCTGCAACCGCGACTAAAGGTGTCGGCAGGATAAGGACGCGGGGGTGGACGCACGGCTCGATGAGATAAAGCATGTAGCGCACGACGGCCTGTCGAAGGAATAAGACAAAGTAGAAGCGGTGCCGTGCCTATAAAAGGAGCATCGATACGCCTTGCCAAGCAGATAAACAAGCCAAGCACGCTTTAATCTTCATTATTACATAAATGTAGAGATTGTCTTGGGAACTATATATGAAGAATACATTATTACATCGCCATCTAGTGTTGTGATCTTCTACGCCGTAGCCATGGAGAATCTTCATCATTTAGCAAGATGCTTGGGTCAATTTTCACCGTGAAGGGCGGAATTTCTTTAAACTTATTATAATCTTCGACATGTCTGTCTTGTCATCCACTCCCACGATGTTTCTTTTCCCCGAAAGAACTATGTGGCGCTTTGGCTCCTCGATTGATGTATTCTTTTGTTGATTTCTTTTTCTTGATTTGCTAGACATGTCCTTCACGTAGAAAACTTGAGCCACCTCGCTGGCTAGGACAAAAGGCTCGTCCAGTGCACGCAAGATTGTTGGGATCCACTGTTATCATACCGTACTTATCGTCAATATGTATAGCGCTGAGCTTCACCCATTTGCACCGAAACAAAGGGACCTTAAAAGTGGGACCATAGTCAAGTTCCCATATCTCCTCTATGTATCCATAATATGTGGTGGTCTGCCCATTCTCGTCTGTTGCATCGAAGCGGACACCGCTGTTTTGGTTGGTGCTCTTTTTATCTTGGTCGATCGTGTAAAATGTATTCCCATTTATCTCGTACCCTTGGAATGTACATATGTTTGAAGATGGTAACCCGGCCAACAAGTACAGCTGCTCCACCGCAGATGGGTCATTAATGAGATGTCTTTGCAACCAAGCGCCGAAGGTATTCATGTGTTGACGTGTAATCAAGGACTCGGGCTGGCCCGGGTTTATTTCTCGTAAAACATTCTTATGTTTCTCGATGTACGGAGCCACCAAGCTGGAATTGTATAGAACTGTGTAGTGCGCTTGATTGAAAGAAATCTTGTCCCTCCACACCGTTGCTTTCCTTCCTAGTGTGCCTTTTCCAGTCAGCCTCCCCTCATACCGAGATTCAGGAACACCAATCGGCTTAAGGTCGGGAAGAAAGTCAACACAAAACTCAATGACCTCCTCAGTTCCGTAGCCCTTTGAGATACTTCCTTCCGGCCTAGCTCGGTTATGAACATATTTCTTTAAGACTCCCATGAACCTCTCGAAGGGGAACATATTGTGTAGAAATACAGGACCGAGAATTCTAATCTCTTCAACTAGGTGAACGAGGAGGTGCGTCATAATATTGAAGAAAGATGGTGGGAACAACAACTCGAAGGCGACAAGACATTGGACCACATCTTCCTGTAATCCTCGACAAAGTTTCCGGATCCATTACCTTACGAGAAATTGCGTTCAGGAATGCACATATCTTCACAATGGCTAGTCGAACATTTTCGGTAGAAGTCCCCTCAATGCAATCGGAAGCAATTGTGTCATAAGCACGTGATGTCATGGGACTTCAGGTTCTGGAATTTTTTTCTCCTTCATATTTACTATCCCCTTTATATTCGACGAGAAACCAGACGGAACCTTGATACTGAATAGGGCTTCAAAAAAGATCTCCTTCTCTTGTTTGGTAAGAGCATAGCTGGCAGGCCCTACAAACTGCCTGGATGATTGCCGCTTTCGTCCTTTATGAAGTTCCTGGTCCTCCGTGCTTCGTTGTATCTTTTGTCTTTCCATACACGCCTAGAAAACCTAGAATATTCACACA
Source organism: Lolium perenne (assembly GCF_019359855.2). NCBI lineage: Eukaryota > Viridiplantae > Streptophyta > Magnoliopsida > Poales > Poaceae > Lolium > Lolium perenne. The sequence continues at coordinate 83,016,111 of NC_067249.2, forward strand.
AAGATTCTTGGTCAGGTGCATCACGTCGATTGCAGAGCGGACTTCCAGGACTTTCCAATATTCTAGCTCCCAGAAAATAGATTTCTTCTTCCACATGGGCGCATGTCCGTCATCGTCTTTCGGAACAGTCGACTGCTCTGGACCCTTTCCAAAGATAACATTTAAATCCTTGACCATGTCAAATATATCAGCACCACTACGGGGACAGGCTTCGGACGGCGGTCTGCCTCGCCATCGAAATGCTTGCCTTTTTTCCTGAAGGGTTGCTTGCGCGGAAGGACACGACGATTGAACGGGTACACAACTTTTCTGCTTTTTCCCAAATATTTACTTTCGTCTCATCTAAACAGTGTGTGCATGCATTGTATCCTTTGTTCGTCTGTCCCGAAATGTTACCGAGAGCAGGCCAATCATTGATGGTTACGAATAGCAATGCTCGTAGGTCAAATTCTTGCTCCGTGTGCTCATCCCACACACGTACACCTGGTTTGGCCCACAACTCCAAAAAGTTCATCGACTAATGGCCTTAGGTACACATCAATGTCGTTGCCCGGTTGCTTTGGGCCTTGGATAAGCACTGGCATCATAATGAACTTCCGCTTCATGCACAACCAAGGAGGAAGGTTGTAGATACATAGAGTCACGGGCCAGGTGCTGTGACTGCAGCTCTGCTCCCCAAAAGGATTCATGCCATCTGTACTTAGACCAAAGTATAAGTTCCTTGCCTCACCTGCAAAATCCGGGAACTCTCTCCCGATGTTTCTCCACTGCCGACCATCAGCGGGGTGCCTCAACATCGCGTCTTTCTTACGTTCTTCCATGTGCCATCGCAACAACTTGGCATGCTCTTTGTTTCTGAACAAACGTTTCAACCGTGGTATTATTGGAGCATACCACATCACCTTCGCAGAACCCTCTTCTGGGTGGCTCGCCCTCAACATCACCAGGGTCATCTTTTACGATCTTATACCGCAATGCACCACATATCGGGCATTTATTCAAATTCTCGTACTTCTCACCGCGGTAGAGGATACGATCATTAATGCATGCATGTATCTTACGCACATCTAATCCTAGAGGGCAGACAAGCTTCTTTGCTTCATATGTACCGACGGGCAATTCATTATTTCTTGAAACAGCTTCTTTAATATTATCATCAATTTCTCAAATCCCGAGTCAGTCACACCGACCTCTGCCTTCCATTTCAGCAATTCCAATATGCTACCCAGCTTTCTATGCCCATCTTCACAACCTGGGTACAACAATTTGTGGTGGTCCTCTAACATCTTGTCGAATCGCAACCTCTCCTTATCCGTGTCACGATCTCTTCTTGCATCGAAATGGCCCGACGAAGATCATCATCAACAGGATCATCGATGCCTGTTCTTCACCTCCTTCTTCTTCATTGTCGTCCATTGCGGTATCAAAGCATTCAGAGAACATAGATCGATAATACTTCTCATCATTATCTTCTTCCTCATCGCCGTCTTCCATCATAACCCCTTCTTCTCCGTGCTTGGTCCAAACATTATAACTGGACATGAACCCAAACCGAAGCAGGTGGCTCTTAATATCTCTTGAGCAAGAGTAATCCTTCTCGTTCTTACATTTTAGACATGGACAGCACATAAAACCTTGCTTCGACTTGTTGGCCTCGGCCACAAGCAGGAAAGAATTCACGCCCTCTCTGAAAGCGGGAGCACATCGGTTACCGTACATCCATGGATGACTCATCTGCATCATAAGTACAATTATATATGTATCAGATGCAATCACCTTGCTAAAATTAGTATTGTACGGACTATGCATATATATATAGTCGAGAAAATAGTTGCTAACCTTTTTGGATCAAAAAGAGGAGAAATCTTATCAAATAAACCAAGTGGCATCCCTCTCACAAGCATTCCATCAAACACCTCTTGTGCACATGTAGAAAAAATGAGCTAGCATACACCTCCACCTTCACCACCAAGGAAAAAATGAGGTGGGGGGGTGGCTGGCTGCTTCTATATATAGGGCGGGGACATTTTGTCGCGGGCCGTATTACGACCCGCGACAAAAGGGGTGGCCACGTCGCTCCTACCCCTTTTGTCGCGGGTCGTAATACGGCCCGCGACAAAAGGCCGCGACAAAAGCCTCCGCGCGCTCCACATGGTTTCGGGGCGACGTGGCCAGGCCATTTGTCGCGGGTGCAGGCGCGCCCGCGACAAAAGGCTCCCACGGAAGCCCTGTTTTCCACTAGTGATGCTGGGGCAGTGGGGGCCGTGGTCAGGGACTATGAAGGCCGCCTCATTGCGGCTAGCTGCTCCTTGCTCCCACATGTCTCCTCAGTGGCGCTGGCTGAGGCCCATGCAATGAAACATGGTCTAATATTGGCAGAGATTAGGTTGTAACAGGGTTACTGCTGAATCAGACTCGTTGGAAACAATTGAAGCTTGTACTGGAGAGCGAGCACAGGTGGTGGAATGAATCAGCGGCGGTCTATGCAGACTGTATCGACAAAGCCTCAAATATTGGAGATGTCTGCTTCAAATTCTGTCCTCGGGAAGCAAATCAAGTGGCCCATGAGTTAGCTAGTTATAGTTATAGTAATAAGATCTCATGTAATTGGGACGATGATCCCCCTAGCTTCCTCCTTGATAAGCTTCTAAATAATGTAACCGTTCTTTAACTGTGTAGCAGCAAGTTTCAGACGCACTCTTTTCCTTACCAGGGTATCGAAGGGGACTAGAAGGTTTTTAATGAGGCGACTTGCTAGCTTAATATATTTGTATTTATGTCAAAAAAAAGCAATGATGATCACGCGGGGTTGCTGCACTGCAAGGATTGTGCGAGTGTGCGACACGGCGATGAGTTGAAACCAACACGGCGGGCAAGTGCCCATGCTAGGTGTCGGCCGCCGGCAACAAGTATCGACGAGCGATGGTGCCACCAGCAAGTTTTCACGGCCATCCACGATGGCGACCGGCATGTGCAACGACCAGTCACTGCGGTTTGCAACGTTGTAACGCTAGTGCCCAAAGAATGGAACGGTTTGCAGCGGCCGATGCTTTGCACCCGTTGGCCGTTGCTGCCGGCGGTCCTGGTTCTGCCAAGTCATTCTCAGTGGTGTGGTGTTGCTACAGAGGCCCTCCGGCACAGAAATGGAATGCATTCTCCACAGAGGGAGATTCGCCGTTTAAACACGCAGAGGTTCCATTAGGCATGTGCACTAACAGGCCAGGCCCAGAATTTGCGAGAAGGTTCCAGAGATATATGCGTTAGTGTGCTAACGGACGCAATAAGCGTCAAATAGGATTCACCACACAATCGAGAAGCGCGCGAAACAGTAAACTTGAAACTGGGCCAAGCCCAATGTGCGCGGGTTACGCGGAGAGTCGGAAACCGACGCTGAGAGCGTCAAATAGGAGGCCCCTTCAAACACCTGCTGATTTGGTTTCGGCGCAACATTTCCAAACTTACAAGACCAATCAACTCCACAATAAAGATCATCACAATGTTACCAGTACTATTCTGTCACTACTTAAGTACAATGTACAAGTTTGTTCGAATAAAATATGACCAAGCTATTCATTGTGATACCATGTCACAACGGTATATACCAAGGATTACGAGTCGATGAGTCGAGACGAGTCGCTAAAGTATCAACCTATGGACTAGTCACACGAGTAGTCATGACTAGTCGAGGTTTCTGGTTGGAACACAAGTACCGACTCGTAGACTATTCTCTTGACTAGGCCAGCGACTCTTAATCATATTTATATAACTTAATTTTTCCAGTCTTACAACGATGTTCACTCGGGTAATACCAATATGGCTTCGGCACCGGCCAACTGTCATTGATATTATTTAAAAACAAATCAGGCATCGGAACCCATGTAAAACTAGTTAACCAAAGCTTATTGATACTACATGTTACAAAAACATACCTACAGTTAGGCTTCCTTGTAATACCAGCAGCAACAGGCCTGCAGTAGACGGTAGACCAAAGGATGGTTTAACATCTAAGGATAATTGAATGCCTAGTATGGTGTTTTACAAAAATCTAATCAGATACAGTATCTTAGCAAGTTAAGTAGGATTGGGAGGAGAGGAACAAATGGATAAGCCACGCTGAGAGCAGCGGCACCTACCCACAGTAACTACAGCGCATGATCTGAGGCCTAGAGCATTAGTGACTATGTTTGGCCTCGGCTTTGGCATATTTGAACTAACAACAACTAGCAAGCATGAGATTCTTGAGACCATAAATATTTCTAATATTTCCAACATGTTCACAAAGTGCAAAATCAACTAAAACGCATACGCATCAGTGCCCAATTAAATCTGAAAATTACCATAAGACCAAAGATAGAACCAACCAAACTGAACCCAAATTCTGCAATTTTCCACTCAAATATATATGACCCAAAATTAAACTAGAAAGGAACAAACTGACGTCTCAAGTCTATCTACTTCACTAACACCTCAATACTATGTACATGAAAGTACTGGGGCACTTGAATACCGTACAAAAAAAGATAGAAGGCATACCGCTCTGTATCAAAACTCCTCAATACTTTCAGAATTATCTTACTTGGCAGGTAAGGAGTCCCTTCTGTGTCATAGAAGTTCATGCCAACAACATTCCCCTTAAAATCAACAAGGGGCCCTCCAATTCCAGCCTATAGCAGGAAAACAAAGTGACGCTTGGCAATTGTTAGTTTGTTACACAGGAAAAGGTGATGTTCGTAGTATGCCTACTGATGTATTTACTTATCCATATGAAACTAATTATTTCCATGATTCAAAAAAGAGAAATTAAGTAATGAACGAAAAGTACCTTGGTGATTTTACATGAGGAGATCTTAAGCTCTTCGCAACCAAAATTGCATTTTTTGCCGGTCACTGACCCCTCTGTAGCCATACTATTGCCTGAATTGAAGACGCGGCCGAGAGCTAATACCTCAGTTTGTGGTGCATCAACCAACATTGCTGGACGATTACAGCGAAACGGGAAGCTGATAACAGCAAAATTGTAGTAGAAATCATATTTTTCTAATTTCCCTTCAATGCACTCCTCACTTGGAAGACACACTCTAATCTGCAATGATGAACTGAGACTTAATTAGTGTCTTGATGAACATGTAGTGAGTAAATAACTACTAGTCTAGTACTGTACTACAAACCTCTAAGTTATCAAAAATCTTGTCTTCATCACCAGAAGTTCTAACCAAGCTTGCTGAAGTCAGAACTCTTGTGGTGGATGTGGATCCATTGAAGTCTAGACATACACCTGTGCAAGCAAAATGCCTTTTCTTGACTGCAAATGGTAATTTCAATCTTAATCGGCAACCATATAACAGAAAATTAGTGGAAAATAACGATGTAATAGTGTAATACCCTTACAATCGCGACTGAATGAAGCGAGTGCAACAACACTTCGAGACATCTTTAAAGCAATTTTTCTAGCAGGTTCACTCAGGATATCTCTGCCAAATTCCTCTTCAAAATGACCTTCCAAACGCATGCCTCCTGGTTAAATAAACATGAATGAACAGTTAAATGAGATGGCAGAGTAGAGCAGTCTATAATGTGATACAAAAGGGAATGATCAGCACCCAGCAGAAGCAATAGCATGCAGCAACTCACCATCAGCATAAGCTGGTAAGGGATAACCATCTTTATTTAAGAGAGCATTTACCATCTTTGTAAATCCTAGTGAGACAAGGTGAAGCAATTCGTGGCAATGTGTAAGCAAAATAAATACAAATGTTACTTCCACAAGATGAAGCAATTCATGACTATGCAAAGTCGTGATCAGCAAAACAAAAAGCATACCATCAGATGGCCAGGGAACTAGAATACGCTTATGCTCATCACCAATGAGCTCTGGTGTAGGTACATCCTCAGTAAATTCTAGTTCTAGAAGATGAAGACATCAATGACTATATGTCAGTAATGATCCAAAGTTAACACTGGATTATGATAACTTGAATGATAGTAAACATCAGAACTGAATGAGTTGATTCACCTTGTGGCTCAGGTTTAGATGATAAAAATTGTTTCTGGTTATTACTTTCACTTCCCCCACTATAACCATTTTGATTGGAGCTACCTATAATAAAGAGATAGAACAGACAGACATACACTGAGTTCTATGCTGACCTTAAAGAGTATAAAATAAGTACGCTGGAAAATGATAAATAATAGTATGTTCTCGCATAATTTAGACGCCTTAAAAGATTCACCATTCTTAGCTCACCTTCCCAATGGTGCTTAAAAGAACTGGTAAAATTTTGCCAGCAATGTCGTTGAATTTCATCCCTACTGCATAATGCATACATAATTCATATGATTGATTTTTCATAAACATGTCACATACAATACAAGTATGATCATATGATGTCTAGGTAACATACCGTATCCGAACATCCCTCAAACATTCATCAATCTTACTTCCTTGCAAATATGAAGTTCCTTCCTGATCATGGTAGTCATTCATCCCAACAATATTCCCATCGAGATCAACAAGTGGACCACCACTTCCATCCTAGCATAAAAATGAAGTTTGTACATGGGAAAATTTTAAATTTTGAAGCATACAAAGTCTAATGATTTGTGATATATGGGGAGAAACCAACAGCGCACCATAGTTATTTTGCATGTGGACAACATAGACCCTTTGCTGTCAATTTTACTTGGGTCGTCATTCGGTACCCCATGTGTTTGCATTAACTTACCTGACTCGAAACAACGCTTTAGAGCTCACAAATCAGTATGCCGCTGGACTTTCACGCTGTTACTGAAACATACTGTATGAAGATCAGGGGAATATCTAGTGACCACAACAACCATACTGAAAGGCAAATCATAATGTTGTATCCACCCATCAACCACTTGGTTATTTGGAAGGCGTAATTTTATCTGTAATGACATGAAACATATACAACATGATTACCGATATCAAAAATAAGCAAGCCAAGTGCAGAAAAAATTGCAGCACAAACCTTCAGTCTATAGATGAACCTGCGTTCACGATCTGATGTGCTAACCAAAGCTGAGGAGGTCAGAATACATGTATTACGCAAACTGTTTTCAACAACTATGCCTGTGCTTTCATAATGCAGCTTGTCTCCTACACAAGATCAGTGTTTCAGTTGTTGTCAATTGATGACCAAATATAAACAAGGGAAACTACAGTGAATATAATAGTATAATCACCATCAAATGAAGCAAGCGAGACGATGCTTGCGGAAAACTTTGTAGCAAGTTCTTGATTGAGTTCTTTCCAACAGAGTTTTTGTTTAATGCTCTCTACCGTATCTTTACAACCACTAAAGATGCTGGATACTTCCTTTACACGCTTGCGGTTTTCTTGCTGTCCATTTGAGCCTCTAGCTCTTCGCTTAACTCTTAGCATCTTCACTGCAGAAATTGGGGTCCCCACAAATAAAGATTAAAAAAAAATTCTTCACTTCACTTTGAAGGCATTTTCCAAAAACAGCCATATACAGGGATACAACGAGTATATAGAAAAAGTAATTCGCACTGTAAGTATATGAGATAACACATAATATGGTCCACTAACATAACAAGATACTTAGGATCTATAACACAAGGACCCGATCTCTTGTTCCTTCCAGTAGCACTAGCACCAGTAGACTATATTAAGCAATTTCCGAGTGATTTTAATTACCGAGATGAACATGACATAAGCGCCAGTATTTTTAACCATATACATTAGACTAAGCTAGCACATCTACCAGATCTGCATATGGAGCAAGAACTAGTGTACAAAAAGAGATGAGTAGCACATATATCGCGACAGGGAAGGTCGCCACCACAGCTTTGTTTTCGATATTGCCCATGGTTTTGTCAAGGTCGCCGAATCCGCAGATCTCGGCGAGGAAGAACCTGGCAAGCAGTCGCGTCAAGATGCTCACCAAAAACTTTAGTGCTTGTCTTCCGGTGCAGGATCTCAACGGACGGGACTTTGGAGGCCTGCTCTCCCGGATAGATATGCATGCAGTCACCGGGATAGGGAAGCCAAGAGGGCGGCATAGCAAAAGAAATTTGGGCAAGATTCACAAATAGGAGTGGTCGGTCGAGCAATTTGTTCTATCTCTCCTCGTTATAGCCTAGGATGAGGAGGCACCTAGCCCACCGAGCCACCACGCCTAGGAAGAAGACTCTAGAAGCTAGGTACGTGGATGCGTAGAAGTTGTTCGCCGATGTGTCGTAGTAGACGAAGTAGCTTTCAGAAGAAAATTAACCACGAGCGTGCAAATAAAAAATAGACTGCAACTCTAGCGGCGAGGTTGTGATGGACGAAGACGACGAAGTAGTTGGTGAAGTAGATTCCGGGGATTAAACCCGAGTATTCCGCGTTCATGATCGCGGTGGAAAAGAAGAACCCGTTGGTGTTGACGAAGACCATGCATGAGTGATGGCATAGTTGATGTAAATTGTTGGCGATGATGACCACGAACGTTGAAGGTGTTGACGGCGCAAGGTAGATCAGCTTGGTGTAGACGCGGGGGTGAATACGTGTAGTAGGATGCAGCTTGGCTTGGACTAGATTTGGTCCGCAATTCTACAGGTGGCGTAGCAAAAGGAACTTGAGCGAGAGATACAAAGAGGAGTGGTCAGTTGAGCCGATATGTTTTGTCTCTTCTCAGTAGAGCCACGGACGAGAAGGCACTTAGCCGACCGAGTCACACGTGTAGAAATATAAATCTGGAAGCCAGGTAGGTGTCAAGCATGCACAGATGTACACGCCTACCCAGTTCTCCGAGCAAAAAAATAGTCTTTCACAAAAGACGCGACGTTGGTGCAGTGTATGGTGTGGGAAGTGTGTGACGAGTGGTGCAGTGTGCGTGAATTTTTTCTCTTCTCGTTCAGTTAGTGAAGTTAGAAGATCTACCTTTATAAACCACTCCAACTCTCCTAACTAGCAATGTTGAACAAATTTAGTCACCAAAGTTATCCCGAGCTGTGTCAGTATAGATGGATTTTGAGATTCCAGAATTTGTAGTCAGAATTAGTAATGCTACATGAACTGCTCACATGGAACTGCAGCCAACATAAATGCAACATAGACGATTGGCTGCTAGACATGGTGCGCTCTCGGATGCCATGCTCCGTAGCAAGCACGGGCAGCAACCAACTGAAACCAAAAGTCCGAAACTCAAATCTGAGAGGGAGGGAGTGAAGAACTGAAGACCGGAGAGATGAAGGCGAGCCGACACGATTACCTGCTGGTCCTTCTCGAGCTAGCCGCCGGGAGGAGAGCTGGGGCGTAGAGGAATCGGCGATGACGATGACGACCAGGGAAGCGAGTCACGGCGGCGGAGAGGACCGATTCCAGGCGGAGGTGCTAGGCAAATCCTATACACCGACCAGGTCGGCCGTTACCGCGCGCCGCACACCCCGGCGCGCGGTATGGGCCGGCCTGGTCGGCCCAGTTCGCCTTTTTTTCTATTTTCTGTTTCTCTTTCTTTCTTTTTTTTTCTTTTTTCTTTTCTTTCCTTTTTATATTTTTCTTTTCCTTTTTGTTCATTTTTTTGTTTTGTTTCTTTTTTTGTTTATATTTATTTTTTTCAAATTTGAAAATATTTCAAATTCAGAAAAATTTCAAAATTTTAAAAATATTCAAATTTTAAACCCGTTTAAATACAAAAAATGTTCAAATTTGAAATCCGTTCAAATTTGAAAAAGTTCAAATACAAAAATATTGTTCGAAATTGAAATCCGTTCAAATTTGAAAAATGTTCAAATACAAAATGTTCAAATTATAAAAGCGTTCAAATTTAAAATCCGTTCAAATATATAAAGCGTTCAAATTTGAAAAAATGTTCAAATTTCGAAAAAAGTTAAATCAAAATCTGAACATTTTTAAAATTTCCAAAATTTTGAATCTAAACAGATTTTGAAAATTCGTTTTCCGAAATATATTTTTTAAAAATTAGATATTAAAAAAGAAAAATATTAACAAAAAAGAAATAACAAAAAAAAGAAAAAAAAAACGTACCTACTACTAATGGGCCGCGGCCCAACCAACCGGCCTGGTTGGTGGGGTGTGCGGTGGCCCGTACACACCGACCAGGTCGATGTACAGCACTCCCCAAGGTGCTATGCGGCGCGAGTCACCGGACGCCGACTTAAATATGGCTTCATGGGCCAATTCAAACGAGCCCAATTATAAGGCTTTCGCTCGGTCGTCTATTTCATGTTCTTTCTGTTTTTCTTTCTTTTACCCTCAACAAAAAGCCGATCTTTTCGGCTTTTTTTCGAAACATGAGTGCATGTACATCTTTAGAAATGCACGCACACCCTCTTCTACTAGTAACTTCGAGAGACTAGGATCGAATAAATAATTTAACGGTCTTAAAATTGACAAAGAAATTTTTGTCTTTATAAGACTTCAAAATGTTAAACATATGGTTTGATTTGGGATGGACTAGATGTCACTATCCTCATTATCACTCAACCACATTAATATTCTATTTCTAAAAAAACATGTTTTTTTTTTTACTTTCGCTCCGTTCTATATCCTTTCTATTATGTTGGTCTGTTACATGCAAGGAAAGATCACAAAATATACTAAAATGGGCCAATAAGTGTGTTCAGTCTTTATTTTATTTTCTGTTTTCGTGTTACCCTCCACGCTATCTTTACATGTATATTGGAAGAATGTTCTAACATATACAGTTATTATTATTTTAAAATAATTATAATACCAAAAATATATTTTTAATCTTCATGTACATTAATAGGAAATATGCATGAATATTTTTGAACTAAGAATACGTTTTCCAATCCTTTAGCATAATATTTTTTAAACCACCATGATTTGTTTTATTTTATTTCTTTTGTTAAACATAATATGAACATTCTTTACATTGGCTATTTTTTGAACCTGTGGATAGTTTTTGAGTACATGAGCACATTTGGATAATGGTCGCGCAAGAAAAATCATGAACTAAAAATCAAAAATTAATTTGCGAAGGAAAGTGAAAGACGATGAAGAATTTTTTATCCATGAATGTATTACTTTGAGCCCATACAAAAATAATTCTCATGAACATTTCCTTGAACATATTTTGTGGATCCATAAATATTTTTAAACCTTATATTTTTTGAAAACTTAATTAAACTTTAATATGAAAATAAATATAAAATGTAAAGAAAGGAAATAATAGTAAGAAAAATAATAAATTATTAATAAAAATAACATAAATTAAAGAACAAGAAAAATAAAAAATAAAAAATAAAAAGAAGAAATAAAAAAATGTAAGGAAATATGAAATAAAAAAATTAACAGAAAACAAAGAAAACGGAACCAATAGTAATCTACACGAAGAACCCTGGGCAGTGATTGGCCCTGTGGAAACTTCTAGAAGCGATATATTCTTGGGATAAGTTGGCTAGGACCTTGTGTAGTGTGCCTGGTGGGAGTGTTCAGCGCCACGTTCAGCGGTGTATAGGAAAAACGTCCAAGCTTAGAGTGGAGCATCTTATCTCGTGCATGGGTGCGAAGTGCATCTCGTTCTTTGTGTATGTACCTGCCTTTTATAGTTTTCTATTGGGTCGTTGTTGGGCGCTCCTATCCCAAACGTGTCCACCACTGTATCCCTATTCTCTTTTATTTTTTTAATTCGGAAAAAATGAGATTCTCTGGGATAAAAGTCCAAGATTCGCTCCTACTTCTTAGGTTGTCGGTGAAAGTTCTACAGATTTTAATTCTTTCTTTGCAATATTAGGCTTTGCGGAATATAAAGATGAGCCTAATGCAAACTAGGTAAAACAACCTATATGAGGATACATGTAACTCAAGCACGAAGGCTCTCACAGGCAGTTATATCACAAGTAAGGAGTTCGGTTAGAGATAACCGATAGCACGCGGAGACGAGGATGTATTCCCGTGTTCCCTTCCTTTGCAAGAAGGTACGTCACGTTTGGAGGGGTGGAGGTCCCACGAAGGATTCCCCACGCCACGAAGGCTCACCCTATTCTCCGGAGCCTATCCCACTAAGGAATAGCTCACTCACTTGCGGTAGACTTTGAGGTGGCCTCCAAACCTTCACAATCTTGTCAGGAGCAAATCCACAGCCCGGATGCTTCCGGACCATTCTTGCCCACCTAGGGTTTCCAAGAAACCCAAGAGAGCAAGCTTCTTGATGAATACAAGGGGAAATGAGATTTGGCTTGGTAGAACAGTAGATCGGGTCCTCCTCTAACGTTTTCCCGGAGGGATTTGAGTTTGGGTGAAGGAGGAAGGAGATCTGAGGCTTTTGGTGTTTCTAGCAATGGAGTGTGAGAGAGAGAGAGAGCTCAAGAACAGCTTGTAGTGTAGTGCCTACCCCTTCAGAGGTAGAAGAAGGGGTATTTATAGTGTCACTTGAATTCTGGCTGTTGGTCACTTGCCACGTCATCATCTGCCCGAGAAACCCGGTCAACCGGACCAGGGACCGGACCGGCCGGCGCAGGGCCCGGTCAGACCGGGCCAGGGACCGAACCCTCCGGTCCAAACCGGGCGGCAGACCGGACTAAAACCGGAGCATCGAAATGCCTCTCAGTACTCCTCCCGGTTTGCGTCAGCGCAGAGCTCGGTCGCCGCCGGAGCGTCCGGACCTGCACCTGGTCCGACCGGGCGAGGGACCGGAGCCGCCGGTCCAACCCGAGCGGCAGACCGGACAGGAACCGGAGCGTTCCAGAGGCTTACAGTAGCCCTCCCAGTTGTTGTGAGCGCAGAGGCCGGTTGGCGTCGGCGCGCCCGGTCCTGCGCCCGGGCGGCAGACCGAAACAGTCCGGCGCACAGGCCGGTCCAACCGGGCCTGTGACCGGCTGGATGCTGTAGCCCCCTTTTTGATTGTTGTCGAAGTGGGGGGTCTCCTTTATCCTTCTTGTTCCTTTGATACACCATTTATGCCTCTTTGGCTAATACCTGAGATTATCCTTACAAACATGTATTAGGCAAAATACTCTAGCACGGTGTCATTGTTACCAAAATAATGGATAAGGGTAAAATACCCTTACAATCTCCCCCTTTTTGGTATACGATGACAAACCGAGCTAGAGTCACATATAGATATTATGATAAGATGTAAACCTTGATTCCATATAAGATATTATGACATCTCCCCCATAATGTGTGCACTTGGAGAATTTGCGTTTGAATGCAAAGTGCACCATTTGTGGAATATGAGAAGCTCCCCCAATATCTTTAGGAAACAAGCATGGTATGGACATGTATATGAAGATATATAAGCATAAGGCATGATCATCCTAATAGAGTGATTAGGCATACAAATACTCGTCCATACACGAATTATTCAAAGTAGAAAATGGTTCTTGAGAAAGCAAAGCAAATAAGCACAAGCCATATAAGAATCAAATAAAGCAACACCCATGGCTTGTGACAACCAAAGAACCCCGTGATCCTAGACTCTACTCTCTTCTCCCCCTTTGGCATCGGAACACCAAAAAGGAGAAGAAAAGAGGATAGATGCTAGCGCACCCATTAGTAGAACTCATGCCCAGTGGAATATGAGCCCTCGCCATCATCATCCTCATCCTTATCCTCATCACCTTCATCCTCTTCAGCATCATCATCAGCAGGGGCACGTGCAGGCCTAGGAGGAAGACCACCATGAGCATACATGGAGAGGTCGAAGTTCTGAAGCATCTCATCAGTGATGGGAGGCCTCTCCCAAGCAGGTGCAACCACAGGCTCCATCTCAGGTCCAGAAGGAGGAACAGGGGCATTCCTTGCAGCCATGAACTCATTTTGGCGCCTCCTTGTCTCCTGGTTCAAAGCAAGACTTTGATGTGCAACATCATTGGTATTCTTGCACATTTGCCATAAGCTGGAGAAGAAGCGAGAGGCGCCGTGCTTGGGGCGCCGAGAGTAGCTAGAGCTAGCTGCATGATCATGTCGTTCCTTGGAACGGCGCTCAGAGGGCATCATGGCTGGGACTTCCGGATGAGTGTCCTGATTGGGGAACTTGAATGATTCCATCTTCATCCTTTGATCTTGCTTGTTGTAGGGAGAAGGGACCATCTTGTTGATGAGCCGCTGAACATACTGAGCATAGTTGGGAGTCATGCGGCCCATAACTGATCACCTCAGTTCACAGTAAATGAGATCACAGCCATCAATTTGCCTTATGTTCTCAGGACGGCAATAATACATCGGATTCAGGTGATAGTTCCTGACTTCACTTGAGTCGCCAGACTTGCTTATCAGATTCTCACGGAACATCTTGGCAAGCACAAGATAGGAGTAATACATCCCTGAGATAGTGGGAGGACCAGCTGTAGGGTTCGATGGATAGCAGAAGGAAATGGCACCTCTACTGAACTTATCCTGAGAATGAAGCTGGAACCCGCGAGCACGGCCACCACCAAAACCCAAGGCCTCACAGAACTGAGAATAGGTGCATGAGTACTTCTCTGTGCCAGTCATCTAAGTCATAGTGCGATCATCATCATCATGGAAGAAGATTGTGCAATGGAATTGACGAACAAGAAGAGGATAATAGTAGTCCTCTCTTTCTTCATCATCGGGCTTCAAGCACACAAGATCATATAGCCCCAAATTCCTCAAAGTATCAACCACAAAGCGGTACTTGGTGGCTTCATGCAAGGCAAGATCTTCGGTGTTGATGGCCTTGGGCATCACTATGGCACCATTCTTCATACACTCTCTAGTGTTGTAGAAATCGTCCCATATACTTGCTTGCGTCTTAGTACAGAAGAACCGGTCCCCACCAGTGTAAGTCCGTTGCACAAAGCGATACGGATTTTCCTCCCTCACACTTTTCCAATCACCAAGATGTGATGTGCCCACATTGAAGTCTGGCACCTTCTCAATATCCTCATCCTGGGCAGCATGCTTATCTTTCCTCTTAGTGCCAACTGACTTGGCTGAGGTTCTTCCAGTTGAGCTACCTGTGCCAGGAGCTGCTTTAGGAGGCACGCGACCGCTACTACGGCAACCCAGAGACACCGTAGCCCTACCTCTCTTGGGAAGAGTGCCACGGTCCTCACCACTCCAGCTATCTGTGAATAAGAAAATAGAGCAAGGATAGCAGTGGGGTAAGTGTACATGTCATCAAAATAAAAAGGAGGCCAAAAAGCATAGCATATATTCAAGTGTTTTGACGGAGTTGTGCGAAGAACTGGGCTACCCGGCGTATGGTTCGGTCCAACCGGACAGGAGACCGGGCGGGCCGGTTCCCCATCCGGTTGACCGGGACACGCGCCGGACCAGCCGGCTGAGAAGCCAGTTGACCGGGCCTGCGACCGGACCGGCCAGTTGAGCGGCCGGTTGACCGGGCGGCAGACCGGGAATGTCGAATTGTGAAGTTTGCCTAGTAATTCAATCACAAAATCATGCAAAAACTCATAAACTTGAACATATACTATAGCAATAGAGTGAACAATGTGCATAGTGGTGTGAGACACTCTAATGGCATGAGGACTTACTAACCCTAACCCTAACCCTATTTTTTCTCAAATTTCCTCAAAATTGTGCAATGGGAGAAGAAAAGCGAGAGGGAGAGGGAATGGAAGGAAGATTTACTCGAAGACATCGTTCTCTTTGCTCAAGTAAACAAGGAGAACACTTGGAGGGGGCTTGAGGGAAAAATCCCCAATATCTCCAAATGTGGCTTGAGGGAGACTAAATCCCTTGGTGAAGATGCTTGGGAGAACCCGATCTACGATTGGGTGAAGTTTGGGGAGAATCTAGTGGAGGGAAGGGCCTAGGACGTGGTGGAGATGGTGTAGGCGACGGCCATGGAGATTGCGGAGGTGGGGGATAATGAGGAAGAAGATCCCCCAAGGGGTAACTTCCTCCCACTTAATCAGCCGCATGGCCAGTCGGCCGCCCGGTTGACCGGGCCAGGCGCCGGAAGGCCCGGCGCAGAGGCCGGTCCGACCGGGCCACAGACCGGCCACAGTTATTTTTGCCCAGTTTTGTCCCGTTTTGCCTCGTTTTGCCCCTATTCTTTGTGTAAATGTGTATGAATGCTCAGATGATGACATGTACATATAGATAGATAGACGATGATGATGAGATGAGCATAGACATGGGGTTGGAAACACAAAGTTCTCTAGGCATACCCATTGGAGTGAAAATCCAAACAAGATGTAAATAGCAACAATGGGCATGATTCGTGTGGTGACCCGGCATACCACTGCATGGTGTAGTATGCAAGCCTGATATAACACCAATGAAACACCGTTCCACTAGTATTATATCGCTCAGAGTGGTACAACAGAAACATATGCGGGTCCAAGGCATGTCTATAGAATTACAACATTGACTCTGTTACATAAGATCATCACAGCCTCCTACTTTACAATGAGGTAAAACTGCAAATAACTCCAGGAGAACGACTCGTAGTCTAGTCTTATCACGAACTCTATTTGTAGAGTAGTTAACTAGCTATAGAGACTATGAATAGATTCTAGCTAAATAGGAGCTAGGTTGAGGAAGCTAGTTCCCTTCTATGGCTAAACTAGGTTTTCTCCTTGTTGGTTGTGGTATCTGACTCCTCTGACAGGGTCCTGTCTCTTGAAGTAGTTGTTGACTCCTCGGTCTTCGAGTTGTACTGTAGCTCCTCCTTTGTGGCCCCCATATCTAAGCAGGGGATTTAAGAGTGGGATGAGTACGAGCGTACTCAACAAGTTCATTATAGGAAAGAGGTGTTTAATGCACTAGCTACAGCATTAGACCAGAAAGTCTAATACCAATGCAAGTTTTCATAACCATTTCTTCAAAAGGTTGCTTTTATTCAGAAGAACTATGTCCGTCAGCCTTCACCGGTTTACTAGAACTTCATGGAGCTCCTTTCCGGCAACGTTCGCAGTTCCATATCCCGGAACAGGGAGTGACAGGTCACGGTTCTTTACACTCTGCAGAGGTGTGTTGCTTTACCCATAAGACATCTTAACCTTGGTGCCAACCGGGAATGACCCGTCCACACTTCCTATGGTGTGAGGCCCGGTATAAGGTCTAGCCAATCATGTTCCTCCGCTACCTCGAACACCCACCCGTTGTTGCATGCCCCGACCCTGGGTCCACGCCGGTCCCATTATTCCCGCAATTTCAGGGTGGACCCCGACCACGACGACAGTGCTGGGCTCTACCATACACTCCTACACCGGTAGCTGCAACCCATCATAGACCGCATTACCGTGGGGAATTAGAATGGGATCCCCACCCTCCGGTTGTTCCGCAAGATACAACTGCTACGGCAAGCAATGCTTTACCGTGGGGAATTAGAATGGGATCCCCACCCTCCGGTTGTTCCGCCAGATACAACTGCTACGGTAAGCGCATCCGTTGATGAACGAGAGGTGGAAACACTTTTGACTACTCCGTCCCACTCCGGATCTTATGGTTAACACGGGTATTACGGCACAAGAATCACTGGCGACATTTGTTGTTTAATCCTAGATGGATATAAGCCCGTGCAATGGAACCTCCACCATATCAACACAATCCATGGTTCCATTGCCCACCACATAGTCATATTCATAGTTATGAAAATAGTGGTTTTGGTTTTTATGCAATAGTGATAACCATAGTACTTTGCAAGTAATTTGATAGAAATACTCAAATGACATGAGCAAGTGATGAACTTGCCTTTCTTGACTGCAAGATTATGCAGGCAAGGTCTTCAATACGCATTAACTCCAAATTCTGAAATATCATCATCGTCCGGTAAGGACGATGTTTAAAAGATTGGCAAGGATGCAATAATGCATAAGTATGAGATGCAATCGCTCTAAGCGTGATCTAACCCCGATGATTTAGGATCAGTGAGTTGTAATGATTGGTTCAGGGTGTGTTACACTTTTAGAGTGATTCACAAACAAGGTTCTTATTCAGGTGTGATTACTTGGTATTATGAACAGGTAGATAATAAAGCATAATAATCAATTGATCACAAAGAGAATGATTATTGACATAATGTTAACAAGTAAGGAACACTGGTCAGATTTAGTACTATATGGCATGGTTAATGATTGATTATCCTATACTTTAAAAGAATAACTTTTGAAGAACATGTAATTTGATAAAGAACAAGTATGATAATTAGGTTTGTGGGGTTCTATGGTTTTCTATGGTTCTAGTTGGTTTCTGGAGTAAGTAGTAGATATTAGATGGATCCAAACAAAGTTGGATTCATCAATAGTAGGTGGAGTTATGCCTAGGCATCCTAAGCAATTAATTACACATGGGTGCTATCAAGGTTGATGCTACCTTGCTGGTGATAGATGGCTATTGTCTATAGGTCCTATTAGGCAGGATTGATGATGATTCCTTATTTTATTCAAAAGAATAACTTTTGAAGAACATACCTCTTAAATAATAAGAAGTATTACAATTAAGGTTGAGGTTGTCTTGTATTAGCCATTGGATCTCTAAGTGGAGAATGGTTGGTTCCTAAATAGGATGGTTCATAAGTATCTCACCCTAGTAGGGTTTAGTGGAACAGGGTTATGTAATGTGAAATAATAGGTATGGTTGCTATTAGGGTTCATCACAATGGTGTGATGCTAAATAGGGATAAACAAGGATGATGGCTTTGGTAATAGGATCTAGGGTTTACACTTGGTTGACCCTACGGAATTGTTTAGGTCTGATGATGATGAACACATGGGATACCCATATATTAGTGATAGGTCTTCTACATTTTATGTGGCCAAGACAGGTGTTTATTTGCTACTAGGGTTCTATGCTTGGAAAGAATGTACCATGATCACATGCTCTAACCTAGGGTTTAGGTTAGAAGCAATTTAGGATTCACATGTAATAATGGAACTAGGGTTCCTAGTAGAGTTAGGGTTTTAGGGTTCCACATGAAATTATGAGGTTATCACTTTGTTCCTAATGGAACTAGGGTTTCCTAATTACCCTATAATTATTGGATTAATAACTTCATTAATAAAGTTGAAGTTATTAATAAATTTGGAATAATAATCTTGGATTTGACATTTTATTATTTTTAATGGACTAATAATTAAGGTAATTATTAATTAGGGTTTAAATCCTTCTAATAAGGATTTAACAAAATAACAAATAAAGAAAATTAGTTTCATTGTTTTCTTTATTTATTTACTGGTTTTTATTTAATTTGGAAACTTTTCCTAATTATTGAATTTTAATTGAATTTGGAATTAATAAATAAAGCTTAAATAACAAGTATTAAATGATTGAATTTTTATTAAAAATAAAAATTCCATATTATATTTTTATTGGATAGAGTTTTCTTTTCTAAGAATTTTAATATCTCATTCATATTTTTCTGACTTAAATTGAATTTTCTAGATTTATTTAAAGTTGCAGATATTATTGAATTTGAATTAAAATAAAAGACACTGCTAAACGCACCCAGCAGATTCTACCCCTGGTCACTGACCTGTGGGCCAGAGACACGTCAGCCGCCACGCGGCCCTTGACCGAGGTCAAAATTGCCGAGGTGGCGCTGGAGTGGCCGGCCGGCGGCCAGGCGAGGTTGACGCCGGCGATTCGGTGCTCCCGCGCCTGCTTATTTGAGATACCGGTTGGATGCGCGGCGCCACAGTGAGCCTAAGGGTGGCGGCGCCCCCATCTATTGGTCACCGGAGTAACTCCGGCGAGCACGAGCAACGGCGGCGGACACGGGTTCACGACGCGGCGACGCTACGGCGAGCTAGTAAGCGAGGCGAGCATGCCATTCGGTAGAGGAGCTCACCGCGGTTCCGACGGGCGTGTCGGCGAGGCTGGCGGTGGTCTACATCGACGGCGAGCATCGGGGTCTGATGGTGACCGGCGGGGAAATGATGACCCGATTCGTCGGGTGTAGGGCTTCCCGGCAAGCACGCGTTGACGAGGGGGTTGCTGGGGACGAGGCGAAGCTCCAGAGCTTCACGGCGATGCTCGAGGTGGCCCTAATCGGCGGCGATGAAGATGGCCGGGCGAGCTAGGGTTTCGAAATTGGGGAGAAATGGGGCGGGGAAGAAGAAGAGCTCGAAGCTGGTTCCGTTCGGGGCCTTTATACGGCGCTGTGGAGGTCGCCACGCCACACTGCCGAAGAAGGAGAAGCTGCCAGCGAGAGGGAGAAGAGAGACACGGCGTCGAGGTGGCCTCAGTGCACGGAGGGGATGAGGACGACCCCCTCCCGTTGTTTTTTTTAGCGAAGGGGTATCGTGGGCTGCAGTTTGGTGATGATCTGGGCCAAGTGTTGGGCTGCTCCTGGGCTCTGGTGCTGGGCTGCAGGCTGGGCTGCGGTGCAGGTAAGGTCCAGGTATGTTTTCCCTCCTCTCTTCTTTTTCTGTTTTATTTTCTGTTTTAAATTCTGGTTTTTATAATTCAAATTTGAATCTTCTTATTTTGCAGGTGTTAAATAATTGGGGTTTACTGAGTATTTAGTGCAATGACCATTACACCACTCTCCCAATTGAGAAAAGCATTTTATAGTTGATTCAATTTCACATATGTGGGCTTATTCAATATAGCAATTAAACATGAGTTTGTATTCTCATTTTAATTCCTTATTTATATGAGTCAACTCTATTTGGAATTAATAGAGTTGATAATCTCAACTCAAAGTATTTCAGAGTTAGTTATTAGGAGTTGGTTTCTATTTGAGAAATTGGTTGTTCACATATGATTTTATGTGAGCATTAAATCTATTAGGGTTTTATGGTTTCTATTACCAGCCCCTTGTAAAGTTAACACTATTATTATTATTTTAAGGATCTAGGGTAGGTAGTGTTCCATCATGGTTGTGCTTGGTTACCAAAATAAATAGTTGATCACTACATATATGGTTTACTTATAGGATTTAGCATTAGGTGGCTCTTATGTTTTATAATTGATACTTTGTATTTAATTAATGAACCATTAGGGTTCTAATGATATTTACCTAATGGCATTTGGTTTGAATCTTAATTGTGGTTTAGGTTTTATTTGTGATCACCCAAGTGATACTCAACTAGGGTTGAGATTTAATTCTAGGTTATAGAGATGGGGTGTCTCCATATTGCATGTGCTAGGGTTTAATTTCCCCCAACCATGATAAGGTGGTGGCTTGCTTCATATCTAATGTGCTTCCCAAATTACTAAGGATTTGCGAATGGTTTTTATCTTCTACCAATTTAACTTCTATTATTATCTTCAATTTATCATTAAAGTAACTACATTGGTTATAGTTCTTTTTATAGTTAACTTTGGTCATATGGATATATGGTTTCTCACCATATAAAGCATAGAGTTTAACTCTAAGGTTTTCTTAGGTTGTTTAATTTCTGAAGTATGGATATGGTAGGATTGTACTTATGATCACCAAGTGATTCACAGGTAAAAGATAAGATATAAACCTAGGGTTGCTTATTAGTTATCTTCCTATAATTTCGTGTGGGAATGAAATCTACTTATTCTAGTAGGGTTTAACTTATCCTCACATACATCAAGTTCTTAGGGTTTATGATCATTCACCAATTGATAATGATCAAGGTTTGGCTTCCTAAAGTATCTCTTACGAAATGAGTTTCTCACTTCTATGATCAAGCATTGTCTTGATCCACTAGGGTATAGTACTTCTATTTCACTTTCTAGAATGGAACTTCTATGGTTTCATTAGTTTATATCCCACGAGAATACCTGAGATATTCTACTAGGGTTCTACTCAATCAATGATGATTTAATTATCAGGGCATATGGATAGTTCTCTCCCTCAAACTCAAGTGTTGCCTTAACTAACTTGAGTGTAACACCATAATTGATCCCTCAAGAATGGATTATTCTAGGTTATGGTGTACTCCTAATACTCTAGTTCAATGGTTGTCTTTTATTCTTAAATAGATAAAGCTAGGTTTTGTATGATTGGTCTCTCTCATTTTGGAAAGGACTTTAGTACTAACTTAAGGTTAGGCTCCATAGGGATTGATGTGATCATCAATATCTATGTTTAACATAAATGGTTTCTCTCTCTAGGCATGTCTTGAATAATATCCTAGGGTTTCTCTTAGAAATGATGATTTGAATACTTGGATGTATATCCAAGGTTTTGCTCCAGGTTTGTTAATGCTTCTCTAATAATTACTATAGAACTCTCACCTCTCTAAGTTTGATGTGTAATAACTTGGAATGGAGAAGAATATCTATTTCTGGAGTGGATCTTCTTGTTATAATTCCAATGTGGAAGTGGAGTGAATACCATGAGGTTTCATGGTAGGGTTATGGATTAGTTTAAGACATGAAGAAGATAAGTGAAGAATAGTTTCTCCAATTATTGTTACTTGATTTCCAATTAAATGGATGTTCATATGTTATGGCAAGGATTACCATATTACAATCTTTTATAAGATCAAGCAATTGATCATTGAGTAAAGTGTTGTTGTGTTGATTATTAGTTCCATTTGATCTAACCCCTTAGATCAAATCATCTTTACCCAAAACAAGGTTTTAGCAAAGTCACATTGAGGTTTATAGCGCTTGACTTGATGAGCTACTTCAATTCCACCAAGGTCAAGTGAAACTTCGATTCATTGTGGATCGTTATACTTTAAAGCGCGAAAATTCCCCAGATTTTCAATGCATGAATGCAATGCACACATCTGTTTCCTCTATATTTGTAACCCCATTACCTGGGATATTACAGTCTCTACCCCTTAAACTAAACTTCGTCCTCGAAGTTTGAACTCTCTCACGTTTCCGAAGTGTGGTTCTGACTTATGCAGACTTAAACTTTTCTAGAACTCCGTAGTGATCTCACTGGATATAATTGAATATATCCCTTGTCCAGATTCTTCCTGGAATCCATTAGTGTTTGACATCATATAACTATTACTTCCTTTACTTCCATGATTTTCTCCAATATTATAAGCTTGTTTCCTTTCTCATTGAATATTCAATGATTGGGACTTCTTCTTGTCCTGACAGTCTTAATTGAGGACTAATTGGATAACATTCTCCTATTTGATAAAATAGGTCTTTGTTTTTCCCTTACTACCAAAACTGCAATAATGGTACTTGGTAAGGTACTTACTATGGAATTGATCGTGATGGTTTATTTTCCTAAGAATTGATTAGACTCATTTAGTCCATCCAATCATGGTTTATAGTTGGTACCTATAACTACGTTGGTTATTTAGGTTCCATGAAAGGAATCATTCTATTAGATTTTGGTATTTGTATGTTCAATCTTCTTCGGTCTTTGAACTTTTTGATCTGTATTTGGTCTATGGTATTTCCTTCATCCAACTTCATTATCCTGATTCTACTTGAGCTTTCGTACTTCTGATTAAATATTACTCACTTTCTCAAATTATAGTCCACTTCTTACTTCCTCGAGGTATAAATCTCGGCTTCTGGTCTGACATCCTTCTGAAAGTAATGTCTAACAATCTTATGAAAATAAGATAGACTTCCTCTCAGTTCAGACCTTCATCATCAATCTGGCTCAAAATCTTGAGTTATTGTGTATCCAACTCAATCATTACTCTACCCCTTAGAGTTTTCTTATGGTCTTCAACTCCTTTTCTTCCAACCATTGGATTGATGGTTAGAATATTGGTCTAGGTGTAGCTTATGGTTTATATTCTTCTAAGGTCTTGTGAAGAATCCTTGTGGTGTATCCACTCAATTGTGGACATCCAACGTGAATCCTTCGACTAAATGATTATAGGTCATTGTTATTTGGCTAACAGAATTTTATTTGTTCACAACTTCTTGATACAAATAATCCAATGGTGGACTACTTGATACCAATTGTGGCTATTTGTTATCTAAAAATGGATTCTATTATAGGTTTTGATCAACTAGACGAGACATTCTCTACTTTATCTCGCGGTATTGATACTATACCAATTGTGGTCTTCTAATATCAACTATGGTCTTCTTATATCTGCTATGGTTTCATAGGTCATCTTCCTTTTTCGAGGGTTTATTGTTGCAAGAAAACCACTAGCTGACACTATGAATATAGTATCCTAAGTGATTTCCCATGCATTCCCTCTTCTATATTAATTATGGATCTGCTTGAGCTTCACCATAATTACTAGATTTCTCACCTTCATGCTTCTAATGTACTGAAGTACTCCTTTGTTGAGGCTAGTTATGAGTTTTGATTGGTACTTTCTTCCGAATATTGTGGTTGCTTCCCACACTTTGTTTCCTTTATCTGATGAACCTTCATCTTGTCTTGGGAATCTTCCAAAATTCGTCACTTCCTCACATGTTTACCATTATCCTCTAGATCTATAGCACCAAGTAAGGACTTGATATTGCAACATGCATTTGCATATCAAAGTCAAACTTCATGTATGGATCTAGTCAAACAATGAAAATCCAATAAAATCCAGGAAGATTCAGCTTTGTGCTTATAATACACATCATCATAAGCCTGAATATAATAGTTGAGTAAGACATCTCTAAACATCAGGCTCTGATGTGTAGTATATAACACCACATAAGATAGGTTTATATCGTGATACTTAGCACGAATATATGGGATTCTACTATTTGTCTCAACATTTACCTTAATCGCACATTTGCAATGAGATAAACTTGAAACAGAGTGGTCTGGGATGGTTAAGGTTGACCTAATTTTATTTGGAAGTACTACTTAGCTTCCATTTTTGTTGAGGACTATTTCACATGATATGTCTAGGTTCTAACATTGCTACTCTAAACACATAACTATGGAAATGTAGCTCCTATATTTCAAAGTGTTTCTATCATAAGTCTATGGTCATGATGTGCTTGGCACACTTCCCATGGTTTTGGAACACAAATCTTGCTTTGTTGTTAAACACATGACTTCTTATTGTACTCCTCATAAGTATTTATGATGATCTATTCCATCACATAATGATTCTTAGGTGAATCATATATGATTAGCAACTCTACCATGTAGACATATTTTATTCCTATCTCTCTTCCTTACCTCCCATGATTGACTCATCAGGGTCTATGCTACCTAATATGACTCATAGTTATTACTTACTATCAATTGTTTCACATGTCTAGATAATTTTCATTACTCATTACTTAACTTGGTCTACATCTTCTATTAGGATTTCTTAATTATCTTCATCACTTGATTTACTCCTATTACATGTCTGAATAATTCTTACTTAATCATAACTTGAGTTGGTACACATCTTCCAATAGGATAGTTTCCTTATGGTTGTGTCCTTTCTTTGGACTACCATGTATTGTATACCAACTGTGATCTACTCATCTATTGTTTTGAGGACTTAATGGTATACTACATATTTGGGATTAGCTGACTAATTTTACTTTATCTTAGTAAGCTAGGTAAGAAATGTTGACTCAAGTGTGTCAGGATTATTCTCAAGTGAGTATCCATCTCAAGTCATAAGAAGTATTTGGTTTACCTAGGACAACTTCCTATAGACACTACCAATCCTATAGGTCTCCTTTAAAGGTTTTTAATCCTAGGGTCAAAGCATTTGCTCTGATACCAACTGTGGTGACCCGGCATACCACTGCATGGTGTAGTATGCAAGTCTGATATAACACCAATGAAACAACGTTCCACTAGTATTATATCGCTCAGAGTGGTACAACAGAAACATATGCGGGTCCAAGGCATGTCTATAGAATTACAACATTGACTCTGTTACATAAGATCATCACAGCCTCCTACTTTACAATGAGGTAAAACTGCAAATAACTCCAGGAGAACGACTCGTAGTCTAGTCTTATCACGAACTCTATTTGTAGAGTAGTTAACTAGCTATAGAGACTATGAATAGATTCTAGCTAAATAGGAGCTAGGTTGAGGAAGCTAGTTCCCTTCTATGGCTAAACTAGGTTTTCTCCTTGTTGGTTGTGGTATCTGACTCCTCTGACAGGGTCCTGTCTCTTGAAGTAGTTGTTGACTCCTCGGTCTTCGAGTTGTACTGTAGCTCCTCCTTTGTGGCCTCCATATCTAAGCAGGGGATTTAAGAGTGGGATGAGTACGAGCGTACTCAACAAGTTCATTATAGGAAAGAGGTGTTTAATGCACTAGCTACAGCATTAGACCAGAAAGTCTAATACCAATGCAAGTTTTCATAACCATTTCTTCAAAAGGTTGCTTTTATTCAGAAGAACTATGTCCGTCAGCCTTCACCGGTTTACTAGAACTTCATGGAGCTCCTTTCCGGCAGCGTTCGCAGTTCCATATCCCGGAACAGGGAGTGACAGGTCACGGTTCTTTACACTCTGCAGAGGTGTGTGATGCGTGTGGTTGACACGTCCGTTGGGAACCCCAAGAGGAAGGTGTGATGCGCACAGCGGCAAGTTTCCCTCAGTAAGAAACCAAGGTTTAATCGAACCAGTAGGAGTCAAGAAGCACGTTGAAGGTTGATGGCGGCGGGATGTAGTGCGGCGCAACACCAGGGATTCCGGCGCCAACGTGGAACCTGCACAACACAACCAAAGTACTTTGCCCCAACGAAACAGCGAGGTTGTCAATCTCACCGGCTTGCTGTAACAAAGGATTAACCGTATTGTGTGGAAGATGATTGTTTGCAGAAAACAGTAGAACAAGTATTGCAGTAGATTGTATTTCAGTAAAGAGAATTGGACCGGGGTCCACAGTTCACTAGAGGTGTCTCTCCCATAAGACAAACAGCATGTTGGGTGAACAAATTACAGTTGGGAAATTGACAAATAAAGAGAGCATGACCATGCACATACATATCATGATGAGTATAGTGAGATTTAATTGGGCATTACGACAAAGTACATAGACCGCCATCCAACTGCATCTATGCCTAAAAAGTCCACCTTAAGGTTATCATCCGAACCCCCTCCAGTATTAAGTTGAAAAGCAACAGACAATTGCATTAAGTATGGTGCGTAATGTAATCAACAACTACATCCTTAGACATAGCATCAATGTTTTATCCCTAGTGGCAACAGCACAACACAACCTTAGAACTTTCTCACACTTTGTCCAGGTGTCAATGCGGGCATGAACCCACTATCGAGCATAAATACTCCCTCTTGGAGTTACAAGCATCTACTTGGCCAGAGCATCTACTAGTAACGGAAAGCATGCAAGATCATAAACAACACATAGATATAACTTTGATAATCAACATAACAAGTATTCTCTATTCATCGGATCCCAACAAACGCAACATATAGAATTACAGATAGATGATCTTGATCATGTTAGGCAGCTCACAAGATCCGACAATGATAGCACAATGGGGAGAAGACAACCATCTAGCTACTGCTATGGACCCATAGTCCAGGGGTAGACTACTCACTCATCACACCGGAGGCGACCATGGCGGCGTAGAGTCCTCCGGGAGATGATTCCCCTCTCCGGCAGGGTGCCGGAGGCGATCTCCTGGATCCCCCGAGATGGGATCGGCGTTGGCGGCGTCTCTGGAAGGTTTTTCGTATCGTGGCTCTCGGTACTGGGGGTTTCGTCACGGAGGCTTTAAGTAGGCGGAAGGGCAAGTCAGGAGGGGGCACAGGGGCCCCACACCATAGGCCAGCGCGGCCAGGGGGTGGGCCGCGCCGCCCTAGGGTTTGGGCACCCTGTGGCCCCACTTCGTTTCGTCTTCGGACTTCTGGAAGCATCGTTGAAAAATACGCCCCAGGGCGTTGATTTCCTCCAAATACCAGAATATTTAGTTACAAGGAATTCATAAACCAAAAACAGCAAAAAACAAAGAATCGGCACTTCGGCATCTTGTTAATAGGTTAGTTCCGAGAAAATGCACGAATATGACATAAAGTGTGCATAAAACATGTAGATAACATCAATAATGTGGCATGGAACATAAGAAATTATCGATACGTCGGAGACGTATCAGCATCCCCAAGCTTAGTTCTGCTCGTCCCGAGCAGGTAAAACGATAACACATATAATTTCTGGAGTGACATGCCATCATAATCTTGATCATACTATTTGTAAAGCATATGTAGTGAATGCAGCGATCAAAACAATGTATATGACATGAGTAAACAAGTGAATCATAAAGCAAAGACTTTTCATGAATAGCACTTCAAGACAAGCATCAATAAGTCTTGCATTAGAGTTAACTCATAAAGCAATAATTCAAAGTAAAGGCATTGAAGCAACACAAAAGAAGATTAAGTTTCAGCGGTTGCTTTCAACTTATAACATGTATATCTCATGGATATTGTCAACATAGAGTAATATAATAAGTGCAATAAGCAAATATGTAGGAATCAATGCACAGTTCACACAAGTGTTTGCTTCTTGAGGTGGAGAGAAATAGGTGAACTGACTCAACATTGAAAGTAAAAGAATGGTCCTCCATAGAGGAAAAGCATCGATTGCTATATTTGTGCTAGAGCTTTGATTTTGAAAACATGAAACAATTTTGTCAACGGTAGTAATAAAGCATATGTATCATGTAAATTATATCTTATAAGTTGCAAGCCTCATGCATAGTGTACTAATAGTGCCCGCACCTTGTCCTAATTAGCTTGGACTACCGGATCATCACAATGCAATCGTTTTAACCAAGTGTCACAAAGGGGTACCTCTATGCCGCTCGTACAAAGGTCTAAGGAGAAAGCTCGCATTTGGATTTCTCGCTATTGATTATTCTCAACTTAGACATCCATACCGGGACAACATAGACAACGAGATAATGGACTCCTCTTTTATGCATAAGCATGTAACAACAATTAATAATTTTCTCATTTGAGATTGAGGATATATGTCCAAAACTGAAACTTCCACCATGGATCATGGCTTTAGTTAGCGGCCCAATGTTCTTCTCTAACAATATGCATGCTTAACCATAAGGTGGTAGATCTCTCTTACTTCAGACAAGACGGACGTGCATAGCAACTCACATGAAATTCAACAAAGAGTAGTTGATGGCGTCCCCAGTGAACATGGTTATCGCACAACAAGCAACTTAATAAGAGATAAAGTGCATAATTACATATTCAATACCACAATAGTTTTTAAGCTATTTGTCCCATGAGCTATATATTGCAAAGGTGAATGGTGGAATTTTAAAGGTAGCACTCAAGCAATTTACTTTGGAATGGCGGAAAATACCATGTAGTAGGTAGGTATGGTGGACACAAATGGCATAGTGGTTGGCTCAAGTATTTTGGATGCATGAGAAGTATTCCCTCTCGATACAAGGTTTAGGCTAGCAAGGCTTATTTGAAACAAACACAAGGATGAACCGGTGCAGCAAAACTCACATAAAAGACATATTGAAAACATTATAAGACTCTACACCGTCTTCCTTGTTGTTCAAACTCAATACTAGAAATTATCTAGACCTTAGAGAAACCAAATATGCAAACCAAATTTTAGCATGCTCTATGTATTTCTTCATTAATGGGTGCAAAGTATATGATGAAAGAGCTTAATCATGAGCACAACAATTGCCAAGTATCACATTACCCAAGACATTAATAGCAATTACTACATGTATCATTTTCCAATTCCAACCATATAACAATTTAACGAAGGAGAAACTTCGCCATGAATACTATGAGTAGAAACTAAGGACATACTTGTCCATATGCTACAGCGGAGTGTGTCTCTCTCCCATAAAGTGAATGCTAGGATCCATTTTATTCAAACAAAACAAAAAACAAAAACAAACCGACGCTCCAAGCAAAGCACATAAGATGTGATGGAATAAAAATATAGTTTCAGGGGAGGAACCTGATAATGTTGTCGATGAAGAAGGGGATGCCTTGGGCATCCCCAAGCTTAGACGCTTGAGTCTTCTTAATATATGCAGGGGTGAACCACCGGGGCATCCCCAAGCTTAGAGCTTTCACTCTCCTTGATCATGTTGCATCATACTCCTCTCTTGATCCTTGAAAACTTCCTCCACACCAAACTCGAAACAACTCATTAGAGGGTTAGTGCACAATAAAAATTAACATATTCAGAGGTGACACAATCATTCTTAACACTTCTGGACATTGCATAAAGCTACTGGACATTAGTGGATCAAAGAAATTCATCCAACATAGCAAAAGAGGCAATGCGAAATAAAAGGCAGAATCTGTCAAAACAGAACAGTTCGTATTGACGAATTTTAAAATGGCACCAGACTTGCTCAGATGAAAATGCCCAAATTGAATGAAAGTTGCGTACATATCTGAGGATCATGCACGTAAATTGGCTTAATTTTCTGAGCTACCTACAGGGAGGTGGACCCAGATTCGTGACAGCAAAGAAATCTGGAACTGTGCAGTAATCCAAATCTAGTACTTACTTTACTATCAAAGACTTAACTTGGCACAACAAAACACAAAACTAAGATAAGGAGAGGTTGCTACAGTAGTAAACAACTTCCAAGACACAAAATAGAAACAAAATACTGTAGGTAAAAACATGGTTATCTCCCAAGAAGTTCTTTCTTTATAGCCATTAAGATGGGCTCAGCAGTTTTAATGATGCACTCGCAAGAAATAGTATTTGAAGCAAAAGAGAGCATCAAGAAGCAAATCCAAAACACATTTAAGTCTAACATGCTTCCTATGAAAAGGAACCTTGTACACAAATAAATTCATGAAGAGCAAAATGACAAGATCAGGAAGATAAAACAAGTGTAACTTCAAAAATTTCAGCACATAGAGAGGCATTTTAGTAACATGAAAATTTCTACAACCATATTTTCCTCTCTCATAATAATTTTCAGAGGCATCATGAACAAACTCAACAATATAAGTATCACATAAGGCATTCTTATTCACATGCATAAAAGTATCATTACTCTCCACATAAGCATAATGAATTTTATTAGTTGTAGTGGGAGCAAATTCAACAAAGTAGCTATCATTATTATTCTCATTATCAAATATAGGAGGCATATTGTAATCATAATCAAATTTATCCTCCATAACAGGCGGTACTAAAAGACCAGTATCATTATCATAAATAGGAGGCAAAGTATCATCAAAGTAAATTTTCCCCTCAATGCTTGGGGGAATAAAAAGATCATGAAAACCAGCTTCCCCAAGCTTAGAACTTTCTATATTATTATCAACAATGGTGTTCAAAGCGTTCATACTAATATTACTACCAGCATGTAAATAAGATTCCATAGGTTTTTTAATTTTCGCATCAAACAATCCATGTTTTAAATCAGGAAATAGAATAAGAAGATCATTCTTGTCCATTATGCCAAACTAGTGTAATAAAAACATGCATGATATTATAAAGTAAAACAAGTAACTAATTTTTTTTTGTGTTTTTGATATAGAGTGCAAGACAGTAAATAAAGTAAAACTAGCAACTAATTTTTTTTTGTATTTTGATTTAGTGCAGCAAACAAAGTAGTAAATAAAACTAAGCAAGACAAAAACAAAGTAAAGAGATTGAGAAGTGGAGACTCCCCTTGCAGCGTGTCTTGATCTCCCCGGCAACGGCGCCAGAAATTTAGCTTGATGCGTGTGGTTGACACGTCCGTTGGGAACCCCAAGAGGAAGGTGTGATGCGCACAGCGGCAAGTTTCCCTCAGTAAGAAACCAAGGTTTAATCGAACCAGTAGGAGTCAAGAAGCACGTTGAAGGTTGATGGCGGCGGGATGTAGTGCGGCGCAACACCAGGGATTCCGGCGCCAACGTGGAACCTGCACAACACAACCAAAGTATTTTGCCCCAACGAAACAGCGAGGTTGTCAATCTCACCGGCTTGCTGTAACAAAGGATTAACCGTATTGTGTGGAAGATGATTGTTTGCAGAAAACAGTAGAACAAGTATTGCAGTAGATTGTATTTCAGTAAAGAGAATTGGACCGGGGTCCACAGTTCACTAGAGGTGTCTCTCCCATAAGACAAACAGCATGTTGGGTGAACAAATTACAGTTGGGCAATTGACAAATAAAGAGAGCATGACCATGCACATACATATCATGATGAGTATAGTGAGATTTAATTGGGCATTACGACAAAGTACATAGACCGCCATCCAACTGCATCTATGCCTAAAAAGTCCACCTTCAGGTTATCATCCGAACCCCTCCGCATTAAGTTGCAAAGCAACAGACAATTGCATTAAGTATGGTGCGTAATGTAATCAACAACTACATCCTTAGACATAGCATCAATGTTGTATCCCTAGTGGCAACAGCACAACCCAACGTTTGAACTTTCTCATCCTTTGTCCCAGGTGTCAATGCAGGCATGAACCCACTATCGAGCATAAATACTCCCTCTTGGAGTTACAATCATCTACTTGGCCAGAGCATCTACTAGTAACGGAAAGCATGCAAGATCATAAACAACACATAGATATAACTTTGATAATCAACATAACAAGTATTCTCTATTCATCGGATCCCAACAAACGCAACATATAGAATTACAGATAGATGATCTTGATCATGTTAGGCAGCTCACAAGATCCGACAATGATAGCACAATGGGGAGAAGACAACCATCTAGCTACTGCTATGGACCCATAGTCCAGGGGTAGACTACTCACTCATCACACCGGAGGCGACCATGGCGGCGTAGAGTCCTCCGAGAGATGATTCCCCTCTCCGGCAGGGTGCCGGAGGCGATCTCCTGGATCCCCCGAGATGGGATCGGCGTTGGCAGCGTCTCTGGAAGGTTTTCCGTATCGTGGCTCTCGGTACTGGGGGTTTCGTCACGGAGGCTTTAAGTAGGCGGAAGGGCAAGTCAGGAGGGGGCACAGGGGCCCCACACCATAGGCCGGCGCGGCCAGGGGGTGGGCCGCACCGCCCTAGGGTTTGGGCACCCTGTGGCCCCACTTCGTTTCGTCTTCGGACTTACGGAAGCTTCGTGGAAAAATAGGCCCCCGGGCGTTGATTTCGTCCAATTCCGAGAATATTTCGTTACTAGGATTTCTGAAACCAAAACAGCAGAAACAAAGAATCGGCACTTCGGCATCTTGTTAATAGGTTAGTTCCAGAAAATGCACGAATATGACATAAAGTGTGCATAAAACATGTAGATAACATCAATAATGTGGCATGGAACATAAGAAATTATCGATACGTCGGAGACGTATCAGTGTGTTGCTTTACCCATAAGAGATCTTAACCTTGGTGCCAACCGGGAATGACCCGTCCACACTTCCTATGGTGTGAGGCCCGGTATAAGGTCTAGCCAATCATGTTCCTCCGCTACCTCGAACACCCACCCGTTGTTGCATGCCCCGACCCTGGGTCCACGCCGGTCCCATTATTCCCGTAATTTCAGGGTGGACCCCGACCACGACGACAGTGCTGGGCTCTACCATACACTCCTACGCCGGTAGCTGCAACTCATCATAGACCGCATTACCGTGGGGAATTATAATGGGATCCCCACCCTCCGGTTGTTCCGCAAGATACAACTGCTATGGCAAGCAATGCTTTACCGTGGGGAATTAGAATGGGATCCCCACCCTCCGGTTGTTCCGCCAGATACAACTGCTATGGTAAGCGCATCCGTTGATGAACGAGAGGTGGAAACACTTTTGACTACTCCGTCCCACTCCGGATCTTATGGTTAACACGGGTATTACGGCACAAGAATCACTGGCGACATTTGTTGTTTAATCCTAGATGGATATAAGCCCGTGCAATGGAACCTCCACCATATCAACACAATCCATGGTTCCATTGCCCACCACATAGTCATATTCATAGTTATGAAAATAGTGGTTTTGGTTTTTATGCAATAGTGATAACCATAGTACTTTGCAAGTAATTTGATAGAAATACTCAAATGACATGAGCAAGTGATGAACTTGCCTTTCTTGACTGCAAGATTATGCAGGCAAGGTCTTCGATACGCATTAACTCCAAATTCTGAAATATCATCATCGTCCGGTAAGGACGATGTTTAAAAGATTGGCAAGGATGCAATAATGCATAAGTATGAGATGCAATCGCTCTAAGCGTGATCTAACCCCGATGATTTAGGATCAGTGAGTTGTAATGATTGGTTCAGGGTGTGTTACACTTTTAGAGTGATTCACAAACAAGGTTCTTATTCAGGTGTGATTACTTGGTATTATGAACAGGTAGATAATAAAGCATAATAATCAATTGATCACAAAGAGAATGATTATTGACATAATGTTAACAAGTAAGGAACAATGGTCAGTTTTAGTACTATATGGCATGGTTAATGATTGATTATCCTATACTTTAAAAGAATAACTTTTGAAGAACATGTAATTTGATAAAGAACAAGTATGATAATTAGGTTTGTGGGGTTCTATGGTTTTCTATGGTTCTAGTTGGTTTTGGAGTAAGTAGTAGATATTAGATGGATCCAAACAAAGTTGGATTCATCAATAGTAGGTGGAGTTATGCCTAGGCATCCTAAGCAATTAATTACACATGGGTGCTATCAAGGTTGATGCTACCTTCTTTGGTGATAGATGGCTATTGTCTATAGGTCCTATTAGGCAGGATTGATGATGATTCCTTATTTTATTCAAAAGAATAACTTTTGAAGAACATACCTCTTAAATAATAAGAAGTATTACAATTAAGGTTGAGGTTGTCTTGTATTAGCCATTGGATCTCTAAGTGGAGAATGGTTGGTTCCTAAATAGGATGGTTCATAAGTATCTCACCCTAGTAGGGTTTAGTGGAACAGGGTTATGTAATGTGAAATAATAGGTATGGTTGCTATTAGGGTTCATCACAATGGTGTGATGCTAAATAGGGATAAACAAGGATGATGGCTTTGGTAATAGGATCTAGGGTTTACACTTGGTTGACCCTACAGAATTGTTTAGGTCTGATGATGATGAACACATGGGATACCCATATATTAGTGATAGGTCTTCTACATTTTATGTGGCCAAGACAGGTGTTTATTTGCTACTAGGGTTCTATGCTTGGAAAGAATGTACCATGATCACATGCTCTAACCTAGGGTTTAGGTTAGAAGCAATTTAGGATTCACATGTAATAATGGAACTAGGGTTCCTAGTAGAGTTAGGGTTTTAGGGTTCCACATGAAATTATGAGGTTATCACTTTGTTCCTAATGGAACTAGGGTTTCCTAATTACCCTATAATTATTGGATTAATAACTTCATTAATAAAGTTGAAGTTATTAATAAATTTGGAATAATAATCTTGGATTTGACATTTTATTATTTTTAATGGACTAATAATTAAGGTAATTATTAATTAGGGTTTAAATCCTTCTAATAAGGATTTAACAAAATAACAAATAAAGAAAATTAGTTTCATTGTTTTCTTTATTTATTTACTGGTTTTTATTTAATTTGGAAACTTTTCCTAATTATTGAATTTGGAATTAATAAATAAAGCTTAAATAACAAGTATTAAATGATTGAATTTTTATTAAAAATAAAAATTCCATATTATATTTTTATTGGATAGAGTTTTCTTTTCTAAGAATTTTAATATCTCATTCATATTTTTCTGACTTAAATTGAATTTTCTAGATTTATTTAAAGTTGCAGATATTACTGAATTTGAATTAAAATAAAAGACACTGCTAAACGCACCTCAAATAGATTCTACCCTGGTCACCGACTGTGGGCCAGAGACACGTCAGCCGCCACGCGGCCCTTGACCGAGGTCAAAATTGCCGAGGTGGCGGCGGAGTGGCCGGCGGCGGCCAGGCGAGGTTGACGCCGGCGATTCGGTGCTCCCGCGCCTGCGCTGAGATACCGGTTGGATGCGCGGCGCCACAGTGAGCCTAAGGGTGGCGGCGCCCCCATCTATTGGTCACCGGAGTAACTCCGGCGAGCACGAACAACGGCGGCGGACACGGGTTCACGATGCGGCGACGCTACGGCGAGCTAGTAAGCGAGGCGAGCATGCCATTCGGTAGAGGAGCTCACCGCAGTTCCGACGGGTGTGTCGGCGAGGCTGGTGGTGGTCTACATCGACGGCGAGCGTCGGGGTCTGATGGTGACCGGCGGGGAAACGATGACCCGATTCGTCGGGTGTAGGGCTTCCCGGCAAGCACGCGTTGACGAGGCGGTTGCTGGGGACGAGGCGAAGCTCTAGAGCTTCACGGCGATGCTCGAGGTGGCCCTAATCGGCGGCGATGAAGATGGCCGGGCGAGCTAGGGTTTCAAAATTGGGGAGAAATGGGGCGGGGAAGAAGAAGAGCTCGAAGCTGGTTCCGTTCGGGGCCTTTATACGGCGCTGTGGAGGTCGCCACGCCACACTGCCGAAGAAGGAGAAGCTGCCAGCGAGAGGGAGAAGAGAGACACGGCGTCGCGGTGGCCTCAGTGCACGGAGGGGATGAGGACGACCCCCTCCCGTTGTTTTTTTTAGCGAAGGGGTATCATGGGCTGCAGTTTGGTGATGATCTGGGCCAAGTGTTGGGCTGCTCCTGGGCTCTGGTGCTGGGCTGCAGGCTGGGCTGCGGTGCAGGTAAGGTCCAGGTATGTTTTTCCCTCCTCTCTTCTTTTTCTGTTTTATTTTCTGTTTTAAATTCTGGTTTTTATAATTCAAATTTGAATCTTCTTATTTTGCAGGTGTTAAATAATTGGGGTTTACTGAGTATTTAGTGCAATGACCATTACACCACTCTCCCAATTGAGAAAAGCATTTTATAGTTGATTCAATTTCACATATGTGGGCTTATTCAATATAGCAATTAAACATGAGTTTGTATTCTCATTTTAATTCCTTATTTATATGAGTCAACTCTATTTGGAATTAATAGAGTTGATAATCTCAACTCAAAGTATTTCAGAGTTAGTTATTAGGAGTTGGTTTCTATTTGAGAAATTGGTTGTTCACATATGATTTTATGTGAGCATTAAATCTATTAGGGTTTTATGGTTTCTATTACCAGCCCCTTGTAAAGTTAACACTATTATTATTATTTTAAGGATCTAGGGTAGGTAGTGTTCCATCATGGTTGTGCTTGGTTACCAAAATAAATAGTTGATCACTACATATATGGTTTACTTATAGGATTTAGCATTAGGTGGCTCTTATGTTTTATAATTGATACTTTGTATTTAATTAATGAACCATTAGGGTTCTAATGATATTTACCTAATGGCATTTGGTTTGAATCTTAATTGTGGTTTAGGTTTTATTTGTGATCACCCAAGTGATACTCAACTAGGGTTGAGATTTAATTCTAGGTTATAGAGATGGGGTGTCTCCATATTGCATGTGCTAGGGTTTAATTTCCCCCAACCATGATAAGGTGGTGGCTTGCTTCATATCTAATGTGCTTCCCAAATTACTAAGGATTTGCGAATGGTTTTTATCTTCTACCAATTTAACTTCTATTATTATCTTCAATTTATCATTAAAGTAACTACATTGATTATAGTTCTTTTTATAGTTAACTTTGGTCATATGGATATATGGTTTCTCACCATATAAAGCATAGAGTTTAACTCTAAGGTTTTCTTAGGTTGTTTAATTTCTGAAGTATGGATATGGTAGGATTGTACTTATGATCACCAAGTGATTCACAGGTAAAAGATAAGATATAAACCTAGGGTTGCTTATTAGTTATCTTCCTATAATTTCATGTGGGAATGAAATCTACTTATTCTAGTAGGGTTTAACTTATCCTCACATACATCAAGTTCTTAGGGTTTATGATCATTCACCAATTGATAATGATCAAGGTTTGGCTTCCTAAAGTATCTCTTACGAAATGAGTTTCTCACTTCTATGATCAAGCATTGTCTTGATCCACTAGGGTATAGTACTTCTATTTCACTTTCTAGAATGGAACTTCTATGGTTTCATTAGTTTATATCCCACGAGAATACCTGAGATATTCTACTAGGGTTCTACTCAATCAATGATGATTTAATTATCAGGGCATATGGATAGTTCTCTCCCTCAAACTCAAGTGTTGCCTTAACTAACTTGAGTGTAACACCATAATTGATCCCTCAAGAATGGATTATTCTAGGTTATGGTGTACTCCTAATACTCTAGTTCAATGGTTGTCTTTTATTCTTAAATAGATAAAGCTAGGTTTTGTATGATTGGTCTCTCTCATTTTGGAAAGGACTTTAGTACTAACTTAAGGTTAGGCTCCATAGGGATTGATGTGATCATCAATATCTATGTTTAACATAAATGGTTTCTCTCTCTAGGCATGTCTTGAATAATATCCTAGGGTTTCTCTTAGAAATGATGATTTGAATACTTGGATGTATATCCAAGGTTTTGCTCCAGGTTTGTTAATGCTTCTCTAATAATTACTATAGAACTCTCACCTCTCTAAGTTTGATGTGTAATAACTTGGAATGGAGAAGAATATCTATTTCTGGAGTGGATCTTCTTGTTATAATTCCAATGTGGAAGTGGAGTGAATACCATGAGGTTTCATGGTAGGGTTATGGATTAGTTTAAGACATGAAGAAGATAAGTGAAGAATAGTTTCTCCAATTATTGTTACTTGATTTCCAATTAAATGGATGTTCATATGTTATGGCAAGGATTACCATATTACAATCTTTTATAAGATCAAGCAATTGATCATTGAGTAAAGTGTTGTTGTGTTGATTATTAGTTCCATTTGATCTAACCCCTTAGATCAAATCATCTTTACCCAAAACAAGGTTTTAGCAAAGTCACATTGAGGTTTATAGCGCTTGACTTGATGAGCTACTTCAATTCCACCAAGGTCAAGTGAAACTTCAGTTACTGTGACTGTTATACTTTAAAGCGCGAAAATTCCCCAGATTTTCTATGCATGAATGCAATGCACACATCTGTTTCCTCTATATTTGTAACCCCATTACCTGGGATATTACAGTTCGAAATATATATCAAGAATCATAAGTCATTTTTAAGTGATTTTTGCAATAAGATCATTGAGCCTTATATAGTCAAATGAAGTTGCAATTGAGGCTTAATGATGGGCGGGGGATTCCTCCCCCTATGTGAAAGCGCAAATGTCATGAGACCTCGAAGAGACATGCTTGGGTCCATATAATGACATTGGGTCTATTTATGTTGCACACATAGGTATGCATCATACCAAGACATGGTAAGATGACTATCCCCATATGTGATGTGCCTCTAAGCTAGATAGCAAGATAAATGCAAGAATATAGTGCAAGAAGTTATTCAATCTAAGTTTTTAGGATCAAGAATATCAAGTTCTCCTCTCAAGTTAACAAACCGGGCTTCATCCAAAGGCTTAGTGAAAATATCCGTCAATTGGTATGTTGTTCCCACATGAGTGAGATCAATGTACCTATTGGCAACATGGTCATGTAGGAAGTGATGGCGAATGTCAATATGTTTGGTGCG
Source organism: Lolium perenne (assembly GCF_019359855.2). Lineage (NCBI taxonomy): Eukaryota > Viridiplantae > Streptophyta > Magnoliopsida > Poales > Poaceae > Lolium > Lolium perenne. Next base: position 83,055,326 of record NC_067249.2, read on the forward strand.
ACAATGTTGAACCGGGTTATTGGCGATCTGTATTGCACTTTCATTGTCACATAGAAGAGGCACCGTACCAAGAGACACACCATGGTCTTTCAAGGTTCGCTTCATCCATAACAATTGAGTGCAACAAGATGCCGTGGATATATATTCGGCTTCGGCGGTGGATAAAGTGGTGGAGTTTTGTTTCTTAGATGACCAACTCACCAATGACCGGCCAATAAATTGGCAAGCCCCGGAGGTAGACTTCCGGTCAACCTTATCACCGGCCCAATCCGAGTAGCCAATGATTTCAAAGGTTGACCCCTTTGGATACCATAGCCCGAGAGTAGGAGTGAAAACAAGGTATCTTAGAACCCGTTTGACCGCCATCAAATGGCTCTCCTTAGGAGCAGATTGTAAACGAGAACACATCCCTACACTTAGCATGATATCCGGCCTAGAGGCACAAAGGTAGAGCAAGGATCCTATCATGGAGCGGTATACCTTTATATCCACATCCTTCTCACCGTCACATGAGCCAAGTTGACCCTTTACGGGCATGGGTGTCTTCATTGGGCTTGCATTGGCCATGTTGAACTTCTTGAGCATGTCCTTCACATACTTTTCTTGAGAGATGAAGGTGCCTTTTGCAAGTTGCCTCACTTGGAAGCCTAGGAAGAACTTCAACTCTCTCATCATGGACATCTCCAATTTCCTAGTCATCAATAGCTCAAAAGCTTTGTTATGATTGGGGTTAGTTCCACCAAAGATAATATCATCAACATATATTTGACATATAAATAAGCCACCCCCTTTAACCCGTTTGGTGAAAAGGGTGGAATCGACCGTACCCATGCAAAACCCATCATGTAAAATCCCTAAGGAACTCATACCAAACACGTGGAGCAGAAATGATTTTATCTTTAACAACCAATATGGAACAAATTTTTTGCAGGTTATCCGGCGAGCTGCTCACTCAATTCAGCAGTGGGTTTTGCTCCTTCCTATGGACCAGCGGGAAGCTATGGTTATTGGATGCAACCGGATGCTAGCGGTTGCGCAGGACTTGTTTTTCCAGGCTACTGGGTGGCGGCATATTAATAGATTAGCAAATGCATAGCCTGTCTATTTGCCGTATTTTTAGCTGGTTGATTCATGTATCGACCTTAGCTTTTCCTTGAATGTAATAAGAGTTGTTGGAACATTTGAGACTTGATGCACCTTTTTTTTTTTAATAAAGCAAGCCGTGTGCATCTATTGATGCAGAGGCTGGGGCTATGCTCCTTTATCTAAAAAAAACCAAACACGTGGAGCTTGCTTGAAACCGTAGAGTGCCTTATGGAGTAAATACACGTGGTTGGGTCGGCATGGGTCTTCGAAACCCGGGGGTTGAGCAACATATGCGGTTTCTTTTAGGGGACCATTCAAAAATGCACTTTTCACATCCATTTGATATAGTTTGAAATTGTGGAAAGATGCAAATGCAAGCAAAAGACGAATAGCTTCAAGACGGGCTACCGGCGCAAAGGTATCCTCAAAATCCATACCTTCTATTTGGGCAAACCATCGCGCCACTAACCTTGCTTTGTTTCGTATGACAATGCCATTCTAATCTTGCTTGTTCTTGAACACCCATTTGGTCCCAATAACATTGATGCGATGATCCTTGGGTCTCTCAACTAGAGACCACACTTCATTACGAGTGAAACACTCCAATTCTTCTTGCATGGCAATTACCCGATCCGGATCAACCAAGGCTTCATGTACCTTGAGTGGTTCAAAACTAGACACAAAAGCATGGTGTGGGCAATAAGTGATAAGTAATGCATGGTGTCTACGAGTTACCACTCCTTTTGAGATGCTACCAAGGACTTGATCTACTTTCATGTCACTTGCCCTTGTAGCGGCCTTGATCTTCCGAATGGTTCCTTCATGATCAATGAACTCATCTCTTGCTAGTACTCGATCCTGAGGGACCACTTGAGCTTGATCATGAGTAGAGGATGTCTCTTGATCATCATCATGGTCTTGCTCAGTGGAATGAGGACTTTCTTCTTGTTCTTCGGGATGTGACTCATCTTGAGTGGAGGATGGTTCTTGAGTTGCACTTGATGGTTCGGCTTGGGTTGAGCTAGGCTCCACTTGAGCCGTGCTTGATACTTCTACTTCATCACTTCGATCATCAGTATGAACTTCTGTGGGCCGGATGTGTCCAATGCCCATAAGCTTGATGGCATTAGAAGGATCATCATCATTACCTGCAACACATGGAACAACTTGCTCCACTTGGTAGCCATTATCCTCCAAGAACACCTCGTCACAAGATACTTCAATAGCCCCAGTGGACTTGTTGTAGTATCTATAGGCGTGAGAGTTCTCCGTATAACCAACAAATGTGCCCTCAATGGTTCTAGTTTCAAATTAACCGAGCTTCCCTTTGTTGTTCTTAACAAGACATTTGCATCCAAAGACACGAATGTACATGACATTAGGCTTGTTACATGTGAGAAGCTCGTATGGAGTTTTGTTGTGGAGGGGGCGGAGGAAGAGCCGGTTGGAGTAGTGGACAGCTGTAGAGATGGCTTGTCCCCAAAAGTTGTGGGGTGAGTTGAATTCACTCAACATGGTTCTTGCCATCTCAATGATAGTCCGGTTCTTCCTTTCAACAACACCATTTTGTTGAGGGGTGTATGGCGCCGAGAACTCATGCTTGATGCCCTCATTATCAACAAACTCTTGCATGGTGTAGTTCTTGAACTCGGTGCCATTGTCGGTCCTAATCGCCTTGATCTCGGATTCATACATGCGTTGAGCTTTCTTGGCGAAGGTGATGAACTCTCTATAGGTCTCGTCCTTATACTTAAGGAGAAAGACCCAAGAGTATCTTGAGTAATCATCAACAATGACAAGTCCATACTTGCTCCCACCAAGAGTATCATAATGTGATGGCCCAAAGAGATCCAAATGAAGGAGCTCTAAAGGCCTAGATGTGGTGACGATACTCTTGATAGGATGGTTCTTCTTGAGTTGCTTTCCGGCTACACATGCACTGCAAACACGATATTTCTCAAAAGAAATGCCGGTTAGTCCTACAATGTGCTCACCCTTTAGGAGTTGTTTGAGATTTCTCATGTTAACATGACCAAGGCGACGATGCCACAACCAACCTTCGTCATCTTTAGCCGCCATTAGACATGTGGAGGAAGAGGGGCTCTCTTTCGAGAGGTCAACCACATAAAGGTTGTTCTCCACATATCCAACAAGGACCAATTTGAGATTGTCACTCCTAAAAACTTTCACACAATAATTTGTAAAATATGAATTATAACCGGCACCCGCAAGGTGATATATAGAAAGAAAATTATAGCCAAGGGATTCAACAAGCATGACCGTCTCAAGGCACAAGTCCTTAGAGATTGCCACCTTGCCATACCCAAGTACCTTTCCCTTTGAATTGTCACCAAAGGTGATGCTTGACTTCTTGTTTATATCTTCAATTAATTGAGGGAGTCCATCAAGAAATCAAACTTGACAAGAGCTTCACCATGAAGGGTGCATCTAACATTGTAAAGTTCCTTAAGCACAATTAATTCTTCTTGATTTTCAGTTTCATCATCGAGAACACTAGATAGAGAAGGTGGGGGTTCCATTACCTTGGTTTCTCTTGCCATTAGGCAAGAGCCAATGATTGTAGAGGAGGGAGAGTCATCGGAGTCATCATCTTGAGTTATTCTTGCCATGAAGGAAGAACCAACATCATTCTTCGTGGAGTAATCCTTGGAGTAGTCATATGTGAAGAGTGACCCGAGCTTGGAGAAAGCCAAACCGGCCACTCCGGCCTCCTTCTCCTCTTCTTCCTCTTCTTCATCGAACAAGTACTCGGCCCCAACAAAGGCTCTTCCCTTGTTCTTCTTGTATCGATCGTTGATTGGGTCTGGCTTCAATCTTGGCTTGATCCCTTTGATGAACTTTGGCTTGTCTACCCTTTTCTCATAAGGGCACTCATTTGCAAAGTGGCTATCTTCATCACAGTTGTAGCAAGTTCTCTTCTTCTTCTTGTCATTGAGGAGCGTTGGAAACTTTGCCTTGTACTTCTTGGCAAAGAAAGCAAAGTCGGTAGCAATGTCACTAGTTGAAGTCATCTCTTCATCTTATTCAATTTCATAGTCTTCTTCTCTTCCATGGTCAGCTCTAGCTTTGAGAGCAAGGTTGTGTGACCCTTCATGGTTGTGTGAGGCTTCATCAACACGGTTCATCGCCATGAGCCTTTTTCCTGTCTTGGCCATGTTTTCATTGGCAGCCACATAGGAGACTAGATCATCAGAGTTCAGATCAGCACTCTTGGTAATGATTTGCAAGTTGAGTGCAAGGTTGGTGTCTTGTTGCTTGACTGCAATCATAGCAATGACCTTGGACTTTATGAATGCTTCATTCATCTCGAAGCCGTCATTGTACTTCTCAACTCCAAGTCCCTTGACCCTCACTCTAAGAGCACCAAGCCTTGCATAGGCATCGGCCACGGACTCTCCTTCTCTTATCATGAACATGGTGGCCTCTTGCTTTGCGGACTCATAGAGAGCTGCTTGGATCAAATCGGTTCCCTCTTGGAGTACTACGATCCGATCCCACAACTCTTTAGCGGAGTCAATGTCATTGACTTGATCAAGGAGCTTGCGGTTGATGCCACTCCTAGTCTTTTCACGTGCGGAGGCATTGAGTTGATGGTTGTAGAATTCAGTGGAGGTCAACCGAGCAGGATCATGTGGCTCCCGGTATCCATGAACAATGATCTCCCATAATTCCACACTGCAGATGCGAATATGAGATTCCATAGCAGATTTCCAAAACGGAAAGCGAGTTCCATCAAAATGGGGAACATTCCCACTATGGTTTATATGAGGCATGGGTGAAGTGTTTTGGGATAGTCATGGTTGACTTCATGGAAACTTCCTTGAGAGGCCGAAACCCCACTAGGAGTCCCACTAGTCAAGTTCTTAAGCATGGTAGTCATCTGTGCCATTTGGCTTTGTAGGTCATCCTCCTTTTTCTTCTTCTCGGCATCATATGTCAAGAATCTAGATTTCATCTCTTTAACCGAAAGGTTAGAGTTTTCATCTAGACCCTCGAATAGTTTATCCATCTCACTCTTAAGGCGGTGAAGCCCTTAATAAGAGTCCAGGCTCTCATACCAATTGAAAGTTCAGAGATGGTAAACCTAGAGGGGGGTGAATAGGTTTTTACAAATTTTAATTCTTTCTTTGCAATATTAGGCTTTGCGGAATATAAAGATCGATGAGCCTAATGCAAACTAGGTGAAACAACCTATATGAGGATACAGGTAACTCGAGCACGAAGGATCTCAAAGGCAGTTATATCACAAGTAAGGAGTTCGGTTAGAAATAACCGATAGCACGCGGAGACGAGGATGTATTCCCGTGTTCCCTTCCTTTGCAAGAAGGTACGTCAAGTTTGGAGGGGTGGAGGTCCCATGAAGGATTCCCCACGCCACGAAGGCTCACCCTATTCTCCGGAGCCTATCCCACGAAGGAATAGCTCACTCACTTGTGGTAGACTTTGAGGTAGCCTCCAAACCTTCACAATCTTGTCAGGAGCAAATCCACAGCCCGGATGCTTCCGGACCACTCTTGCCCACCTAGGGTTTCCAAGGAACCCAAGAGAGCAAGCTTCTTGATGAATACAAGGGGGAATGAGATTTGGCTTGGTAGAACAGTAGATCGGGTCCTCCTCTAACGTTTCCCCGGAAGGATTTGAGTTTGGGTGGAGGAGGAAGGAGATCTGAGGCTTTTGATGTTTCTAGCAATGGAGTATGAGAGACAGAGAGCTCAAGAACAGCTTGTAGTGTAGTGCCTACCCCTTCAGAGGTAGAAGAAGGGGTATTTATAGTGTCACTTGAATTCTGGCCGTTGGTCACTTGCCACATCATCATCTGCCCGAGAAACGCGGTCAACCGGACCAGGGACCGGACCGGCCGGCGCAGGGCCCGGTCAGACTGGGCCAGGGACCGAACCCTCCGGTCCGAACCGGGCGGCAGACCAGACTGAAACCGGAGCGTCGAAATGCCTCTCAGTACTCCTCCCGGTTTGCGTCAGCACAGAGCTCGGTCGCCGCCGGAGCGTCCGGTCCTGCACCCGGTCCGACCGGGCCAGGGACCGGAGCCGCCGGTCCAAACCGGGCGGCAGACCGGACAGGAACCGGAGCATTCCAGAGGCTTACAGTAGCCCTCCCGGTTGCTGTGAGCGTAGGGGCCGGTTGGCGCCGGGGCGCCCGGTCCTGCGCCCGGTCGACCGGGCGGCAGACCGGAACAGTCCGGCGCACAGGCCGGTCCAACCGGGCCTGTGACCGGCTGGATGTTGTAGCCCCCTTTTTGATTGTTGTCGAAGTGGGGGGTCTCCTTTAGCCTTCTTGTTCCTTATGGGAAAGAAGACCTAGATGGGCCGTGAACCCTTCTTAGCCTCCTCTTGCGTGTGCATGCTTGCCCCTGGGTCAGCATTTGTATCATGGAACAGTTGTCACAAGAATGCATCCGCATCCGATGGAGGGTGTGATACGCGTACAACACGCGTCCGTTGGGAACCCCAAGAGGAAGGTGTCATGCGTACAGCGGCAAGTTTTCCCTCAGTATGAAACCAAGGTTTATCGAACCAGTAGGAGCCAAGAAGCACGTTGAAGGTTGATGGCGGCGGGATGTAGTGCGGCGCAACACCAGAGATTCCGGCGCCAACGTGGAACCTGCACAACACAACCAAAGTACTTTGCCCCAACGAAACAGTGAGGTTGTCAATCTCACCGGCTTGCTGTAACAAAGGGTTAACCGTATTGTGTGGAAGATGATTGTTTGCAGAAAATAGTAGAACAGTATTGCAGTAGATTGTATTTCAGTATAGAGAATTGGACCGGGGTCCACAGTTCACTAGAGGTGTCTCTCCCATAAGATAAACAGCATGTTGGGTGAACAAATTACAGTTGGGCAATTGACAAATAGAGAGGGCATGACCATGCACATACATATTATGATGAGTATTGTGAGATTTAATTGGGCATTACGACAAAGTACATAGACCGCTATCCAGCATGCATCTATGCCTAAAAAGTCCACCTTCAGGTTATCATCCGAACCCCCTCCAGTATTAAGTTGCTAACAACAGACAATTGCATTAAGTATTGCGCGTAATGTAATCAGTGACTACATCCTTGAACATAGCACCAATGTTTTATCCCTAGTGGCAACAGCACATCCATAACCTTAGAGGTTCTTGTCACCCCTCCAGATTCACGGAGACATGAACCCACTATCGAGCATAAATACTCCCTCTTGGGGTTACTAGCATCAACTTGGCCAGAGCATCTACTAATAACGGAGAGCATGCAAGATCATAAACAACACATAGACATAACTTTGATAATCAACATAACAAGTATTCTCTATTCATCGGATCCCAACAAACGCAACATATAGAATTACAGATAGATGATCTTGATCATGTTAGGCAGCTCACAAGATCCGACAATTAAGCACAATGGGGAGAAGACAACCATCTAGCTACTGCTATGGACCCATAGTCCAGGGGTAGACTACTCACTCATCACTCCGGAGGCGACCATGGCGGCGTAGAGTCCTCCGGGAGATGAATCCCCTCTCCGGCAGGGTGCCGGAGGCGATCTCCTGAATCCCCCGAGATGGGATTGGCGGCGGCGGCGTCTCAGTAAGGTTTTCCATATCGTGGCTCTCGGTACTGAGGGTTTCGCGACGGAGGCTTTAAGTAGGCGGAAGGGCAGGTCAGGAGGCGGCACGAGGGGCCCACACCACAGGGCTGCGCGGCCAAGGGGGGGCCGCGCCGCCCTAGGGTGTGGCCACCTCGTGGCCCCACTTCGTCTCCTCTTCGGTCTTCTGGAAGCTTCGTGGCAAAATAGGACCCTGGGCGTTGATTTCGTCCAATTCCGAGAATATTTCGTTACTAGGATTTCTGAAACCAAAAATAGCAGAAAACAAAGAATCGGCACTTCGGCATCTTGTTAATAGGTTAGTTCCAGAAAATGCACGAATATGACATAAAGTGTGCATAAAACATGTAGATAACATCAATAATGTGGCATGGAACATAAGAAATTATCGATACGTCGGAGACGTATCAGCATCCCCAAGCTTAGTTCTGCTCGTCCCGAGCAGGTAAAACGATAACACAGATAATTTCTGGAGTGACATGCCATCATAACCTTGATCATACTATTTGTAAAGCATATGTAGTGAATGCAGCGATCAAAACAATGTATATGACATGAGTAAATAAGTGAATCATATAGCAAAGACTTTTCATGAATAGTACTTCAAGACAAGCATCAATAAGTCTTGCATAAGAGTTAACTCATAAAGCAATAAATCAAAGTAAAGGCATTGAAGCAACACAAAGGAAGATTAAGTTTCAGCGGTTGCTTTCAACTTATAACATGTATATCTCATGGATATTGTCAACATAGAGTAATATAATAAGTGCAATATGCAAGTATGTAGGAATCAATGCACAGTTCACACAAGTGCTTGCTTCTTGAGGTGGAGAGAAATAGGTGAACTGACTCAACAATGAATATAAAAGAATGGTCCTCCATAGAGGAAAAGCATCGATTGCTATATTTGTGCTAGAGCTTTGATTTTGAAAACATGAAACAATTTTGTCAACGGTAGTAATAAAGCATATGTATCATGTAAATTATATCTTACAAGTTGCAAGCCTCATGCATAGTATACTAATAGTGCCCGCACCTTGTCCTAATTAGCTTGGACTACCGGATCATCACAATGCACATGTTTTAACCAAGTGTCACAAAGGGGTACCTCTATGCCGCCTGTACAAAGGTCTAAGGAGAAAGCTCGCATTGGATTTCTCGCTATTGATTATTCTCAACTTAGACATCCATACCGGGACAACATAGACAACAGATAATGGACTCCTCTTTTATGCATAAGCATGTAACAACAATTAATAATTTTCTCATATGAGATTGAGGATATTGTCCAAAACTGAAACTTCCACCATGGATCATGGCTTTAGTTAGCGGCCCAATGTTCTTCTCTAACAATATGCATGCTTAACCATAAGGTGGTAGATCTCTCTTACTTCAGACAAGACGAACATGCATAGCAACTCACATGAAATTCAACAAAGAGTAGTTGATGGCGTCCCCAGTGAACATGGTTATCGCACAACAAGCAACTTAATAAGAGATAAAGTGCATAAGTACATATTCAATACCACAATAGTTTTTAAGCTATTTGTCCCATGAGCTATATATTGCAAAGGTGAATGATGGAATTTTAAAGGTAGCACTCAAGCAATTTACTTTGGAATGGCGGAAAATACCATGTAGTAGGTAGGTATGGTGGACACAAATGGCATAGTAGTTGGCTCAAGTATTTTGGATGCATGAGAGGTATTCCCTCTCGATACAAGGTTTAGGCTAGCAAGGCTTATTTGAAACAAACACAAGGATGAACCGGTGCAGCAAAACTCACATAAAAGACATATTGTAAACATTATAAGAATCTACACCGTCTTCCTTGTTGTTCAAACTCAATACTAGAAATTATCTAGACCTTAGAGAGACCAAATATGCAAACCAAATTTTAGCATGCTCTAGGTATTTCATCATTAATGGGTGCAAAGTATATGATGCAAGAGCTTAAACATGAGCACAACAATTGCCAAATATCACATTACCCAAGACATTTATAGCAATTACTACATGTATCATTTTCCAATTCCAACCATATAACAATTTAACGAAGAAGAAACTTCGCCATGAATACTATGAGTAGAGCCTAAGGACATACTTGTCCATATGCTACAGCAGAGCGTGTCTCTCTCCCATAAAGTGAATGCTAGGATCCATTTTATTCAAACAAAACAAAAAAAAAAACCGACGCTCCAAGCAAAGCACATAAGATGTGATGGAATAAAAATATAGTTTCAGGGGAGGAACCTGATAATGTTGTCGATGAAGAAGGGGATGCCTTGGGCATCCCCAAGCTTAGACGCTTGAGTCTTCTTAGAATATGCAGGGGTGAACCACCGGGGCATCCCCAAGCTTAGAGCTTTCACTCTCCTTGATCATGTTGCATCATACTCCTCTCTTGATCCTTGAAAACTTCCTCCACACCAAACTTAGAACAACTCATTAGAGGGTTAGCGACAATAAAAATTAACATGTTCAGAGGTGACACAATTATTCTTAACACTTCTGGACATTGCATAAAGCTACTGGACATTAATGGATCAAAGAAATTCATCCAACATAGCAAAAGAGGCAATGCGAAATAAAAGGCTGAATCTGTCAAAACAGAACAGTTCGTATTGACGAATTTTATCGAGGCACCAGACTTGCTCAAATGAAAATGCTCAAATTGAATGAAAGTTGCGTACATATCTGAGGATCACTCACGTAAATTGGCATAATTTTCTGAGTTACCTACAGAGAAAACAGCCCAGATTCGTGACAGCAAAGAAATCTGTTTCTGCGTAGTAATCCAAATCTAGTATGAACTTTTCTATCAACGACTTTACTTGGCACAACAAAACACTAAACTAAGATAAGGAGAGGTTGCTACAGTAGTAAACAACTTCCAAGACACAAAATAAAAACAAAGTACTGTAGGTAAAAACATGGGTTGTCTCCCATAAGCGCTTTTCTTTAACGCCTTTCAGCTAGGCGCAGAAAGTGTGTATCAAGTATTATCAAGAGACGAAGTGTCAACATCATAATTTGTTCTAATAATAGAATTAAAAGGTAACTTCATTCTCTTTCTAGGGAAGTGTTCCATACCTTTCTTGAGAGGAAATTGATATTTTATATTACCTTCCTTCATATCAATAGTAGCACCAACAGTTCGAAGAAAATGTCTTCCCAATATAATGGGACAAGATGCATTGCATTCAATATCCAAGATAACAAAATCAACGGGGACAAGGTTATTGTTAACGGTAATGCGAACATTATCAACTTTCCCCAAAGGTTTCTTTGTAGAATGATCAGCAAGATTAACATCCAAATAACAATTTTTCAGCGGTGGCAAGTCAAGCATATTATAGATTTTCTTAGGCATAACAGAAATACTTGCACCAAGATCACATAAAGCATTACAATCAAAATATTTAACCTTCATCTTAATGATGGGCTCCCAACCATCCTCTAGCTTTTTAGGAATAGAGGCTTCGCGCTCTAGTTTCTCTTCTCTAGCTTTTATGAGAGCATTTGTAATATGTTGCGTGAAAGCCAAATTTATAGCACTAGCATTAGGACTTTTAGCAAGTTTTTGCAAGAACTTTATAACTTCAGAGATGTGGCAATCATCAAAATTCAAACCATTATAATCTAAAGCAATGGGATCATCATCCCCAATATTGGAAAAAATTTCAGCAGTTTTATCACAGGCAGTTTCAGCAGTTTTAGCAGTTTCAGGCAGTTTCTCGCGCTTTGCATTAGAAGTGGAAACATTGCTAACACCAATTCTTTTATTATTAATAGTAGGAGGTGCAACAACATGTGTAGCATTAGCATTACTAGCCGTGGTAATAGTCCAAACTTTAGCTACATTCTTCTCTTTAGCTAGTTTTTCATTTTCTTCTCTATCCCACCTAGCACGCAGTTCAGCCATTAATCTTATATTCTCATTAATTCTAACTTGGATGGCATTTGCTGTAGTAACAATTTTATTATGATGATTCTCATTAGGCATAACTTTCGATTTCAAAAGATCAACATCAGCAGCAAGACTATCGACTTTAGAAGCAAGTATATCAATTTTCCCAAGCTTTTCTTCAACAGATTTGTTAAAAGCAGTTTGTGTACTAATAAATTCTTTAAGCATGGCTTCAAGTCCAGGGGGTATGTTCCTATTATTATTGTAAGAATTCCCGTAAGAATTAGCATAACCGTTACCATTATTATAAGGATATGGCCTATAGTTATTACTAGAATTGTTCCGGTAAGCATTGTTGTTGAAATTATTATTTTTAATGAAGTTTACATCAACATGTTCTTCTTGTGCAACCAATGACGCTAACGGAACATTATTAGGATCAATATTAGTCCTATCATTCACAAGCATAGACATAATAGCATCAATCTTATCACTCAAGGAAGAGGTTTCTTCGACAGAATTTACCTTCTTACCTTGTGGAGCTCTTTCCGTGTGCCATTCAGAGTAGTTGATCATCATATTATCAAGAAGCTTTGTTGCTTCACCAAGAGTGATGGACATAAAGGTACCTCCAGCAGCTGAATCCAATAAATTCCGCGAAGAAAAATTTAGTCCTGCATAGAAGGTTTGGATGATCATCCAAGTAGTCAGTCCATGGGTTGGGCAATTTTTAACCAGAGATTTCATTCTTTCCCATGCTTGTGCAACATGTTCAGTATCTAATTGTTTAAAATTCATTATGCTACTCCTCAAAGATATAATTTTAGCAGGGGGATAATATCTACCAATAAAAGCATCCTTGCATTTAGTCCATGAATCAATACTATTCTTAGGCAGATATATAGCAACCAATCTTTAGTTCTTCCTCTTAATGAGAAAGGGAACAATTTTAATTTTATAATGTCACCATCTACATCTTTATACTTTTGCATCTCACACAATTCAACAAAATTATTAAGATGGGCAGCAGCATCATTAGAACTAACACCAGAAAATTGCTCTCGCATAACAAGATTCAGTAAAGCAGGTTTAATTTCAAAGAATTCTGCTGTAGTAGCAGGTGGAGCAATAGGTGTGCATAAGAAATCATTATTATTTGTGGTTGTGAAGTCACACAACTTAGTATTTTCAGGAGTGGCCATTTTAGCAACAGTAAATAAAGCAAACTAGATAAAGTAAATGCAAGTAACTAATTTTTTTGTGTTTTTGATATAGCAAACAAGATAGCAAATAAAGTAAAACTAGCAACTAATTTTTTTGTATTTTGATTTAGTGCAGTAAACAAAGTAGTAAATAAAACTAAGCAAGACAAAAACAAAGTAAAGAGATTGGGAAGTGGAGACTCCCCTTGCAGCGTGTCTTGATCTCCCCGGCAACGGCGCCAGAAAAAGTTGCTTGATACGCGTACAACACGCGTCCGTTGGGAACCCCAAGAGGAAGGTGTGATGCGTACAGCGGCAAGTTTTTCCCTCAGTATGAAACCAAGGTTTATCGAACCAGTAGGAGCCAAGAAGCACGTTGAAGGTTGATGGCGGCGGGATGTAGTGCGGCGCAACACCAGAGATTCCGGCGCCAACGTGGAACCTGCACAACACAACCAAAGTACTTTGCCCCAACGAAACAGTGAGGTTGTCAATCTCACCGGCTTGCTGTAACAAAGGGTTAACCGTATTGTGTGGAAGATGATTGTTTGCAGAAAATAGTAGAACAGTATTGCAGTAGATTGTATTTCAGTATAGAGAATTGGACCGGGGTCCACAGTTCACTAGAGGTGTCTCTCCCATAAGATAAACAGCATGTTGGGTGAACAAATTACAGTTGGGAAATTGACAAATAGAGAGGGCATGACCATGCACATACATATTATGATGAGTATTGTGAGATTTAATTGGGCATTATGACAAAGTACATAGACCGCTATCCAGCATGCATCTATGCCTAAAAAGTCCACCTTCAGGTTATCATCCGAACCCCCTCCAGTATTAAGTTGCTAACAACAGACAATTGCATTAAGTATTGCGCGTAATGTAATCAGTGACTACATCCTTGAACATAGCACCAATGTTTTATCCCTAGTGGCAACAGCACATCCATAACCTTAGAGGTTCTTGTCACCCCTCCAGATTCACGGAGACATGAACCCACTATCGAGCATAAATACTCCCTCTTAGGGTTACTAGCATCAACTTGGCCAGAGCATCTACTAATAACAGAGAGCATGCAAGATCATAAACAACACATAGACATAACTTTGATAATCAACATAACAAGTATTCTCTATTCATCGGATCCCAACAAACGCAACATATAGAATTACAGATAGATGATCTTGATCATGTTAGGCAGCTCACAAGATCCGACAATTAAGCACAATGGGGAGAAGACAACCATCTAGCTACTGCTATGGACCCATAGTCCAGGGGTAGACTACTCACTCATCACTCCGGAGGCGACCATGGCGGCGTAGAGTCCTCCGGGAGATGAATCCCCTCTCCGGCAGGGTGCCGGAGGCGATCTCCTGAATCCCCCGAGATGGGATTGGCGGCGGCAGCGTCTCAGTAAGGTTTTCCGTATCGTGGCTCTCGGTACTGAGGGTTTCGCGACGGAGGCTTTAAGTAGGTGGAAGGGTAGGTCAGGAGGCGGCACGAGGGGCCCACACCACAGGGCCGCGCGGCCAAGGGGGGGGCCGCGCCGCCCTAGGGTGTAGCCACCTCGTGGCCCCACTTCGTCTCCTCTTCGGTCTTCTGGAAGCTTCGTGGCAAAATAGGACCCTGGGCGTTGATTTCGTCCAATTCCGAGAATATTTCGTTACTAGGATTTCTGAAACCAAAAACAGCAGAAACAAAGAATCGACACTTTGGCATCTTGTTAATAGGTTAGTTCCAGAAAATGCATGAATATGACATAAAGTGTGCATAAAACATGTAGATAACATCAATAATGTGGCATGGAACATAAGAAATTATCGATACGTCGGAGACGTATCAGGGTGCAAGATACGTTTCTCGTGCGCTTCTGGGGGGTGGGTGGGGAGGGGGTTAGGGCCAACTCTTTTGTGCTTGTCGGCCATCTCGAGAACCCCATTCTTCTCTTCCTTCTGATGCGTGGTTCCTTTTTTTTGATAGGTCGTTCTCTAATAGCCCGCCATGTCGTTCTCTAATACCATACTAGGCCATTCTCCAAGGCCCCCTCCTGGTCGTTGAGGGACCTTTTTTTGGGTATTCATTACTTCGACCTTCTCTTTCTGCGAGCTACGTGTTGTGCTTGTCTTTATACATGCCTTTCGAGAGGTCGGGTCTACACTGCACCGTGGTGTGGTGACCTTATAGAGCCCACGAGCTATGAAAGGGTGATCGACCCAGGTGGCTTGAGATGATTGTGTGATCGTAAAGTCCCCATAGATTCTTGACCCATGCATAATCGTAGATTTCCCCCTAGTGAGGCTCGAACCGACTCCTCTAACATGATTTATTGTCCCGCATTTCGTCTCCCTACGCGTCGTGTCCATATGCCGGGAATCGCGGGTTTGACTCTCCAATGTCATTCGTGCATCCCAAGTTAATGTGGACTTCGTAGACTCGCTCACGAACTGAAAGTTTACATTTGGTGTGAACTAGCCATCTCCGCATGAAGCCTTCGAGCCCCAAGAAGCATGTCTCAAGGAAGTTCATGTTGGTACGACTCTCAACTGATGAAAGATTGTTTTCATGATCCCAAGACGATCCCAGTCCGGAGGTAGGAGATGCGTTTATTAGTCCGGCAAGAGGTTTAGGTCAACAGGTTTGGATCAATGACACGATGATGATGATGAACTCCTCTTAGATTTCATTATTGGTGTGATCACGAGATTTTTGCAAAACTGGAAGATGAACTTGACGGGCTTATAGATGCATCCAATGAGGTTTACAAATTGAATATAGGGTTTGTTGCTATGGAGTCTACAACAACGACTCCGTGTAGTTGTTTGACCTCCTATTCATGATGAATGGACTTCAGTATTTATATATACGTTGGTGGTAGAAGTCTCCATGTTGCAAGCTAGGTCTTCGTAGTCTTTCAAGTCACATTGATCTTGTCTCTACGTACGTCTAGTCAAGGGAGCCTTCGGGAAGTATGGTTGTAGCACGACAAGGAGATCGGTTGGAGCTTCTGGATGACATCAGTGGCGTTATGAACATCATGGGTTGGAAGGGGTGCGAGACGGTGTACTATTGGCGCACGGTCTGGCTACACTTATATCCCAACACTCCTGTGTCGCCCCCCCCCCCGCATCGGGTGGTACGGGCTGGCGACCGTAGCCGTCGCATCTTACCTCCACCTTCCCCATCATCACTACCGTCGGCGCGCGTGTGCGGGAAAAGCCCGTGAAGTTGTGGGCGGCGATAGCTCTCCTCTTACGTCGCGCGCATGGAGGTGCGTTGGATCGGCGGCGATCTCCGGCCGGTAGAGGGGATCTTATGAGACCGGCGTGGTGGGATACACAACGGGCTCCGGGGGAGCGGCCTCGGGTGGTGGTCTTGCGGTGTGTTGCGCCTGTTCGCCATGGTGGGGGTTGCGGCGTTCGGGCGGCGGCTCGGTGAGGTGGCTAGAAATAGGGGACATTTCGCCGGCTGCGGATCCGGTGTCCTGGGCGGCGTGGCCGTGTTTGGTGGTGCCAGGCAGGCCATCTGCGACTCTCCCTCCTGATGCCTCTCCTCATCGTACGTCGGTGGTGGTCTTCTTCGGTGATGGGGGGAGGGGGACTGTTGAGGTCTCATCGATGGGCCTGTGGTCGATGGCGTCCTCCTCTTGCACCAGAGCGCGGCAACATGGGGGTCTGCCGATCTTCCCAATAAGGAGGCTACCCTAGGTTTTCTCTCGCGCCAAGATGACGAATTGCTTGATTTTTATCTTCCTTGATTTGGATGGAGTGTCGAGTTCCGGAAGGCTCCACCGGCGATCTCCCTAGGGCGCCTTATGATTGTAGATTGCCGGATCGGATGGGGTTCAGTGCGCAACCATGTTTTTTATCGTTCGGTTTCAGAGGGAGCGTTCTGAAGCTCTGCAGGCTGTTACCTTTGTGGGGCATGTCCTTGGTTCCATGGTGAAGTCACCCGCGGATAATCGAATGGAATCTGAGTTCCGAGGACTAGTAATGGTGGTTCGAGTATTGGTGGCGATGAGGAGTTGGCTCTGGTGATTTATGACTTGGAGCAGCGGCAACGGCAAGTGGGGACGACATTACTGGAGAATTTCATAGTCCAAATATGCAATATGGCCTTAATTGGGTGTGCATGACAATGATCTTGTTGGTTTTGTAAGCGTGGAATTTCTCCAACGTTAAAACCTATGATCTATGATCAGGGCGATCAACATCAAGCTCGGCAAGTCGGCAACTTGAGCACTGTTGACGACGTGTACCGCTATACGCATACACGGCCGGTCCATCCACCAGAAGCTCGCTTGCTTCTAATGTGCCCCTGATCCGGCTATCTACATAGCTTGTGTAGTTGTGTTCGACAATCTGTAGGCATCGGCGGAACTTATTGTAAGTCAGTCCCCTGTGTCTAGCAATGATTTTGTTGAAGGTATTGTTTTGTGAGCGTGGACTTTATCTAGGGTTAAAACCTATAATCTGATCAGGGCGATCAACATCAAGCTCGACAAGTCGGCAGCTTGAGCGTTGTTGATGACGCGTACCGCTATACGCATAAACGGTCGGTCCATCCACTAGACGCTTGCTCGCCTCTAATTTGTCTGTGATCCGGCTATCTTTATATAGCTTGTGTAGTTGTGTTGGACGATCTGTAGAGGCAGTACTTTACCAAGCCATGTGGCACTGGCGGAACTTTGCGTAAGTCCCCCCCCCCCCCCCCCCCCCCACCTTGTGCAAAGTTGTGAAGAAACCTTTTTAGGGAGAATTGAAAAATTAGCATTTCGCCCCTCCTCCCAACACTGACATTTTATGTTTCGCCCCCCCCTCCACATTTTGGTGAAAACCTGCCACCATATACCCTTGCCACTGATCGGTAATCCCAGACCTACAAAAAAATTCGTACGGACAAACCTTACGAGCGGACGTGGGATTATTTGGTTGGCTTAAATTCCTATCCCTCCGTGATTGTAGGGTATGTGAATTCCCAGTTGATTGCCACGTCAGTCCGTAACATCAATTCCGTAAAAAATATCTCGTAGCTGAGTGATGGGACTGAACAGCTTATACATACGGTCGTGTATTAATCGTGATGATCAGCTGATCGCTTATCGCAGGTAGCTACTCACATGTTCTACCTGTTCCAGAAGCCCCTATACCCCCTGCTGCTGTCCGGAGGCCAGCCCCAAGCTCAACCTCTCGTCTACCATGTTTCTTCCTTTTGAACGATTACTTCTGATGCAGGGCACTCAGGTCTGCCATCAATCAAGAAATCAATAACATCTTAGGTTTAGCCGATCAAGGAAACACGGCCGATTCACCTGTTCCGGAATAGACTGCACGTGACATAGTTTAAGGGCTTCACTTCTATACTGTGAGATTGCTAGCAAAATCAACCGATCATCCTGCATCATCAACTTTACGCGTGAGTAGTCGGCAATCATCAAGCACACAAAAAGGTTATGTGATAAGTCATGAAAAAGGTAGGAGGGATAAGGTGATAAGGTCATGGGCAAGGGTAACGCAATTGCAATCACCTGCCACTCTTATGCATGTTTTCAGACGATAGTATAATCATCTTATCGTGCTATATATCTGCATAAGCCAGCTGCAAATTGAAATTAAGATTACCTCTGTTCTAGAAAAATATATAAGCCTTCGAAAGCTAAAATGTGAATCACTCCAATTCCACCTCTGATCGGTTTGGTAGTTTAATATTCGATTTATTGCCGCAAAATATCTTTTTGTACTTTATCGATAAAGGAAATATATTAATATCACGAACATACATTCTTCTATATTGTATATGTGCTCTCTCCATCTAACAAATAGATGTTGTTTTGGACATGCTAATCTACATCGTTTTTGATACGGAGAGAGTAGTAGATCTAGCTACATGTACGTCATTACGTGCGTATGTGAGATCAAAACCTAAACCGGCACAAAGATACGGGGCCTCACACGCGTTAACTCGTGCGACCAATCATGGGATTACACTACACGCCATGATTGCTAAGCTCTGATAAGCATATGCACCATTCACCACAGCCGCACCCTTTTGCTCGTATCGTATCATATCAAATCCAGGGCTGAGAGGCGCCCTTGACACCGTGCTTATCCAATCTCCACCATAAATTTGATCACGAGATCAAGATCTAGCTAGTCACGTGATCACATGCCCTTATACATGCTAGGTGTCCTGCGTACACAATCACACAAAATGGTCTATAAATAGCTCACATGGCTCATATAGTTGGCATCTTCACACACACACTCACGAAGAGACATCGATATCACTAGCAAGCATCACCAAGCCAAAAACCGTCACCGGACTCTTCAACTCTCCATGGCTCCCAACGGAGAAGCTTCGGTGGCAGTTGCCTCCATGGCGCCACTGTTGACAACTATTATCGGTAACCTTGGCAGTGCTTGGCAGAGGACACCATCGTGGCCCGAGCTCCACGGCAACACTGACGGCCACAAAGAGATGGAGCTACTACCATCCGTTGACTCCATCACAGAGGTGGAAGAAGCCGAGTGCGAATGTTGTGGCATGTCGGAGGAGTGCACCCCCGCGTACATCAGCAAGGTGCGCCGCCGGTTCTCGGGGCAGTGGGTGTGCGGGTTGTGCGCCGAGGCGGTGGCAGAGGAGGCTGGCAAGAGGGGCTGCAGACTCGAGGAGGCGCTCGTGGCGCACATGGGCGTGTGCAGGCGGTTCAACGGCTTCGGGAGGACGCATCCTGCGCTCTTCCAGGCTGACGCCATGAAAGGCATCCTGAAGAAGCTCTCAGGCCTTGGATCGCCCAAGTCCAACAGCCGTAGAGAGGCGATGGCAGAGAAGGCTGCGCCGCCGGCTGCGTGAAGGTTGTCACCGTTGGATCATGCTATGATCGATAACTAGCTAACTAGAGTGTCGGCTGCTACTAATTAAGGTGGTCAATGCTGTTCTCCATTCGGACCTTAACTAGGCTGACCTCTAAAAGAGTGTAGCTTAGGCATGGTTTTTTTTTGCCCTTTCCAAGCTTTTGGTTGCATTGGGTTTCTATGTACAGTATATATCTCCATGCCTTGGGTGTTCAGTGTTTTTATGGGGTTTTGTTTGCCTCTTTTACCTGCGTTAAAAGAGTGTTGAGAACCCCCAGTCTACCCGAACTTTGGGTGTATATTAACGGAGTACTATCCTTTAAACTATAGTCTACAATGCATTTGTGTATCAGACTATCAGTCCGTTTACCAGCAAATGTCCCACGGTTAACAAAATGCGTTTCCGAAAAGAATGGAAGCATAACAACACAACAATAGGAAGGCTCCGTTTTTTTTTTTTTTGAGAAATGAAATAGGTGTGTCTGGTAGCAATAAACAAGAATTGGGTTGTATACGCTAATGTTGAGTATAGTAAGATAAGGTGATCCTCAAACAAAAGGACGAACTAGAGGGCATTTCGTCCAATAATCAGACTGTTAACAAAATACAACTCTGTTCAGCCAAGGATCAAGCTTAACTGAAATGCACAAAGTAATTGCTTCCATGTATATGACATAAGGTCATTAGTACATAGCATATTAATTCCCTGAAGAACTAGCCAAAAAACAAAACCCATTATTGGAGGGAGCAAAATACTTCATTATCCGCTGCGTCTATCCCAGAGCGGTTTCTTTCATTATCGAGGCACACTGAGACCGGTCTCTGCAAGGCAGCAGGGAGATCATAAACTTCAGGTTGTCGTGCAGCAAAAGCAACCACATAAATCCTGGAGTACACCAGAAGAGGTGCTACTAACACAACAACAACAAGGATAAAACTAGCAGCAAATAACTTGATAACCTCTTAATGTGAAACCAAAAAAGCCATTAATAGCAAGTCTGAACACAAAACCACATAATTATTTAGTTCGGAAGTTCACAACTTTTAGGGTTCATGGCATGGCAAAAGAAAATAAAAATGCTCCATGATCGGACTATCAAATTCGAATTAACCGACAGACTGGTAGTTACTGTTAACCCTGTTAACAGGAATATAAATAATTCTTGATTGACCGATGCACATTTTGGGTCTGATGCAATATGAGTTCCAGTCTTCCAGAGAAGTGAACATTTCTAACAGGCAAAACTTCATTGCAATACATGCACGTGGGAAATAACAATTGGAGAATCAAATTTACAAGAAAGTATTGTGCCGATGCCATTCGTCATATCCAATGATTACAGCGGTCCAATAGTTGTTTAAATGCAGCAGAACTGAAATGATAATGTCCTATTCAAGTGAGGTTTACCATTTCTACTTTATGGAAAGGTCAAAAATAGAATGTTGTATTAAAAAAATCTGGTAAACAGTTCAAAAAATCATAACAAAGGGCACTATACAATTGTGGACTTGTGGTTCCTATTTTGAGGCTTTGACATGGCATGACCACGAAGTTGATAATTTCAACTTTTCTAGCAATAAAAGATATAGCAACAACCTAAGTGGCCACCGAATACTATCTTAAAGCAAAGCTGCTTCATAGGTTAACATTATAAAAATTAAGAATGATTTGGCAACACCGGAAAAAATACTGATAAACATTGAACTTCGGTATTCAAAATTGTCTAGCAAGCATCATATAAAATTTTCAACCATTTAGGTACCTATAGGGCAGAAACATGTGAACTATTTACTTTGCTAATCTTGTTACATTTCAATCCCATATAGTATATGGTACTTACCATTGGCTTTCAGGGATCGAATTATGGTATCATTCCAATGAATGCACAAACCGTATGCATCAAAACGATTCAAACATGCACGGCACAGCCAGGGAAGCAGACAAGTACATAGAGCTTTATAATATTGTTGCCAATTATCATGAGCATTTTCTGTTAAGTATTTGTCCGCGATTGCATAAACCAAATACAACCTCCCACCCACCTCACATAGTCACATCAATGTTCAGGAAACGAAAACTAACAGTTTAATCAGCCAATGAATAGCACCAGATGTATCTGAATCTCATGCATTCCCCAAACCAAACTGAAGCAGTCTAGTAAAATGTGTGTAGAGTGTGCCAAATTAGTAGACATTTAGTGAATAAGCAGGCAACTGGGCAGTCACGACTCACAGGCAGGAAGCAAAGAATAGATGATATCAGACTCAGACCCCCGGGTAGGAGCTGCAGAGCGTACCCTGCGACACGGCCCGGGCCACCTCCGCCCCCAGCCGCGACGTCAGCCTGGCCGCCGAGATTGCGCTGTGCAGCGGCTGCAGGGACCGCGCCAGCGCGATCTGCCGCCCCAGGGAAGAAGAAGGCCTGCGCCACACAGACCCGAGCTCAAGGCTAGCTTGGAAAACAATCCGCGATGGGAAACCGTACAAGGCGGGGTTAGAGGATTACCTGGGGGCTGAAGCGAGGGAGCGGGGGAGAGCGGCGGCCGGGCTCCGCGCGGCCGCGGGGCGCAGGAAGGCGGCTGCGACGGGGCGGGAGATGGAGCGGAGCCGCGACGCCATGGCCGGCAAGGTGGGAGCTAGGTAGGGAGGAGAGGGGAAGGGCGAATGTTTTTAGGGTTTTGGACCTTGCGATTTGAGCAACTCGATGTGCACGGGCCTTGTTGGGCTATTTCCAACCACTCGAAATGAAACTAGTCTAGGCCAGGCCCACACCCGAGGCCCGGCCCGGCCCACTCAATCACTCTCCTCCGCTTCTAGGCCAGCTTCGGCATTCTTCTCTCCCTTTCCACCACCGCTTCTTCCAGAGCTTCGCGAAAGTCCAGACCCCAAGCCCGGCGATCCCCATGGCCTCCGGCGAGGGCACCGGAGCCTCGAAGGCGGCAGAGGCCGGCGGCGAGGCGGAGATGGAGGTGCAGGAGTCGGAGCTGTGCCTCGACCTCACGAGTTGCCAGCTGCACGATCTGAGCGAGGTGGAGATCCCGTCCACCCTGGAGGAGCTCGACCTCACGGCGAACCGCCTCGCCGCGGTGGACCCCCGCATCGGCCACCTCGCCGCCCTCCGCAAGCTCTCCTTCCGCCAGAATCTCCTCGAAGACGAAGCCGTCGCGCCCCTCTCCACCTGGGATGCCATCGCCGGATTACAGGTGATTATTCTAGTATCTGTTTAGAACCCAGGGCCTGACGAATGTGGAGGTGTCCGATCTAATTATATTGTTCTTATCTCTGTTGTTAATATGCATGTGTTCGTTCGGTTTTGAGTTATTTCTACGATTTCTTTCATAGCATATCAACAAAGGCAACACCCAGCAGCGGTCTACAATAAGGAACGACTTAGGTGTAGGAAGGGAAAGTTGAAGACGATATCACATGTTATTTTATGCACATAGAGTATAGTTCTTTTTTAGATAACACCGCTGAGCAAAAGGCCAAAAGCAATGGATGTGGTGAAAATGTGTAACTCTAGTGTGATTGTTCCCATTCCAGATGTTGGTCTTTGTACGCTGCTGCGGAATTACGGAAGTTCTGAGGTGATCGATTCTGTTATGTTCCAGCTTTGGCTAATTACCAATGGTATAACAAGAATATAACTTAAACATGAAATTCGATTCTATGTAAATTAACTTCGCTCGTAGTATAACCAGCATGCTGCTCTGATAAATCTGCTGGTAGAGAAAGTTTTCTTTTGGAGAGATGGCTAAGGGCTGCCATGATCATAGATGTGACAGTGGCTGACATGATCGTAGTTGTGACAGTGACACCTGTTTTCAGGTCTACCCTTGAGTGAGCTTCAGATCAACCTGAATACATTACACGCAGGCTTGAAAATGCAATCTAAGTTTTACTCTTGAGCTTTGCTTTCCTATTCCTCCAATTTTCAGAGAGTTCAGTAATTCACGCCTTCTGACAAAATAATTTTGTGTACAATGTTTTGTCTTTTCACATACCGCAGAAATGGCGAAGTGCTCTGATAATGCCATTTAACATCAATTCCATTTTCAGGAGTTAGTCCTTAGAGATAACAAGCTTACAAAGATCCCTGATGCCAGCATCTTCAAGAGTCTTCTGGTCTTTGATGTTTCTTTCAATGAGATATCGTCCTTAAATGGGTTATCTAAAGTTTCCAGCACAGTGAAAGAACTCTATGTTTCAAAGAATGAAGTTGCCAAGATGGAAGAGCTTGAACATTTCCATTCATTAGAAATGCTTGAACTTGGTAGCAACAGATTAAGGGTAAGCATGTTGTCGTTTCTTCCCACATCACGGTGCATATGCTATAGTGCAAATCTTGGATAGAACCAAGACCCTATTACCCCCTTCCCCATGCTCTCAGATGTTCCACTATATTTCAGGTGATGGAAAATCTGGAAACGTTGACAAATCTGCAAGAGTTATGGCTTGGAAGAAACCGAATCCGGACAATTAACTTATGCGGTTTGAAATCAATCAAGAAAATAAGCTTACAAAGTAACAGGCTGACTGCAACGAATGGGTTACAGGTACCATATAGTAACTGCATTAGCTTCCTTGCTTTTTCTGATGTCAGTGCTCCTTGGTAATGTATCTTTTGTTCTTACTCAGGAATGTGTTGCGTTAGAGGAACTGTACCTCAGCCATAATGGAATCCAAAGGATGGAAGGTCTTTCTACCCTGCAGAACCTTCGTGTTTTAGATGTTTCATCTAACAAGCTAACCTCCGTGGAGGATATAGAAACATTAACCAGGTAGCATGACTCTACATTAATGCTTGTTATCAACCTTAGTGCACCAAAATAAGTGTGGAACAAGATCCAAATATCCTAAGCCATATAAACAGCTTGATAAATTATTTGTTCCGGCTCTTCTTTGACTATACTTATTTATTTTTGCAGGTTAGAGGACTTGTGGTTGAATGACAACCAAATACCATCAGTGGATGGGATAGAATCTGCTTTGTCTGGTTCACGAGAGACGCTAACAACCATATATCTTGAGAGAAATCCTTGTGTACGTACTTCATACCCATTGTCTTCATTTAGTTATGGCTTGTTATTTTCACAGTCTCATCAATTTCTGCTGAACTTGTTTATTACCATTATATTCTCTTAAGAGTTATTAAGTCCTTTTTAGCGTCATTAGGGCACTATGAAAGTAGTAATCTCCACCCTCTTTTAGCTGAAGTTTGTGCATATTGTTAAACTCAACACGGATCAAGTAGGGAAGTCTGGTGACATCAAAAGTGGACAAACCATTTATAGTTTACTGCATGGTTTCATTATTGTTCTCTTACTCTTGAGTGAGCTCTCTGTGTGTTCTGCTCTTCCATATTTGCATAGAGTACCCATTTATAACCTAAAGGGATGTCATGCTTTTCTTTAACACTAGGAAACATGCCTGTGCATTGCAACGGGAGATAAAAAAATTAGTTGTCCCAGAGGCGCAAGTAAGTTCTCGTTGGTACGGCGATAACGTGTTGCAGAAATCAGCCAGCTTCACCGTGTTCATAGAGCGCTCCGCGGTCAGGGTCGCTGCCACTGCCTCCTCTGCCCTCTCTTCCCGCCAGCCGGGCCACTCCTTGCATGTCATGTTTGATGTTCGATATGAATTCGGGTTTCATTTCTCGCTAACGAAACAGACTATACAACGTAACCAAAAAACACATGCAATATTTGTTGTTTGGTTTTTGGCTATATAGCTCAAGATCAGTTTTTCCTGGTAGTGTGTCACAATCCATTCGGAAAAATAAAGGAGAATAATGGAAGTACGAATTTAAACGGCAGTGCACTATAGTATCAACAAATGAATAGTTAACGTTGGCTAAATTTTAAATTGACAGATAAAAATAAAGATATCTCATGTAAAACATAGTAACAGTGTAAAGTAGCACATGAGTAATATTGTAGCCCCAACGAAACAAATTTATGACATGTCAGTACTCACCAGCAATACCTTTCCACACGTAAAAAAAGCAGCACCTTTAGCTGGGCCTCTTCATGCTTATGAACTGGCTGTGCTGGCACGTGCTAACCAAGATACCCACCAGGATCTAATCATTCTATTAACTTCCAGAAGTAGGATTCCATCTTTAAAATAAGCGGGGAATTAAACGACAAGAAGAGGACTAAAGTAGGCATTGCTCAGTAGCATATTATCAAGAAAGAAATCGATGAAGTCTCTCGTCAAAGGGCTCCTGGAAGCTTCAATGTTTTGGTTACCCGTTCTCCCAGCTGAACTATATTGATACTTTCAGCATTAGCTTGTGGGCCTGAACATTGTTTTTGAGAATTGCTTCTAACTGCCTGAAATATAAAGGATTGGAGGTTATGACCCCAGACCCTCCCTGTCCCCTACCTGCTCCTCTCACGGATCCACATCAAGCCCTGTCCGCAATACTCAAATACGTCAATGTAGGCAACGCGCTTTGGCCTCCAAGGAAAATCCAGTACTATATCTCAGTCGCCTCCCAATGTGTTGGCTAGGAGGAGTCTAGAGACGCCACAGATGCCGAGTCGCGATATCCAGCCCTGGCGGAGGTAGATGTACACAGCTACCTACATGCAATGGCGAGGCACCCCGCAACCGTGAACCATCAACATGGCAACACTCGACGTCAGCGAGTCGCCTTCCCTGCTTAACCATCCAGGCCACTGTTGTCATATCCTTGTATACATCTTCTTATTGAGGCAGATACGTTCTCGTTGGACTCCGCTGGTGTCCTGTCCGGCTGCCTCCTTCCCGATGCTGGATGACCTCAAGATGGACTAGAGGCCACCGGCCTCCCTCCCCGCCCGCCTCTTTTTCTGGCTGCCGGAGGTCACCATCTCCTGATTGCGGCTTTGAAGGACCAACCGCAGCCGCCTGTTTGTTGGATGTGTCCATTGTCGCCACGCTGAGAGATGTCTCGAGATAAAACCGAATTAATTGTTTATCTCCCTGGATGCGATGCGACAAGACAATTAGGGATGGCTGAGCACATATATATTGGAGGCCAGGCTTGCCTAGCTCGGCTGTTGTGATTCGAATTGTACTCTGCTGCACATACATACCAAGGTTGGTGACGTACCGAGTATGATCGGTGTCATGCATTTCCTAGCGCTGCGAGGGAGAATTTCTGGGCTGGCCCAATAAATCATCTTTGCATGGACTCGCGGACGAGCACGATGGGTTCGATAAAATGAAACCATCCACACGGCGGGTTTGATCGAAGCAAAACATCCACGTACGAAGCCACGGACAGACGATGAAACGCTAACGGACGAAAGAGAAACCTTAGCTCCTTTATTATTAGGTATAGAATTCAGCATCTTCCAAGCTTTGAACCACTTGCACTGATTCTTAGTGGCGACTGCTGACTGATTCATATTTGGTTTCTCATGGATCTGATGCTACTTATTGTGATAGTTCTATGATTTTTTATCGAGTTTGGTACAATCTGGAAATTTTACAACTAATAATGTAAATACAAAGATAAAAACTAAGAGTCTAAGATGTCACTGAGTAGAAACTTTGTGTACTAGTATTTTTGATACTATTGAGAATGGAGGTTGATTTTGGAAGGGGTGTCTCTAATGATTCTTTTGTTTTTGGTGTGATTGTCTCTTTTGATGTTAATTCCTGTATATCCAGTAATGTCCATTTATATTTTGCCTTCCTGCCTACTACAGCAATTTGATGAATTTTCCCTGAGATTGTCAATATTTCCGAGATTTTGCTAAACTGAGTCCTTATTTTGTGTGCCTTTCTTTTTTGCAGGCAAAAGCTCCAAACTATTCATCCATATTGAAGAAAATATTTCCAAATCTTGAGCAAATTGATTCGGATATGCTAACATGAAACAATCTGGCTCACTTGGCAGATTGTTAATGGTAGTTGAATCATCTGGTGCGGTGCTTATACAGGAGGAATTTGTCAGCATTCGGCATTTATCCAGTTCAGAACAGAAAATATAAGCTCTTGGTCAAGCAATGCTGCATTTTTGTACTAGTTATCTGGGGGAAATATCAGATGATATCACACTTCACATGATACCATGTTACCGCATCTCAAAATTTGAAGTTTCACGTGTCTAATTTTTTTTGAAACAAATGCGAGCGTTCACAAGATGTGTGTTTACAATCCCTATAATTTTCAGAACCAAATTCGAATTACACAGGGAGCAACAAAAAGACAAATTGATATGGGAACAGTGTCATTTGTGCTTTGCATTTTTTGTGTAACCATTCGTGTTGGACTTGTCTTTTGGTTTCTCTATATATATTTTGAATTTGGTTCTAAAAATTATAGGAACTGTAGACACACATGTCATGAACGCTCACATATGATTTTTTGAACTTTTAGATACTTAGAAATTTTGGGTTGATAATGTGAAGTATGTGGTATCATGTGGTACTTCCCCAGTTATCTCAATGGATCATTGCAAGCTTATCATTGCCAACTTTATTCTAGAGGTGCATTGCTGAAGTTGAATTCATTTCTTGCTGAGATCTATCAAAACTATATGATACGGTCAAAACATCCTTTGGTCTATGGTCAATGACCCATATGCTCATGCTGCATTGCTACAACTAAATGATACTTGTTGAAGAGTATTTGTTTCCATTTTCTTTTATTGTAGGGCTTGTTCCTATAAACTAAACCTAAGTTTATGGAAGCCAGCATTTTTCAATTTCAGACATTACTTATACTGATTGGGCTGCTGCATCTTCGACTCTTCATCTGTTAAATGTGTGGTGTCTGTTAAATTGTAGATTTATCAAGATCATTGGGATACTATACGGTTTACCTCTCAAAGCATTCAAGGCAACATCTTCATTAAAGTGGAAGCTGGTCATTTTGAAGGAAAGGGGGGCTAAAAATGTTAAAATCTACTCGTCCATGCTAAAACGTCTTACATTAGGGAAGAGAGTGATAGTAACTTTTTACAAGTTGTAGTCTGCGAGGTTGGTCTCACAGTGAAGCAGAGATTAGTTGGGGGTTTTTTTTTTTTTGAAACGGAGGTAAAAGCTTTGCCTCATCCATTAATTAAGAAGAAAGTGCCCAATTTTTAGGAGAAAATTGGTTGAAAACCAACAACACACTGAGCACCCCGACCAACCTGGCTACCCACACGAAGCACACACGTCATCGAGAAGAAAGACACTCGTTGAGGATGCCATCGAGCGTCATCGTCGTCACTTCTCCATGAGCCAGCGATTCCGACTTCACCTTAGACGACCGCCACCGAGACCCTCGCCGCGAACGACATCGGAGCCCATGTGAGCCCATGCCAAACAGTCGACCCCCAAGCACATCGAGGAGGAGGCAGCTCCGACTTCAACCGCGACCTTCATAGGAGAAAGTTGCACGCCTTGCACCAACGCAAGCACCAATCAAGTGGCATCGTTGCCACAAGTCGCCTCGCAGCTCCGACTTCACCATCACGGCAGGGGTGACGAAGAACATGCCGCAGCTCCGATCCGCTCACCACTGTCATCGTTGCCACTTAGCCCACAACGCCAACATCAACCATCTTCCACGGGTCCTTCCGACCTAAGCAGCTGCAAATCGATGCCCTCAAGAGGGAAGACGACACAAGAGCGCCGCCATCGACCGATCACGATGGATCTAGGGATTTCTCCGGAGCTTTCCCAGATAGGATGGCAAAACATCACCTCGGCGATGCCTTCAAGAAGGAAACGACGCCCGAAGCCATCGCCATCGCCGGCCTCGGCCAGCTGCCGGCCGGCCAACCACCGAGGACAAGGCATTAGCCCGGAGCTTGTCGCGCCATCCTGCTTCGTGCTTTTGGCCAGACCCACCTTCAACCCTCATCCCCCATCTCCACCGTGGCCGCCACACCCGCCCCGGCCCTGGTCAGCACCACCGGCCATCCTCCGCATGCTACCGGAGAGGGAGAGAGCTAGAGCCAGGGACGCATCACTTCACAACGCGAGGCCGTCTACCGCGCCCCCGACACACCGCCCTACAGCCGCGCCCGCCCTCCGCTGCACACCACACCGCGCCGCCAAAACGCGGCCCAGATCGGGCCCGCACCGCCCGCCGCCACCAACAGCAGCACCTCGACCCCGCACGGTCACCACGCACCGCCCGCTGCCAGAAGCGTCGCCGCGCGCCGCCGTCCGTCGCGTCGCCCACCGCCCGTCGCCGCGCCCGCCACCCCCCCCCCCCCGACGCGCCCGAGTGAGCTCCCTCTCACCAGGGGCCGCGGAGGGAAGAAGCCGCCCCGCCGCCAACTTCCCCGGGGTGCGCGCGGCTTTGCCGGACCCCCTCCGGTGGCGGCGAAGTAGGGGAGAGACGGGGTGGGGGCCGAGGTGTGGCGGCGGCTAGGGTTCCCCCTTGTCGCCAGCAACGTGGGGGGGGGGGGGGGTTAGTTGGGTTTTAGGTTTTATACAAACAAGAAGATGCAATTTTGTTTGAACTGAAAGATCATATTATGAATTGTTTTTGTTATTTTATATATGTGGTAGCAGATGTTATGAGTTTGCACTTTCAAAGGAATGGTGGCTTATTAATTCATAGATGGAAAAGAGCCATGAGTTTGTGTTCTCGAGGAATGACAGCTTATCATAGATGGAAAGCCACGTCTAGAGCGGAAATGGTGAATGGAACCTGGGTACGCGCGCACCCGTTTACGTAAAGTTTAAAATAATGCTATTTAAAAGTTTCAAAAAAATGTGAAGTAAAATTTTGCATGTATATACTATATTGATACTTACTCGTGTGTGTTTTCACGGAAAAATACCATTGTATGTGACCTACACAAAAATGATAAAATGCAAATTCCTCTATTCCTGTGAATAGTACAAATTCCTGTTCACTATTCTCATTTGGACATTTTGTCATTTTTATGCAGGTCACACACAATGGTATTTTTTCGTGAAAACTTACACGAGTAAGTATCAACATAATATGTACATGCAAAAATTTACTTCACATTTTTTTGAAATTTTTTAAATAACATTTTTTGAACTTTTCGTAAACGGGTGCGCGCGCACCCAGGTTCCAAACGTCCGGGTCGCGTCTAGAGGTGCTTTTGTACTCCCTCCAATCCGATATAATTGTTGGATCAATTACACCCTTCTAAAATCTGAAAAATGTGGTGATACTCTGCTCGTTGCTCAGAACGGAGCGGTGTGGCCCTGCCCGCCCTTGCTCCGTCAACCCAGCATGGCAACCAGGAAGGCAGCACGGGCACAACACGCCCTCGCCTTGTGTTGTCGGCACCGGTAGCGCTCCCCGCGGCCACGACCCCTCCCGCAACGGTGACAGCCTACGACCTCGGCCAGGTCCGGCTCAAGGCAGAGGCGGTGGCCTGACGCCGTTGCAGTGCTGGCCGCGCCATCACCTCCATAGCCCTCGCCGGAGGGCTAGCGGCCCTTGCGCGCTTCGAGCCAACGGTGGCCACGCGCCGCCAAGGCATCCGATCGAGCGCGTGGTCGCCCGCTACCTTCGGTCGCGCCCCTGCCGCTACAGGCTCCGGCGAGCCATCCTCCACCGCAGGGGAGCCCTCCCTGCCTGTGGTCAACGGCGTCGGGCGCAAAATTGATGACAGCCGACGGGATCCATGGCGAGGTGACCGGATTGGGGATTTCTATCGCTAACCGCACCCATCTCCTCCTTGGGTCAACGCGTGAGTGTGCGGTTTCTCTACTACTTAAAAAGACTAAACGTAATCCCTATTCTCCCCACTTTCGTCCGTTCCAACTTTTTGGTCGTCCGTCCGTCCTCCATCGAAACAGCGAAAGTCAACCAGAAATCAATCACGTTCCATATAATCACGTTGGATTTAATTCAGAAAATCAATCAGCCCCAATCAATCAGCCCCAATCAGACGGGAAATGTAAGGAATCAGCCTGCTGGAACGGACATATAAAGGAAAGCAAGCAATCAGCCGGGACGTATTACATGCATCAGCCGGGACTTTCATCGGAAGGAAATCAGATATGCATCAGCCAGGACGGACGGACGGAAGGAAATCATCTCTCCCCCCACCCACACACGCTGCCGTCTCTTCTCACCCTCACACTGCAAACACCTCGCCGCCCCGTCGTCTGCCATCTCTTCTCCGACGCCTGCCTTCTGGCAACCACCTCGCCGCCTCGTGGTCTGCCATCTCTTCGCCGACGGCTGCAATCTCTCCATCGACCTTGTTGGTTGCCAACGCCGACGCCACGTGGTCTGCCTCATTGGTCTGCAACCTCGCCGACGCCCCGTGTTCTCCTTCATTGGTCTGCCGCCTCTTCTTTGACGCCCAGGTTGGCTCTCCATCGAGTCGAAGACATCGCATCAGTTTCTTATATCTCCTGACATACAATTTTACAAAGATCATTAGATCACTGATGTAGTACAAGTTTAATTAATTCTACAAACATCCATGTTGGGCAATATATTTTGAGTCATTTGCTGAATCCAACTGCATTTGCATTTCAACAAGCCTGTTCCTTGCTGCCACCAGTGCATCACAGGAGATGTCAAGCTGCACCTATTAAGGCCATCTCAAGCTCCGTCTTCTCGCTTTCAACTATTTCAACCTTTGAATGCAACTCTGCCACATGATTCCGCAATTCTTCATTTTCTATTTTAAAGGAGTTGTTTCTCGTCACATCCTTATCGGAATCTGTCTCCATATCAAATTTCTTGCACTAGCCTTCCCATTCCTGAACTGATCAAGCTCGGAAATCAGAGCAGATGCCCATGAGTCAGAATTTCGCAACTCGCTGTCAACAGCAACCATACATTCTGCACTGTCAGAGTGGCTATCAGTTAGTGATTCCACACATGCATTGCTTGGCAGAGGTCCACACATGCGTTCTGCACTAAATACAAGTAGCATTTGAAAAACACAGAAGGTGCCAATAGAAATTTTAGCTTGTTGTCCGTACTCCTTGATCAAATTTAACCCAGGGAAATTAGGATCTTTTCAACCTATGCATATGAGATAACTCACAACGAGCGTGGTTTAACATTACATCTACATGATTGCACGCAATTTTTCAAATGAAGTGACACTTTTATATAGACTCAAAGTACTACATTGCAAAGGTTACATGCATATTTTAGTCTCATAAAAACCTTTTATATAGAATGGAAGTATCAACCAAGGGGCTAAATTATGTCAGAATATACAACCCCTTAGACTTATTAAAAGAATAATGATACCAATAAGTTAATATTGGTGATCTACAAAAAATCAGACTGAAGTTTCATAGATACACCCAGAAGGAAAGAAATGAACTTGCCTGGTCTCTATCATCATGGAAGTTGCCTCCGGCAAAAGTCTGGACTGACGATCAGTATTATAAGCTCTTGCATAAGCCACATTCTCTAATACATCAGCACCATTTAATCCAAACCTAAAATACAGTATTCACTTGTTTAGTAATCAATTTCATGTTAGCACAAAGTAAACGCTGCAACCAAGGTGAGACCTGTCTCCTATCTGGAGGAGCCTCTGTGGTCTGAATGTCCCCTCTTCATCAATGTACAGAGCCTTTCCTTCACCACCACCTTGGTCCAATGGAAGCTGAAATATATCACATTAACATATCATGAGAATATTAATCAAATGGAAGTAGACTAAGAATATTAATCAGCTGAAGCAGACTAAGAACTAACATCAATGTAGAGAATATTAATCAGTGTTGAGTGGCACTGTTGATTGGCCAGCGACAGGGGAGCAGTTGCAACCTCAGAGGGCTTGTACTATTAGTTTTCACACAAATCAGTCTCAGCGATGCCAAACTGCAACGCAGGGCATTTTCTCTGTATTTTTTTAAATATCAAATGGAACTAACTCGAATTGTAGAAATAATCCCAACTCAAGTGGAACTAACCAGTTGTAGGCATTTCATGTTATCCCAACTCAAGTGGAACTACAGAGTTGGACGCATTTCATGTTAAACATAAGTTCTGGGTCAAAATAGTAAAAGCTATATAAAAAGCGGAATACAACAAACTGGTCATAACTGTCCTCCATGCTTGTGTAATGGTTAGCAGGTAACACAAGGTAAAAAAATTGTGTACTCATCTTCACTAACAGTCTAACTTTGAACCTTGCATCATCTACCATGCGACTAGACGCAAGGAAGCTTTCTTATATCATTCATGTTTCGATACGTCTGGGAAAATCATTTTTTACTAAACTTTTGTCCTTGCAGATGGATCCGTCGAAACGGTCGAGTGAACGTACTCCTTTCAAAGATTTGTCCAACACCATCAGCACAAGTAACATTAATGATATATAATGTGCAATTCAATCAATTAATGCTCAACAGTTGATTACGTTGTGTATTTTATTTCATGTCGCAGACACCATACATGGAGGGGAACCTACAGATGGGAGAGAACGCGGTAGACAACGTCGACAGATATATGCGCAGATGGATCCACAAAAGAAAGATGAGCTACTTAAAAAGCGCCGTGAATCCTATCAACAGAAGAAAGCTAAACTACAATGCACACACCCTGTTACAAACTCAGGAGAGTCAATTGGAGGTCCATCTGCACTCACGACCCTAGAGAGCCAACCGGCTGTTAAAGGTGCACCAAACCACATGAAGGTCATAATATGGATAATTCACGTCTATAATGCAACTAAATCACACGCTCGTTATATTTTAACCAGGACAAAATGCTATGCACACGGAAGATGTTGTACCTGCTGCAAATGAGGTATTCCAACTCCAATCACCTCATATGTCATCTCAAGGGCAACAAAGTTTCATGACTGGTATGAAGGCATCTAATTTCTCTACAAACAAAAGTTTAGCTGTCTAATAATTCATATCTAATGTAGCTACATATGTTATATTTTCCTATGTAGACAATGTTGACATCGCGGTGTTGACCGTCAAGGTGTTGAGAAGTCAATGCTTACAGAGTACTTCGCGGCAAACAAATTACATGAGGAGGCCCGTTGTATCTTGTACAGGGATTTCCCCGAATGGTACACTTGGCAGAAAGGTAAGAAAGGTCAGGATAAACACTGGCAGAGAAGGGCTGTAAAAAAAGATGGTACACCTACGAAAAGGATACAGGTTGGAAGGATTGTGTCGGCTCACCCAGCGGAAGGGGATCGCTATTACCTGAGAGTCCTTCTAAACCATGTCAGTGGGGCCACCTGCTACGATGACCTAAAGACGGTTAATGGCATTCTGCTGGGATCCTTTCGTGAAGCTGCAGAGAGAAGGGGGTTGATCGAAGGGGACAACACATTGGATGACTCCCTTACTGAATCTACACTCTTCGAGATGCCTTCATCTCTACGAAGGCTCTTTGCGACAATATTGGTATTCTGCGAGCCTAGCGATGTGCGCGGGCTCTGGGATAAGCACTTTGACGCAATGTCGGAAGACTATCGCCGCAACGATCCATCCAATATTGTAGCTGAGCAGAAAGTTTTGATAGATATCAGAAATATGCTACAGTCAATGGGCAAAGACATCAAGTCATTTCCTCTTCCTGATATTGATGAGGAATTTGACAATGCCACCGGTGTGGAAAGGGAGATCTTCGAGGAGTCTGTGATTGAGCCCAACAAGGAGGACATAAATCTACAAGACTCACTTAATACGGATCAGAAGGCCGCGTATGAAAAAATTATGTCTGTTGTTCATGGCGATGAGGGTGGTGTGTTCTTTGTGGATGGACCTGGAGGTACCAGAAAGACTTTTCTGTACAGAGCACTGCTCGCAACGATTCGCGGTCAGAAAAAAATTGCTGTAGTAATAGCTACATCTGGTGTTGCAGCTTCCATAATGCCTGGAGGGAGAACAGCTCATTCCCGATTCAAGATACCACTGAGCATTGATGATGGCGGGTATTGCACCTTCACTAAACAGAGTGGTACTGCAAAACTCCTACAGTCGGCTTCTCTCATCATCTGGGATGAGGCTTCCATGACAAAGAGACAGGCAGTCGAGGCGTTGGACAACAGTATGCGCGATATAATGAGCCGTCCAGACCTGCCATTTGGTGGAAAGACGGTTGTCTTCGGTGGAGATTTCAGGCAGGTCCTCCTGTTGTCCGTAAAGGGTCGAGGGCTCAGATAATTGATGCGTCACTACGTAGGTCTTACCTTTGGGATTGCATGACTCACCTAAAGCTCGAACGCAATATGAGGGCACATAGTGATCCTTGGTTTGCGGAATACCTACTGCGCATCGGTGATGGTAAGGAAGAGGCCAATGCTGATGGTGACATCCGTCTTCCTGACGAGATATGTGTGCCGTGTACGGGAAAGAAGGGCTCCGACCTTGATAAACTAATAGACAACGTTTTCCCAAGCCTTGGTGCTAACATGTCAGACCCAAACTACATCACCTCCAGAGCAATCTTGTCGACACGAAATGACTGCGTTGATAGGGTTAATTTGAAGATGATAAATCGATTCCAGGGACAAGAGATGTTGTACCGTAGCTTTGATTGTGCGGTGGACGACCCTCATAACTACTACCCACCTGACTTTCTTAACACATTGACCCCTACTGGTCTACCCCCACATTTGTTGAAGCTCAAGATCAATTGCCCTATCATATTGCTCCGAAACATTGACCCCGCAAACGGACTTTGTAATGGCACGAGGTTGGTGGTTAGAGGATTCCAAAGAAATGTTATCGATGCAGAAATTGTTTTGGGCCAACATGCTGGAAAGAGGATCTTCCTGCCAAGGATCCCACTTTGCCCCTCTGATGATGAGATGTTCCCTTTTCAGTTCAAGAGGAAGCAGTTTCCTGTTAGGCTCAGCTTCGCCATGACGGTTAACAAGGCACAGGGGCAGACTATACCTAATGCCGGTATTTACTTGCCTGAGCCGGTGTTCTCTCATGGGCAGTTATATGTCGCCCTATCTAGATCTACTGCTAGAAAGAACGTCAAGATTCTTGTCATCCCAGATGGTGATAACAAGAAAACAAACTCTGATGAAAGCAAAAAGAAGAGGCGTCTTGTCAATACCTACACGAAGAACATAGTCTGGAAGGAGATCCTTACATCGTAGGTGACATACTTTGCACTTGTACTTTTAGTAATCACTATGCTATCTTTTAAAATTTGTGCAGATCAGTTCCATTGTGGTAATCATTTCATCTATAAATTTATTGATCTATATATGGCTTCCTGGAATGTTCTATAAAGTGTGCTTGAACTGTTCAAGATGGGTGCTGCTATCTCACTATCTTTTTCTGTTTTAACTTAAACAGGTGGCCAGCTTCAAAAGATCATTGGACTGAATGCTGAAAAGGCAGACCTTCAGCAGTTTGTCCCGTTCTCAGGTATGTAAAGGCTTAAAAAACTTCTTAAACATGTGAATTCTAAAACTATTCTAAAGCTATGGCTTCATTTCTGTAGATCAATCGTGTGAGTACATATCATTTTATCTAAGCAACTGATTTGATAAGTATTATAGGATTTGGATTTGCAGTTGCTCATCACTTCTGTATTTACCCAGAATGATTTTCTTATTTTCTAACAGTAATCAGATCTCAATTTGATTTTTCTTAATAAAGTGTTTTCTGTATGATTCGCAGGACCTCTGTTATGGGTTATGGCTGGTCCTTTTGATTTCCCGGATGGCTCGCTGACAGGTAAAAATAGTTTGTAGTTGAACAGATATTTTTTCCACAGATTTTTGTAAAAAGATATTAATGTTAAGATTGTTCTTAGGTGTTCTGGGCGTCGTCATGTACGTCAGGCCATTCGAGACTGACTTTCTAGCCCCTAGCAGCGACAGAGAGTTAGCTATCGTTGATAGCGAGTACAACATTATTTTTCTCCGCATTTTTTGGAGAAAAAGCATATTCCTACGGCAGCACTCTTTTGTTAGCCGAACTGAATAGTGCTGTTCTTGTGGCACATGACCTAAAAGTCGATCAAGCATCAAGTAAAATTTAGTTGCATTAAATTTAGATCAAGCATCCAGATGGACAAGCTGAATTAAATTTAAGTCCAGAATAATAATAATAAATAAAAACTGGAGTAGTTATTCTCTATTTGATAATGAAGTTTTAATAATTCAGATGTCATATGTGTGAAACAATGTTTTATTTCTCTATGATTGTCATTTTTCTAACAAGTTTCTATCATTTTGATTATTCATTAATTATTATATTATATTTGATCATCCTTTCGAAATCATATAATTTGCACTCATTTTATCTGAATGGTTATACAAACTTGCACAGCAGCCAACAATGCAAAATCTAACCAACAAAACAACTATATTCCACAGCTCACCTCTAATAATCTTTGCGATAGTGGAATAAGACCGCCCGAACATTTCCAAGGAAGTAAATTCTGTCAATTGTATAAACGGAACATCAATTAGATGGAGTATAGTAGTAGAAAGACAAAAATAAGTAAATTCTGTCAATTGTATAAACGGAACATCAATAAGACTTCGGAAAACTCGAACTACACTAGGCCACGTATTTCTCAGGTAGACAGCAAAAAAAGAGAAATCCAATCCCAAGACAGTAATACATATTGATGACGTGATGTACATCTCACATAATCATTTGGAACATGGCAACCTTCATGTCAGCGCAATATAGTCTTATGGAAGTTCTTAAAAATCTAATTGGAAAACATATCATAATATGGAAGTTCTCGGATCTGTTAATAAATATAGCATATTTTTTGGTGAATTGGCAAAAGGAATGTCAATCAGATCAACTAAATATTTGTATCTCCTGAATTTTCTCAATATGATGACGTCATATAAAGGCATGGATTTCTTACCATTTTCGAAACAGTCAATATCAACTCACGCTGCAATCCAGCACTTTGGTCGTCCTAACCTTCCCACAATATCAACTCGCGCATTTAATCAGCCTAGGCCGCCATGTTCCAAAATCATCAGCCCAGGAATCAGGATGTGGTAATCTCACAAATTACCTTCCTCAGGTATGTAATATCACCTTCCCACAAATTACATAATAAACCCCTAAATTTCAGTGAACAAATAATTTAAATTAACTCGGCCCATACATCACGCTATGGTAATTAAAACATTTCCCATAAATGCCCCATATAAAGGGTAC
This sequence comes from Lolium perenne, assembly GCF_019359855.2. NCBI lineage: Eukaryota > Viridiplantae > Streptophyta > Magnoliopsida > Poales > Poaceae > Lolium > Lolium perenne. The sequence goes on from NC_067249.2 coordinate 83,094,084, forward strand.
ACTGAACCATGACTCGGGCTAGAGATTTCGTGTATCTGGAGTTCAACATGTCCCTCCCGAATTTCATTGAGTCACAAGGCGGATCATCAGAGCAGGGAGTTCAGGTATGTAACACCCTCTCCCCCTCACGAATCAGGCATGCTTTTTTATGTATACTTTTAAAGAATTAGAGAACCTTGCCATTAGCATTAAATTCGAGTTCAAGATCGGTTCCAGACTGTAGCCTACGAACTGCGAGTACAACAATAATGGTGTCGTTACATCTTTGTAAAATTGTGGATGTTGCATCCTTCAAACTAAAGTAAACATTAAGGAATGTTTCTTGCCTCCTCGAGACAATTTTTAACTGATTCATGCAGATAATTTGAACAATTGCTTTCTACAACTTGATATCTGATTTATGCAAAAAAATAAAAAATTGTACTAAAGCAGTCATGATTGGGGACTCGATCCAGCTGGTGAATATAGGTAGTTATATAATCTCCCAGATAGTTTCGCTTTCGATTAAGAAGCTCACCGCTCCCGATTTCATACCAAAACAATGAAACTGATAAAACAGGTCCACAATGTACCGTTGACACATGGATTCATGCAATCACGTCACGCCAAGTCCAAATACACACCACTTAACCCCAAAAGACACAGCTTCACAAGCAGTTTCTACAAACCTACGCAAGAACTGAAGTATTTTTAACCGTTTACGTTGCAATGCATCATTCCATCAGGGCAGCAACTGATGTATCCTGCAACTCACAGGTCTGACTGATAGCTGCAAACTATCAAACCTAGATCGTATTTCAAAAATGTTGGGCAGGACAGATGGGCAAGGAGCAGGGAGGGAGTTAGGGCTCTGAGACACTTACTCTCTTGGTGAGCAAGCCACCGCAGCTTCTCCTGCACGGGACCGTCAGGTCCAGGCGGGTCGGGCGGTGGCGGTTGCTGCTGCTTGGTAGCGGTGGTAGCCCCCTTTTTCCCCGCTTCCTTGGCGACATCGCCTTTAAGGGAAGATCCTGGGAAGAGAAATCTGGGGAAAGAACAGAAAAAAACAAACATACTAATATGAGCCTACTGTTCAAATTATATCCAAATCTGAGCACTTCTGAAATGGTAAAATGACATATCAAGTTGCTGCCCAGAAATTTAGAACCGCCCAGACAAATATGAACAAAATACAGAAATGGTGCTACTGGAAACATTCCTTAACACAATATGTCCTTGGTAAAATATTCGGAGAGATACAAATATAGCTAACTACATACAAGTCAGCTTACTCTTGTATTGTGATACTGGAAATACAAATATAGCTAACTACCATCCTGCCTATCATATACTCATTTTGAAGAACGAAAGTGAATATATGCAGCTAGAAGTAAAAATTATTTCTGAAGAACAAATAAAGCATTTGTAGTGTAACAATGCTTATTTTTGCAAACTATTTTTCTAAAGAAAGATCATAACTTTTATTCTTTGCATCCATCACACTAAAATAGTTTATTGTTGAAAGCGAGAAATAGCAAAATAGTTTCATCATCAATAAGCACTTCCTGTACTATTTGAATAAACTGATCTTCTTTGGCATGTCTTATTTTCTTATCGTCAAAAGGCATGTCTTCTTTTCTTATCGTCAAAAGATCCATGCAACAACCAAAGAAATAGACCATTTTGACTACTTAATATACTACTACCAACTTGCCGACTAACAAACAGAATCACAACCAAAGATTTTGCTATTCACCTTTGTTCTCAGATTGAAAGGGAGTTTGCTTGTAACCATATCTGTTCTTTAATTCCAGATGCTCCTTACTGATCCTGATGGCTATCAAATCACAGAGCAAACAGACAATTAATTTAGAGAGCACAGATAAAATACAATCAACTTTAGTGCCGGGTCATGTGTTCTCCGGCCGATGACTCGCCCAGCTAAATCAAAATAAGTAACAAACTTCAATCAAACACTCAACTGTAAAAACTACCTATTGATGTTGTCGTCGAGGAGAACACCGCTTTCCCTACGGAACAACTCACACAAAAAGTACACTTTGGTCCACTTCAGCTAATTTCGTGCTATAACCTGCACACAAAAGGCAACTTAAGCTAATTTTGGAATGAACCATCGTCAAATTCGGTAACCATGTAGTACTAAATACTAAAAAGCAATGAAGTCGCTAAACTGCACTTAACATCAAACTTCACTAACCATATGTATAAGGCTTCTACCCGTCCGAGCAAAATGATTCCAGGTCCATACTCTATACTCTGTACATGTATTCACCCTGACCACTTGCTCTGGGGTGCTACCAAGCGCCCAATGCTCTATTGTATTGAATCTCTGAATTTATACAGTAATAATAGTACATAAGATGTCTGAAAACTCTAGCATGTTTAACATACTAATCAAGGAGCTTACTGACTGCAGCCCAATAGCTCAAAATTGACCTTATCATCAACATCTTATCACATATAAAAGTTTTAAATCACTTGTGAAACACAGATTAAGTGTGCTAATTTTCACCCAAAATCAGGTGATCAAGCTTCGTATATAAAGGTATATATGTGTGATTAAGAATTAGAGAAGAAATACAACAGTATAAATTAAACTATTCACAAACTAATTCATCATGTTCCTAACTATCTTATTATTTTTTTAACTCCATGACTACCTTTCACATATGTGTTCGATTGATATTCAGATGGGATAGATTGTGGAAAATGATAAGAAAGAGAGTGAATCAGGAGACAGCGCTCAGGTAAGGCAATTCATCACCTTGCTTAAGCTCTTTTTTTTATTTTTTAACTCTATGATACCGTTCAAAAATGATGTTAATGCATGTCAAGGCAATCATCATCTTGATGACTATCTTTAGTATTTTTTTAACTCTATCTATGACTACCACATGTTCATAGGTGAGCTCAACAGATGTTCAGGGTAATGCCGATGCTATTGGAAAGCGTACAATGTTGCCGGGAACATTTATCGGTGGTCCACGTGACAAGATTGAAAGGATCGTATGCCGCACCTAGAGGGGGGGGGGGGTGAATAGGTGCTAACCAATTTTTAGTTCTTTTTCAATTTAGGCTTGACACAAAGGTAAATTCTCTAGATGTGCAACTAAGTGAATTTACCTATATGGCAAGGTTATCAACTAAGCAAGATATAGCTACACAATATATAGGAGATAGAATGGGATAGAGGTAACCGAGAGTGGAGCACGCGATGACACGGAGATGATTCCCGTAGTTCACTTCCTTTGCAAGAAGGTACGTCTACGTTTGGAGGAGTGTGGTTGCTACACAAGCCAAACCAACAGCCACGAAGGCTTCACTCAGATCTCCTGTGAGCAACGCCACGAAGGCCTAGCCCACTTCCACTAAGGGATTTCCTCGAGGTGGAAACCGGGCCTTTACAAGGTTCTTGGGGCACACATCCACAACCGAATTGGAGGCTCCCAAATCTGTAACAATACAACAATCAACAACAACACATCAACACAAATCAACTAGGGAACCAAATAGGAACACTAGCATGAGATCCCTCAAACAAATGAGGGGGAAATGAAAATCGCTACGGTGAGGATGTAGATCGATGGCTTCTCCTTCGAATCTCCAAAGATCAAGAGCTTTGGTTGGGGGAGGAAGGAGATCTTGCAAATCTTGTGTTTCTTGAGGTGGCTCTAATGGTGGTGAAGCTTGGCAGATTTCTTGTGCAATGATTGAGCAACTTGTCCCTTTGGAGAAGAGAGCTATTTATATGATTGGAGCTCTCAGATCTGACCGTTTGGACCATTTCTCGTAAGACCGGAAGTTCCGGCCAGGAGGGCCGGAAGTTCCGGCTGGCACCGGAAGTACCGGCCAGGAGGGCCGGAACTTCCGCCAGGGAGATTCCTCGTCAGGCAACCTGCAGAAAAAGATAGGGGCGGAACTAGGGCGGAACTTCCGGTGACCGGAAGTTCCGGCCAAGTTCCGGAAATGCCCGAAAACCTTACAGAACAATACTGAGCCACAATTCCATATTTCCGGAACTTGCCCGGAAGTTGGGCGGAAGTTCCGCTGACCGGAACTTCCGGCCACTCGCGCCGGAACTTCCGGCCAGGGAACAAAAGCAGCAAGGAAAACTGTCCGACAGTGGCTGCAGAACGTACCAGGGCGGAAGTTCCGCCTGCTGGGGCCGGAACTTCCTCCAGAGATAAAAACCCTTCAGATTATCAGAACTGGCAGACCATCTCGCTGAGCAAAAATATATTCCGAACACTTGTACCTGTCTACATCAACACACATAAATATATACCTATTGTTGACATCAAACACACAAAACCCAAAAGGGCGGGAAATGTTCTTTCAATCTCCCCCTTTTTGGTGTTTGATGACAACACAAGTATTTGCAAGGAATGAAGTATGTAAACGAACAATGTGCAAGATGTAGAGGAGCTCCCCCTAGATATGGGCATTGGTACAAAAGAAGCTCCCCCTATATCTTGCAACCGTCTTCCATGGGTTAGCAATAAGATCATGCACAATACAATATAGTGATAAGCATATGGATAATAAGATCATGCACACATAGATAACCATGGAAGACTCACAAACGGAGTTTACCACACACATAGATAATGGTTCCAAACACATAGATAGAGTTTACAAGCCAAATAAACTAGGACATAGTTCGACACCACAAGATAAATAGAATCACAAGCGATAAAAAACAAAGCCAACACGAGCTTGTGACTCCCCCATGCAAATACCCAACGGAGAGCAACCTAATAAGGTTCTCACTCTCCCCCTTTGGCACCAAGGCACCAAAAAGGGAAAGGAGAAACTACACGTCCCAAGGTTCGGCGTTAGCCCAGCCGGGAGGGAGGTTCGATGGAGCGCCGGGGTAGGGAGGAGTGTGCGGAGGAGACTCGATCTCAAGACCATCTGGAGGGAGAGGCATGCCATACTGAGAGACCCACTCCTCCTCCAGAGTAATGTTCTCCTCGGATCCGGGAGGAGACACATCCACCGCAAGAGCCCTCATGATGCTCTTCTGACGAACCCGAGACTTCTTGGCTTCTGCATGCTGCTGATACTGACGGTGGTTGACTGCAGAGGTGAGGCAAAAGATCTGTCTCATGCGGCGAGCAAGCTTAGAAGCCCAGCTTGGTGGCTTCTCATCCATGGGAGTAACATCTTCTATCGGAGAGTTGTGGCGCTTGGTCCTCAAAACCTTCACTTCATGAGATGTGATACTGAGGGGAATGGAGTGAATGAGGGAGCTCTCATAAGTACTAACCCAAGTGTCCTCAATGAGCTTCATAATGTATGGGGCATACGCGGGAAGCTTCTTCTCCATCACACATGACCACATCTCATGATAGATGTAGTCCATCACATCAAGCCTCTCACCGGTGCCCCTCTTAGCAAAAGAGTTTGCCATTAGATCCACTTCATAGAGATGTAGCTCATCAAGGTTGCCACCCTTTGGTCCAATGGTTTCCCGGTAGACTCTAAGCATAATGTCCCAAGTTGGGAGAAGATCCGCACTCTTGCCCGGAATACCCCAACCTTTGATGTAGAGGGGCTCCAAGACTTCTCTTGTTTGAGCAAAGGAGCTATCATGGCACCTCCAACCATTTGCATCTATGCCCGAGAGTCGAGGGTATCCAAGGGCACTTCCAAACTTAGCCAAGTTAGACTCAAGTAGCCTTTCATGAGACATCCACCGGAAGGTTTTAGCTTCATCCGATTGAAAATGGACGGTGGCATAGAATTGATGAATCAACCCGACATCATAGTCCTTGTTGAGCTCCATAATGGGGTAGAGCCCAAACTCTCCACACATAGCATAGGCTTCTTCAAAGTACCTAGAAGCGGCCATCTTCCCAGTGTCAATGGCATGTTGCGGGGCTACCCCCTTCTTGAATGGCACATACACCTCATCGAAAATCTCCTCTTGAGTCTTGTTGTGAAACCGCTTATCCCCAACCCTATTGTTCCGAGGGGTGAGGTAAGGGTTCATGTCACGGAGCTCCTTGTACTCAAGATATAGCATGTTCTTCACGGATACATGGACATTCTTGCCACGAACAGCGGATGTCTTTTGCCTTTGAGAAGATTGCTGACGAGCGGTGAGCTTGGATGGCCTAGTTTGCTCAAGTTCTTCCTCAATCTCGTCCACGGGACCTTTGTTCCTCTTCTTGGAAGGACCTGGGATGGAATCAACATGATAGGAATGATCAATGAGTGCACACGAGCAAGGAAGCCAAAAACCAGAGCCTGCACAAGATATTGAGTAACAGCAGAAAAATTCGCCAGGCCGGAAGTTCCGGTGAGAACCGGCGGAAGTTCCGCCCCGCGGCGGAAGTTTCGGCCTTTGGAGCCGGAACATCCGGCTGTTCGAAAAACAGCACAGTTTCTCACCAGATCTGTGGCAATGGTTCGTCTAACAGCATTACAACAACATCCTATGCATGATCTAGTCAAGGAAAGGCATCTAGAGAAGATCTACCATAGCATTGCCTAGAGTATGCCCTATTGTTCATCTAGTGAGGTCTACCCACACATAGAGAGGGAGAGGGCACAAACCGGGGGGAGCCATGGAGGAGAAGAGGGAGGAGATGCCGATCCACGGAGCCGATCCGGCGGGGGTCACCGGAGAAGAGAGATCCGGCCGGAGGAAGCTGCAGACGCCTTACGGGAGAGAGATAGAGAGACTAGATCTTGGATGGATGGAAGTGGGAGGCAGAAACTGCTCCCTCCCCGACCCCGGACAGATAAGTGAAAAAATCGTAAGGGCGGAAGTTCCGCTCGTAGGAGCCGGAACTTCCGGCCCCCCAAAATTTTCACCAACAGGAACAGCAGACAGGTGCTGGCCAGAAGGATCAGGCCGGAACTTCCGGTCGAAACGGCCGGAACTTCCGGTCGGACTGAAAACAGGGCCAGACATGATTTTTGACAGAGAATGTGGTGTACTCGGAGAGGGAAAAAGATATGGCTTAGATGAGATAGGCTTAGGACAGATGAGCCAAACTGTGAGATGGTACATGATCACTCATTTTTGCAAATAAAATGCAAATGAAGGCCAAAAATGAGTGATTTCCCATAAACAAGGAGATGTCAATAAAACTCAATGAAGATCCAAATAACTCCAACCCTTCCCAAAGAAGAGTGTGGTGGCCTAGGCCACCATATATGAGTGTTGTGACATGGCACCGCGAAGATATATCTTGGGTCCAAGCCACTACTCATCATTGAAGCTCACATATCAACATATGATATTAAGAGAATGATTTCTTAATGTTGGCATTATGGGGGGAGGGATAGCTCAATAATTTAAACCGCACTCCCCCTATTTCCATGCCCACTTCTAAACCAAATAAAGTTTTGAGACAAAGGTGTGTTTGCAAGATGGTCAAGCTATACTCCTTGAATCAATGATATTTAGCTCATTCCTCAAATAAGAGAACCTTGCTTCATCAAGTGGCTTCGTGAATATATCGGCAAGTTGATCTTTGGTAGGAACATAGATAAGCTCAATATCACCACGGGCAACATGATCCCTTATGAAATGATTCCGGATCTCAATATGCTTCGTTCTTGAATGTTGCACCGGATTATAGGCAATCTTGATGGCACTTTCATTGTCACATAATAGAGGCACTTTGTCACAAATGACACCGTATTCCTTTAAAGTTTGCCTCATCCATAACAATTGAGTGCATCCACTTGCGGCGGCAACATATTCGGCTTCGGCGGTGGAGAGAGATATGCAATTTTGCTTCTTAGAAGACCAACACACCAAGGACCTACCAAGGAATTGGCACGCCCCGGAAGTTGATTTCCTATCATCCTTGTCACCCGCCCAATCCGCATCGGTGTATCCATTGAGAATAAAACTTGAGCCTTTGGGATACCAAATACCATATCTTGGGGTATCAACCAAATATCGAAAGATTCTTTTGAGAGCCATCATGTGGCTCTCCTTAGGATAAGCTTGATACCTTGCACACACACCAACACTCAACACTATGTCCGGTCTAGATGCACAAAGGTAAAGCAAGGATCCAATCATGGAGCGATATACCTTTTGATCCACCTCTTTACCATTGGGATCTAGTGCAAGATGACATTTGGTGACCATAGGAGTGGCCACACCCTTCAACTCGGTCATCTTGAACCTCTTGAGCATGTCTTGGAGATATTTTGCTTGATTGATGAAGGTTCCTTCTCTCAATTGCTTGATCTCAAAACCAAGGAAGAACTTCATCTCTCCCATCATAGACATCTCAAACCTATCGGTCATAAGCTTTGAAAATTCATCATTGAAAGCTTTTTTAGTAGAGCCAAATATAATATCATAAACATATAATTGGCAAACGAAAAGCTCCCCATTGACCCTCTTAGTAAAAAGAGTGGGGTCGATTAGCCCAACATCAAACCCACAGTCTACCAACAATTCCTTAAGGTGCTCGTACCAAGCTCTAGGAGCTTGTTTGAGACCATAAAGTTCTTTATCAAGCTTGTAGACATGGTTAGGAAAGTTGAGATCCTCGAACCCCGGGGGTTGCTTAACATACACCTCTTCATGCAAAGGACCATTAAGAAAAGCACTTTTCACATCCATTTGTTGTAACTTAAAGTTATGATGCGATGCATAAGCAAGAAGGATACGGATGGACTCAAGACGAGCCACGGGAGCATAGGTCTCTCCAAAGTCAATTCCTTCAACTTGAGAGAAACCTTGAGCCACCAATCTTGCCTTGTTCCTCACAATATTCCCAAACTCATCTTGCTTGTTCTTGAATATCCATTTAGTGCCTATAACATTGCGGCACTCCTTTGGCTTCTTTACTAAGGTCCACACTTTGTTGCGCTTGAAGTTGTTGAGTTCCTCGTGCATAGCTTCCACCCAATTCGAATCTTCAAGGGCTTCAAACACTTTCTTGGGTTCCACTACGGAGATATAAGCATGATGATTGCTAAAGTTAGCCAATTGCCTTCTTGTGGAGACTTTTGCTCGAACATCACCAAGGACCTTGTCATGAGTGTGTCCACGAATTTCAAGGGTCCTATCTCTTCTTGCTAAACGACGGGCCTCGATCTCCTCCTTGGTTCTTCTTGGCCTTGGAGGTGTCACTTGATCAACTTGATCATTTGGGTCCCCGTCTTGACCTTCAATTTGAGCTTCCTCAATTTCTTGAGATTGCTCATCCTCATGTGCTTGATCTTGGACAATATTTGGTGAAGCGCAAATATCAAATGGATACTCATCGGAGCCATCATGAATTCTTGGTTGATCTTGTCCTTGATCTTGTTCATGAGAGAGAGGGTTTTCTTCTTGTTCTTGGGTTGGTGCATCATTAGCTTCAAGAGATGGGCTTTGTTGATGTTGAGAGGATGAGGGCTCCACCGTGGTAGAGCATAGAACGCCACACTGTGTCCCTCAATGGGGCGGAAAAATCCCACACCCATTCTTACTATGGCATCTTGAGGTATTTCATCACCTGCACATACATCAACTTGCCCCACTTGGGAGCCATCATTTTCTTCGAACTTCACACTACAAGATTCAATGATAATCCCGGAGGATACATCAAAGACTCTATAAGTCTGAGATTCGGCACCGTAACCAACAAATATACCCTCCAAAGCTTTAGGAGCAAATTTAGACAAACGAACTCCTTTGATTTTGTAGAAACACTTACAACCGAACACCTTGAAGTATGAGATATTGGGCTTGTTGCCGGTGAGTATTTCATATGGAGTCTTGTTCAATCCCTTGCGGAGATAGAGCCGGTTAGAAGAGTGGCAAGCGGTGGAGATGGCTTCGGCCCAAAAGTTATAGCGGGATTTATACTCCGCCATCATAGATCTTGCCATATCCATAAGAGTCCGGTTCTTCCTCTCCGCAACACCATTTTGTTGAGGGGTGTAAGCAGCGGAATATTGATGACGTATCCCCTCATCACTAAGAAAATCATTGAGTGTATAGTTCTTGAACTCGGAGCCGTTGTCACTTCTTATTGCCATAATGAGGAGGTTATGTTGGAGTTGCACCTCGGTAGCAAAGTCAATGAATATTTGTTGAGTCTCATCTTTCGTCTTGAGAAAGTAGACCCAAGTGTATCTTGAGTAATCATCAACAATCACCAAACAATGTTTCTTCGCACCAAGACTTGCATGAGTAACGGGACCAAAGAGATCCACATGAAGGAGCTCCAAGATCCTCTTGGAAGAGATGATAGTCTTGCTTGGATGCGGAGAGTCATGCATTTTGCCTTCAACACAAGCCCTACAAACACGATCTTTGGCAAAAGAAACATTTTCCATTAGTCCCACAATATGGTTCCCCTTGTGAAGACTTTGCAAAGTTCTCATGTTGACATGGGCTAGGCGGCGATGCCACAACCAACCCACATCCGCCTTTCCGAATAGGCACATCGCACTTGAAGTAGTGGTCCCCGAAAAGTCCACCACATACAAGTTATGTTCGCGATACCCAACGAAAGCGACTTTTAGAGTCTTGCTCCACAAGAGGACCACACTATCATTATCAATAAAGACGGCGAAACCCATCTTGCCAAGGGCGGAAACGGAAAGCAAATTGTAACCAAGGGTTTTGACAAGCATGACATCCACAAGAGTAATGTTGTGTGCAACTACAACCTTGCCAAAACCCAATACCTCGGATGTAGAATTATCGCCAAAGGAGACGGTGATATCATTTATGTTGGGCCTCAACTCCTTGACGAGGTTCTTGCCACCGGTCATATGACTTGTACATCCACTATCAAGTACCCATTTTGACCCTCCGGCGGCATAGTCCTACATGAGATCAATTCTTGGATTTAGGTACCCATTTCTCAATGGGTCCTCTTTTGTTAGCAACAAGGGTCTTTGGGACCCAAATAGACCAAGCAACATAACCATCATATGGGCCAACATATTTAGCATAAACATCACCATAATAATCTTTAAACAAAACATAGTGAGGGTTAGCATTTCCCGCATCATCATCATTAATGGTTTTGCCCTTAGGAGCTTCACCATTAGTGATATCTTTCTTCTTCTCTTGTGCGGGCTTGGCCTTTTGCTTGTTTGCCTTCTTTGCCTTGGCCCCATAACCAAGGCCCTCCTTCCCATTGTTTGATCTTTGCTTACTCAAGAGATCATCCAACGAAAATTTACTTTGGGGAGAGGAGGCCTTAGCAAGTTCATCCTTCAACCTAGCATTTTCCTCAATAACATTTGCATGATCACATGAAGGAGTAGAGGAACTAGGCACATCATATGAGGCAAGCCTAATTTGAAGTTGCTCATAAGACTTGGATAAGAGAGTGTATTCACTCTTCAAAGCTTTGTGAGCTTTGTCTAGTTCATCTAGATCTTTCACAAGTTTCTCATGATCAACCTCAAATTGGGCCTTTTCCTTTTTAAGCACTTTAGACTTAGCCCTAGCAAGATCTCTAGCTTTTGTGAGCTTGTTAATTTTATCTTGAGGCTCTTCAAGAGTTTCTAGCCTCTCCTCAAGAGAAGCTATAGTTTCTTGACTTTCCTCAAGAGCATTTTTAAGAGCATGGATTTCAAGAGAATCTTCTCTCTCTATTTGACCCTTTTTCTCAAGAATATCACTTTGTTGAGCTATACGAACCATGAGATTTGAAACATGCTTTTTAGTGTTACCTTGTAGGTTGAGAATGAAATCATCAAACTCTAGCATTTCTTGTTTCACTTTTAGACTAGCATCATCAACCCCTAGATCACTAGATATGTTAGGCATAGAGGGGTTAGAGGATGATACCTCGGAGGATTTAGCCATGAGGCAACTTTCTTCCTCCACATGAATGGCCTCATTGGGGGATTCACTTGGTGATGAAGAGTTAGTGGAGAGAGAGGCAAGAGCGACCAATCCATTAAAGGTTGCATCTTCTTCATCATCAACATCATCATCTCCGGAGGTATACTCTTCTTGAGTTGATAGCACAATAGATGTGTCCAAGGAGGACCTTGCCATGAAGCAGTGTGCATTCTTGATATGAAGATTCTCATTGGGAGAGTCAAAGAGAGATGAAGAGGGAATGTTGGTGGTGACGATGGCGGCCAATTCCTTTGAGCTTTCTTCATCTTCCTCACTACTAGAGCTTCCCACTTCATCGGAAGAATATTCTTCCTTTGTTACTAGCACAACTCTTGAGGGCCTCTTGCCCTTCTTGGTCTTGTTGTTGTAGAATTTCTTGTTGGGGGCTTTTGAATATTTGCCCTTTGTGTCTTTGCTCTTGTCCTTGGGAATGAGCCTCCCATTATGAAGCTCTCTATTCTCATAGGGGCATTCGGCAATGAAGTGGCGCTTGTCATCACAATTGTAGCATGATCTTGTCTTTGGACCAAAGCTAGTGAACCCACTTTTGTTGTTTCTCTTGATGTTGTCTTCCTTGGCCTTGGACGGATCAATCCAAAACGACTTTGCATGGAAGGCCATGTGGTCATGGTAGTGGCATTGCAAATCTTCCGGATAGGACATGCTCCAAGATGCCCTATAAGATTCTTGAGGAATCACTTCTTCAACGGAGTTGACCGTCAAGGCAAGATTGTTCCCTTTTGACATCCCAATGGCACGATTGAGAGAATCATGAGAGTTTTGCTCAAGCACCTTGAGGGCTTGCATCTCGTGCACGGCATCTTGAGATGAGGGAGAGGAATAGCATTCTCTCCCAACAAGGGTCTTGACATCAATGGGTACATACGGCATCATGCATTCAATGTACTTCTCCTTGATCCAAGAGTCATTGATGTGGGTTGCACCAATAAGCCGGAAGGAGTCGGCAACGATGAGAAGTCTTGAATACATGACTTGATGATCTTCATCTGGTAGCCTCATGAATCCTTCGGCTTGATTCCGAAGAGCATTATACTTGTTCCTTCTCGTGCTCTCACTTCCAATGCAACTAGCGGCCAAGCCTTCCCAAGCTTCCTTGGCGGTGGTGTAGTTCCGAACACGAGGCAAATCCTTTGTCCCCACACTTGTTTGAATCATGTGCAAGGCGGTGTTGTTGAGTTGACTATCAACCGCTTCTCTTCTAGTCAACTTGTCGGGGTTGTAAGGGTTGAAGCCTTCCAAGATGATTCTCCAAAGTTCATTGGAGGCACTGCAAACATGAGAGCGAAACTCAAATCGCCAAGTATCGAAATTCTCAACGGAAAACTTAGGTGGGTCGCCCCGAATGTTCAAATGGGGATGGGGAACCGGTATATCGGGAGATAGAAAAGGTGGAGCTACTCGATTGTAGCTCTCACCTCCACTAGTATCCCTAGGAGATGCAATGGGAGATTTGTTAGTGTTTAAGTTATCACCTTCCACGTGTTTAGTAGAGGAGGGTAATGCCGAAGCACCTCCCTCTTCTAACACACCCGTGTCCTTTACCTCTACGGTGGGAGCCTTAGGAAGGACCAGAGTCAAAAGCTCGGAAATCATTTTTCTCATGCTTTCCATTTGAGCATCCATGGAGGATTGATACGTCCCCGACGTATCCATAATTTCTGATGTTCCACGCTTGTTTTATGACAATACTTACATGTTTTGCTTGCACTTTATAATGTTTTATGCGTTTTCCGGAACTAACCTATTAACAAGATGCCACAGTGCCAGTTCCTGTTTTCTGCTGTTTTTGGTTCCAGAAAGGCTGTTCGGGCAATATTCTCGGAATTGGACGAAATCAACGCCAAACCTCCTATTTTTCCCGGAAGCATCCAGAACACCTAAGAAGAGTCGGAGAGGGGCCAGGGGGCCACCACACCACATGGCGGCGCGGGCCAGACCCTGGCCGCGCCGGCCTAGGGTGTGGCGCCCCTAGGTGCCCCCCTGCGCCGCCTCTTCGCCTATAAAAGCCCTTTTGACCTAAAAACACCGTACCAATTGACGAAACTCCAGAAAGACTCCAGGGGCGCCGCCGCCATCGCGAAACTCCAATTCGGGGGACAGAAGTCTCTGTCCCGGCACCCTGCCGGGACGGGGAAGTGCCCCCGGAAGCCATCTCCATCAACGCCATCGCCTCCATCATGCTCCGTGAGTAGTTCCCCCATGGACTACGGGTTCTAGCAGTAGCTATGTCGGTATACTCTCCCCCATGTACTTCAATACAATGGTCTCATGAGCTGCCTTACATGATTGAGATTCATCTGATGTAATCGGTGTTGTGTTTGTTGGGATCCGATGGATGATACATTATGATTAGTCTATCTATAAAGTTTGTGAAGTTATTGTTGCTGCAATCTTGTTATTCTTAATGCTTGTCACTAGGGCCCGAGTGGCATGATCGTAGATTTGAGCTCTATACTTATTGCTTAGATTGTATCTACAAGTTGTATGCACATGTCACTGTCCGGAACCAAAGGCCCCGAAGTGACAGAAATCGGGACAACCGGAGGGGATGGTAGTGATGTGAGGATCACATGTTTTCATGGAGTGTTAATGCTTTGCTCCGGTACTCTATTAAAAGGAGTACCTTAATATCCAGTAGTTTCCCTTGAGGCCCGGCTGCCACCGGCTGGTAGGACAAAAGATGTTGTGCAAGTTTCTCATTGCGAGCACGTACGACTATATACGGAAAACATGCCTACATAATTAATAAGCCTGATGTTCTATCTTAATGCTTTGATTCCTATCAATTGCCCAACTGTAATTTGTTCACCCAACACTTGTCACTTATTGGAGAGTTACCACTAGTGTAGATCGCTGGGAACCCCGGTCCATCTTTCATCATAATATACCTGTTCTACATGTCATTGGAAGTAGTATCAACTATCTTCTGGTGCAATTGCTCTCATATTGTTATTACTGCTGCTGTGTTACTGTTACTACTGCTCTCATATTACTGCTACTTTCACATCACCCCTGTTACTAGTGCTTTTCCAGGTGCAGCTGAATTGACAACTCAGTTGTTAAGGCTTATAAGTATTCTTTACCTCCCCTTGTGTCGAATCAATAAATTTGGGTTATACTACCCTCGAAGACTATCGCGATCCCCTATACTTGTGGTTTATCAAGACTGTTTTAAGCGCCGTTGCCGGGGAGGCATAGCTCTACTCATAAGTTCACCTGGGGAGTACACTCTACCTCTCTCTCTGTTTTTAATTTGTTTTATTTTGCTTTGCTTAGTTTACTTTCGCCTAGTTTATTTGTGCTTAGTTTATTTCTGTCTAGTATTACTTTTCTTAGTTTACTTTTGTCTAGTTTATTTCAGTTTTGTTTTATTTTTCTCATATACCCAAAAATCCATAAAATTTTGAAAAATCTAAAAATTAAAAACTGCTGTTATGGGAGAACCAAGAACCTACTTAGAGCTTATAGAATGTTATAATAATTATAGAGAATCAAGAACTGGTAAAATAATGAGTGCTATGATAGAAAAATTGAATACAATGGCTAGAATCTTGCTTAGACGCCATGATATAAACTGTTGCTCTCAACAGGATGCTAAACATCTTAAATTTCAATGTGGCTTTAGTGAGGAATTTTTAATTAAGAACTATAATCGGAATTGCTATATTCATTATGGGTTCGAAGAGGTAGAACAATTTGTCTTATTTATGGGAGCCTCTGAGATAGAATCCTTCATGGTTGAGAATTATGAAACTTGTGCTATTTGTAAGGACCTTAAAGATTATGTCTCTACTATCCTTAATTCTTGCATAGAATGCTACAGTAGGAATCCTTATATCCTTGATTATAAAGAGAGACACATTAATGCACAAGAATGCACTCACAATTTGCAGGAACCGGTGGAAGAAGAAATTGATGAACCTGAAAGCTCATTGGATGAAAAAGAAGAGGAAATTGATGAACCTGAAAGCTCATTGGATGAAAAAGAAGAGGAGAGCGATGAACAAAAGGAGGAAGAATGGATTAGCTACCCATGCCAACCTTCTAATGAGAGTAACTCTTTATCTCTTACACTATTTGATTGTCCTCCATGCTTACCGGAAGAGGTTGAATGTTATGTTCCTGTGGATTCTCTTGAAATACTACCTATGAGTAAAACTTGTGAAAATAATTATGCTACTGTTATATATGATAATCCATGCTACTTTGATAAATCTTATGATAATGCTTTGTTTGTGCCTGATGTCGAAATGCATGGTACTAAAGAATTTTGCTTAGCAAATGTTTATGATAAATCTCTAGATGATGGTCCTATGTTACTTGATAATATTAATTGTACTACTAATGAAAATGGGATTGGAGAGTTCTTGACTTTATCTATGTGTCCCATATCTTTTGAGATTGATCAACTACCTTGTTATATTATTAATAAAAGTAAGCTTGAAAGTTTTAATTCCACTATTCTTGAGATTGATAAAAATTATGAGTTTGTGGATCATGAAAAGTATGCTGCATGTGATAGTTATATTGTTGAGTTTGTTCATGAAGCTACTGAAAATTATTATGAGAGAGGAAAATATGGTTGTAGAAATTTGCATGGTACTAAAACACCTCTCTATATGCTGAAAATTTTGAAGTTACTCTTGTTTTATCTTCTTATGCTTGTCACTTTGTTCTTCATGAATTTATTTGTGTACAAGATTCCTATGCATAGGAAGTGGGTTAGACTTAAATGTGTTTTGAATTTGCATTTTTATGCTCTCTTTTGCTTCAAATACTATTTCTTGCGAGTGCATCATTAAAACTGCTGAGCCCATCTTAATGGCTATAAAGAAAGAACTTCTTGGGAGATAACCCATGTGTTATTTTGTTACAGTACTTTGTTTTATATTTTTGTCTTGGAAGTTGTTTACTACTGTAGCAACCTCTCCTTATCTAAGTTTTGTGTTTTGTTGTGCCAAGTGAAGCCTCTAATCGAAGGTTGATACTAGATTTGGATTTCTGCGCAGAAACAGATTTCTATCTGTCACGAATCTGGGCTGTTTTCTGTGTAGGTAACTCAGAAAAATATGATAATTTACGTGCGTGTTCCTCAGATATGTACGCAACTTTCATTTGTTTTGAGTTTTCTGATTTGAGCAACGGAAGTATTTATTTAAAATTCGTCTTTACTGGCTGTTCTGTTTTGGCAGATTCTGTCTCTGTTTTTTGCATTGTCTCTTGTGGACTTTAAGCGAGGTTTTCTAGACGTGGAGAGCTGTAGCTAATGTTTTATTGAGTTCTTGCAATGTGCCACTACAGGACCAAGGTGGATTCAAAAATTTTGAGTACTAACCCCTCTAATGAAGTTTATGAGAAGTTTGGTGTGAAGGAAGTTTTCAAGAGTCAAGAGAGGAGGATGATATATGATCAAGAAGAGTGAAAAGTCAAAGCTTGGGGATGCCCCCGTGGTTCATCCCTGCATATTTCGAGAAGAATCAAGCGTCTAAGCTTGGGGATGCCCAAGGCATCCCCTTCTTCATCAACTTATCAGGTCACTTCTATTGAAACTATATTTTTATTCGGTCACATCATATGTGCTTTACTTGGAGCGTCTGTGTGTTTATTTTCGTTTTGTTTGTGTTTGAATAAATTCGCATCCTAGCAATCCTTGTTTGGGAGAGAGACACGCTCCGCTTTCTCATATGAACACTTGTTCTTCGTTTTACTTTTAATGTTCAATGATAAAAGTTGGAAGCTACAATACTTATGGTTATTTGGTTGGAAACAGAAAAATGCCTCATATTGTCTTGGATAATTTGACACTTGGCAATTGTTTTGAGCTCTCAAGTAGATCATGATTAAGTTTTTTTCATGTAGTTTAAACCTATTAGTGGAGAACTACTGTAAAGCTTGTTGAAATTGGTTTGCATAATTGATCTCTCTTAAGGTCTAGATATTTTCTGGTAAAAGTGTTTGAGCAACAAGGAAGACAGTGTAGAGTATTATAATGCTTGCAATATGTTTTTATGTAAGTTTTGCTGTACCGGTTCATACTTGTGTTTGCTTCAAACAACCTTGCTAGCCTAAGCCTTGTATCGAGAGGGATTACTTCTCATGCATCCAAAATCCTTGAGCCAACCACTATGCCATTTGTGTCCACCATACCTACCTACTATGTGGTATTTCCTGCCATTCCAAAGTAAATTGCTTGAGTGCTACCTTTAAACAATTCAAAATTTATCACCTCTGATTTGTGTCAATGTTTCATAGCTCATGAGGAAGTATGTGGTGTTTAGCTTTCAACCTTGTCATTTACTTTTGACGGACTCTCACATGGACTAGTGGCACATCCGCTTATCCAATAATTTTGCAAAAAGAGCTGGCAATGGGATTCCCAGTCCCAAATTAATTAACTTAAATAGACACTCCTCCATGGTATGTGATTGTTGGAAGGCACCCGAAGGATTCGGTTAGCCATGGCTTGTGTAAGCAAAGGTTGGGGGGAGTGTCATCATCATAATAAAAATAAAATAAAAAGGCACTCCTTCATGGTATGAGATTGTTGGCAGGCACCCGAGGATTCGGTTAGCCATGGTTTGTGTAAGAAAGGTTGGAAGGAGTGCCACATAAATATGCAAATAATTCATGGGAGCCGCTCTTGAAAGTCCGGTTGGCGAGGTAGTTAGTGTACCCATTACCATTCGTTGACAACAACAAACACCTCTCAAAATTTTACTTTTTATGCTCTCTATATGTTTTCAAAACCAAAGCTCTAGCACAAATATAGCAATCGATGCTTTCCTCTTTGAAGGACCATTCTTTTACTTTTAATGTTGAGTCAGTTCACCTATTTCTCTCCACCTCAAGAAGCAAACACTTGTGTTAACTGTGCATTGATTCTTACATACTTGCATATTTGCATTCATCATATTACTCTATGTTGACAATATCCATGAGATATACATGTTGAAAGTTGAAAGCAACCGCTGAAACTTATATCCTCCTTTGTGTTGCTTCGATGCCTTTACTATGAACTTATTGCTTTATGAGTTAACTCTTGTGCAAGACTTTTGATGCTTGTCTTGAAAGTACTCTCCATGAAAAGTTTTGCTATATGTTATCTACTTGTTAGCAACTATAGATCATTGCCTTGAGTCACTTCATTCATTTCATATGTATTGTAATAGTATGATCAAGGTTATGTAAGTAGCATGTCACTACAGAAATTATTCTTTTTATCGTTTACCTGCTCGGGACGAGCAGGAACTAAGCTTGGGGATGCTGATACGTCCCCGACGTATCCATAATTTCTGATGTTCCATGCTTGTTTTATGACAATACTTACATGTTTTGCTTGCACTTTATAATGTTTTTATGCGTTTTCCGGAACTAACCTATTAACAAGATGCCACAGTGCCAGTTCCTGTTTTCTGCTGTTTTTGGTTCCAGAAAGGCTGTTCGGGCAATATTCTCGGAATTGGACGAAATCAACGCCAAACCTCCTATTTTTCCCGGAAGCATCCAGAACACCGAAGAAGAGTCGGAGAGGGGCCAGGGGGCCACCACACCACATGGCGGCGCGGGCCAGACCCTGGCCGCGCCGGCCTAGGGTGTGGCGCCCCCAGGTGCCCCCCTGCGCCGCCTCTTCGCCTATAAAAGCCCTTTCGACCTAAAAACACCGTACCAATTGACGAAACTCCAGAAAGACTCCAGGGGCGCCGCCGCCATCGCGAAACTCCAATTCGGGGGACAGAAGTCTCTGTCCCGGCACCCTGCCGGGACGGGGAAGTGCCCCCGGAAGCCATCTCCATCAACGCCATCGCCTCCATCATGCTCCGTGAGTAGTTCCCCCATGGACTACGGGTTCTAGCAGTAGCTATGTCGGTATACTCTCCCCCATGTACTTCAATACAATGGTCTCATGAGCTGCCTTACATGATTGAGATTCATCTGATGTAATCGGTGTTGTGTTTGTTGGGATCCGATGGATGATACATTATGATTAGTCTATCTATAAAGTTTGTGAAGTTATTGTTGCTGCAATCTTGTTATTCTTAATGCTTGTCACTAGGGCCCGAGTGGCATGATCTTAGATTTGAGCTCTATACTTATTGCTTAGATTGTATCTACAAGTTGTATGCACATGTCACTGTCCGGAACCAAAGGCCCCGAAGTGACAGAAATCGGGACAACCGGAGGGGATGGTAGTGATGTGAGGATCACATGTTTTCATGGAGTGTTAATGCTTTGCTCCGGTACTCTATTAAAAGGAGTACCTTAATATCCAGTAGTTTCCCTTGAGGCCCAGCTGCCACCGGCTGGTAGGACAAAAGATGTTGTGCAAGTTTCTCATTGCGAGCACGTACGACTATATACGGAAAACATGCCTACATAATTAATAAGCCTGATGTTCTATCTTAATGCTTTGATTCCTATCAATTGCCCAACTGTAATTTGTTCACCCATCACTTGTCACTTATTGGAGAGTTACCACTAGTGTAGATCGCTGGGAACCCCGGTCCATCTCTCATCATAATATACCTGTTCTACATGTCATTGGAAGTAGTATCAACTATCTTCTGGTGCCATTGCTCTCATATTGTTATTACTGCTGCTGTGTTACTGTTACTACTGCTCTCATATTACTGCTACTTTCACATCACCCCTGTTACTAGTGCTTTTCCAGGTGCAGCTGAATTGACAACTCAGTTGTTAAGGCTTATAAGTATTCTTTACCTCCCCTTGTGTCGAATCAATAAATTTGGGTTATACTACCCTCGAAGACTATCGCGATCCCCTATACTTGTGGGTCATCAAGGATCTCAATGAATTGATATCCTCCATGGTGACCATCTTACCGGCCTCTTCCGAAGCCCCATCTTTCGGCATACTCTTAGGCGGTTAAGCCCGAAATAAGAGCCGAGGCTCTGATACCAATTGAAAGGATCGTATGCCGCACCTAGAGGGGGGGGTGAATAGGTGCTAACCAATTTTTAGTTATTTTTTAATTTAGGCTTGACACAAAGTTAAATTCTCTAGATATGCAACTAAGTGAATTTACCTATATGGCAAGGTTATCAACTAAGCAAGATATAGCTACACAATATATAGGAGATAGAATGGGATAGAGGTAACCGAGAGTGGAGCACGCGATGACACGGAGATGATTCCCGTAGTTCCCTTCCTTTGCAAGAAGGTACGTCTACGTTTGGAGGAGTGTGGTTGCTACGCAAGCCAAACCAACAGCCACGAAGGCTTCACTCAGATCTCCTGTGAGCAACGCCACGAAGGCCTAGCCCACTTCCACTAAGGGATTTCCTCGAGGCGGAAACCGGGCCTTTACAAGGTTCTTGGGGCACACATCCACAACCGAATTGGAGGCTCCCAAATCTGTAACAATACAACAATCAACAACAACACATCAACACAAATCAACTAGGGAACCAAATAGGAACACTAGCATGAGATCCCTCAAACAAATGAGGAGGAAATGAAAATCGCTTCGGTGAGGATGTAGATCGATGGCTTCTCCTTCGAATCTCCAAAGATCAAGAGCTTTGGTTGGGGGAGGAAGGAGATCTTGCAAATCTTGTGTTTCTTGAGGTGGCTCTAATGGTGGTGAAGCTTGGCAGATTTCTTGTGCAATGATTGAGCAACTTGTCCCTTTGGAGAAGAGAGCTATTTATATGATTGGAGCTCTCAGATCTGACCGTTTGGACCATTTCTCGTAAGACCGGAAGTTCCGGCCAGGAGGGCCGGAAGTTCCGACTGGCACCGGAAGTACCGGCCAGGAGGGCCGGAACTTCCGCCAGGGAGATTCCTCATCAGGCAACCTGTCAGAAAAAGATAGGGGCGGAACTAGGGCGGAACTTCCGGTGACCGGAAGTTCCGGCCAAGTTCCGGAAATGCCCGAAAACCTTACAGAACAATACTGAGCCACAATTCCATATTTCCGGAACTTGCCCGGAAGTTGGGCGGAAGTTCCGCTGACCGGAACTTCCGGCCACTCGCGCCGGAACTTCCGGCCAGGGAACAAAAGCAGCAAGGAAAACTGTGCTGACAGGGCTGCTGCAGAACGTACCAGGGCGGAAGTTCCGCCTGCTGGGGCCGGAACTTCCGCCAGAGATAAAAACCCTTCAGATTATCAGAACTGGCAGACCATCTCGCTGAGCAAAAATATATTCCGAACACTTGTACCTGTCTACATCAACACACATAAATATATACCTAGTGTTGACATCAAACACACAAAACCCAAAAGGGCGGGAAATGTTCTTTCAAAGATGCGTCGCTACATGGGTGCTATGGCCTTGCTGCGGAAGTACGGCAACCGGACATGGGTGCTATAAAAGCCTACGTCTCGGAAGGCAGTGAGTACATGAGATGGGTTCCTATTCTCCTAAACAACAAAGACTAATAGATCCTGAATAATGTATCGCTTAAATGCATCAACAAGGAGGAAGCTCAATAAAGTTTACCTCATTTGCGCCACCATGCAGTGTACCATATAGAGCTCCAACAGCACCAGAAAGAGCAATGAACACATCGACACCACTACATAAATATTTCTAATTAGGCACCATTTTACTCCTACTACTTGCGCGGATAATGGAAGACATGATTTATCTTGAAGACATGAAGCTGTAGAGCAGTTCATTTTGTGTTCAGCGTGAAGAATAAAAAAGGACATCTATAACACGGTCAAGTAGGGGATTTGGCTTACAATCTTTTTTATCCCTGCGACACATTCTAAAAGGAAAACATGCATCAATAAAACTTGAACCTTCTAGCAAACACATGTGAGCAAAACTGGTAGAGCTTCCAAGGCAAACCTACAACATTTTATACTAAGCAAAAACTGGCATACAATAATAGACAAATTTAAATAAAATAAAATATTTGTAATAAAGCATCTCATTTAATAAACCCAAAATTCACGTGGATCAAATCAATGCCTAAGTCAACTCGACCCAAATAGTGTCTCCCGATGCTGTCATTTAATAAACCCAAAAATTACGTGGATCAAATCACTGAGTAATTCAACTCGACCCAAATAGTATCTCCAGATGCTCTCATTTAACAAACCCAAAAGTTACGGGGATCAATGAGTAAGTCAACTCGACCCAAATAGGATCTCCGGATGCTAAAATCAACTCGACCCATAAATCACGCTATGGTAATGGTGATTATGTAATTACTTAATTTAAGATAATTGTGCACACATAAAAATGGTATCCGGAGATCCCGCAGAATCATGTCTTTTCTTTTTCTCTCGCACTATTCAGAAAAAAAGGCATGTGAAATATTTCTGGTGGGATTAGTCCCTAATTTCCAGCGCATTTAAACCCGGAGAAACAAGGCCTGATCGAACAATTAATAAGCACGGATCAGGGAAGGAGCACATATCCATTTAGGTAAAAGAAGCAAATAAGGAAACCGAAGACACGCCTGCAATTGAATTAATTTGATTTCCATCAGACCCGCAAAATATTCCCTACCATAAATAAAATATCTTTGTAAAATCACGCTTCAGTAGGTAATAAATCATCTCCCCTAATTACCGGTTTGATACCATCCCGCTATTGTAATGGTAATTAAAACATTTACCAAAATTGTGATAAGGAAGCAGACATATAAAAGGTACCCTCAAGCACCGCCGGGGAGAGATCTCATCTATCCAGATTTTAACCTGCCCATTCTTCAAACAAGTTTCAAGGGACATCAAAAGTCGAACCTGCAGAGAAGTTCATCTCGTTCAAGGTATGTAATCTAATCTCTATAATACAAGCTCATGCACCATCACCCTCTCTCCATTCATTTGTGCTGCTGTAAACCAAATATACACCAGGTAAAATGAATCCTAGCCCCATGTAATGTCTTTCATGGTATAAATCTGTTCATTAGCCATCTACTGGATTAGAAATGGTCTAAATCTGTTCTTTAACTTAGGTGAAATTTAGATGCCTGATTAGCTGTATTATCCCTTGTTTGATTCGAAATTCCAAGACAGGCATTTGGTTCAAAGCCAAACTGGACTATATTGCTGCATCTTGACTAGGGTAAACTTAAAAATTAGAGCTTGCTATAATTGAGATGCAGCAATTATCGTAATTTAATTGCTGAATTAGAGAATATGAGGCACTATTGTTTGTTGCTGCTCTTGTTTGAGAGAGAGATGAGAGAGCTTGCTACTGCTGCTTTACCATTACTACGAGTAGCATATTAGAAGGCAATGGTAAATACATCAGTAGAACAATATGTCTTTGGCAACAAAATATTATGATATATTAAAATTATGGATACAACTGCAACTATTTCTACTCTGATACGTACGCATAAATCAGTAGGTCGTATGCTGTTTCTACTCTCTTCCATGTTCAGTTTATTGTTATATGCATGTATGCAATTCATCTGCCACTAACTTTCTAATTTTTAACTCTATGACTACCATGCATAGATGAGCTCAACCGATGTTGAGATGGGAGAGATTCAGGTAACTGATATGAAAAAGAGTAAAACGGCATCCATCGCAGAAAGAAGTGTGCATGCACATCTTGAATTACACCGAGAGGGACAAAGGGTGTACCTGCCAGCTTTGTTGCTCACTTGAGTTACTCGATCTAGATTGTGTGTCGAGTAATGCCTTCACAATTTCATGTGATGCTGGTCCAAATTCCATTTTGCCAAGTTATGTGCTCTCTGGATGAATTTTCTCTATGGAATACTCCTTCCGTAATAGCCAATACCCTGAAATTTTTTCGTAGAAAATCTCTAAAATATTTTCCTTAGGTATTAATGAAAGACTAAGCGTCCATAGGTGTGGAGAATCACTAATACGAGGTGATGTGATGTTTGTTCACTATTACATGATGCGGTGTTGTAATTACATTGCTTATGTTTTTAGTTAATCTCTACTACTTAAAATTTAGCTATACAAAATGTCTTATATTATTGGACAGGTTTCAACAAAATGATGAGATATTTCAACAAAATGTCTTATATAATTGGACATGTTTCAATTATACAGCTGCGCAAATAGGCCAAAGACAACTATCACCTTTGATTCCACCTTAGCTGGTTGGCCTTTGTCTAACCAAAAACTGAAAGGGTCATTATCTGATTCCACCAAAACCGGTTGACCTTTTCTCAACAGCTATTCCCTTGACCCAAGACTTTAAATCCGTAAATTGGTGGACTGATCCGAGAATCCACCTACTTATCTGACCATTAACTCCTCCAGCTGCTCAAGAATAATACACCCCTGCGCCTAAAACAAAACAAGTACAACAAGAGTTCAGAACCATGTAAGCCATGAAAAAATAACTGGTCGAATACACCCATGTGCATGTTAAAACATTGTGTTTAAATTTGATAACACGCATAAACAAAGTAGCATAATTTAATTGTCATGGCTAGCAAATTTGGATAACACGCATAAATAAATGTAATATCTACTAATGAAAGGCAAAAGGTGAAATTTCAAATTTTGGCAAAGTACGAAAAGTGGAGTGGCATAGGCATAACCTATGACACAAATAAAATAAAATGTGATGAGCTATCCATCGGTTACAAGATGCACGAATTTTATATGTGATGAGCTATTCTAACTTCAGATAAAAAATAGTCATAAAACAGTACTAATGATGCGTCGTGGAATATTGAACTCTTCCTAGATTGTATAGCAGATTAAGAGCACCAAATGCATAATCTTCTAGCTGTTTGCTGAGGTAATGAGGTTGAATAAATACATTTTGGTTCTCATTTCAATGTGTTGGCATAGTAACTCATTATACAATAATAAAACATTATATGCGACTTACAGATGCTGATTGGCAACAATTTAAAATATAGTGATTATGTTTCGGCAAAGTAAAATCAAGTAAGATTGGCTTGTGCAGTCAAGATTTCTATCGAGAAATTGCTTCCAGGAAAAAATATAGGTGGTTACTACATCGCGAAAAATGACTATAGAAATTGCTTCCGGGAAAAAATATAGGTGGTTACTACATCGCGAAAAATTACTACAAATTATTTAACGCGATAAATTAGAATCACCACGAAAGAAATGTACTCCCGTGAAAAACTACCGATAGATAATTAAATTACTATAGAATATTTTGCACCAGGAATTTGTACGAAAAATCACTATTGAAAACTTTAAAAAAATTATGTCAAAAAGTAAATAAGAAAGTCGAGCTCCAAAATGTTGTGGAGCGAGCAAGCGCATCCCACCTTTATATATAGTACTTACCGTGGTGTTCAAGATTTCTATCGACAATTTGCTTTGAAAAAGATATAGGCGTTTAACGTCTCGAGAAAAAAAACTGCTAAATAGTTAATGTAAATTTACCACTCAAGAAAGCAAGCACATCCCACCTTTATATATAGTACTTACCGTGGTGTTCAAGATTTCTATCGACAATTTGCTTTGAAAAAGATATAGGTGTTTAAAACCAGAGCCCTATCCTTTGTCCAGCCGAACTCTATAATCTCACAGCTCAACTTCATTACTGCCTCGAACAAAGCGCCAGGGCTACAGCCCGTCATGTCAGCCTGCACCGGAATGATAGGTTTCACACTAGACAACGCATCCATAAAGATACATAAAAGCAACAGGCGGTTACAATGTGGCTGTTGACTTTAATTGGAAAATTGGTATATGGTTTAATGGGATCGGTGGGACAGGATCCATGAGTAGGGCACTCTTCTTAATCTTGACAAACCAAACCTAATCGCGCCCCCTTGAAGCTTGAGCAATGGATCACTCACAGCAACGTAAACTGCAGAACAGTACAGTACAATGCGACAACATGCTACCCCTCTGATGAAACAATCGATCACTAATTGGAAACCCTTGTAAAAAATTGAACACAAGGTTTGCACTATAGCGCATACTTGGATCCTCCCACTGGTAGAAAAACAGGCTTCCGGTGAGCCCCATAAGTCGTGAAGCTATAGGAACCGCGACTAATGTGACCTTTAGTCGCGGTTCGGGAGGCGAACCGCGACCAAAGGCCTGGGCCCAGGGCGCTCGGTGGCCAGCTGGTGCACGTGGGGGTCTTTAGTCGCGGTTGTCTGGCCAACCGCGACTAAAGGTGCCCGAAGGCCTTTAGTCGCGGTTGGCCAGGCCAACCGGGACTAAAGCCCCTCCCCTATATATACCCATCCAGCAGCCAACACTTAGCCATTTGGAGCCATTCTCTTCACAAACTTCACAAGTGGGTGTTAGGTTTGCTTTTGGTTCCTCTTATGCACATAAGGTGTTTGATGAAATGCCCCAAGAGCATGAGACAAACATGATATGAAGTGTTGGAGCCACACTTGAGCTTTCTCATTTATTTTTTCCTCCTCGATCGCGGTTAGCAACTTGAACCTTTGATGTGTCATTGATAAAATATGCATGTGTGTAGTTCATTGTTTAATTTATATTGTTTGTAGCTAGTTAGTTTAACAAATGCATGATGGTTAATTATATATTTTATATTATAATAATGCAGATGAATCGACAATGGATGTACGGTAACCGACTCTCCGGCGAGTTCAGTACGGGTTTGAAAGATTTCCTCGTAGTGGCTAATGCGAACAAGCAGGGGGGTTTTGTTATCTGTCCATGTGTTAACTGTAAGAATCAGAAGGGTTACTCTTCCTCAAAAGATGTTCACATGCACCTGCTTCGGCACGGTTTCATGCCAAGCTATAATTGTTGGACCAAGCATGGAGAAAGAGGGGTTATAATGGAAGAAGATGAAGAAGGGGATGATTTCATCGATGAAAGCTATCTTGCTCATTTCGGTGATACTTTCATGGAGGATGCTGAAGGTGAAGGGGAAGGTGAAGGGGAAGGTGAAGAAGAGGCACGTGATGATCCCGTTGATGATCTTGGTCGGACCATTGCTGATGCACGGAGACGCTGCGAAACTGAAAAAGAGAGGGAGAATTTGGATCGCATGTTAGAGGATCACAGGAAGGCGCTGTACCCCGGATGCGATGATGGTCTGAAAAAGCTGGGCTGCACACTGGATTTGCTGAAATGGAAGGCACAGGCAGGTGTAGCTGACTCGGCATTTGAAAACTTGCTGAAAATGTTGAAGAATATGTTTCCAAAGAATAACGAGTTGCCCGCCAGTACGTACGAAGCAAAGAAGGTTGTCTGCCCTCTAGGTTTAGAGGTTCTGAAGATACATGCATGCATCAACGACTGCATCCTCTACCGCGGTGAATACGAGAATTTGAATGAATGCCCGGTATGCACTGCATTGCGTTATAAGATCGAGGCGATGACCCTGGTGACGATGTTGAGGGCGAGAAACCCGGGAAGAGGGTTCCCGCCAAGGTGATGTGGTATGCTCCTATAATACCACGGTTGAAACGTCTGTTCAGGAACAAAGAGCATGCCAAGTTGTTGCGATGGCACAAGGAGGACCGTAAGTCGGACGGGGAGTTGAGACACCCCGCAGATGGAACGCAATGGAGAAAGATCGACAGAGAGTTCAAAGATTTTGCAGCTGACGCAAGGAACATAAGATTTGGTCTAAGTACGGATGGCATGAATCCTTTTGGCGAGCAGAGCTCCAGCCATAGTACCTGGCCCGTGACTCTATGCATCTACAACCTTCCTCCTTGGTTGTGCATGAAGCGGAAGTTCATTATGATGCCAGTGCTCATCCAAGGTCCGAAGCAACCCGGCAACGATATCGATGTGTACCTAAGGCCATTAGTTGATGAACTTTTACAGCTGTGGGGCAGACCTGGTGTCCGTGTGTGGGATGAGCACAAAGAAGAGGAATTTGACCTACGAGCGTTACTTTTCGTAACCATCAACGATTGGCCTGCTCTTAGTAACCTTTCGGGACTGTCAAATAAGGGATACAATGCATGCACGCACTGCTTACATGAGACTGAAAGTGTACATTTGCCAAATTGTAAGAAGAACGTGTACCTTGGGCATCGTCGATTTCTTCCGAAAGGTCATCCGAAGAAAGAAAGGCAAGCATTACAACGGCAAGGCAGATCACCGGCCGAAGCCTGCGGAACACACTGGTGCTGAGGTATTTGATATGGTCAAGGATTTGAAAGTCATCTTTGGAAAGGGTCCTGGCGGACAATCAGTTCCGAAGGGAGCTGACGGGCACGTAGCCATGTGGAAGAAGAAATCTATATTCTAGGAGCTAGAATATTGGAAAGTCCTAGAAGTCCGCTCTGCAATCGACGTGATGCACGTTACGAAGAATATTTGCGTGAACATCCTAAGCTTCTTGGGCGTGTATGGGAAGTCAAATGATACAAAGGAAGCACGGCAGGACCAGCAAAGTTTGAAAGACCATGATGACCGGCATCCGGAACGGTGTGAAGGTCGTGCCGCCTACGCTACGACCAAAGAAGAGAAGGTCATCTTTTTTGAATGCCTGAGCAGTATGAAGGTCCCGTCAGGATTCTCGTCCAATATAAAGGGAATAATAAACATGGCGGAGAAAAAGTTCCAAAACCTGAAGTCTCACGACTGCCACGTGATTATGACGCAATTGCTTCCGATTGCTTTGAGGGGGCTCCTGCCGGAAAATGTTCGAGTAGCCATTGTGAAGCTATGTGCATTCCTCAATGCAATCTCTCAGAAGGTAATCACTCCAGAAGTTCTACCACGGTTACAGAACGATGTGATCCAATGTCTTGTCAGTTTCGAGTTGGTGTTCCCGCCATCCTTCTTCAATATTATGACGCACCTCCTGGTTCACCTAGTCGATGAGATTTCCATTCTCGGTCCTGTATTTCTACACAATATGTTCCCCTTCGAGAGGTTCATGGGAATATTAAAGAAATATGTTCGTAACCGTGCTAGGCCAGAAGGAAGCATCGCCAAGGGCTATGGAAATGAGGAGGTAATTGAGTTTTGTGTTGACTTTGTTCCTGACCTTAAGCCAATTGGTCTTCCTCAATCGCGGCACGAGGGGAGACTAAGTGGAAAAGGCACGATCGAAAGGAAATCAACGATATGTATGGACGGCCATTCTCTGACTGAAGCACACCACACAGTTCTGACCAAGTCCAGCTTGGTGGCTCCGTACTTTGAGAAACACAAGAATATTTTACGCTCGGACAACCCTGGGAAGCCTGAATCCTGGATTAGGAAGGCCCACATGGAGACTTTCGGCAGTTGGTTGAGAAAACATTTAATGAGTGACGATCATGTTGTAGATCAGCTGTACATGTTGTCCAAGACACCATCTTCGACTATAACGACTTTCCAAGGGTACGAGATAAATGGGAATACATTTTACACGATCGCCCAAGAAAAAAAGAGCACCAACCAAAACAGTGGTGTCCGCTTTGATGCAGCAACCGAGAATGGGCAAAAGGTCACATATTATGGTTACATAGAGGAGATATGGGAACTTGACTATGGACCCTCCTTTAGGGTCCCTTTGTTCCGGTGCAAATGGTTCAAGCTAACAGGAGGTGGGGTAAAGGTGGACCAGCAATACGGAATGACAATGGTGGATTTCAACAATCTTGGTTACCTTGACGAACCATTCGTCCTAGCGAAAGATGTCGCTCAGGTTTTCTATGTGAAGGACATGAGTAGCAAACCGAGGAAACGGAAAGATAAGAAAACGATCAATACATCATGCGATGATCCAAAGCGCCACATTGTTCTTTCAAGGAAAAGAAACATTCGTGGGAGTGGAGGACAAGACAGACATGTCAGAAGACTATAATATGTTTGCTGAAATTCCGCCCTTCAAAGTGAACACCGACCCAAGCATTAAGTTAAATGATGAGGATGCTCCATGGATACGGCACAATCGTAAGCAAGCAGGGACACAAGGGAAGAAATGATGTGTAATAATTTATTGTACCAAACTTTGTTGAATGAATCATGTGAATTATATTACCCGTGATGTGTTTGGTGTCCATTTTCGAATGATTCAATTGACTCGAGATAGCACTGATGATACATGAAATTTGGAGTGATTCAGTCATACTCCTGCATACAGGAAATTTGGAGTGACTAAGTCATACTCCTGCATACATGAAATTTGGAGTGACTAAGTCATACTCCTGCATACAGGAAATTTGGAGTGACTAAGTCATACTCCTGCATACATGAAATTTGGAGTGATTTAGTCATACTCCTGCCTAGGCGTATAATATGCATACTCGTAGTCTTCATAGCCGCCGCCGTTGTACTTGTAGTCGTCGCCTTCTAAGTTGCCGGCGTCGTCGTCGCTACTGTCGTCGCTGTCGTCGGGCGGCGCTCGTGGCTCGAACTGAGGGTAGCGCAGGCGGGGGATATCGCCGGCCGTGATGTAGTCCATGACGCTCTGCAGAGTCCGGCCGTACCACCATAGCCGACGGCCGGCCTCGTGGAAGTTTCCAGGAGGCAGACCGTCCTCCTCATACCTGGCGAGCGCCCTCTCACGCCGATTGATGAAGAAGGCGTCCCAAGTATGCTGGTTATCGGGATGCCAGCGGGGATTCATCCGCTGCTCCGGCGTGAGGTCGAGGTAGTAGTGGTTCGTGATGGCCGCCCGGCGCGCAGTACCCTGAGGGACGGGAGGGATCGGCACGCCGCCGGTGCTTAGGCTCCAGCCGGCGGGGACACGGTAGCCCGGTGGGCAAGGGTAGTTCGAGGCGTAAAGCTCCTCCACCTGCTGGTAGGTTAGAGTGGGTGCGGTGGAAGCCATGAGAGAGTGATGAGAGATTGTAGAGATGTGATAATGCTGGCCAAGCCGGGCTACATATATGTAGTGACAAATGGCGGGAAAAATGGGAGCGGGAAGATAGGAGGCGGGAAGAAAGTGGCGGGAAGAAAGAGGCGGGAAGAAATTGGCGGGAAGAAATTGGCGGGAAGAAAGAGGCGGGAAGACAGGGAAGAAATGGCGGGAAGACGAGGCGGGAAGAGGGGGTCGGCGGAAAGACAGAGGCGGGAAGAGGGGGCCAACGAGAAGACAGAGGCGGCCGGGAAGAAATTTTGAATTGAATTAGTTTTATTTTTATGAATTTTTTGATAATTTGTATTTTTAAAATTTTGAATTGAATTAGTTTTATTTTTCTAAATTTTTTGATATATTATTTGTATTTTTAAGATTTTGAATTGAATTATTTTTATTTTTATGAATTTATTGATATATTATTTGTATTTTTAAGATTTTGAATTGAATTAGTTTTATTTTTCTGAATTTTTTGATGTATTATTTGTATTTTTAAAATTTTGAATTGAATTAGTTTTATTTTTCTGAATTTTTTGATATATTATATGTATTTTAAACATTTTGAAATGAATTAGTTTTATTTTTCTTAATTTTTTGATATATAATTTGTATTTTTAATATTTTGAAATGAATTAGTTTTATTTTTCTGAATTTTTTGATATATTATTTGTATTTTTAAAGTTTTGAGTTTAATTAGTTTTATTTTTCACATTTAGAAAACGAAATAATTTCGAAAAAGGCCTTTAGTCGCGGTGGGCCAGGCCAACCGCGACTAAAGGTCTTTTTTCCGCGGGAACCTCAAATGGGGCGAAAAAAGGCTTTAGTCGCGGTGGGGGTCACAAACCGCGACTAAAGGCTACCCTTTAGTCGCGGTTGGTGACCCCAACCGCGACTAAAGCCCTCTCACTATAAATATCGCGCGGCCGAACGGCCGCGCCAGTTCTTCTTCCTCCGCCCGTTCGTGTACTGTGAGAGATCGACTTCCTCTGCCGCCTCTCGACGACGCCGCCGACGCCTCCTCTGCCGCCTCGACGACGCCGCCGACGCCTCCTCGACGACGCCCCTGCACGCCGCCGCGCGCCATCGACCGCCGCCACCTGCCCCCGTACATCGTCGACTACGTCCGCGCGCGCCGAACATCGTCGTTCGCCGCACACCACCGCGCGCCGCCGCACACCCCTCCACCGCCGCCGCACACCTCCGCGCGCCGCCGCGCGCCCACACCCTACCGTCCGCCGGCGCCGCCCACCCTAACCGCCGCCGCACACCTCCGCCGCACGCCCACACCCGAACCGCGCGCGCGCCGCGGGAGAGAGAGAGGGCGGGGCGCGCCACAGGCGCCTGCCTCTCTCGTTTTTTTTTTGTTTTTTTTGTTTTTTTAACTTAACAATTAAAATAACTCTAAAAACTCTAAAAATATAATTACTTAACAAATAACTCTAAAAATTAACTTAACAATTAATTAACTTAACAAATAACTCTAAAAATTCTAAAAATATAATTACTTTGTAAGGAATAGCTTAAAGACACGTAATTATAATTACTCGCGCGCCCGTACGTCTCCGCGCGCCGCGAACCCGTACGTCTCCGCGCGCTGCGAACGGCGCCTCTCCGGCCGCCTCAATCTCCGCCGCCGCCGCCGCCCTCGAAGACCTCGCTGCCCCCCGGCCCCGTACGTCTCCGCGCGCCGCGAACGCCTCTCCGGCCGCCTCAATCTCCGTCGCCGTCGTCTTCTACGTCGTCGCCCTCGCCCGAGAGCGCCGCCACTGCCGCCCCCCCTTTCGCCAGCGCCCTTTCGCCACCGACCCCGCGTGTATATGGAGGGGGCGGCGAGGCCCTCGCCGCCCCCTCCGTATACGCGTGGGGTTTTTTTTGTTTTTTTACGAGAGAGAGGATCGGCACCGCCACCTCCACTGCCACCGCCCTTTCGCCACCGCCACCGGTCTCTCGGTCACGCGGTCACTGCGAGGCGAGGTCGATCGTCCGCATATACACATCTAATACGCGTCACCGCCACCGCCACCGCCCTTTCGCCACCGCCCTTTCGCCACCGCCACCGGTCTCTCGGTCACGCGGTCACTGCGTCCCCCCTCTCGCCTCCCTCGTCGCCCTCTCTGTTTATATGTAGAAGAGATGTGATAATGCATATACACAATTAATTTGTTTTTACTACATGTTTTTAGGACTGACATATGGCGGACGATAGAGCTGACCCGATTCTGGACAACTATGATCCGGACCTTGAAGAACATATGTGCGCCATCATAAAAGGCGATATTCTATATGTGCCGACCGGACAAGAAGAAGATGATATCTCTTCTTATCTGAACCTTGAGGGTGAAGATGAAGGGCGCCGTCAGCAAGATGATGCCGAAGAAAAGTCGATAAACGACGATCTTCAATTGGAAGTAGCAACCACCTCCGGCGCCGAGGTATATATATACATTGAGCCTCTGGTGATACAAACTAACTGATTTGAATAAATATGTGTGTACTAACGCGCGCGACTCTCTTTCTTATTTTAGCCATCGGCCGGATCGTCGAAAAAATCGAGTACGTCGTCAAAGCGTGGCGCAACCAAGACGATGAAACCAGGAGAAACATGCACCATCGAGGTTGTCGAGGAAGAACCGGCAGGCCGCTGGAGCCCAGCAAGAACGCCACCAAGTTTATCAGCCAATGCAGAGCCGTTGTTAGAGACAACGTCTCGATCACCGTCCAGGAGTGGAATGAGCCAAAGAAGGCACGTCTTGGTTTCACTTTTGTCGATAAGAGAACAAAAAAAGATTGCTTCAACAAGCTTATGGAACATTTCGTTCTACCTCCGAAATACCGCAAATACGATGAGAAGGGTAACAAGATTCAGGAAAACAAGGAGAGGTGCAAGCTAGTCAAACAGTTCGCTCTTTCTAAGATGTCCAACGCATTCCGGAAATACAAGCAAAATCTAGCCCATGACTTTGTCAAGCAGGGCAAGACTCCGGATTTCAAAGGACAATATGAGAAACTGCAACATGATTGGCCAGAATTTGTGAAGCAAAAGAAATCGGAGCAGTTCCTTGAAATATCGAAAAAATAAGGATAATGCGGCCAAGAAGGAGTACAATCATATTATGGGCCAGGAGGGTATCGCTTTTGGCAGCCTAGGTGGGAGAAGATGGAGAACGAGCTGAGGGCGCGAGGAATCCGTCCAGGTACGGAGGGATGGGACCCAAGGGCCAAAAGCTGGTGGTACGGGCATGGGGGATCGCTGAACCCGGAGACAGGGGAGTGTGTTTATCAGGGCAAAATAATTAAACCCACCCAAAAGCTTATTGAGGCAATGAGGGATGCTCAAGAGGGGAGGATCAAGTTCAACAGAGAGAACGACGCCCTGACAAAAGCCCTCGGGAATCCTGAACACGGAGGACGTGTACGAGGCATGGGGCCCATTCCGTGGAAAGTAGGGTTCCCCCAGAACGATGACCCGTACGGTTACAGAAGCCGTAAGAGAAAGATGGATCGGGATGCAGATGTTGTGGCGCAGTTGGTATCAGAAATGGATGTGATGAAGAAAACTGTGAGTGTACTAGTAGCCGAAAGAGATGCAGCTCGGGCGCAGCAAGAAGATCATCCAATGGATCTCGGAAGCCAGCAGCAGAGAAGAAGCAGCGTGGCTTCCACGGAGGCCTCACCGGCTGGTGCACCGACGATCGAAATTACTGCACCGGAGCCTCTGGTGGTCGAAATTACTGCACCGGAGCCTCCTCGCTACCCCGTGGACGATATAAAGGAGATGAAAGCATGTCATCTGTATTATCCTATCGGGAACATGTCCCTGAAGGTAGCCATCGGCAGTGCTTTACCACCTGGAGGCACTCCACCACAACAACCCCATTCAAGATGGCTATGCTCGTGTCACGGTGGAGGAGATAGTCCAAGGGTTTGAGGACCTGGACATTGACATTGCTACACCTGAAGGGGCGAAAAGACTTGGAGATGTCAAGCGCCAGTTCATTCTATGGCAGAAGAAGTTTATCAAGTTTCCAGACGAGGCGCCAATAAGTCCACCCCCCTACGGTGGTGGTGGTGGCGGCGGTGGCGGTGGTGGTGGTGGTGCTTCACCTACACCTCCTTCACGTCAGTCGACGCCGCCCCCCAATTCACCTCCGGCGGGTAAGCAGCCGCCGCCCCCTAGTCCGCCCCGGGCGGGTAAGCAGACGCCGCCCCCCAATCCACCTCCGGCGAAGAAGCAGAAGCAGCAGTCCTGGATTATTAACCCGGACCCTTACGTACCTAAGAAAACAAAGGTACCGGAGCCATCACTGAAGCCTCTCCCCACGAGGCCTTGGGAACGTAGTGCCGAGGAAGTCGACGCACACGCGGCTGCTGATTTAGAGAAATGGAAGGCGGCCTGCAAGAAGAAAAGAGATCCCGAGCCCAAGCCAGTATTTTCTGATGAGCAAAAGATGTGGGCTAAGTCATTTTTGAACGCACCGTCCCAAGCTGCGAAGAATCTGCCTGATGACTATGCACGTGAACTAAAGAATCAGGCACGCATATTCAAGGAGAAGAATGAGGAGGCCGATAAAGCGGAATTACAAAGTGCACAAAGCGGGAAACGAGTTGTTGCCCAGCTCGGGGAACAAAGTAAACAATCGATTGCCCCGCTTATAGTGACAGCCGCCGGTCCGGATGCCCCCGAAATCATAGAAGCTGCGGCAACACAGGGATTGACTGTAACGAGTGCCAGAGAACAAGCGGCCAACTTAGGTATTACTCTTCGTGAACTGTTAGGCCTTGATGAGGCGCCAGTGAAGGAGGTAGTACTTACATATGTAAAGAATGGGCCTCTCGTCGAGCCTGCGCAGGAAGAGGATCTACCTCCACAAATGAAAGGTCTGCTGAACTGGTACAAGGGTTACATAAAACATAAAAACGCCAAAGATTATATTTATGCGGAAGTTGGATATGAGCATCACTTCAAACAATACTGTGTACAAATTCATCTGAGTGAATTGTTCCAGCTTTTCAATCTGCGCGAGCTCGACAAATCTATCATCAGTTGCTACGTTCTGTAAGTGATTTATTTCTACCCCATCTCGTTCATATTGCCAGCTCTATATATATATATATATATATATATATATATATATATATATATATATGTCCTAACTATATTGTTGTGTCCGCTATTATACATGCAGATTGAAGATTAAGGAATGCAGAGTAAGGAGCATCCATGATGTTGGGTTCATTGACCCACATATCGTTAATGGATATACGTTAAAGCATCACCCCGCCGACGTGGAGAAAGACCTGTGGCGGTTTCTTGATAAGCAGGAACTCAAAAGTGATATTCTATTTCCTTACCATTTTGGGTGAGTGTTTATGTCTTGAGCACATTCTCTTTTGTTTACTCCATGCATGGTATGTGGCCGGCTAATCGATGAGTTATGCATGACGATCGTGCATGTATCGTGTCCGCAGGTTCCACTGGATTCTGCTAGTAATTAAAGTTGACAAATCAGAATGTATCGTCCACGACTCTCTGGATATGGATAAGGCGGAGTGGGCCGACATGAGACAAATGATTCAAAAGTAATTGTTTTCATTCATTTGCGCTCTATATCGATCGGCCTATTTCGTTCATTTCCTAATTAAGCTTCAAGTAATTAACTAATAACTCTCTTGTTCATTTAATTTTCTTTGCCTCGTAGGGTTTGGAGACGGTTCGCAGATACAAAGGTCGGTGAATTCAAGAAAGAGCTAAATTTCATGCGGTCAAAGGCTAAGAATGGTAGCGATATGCAGCCACCGGGAACTAATCTGTGTGGATACTATGTCTGTGAGATGATCCGGAGATACACCTCTGAGCGCGTTCCGAGTGATCTCAATGCTCAGAGGAATCACCTCCGGTCGATGCTTAGTCCAGAAGCTCGCTTCCGACCACTTCAAGAGGAACTAGCTGGATGGTTCAGGAGGGAAGTCCTCCATCCTAAAGGAGAACACCATTGCGACGACGTAGAACTATACATGCATTAAATTATGTATGGAAACTTGTTCAAACTTGTATATGGTCATCCGATGATATTGAATATATGTTGTATATTCCTCTTGAATTCTTTTTGGTTCTAATTTCAAATTTGTTTGAAATTGTACATTCATATGCATGTATATATGTAGTACCGTAGAATATGTGAAACTCCTTCAAAATTACAATAAAGCACAAAAGAAATAAAACAATATACAAATTAAACAGAAAATATGTTTAGGGGGGGGGGGGGGCAGGTTGAGGGGGGGCCGAAAACCCTAAACCTGCGGCGGCCTTTAGTCGCAGTTGGCCAGAAGAACCGCGACTAAAGGTCCTCCGCCCGGACGGCCGCCTGGCGCCCACGTGGACGGGCCTTTAGTCGCGGTTCGTAAGGAACCGCGACTAAAGGGGGGGGCCTTTAGTCGCGCTACTTTGGTCGCGGTTGCGCAACCGCGACTAATGGCAGTTGCGAACCGCGACCAAAGGCCCTTTTTCCACCAGTGTCCCCTCTACCTAACACGCACTTAATTTGGCTGCTACAAACAACCCACAACCATTTGCAACCATCGAAGAAGGTGAATTGCTGGAGAAGCTAAGTGTTGCCCCTGGAAGCTGGAGCATGCAATGCAACGGTAGCGACAGCGCCAACCAGAACGGGGAGTACAGCACAATCCCACAGGACCACAACATGCTACGCCTCTGACCGAAAGGATGGTCAGAAATTCACAACATCCTACGCCTCTGACTGAAAGGATGATCACAAATTGACAACACCTAAGTTGAAGAACACACATGGGTCTGAATAGAGAGAAGACACACGGGGGCTAACCTTGAGAAAATCCGTGAGCGAACGGACCTGCCATGCTGCGGCATTCCTGACCTTGGCAACCTTGTCGGGCTCCAGTCCCGCCTCGCCCCCCAGCACCTGAAGGATGAGTCTGAATGCGACCTTCTTCCGCTCCAGCGCCTCGATCTCCTCCCCATCAAACCTCTGCACCACCTCCCCGATCCCCCCGTTCTCCTCTCCCGCGGCGTCCTCTCCCTTCCCCTTGGCCTTGGGCGGCGCCTCGTCGGTGCCCGCGAACTCGAGGAGCAGCCGCTGGGCGACGGGCGCGGCGTCGGCAGGGAGGAGCGGAGGGGGGGGTGGAGGCCGCGGCGGCGAGGAAAGGCGCGGGCGAGCGGCGCGGAGGCGGGGTCCGCGACATCGAGCGCGGCGAGGAGCGCGCCTGAGAGGGCGGAGGAGAGGACGGGGGAGGGCGGCGCGGAGACGAGGAGCGGGAGGAGCTTGGAGAGGAAGGGCGCGGGGCGGCAGCGCGAGCCAAGCCGGGGGGCGGCGGCGGCAGGGCGAGTGAAACTGGCGGCCGACATGGAGAGCAGTGAGAAAAAGGGATGGACGGGGAAGAGTTGAGAGGTGGGAGAATAAGGGGAATTTTATTGCCCTCAATTACAGTACTTTGCAATAGATTTTTTGCCCCTCTTTACTTGACGCTTTAACAATTTGCCCTTTTTAAGAAAAAATTATTTGAAGATCAGGCTAAGATTCCTGGACCAATATACCCCGATCTAAATGTTCTTGTAATTCGTCCTCTTTTGCTCAGCCATGGCGGCGCCGCCAATGTCAGAACTTGTCTCAGGCCCTCCGGCCATTGTGGAGCCGCGCTTCGGCGACGCCGACGACATGTAGTGCAACTCCTCCACGCGACGCGACACGACAACACATCCGTAACAAGCACTTGTGCAGGAAGAGCACACTGCCGCCGCCACCGTCCCGCGTGGCGCCGCCTTCCCCAACCTTCGCGAACTCGTCCGCGGCTGCGCGCGATAGAACAGAAGGTGGTCAGGAGGAGAGTAGGGAGTCACGCTCATTACCAGTGCGTAGGTCACTTCTAATTTAATTCGTAAAAAAATATCACTTCTAATTTTTGGTGGGTGCTCTTGGGCATGTGAGGGGCAAATATACTGCTAGAAATAGTGTGGTTGGACTTTTAAGTGTATTTTAACCGTGGGAGATAATTGTATTTTTTTCATTCCATATGCATGCTTGTATGACTTTATTTAATTTTTCTATTTCATATATATTTTCTTTTTTAGATAATAGCTAGGATGGACACTGATATTGTTGATGCTCCGAAAGAATCCAACGAGATAGGCTCTGATACGATATGCACGGTGGGTGGTATACTACATTGCACTTTTTTATTTTTTTCGCATGAACTATACATGTTAATGTGAAGTATTGTTGTGCAGAATGTTTTTGAGCTCAAGAAGAATTTTTTGGTACGCTTGCTCAAGTACAGTAAAAGTGAAGCGAAAGAAAATATTCCTAGCATTGTACGATAGTATTTAAGGAGCATCGAGGTGTAGATTCTTTTAATGTATAAACAGTTAGTCGAGTGCTTATTTAATTTTTATAAATGATGTCAATTATTATAACGTTCTTCAAAGCAATGTAGTTGTATTATGACAATGATATCATGTTATTGTGTTCAGTATTATCATGGTATAGCATATTATAATATTTCTGATTTGATTTGAATTTGAATTTTCATACTGAGTTTCAAATTATATATGTGCATTGAAAAATCAAATTTGAATACCCGTGGCAACGCACGGGCATTTTTACTAGTGGAAAGAAAAACCCAAATTCTAATTAATGCCAGAGCACTGTGTAGTCTTAGACGGTGCTCCCTACTCGCGCCCGTCCGATCCTCATCTAACGGTCTTCCTGAGGCGGTGGGTGAGACTCCCGCACGTGGCCAGGCTGTAAGGCACTGGTCTTCGTCTCTCCCGTGAGGCAGTGACTTCATCTGGAAATCTCATCTCCTCCCAGCATCAGGAGTCAGGACCGTGAGGCGGGCAGACGGCTGTGCTACGCTTCCAACGGAAACCGCCGGCGATTCGTCCACCCGTACCCGGCGCGCCAGACCTCCGCCGGCGACTCGTCCGCCCGGCCCCGGCGCGTTCGACCTCCGCCGGCGACTCGTCCGCCCGGCCCCGGCGCGTTCGACCTCCGCCGGCGACTCGTCCGCCCGGCCCCGGCGTGTTCGACCTCCGCCGGCGACTCGCCCGCCCGGCCCCGGCGCGTCCGACCTCCGCCGGCCACTCGCCCGCCTCGTCCCTGCCCTCTCTACCCCCGTCGGCGACTCACTCTTTCCCAGTGCGCACGAGCTCCGCCGGGCACGCACGTGATGGAGGCGGCGCTCGACGCCGACTTCCTTTGCGGCGGAGCAGCCGCCAAGAGGCCGTCCCCTTCTTCACGGCCATAGTCTGGTAATTTAGATGTATTTTTTTTCTTTTTTATACATCCACAGTTGTTATTTTTACATTCTCGAAAAAAGATAAGAATCACAGACAAGAGTTGTAAGTTATGAATGTATTTTTTTTTGCAACAACTGGATCAAGGCGGTGGTTTTTAGTTCCATCTGGTGCATTAGGATGTAATTTTTCTACTTTTTTTACATCCAAAATCTTGAATAAATCAAGGTGTAAAACACTGTTTGTGATCTCAGTTGTGATGATTTTACATGTAATTTTTATATTTTTCTACATCCATCGTTAAGGTTTTTACATCCTCAAGTAAATCAACGAAATATGAGCAATGAGTTGTTTTACTAATGAATGTAATTTTTTTGTAAAAGTTAGATGAAGATTGTCCTTGTTCACTAACAGGACACGGGTTGGCAGATTGCACGTGCAAAGAAATATAGAGGATCAAAACTGTTTTTTAAGTGTGGCCAGATTTGCATGTGCGCGTGTGGGTATGTGTTGCTTTTCATCCGGGTGGCCCGGCTTTAACCATCCGGGTGGTAGCGGTTCTATTTTCGGTTACCTGTCACTGTCAGCTTTTAGGCCCACTTCTATTTTGGGAAATATTTTTGTTCCGACCGGGGGAGCACCGTGGTAGACTAACCGGTGCCTGGGCACTGTGTAGCATCGTCCAAAGAAAAATGGATAAGGTGGGGAGGAGCGTGGGGTGGGGAAGAAAGAAACACAAGGTTGTTTTGGCAAAATGGTCCGTCTGACATTTTTATATGATTGGAGGGAGTAGCTTATTTCCCTGTTCTCGAGGAAAATAGCAGCTTATTAGTTCATAGATGGAAAACCACGTCTAGAGGTTCTTTGTAGCTTTTTTACCCATCCCACATCCTGCCCACTAAGATGTTACATGTGATGCACGACTTTCCCCCACCTCTCCTCTCCCCCTGCTACCGTACCTGGCCTCCTCTCTCCTTTGTCCGGGCCGGACCGAAGCCATTCTCGGTGGCGCTGCCGTCGGAGAATGGTGGAGGCGAGGCAACGGTGTTTATAGTGTAGATAGTAGGTTTAGTTTTTCCTCTATTTCGTCTGTGGGGCCTTTGCCCGGTAGTAGGAGCGATGCTCTGGATCTTGGCCACCGGATCCATGGCTTAGGGTTGCTGCTGCCCTCCTTGAGTTCCTTTGGTCGGAGCTGAGAGAGTGGAGGAGCAGCACAGTCTCCTTAAATAAATCAGTGGTGAAGGATCTGCTCTGCCTGCAAGGACGCTACCAGATGCGGGTGTTCCCGTCCGGCCGTGCAGGTATGGGGGAATTTCTCTGCATGGTGGCGAGGTGCTCTTTGGTTTCTATCCCGACCGGTGATAACCCACAAGTATAGGGGATCGCAACAGTCTTCGAGGGAAGTAAAACCCAAATTTATTGATTCGACACAAGGGGAGGTAAAGAATACTTATAAGCCTTAACAACTGAGTTGTCAATTCAGCTGCACCTGGAAAAGCACTAGTAACAGGGGTGATGTGAAAGCAGCAGTAATATGAGAGCAGTAGTAACAGTAACACAACAGCAGTAGAAGTAATATGAGAGCAATGGCACCAGAAAATAGTTGATACTACTTCCAATGACATGTAGAACGAGTATATGATGATGAGAGATGGACCGGGGTTCCCAGCTATCTACACTAGTGGTAACTCTCCAATAACAAGTGTTGGGTGAACAAATTACAGTTGGGCAATTGATAGGATTGAAATAGCATTAAGACAGAACATCAAGATTATTAATCATGTAGGCATGTTTCCCATATATAGTCATACGTGCTCGCAATGAGAAACTTGTACAACATCTTTTGTCCTACCAGCCGGTGGCAGCCGGGCCTCTAGGGAATCTACTGGAAATTAAGGCACTCCTTTTAATAGAGCACCGGAGCAAAGCATTAACACTCCGTGAAAACATGTGATCCTCATATCTAAGCCTTCCCCTCCAGTTGTCCCAATTTCTGTCACTTTGGGGCCTTTGGTTCCGGACATAGACATGTGCAAACAACTTATAGATACAATCTAAGCAATAAGTATAGAGCTTAAATCTAAGATCATGCCACTCGGGCCCTAGTGATAAGCATTAAACACAACAAGATTGCAGCAACAATAACTTCACAAACTTTATAGATAGACTAATCATAATGTAACAATCCATCGGATCCCAACGAACACAACACCGATTACATCAGATGAATCTCAATCATGTAAGGCAGCTCATGAGATCATTGTATTGAAGTACATGGGGGAGAGAATACCAACTAGCTACAGCTAGAACCCATAGTCCATGGGGGAACTACTCACAGAGCATGATGGAGGCGGTGGCGTCGATGGAGATGGCTTCCGGGGGCACTTCCCCGTCCCGGCAGGGTGCCGGAACAGAGACTTCTGTCCCCCGAATTGGAGTTTCACGATGGTGGCGACGCCCCTGGAGTCTTTCTGGAGTTTTGTCAATCGGTCTCGCGTTTTTAGGTCGAAAGGGGTTTTATAGGCGAAGAGGCGGCGCAGGAGGGGCACCAGGGCGCCCTCCCCATAGGCCGGCGCGGCTAGGGGCCTGCCCGCGTGGCCCTATGGTGTGGGGGCCCCAGGCCTCCTCTCCGGGTCTCCTTCGGTGTCCTGGTCCGTCTCGGTGAATTATGATGTTTGGTCTTCGTTTCGTCGAATTCCGAGAATATTGCCCGAACAGCCTTTCTGGAACCAAAAACAGCAGAAAACAGGAACTGGCACTTCGGCATCTTGTTAATAGGTTAGTTCCGGAAAATGCATAAAAACATTATAAAGTGCAAGCAAAACATGTAAGTATTGTCATAAAACAAGCATGGAACATCAGAAATTATAGGTACGTTGGAGACGTATCAGCATCCCCAAGCTTAGTTCCTGCTCGCCCTCGAGTAGGTAAACGATAAAAAGAGTAAGTTCTGTAGTGACATGCTACTTACATAATCTTGATCATTCTATTATAAAGCATATGAGATGAATGCAGTGACTCAAGGCAATGATCTATAGTTGCTAACAAATAGATAACATATAGCAAAACTTTTCATGAATAGTACTTTCAAGACAAGCATCAACAATCTTGCATAAGAGTTAACTCATAAAGCAATAAATTCAAAGTAAAGGCATTGAAGCAACACAGAGGAAGATCTAAGTTTCAGCAGTTGCTTTCAACTTTCAACATGTATATCTCATGGATAATTGTCAACACAAAGTAATATGATGAATGCAAATATGCAAGTATGTAAGAATCAATGCACAGTTGACACAAGTGTTTGCTTCTAAGATGGAAGGAAGTAGGTAAACTGACTCAACATAAAGTAAAAGAAAGGCCCTTCGCAGAGGGAAGCAGGGATTAAATCATGTGCTAGAGCTTTTTAAGTTTTGAAATCATATAGGGAGTATAAAAGTAAAGTTTTGAGAGGTGTTTGTTGTTGTCAACGAATGGTAGCGGGTACTCTAACTACCTTATCAACCAGACTTTCAAGAGCGGCTCCCATGAAGGACGTTATCTCTACCAGCAAGGTAGATCATCCCTCTTCTCTTTGTTTACACATGTATTTTAGTTTAGTTTTTATTTTTTTATTTTTTTAGATGACACTCCTCCCAACCTTTGCTTTCTCAAGCCATGGCTAACCGAATCCTCGGGTGCCTTCCAATCAATCACATACCATGGAGGAGTGTCTATTTGCAAAATTAAGTTGCTTACTGATGAATCAGAGCAAAACATGTGAAGAGAATTATTAATGCAAGTTAATTAATTGGGGGCTGGGAACCCCGCGCCAGCTCTTTTTGCAAAATTATTGGATAAGCGGATGAAGCCACTAGTCCATTGTGAAAGTCCGTCAAAAGTAAATGACACGATCGAAAGATAAAACACCACATACTTCCTCATGAGCTATAAAACATTGACACAAATAAGAGATAATAGCTTTTGAATTGTTTAAAGGTAGCACATGAAGTATTTGCTTGGAATGGCAGGAAATACCTCATAGTAGGTAGTTATGGTGGACATAATTGGCATAGGTTTTGGCTCGAGGT
The DNA here is from genome assembly GCF_019359855.2 of Lolium perenne. Lineage (NCBI taxonomy): Eukaryota > Viridiplantae > Streptophyta > Magnoliopsida > Poales > Poaceae > Lolium > Lolium perenne. The sequence continues at coordinate 83,138,964 of NC_067249.2, forward strand.
TTTGGATGCACGAGAAGCATTTCCTCTCAGTACAAGGCTTTGGCTAGCAAGGTTGTTTGAAGCAAACACAAGTATGAACCGGTACAGCAAAACTTACATAAGAACATATTGCAAGCATTATAAAACTCTACATTGTCTTCCTTGTTGCTCAAACACTTTTACCAGAAAATATCTAGACCTTAGAGAGACCAATCATGCAAACCAGTTTCAACAAGCTCTACAGTATTTCTCCACTAATAGGTTTAAACTACATGATGCAAGAGCTTAATCATGATCTACTTGAGAGCTCAAAACAATTGCCAATTATCAAATTATTCAAGACAATATGAAGCATTTTCTGTTTCCAACCAAATAACAATAAGTGCAATAGCTTCCAACTTTTGTCATTGAACATTAAAGATAGAACTAAGAACACGAGTGTTCATATGAAAAAGCGGAGCGTGTCTCTCTCCCAAACAAGGATTGCTAGGATCCGAATTTATTCAAACACAAACAAAAACAAAAACAAACAGACGCTCCAAGTAAAGCACATAAGATGTGACCGAATAAAAATATAGTTTCAATAGAAGAAACCTGATAAGTTGATGAAGAAGGGGATGCCTTGGGCATCCCCAAGCTTAGACGCTTGAGGCTTCTTGAAATATGCAGGGATGAACCACGGGGGCATCCCCAAGCTTAGGCTTTTCACTCTTCTTGATCATATATCATCCTCCTCTCTTGACCCTTGAAAACTTCCTTCACACCAAACTTCTCATAAACTTCATTAGAGGGGTTAGTACTCAAAAAAACTTTAATCCACTTTAGCCTATAGTGACACATTGCAAGAACTCAATAAAACATTAGCTACAGCTCTCCACGTCTAGAAAGCCTCACTTAAAGTCCACAAGAGACAATGCAAAAAGCAGAGACAAAATCTGTCAAAACAGAACAGCCAGTAAACACGAATTTTTAAAAGGTACTTCCGTTGCTCAAATCAGAAAACTAACGAAAGTTGTGTACATATCTGAGGAACGCGCACGTAAATTGGCAGATTTTTCTGAGTTACCTACAGAGAGCCCTGCCCAGATTCGTGACAGATATAAATCTGTTTCTGTGCAGAAATCCAAATCTAGTATCAACCTTCTATTAGAGACTTCACTTGGCACAACAATGCAATAAAATAAAGATAAGGAGAGGTTGCTACAGTAGTAACAACTTCCAAGACACAACAAAACAGTAGCAAAATAAAGACATGGGTTATCTCCCAAGAAGTGCTTTCTTTATAGCCATTAAGATGGGCTCAGCAATTTTAATGATGCACTCGCAAGAAATAAGAGTTGAAGCAAATAAAAGCATCAAGTAGCAAATTCAAAACAAATTTAAGTCTAACCCACTTCCTATGCATAGGAATCTTGTACACAAATAAATTAATGAAGAGCAAAGTGACAAGCATAGCAAGATAAAACAAGAGTAACTTCAAAATTTTCAGCATATAGAGAGGTGTTTTAGTACCATGCAAATTTCTACAACCATATTTTCCTCTCTCATAATAATTTTCAGTAGCTTCATGAATAAACTCAATAATATAACTATCACATAAAGCATGCTTTTCATGATCCATAAACACATAATTTTTATCAAGCTCAAAAATAGTGGGACCAAAACTTTCAAACCCACTTTTATCAATAATATAACAAGCTGATTGATCAATCTCAAAAGATATGGGACTCATAGATAAAGTCAAGAACTCTCCAATCCCATTTTCATTAGTAGTAAAATTAATATTATCAAGTAACATAGGACCATCATCTAGAGATTTATCATAAACATTTGCTACACAAAACTCTTTTGTACCATGCATTTCGACATCAGGCATAAACAAAGCATTATCATAAGATTTATCAAAGTAGCATGGATTATCATAGATAATAGTAGCATAATTATTCTCACAAGTTTTACTCATAGGGAATATTGCAAGAGAATCCGCAGGAACATAACATTCAACCTCCTTTGGTAAGCATGGAGGACAATCAAATAGTGTAAGAGATAAAGAGTTACTCTCATTAGAAGGTTGGCATGGGTAGCTAATCCATTCTTCCTCCTTTTGTTCATCACTCTCCTCTTCTTTTTCATTCAATGAGCTTTCAGGTTCATCAATTTCCTCCTCTTTTTCATCCAATGAGCTTTCAGGTTCATCAGTTTCTACTTCCACAGGTTCCTGCAAATTGTGAGTGCATTCTTGTGCATTAATGAGTCTCTCTTTATAATCAATGATATAAGGATTATCACTGCAACTTTCTATGCAAAAATTAAGGATAGAAGAGACATAATCTTTAAGGTCCTTACAAACAACACAAGTTTCATAATTTTTAGCAATGAAGGATTCTATCTCAGAGGCTCCCATAAACATGACAAATTGTTCTACCTCTTCGAACCCAAAATGAATATAGTTATTCCAATTATAGTTCTTAATTAAAGCTTCCTCACTAAAGCCACATTGAAATTTAAGATGTTTAGTATCCTGTTGAGAGCAACAGTTTATATCATGGCGTTTAAGCAAGATTTTAGCAATTGTATTCAGTTTTTCTATCACAGCACTCATAACTTTTCACGTTCTTGATTCTCTATAATTATTATATAATTCAATAAGCTCCAAATAGGTTGTGGGTTCTCCCATAATAACATTTTTTAATTTTTCGGTTTTTCAAATTTTTATGGATTTTCGGGTATATAGGGAAAATAAAACAAGACAAAAATAAACTAGACAAAAGTAAACTAAGCAAAATAATACTAGACAGAAATAAACTAAGCACAAATAAACTAGACAAAAGTAAACTAAGCAAAACAAAATAAAATAAAATAGAGAGAGAGGTGGAGTGTACTCCCCAGGTGAACTTATGAGTAGAGCTATGCCTCCCCGGCAACGGCGCCAGAAAATAGTCTTGATAACCCACAAGTATAGGGGATCGCAACAGTCTTCGAGGGAAGTAAAACCCAAATTTATTGATTCGACACAAGGGGAGGTAAAGAATACTTATAAGCCTTAACAACTGAGTTGTCAATTCAGCTGCACCTGGAAAAGCACTAGTAACAGGGGTGCTGTGAAAGCAGTAGTAATATGAGAGCAGTAGTAACAGTAACACAACAGCAGTAGAAGTAATATGAGAGCAATGGCACCAGAAAATAGTTGATACTACTTCCAATGACATGTAGAACGAGTATATGATGATGAGAGATGGACCGGGGTTCCCAGCTATCTACACTAGTGGTAACTCTCCAATAACAAGTGTTGGGTGAACAAATTACAGTTGGGCAATTGATAGGATTGAAATAGCATTAAGACAGAACATCAAGATTATTAATCATGTAGGCATGTTTCCCATATATAGTCATACGTGCTTGCAATGAGAAACTTGTACAACATCTTTTGTCCTACCAGCCGGTGGCAGCCGGGCCTCTAGGGAATCTACTGGAAATTAAGGCACTCCTTTTAATAGAGCACCGGAGCAAAGCATTAACACTCCGTGAAAACATGTGATCCTCATATCTAAGCCTTCCCCTCCAGTTGTCCCAATTTCTGTCACTTTGGGGCCTTTGGTTCCGGACATAGACATGTGCAAACAACTTATAGATACAATCTAAGCAATAAGAATAGAGCTTAAATCTAAGATCATGCCACTCGGGCCCTAGTGACAAGCATTAAACACAACAAGATTGCAGCAACAATAACTTCACAAACTTTATAGATAGACTAATCATAATGTAACAATCCATCGGATCCCAACAAACACCACACCGATTACATCAGATGAATCTCAATCATGTAAGGAAGCTCATGAGATCATTGTATTGAAGTACATGGGGGAGAGAATACCAACTAGCTACAACTAGAACCCATAGTCCATGGGGGAACTACTCACGGTGCATGATGGAGGCGGTGGCGTCGATGGAGATGGCTTCCGGGGGCACTTCCCCATCCCGGCAGGGTGCCGGAACAGAGACTTCTGTCCCCCGAATTGGAGTTTCGCGATGGTGGCGGCGCCCCTGGAGTCTTTCTGGAGTTTCGTCAATCGGTCTCGCGTTTTTAGGTCGAAAGGGGTTTTATAGGCGAAGAGGCGGCGCAGGAGGGGCACCAGGGCGCCCTCCCCATAGGCCGGCGCGGCCAGGGGCCTGCCCGCGCGGCCCTATGGTGTGGGGGCCCCAGGCCTCTGATACTTCTCCAACGTATCTATAATTTCTGATGTTCCATGCTTGTTTTATGACAATACCAACATGTTTTGTTCACACTTTATATCATTTTTATGCGTTTTCCGGAACTAACCTATTGACGAGATGCCGAAAGGACAGTTGTTGTTTTCTGCTGTTTTTGGTTTCAGAAATCCTAGTAAGGAAATATTTTCGGAATCGGACGAAATGAACGCCGAAAGTCTTAGAAATACGCGAAGCTTCCAGAGCACCGGAGAAAGGTCAGAGGGGTGCCAGGGGGGCCCCACACCCTAGGGCGGCGCGGCCCAAGGGGGGGCGCGCCCCCTATGGTTTGGGCAGCCCGTGGCCCCTCCGACTCCGATTCTTCGCCTATTTAAGCCGTCGTGACCTAAAACTTCGACACCGCTTGACGAAACTCCAAAAAGACTCCAGGGGCGCCGCCACATCGCGAAACTCCAATTCGGGGGACAGAAGTCGCTGTTCCGGCACCCTGCCGGGACGGGGAATTGCCCCCGGAGCCATCTCCACCGCCGTCTTCACCGCCATCTTCACCGCCATCGCTGCCTCCATGATGAGGAGGGAATAATCCACCCCCGAGGCTGAGGGCTCCGCTGTAGCTATGTGGTTCATCTCTCTCCCATGTACCTCAATACAATAATCTCATGAGCTGCTTTACATGATTGAGATTCATATGAGTTTTGTATCACTACTATCTATGTGCTACTCTAGCAATGTTATTAAAGTAGTTTTATTCCTCCTGCACGATGTAATGGTGACAGTGTGTGCATCCGTGTTAGTACTTGGTTTATGCTATGATCATGATCTCTTGTAGATTATGAAGTTAATTATTGCTATGATAGTATTGATGTGATCTATTCCTCCTACATATGCATGAAGGTGACAGTGTGCATGCTATGTTAGTACTTGGTTTAGTCTTTTGATCTATCTTACACTATAAGGTTACTAAAATATGAACATTAATTGTGGAGCTTGTTAACTCCGGCATTGAGGGTTCGTGTAATCCTACGCAATGTGTTCATCATCCAACAAGAGTGTAGAGTATGCATTTATCTATTCTGTTATGTGATCAATGTTGAGAGTGTCCACTAGTGAAAGTGTAATCCCTAGGCCTTGTTCCTAAATACTGCTGCGTTACTACTGCTTGTTTACTGTTTTACTGTGTTACTACTGCTGCAATACTACCACCATCAACTACACGCCAGCAAGCTATTTTCTGGCACCGTTGCTACTGCTCATACTTATTCATACCACCTGTATTTCACTATCTCTTCGCCGAACTAGTGCACCTATTAGGTGTGTTGGGGACACAAGAGACTTCTTGCTTTGTGGTTGCAGGGTTGCTTGAGAGGGATATCTTTGACCTCTTCCTCCCTGAGTTCGATAAACCTTGGGTGATCCACTTAAGGGAAAACTTGCTGCTGTTCTACAAACCTCTGCTCTTGGAGGCCCAACACTGTCTACATGAAAAGGAGGGGGAAGTAGACATCAAGCTATTTTCTGGCGCCGTTGCCGGGGAGGAAAGGTAAAAGGTACTCACACTCCGGACCTCGGCTACCAAGCTATTTTCCGCCATTGTAAGTCCTCGAAGCTATTTCCTTTAGATCCTGCAATTGCAACTTTTTGTTTCTTGTTTACACTAGTTAGGCATAATGGAAAACAACAAAAAAATTGGTGAGCTTTTTAGTCTTTTTCCTGATTTAGAATTGTTTGATGCAAAAATTTAAAAACCTATGGAACCTTATTTGCATGTTAGTAGCGATGTTATTAGTATGAATGCAATTACTGCTAATGCTATGGAGAAGTCTAAGCTTGGGGAAGCTAGTTTTTGTGATCTTTTTAGCTTCCCATCTTTAGGGGAGAAAATTTGTTCTGATAATGCTTTATCTCCCATATGCGATAACTCTAATGATGCTTCTGATATTTTGAATCCACCTGCTGAAAGTATTCAGTATAAAATACCTATGAAAATTATTGAACGTGTTATGGACAATCACTATAAAGGGGATGGAACTGTCCATCCTAGAGATTATTTACTGTTTTTGCATGAATTATGCGGGTTATTCAAGTGTGCAGGTATCTCTATGGATGAAGTGAAGAAGAAGCTATTCTCCGTTTCGCTGTCTGGTAAAGCGGCGCATTGGTATAAATTGTTGGAGAATAGGCATTCTCTTGGTTGGGAGGAAATTGCATCTCTCTTTTATTCTAAATTTTATCCTCCTCATGAAGTGCATATTGATAGGAATTACATTTATAACTTTTATCCTCGTGATGGAGAGAGTATTTCTCAAGCGTGGGGGAGATTGAAGTCACTAATGCTCAAATGTCCCATTCATGAGCTTCCCCGTAATGTTATTGTTAACAATTTTTATGCGAGGCTTTCAGTACAACACAAGGACTATCTGGACGCGTGTTCGGAGGGATCTTTCACAAGCAAGGAGGTTGAAGCTAGGTGGGATCTTCTTGATCGGATTGAGGACAACGCTGAAGGATGGGAGAACGACAAAGGTAAAGAGTCAGGTATAAATTATGATTATGAATGCATTGAAGCCTTTATGGATACTGATAAATTTCGAAATATGAGTGCTACTTATGGTCTTGACACTCAAGTTGCTGCAAATCTTTATAAATCCTTTGCTTCTCATTTTGAATTGCCTAAGAAGAATTTTGATAAGTATCATGAACCTTTTAAAGAGGCTTGCATGAAGAATGAAATTGTTGTTAATTATTGCAATAAGCATGCTCAAACTCCTAAGAATGCTATTTCTTATAAGCATGTTAATTTTTGTGGAATGCATAGACCTTGTGGAATTAATCAAGTCAACGATGAATATTGCATCCATCATATTAATGAAAAAACTAGAAAGTGGTTTAGGGCTCTAGATGATCTTGGTAAAAAAGTTTGTGCCCTCTATCCTTTTATTTGTGAAGTTTGCCATGAAGTGGGTCATTTTAATTTTCAATGCTCCTCCAATGATAATTTGAACCCAATGAGTGCTGCAAATTTGTATTGTGATGATGAAATTACTCCTAATCAGCATGATGAACTTACTTTATTTTTGGGGTGTGAAGAACTGTCGAAAAAAATCTCTTTGTTACATATGAGTGATCTTGATATTGATGATGTCCTGCATGGGTGTTTTTCTTATTGCATTGATAATAGCCATACAAATACTTACATACAAAATATTTTAGAAGATGACACATTGCCAAAATATGATAGGACCGCCATGTGTTTTGAACTAATTAATGGAAAGGAGGAATCCTCCCAAGTTTCTTCTATTGTTTCTGAAAGTAAAACAGGTTATGCGGACAAGCTACCCTTCAAGCCTCTTCCTCCTAAAGAAGGGAACGAGGAGAAGGAAGAGAAGAAGAAGAAGAAGGGAACGAAGAAGAAGAAGAAGAAGAAGAAGAAGAAGAAGAAGGAGAATAAAAAGAAAGAGGTAACGGCGTATCCCCGCGTGAATGAGATAACGCTAGGTAACTGTAAGTATGTTGCTCCTAATGATTATTGTGATAATGAATCTGAATACGATGATCTTCCTATGCTCTCTACATACATTAGTGATCATGATTTGAATGAGCACACTACTTTTGATATTGCAAATCTCTGGGAAACTAATTCTGAAAATGATGATAATAATTGCCATAGTGTCAGTGCTATCCATGCTTCCTCCCATAATAATATAGAAAGCTGTAAGCTTGGGGAAGAGGTGTTTGAAAATCCTTTTGCTACTGATCATTATGTGTTTGATACATCTCCTTCTAATAACAATGATGGTATGGTCATAGATAAACCGACTGTGAAAGATAACTATTCTATTTCTTATGATGACACTGTGCCTCCGATCTTTGATGATTATTATAAAGAATGCTATGATATAGGTTATAATTATCCTTATGAAACTTGTCATAGTCATGATTGGATTACCAAAAACAATTCTTTTAATATGCAACTTGTTTACCATGTTCAAATTCTTGATAATAATCTTGCTCCAATTACTATTAATGAGAATAACTCTTCTTATGCCAAAATTAATGATACTTCTATGCATATGAACCATGATAAGAATGTTTTAAGTGATGGGTATATTGTGGATTTCATCAATGATGCTACTGAAAGTTATTATGAGAGAGGGAAATATGGTTATATGCATCTTAATAATATTAAGTTTTCCCTCTTTATGTTGAGAATCTTGAAGTTACTCGTGTTTTATCCTCTTATGCTTGTCACTTTGTTCTTCATGAATTCATTTGTGTACAAGATTCCTCTTCATAGGAAGCATGTTAGACTTAAATTTGTTTTGAATTTGCCTCTTGAAGCTCTCTTTTGCTTCAAATACTATTTCCCGCGAATGGATTATTAAAACTGCCGAGCCCATCTTAATGGCTATAAAGAAAGAACTTCATGGGAGATAACCCATGTGTTATTTTGCTACAGTACTTTGTTTTATATTTGTGTCTTGGAAGTTGTTTACTACTGTAGCAACCTCTCCTTATCTTAGTTTTGTGTTTTGTTGTGCCAAGTGAAGCCTCTAATCGAAGGTTGATACTAGATTTGGATTTCTGCGCAGAAACAGATTTCTATCTGTCACGAATCTGGGCTGTTTTCTCTGTAGAAAAATCAGAAAAACATGCCAATTTACGTGCGTGTTCCGCAGATATGTACGCAACTTTCATTAGTTTTGAGTTTTCTGATCTGAGCAGCGGAAGTATTTATTAGAAATTCGTCTTTACGGACTGTTCTGTTTTGACAGATTCTGCCTTTTATTTCGCATTGTTTCTTTCGCTGTGTTGGGTGGATTTCTTTGTTCCATTACCTTCCAGTAGCTTTGAGCAATGTCCAGAAGTGTTAAGAATGATTGTGTCACCTCTGAACATGTGAGTTTTTGATTATGTACTAACCCCTCTAATGAAGTTTATGAGAAGTTTGGTGTGAAGGAAGTTTTCAAGGGTCAAGAGAGGAGGATGATATACTATGATCAAGAAGAGTGAAAGCTCTAAGCTTGGGGATGCCCCGGTAGTTCACCCCTGCATATTTCAAGAAGACTCAAGCATCTAAGCTTGGGGATGCCCAAGGCATCCCCTTCTTCATCGACAAATTATCAGGTTCCTTCTCTTGAAACTATATTTTTATTCGGTCACATCTTATGTGCTTTTCTTGGAGCGTCAGTATGTTTCTTGTTTTTGTTTTTGTTTGAATAAATGCTTGTGTGGGAGAGAGACACGCTCCACTGGTTCGTATGAACACATGTGTTCTTAGCTTTTAATGTTCATGGCGAAGGTTGAAACTGCTTCGTTAATTGTTATATGGTTGGAATCGGGAAATGCTACATGTAGTAATTGCTATAATGTCCTGGGTAATGTGATACTTGGCAATTGTTGTGCTCTTGTTTAAGCTCTTGCATCATATACCTTGCACCCATTAGTGAGGAAATACATAGAGCTTGTTAAAATTTGGGTTTGCATGAGTGGTTTCTCTAGAGTCTAGATATTTTCTAGTAAGATGTTTGAACAACAAGGAAGACGATGTATAGTTTTATAATGCTTGTAATATGTCTTTTATGTGAGTTTTGCTTTACTAGTTCGTGCTTGTGTTTGCTCCAAACAACCTTGCTAGCCTAAACCTTGTATCGAGAGGGAATACTTCTCATGCATCCAAATCCTTGAGCCAAACAACACTATGCCATTTGTGTCCACCATACCTACCTACTACATGGTATTTTCTGCCATTCCAAAGTAAATTGCTTGAGTGCTACCTTTAAAATTCCATCATTCACCTTTGCAATATATAGCTCATGGGACAAATAGCTTAAAAACTATTGTGATATTGAATATGTAATTATGCACTTTATCTCTTATTAAGTTGCTTGTTGTGCGATAACCATGTTCACTGGGGACGCCATCAACTACTCTTTGTTGAATTTCATGTGAGTTGCTATGCATGTTCGTCTTGTCTGAAGTAAGAGCGATCTACCACCTTATGGTTAAGCATGCATATTGTTAGAGAAGAACATTGGGCCGCTAACTAAAGCCATGATCCATGGTGGAAGTTTCAGTTTTGGACAACATCCTCAATCTCATATGAGAAAAATAATTGTTGCTACATGCTTATGCATAAAAGAGGAGTCCATTATCTGTTGTCTATGTTGTCCCGGTATGGATGTCTAAGTTGAGAATAATCAATAGCGAGAAATCCAATGCGAGCTTTCTCCTTAGACCTTTGTACAGGCGGCATAGAGGTACCCCTTTGTGACACTTGGTTAAAACATGTGCATTGTGATGATCCGGTAGTCCAAGCTAATTAGGACAAGGTGCGGGCACTATTAGTATACTATGCATGAGCCTTGCAACTTGTAAGATATAATTTACATGATACATATGCTTTATTACTACCGTTGACAAAATTGTTTCATGTTTTCAAAATAAAAGCTCTAGCACAAATATAGCAATCGATGCTTTCCTCTTTGAAGGACCATTCTTTTACTTTAATTGTTGAGTCAGTTCACCTATCTCTATACCTCAAGAAGCAAACATTTGTGTGAACTGTGCATTGATTCTTATATACTTGCTTATTGCATTTGTTATATTGCTCTGCATTGACAACTATCCATGAGATATATATATTACAAGTTGAAAGCAACCGCTGAAACTTAATCTTCCATTGTGTTGCTTCAATGTCTCTACTATGAATTTATTGCTTTATGAGTAACTCTTATGCAAGACTTATTGATGCTTGTCTCGAAAGTACTATTCATGAAAAGTCTTTGCTATATGATTCAATTGTTTACTCATTGCATTTACATTGTTTCGAATCGCTGCATTCATCTCATATGCTTTACAATGGTATGATTAAGATTATGTTGGTAGCATGTCACCTCAGAAATTATCTTTTATCGTTTACCTACTCGAGGATGAGTAGGAACTAAGCTTGGGGATGCTGATACGTCTCCAACGTATCTATAATTTCTGATGTTCCATGCTTGTTTTATGACAATACCAACATGTTTTGTTCACACTTTATATCATTTTTATGCGTTTTCCGGAACTAACCTATTGACGAGATGCCGAAAGGACAGTTGCTGTTTTCTGCTGTTTTTGGTTTCAGAAATCCTAGTAAGGAAATATTTTCGTAATCGGACGAAATCAACGCCCAAAGTCTTAGAAATACGCGAAGCTTCCAGAGCACCGGAGAAAGGTCAGAGGGGTGCCAGGGGGGCCCCACACCCTAGGGCGGCGCAGCCCAAGGGGGGGGCGCGCCCCCCTATGGTTTGGGCAGCCCGTGGCCCCTCCGACTCCGATTCTTCGCCTATTTAAGCCGTCGTGACCTAAAACTTCGACACCGCTTGACGAAACTCCAAAAAGACTCCAGGGGCGCCGCCACATCGCGAAACTCCAATTCGGGGGACAGAAGTCGCTGTTCCGGCACCCTGCCGGGACGGGGAATTGCCCCCGGAGCCATCTCCACCGCCGTCTTCACCGCCATCTTCACCGCCATCGCTGCCTCCATGATGAGGAGGGAGTAATCCACCCCCGAGGCTGAGGGCTCCGCTGTAGCTATGTGGTTCATCTCTCTCCCATGTACCTCAATACAATAATCTCATGAGCTGCTTTACATGATTGAGATTCATATGAGTTTTGTATCACTACTATCTATGTGCTACTCTAGCAATGTTATTAAAGTAGTTTTATTCCTCCTGCACGATGTAATGGTGACAGTGTGTGCATCCGTGTTAGTACTTGGTTTATGCTATGATCATGATCTCTTGTAGATTATGAAGTTAATTATTGCTATGATAGTATTGATGTGATCTATTCCTCCTACATATGCATGAAGATGACAGTGTGCATGCTATGTTAGTACTTGGTTTAGTCTTTTGATCTATCTTACACTATAAGGTTACTAAAATATGAACATTAATTGTGGAGCTTGTTAACTCCGGCATTGAGGGTTCGTGTAATCCTACGCAATGTGTTCATCATCCAACAAGTGTGTGATGTCTACGTTCCCCCTCCTTTCCTGTAGACAGTGTTGGGCCTCCAAGAGCAGAGGTTTGTAGAACAGCAGCAAGTTTTCCCTTAAGTGGATCACCCAAGGTTTATCGAACTCAGGGAGGAAGAGGTCAAAGATATCCCTCTCATGCAACCCTGCAACCACAAAGCAAGAAGTCTCTTGTGTCCCCAACACACCTAATAGGTGCACTAGTTCGGCGAAGAGATAGTGAAATACAGGTGGTATGAATATATATGAGCAGTAGCAACGGTGCCAGAAAATAGCTTGCTGGCGTATAGTTGATGGTGGTAGTATTGCAGCAGTAGTAACGCAGTAAAACAGTAAACAAGCAGCGATAGCAGTATTTAGGAACAAGGCCTAGGGATTACACTTTCACTAGTGGACACTCTCAACATTGATCACATAACAGAATAGATAAATGCATACTCTACACTTTTGTTGGATGATGAACGCATTGCGTAGGATTACATGAACCCTCAATGCCGGAGTTAACAAGCTCCACAATTTGTTCATATTTAAGTAACCTTATAGTGTAAGATAGATCAACATAACCAGATAGATCACATCAATACCATCATAATGATAATTAACTCCACAATCTACAAGAGATCATGATCATAGCCTACGACAAGAACCACACGGTGCACACACTAGTCACCTTTACACACGTGCAGGAGGAATAGAACTACTTTAATAACATCACTAGAGTAGCACATAGATGAATTGTGATACAAAACTCATATGAATCTCAATCATGTAAAGCAGCTCATGAGATCATTGTATTGAAGTACATGGAGAGAGATTAACCACATAGCTACCGGTACAGCCCCGAGCCTCGATGGAGAACTACTCCCTCCTCATCATGGAGGCAGCGGTGATGAAGATGGCGGTGGAGATGGCAGCGGTGTCGATGGAGGAGCCTTCCGGGGGCACTTCCCCGCTCCGGCGGCGTGCCGGAACAGAGACTCCTGTCCCCCAGATCTTGGCCTCGCGATGGCGGCGGCTCTGGAAGGTTTCTGTGGTTTTCGTCGAACGCATCAGGGTTTTCGATCCAGGGGCTTTATATAGGCGAAGAGGCGGCGCAGGAGGGCTTCTGGGGGGCCCACACCATAGGGCGGCGCGGCCCCCCCTCTGGCCGCGCCAGGGTGTGGTGTGGGGCCCCCAGGGCTCCCCTCTGGCGGCTCTCGGGTGTTCTGGATGGTTCCGGGAAAAATAGGAACCTGGGCGTTGATTTCGTCCGATTCCGAGAATATTTCGTTACTAGGATTTCTGAAACCAAAAACAGCAGAAAATAGGAACTGGCACTTCGGCATCTTGTTAATAGGTTAGTTCCAGAAAATGCACGAATATGACATAAAGTGTGCATAAAACATGTAGATAACATCAATAATGTGGCATGGAACATAAGAAATTATCGATACGTCGGAGACGTATCAGCATCCCCAAGCTTAGTTCTGCTCGTCCCGAGCAGGTAAAACGATAACACAGATAATTTCTGGAGTGACATGCCATCATAACCTTGATCATACTATTTGTAAAGCATATGTAGTGAATGCAGCGATCCAAGACAATGGTAATGACATGAGTAAACAAATGAATCATAAAGCAAAGACTTTTCATGAATAGCACTTCAAGACAAGCATCAATAAGTCTTGCATAAGAGTTAACTCATAAAGCAATAATTCAAAGTAAAGGCATTGAAGCAACACAAAAGAAGATTAAGTTTCAGCGGTTGCTTTCAACTTGTAACATGTATATCTCATGGATATTGTCAACACAGAGTAATATAATAAGTGCAATAAGCAAGTATGTAGGAATCAATGCACAGTTCACACAAGTGTTTGCTTCTTGAGGTGGAGAGAAATAGGTGAACTGACTCAACATTGAAAGTAAAAGAATAGTCCTCCATAGAGGAAAAGCATCGATTGCTATATTTGTGCTAGAGCTTTGATTTTGAAAACATGAAACAATTTTGTCAACGGTAGTAATAAAGCATATGCATCATGTAAATTATATCTTATAAGTTGCAAGCCTCATGCATAGTGTACTAATAGTGCCCGCACCTTGTCCTAATTAGCTTGGACTACCGGATCATCACAATGCACATGTTTTAACCAAGTGTCACAAAGGGGTACCTCTATGCCGCCTGTACAAAGGTCTAAGGAGAAAGCTCGCATTGGATTTCTCGCTATTGATTATTCTCAACTTAGACATCCATACCGGGACAACATAGACAACAGATAATGGACTCCTCTTTTATGCATAAGCATGTAACAACAATTAATAATTTTCTCATATGAGATTGAGGATATATGTCCAAAACTGAAACTTCCACCATGGATCATGGCTTTAGTTAGCGGCCCAATGTTCTTCTCTAACAATATGCATGCTTAACCATAGGGTGGTAGATCTCTCTTACTTCAGACAAGACGAACATGCATAGCAACTCACATGAAATTCAACAATGAATAGTTGATGGCGTCCCCAGTGAACATGGTTATCGCACAACAAGCAACTTAATAAGAGATAAAGTGCATAATTACATATTCAATACCACAATAGTTTTTAAGCTATTTGTCCCATGAGCTATATATTGAAAAGGTGAATGATGGAATTTTAAAGGTAGCACTCAAGCAATTTACTTTGGAATGGCGGAAAATACCATGTAGTAGGTAGGTATGGTGGACACAAATGGCATAGTGTTGTTTGGCTCAAGGATTTGGATGCATGAGAAGTATTCCCTCTCGATACAAGGTTTAGGCTAGCAAGGTTGTTTGAAGCAAACACAAGCACGAACTAGTATAGCAAAACTCACATAAAAGACATATTACAAGCATTATAAAACTATACATCGTCTTCCTTGTTGTTCAAACATCATACTAGAAAATATCTAGACTCTAGAGAAACCACTCATGCAAACCAAATTTTAACAAGCTCTATGTATTTCTTCACTAATGGGTGCAAGGTATATGATGCAAGAGCTTAAACAAGAGCACAACAATTGCCAAGTATCAAGTTATTCGAGGCATCATACCAATTACTACATGTAGCATTTTCCAATTCCAACCATATAATAATTAACGAAGAAGTTTCAACCTTCGCCATGAATATTATGAGCTAAGAACACATGTGTTCATACGAACCAGTGGAGCGTGTCTCTCTCCCACACAAGCATTTATTCAAACAAAAACAAAAACAAGAAACATACAGACGCTCCAAGTAAAGTGCATAAGATGTGACCGAATAAAAATATAGTTTCAAGAGAAGGAACCTGATAATTTGTCGATGAAGAAGGGGATGCCTTGGGCATCCCCAAGCTTAGACGCTTGAGTCTTCTTGAAATATGCAGGGATGAACCACCGGGGCATCCCCAAGCTTAGAGCTTTCACTCTTCTTGATCATAGTATATTATCCTCCTTTCTTGACCCTTGAAAACTTCCTCCACACCAAACTCGAAACAACTCATTAGAGGGTTAGTGCACAATAAAAATTAACATATTCAGAGGTGACACAATCATTCTTAACACTTCTGGACATTGCATAATGCTACTGGACATTAGTGGATCAAAGAAATTCATCCAACATAGCAAAAGAGGCAATGCGAAATAAAAGGCAGAATCTGTCAAAACAGAACAGTTCGTATTGACGAATTTTAAAATGGCACCAGACTTGCTCAAATGAAAATGCTCAAATTGAATAAAAGTTGCGTACATATCTGAGGATCATGCACGTAAATTGGCTTAATTTTCTGAGCTACCTACAGGGAGGTAGACCCAGATTCGTGACAGCAAAGAAATCTGGAACTGCGCAGTAATCCAAATCTAGTACTTACTTTACTATCAAAGACTTTACTTGGCACAACAAAACACTAAACTAAGATAAGGAGAGGTTGCTACAGTAGTAAACAACTTCCAAGACACAAATATAAAACAAAATACTGTAGCAAAATAACACATGGGTTATCTCCCAAGAAGTTCTTTTCTTTATAGCCATTAAGATGGGCTCAGCAGTTTTAATGATGCACTCGCAAGAAATAGTATTTGAAGCAAAAGAGAGCATCAAGAGGCAAATACAAAACACATTTAAGTCTAACATGCTTCCTATGAAGAGGAATCTTGTAAATAAACAAGTTCATGAAGAGCAAAGTAACAAGCATAGGAAGATAAAACAAGCATAGCTTCAAAAATTTCAGCACATAGAGAGGTGTTTTAGTAACATGAAAATTTCTACAACCATATTTTCCTCTCTCATAATAACTTTCAGTAGCATCATGAGCAAACTCAACAATATAACTATCACATAAAGCATTCTTATCATGAGTCTCATGCATAAAATTATTACTCTCCACATAGGCATAATCAATTTTATTAGTAATAGTGGGAGCAAATTCAACAAAGTAGCTATCATTATTATTCTCATCATCAAATATAGGATGCATATTGTAATCATAATCAAATTCATCCTCCATAACAGGTGGAACCAAAAGGCTACTATCATTATAATCATCATAAATAGGAGGCAAAGTATCATCAAAGAAAAATTTCTCCTCAATGCTTGGGGGACTAAAAAGATCATGCTCATCAAAACCAGCTTCCCCAAGCTTAGAATTTTCCATATCATTACCAACAATGGTGTTCAAAGCGTTCATACTAATATCATTGCTACTAGCATGCAAATAAGGTTCCATAGGTTTTTTAATTTTCGCATCAAACAATTCTAAATCAGGAAAAAGATTAAAAAGCTCACCAATTTTTTTGTTGTTTTCCATTATGCCTAACTAGTGTAAACAAGAAACAAAAAGATGCAATTGCAGGATCTAAAGGAAATAGCTTCGAGCACAAACACAATGGCGCCAGAAAAGTACTTTACCTGGAACCGAAGTATGAGTGCCTTTTACCTTTCCTCCCTGGCAACGGCGCCAGAAAAGTGCTTGATGTCTATGTTCCCCCTCCTTTCCTGTAGACAGTGTTGGGCCTCCAAGAGCAGAGGTTTGTAGAACAGCAGCAAGTTTTCCCTTAAGTGGATCACCCAAGGTTTATCGAACTCAGGGAGGAAGAGGTCAAAGATATCCCTCTCATGCAACCCTGCAACCACAAAGCAAGAAGTCTCTTGTGTCCCCAACACACCTAATAGGTGCACTAGTTCGGCGAAGAGATAGTGAAATACAGGTGGTATGAATATATATGAGCAGTAGCAACGGTGCCAGAAAATAGCTTGCTGGCGTATAGTTGATGGTGGTAGTATTGCAGCAGTAGTAACGCAGTAAAACAGTAAACAAGCAGCGATAGCAGTATTTAGGAACAAGGCCTAGGGATTACACTTTCACTAGTGGACACTCTCAACATTGATCACATAACAGAATAGATAAATGCATACTCTACACTTTTGTTGGATGATGAACGCATTGCGTAGGATTACACGAACCCTCAATGCCGGAGTTAACAAGCTCCACAATTTGTTCATATTTAAGTAACCTTATAGTGTAAGATAGATCAACATAACCAGATAGATCACATCAATACCATCATAATGATAATTAACTCCACAATCTACAAGAGATCATGATCATAGCCTACGACAAGAACCACACGGTGCACACACTAGTCACCTTTACACACGTGCAGGAGGAATAGAACTACTTTAATAACATCACTAGAGTAGCACATAGATGAATTGTGATACAAAACTCATATGAATCTCAATCATGTAAAGCAGCTCATGAAATCATTGTATTGAAGTACATGGAGAGAGATTAACCACATAGCTACCGGTACAGCCCCGAGCCTCGATGGAGAACTACTCCCTCCTCATCATGGAGGCAGCGGTGATGAAGATGGCGGTGGAGATGGCAGCGGTGTCGATGGAGGAGCCTTCCGGGGGCACTTCCCCGCTCCGGCGGCGTGCCGGAACAGAGACTCCTGTCCCCCAGATCTTGGCCTCGCGATGGCGGCAGCTCTGGAAGGTTTCTGTGGTTTTCGTCGAACGCATCAGGGTTTTCGATCCAGGGGATTTATATAGGCGAAGAGGCGGCGCAGGAGGGCTTCTGGGGGGCCCACACCATAGGGCGGCGCGGCCCCCCCTCTGGCCGTGCCAGGGTGTGGTGTGGGGCCCCCAGGGCTCCCCTCTGGCGGCTCTCGGGTGTTCTGGATGGTTCCGGGAAAAATAGGAACCTGGGCGTTGATTTCGTCCGATTCCGAGAATATTTCGTTACTAGGATTTCTGAAACCAAAAACAGCAGAAAACAGGAACTGGCACTTCGGCATCTTGTTAATAGGTTAGTTCCAGAAAATGCACGAATATGACATAAAGTGTGCATAAAACATGTAGATAACATCAATAATGTGGCATGGAACATAAGAAATTATCGATACGTCGGAGACGTATCAGTGTGTAGAGTATGCATTTATCTATTCTGTTATGTGATCAATGTTGAGAGTGTCCACTAGTGAAAGTGTAATCCCTAGGCCTTGTTCCTAAATACTGCTGCGTTACTACTGCTTGTTTACTGTTTTACTGTGTTACTACTGCTGCAATACTACCACCATCAACTACACGCCAGCAAGCTATTTTCTGGCACCGTTGCTACTGCTCATACTTATTCATACCACCTGTATTTCACTATCTCTTCGCCGAACTAGTGCACCTATTAGGTGTGTTGGGGACACAAGAGACTTCTTGCTTTGTGGTTGCAGGGTTGCTTGAGAGGGATATCTTTGACCTCTTCCTCCCTGAGTTCGATAAACCTTGGGTGATCCACTTAAGGGAAAACTTGCTGCTGTTCTACAAACCTCTGCTCTTGGAGGCCCAACACTGTCTACAGGAAAAGGAGGGGGAAGTAGACATCAGCCTCCTCTCCAGGTCTCCTTCGGTGTCCTGGTCCGTCTCGGTGAATTATGATGTTTGGTCTTCGTTTCGTCGAATTCGGAGAATATTGCCCGAACAGCCTTTCTGGAACCAAAAACAGCAGAAAACAGGAACTGGCACTTCGGCATCTTGTTAATAGGTTAGTTCCGGAAAATGCATAAAAACATTATAAAGTGCAAGCAAAACATGTAAGTATTGTCATAAAACAAGCATGGAACATCAGAAATTATAGGTACGTTGGAGACGTATCAGCCGGCCTCGGTGGCGAGGGGGAGGGAAGCTACAGAGCGTCGTCCCAGGCTCAGGTAAGCAGATCTTGGTTCGTTCGCTGGATTCGCTCGGAGTTGAGAAGCCATCCGCTCTGCTTCTCCCTAGCCTGCCGTGGTGGCGAGGAGGGAGTTGCTGGCGGTGTTGCATCTCACGCCTATCGAAGCCAGCCTCTGCCCAAGAGGTGCTATGGAGCTGCGCGTGCTTCATCTACGCCGATGTTGATGCGGCGTTCTTCCTGGGAAGCTCTTAGCAGGGGACTCTCACCGGCGTCGTGGCCCTACCCCTGCATCTTATGGCCCAAAGGCGGCCCTTCCCCAGGAGTTCTACCTCCACAGGGAAGCTTCTTCCTGGCTCATCGTCGACAGCTCTTGCCGCCCTCGCCCTAAGTGGCTCGCTCCCCGGTGGCGTGGAAGGCAGTCGACAGCGAAGCCTGTTCTTCGGCGGTGACCAGGGACCTGATCGCGTTTCTAGTTTCTTTCATAGGGTCCTATATGAAAATTTCAAGGGCTGGTCTGTTATTTTTTGTTCTTTCGAGTCCCTTGTTGTATCTTGGTCTGTAACCGCGTTGAATTAATGCAGCTCTCGGTCCTTCGGGACCTTTCCCGTTCAAACAAAAAACATCCTACCCACTCTCGATGCCTTTTAGAGGAATTACGAACAAAACAAAAGAGATATCACTCCGTATATTCCTCTCACCACGGTGCAATTCCTAAAGTTGTAACGCTAATGTATATTATTGTTAGATCTATATAACCCATCTTTGTAGCAACACAATATCAAGAGTTAGCCAATAACCACTTATTTTGGCAACACCGGACAACGAGAAAGGTTCTCAAGGGGAATAACATGTGAGCAATGGCAACATGAAGGGAATGATGCATCTGTGGTGGTGGTGGTGGTGCGGGTTGGGGGGGATGACTGCCACCGAAAATGGCTGTATGGGGACATACTGGTACTATACCTACGGTTAGTGCACTCTATTTGGGCACGCTGCCACTATCGTCATACAGGTAACACACCCCTAGAATGGTATGCTATAACCTGTCAGATCTCACTTGCTGCGACCAACCCCTTATCACACCATTATTAGTAGCTCATTTCATCCCCTCCCCATTAAACTCATCTCCCATCTTTCCCAGCTCATTCTCTCCATCTATTCCCTTCATTCTATCTAATTAAATCAATTTTCCTTCATAGATATAAGCAAATCTCTCCCCCACTCTTAGATCTACAAATTCTCCTTCCTCCTCCATTATTGATGCAAAAAATTAAGTATCTTTGTCCACACAGTCTTCAACAAGCGGACCCATCGCTCTCTTGGTCGACGTGTTGTCTCGGTAATCGTTTCTTCTATTTATGTAATAGGTGACTATGTGCAATGGCCGAACATGCATATGTGTAAATTGTGTGAGCCCGAGATGGCTGAAAATGCACTGTGTTTTTTATTGTAAGACAATGGACTTAAAAGATTAATTACGATGACATGCAAATTAGTTGCCAAAGTTTTGCGAAAATGTTGATTCATTTCTATTTCGGCAAATTTCCGGCACTCCGTATAAGTCCTATTTTTAGCGAAGGTCATACCCAAATTTTGTTTCACATCGATGGTTCTAATTCTTTTGCTTATATCATGCACGCAATCATGATCATCATGAGAGGAAGGATTGTGACTAGATATTTGAAATCTGCAACAGAGGACATGCTTCAGAATAACCACACGGAGATAAGATGTCTATGTCGAAGCAAAAAAGTTCTCGACCCCTTTTCTAGCTGTTTGAAGGAGCATGCTCATGCATGATTTCATGGATGGCTGCACTCGATGGACGACAAAAGATGATGAGTGCGTCGATGGGGCAGGAAATGAGGAATGGCATTGATGGATGTGAAAAAAACCATATTTATCCATGTTTAAATCTGATATTAGTAAAGTAATTAATAAAATATCTTTCTCAACCTGCCAATAATGACTAGTTATTGCAAAGATATGCAAATTCTTTCTTCTATTTCTTTATGTGCAAATATGGACATTTTCTAGATAGAATTAAGGGCAATTAATGAAGATTTCCAAGTTGCTTATTTTGCCAAGTCATAGAGGCCACGAAGAGAAGCATCGGAGAGTTTGTCGAGCACTAGTACGGCCACAACTCGTCCGTACGGCGCGTCCATACCATGTGCCACTGCCTTTCCCTTGTCAAACGGAATAACTTTCATGAAGGAGCCAATATATAATGGGCATCACATCCGCCACAGAGAAAGAACAAGATGCGGGAGAGAAATCAGAGAACAAAAAAGCCACCTGAAATCCATTTCACCAAATCACATCTGAGGAGATTAGAAATACTGCTCCACCACCATCTCCATCCTCCCCTCTCTCCTTAGCCATAGATCCTACTTGTACTCTTGACCTCATCACAATTGGTGGTATTGTAAGACTATTTGATATTGATCTTAAGAATTTCTATACAATATTTATGATTGATGATCTTATCATGTGCGAGTAGTCCTCACGGGTTGAGGGCTAAGGCCTAGCCTCACAACATCATGTGCATCTAACTTTACATAGGTGTTGTGCTTAATTTTCATTTAAGATTTGTATAATTTTATCTCTATACCCTACCTAAATCTAGGACTTGTCAGGTGCCCAAGACCCCGATGATTTGATAAAGGTAATTGAAAGGACGAGATGTCACCTAGAGGGGGGTACGCATTTGATACGTCTCCGACGTATCGATAATTTCTTATGTTCCATGCCACATTATTGATGATATCTACATGTTTTATGCACACTTTATGTCATATTTATGCGTTTTCTGGAACTAACCTATTAACAAGATGCCGAAGTGCCAGTTGCTGTTTTCTGCTGTTTTTGGTTTCAGAAATCCTAGTAAAGAAATATTCTCGGAATCGGACGAAATCAGCGCCCAGGTTCCTATTTTGCCCGGAAGCATCCAGAACACACGAGAACCGCCAGAGAGGGGGCACAGGGCCACCAAACCCTAGGCCGGCGCGGCCAAGGGGGGGCCCACGCCCCCCTATAGTGTCGTCGCCTCGTTGACCGCCTGACGCCGCCTCTTCGCCTATTTAAGCCCCCTCGACCTAAAACCTCGATACAAAAAAGCCACGGTACGAGAAACCTTCCAGAGCCGCCGCCATCGCGAAGCCAAGATCTGGGGGACAGGAGTCTCTGTTCCGGCACGCCGCCGGGACGGGGAAGTGCCCCCGGAAGGCTCCTCCATCGACACCACCGCCATCTCCATCAACGCTGCTGTCTCCCATGAGGAGGGAGTAGTTCTCCATCGAGGCTCGGGGCTGTACCAGTAGCTATGTGGTTAATCTCTCTCCTATGTACCTCAATACAATGATCTCATGAGCTGCCTTACATGATTGAGATTCATATGAGTTTTGTATCACAATTCATCTATGTGATACTCTAGTGATGTTATTAAAGTAGTCTATTCCTCCTCCATGATGTAATGTTGGCAGTGTGTGCATCATGAAGTACTTGGTTTATGCTATGATTGTGATCTCTTGTAGATTATGAGGTTAACTATTACTATGATGGTATTGATGCGATCTATTTCTCCTTTCATAGTGTGAAGGTTACGGTGTGCATGCTATGTTAGTACTTGGTTTGGTTGTGTTGATCTATCTTGCACTCTAAGGTTATTTAAATATGAACATTGAATATTGTGGAGCTTGTTAACTCCGGCATTGAGGGTTCGTGTAATCCTACGCAATGGTGTTCATCATCCAACAAGAGTGTAGAGTCTAGCATCTATCTATTTATTTATGTGATCAATGTTGAGAGTGTCCACTAGTGAAAGTATGATCCCTAGGCCTTGTTCCTAAATACTGCTATCGCTGCTTGTTTACTGTTTTACTGCGTTACTACTGCTGCGTTACTACTGCTTGTTTATTGTCCTGGGCAAAGCACTTTTCTGGTGCCGTTGCTACTATTTATTCATACCACCTGTATTTCACTATCTCTTCGCCGAACTAGTGCACCTATTAGGTGTGTTGGGGACACAAGAGAGTTCTTGCTTTGTGGTTGCAGGGTTGCTTGAGAGGGATATCTTTGACCTCTTCCTCCCTGAGATCGATAAACCTTGGGTGATCCACTTAAGGGAAACTTGCTGCTGTTCTACAAACCTCTGCTCTTGGAGGCCCAACACTGTCTACAGGAAAAGGAGGGGGCGTAGACATCAAGCTATTTTCTGGCGCCGTTGCCGGGGAGGAAAGGTAAAAGGTACTCACACTCCGGATCTCGGCTACTAAGCTATTTTCGCCATTGTAAGTACTCGAAGCTATTTCCTTTAGATCCTGCAATTGCATCTTTTGGCATAATGGACAAAAATGAGCTTCTTATTCTATTTCCTGATTTAAGACATGGATGGTTTGATGCGAAAATTTAAAAACCTATGGAACCTTATTTGCATGCTGGTAGTAATATTAGTATGAACGCTTTGAACACCATTGTTGATAATAATATAGAAAATTCTAAGCTTGGGGAAGCTGGTTTTGATGAGCATGATATTTTTAGTCCCCCAAGCATTGAGGAGAAAATTTTCTTTGATGATACTTTGCCTCCTATTTATGATGATTATAATGATAGTGGTCTTTTGGTGCCACCTACTATGGAGAGTAAATTTTGTTGTGATTATACTATGCCTCCTACACTTGATGAGAATAATAATGATAGCTACTTTGTTGAATTTGCTCCCACTACAACTAATAAAATTGACTATGCTTATGTTGGGAGTAGTAATAATTTTATGCATGAGACTCATGATAAGAATGCTTTATGTGATAGTTATATTGTTGAGTTTGCTCATGTTGCTACTGAAAGTTATTATGAGAGAGGAAAATATGGTTGTAGAAATTTTCATGTTACTAAAACACCTCTCTATGTGCTGAAATTTTTGAAGCTACACTTGTTTTATCTTCCTATGCTTGTCACTTTGCTCTTCATGAACTTGTTTATTTACAAGATTTATATGCATAGGAAGCATGTTAGACTTAAATTTGTTTTGAATTTGCCTCTTGATGCTCTCTTTTGCTTCAACTACTATTTCTTGCGAGTGCATCATTAAAACTGCTGAGCCCATCTTAATGGCTATAAAGAAAGAACTTCTTGGGAGATAACCCATGTGTTTATTTTGCTACAGTACTTTGTTTTTATTTTGTGTCTTGGAAGTTGTTTACTACTGTAGCAACCTCTCCTTATCTTAGTTTTGTGTTTTATTGTGCCAAGTAAAGTCGTTGATAGAAAAGTTCATACTAGATTTGGATTACTGCGCAGAAACAGATTTCTTGCTGTCACGAATCTGGGCCTAATTCTCTGTAGGTAACTCAGAAAATTATACCAATTTACGTGAGTGATCCTCAGATATGTACGCAACTTTCATTCAATTTGAGCATTTTCATTTGAGCAAGTCTGGTGCCATTTTAAAATTCATCTTTACGGACTGTTCTGTTTTGACAGATTCTGCCTTTTATTTCGCATTGCCTCTTTTGCTATGTTTGATGGATTTCTTTGTTCCATTAACTTTCAGAAGCTTTGTGCAATGTTCAGAAGTGTTAAGAATGATTGTGTCACCTCTGAACATGTGAAATTTTGATTATGCACTAACCCTCTAATGAGTTTGTTTCGAGTTTGGTGTGGAGGAAGTTTTCAAGGGTCAAGAGAGGAGGATGATATACTACGATCAAGAAGAGTGAAAAGTCTAAGCTTGGGGATGCCCCGGTGGTTCATCCCTGCATATTTCAAGAAGACTCAAGCGTCTAAGCTTGGGAATGCCCAAGGCATCCCCTTCTTCATCAATAACATTATCAGGTTCCTCCCCTGAAACTATATTTTTATTCAGTCACATCTTATGTACTTTGCTTGGAGCGTCGGTTTGTTTTTGTTTTTGTTTTGTTTGAATAATATGGATCCTAGCATTCATTGTGTGGGAGAGAGACACGCTCCGCTGTTGCATATGGACAAATATGTCCTTAGGCTTTACTCATAGTATTCATGGCGAAGGTTGAATCTTCTTCGTTAAATTGTTATATGGTTGGAATCGGGAAATGCTACATGTAGAAATTCTAAAATGTCTTGAATAATTTGATACTTGGCAATTGTTGTGCTCATGTTTAAGCTCTTGCATCATATACTTTGCACCCATTAATGAAGAAACACCTAGAGCTTGCTATTTTGGTTTGCATAATTGGTCTCTCTAAGGTGTAGATAATTTCTAGTAAAGAGTTTGAACAACAAAGAAGACGGTGTAGAGTCTTATAATGTTTACAGTATGTCTTTTATGTGAGTTTTGCTGCACCGGTTCATCCTTGTGTTTGTTTCAAATAACCTTGCTAGCCTAAACCTTGTATCGAGAGGGTTAACTTCTCATGCATCCTAAATCCTTGAGCCAACCACTATGCCATTTGTGTCCACCATACCTACCTACTACATGGTATTTCTCCGCCATTACAAAGTAAATTGCTTGAGTGCTACCTTTAAATAATTCAAAATTTATCACCTCTTATTTGTGTCAATGTTTTATAGCTCATGAGGAAGTATGTGGTGTTTTATCTTTCGATCTTGTCATTTACTTCTGACAGACTTTCACAATGGACTAGTGGCTTCATCCGCTTATCCAATAATTTTGCAAAAAGAGCTGGCAATGGGGTTCCCAGCCTCGATTAATTAACTTGCATTAATAATTCTCTTCACATGTTTTGCTCTGATTCATCAGTAAGCAACTTAATTTTGCAAATAGACACTCCTCCATGGTATGTGAATGTTGGAAGGCACCCGAGGATTCGGTTAGCCATGGCTTGTGTAAGCAAAAGGTTGGGAGGAGTGTCATCCATAAAAAAAGAAAAACTAAACTAAAGTACATGTGTAAACAAAAGAGAAAGAGGGATGATCTACCTTGCTGGTAGAGATAACGTCCTTCATGGGAGCCGCTCTTGAAAGTCTGGTTGATGAGGTAGTTAGAGTGCCCACTACTATTCGTTGACAACAACAAACACCTCTCAAAATTTTACTTTTATGCTCTCTTTATGTTTTCAAAACCAAAGCTCTAGCACAAATATAGCAATTGATGCTTTCCTCTTTGAAGGACCTTTCTTTTACTTTTATGTTGAGTCAGTTCACCTATCTCTCTCCACCTCAAGAAGCAAACACTTGTGTGAACTGTGCATTGATTCCTACATACTTGCATATTGCACTTGTTATATTACTTTACATTGACACTATCCATGAGATATACATGTTATAAGTTGAAAGCAACCGCTGAAACTTAATCTTCCTTTGTGTTGCTTCAATACCTTTACTATGATTTATTGCTTTATGAGTTAACTCTTATGCAAGACTTATTAATGCTTGTCTTGAAAGTACTATTCATGAAAAGTCTTTGCTTTATGATTCAGTTGTTTACTCATATCATTACCATTGTTTTGATCGCTGAATTCATTACATATGCTTACAATAGTATGATCAAGGTTATCATGGCATGTCACTCCAGAAATTATCTGTGTTATCGTTTACCTGCTCGGGACGAGCAGAAACTAAGCTTGGGGATGCTGATACGTCTCCGACGTATCGATAATTTCTTATGTTCCATGCCACATTATTGATGATATCTACATGTTTTATGCACACTTTATGTCATATTTATGCGTTTTCTGGAACTAACCTATTAACAAGATGCCAAAGTTCCAGTTGCTGTTTTCTGCTGTTTTTGGTTTTAGAAATCCTAGTAAAGAAATAATCTCGGAATCGGACGAAATCAACGCCCAGGTTCCTATTTTGCCCGGAAGCATCCAGAACACACGAGAACCGCCAGAGAGGGGGCACAGGGCCACCAAACCCTAGGCCGGCGCGGCCAAGGGGTGCCCGCGCCCCCCTATAGTGTCGTCGCCTCGTTGACCTCCTGACGCCGCCTCTTCGCCTATTTAAGCCCCCTCGACCTAAAACCTCGATACAAAAAAGCCACGGTACGAGAAACCTTCCAGAGCCGCCGCCATCGCGAAGCCAAGATCTGGGGGACAGGAGTCTCTGTTCCGGCACGCCGCCGGGACGGGGAAGTGCCCCCGGAAGGCTCCTCCATCGACACCACCGCCATCTCCATCAACGCTGCTGTCTCCCATGAGGAGGGAGTAGTTCTCCATCGAGGCTCGGGGCTGTACCGGTAGCTATGTGGTTAATCTCTCTCCTATGTACCTCAATACAATGATCTCATGAGCTGCCTTACATGATTGAGATTCATATGAGTTTTGTATCACAATTCATCTATGTGCTACTCTAGTGATGTTATTAAAGTAGTCTATTCCTCCTCCATGATGTAATGTTGGCAGTGTGTGCATCATGAAGTACTTGGTTTATGCTATGATTGTGATCTCTTGTAGATTATGAAGTTAACTATTACTATGATGGTATTGATGCGATCTATTTCTCCTTTCATAGTGTGAAGGTTATGGTGTGCATGCTATGTTAGTACTTGGTTTGGTTGTGTTGACCTATCTTGCACTCTAAGGTTATTTAAATATGAACATTGAATATTGTGGATCTTGTTAACTCCGGCATTGAGGGTTCGTGTAATCCTACGCAATGGTGTTCATCATCCAACAAGAGTGTAGAGTCTAGCATCTATCTATTTATTTATGTGATCAATGTTGAGAGTGTCCACTAGTGAAAGTATGATCCCTAGGCCTTGTTCCTAAATACTGCTATCGCTGCTTGTTTACTGTTTTACCGCGTTACTACTGCTGCGTTACTACTGCTTGTTTATTGTCCTGGGTGATACGTCCAAAACGTATCTACTTTCCCGAACACTTTTGCTATTGTTTTGCCTCTAATTTGTGTATTTTGGATACAACTAACACGGACTAACGCTGTTTTCAGCAGAACTGCTCTGGTGTCTCGTTTTTGTGCAGAAATCCAACTTTCGGGAAAAACCTCGGAATTTATGCAGAAGGCCCTATTTTCCCAGGAAACTAACGGAGCCAGAAGGGCAATTGAAGTGGAGGCCCGAGGGCCCCACACCTTAGGGCGGCGCGGCCCAGGGGGGGCCCGCGCGGCCCTGTGGTGTGGCCCCCTCGGCCGGCCTCCGACGCCCTCCTTCGGACTATTTATCGGCCTCGACCTAAAAACGCACGGGGAGAAGTCGAAGTCGCCAGAAACCCTCCAGAACGCCGCCACATCGCGAAACTCCGTCGCGGGGCCGAGTAGTCTCGGTTCTGGCTCCTCGCCGGGACGGGGAATTGGAGGAGATCATCGCCGCCATCACCGCCAACGCCTCTACATCAACCAGCCATGTTTCCCCCATCCATGTGTGAGTAATTCCCCCGCTGTAGGCCGAAGGGGATGGTAGGGATTGGATGAGATTGGTCATGTAATAGCATAAGATTGTTAGGGCATAGTGCCTAGTGTCCGTAATTGGTACTTTGATGATATTGTTGCAACTTGTTATGCTTAATGCTTGTCACTAGGGCCCGAGTGCCATGATCTCAGATCTGAACATGTTATTGTTTCATCAAGATAATCATTGTTTATGGTCTTACCTATAAGTTGTATACACATGTCGCTGTCCGGAACCAATGGCCCCGAAGTGACAAGAATTGGGACAACCGGAGGGGATGGTAGCGATGTGAGGATCACATGTGTTCATGGAGTGTTAATGCTTTGCTCCGGTACTCTATTAAAAGGAGTACCTTAATATCCAGTAGTTTCCCTTGAGGCCCGGCTGCCACCGGCTGGTAGGACAAAAGATGTTGTGCAAGTTTCTCATTGCGAGCACGCACGACTATATATAGAACACATGCCTATTGATTGCTTTGTACTTGGACACCGTTTTATTATTATCTGCAAATGCCCTGCTATGATTGTTACATGAGTTTCTCTCATCCATGCAACGCCCGTCATCCGTCCCCGTGCCTACAGTATTTTAATCCTGCTGTTTACTAAAATCACTACTGCTGTCTCTGTTACTCTGCTGCTGTTATTTCACTACTGCTACTGCTATAAACCTGTTACTACTGATAAACTCTTGCGAGCAAGTCTGTTTCCAGGTGCAACTGAATTGACAACTCCGTTGTTAAGGCTTCCAAGTGTCCTTTGTCTCCCCTTGTGTCGAATCAATAAATTGGGTTTTACTTCCCTCGAAGACTGTTGCGATCCCCTATACTTGTGGGTCATCAAGACTATTTTTACAGCGCCGTTGCCGGGAGCATAGCTTTATTTGGAAGTTCACTTGGATTAATATTGTTCGCTGCAAATTCTCCATCATGGGTAAACCTCGCGATACTAAGATCGCCATATTACCATCCACTACAAGAAAAGGTACAATTCTGAATACCTCTGCTGCTCTTGATTCACCATCTGTGATTGATAAACTTGTTTCACCGCCACATGCTTCGCATGCGGGTACATCTGCTGAATCTGAACACTCTCATAATATTGATAATGTTTCTGCTGTGCTTGATGATAGTGGTTCATTGGGATCTTTTCTAGATGCTACAATTGCTAGGTCTAGACAAATTGAAAATACTGAAACTCCTAATGCTACTACACCTGTTAGTTCACCTGAACTTGGTTATTTTAGTGATGATCCTGAGGAAGATTATGTGGAGCTTAATGATGATTTTATTGAAAAATGCAATGCTACTACTGATGCAAGAAAAATTAAAAAGTTGCTTGCAGAACATGCTGTTAGATATAAACTGTCTCCTGATCCTAAGTTTGCCACATCTCCTATAAACATTAGGGATAAAGATTATGATTTTTCTCTTGATCTATCTCATATAGCTATTGTTGAGAAAACACCCTTTTGTGGTACTGAAAAAGAAAGTGCTGTTGAACACATGACTGAGCTATCTACTCTTAGTAGCTTGTTTTCTGATGATGTTAAGATGCGTACTTACTTTGTTGCTAAAATATTTCCATTCTCATTAAAGGATGACGCTAAAACTTGGTATAATAATTTGCCACATAATTCTATTAAAAGTCCGAAAGAATTGCTTGATGTTTTCTTCCGCAAATACTTTCCTGCTAGTGCTCAACATATTGCTTTGCAGAGAATTTATAATTTTAATCAGGGAGATGAAGAGAAATTGCCTGAGGCTTGGTCGAGATTCTGCTCTCTTATTAGAGCTCGACCTGAGCATGATTTGGAAAAGCATGATTTACTTGATATATTTTATAGCGGACTAACCATTGAGTCTAGGGCATACCTGGATAGTTGTGCTGGTTGTGTTTTCAGGAAAAGAACTCCAGACGACGTTGAAGAATTATTGGCTAAAATAAGCCGGAATCATGATGATTGGACTACGCCTGAACCGACTCCAACTCCAATATTGAAGAAGCGGGGTTTAATTAAATTGAATGATGAAGATATGAGGGAAGCCAAGAAGTCTCTCAAGGAGAAAGGTATTAAATCTAAAGATGTGAAGAATCTACCTCCTATTGAAGATATATGTGAGATAATTCCCCCTTCATCCATGATTGAGGTAAACTCCCTTCAACGCTTTACTAGGGAAGATATTCCGTATTCGAAACCTCCTGCACAATGCTTAGATGAGTTTGATAATTATATTGTTAAGCAAGAAAATTTTAATATGAGAGTAGAGAATCATTTAATGGAAAATTCTCAAGCTATTAGTGAATTGCATGATATTGTGGAGAGAACCTCCAATGATGTTAAGATGCTTGTTAAACATTTTCAAATGATTCAAACTCAAATTGATCAACTCACTAAAGTGCAAAATGACTTGTTAGGGAATAATTCTAAAGAGAAACATGCTTATGAAGTAACAACTAGAGGTGGTGTCTCTACCAGGATCCTTTATATCCTGAAGGGCATCCCAAAAGAGTTGAACAAGATTCTCAACGCATTGAACCTAGTGCTCATTCTAGGAAGAAAAAGAAGAAGAAACATAAAAATGTTGTAGAATCCTCTGAACCTGTTAATGATCCTAATAGTATTTCTATTTACGATGCTGAAACTGAAAGTGGTAATGAACATGATAATGATAATGATAATGATAAGAATGATACTCCTGATAAAGAAGAGGTTGAAGAAGAACACGAAAAGCATGCTAAAAATAAAAAGTACACTAAAGAAGATTTTATTGCTGAGAAACATGGTAATGAAAGAGAACCTTGGGTGCAAAAGCAAATGCCTTTTCCTGCTAAGAAATTAAAATCAAAGGAAGAAGAACACTATAATAAATTTTGCGATTGGATGAAACCTTTATTCTTGCAAATCCCTTTGACTCGATGCTATTAAATTGCCTCCTTATTCAAAGTATATGAAAGATATTGTTACTAACAAAAGGAAAATCCCCAATGAGGAAATTTCCACTATGCTTGCTAATTACTCTTTCAATGGCAAAGTTCCAAAGAAGTTGGGCGACCCAGGTATACCTACTATTCCTTGTTCTATTAAGAATAATTATGTTAAAACTGCTCTATGTGATTTGGGAGCTGGTGTTAGTGTTATGCCTTTTTCTCTTTATAAGAGACTTTACTTAGATAAGTTGATACCTACTGATATATCTTTGCAAATGGCTGATAAATCTACTGCTATTCCTGTTGGTATATGTGAGAATGTTCATGTTCAAGTTACTACTAACTGCTTGATATTAACTGATTTTGTTGTGTTGGAAATGCCTGAAGATGATAATATGTCTATTATTCTTGGGAGACCTTTTCTTAACACCGCAGGGGCTGTTATTGATTGCAATAAAGGAAAGGTTACTTTCAATGTTGATGATAGGGAGCATACCGTTTATTTTCCTAAGAAGATTGAGAAAGCGTGTGGAGTTAATACTATTTCTAATGTGAGAACTATCAAAGTGGGAACTATTGATTGTCCTATATATGAGCCTAAGGAAGAATATCAAATTCTCGTGATTGGATCCATATCAATACAATTCAAGGTAACATGATTGATTTGAGGTTTATTTCTTCTTATGCTATGTAAAATTTATTTGGTGACAAGACTTGATCAACCTTGTTAACGGATACTTTTTATATGCATAGAGGAGGTAAACAACATATCTTTCTTCCTCCACTTGCTCTAGTTGCTGTAGCACTTTTAATTTGCAAAGTTCTTTAGTTATTTGAAGATTTCGAAATTTTTCCTGGCCAGTAATAATAAACTAAATACCCAGAAATGTGCGTTTTTCAAAGTTTTCAAAAATTCACAAAAATTATACCGTTGGTCCTATTTTTCAACGAGGCACCTGGGAACACCAGAGGATGACCTGTGGGGCACCAGAGGGCGCCAGACCACAGGCCGGCGCGGCCAAGGAGGTGGACGCGCCACCATGTGGTGTGGGCCCCCCTCTGCCCCACTTTGTCATCTCTTTCGCCCAGAACAGTCTCTCTCCCGAAAAAACTCGTACCAAGTTCCTCTCACTCGCGTTTTTGCTCCAGAGCTCCGGATTTTTCGATCTCTTTGCTCAGCCCAGATTTCTGTCTGAAATTTAGCACATTTGCTCTTCGGTATGTGACTCCTCCATCCATCCAAGTAGAATTTCGTTTGGTTGAGTATATCTTGAATATTTTGCTGCTGTAGGTAACATGTTTAGTGAGCTTGCATGCTTGTTCTAAGTGGTAGAAACTAGTTTTGATGCATGATTAGTACTCTAGCAAGTTCCTATGGTAGTTTCCCTCAATTATATGTCACCAAATCAAATTTTTTTATATTGGTTGTTGAAATTTCAGAAAATGGAGTGGAATAGATATCACTTGAACCAGCAAGAATTGGAAGTCCAACAAGTTATGATAGTCAATCGTGAAGAGGGAGTATACCCCTCTTACTACCCGTGCGCGGATTTCATGAGAAGCGCGGGGATACTTGAAGATGTTCAAACTCTAATTTCTCGTGCAGGGCTGAGTGACTTTGTTGAAGGAGAGCCAAGACAATATGTAAAATTAACTATGGCTTTTGTGCAGGACTTCAAGTTTAATTGGTCGCGGTCTAACCCCACGGTCCAGTATAAAATTTACAATAAAACTGTCAACTTGCCATTTAGTGCTTTTTGTGCAGCAATTAGAATACCGCAATGGGGGTCGTGCGAGAAGATAAGGGGATCGCCGCAAGAACTCTCGGATCTTTACAAGATGATTTGCGATGGAAGGAGTTCCTCAGGTGAAAGTGGTAAAATCACGAGTATTCAGCTCCCGGCTATCCGCTACTTTGCCTATTTTATTACCAAATGCGTTCTTGCTAAAAAGATTGGTGGTAAGCTTTCTATCCCGGATTTGGCTTTTCTAGCTGCGGCACTGCAAAATAGTAGGTCTTATAATTTGGGGGCATTAATAGCTTATAGACTTGCCACTAACCGTGAGAAAGGTGGAATTTGTGGAGGTCTCATCGCCTCCCGTTTACTAGCTTTTCATAATGTAGAACCTCATCATTTTGATATTCCGTTCCCCATAGAAAAACTTGACATAGCCTCTATGATTAAACATGAATTTGTTTCAGATTCCTCCAACTTGGGTAACCTGTATTATAGGATGATATTTTATAAGAAAGTTTGGAGAATAACTAAGAAAACTGAGAAATTAGTAAGATTGCTGCGCACTGCTGTCTAACCTTGATTCCAGGGGAGATTGGTCAGTTACAGAAGGTGCACTGGATGCACACATAGAGAGAGGAGGCCATCATGCAAGAGACGATATAGAGGTCGAGGAGCACCTCGACTCATCATCCGATGCAGCAAGTTCCTCGCATCAACATGGTGGATATGTGGAGTCTCCACGCTTTTCTTCTGCGCAGGAGCTTTACTATGACTACTCCATGGACTACCCACCGGCGAGGAACAACGACCCTCGTTGGGGTTGAACTCCACTTAGGCCAAAAGCCTAAGCTTGGGGGGAGGTATACCAGCATCACTCATTCTTTGCATATTATGGTTACTGGATACTTGCACATACTTGTTTTGTTCGTTTGAGTGGTTTTCTAATGAGAAGAAGATAATATTTGGGGAAGTGCTGCCTGAAAACAGATTCTGGAACGTTACCGTAAAAATTCTCAAAAATATCCAGAGCGTCATTTTGAGCTGCCAATTTTTGTGCAGGTTCCCCAGGTTGTTATCTAACTTTCATTAGTTGAACACTTTTCGATCTGAGCAACGTAAGATTTTTGTTAAAATCGATTTCTGTACTGCTGTCAGGTTTTGGCAGATTTCTGCCATCTCGCTTTTCTGTGTTTCTTTCAGTTTGCTATTTCTTGATTTCGCTTTGTTTCCTTCCCAAAACACAAAAAGACCAAAAATATTTCTGTTATTTCTCTTCACCATTTTTTTGCTTTAGTTTCTTGCATTTGTTTCACTTTATTTGCTATTGCTAGTTTGCTATAAGAAAACCCAAAAAGATTTTGCTTTGTTTGTTTGTTTCCTCTTGTTCTTATTTGCAATTTGAAAACACCAAAAATATTTGCTGTTCTTCTCTGGTTTGTAAAGTTCTTTATGAGTTCAATGGTCTTCGGTGGCTGGAGCGTGGTTTTCATTTCATATTATCCAAGCTGCACAAGTGAAAAGGCAATAATGACGATCTACGACAATCTGATTGTGGTGAGAGGCTGGTATGAACTCTATTTGTTTTCATTTTTGTACATATACTCATCCATGTGAGCATGCTTAGTTGGTTCATGTGAGGTATATGTTATTTGGGAAAGTCTAGTAGTTCATGACCTCTCATGTTTAGCTCCAATTTATTAATATGAGTAGCATGTCATGTATGTTTGTTTGCATTGTTTTATTCATAAGTAAGTATGGCATTGTGGCATCCTCCTCTGAATAATTCATTTATATCGACTTGGCACATGCTCACGCATGCATATGACTGAACAAAAAGTCAATTAAGCCTCGATGATTTATATTGCTCCAGAGTTCTTGTATCACTTTTATGCCTCCGTTAATTTATTTTGCCGCAAGCATGATTATGACAGTTACTGCTCTCTTGATTTGTCGCTCCCTAGTCTATTGCTAGCCTTCACTTGTACTGAGCGGGAACGCTGCTCGTACTTCCAAACACATGAAAACCAAGTTATTCCAGAGTGTCCACCATAAATACCTATGCATGGCATTTCAAACCATTCCAAGTAAATTCTCATGCGCTACCTTTAAAACCTTCAAAATGCTTCTCAATTTGTGTTTATGTTTCATAGCTCATGAGGAAGTATGTGGTGTTTAGCTTTCAACCTTGTCATTTACTTTTGACGGACTCTCATATGGACTAGTGGCACATCCGCTTATCCAATAATTTTGCAAAAAGAGCTGGCAATGGGAGTCCCAGTCCCGAATTAATTAACTTAATAGACACTCCTCCATGGTTTGTGATTGTTGGACGGCACCCGAAGGATTCGGTTAGCCATGGCTTGTGTAAGCAAAGGTTGGGGGGAGTGTCATCATCATAATAAAAATAAAATAAAAAGGCACTCCTTCATGGTATGAGATTGTTGGTAGGCACCCGAGGATTCGGTTAGCCATGGTTTGTGAAAGAAAGGTTGGAAGGAGTGCCAAATAAATATGCAATACTTCATGGGAGCCGCTCTTGAAAGTCCGGTTGGCGAGGTAGTTAGTGTACCCATTACCATTCGTTGACAACAACAAACACCTCTCAAAATAATTTTACTCCTGTCTTTATAAAAATGAAAAGCTCTAGCGCATGTTAATCCCTGCTTCCCTCTGCGAAGGGTCAATCTTTTACTTTTATGTTGTGTCTCCATTATTTCTTTGAGCACTATCTTGAGAGCACAACTGTCATTCTTAGTATAATATGCTTGTCTCAAAATATGATTGATTGTGGTATAATTTTGATGCATTTATCTTTTGACAATCACTACTTCTAGTCTTTCTATGAACTCCAGAGGTGCCCGGGCATTTATGTTTTGCCAATCAAATACAGGCAAGCGAGATACCACTTTATCATACTCTCTTATGAACATTGCAATCCTGCTTATATACATGATTCATGATGCTTATTATTAATTGTTGGTACCTCTCCATGATTGACATAGCTGTTAGATGATCTTATTTGCATATATCTCATTATGAACTGCTCGAGTATTAGCCATAGCATGAGAATATATACATCATATGAGCAAATGTGTTCGTGAAAGTTCTTTTATCGCTCAGTTGTTAACTGAATTGCTTGAGGACAAGCAATAAGCTAAGCTTGGGGGGAGTTGATACGTCCAAAACGTATCTACTTTCCCGAACACTTTTGCTATTGTTTTGCCTCTAATTTGTGTATTTTGGATACAACTAACACGGACTAACGCTGTTTTCAGCAGAACTGCTCTGGTGTCTCGTTTTTGTGCAGAAATCCAACTTTCAGGAAAAACCTCGGAATTTATGCAGAAGGCCCTATTTTCCCAGGAAACTAACGGAGCCAGAAGGGCAATTGAAGTGGAGGCCCGAGGGCCCCACACCATAGGGCGGCGCGGCACAGGGGGGGCCCGCGCGGCCCTGTGGTGTGGCCCCCTCGGCCGGCCTCCGACGCCCTCCTTCGGACTATTTATCGGCCTCGACCTAAAAACGCACGGGGAGAAGTCGAAGTCGCCAGAAACCCTCCAGAACGCCGCCACATCGCGAAACTCCGTCGCGGGAGCCAGAAGTCTCCGTTTTGGCACTCCGCCGGGATGGGGAATTGGAGGAGATCATCGCCGCCATCACCGCCAATGCCTCTACATCAACCAGCCATGTTTCCCCCATCCATGTGTGAGTAATTCCCCCGCTGTAGGCCGAAGGGGATGGTAGGGATTGGATGAGATTGGTCATGTAATAGCATAAGATTGTTAGGGCATAGTGCCTAGTGTCCGTAATTGGTACTTTGATGATATTGTTGCAACTTGTTATGCTTAATGCTTGTCACTAGGGCCCGAGTGTCATGATCTCAGATCTGAACATGTTATTGTTTCATCAAGATAATCATTGTTTATGGTCTTACCTATAAGTTGTATACACATGTCGCTGTCCGGAACCAATGGCCCCGAAGTGACAAGAATTGGGACAACCGGAGGGGATGGTAGCGATGTGAGGATCACATGTGTTCACGGAGTGTTAATGCTTTGCTCCGGTACTCTATTAAAAGGAGTACCTTAATATCCAGTAGTTTCCCTTGAGGCCCGGCTGCCACCGGCTGGTAGGACAAAAGATGTTGTGCAAGTTTCTCATTGCGAGCACGCACGACTATATATGGAACACATGCCTATTGATTGCTTTGTACTTGGACACCGTTTTATTATTATCTGCAAATGCCCTGCTATGATTGTTACATGAGTTTCTCTCATCCATGCAACGCCCGTCATCCGTCCCCGTGCCTACAGTATTTTAATCCTGCTGTTTACTAAAATCACTACTGCTGTCTCTGTTACTCTGCTGCTGTTATTTCACTACTCTTTGCTATAAACCTGTTACTACTGATAAACTCTTGCGAGCAAGTCTGTTTCCAGGTGCAACTGAATTGACAACTCCGTTGTTAAGGCTTCCAAGTGTCCTTTGTCTCCCCTTGTGTCGAATCAATAAATTGGGTTTTACTTCCCTCGAAGACTGTTGCGATCCCCTATACTTGTGGGTCATCACTGGGCAAAGCACTTTTCTGGTGCCGTTGCTACTATTTATTCATACCACCTGTATTTCACTATCTCTTCGCCGAACTAGTGCACCTATTAGGTGTGTTGGGGACACAAGAGAGTTCTTGCTTTGTGGTTGCAGGGTTGCTTGCGAGGGATATCTTTGACCTCTTCCTCCCTGAGATCGATAAACCTTGGGTGATCCACTTAAGGGAAACTTGCTGCTGTTCTACAAACCTCTGCTCTTGGAGGCCCAACACTGTCTACAGGAAAAGGAGGGGGCGTAGACATCAGCGTTTTAAAAACTATTACAGATTTGGCTTGTAAGAATGCGGAATTAAACTAACGTTTATTTTACAAGAACAAAACCTAAATATGCTAGGCTCAACTAAGTGCAACAACAACAACTTAGATAAGCAAGATAGGCACAAGATATATAAATAGCACAAGTGATAGCAATATATAAGTACTTCTGATGGCTATCACAAGGAAAGTAAACTCGGGTATAGAGATAACCGAGGCACGCGGAGACGAATATGTAATCTCGTGTTCCCCCACACAAGGTGAGGTACTCACGTTGGAGAGATGCGGGCTACCACGAAGGTCTCCTGAACGCCACGAAGGCTCACCTTCTTCTCCAAGCCAATACCACGAAGGACAAATGCCTTTCCCTTATGGTTAGTTTTTCCTCCACTCCGAAGATGGCAAGCTCCACAACCACTTCACAACCTCCACGAAGGAGAAGCTCGGGCCTCTTCACAATCTTCCACGAAGAGGTCACTGGAGCACCAACCGCCAAACCAACTAGGAGGTAACCCCTCCAAGAGTAACAAGCTCACGGTCTCTCACTCGAAAAAATCGAAATGGAGAGCTCAACAATTATTCAAGGATGCAAAACCAAGAACACCAAATATGCTCAAATCCCTCACACTCGAATCCCGCCAAAGCAACAAGTTCTAAGGAGGAATTAGAGAAGAAGAACAATAGAGGAAATCAACAAATGACTCCACGAACTAGATCCCAAGAGTTCCCCTCACAAAGAGGAGGAATGGATTGGTGGAGTTGTAGATCTAGATCTCCTCTTTCAAATCCCTCAAGAATATGCAAGAATCATAGGAGGGATGGAGAGGAAGCAAGCTTTTAAGGTTCAACAATGGAGTAGGAGACATAGAGCAAACAGAATGGTTGACCTTACCTCCTCAAGGAGGAAGAAGGACTATTTATAGTCCAAGGGGGATAACTAGCCGTTTGGGGAATTCGTGCGACCCGTACCAGCGGTAAAACCGGCACAGCCGGTTGACACGCCGGATTGGTCCAGCGAGCAAACCGGCTGACCGAAACCACCGCCAGAAATCTCCAGCACATGAGGCTGGACCGGTTCTGAAACCGACACGCGGGTTCCCTTGCCGGAACGAGACCGGCTCACCGGAACGAAACCGGTTTTGCCGGAATAGCGTACTGGAACATGTTCCGGCGAAACCGGAACCATTTCGGCTCGTCGAGATGTTCCAGCAAGAGAGCCGGCACCACTGGTTTCAGTGCCGAAATCGCCGTAACCCCTCAAACGCAGTTTTCTCGAAAGAACTTAACTTTGACAAAGTTCCCGAACTCCGATTTAGATGAAACCAATTTTTTTGGAAATACTGAGACTCCTAACAGAATATTTTTAGATGATTTTAGAGAGGAGCCTCCCAACGTCAAGAAACGATAAAGACGTCCAAACTCGAAAACACAATAGAAGATGCATACAGATTCCATTTTTGATGAACTTGGGCTTGTTCAAAAACTAGCAACAAGCAACAAGAATATAGGGATGAAAAGTATGCAAAGGATTGAGCTCCCTAAGATGATGTGATCAAGTTACCCAACCGAAAGCCCCTCTTGATAGTGCGGCTATCTATCATTTAACCCGATCTCCCAACAATCACCTTGAGACCGGTAAAAGGAAAAAACTAGCAAGGCCATACCTTTGCCTTGCGCATCCCGCTTGATCTTGATGGCAACACTTCAAGTTCCACTCAAGACGGAATGCCTCACATGATTATTGCTTCGTGAAGACTCACAAATGTTCCCTCATACACCATGATGGGGTAGCTTCATTGAGGCACATCTTCACATGTCCATTATCATCAAATGGACGACAAGCTTCAAGTATGATATCTTCGATATGCTCATCTTGAACTTTCCCTTCTCGACCTTGATGACATCCATACTTGATGCCAATACCAAAGATATAACACTACATTCATGGCATCCACACATCATATGGACTTCAAGAAGTACCTATGGAATATTCCTTCATATAATCACAAAAAAAAACATTAGTCCATACAGGATTGTCACTAATTACCAAAAACACATTTAGGGGCAATGTACCCTTACAATATTTATCTGAGATTAGTGGTAATCTGCTGCTTCTTACGAAATCCGGTGACAGTATGATGGTAGTTTGAGATCCATTAGAGAATAACGATGAAATCATTAGTCTTAACGCTTTGGTTGGTGGACACATAATAATCCTTCATAATCAGCTAGAATAGAGTGCTTGGGTTGGATAATAGTATATAGATTACTAGCTCGACTAGAGTCTATAGTACATAAGGACACATCACCCATAAAAGTAAAATCTAAATTGATTATACACACTTACGTTTATTATTATTATTATTATTATTATTATCTTTTTCCCATATCATGTATGCACATCTGCAGGAAAACCTTAGCCATGGCCTATCTCCATCCATTGATTCACAAACCCCAAGTAAAGTCGAAAGTCCGGTGAGACGAAGATTCCACAAGTTAACAAGGTCTTGCTTTTGTAAATCACCTCAGCGGTCGCTTGATCTAAACCTAGGTCTTCTAGGAAAAAAAGCAACTATACTACATCTAGTATTCCGGAAGCATTTTCTCTCTCCTTGTAAGGTTATTAGAGACCTTGCTAATTATTTTTATTTTTTCTCTTAGTTTATTTATTGTTTTTAGTTTACTTGTTTTTACTTATTGAAACCCAAAAAAAGTTAAGATTTTTTATTACTAGTCTTACTTTATTTGTTACTAAATATCTATAAAATAGGAACCATCGCACAAAAGAAGCTTGGAGAATATGCTACCCCTAATAATGATTATTTACGTGCCCTATTACTCAACCTACCGTTACTTCTGAAAATTATAAGATTAAGCCTCACTTTTGACTATAGTTCAACAAGACCAGGTTGGAGGCTCAACTAATAAGGACGCAGGTATGCTTCTAAATACTTTCACTAAAATATGTCACATGATGCGAATTAAATTTGTCGAACAAGATGTAGTCAAGCTACGTTTATTTCCTTTCTCACTAAGAGGAAAGGCTAAATATTGGTTGCAAGCTTTGCCCAAGTGCACTATTACTTCATGGAATGAATGTACTAATACTTTTATGTCTAAGTTTTTTTCTCCAGCTAAATGCAACTTCGATTTAACACTACAAGTTTTAGACAAGAAGAACGCGAGCAAGCAGCGCTTGCATGTGAAAGAATGAAGGAATCTGTTAAGATCTATCCCAGTCATGGGACGGAAGAGTGGTTAATCCTTCATCTATTTTATAATGCTTTAGCCCAATATCTAAATGTACGCTTGACACTGCTGCAGGAGGAACATTCATGGGAAAGCAAGCTGATGTTGCCACAAGACTCCTGGATGACATGAAAAATAACCATGCCCAATTATATGTGGAAAAGGGTCCTCTTTAAGAAAGTTAAGCTCAATTAACAAGGAGAGGAATGAAAAACTTACTGCAAAGGTAGATGAGTTATCACTTTAATTAAGGGCAAAGAACAAGCTCAAGTTAATGCCATCACCAAAACTACCATAGACGATGTAGACTTTGTTGCTAGAAATTCTTATAATTCTACATGAAAGAGTGAAATCTACTGCTCAAATTTTCAGAAGCAATATTCTAACCCTGCAGGTGGAGCAAACAATGGTAATCTCCGTCTTAGAAAATGATTTTAAATTTTTTATGCAATCTCAAACTAAGAACAATAATATCTTAATGAAGATCACCGAGAACCAAGATAATCTTACAAAAAAATTGTCTAACCAAGCTATAACACTTAAGAAAGATGTGAAGGCTATTTAAGAGAGAACCAAAGCTGTGAAGATACAACTGGGAAAGATAGGTGAGAGTCAAACTGTCATACTTGCAATATTTGCTGGAAAACCTGAACCAAACCCAGTTGAAGATCTAAAGACGATGAGAATGGAGAAAGGTGAAGAACCTCAAGAATTGGAATATAACAATGCTCCTTCTCTTGATTACACCGTGGAGGACCTTGTTAAAATGATCACCTTCAAAAATCCATGTATTGAGAAGGTAATGAAGCCATGTACCAACATTTTATTCATCAAGTTTCTATGAAGGTGCGTGAGCTAGAAAATGATTACAAGGAATTATCTGAGAAACTTCCTGCTAAGCTAGATGATATATTTGAACCAACTGCTAAGATTAAAATTGGAGTAAATGAGATAGCTACACGTTGTGATCTTGGTGCTAGTGTTTCTAATATTCCTAGAAGTTTATTTGAAAGTCTTAACCTTAGGCCCTTTGAATCGCTGGGGAGAAACTCCATCTAGCTAATTCTACCTATAAATAACTTGTTGGCATTAAGAAAATTATTGTTGTACAAATTAGAGAGTGCCCAACACGCATTCATTTTGTGATTGTTCACATGCCCGAAGATCCCATAGCACCAATAATCCTTGGTAGACTCTTTTTAAGAACTCCTAAAGCTTTGATTAATCTCCATGAGGGAAATGTGTGACATGAATTAACATCTCGGGAGTCGTTTGTTGTGCATTTCCCCATGAAAAAGTAGAACAAGAAGAAGAATTTTGGGATCATCACCTTGAATCCCAACTACTTTGGAGTGGGAGTTCCACTCGCTAGGCTGGTTCACCGTCACGGTCGAGCTAAACAACAAAAAACAGAAGCGCTTCATGGTAGGCAACCCATGTAAATAAAGTTGTTGTTAAATGGTTAGTTTTAAGTTTTAAGTTGTTTTTTTAATAATGAGTGTTCAAATGATCTTAAGGGAGAAATGGAAAAAATTAAAATTGCTCCTAGTTATCAATTTTTTATGTGGCAGTGCTATTAAACGTTTTTTCTGCTGTTTGGTGCTCTTCATAGAATTCATAGGATAATGGAAAAAAAAGTTTCAAAGAAAATACCAACATCTGGTGGGTTCAGAGAGTTTTGTGACCATCAGTACGGTGAGGTCTCGCCGTACGACCCGGCCGTACCACCTCCAGAATACCCGCAGAGAAAATCAACATTTTCCAGAAACCCATAAGAGAGTTTCGCGAGCATGCATACGGCCGGATGTCGCCACATACCGCATGCCCGAACCAACTGAAGAAGCCAAGACGTAGAAAACGCGAAGAGTATCTGAGAGTTTGTCAAACACCCGTAGGGTCAGATGCCGCCGTACCACGCGCCGTACCAACATCGTCTACATGGTCGAAACCCTAACCACAAGGGACCATGGGTCGGTACGGGAGGAGCGCGCCCATACTAACGCTACAATCGCGATATGAGCACACCAACGTGAGTTTTTGGATCAGAATTTCATCCTCTCTTATTTCCCTCACTCCAACTTTTGCAAAATCTCCCAAGATCTCAACCTGTGTTTGTTTTTTATTCAATTCCTCGCACCACATTGATCCAAGGTATGATTCTCCTCCGAACCCCAACTTATTTCATTCAAACCTATGCTCTTTCATTTGCCGTTACCAATCTAGACATAGGTCTTTATTTGAAAGGTTTTCTTAGGAAGCATGATTAGTTTCATATTTTTAGAGGAGATTCTTTTGTAGAAAGTGTAGAGGAACATTCACTGCCTATCTCTATTGGATCAACAAGTAATTTGATTAACTATTAATTATAGCTGATGAACATGAGGAGCCGTATCTGTGCTTGTGCTGCCAAGATCACCTCCAGCTCCGCGTCGCGTCCGGAACCCATGAATATCGAATTCACCAAAGATTTCCAGAAGAACGAGTACAAGAGGCTCGAGGGACGAGAAGTGCAAACTATCAAATGGGCGTGTGCCATTATCCTTAATCAACCCGGCCTCACTAATGATTTTAATTTACTTTGAAATAGAGTCGGTTTGCTTCCTTTTGTCTTTCAGGATATGCCAACCTACCTCCGGTTTGACGTTTGAGTTCTTGATCTTAGTGTTTCACACTATGATAGATAACTACTCCTCGGAGTATTGGAAAGTACTCGACCATGTTTATTTTCGTCTCCTAAACCGGGAGTGTGAGCCGAGTCCCACAGAGTGGTACAACTGTTTTGGCTTAACCAACAACCTCATGGACATACGGTGCAACAACTTTTTTCTCAATCCTACCCTTTCTCAATATTTTGATAGAATGAGCCGGAATAGGCCTTCTAGACAGGGAAATAATATTGAATGTCCTTCTATCCGCTATTTGTGCTATGTTATTGCTAACACCCTGCAGGCCCGAGGTGAATTTACAAGACTCAATAAGAGGAGAAGATAGTCCTTCCGAAGGCTGCCATTCTAGATTGCAACATGACTAGATAGTATCTTTCTGATTGGGATAACCCGAATCAACTAGATAGTATCTTCCTGAATGAAACACAAGTTAGTGCTAGGAGATATGACGCCAATATCACGTAATGAAGAGTGCACAAGCCTAACATAGACCTGGAGGAGGATGATGAAAATTTGCTTCAAACTTATGCATGGTATCTTTGAATATCCTCGTGTGGTGCACGGAACCTGGCCATCCTGCAACTATGGAGGTAGACCTCAAGTGAAAATCACAAACAACCATAACATTCCGTGTTGGATATCC
This sequence comes from Lolium perenne, assembly GCF_019359855.2. Taxonomy (NCBI): domain Eukaryota; kingdom Viridiplantae; phylum Streptophyta; class Magnoliopsida; order Poales; family Poaceae; genus Lolium; species Lolium perenne. The sequence continues at coordinate 83,183,748 of NC_067249.2, forward strand.
AAGGCGACCTACATGGTTGACCATATCACCATTTGGCATAATAACTGTTATGTGTGTCCCATCAATTGCACCAATTGCTCCATTGAAATGAGGTGTAAATCTAGAACCCTGTAGCCTCTCATGCACTATTGGGAACTGCGGATCAATAGGCTTGATTATATTTCCCGCTAAGTGATTCACACATTATAGCACCTCCACAAACTTCCTGTTGATTGTCTCCCTTGATCTCTTGAATCTGTCACGAACTTGAGTGACGGATTGTGGACTGCCAAGAGTCCACAGAAACATTCCAAGTGCGCTCCGGACTAAGGAAAGCGGTAGGCCTATTTCCTACCCTTCTGATCTTTGCATATTTCACAAAATATTGTAGTAGATGAAGCATCCCAAATTGCCTTAGGTGCCTTATCTTGATCCATCTAATTACATATAGCAAATTATATTTAACAGATTGCATCTATGAAGCATATGACCAGTACCAAAAAATACAAGAAATTGCATCTATGGAGCATATGACCAGTACCACAACTCAATATGCATGCTCATACATGACCAGTACCAAAAAATCAAAAATTACATGGCCTATGACCTGATTGCTCACCTTGCCAGTAGGGAGGCGGAGGAGCTCAGCGGGGAAGCAGGGCTGGTGGGGAACAAGGTGATCAGCGGCATGGTCGGCGGCAAGTGGAGGACGACGGGAACAGAGCGACGGAGGAGGGCCAGCGTGCCAGCGGTGGGAAACAGCATCGGCGGCGGTGAGGGTGGACACTGGCGGAGGGGGCGGGCACTGGCGGCGGGGGCTTCCTCCAAAGCTAACCTATCGAGAGGACAAGGAGGGGAAAAGTGGAATGGGGTGTCGCTCGCTTCTGGTTTGCACACGGGACGGATTTCCTTATATCAAGTGGCTAGTTTTCCGTAAATAATTCGAAGTGTTGAGGATTCTTTGGGCACTGGCAACTCGGGAAGTAGCCAGAATCGCGGGAAGCACCTCTCGGGGTGCTTTCCGGCTTGGGGGTCTCGCGCAATGCATTTTCCTGCAACACTTCTCTACCACGCTTATCAATAGTTGGTTGTTTGTTTGAGCTTCCACTTTTGGACCTCAAAAGCAGAAGATGCCTAAACAAACGGAGCCCTAGTCTAGGACCAACGAGATCTCTTCTGAATGCCACATTTGGTGGGGAAAGTTTCCAACACCTTAGTGAGCATATCGCTTTGTGTGGTGGACTATATTGTACAAAGTTGGATACTGTTCTCGGAGAGTGGCGTTACCTAGCCATTTATTCTCCCAAAACCTTATTTTAGAGTCATCCCTAATAGAGAACTAACCGTATGAGACGAAGAATTTCTTGCCGCCTTTAGGCCAGCCCAAAAGTACGAGTCACCTGGTTATCAATAAACGTGTGGCAAAGCATGTGAGCCTATGTACTTTCTCCTTTAGGATAGTTTGCCACACCCCATCTTCGGTAGGAAGCTTAAAATGCCATGTGCAAGCGCTCTATTCTTGACCTCGAGGTCACGAATCCCCAAGTTCAAGTATGAGCCACTTCCCATAATAAAGGAAGAAAAGGTCCGAAAGATGTCCAAGTACAAATACGGATTTTTTGCTACATGGGGGCTATGCATCACATAAACCCCAAAATTCATGGTAATTTCAAATATTGAAAAAAATCTGAATCCTCCTGGAAACAAAAGATGGTTAGGTATTGTACTCGTATAAAAATATTTGGTCTCGAAATGATTCTCATGGTATCGTGGGCAAAAAAGATAAATTTATGATAAAATTAGCGTGACTAGTACATCGACATGGGGCTTTTCGGCACTCCCGAATATTTTTTATACAAGTAAAATACTTGATCATCTTTGGTTCCTCAAAGCATTCGGATTTATTAACCCTTTTTTATTTACTGTTTTTTCTTTTGGATGTATTGGGTGCCTAGCACCCATGAGGCCATGATCACGAATGTATTTTCCGTCCAAGTACAGCATATTAAGTTCATGAGCTGCCTAGTGAGAGTCCAACCTATGGCGTCATCGCTACACAGTCCCCACGGATCTCAACTGCCTAGTGAGAGTCCAACGCCACGTTCTCCACTCCCCACTGCGCGCGAGCGACGCCGAGTTGACCTAACCGCCATTCAGCAATCGGTTGAGTTCGCCATGCATGCACGCTCCCCCCAGCCCTACCGGTTACCACTTTGCGCCGCTACACGATCGAATCGATCAACGCCAGAAACACACCTCTCTCTATAAGTTCCTCCTCCACTCATCACTTCTCCTCGCTCCGAGCGATCGATCAAACCGCGCGCTAGTACAGAGTATAGACAGTACACACACATCAGAGCTTCTTCATCGGGGATCATCTCGGCGTCCGGTGCTGCGATCTGAATCTCCTCATGGCCTCGATGGCGTCTCTGTTGATCCGTATCTCGGCGCTCCTCATCGCCTTCCTCGCCGTCTGCTGCCCGGCGTCGCTCGCGGCACCGCCGCTGGGGAAGCGGTACAGGGTCGGCGGCCCCGAAGGGTGGCGCGTGCCGCCGCCGGTGGACAAGGAGATGTTCTACGTCAAGTGGGCGTCACCCATCACCTTCTTCGTCGAGGACTCCATCGGTAATCCATCTGCTACGCGAGCGCGAGCGTTTTCCTTTCTTGATTTAGTTTTCCAGCTAGGAATTGATAGCTCAATGTAAGTATCTTCCTGATGTGAATGCATGCAGAGTTCGTGTACAAGAACGACACGGTGATCAAGGTGAGCAAGGCGGGGTACTACCACTGCAACGAGACGGTAGGGGTCGGCACCGGCCCCGTGCCCAAGGACGGCAGCACGCTCTTCCTCCTCGACGCGCCGGGCTTCGCCTACTTCGCCAGCGCCGACCTCGGACACTGCGCCGACGGCCAGAGGCTCATGATCAACGTCCTCGCCGCCGAGCCGCCCGCGCCGGCATCGTCGTTGGCCCCAGCGCAAGCCCCGACAGTGGCGCCATCGCCTCCGCAGCCATCGGCGTCCTCGTTCCCTCCGGGGCCTGGCCCGGCGCCGTCCATGGAGTACTCGTCCGCCGCGGGGACCTCGTTCCTGCCTTCGTTCGCTTGCGCCGTTCTATCAGCTGCAGTGATGGTGCTAGCCGGTTTTGTTTGAGCAAGGTGATCTAGTAGGGCACGTAAACCTATTAGTTAATTAGCTAGTACGGGTAGTTTAATTGTTGATGCGTGACTGTGTGTGATTCAATTGTGATGATCAGGTGCCATTGGCATATCTAGGGCGTGGTTAATGAGGATTAGGTCAGTGATCAAAATCGTTTTGATGTATCCGCGTACTCTGTTCCCTTGTGTTAGTAACAATAACTGTATTTTACATACTCGTGTCTCTGTCTGTTCCATCTAAGAAGCTGAATGCAGACTCGAATTTTAGATGAAAACTGAATCAATCTGGATGTGTTGTACTGTAGTTTCCACCTTTATCTGGGACGAACTGTTTTCTTCCCCAGACTTGCTGTTATCTTTTGACAGTAACCGCGCCACTTGATTAATCAACAGCCAACCGGAAGAATAGAACAACCTGCATCGTTGCCAGATCCAGAGATGAACCATCGTCCAGCAGGCTTTCAGAGCCGAAGAACAGGCACACTGTAAGCAGTGAGGCACATTCAGTGCGGCGTGTGTTTTCGTTCTATGGTTCCAAACTCTAGTCATGGAAATTCTGAAAGCCTAACTAAGTTAGCTGGGCTGAGCGCCAACGAAAACAAATGGACCTAACTTGTATCTCTGGTGGACCAGAAAGTTCTGCATCCCTGGCCTTACACAGCCGACCTGCGAATCGGCCCAGATGTATATCAGTTTGGTGAATTTCATGTCTGATAAACCCAGTTTGGTGAATTCCATGTCAGCTGCTGCACGGAAAGTCGGAAAATGATATCTTCTTTACTCGGGAAAGACTCAAAGTACAAAGATGACAATGAAAAGGACATGTATAGATAGAACAATATAGTACCTATACCGTCTCGTGGGTATGGGTACCTATACCGGGCATGTCGACCATTTTTGACACTCCTAGTTGCCACAAATCCGCCGGGCTAAAGGGAGATTGAGGTCGGTGGCGATATCACCAACTCAATGCCTTTAGGGAAGTTGGGATATACCCCGACATGACTATACCCATGGCCATACACTACTCACAACTTTGTGTAATGTAATTCAGCACTTGAGCTAATTGTTATATTCCACTAAAAAAATATTGTTAAAGCTATTTATCGTCTACTAGTAGTATAAGGGCATCTCCAGTGGGCCGACCCCTCCGGTTCGGGTGTGTACGATTCGGTCCGTGCGGACGGGTGGATAGGCAGCGCACGCTCTAGCGAGGCGACGCAAACGGACCAACCAGTCCGCCCTAGACCCATCCATTCACCAAATTTGGGAAACCGATGCGTCGGCGTGGATAGCGAGCGTGTCCTCCGTGTCCACCCACGTGCATCTTGGGCTCACATGTAAGCGAACGAACGGCCTTCTACCTATGGCCATCAATGGAAGTACTCTGGCCGCACCACTCTACGCCTGCGCTCCTACTCTGGTCGCGCCGCCTACCGTCCATCAATGTCGACGTTTTGTTCGACGCGCCAGCAGCCAATGCTCCAGCCCTTTATAAGCAGGCACGCACCAGCCATTTCTTCCACAAGCTCTCATCTTCTATTTCCCAGAGGCTGCACCTGCCCCAGAGGTTTGCCACGATCGTCGATGGGCAAGAGCCCCAACATTTCCTCCTACGCGTGCCCAGCGGCGCGACCGGCCTGTGACCCACGGAGGTGATGCTCGACGGCGACAGGCAGATGTTCCTCCATAACGGAGGGAGGCGCTTCGCCCGCTCGCACGCCATGGACGTCGGGCACTTCGCCGTCTTCAAGTACGACGGTCACGACGACTTCAACGTCAAGATCTTCGACGAGAGTATGTGCTGCCACCACTACCACTCCGACGAGGACGACTAGGTGACGCCAAGACGAAGACGATGCAGTTTCTACTATGTTTTTGTCATGTTTTTTACTTACGTTCTATTTGCGTGAATCAAATCATATGTATGCAACATTTGAGAAATAAAATGCAAGATGATTTGGCCAGCTTCGGACCAAATCGGTCGCCCCGCTGCGCGCGGTGTCCGGACCAGCCTAACCGCGCGACGCATCCAATCCGCTGGCCGACTCAAACGGATAGAAACATACCATTTGGATCATCAATTTGAGTCAGCCTGCTGAAGATACCCTAACTATCGTTGTTCTAAAGTTTTTTGTGCATGTCCGCGGTTTCAACGAGATCAACAAAAAGTGATGGACGATTGGGACAAAAAGCAAAAACATATGGGTCGTATTTAATTGTCGACCGAGACGTGATGTGCGCTGATATCCCAGCTGACTAGCACCCAGGATTCCGATATTCTTCAGGCCGACCTCGCTTTTAGGAACTAATGATTGAGAGAATCAAGTGATGTTTCATTGATGATTGTTGGGGGTATATATACCGACCGAACAGGCACCTCTTCGGTATTACAGCGTTTGGACAAAACTAACTGCCTACTTAGCTTAGAACCTAAGCTAATCTTAATAACTGCCTAGTGAGCTTAATATCAAAGCTATCCTACTTCTAACACTCCCCCTTGGACAACGCTGTTTCTTGAAAATCTCTTGTGCAATCTTTAAGATCTTCTCGCATAGTCTTGAAAGTCTTCTTGCTTATATATGAGGATGTCCTTGTAAATAACTGTGCTCTTTGTAAATATTCTATCATCTTGAAAGTCATCATCTTTAAAATCTCTCCCCCAAAAACCCCGTGGGAAAAATATGAGGAGAGTTGTATTTGATATGTTGTTAAAACTCCTTTAAACCCTTTGGGGAAAATAAGGAGAAAATAGTACAACATGTAAAGATTGTTGTCTCCATGAGAACTCATATGAGAAAACCTTAGAGAAAGGAAAAACCTCACGAATGAGTTTGGAGAACAATAAATATGCCTTTTGTACTTCCTTTAAAAACCCCAGCGGGGAACATAGGAGGCACGGCATATATCTTGTGTAAATATTGAAAAGAGTGCAATATGATGTGCCACGGAAAACTCCTTTAAAACCCAATGGGAAAAATATAAGGAGAAAACAATGTGGCATATCTTAACACTTGTATTTATATCGTCTCATTAAAAACCTTTTATGAGAAACCATTAGGAAAAACTCATTAAGGGAAAAAGAGTACAATATATGATCTAATGATCATCAACGGGTTATAATTTGGGAGTTTTACTCCCCCTGGACTTTGCAAGACTAAGAGTTGTCTCACGCCAATCCATGAACTTAAGTTCAGGAATATGGAAATATGTAAAGCACTGTGAATAAATCTGTTAGATTTCACATGATATGTTTGCAAAGTGTTTATCTCCCTAGTTTGGAAAATATTAATTTAACTCTTATGCATTTGGGCAATACAAGTGGTATTATTTGATAAATAATGGTGGGTGATTCTGTTGAATCTCAACCACATGATCTTGAATGGGGTCAGTCATTATATGAATCCAATAGAGTTTATTTTGTTCTCTTAGTTAGAAGGCTCTTTCATTGAATTCAGTCTATGATATGGCATTTTTGGGATCGGTAATATTATAGCCAATGTAGAGTACACGATGGTCAAATCTTGATATTCCTAAGGGAATTAATCAAGATCATTTGAGCCTTAAATATATCGGAGGATATTACTTACACCAACCTTTTAGTTGGGGCTTGCACTTTAAAGAAGTTGACAACAAAATATTCACATGAATGATGTAGTTTGTATTGAGATATGGAACAAGAGGTCCAATATCACTCCATTACTACTACAATGTATGAATGAATTTGTATCCCTGTTAGGGATAGTGTGACCATATGTATCTTTGATTTGATTTATCCATATTTAATTTCTCCAAAACTTTATGGACATATAAAGACTGATAGATATGTATTCCGAAGGAATATACTCAAGTTATAAACTTGGTTAATACTTGGTTCAATCCAAATCTCCGTCTTGATATGATTGAAAGGACCTTTCATGTATATTATAAACTTTGATGATAAAAGCATTGATATATACAAAGGTCATGTAGAATCCAATTAGGGATTTTGTTTATGACTACATATAAGCAATCATCATTGTACGAGTAATCCTTTATAAGAAGGAGCTCTTATAGTCAATTGTACCACACAATTTGTGTTTGACTATTTTAAAATCATAGAGTGACTTATGTATTATTACACATATGTTGCGATTTAATTTTGTATTTGGATTTATAAGTCTTTAAGGACTTTAATATAGATATCCAAATTGAGTGACCCATATGATTATGTAATCACTACATCCATCAGCTGCATGGATAATTTATTTATAACTGCCAATAATATTAGTATCGAAACGTAATTCCACTTATACCAATAGGGTATGTTACATCATATATAATTGATGTCGAGTCTCTGCGTGAACCCGTGTGCTACAAGCCTCACTTTTTCACCACCTCATTGTTTTTTTTTTTTTTGTTAACAAAAAGTCATTTGTCTTCCAGAGGGAAGGTGCTTATGAGGAGTAGGTATTACGATGGTAAATACCTCCCTTGTTGAGTGAGTGCTATTCTTATTCAATTGCATCCTTCTAGTTGAACCAATATATGAGTGCATTAGGCACTCTGCCATGGACTTTGGTTCAGGGCCCTAAAGGTTTTAGCAATTTTTAAGAATAAATATATTTGTCGACAAAATGTAGTCTTTGTTGTATGATTCTGTTGAATCAATAATATTTGTGGAAATATGATTAAATATTTGAACTCCTCATGATTTCCCATAACAATAGAGTCAAGGTGTTTCGATGTCCCAACACTTAAAATTATGTGCACATTTGTGCTGGGTTTGGATGATGACATCCACTATGTGTTATTCAACTTGAGGTTGAACTACATTTACTTGTTGAGGATATAATTTCCCCTGTTCCGCGGAAGCACGTGAGAATTTATATCCCATGTGGCCAATTTTCTCCCCCTTTTGCTCTCATTTCAGAGGAAAGTGGTTACATTAGGTACCTTCACTCTTTTGGCACATAGGTTGCATGCATAATATGATTTTGTGACATATTTGTCACGAGTAAATGTATGTGGCAGATTTGCAATGTGTTGCAAATTTATGACTGAACTTGTCGTTTAGATTTTCAAGTACGTGAATATAAGGACTGAAAGTCTATGACATTATTATTTATTTATCGGCATTCTTTGTGGTACTAATCTCCCCCTAATGCCGAAAAATGTCGTTATTGCAAATGCAATCAGCGTACGGGCTATCAATAACTCCCTTGTTAGGGTCTTGAGGTATTTGACGGATAAACAGTTATACCTTAGTTATTTATCACATAGATCCCAAATTTATGTGAGGGCCCATGATGTACGCTGGGGTGGTGATACCGGTATATAACCGAATTATCGCAGATGGGAAATACTTGTTTGATTTCCACGTACTTACTGCAAGGGGAAGCAGTATGATAAGCAACTGTAGTGATCTAGATTAGATCTACGGCGTGTAAGACCGCATGTCTCCAACAATATGTTGGTATATCAAAATTTTGTTGTAGTGGTCATTTAATTAGTTTGATTCTTTTGACAAAGAATTTAGTTGCACTATTCTGGGTATGTACATGCAGGTACCTAGTAAAATCATGAATGCTCATGAAAACAATATTAGTATTGGTTTAACCAATATATATAATATTTTGCTCTTAATTTGATAATTTGAGCAATTAATTTAGTAAAATCATGGATTTGTGGAGATTAAAGACCCATGTAAGACCATCCATTAGATGTGTCTATCAATACCATGAAATACTTATATGACCCAGATAGTTGTTGAATAGTCAACAAGTATCTTCTTGAATAAATTCAAGTAATTTGAGTGGAGTGTGAGAGACTTACAAAAAAAAATTCTCATGGCACATTAGGTGCTCATAAAATCTAATGATTTGAGAATTTTGCAACTTGTAAATTGTGACCAACAAAATTTCACTAATTTTTCGCATTATCCCTATAATGGGTGATCAAGGCGATTATGAAAATTCTTAGATTCATAAAAATCTGAAAAAAAATAGTTTGTACTCAACAGAGTTTAGTATGAATTTAGTTCATACATTGAAATGTCATGTATGAGAAACATGATATCAATGGACATCATACCACATTTACTAGTATGATTATTGGCTAAATGACATATTGGGATAGTCATGACACAAAACGAAGTCCCAAATATTATTGGGAATTTTATTCCACAAGAAAATTTATATTGTGAAGGAGTATATCTCCTACCGGAGTGGAGTTATGTTATCTTTCTGATGAAGATTATAAGTCCAATCCGCATGCAGGTAATTTTCTATGTTTATCAAAGTGAGCTTTCAAATTATCCCATTACACTCACATTACTTAATGAATCTGTAGTATGATTCACCAAGATGGTAGGGAACACTTATATGTACAATGATTCATACAATAACATTTTTGATAAACTTGGTAGTTATCTTATCCCTTTTACCATGTCTACTGTGATTTGTTTTGTCATTTTACATCCACTTTACATTGATTTCTCATGGTCCTTTTTGTGACCATTGAGATTTTTAGTATTTTGAGTACTAATATGAATTTCAGGTATTGGTATATCACCCGTAGGGTGTTTCACATGAGTCTTCATAAGAAGATAAGATGTGTTATTACCCTGAAATAAATATGATAATTTATTGCATTATCAACAAAAGAATAGGTAAAGTGATTTTGAGGTTTGAATCAGATTTTTATATCACAAACAATCAACTTCGAGTTGATTTTGTAGACACTAGGAAAAAAAACTACAATGTACTAGAAGTACTCAAAAGTGTTTGAGAAACTATTAACATTGTGTTTATGCATCATATATCTCCTTGCTGGAGATTTATGGAGAAATCGATATGTATCCAATTTCTCTCATGTAATGTGAGTTTAGTGATCTCCACTAATATAAATGCTAGGCATGTCCAAGAGATGATCATGCTACTCATTTACTGTGATATATTAATGGTCAAGTTGTTAATGACCATTCGTAGACATTTAAATGTTGATACATTAAATGATACTTCTATCAATGATTTGAACTTTATTCCCAAAGTGATGGGTGATGTTACATTATATATACTATTGACATTGGTTGTTCATGGTGAATATAATTATCACCACATGATGTAGAACTTTTGATAGTTTATGAGAAATTTCTATTTATCATGGATTGTCTTGATAGACATTGCATCCATGTCCAATGATTAATGATTCCACATCTTACCAACATAGTAGAAGCATGCAATAATCATGCATCATTTTTTTTTTACTATGATAGTAAATTTTATTTTGGTAAACAACAAATATGCTCTAGAGGAATTATTTGAATATTAAGCTGATGCTTTTATGCCATATATGTGTGTGTCTATATCAAACTCCATATTTATGGGGTAGATCTCTCGGTAATGGAAGATATGCAATTTTTGCAGTCCATGCCATTACCTTGTGATTCATAATATATATTTTTTAAGGATATTCACATATTTTATTGGCAATATCATCACGTATTTTCAATGAGAATTTTGCAAGAAAAAAATGATTTGAATTGCAAAATAATTTTATTAGACCAAAATACCATGTTATGGAGAATGCTACACTAGTGGAAAACTGCTCTTTTGCACCGGTTTTTAAAGGCCATATGCACCGGATGGGCAACCGGTGCAAACCATCCGGTGCAAAAGGCCCCCCCCTTTTGCACCGGTTGGCTTACAAACCGGTGCTAAAGGGGTCTCCACGTGGCCGGCTGTGGGGCGCTCGGCGGGGAAGCTTTTGCACCGGTTCGTATTACGAACCGGTGCAAAAGGGTTGGGCCGCGGCAGCATTTTAATGCCCTTCCCTGCCGCGGCAGACTCTGCCGCGGCAGGGAATTGCACTAAAATGCTGCCGCGGCAGAGACTCTGCCCCATTCGAAACACGGTATAATATTAATGCAGACAATTCAAATATATATATAGGAAACCATTGTATTACATATATCGATCAAAGTGACACACGTTCATGCATATATATATGTCTACATCAACATTGATATTGGCGGTTGTCCACATAGTGTTCTCCATCTGGAGCTATGACTTGCTCAAGTAAGAACCCCGCCAGTTCTTCTTGAATTGCTCGTACACGCTCTGTTGCTAGAAGACCATCCCGCAACCGTTCGATCTAATAATTTGAAGAAGGTACGATGGTCAGTATATATATATGTGTGTATGTGAATGAAACACAAGGTGATCGATAAAATAAAGCCATGAATGTTGTTTAATTACTTACATGAACTTGTTCCAAAATGTCCCTCTTATGGTGGGTATTCGGCGGATGAACTCGCAAACGTAGAACCCGCATAAATTATTCCCGTCCTCCTGCCTCAAGCACTTTACGAGAACAAAGTTCAATCAAAATAATATATATATAATCAAGGATGATAATAATGGTATTGAAACTACAATCAAAGAGATGCGCGGCCTAGCCGTAGTACTTACCGGTACATGTTTTATTCGAAGTTCTTTATTCTTTAAACCCGGAGACTTGTTGGTGAACCGTTTCCAAGCCTTGAGGAGGATATCAGCCATGTCCCCCACGCCTCAAGGGGTTTACTCTTCGAGTCCATGACTTCTACTATCCCGGTGTCGGGTTCAATGACTAGCAGGATATAGTGAAACCTGCGGACACACATATATATGCATAACTCATCAATTACACTTAACACATGGAGTAAGCGAAAAAGATTTAATGTGTGAAGACATGTAACACTCACGCGAAGTTGTAAGGAAATAGTATTGCCCTTTTGTATGAGTTTTTCCTTAAGACATATACCAAGTTATTCTCCGTGTCCTTGGGAGAGTTGTCGACAGTATACCCATTCACGGTATATGGGTCAACGAACCCAAGATCATAGATTTGCCTTGCGGCATTCGCGAATCTTCATTCTGCATAATACGGTGAGAGTATGGTTATATGCTAGCAATAATGGACGAGTCGCGGTAGAGACTTAATTACATAAATAATACTTACAGACAGTATGCACTCAGCAGAGATTTGTCGAGGGCGTCTTGGTTGAATAACTGAAATAATTCACAAAATTCGATGTTCATCACGTCAGTTCGCCCGTAGTGCTCATCTCTTATTGCCACCATGATCCAGTTCTGGCCGTCCTTACATGCATCCAAGTACCAATTATGTAGTCTTCGCAGCTGTGTTGATAGATTAGGCAACTCCGCAGCTCTGACAAGAGGTTCCCCGTATGTGTAATGGTATGCTAATTGGACATCGTCCGTGGCCATGAATTCGATGCGGCTTAAGTACTCAGGAATACTCATACCGGCCGCATCTGCCTCATCTTTGTATAGTTTTACCATCGTTGGATCAAGGCACGCTAGGACATCGGGATACACTTGGAGCGGGGGGCAGGAGTTTTTCTGGGCTCCAAGCTGGGGAACTGGTTTCCCATCTACCTTACTTTTTTCCCACCGCTCTTTTGCTAACACATTTGACTTGCGAATAGACCGGTCATAGTTCGATGAAAGACTTGGCTCAGGTTGATGAAGGTTCTTCAGCAGTTTCAACTTCTTTTCCAGAGATATAGCTGGCTCCGGCTCAAGCTGGGGCTTTTTCAATTTCAACATTTGTTGCTTGTGTTGTTCAGCTACGATCTTGGCATTTTCCTCAACTGTATAGTCATAAGGTCTCTTGGGAGGAACCTTAGGCACTCTTGGGAGGGGCTCTTGTTTGCGTCTCGGTGATCTGTTACGACTCAGCTGTGTCGTAGCGGACCGCCTAATTTTGCTCTTAGACTTGGGCTGCGGCGGCGGAGAAGGCTCACACGGCGGCGGAGAAGGCTCACGCGGCGGCGGAGAAGGCTCACGCGTCGGCGGGGAAGGCTCACGCGCCGGCGGGGAAGGCTCACGCACTGGAGACGGCTGCATCGGTGGAGAATGCTGGCTCGGTGGAGACCTTGTTGGCGCCTTCCAACCCGGAATCACAATGAATTCCTTTCGCCATAGAACTGTAGTGTTCTTGGCCTCTCCCAGCTCTAGCAAATCCCCTTCACCGGCAGGGTGGACAAGCCTCAGCGGCCCATACCCATCCATAACTTGATCCACCCCGGCAACAGCGTATCCAGGTGGAACCGGCTTGAAGTGATATCTTTGATCAGGTACCGGCGGTAAGACATAGCCGATCGCCGCCTTGAGCGTTAAGTAGCCCATCGTTTGGAAATGTAGCTCACAAGGTGTCGACTCTGTGATAAAGTCCACAGGGTAGAGATCAGAAGGCATCTGCGGATCCACAGGGGAGGGAGGAGCCATCTGCGGATCCACAGGGGAGGGAGGAGCCATCTGCGGATCCACATCTGCATCATCACCAGGCAGCTCCGTGGAAGCCACGCTGCTCTTCCGCTGAGATCCCTGGCCGGTAGCATCGAATGCAACTTCTTCTATCCGCGGATTAGGTTGAGGTTGGGTGACTGTGGATCGAGCTCGACATTATCATCCTCACTTGCTCCTCTAGCTTAGCAACGCGTTCTTGAACCACATCCTTTTGCCTCTGACGGCTTCTATCCGGATATTTCTTCGTTTCTGCAGGAAACCCAATACACCACGGCTTGCCACCTGATGTGGTTCGTGTTCGTCCTGAGTGTTCAGGATTCCCAAGGGCGCGTGTGAGCTGGTCCTTCTCTCTTTCGGGACGGAACTTCCCCTCTTCAACTTCCTTTGCAGCATTTCTAAAGGCTTCGATGGGAAGTGGGTTTTCCCGATGTCTTTGTGTATATATGCAGAACCCTTGTGCGTCCAACGTGCCCCCATGCGCGTAAAACCAATCCCTTGACCGCTGGTTCCATTTCCGTACCTCTGGCTGGATCCCGTTCTTAATTAGGTCATTCTCCCATTTCTCCCACTTAGGTCTGCCAGCCTTGTAGCCTCCTCGCCCCATGGTATGGAAGTACATCTTATTAGCAGCATTTTTCTTGTTGGTGTCTGACCTTGTCTTTGCCCTCTCCGATGTCTTGTACTTCACAAATGCCTCCCAGTGATCTTTTATCTTCTCATAGGGGCCCTTGAAATCTGGAGTCTTCTTTTTCTTGATAAAGGAGTTGTCCAATTTCTTCTTGTAGTCGTTGAACTGCGTTGCCATCTTCTTAAGAGCCCACTTCTTGACTCTTCGTTGTATGCTATTCAGCTCGGGATCCTCAGGGTCTGGCCTTTTATTATCACTATCAGAGTCAGCTGGCTCCGGAAATGTGAAATTTACCATGAGTTTCCTAAACATCAGATTTTTGGATCTCGTATCGACGTAAGTAACTCCTTTGTCCTCCTTTGAAGGTTTCTTCCATTCTTGAGTGGTGATCGGGATGGTGTCCCTAACAATAACTCCGCATTGACTTACAAACTTTTTTGCGTGATCCTTGGGAGAAATCGGTTCGCCGTCTATAGCGATTTCCGTGATGATGCACCTTTCATGCTCTTCCATCTTTACGCCGCGCCTCGTTTAGTTCTGCCAGTAGAGTGTGTTGATTGGGAGGTCTAAAAGAAGAAACAACGTTAATATATGTATATGCACATATCTGTAGGCTTGGTTAATTAATATATATACACCTCGACGTGGTGAGCTTCTCCCTCGCAGTCGTCACCTTCTCCCTCACCGGAGCCGTCTCCACGGTGGTCTTGATCATCTTCCTCATCAGAGCCGTCTCCTCGGGTTCGCTCGTCTCCCTCGCCGGATTGGTTTAGGTAAAGAGAGGTGATATCGTCATCATCACGGATAATCTCCTCGACGAGGTATTCTTGTTCTAGGTCTCTTTCCATAGTTTCTGCAAAGACTTAAAAGTTATTCTAATGCTATAAACACAACGAAGCTAGATTATTCTGCAAAGACTTACAAGTTTCTGCAAAGACTTACAAGTAATTAAGAATAATGCTCAATACATGATCAATAATAGTGCTGAAAGCAGATAGTGCAGTTACATGCATACATAGATCGATAATACATCAATCACTACTACAAACACTCAACCGCGCAGACCGGGTCCTAGAGGGCGCCGACCGGGTCCTGAGCCGCGCTGGGTGTGCCCCCAAAGCCACGGAACAACAACGGGAGCATAGCTAACATGAGATCCCTGCATAACGCTCCATCCGCCCCTATACATGTTGTCTAACGCATACATGTAACGGCGAACGTGCTGGTCCTCCGCTTCAATGCGCTGAGCTACCTCCTCCGGCGGGGCCGGCTCCCTCTGAAACGAACGTGGCCCATAGGACCTCCACCAGAGAATATCCGGGTCGACGACGGGACCCGGATTCCGCACCAAGGTGCGCGCCCCGGAAGATAACACCTCCCAGTGCCACCCCGGCGGAGCCCAGTCCCGGACTTCCCCCATCTGCTGCATCTCCTCTAAAACTGTCCTAGCTCAGGACGCGGAGGCCGCGGCATCGTATGCAAACTAACAAATATAATATTGAATTTGAATAAAGTACTTATGAATATGAATCAAAGTAATTAAAAATTTTCTAACACATACTAATATAGTACTGACATATTCCATCTAATTTTTTTCTAACACATCTAAAATAAAGTACTTACATATTTCATCTAATTTTTTCTAACACATATTTAAAATCTAACACATACTAAAATTTCCTAACACATCTAACACACTAAATTTTTTCTAACTAAAATTTCCTAACACATCTAACACACTAACTTTTTTCTAACACACTAAATTTTTTCTAACTAAAATTTCTAACAATTTCCTAACTAAAATTTCTAACACTACTAAAATTTCCTAACTAAAATTTCTAACTAAATTTCCTAACTAAAATTTCTAACTAAATTTCTAACTAAAATTTCTAACTAAATTTTCTAACTAAATTTTCTAACTAAAATTTCTAACTAAAATTTCTAACTAAATTTTCTAACTAAAATTTCTAACTAAATTTCTAACTAAAATTTCTAACTAAATTTTCCTAACTAAAAACTAACAAAAAAAAAAAAAAAAAAAAAAGAGGGGGCAGGAAGCGGCGCTGCTCACACGAGCGTGCGCGGCGGACGACGCAGCGGCGGCGGCAGCGACAGCAGCGGGCGGCAGCGGCAGCAACGGCGAAGCGGCGGCGGCGCAGCAGCGAGCGGCAGCGCGGCGGCCGCGGTGTGGAGGAGGAAGAGGAGGAGCAGGGCAGCGCGGCGCGGCGGCGGGCGCAGGCGGCGACGGCGGGCGGCGAAGCGGGCGGCAGCGCGGGCGGGCAGCGGCGCGGCGCGGGCGCGGTGTGCCGGAGGAGGAAGAGGAGGAGCCGGCGCGGCGGCGGCGGCGGGCGCGGCGGCAAGCGGCGGCAGCGCAGCAGCGCGGCGGGCAGCGACGGCGCGGCGGGCAAGCGGCGGGCGGCGGGCGGGCGGGCGGGCGCGATTTTGGCAGCCTGCCGGCGTCCAAGCTCTCCTCGCGCGAATGGGGAAGAAGAGGGCGCGCGCACGATTAAGTATTTGGGGTCTTTTGCACGGTTCGTGGCTGGAACCGGTGCAAAAGAGTCTTTGCACCGGTTCCAGCCACGAACCGGTGCAAAGACCCCAATTTTGGCTGAAAATTTTGCATTCTTCCCGCCTTTTTTTCTCTCTTTCGCGCGGGATCGAGTTCCCGCCACGACGCTGCGCGGGTTTCCGCCACGACGCCGCGCGGGATATGTTCCCGCCACGACGCCGCGCTGGACATTTCCCGCCACGACGCTGCGCGGGTTTCCGCCAAGACGCCGCGCTGGACATTTTCCCGCCACGACGCTGCGCGGGATATGTTCCCGCCACGACGCCGCACTTGACATTTTCCCTCCACGACGCCCAGCGCGGAGATTTCCCGCCTAAACGCCCTCTATAAATAGTACTCCCCCGTGTCTCCCATTTCACTCATCACTGAACCCTAGCCCATTGCACAATGCCTCCAAAGCCGCGAGTAACTCTTCCCGCAAGTCCCGCTCGGAAGCTGCTACTATACACCCAACAACCAGTAGGTGAGGATAAATTTCCAAACATGTGTATCTACAAAAATAATAAACTTGGATAATTGCATTTAGTTAAAACGACCAATGTTACAGATACATATCACAACAAACGCTTCACAATATGAGCTCAAGGTACATGATAATAATTAATACATTATGATCGCTTCGACCGTAACCATGGAGTATCTTCACCATTTAACGCGATGGTTGGATCAATGTTCACTGTGAAGGGCGGAATTTCAGCAAACTTATTATAATCTTCTGACATGTCCGTCTTGTCCTCGACTCCCACGATGGTTCTTTTCCCTGAAAGAACTATGTGACGCTTTGGCTCATCGGATGAGCTCGTTTCCTTATGTTTTCTTTTATTCGGTCTAGAGGACATGTCCTTCACATAGAAAACCTGAGCCACATCATTGGCTAGGACGAATGGTTCGTCTCTGTAACCAAGATTGTTGGTATCCACTGTTGTCATTCCGTACAGCTGGTCTACCTTTACCCCTTTTCCATCCAGCTTGAACCATTTGCACCGAAATAAAGGGACCTTAAAAGAAGGTCCATAGTCAAGTTCCCATATCTCCTCTATGTAACCATAATATGTGTCCTTTTTGCCACTGCTAGTGTTTGTTGCATCAATGCGGACACCACTGTTTTGGTTGGTGCTCTTTTTATCTTGGGCGAACGTGTAGAAGGTATTTCCATTTATCTCGTACCCCTGGAAAGTCACTATAGTCGAAGATGGTGACCCAGCCAACATGTACAACTGATCTACAATACTGTTGTTATTAATGAGATGTTCTCGGAGCCAACCGCCGAATGTCTGCATATGTTTATGCGTAATCCAGTCTTCAGACTGCCCCAGATGTTACGAGCGCACAATATTCTTGTGATCAGTGATATACGGGGCCACCAAGGTGGAACTTTGTAGAACTGTGTAGTGTGCTTGAGTGAAAGAAATGCCGTCCCTACATATCATTGATTTCCTTCCTAGCGTGCCTTTTCCACTTAGTCGCCCCTCGTGTCGCGATTCAGGAACACCAATCGACTTAAGGTCAGGAATGAAGTCAACACAGAACTCGATGACCTCCTCTGTTCCATAGCCCTTGGAGATGCTTCCTTCTGGCCTAGCACGGTTATGAACATATTTCTTTAAGACCCCCATGAACCTCTCGAAGGGGAACATATTGTGTAGAAAGACAGGACCGAGGATGGCAATCTCTTCGACAAGGTGAACCAGGAGATGTGTCATAATATTGAAGAAAGATGGTGGAAACACCAACTCAAAGCTAACAAGACATTGCACCACATCCTTCTGTAACCTTGGAAGACTAGCTGGATCGATTACCTTATGAGATATCGCATTAAGGAATGCACATAGCTTCACAATGGGTATTCGAACATTTTCCTACAGAAGCCCCCTCGGTGCAACCGGAAGCAAGCTGCGTCATAATAATGTGGCGAGTCATGCGACTTCAGGTTACGGAATGTTTTCTTCTCCATATTTATAATTCCCTTTATATTGGAGGAGAAGCCAGACGGGACCTTGATACTGTAAAGGACTTCAAAAAGATATCCTTCTCTCGCTTTGGTAAGAGCGTAGCTGGTAGGACTTAAGCGACTCCCTGTATCCTTGTAATCCTGTTCTTGCTTGTCTTTTGGGACTTTCATACGATACTGGTCCTCCCGTGCTTCTGGTGTATCTTTTGTCTTCCCATACACGCCTAAGAAACCTAGCAGGTTCACGCAAAGATTCTTCGTCACGTGCATCACGTCGATTGAAGAGCGGACCTCTAGGACTTTCCAATAGGGTAGATCCCAAAATATAGATTTTTTCTTCCACATGGGTGCGTGTCCGGTAACGTCGTCATTCGGAACAGATTGGCCGCCAGGACCCTTTCCAAAGATTACTTTTAGGTCCTTGACCATATCAAGTAAAGCATCACCGTACGGAGTTCGGGCTTCACCCGGCGATCTGCCTCACCTCCGAAATGATTGCCTTTCTTTCTGACGGGGTGCCTCTTTGGAAGAAATCGACGATGCCCCAGGTACACAACCTTCTTACATTTATGCAAATAGGCACCTTCGGTCTCATCTAAACAGTGCGTGCATGCATTGTATCCCTTGTTTGTCTGTCACGAAAGGTTACTAAGAGCAGGCCAATCATTGATGGTCACGAAAAGCAACGCTCGTAGGTTAAATGACTCCTGTTTGTACTCATCCCATGCATGTACACCTGGTTTGCTCCACAAGCTGTAAGAGTTCTTCAAATAATGGCTGTAGGTACACATCAATGTCGTTGCCGGGTTGCTTTGGGCCTTGGATGAGCACAGGCATCATAATGAACTTCCGCTTCATGCACAACCAAGGCGGAAGGTTATAGATACATAGAGTTACAGGCCAAGTGCTATGACTGCAGCTCTGCTCCCCAAAAGGATTCATTCCATCTGTACTTAGGCCAAACCTTAAGTTCCTCGCGTCATCTGCAAAATCCGGGAACTCTCTATCGATTGTCCTCCACTGCGACCCATCGGCGGGGTGTCTCAAAGCATCTCGTCTTTCTTACGGTCTTCTTTGTGCCATCGCAACAACCTGGCATGCTCTTTATTTCTGAGCAGACGTTTCAACCGTGGTATTATAGGAGCATACCACATAACCTTGGCAGAACCCTCTTCCTAGGGGCTCGCCCTCAACATCACCAGGGTCATCTCGCTTGATCTTATACCGAAGTGCGTGCATACCGGACATTTTTCCAAATTTTCATACTCAGCGCGGTAGAGGATGCGGTCATTAATGCATGCATGTATCTTCAGCACCTCTAATCCTAGAGGGCAGAGAACCTTCTTTGCTTCGTACGTCTTTGTCGGGCAATTCGTTATTCTTTGGAAACCTCCTCTTCATTATTTTCGGTAACTTCTCAAATGGCTTGTCACATATACCAGCCTCTGCCTTCCATTGCAAAGCAACTCTGTGGTGGCACCGAGCTTTGTGTTGCCATCTTCGCAATTTGGGTATAACTTCTTTTTGTGATCATCTAACATGCCCTTTAACTTTCGCTTCTCGTTTTACGTTTCGCATCTCTTGTGTGCATCGGCGATGGCCCGACGAAGATCATCATCAACGGGCTCATCGATGCCTCTTCATCTTGATCACCTCCTCCTGCATCTTCATCTTCATCATGCCCTGTTGCGGTATCACCGTAGTTAGGGTACATATCATCATCCTCTTCTTCTTCTTCGTCGTCTTCCATCATAACCCCTCTTTCTCCATGCTTGGTCCAACAATTATAGCTGGGCATGAAACCTTTCCAAAGCAGGTGTGAGTGAATGACTTGCCATTCAGGGTATTGCTTCAAGTTATGGCAATCAACACATGGACAACACATAAAACCATCCGCCTGTGGGTTTTCCTGAGCCACACGGATAAATTCTTCCAGGCCCGATCTGAACTCGGGTAGACGTCGGTCAACGTACATCCATTGCCGCCGGTTCATCTACATCAAATAATTAATTAAGTTTATCAATAAACAATTACAAAACATCATAATATTTATAAATAGTGGAAATTAGCACCGTACAAATGAAAGGGTTAAGTTGTTGCTTAAACCTTGATCGAGGAGGGAAAGAAAGAGGAGAAAGCTTAAGTGTCGCTCCGGCACCTCATCTCATTTTTATTTTGTGTAAAATCAAGCGAAATCATTCTCTCAGACATTTCATCGAGCACCTTGTTTGCATGCCAAAGAAATGCAAGCTAGCACTCAACACACACACCTTCTCCTAGCAAAAATGAAGTGGAGTGGGCTGTTTGGCCGGGTAGCTGAGCTGAAATAGGGCTGGGGACCTTTAGCACCGGTTCGTGTTACGAACCGGTGCAAATGGTCTATCTTTTTGCACCGGTTCGTAACACGAACCGGTGCTAAAATTCCTCGGCTGACACGTGCCTGGCGTGAAGCTTTTGCACCGGTTTGTGTTACGAACCGGTGCAAAAGATAGCTCTTTTGCACCGGTTCGTAACACGAACCGGTGCAAAAGGTCTCTCGGCCGGCTGCGCACCACCAACCGGTGCTAATGACCCCTTTTAGCACCGGTTCGTACCAAATCCGGTGCAAAAGCCATTTGGGGCAAAAAACCAAAGCCCTTGTTTCTACTAGTGCTAGTGAAGGAAAACACATTGAGTGTGTCTCAAAATCCACATGAAAAAGATCTTGAATATAGGCAAAATATTATTTTGCTATAGCATTGCCTTGTTTGTACATCTAAATGCAAAATTATTTAATGAATATGCAATATATGACCTGAGTGCCACATATTGCTAGTCTAATAGCTTAAGCTTGGACAGACTTTTACATT
Source organism: Lolium perenne (assembly GCF_019359855.2). Classification (NCBI taxonomy): domain Eukaryota; kingdom Viridiplantae; phylum Streptophyta; class Magnoliopsida; order Poales; family Poaceae; genus Lolium; species Lolium perenne. Next base: position 83,205,175 of record NC_067249.2, read on the forward strand.
TAGCCAGAGGGTTGTAAGAAAAATCAACTAAATAAATGAGACTAATCTCCATAATAAGTACAGAGTTATAAGGCGAGCTCTACGTTGTAAAGTCTCATAAGTCTGAGAACTTATATGTATTATAGGCAGAAATTTAACGACTAATTTGCATAGTACGTTTCAGCCTGAGAGTCAAACAGAGAAAGCATGAACTAATACGTAAATGCTATGAAGCTAGAGTGTCAAATTAAAAAAAATAACCGAAGGGATAAGGTTCCCGTCTTTTTCCTCCATTGCTGTGTGCATGAATCAATCGATTCTTTTGCTGATAGCTTCATACAGAGTCCATGATCGTTGTAGGTTCGTGTACGCCGGAGGACGCCGCCGGTTGAGCCGGCTCCCGAAGAGGCGCAGCGCTGCTGGGAGCCGTGGGCTCGGGTGCCGCCGTGCCTCCTGTCGTGGCCCGGCCGCGGCTGCGGTGGTCGCACCGCTCGTCAGGGTCTGTAGCTCCGCCGCCGAGCCGCAGGCTGGCTGTGGGCATCAATTGGAGTTGCCTCCGTGCCGGTAGGAGTCAGGACGAGAGGCGGGGCCGCGCGCTCCGCCACGCCGGTGAGGGCCGAGCCGAAGGCTGCCGGGTGCGCCCGCACCGGTGGCGCAACCGTGTGGTGCGCTGTCCGTTCGACGCCGTCTCTGCGTCCACCGCGAGGAGTCGGTCGAGGGCCGTTGTCACACGGAGAGCCAGCTGTTGGCCGTCGTCCCCTTCGCCGCGCGAAAGTAACCGCCACCGTCCCAGTCGCGTGCGCGCCGGCCGTTTTGCCGGAGTTGCGCGCCGAGGAGTGCTAGCCACGGCGTTGCAGGAGCCGCGACCTCGGGCGCCTCCCTGATGCGGCCTCCGCCGCGGGACGTGAGGGAGTTTGTGCCTGCAACGCCCGTTTCGCTGACAACCAGTACTTTTCTTGGCCTGCCGCTCTTTGGAGAGCAAAGTGCGTGATAACGTTTTAGGAACTAATGATTGAGAGAATCAAGTGATGTTTCATTGATGATTGTTGGGGGTATATATACCCACCGAACATACGCCGATAAGGCGGTTACAAAGGCACCTCTTCGGTATTACAGCGTTTGGACAAAACTAACTGCCTACTTAGCTTAGAACCTAAGCTAATCTCTAGTGAGCTTAATATCAAAGCTATCCTACTTCTAACACTCGCCGTGCGAAGGAGGCAGGACAGCTTCCACGTCATCAGCTACAAGAAGTCCGCAACGCCATGCATGGCTAGCTACCTAGCTCCACCATCAGTCACACGTCTACAACCTCGCTACCTAGCTCAGTCATGGTCTCATGGAACCATAGAATGCTAGAGGAAAACCACAGCGGAAGTTTGAAACTTTGCTCCACCTTTTCGATGAGGTACTGCCACCGCGCCGACCGTGTGCATGCCAACTGGGGTTGCAGATGCGGGATCCCGCATGTCCCGCAAAAGTCCATATTTAGTTCAAACTGTGCTAGGAGATTGGATCCCAACTGTTGAAATTTTGTTCTAATAGGAAACACAATCCGCCCCGCTTACCGCTTGCAGCCCTAATGACAACTAGCATTCTGCGTCCTCACACATTTCCACACTTGCTAAGAAACTGATTCAAACAAAAACAAAAAACACTTCTTAATGAACCAGCTACTCCATTCAGATTTGCACGTCTCGCTTCAATTTTGAGCCTAACTTTGACCATGAACGTTACAACTATAAAGGACATGTCACAAAAAGTATATCATTGGATACATATCTGATAAAAAGTTTTCAACCGTATAATTTGTATGGAAAATAAAAATAAATTATATTTCATTAGCTAATTTCATGGTTAAAATTGCACCCAAACCTCGAATGCGTCTTACAAACAGGGGCGTACACAGAAGGGTGGGTGGGTGGGCCGTGGCCCATCCTGATTTTTTAGAAAACGTTTTATATTTAGTCATTTGAGTAAATTTTTATCACACGGGAACAGTAAAAAATAAATTAGAGGTGTGTGTCCACCCTGAGGTATTTTTGTGCGTCCGCCACTGCTTACAAACCCATATGGAGGGAATACGACATAATAATCAAACATTAAACATCGATGGATGGTCATATCTCTCCGATCCACTAATGTGTGTTTGCAATTTTGCATTCCCAGTGATGAAGCGCGAGTGGTAACAAAATTTACCACGTGCTACCATTGGTACGACGAGGCGATGACGGTTGGTTAGCGAATATTCTGCCCCGCTCGATCTTTCCAAGCCAACAGCATGGCCATCCAGCCCAATCATGCTCCATTTCCCCATCCGGCAGCCGGCGTCAGCAACATACAATTTATATGCAGCCGCTTCATCGTCGGCGTATTGTCGAGATCCACATGGCACAGGTGCTCACTCTAGGTGGAGGGGGAGGCAGATGCAATGTTAGGGAGAGAGGGTAAGTGTCACACAATACTCACTACAAGCGCTGAAACCATAAACTCACTGCTGGTATGATCACAAGGCAAATAGTGCTTCATATTTAGTTATCCGTTTTCCATTGAGGTAGCATGTACAATGGTAGGGAAGGGCGCGCCTTCTCTTACCGATCCACATCATCTAGAGAAGATAAATATTGGTACAATGCATTATCTATTGTGGCCATCCCTAGCAATAAATGAGAATCAATTAAATTTTAGAAGAAATTTGGTTGATGAGAGAAGACAAATGATACAATGGAGAAATTAGCATTCTCTTATTTCATAAGAGTTCATCCCTTAGCTAAGGGAAGGCAGTCTTCTCTTTCTTCAATCTCTCTCCTCCAACTAAACAAAAATTCTACGTGGCAGTCTTAAGGAAAGACTGACATCACCCTATTGTACATGCCCTAAATCCACAACGGTTACACTGGCACACCGTTTACTACGATGCATCATGTCGGAAACGTACGGCCTCTCTTGACGATGTCACCCCCAAATCGTTGACATGATTCTAGCAACAATAATGCTATACTTACGGTCATATTTTTTTTTACGGGAAAGTGTTTATGGGGTTCGGTGTCAATCATGTAGTGACTGCGCATTATTTGCGTGGAACTGCCGTCCTCTTTTCCTAAAATCACTTGACTCCACCTCTCTCTAGTAGAAAACCTCTCATCCATCTAAGCCTTTAGTACCGGTTCCCTTACGAACCGGTACTAAAGGGGGCATTAATACCGGTTCCGTGCGTGGGATATCAATACCGGTTCGTTATGGACCTTTAATACCGGTTCGTAACACGAACCGGTATTAAAGGGTTTGGGCCCGATTTCCAGGCGGTGGTGGGGCCAGGGTTGCACCTTTAGTACCGGTTCGTGTAAGGAACCGGTACTAAAGGGTCTGTGCCCTATATGTGCGCGCGGCAGCGCCCGAGCTCCCTGCACATATCTCATTCTCACTTCTCCTCACATTTCCAAATATTTTGCACCTCTCACACTCCAATAATCTTTATTTTTCTCCACCATTTTAACAAGATTAACGGCATACATCTATCCAAGGGTTAGCAATATCATCCTTCCTTCCGGCGTTCCTAATTTAGCTCAGTTCTTTGGTAGTTTTAACTCGTACTATTTTTGTAGTGCAAGCAAGGTGTTCGATGAAATGCCTAAGTTAGTGATTTTATTTTTTATATGCAATTTGAGCTGAAATTATGGTATGTTTTGTAGGTTTTAATTAGTATCATCCCCGTCCTTACCGCTGTCGATCGCCAGCGTCGTCCCCTAGCCGGCACGGTACCACCTCGGTGAGCCCCTCTTCTTTTATAAAAAACAATTAGTTTTATGTGATGAACTTGAATATTAATTAAGTTGGTCACTCATATATCCATGATGTTGTGATTTTAATGATTTTTGATATACATATAAAATGCAGATGAGTCGACAATGGATGTACGGTGACCGGTGCCATCCCGAGTTCATTACTGGCATGCATTATTTTCTCAACGTGGCTGAGGCAAACAGGCGGTCGAATGGTTTCATGTATTGTCCATGTAGTTCCTGTAAGAATATGAAGGATTACTCTACCTCAAAGACCCTTCACGTCCACCTGCTGGAGAATGGTTTCATGCCCAGCTATAATTGTTGGACCAAGCACGGAGAAAGAGGGGTTATATCGGAAGACAACGAAGAAGAAGAGGATAGTGACAACTATCCCTTATTCACTGAAGACGGTGGTAGTAGAATGGGGGAAGACGAAGCTGAAGAAGAGCTCATTTTCGATGAGCCGATTTTGATGACCCGGATGACGATTTGGGTCGGGCCATTCTTGATGCGAAGATGAACTGCGGAAATGAAAAGGAGAGGTTGAAGTTGGAGAAAATGTTAGAGGATCACAACAAACTGTTGTACCCAAATTGCGAAAATGGTCAGAAAAAGCTGGGTACCACGCTGGAATTGCTGCGATGGAAGGCGAGAGAATGGTACTTCGACAAGGGATTTGAAAAGTTGCTGAAAATAATAAAGAAGATGCTTCCGGGGAGAACGTGTTGCCCTCTAGCACGTACGAAGCAAAGAAGGTTCTCTGCCCTCTAGGATTAGAGGTGCAGAAGATACATGCATGCATCAATGATCGCATCCTCTACCGCGGGAGTACGAGAATTTGAATGCATGCCCGGTATGTAGTGCATTGAGGTATAAGATCAGGCGAGATGACCCTGGCGATGTTGAGGGTGAGTCCACCCCCGGGGAAGAGGGTTCTGCGAAGGTGATGTGGTATGCTCCTATAATACCACGGTTGAAACGTTTGTTCCGGAACAAAGAGCATGCCAAGTTGTTGCGATGGCACAAAGAGGACCGTAAGAAAGATGTGATCTTGAGACACCCCGCCGACGGGTCGCAGTGGAGAAAAATCGACAGAGAGTTCAAGTCATTTTCCGATGATGCAAGGAACTTACGAGTTGGTCTAAGTACAGATGGCTTTCATCCTTTCTGGGAGCAGAGCTCCAGTCATAGCACCTGGCCTGTGACTCTATGTATCTATAACCTTCCTCCTTGGTTGTGCATGAAGCGGAAGTTCATTATGATGCCGAGTGCTCATCCAGGGCCCGAAGCAACCCGGCAACGACATTGATGTGTACACAGGCCATTGGTTGAAGAACTTTTAGAGTTGTGGCGTGACGAAGGTGTACCTGTGTGGGATGAGCACGAACAAAAGGAATTTAACCTACGAGCGTTGTTATTTGTAACCATCAATGATTGGCCTGCTCTTGGTAACATTTCAGGGCAGTCAAACAAGGGATACAATGCATGCACACACTGTTTAGGTGAGACTGATAGTAATTATTTGGGAAACAAGAATGTGTACACAGGGCATCGTCGATTTCTTCCAAAACAACATCACGTAAGAAAGAGAGGAAAGCATTTCGGAGGTGAGGCGGATAACCGAACGAAGCCTACCCGCCCTAATGGGGAAGTTATATATGATATGGTCAAGGATTTAAAAGTGATCTTTAGAAAGGGTCCCGGCGGACAACTGCATTCCGCATGATGTTGACGGACACGTACCCATGTGGAAGAAGAAGTCGATATTTTGGGAGCTACCCTACTGGAAATTCTTAGAGGTTCACTCTGCAATCGACGTGATGCACGTGACGAAAAATCTTTGCGTGAACCTGCTAAACTTCTTGGGCGTGTATGGGAAGACAAAAGATACACCGGATGCACGGCAGGACCAGCAAAGTATCCACGAAGGAAACAACCTGAATCCAGAGAAGTATCAAGGTCCTGCCAGCTATGCTCTTACCAAAGAGGAGAAGGAGATCTTTTTGAAGTCTGAGTAGCATCAAGGTCCCGTCTGGCTTCTCGTCGAATATAAAGGGAATAATAAACATGTCGGAGAAAAAGTTTCAAAACCTAAAGTCTCATGACTGCCACGTGATTATGACACAATTACTTCGGTTGCATTGAGGGGGCTTACGCCGGAAAATGTTCGAGTACCCATTGTGAAGCTATGTGCGTTCCTCAATGCAATTTCTCAGAAGGTGATCAATCCACTTACTCTACAAAATTTACAGAAGGATGTGGTCCAATGTCTAGTCAGCTTCGAGTTGGTGTTCCCACCATCCTTCTTCAATATTATGACACATCTCCTAGTTCACCTGGTCGAAGAGATTGGCGTTCTCGGTCCTGTATTTCTACACAACATGTTCCCCTTTGAGAGATTCATGGGAGTCTTAAAGAAGTATGTTCATAACCGTGCTAGGCCAGAAGGAAGCATCTCCAAGGGCTATGGAACAGAGGAGGTCATTGAGTTTTGTGTTGACTTTATTCACGACCTTAAGCCGAACGGTGTTCCAGACTCGCGCTATGAGGGGAGACTGCGTGGAAAAGGCACGCTAGGAAAGAAATCAGCAACGTGTATGGACGGACATTCTTTCACTCAAGCACACTACACAGTTCTACATAATTCCATCTTGGTGGCTCCGTACAAAGAGGAACACAAGGAGATCTTACGCTCTAAATACACGGAGCAATGTGAAGATTGGATTGATGGAGAACACATGAAGACTTTCGGCGGTTGGTTGCAAACACGTCTCATGAATGTCACCGATGACGAGCAGCTGTACTTGTTGGCCAAGCAACCATCTTCTACTATATCGACTTTTCAAGGGTACGAGATTAATGGGAACACATTTTACACTTTCGCCCAAGACAAAAAGAGCACCAACCAAAACAGTGGTGTCCGCTTTGATGTAGAAGATGGCAATGGGAACAAGGTCACATATTATGGGTACATAGAGGAGATATGGGAACTTGACTATGGACCTAATTTCAAGGTCCCTTTGTTCCGGTGTAAATGGTTCAACCTGAAAGACGGGGTACAGGTAGACCCGCGATGCGGAATGACTACGGTGGATTTCAAGAATCTTGGGTACGACACCGAACCATTCGTCCTAGCCGGTGAAGTGGCTCAGGTTTTTATGTGAAGGATATGTCTAGCAAACCGAAAAAAAGAAAAGAAAGGCAAGAGGACACATCATACGATGAGCCAAAGCGGCACATAGTTCTTTCAGGAAAAAGAAACATCGTGGGAGTAGAGGACAAGACAGACATGTTAGAAGATTATAATAAGTTTGACGATATTCCACCCTTCAAGGTAAAAATTGACCCAAGCATCATCTTAAACAATGAAGATTGTCCATGGTTGCGTCGCGATGAAGAAGAAAGGGAAACGGGCGAAGAAAACTCAGAAGACTAGAGGAGATGGAGTATAACTTGTGTATCTCAATATGGAAATCACTTTTGTGTAATGATGTTACTGTATGTAAGATATTAACAATGGAGATGGTTGGCTTGTTTTACTAGTTAAGTCACGGGCTTGCAGGGAAATTTTTCCGAGGCGGAACTTCCGAATATGCCATATATAGGGCATGTGCACCAAGGGCATATTCGAGAAGTTCCGCCACGGGAGATTTCCCAACCCTTTCCGCAACATTGTTAGAGGAGATGGAGTCTTCCACGGGCTTGCAGGAAAAAAATTCCGAGGCGGAACTTCCGAAGATGCCATATGGCGTGTGCACCAAGGGCATCTTCGACAAGTTCCACCACGGGAGATTTCCCAACCCTTTCCCCAACATTGTTAGAGGAGATGGAGTCTTCCACGGGCTTGCAGGGAAATTTTTCCGAGGCGGAACTTCCGAAGATGCCATAGGGCGTGTGCACCAAGGGCATCTTCGACAAGTTCCGCCACGGGAGATTTCCCAACCCTTTCCTCCATCCATGGTGATGAAACTCTCCATCCATGTTGGCTTGTTGAGCTGCTTCCCATGGTGTATCGATGCTCCTTTTATAGGCAGAGCGTCCTTATCCTGCCGACAACTTTAGTACCGGTTGCAGACACGAACCGGTACTAAAGGTTACCCACGCGTCCTTATCCCACCGACAGGGCGTCGTGCGCTACATACTTTATCTCATCGAGCAGAGCGTCCTTATCCTGCCGACAGCTTTAGTACCGGTTGCAGACACGAACCGGTACTAAAGGTTACCCACGCGTCCTTATCCCACCGACAGGGCGTCGTGCGCTGAATACTTTATCTCATCGAGCAGGGCGTCCTTATCCCGCCGACAGCTTTAGTACCGGTTGCACACACCAACCGGTACTAAAGGTTACCCACGCGTCCTTATCCCACCGACAGGGCGTCGTGCGCTACATACTATATCTCATCGAGCAGGGCGTCCTTATCCTGCCGACAGCTTTAGTACCGGTTGCACCCACCAACCGGTACTAAAGGTTTGCCTCGATCTGTCTTCCCGCCTATTTTCTTCCCGCGCTTTCCACCGGTTCCCGCCTCTGTCTTCCCGCCATTTTTTCACTATATATATGTAGGCTTGGCCACCATTTACATATCACATCTAGACTCATATCTGCAAACCTCATCATTCTCTCCCATGGCTTCCATCGCATCTCTAACCCCCCGGGAGGCGGAGGCGCTTTGCGCCTCGAACTACCCCTGCCCGCCGGGCTACCGCGTCCCGACCGGCTGGTTGCTAAGCGTCGGAGGCGTACCGGTCCCTCCAGTCCCTCTAGGTGTGGCGCGCGAGATGGCCATCACGAACCACTACTACTTCGAGCTCACGCCAGAGCAGCGGAGGAATCCCCAGTGGCATCCCGACTACAGCCCGACTTGGGAAAGCTTCTTCATCAATCGGCGTGAGAGGGCGCTTGCCAGGCAAGAGGAGGGCGGCCCGCCTCCTCCGAACTTCAACGAGGCCGGCCGTCGGCTGTGGTGGCGCGGCCGGACTCTCCAGGGCGTCATGGCCTACCGTGGCCCCCGCCTGCGCTACCCTTAGTCCCAGCCCACGCGTGCTCACCCGCCGACGTTCGAGTACCGCGACCCCGATGCCAGCGACGATGATGACGGCGACTACGACGACTACAGTGGCGACTACTACAGGGCTAGGCACGAGTATGACTGAATGACTCCAACAGTAGAATTTGGCCATGTATCTTTAATTTTCAGTTAAGCTATGTACTTTTAATTCGAGTTCAATCGTAATAAAATTTCATTCCCGCCCTTTCTTTTCCGCCTTTTTTCTCCCACGCGCGGCGTCGTGGCGGGAAAGTTTCCGGCGCGGCATCGTGGCGGGAAAGTTTCCCGCGCGACGTCGGGGCGGGAAAGTTTCCCGCGCGGCGTCGTGGCGGGAAAGTTTCCCGCGCGACGTCGGGGCGGGAAAGTTTCCTGTGCGGACAGCGTCGTGGCGAGAGTAAAGAAAAGAAATAGAATAGAGAAAAGAAATAGAAAAGAAAAACAAAAGCAATAGAAAAAATAAATAGAAAAGAAATAGAAAAGAAAGGAAAAAGAAAAGTAATAGAAAAAATAAATAGAAAAAATAAATAGAAAAATAAATAGAAAATAAAGAAAAAGAAACAGGAATAGAAAAGAAACAGAAAAAAAAGCAATAGAAAAAAGAAATAGAAAAGCAATAGAAAAGAAACAGAAAAGAAAAGAAACATAAAATAAAAAGAAAAGAAACAGAAAATAAAAAGAAAAGAAACAGAAAGAGCAAAAGAAACAGGAAAGAAAAAGAAAAGAAAAAGAAAAACAAAAGAAACAGCAAAAGAAAAACAAAAAAAAAAACCTTTGGTACCGGTTGGTACCACCAACCGGTACGAAAGACCTTTGGTACCGGTTGGTACCACCAACCGGTACGAAAGATACCAACCGGTACCAAAGGGGTTTCCCCCTAGTTAGGACTTAGCGCGGGGCAAAATTTCCCCAAATTCCTTCTTCTTCAGCGCGCCAGAGACTCGCAGAGCTCCCCGTCGCCGACGCCGACTCCGTCATCGCCGTCGCCGTAGCGGCCGCCATCGCCATCGCCGTCGCCGTCGCCCTCGCCGTAGCCGCCGCCGTCGCCCTCACTGAAGCCGCCGCCGTCGTCGTCGCCGCGTCGCCGCGCCGCTCCACCTCTCCCCGCCGCCGTCGCCCTCACCGAGGTGAGCACCCCCTCCTCTCCCTCCTCGCCTCCCTCGTGTCGCCTCCCTGGCCGCCGCGCGCCTCGCCGGGAGGAGCCGCGCGCGCGTCGGCTGCCACGCCACGGTCGCCGCCGGCCTCCTCACGCACGCCCGCGGGGTGTTCGAGAAATACGTGTGAGGCCGGCGCAGAAGACGAGCGTGCGCACGGCGCCGACGGGCCGGCCGCAGCGGGGCGCGAGCACCAGGGTCTCCTTGCCAGACGCCCTCCACACGCCGCCGGCGCCGCCCGCCCTGCTTGACCCGCCGCCCTTCCGCCAGCACCGCGTCGCCGGCAGGTGGAAGAAGAACCGCTCGCCGTCGGCATCGCCTGCAGATCAATCACACCACGGCGTCAGCGCAATGCGGCTCGAGTTGATTATTGCGGTGCGGTGTAGAAATTTTGCAGAGATTCGTACCTGGGAGGTCTGATGGTTGGCGCTGGCGTCGGCGTCGCGGAGCAGCAGCCGCCTGGCCGCCACGCAGAGGCGCTTAGAGGGGTTGAACGAACTAGGCAGGGAGAAAGACCGCGCCGGCACGAGCTTGCCATTTCTTTCGTCCTGGCCTCCTCCGCTCGGGAGCGCGTCGAGGAGGTAGCGCGCCCGGAACGCGCGCCGTTGACAAGCTCTGCGAGCCAGGCGAGCAGCGCGTGGCTGGTGATCCGCCTCGCCCCGGCCGCTTCGGCGACGCTCTCGACCCTGACTAGCAGGTGCCGTAGCCTTGGCAGCTTGGCCTCGGCGTTCCCCTCCGGCTGCTGGTCCAGGAGATGCCCAGCGAGGAGGGACAGCGCCCTGCCGACCATGTCCGCCACAACGGCATGGGGCCGTTCGCGCCGACGAGCCCCGCCCTGTCCATTTAGAAACAACAAAGGAAATGCCACTTTGAGCATTTTTTAGTAATAGCAAATTCTTTAGTAATAGCAAATTCTTTAGCAAGTTAGCAAATGAAATGATGAAATGCAGTAGCAAATTCTTGGTTCATTTAACTATAGTTCTCTGGCTACAGTTGATTTCATGTCAGTTTAGAAAAGATCACAATAAATATGTTAAATAAATATGCATTCATACATTTGCTTTGTGTTCTTGAAACAGTAATGCATTCATACATTTAGTTAGCAGTAGTTAGTAGTATGCATAGATGATGTTGTATATTGTCAGTGTATCATTCTCTGGACACTAGGCAGTATGACTTTTTTTATTTTAAATTCATTCTCTGGTTATGTAATTTGAGATGGGAATTGTTCATTTAAAACAATTGTTGCTGCTACTATTGTCTCTGGTTATATAACTTGAGTCATGTAATTTGAGATAGGAGGTTGGAGAAAATTCCTAGATGTATCAGGAAATCAGTATGATTGATGGTTGTGGTTCCAGGTTGAATTTTTTTTTAGCAAATATATGATGTGTTTTTGCAAATATATGATGTGCTGTTGCAAATATATGATATTTGTCTCTGGTTATAAGTGCTGGTTATAGTTGCAGGGATATTTGCCGAATTTTTAGCAAAGGTCATGCCGAGTAGTGTTAGGGTCGAGAAGAGCGAGAGGGTGCGCCGCCGAGTAGTGTTAGGGTCGAGAAGAGCGAGAGGGCGCGCCGCCGAGTAGTGTTAGGGTCGAGAAGAGCGAGAGGAGGAGGGGGAACGCCGAGTAGTGTTAGGGTCGAGAAGAGCGAGAGGAGGAGGGGGAACGCCGAGTCCGTGACCGTGGCGCCGCGACATCCAGTCAATTGTTATCCATCTAGCAATCTGTTATATGATCATGACATGATGAATGAAATACAATTGCTTTCTTAATTTTGCAGTGACATTGAGGTATGGAGGACGGCACCTTCGTCCGAGATGAGGAGGGGGAAGAAGCGGTGCAGCAATTGATCTATGAGAGTGCCCGTGGTCCGGAACCCGACGATGGAGATGACAACGATTTCCAAGACTTTCTGAATGATTTCGGCGAGGGACTTGAGTCTGAACAAATTAGAAGAGACAACGAAGTGTCCATCACAAACTCCGGCGAGGTGTATATCTATGTATCAATTAGTCTATATGTTCATCCCTAGATGCATTCATTTATTTGTATTGCACTTATTAACGAATAATTTTTTCTTTTAGCCTTCTGGATCATCGAGCAAGTCTGTTAGATCAAAACGAGGCCCGACGCGGGTGCTAAAGGGCGAGGGCAGGTTAGCCCTCACGGCATTCAAGGATAATGGTGAACCAGTGCAGCCCAAGGAGTTTTGCCGCAAATTTACAAGTCAATCCGGAGTTATTGTTAGGGACCATGTACCGATCAGCATTCAAGAGTGGCATAAGCCGAAGAACCCGGAGAGTGGTGCTAGTTATGTCAACGACACGATGAAAAACTTTCTTTGGGACATGCTACTGACAAAGTTCAGCCTACCGGAAGACATGACGGAAGGCCAGAAGAATAAAGTCAAGGAATGGACATGGAAGAAGATGGCCATACAATTCCAGACCTTCAAGAAAAATTTATGGGACAAATATAAGAATGAAGATCCAGTATTCGATGATAATCTAGTGAAGATAAAAGATCACTGGGCCGCATTTAAGGAGTATAAGCAATCGTCTACTTTTGTGTCCCGATCGAAGAAAAATACCGAAAATGCTGCAAAGAAGAAACTTCCGCATCATTTGGGGTCAGGTGGCTACAAGAGTGCCATTCCGAAGTGGACATCATTTGAGAATAAACTGATTGATCATGGAATCACTCCACAGACATGGGACTGGCCCGAACGGTCCAAGTTCTGGTTGTTCGCTCATGGGGCATGGTTGGACCCAAAGACAGGGCTGATCGTTGCGAAGGGAAAATGGAAGGAAAAAATTGAGGCAATTGTACCGAAGCTTGTAGATGCAATTGAAAAGGTCAGAAAGGGAGAGTACATTCCCGATCGAGAGAATGACGAGCTGACACTCGCTCTGGGGAACCCTGAACATGTTGGACGGGAACGAGCTCGCCCAGGTCTCACCATGAAGGAAGCGTGGCCGGACAGCGCTGACACTTATAGAAGCCGTTCGCGAAAGAAGAAGAAGGACGCCGACATTGTAACGGAATTGTTAACTAGGGTGGAGGCTCTTGAGAGAAATCAGAGGGCACCTGATCAGCCGCTGTTTCTACAGGATCCACAAGCCGATGTTGCCCCATCTCAGCGAAGAAGCAGTGTCGGTTCCTCGCATCTTGACGGATGTGGAGGAAGCTACCCCGTGGATTATGTCACGGAGAAGACAGATTGCGAGCTACATATGTTAATCAGGACCGCGTCTGTTAAGGTGGCGGTCGGCTATGTGTACCCAAGTGAAGATGGAGCAATGCACCATCATATGCCCATTCCACCTGGTTGTGTTCGTGTCGGGGTGGATGAAGTTGTTTCGGGTTTTGAAAAAGTGGAGCTTGATATTCCTAGAGGTGAAGATGAGAGGACACTGGCCGATGTCAAGCACGGTTTCGCCCTATGGCCGAAGAAGTACGTCGTCCTTTTGCAAAGGCCACCGACTCCTACACATGAGCAGCAAATGCCATCGACTCCTCCTGGTGGCAGTCCTGGTGAGCAGCCAAGTTCACACCTACCTGAGAGGGACCCCAGCGTGAGTCCACCATCTCGAGATCCTCCGCGACGTAAGACAGCGTCCGTTAAGCGGAACGGTACGCCGCCTAGGAAGAAAGCTAGAAAGGAGAAACAACTGCCGCCTACTGAGAAGTTACCTTGGGAAAAAACTCCAGAGGAAAACGCGGAGGCCGTTCAGGCCGAGTTGAAGAAATAGTTTGCACCGAAAGTGCCAGAGATACCTTTCGAGAAGACACTAGATCCGGTGAAAGTTGTGCGTACCGTTGACAATCTATATGACCCTGTACCATCGCCGCCATCTGACTATGCGCGTTCTATTGAAAGGTCGTATGACAAGATGATCGAGGCGACAAAACCCGTTCAATCGGGTATCAGGGAGATAAAAGGGATACACAGTGTCTACCAGCTCGGACAACAACCCGTTCAATCGGTCGCCCCTCTCAAGGTGTTTGACGGGAAGACCGTTCAAAGTTCTCGACAAGACGCAACTGATTACGCCTTCGCTGAACGAGCATATCAGTTTGTTCAAGGGAAAGATTTGGTCGAGAATCTCAGGAAGGTACCAACATGTATGCGTAACTTGCATTCATGGTACCTTAAGGCCTCAAAGGAAGGGATCGAGACTATCATGGTGCGAGTTAGGGAAGAGCACTACTTCCGGGAATCTTGTGTGAACGTTGACTTCGCCGAACTCTTTCAGTTATACAATCTCCGGGCCCTCGACAAATCAATCATCAGTTGCTATTGTCTGTAAGTGATTTATTTATTTAATTTGAGAAGTCGTTCATTGTCTGCAGATTATAATCTTTTGTGCGCTATATTATGCAGATCGAAGATGCTCGAATGCAAAAGGGACGATATCACAGATATTGGGTTCATTGACCCGCACACAATGCATGTTAAAACCATAGAGAATCCCCTCTATAACAAGGATACACCGCAGACTTTGCTAAGGTTTTTGAAGCGACAACGTGACAAAAAGCTAATACTTTGGCCTTACAACTTCGAGTGAGTCTTACTGTCTTATAACACATTATATTTTGCTCACCGTATGTCAAAATTTTAACTAATGACTTATATATATGACACTACATATTGAAATGTGCGTAGGTTTCACTTTATTCTTCTCTTCATCAATTTGGAAATTGGAGAAGTTGAAGTCTTGGACTCACTAAGCAAAAAAAAGGATCTATACGTGTCTTGTTTTTTAATGCTCAGAAGGTAATTTTAATTCTTATCGGTTTGTTTCGTTAATTTCCTGCTTTGAACTAATTGATGACTCTTTTATGCATTTTCTTTTGTCGAGCAGCGTATGGCAAACTTTCATCAAGGAAGATACGTCCCGTGAATGGACACCGAAGCTGCGATGACGTGCGAAAGTAAGTAGTACTACCTAGGTCCACACACCTTTTAATTATCATACTTGACTATTGTTTGATTGAATTATATTCTTGTAAAGAAATGCCCGCAACAACCTCCGGGGACCGATCTCTGTGGATTCTTCGTTTGCGAGTACATCCGCAGAATTGTCAACGAGAGAACGAATAATGAAAGAAATAAAGAGGTACAAAAACAATCTTCACAAATTTGTTTTGTTATCATAAGTTGTGCTGAGTTTCAGTAATAGTTGTTTCATGTATTCATTTGTATCTTATTCTTTTATAGTTGGCAAGAAAGCGGAACAAGCTCCCACTCGATGACCGCTTCATAGCAATAGGCGAGGAATTGGCGGGATTTTTCCTTCGGGACGTCATACCACCACTCGCAGAGTACCACTATGAATGAAGATGTACATGTTACATATATAGTTGACTCGAAGAGTACCACTATGCTACATGTAATAGACATATATAGAGTACGCCTCGGAGAGTACCACTATGCATGAAGATCGATCTTCATGCATAGTGCTACTTAATTTGCGATCTTATGCAATAACATGTGTGTTATATTATATGCACCAACTTGCTATGCATCATCTTGATCTTCATGTACTACCTAAACCCAAACGCGTTTCTGGTGCATCGACGCGATATGAAACAAACCGATATCCCTAAACCCCTCCAAAAACCCTAAAAAGCCAATTCTCTGCCGCGGCAGAGATTTGGGCAAATTCCCTGCCGCGGGTGGGAACCTTTGGTACCGGTTCGTATTACCAACCGGTACCAAAGCTCCTTGGCCCTGAGCTCTCCTGGTGGCCCACGTGGAGGGCCTTTTATACCGGTTCGTAAGCAACCGGTACGAAAGGGGGGGGGCCTTTAGTGCCGGATAATTAATACCGGTTGCTCAACCGGTACTAAAGCCCCTCTGGAACCGGTACTGATGAGAGATTTTCTACTAGTGTGTCCATAACAAAATCCCGTAACAGTAGGCCCGTAAGTGTAGCATTTTCCTTCTAGCAACATGCTCCTTCTCCGTTGCCTATGATGGTTTCTACCCGTTTCCAATGTATAGTCTTGTACTCTCTCCGTTTGTAACTACTTCGTGTTCTAGGTTTAGTCAAAATTAAAATTTTATTAAATAATCGTGAAAATATTAACATTTAAAATATAAATCTATTGTACTAGAATTTTCATAGAATATATTTTCATAATATATGCATTTAATATTATGAATTTTAATATCTTTTCCTATATATTGGATCAAACTTTGTAAAGTTTAACTTTAACTAAACATAGAATGCGAACTAAATAAAGATGGAGGGAGTACTAGTATGGGTTGCAAAGACTCACATATGTACATACGAAAGAAAAAATATATATCTCTAAAAAAATATAATATTGATTCCCAACCTGCATAGGCTACTCTTACAAAAAAAAAACTGCAGTATTCTAGCATGTTTATTTTCTTCAGTTCGCCTTTGCTACCATGCAGTTATTGGGTTCCATTACAGAGTGAGTGACATGATTCTGATGTGAAGGACACAATTGAGCCCAATAGGGAAAGTATGTGTAGCCAAGTCTTCGCCTAGACGATATCGTACACATGGTCGAGGAGTGAATCGGAGATCGAAGTGGACAAAATAAGAAGAAAGTGAGCCTTGATATCACTTTCACGGGGAGATCCGCTGTCGCTAATCTTAGCAATCGATGGGACTGAAATGGTATACTTAATTAAGTATCGGATCTTGCGATAACCCCGTTCGTCACTAATTAAAGATCGTGATTAGCCTAGTTGATCATCGATCAACTGCAGATTAAATTTATTCTCGTGACTAGACCCGCTGCCTACTCGATCGATCGCTCACTAGACATCCCCTGCAGCTCAATTTGTTGCTCGATGTCGACACCGTTACATATTGATTTTCTAATGTTGATCTATCATCGATCATCGACCTGAAAAAGCAAGAAAATCTTGTCTTATTGATGGGGCGAAGGCTACTTCTGATTGTTCTTTCCGAGACTTTTTTCCTTGTCCTTTCGAGACAGCGACATTCGTACGTACAATGTCTTCCTAGAGCGATCATGCATGGGAACAAGTAGGCGCCGTTCTCCTCCTAAAGTAATAAAATGAGAAGAAAGGTCATTTTTTTTCATACCAAACGAAAGGTCGTTGGTTTTGAAGGGAAAATATTTAAGCTCAGTGCCGCACTGCCGCACCATGCATGGGCGCCTTTGGTAGGCTGTGAGGCCTTTGGCTCGCATCGACCCAGGAAAACTCGGTCCGTTTGGTTGTCTGTAAGACCTCTGCGTTGTGGCCCAGCCAGTTCTCAAAGCACTCTGGGATAGGTCCTGAAGGAAAGCCCGAATCGGCAGTTTCCAGCAGGCTTGTCCTGTTTTCGTGCCATTTTGCACATCCTCGTCTAACGGTTGCACGCGTGGAGAAGCGCGGGAGACACCGCGTTGTCTTGGCCCTCGCTCCTCACTTTCAGGCACCGGTTCTCTTCTTCTCTCCCCCATTCACTCTCTCGCTGACACTCACCGCCCTGTCGCATCAACCGCCGCCCATGGCCTCCTCGCCTCCTCCGTAGCCTTCCGCTCCAGCGCCGACGGATCCCGCCGTCCGTCCGATGGCCACGAGGTCCAACGAGGCGCTCCTGCGCATCGTCCGCGAGTACGAGGCCGGAGGCCGTGACTCGGCGGCGCAGATCGATGCCGGTCGCGTGCCGGTGTTGAATTGGCCATCGCCGTTCGCGAGTACGAGGCCGGCCGGCATGGCAACTCGCAGCGCGACCGTCGTCGCTCTTCAAGCCATCGAGATTCCACCGGTGGATCCCTTGACAACGGGGGTTTTTGCCCCCTCCCCTCTAGGGTTTCCGTCGACGAGGGTGGCCGCAATGGCGGCAGGTGCACCGGGCTCCAGCAGGGAGATGGAGCCCCCGCCGGGGTTCACGTTGACCCCGATGCACGCACCAATGCCTTGGGGCATGGCGTGTCCGGCAGCTTCGAATGGCGCACCGTGTGTTGCCGCCGTTCGGCCGACCACGTGCTCCTCGACAGTCGACAACACCATTGGCGCCCCGCTTCCCGAACGCGGCACCGGCGCCCTACCAGACGACACACTCCCGGATCCGCCTCCTCCTCCACCAGGATTTGGAGTGCGACCTCCTCGAGGACCTGCCGGCGTCTGTGGGCCTCCTCCTCCGCCCGACTGGGCCGCTCTCGCTCCACCTCATCGTAAGTACTCTCAATTGCTCCATCATCTGATAGATGGTAGTGTAGATCACATAGTTGTCCGAACGCTCCGATCGATGTGAATGTTGATAGGATTCGGCGCAATGTGCTTGAGTGCTTGACATTGGCATTGTCCATTGTCCATGACAGTGCTTGAAGTTGGCCATGCCAAGCTCAACACCATGATGGACTTAACAATGTCAAGTCCATGACAGTGCTTGAGCTTGGCATTGCCATTGTCCACATCAGTGCTTGAAGTTGGCCATGCCAAGCTCAAGCACCATGATGGACTTTGTCCATGACAGTGCTTGAAGTTGGCCATGCCAAGCTCAAGCACCATGATGGAGTTGACAATGTCAAGTCCATGACAGTGCTTGAGCTTCGCATTGCCATTGTCCATGACTGTGCTAGAAGTTTGAAAGGATCGTATGCCGCACCTAGAGGGGGGGTGAATAGGTGCTAACCAATTTTTAGTTCTTTTTCAATTTAGGCTTGACACAAAGGTAAATTCTCTACATATGTGATGTCTACGTTCCCCCTCCTTTCCTGTAGACAGTGTTGGGCCTCCAAGAGCAGAGGTTTGTAGAACAGCAGCAAGTTTTCCCTTAAGTGGATCACCCAAGGTTTATCGAACTCAGGGAGGAAGAGGTCAAAGATATCCCTCTCATGCAACCCTGCAACCACAAAGCAAGAAGTCTCTTGTGTCCCCAACACACCTAATAGGTGCACTAGTTCGGCGAAGAGATAGTGAAATACAGGTGGTATAAATAAGTATGAGCAGTAGCAACGGTGCCAGAAAATAGCTTGCTAGCGTGTAGTTGATGGTGGTAGTATTGCAGCAGTAGTAACACAGTAAAACAGTAAACAAGCAGTAGTAACGCAGCAGTATTTAGGAACAAGGCCTAGGGATTAGACTTTCACTAGTGGACACTCTCAACATTGATCACATAACAGAATAGATAAATGCATACTCTACACTTTTGTTGGATGATGAATACATTGCGTAGGATTACACGAACCCTCAATGCCGGAGTTAACAAGCTCCACAATTATGTTCATATTTTGGTAACCTTATAGTGTAAGATAGATCAAAAGACTAAACCAAGTACTAACATAGCATGCACACTGTCACCTTCATGCATATGTAGGAGGAATAGATCACATCAATATTATCATAGCAATAGTTAACTTCGCAATCTACAAGAGATCATGATCATAGCGTAAACCAAGTACTAACACGGTGCACACACTGTCACCTTTACACACGTGCAGGAGGAATAAAACTACTTTAATAACATTGCTAGAGTAGCACATAGATAAATTGTGATACAAACACATTGCAATCATAAAGAGATATAAATAAGCACCTCACTATGCCATTCAACAGTGAATAAGTATTCTGTGAAATATAGCCTAAGAGACCCACACGGTGCACACACTGTCACCTTTACACACGTGGGACAAGGAGTCTCCGGAGATCACATAAGTAAAACTCACTTGACTAGCATAATGACATCTAGATTACAAGCATCATCATATGAATCTCAATCATGTAAGGAAGCTCATGAGATTATTGTATTGAAGTACATAGGAGAGAGATGAACCACATAGCTACCGGTACAGCCCCGAGCCTCGATGGAGAACTACTCCCTCCTCATGGGAGCAGCAGCGGTGATGAAGATGGCGGTGGAGATGGCAGCGGTGTCGATGGAGAAGCCTTCCGGGGGCACTTCCCCGCTCCGGCAGCGTGCCGGAACAGAGACTCCTGTCCCCCAGATCTTGGCCTCGCGATGGTGGCGGCTCTGGAAGGTTTCTGTGGTTTTCGTCAAACGTCTCAGGGTTTTCGATCCAGGGGCTTTAAATAGGCGAAGAGGCGGCGCAGGAGGGTCGAAGGGGCGACGACACCATAGGGCGGCGCGGCCAGGGCCTGGGCCGCACCGGCCTATGGTCTGGGGCCCAGTGCCCCCTCTGGTCCTTCCCGGGTGTTACGGATGCTTCCGGTGAAAATAGGAACCTGGGCGTTGATTTCGTCCGATTCCGAGAATATTTCGTTACTAGGATTTCTGAAACCAAAAACAGCAGAAAACAGGAACTGGCACTTCGGCATCTTGTTAATAGGTTAGTTCCAGAAAATGCACGAATATGACATAAAGTGTGCATAAAACATGTAGATAACATCAATAATGTGGCATGGAACATAAGAAATTATCGATACGTTGGAGACGTATCAGCATCCCCAAGCTTAGTTCTGCTCGTCCCGAGCAGGTAAAACGATAACACAGATAATTTCTGGAGTGACATGCCATCATAATCTTGATCATACTATTTGTAAAGCATATGTAGTGAATGCAGCGATCAAAACAATGTATATGACATGAGTAAACAAGTGAATCATAAAGCAAAGACTTTTCATGAATAGCACTTCAAGACAAGCATCAATAAGTCTTGCATAAGAGTTAACTCATAAAGCAATAATTCATAGTAGAGACATTGAAACAACACAATGGAAGATTAAGTTTCAGCGGTTGCTTTCAACTTGTAACATGTATATCTCATGGATAGTTGTCAACATAGAGTAATATAACAAATGCAATAAGCAAGTATGTAGGAATCAATGCACAGTTCACACAAGTGTTTGCTTCTTGAGGTGGAGAGAAATAGGTGAACTGACTCAACATTGAAAGTAAAAGAATTGTCCTCCATAGAGGAAAAGCATCGATTGCTATATTTGTGCTAGAGCTTTTATTTTGAAAACATGAAACAATTTTGTCAACGGTAGTAATAAAGCATATGTATCATGTAAGTTATATCTTACAAGTTGCAAGCCTCATGCATAGTATACTAATAGTGCCCGCACCTTGTCCTAATTAGCTTGGACTACCGGATCATCACAACGCACATGTTTTAACCAAGTGTCACAAAGGGGTACCTCTATGCCGCCTGTACAAAGGTCTAAGGAGAAAGCTCGCATTGGATTTCTCGCTATTGATTATTCTTCAACTTAGACATCCATACCGAGACAACATAGACAACAGATAATGGACTCCTCTTTTATGCATAAGCATGTAGCAACAATTAATAATTTTCTCATTTGAGATTGAGGATATATGTCCAAAACTGAAACTTCCACCATGGATCATGGCTTTAGTTAGCGGCCCAATGTTCTTCTCTAACAATATGCATGCTTAACCATAAGGTGGTAGATCGCTCTTACTTCAGACAAGACGAACATGCATAGCAACTCACATGAAATTCAACAATGAATAGTTGATGGCGTCCCCAGTGAACATGGTTATCGCTCAACAAGCAACTTAATAAGAGATAAAGTGCATAATTACATATTCAATACCACAATAGTTTTTAAGCTATTTGTCCCATGAGCTATATATTGCAAAGGTGAATGATGGAATTTTAAAGGTAGCACTCAAGCAATTTACTTTGGAATGGCGGAAAATACCATGTAGTAGGTAGGTATGGTGGACACAAATGGCATAGTGGTTGGCTCAAGTATTTTGGATGCATGAGAAGTATTCCCTCTCGATACAAGGTTTAGGCTAGCAAGGTTTATTTGAAACAAACACAAGGATGAACCGGTGCAGCAAAACTCACATAAAAGACATATTGTAAATATTATAAGACTCTACACCGTCTTCCTTGTTGTTCAAACTCAATACTAGAAATTATCTAGACTTTAGAGAGACCAAATATGCAAAACAAATTTTAGCATGCTCTATGTATTTCTTCATTAATGGGTGCAAAGCATATGATGCAAGAGCTTAAACATGAGCACAACAATTGCCAAGTATCACATTACCCAAGACATTATAGCAATTACTACATGTATCATTTTCCAATTCCAACCATATAACAATTTAACGAAGAAGAAACTTCGCCATGAATATTATGAGTAGAGCCTAAGGACATACTTGTCCATATGCTACAGCGGAGCGTGTCTCTCTCCCACACAAGTATGATGTAATCCAATTTATTCAAACACAAACAAAAAACAAAAACAAACCGACGCTCCAAGAAAAGCACATAAGATGTGATGGAATAAAAATATAGTTTCAGGGGAGGAACCTGATAATGTTGTCGATGAAGAAGGGGATGCCTTGGGCATCCCCAAGCTTAGACGCTTGAGTCTTCTTGATATATGCAGGGGTGAACCACCGGGGCATCCCCAAGCTTAGAGCTTTCACTCTTCTTAATCATAGTATATCATCCTCCTCTCTTGACCCTTGAAAACTTCCTTCACACCAAACTTCTCATAAACTTCATTAGAGGGGTTAGTACATAATCAAAAACTCACATGTTCAGAGGTGAAACAATCATTCTTAACACTTTTGGACATTGCTCAAAGCTACTGGAAGGTAATGGAACAAAGAAATCCACCCAACACAGCGAAAGAAGCAATGCGAAATAAAAGGCAGAATCTGTCAAAACAGAACAGTCCGTAAAGACGAATTTCTAATAAATACTTCCGTTGCTCAGATCAGAAAACTCAAAACTAATGAAAGTTGCGTACATATCTGAGGAACACGCACGTAAATTGGCATATTTTTCTGATTTTTCTACAGAGAGAAAATCCCAGATTCGTGACAGATAGAAATCTGTTTCTGCGCAGAAATCCAAATCTAGTATCAACCTTCGATTAGAGGCTTCACTTGGCACAACAAAACACAAAACTAAGATAAGGAGAGGTTGCTACAGTAGTAAACAACTTCCAAGACACAAATATAAAACAAAGTACTGTAGCAAAATAACACATGGGTTATCTCCCAAGAAGTTCTTTCTTTATAGCCATTAAGATGGGCTCAGCAGTTTTAATGATGCACTCGCAAGAAATAATATTTGAAGCAAAAGAGAGCATCAAGAGGCAAATACAAAACACATTTAAGTCTAACATGCTTCCTATGTAAAGGAATCTTGTAAATAAACAAGTTCATGAAGAGCAAAGCAACAAGCATAGGAAGATAAAACAAGTGTAGCTTCAAAAATTTCAGCACATAGAGAGGTGTTTTAGTAACATGAAAATTTCTACAACCATATTTTCCTCTCTCATAATAACTTTCAGTAGCAACATGAGCAAACTAAACAATATAACTATCACATAAAGCATTCTTATCATGAGTCTCATGCATAAAATTATTACTACCCACATAAGCATAATCAATTTTAATAGTTGTAGTGGGAGCAAATTCAACAAAGTAGCTATCATCAAATATAGGAGGCATATTGTAATCATAATCAAATTCACTCTCCATAGTAGGTGGAACCAAAAGACCACTATCATTATAATCATCATAAATAGGAGGCAAGGTATCATCAAAGAAAATTTTCTCCTCAATGCTTGGGGGACTAAAAAGATCATGAAAACCAGCTTCCCCAAGCTTAGAACTTTCTATATTATTATCAACAATGGTGTTCAAAGCGTTCATACTAATATTACTACCAGCATGCAAATAAGATTCCATAGGTTTTTTAATTTTTGCATCAAACAATCCATGTTTTAAATCAGGAAATAGCAATAGAAGCTCATTTTTGTCCATTATGCCAAACTAGTGTAAACAAGAAACAAAAAGATGCAATTGCAGGATCTAAAGGAAATAGCTTCGAGTACTTACAGCGCCGGGAAATAGCTTGGTAGCCGAGGTCCGGAGTGTGAGTACCTTTTACCTTTCCTCCCCGGCAACGGCGCCAGAAAATAGCTTGATGTCTACGTTCCCCCTCCTTTCCTGTAGACAGTGTTGGGCCTCCAAGAGCAGAGGTTTGTAGAACAGCAGCAAGTTTTCCCTTAAGTGGATCACCCAAGGTTTATCGAACTCAGGGAGGAAGAGGTCAAAGATATCCCTCTCATGCAACCCTGCAACCACAAAGCAATAAGTCTCTTGTGTCCCCAACACACCTAATAGGTGCACTAGTTCGGCGAAGAGATAGTGAAATACAGGTGGTATAAATAAGTATGAGCAGTAGCAACGGTGCCAGAAAATAGCTTGCTGGCGTGTAGTTGATGGTGGTAGTATTGCAGCAGTAGTAACACAGTAAAACAGTAAACAAGCAGTAGTAACGCAGCAGTATTTAGGAACAAGGCCTAGGGATTAGACTTTCACTAGTGGACACTCTCAACATTGATCACATAACAGAATAGATAAATGCATACTCTACACTTTTGTTGGATGATGAATACATTGCGTAGGATTACACGAACCCTCAATGCCGGAGTTAACAAGCTCCACAATTATGTTCATATTTTGGTAACCTTATAGTGTAAGATAGATCAAAAGACTAAACCAAGTACTAACATAGCATGCACACTGTCACCTTCATGCATATGTAGGAGGAATAGATCACATCAATATTATCATAGCAATAGTTAACTTCGCAATCTACAAGAGATCATGATCATAGCGTAAACCAAGTACTAACACGGTGCACACACTGTCACCTTTACACACGTGCAGGAGGAATAAAACTACTTTAATAACATTGCTAGAGTAGCACATAGATAAATTGTGATACAAACACATTGCAATCATAAAGAGATATAAATAAGCACCTCACTATGCCATTCAACAGTGAATAAGTATTCTGTGAAATATAGCCTAAGAGACCCACACGGTGCACACACTGTCACCTTTACACACGTGGGACAAGGAGTCTCCGGAGATCACATAAGTAAAACTCACTTGACTAGCATAATGACATCTAGATTACAAGCATCATCATATGAATCTCAATCATGTAAGGCAGCTCATGAGATTATTGTATTGAAGTACATAGGAGAGAGATGAACCACATAGCTACCGGTACAGCCCCGAGCCTCGATGGAGAACTACTCCCTCCTCATGGGAGCAGCAGCGGTGATGAAGATGGCGGTGGAGATGGCAGCGGTGTCGATGGAGAAGCCTTCCGGGGGCACTTCCCCGCTCCGGCAGCGTGCCGGAACAGAGACTCCTGTCCCCCAGATCTTGGCCTCGCGATGGCGGCGGCTCTGGAAGGTTTCTGTGGTTTTCGTCAAACGTCTCAGGGTTTTCGATCCAGGGGCTTTAAATAGGCGAAGAGGCGGCGCAGGAGGGTCGAAGGGGCGACGACACCATAGGGCGGCGCGGCCAGGGCCTGGGCCGCGCCGGCCTATGGTCTGGGGGCCCAGTGCCCCCCCTCTGGTCCTTCCCGGGTGTTCTGGATGCTTCCGGTGAAAATAGGAACCTGGGCGTTGATTTCGTCCGATTCCGAGAATATTTCGTTACTAGGATTTCTGAAACCAAAAACAGCAGAAAACAGGAACTGGCACTTCGGCATCTTGTTAATAGGTTAGTTCCAGAAAATGCACGAATATGACATAAAGTGTGCATAAAACATGTAGATAACATCAATAATGTGGCATGGAACATAAGAAATTATCGATACGTTGGAGACGTATCAATATGCAACTAAGTGAATTTACCTATATGACAAGGTTATCAACTAGGCAAGATATAGCTACGCAATATATAAGAGATATAGTGGGATAGAGGTAACCGAGAGTGGAGCACGCGATGACACGGAGATGATTCCCGTAGTTCCCTTCCTTTGCAAGAAGGTACGTCTACGTTTGGAGGAGTGTGGTTGCTACGCAAGCCAAACCAACAGCCACGAAGGCTTCACTCAGATCTCCTGTGAGCAACGCCACGAAGGCCTAGCCCACTTCCACTAAGGGATTTCCTCGAGGCGGAAACCGGGCCTTTACAAGGTTCTTGGGGCACACATCCACAACCGAATTGGAGGCTCCCAAATCTGTAACAATACAACAATCAACAACAACACATCAACACAAATCAACTAGGGAACCAAATAGGAACACTAGCATGAGATCCCTCAAACAAGAGAGGGGGAAATGAAAATCGCTTCGGTGAGGATGTAGATCGGTGGCTTCTCCTTCGAATCTCCAAAGATCAAGAGCTTTGGTTGGGGGAGGAAGGAGATCTTGTAAATCTTGTGTTTCTTGAGGTGGCTCTAATGGGGTTGAAGCTGTAGGATAACGTTGCATAGAAAACAAAAAATTTCCTACCGCGAACACGCAATCCAAGCCAAGATGCAATCTAGAAGACGGTAGCAACGAGGGCGTATCGAGTCTCACCCTTGAAGAGATTCCAAAGCCTACAAGATGAGGCTCTTGTTGCTGTGGTAGACGTTCACTTTCCGCTTGCAAAAGCGCGTAGAAGATCTTGATCACGATCGCTTCCGGCGCCACGAACGGGCAGCACCTCCGTACTCGGTCACACGTTCGGTTGTTGATGAAGACGACGTCCACCTCCCCGTTCCAGCGGGCAGCGGAAGTAGTAGCTCCTCTTGAATCCGATAGCACGATGGCGTGGTGTCGGTGGTGGTGGAGAAATCCGGCGGAGCTTCGCTTAAGCGTGCGGGATGTGGTGGAGGAGAGAGACCGCTAGGGTTTGGGGAGAGAGGGGGGTTGGGCGCCGGCCCTCTAAGGGGTGCGGCCAAGGCTGAGCCAAAGAGTGGCTGCCCCCCTCCCTCTCCTCCTTATTATATAGGTGGAAGCCCCAAGAGTTCTAGTCCAAGTCTTCGAATAAGACCCCAACACTAAAACCTCCCATATGTGGGAAACCTACTCAAGGAGGGAGTCCCACTCAAGGTGGGACTCCCACCTTTCCTTGAGGTGGGGTGGCCGGCCACCTCTAGGTGGAGCCCACCTGGGACTCCTCCTTTAGGGTTTGGCTGGTTAAGCTTGTGGAGTCCTTCCGGGACTCCACCTTCCATAGTGCGTTTCTTCCGAACTTTTCTAGAACCTTCTAGAACCTGCCATAAATGCACTGGATCATTTCCAAACTTGGAATATGACTTCCTATATATGAATCTTATTCTCCGGACCATTCCGGAACTCCTCGTGATGTCCGGGATCTCATCCGGGACTCCGAACAAATATTCGAACTCCATTCCATATTCAACTTCTACCATTTCAACATCCAACTTTAAGTGTGTCACCCTACGGTTCGTGAACTATGCGGACATGGTTGAGTACTCACTCTGACCAATAACCAATAGCGGGATCTGGAGATCCATAATGGCTCCCACATATTCAACGATGACTTTAGTGATCGAATGAACCATTCACATACAATACCAATTCCCTTTGTCACGCGATATTTTACTTGTCCGAGGTTTGATCTTCGGTATCACTCTATACCTTGTTCAACCTCGTCTCCTGACAAGTACTCTTTACTCGTACCATGGTATGTGGTCTCTTATGAACTCATTCATATGCTTGCAAGACATTAGACGACATTCCACCGAGAGGGCCCAGAGTATATCTATCCGTCATCGGGATGGACAAATCCCACTGTTGATCCATATGCCTCAACTCATACTTTCCGGATACTTAATCCCACCTTTATAGCCACCCATTTACGCAGTGGTGTTTGGTGTAATCAAAGTACCTTTCCGGTATAAGTGATTTACATGATCTCATGGTCATAAGGACTAGGTAACTATGTATCGAAAGCTTATAGCAAATAACTTAATGACGAGATCTTATGCTACGCTTAATTGGGTGTGTCCATTACATCATTCATATAATGATATAACCTTGTTATTAATAACATCCAATGTTCATGATTATGAAACTAATCATCCATTAATCAACAAGCTAGTTTAAGAGGCATACTAGGGACTTCTTGTTGTCTACATATCACACATGTACTAATGTTTCGGTCAATACAATTATAGCATGATATATAAACATTTATCATAAACATAAAGATATAAATAATAACCACTTTATTATTGCCTCTAGGGCATATCTCCTTCAGTCTCCCACTTGCACTAGAGTCAATAATCTAGTTTACATTTGTAAATATATAACACCTTGGCCTTCCGGTGTTTTATCATGTATTGCTCACGGGAGAGGTTTTTAGTCAACGGATCTGATATGCTCAGAACCGTATGTATTTTGTAATTCATTTGCGTCTCAACGCATCACTCATTTCCAAATGAGTCGGCATTAAATATGTTTGGTCTTCTGGTGGAACCTTAATTCCGCGGTCTGAAATATGTCACTAATATTGTCACACACAATATAGCTTCAAAGTTCTGACTCTGTCGGAAATACACCAAGTTCTCAAAGAACCTCTTGACTTAACATCCTTTGTCATTGTCAAAACAATGACATACTCTGCCTTCTTTTGTAGATTCCGTCACAATATTTAGAACTCTTCTAAATCTAGCATAGATAACTTCTAGCTCATTGTGCTACCTTTTAAACAACACTTAGTCTAATTTGAGATTGAAATTATATTTTATATGTGACAAAACCAATATCGGTGTAACACCTTACAGCGATTTGTTTGTCATTTCTTCATACAAAAATATATATATCCTTAGTTCCTCTAAAGTACTCAAGGATATTCTTACTGTCGTCCCATGATCATCTTATGAATCATTCCGGTATATGCTCATAACATTTTAGAGCACAAGATATCTGATTTTGTACATATTATTCGTGATCTAAAATCACTCATGTGTTTTTACTCATCGAGTGTCAGATACACTCAAGTCTTGTTAAACCTTCACATGACAAGAACATTTTCTTAATATTTCTATATTGAACTATTTCAATATCCATTCTATGTACTTTGACTTAAACTTATTATGTGTTTCAATCTATCTTCATAGATCTTGACACTAAATATGTTTTAGTCCATATCCTTTCATTGAAGTTAATTTTCAATGAAACATTTTAATCAAGTATATAATTACATTATTTATAACCAACTATATGTCATCTACATAAAGTATTATAAATATGTCTCAGCGCTCCCACTTAATTTCTTGCAAATGCAAGCCTCTTCATCATTTCTGATGAAATCAAAAACTCTTTGACTATTTCATCTGGTGAAGATTCCATCTCCGTAATACTCACTTCATCCAATTGAAGTTCGTATACCTATCTAGTATTCTACGGACTAGCAAAACAATTGGTTGTATCTTGTATACATACTTCTGTTAAGTAGTGTATTTTGCCATCCTACTAGCATATCTCATAAAAGAAATATGTAGTGATTACTAGAATAATCCACATAGACTATAAGCATTGCTACGGAAGATCTAATCTTATCGTAATCAACTCTTTGAACTTTGTCGTAAACAATTTTTCGACAAGTCGAGCTTCTTTAAGGATATTTCATCCAAGTCTATAGATCTATTTACTTTCAAAAAATATTCATCTATCATGGATTTCATGGCGTATGGCCATTTAACGGAGTCAGGGCCCATCATAACTTCTTTGTTTGTAGTTGGTTTATTATTGTTCAAAATCAATCCTTTGTCCACAAATCATTTATTTGATCACAAAGTAAACCATACCTACAAGGTTCAATATGTACTTCGATCTCCATGGCTAAAACACTTTGTAGTCATGGGAGCCATGATAAATCGTAGCCGCTTCCGAAACCAATTCCGATGCTGCGCTACTCTGATCATTATGCTCAGGTTCATAAACCTTATCAAATTATATTGTCCTCCCACTCAAAAACTTCACTAGAAACAATTTCTTGGAAATAAGAAACATTGACAAACACTTTTGTCTTTATCTCGTGGGAAGAATTCCCAATTAAATCTCTGGGATAACCAACAAAGACATTCATCCGATTTTGGTTGAAAACTCTTAGACCAAAATTTAAAGAAAGGACTATTAAGGTTTATAACCATGCCATAACTCGTATGGTGTCATTTCAACGGATCATGATGATGATCTATTCAGTGTAAAAGCGGTAGTCACTAAAGCATAATCCACAAAATATAATGGCATCAATATTTTATCTCATCATTGATCCAACAAGGTTTGGATACGTCTTTTGGATACTTCATCATCACTATGATACTCCAAGAAATGTGAGTTGTAGAACAACTTCATAACTCTCTTAGATGTTCGCTAAAACTCGTAATTCAAATATTTCCACCATGATCCAATCATAGATATTTGACTTTTCTATTACGATGATTTCCATTTTATGCTGAATTTATTTGAATCTATTCAAATGTTTCAAACTTCTTTCTTATCGAATATATCCACATATATATACTCAATTCATTGTTTGAAGTTTTCATGAAGTAGAAGAATCTCCCGCACACAACTATGCCTAGTGAACCACATACATCATCATGTATTTTTTCACTAAGTTTGTTGCCCGTTCAACTCTTGGCCTATGAACGGTATTTTAATCATTCTCTTTAGAAAAGATTTGCAAGCACCAAATGATTCAAAAATCAAATGACTCCAAAAATCCATTTGCATGGAGTTCCTTCATGCGTTCCTTTCTAACATGACCTAAATGGCGGTTCCACAAATACGTGGAATTCAAATCATTTGCCTTATGGCATTTTAGCGTCAGTGTTATGTATGTGTGTTTCACCATTAAGATTTATAATAACTTATCCATCGTACATGGAGTAATGTCATAATTTGAACAACTCATTGTTTTCATTTGACCAGAGCAAAATAACAATTATTAAGTTCTTTATTATAAATTCTAAGGGCTAGATAGAATACCAACGACGAACATAATAACACTTTATTTTGTTCCAGACGTGTATTCCTATCATATTCCTTGTCAGTCACTTAGGCCATTGTATTCTTGTATTGTGTTGTTTTGTATGACACTTCATACCAACCAATATAGTACTAATACCCAAGAATTTCATAGTGTGACCTAACTAGGAATACAACCATAACATGTATATCATTTATATACACCTGAGCTAGACTTTCTAGTCTTTTCTTTCTTTCTGCCAAAATATCTTTTGTAGTTTCTCTTTTAGCTTTCCTCATTATTCAGAAAAACACTTCAACATTAATAACTTCTAGGTTTGTTGGTCTAATACCAATAACCTTGAGGTTTTTATTTTGAAGTTGATCATCATATGATCAAAGTGTTCTAGATTTCACTATTAGTAACTTTGTAATATGATGAACAATTTCACTCATAATTTTATCTATCAATTCATGACAACTTTCTGAGACCATGTCTGTACATGCTAGGCTCATAAAGTTTAACCTTAGTATTTGCATGTGTAAATCTGGCTTGCACCCGTTGTAAGCACACGTAGAATCTATCACACCCGATCATCACGTGATGCTTCGAAACGACGAGTCTTAGCAACGGTGCATACTAAGGATGATAACTTCATGGATATGCGAATATTATTAGTGCCCCAATAGTTGGAGGATTGTGACGCCTGGCGTCTTCAACCTTCATACATTCTCATAAAACTTATGAGTTTATGTAGTCTCACCAAATTTATATTCTATCATCTTGCAATAAGGTCTTAGATATCACATATATCTCATACCTTGATTATTTCTAAAAACTAATTTTTTCAGCTCCTTACTTTTCAAACAGATTTGAACTTCAAGTTTCAAGGAGACAAGATAACTTTAGGTACTAATTGAAACCATAACTCTTTGAATCAACAATGTGAGGTTTACTAAAAGTTTGCAATAGGACTTAATTAATTCTTGATTCTTTAACAATACGGTACCAAACCGTAAAGTTTCTTGTCAGATTTTAACAGTATTTCTATCTCAATTACAAGACTAGCGCATAGTAGTAAACGGATGCCAATACTATAAAATTAATTCAAAATACTACTCAAACTATGTTTATGATAACTAGTTCATGTTTTAATCTAATTACTAATGAACTCCCACTTAATACAACATCCCTCATAGTTGTCAAGTGGTACACGATCCAAATCCACTACACCAAAAACCGATCATCACGTGAAATGATGTAGCTTCAATGGTGAACATCAACATGTTGATCATATCAACCATATGACTCGTGTTCAACCTTTCGGTTTCCGTTGTCCCGAGGCCATGTCTGTACATGCTAGGCTCGTCAAGCAAACCCAAGTATTCCGCGTGTGCAACATGGCTTACACCCGTTGTATGTGAATCGTTGAATCTATGACATCCGATCATCACGAGATGCTTCGAAACGCATTTAACTGTTACAACGGTGCATACGAGGGGAGAACACTTTATTATCTTGATATTAATGTGAGGGATCATCTTATAATGCTACCGTCGCGTTCTAAGCAAAATAAGATGCATAAAAGGATTAACATCACATGCAGTTCATATGTGATATGATATGGCCCTTTTGTCTTTGCGCCTTTGATCTTCATCTCCAAAGCACGGACATGATCTCCATCATCTTCGGGCATGATCTCCATCATCGTCGGCGTAGCGTCAAGGTCCATGGCGCCGTCTTCATGGTTGTTCACCTCATGTAGCAACTATTACAACTACTTTGAAATACTACTCAACATGAAAATTAAAGACAACCATAAGGCTCCTGCCGGTTGCCACAATACAATAATGATCATCTCATACATATTCATCATCACATTATGGCCATATCACATCACCAAACCCTGCAAAAACAAGTTAGACGTCTCTAATTTGGTTTGCATATTTTACGTGGTTTAGGGTTTTTGAGAGAGATCTAATCTACCTACGAACATGAACCACAACGGTGATACTAATGTTGTCAATAGAAGAGTAAATTGAATCTTCACTATAGTAGGAGAGACAGACACCCGCAAAGCCTCTTATGCAATACAAGTTGCATGTCGAACGAGGAACAAGTCTCATGAACGCGGTCATGTAAAGTTAGTCCGGGCCGCTTCATCCCACTATGCCACAAAGATGCAAAGTACTCAAACTAAAGATAACAAGAGCATCAACGCCCACAAAACCATTGTGTTCTACTCGTGCAACCATCTATGCATAGACACGGCTCTGATACCACTGTAGGATAACGTTGCATAGAAAACAAAAAAATTTCTACCACGAACACGCAATCCAAGCCAAGATGCAATCTAGAAGACGGTAGCAACGAGGGGGTATCGAGTCTCACCCTTGAAGAGATTCCAAAGCCTACAAGATGAGGCTCTTGTTGCTGCGGTAGATGTTCACTTGCCGCTTGCAAAAGCGCGTAGAAGATCTTGATCATGATCGCTTCCGGCGCCACGAACGGGCAGCACCTCCGTACTCGGTCACACGTTCGGTTGTTGATGAAGACGACATCCACCTCCCCGTTCCAGCGGGCAGCGGAAGTAGTAGCTCCTCTTGAATCCGACAGCACGACGGTGTGGTGTCGGTGGTGGTGGAGAAATCCGGCGGAGCTTCGCTTAAGCTTGCGGGATGTGGTGGAGGAGAGAGACCACTAGGGTTTGGGGAGAGAGGGGGGTTGGGCGCCGGCCCTCTAAGGGGTGCGGCCAAGGCTGAGCCAAAGAGTGGCTGCCCCCTCCCTCTCCTCATTATTATATAGGTGGAAGCCCCAAGAGTTCTAGTCCAAGTCTTCGAATAAGACCCCAACACTAAAACCTCCCATATGTGGGAAACCTACTCAAGGAGGGAGTCCCACTCAAGGTGGGACTCCCACCTTTCCTTGAGGTGGGGTGGCTGGCCACCTCTAGGTGGAGCCCACCTGGGACTCCTCCTTTAGGGTTTGGCTGGTCAAGCTTGTGGAGTCCTTCCGGTACTCCACCTTCCATAGTGCGTTTCTTCCGGACTTTTCTAGAACCTTCTAGAACCTGCCATAAATGCACCGGATCATTTTCAAACTTGGAATATGACTTCCTATATATGAATCTTATTCTCCGGACCATTCCGGAACTCCTCGTGATGTCCGGGATCTCATCCGGGACTCCGAACAAATATTCGAACTCCATTCCATATTCAAGTTCTACCATTTCAACATCCAACTTTAAGTGTGTCACCCTACGGTTCGTGAACTATGCGGACATGGTTGAGTACTCACTCTGACCAATAACCAATAGCGGGATCTGGAGATCCATAATGGCTCCCACATATTCAACGATGACTTTAGTGATCGAATGAACCATTCACATACAATACCAATTCCCTTTGTCACGCGATATTTTACTTGTCCGAGGTTTGATCTTCGGTATCACTCTATACCTTGTTCAACCTCGTCTCCTGACAAGTACTCTTTACTCGTACCGTGGTATGTGGTCTCTTATGAACTCATTCATATGCTTGCAAGACATTAGACGACATTCCACCGAGAGGGCCCAGAGTATATCTATCCGTCATCGGGATGGACAAATCCCACTGTTGATCCATATGCCTCAACTCATACTTTCCGGATACTTAATCCCACCTTTATAGCCACCCATTTACGCAGTGGTGTTTGATGTAATCAAAGTACCTTTCCGGTATAAGTGATTTACATGATCTCATGGTCATAAGGACTAGGTAACTATGTATCGAAAGCTTATAGCAAAAAACTTAATGACGAGATCTTATGCTACGCTTAATTGGGTGTGTCCATTACATCATTCATATAATGATATAACCTTGTTATTAATAACATCCAATGTTCATGATTATGAAACTAATCATCCATTAATCAACAAGCTAGTTTAAGAGGCATACTAGGGACTTCTTGTTGTCTACATATCACACATGTACTAATGTTTCGGTTAATACAATTATAGCATGATATATAAACATTTATCATAAACATAAAGATATAAATAATAACCACTTTATTATTGCCTCTAGGGCATATCTCCTTCAGAAGCTTGGCAGATTTTTCTTGCAATGATTGAGCAACTTGTCCCTTTGGAGAAGAAAGCTATTTATATGGGT
This sequence comes from Lolium perenne, assembly GCF_019359855.2. Classification (NCBI taxonomy): domain Eukaryota; kingdom Viridiplantae; phylum Streptophyta; class Magnoliopsida; order Poales; family Poaceae; genus Lolium; species Lolium perenne. Next base: position 83,239,986 of record NC_067249.2, read on the forward strand.
GGAGCTTTCAGATCTGACCGTTGGGGACGAATTCCACTTACACCGGAAGTTCCGGCCAGGATGGCCGGAAGTTCCGGCTTCCACCGGAAGTACCGGCCATTCGGGCCGGAACTTCCGCCCTTGATAAAATTCCTGCAAAGCAAAAGAAGGGGCGGAACTTGGGCGGAACTTCCGGTGGCCGGAAGTTCCGGCCAAGTTCCGGAAACTTGCGAAAACCTTACTGGACTATACTGAGCCACAAACTCGGAATTCCGGAACTTGCCCGGAAGTTGGGCGGAAGTTCCGCTGACCGGAACTTCTGGCCAACTCCACCGGAACTTCCGGTCCTGAAGAGAAAACCTGAGCACAGACGGCGCTGAGAAGCTTCTGCTGAAAAAGTTAGGCCGGAACTTCCGCCAGATTAGGCCGGAACTTCCGCCAGATACAGAAAACCTGCAGAACTTTAGAACAGCAAAACCAATACACCGATCCAACATAATTTTTGATGGCTTGTACCTGTCTACATCAACACACATAAAAATATACATAGTGTTGACGTCAAACACACAAAACCCAAAAGGGCGGGAAATGTTCTTTCAATCTCCCCCTTTTTGGTGTTTGATGACAACACAAGTATTTGCAAGGAATAGATAATGTAAACAACAATGTGAGAGATATAGAGGAGCTCCCCGTAGATATGAGCAATGGTACATAAGAAGCTCCCCCCATATCTTGCATCCGTCTTCCAAGGGTTAGCAATACAACATAGTGATAAGCATATGGATAATAAGATCATGCACACATAGATAACCAAGGAAGACTCACATACGGAGTTTACCATACACAAATAAGGTTCCAAGCACATAGATAGAGTTTACAAACCAAATAGCTAAGACATAGTTCGATACCATAAAGATAACTAGAATCACAAGCAATAAAAACCAAAGCCAACACGAGCTTGTGACTCCCCCATGCAAATACCCACCGAAGAGCAACCTAACAAGGTCTCACTCTCCCCCTTTGGCACCAAAGCACCAAAAAGGAAAAGGAGAATCTACGCGCCCCAAGGGTCGGCGTTAGCCCAGCCGGGAGGGAGGTTCGATGAAGCGCCGGGATAGGGAGGAGTGTGAGGAGGAGACTCGATCTCAAGGCCATCCGGAGGAAGAGGGACACCATAACGAGAGACCCACTCAGCTTCCGGAGTGACATTCTCCTCGGATCCGGGGGGAGACACTTCCACCTCAAGTGCCCTCATGATGCTCTTCTGACGAACCCTTGACTTCTTGGCTTCAACATACTGCTGATACTGACGTTGGTTGACTGCAGAGGTGAGGCAAAAGATCTGTCTCATGCGGCGTGCTAGCTTGGAAGCCCAACTAGGTGGCTTCACATCCATGGGGTTAACATCTTCAAGAGGAGAGTTGTGGCGCTTGGCCCTCAATGGCTTCACTTCATGGGATGTGAGAGTGAGTGGAATGGATTGAACGAGTCTAGCATTGCAAGTATCCATCCAAGTGTCCTCAATGAGCTTCATAATGTACGGAGCAAAGGCGGGAAGCTTCTTCTCCATCACACATGACCACATCTCATGATAGATGTAGTCCATCACATCAAGCTTCTCACCGGTGCCCTTCTTAGCAAAAGAGTTCGCCATAAGATCCAATTCATAAAGATGTAGCTCATCAAGGTTGCCACCCTTTGGTCCAATGGTTTCCCAGTAGACTCTAAGCATAATATCCCAAGTGGGGAGAAGATCCGCACTCTTGCCCGGAACACCCCAACCGGGGATGTAGAGGTGCTCCAAGACTTCCCTTGTTTGAGCCCATGAGCTATCATGGCACCTCCAACCATTTGCATTAACACCCGGGTAGCGAGGGTATCCAAGGGCGGCTCCAAACTTTGCCAAGTTAGACTCAAGGAGCCTCTCATGAGTCATCCACCGAAATGTTCTTGCTTCATCTTGCTCAAAGTGGACGGTGGCATAGAACTGTTGAATCAACCCAACATCATAGTCCTTGTTGAGCTCCATAATGGGATAGAGCCCAAACTCTCCACACATAGTATAAGCTTCTTCAAAGTACTTGTTAGCGGCCATCTTCCCGGTGTCAATAGCATGTTGAGGGGCTACCCCCTTCTTGAATGGAATGTAGATCTCATAGAATATCTCCTCTTGGGACTTGTTGTGGAACCGCTTATCCCCAACCCTATTGTTCCGAGGGGTGAGGTAAGGGTTCATGTCACGGAGCTCCTTGTACTCATTATATTGCATGCCCTTCACGGATATATGTATGTTCTTCCCACGAACAGCCGGTGACTTGAGCCTACGAGCGGCACAGCTTCTTTGCTGGCGAGCGGTGAGCTTGGATGGTCGGGTTTGCTCAAGCTCTTCCTCAACCTCATCCACATGATCCTTGCCTCTCTTCTTGGAACCACCTGATAACGGAATCAAAAAGATAGGAATGATGAATGAAAGCACATAAGCAAGGAGGCCAAACACCAGAGTATGCACAGGATATCGGGTAACAGCAGAAAAAATCGCCAGGCCGGAAGTTCCGGTGAGAACCGACGGAAGTTCCGCCCCGGGCGGAAGTTCCGGCGTGAAGGGCCGGAACTTCCGGCTGTTCGAAAACAGCGGTAGTTTCTCACCAGATCTGAGGCAATGGCTAAGAGAACCGCATTACCACGACATCCTAAGCACGATCTAGTAGAGGAAAGGCATCTAGAGGATTTCTACCATAGCTTTGCCTAGAGTATGCCCTATATTTCATCTAGGGAGGTCTACCCACACATAGAGAGGGAGAGGGCACAAACCGGGGGGAGCCAGGGAGGAGAAGAGGGAGAGGATGCCGATCCACGGAGACGATCCGGCGGGGAGCGCCGGAGGAGGGAGAACCGACCGAAGGAGCAGCAGCCGTCACAGGGGAGGAGCACCACCAAATAGATCTTGGAAAGGGGAAAAGTGAGGAAGATGGAACTGCTCACCCGTTCGGCCCAGTTATATAGTGGCCACTTAAGGCGGGAAGTTCCGCTCGTTGGAGCCGGAACTTCCGGTCTCTCAGGAACCACCCAGGCTGGACACGAACAGGGCTGAACTGGCGAAAAGGATACCGGCCGGAAGTACCGGTCGAAACGACCGGAACTTCCGGTGGAACAGGAAACTGTGCCGAAAAACAGGATTTTGACACGAACAAGGTGCACTTGGAGAAGGTGAAGGATATGTCTTAGATGAGATAGGCTTAGGACAGATACGCCAAACTGTGAGATGGTACATGATCACTCATTTTTGCAAATAATGCAAATGAAGGCCAAAAATGAGTGATTTCCCATAAACAAGGAGATGTCAATAAAATCCAATGAAGATCTAAACAACTCCAACTCTTCACGAAGAAGAGTGCGGTGGCCTACGCCACCATATATGAGTGTTATGATATGGCACCGCGAAGATATATCTTGGGTCCAAACCAATACTCATCATTTAAGCTCACATATCAACATATGATATAACGAGAATGAACTCTTTAATGTTGTCATTATGGGGGGAGGGATAGCTCAATAATTTAAACCGCACTCCCCTATCTCCATGCCCACATCTAAACCAAATAACGTTTTGAGACAAAGGTGTGTTTGCAAGATGGTCAAGCTATACTACTTGAATCAATGATATTTAGCTCATTCCTCAAATAAGAGAACCTTGCTTCATCAAGAGGCTTCGTGAATATATCGGCAAGTTGATCTTTGGTAGGAACATAGATAAGCTCAATATCACCGCGGGCAACATGATCCCTAATGAAATGATTCCGGATCTCAATATGCTTCGTTCTTGAATGTTGCACCGGATTATAGGCAATCTTGACGGCACTTTCATTGTCACATAATAGAGGCACTTTGTCACAAATGACACCGTATTCCTTTAAAGTTTGCCTCATCCATAACAATTGAGTGCATCCACTTGCGGCGGCAACATATTCGGCTTCGGCGGTGGAGAGAGATATGTGATACGTCTCCGACGTATCGATAATTTCTTATGTTCCATGCCACATTATTGATGTTATCTACATGTTTTATGCACACTTTATGTCATATTCGTGCATTTTCTGGAACTAACCTATTAACAAGATGCCGAAGTGCCCGATTCTTGTTTTCTGCTGTTTTTGGTTTCAGAAATCCTAGTAAGGAAATATTCTCGGAATTGGACGAAATCAAAGCCCAGGGGCCTATTTTCTCACGAAGCTTCCAGAAGTCCGAAGGAGAGACGAAGAGGGGCCACGGAGGGGCCACACCATAGGGCGGCGCGGCCCCCCCCTTGGCCGCGTGGCCCTGTGGTGTGGGGCCCCCGTGCCGCCTCTTGACCTGCCCTTCCGCCTATAAAAAGTCTCCGTGACGAAACCCCCAGTACCGAGAGCCACGATACGGAAAACCTTCCAGAGACGCCGCCGCCGCCGATCCCATCTCGGGGGATCCAGGAGATCGCCTCCGGCACCCTGCCGGAGAGGGGAATCATCTCCCGGAGGACTCTACGCCGCCATGGTCGCCTCCGGTGTGATGTGTGAGTAGTCTACCCCTGGACTATGGGTCCATAGCAGTAGCTAGATGGTTGTCTTCTCCCCATTGTGCTATCATTGTCGGATCTTGTGAGCTGCCTAACATGATCAAGATCATCTATCTGTAATTCTATATGTTGCGTTTGTTGGGATCCGATGAATAGAGAATACTTGTTATGTTGATTATCAAAGTTATACCTACGTGTTGTTTATGATCTTGCATGCTTTCCGTTACTAGTAGATGCTCTGGCCAAGTAGATGCTTGTAACTCCAAGAGGGAGTACTTATGCTCGATAGTGGGTTCATGCCTGCAGTGACACCGGGACGTGTGAGAAAGTTCTAAGGTTGTGTTGTCTTGTTGCCACTAGGGATAAAACATTGATGCTATGTCTAAGGATGTAGTTGTTGATTACATTACGCACCATACTTAATGCAATTGTCTCGTTGCTTTGCAACTTAATACCGGAGGGGGTTCGGATGATAACTTTGAAGGTGGACTTTTTAGGCATAGATGCAGTTGGATGACGGTCTATGTACTTTGTCGTAATGCCCAATTAAATCTCACTATACTCATCATGATATGTATGTGCATGGTCATGCTCTCTTTATTTGTCAATTGCCCAACTGTAATTTGTTCACCCAACATGCTGTTCGTCTTATGGGAGAGACACCTCTAGTGAACTGTGGACCCCGGTCCAATTCTCTTTCTTGAAATACAATCTCTTTGCAATACTTGTTCTCTTGTTTTCTGCAAACAATCATCTTCCACACAATACGGTTAACTCTTTGTTACAGCAAGCCGGTGAGATTGACAACCTCACTGTTTCGTTGGGGCAAAGTACTTTGGTTGTGTTGTGCAGGTTCCACGTTGGCGCCGGAATCACTGGTGTTGCGCCGCACTACATCTCGCCGCCATCAACCTTCAACGTGCTTCTTGACTCCTACTGGTCCGATTAAACCTTGGTTTCTTACTGAGGGAAACTTGCCGCTGTGCGCATCACACCTTCCTCTTGGGGTTCCCAACGGACGTGCCAACCACACGCATCAAGCAAATTTACAGGCGCCGTTGCCGGGAGATCAAGACACGCTGCAAGGGAGTCTCCACTTCTCAATCTCTTTACTTTGTTTTTGTCTTGCTTAGTTTTATTTACTACTTTGTTTGCTGCACTAAATCAAAATACAAAAAAATTAGTTGCTAATTTTACTTTATTTGCTATCTTGTTTGCTATATCTAAAACACAAAAAAATTAGTTTACTTGCATTTACTTTATTCATCATGTTTCCTTTTAATTTTACCACAAAAAACATACCGGTAGGACATGGGTCTATAGTTGGGAGAAATAATATAGAAGAATTTTTCAATCATGTTAGTGCTATTGAAAATTTTGAAGATAGACACTTGGTAGACCTTGCGCCTACTTATGAAATTGCTGCTGCGCATTTAGTTCGCACTTTGTTGGAAACTAAATTTGTTAATCTTAATCCTATAATCCAACACATGTTTTTCACACTTGGTGATATGGAAGAGGGGAAAAGAAAGATTTTGTATTAGAAACCCTTCTTAGAGAATTTGGTGGTCTAGCAAGAGAAGCTAGAAAGGTGTTTGCTAAATTTAATATGCTTGGTTCTCCTACTAATTTTGTTAGTCTCCTTGAAAGGATGGATATGGATAGAATAAGATACACTAATAATATTGATGATGGAGGGGAGATAAAAGCACCAATACCATGTAAGCTCTTAGCTATGAATGATGCATTAGAAAATAACTATGCTTGGCTAGTTCCTGAAAATTTGTTTGATGAGAGTAGCACGCCTAAGACTAATGAAAAGGGAGATGCTGAAACTTATGTATCCAATATACTATGCCTAGTTGAGAAAACTCCACACCCCGCTGTAGAAGTACCACCCTTCGATAATACTTGATATACACTTTCTGCGCCTAGCTGAAAGGCGTTAAAGAAAAGCGCTTATGGGAGACAACCCATGTTTTTACCTACAGTACTTTGTTTTTATTTTGTGTCTTGGAAGTTGTTTACTACTGTAGCAACCTCTCCTTATCTTAGTTTTGTGTTTTGTTGTGCCAAGTTAAGCCGTTGATAGAAAAGTAAGTACTAGATTTGGATTACTGCACAGTTCCAGATTTCTTTGCTGTCACGAATCTGAGTCCACCTCCCTGTAGGTAGCTCAGAAAATTAAGCCAATTTACGTGCATGATCCTCAGATATGTACGCAACTTTCATTCAATTTGAGCATTTTCATTTGAGCAAGTCTGGTGCCATTTTAAAATTCGTCAATACGAACTGTTCTGTTTTGACAGATTCTGCCTTTTATTTCGCATTGCCTCTTTCGCTATGTTGGATGAATTTCTTTGATCCATTAATGTCCAGTAGCATTATGCAATGTCCAGAAGTGTTAAGAATGATTGTGTCACCTCTGAATATGTCAATTTATATTGTGCACTAACCCTCTAATGAGTTGTTTCGAGTTTGGTGTGGAGGAAGTTTTCAAGGATCAAGAGAGGAGTATGATGCAACATGATCAAGGAGAGTGAAAGCTCTAAGCTTGGGGATGCACCCGGTGGTTCACCCCTGCATATATCAAGAAGACTCAAGCGTCTAAGCTTGGGGATGCCCAAGGCATCCCCTTCTTCATCGACAACATTATCAGGTTCCTCCCCTGAAACTATATTTTTATTCCATCACATCTTATGTGCTTTTTCTTGGAGCGTCGGTTTGTTTTTGTTTTTTGTTTTGTTTGAATAAAATGGATCCTAGCATTCACTTTATGGGAGAGAGACACGCTCCGCTGTAGCATATGGACAAGTATGTCCTTGGTTTCTACTCATAGTATTCATGGCGAAGTTTCTCCTTCGTTAAATTGTTATATGGTTGGAATTGGAAAATGATACATGTAGTAATTGCTATAAATGTCTTGGGTAATGTGATACTTGGCAATTGTTGTGCTCATGATTAAGCTCTTGCATCATATGCTTTGCACCCATTAATGAAGAAATACATAGAGCATGCTAAAATTTGGTTTGCATATTTGGTTTCTCTAAGGTCTAGATAATTTCTAGTATTGAGTTTGAACAACAAGGAAGACGGTGTAGAGTCTTATAATGTTTTCAATATGTCTTTTATGTGAGTTTTGCTGCACCGGTTCATCCTTGTGTTTGTTTCAAATAAGCCTTGCTAGCCTAAACCTTGTATCGAGAGGGAATACTTCTCATGCATCCAAAATACTTGAGCCAACCACTATGCCATTTGTGTCCACCATACCTACCTATACTACATGGTATTTTTCCGCCATTCCAAAGTAAATTGCTTGAGTGCTACCTTTAAAATTCCATCATTCACCTTTGCAATATATAGCTCATGGGACAAATAGCCTAAAAACTATTGTGGTATTGAATATGTAATTATGCACTTTATCTCTTATTAAGTTGCTTGTTGTGCGATAACCATGTTCGCTGGGGACGCCATCAACTATTCATTGTTGAATTTCATGTGAGTTGCTATGCATGTCCGTCTTGTCTGAAGTAAGAGAGATCTACCACCATATGGTTAAGCATGCATATGTTAGAGAAGAACATTGGGCCGCTAACTAAAGCCATGCTCCATGGTGGAAGTTTCAGTTTTGGACATATATCCTCAAATCTCAAATGAGAAAATTATTAATTGTTGTTATATGCTTATGCATAAAAGAGGAGTCCATTATCTGTTGTCTATGTTGTCCCGGTATGGATGTCTAAGTTGAAGAATAATCAATAGCGAGAAATCCAATGCGAGCTTTCTCCTTAGACCTTTGTACAGGCGGCATAGAGGTACCCCTTTGTGACACTTGGTAAAAACAATGCATTGTGATGATCCGGTAGTCCAAGCTAATTAGGACAAGGTGCGGGCACTATTAGTACACTATGCATGAGGCTTGCAACTTATAAGATATAATTTACATGATGCATATGCTTTATTACTACCGTTGACAAAATTGTTTCATGTTTTCAAAATCAAAGCTCTAGCACAAATATAGCAATCGATGCTTTTCCTCTATGGAGGACTATTCTTTTACTTTCAATGTTGAGTCAGTTCACCTATCTCTATCCACCTCAAGAAGCAAACACTTGTGTGAACTGTGCATTGATTCCTACATACTTGCTTATTGCACTTATTATATTACTCTATGTTGACAATATCCATGAGATATACATGTTACAAGTTGAAAGCAACCGCTGAAACTTAATCTTCTTTTGTGTTGTTTCAATGCCTTTACTTTGAATTATTGCTTTATGAGTTAACTCTTATGCAAGACTTATTGATGCTTGTCTTGAAGTGCTATTCATGAAAAGTCTTTGCTATATGATTCACTTGTTTACTCATGTCATATACATTGTTTCGATCGCTGCATTCACTACATATGCTTTACAAATAGTATGATCAAGATTATGATGGCATGTCACTCCAGAAATTATACGTGTTTATCGTTTTACCTGCTCGGGACGAAGCAGAACTAAGCAGGGATGCTGATACGTCTCCGACGTATCGATAATTTCTTATGTTCCATGCCACATTATTGATGTTATCTACATGTTTTATGCACACTTTATGTCATATTCGTGCATTTTCTGGAACTAACCTATTAACAAGATGCCGAAGTGCCGATTCTTTGTTCTGCTGTTTTTGGTTTCAGAAATCCTAGTAAGGAAATATTCTCGGAATTGGACGAAATCAAAGCCCAGGGGCCTATTTTCTCACGAAGCTTCCAGAAGTCCGAAGGAGAGACGAAGAGGGGCCACGGAGGGGCCACACCATAGGGCGGCGCGGCCCCCCCCTTGGCCGCGTGGCCCTGTGGTGTGGGGCCCCCGTGCCGCCTCTTGACCTGCCCTTCCGCCTATAAAAAGTCTCCGTGACGAAACCCCCAGTACCGAGAGCCACGATACGGAAAACCTTCCAGAGACGCCGCCGCCGCCGATCCCATCTCGGGGGATCCAGAGATCGCCTCCGGCACCTGCCGGAGAGGGGAATCATCTCCCGGAGGACTCTACGCCGCCATGGTCGCCTCCGGGGTGATGTGTGAGTAGTCTACCCCTGGACTATGGGTCCATAGCAGTAGCGAGATGGTTGTCTTCTCCCCATGGTGCTCTCCTTGTCGGATCTTGTGAGCTGCCTAACATGATCAAGATCATCTATCTGTAATTCTATATGTTGCGTTTGTTGGGATCCGATGAATAGAGAATACTTGTTATGTTGATTATCAAAGTTATACCTACGTGTTGTTTATGATCTTGCATGCTTTCCGTTACTAGTAGATGCTCTGGCCAAGTAGATGCTTGTAACTCCAAGAGGGAGTACTTATGCTCGATAGTGGGTTCATGCTTGCATTGACACAGGACGATGTGAGAAAGTTCTAAGGTTGTGTTGTGCTGTTGCCACTAGGGATAAAACATTGATGCTATGTCTAAGGATGTAGTTGTTGATTACATTACGCACCATACTTAATGCAATTGTCTGTTGCTTTGCAACTTAATACTGGAGGGGGTTCGGATGATAACCTGAAGGTGGACTTTTTAGGCATAGATGCAGTTGGATGACGGTCTATGTACTTTGTCGTAATGCCCAATTAAATCTCACTATACTCATCATGATATGTATGTGCATGGTCATGCTCTCTTTATTTGTCAATTGCCCAACTGTAATTTGTTCACCCAACATGCTGTTCGTCTTATGGGAGAGACACCTCTAGTGAACTGTGGACCCCGGTCCAATTCTCTTTACTGAAATACAATCTACTGCAATACTTGTTCTACTGTTTTCTGCAAACAATCATCTTCCACATAATACGGTTAACTCTTTGTTACAGCAAGCCGGTGAGATTGACAACCTCACTGTTTCGTTGGGGCAAAGTACTTTGGTTGTGTTGTGCAGGTTCCACGTTGGCGCCGGAATCACTGGTGTTGCGCCGCACTACATCTCGCCGCCATCAACCTTCAACGTGCTTCTTGACTCCTACTGGTCCGATTAAACCTTGGTTTCTTACTGAGGGAAACTTGCCGCTGTGCGCATCACACCTTCCTCTTGGGGTTCCCAACGGACGTGCCAACCACACGCATCAATATGCAATTTTGCTTCTTAGAAGACCAACACACCAAGGACCTACCAAGGAATTGGCAAGCCCCGGAAGTTGATTTCCTATCATCCTTGTCACCCGCCCAATCCGCATCGGTGTATCCATTGAGAATAAAACTTGAGCCTTTGGGGTACCAAATACCATATCTTGGGGTATCAACCAAATATCGAAAGATTCTTTTGAGAGCCATCATGTGGCTCTCCTTAGGAGAAGCTTGATACCTTGCACACACACCAACACTCAACACTATGTCCGGTCTAGATGCACAAAGGTAAAGCAAGGATCCAATCATGGAGCGATATACCTTTTGATCCACCTCTTTACCATTGGGATCTAGTGCAAGATGACATTTGGTAACCATAGGAGTGGCCACACCCTTCAACTCGGTCATCTTGAACCTCTTGAGCATGTCTTGGAGATATTTTGCTTGATTGATGAAGGTTCCTTCCCTCAATTGCTTGATCTCAAAACCGAGGAAGAACTTCATCTCTCCCATCATAGACATCTCAAACCTATCGGTCATAAGCTTTGAGAATTCATCATTGAAAGCTTTGTTAGTAGAGCCAAATATAATATCATCAACATATAATTGGCAAACGAAAAGCTCCCCATTGACCCTCTTAGTAAAAAGAGTGGGGTCGATTAGCCCAACATCAAACCCACGGTCTACCAACAATTCCTTAAGGTGCTCATACCAAGCTCTAGGAGCTTGTTTGAGACCATAAAGTGCTTTATCAAGCTTGTAGACATGGTTAGGAAAGTTGAGATCCTCGAACCCCGGGGGTTGCTTAACATACACCTCTTCATGCAAAGGACCATTAAGAAAAGCACTTTTCACATCCATTTGTTGTAACTTAAAGTTATGATGCGATGCATAAGCAAGAAGGATACGGATGGACTCAAGGCGAGCCACGGGAGCATAGGTCTCTCCAAAGTCAATTCCTTCAACTTGAGTGAAACCTTGAGCCACCAATCTTGCCTTATTCCTCACAATATTTCCAAACTCATCTTGCTTGTTCTTGAATATCCATTTAGTGCCTATAACATTGCGGCACTCCTTTGGCTTCTTTACTAAGGTCCACACTTTGTTGCGCTTGAAGTTGTTGAGTTCCTCGTGCATAGCTTCCACCCAATCCGAATCTTCAAGGGCTTCAAACACTTTCTTGGGTTCCACTACAGAGATATAAGCATGATGATTGCTAAAGTTAGCCAATTGCCTTCTTGTGGAGACTTTTGCTCGAACATCACCAAGGACCTTGTCATGAGTGTGTCCACGAATTTCAAGGGTCCTATCTCTTCTTGCTAAACGACGGGCCTCGATCTCATCCTTGATTCTTCTTGACCTTGGAGGTGTCACTTGATCAACTTGATCATTTGGGTCCCCGTCTTGACCTTCAACTTGAGCTTCCTCAGTTACTTGAGGTTGCTCATCCTCATGTGCTTGATCTTGGACATTATCCAGTGAGAGTAGAATGTTGAACGGATATTCATTGGATCCATCATGAATCCGTGGGTGATCTTGTCCTTGATCTTGTCCTTGATCTTGCACACAAGAGGGAGGGTTTTGTTCTTGTTCTTGGGTTGGTGCATTATTTGCTTCAAGAGATGGGGTTTGTTGATGTTGAGAAGATGAGGGCTCCACCGTGGTAGAGCATAGTCCTTCCCGAGACGCCACACCGTGTCCCTCAATGGGGCGGAAAAATCCCACACCCATTCTTACTATGGCATCTTGAGGTATTTCATCACCTGCACATACATCAACTTGCCCCACTTGGGAGCCATCATTTTCTTCGAACTTCACACTACAAGATTCGATGATAATCCCGGAGGATACATCAAAGACTCTATAAGTGTGAGATTCGGCACCGTAACCAACAAATATACCCTCCAAAGCTTTAGGAGCAAATTTAGACAAACGAACTCCTTTGATTTTGTAGAAACACTTACAACCGAACACCTTGAAGTATGAGATATTGGGCTTGTTGCCGGTGAGTATTTCATATGGAGTCTTGTTCAATCCCTTGCGGAGATAGAGCCGGTTAGAAGAGTGGCAAGCGGTGGAGATGGCTTCGGCCCAAAAGTTATAGCGGGATTTATACTCCGCCATCATAGATCTTGCCATATCCATAAGAGTCCGGTTCTTCCTCTCCGCAACACCATTTTGTTGAGGGGTGTAAGCAGCGGAATATTGATGACGTATCCCCTCATCACTAAGAAAATCATTGAGTGTATAGTTCTTGAACTCGGAGCCGTTGTCACTTCTTATTGCCATAATGAGGAGGTTGTGTTGACGTTGCACCTCGGTAGCAAAATCAATGAATATTTGTTGAGTCTCATCTTTCGTCTTGAGAAAGTAGACCCAAGTGTATCTTGAGTAATCATCAACAACCACCAAGCAATGTTTCTTCGCACCAAGACTCGCATGAGTAACGGGACCAAAGAGATCCACATGAAGGAGCTCCAAGATCCTCTTGGAAGAGATGATTGTCTTGCTTGGATGCGGAGAGTCATGCATTTTGCCTTCAACACAAGCCCTACAAACACGATCTTTGGCAAAAGAAACATTTTCCATTAGTCCCACAATATGGCTCCCCTTGTGAAGACTTTGCAAAGTCCTCATGTTGACATGGGCTAGGCGGCGATGCCACAACCAACCCACATCCGCCTTTCCGAATAGGCACATCGCACTTGAAGTGGTGGTCCCCGAAAAGTCCACCACATACAAGTTATGTTCGCGATACCCAACGAAAGCGACTTTTAGAGTCTTGCTCCACAAGAGGACCACAATATCATTATCAATAAAGACGGCGAAACCCATCTTGCCAAGGGAGGAAACGGAAAGCAAATTGTAACCAAGGGTTTTGACAAGCATGACATCCACAAGAGTAATGTTGTGTGCAACCACAACCTTGCCAAAACCCAATACCTCGGATGTAGAATTATCGCCAAAGGAGACGGTGATATCATTTATGTTGGGCCTCAACTCCTTGACGAGATTCTTGCCGCCGGTCATATGACTTGTAGATCCACTATCAAGTACCCATTTTGAACCTCCGGCGGCATAGTCCTACATGAGATCAATTCTTGGATTTAGGTACCCATTTCTCAATGGGTCCTCTTTTGTTAGCAACAAGGGTCTTTGGGACCCAAATAGACCAAGCAACATGACCATCATATGGGCCAACATATTTAGCATAAACATCACCATAATAATCTTTAAATAAAACATAGTGAGGGTTAGCATTTCCCGCATCATCATCATTCATGGTTTTGCCCTTAGGGGCTTCACCATTAGTGATATCTTTCTTCTTCTCTTGTGCGGGCTTGACCTTTTGCTTGTTTGCCTTCTTTGCCTTGGCCCCATAACCAAGGCCCTCCTTCCCATTGTTTGATCTTTGCTTACTCAAGAGATCATCCAACGAAAATTTACTTTGGGGAGAGGAGGTCTTAGCAAGTTCATCCTTCAACCTAGCATTTTCCTCAATAACATTTGCATGATCACATGAAGGAGTAGAGGAACTAGGCACATCATATGAGGCAAGCCTAATTTGAAGTTGCTCATAAGACTTGGATAATAGAGTGTATTCACCCTTCAAAGCTTTGTGAGCTTTGTCTAGTTCATCTAGATCTTTCACAAGTTTCTCATGATCAACCTCAAATTTGGCCTTTTCCTTTTTAAGCACTTTAGACTTAGCCCTAGCAAGATCTCTAGCTTTTGTGAGCTTGTTAATTTTATCTTGAGGCTCTTCAAGAGTTTCTAGCCTCTCCTCAAGAGAAGCTATAGTTTCTTGACTTTCCTCAAGAGCATTTTTAAGAGCATGGATTTCAAGAGAATCTTCTCTCTCTATTTGACCCTTTTTCTCAAGAATATCACTTTGTTGAGCTATACGAACCATGAGATTTGAAACATGCTTTTTAGTGTTACCTTGTAGGTTGAGAATGAAATCATCAAACTCTAGCATTTCTTGTTTCACTTTTAGACTAGCATCATCAACCCCTAGATCACTAGATATGTTAGGCATAGAGGGGTTAGGGGATGATACCTCGGAGGATTTAGCCATGAGGCAACTTTCTTCCTCCACATGAATGACCTCATTGGGGGATTCACTTGGTGATGAAGAGTTAGTGGAGAGAGAGGCAAGAGCGACCAATCCATTAGAGGTTGCATCTTCTTCATCATCAACATCATCATCTCCGGAGGTATACTCTTCTTGAGTTGATAGCACAATAGATGTGTCCAAGGAGGACCTTGCCATGAAGCAATGTGCATTCTTGATATGAAGATTCTCATTGGGAGAGTTAAAGAGAGATGAAGAGGGAATGTTGGTGGTGACGATGGCGGCCAATTCCTTTGAGCTTTCTTCATCTTCCTCACTACTAGAGCTTCCCACTTCATCGGAAGAATATTCTTCCTTTGTTACTAGCACAACTCTTGAGGGCCTCTTGCCCTTCTTGGTCTTGTTGTTGTAGAATTTCTTGTTGGAGGCTTTTGAATATTTGCCCTTTGTGTCTTTGCTCTTGTCCTTGGGAATGAGGCTCCCATTATGAAGCTCTCTATTCTCATAGGGGCATTCGGCAATGAAGTGGCGCTTGTCATCACAATTGTAGCATGATCTTGTCTTTGGACCAAAGCTAGTGAACCCACTTTTGTTGTTTCTCTTGATGGTGTCTTCCTTGGCCTTGGACGTATCAATCCAAAATGACTTTGCATGGAAGGCCATGTGATCATGGTAGTGGCATTGCAAATCTTCCGGATAGGACATGCTCCAAGATGCCCTATAAGATTCTTGAGGAATCACTTCATCAACGGAGTTGACCGTCAAGGCAAGATTGTTCCCTTTTGACATCCCAATGGCACGATTGAGAGAATCATGAGAGTTTTGCTCGAGCACCTTGAGGGCTTGCATCTCGTGCACGGCATCTTGAGATGAGAGAGAGGAATAGCATTCTCTCCCAACAAGGGTCTTGACATCAATGGGTACATACGGCATCATGCATTCAATGTACTTATCCTTGATCCAAGAGTCATTGATGTGGGTTGCACCAATAAGCCGGAAGGAGTCGGCAACGATGAGAAGTCTTGAATACATGACTTGATGATCTTCATCCGGTAGCCTCATGAATCCTTCGGCTTGATTCCGAAGAGCATTATACTTGTTCCTTCTCGTGCTCTCACTTCCAATGCAACTAGCGGCCAAGCCTTCCCAAGCTTCCTTGGCGGTGGTGTAGTTCCGAACACGAGGCAAATCCTTTGTCCCCACACTAGTTTGAATCATGTGCAAGACGGTGTTGTTGAGTTGACTATCAACCGCTTCTCTTCTAGTCAACTTGTCGGGGTTGTAAGGGTTGAAGCCTTCCAAGATGATTCTCCAAAGTTCATTGGAGGCACTGCAAACATGAGAGCGAAACTTAAATCGCCAAGTATCGAAATTCTCAACGGAAAACTTAGGTGGGTCGCCTCCAATGTTCAAATGGGGATGAGGAACCGGTATATCGGGAGATAGAAACGGTGGAGCTACTCGATTGTAGCTCTCACCTCCACTAGTATCCCTAGGAGATGCAATGGGAGATTTGTTAGTGTTTAAGTTATCACCTTCCACGGGTTTAGTAGAGGAGGGTAATGCCGAAGCACCTCCCACTTCTAACACACCCGTGTCCTTTACCTCTACGGTGGGAGCCTTAGGAAGGACCGGAGTCAAAAGCTCGGAAAGCATTTTTCTCATGCTTTCCATTTGAGCGTCAATGGAGGATCTCAACGAATTGATGTCCTCCATGGTGACCATCTTACCGGCCTCTTCTGAAGCCCCATCTTCCGGCATACTCTTAGGCGGTTAAGCCCGAAATAAGAGCCGAGGCTCTGATACCAATTGAAAGGATCGTATGCCGCACCTAGAGGGGGGGGTGAATAGGTGCTAACCAATTTTTAGTTCTTTTTCAATTTAGGCTTGACACAAAGGTAAATTCTCTAGATATGCAACTAAGTGAATTTACCTATATGACAAGGTTATCAACTAGGCAAGATATAGCTACGCAATATATAAGAGATAGAGTGGGATAGAGGTAACCGAGAGTGGAGCACGCGTTGACACGGAGATGATTCCCGTAGTTCCCTTCCTTTGCAAGAAGGTACGTCTACGTTTGGAGGAGTGTGGTTGCTACGCAAGCCAAACCAACAGCCACGAAGGCTTCACTCAGATCTCCTGTGAGCAACGCCACGAAGGCCTAGCCCACTTCCACTAAGGGATTTCCTCGAGGCGGAAACCGGGCCTTTACAAGGTTCTTGGGGCACACATCCACAACCGAATTGGAGGCTCCCAAATCTGTAACAATACAACAATCAACAACAACACATCAACACAAATCAACTAGGGAACCAAATAGGAACACTAGCATGAGATCCCTCAAACAAGAGAGGGGGAAATGAAAATTGCTTCGGTGAGGATGTAGATCGGTGGCTTCTCCTTCGAATCTCCAAAGATCAAGAGCTTTGGTTGGGGGAGGAAGGAGATCTTGTAAATCTTGTGTTTCTTGAGGTGGCTCTAATGGGGTTGAAGCTTGGCAGATTTTTCTTGCAACGATTGAGCAACTTGTCCCTTTGGAGAAGAAAGCTATTTATATGGGTGGAGCTTTCAGATCTGACCGTTGAGGACGAATTCCACTTACACCGGAAGTTCCGGCCAGGATGGCCGGAAGTTCCGGCTTCCACCGGAAGTACCGGCCATTCGGGCCGGAACTTCCGCCCTTGATAAAATTCCTGCAAAGCAAAGAAGGGGCGGAACTTCCGGTGGCCGGAAGTTCCGGCCAAGTTCCGGCCAAGTTCCGGAAACTTGCGAAAACCTTACTGGACTATACTGAGCCACAAACTCGGAATTCCGGAACTTGCTCGGAAGTTGGGCGGAAGTTCCGCTGACCGGAACTTCCGGCCAACTCCACCGGAACTTCCGGTCCTGAAGAGAAAACCTGAGCACAGACGGCGCTGAGAAGCTTCTGCTGAAAAAGTCAGGCCGGAACTTCCGCCAGATTAGGCCGGAACTTCCGCCAGATACAGAAAACCTGCAGAACTTCAGAACAGCAAAACCAATACACCGATCCAACATAATTTTTGATGGCTTGTATCTGTCTACATCAACACACATAAAAATATACATAGTGTTGACGTCAAACACACAAAACCCAAAAGGGCGGGTAATGTTCTTTCAAAGTTGTCCTTGCCAAGCGGAAGCACCATGATGGACTTGACAATGACAAGTCCATGAAAGTGCTTGTGCTTGGCATTGCCATTGTCCATGACGATCTTGTTATGATTGTCATGGCCATCATGGACTTGATCTTGTCATTGCTATTGGACCTCGGCAATGCCAAGTATCGCTAACTCTTTGCATTGTCATTGCATCTGCAGAACTGGCCCTTCCTGAAAATGTTCTCGGAAGGTCCCATACTGGACGCAAGGGACATGGCCGTCCGGGTGCAGCCACGTGACCCCAATAAAGGGTTCATGGAAGCGCACTGGCAGATCACTGCGCCAAGGGTTCACGCCGGCCGGCCTGCTGACCTGGGGCATGCTCCTAGGCAGCGGCTGCCGGCGCTCTTCGTGCAGGTGGAGAGCCCGGAACTCCTTGCGCTCGTTGTGCCGCCCTACATGGAGCAACTCCTGATCACCAAGTACAAGCTGAAGAACAATGGCCCGCCAGTGAAGGTGTGCTTGTACATGGGCCAGCGCTGCAAGTGGAAGGTGAAGCTCCAGTGGACGGGCCAGCGCGTCGGCTTCATCAAGTCCTGGAGCGAGTTCGCCGCCGGCTTTTACTCCGCGTCGACGACACAATCGTCTTCACCCCTCAGGACTACGGCTTCAAGGTCGACGTCTTCAGGAAGGAGACTTCCCGCTCCAGCATCTTCGGCTGCAAGAGGCATCGCGAGAGCCCTTATGCTGATCCTCGCCGTTAAGGTGCTGGTGCTTGATCCTTGTCTCTGCTTATGTCTGATCGTCGTCGTCAGTAGTTGTGCTGACCTCTAGGAGGATGTTAAACACTTGCCTTTGTGAATATGTGACTGTAATGTTGGCATGTAGAGGCTGTTGAACATTGCTTTTGGACCTGGATAGTCTGTCCCAGGTTTAAGTAGGCGTCTTACCACTCTGACGCTAGAGTAGGTACTAAATACTCTGTTCTGTTCGTTAACTGTGTGTTGTGCTTATGATCGTGTTTGAGCTCTTTTGTGTGTCGTTATGTGATGGTAAGGTCGCCATATTTGAATGTGGTGAGGAGAAGCTTTGCCTGGATGCCCAAAATGGCAATCAAACACATATGTTGTGGCTGAACAGAGATGAAACACTTTATCCAGGCATCCAAACAATCTGCACTTCTGTTCGAGCCGATGCAACACAGGCTGCCAAACGATGGGCCAAATATAGCCCGCGGCCCGTTTGCGATGGGCAGGACGCCCGTCTCGCTACGCCAGTGGTGCAGAAATCCGATCCAGCCTACCAAACGTGCCCTATATTTCTTTCGGTAGACTAGCTAATGGGACCTGCTTCCCATATATGATAAATCAAACCGATGAATAATGTATCAACTGTAACATACATGCAAACGAAACAACATGTGTTTTCCTACATATATGTTTCATGTAGATACAAACTTACTACCCCCTGTGATCCAAAATTCAAATTCAAACTTAGCCCACGACAAGTATTATAAATCGGATGGAGTAGTTTTCAGCATCTTGTCCGTGGATTCTATACAACACGTACGTGATCACTCTCTGCTAGGCATCCATTTCACAGCAGTTAGAGCAACTCTAGGAGATCACGTAAATCTCAACCTGTAAAAACTCGAGCATAGAGCACGGTAAACGTAATTTAAGGGCCAAAAACACATCACGCGGAGCAAATCCTCTAAAACGAACAAACAACATCTTTACAAATATGCTAATGACAGGCGTGTCAGGTTTTTCCCCTTCCTTCCTCCACTTTCTTTCTCTTCTCCACAGCAGCCCCTGCATCCAGCCCGCACCGCGGCCCCTCCACCCAGGGGCGGAGCCAGGATTTAAGTATGTTGGTTGGGGGGGGGGAAGGGGAAGAAGACCACTTAGTCCGCGACCAGAAAATGACACTAACACTGGTAGAAAAACAGGCTTCCGTCCAGCCCCATAAGTCGCGAAGCTATAGGAACCGCGACTAATGGGACCTTTAGTCGCGGTTCGGGAGGCGAACCGCGACCAAAGGCCTGGGCCCAGGGCGCTCGGTGGCCAGCTGGTGCACGTGGGGGGCTTTAGTCGCGGTTGGCCAGGCCAACCGCGACTAAAGGTGCCCGAAGGCCTTTAGTCGCGGTTGGCCAGGCCAACCGGGACTAAAGCCCCTCCCCTATATATACCCATCTAGCATCCAACACTTAGCCATTTGGAGCTATTCTCTTCACAAACTTCACAAGTGGGTGTTAGGTTTGCTTTTGGTTCCTCTTATGCACATAAGGTGTTTGATGAAATGCCCCAAGAGCATGAAACAAACTTGATATGAAGTGTTGGAGCCACACTTGAGCTTTCTCATTTATTTTTTCCTCCTCGACCGCGGTTAGCAACTTGAACCTTTGATGTGTCATTGATAAAATATGCATGTGTGTAGTTCATTGTTTAATTTATATTGTTTGTAGCTAGTTAGTTTAACAAATGCATGATGGTTAATTATATATTTTATATTATAATAATGCAGATGAATCGGTAATGGATGTACGGTAACCGACTCTCCGGCGAGTTCACTACGGGTTTGAAAGATTTCCTCGTAGTGGCTAATGCGAACAAGCAGGGTGGTTTTGTTATCTGTCCATGTGTTAACTTTAAGAATCAGAAGGGTTACTCTTCCTCAAGAGATGTTCACATGCACCTGCTTCGGCACGGTTTCACGCCAAGCTATAATTGTTGGACCAAGCATGGAGAAAGAGGGGTTATAATGGAAGAAGATGAAGAAGGGGATGATTTCATCGATGAAAGCTATCTTGCTCATTTCGGTGATACTTTCATGGATGATGCTGAAGGTGAAGGGGAAGGTGAAGGGGAAGGTGAAGAAGAGGCACGTGATGATCCCGTTGATGATCTTGGTCGGACCATTGCTGATGCACGGAGACGCTGCGAAACTGAAAAGGAGAGGGAGAATTTGGATCGCATGTTAGAGGATCACAGGAAGGCGCTGTACCCCGGATGCGATGATGGTCTGAAAAAGCTGGGCTGCACACTGGATTTGCTAAAATGGAAGGCACAGGCAGGTGTAGCTGACTCAGCATTTGAAAACTTGCTGAAAATGTTGAAGAATATGTTTCCAAAGAATAACGAGTTGCCCGCCAGTACGTACGAAGCAAAGAAGGTTATCTGCCCTCTAGGTTTAGAGGTTCTGAAGATACATGCATGCATCAACGACTGCATCCTCTACCGCGGTGAATACAAGAATTTGAATGAATGCCCGGTATGCACTGCATTGCGTTATAAGATCAGAGGCGATGACCCTGGTGACGATGTTGAGGGCCAGAAACCCAGGAAGAGGGTTCCCGCCAAGGTGATGTGATATGCTCCTATAATACCACGGTTGAAACGTCTGTTCAGAAACAAAGAGCATGCCAAGTTGTTGCGATGGCACAAAGAGGACCGTAAGTCGGACGGGGAGTTGAGACACCCCGCAGATGGAACGCAATGGAGAAAGATCGACAGAGAGTTCAAAGATTTTGCAGCTGACGCAAGGAACATAAGATTTGGTCTAAGTACGGATGGCATGAATCCTTTTGGCGAGCAGAGCTCCAGCCATAGCACCTGGCCCGTGACTCTATGCATCTACAACCTTCCTCCTTGGTTGTGCATGAAGCGGAAGTTCATTATGATGCCAGTGCTCATCCAAGGTCCGAAGCAACCCGGCAACGACATCGATGTGTACCTAAGGCCATTAGTTTGTGGGGCAGACCTGGTGTCCGTGTGTGGGATGAGCACAAAGAAGAGGAATTTGACCTACGAGCGTTGCTTTTCGTAACCATCAACGATTGGTCTGCTCTTAGTAACCATCAAATAAGGGATACAATGCATGCACGCACTGCTTACATGAGACTGAAAGTGTACATTTGCCAAATTGTAAGAAGAACATGTACCTTGGGCATCGTCGATTTCTTCCGAAAGGTCATCTAGTAAGAAAGAAAGGCAAGCATTACAACGGCAAGGCAGATCACCGGCCGAAGCCTGCGGAACACACTGGTGCTGAGGTATTTGATATGGTCAAGGATTTGAAAGTCATCTTTGGAAAGGGTCCTGGCGGACAATCAGTTCCGAAGGGAGCTGACGGGCACGCAGCCATGTGGAAGAAGAAATCTATATTCTGGGAGCTAGAATATTGGAAAGTCCTAGAAGTCCGCTCTGCAATCGACATGATGCACGTTACGAAGAATATTTGCGTGAACCTCCTAAGCTTCTTGGGCGTGTATGGGAAGACAAATGATACAAAGGAAGCACGGCAGGACCAGCAAAGTTTGAAAGACTCTGATGACCGGCATCCGGAACGGTTTCAAGGTCGTGCCAGCTACGCTCTGACCAAAGAAGAGAAGGTCATCTTTTTTGAATGCCTGAGCAGTATGAAGGTCCCGTCTGGATTCTCGTCCAATATAAAGGGAATAATAAACATGGCGGAGAAAAAGTTCCAAAACCTGAAGTCTCACGACTGCCACGTGATTATGACGCAATTGCTTCCGATTGCTTTGAGGGGCTCCTGTAGGAAAATGTTCGAGTAGCCATTGTGAAGCTATGTGCATTCCTCAATGCAATCTCTCAGAAGGTAATCAATCCAGAAGTTCTACCACGGTTACAGAACGATGTGATCCAATGTCTTGTCAGTTTCGAGTTGGTGTTCCCGCCATCCTTCTTCAATATTATGACGCACCTCCTGGTTCACCTAGTCGATGAGATTTCCATTCTCGGTCCTGTATTTCTACACAATATGTTCCCCTTCGAGAGGTTCATGGGAATATTAAAGAAATATGTTCGTAACCGTGCTAGGCCAGAAGGAAGCATCGCCAAGGGCTATGGAAATGAGGAGGTAATTGAGTTTTGTGTTGACTTTGTTCCTGACCTTAAGCCGATTGGTCTTCCTCGATCGCGGCACGAGGGGAGACTAAGTGGAAAAGGCACGATCGGAAGGAAATCAATGATATGTAAGAGGCGGGAAGAAAGTGGCGGGAAGAAAGAGGCGGGAAGAAAGTGGCGGGAAGAAAGTGGCGGGAAGAAAGAGGTGGGAAGAAAGAGGCGGGAAAGAACTGGCGGGAAGACAGGCCGGGGAGAACTTATGGGAAGACAGAGGTGGCCGGGAAGAACTGGTGGGAAGCGGGGGGGCAGGAAGACAGATGAGGGAAGAAATTGGTTTTTCTGAATTTTTTGTTATACTATTTGTATTTTTAACATTTTGAATTGAATTAGTTTTATTTTTCTGATTTTTTTGATATATTATTTGTATTTTTAACATTTTGAATTGAATTAGTTTTATTTTTCTGAATTTTCTGATATATTATTTGTATTTTATGATTTTGAAATGAATTAGTTTTATTTTTCTGAATATTTTGATATATTATTTGTATTTTATGATTTTGAAATGAATTAGTTTTATTTTTTGGAATTTATTGATATATTATTTGTATTTTAAACATTTTGAATTGAATTAGTTTTATTTTTCTGAATTTTTTGATATATTATTTGTATTTTATGATTTTGAAATGAATTAGTTTTATTTTTCTGAGTTTTTTGATATATTATTTGTATTTTTAACATTTTGAATTGAATTAGTTTTATTTTTCTGAATTTTTTGATATATTATTTGTATTTTATGATTTTGAAATGAATTAGTTTTATTTTTCTGAGTTTTTTGATATATTATTTGTATTTTTAACATTTTGAATTGAATTAGTTTTATTTTTCTGAATTTTTTGATATATTATTTGTATTTTATGATTTTGAAATGAATTAGTTTTATTTTTCTGAATTTATTGATATATTATTTGTATTTTTAACATTTTGAATTGAATTAATTTTATTTTTCTGAATTTTTTGATATATTATTTGTATTTTATGATTTTGAAATGAATTAGTTTTATTTTTCTGAGTTTTTCTGTATTTTTAACATTTTGAAAAACAAAAAGTAATTTGAAGAGGCCAACCGCGACTAAAGGTCTGTGCGCGCGGGAACGAAAAACCCGGCGAAAAAAAGCCTTTAGTCGCGGTTGGTCTGGCCAACCGCGACTAAAGGCTACCCTTTAGTCGCGGGTCGCCTCCCCAACCACGACTAAAGGGGGTGGCTATAAATACTTTGGCCCGAACCGTCGCCTCCACATCGTCTTCTCCGTGCGAACACATCATCGCCTCCGTCTCTGCCGAGCGCCTCGCCGTCGCCGCAATCTCGCCATCGCCGCACTCTCGCCGTCGCCGCAGACACCGTCGCCGCAGACGCCGTCGCCGCCGCGCCTACCGTATGTCGCCGCCCGCCTACCCCGTCTTGTCGCGCGCGCGCGCGGCCCGGCCCGCCCGTACGCGCGCGTCGCCGGCCCCTCGTCGTCACCGGCCCGCCCGTACGCGCGCGTCGCCGGCGCCGCTCTGCTCGCGTGAGAGAGAGATTCCGGCAGCCGCCGCGCGGTGTGCATATGAGAGAGAGAGAGGGGAGGAGCAGAGATCGAGCCTCTACCCTGCCTTTTTTTTCTTTGTTTTTAGGTTTTTGTTCTTGTTAATTTTGAAATTAAAAATAACTAAAATTTGAGTTTAAAGTTTGTGTAAAAGAAGAACTACAATTTGACTTAAAAAAACAAATAATTGGGACTTCAAATTTTGTCTCAAAAAGAACTACAAATTTGACTTAAAAAAGATTGTGTAAAAAAAACTAAAATTTGACTTAAAAAAAACTAAAAATTGACTTAAAATGTTTGTCTAAAAAAAGAACTAAATTTTGACTTTAAAAAACTAAAAATTGACTAAAAAAACCACCGTACGTGCTCGACACGCGGACCCGCCGTTTTGCCACCGGTTCGCCACCGGTTCGCCACCGCCACCGGTTCGCCACCGCGCCCTTTCGCCACCGGTTCGCCACCGCCACCGGTCTCTCGGTCACGTCGTCACTGCGAGGTCGATCGTCCTTATATAACACGCGTCCCCCCTCTCGCCTCCCTCGTCGCCCTCTCTCTTTATATGTAGAAGAGATGTGATAATGCATATACACAATTAATTTGTTTTTACTACATGTTTTCAGGACTGACATATGGTGGACGATAGAGCTTTCCCGATTATGGACAACTATGATCCGGACGCTGAAGACCATATGTTCGGCATCATAAAAGGCGATATTCTATATGTGCCGACCGGACAAGAAGAAGATGATATCTCTTCTTATCTGAACCTTGACGGTGAAGATGAAGGGCGCCGTCAGCAAGATGATGCCGAAGAAACGTCGATAAACGACGATCTTCAATTGGAAGTACCAACCACCTCCGGCGCCGAGGTATATATATACATTGAGCCTCTGGTGATACAAACTAACTGATTTGAATAAATATGTGTGTACTAACGCGCGCGACTCTCTTTCTTATTTTAGCCCTCGCCGGATCATCGAAACAATCGAGTACGTCGTCAAAGCGTGGCGCAACCAAGACGCTGAAACAAGGAGAAATATATACCATCGAGGTTGTCGACAGTGCAACCGGCAAGCCACTGGAGCCCGAGAAGAACGCCACCAAGTTTATCAACCAATGCGGAGCCGTTGTTAGAGACAACGTCTCAATCACCGTCCAGGAGTGGAATGAGCCAAAGAAGGCACGTCTTGGTTTCACTTTTGTCGAGAAGAGAACAAAAAAAGATTGCTTGCAAAAGCTTATGGAACATGTCGTCCTACCTCCGGAATACCACAAATTCGATGAGGAGGGTAAAAAGATTGAGGAAAACAAGAAGAGGAGGAAGCTACTCAAACAGTTCGCTCTTCAAAAGATGGCCAATGCATTCCGGAAATTCAAGCAAAATCTAGCCCGTGACTATGTCAACCAGAACAAGACTCCGGATTTCAAAGGACAATATGAGAAACTGAAACATGATTGGCCAGAATTTGTGAAGCAAAAGAAATCGGAGCAGTTCCTTGAACTATCGAAAAAAAAATAAGGAAAATGCGGCTAAGAAGGAGTACAATCATATTATGGGGCCAGGAGGGTATCGCCTTTGGGAGCCTAGGTGGGAGAAGATGGAGAACGAGCTGAGGGCGCGAGGAATCCGTCCAGGTACGGAGGGATGGGACCCAAGGGCCAAAAGCTGGTGGTAAGGGCATGGGGGATCGCTGAACCCGGAGACAGGGGAGTGTGTTTACCGGGGCAAAATAATTAAACCCACCGAAAAGCTTATTGAGGCAATGAGGGATGCTCAAGAGGGGAAGATCAAGTTCAACAGAGAGAACGACGCGCTGACAAAAGCCCTCGGGAATCCTGAACACGGAGGACGTGTACGAGGCATGGGGCCCATTCCGTGGAAAATAGGGTTCCCCCAGAACAATGACCCGTACGGTTACAGAAGCCGTAAGAGAAAGATGGATCGGGATGCAGATGTTGTGGCGCAGTTGGTATCGGAAATGGATGTGATGAAGAAAACCGTGAGTGTACTAGTAGCCGAAAGAGATGCAGCTCGGGCGCAGCATGAAGATCATCCAATGGATCTCGGAAGCCAGCAGCAGAGAAGAAGCAGCGTGGCTTCCACGGAGGCCCCACCGGCTGGTGCACCGACGATCGAAATTACTGCACCGGAGCCTCTGGTGGTCGAAATTACTGCACCGGAGCCTCCTCGCTACCCTGTGGACGATATAAAGGAGATGAAAGAATGTCATCTGTATTATCCTATCGGGAACATGTCCATGAAGGTAGCCATCGGCAGTGCTTTACCATGTTTACCTGGAGCACTACACCACAACAACGCCATTCAAGATGGCTATGCTCGTGTCACGGTGGAGGACATAGTCCAAGGGTTTGAGGACCTGGACATTGACATTGCTACACCTGAAGGGGCGAGAAGACTTGGAGATGTCAAGCGCCACTTCATTCTATGGCAAAAGAAGTTTATCAAGTTTCCAGGCGAGGCGCCAACAAGTCCACCCCCCTACGGTGGTGGTGGTGGCGGTGGCGGTGGTGGTGGTGGTGCTTCACCTACACCTCCTTCACGTCAACCGACGCCGCCCCCCAATTCACCTCCGGCGGGTAAGCAGACGCCGCCCCCCAGTCCTCGTCTGGCGGGTGATCAGACGCCGCCCCCCAATCCACCTCCGGCGAAGAAGCAGAAGCAGTCCTGGGTTATTAACCCGGACCCTTATGTACCTAGAACCACAAAGATACCAGAGCCATCACTGAAGCCTCTCCCCACAAGACCTTGGGAACGTAGTGCCGAGGAAGTCGACGCACACGCGGCTGCTGATTCTGAGAAATGGAAGGCGGACTGCAAGAAGAAAAGAGAGGGTGAGCCCAAGCAAGTATTTTCTGAGAAGGAAAAGAGCTGGGCTAAGTCATTTTTGAACACACCGTCCCAAGCCGCGAAGAATCTGCCTGACGACTATGCACGTGAACTTCGTAGGCAAGCACTCGCGTTCAAGAGGAACCAAGAGTTGGCGGAGAAGCAGGAGAAGAAAGCCTTGGAGGAGGCCGAGAAAAAATTAGAAAGGGGGAAAGAAGTTGCCCAGCTCGGGGAACAAAGTAAACAATCGATCGCCCCGCTCATAGTGCAAGCCGCCGGTCCGGATGCCCCCGATATCATAGCAGCTGCGGCAGCACATGGATTGACTGTAACGAGTGCCAGAGAACAAGCGGCCGACTTAGGTATCACTCTTCGTGCACTGTTAGGCCTTGATGAGGCGCCAATGAAGGACGTAGTATTTACATATGTGAAGAATGGCCCTCTCGTCGAGCCTGCGCAGGAAGAGGATCTACCTCGACAAATGAAAGGTCTGCTAAATTGGTACAAGGGTTACATAAAACTTCAAAACGCCAAAGACTATATTTATGCGGAAGTTAGATATGAGCATCACTTCAAACATTACTATATAACAATTCATCGGAGTGAATTGTTCCAGCTGTTCAATCTGCGCGAGCTCGACAAATCTATCATCAGTTGCTACGTTCTGTAAGTGATTTATTAATTTCTACCCCATCTCGTTCATTGCCTGCACTATATATATATATATATATATATATATATATATATATATATATATATATATATATATATATATATATATATATATATATATATAGTCCTAACTATCTTGTTGTGTACGCTATTATGCAGAATGAAGAAGCGGGAAATGCGAATAAGGAACATCCATGATGTTGGGTTCATTGACCCACAGATCGTTAATTCATATGTGTTAGAACACCACCCCGCCGACGTGGAGGAAGACCTGTGGCGGTTTCTTAGAAAACAGGAACTCAAAAGTGATATTCTATTTCCTTACCATTTTGGGTGAGTGTTTCTGTCTTGAGCACATTCTCTTTTGTTTACTCCATGCATGGTACGTGGCTAATCGATGAGTTATGCATGACTATGCATGTATCGTGTCCGCAGGTTCCACTGGATTCTGCTAGTAATTCAATTTCACACCTCCACAGTTCTCATCCACGACTCTCTGAATACGGATCCGGCGCTTTGGGCCGACATGAGAAAAATGATGCAAAAGTAATTATTTTCATTCATTTGCGCTCTATATCGATCGGCCTATTTCGTTCATTTCCTAATATCAAGTAATAACTAATTAATAACTCTCTTGTTCATTTAATTTTCTTTGCCTCGTAGGGTTTGGAGACGGTTCGTAGATGAAAAGGTCGGTGAATTCAAAAAAGAGCTACAATTTAAAAGGGCAGTGTCTGGGACTGGGGATATTCAGCCACCGGGGACCAATCTATGTGGATACTATGTTTGTGAGAGGATCCGGAGATACACCAATGAGCGGGACCAGCAGTGTGAGAACAACATCAAGAGGAATAACCTCCGGAAGACGCTTAGTCCAGAAGCTCGCTTCCGACCACTTCAAGAGGAACTAGCTGGATGGTTCGCGAGAGAAGTCATCGATCCTAGAGGAGAACACTATGTAGAGGACGTAGAACTTCATATGCACTAAATTATGGATGGAAACTTGTTCAAAATTGTATATGGTCATCCGATATTGAATATATATTGTATATTCCTCTTGAATTCTTTTTGGTTCTAATTTCAAATTTGTTTGAAATTGTACATTCATATGCATGTATGTAGTACCGTAGAATATGTGAAACTCCTTCAAAATTAAAACCCAAAAGAAATAAAACAATACAAATTAAAAAGAAACCAGATTTAGGGGGAGGGGGGCTAAACCCTAAACCCTGCGGAAGCCTTTAGTCGCGGTTGGCCAGAAGAACCGCGACTAAAGGTCCTCCGTCCTGGCGCTCGCCTGCCGCCCACGTGGACGGGCCTTTAGTCGCGGTTCGTAAGGAACCGCGACTAAAAGGGGGGGCCTTTAGTCGCGCCTAATTGGTCGCGGTTGCGCAACCGCGACTAATGGCAGTTGCGAACCGCGACTAAAGGCCATTTTTCTACCAGTGTAAGAAGTTTCTTTTTACAGGTGATTAATCCATAACTTATCCTCATCCTACAATAGTTTCTATTCTGAATTTTCATATGTCCTCTACAAATATGGGCGTGTCTTCCTACTTTTTTTTTAACAAGAAAGGTTCCGAAGGACCGAGAGCTGCATTAAGTCAACACGGTTACAGACCATATTACAAGGGCCTCAGAAGAACAGAAAATATCAGACAAGCCCTTGAAATTTTCACACAGGATCCTAACGCGAAAACTGAAAACGCGATCAGGTCCCTGGTCGTCGCCGGAGAACGGCATCCGCCATCGATTGCCGTCCACGCCGCCGGGGAACAAGCCATTTGGGGCGCAGACGGCCGGATCTGTCGACGACGAGCCGTAGAGAAGCCTCCCTATGGAGGAAGATCTCCTGGAGAAGGGCCGCCATTCGGCCATGTGATGCAAGGGCAGGGCGATGACGCCGGCATAGGTCCCCTGGTGAAGAGCTTCCCAGGATGAACGCCACTTCAGTAACGACGTCGATGAAGCAGTCGCAGCTCCATAGCACCTCTTGGGCAGAGGCTGGCTTCGATAGGCGTGAGGCGCAACACCGGTAGCAACTCCCTCCTCGCCACCACGGCAGGCCAGGGAGAAGCAGAGCAGATGGCTTCTCAACACCGAGCGAATCCAGCGAAGATAAGACCTCCTAGAAGCAGCTGAACTGGTGACGGCGTGGCTGCGCTCCTCCTCGCCTCCACGGCTGGCCAGGAGCTCGTCGACGATGTTGTTCTCGGACGCGCGCGCATTTTCCCCCTCGCCTCCAAGGCCGGCCAGAAAAAGACGCTGCCCGCCGCTTCCGCACTGCAACAGGTGGTGCACCGCCGCTTTTTTATTGAAGGAAGCGTCAGCCACCTGCTTCCCTCTTCCCTCCAACCACCGGAGAAGAAGAAGAAAGAAGAAGGACCCTACATCAGGCGAGATCCAGGCTGCCAGATCTCCTCCTTCGCCTCCACTACTGGGCATCAAGCCCCCTACCGGCAAACTGCCGCTAACCCTACCTAAGCTATATACTCCGGCGCCTCCCCCCGCCCATCTCCACCAGCGTCGCCGGCGAGATCGGGACGGCCCTGTGCCTTCGAAGGAGCTCTCAGCTACTGTGGATAAGAGAAACTAGAGTTCCAATTGATCGATACAAGTACCAGTAAAAGTTCCAAGTTCTGACTACAACAGCCAGTATCAAGTTAACAGTAAATTTAGTACGAATTGCAATCGATTTAACAAAGTAATAATTTGCAATCTATACCTAATAATAATAAAGAAAATAAGGCTTCTTGTTGGTCCGTCTTTTTCTGCCCCTACCTTTTGGTCAAATTACAACACCTGCCACCGGCAAGTCAAAAAACGATTCATTAAAACATGTTCTGTTCAGCCCCATCGCGTTCAAACGTGGCCCATCCGTGCGTCGAGTCAAGGCCCGCTGGCTCGGCCCACTCTGTGCCTCAAGCAGTTCCTCTTATTCGTCTTCTCAACTCACGCCGCAAGAGGATCAGCGTCACTCTCGGGCACGACGACTCACGCAGCCGGCGAAGCCTACCCCCTGGCCGGGGTCCACCTGCGGCTGCCGCGGGCATCACCCTGATTCCATGACCTGAACAGGCTCGGATGCCAACGCCGCGGCCTCGGCCGCCCTGGTGTCCAATACGAACACTTCTCCAACACGGACTGCCCTTGACCATCGGGTGCCCTTACAAAAAGAAAGCCGATCTCTCGAAATAAATCAAAATCGGGTGTCCAATTGATTTCGTGCATGCGGCGAGAGTTGGCCTCTCAATCTGGCAATAGCATACAAACCTTTGGTGGCCGATCTGGCTGGCAAGGTGTGGTGTCTAATTTCCTCTTGAGTTTGAACGGAAATTTTGTCCAGAGCTGTTGACTAGCCAGCGCCAGCCGACCTCGCATCGTGTCGATGGCGTCCAAGCGATCCTCAAGGAGCATGTAGACGGATCAATACAGCTGAATCACACACGAACGGCTGGCGCCCAGAGCTTCGCCTAGGAGGCGTGCAGACTTTAGACACACCGACCACCGCGTAGACCGCCCTGAAATCTTCTCCATTGCAAGGCGGTAGCTTTCGCGCAAGACCGTGTGCGACGTGTTGACCCGCAGCTCGACCGGCGCTTGGCGTTTGCCCTTTACCCTGCTGCCGTAGACATGCGACGAACTATGGAACACAGTAGAACTGAATCGGCATGGAAAGGCCAGCTGTGGTCGTCCTTGTGGCTGAAGGTGCTGCTACTCACACAGCGGCCGGGTTGCAGGTGCGAGATGGAGAAGGAGATGTGTGGGCTTGTGGTGGTGTTCAAGTGCGTGCACGGTGCAGTGGAGACTTGACTTGCTGCTAGATGTGTTCGGGAAAATTTACCAAAGGCAGCTAGCTGACGTGTGTTTGCGTGTGTTGCAGAATTGTGATTTTTTCTATAGCAAATCTAGCTTCAGGTTTCATTCCCTTAAAAAATCATCTTTTAATTTTATGTCAATTTGTGAGGTGCAAAATTCAGCAATTCTGCTTTGTTTTTGTTGCGCAGGTCTCGAACTCTCCATCGGCGCCACCTCACTCCGGTCGTTGCTCGCTCCACCTCTGCTTCTAGGGCTATCAACTCAAGTTGTACCTAGCTAGCCCCGACAACTAAACAAACTCATTTTTTGTCTAACTCAATCAGCAACATCACTAGCCTAGATGTTGTAGTTCCCACTTGGCGGACTTTGTTGCGGTCGTCATCGACTGGTCGTTCATCGATCGTTGCTCGAAAGTTGTCACGTCTAGGTTCTGAATCAAGATCCTAGATGCAACTAGGATCAGTGACCTCACAACCAGGTCACATAGTCGAAGCAGACACTGCACGACCACAAGCACACAACGAGGTCACATAGTTGAAGCGGACATTGCGTCACCACAAGCGCAACAAGGTCTCGTCTGCTTCGTCAACCGATGGCGATGGAGGCGGCTAATTTTGGCGCTAAGAGTACCTGCATGGAGCACGATCTTGCTCTTGTTGCCATGGAGGCAACGCTTCATGCACGGTCATCACTTTCGCATAGACTGCGGCGGTTTTTTTTTTATCCCGGTGCAACGCACGGGCACTTTTACTAGTCTGTATAAATAAAACATACATAGTAAATACCATACCTAGGTCGCCACTCGCCACTCGTGTGAGCTGCGACAGGAGATTGTAGACTTTAAAGATCGGGACGCCGTGTAAAGATGGAGGCGCGGCATCCATGCGGTCACGGCCGGTGACGGACGTCGACCAGGGGGTGCGAGATCTCGACTGGTGGCTCCGGCTGTGCCCTAGCTGCGGCCGGCGGCAGGCGATGGCTGCTATCAAGTCGAATGCGATTGGAAGTTGTTGTACGATTCATCTCGTGGGCAGAGAACCCATCTAATTCACCATGAAGGCCACGCGTACTACAACATTCTGGACAGTATGATCAGGGACACACCTCTTCCCTCCCGGGCCGCTCGCGCGTGCGGCTCCTGAGGGCTCCTCCACTAACCCCAAAAAACCATAGATCCCGAGCTCCTCTTGCCGCTGCCGCCGCCGGAGGAGGTGGTGGCGGCGCCCGGCCGCCGAAGGCGGAGGGCAAGGTGGGCGGGCTCCTCTCGCCTCCTCTACGCGCGAAGAGTCGGCGGTGCGGAGGGCCGCGGCGGTTGGCGGCGGGCGGCCGGGAGTTGGAGTGGCGGGCGGCCGAGCGGCGGGGCGTTGGGTGGCTGTTGGCCATGTCGTGCCGGGCTGCGACCTGCGAGGTGCGGCGTTTGCGCCATGCAAGGCGGCGGCGTTTGCAGCGTGGTGCGACGGAGGTGCCTGCGTGCTGGAGCTCTGAGAGCTCGCACCGGGTGTTGGCAGGCCCGATCTGGGCCGTCGCCGTCGCCCTTCATTGCGGATGCTGGCAGATGGTCATCGCCCCTGTCCTTGTTGGCCGCATGGGGAAGTGGTTGGTCGGCCAACAGCGCGTCGGGCTGCTGGGTGATGCTTGAGGGTGACCCCGAACCCCTCACTCGCCATGTCAAGCATTCATCTCTCTTGGGTGGCGTCCCTTGCCGATGATGGTTCCTGTCTTTCCGTTTCGGTGGACTGCGGGGTCGGAGATAGGGCTGGGAGAAATCCAGCGCAGCTGCGGACGACGGCGACGCCCGCGGGCGCCGTCACCTTCTTGAAGGCGTCGTCGAGTCCCTTTTCACCCCACCCCATCCCGGGCACTAGGGGAAACCCTTGATCCAGCTGTTGGATCAGGTAGTGGTGGCGCTTCGGTGTCATTTCCTCGTTGGAGGCACTGCTGAGGTTGTCCCGGGAGTCCCAGCACGGTGGCTAGAGTCAGAGGTGGCCGCTACCCAGAGCTTGGGTCTTTCGAGCGCTATGTACCCTTTGCTGGTGCCTGCTCGACGTTGCTTCCTCTAGGTCTGGTCAAGTCCTGCCACCCTCTCGCCTTCTTCTGGGTGGGTTGTACGTCGACGTGTACCTTCCTAGAGTTAGGGTCGTTCTAGGTTGTCCTGCTATGGTTGTGACGCGGTTTTTGAGACTCTGTGCCCATTCCTCGTGCCATTGTTGGCGTAGCGGTTGGGCAAGGCGGGTGCCTGTTGTGTGCTTGTTTGGGCGTGCGTTGTCAGCCGGAAGGCATCATGTGTATGCTTTTCGGTTCGGTTTTCCTCATAAACTGGACCATGTTGTTTCTCCTTTTTAAGCTTAATACAATGACGCGCATCTCTCCTGTGGGTTCTCAAAAAAAAACATTCTGGACAGTGGACACTGCTCATGGGCTTGGGCCGTTCAGGCATGGGGCGTTTAGATATTTAAGGGCTAATGTCCATGTACTGATTAGTAGTTAACACAAAATTCTACCGTATACCAGTGCTCGTCTACACTAGAAATGTTAGGGGGGCGATCGTGGGGGGGGGGGGGGGGGGGGGGCTAGCCCTGCTCGCCCCTGTCTCCACCCCTGCCTCCACATGCCTGCGCCGGCCGCCCCTCCACCCGCCTCGCCGGCATAGCGCCGCCCTACCTTCGCCCCAACGCCCCCACCCCTGCACAGTTGTCCACTTTGGTCGCCTCTCCTCCCCGCTAGCGTCGGCCGCCCCTCCACCTGCTCGTGCTCGTGCCACGCTCGACCAGCCCCTACTTGACCTTGGGGTGGTTTGCGGCGCTAGTGGTGGTAGCTTGGCTGGGAGGCGGAGGCGGTGGGCACTCTGGGCGGCGGTGGTGGTGGTGGACCGGCTCGGCAGCGGTGGTGGTGTCTACGGCCGGAGTTTTACCGGAATTTGCCGGACTCCGGCCAGTTGGCGAGCGGAAGCAGTTCGTCGAGCTAAAATTTCTATCCCGCGAAAACGCGAGGAGGAGTACAGGCTGCACACGGTTTGGCCCCACAACCTTTGTGTATACAAGTCGGGTGCGGATTTTCTCTGTGCCCTGTAAATGTTTTTATGGGTCGCGCGTGTTTACGGGATCTGATGCGCCCATTTTTCTCCGAAAACTGAAAACCAGCAGTTATTTTAGGGTTTTGCCTTATTTTCCGGATTTGGTAGAGTTTCTGAGAAAAAAGATCCATGCAGCCAAAATTCGTGGGCCCGATTGACAAAAAAGCAGGGGTCGATGCTAGTATTTCAAGACGTATCTAGTCTCTTACTATTTTATGATATTATTGCTGACTTGATATTCGTGGGCCCGATTGACAAAAAAGCATGATATTCGATATGTATATGACTACTTTTTGTTCTTTTGTACCACCAGTAATCCACTATACGTACCAATCATGCTAACTTGACAGAAAACTCATACTTGTGTTTTCAGCCTCTAGTTTTCTTCAGAAAAGAGTTTTTTTTTGGGTGCATGCACCAGTCTATATAAGAGTTGATGCACACATTCGTTTTATTTATTGTCTAATTTATTACCAATGCAAAAAATAGTAAGAAATAACTCATGCATCTTCGTGGTCACGGTGTTTGGCCGCGGTGAAATCCATGCTCGGCTGTAGCCAACTAAAAAAGGCGACGCCCGCAGGCGCCGTTTCCTTCTTGGACGCGTGTTCATGGTCTTCACCGTGCCTCCCCTCCCCTCGGATACCGGGGAAACCCTAGGTGTGGTGACCAGACCTGGTGATGGCACCACGATGTTGTTTTTCGATAAAGGGAATATATTAATATCGCGAAGACATCAATTACACCCAGCCTCTGCAACAACGCAATGCCCTAGCGGTATTACGGATGCACACAGCCAAAAAAAGAAGAAGAATTACAATAAAAGAAAAGTCCCGCTACAGTGATCTATTTCTTGAAGCAGCAGTACTAACACCACCAAGACATCACCAGAAGTTCAGCTTCTCCAAAAGCGACGCCTTCAAGAAGGAAACAGTGCACAAGCACCGTCGTCGCGCGATCAAAGATCTTAGGTTTTCACCCTGAAGAAAATCTTAGCTCACAAAACAACGCCTTCAACAAGGTCATTGCCAGGCATAACCAATTGAGGCCAGACCTTGGATTTTCACCCTGAGAGGTAAGACCTTGAACTTCTCTTGTGCTGACGCCCCCACTTACGATGCCACTGCTCCAACAAATAGCCCACCAAGCCAATCCCTCGTCGCAACAAAGACTGGAACCACCACAACTAGTTCTCGGATCTTGACCTCAATGACATTCCCCGCCGGCTGACCTCACCACGGAACGAGAAAGCATGCTCCATGATAGTCAAAGCCAGCAAAGCTTCGCAACGCTCCCTCTGAAACCAAACGGCCAGAGAAAAACATGGGTGCGCACGACCGAATCCCACTCGATCCAGCAATCTCCAGGCATGAATCGCCCAATGGAGTTCGCCGATGGCGCCTTCCGGAACACGACACTCCAGTCAGATCAACAAGAACTCGCAACAGGCAGATCTACATCTTGGCGTGATTTGGAACCCTAGGACAACCACCGTTATTTGGCCAAGCCAGCAGCCCCCTCACCGACGGCCGGCTTCCGGCTAATAGATGGAACGGGTCGACCCGTGCTGGCCCAGATCGGGATCCAGGTCGTCCCCAGAACGAGCACGCGAGTGGTACCGAGGGCAGGACTGCACGCGAGCGCCACCGTCCGCTGCCGCCGGCCCACCACCGCGCGCGCCCATCACTGTCTCCTCCACGCCTCCCTGCCGCGCGCCAGCAAGCGCCGCCCACCGGCAAGCGCCGCCGCCACGCCGCCTCGACTCCACCTGCGCCGCCCCGATGTCGATCCCCCCACGCGAAGGGAGCCCGATGGGCCGCGCCATCCCTGCCCGCCGCCCTTCGACAGCAAGGCGTGGCCGCCACCGCCGGCATCGGCGGCGACAGCAGCCGGTGGGGGAAGATCGGGCTCTGGTGCTGTTGGGGAGGTGGGTGGCCTCCGGAGCCGCCCTCGCGATGTTGTTATCTTCTTGAAGATCTCATCTAGGCCATGAGGGTAGAGGCCAATGCGACAATTGGAGTCAGAGGCATTGATGCGTTGCTGGTGTTGGCTGCCACACTGGGCTTGTGCTTCCGAGGCACAATGTATGGCTTTTCGACAGATCTTGTTTGGAGTCTTCCCGGAGTCCGTCAGGATCCCGCTGACTCCTCTTGGCACATGAGGGAAAGTATGTTGGTCTGGGTTACCTTGGAGTCAAGGTCGTGCTACCGCATGTCTTGATTGGTTCGTGACGCGGTCCTGAAGCCATATGCTCCTCTTCTCGTCATTCTTGGTTGGATGTTAGCAAGGCGAGTCGTTTATCATCAGGTTTGTAGAGGGTGTGTAGTTTGCCGCTTGGCATTGTATCATGGAGTGGAGTTGTGGCCTTCTTGGTGTTGTATCGTGGATTAGAGTGAAGGAGATATGCCCTAGAGGCAATAATAAAGTGGTTATTATTTATATCTTTATGTTTATGATAAATGTTTATATATCATGCTAGAATTGTATTAACCGAAACATTAGTACATGTGTGATATGTAGACAAACAAGAAGTCCCTAGTATGCCTCTTAAACTAGCTTGTTGATTAATGGATGATTAGTTTCATAATCATGAACATTGGATGTTATTAATAACAAGGTTATGTCATTGTATGAATGATATAATGGACACACCCAATTAAGCGTAGCATAAGATCTCGTCATTAAGTTATTTGCTATAAGCTTTCGATACATAGTTACCTAGTCCTTATGACCATGAGATCATGTAAATCACTTATACCGGAAAGGTACTTTGATTACACCAAACACCACTGCGTAAATGGGTGGTTATAAAGGTGGGATTAAGTATCCGGAAAGTATGAGTTGAGGCATATGGATCAACAGTGGGATTTGTCCATCCCGATGACGGATAGATATACTCTGGGCCCTCTCGGTGGAATGTCGTCTAATGTCTTGCAAGCATATGAATGAGTTCATAAGAGACCACATACCACGGTACGAGTAAAGAGTACTTGTCAGGAGACGAGGTTGAACAAGGTATAGAGTGATACCGAAGATCAAACCTCGGACAAGTAAAATATCGCGAGACAAAGGGAATTGGTATTGTATGTAAATGGTTCATTCGATCACTAAAGTCATCGTTGAATATGTGGGAGCCATTATGGATCTCCAGATCCCGCTATTGGTTATTGGTCGGAGTGAGTACTCAACCATGTCCGCATAGTTCACGAACCGTAGGGTGACACACTTAAAGTTGGATGTTGAAATGGTAGTACTTGAATATGGAATGGAGTTCGAATATTTGTTCGGAGTCCCGGATGAGATCCCGGACATCACGAGGAGTTCCGGAATGGTCCGGAGAATAAGATTCATATATAGGATGTCATTTTATGTGAATTAAAATGTCGCGGAAGGTTCTATGGAAGGTTCTAGAAGGTTCTAGAAAAGTCCGGAAGAAACCACCAAGGAAGGTGGAGTCCACATGGGACTCCACCTCCATGGCCGGCCAACCCTAGTGGGGGAGGAGTCCCAAGTGGACTCCCCCTTAGGGGGCCGGCCACCCCCCCATATGGGAGGTGGAAACCCCACCTTTGGTGGGAGTCCTAGTTGGGCTAGGTTTCCCCCCTCTTATGGAAGGTTTTTGGTTCGGGTCTTATTCGAAGACTTGGACACCAACACTTGGGGATCCACCTATATAATGAGGGGCCAAGGGAGGGGGCCGGCCACCCCAAGACCACAAGCTGGCCGCCCCCCTTGAAGTGGCCGACCACCCCTCCCAAACCCTAGCCGCCCCCCTCTCCTCCATATCTCCCGCGTAGCTTAGCGAAGCTCCGCCGGACTTCTCCACCGCCACCGACACCACGCCGTCGTGCTGTCGGATTCAAGAGGAGCTACTACTTCCGCTGCCCGCTGGAACGGGAGGTGGACGTCGTCTTCATCAACAACCGAACGTGTGACCGAGTACGGAGGTGCTGCCTGCTTGATACGCGTTCAACACGCGTCCGTTGGGAACCCCAAGAGGAAGGTGTGATGCGTACATCGGCAAGTTTCCCTCAGTATGAAACCAAGGTTATCGAACCAGTAGGAGCCAAGAAGCACGTTGAAGGTTGATGGCGGCGGGATGTAGTGCGGCGCAACACCAGGGATTCCGGCGCCAACGTGGAACCTGCACAACACAACCAAAGTACTTTGCCCCAACGAAACAGTGAGGTTGTCAATCTCACCGGCTTGCTGTAACAAAGGATTAACCATATTGTGTGGAAGATGATTGTTTGCAGAAAACAGTAGAACAAGTATTGCAGTAGATTGTATTTCAGTAAAGAGAATTGGACCGGGGTCCACAGTTCACTAGAGGTGTCACTCCCATAAGATAAACAGCATGTTGGGTGAACAAATTACAGTTGGGCAATTGACAAATAAAGAGGGCATGACCATGCACATACATATCATGATGAGTATAGTGAGATTTAATTGGGCATTACGACAAAGTACATAGACCGCCATCCAACTGCATCTATGCCTAAAAAGTCCACCTTCAGGTTATCATCCGAACCCCCTCCAGTATTAAGTTGCAAAGCAACAGACAATTGCATTAAGTATGGTGCGTAATGTAATCAAAAACTACATCCTTAGACATAGCATCAATGTTTTATCCCTAGTGGCAACAGCACAACACAACCTTAGAACTTTCTCACATCGTCCTGTGTGTCAATGCAGGCATGAACCCACTATCGAGCATAAATACTCCCTCTTGGAGTTACAAGCATCTACTTGGCCAGAGCATCTACTAGTAACGGAGAGCATGCAAGATCATAAACAACACATAGATATAACTTTGATAATCAACATAACAAGTATTCTCTATTCATCGGATCCCAACAAACGCAACATATAGAATTACAGATAGATGATCTTGATCATGTTAGGCAGCTCACAAGATCCGATAATGATAGCACAATGGGGAGAAGACAACCATCTAGCTACTGCTATGGACCCATAGTCCAGGGGTAGACTACTCACGCATCACACCGGAGGCGACCATGGCAGCGTAGAGTCCTCCGGGAGATGATTCCCCTCTCCGGCAGGGTGCCGAAGGCGATCTCCTGGATCCCCCGAGATGGGATCGGCGGCGGCGGCGTCTCTGGAAGGTTTTCCGTATCGCGGCTCTCGGTACTGGGGGTTTCGCAACGGAGGCTTTAAGTAGGCGGAAGGGCAGGTCAGGGGGCCACACGAGGGGCCCAGATGACAGGGCCGCGCGGCCAAGACCTAGGCCGCGCCGCCCTGTAGTCTGGCCGCCTCGTGGCCCCACTTCGTCTCCTCTTCGGTCTTCTGGAAGCTTCGTGGCAAAATAGGACCCTGGGCGTTGATTTCGTCCAATTCCGAGAATATTTCGTTACTAGGATTTCTGAAACCAAAAACAGCGTAAAACAAAGAATCGGCACTTCGGCATCTTGTTAATAGGTTAGTTCCAGAAAATGCACGAATATGACATAAAGTGTGCATAAAACATGTAGATAACATCAATAATGTGGCATGGAACATAAGAAATTATCGATACGTCGGAGACGTATCAGCATCCCCAAGCTTAGTTCTGCTCGTCCCGAGCAGGTAAAACGATAACACAAATAATTTCTGGAGTGACATGCCATCATAACCTTGATCATACTATTTGTAAAGCATATGTAGTGAATGCAGCGATCAAAACAATGTATATGACATGAGTAAACAAGTGAATCATAAAGCAAAGACTTTTCATGAATAGCACTTCAAAACAAGCATCAATAAGTCTTGCATAAGAGTTAACTCATAAAGCAATAATTCAAAGTAAAGGCATTGAAGCAACACAAAGGAAGATTAAGTTTCAGCGGTTGCTTTCAACTTATAACATGTATATCTCATTGATATTGTCAACATAGAGTAATATAATAAGTGCAATAAGCAAGTATGTAGGAATCAATGCACAGTTCACACAAGTGTTTGCTTCTTGAGGTGGAGAGAAATAGGTGAACTGACTCAACATTGAAAGTAAAAGAATGGTCCTCCATAGAGGAAAAGCATCGATTGCTATATTTGTGCTAGAGCTTTGATTTTGAAAACATGAAACAATTTTGTCAACGGTAGTAATAAAGCATATGTATCATGTAAATTATATCTTATAAGTTGCAAGCCTCATGCATAGTGTACTAATAGTGCCCGCACCTTGTCCTAATTAGCTTGGACTACCGGATCATCACAATGCACATGTTTTAACCAAGTGTCACAAAGGGGTACCTCTATGCCGCCTGTACAAAGGTCTAAGGAGAAAGCTCGCATTGGATTTCTCGCTATTGATTATTCTTCAACTTAGACATCCATACCGGGACAACATAGACAACAGATAATGGACTCCTCTTTTATGCATAAGCATGTAACAACAATTAATAATTTTCTCATTTGAGATTGAGGATATATGTCCAAAACTGAAACTTCCACCATGGATCATGGCTTTAGTTAGCGGCCCAATGTTCTTCTCTAACAATATGCATGCTTAACCATAAGGTGGTAGATCGCTCTTACTTCAGACAAGACGGACATGCATAGCAACTCACATGAAATTCAACAATGAATAGT
This sequence comes from Lolium perenne, assembly GCF_019359855.2. Classification (NCBI taxonomy): domain Eukaryota; kingdom Viridiplantae; phylum Streptophyta; class Magnoliopsida; order Poales; family Poaceae; genus Lolium; species Lolium perenne. The sequence continues at coordinate 83,281,260 of NC_067249.2, forward strand.
TGATGGCGTCCCCAGTGAACATGGTTATCGCACAACAAGCAACTTAATAAGAGATAAAGTGCATAATTACATATTCAATACCACAATAGTTTTTAAGCTATTTGTCCCATGAGCTATATATTGCAAAGGTGAATGATGGAATTTTAAAGGTAGCACTCAAGCAATTTACTTTGGAATGGCGGAAAATACCATGTAGTAGGTAGGTATGGTGGACACAAATGGCATAGTGGTTGGCTCAAGTATTTTGGATGCATGAGAAGTATTCCCTCTCGATACAAGGTTTAGGCTAGCAAGGCTTATTTGAAACAAACACAAGGATGAACCGGTGCAGCAAAACTCACATAAAAGACATATTGAAAACATTATAAGACTCTACACCGTCTTCCTTGTTGTTCAAACTCAATACTAGAAATTATCTAGACCTTAGAGAAACAAAATATGCAAACCAAATTTTAGCATGCTCTATGTATTTCTTCATTAATGGGTGCAAAGCATATGATGCAAGAGCTTAATCATGAGCACAACAATTGCCAAGTATCACATTACCCAAGACATTAATTGCAATTACTACATGTATCATTTTCCAATTCCAACCATATAACAATTTAACGAAGAAGAAACTTCGCCATGAATACTATGAGTAGAAACCAAGGACATACTTGTCCATATGCTACAGCGGAGCGTGTCTCTCTCCCATAAAGTGAATGCTAGGATCCATTTTATTCAAACAAAACAAAAAAACAAAAACAAACCGACGCTCCAAGAAAAACACATAAGATGTGATGGAATAAAAATATAGTTTCAGGGGAGGAACCTGATAATGTTGTCGATGAAGAAGGGGATGCCTTGGGCATCCCCAAGCTTAGACGCTTGAGTCTTCTTGATATGTGCAGGGGTGAACCACCGGGGCATCCCCAAGCTTAGAGCTTTCACTCTCCTTGATCATGTTGCATCATACTCCTCTCTTGATCCTTGAAAACTTCCTCCACACCAAACTCGAAACAACTTATTAGAGGGCTAGTGCACAATAAAAATTAACATATTCAGAGGTGACACAATCATTCTTAACACTTCTGGACATTGCATAATGCTACTGGACATTAGTGTATCAAAGAAATTCATCCAACATGGCAAAAGAGGCAATGCGAAATAAAAGACAGAATCTGTCAAAACAGAACAGTTCGTATTGACGAATTTTAAAATGGCACCAGACTTGCTCAAATGAAAATGTTCAAATTGAATGAAAGTTGCGTACATATATGAGGATCACTCACGTAAATTGGCTTAATTTTCTGAGTTACCTACAGGGGAAAACAGCCAGATTCGTGACAGCAAAGAAATCTGTTTCTGCGCAGTAATCCAAATCTAGTATGAACTTTTCTATCAACGGCTTAACTTGGCACAACAAAACACAAAACTAAGATAAGGAGAGGTTGCTACAGTAGTAAAAAACTTCCAAGACACAAAATAAAAACAAAGTGCTGTAGGTAAAAACATGGGTTGTCTCCCATAAGCGCTTTTCTTTAACGCCTTTCAGCTAGGCGCAGAAAGTGTGTATCAAGTATTATCGAAGGGTGGTACTTCTACAGCGGGGTGCGGAGTTTTCTCAACCAGGCATAATATATTAGATACATAAGTTTTAGCGTCTCCCTTTTCATTAGTCTTAGGCGTGCTACTCTCATCAAACAAATTTTCAGGAACAAGCCAAGCATAGTTATTTTCTAGTGCATCATTCATAGCTAAGAGTTTACATGGTATTGGTGCTTTGATCTCCCCACCATCATCAATATTATTAGTGTATCTTATTCTATCCATGTCCATCTTTTCAAGGAGACTAACAAAATTAGTATGAGAACCAAGCATATTAAATTTAGCAAAGACCTTTCTAGCTTCTCTTGCTAGACCACCAAATTCTCTAAGAAGGGTTTCTAAGACAAAATCTTTCTTTTCCCCTTCTTCCATATCGCCAAGTGTGAGAAACATGTGTTGGATTATAGGATTAAGATTAACAAATTTAGTTTCCAACAGGCGAACTAAATGCGCAGCAGCAATTTCATAAGTGGGCGCAAGGTCTACCAAGTGTCTATCTTCAAAATTTTCAATGGTACTAACATGATTGAAAAATTCTTCTATATTGCCTTTCCCAAGGATAGACCCTCGACCTACCGGTACATTTTTAAGAACAAACTTAGGAGGAAACATGATGAAATAAGTAAAGTAAATGCAAGTAACTAATTTTTTTGTGTTTTTGATATAGCAAACAAGATAGCAAGTAAAGTAAAACTAGCAACTAATTTTTTTGTATTTTGATTTAGTGCAGCAAACAAAGTAGTAAATAAAACTAAGCAAGACAAAAACAAAGTAAAGAGATTGAGAAGTGGAGACTCCCCTTGCAGCGTGTCTTGATCTCCCCGGCAACGGCGCCAGAAAAAGCTGTTGCCGTGGGAGTTGGCAATTTCCGTGGTGTAGCTTTTCTTCAGTTCCCCGGCAACGGCGCCAGAAAAAGCTGCTTGATACGCGTTCAACACGCGTCCGTTGGGAACCCCAAGAGGAAGGTGTGATGCGTACAGCGGCAAGTTTCCCTCAGTATGAAACCAAGGTTATCGAAACAGTAGGAGCCAAGAAGCACGTTGAAGGTTGATGGCGGCGGGATGTAGTGCGGCGCAACATCAGGGATTCCGGCGCCAACGTGGAACCTGCACAACACAACCAAAGTACTTTGCCCCAACGAAACAGTGAGGTTGTCAATCTCACCGACTTGCTGTAACAAAGGATTAACCGTATTGTGTGGAAGATGATTGTTTGCAGAAAACAGTAGAACAAGTATTGCAGTAGATTGTATTTCAGTAAAGAGAATTGGACCGGGGTCCACAGTTCACTAGAGGTGTCACTCCCATAAGATAAACAGCATGTTGGGTGAACAAATTACAGTTGGGCAATTGACAAATAAAGAGGGCATGACCATGCACATACATATCATGATGAGTATAGTGAGATTTAATTGGGCATTACGACAAAGTACATAGACCGCCATCCAACTGCATCTATGCCTAAAAAGTCCACCTTCAGGTTATCATCCGAACCCCCTCCAGTATTAAGTTGCAAAGCAACAGACAATTGCATTAAGTATGGTGCGTAATGTAATCAACAACTACATCCTTAGACATAGCATCAATGTTTTATCCCTAGTGGCAACAGCACAACACAACCTTAGAACTTTCTCACCGTCCTGTGTGTCAATGCAGGCATGAACCCACTATCGAGCATAAATACTCCCTCTTGGAGTTACAAGCATCTACTTGGCCAGAGCATCTACTAGTAACGGAGAGCATGCAAGATCATAAACAACACATAGATATAACTTTGATAATCAACATAACAAGTATTCTCTATTCATCGGATCCCAACAAACGCAACATATAGAATTACAGATAGATGATCTTGATCATGTTAGGCAGCTCACAAGATCCGACAATGATAGCACAATGGGGAGAAGACAACCATCTAGCTACTGCTATGGACCCATAGTCCAGGGGTAGACTACTCACACATCACAACAGAGGCGACCATGGCGGCGTAGAGTCCTCCGGGAGATGATTCCCCTCTCCGGCAGGGTGCCGGAGGCGATCTCCTGGATCCCCCGAGATGGGATCGGCGGCGGCGGCGTCTCTGGAAGGTTTTCCGTATCGTGGCTCTCGATCTGGGGTTTCGCAACGGAGGCTTTAAGTAGGCGGAAGGGCAGGTCAGGGGGCCACACGAGGGGCCCAGATGACAGGGCCGCGCGGCCAAGACCTAGGCCGCGCCGCCCTGTAGTCTGGCCGCCTCGTGGCCCCACTTCGTCTCCTCTTCGGTCTTCTGGAAGCTTCGTGGCAAAATAGGACCCTGGGCGTTGATTTCGTCCAATTCCGAGAATATTTCGTTACTAGGATTTCTGAAACCAAAAACAGCAGAAAACAGCAACTGGCACTTCGGCATCTTGTTAATAGGTTAGTTCCAGAAAATGCACGAATATGACATAAAGTGTGCATAAAACATGTAGATAACATCAATAATGTGGCATGGAACATAAGAAATTATCGATACGTCGGAGACGTATCACTGCCCGTTCGTGGCGCCGGAACCGATCGTGATCAAGATCTTCTACGCGCTTTTGCAAGCGGCAAGTGATCATCTACCGCAGCAACAAGAGCCTCATCTTGTAGGCTTTGGAATCTCTTCAAGGGTGAGACTCGATACCCCCTCGTTGCTACCGTCTTCTAGATTGCATCTTGGCTTGGATTGCGTGTTCGCGGTAGGAAATTTTTTGTTTTCTATGCAACGTTATCCTTCAGTGGTATCAGAGCCGTGTCTATGCATAGATGGTTGCACGAGTAGAACACAATGGTTTGTGGGCGTTGATGCTCTTGTTATCTTTAGTTTGAGTACTTTGCATCTTTGTGGCATAGTGGGATGAAGCGGCTCGGACTAACTTTACATGACCGCGTTCATGAGACTTGTTCCTCGTTCGACATGCAACTTGTATTGCATAAGAGGCTTTGCGGGTGTCTGTCTCTCCTACTATAGTGAAGATTCAATTTACTCTTCTATTGAAAACATTAGTATCAACATTGTGGTTCATGTTCGTAGATAGATTAGATCTCTCTCGAAAACCCTAAACCACGTAAAATATGCAAACCAAATTAGAGACGTCTAACTTGTTTTTGCAGGGTTTGGTGATGTGATATGGCCATAATGTGATGATGAATATGTATGAGATGATCATTATTGTATTGTGGCAACCGGCAGGAGCCTTATGGTTGTCTTTAAATTTCATGTTGAATAGTATTTCAAAGTAGTTGTAATAGTTGCTACATGGAGGACAATCATGAAGACGGCGTCATTGACCTTGACGCTACGCCGACGATGATGGGGATCATGCCCGAAGATGATGGAGATCATGTCCTTGCTTTGGAGATGAAGATCAAAGGCGCAAAGACAAAAGGGCCATATCATATCACATATGAACTGCATGTGATGTTAATCCTTTTATGCATCTTATTTTGCTTAGATCGCGACGGTAGCATTATAAGATGATCCCTCACTAAAATCTCAAGATAATAAAGTGTTCATCCTTAGTAGCACCGTTGCCAAGACTTGTCGTTTCGAAGCATCTCGTGATGATCGGGTGTGATAGAATCAACAAGTGCATACAACGGGTGCAAGACAGTTTTGCACATGCGGATACTAAGGTGGCCTTGACGAGCCTAGCATGTACAGACATGGTCTCGGAACACGTGATACCGAAAGGTAGAGCATGAATCATATGGTTGATATGATGAACACTTTGAGTGTTCGCCATTGAAGTCACACCTTTTCTCGTGATGATCGGGTTTAGGTGCGGTGGATTTGGTTCGTGTGATCACTAAGACAATGCGAGGGATATTGTTTTGAGTGGGAGTTCACTTAGATTTTTAATTATGTTGAATTAAAATTTGAACTAAATTTGTCATAAACTTAGTCTAAACTATTGCAAATATATGTTGTAGAGATGGCGTCCCCAATCAATTTTAATCAGTTCCTAGAGAAAGAGAAACTTAAGAGCAACGGTAGCAACTTCACCGACTGGTTCCGTCATGTGAGGATCTTCCTCTCTGGCGGAAATCTGCAATTTGTGCTTGATGCACCGCTAGGTGACCCTCCCGCAGTAAACCGAAACCGATGAAGTAAAAGCTGTTTACGCGACTCGGAAAACTCGGTACTCTCAAGTTCGGTGTGCCATCTGTGCGATCTGGAATCCGATCTTCAAAAACGTTTTGAGCACCATGATCCTCATGAGTTGATGAATGAGCTGAAAGCTATATTCGAGACTCATGCGGCCGTGGAATGCTATGAAGCATCGAAACATTTCTTCAGCTGTATGATGGAAGAAGGCAGCTCCGTTAGTGAGCACATGCTCGCCATGACCGGGCATGCGAAGAAACTCAGTGACTTGGGAATAGTGATTCCTAATAGACTGGGGATTAATCGTGTCCTTCAATCACTGCCACCAAGTTACAAGAACTTTGTGATGAACTACAATATGCAGAACATGAACAAGGAGTTACCTGAACTCTTTGGCATGCTAAAAGCTGCTGAGATTGAGATCAAGGAAGAGCACCAAGTGTTGATGGTCAACAAGACCACCAGTTTCAAGAAACAGGGCAAGTCTAAGGGAAAATTCAAGAAGGGTGGCAAGAAAGCTGCCACGCCTCCTATGAAACCTAAGAACGGCCCTAAGCCTGATGCTGAGTGCTATTATCGCAAGGAGAAGGGACACTGGAAGCGTAATTGCTCCAAGTATCCGGCTGATCCGAAGAGCGGCCTTGTCAAGAAGAAGAAAGAAGGTATATCTGATATACATGTTATAGATGTTTATCTCACTGGTTCTCGTTCTAGTACCTGGGTATTTGATACTGGTTCGGTTGCTCATATTTGTAACTCGAAACAGGAACTAAAGAATAAACGAAGACTACTGAAAGATGAAGTAACGATGCGCGTTGGAAATGGATCCAAAGTCGATGTGATCGTTGTCGGCACACTTCCTCTACATCTACCTTCGGGATTAGTTTTAAGCCTAAATAATTGTTATTTTGTACCCGCGTTGAGCATGAACATTATATCTGGATCTTGTTTAATGCAAGACGGTTATTCATTCAAGTCTGAGAATAATGGTTGTTCTATTTTTATGAATAATATCTTTTATGGTCAAGCACCACAAAAGAATGGCTTATTTCTGTTAGATCTCGATAGTAGTGATACGCATATACATAACATTGATGCTAAGCGAATTAAATTAAATGATAATTCTACTTATATGTGGCACTGTCGTCTTGGTCATATTGGAGTGAAACGCATGAAGAAACTCCATACTGATGGATTACTTGAATCACTTGACTTTGAGTCACTTGATAGATGCGAAGCATGTCTAATGGGAAAAATGACAAAGACTCCATTTTCTGGTATGATGGAGCGAGCTACTGACTTATTGGAAATCATACATACCGATGTATGTGGACCAATGAGCGTAGCATCGCGCGGTGGTTATCGTTATGTTCTAACCTTCACAGATGATCTGAGTAGATATGGGTATTGTAGGATAACGTTGCATAGAAAACAAAAATTTTCCTACCGCGAACACGCAATCCAAGCCAAGATGCAATCTAGAAGACGGTAGCAACGAGGGGGTATCGAGTCTCACCCTTGAAGAGATTCCAAAGCCTACAAGAGGAGGCTCTTGTTGCTGCGGTAGACGATCACTTGCCGCTTGCAAAAGCGCGTAGAAGATCTTGATCACGATCGGTTCCGGCGCCACGAACGGGCAGCACCTCCGTACTCGGTCACACGTTCGGTTGTTGATGAAGACGACGTCCACCTCCCCGTTCCAGCGGGCAGCGGAAGTAGTAGCTCCTCTTGAATCTGACAGCACGACGGCGTGGTGTCGGTGGCGGTGTAGAAGTCCGGCGGAGCTTCGCTAAGCTACGCGGGAAATATGAAGTGGAGGAGCAAAGCTAGGGTTTGGGAGGGGGTGGCCGGCCACTCAAGGGGGGCGGCCAAGCTATGGTCTTGGGTTGGCCGGCCCCCTCCCTTGGCCCCTCATTATATAGGTGGATCCCAAGTGTTGGTGTCCAAGTCTTCGAATTAGACCGAAACCACAACCTTCCATAGGAGGGGGGAAACCTAGCCCAACTAGGACTCCCACCCAAAGGTGGGATTCCCACCTCCCATGTGGGGGGTGGCCGGCCCCCTATGGTGGAGTCCACTTGGGACTCCACCCCCACTAGGGCTGGCCGGCCATGGAGGTGGAGTCCCTTGTGGACTCCACCTTCCTTGGTGGTTTCTTCCGGACTTTTCTAGAACCTTCTAGAACCTTCCATAGAACCTTCCGCGACATTTTATTCACATAAAATGACATCCTATATATGAATCTTATTCTCCGGACCATTCCGGAACTCCTCGTGATGTCCGGGATCTCATCCGGGACTCCGAACAAATATTCCAACTCCATTCCATATTCAAGAACTACCATTTCAACATCCAACTTTAAGTGTGTCACCCTACGGTTCGAGAACTATGCGGACATGGTTGAGTACTCACTCCGACCAATAACCAATAGCGGGATCTGGAGATCCATAATGGCTCCCACATATTCAACGATGACTTTAGTGATCGAATGAACCATTCACATACATTACCAATTCCCTTTGCCTCGCGATATTTTACTTGTCCGAGGTTTGATCTTCGGTATCACTCTATACCTTGTTCAACCTCGTCTCCTGACAAGTACTCTTTACTCGTACCGTGGTATGTGGTCTCTTATGAACTCATTCATATGCTTGCAAGACATTAGACGACATTCCACCGAGAGGGCCCAGAGTATATCTATCCGTCATCGGGATGGACAAATCCCACTGTTGATCCATATGCCTCAACTCATACTTTCCGGATACTTAATCCCACCTTTATAGCCACCCATTTACGCAGTGGTGTTTGGTGTAATCAAAGTACCTTTCCGGTATAAGTGATTTACATGATCTCATGGTCATAAGGACTAGGTAACTATGTATCGAAAGCTTATAGCAAATAACTTAATGACGAGATCTTATGCTACGCTTAATTGGGTGTGTCCATTACATCATTCACACAATGACATAACCTTGTTATTAATAACATCCAATGTTCATGATTATGAAACTAATCATCCATTAATCAACAAGCTAGTTTAAGAGGCATACTAGGGACTTCTTGTTTGTCTACATATCACACATGTACTAATGTTTCGGTTAATACAATTCTAGCATGATATATAAACATTTATCATAAACATAAAGATATAAATAATAACCACTTTATTATTGCCTCTAGGGCATATCTCCTTGATCTCCCACTTGCACTAGAGTCAATAATCTAGATTACATTGTAATATACCTAACACCCATGGCATTTTGGTGTTGGTGATGCTTTGCCCTAGGGAGAGCTTTAGTCAACGGATCTGCTACATTCTGATCAGTGTGTACTTTGCAAATCTTTACTTCTCCATCTTCGATGTACTCGCGAATCGAGTGGTAACGCAGCTTGATATGCTTCAGCCTCTTGTGTGACCTTGGCTCTTGTGCATTGGCGATGGCACCCATGTTATCACAAGAAATGATTAATGGGTCCAATGCACTAGGAACCACACCGAGCTCTACAATGAACATCTACATCCAAACCGCTTCAGATGAAGCCTCTGAAGCTCCTATGAACACTTATTCTGTTGAAGACTTCTCCACCTTGCACTCATTCGAGCTTTCCCAGCCATCGCAGCACCATTCAATATAAACACGTACCTGCATTGTGACTTAGAGTCATCAGGATCGGTGTTCCAACTTGCATCGGTGTAACTTGTTACAACGAGCTCTTGGTCACCTCCATAACAAAGAAACATATCCTTAGTTCTTTTCAAGTACTTCAGGATATTCTTGACCGCTGTCCAGTTGTTCCATTCTGGATCACTTTGATATCTGCTAGTCAAACTAACGGCATGTGCTATATCCGGTCTTGTACATAGCATGGCATACATAATAGAGCCTCATCGCCGAAGCATAGGGGATGTTACTCATCCTTTCTCTTTCTTCTCGCCGTAGCGGTCCTTGAGTTTTACTCAATACCTTGCCTGTAACCTAGGTAAGAACCCTTTCTTACTTTCGTCCATTCTAAACTTCTTTAGAATCTTGTCCAGATATGTACTCTGTGATAGCCCTATTAGGCGTCTTGATCTATCTCTATAAATCTTGATGCCTAATATATATGATGCTTCACCAAGGTCTTTCATTGAAAAACTATTATTCAAATATCCCTTAACACTGCTTAATAGTTCTATATCATTCCCGATCAATAATATGTCATCTACATATAATATCAGGAATGCTACAGAGCTCCCACTCACTTTCTTGTAAATACAGGCCTCTCCATGACACTTTGTATAAACCCGAAGTCTTTGATCACCTTATCAAAGCGTCGGTTCCAACTTCTTGATGCTTGCTTCAGTCCATAGATTGAACGCTGAAGTTTGCATACCTTGTCAGCATTTTTAGGATCGACAAAACCTTTGGGTTGTACCATATACAACTCTTCCTCAATGTCTCCATTAAGGAACGCCGTTTTGACATCCATCTGCCAAATCTCATAATCGAAAAATGCAGCTATTGCTAACAAAATCCTCACAGATTTTAGCTTCGCTACAGTGTGAGAAAGTCTCATCGTAGTCAACTCCTTGAATTTGTCGGAAACCCTTTGCGACAAGTCGAGCTTTATAGACGATAATATTACCATCAGCATCTGTTTTTCTCTTGAAGATCCATTTATTCTCGACAGCCTTTCGGCTATCGTAAGTCTACCAAAGTCCATACTTTGTTATCATACATGGATCCCATTTCGGATTTCATGGCTTCTTGCCATTTGTTGGAATCTGGGCTCATCATCGCTTCTTCATACGTCGCAGGGTCCTCATCATTGTTATCTACAATCATGACATTTAGACAAGGATCATACCAATCAGGAGTGGCACGTTCCCTTGTCGATCTGCGAGGTTCAGTAGTTTCCTCGTTCGAAGTTTCATGATCATTATCATTAGCTTCCTCTGTTGCCGGTGTAGGCGGTACAGGTACAACTTCCGCATCGCGCTACTCGATCAACGAGTATAGATTCATCAATCTCATCGAGTTCTACTTTTCTTCCAGTCACTTCTTTAGTGAGAAATTCTTTCTCAAGAAAGGTTCCGTTCTTAGCAACAAAGATTTTGCCTTCGGATTTGTGATAGAAAGTGTACCCTATAGTTTCCTTAGGGTAACCTATGAAGACGCATTTCTCCGCTTTGGGTTCTAGCTTGTCCGGTTGTAACTTCTTTACATAGGCTTCGCAACCCCAAACTTTCAGGAACGACAGCTTAGGTTTCTTATTAAACCATAATTCATACGGTGTCGTTTCTACGGATTTTGATGGTGCTCTATTTAAAGTGAATGCGGCTGTCTCTAATGCATAACTCCAAAATGATAACGGCAAATCAGTAAGAGACATCATACTACGAACCATATCTAAGAGAGTTCGATTACGACGTTCGGACACACCGTTTCGTTGAGGTGTTACCGGCGGTGTCAATTGTGAAAGTATTCCGCATTTCTTTAAATGCATGCCAAACTCATAACTCAGATATTCACCTCCACGATCAGATCGTAGAAATTTGATCTTCTTGTTACGTTGATTTTCTACTTCACTTTGAAATTCCTTAAACTTCTCGAAAGTTTCGGATTTATGTTTCATGAAATAGATATACCCATATCTACTCAGATCATCTGTGAAGGTTAGAACATAACGATAACCACCGCGCGATGCTACGCTCATTGGTCCACATACATCGGTATGTATTATTTCCAATAAGTCAGTAGCTCGCTCCATCATACCAGAAAATGGAGTCTTTGTCATTTTTCCCATTAGACATGCTTCGCATCTATCAAGTGACTCAAAGTCAAGTGATTCAAGTAATCCATCAGTATGGAGTTTCTTCATGCGTTTCACTCCAATATGACCAAGACGACAGTGCCACATATAAGTAGAATTATCATTAAGTTTAATTCGCTTAGCATCAATGTTATGTATGTGCGTATCACTACTATCGAGATCTAACAGAAATAAGCCATTCTTTTGTGGTGCTCGACCATAAAAGATATTATTCATAAAAATAGAACAACCATTATTCTCAGACTTGAATGAATAACCGTCTTGCATTAAACAAGATCCAGATATAATGTTCATGCTCAACGCAGGTACATAATAGCAATTATTTAGGCTTAAAACTAATCCCGAAGGTAGATGTAGAGGAAGTGTGCCGACTGCGATCACATTGACCTTGGATCCGTTTCCAACGCGCATCGTCACTTCATCTTTCAGCAGTTGTCATTTATTCTTTAGTTCCTGTTTCGAGTTACAAATATGAGCAACCGAACCAGTATCAAATACCCAGGTACTAGAACGAGAACCAGTGAAATGAACATCTATAACATGTATATCAAATATACCTTCTTTCTTCTTCTTGACAAGGCCGCTCTTCAGATCAGCCAGATACTTGGAGCAATTACGCTTCCAGTGTCCCTTCTCCTTGCAGTAATAGCACTCAGCATCAGGCTTAGGGCCGTTCTTAGGTTTCATAGGAGGCGTGGCAGCTTTCTTGCCACCCTTCTTGAATTTTCCCTTAGACTTGCCCTGTTTCTTGAAACTGGTGGTCTTGTTGACCATCAACACTTGGTGCTCTTTCTTGATCTCAATCTCAGCAGCTTTTAGCATGCCAAAGAGTTCAGGTAACTCCTTGTTCATGTTCTGCATATTGTAGTTCATCACAAAGTTCTTGTAACTTGGTGGCAGTGATTGAAGGACACGATTAATCCCCAGTCTGTTAGGAATCACTATTCCCAAGTCACTGAGTTTCTTTGCATGCCCGGTCATGGCGAGCATGTGCTCACTAACGGAGCTGCCTTCTTCCATCATACAGCTGAAGAAATGTTTCGATGCTTCATAGCATTCCACGGCCGCATGAGTCTCGAATATAGCTTTCAGCTCATTCATTAACTCATGAGGATCATGGTGCTCAAAACGTTTTTGAAGATCGGATTCCAGACTGCACAGGATGGCACACTGAACTTGAGAGTACCGAGTTTTCCGAGTCGCGTAAACAGCTTTTACTTCATCGGATTCATCTTCTGCAGGAGGGTCACCTAGCGGTGCATCAAGCACAAATTGCAGATTTCCGCCAGAGAGGAAGATCCTCACATGACGGAACCAGTCGGTGAAGTTGCTACCGTTGCTCTTAAGTTTCTCTTTCTCTAGGAACTGATTAAAATTGATTGGGGACGCCATCTCTACAACATATTTTTGCAATAGTTTAGACTAAGTTTATGACAAATTGAGTTCAAATTTTAATTCAACATAATTAAAAAACCTAAGTGAACTCCCACTCAAAACAATATCCCTCGCATTGTCTTAGTGATCACACGAACCAAATCCACCGCACCTTAAACCCGATCATCACGAGAAAAGGTGTGATTTCAATGGCGAACACTCAAAGTGTTCATCATATCAACCATATGATTCATGCTCTACCTTTCGGTATCACGTGTTCCGAGACCATGTCTGTACATGCTAGGCTCGTCAAGGCCACCTTAGTATCCGCATGTGCAAAACTGTCTTGCACCCGTCATATGTACTTATTGAATCTATCACACCCGATCATCACGAGGTGCTTCGAAACGACAAGACTTGGCAACGGTGCTACTAAGGATGAACACTTTATTATCTTGAGATTTTAGTGAGGGATCAACTTATAATGCTACCGTCGCGATCTAAGCAAAATAAGATGCATAAAAAGGATTAACATCACATGCAGTTCATATGTGATATGATATGGCCCTTTTGTTCTTGCGCCTTTGATCTTCATCTCCAAAGCACGGATATGATCTCCATCATCTTCGGGCATGATCTCCATCATCGTCGGCGTAGCGTCAAGGTCAATGGCGCCGTCTTCATGATTGTCCTCCATGTAGCAACTATTACAACTACTTTGAAATACTACTCAACATGAAATTTAAAGACAACCATAAGGCTCCTGCCGGTTGCCACAATACAATAATGATCATCTCATACATATTCATCATCACATTATGGCCATATCACATCACCAAACCCTGCAAAAACAAGTTAGACGTCTCTAATTTGGTTTGCATATTTTACGTGGTTTAGGGTTTTCGAGAGAGATCTAATCTACCTACGAACATGAACCACAACGTTGATACTAATGTTTTCAATAGAAGAGTAAATTGAATCTTTACTATAGTAGGAGAGACAGACACCCGCAAAGCCTCTTATGCAATACAAGTTGCATGTCGAACGAGGAACAAGTCTCATGAACGCGGTCATGTAAAGTTAGTCCGAGCCGCTTCATCCCACTATGCCATAAAGATGCAAAGTACTCAAACTAAAGATAACAAGAGCATCAACGCCCACAAACCATTGTGTTCTACTCGTGCAACCATCTATGCATAGACACGGCTCACGATACCACTTTGTAGGATAACGTTGCATAGAAAACAAAAATTTTCCTACCGCGAACACGCAATCCAAGCCAAGATGCAATCTAGAAGACGGTAGCAACGAGGGGGTATCGAGTCTCACCCTTGAAGAGATTCCAAAGCCTACAAGAGGAGGCTCTTGTTGCTGCGGTAGACGATCACTTGCCGCTTGCAAAAGCGCGTAGAAGATCTTGATCACGATCGGTTCCGGCGCCACGAACGGGCAGCACCTCCGTACTCGGTCACACGTTCGGTTGTTGATGAAGACGACGTCCACCTCCCCGTTCCAGCGGGCAGCGGAAGTAGTAGCTCCTCTTGAATCCGACAGCACGACGGCGTGGTGTCGGTGGCGGTGTAGAAGTCCGGCGGAGCTTCGCTAAGCTACGCGGGAAATATGAAGTGGAGGAGCAAAGCTAGGGTTTGGGAGGGGGTGGCCGGCCACTCAAGGGGGGCGGCCAAGCTATGGTCTTGGGTTGGCCGGCCCCCTCCCTTGGCCCCTCATTATATAGGTGGATCCCAAGTGTTGGTGTCCAAGTCTTCGAATAAGACCCGAAAACCAAAACCTTCCATAGGAGGGGAAACCTAGCCCACCTAGGACTCCCACCCAAAGGTGGGATTCCCACCTCCCATGTGGGGGTGGCCGGCCCCCTATGGTGGAGTCCACTTGGGACTCCACCCCCACTAGGGCTGGCCGGCCATGGAGGTGGAGTCCCTTGTGGACTCCACCTTCCTTGGTGGTTTCTTCCGGACTTTTCTAGAACCTTCTAGAACCTTCCATAGAACCTTCCGCGACATTTTATTCACATAAAATGACATCCTATATATGAATCTTATTCTCCGGACCATTCCGGAACTCCTCGTGATGTCCGGGATCTCATCCGGGACTCCGAACAAATATTCCAACTCCATTCCATATTCAAGAACTACCATTTCAACATCCAACTTTAAGTGTGTCACCCTACGGTTCGAGAACTATGCGGACATGGTTGAGTACTCACTCCGACCAATAACCAATAGCGGGATCTGGAGATCCATAATGGCTCCCACATATTCAACGATGACTTTAGTGATCGAATGAACCATTCACATACATTACCAATTCCCTTTGTCTCGCGATATTTTACTTGTCCGAGGTTTGATCTTCGGTATCACTCTATACCTTGTTCAACCTCGTCTCCTGACAAGTACTCTTTACTCGTACCGTGGTATGTGGTCTCTTATGAACTCATTCATATGCTTGCAAGACATTAGACGACATTCCACCGAGAGGGCCCAGAGTATATCTATCCGTCATCGGGATGGACAAATCCCACTGTTGATCCATATGCCTCAACTCATACTTTCCGGATACTTAATCCCACCTTTATAGCCACCCATTTACGCAGTGGTGTTTGGTGTAATCAAAGTACCTTTCCGGTATAAGTGATTTACATGATCTCATGGTCATAAGGACTAGGTAACTATGTATCGAAAGCTTATAGCAAATAACTTAATGACGAGATCTTATGCTACGCTTAATTGGGTGTGTCCATTACATCATTCACACAATGACATAACCTTGTTATTAATAACATCCAATGTTCATGATTATGAAACTAATCATACATTAATCAACAAGCTAGTTTAAGAGGCATACTAGGGACTTCTTGTTTGTCTACATATCACACATGTACTAATGTTTCGGTTAATACAATTCTAGCATGATATATAAACATTTATCATAAACATAAAGATATAAATAATAACCACTTTATTATTGCCTCTAGGGCATATCTCCTTCAGGTATATCTATTTCATGAAACATAAATCCAAAACTTTCGAGAAGTTTAAGGAATTTCAAAGTGAAGTAGAAAATCAACGTAACAAGAAGATCAAATTTCTACGATCTGATCGTGGAGGTGAATATCTGAGTTATGAGTTTGGCATGCATTTAAAGAAATGCGGAATACTTTCACAATTGACACCGCCGGGAACACCTCAACGAAATGGTGTGTCCGAACGTCGTAATCGAACTCTCTTAGATATGGTTCGTAGTATGATGTCTCTTACTGATTTGCCGTTATCATTTTGGAGTTATGCATTAGAGACAGCCGCATTCACTTTAAATAGAGCACCATCAAAATCCGTAGAAACGACACCGTATGAATTATGGTTTAACAAGAAACCTAAGGCATCGTTCTGAAAGTTTGGGGTTGCGAAGCCTATGTAAAGAAGTTACAACCGGACAAGCTAGAACCCAAAGCGGAGAAATGCGTCTTCATAGGATACCCTAAGGAAACTATAGGGTACACTTTCTATCACAGATCCGAAGGCAAAATCTTTGTTGCTAAGAACGGAACCTTTCTTGAGAAAGAATTTCTCACTAAAGAAGTGACTGGAAGAAAAGTAGAACTAGATGAGATTGATGAATCTATACTCGTTGATCAGAGTAGCGCAAGATCGAAGTTGTACCTGCACCGCCTACACCGGCAACAGAGGAAGCTAATGATAATGATCATGAAACTTCGAACGAGGAAACTACCGAACCTCGCAGATCGACAAGGGAACGTGCCACTCTGATTGGTATGATCCTTGTCTAAATGTCATGATTGTGGATAACAATGATGAGGACCCCGCGACGTATGAAGAAGCGATGATGAGCCCGTATTCCAACAAATGGCAAGAAGCCATGAAATCCGAAATGCGATCCAAGTATGATAACAAAGTATGGACTTTGGTAGACTTACCAGATAGCCGAAAGGCTGTCGAAAATAAATGGATCTTCAAGAGAAAAACAGATGCTGATGGTAATATTACTGTCTATAAAGCTCGACTTGTCGCAAAGGGTTTCTGACAAATTCAAGGAGTTGACTACGATGAGACTTTCTCACCTGTAGCGAAGCTAAAATCTGTGAGGATTTTGTTAGCAATAGCTGCATTTTTCGATTATGAGATTTGGCAGATGGATGTCAAAACGGCGTTCCTTAATGGAGACATTGAGGAAGAGTTGTATATGGTACAACCCAAAGGTTTTGTCGATCCTAAAAATGCTGACAAAGTATGCAAACTTCAGCGTTCAATCTATGGACTGAAGCAAGCATCAAGAAGTTGGAACCGACGTTTTGATAAGGTGATCAAAGACTTCGGGTTTATACAAAGTGTCATGGAGAGGCCTCGTATTTACAAGAAAGTGAGTGGGAGCTACGTAGCATTCCTGATATTATATGTAGATGACATATTATTGATCGGGAATGATATAGAACTATTAAGCAGTGTTAAAGGTTATTTGAATAATAGTTTTTCAATGAAAGACCTTGGTGAAGCATCATATATATTAGGCATCAAGATTTATAGAGATAGATCAAGACGCCTAATAGGGCTATCACAGAGTACATATCTGGACAAGATTCTAAAGAAGTTTAGAATGGACGAAAGTAAGAAAGGGTTCTTACCTATGTTACTGTGCAAGGTATTGAGTAAGACTCAAGGACCGGCTACGGTAGAAGAAAGAGAAAGGATGAGTAATATCCCCTATGCCTCGGCAGTAGGATCTATCATGTATGCCATGCTATGTACTAGACCGGATATAGCACATGCTGTTAGTTTGACTAGCAGATATCAAAGTGATCCAGGAATGGAGCACTGGACAACGGTCAAGAATATCCTGAAATACTTGAAAAGAACTAAGGATATGTTTCTTTGTTATGGAGGTGACCAAGAGCTCGTTGTAAATGGTTACACCGATGCAAGTTGGAACACTGATCCTGATGACTCTAAGTCACAACTGCAGGTACGTGTTTATATTGAATGGTGCTGCGAAGCTGGGCAAGCTCGAAGCAGTGCACGGTGGCGAAGTCTTCAACAGAATCAGAGTACATAGCGGCTTCAGAGGCTTCATCAGAAGCGGTATGGATGAAGAGGTTCATTGTAGAGCTCGGTGTGGTTCCTAGTGCATTGGACCCATTAATCATTTACTGTGATAACATGGGTGCCATCGCCAATGCACAAGAACCAAGGTCACACAAGAGGCTGAAGCATATCAAGCTGCGTTACCACTCGATTCGCGAGTACATCGAAGATGGAGAAGTAAAGATTTGCAAAGTACACACTGATCTGAATGTAGCAGATCCGTTGACTAAAGCTCTCCCTAGGGCAAAGCATGACCAACACCAGAATGCCATGGGTGTTAGGTATATTACAATGTAATCTAGATTATTGACTCTAGTGCAAGTGGGAGACTGAAGGAGATATGCCCTAGAGGCAATAATAAAGTGGTTATTATTTATATCTTTATGTTTATGATAAATGTTTATATATCATGCTAGAATTGTATTAACCGAAACATTAGTACATGTGTGATATGTAGACAAACAAGAAGTCCCTAGTATGCCTCTTAAACTAGCTTGTTGATTAATGGATGATTAGTTTCATAATCATGAACATTGGATGTTATTAATAACAAGGTTATGTCATTGTATGAATGATATAATGGACACACCCAATTAAGCGTAGCATAAGATCTCGTCATTAAGTTATTTGCTATAAGCTTTCGATACATAGTTACCTAGTCCTTATGACCATGAGATCATGTAAATCACTTATACCGGAAAGGTACTTTGATTACACCAAACACCACTGTGTAAATGGGTGGTTATAAAGGTGGGATTAAGTATCCGGAAAGTATGAGTTGAGGCATATGGATCAACAGTGGGATTTGTCCATCCCGATGACGGATAGATATACTCTGGTCCCTCTCGGTGGAATGTCTTCTAATGTCTTGCAAGCATATGAATGAGTTCATAAGAGACCACATACCACGGTACGAGTAAAGAGTACTTGTCAGGAGACGAGGTTGAACAAGGTATAGAGTGATACCGAAGATCAAACCTCGGACAAGTAAAATATCGCGAGACAAAGGGAATTGGTATTGTATGTAAATGGTTCATTCAATCACTAAAGTCATCGTTGAATATGTGGGAGCCATTATGGATCTCCAGATCCCGCTATTGGTTATTGGTCGGAGTGAGTACTCAACCATGTCCGCATAGTTCACGAACCGTAGGGTGACACACTTAAAGTTGGATGTTGAAATGGTAGTACTTGAATATGGAATGGAGTTCGAATATTTGTTCGGAGTCCCGGATGAGATCCCGGACATCACGAGGAGTTCCGGAATGGTCCGGAGAATAAGATTCATATATAGGATGTCATTTTATGTGAATTAAAATGTCGCGGAAGGTTCTATGGAAGGTTCTAGAAGGTTCTAGAAAAGTCCGGAAGAAACCACCAAGGAAGGTGGAGTCCACATGGGACTCCACCTCCATGGCCGGCCAACCCTAGTGGGGGAGGAGTCCCAAGTGGACTCCCCCTTAGGGGGCCGGCCACCCCCCCATATGGGAGGTGGAAACCCCACCTTTGGTGGGAGTCCTAGTTGGGCTAGGTTTCCCCCTCTTATGGAAGGTTTTTGGTTCGGGTCTTATTTGAAGACTTGGACACCAACACTTGGGGATCCACCTATATAATGAGGGGCCAAGGGAGGGGGCCGGCCACCCCAAGACCACAAGCTGGCCGCCCCCCTTGAAGTGGCCGGCCACCCCTCCCAAACCCTAGCCGCCCCCCTCTCCTCCATATCTCCCGCGTAGCTTAGCGAAGCTCCGCCGGACTTCTCCACCGCCACCGACACCACACCGTCGTGCTGTCGGATTCAAGAGGAGCTACTACTTCCGCTGCCCGCTGGAACGGGAGGTGGACGTCGTCTTCATCAACAACCGAACGTGTGACCGAGTACGGAGGTGCTGCCCGTTCGTGGCGCCGGAACCGATCGTGATCAAGATCTTCTACGCGCTTTTGCAAGCGGCAAGTGATCGTCTACCGCAGCAACAAGAGCCTCATCTTGTAGGCTTTGGAATCTCTTCAAGGGTGAGACTCGATACCCCCTCGTTGCTACCGTCTTCTAGATTGCATCTTGGCTTGGATTGCGTGTTCGCGGTAGGAAATTTTTTGTTTTTCTATGCAACGTTATCCTTCATAAAGTTGTAGCCATTTTGGCGTTGCATCGTTTGTCTTTGGTCTTCCTTCTATACGATTGATACACCTTTCAGTCTGTATTCTCGAAAATATGATATAGGAATTCATATGAACCAAAGTTTGTTTGATTTCACCACCAAAAGAGCAAAAGATTCTAAAAAAATGTATGAGTGGATTTTAGATTTCCTGTAAAATTTAATGCAAATGATTTAAATCCTACAAATTGTTTGCCCAAATCCTTCGAAACAAATATGCCCTAATGGTATTTTCAACGGATACCCATATGAATAAACTCAAAAATGTAAGGGATTGGCATTCTGGCCCATGTGACTACAGGTGGGTTAATGGCTAATCCACTAGCACATGTGCGTTTGGGCTGGCTTCTGCGAAGCATGAATGTTACTATTTTCGCATGGTAATTAGCTGGATGAGGGTGAAGTATATCACAAAGCTTAGCCAAAAGTCAAATCCAACTACTCCCTCCGATCCATATTAGTTGATGATAAAATTGATGTATCTACAACTAAAATATGTCTAAATACATCTATATTAATATAAAGGAATATAAATTAGAGGAAGTAACTTTAGACAAAAATTTAGGAAAAAAAATCCATATCTACAATATGAAATGGATACTCTGAGAAAATATACTTATAGTGAATCTATTGATATTGATTTAGTACTGTAGATGTTTATATTTTTTGTAAAAACTTGGTCTAAGTTAGAAGACGTTGACTTTTAACTAGCCTTAGGCGCCTTATATTTTGGAACGGAGGAAGTACACTAGCACCAGTTTGTCGGTCTATATTTAGTTGTAATTGCACCCAGCGCGCCATGTCTCTCATATTTTACTCAAGGAAAAAATAGCGCGCTATAATAAAATAGCGTCGGCCGAAAAATACGCTATTAGCGTGCTATAGCACGATATAGCGCCGAAATGATGTAGTGTTGGCTGTCTAAAAATGCTATAGCGTGCTATTAGCGCCGAAATAGCGCGCTATTTTTTTGCATGATTTTACTTCACAATCATTTTCTCCCATCTACTTCCTCCGGTGTGAACTAAAATCCGACACTTATTATGGATCGGAGAGGACAAATGATTTAAACTAAAACCCGATACTTATTATGGATCGGAGGGTGCAAGAAGAGTATGTATCAGCCCAACGCTGCGCTTCTCTTTGATCATAAGGGCACGTGCAATGAGGTGACATAGGATATTTGATGAGTTGGAGAAGGAAGAATAGAGACAGAGGACCTTAGCTAACAGATGATTTCTCAGAAAATAAGACAATTTTCCCATTGTACCATATGTCATCCCTTAGCGACATATTTTAGTACTAAAATTTAATTAACTCTAATTGATTGCAAGGGACGATAATAAAAAATCATGCATTAAGTGTACATGTTATAGTTATTGTCTTCTCTAGATGATGTGGAGGGCTAACGAAAGATGTGCATTATCTACCATAGTGCCCTAACCCGGCTAAAAAACAAGATCTTGTCTCACATTTCCACATCATCTACTACTAGTCTACTACCAACATCATGTTTTAGCTCCCCCCAGGAAAACAAGCCTTATCAAAAGATCTCGACCTTTATATCAATTAGAAATTTATCCTAACTTTGTGCTGAGTATTTCGTTAATTGTCATTAGTTAAGCTTGCTAATTAAACGTGATTGCAAATTTTCGTCTTAATTGAGCATCAGATTTCCCCAAGTTCGTTTTGGTGGCTGAGCCCGTTCATCACAGATCCTAATTTAGATGATGCTAATGGAGACAAATGGTTGTTAGATTTTTAGAGTGTCGTTTCTTGTAAGCTGAAAGTATTGTTTCTTGGAGTTGGTTTCAAGAAGGTCTACCCTTCTTTTCTTCTTGAGAGGGATCCCTGAATTCATATAACGTCGACGACAGTGGATTACCTTGATCATGCTAATCCGTAGAGGACAAACGTATAGTAATATACTTCCTCCGTCTCACGAAGGCTGTCTGGATTTGTCAAAATTTAGATGTATCTATCTCAGACAATCTTTATGAGATGGGACTATGTGAAGGATCACACGCCACACAGTGCAGGCCATTAAGTCAACGCATGAAACATCAGGTGATGTTTCACCCTCCTCAAATTAAGGTCAATCCGCCGACATGCGTAAAACCAAGTCTACGAAAGACGTCAGATCAATCAAATGACGAGATACGCACACTCGGCAGCTAGGTAGCTACTGAAAGTTTCAAAAAAAAGAAGCTAGGTAGCTACTGAATCCTTTCAGCGCTCAGTAGACTGAACTATTGTATTGTATCCCCTTTGTTTCGGCATGTATGGCATGAATTTCCCTCACTTAATTGACTGCGTTGCATCCATCCATGATGCATGGACAAACAACATAAAATTAAGGTTGCCACCAGATTATGCATGGACGTCTCCAGCGGGGAACCGAAAATGCGTATGTACCTCGTTCCAGCGGCCTGACGCATAGTGTTTGATCCGTTCGCCGAGACGCAAACACGATCCAAATATGTGGCACGTTTGCGTCTGCGCGGACGCAGCGGTCGTCCGCACGCTTCTCGCACTTGCCCGCCTGTCGCGGCATAACTTACGGACGGCGCGCTGCAGCTTTTCAGGGCCGCGTTAATGGCGCGACTCGACTTCCGCGTGCGTGCGCTGGTGGGCGGCGTCGCAGTGGCAGGACATTGAAGGTGACATGGAGTCTGAGCCTTTTTAAAGGTGTGCTAGCGGCGCCCATTTTCTCGACCACACCATTGCCAGAGTCCGCCGTATCCACCCGACTGACGCCATGGGGAAGAAATCTTAGCCGTTTCGCAACCAAGAACGATCACGAGACTAGCGGCTCGCGGTCCGGCAAGAAGTCACGGGTCGGGCGGTAGGTCCTCATCGAGTTCCCGCGCCGCCTCTGGGAGGAAAACTGGCCGAGGTGCCATGGCCGGACGCTAATATGCCTGGAGGACACTGGTACCTCCACTCCAGGCACGTGTCGGTCCCCCGTGCCACGCGAGGGCCAAGAGCGCCTTAACGAGGTGCGTCGCCGCCGAGCCATCTTGCCGACCGATCTCCGAGAAGATTTGTCGTACATGCCCAACTCGTAGAACTGAATCTCGTTCGGGATGTGGGAGTTCAACGCGCGCCGCTGAGCGGGATACCTCGACGACCTCGACTACTTTGACAGCGAGATCGCCGCGTAAGAAGACGAGAACGACAACAATGACGAGGACGAGGACAACGAGGACACTTTACATGTCTCTCTTTTTTTATTTTATTTTTTCTTGTCTAGTTATTTGTGCTTAGTTTATTTCTGTTTAGTTGTGTTTTTTAGTTTACTTTTGTCTAGTTTATTTTTGTCTTATTTTATTTTTCTTATATAGCAAAAATCCATAAAATTTTGAAAAACCGAAAATCTAAAAAAACTATTGTTATGGATGAACATGCTAGAACCTCTATGGAACTATTTATAAAGTATGAGAGGCGTGTTAAAGCAGTTGAATCAAATTGTTGAAATTTTGCTTAAACGTCATGATATAAATTGTTGCTCTGAACAGGATACTAAACATCTTAAATTCCAATGTGGCTTTAGTAAAGAAGTTTTAATTGTGAACTATCATTGGAATAACTATATTCATCTTGGATTGAAGAAGTAGAACAATTTTTTTTATTTATGGGAGCTTCTGAAATAGAATCTTTCATGTCTAAAAATTATGAAACCCGTGTTGCTTGTAATAACCTTAAAGATATGGTCTCTTCTATCCTTGATTATTGCATAGAAAATTTCAGAAATAGTTGTTATATCATTGATTATAAAGAGAGATGCAGTCATGCACAAGAATGTATCCATAATTTGCAGGAACCTGTGGAAGAAGAAATTGTTGAACCTGAAAGCTCATTAGATGAAAAAGAGGAGGAGAGTGATGAACAAAAGGAGGAAGAATGGATTAGCTACCCATGCTTACCTTCTAATGAGAGTAACTCTTTGTCTCTTACACTATTTGATTATCCCCCATGCTTACCAAAGGAGGATGAATGTTATGTTCATGTGGATTCTCTTGAAATATTTACTATGTGTAAAACTTGTGATAATAATTATGCTCCTGTTATCTATGATAATCCATGCTATTTTGATAAATCTTATGATAATCCTTTATTTGTGCCTAACTTCGCAATGCATGGTACTAAAGAGTTTTGCTTAGAAAATGTTTATGATAAAGCTCTAGATGATGGTCCTATATTCATTGATAATATTAATTGTACTACTATTGAAAATGGGATTAGAGGGGTCTTGACATTATCTTGGAGCCCCATACCTCTTGAGAATGATCAATCATCTTGTTATAAAATTGTTAAAAGTGGGTTTGAATGTTTTAATCTCACTATTTTTGAGCTTGATAAAAAAATGTGTTTGTAGATCATGAAAAGCATGCTTTATGTGATAGTTATATTGTTGAGTTTATTAATGATGCTACTGAAAATTATTATGAGAGAGAAAAATATGGTTGTAGAAATTTTCATGGTACTAAAACATATCTCTATATGCTGAAAGTTTTAAAGTTACTCTTGTTTTATCTTCTTATGCTTGCCACTTTGTTTTTTGTGAATTTATTTGTGTACAAGATTTCTATACATAGGAAGTGGGCTAGACTTTAATGTGTTTTGAATTTTCTTCTTGATGCTCGTTTTCCTTCATTTTCTATTTTCATGAGAGCATCATTAAGACTATCAAGCCTAGCTAAAAGGCATTAAAGAAAAGCGCTTATGGGAGACAACCCATTGTTTTATTTCTGTAATTTTTTTTCTTTTGCTGAGTCTTGGAAGTTGTTACCTCTGTAATAACCTCTACTTATCCTTTTTATTTCGTTTCTATGCCAAGAATAGCCTCTAATAGAAAGAAAGTAAGTTTGGGGAGTTGCTGTCCTGAAACAGATTATGTGATGTCACCAAAAAAAATTGTATTCCTAGCCAGAACGTTGGATTGATCTGAAAATATTTGAGCATATGCCCCAGGTTATTATCTAACTTTAGTTAGTTTTGCACTTTTCGATTTCAGCAGCAGAGAATTTTCCAAAATAATCGATCTTTACCTACTGTTCAGTTTTGACAGATTTCTACCACCACTTGCATTTGCCTCTTAATGTTTTTCTTTTTTTTAGTACTTTTGAGATAAAGAGACTTTTAAAGAAGTTCCTACAGTAGCTAATGTTTTAATGGATGTTTGACTTATGTTAGAACTGAACCAAGTGGATTTGTTATTTTGATTGCACTAATGCTGGTAATGAAAATTGTGTGAAGTTTTGTATGAAGGAAGTTTTCAAGTGTAGGGAGAGAAGAATGATGTGATGACATGAAGTCTGGACAAAAGTTCAAGCTTGGGGATTCTCATGTCACCCCAAGAAATATCCAAGAGGTACAAGCGTCAAAGCTTGGGGATGCCTTGGGCATCCCCTTCTTCATCAACAAAGTATCAGGTCATCTTTCAAGACGCTATATTTTTATTGCTTCATATGTTATGTGTTGTTCTCGGAGCGTATTTTTTGTTTTTTTTTGTTTTGTTTGATGTATCATATGGTTGGATCCCAATATATTTGTTTTGGAGAATGACACACTCCATTTTAATTGCATAGAACACTCAAGTTTTCACTCCTATTGTTCTGCGAGTGTTCTCTTTTGCTAGTACTTCATTTAGCTATGGTTTTTCACTCGTATTTTGTTCAGAGCTTGTTAGTTTTCTTTAGTTGGGTATTATTATCTCTCTGGTCTTTATTGTTTATTATCTATGAGAGTTGTTTCAAATAAGTTGATTGGTGTTGGAGACGAGTAAAATGTTTCATGCTTATAGTGATGCAAAAGGGAGCTTGTTTAGACTGTGGCATAGACTTTAGCATGTCATGTTAGATGTTATTTTAATTATATGATTAGTAGTTATTGTTTTAGCATGACTTGTTTTAAATAGCTGAGAGTTATTAATGTGTCATTGAAAGAATCATGTGTTGTTTCCATCATACAAAAGCATAATGTTGTGGTATTCTCCTTTGATGCTGTTAGTGGGTCGACTTGGCACATGCTTACACCATGTTATGACTACAAACCAGTAACCTTAAAACTATATGATCATTTATTTTTTGACTTGTAATATCACTTTATGCTTTGATTAATAATGTTTTGTCGCTATGCATGATTATGGTCATTATTTCTCTTTTAGTTGGTCGCTCACAGTCTTTTGCTAGCGTTCACCTGTACTGTGTATGAGCTCTACTCGTGCATCCAACTCCCAACAACCAAATTTTGTCAATTGTGTCCACCATACCTACCTATATGTGGTATTTCACCGCCACTTCAAAGTAAATTTCTTGTGTGCTACCTTTAAACCTTAAAAAATTATTACTTGTTTTGTGCTTTGTTTTAGCTCATGAGGAAGTGTTGAATGCTTTATCATATCTTTCATGTTTATTATGGCTTCACACTTTGACTAGCATGCATAATGTGCTAATCCTTAATATTGCAAAAAGAGCAGGCGCGGGTGCCTAGCCCACTTAAATTAAACGCATAATCAAAATCTTCTAACACTATGTACTTGAGAAATCATGAACTTAGCTTGTTTAAACAAAGGAGAAGATGAATTTTATTGTTCTCTCTATGGGAGCCGCTCATGAAGCCACTAAACATGAAGGGATGATAGATCATTTGATGTCATTCCTTGACATAGACATACATACTTCTCAAAATATATTTTCAACACCTCTATTGCATTTAAAATAAAAAAGCTCTAGCACATGAGTAATCTTGCTTTCCTCTGCACATGGCCTTTCTTTTACTTTTATGTTGAGTCTTCATCTTCTTACTTTATGCACCAATTAAGAGAGCATAGTTGTCATTCTGAGTATAATGTGCATAGTCCCAAAATTTATTATTGATTGATTCATGATTATGTTATTGCTTGTTCTTAAATTACTTGTATCTAGTCACCCTTTAAAATTTAAAGGTGTCCTGGCATTTATGTTTTGCTACTTCATGAAGGACGCTTTGTTATGTTTTATCTATGATAAAAAAACAAACAGTTGCTTTCCGTGCATTATTATTCATGATCTTTTGTTTGAGTTACTACTCATGTTATAAGATAGTTGCTAAGTTCTATTGTTAGAATTATATCTATCATGTCTATGTTTAAGAGTACTTTGATCCCAGCTCGCAATTCTTTTATAATAACTTGATCAAGATTTTGTTGGCTTCATGTCACCTCAAAAGTTATTTTTGTTATCACTTACCTACTCGAGGACGAGCAGGAGTTAACCTTGGGGATGCTGATACGTTGCAAACGTATCTATAATTTTTGATGCTCCATGCTTGTTTTACACCAATTTCTATAAGTTTTGTTTACACTTCGTGGCACTTTTATGCATTTTCCGGAAGTAACATATTAACAAGATGCCATAGTGCCAGTTCCTGTTTTCTGCTGTTTTTGTATTTCAGAAAAGTTGGACGAAACAAAATCCAAACTTCCTATATTTCCCTACACGAAGACGGAGTACAGAGCAGAGACGGAGGAAGGCCAGGAGGAGGCCAGACCATGCCTGGGCGCGGCCCCCACCCTGTTGATGCGTGCAGTTGACACACGTCCGTTGGGAACCCCAAGAGGAAGGTGTGATGCGTACAGCAGTGAGTTTTCCCTCAGTGTGAAATCAAGGTTATCGAACCAGTAGGAGTCCAGGAACACATGAAGGTTGTTGGTGACGGAGTGTAGTGCGGCGCAACACCAGGGATTCCGGCGCCAACGTGGAACTTGCACAACACAATCAAAGTACTTTGCCCCAACGTAACAGTGAGGTTGTCAATCTCACCGGCTTGCTGTAAACAAAGGATTAAACGTATGGTGCGGAAAATGGTGTTTGTTTGCGAAGAACAGTAAAGAACAGAGTTTGCAGTAGATTGTATTTCAGATGTAAAAGAATGGACCGGGGTCCACAATTCACTAGTGGTGTCTCTCCCATAAGATAAATAGCATGTTGGGTGAACAAATTACAGTTGGGCAATTGACAAATAGAGAGGGCATAACAATGCACATACATATCACGATGACTACTATGAGATTTAATCAGGGCATTACGACAAAGTACACAGACCGCTATCCAGCATGCATCTATGCCTAAAAAGTCCACCTTCGGGTTAGCATCCGCACCCCTTCCAGTATTAAGTTGCAAACAACAGACAATTGCATTAAGTATGGTGCGTAATGTAATCAACGCAAATATCCTTAGACAAAGCATTGATGTTTTATCCCTAGTGGCAACAGCACATCCACAACCTTAGAACTTTCTGTCACTGTCCCAGATTCAATGGAGGCATGAACCCACTATCGAGCATAAATACTTCCTCTTGGAGTTACAAGTATCAACTTGGCTAGAGCCTCTACTAGCAACGGAGAGCATGCAAGAACATAAACAACATATATGATAGATTGATAATCAACTTGACATAGTATTCCATATTCATCGGATCCCAACAAACACAACATGTAGCATTACAAATAGATGATCTTGATCATGATAGGCAGCTCACAAGATCTAACATGATAGCACAATGAGGAGAAGACAACCATCTAGCTACTGCTATGGACCCATAGTCCAGGGGTGAACTACTCACACATCAATCCGGAGGCGATCATGGTGATGAAGAGTCCTCCGGGAGATGATTCCCCTCTCCGGCAGGGTGCCGGAGGCGATCTCCTGAATCCCCCGAGATGGGATTGGCGGCGGCGGCGTCGCTGGAAGGTTTTCCGTATCGTGGCTCTCGGTACAGGGGCTTTCGCGACGAAGGCTATAAATAGGCGGAAGGGCAGAGTCGGAGGGCTGACGAGGGGCCCACACCATAGGGCGGCGTGGGCCCCTCCCTGGCCGCGCCGCCTTATGGTCTGGCCACCTCGTGGCCCCACTTCGTATCCCCTTCGGTCTTCTGGAAGCTTCGTGGAAAAATAAGACCCTGGGCGTTGATTTCGTCCAATTCCGAGAATATTTCCTTTGTAGGATTTCTGAAACAAAAAACAGCAGAAAACAGCAACTGGCTATTCGGCATCTCGTCAATAGGTTAGTGCCGGAAAATGCATAATAATGACATAAAGTGTGTATAAAACATGTGAGTATCATCATAAAACTAGCATGGAACATAAGAAATTATAGATACGTTTGAGACATATCAAGCATCCCCAAGCTTAGTTCCTACTCGCCCTCGAGTAGGTAAACGATAACAATGATAATTTCTGAAGTGACATGCTATCATAATCTTGATCAATACTATTGTAAAGCATATGAGATGAATGCAGCGATTCGAAGCAATGGTAAAGACAATGATTAAACAACTGAATCATATAGCAAAGACTTTTCATGAATAGTACTTTCAAGACAAGCATCAATAAGACTTGCATAAGAGTTAACTCATAAAGCAATAAATTCTTAGTAGAAAGCTTTGAAGCAACACAAAGGAAGATATAAGTTTCAGCGGTTGCTTTCAACTTCAACATGTATATCTCATGGATAATTGTCAATATAAAGCAATATAACAAGTGCAATAGGTAAACATGTAAGAATCAATGCACACAGTTGACACAAGTGTTTGCTTCTAAGATAGAAGGAAGTAGGTAAACTGACTCAATATAAAGTAAAAGAATGGCCCTTCGCAGAGGGGCATGGATTACTATTTTTGTGCTAGAGCTTTTCATTTTGAAAACATAGAATTTTTTTTGTCAACGGTAGTAATAATTCATATGTGTTATGTATAAGACATCCTATAAGTTGCAAGCCTCATGCATAGAATACCAATAGTGCTCGCACCTTGTCCTAATTAGCTTGGATTAACATGGATTATCATTGCATAACATATGTTTCAACCAAGTGTCACAAAGGGGTACCTCTATGCCGCCTATACAGAGGTCTAAGGAGAAAGTTCGCATTGGATTTCTCGCTTTTGATTATTCTCAACTTAGACATCCATACCGGGACAACATAGAAAACAGATAATGGACTCCTCTTTTAATGCTTAAGCATTCAACAACAGATAATATTCTCATAAGAGATTGAGGATTAGTGTCCAAACTGAAACTTCCACCATGATTCATGGCTTTAGTTAGCGGCCCAATGTTCTTCTCTAACAATATGCATACTCAAACCATTTGATCATGAAAATCGCCCTTACTTTAGACAAGACGAACATGCATAGCAACTCACATGATATTCAACAAAGGTGTAAAAGTTGATGGCGTCCCCAGAAACATGGTTACCGCTCAACAAGCAACTTATAAGAAATAAGATACATAGCAACATATTCAATACCACAATAGTTTTTAAGGCTATTTTCCCATGAGCTATGTATTGCGAAGACAAAGAATAGAATTTTAATGGTAGCACTCAAGTAATGTACTTTGGAATGGCAGAAAAATACCATGTAGTAGGTAGGTGATGCGTGTAGTTGACACGTCCGTTGGGAACCCCAAGAGGAAGGTGTGATGCGCACAGTAGCAAGTTTCCCTCAGTAAGAAACCAAGGTTTAATCGAACCAGTAGGAGTCAAGAAGCACGTTGAAGGTTGATGGCGGAGGAGTGTAGTGCAGCGCAACACCAGGGATTCCGGCGCCAACGTGGAACCTGCACAACACAATCACAGAACTTTGCCCCAACGTAACAGCGAGGTTGTCAATCTCACCGGCTTGCTGTAAACAAAGGATTAGATGTATAGTGTGGATGATGATGTTTGTTTGCGAAGAACAGTAAAGAACAATTGCAGTAGATTGTATTTCAGATGTAAAGAATAGGACCGGGGTCCACAGTTCACTAGTGGTGTCTCTCCCATAATATAGCAGATGTTGGGTGAACAAATTACAGTTGGGCAATTGACAAATAAAGAAGGCATAACAATGCACATACATATATCATGATGAGTACTATGAGATTTAATCAGGGCGTTACGACAAAGTACATAGACCGCCATCCAGCATGCATCTATGCCTAAAAAGTCCACCTTCAGGTTATCATCCGAACCCCCTCCAGTATTAAGTTGTAAACAACAGACAATTGCATTAAGTATGGTGCGTAATGTAATCAACACAAATATCCTTAGACAAAGCATCGATATTTTATCCCTAGTGGCAACAGCACATCCACAACCTTAGAACTTTTTGTCACTGTCCCAGATTTAATGGAGGCATGAACCCACTATCGAGCATAAATACTCCCTCTTGGAGTCACAAGTATCAACTTGGCCAGAGCCTCTACTGGCAACGGAGAGCATGCAAGAACATAAATAACATATATGATAGATTGATAATCAACTTGACATAGTATTCAATATTCATCGGATCCCAACAAACACAACATGTAGCATTACAAATAGACGATCTTGATCATGATAGGCAGCTCACAAGATCGAACATGATAGCACAATGAGGAGAAGACGACCATCTAGCTACTGCTATGGACCCATGGTCCAGGGGTGAACTACTCACACATCGATCCGGAGGCGATCATGGCGATGAAGAGACCTCCGGGAGATGATTCCCCTCTCCGGCAGGGTGCCGGAGGCGATCTCCTGAATCCCCCGAGATGGGATTGGCGGCGGCGGCGTCTCTGGAAGGTTTTCCGTATCGTGGCTCTCGGTACTGGGGGTTTCGCGACGGAGGCTTTAAGTAGGCGGAAGGGCGGAGTCGGGAGAGTCATAGGGGCCCCACACGCTAGGGCCGCGTGGGCCCGCTCTAGGTCGCGCCGCCCTAGTGTGGCGGCGCCCCGTGGCCCCACTTCGTCTCTCCCTCGGACTTCTGGAAGCTTCGTGCAAAAATAGGCCCCTGGGCGTTGATTTCGTCCAATTCCGAGAATATTTCCTTACTAGGATTTCTGAAACCAAAAACAGCAGAAAACAGCAACTGGCTCTTCGGCATCTCGTCAATAGGTTAGTGCCGGAAAATGCATAAATATGACATATAATGTGTATAAAACATGTGAGTATCATCATAAAAGTAGCATGGAACATAAGAAATTATAGATATGTTTGGGACGTATCAGTAGGTGGAGGAGTTTTGTGCTAGAGCTTTTCATTTTGAAAACAAGAAACAATTTTGTCAACGGTAGTAATAAAGCATATGTGTTATGTATAAAACATCTTATAAGTTGCAAGCCTCATGCATAGTATACTAATAGTGTTCGCACCTTGTCCTAATTAGCTTGGGTTAACACGGATTATCATTGCATAGCATATGTTTCAACCAAGTGTCACAAATGGGTACCTCTATGCCGCCTGTACAAAGGTCTAAGGAGAAAGCTCGCATTGGATTTCTCGCTTTTGATTATTCTCAACTTAGACATCCATACCGGGACAACATAGACAACAGATAATGGACTCCTCTTTTAATGCTTAAGCATTTAACAACAGTTAATATTTCTCATAAGAGATTGAGGTTTTATGTCCAAACTGAATCTTCCACCATGATTCATGGCTTTAGTTAGTGGCCCAATGTTCTTCTCTAACAGTATGCATACTCAAACCATTTGATTGTGAAAACCGCCCTTACTTCAGACAAGACGAACATGCATAGCAACTCACATGATATTCAACAAAGGTAAGAGAGTCGATGGCGTCCCCAGAAAACATGGTTACCGCTCAACAAGCAACTTATTAAGAAATAAGACACATAAGTACATATTCTTCACCACGGTAGTTTTTAAGCTATTTTGTCCCATGAGCTATATATTGTAAAGGTAAAGAATATAAATTTTAAAGGTAGCACTCAAGTAATGTACTTTGGAATGGCGGAGAAATACCATGTAGTGGGTAGGTATGGTGGACACAAATGGCATGGTTATTGGCTCAAGGATTTGGATGCATGAGAAGAATTCCTCTCAATACAAGGCTATGCTAGCAAGGTTGTTTGAAGCAAACTCAAGTATAAAAGGTGCAGCAAAGCTTACATATGAACATATTGTAGCTATTATAAGACTTTATATTATCTCCTTGTTGTTCAAACACCTTAACCAGAAAATATCTAGACTTAGAGAGACCAATCATGCAAACCAAATTTTAACAAGCTCTATGTAGTTATTCATTAATGGGTACAAGGTACATGATGCAAGAGCTTAAACAAGATCTATATGAGCACAACAATTGCCAAGTATCACATTATTCAAGACATTAACCCATTTACCACATGCGGCATTTTCCGTTTCCAACCATATATCAATGAATGAAATAGTTCAAATTTCGCAATGAACATTAAAGATAAAGCTAAGAACATATGTGTTCATACGAAACAGCGGAGCGTGTCTCTCTCCCAAACAAAGAATGCTAGGATCCGATCTTATTCAAACAAAACGAAAATAAAAACAAAAACAAACAGACGCTCCAAGTAAAGCACATAAGATGTGACGGAATAAAAATATAATTTCACTAGAGGAACCTGATAAGTTGTCGATGAAGAAGGGATGGCTTGGGCATCCCCAAGCTTAGAAGCTTGAGTCTTCTTAAAATATGTAGGGATGAACCACGGGGGCATCCCCAAGCGTTGAGTTTTCACTCTTCTTGATCATATTGTATCATCCTCCTCTCTTGACCCTTGAAAACTTCCTCCACACCAAACTCGAAACAAACTCATTAGAGGGTTAGTGCATAATTGAAAATTCACATATTCAGAGGTGAAATAATCATTCTTAACACTTCTGGACATTGCACAAAGCTACTGAAAGTTAATGGAACAAAGAAATCCATCAAACATAGCAAAACAGGCAATGCGAAATAAAAGGTAGAATCTGTCAAAACAGAACAGTCCGTAAAGACGAATTTTAAAGTGGCACCAGACTTGCTCAGATGAAAATGCCCAAATTGAATGAAAGTTGCGTACATATCTGAGGATCACGCACGTAAATTTGCAGATTTTTCTGAGTTACTTACAGAGAATTCTTCCCAGATTCGTGACAGCAAGAAATCTGTTTCTGCGCAGTAATCCAAATCTAGTATTGGCTTTACTATCAAAGACTTTACTTGGCACAACAATGCAATAAAATAAAGATAAGGAGAGTTTGCTACAGTAGTAAACAACTTCCAAGACTCAAATATAAAATAAAGTGCAGAAGTAAAATTAATGGGTTGTCTCCCATAAGCGCTTTTCTTTAACGCCTTTCAGCTAGGCGCAGAAAGTGTGTATCAAGTAACATCAAGAGACGAAGCATCAACAGCATAACTTGTTCTAATAATAGAATCATAAGGTAACTTCATTCTCTTTCTAGGGAAGTGTTCCATACCTTTCTTGAGAGGAAATTGATATTTAATATTACCTTCCTTCATATCAATGGTGGCACCAACAGTTCGAAGAAAAGGTCTTCCCAATATAATGGGACAAGATGCATTGCATTCAATATCCAAGACAACAAAATCAACGGGGACAAGGTTATTGTTAACCATAATACGAACATTATCAATCCTCCCCAAAGGTTTCTTTATAGCATTATCAATAAGATTAACATCCAAATAACAATTTTTCAATGGTGGCAAGTCAAGCATATCATAAATTTTCTTAGGCATAACTGAAATACTTGCACCAAGATCACATAAAGCATTACAATCAAAATCATTGACCATCATCTTAATGATAGGCTCCCAACCATCTTCTAACTTTCTAGGAATATAGGTTTCAAGTTTTAGTTTCTCTTCTCTAGCTTTTATGAGAGCATTTGTAATATGTTTTGTAAAAGCCAAGTTTATAGCACTAGCATTGGGACTTTTAGCAAGCTTTTGTAAAAAAATTATAACTTCAGAGATGTGACAATCATCAAAGTATAAACCATCATGATCTACAGCAATGGGATCATTGTCCCCAATATTTTGAAAAATTTCAGCAGTTTTATCAATTTCAGTAGTTTTAGCAGTTTCAGGTAATTTTGCACGCTTTGCACTAGGAGTAGTAACATTGCCAACACCAATTATTTTACCATTGATAGTAGGAGGTGTAGCAACATGTGAATCATTAACATTACTAGTGGTGGTAATAGTCCAAACTTTAGCTACATTATTCTCTTTAGCTAGTTTTTCATTTTCTTCTCTTTCCCACCTAGCATGCAATTCAGCCATTAATCTTATATTCTCATTAATTCTAACTTGGATGGCATTTGCTGTAGTAAAAATCTTATTTTCATTATCCTTATTAGGCATAACTTTCAATTTTAAAAGATCAACATCAGAAGCAAGTCTATCAACCTTAGAAGCAAGAATATCAATTTTATCAAGTTTTTCTTCAACAGATTTGTTAAAAGCAGTTTGTGTACTAATAAATTCTTTAAGCATGGCTTCAAGACCAGGGGGTACACTCCTATTATTGTTGTAAGAATTCCCATAAGAATTACCATAACTATTACCATTAACAGCAGGATATGGCCTATAGTTGTTACCAGAATTATTCCTATAAGCATTGTTGTTGAAATTATTATTGTTAATGAAGTTCACATCAACATGTTCTTCTTGGGCAACCAATGAAGCTAAAGGAACATTATTAGGATCAACATTAGATCTACCATTCACAAGCATAGACATAATAGCATCAATCTTATCACTCAAGGAAGAGGTTTCTTCAACAGAATTTACCTTCTTACCTTGTGGAGCTCTTTCCGTGTGCCATTCAGAGTAATTTATCATCATATCATCAAGAAGCTTTGTAGCTGCCCCCAAAGTAATGGACATAAAGGTACCTCCAGCAGCTGAATCCAATAGGTTCCGCGAAGAAAAATTCAATCCTGCATAAAAAGTTTGGATGATCATCCAAGTAGTCAGTCCATGGGTTGGGCAATTCTTTACCAAAGATTTCATTCTCTCCCATGCTTGAGCAACATGTTCATTATCTAATTGCTTGAAATTCATTATGCTA
Source organism: Lolium perenne (assembly GCF_019359855.2). Classification (NCBI taxonomy): domain Eukaryota; kingdom Viridiplantae; phylum Streptophyta; class Magnoliopsida; order Poales; family Poaceae; genus Lolium; species Lolium perenne. The sequence continues at coordinate 83,317,270 of NC_067249.2, forward strand.
CTTCTCAAAGATATAATTTTAGCGGGAGAATAATATCTACCAATAAAAGCATCTTTACATTTAGTCCAAGAATCAATACTATTTCTAGGCAAAGATAGCAACCAATCTTTAGCTCTTCCTCTTAAGGAGAAAGGAAACAATTTCAATTTTATAATGTCACCATCTACATCCTTATACTTTTGCATTTCACATAGTTCAACAAAATTATTAAGATGGGCAGCAGCATCATCAGAACTAACACCAGAAAATTGCTCTCTCATAACAAGATTCAAGAAAGGTGTTTAATTTCAAAGAATTCTGCTGTAGTAGCAGGTGGAGCAATAGGTGTGCATAAGAAATCATTATTATTAGTGTTTGTGAAATCACACAACTTAGTATTTTCAGGGGTATTCATTTTAGCAGTAGTAAATAAAGCAAACTAGATAAAGTAAATGCAAGTAACCAATTTTTTGTGTTTTTGATATGGAGAACAAGACAGTAAATAAAGTAAAGCTAGCAACTAATTTTTTTGTGTTTTGTTTTAAGTGCAGCAAACAAAGTAGTAAATAAAATAAAGCAAGACAAAAACAAAGTAAAGAGATTGGAAGTGGAGACTCCCCTTGCAGCGTGTCTTGATCTCCCCGGCAACGGCGCCAGAAATTTGCTTGATGCGTGTAGTTGACACGTCCGTTGGGAACCCCAAGAGGAAGGTGTGATGCGCACGGTAGCAAGTTTCCTCTCAAGAAACCAAGGTTTAATCGAACCAGTAGGAGTCAAGAAGCACGTTGAAGGTTGATGGCGGAGGAGTGTAGTGCGGCGCAACACCAGGGATTCCGGCGCCAACGTGGAACCTGCACAACACAATCACAGAACTTTGCCCCAACGTAACAGCGAGGTTGTCAATCTCACCGGCTTGCTGTAAACAAAGGATTAGATGTATAGTGTGGATGATGATGTTTGTTTGCGAAGAACAGTAAAGAACAATTGCAGTAGATTGTATTTCAGATGTAAAGAATAGGACCGGGGTCCATAGTTCACTAGTGGTGTCTCTCCCATAAGATAGCAGATGTTGGGTGAACAAATTACAGTTGGGCAATTGACAAATAAAGAAGGCATAACAATTCACATACATATATCATGATGAGTACTATGAGATTTAATCAGGGCATTACGACAAAGTACATAGACCGCCATCCAGCATGCACCTATGCCTAAAAAGTCCACCTTCAGGTTATCATCCGAACCCCCTCCAGTATTAAGTTGTAAACAACAGACAATTGCATTAAGTATGGTGCGTAATGTAATCAACACAAATATCCTTAGACAAAGCATCGATGTTTTATCCCTAGTGGCAACAGCACATCCACAACCTTAGAACTTTCTGTCACTGTCCCAGATTTAATGGAGGCATGAACCCACTATCGAGCATAAATACTCCCTCTTGGAGTCACAAGTATCAACTTGGCCAGAGCCTCTACTGGCAACGGAGAGCATGCAAGAACATAAATAACATATATGATAGATTGATAATCAACTTGACATAGTATTCAATATTCATCGGATCCCAACAAACACAACATGTAGCATTACAAATAGACGATCTTGATCATGATAGGCAGCTCACAAGATCGAACATGATAGCACAATGAGGAGAAGACGACCATCTAGCTACTGCTATGGACCCATGGTCCAGGGGTGAACTACTCACACATCGATCCGGAGGCGATCATGGCGATGAAGAGACCTCCGGGAGATGATTCCCCTCTCCGGCAGGGTGCCGGAGGCGATCTCCTGAATCCCCCGAGATGGGATTGGCGGCGGCGGCGTCTCTGGAAGGTTTTCCGTATCGTGGCTCTCGGTACTGGGGGTTTCGCGACGGAGGCTTTAAGTAGGCGGAAGGGCGGAGTCGGGAGAGTCACGGGGGCCCCACACGCTAGGGCCGCGTGGGCCCCCCTCTAGGCCGCGCCGCCCTAGTGTGGCGGCGCCCCGTGGCCCCACTTCGTCTCTCCCTCGGACTTTTGGAAGCTTCGTGCAAAAATAGGCCCCTAGGCGTTGATTTCGTCCAATTCCGAGAATATTTCCTTACTAGGATTTCTGAAACCAAAAACAGCAGAAAACAGCAACTGGCTCTTCGGCATCTCGTCAATAGGTTAGTGCCGGAAAATGCTTAAATATGACATATAATGTGTATAAAACATGTGAGTATCATCATAAAAGTAGCATGGAACATAAGAAATTATAGATACGTTTGGGACGTATCAGTAGGTATGGTGGACACAAATGACATAGTTTTTGGCTCAAGGATTTGGATGCACGAGAAGTAATCCCTCTCAATACAAGGCTTAGGCTAGCAAGGTTGTTTGAAGCAAACTCAAGTATAAACTGGTACAGCAAAACTTACATAAGAACATATTGCAAGCATTATAAGACTCTACACTGTCTTCCTTGTTGTTCAAACACCTTAATAAAAAACTATCTTGAGTTAGAGAGACCAATCATGCAAACCAAATTTTAACAAGCTCTATGTAGTTCTTCATTAATAGGTGCAAAGTACATGATGCAAGAGCTTAAACATGATCTATATGAGCACAACAATTGCCAAGTATCAAATTATTCAAGACATTATACCAATTACCACATGAAGCATTTTCCGTTTCCAAGCATATAACAATGAACGAAGCAGTTTTAACCTTCGCCATGAACATTAAAAGTAGCACTAAGAACACATGTGTTCATATGCAACAGCGGAGCGTGTCTCTCTCCCATACAAAGAATGCTAGGATCCGATTTTATTCAAACAAAAACAAAAATAAAAGCAAACATACGCTCCAAGTAAAGCACATAAGATGTGACTGAATAAAAATATAGTTTCACTAGAGGTGACCTGATAAGTTTTCGATTAAGAAGGGGATGCCTTGGGCATCCCCAAGCTTAGATGCTTGAATCTTCTTGAAATATGCAGGGATGAACCACAAAGGGCATCCCCAAGCTTAGACTTTTCACTCTTCTTGATCATATTGTATCATCCTCCTCTCTTGACCCTTGAAAACTTCCTCCACACCAAACTCAAAACAAACTCATTAGAGGGTTAGTGCATAATCAAAAATTCACATATTCAGAGGTGACATAATCATTCTTAACACTTCTGGACATTGCACAAAACTACTGAAAGTTAATGGAACAAAGAAATCCATCAAGCATAGCAAAACAGGCAATGCGAGATAAAAGGCAGAATCTGTCAAAACAGAACAGTCCGTAAAGACGAATTTTTCTGGGGCACTTAACTTGCTCAGATGAAAAAGCTCAAATTGAATGAAAGTTGCGTACATATCTGAGGATCACGCACGTAAATTGGCAGAATTTTCTGAGTTAGACGGGGCTGCTAAATTTCGTGACAGTAAGAAATCTGTTTCTGCGCAGTAATCCAAATCTAGTATCAACATTACTATCAAAGACTTTACTTGGCACAACAATGCAATAAAATAAAGATAATGAGAGGTTGCTACAGTAGTAAAAACTTCCAAGACTCAAATATAAAACAAAAGTGTTGTAGTAAAATAATGGGTTGTCTCTCATAAGCGCTTTTCTTTAACGCCTTTCAGCTAGGCGCAGAAAGTGTGAATCAAGTAACATCGAGAGATGAAGCATCAACAGAGGGGTTTGGAGTTTTCTCAACTATGCATTGTATCTTGTCTATGTAAGTTTCAGAGGCCCCATTTTCATTACTCTTAGGCTTGCTATTCTCATCAAATAAATTTTCAGGAACAATCCAATCATAATTCTTTTCTAGTGCCTCGAACATTCCTAGGAGCTTGCAAGGTATTGATGTCTTAATCTCCCCTTCACAATTAACTTTATTAGTGTACTTTAATCTATCTTCAAAATCTTCAACCATACTAACATGAGTGAAAAATGCTTCTATATTATCTCTTCCAATGATAGACCCTTGTCCTAACGGTATATCTTTCAGAGTGAACTTAGGAGGAAAAATGATGAAATAAACAAAAGGTAAATAAAGTAAATGCAAGTAACTAATTTTTTTGTGTTTTTAATATAGAGAACGCAAACAAGACAGTAAATAAAGTAAAACTAGTAACTAATTTTTTTGTATTTTTGATATAGAGAACAAACAAAGCAGTAAATAAAATAAAGTAAAGCAAGACAAAAACAAAGTAAAGAGATTGGATGTGGGAGACTCCCCTTGCAGCATGTCTTGATCTCCCCGGCAACGGCGCCAGAAAAAATCCTTGATGCGTGCAGTTGATACACGTCCGTTGGGAACCCCAAGAGGAACGTGTGATGCGTACAACAGTGAGTTTTCCCTCAGTGTGAAACCAAGGTTATCGAACCAGTAGGAGTCAAGGACCACGTGAAGGTTGTTGGTGACGGAGTGTAGTGCGGCGCAACACCAGGGATTCCGGCGCCAATGTGGAACCTGCACAACACAATCAAAGTACTTTGCCCCAACGTAACAGTGAGGTTGTCAATCTCACCGGCTTGCTGTAAACAAAGGATTAAACGTATGGTGCGGAAAATGATGTTTGTTTGCGAAGAACAGTAAAGAACAGAGTTTGCAGTAGATTGTATTTCAGATGTAAAAGAATGGACCGGGGTCCACAGTTCACTAGTGGTGTCTCTCCCATAAGATAAATAGCATGTTGGGTGAACAAATTACAGTTGGGCAATTGACAAATAGAGAGGGCATAACAATGCACATACATATCACGATGACTACTATGAGATTTAATCAGGGCATTACGACAAAGTACATAGACCGCTATCCAGCATGCATCTATGCCTAAAAAGTCCACCTTCGGGTTAGCATCCGCACCCCTTCCAGTATTAAGTTGCAAACAACAGACAATTGCATTAAGTATGGTGCGTAATGTAATCAACGCAAATATCCTTAGACAAAGCATTGATGTTTTATCCGTAGTGGCAACAGCACATCCACAACCTTAGAACTTTCTGTCACTGTCCCAGATTCAATGGAGGCATGAACCCACTATCGAGCATAAATACTCCCTCTTGGAGTTACAAGTATCAACTTGGTCAGAGCCTCTACTAGCAACGGAGAGCATGCAAGAACATAAACAACATATATGATAGATTGATAATCAACTTGACATAGTATTCCATATTCATCGGATCCCAACAAACACAACATGTAGCATTACAAATAGATGATCTTGATCATGATAGGCAGCTCACAAGATCTAACATGATAGCACAATGAGGAGAAGACAACCATCTAGCTACTGCTATGGACCCATAGTCCAGGGGTGAACTACTCACACATCAATCCGGAGGCGATCATGGTGATGAAGAGTCCTCCGGGAGATGATTCCCCTCTCCGGCAGGGTGCCGGAGGCGATCTCCTGAATCCCCCGAGATGGGATTGGCGGCGGCGGCGTCTCTGGAAGGTTTTCCGTATCGTGGCTCTCGGTACAGGGGCTTTCGCGACGAAGGCTATAAATAGGCGGAAGGGCAGAGTCGGAGGGCTGACGAGGGGCCCACACCATAGGGCGGCGCGGGCCCCTCCCTGGCCGCGCCGCCTTATGGTCTGGCCACCTCGTGGCCCCACTTCGTATCCCCTTCGGTCTTCTGGAAGCTTCGTGGAAAAATAAGACCCTGGGCGTTGATTTCGTCCAATTCCGAGAATATTTCCTTTGTAGGATTTCTGAAACCAAAAACAGCAGAAAACAGCAACTGGCTCTTCGGCATCTCGTCAATAGGTTAGTGCCGGAAAATGCATAATAATGACATAAAGTGTGTATAAAACATGTGAGTATCATCATAAAAGTAGCATGGAACATAAGAAATTATAGATACGTTTGAGACGTATCACCTGTCTGCACCTAGGGGTGGTGTGGGCCCCTCGGGCGCCCACCTACCTCGTCCTTCTGCCTATGTATTGCTGATACGTCTCAAACGTATCTGTAATTTCTTATGTTCCATGCTAGTTTTATGACAATACCTACATGTTTTATTCATACTTTATATCGTTTTGATGCATTTTTTGGAACTAACCTATTAACAAGATGCCGAAGTGCCAGTTCCTGTTTTCTGCTGTTTTTTGTTTCAGAAAGGCTGTTCGGGCAATATTCTCGGAATTCGACGAAACAAAGACCAAACATCTTAATTCACCGAGACGGACCAGAACACCGAAGGGGAGACGGAGAGGAGGCCCAGGGCCCCTGATGTCTACGTTCCCCCTCCTTTCCTGTAGACAGTGTTGGGCCTCCAAGAGCAGAGGTTTGTAGAACAGCAGCAAGTTTTCCCTTAAGTGGATCACCCAAGGTTTATCGAACTCAGGGAGGAAGAGGTCAAAGATATCCCTCTCATGCAACCCTGCAACCACAAAGCAAGAAGTCTCTTGTGTCCCCAACACACCTAATAGGTGCACTAGTTCGGCGAAGAGATAGTGAAATACAGGTGGTATGAATATATATGAGCAGTAGCAACGGTGCCAGAAAATAGCTTGCTGGCGTGTAGTTGATGGTGGTAGTATTGCAGAAATAGTAACGCAAGAAACAAAGAAACAAGCAGTAGTAACGCAGCAGTAGTAAACAAGTAGCGATAGCAGTATTTAGGAGCAAGGCCTAGGGATTACACTTTCACTAGTGGACACTCTCAACATTGATCACATAGCGGAATAGATAAATGCATACTCTACACTTTTGTTGGATGATGAACACATTGCGTAGGATTACACGAACCCTCAATGCCAGAGTTAACAAGCTCCACAATAATGCTCATGTTTAAGTAACCTTATAGTGTAAGATAGATCAACAGACTAAACCAAGTACTAACATAGCATGCACACTGTCACCTTCATGCATATGTAGGAGGAATAGATCACATCAATATTATCATAGCAATAGTTAACTTCGCAATCTACAAGAGATCATGATCATAGCATAAACCAAGTACTAACACGGTGCACACACTGTCACCTTTACACACGTGCAGGAGGAATAGAACTACTTTAATAACTTTGCTAGAGTAGCACATAGATAAATTGTGATACAAACTCATATGAATCTCAATCATGTAAAGCAGCTCATGAGATTATTGTATTGAGGTACATGGGAGAGAGATGAACCACATAGCTACAGCGGAGCCCTCAGCCTCGGGGGTGAATTACTCCCTCCTCATCATGGAGGCAGCGATGGCGGTGAAGATGGCGGTGAAGACGGCGGTGGAGATGGTTCCGGGGGCAATTCCCCGTCCGGCAGGGTGCCGGAACAGAGAGTTCTGTCCCCCGAATTGGAGTTTCGCGACGGTGGCGGCGCCCCTGGAGTCTTTCTAGAGTTTCGTCAATTGGTACTGCGTTTTTAGGTCGAAAGGGCTTTTATAGGCGAAGAGGCGGCGCAGGGGGGCACACAGGGGCGCCACACCCTAGGCCGGCGCGGCCTAGGCCTGGCCCGCGCCGCCATGTGGTGTGGTGGCCCCCTGGCCCCTCTCCGACTCTTCTTCGGTGTTCGGACGCTTCCGGGAAAAATAGGAGGTTTGGCGTTGATTTCGTCCAATTCCGAGAATATTGCCCGAACAGCCTTTCGGAACCAAAAACAGCAGAAAACAGTGGACTGCACCGTGGCATCTTGTTAATAGGTTAGTTCCGGAAAATGCATGAAAATGATATAAAGTGTGAACAAAACATGTTGGTATTGTCATAAAACAAGCATGGAACATCGGAAATTATAGATACGTTGGAGACGTATCAGCATCCCCAAGCTTAGTTCCTACTCGTCCTCGAGTAGGTAAACGATAAAAGATAATTTACGAGGTGACATGCTACCAACATAATCTTAATCATACCATTGTAAAGCATATGAGATGAATGCAGCGATTCGAAACAATGTAAATGCAATGAGTAAACAAGTGAATCATATAGCAAAGACTTTTCATGAATAGTACTTTCGAGACAAGCATCAATAAGTCTTGCATAAGAGTTACTCATGAAGCAATAAATTCATAGTAGAGACATTGAAGCAACACAATGGAAGATTAAGTTTCAGCGGTTGCTTTCAACTTGTAACATGTATATCTCATGGATAGTTGTCAATGCAAAGCAATATAACAAATGCAATAAGCAAGTATATAAGAATCAATGCACAGTTCACACAAATGTTTGCTTCTTGAGGTGGAGAAAGATAGGTGAACTGACTCAACAATAAAAGTAAAAGAATGGTCCTTCAAAGAGGAAAGCATCGATTGCTATATTTGTGCTAGAGCTTTTATTTTGAAAACATGAAACAATTTTGTCAACGGTAGTAATAAAGCATATGTATCATGTAGATTATATCTTACAAGTTGCAAGCCTCATGCATAATATACTAATAGTGCCCGCACCTTGTCCTAATTAGCTTGGACTACCGGATCATCACAATGCACATGTTTTAACCAAGTGTCACAAAGGGGTACCTCTATGCCGCCTGTACAAAGGTCTAAGGAGAAAGCTCGCATTGGATTTCTCGCTATTGATTATTCTCAACTTAGACATCCATACCGGGACAACATAGACAACAGATAATGGACTCCTCTTTTATGCATAAGCATGTAACAACAATTAATAATTTTCTCATATGAGATTGAGGATATATGTCCAAAACTGAAACTTCCACCATGGATCATGGCTTTAGTTAGCGGCCCAATGTTCTTCTCTAACAATATGCATGCTTAACCATAGGGTGGTAGATCTCTCTTACTTCAGACAAGACGGACATGCATAGCAACTCACATGAAATTCAACAATGAATAGTTGATGGCGTCCCCAGTGAACATGGTTATCGCACAACAAGCAACTTAATAAGAGATAAAGTGCATAATTACATATTCAATACCACAATAGTTTTTAAGCTATTTGTCCCATGAGCTATATATTGCAAAGGTGAATGATGGAATTTTAAAGGTAGCACTCAAGCAATTTACTTTGGAATGGCGGAAAATACCATGTAGTAGGTAGGTATGGTGGACACAAATGGCATAGTGTTGTTTGGCTCAAGGATTTGGATGCATGAGAAGTATTCCCTCTCGATACAAGGTTTAGGCTAGCAAGGTTGTTTGAAGCAAACACAAGCACGAACTAGTACAGCAAAACTCACATAAAAGACATATTACAAGCATTATAAAACTATACATCGTCTTCCTTGTTGTTCAAACATCTTACTAGAAAATATCTAGACTCTAGAGAAACCACTCATGCAAACCCAAATTTTAACAAGCTCTATGTATTTCCTCACTAATGGGTGCAAGGTATATGATGCAAGAGCTTAAACAAGAGCACAACAATTGCCAAGTATCACATTATTCAAGACATCACACCAATTTCTACATGTAGCATTTTCCAATTCCAACCATATAATAATTTAACGAAGCAGTTTCAACCTTCGCCATGAATATTATGAGCTAAGAACACATGTGTTCATACGAACCAGCGGAGCATGTCTCTCTCCCACACAAGCATTTATTCAAACACAAACAAAAACAAAAGCATACAGACGCTCCAAGTAAAGCACATAAGATGTGACCGAATAAAAATATAGTTTCAAGAGAAGGAACCTGATAATTTGTCGATGAAGAAGGGGATGCCTTGGGCATCCCCAAGCTTAGACGCTTGAGTCTTCTTGATATATGCAGGGATGAACCACCGGGGCATCCCCAAGCTTAGAGCTTTCACTCTCCTTGATCATGGTATATCATCCTCCTCTCTTGACCCTTGAAAACTTCCTTCACACCAAACTCGAAACAAACTCATTAGAGGGTTAGTGCATAATCAAAAACTCACATGTTCAGAGGTGACACAATCATTTTTAACACTTCTGGACATTGCATAATGCTACTGGACATTAGTGGATCAAAGAAATTCATCCAACATAGCAAAAGAGGCAATGCGAAATAAAAGGCAGAATCTGTCAAAACAGAACAGTTCGTATTGACGAATTTTAAAATGGCACCAGACTTGCTCAAATGAAAATTCTCAAATTGAATGAAAGTTGCGTACATATCTGAGGATCATGCACGTAAATTGGCTTAATTTTCTGAGCTACCTAAAGGGAGGTGGACCCAGATTCGTGACAGCAAAGAAATCTGGAACTGCGCAGTAATCCAAATCTAGTACTTACTTTTCTATCAACGGCTTTACTTGGCACAACAAAACACAAAACTAAGATAAGGAGAGGTTGCTACAGTAGTAAACAACTTCCAAGACACAAATATAAAACAAAGTACTGTAGCAAAATAACACATGGGTTATCTCCCAAGAAGTTCTTTCTTTATAGCCATTAAGATGGGCTCAGCAGTTTTAATAATCCATTCGCGGGAAATAGTATTTGAAGCAAAAGAGAGCTTCAAGAGGCAAATTCAAAACAACTTTAAGTCTAACATGCTTCCTATGAAGAGGAATCTTGTACACAAATGAATTCATGAAGAACAAAGTGACAAGCATAAGAGGATAAAACACGAGTAACTTCAAGATTCTCAACATAAAGAGGGCAAACTTAATATTATTAAGATGCATATAACCATATTTCCCTCTCTCATAATAACTTTCAGTAGCATCATTGATGAAATCCACAATATACCCATCACTTAAAACATTCTTATCATGGTTCATATGCATAGAAGTATCATTAATTTTGGCATAAGAAGAGTTATTCTTATTATTAGTAATTGGAGCAAGATTATTATCAAGAATTTGAACATGGTAAACAAGTTGCATATTAAAAGAAGTGTTTTTGGTAATCCAATCATGACTATGACAAGTTTCATAAGGATAATTATAACCTATATCATAGCATTCTTTATAATAATCATCAAAGATCGGAGGCACAGTGTCATCATAAGAAATAGAATAGTTATCTTTCACAGTCGGTTTATCTATAACCATACCATCATTGTTATTAGAAGGAGATGTATCAAACACATAATGATCAGTAGCAAAAGGATTTTCAAACACCTCTTCCCCAAGCTTACAGCTTTCTATATTATTATGGGAGGAAGCATGGATAGCACTGACACTATGGCAATTATTATCATCATTTTCAGAATTAGTTTCCCAGAGATTTGCAATATCAAAAGTAGTGTGTTCATTCAAATCATGATTGCTAATGTATGTAAAGGGCATAGGAAGATCATCGTATTCAGATTCATTATCACAATAATCATTAGGAGCAACATACTTACGGTTACCTAGCGTTATCTCATTCACGCGGGGATACGCCGTTACCTCTTTCTTTTTATTCTCCTTCTTCTTCTTCTTCTTCGTTCCCTTCTTCTTCTTCTTCTCTTCCTTCTCCTCGTTCCCTTCTTTAGGAGGAAGAGGCTTGAAGGGTGGCTCATCCGCATAACCTGATTTACTTTCAGAAACAATAGAAGAAACTTGGGAGGATCCCTCCTTTTCATTAATTAGTTGAAAACACACAGCGGTCCGATCATATTTTGGCAAGGTGTCATCTTCTAAAATATTTTGTATGTAAGTATTTGTATGGCTATTATCAATGCAATAAGAAAAACACCCATGCAGGACATCATCAATATCAAGATCACTCATATGTAACAAAGAGATTTTTCTCGACAGTTCTTCACACCCCAAAAATAAAGTAAGTTCATCATGCTGATTAGGAGTAATTTCATCATCACAATACAAATTTGCAGCACTCATTGGGTTCAAATTATCATTGGAGGAGCATTGAAAATTAAAATGACCCACTTCATGGCAAACTTCACAAATAAAAGGATAGAGGGCACAAACTTTTTTACCAAGATCATCTAGAGCCCTAAACCACTTTCTAGTTTTTTCATTAATATGATGGATGCAATATTCATCTTTGACTTGATTAATTCCGCAAGGCCTATGCATTCCACAAAAATTAACATGCTTATAAGAAATAGCATTTTTAGGAGTTTGAGCATGCTTATTGCAATAATTAACAACAATTTCATTCTTCATGCAAGCCTCTTTAAAAGGTTCATGATACTTATCAAAATTATTTTTAGGCAATTCAAAATGAGAAGCAAAGGCTTTATAAAGATTTGCAGCAACTTGAGAGTCAAGACCATAAGTAGCACTCATATTTCGAAATTTATCGGTATCCATAAAAGCTTCAATGCATTCATAATCATAATTTATACCTGACTCTTTACCTTTGTCGTTCTCCCATCCTTCAGCGTTGTCCTCAATCCGATCAAGAAGATCCCACCTAGCTTCAACCTCTTTGCTTGTGAAAGATCCTTCCGAACACGCGTCCAGATAGTCCTTGTGTTGTCCTGAAAGCCTCGCATAAAAATTATTAACAATAACATTACGGGGGAGCTCATGAATGGGACATTTGAGCATTAGTGACTTCAATCTCCCCCACGCTTGAGAAATACTCTCTCCATCACGAGGATAAAAGTTATAAATATAATTCCTATCAATATGCACTTCATGAGGAGGATAAAATTTAGAATAAAAGAGAGATGCAATTTCCTCCCAACCAAGAGAATGTCTATTCTCCAACAATTTATACCAATGTGCCGCTTTACAGACAGCGAAACGGAGAATAGCTTCTTCTTCACTTCATCCATAGAGATACTGCACACTTGAATAACCCGCATAATTCGTGCAAAAACAAGAAATGATCTCTAGGATGGACAGTTCCATCCCCTTTATAGTGGTTGTCCATAACACGTTCAATAATTTTCATAGGTATTTTATACTGAATACTTTCAGCAGGTGGATTCAAAATATCAGAAGCATCATTAGAGTTATCGCATATGGGAGATAAAGCATTATCAGAACAAATTTTCTCCCCTAAAGATGGGAAGCTAAAAAGATCACAAAAACTAGCTTCCCCAAGCTTAGACTTCTCCATAGCATTAGCAGTAATTGCATTCATACTAATAACATCACTACTAGCATGCAAATAAGGTTCCATAGGTTTTTTAATTTTTGCATCAAACAATTCTAAATCAGGAAAAAGACTAAAAAGCTCACCAATTTTTTTGTTGTTTTCCATTATGCCTAACTAGTGTAAACAAGAAACAAAAAGTTGCAATTGCAGGATCTAAAGGAAATAGCTTCGAGCACAAACACAATGGCGCCAGAAAAGTACTTTACCTGGAACCGAAGTATGAGTGCCTTTTACCTTTCCTCCCCGGCAACGGCGCCAGAAAAGTGCTTGATGTCTACGTTCCCCCTCCTTTCAGAGATGCAGTGTTGGGCCTCCAAGAGCAGAGGTTTGTAGAACAGCAGCAAGTTTTCCCTTAAGTGGATCACCCAAGGTTTATCGAACTCAGGGAGGAAGAGGTCAAAGATATCCCTCTCATGCAACCCTGCAACCACAAAGCAAGAAGTCTCTTGTGTCCCCAACACACCTAATAGGTGCACTAGTTCGGCGAAGAGATAGTGAAATACAGGTGGTATGAATATATATGAGCAGTAGCAACGGTGCCAGAAAATAGCTTGCTGGCGTGTAGTTGATGGTGGTAGTATTGCAGCAGTAGTAACGCAGTAAAACAGTAAACAAGCAGTAGTAACGCAGCAGTAGTAAACAAGTAGCGATAGCAGTATTTAGGAGCAAGGCCTAGGGATTACACTTTCACTAGTGGACACTCTCAACATTGATCACATAGCGGAATAGATAAATGCATACTCTACACTTTTGTTGGATGATGAACACATTGCGTAGGATTACACGAACCCTCAATGCCGGAGTTAACAAGCTCCACAATAATGCTCATGTTTAAGTAACCTTATAGTGTAAGATAGATCAACAGACTAAACCAAGTACTAACATAGCATGCACACTGTCACCTTCATGCATATGTAGGAGGAATAGATCACATCAATATTATCATAGCAATAGTTAACTTCGCAATCTACAAGAGATCATGATCATAGCATAAACCAAGTACTAACACGGTGCACACACTGTCACCTTTACACACGTGCAGGAGGAATAGAACTACTTTAATAACTTTGCTAGAGTAGCACATAGATAAATTGTGATACAAACTCATATGAATCTCAATCATGTAAAGCAGCTCATGAGATTATTGTATTGAGGTACATGGGAGAGAGATGAACCACATAGCTACAGCGGAGCCCTCAGCCTCGGGGGTGAATTACTCCCTCCTCATCATGGAGGCAGCGATGGCGGTGAAGATGGCGGTGAAGACGGCGGTGGAGATGGTTCCGGGGGCAATTCCCCGTCCGGCAGGGTGCCGGAACAGAGAGTTCTGTCCCCCGAATTGGAGTTTCGCGACGGTGGTGGCGCCCCTGGAGTCTTTCTGGAGTTTCGTCAATTGGTACTGCGTTTTTAGGTCGAAAGGGCTTTTATAGGCGAAGAGGCGGCGCAGGGGGGCACCTGGGGGCGCCACACCCTAGGCCGGCGCGGCCTAGGCCTGGCCCGCACCGCCATGTGGTGTGGTGGCCCCCTGGCCCCTCTCCGACTCTTCTTCGGTGTTCTGGACGCTTCCGGGAAAAATAGGAGGTTTGGCGTTGATTTCGTCCAATTCCGAGAATATTGCCCGAACAGCCTTTCTGGAACCAAAAACAGCAGAAAACAGGGACTGGCACTGTGGCATCTTGTTAATAGGTTAGTTCCGGAAAATGCATGAAAATGATATAAAGTGTGAACAAAACATGTTGGTATTGTCATAAAACAAGCAGGAACATCGGAAATTATAGATACGTTGGAGACGTATCAGCCCCCACTCCACAGGGCCGCGCGGGCAGGCCTCTGGCCGCGCCAGCCTATGGGGAGGGCGCCCTGGTGCCCCTCCGACTCCGCCTCTTCGCCTATAAAGTCCCTCGTGACCTAAAAACGCGATACCAATTGACGAAACTCCAGAAAGACTCCAGGGGCGCCGCCGCCATCGCGAAACTCCGTTTCGGGGGACAGAAGTCTCTGTTCCAGCACGCCGCCGGGACGGGGAATTGCCCCCGGAGTTATCTCCATCGACGCCACCGCCATCTTCATCGCCATCGCTGTCTCCCATGATGAGGAGGGAGTAGTTCTCCCCCGGGGCTGAGGGCTCTACCGGTAGCTATGTGGTTAATCTCTCTCTCATGTACCCCAATACAATGATCTCATGAATTGCCTTGCATAATTGAGATCCATATGATGAGCTTTGTATCACTATTAATCTATGTGCTACTCTAGTGATGTTATTAAAGTAGTCTATTCCTCCTTCATGATGTAAAGGTGACGGTGTGTGCATCATGTAGTTCTTGGCGTAGGTTATGATTGTAATCTCTTGTAGATTATGGAGTTAACTATTACTATGATAGTATTGATGTGATCTATTCCCCCTTTCATAGCTATTGGTGACGGTGTGTATGCTATGTTAGTACTCGGTCTAAATTGCAACGGTCTATTATGCTCTAGAGGTTACTTAAATATGAACTCCGTATGTTGTGGAGCTTGTTAACTCCGGCTTGAGGGAGCTCTTGTAGCCCTACACAATGAATGGTGTTTGTTATCAAACAAGAGTATATGTAGCACAAGTGAGGAGAAGTTATTTATTATGTGATCAATGTTGAGAGTGTCCACTAGTGAAAGTATGATCCCTAGGCCTTATTTCCAATACTGCAAACACCGCTTACTTACTGTTCTACTGCATGTTTACTTGCTGCCATATTTATTTCAGATTGTTATTACCACTCATATTCATCTATACCACCTGCGCTTTAATATCTCTTCGCCGAACTAGTGCACCTATACATCTGATCTGACAAGTGTATTAGGTGTGTTGGGGACACAAGAGACTTCTTGTATCGTAATTGCAGGGTTGCTTGAGAGGGATATCTCTGACCTCTACCTCCCTGAGTTCGATAAACCTTGGGTGATTCACTTAAGGGAAACTTGCTGCTGTTCTACAAACCTCTGCTCTTGGAGGCCCAACACTGTCTACAGGAATAGAAGCGTGTGTAGACATCAAGCTATTTTCTGGCGCCGTTGCCGAGGAGGTAAGGTAAAAGGTATTCACATCCTCCGACTACTAAGTTATTTCCTAGCACTGTTGCCGGTGTGTGAGTGCTCGAAGATATTTCCTTTAGATCCTGCAATTATATCTTTTTGTTTCTTGTTTTCACTAGTTAGGCTTAATGGAAAACAACAACAAAATGAGAGATCTTTATGAACTTTATCTTGAATTAGGACATGATGTGTTTGAAGAGAGAATTAAAAAACCCATGGAACTTTATATGCATGCTAATGGGAATGTTATTAGTATGAATGCTTTGAACACCATTGTTGCTAATGCTATGGAAAATTCTAAGCTTGGGGAACCTGGTTTTGATGAGTATGATATTTTTAGTCCCCCAAGTTTTGAGGAGAAAATTTTCTTTGATGATACTTTACCTCCTATTTATGATGATTATAATGATAGTGGTATTTTGGTGCCACCTACTATGGAGGATAAAGGTTATTATGATTACACCATGCCTGCAATTTATGATGATTACAATGATGGTTATGGTAGTTTTACTCCCACTATTACTAATAAAATTGATTATGCTTATGTGGAGAGTAATAATTTTATGCATGTATCTCATGATAAGAATGTTTCATGTGATAGTTATATTGTTGAGTTTGTTCATGATGCTACTGAAAGTTATTATGAGAGAGGGAAACATGGTTATATGCATCTTAATAATATTAAGTTTCCCCTCTTTATGTTGAGAATCTTGAAGTTGCGCTTGTGTTGCCTTCCTATGCTTGTTGCATTATGCTTACATGACTTGTTTATTTACAAGATCCCTTTTCATAGGAAGTGGGTTAGACTTAAATGTGTTTTGAATTTGCTTCTTGATGCTCTCTTTTACTTCAACTCTTATTTCTTGCGCGAGCATCATTAAAATTACTGAGCCCATCTTAATGGCTATAAAGAAAGCACTTCTTGGGAGATAACCCATGTATGTTTTTATTATTGTTTTGTTGCGTCTTGGAAGTTGTTACTACTGTATCAACCTCTCCTTATCTTTATTTTATTGCATTGTTGTGCCAAGTGAAGTCTTTGATAGTAAGGTTGATACTAGATTTGGATTACTGCGCAGAAACAGATTTCTTACTGTCACAAAATTGAGCAGCCCCGTCTGTAGGTAACTCAGACAAAACTGCCAATTTACGTGCGTGATCCTCAGATATGTACGCAACTTTCATTAAATTTGAGCTTTTTCATCTGAGCAAGTTAAGTGCCCCAGAAAAATTCATCTTTACGGACTGTTCTGTTTTGACAGATTCTGCCTTTTATTTCGCATTGCATGTTTTGCTATGTTTGATGGATTTCTTTGTTCCAATAACTTCCAGTAGCTTTGGGCAATGTCCAGAAGTGTTAAGAATGATTGTGTTACCTCTGAACATGTGAATTTTTGATTATGCACTAACCCTCTAATGAGTTTGTTTTGAGTTTGGTGTGGAGAAAGTTTTCAAGGGTCAAGAGAGGAGGATGATATACTATGATCAAGAAGAGTGAAAAGTCTAAGCTTGGGGATGCCCTCGTGGTTCATCCCTGCTTATTTCAAGAAGACTCAAGCATCTAAGCTTGGGGATGCCCAAGGCATCCCCTTCTTCATCGACAACTTATCAGGTCACCTCTAGTGAAACTATATTTTTATTCAGTCACATCTTATGTACTTTACTTGGAGCGTCTGTTTGATTTTATTTTTGTTTATGTTTGAATAAATTCATGCTTATGTGGGAGAGAGACACGGTCCACTTTTTCATATGAACACTGGTGTTCTTAGTTCTATCTTTAATGTTCATGGCGAAGTTGAAAACTGTTTCGTTCATTGTTATATGGTTGGAAACAGAAAATGCTTCATGTGGTAATTGGTATAATGTCTTGAATAATTTGATACTTGGCAATTGTTTTGCTCAAATAGATCATGTTTAAGCTCTTGCATCATGTACTTTGCACCTATTAATGAAGAACTACCATAGAGCTTGTTAAAATTTGGTTTGCATGATTGGTCTCTCTAGAGTCTAGATATTTTCTGGTGAAGTGTTTGAACAACAAGGAAGACAGTGTAGAGTCTTATAATGCTTGCAATATATTCTTATGTAAGTTTTGCTGTACCCGTTTATACTTGAGTTTGCTTCAAACAACCTTGCTAGCCTAAGCCTTGTATTGAGAGGGATTACTTCTCGTGCATCCAAATCCTTGAGCCAAAAACTATGCCATTTGTGTCCACCATACCTACCTACTACATGGTATTTTTCTGCCATTCCAAAGTACATTACTTGAGTGCTACCTTTAAAATTTCATTCCTTGTCTTTGCAATACATAGCTCATGGGAAAATAGCCTTAAAAACTATTGTGGTATTGAATATGTTGCTATGTATCTTATTTCTTATAAATTTCTTGTTGAGCAGTAACCATGTTTCTGGGGACGCCATCAACTATTACACCTTTGTTGGATATCATGTGAGTTGCTATGCATGTTCGTCTTGTCTGAAGTAAGGGCGATTTTCATGATCAAATGGTTTGAGTATGCATATTGTTAGAGAAGAACATTGGGCCGCTAACTAAAGCCATGAATCATGGTGGAAGTTTCAGTTTGGACACAAATCCTCAATCTCTTATGAGAATAATACCTGTTGTTGAATGCTTAAGCATTAAAACAGGAGTCCATTATCTGTTGTCTATGTTGTCCCGGTATGGATGTCTAAGTTGAGAATAATCAAAAGCGAGAAATCCAATGCGAACTTTCTCCTTAGACCTCTGTACAGGCGGCATAGAGGTACCCCTTTGTGACACTTGGTTGAAACATATGTTATGCAATGATAATCCATGTTAATCCAAGCTAATTAGGACAAGGTGCGAGCACTATTAGTATTCTATGCATGAGGCTTGCAACTTATAGGATGTCTTATACATAACACATATGAATTATTACTACCGTTGACAAAATTGTTTCTATGTTTTCAAAATAAAAAGCTCTAGCACAAAAATAGTAATCCATGCTTCCCTCTGCGAAGGGCCTTTCTTTTTAATTTATGTTGAGTCAGTTTACCTACTTCTTTCTATCTTAGAAGCAAACACTTGTGTCAACTGTGCATTGATTCTTACATACTTGCTTATTTGCATTCATCATATTACTTTGTGTTGACAAATATCCATGAGATATGCATGTTGAAGTTGAAAGCAACCGCTAAAACTTATATCTTCCTTTGTGTTGCTTCAAAACTTTCTACTAAGAATTTATTGCTTTATGAGTTACCTCTTATGCAAGACTTTTTGATGCTTGTCTTGAAAGTACTATTCATGAAAAGTTTTGCTATATGTTATCTATTTGTTAGCAAACTATAGATCATTGCCGTGAGTCACTTCATTCATCTCATATGCTTTACAATAGTATGATTAAGATTATGTTGGTAGCATGTCACTTCAGAAATTATTGTTTTTATCATTTACCTACTCGAGGGCGAGCAGGAACTAAGCTTGGGGATGCTTGATACGTCTCCAACGTATCTATAATTTCTTATGTTCCATGCTAGTTTTATGACAATACCTACATGTTTTATTCAAACTTTATATCGTTTTGATGCATTTTCCGGAACTAACCTATTAACAAGATACTGAAGTGCCAGTTCCTGTTTTCAGCTGTTTTTGGTTCCAGAAAGGCTGTTCGGGCAATATTCTCGGAATTCGACGAAACAAAGACCAAACATCTTAATTCACCGAGACGGACCAGAACACCGAAGGGGAGACGGAGAGGAGGCCCAGGGCCCCCACACCACAGGGCCGCGCGGGCAGGCCCCTGGCCGCGCCTGCCTATGGGGAGGGCGCCCTGGTGCCCCTCCGACTCCGCCTCTTCGCCTATAAAGTCCCTCGTGACCTAAAAACGCGATACCAATTGACGAAACTCCAGAAAGACTCCAGGGGCGCCGCCGCCATCGCGAAACTCCGTTTCGGGGGACAGAAGTCTCTGTTCCGGCACGCCGCCGGGACGGGGAATTGCCCCCGGAGTCATCTCCATCGACGCCACCGCCATCTTCATCGCCATCGCTGTCTCCCATGATGAGGAGGGAGTAGTTCTCCCCCGGGGCTGAGGGCTCTACCGGTAGCTATGTGGTTAATCTCTCTCTCATGTACCCCAATACAATGATCTCATGAATTGCCTTGCATAATTGAGATCCATATGATGAGCTTTGTATCACTATTAATCTATGTGCTACTCTAGTGATGTTATTAAAGTAGTCTATTCCTCCTTCATGATGTAAAGGTGACGGTGTGTGCATCATGTAGTTCTTGGCGTAGGTTATGATTGTAATCTCTTGTAGATTATGGAGTTAACTATTACTATGATAGTATTGATGTGATCTATTCCCCCTTTCATAGCTATTGGTGACGGTGTGTATGCTATGTTAGTACTCGGTCTAAATTGCAACGGTCTATTATGCTCTAGAGGTTACTTAAATATGAACTCCGTATGTTGTGGATCTTGTTAACTCCGGCTTGAGGGAGCTCTTGTAGCCCTACACAATGAATGGTGTTTGTTATCAAACAAGAGTATATGTAGAACAAGTGAGGAGAAGTTATTTATTATGTGATCAATGTTGAGAGTGTCCACTAGTGAAAGTATGATCCCTAGGCCTTGTTTCCAATACTGCAAACACCGCTTACTTACTATTCTACTGCATGTTTACTTGCTACCATATTTATTTCAAATTGTTATTACCACTCATATTCATCTATACCACCTGCGCTTTAATATCTCTTCGCCGAACTAGTGCACCTATACATCTGACAAGTGTATTAGGTGTGTTGGGGACACAAGAGACTTCTTGTATCGTAATTGCAGGGTTGCTTGAGAGGGATATCTCTGACCTCTACCTCCCTGAGTTCGATAAACCTTGGGTGATTCACTTAAGGGAAACTTGCTGCTGTTCTACAAACCTCTGTTCTTGGAGGCCCAACACTGTCTACAGGAATAGAAGCGTGCGTAGACATCAATTGCCTTCCTCGCAAAAATCCTAAAAACCAGAATCATAATCCCCGAAAAGTTCCGCAGCTCCGCCACCATTGAAGACAAGTTCCGGGGGTCAGAAGTTCCTGTTCTGGCATCCTTCCGGGACGGGGATTGACCCTCGGAGCCATCTCCATCGACTCCACCGCCTCCACTTCGACTCCATGATGGTTTGTGAGTAGTTCCCCCATGTACTACAGGTTCTTGGCTGTAGCTAGTTGGTACTCTCTCTCCCATGTACTTCAATACAATGATCTGTTGAGCGGCCTTACATGATTAAGATCCATATGATGTAATAGGTGTTGTGTCTGTTGGGATCCGATAAATTGTGGAATTGTGACCAGATTGTTCATCATTTTATCATACTATTGTTTATTTAAGATCTTCCATTCTCTCCGGTACTTGTGGTTACCCTGATCAAGTAGTTGCATGTATCTCCAAGAGGGAGTATTTATGCTCGATAGTGGGTTCATGCCTCTAGTAATCTGGGAGAGTGATAATAACTCCTAAGGTTGTAGATGTGTTATTACTACTAGGGAGAAAACAACAATGTTTTTTCTAAGGATAATTCTATTGTTTACTTTACACACTTTACTTAATGCAATAATATGTTGCTGGCAACTTAATACTGAAAATGGTGCGGATGCTAACCTGAAGGTGGATTATTTAGTCATAGATGTAGTTGGATTACGATCTATGAATCATGTTGTAATGCCCAATTAAATACTACAATAAACTTTATCTTATCATAGCATGCATTGTCATGCCCTCACAATTATCAATTTCCCAACTGTAATTTGTTCACCCAACACATGTTATTTGTTTGGAGAGTTACCACTAGTGTAAATAGCTGGGAACCCTGGTCCTTCTGTCATCATCATTGCTCTATAGTCAACTACGCAGTGGAATATTTTCTGGTGCCATTGCCTCTTTGTTACTGTTACTGCTGTTGTGTTACTATTACTATAGCTCTCATATTACTGCTGCTTTCACATCACCCCTGTTACTCGTGCTTTCCAGGTGCAGCTGAATTGACAACTCCACTATTAAGGCTTATAAGTATTCTTTGTCTCCCCTTGCATCGAGTCAATAAATTTGGGTTTTACTTCCCTCGAAGACTGTTGCGATCTCCTATACTTGTGGGTCATCAGGCATCCCCAAGCTTTGACGCTTGTACCTCTTGAATATTTCTTGGGGTGACATGGGCATCCCCAAACTTGAGCTTTTGTCCATCCTTCATCTCATCACATCATTCTTCTCTCCCTACACTTGAAAACTTCCTTCATACAAACCTTCACACAATTTTCATTAGAAACATTAGTGTATTCAAGATAATAAATCCACTTTGGTTCAGTTTCAACACAAGTCAAACATCTATTAGAACATTAGCTACTGTAGCAACTTCTTTTAAAATCTCTTTCTCTCAAAAGAACTCAAAAAGAAAAAGATTAAGAGGCAAATGTAAATAGTGGCAAAAATCTGTCAAAACACAATAGCAGGTAAAGATCGATTTTTTCTAAAATTCTCTGTTGCTCAAATTGAAAAGTGAAAAACTAATGAAAGTTAGATAATAACCCGAGGCATATGCTCTAAACTTTTCAGATCAATCCAACGTTCTGGCTAAGAGTAATAATTTTTTTTTGGTGTTAGCGCATAATCTATTTCGGGACAACAACTTCCCCAAATCTTACCTTCTTCCTATTAGAAGCTATTCTTGGCTCAAAAACGAAATAAAAATGATAAGAAGAGGTTGTTACAGAGGTAACAACTTCGAAGACTCAACAAAAGAAAAATTACAGAAATAAAACATGGGTTATCTCCCAAGAGTGCTCTTATTTAACGCCTGATGTCTACGTTCCCCCTCCTTTCCTGTAGACAGTGTTGGGCCTCCAAGAGCAGAGGTTTGTAGAACAGCAGCAAGTTTTCCCTTAAGTGGATTACCCAAGGTTTATCGAACTCAGGGAGGAAGAGGTCAAAGATATCCCTCTCATGCAACCCTGCAACCACAAAGCAAGAAGTCTCTTGTGTCCCCAACACACCTAATAGGTGCACTAGTTCGGCGAAGAGATAGTGAAATACAGGTGGTATGAATAAGTATGAGCAGTAGCAACGGTGCCAGAAAATAGCTTGCTGGCGTGTAGTTGATGGTGGTAGTATTGCAGCAGTAGTAACACAGTGAAACAGTAAACAAGCAGTAGTAACGCAGCAGTAGTAAACAAGTAGCGATAGCAGTATTTAAGAACAAGGCCTAGGGATTACACTTTCACTAGTGGACACTCTCAACATTGATCACATAACAGAATAGATAAATGCATACTCTACACTTTTGTTGGATGATGAACACATTGCGTAGGATTACACGAACCCTCAATGCCGGAGTTAACAAGCTCCACAATAATGCTCATGTTTAAGTAACCTTATAGTGTAAGATAGATCAAAGGACTAAACCAAGTACTAACATAGCATGCACACTGTCACCTTCATGCATATGTAGGAGGAATAGATCACATCAATATTATCATAGCAATAGTTAACTTCGCAATCTACAAGAGATCATGATCATAGCATAAACCAAGTACTAACACGGTGCACACACTGTCACCTTTACACACGTGCAGGAGGAATAGAACTACTTTAATAACATCACTAGAGTAGCACATAGATGAATTGTGATACAAAATTCATATGAATCTCAATCATGTAAAGCAGCTCATGAGATCATTGTATTGAAGTACATGGAGAGAGATTAACCACATAGCTACCGGTACAGCCCCGAGCCTCGATGGAGAACTACTCCCTCCTCATGGGAGCAGCAGCGGTGATGAAGATGGCGATGGAGATGGCAGCGGTGTCGATGGAGAAGCCTTCCGGGGGCACTTCCCCGTTCCGGCAGCGTGCCGGAACAGAGACTCCTGTCCCCCAGATCTTGGCCTCGCGATGGCGGCGGCTCTGGAAGGTTTCTGTGGTTTTCGTCGAACGTCTCAGGGTTTTCGATCCAGGGGCTTTATATAGGCGAAGAGGCGGCGCAGGAGGGTCGAAGAGGCGGTGGCACCATAGGCTGGCGCGGCCAGGGCCCAGGCCGCGCCACCCTATCATCTGGGGCCCACAGGGCCCCCCTCTGGCGGCTCTCGGGTGTTCTGGATGCTTCCGGTGAAAATAGGAACCTGGGTCTTGATGTCGTCCGATTCCGAGAATATTTCGTTACTAGGATTTCTGAAACCAAAAACAGCAGAAAACAGGAACTGGCACTTCGGCATCTTGTTAATAGGTTAGTTCCAGAAAATGCACGAATATGACATAAAGTGTGCATAAAACATGTAGATAACATCAATAATGTGGCATGGAACACAAGAAATTATCGATACGTCGGAGACGTATCAGCATCCCCAAGCTTAGTTCTGCTCGTCCCGAGCAGGTAAAATGATAACACAGATAATTTCTGGAGTGACATGCCATCATAAACTTGATCATACTATTTGTAAAGCATATGTAGTGAATGCAGCGATCAAAACAATGGTAATGACATGAGTAAACAAGTGAATCATAAAGCAAAGACTTTTCATGAATAGCACTTCAAGACAAACATCGATAAGTCTTGCATAAGAGTTAACTCATAAAGCAATAATTCAAAGTAAAAGCATTGAAGCAACACAATGGAAGATTAAGTTTCAGCGGTTGCTTTCAACTTATAACATGTATATCTCATGGATATTGTCAACATAGAGTAATATAACAAGTGCAATATGCAAATATGTAGGAATCAATGCACAGTTCACACAAGTGTTTGCTTCTTGAGGTAGAGAGAAATAGGTGAACTGACTCAACAATGAAAGTAAAAGAATGGTCCTCATAGAGGAAAACATCGATTGCTATATTTGTGCTAGAGCTTTTATTTTGAAAACATGAAACAATTTTGTCAACGGTAGTAATAAAGCATATGTATCATGTAAATTATATCTTACAAGTTGCAAGCCTCATGCATAGTATACTAATAGTGCCCGCACCTTGTCCTAATTAGCTTGGACTACCGGATCATCACAATGCACATGTTTTAACCAAGTGTCACAAAGGGGTACCTCTATGCCGCCTGTACAAAGGTCTAAGGAGAAAGCTCGCATTGGATTTCTCGCTATTGATTATTCTCAACTTAGACATCCATACCGGGACAACATAGACAACAGATAATGGACTCCTCTTTTATGCATAAGCATGTAACAACAATTAATAATTTTCTCATTTGAGATTGAGGATATTTGTCCAAAACTGAAACTTCCACCATGGATCATGGCTTTAGTTAGCGGCCCAATGTTCTTCTCTAACAATATGCATGCTTAACCATAGGGTGGTAGATCTCTCTTACTTCAGACAAGACGGACATGCATAGCAACTCACATGAAATTCAACAATGAATAGTTGATGGCGTCCCCAGCAAACATGGTTATCGCACAACAAGCAACTTAATAAGAGATAAAGTGCATAATTACATATTCAATACCACAATAGTTTTTAAGCTATTTGTCCCATGAGCTATATATTGCAAAGGTGAATGATGGAATTTTAAAGGTAGCACTCAAGCAATTTACTTTGGAATGGCGGAGAAATACTATGTAGTAGGTAGGTATGGTGGACACAAATGGCATAGTGGTTGGCTCAAGGATTTTGGATGCATGAGAAGTATTCCCTCTCGATACAAGGTTTAGGCTAGCAAGGTTTATTTGAAACAAACACAAGGATGAACCGGTGCAGCAAAACTCACATAAAATACATATTGAAAACATTATAAGACTCTACACCGTCTTCCTTGTTGTTCAAACTCAATACTAGAAATTATCTAGACCTTAGAGAAACCAAATATGCAAACCAAATTTTAGCATGCTCTATGTATTTCTTCATTAATGGGTGCAAAGCATATGATGCAAGAGCTTAATCACGAGCACAACAATTGCCAAGTATCACATTACCCAAAACATTTATAGCAATTACTACATGTATCATTTTCCAATTCCAACCATATAACAATTTAACGAAGCAGTTTCAACCTTCGCCATGAATATTATGAGCTAAGAACACATGTGTTCATACGAACCAGCGGAGCGTGTCTCTCTCCCACACAAGCATTTATTCAAACACAAACAAAAACAAAAGCATACAGACGCTCCAAGTAAAGCACATAAGATGTGACCGAATAAAAATATAGTTTCAAGAGAAGGAACCTGATAATTTGTCGATGAAGAAGGGGATGCCTTGGGCATCCCCAAGCTTAGACGCTTGAGTCTTCTTGAAATATGCAGGGATGAACCACCGGGGCATCCCCAAGCTTAGAGCTTTCACTCTTCTTGATCATAGTATATCATCCTCCTTTCTTGACCCTTGAAAACTTCCTCCACACCAAACTCGAAACAACTCATTAGAGGGTTAGTGCACAATAAAAATTAACATATTCAGAGGTGACACAATCATTCTTAACACTTCTGGACATTGCATAATGCTACTGGACATTAGTGGATCAAAGAAATTCATCCAACATAGCAAAAGAGGCAATGCGAAATAAAAGGCAGAATCTGTCAAAACAGAACAGTTCGTATTGACGAATTTTAAAATGGCACCAGACTTGCTCAAATGAAAATGCTCAAATTGAATGAAAGTTGCGTACATATCTGAGGATCATGCACGTAAATTGGCTTAATTTTCTGAGCTACCTACAGGGAGGTAGACCCAGATTCGTGACAGCAAAGAAATCTGGAACTGCGCAGTAATCCAAATCTAGTACTTACTTTACTATCAAAGACTTTACTTGGCACAACAAAACACAAAACTAAGATAAGGAGAGGTTGCTACAGTAGTAAACAACTTCCAAGACACAAATATAAAACAAAGTACTGTAGCAAAATAACACATGGGTTATCTCCCAAGAAGTTCTTTCTTTATAGCCATTAAGATGGGCTCAGCAGTTTTAATGATGCACTCATAAGAAATAGTATTTGAAGCAAAAGAGAGCATCAAGAGGCAAATTCAAAACACATTTAAGTCTAACATGCTTCCTATGCAAAGGAATCTTGTAAATAAACAAGTTCATGAAGAGCAAAGTAACAAGCATAGGAAGATAAAACAAGTGTAGCTTCAAAAATTTCAGCACATAGAGAGGTGTTTTAGTAACATGAAAATTTCTACAACCATATTTTCCTCTCTCATAATAACTTTCAGTAGCAACATTAGCAAACTCAACAATATAACTATCACATAAAGCATTCTTATCATGAGTCTCATGCATAAAATTATTACTCTCCACATAGGCATAATCAATTTTATTAGTAATAGTGGGAGCAAATTCAACAAAGTAGCTATCATTATTATTCTCATCAAGTGTAGGAGGCATAGTATTATCATCATAAAAATTACTCTCCATAGTAGGCGGCACTAAAAGACCAATATCATTATAATCATCATAAATAGGAGGCAAAGTATCATCAAAGAAAATTTTCTCCTCAATGCTTGGGGGACTAAAAATATCATGCTCATCAAAGCCAGCTTCCCCAAGCTTAGAATTTTCCATATCATTAGCAACAATGGTGTTCAAAGCGTTCATACTAATATCATTGCTACTAGCATGCAAATAAGATTCCATGGGTTTTTTAATTTTCGCATTAAACCATTCATGTCTTGACTCAGGAAATAGAATAAAAAGCTCACAGATGTTGTCCATTATGCCTTACTAGTGTAAACAAGAAACAAAAAGTTGCAATTGCAGGATCTAAAGGAAATAGCTTCGAGCACAAACACAATGGCGCCAGAAAAGTACTTTACCTGGAACCGCAGTATGAGTGCCTTTTTACCTTTCCTCCCCGGCAACGGCGCCAGAAAAGTGCTTGATGTCTACGTTCCCCCTCCTTTCCTGTAGACAGTGTTGGGCCTCCAAGAGCAGAGGTTTGTAGAACAGCAGCAAGTTTTCCCTTAAGTGGATTACCCAAGGTTTATCGAACTCAGGGAGGAAGAGGTCAAAGATATCCCTCTCATGCAACCCTGCAACCACAAAGCAAGAAGTCTCTTGTGTCCCCAACACACCTAATAGGTGCACTAGTTCGGCGAAGAGATAGTGAAATACAGGTGGTATGAATAAGTATGAGCAGTAGCAACGGTGCCAGAAAATAGCTTGCTGGCGTGTAGTTGATGGTGGTAGTATTGCAGCAGTAGTAACACAGTGAAACAGTAAACAAGCAGTAGTAACGCAGCAGTAGTAAACAAGTAGCGATAGCAGTATTTAAGAACAAGGCCTAGGGATTACACTTTCACTAGTGGACACTCTCAACATTGATCACATAACAGAATAGATAAATGCATACTCTACACTTTTGTTGGATGATGAACACATTGCGTAGGATTACACGAACCCTCAATGCCGGAGTTAACAAGCTCCACAATAATGCTCATGTTTAAGTAACCTTATAGTGTAAGATAGATCAAAGGACTAAACCAAGTACTAACATAGCATGCACACTGTCACCTTCATGCATATGTAGGAGGAATAGATCACATCAATATTATCATAGCAATAGTTAACTTCGCAATCTACAAGAGATCATGATCATAGCATAAACCAAGTACTAACACGGTGCACACACTGTCACCTTTACACACGTGCAGGAGGAATAGAACTACTTTAATAACATCACTAGAGTAGCACATAGATGAATTGTGATACAAAACTCATATGAATCTCAATCATGTAAAGCAGCTCATGAGATCATTGTATTGAAGTACATGGAGAGAGATTAACCACATAGCTACCGGTACAGCCCCGAGCCTCGATGGAGAACTACTCCCTCCTCATGGGAGCAGCAGCGGTGATGAAGATGGCGATGGAGATGGCAGCGGTGTCGATGGAGAAGCCTTCCGGGGGCACTTCCCCGTTCCGGCAGCGTGCCGGAATAGAGACTCCTGTCCCCCAGATCTTGGCCTCGCGATGGCGGCGGCTCTGGAAGGTTTCTGTGGTTTTCGTCGAACGTCTCAGGGTTTTCGATCCAGGGGCTTTATATAGGCGAAGAGGCGGCGCAGGAGGGTCGAAGAGGCGGTGGCACCATAGGCTGGCGCGGCCAGGGCCCAGGCCGCGCCACCCTATCATCTGGGGCCCACAGGGCCCCCCTCTGGCGGCTCTCGGGTGTTCTGGATGCTTCCGGTGAAAATAGGAACCTGGGTCTTGATTTCGTCCGATTCCGAGAATATTTCGTTACTAGGATTTCTGAAACCAAAAACAGCAGAAAACAGGAACTGGCACTTCGGCATCTTGTTAATAGGTTAGTTCCAGAAAATGCACGAATATGACATAAAGTGTGCATAAAACATGTAGATAACATCAATAATGTGGCATGGAACACAAGAAATTATCGATACGTCGGAGACGTATCAACGCCTTTCAGCTAGACACAGTAGTTTTAGAACATGCTCATATAAGAAATACGAATTGAAGTAAAAGAAAGCATAAATAAGAAAATATAAAACAAATTTGAGTCACTTCCTATGAAAAATAATCTTGTAAAGAAACAAGTCATGGAAGCACAAAGCAACAAGCGTAGGAAAGTAAAACAAGTTTAACTTCAAAATTTTCAACATAAAGAGGTGAAACTTAATATTTATGAGATACATAAAACCATGTATCCCTCTCTCGTAATAACTTTCAGTAGCATCATGAATAAAATTAACAATATAACTATCTCATAAAACATTCATATGATGAGCCACATGCATAAAATAATTATTACTCCCCACATAAGCATAGTCTTCTTATTAATTGTAGTGGAAGCAAATTCAACAAAATAGATATCATTATTATTCTCATCACCATAATCATCAAATATAGGAGTCATATTTCAATCATAATTAATTTTCTCCTCAATAGTAGGTGGACTGAAAATATCATATTAATCATTGTAATCATCATATATTGGAGGTATATTATCATCATAGCAAATTTTATCCTCTAAAGCCGGGGAACTAAAATGTCATTTTCATAAAAACTAGCTTCCCCAATCTTAGACTTTTCAATAGCATTAGCAATAATGGTGTTCAAATAATTCATACTAATAACATTGCTATTAGCATGCAAATAAAGTTCCATAGGTTTTTTGATTTTCTCTTCAAACACCTCATGTCCTAACTCAAGATAAATACTATAAAGCTCTCTAATTTTGTCGTTGTTTTCCATTAAATCTAACTAGTGAAAAATAAAAACAAGAAACAAAAAGATATAATTGCAGAATCTAAAGGAAATAACTTCGAGCACTCACACACCAGCAATAGTACTAGAAGATAGCTTAGTAGCCAGAGGATGTGAGTACCTTTTACCTTACCTCCCCGGCAACGGCGCCAAAAAACAGCTTGATGTCTACACACGCTTCTATTCTTGTAGACAGTGTTGGGCCTCCAAGTGCAGAGGTTTGTAGAAGAGCAGCAAGTTTCCCTTAAATGAATCACCCAAGGTTTATCGAACTCAGGAAGGTAGAGGTCAAAGATATCCCTCTCAAGCAACCTTGCAATAAAGATACAAGAAGTCTCTTGTGTCCCCAACACACCCAATACACTTGTCAGGTGTATAGGTGCACTAGTTCGGCGAAGAGATAGTGAAATACAAATAGTACGGATGATTATGAGTGGTAATTGCAATCTGAAATAAAAATGATAGCAAGCAAACATGTAGCGGAACTGGTTGTAAACGGTGTTATAATGCTTGGAAACAGGGCATAGGGATCTTACTTTCACTAGTGGACACTCTCAACAATGATATGATAATTGAATACATAAATATCATCTATTCACTATGCTACTCGGAACCACTCTCAGGTTGGATAACGAACACTAATTCACCGTGTAGGACTGCAAAAGAACCCCTTAAAGTTCGCGTTCCAAACCTAGGGACACCCCACGCTGTCACTTTGAGAATCCAAAGATAGTACTAACAAACACCACAATTTTATAGAGACAACCAACTCAAATTATAACTCATGATAAGTATTTCTGTAATCTTTAGCCTAAGAGACACACACGGTGCGCACACTGTCACCTTCACACCATGGGACAAGGTGTCTCCAGAGATCACAATAATGAAACCACTTGAGTAGCATAATAGATAAAGAGTAACATATACTTATTCAACTAGATTACAAAACTCATGATCACATAGATCATACCATGGGAGAAAGAGATAAACCACATAGCTATCGGTAAATCCCTCAGCCTCGGGGGAGAGCTACTCCCTCCTCATCATGGGAGTCAGCAACATCGATGAAGATGGCGGTGGAGTCGATGGAGATGGCTCCGGGGGCAATACCCCGTCCCGGCAGGGTGCCGGAACAGAGACTTCTGTCCCCCGAAACTTGTCTTCGATGGCGGTGGAGCTACGGAACTTTTCGTAGATGGAGGCTGATTGATTAAGGGTTTTCGCGTCGGGAGCAATATATAGGCGAAAGGGCGATGTCGGTGGGTGCCCGGAGGGCCCACACCATGCCTAGGCGCGGCCAGGGGGGCCCGCACCTAGGGGTGGTGTGGCCGCCTCCCGGCTCTTCTCCGTCTCCCCTTTGGACTCCGTCTTAGTGATAGAAAAATAGGAACTTCGGCTTTTGTTTCGTCCAATTCTATGAATATTTCCAGAACAACTTTTCTGAAATACAAAAAAGGCAGAAAACAGGAACTGACAATGTGGCATCTTGTTAATATGTTAGTTCCAAAAAAATGCATAAAAATGCCATGAAGTGTAAAAATTACATATAGCAATTGGTGTAAAACAAGCATGGAGCATCAAAAATTATAGATACGTTTGCAACGTATCAATCACCGTGGAGACCTTTAGTCCCATTGGTGTTACAAACCGGGACTAAAGGTTCTCCGCCCCGGCGCGCACCCGCATCCCACGTGGAGAACCTTTAGTCCCGGTTTGTAACACAACCGGGACCCGATTTGGCAGTCCCGGTTGGGTAACCGGAACTAAAGGCCCTCTACAACCGGAAGAATAGACCCGTTTTCTACTAGTGTAAGTAGTGTTTGATAGCATTCATGTTTTCCGGCCAAGCTCTAGAAAGATGAAATCAGGATGATTGGTGATGACCCACAGGTATAGGGGACCGCAACAGTCTTCGAGGGAAGTAAAATCCAAATTTATTGATTCAACACAAGGGGAGGTAAAGAATACGTATAAGCCTTAACAGCGGAGTTGTCAATTTAGCTGCACTAGGAAAAACACTAGGAATAGGGGTGATGTGAAAGCAACAGTAATATGAGAGGAATGACAATAGTAACACGACAGTAGTAGCACAGAGGAGATGGCACCAGAAAATATTCCAGTGCGCAGTTGACTGTTTGAGCAATGATGATGATAGAAGGACCGGGGTTCCCAGCTATCTACACTAGTGGTAACTCTCCAATTAACATGTGTTGGGTGAACAAATTTGATGCAGCCGGACCTTCGGTCTTACCCGCATCATGGTCATCATCAAGAACTACGCTCAAGTCCGACATCACGGAAGCATGGAAGAGGAGACGGAAGAAGGAAACGCGTCTAGGAAGGCCGGCACTACCGCCACGGAATGGCCGACACTGCCACCCTGCTTGACGCCGGAGGAAGACGGCACTGTCGCCATGCCTACGCCGACACCGCCGTCCCCACTACGAAGCTCATAATCTAAACCATCCCACTATGCTCTTTGTATGCCTAAACTACCCCTCCTTAGTGGCTCCCTATATATAGGCTCCCACCTCCCCCTTCATTAGACTAGGAATGAACTTGAGAGAATTAGGCTCATGCCTCCACCATCCCTTTGGGATTAGGGAAACCCTCTCCTCTCTTAGACATAAATCTATGAGTTGTATCAAGGTACTCCCTCCGTCCCGTTTTAATTAACTCAGGGGGAGAAAAACGCTTCAGTAATGCAATTTTACATTTCAGCCCTTTACAATGTAACAAAAATACACCCGCCTCCAAGCAGGGGCCCAGATCTGGCCCGCACCAACCACCATGGCCGCCGGCGTGAGCTCGCTTGCGATCTCCGCCGCCTCCAAGAGCCGTCGCCGGCAGCCCTGGCACCACCCGAGCCCGGGGAGACCTGCACCTCCGCCAGCAGGCCGCGCCACCGCCAGGATTGCTGGTGCTGCTGGTGGGCGTGGATGGCGGAGCAGAGGGAGGAGGGGGTGAGGGGCCGCACGATGGGGAGCGGCGAAGAGGAGGGGTCGGAGGAGGAGGAGGAGAGCGCGGCGAGCGGGATGCGGGAGAGGTCGAGCGGGATGGCGCGCGGGAGGGAGTAGGGGAGCGGCTGGCCGTCGTACTCCGCCGCGAAGGTGTACTCCACTTGCGTGGATGGGCAAGCAGAACCGAACGCCCGAGGCAGGAGAAGCTCCGGCTACAGACGCGGCGGCAGAGGCGCATGGTGGCGTTGACCGTGGCGAGCGGACTTGGGGATCGGCCGAAGACGACCTCATCCACTCCCCAGATCGAGAAGTGTAGGGAACGGGTGGTCAGGAGGTGACTCGCGCGGGGACTGTGGCGTAGAAAGGGGGAAACGTGAGGGGTTTTTCGCATAATTACCGGCGAGTTAATTAAAACGGGACGGAGTGAGTACTTCTTATATGATTAGTCTGTCACACTTGTGATTTTACCACCGGTTTCTCACTCGTGTGATTCTACCGATCGTATACCGATCTTTCTTTCGGGGATTCTACCGCATGTCTTTCTCTCGAGAGATTCTATCGGGATAGTGGTTCGGGCTATCGGGAGTAAATCGGAATTGTATCGGGTTGGTGTGCGTTTGCGTATGTTCATCGTGTTCTTCGCTGTATTCTTCGTGTTCTTTCTCTCCCCGCCTTTCCCTCGGTCAATTCGTGAGATCGGGCAACCCACGTGGCCTTAGGCCCTATCATATGGTATCAGAGCAAAGGTTGGCACGAATTTGACCTCCAAATTTCACCAATTTCGCCCAAAAATTTTGCCAAAAAAATTGTCCCAAAAAATAGCTCGAAATTTGATCTCCGGATTTATTGCGTTTTTTGTGGTTTTGGTCCACAGATCTGTGTTCTTAGTGGTTGATCTACCTTTGCCCCAAATTTCGTGGTCCAATTCCTTCTAAATCTCTCGAAATCGACGATTTTCTGTCTAAATTTCCGCTCCCCCGACGAACAGTTCGAGCAGTTCATCCGCTCCCGGTACGATCGACCGCGTCACCCAGTACAACCGGACGGCCGCCATCATCTTCCACCTCGAGCTCGCACGCAGCAGGCCGCATCCGCAGCAGCTCCCTCCGCTCCCGCCTGCACCTGCGCCAGGCCACGCCGCCGCGCCCCACACGCCCCACCATCCGGCCGCGCAGCACACGCCCAGGCCAGGCCGGCCCCTGCAAGCCGCAACAGCGCCCCACAGCAGCGCTCCACCACGAGGCCGACCCGCCTAGCCGCCCGCGCCGCCACTCCCGCTCACTCCTGGCCACGTGCGCAAGTCCAGCGCCCAGCACCGCACGTTGCCGCGCCGGTAGCACTGCTAGCCCCTGGCCTCACGCGCAAGCACGCCCAGGCCAAGCTCAATCCACCAGGGCCTCCAATCCCCGCGCGTGCCACACCCTTGCTGGCTCATTGACTCCGCTCGCCCGGCCGCCAGCGCAAGCCCCCTGGTCCTTCCCAGCGCGCACATCAATTCCATTTCCGCTCAGTCGATTTTCCATCGCGCGCCGGCCAATTTCCATCTCCGGCCGCTCACAGCAATTTTCCAAGAAAATTCACCAGCCGGTACTACCGGGTCAACCAACCGGCACGACCGGACGTATCTCATGTTTTCTTCACTCCCATCCGGTCATACCGGGCCAGCATCCGGTCATACCGGGAAAACCTCCTGTTTTGACGCAACCTCAGTCAATTTTAATACATCTTTTTGCCCTCAAGTTTTGAAAAAAATCCGGAGCCCGTTTGATTCCAAAATTTGACAACAATCTTGAAATACTCCACATAGCTCACCGCCATTTTTTGACAATTTTTGGAACCCAACTTTTGACCGCTCGTTTTGACCCAACTTTTCGGGCATTGACTTAATTTGCCCGGTTTCCGATTTGGAGTGCCTTTGGTCCGTGACAACCGCTTCCGCGTCTACATCAACACCGCGACGACGACATCGGCACCCCGGATTCCGGCGCAACTTCGACACCACCACTTCACCATCGCAAGTTCGTGTTCCGACACCGCCTAACATCAATAGGTATAACTTGCCTCTCCTTACCACTTGTAGCTCCGTTTCTTTCTTTGTGTACCTATCCCATTGAGAGTGGCTTTCCGAGTGTTGTGAAGCATTGCACAAGTGTCATGACCATGAGGGTGTGTGTGTTGTGTTGAGCGAAGCTCTAAGGCAAGCTCGGTGAGAAAGATACACAAAAGAAGAAAAAGTGTGACATATACATAGAGACAAAAAAAGCTTCTAAGCATAGAAAAAAGTGAAAAAAAAGAAAGAAAAGAAATAGATACAAAAAAAAGAGTGTGTGTGCCACCGATACAAAGGAGTCGAAAGCTTCTAAGCAAAGAGAGAAAAGAGAAGAGTGGCATCTTGTGCAAATCTTGTTGCTTCTTTCTTGTGCAACCAAGCTACGGTCTCTCTGGTGTTGGCGTGACACCGAGCATATAGTCTTCGTTAGGACCATCTTTGTCACTTGCTCAATTCCTTGGTCGCGCTAACCCCATTGATCTTGTTGTGTGTGTTCTGTGTTTCCTTGACATAGATCATCACTTTTGACATTTGACTTTGGATCTTACCCACATTTGACAATAGACTTTTTCGTTGGTCTTTTTTGTTTGCTATCCACTCTTTACCCACCACATATAGAGTTTCGTAGCCTTTTGCGTGTGCTTTGAGTGTGTGTGTGAGTAACCCCGATACATTTCGACTTTGCTCTTGACTTGAACCATTTTTCCGATACTTTCTTGAAAGGTGAGTTACTTGTGTAGTTTTCCTTCCACCACATACACATACACCTTACCTAGTGAGAGATATACATGATGACCCCACAAGAGCAAGCCGAGATGA
The DNA here is from genome assembly GCF_019359855.2 of Lolium perenne. Classification (NCBI taxonomy): domain Eukaryota; kingdom Viridiplantae; phylum Streptophyta; class Magnoliopsida; order Poales; family Poaceae; genus Lolium; species Lolium perenne. The sequence goes on from NC_067249.2 coordinate 83,353,248, forward strand.
GAGCATACTTCGCCGAACTAGATGCTCGAGAAGCCCAAATGACGCCCAAAGATAAAGTCGAGTGCAACGCATACTTCAAATACCTCGAGAGCAAGAGTGACACACACCATGAGTTGAGTGAGGACACTTTGATTTCTAACAACTTAACCTCTACTCCTCTTGTGTTGTCTTCCTCTTTGCTAGGTTGCTCGGACATCGACGACGCCATTGCCATGGAGGTGAGGGACTCCACTATATGTGAGATGAGCGACTCCACTATATGTGAGATGAGCGATTCCACCATATGTGAGCTTGAGTGCCTCCACTTCGAGAGCATGAGAGATACACCAAGTGAGATGAGAGTGGTAGTTGATAGGTCATGTGAGGCCATTTCAAGTTCTAACAACTTACCCTCTCCCTCTAGTGTGGTCTCTTGTGTCTCATTAGGTTCCATGGATGACGAGACGCCGATCATGGAGAAGATATACATGGTGCATGAAGATGATGCTATCACACCATACTTGCTTGAGGATGAACATGGATGCCACATGGAGCCTACCACTTCCACAACACCTACCGCATATGAGCAGGAATACAAAGGTATGTATATGGGTGTTGATGATGCCATGATCCCACTTGGACATGATGATTTGTGAGTGCTTGCATGAGTTGGATGATCCTATTGCTATGTCATATGCTTCTTTCACTCTTGTGATACTTGTGATACCACCATTGTTGATCATGTGGAAGTAGTTGCTTGTGACAATTTGACCATGCCAAGCTATGATACAAACTTGAACATGTTTTGCTCTAGATGCTTGCAATACTCTCCCATTAGTGCAACCAAAATGTTGAATACTTGCTCTTTCCAATGCTTGGTTTAAAATGATGTTAATATGCTTGTGAACGAGATTTTCCCCATAGCTCTCTCAAATTTTGGAGACTTTGCATATATCCATGTTGATCATGTTCTCATGTTTACTCCGCATATTCACCATATATATTATGATGCTTGGCTTAACGCTAATGGTGATGTGCAAAAGAAATGGACCATCATGATGGATGATGTGTTCATATACTATGCACACACGTTCTTTGCTTTGCCTATTGTGTGTGTAGGTACACGGAAGACAAGGTCAACCTCGATTGAGCACGAGTTGACCAAACGAGCTCTTGAGAGCATAATACAAGTAATTACAAGATCGAACCCGGCTCTAATACCTTTTCCATGCTTTGAATTGAACATGCCGAATAATTTCTCTTTCTTATGGTTCTTTTGCAACCATGATGATGTGGTTCCTACCATTGGTGTTTCCACAAATATGAGGACCAATTTCTCTTTTCGATGGTTTGTGTGCACACATGTTGATGATATTTTGAACACTCTCCCTTATGTGTTTTGCCAAATTCTCCTCTTATTGCTTCAAGGATGTTGAACAATTTCTCTTTCGTTCCGATGCCTTGAGTACAATAGTGCACATGAGTTTCTACATGAGATGGACATCATAGTCGTCTCACAATTTGGAGTTTTTGTGTTTCCGCATTTGGAAGATGTTGAAATTAAATTCTTACACATTGACCTTGCATATGCATTATTCTTGATATATGTGTGTTGTGCTAACGGTGTTGTGAATATGAATGGACATGTCGTTGATCATATGCTCCTCTATCACGCACACACATAATTTGCTTGGTCTTTGTTGTGTGAAGGTACAAGTTACTTGTGGATGAGCGTCAATGAGTGGTGTCACCCACATACTTCAACTACACAAGATCTCTCGATGAGAGCACACCGACATCTTGCTAAGGTGACCTCCTTCTACTTGAGCTCTCTTGCTAAATCCATTGAACTTTGGCTACGCTTTGATTGCTCCTTTGCTTTTCTTGTGCTATTGATAGGGCTCTTGACAAGTGAAGGGACATTCAAGAGTTGGTGTCATCTACCTCCTCTACACATTCATGAAGACTCATCGTCGAGGACGACTCTTTTTCAAGTGGGGGGAGATGATGCAGCCCGACCTTCGGTCTTACCCGCATCATGGTCATCATCAAGAACTACGCTCAAGTCCGACGTCACGGAAGCATGGAAGAGGAGATGGAAGAGCGAGACGCATCTAGGAAGGCCGGCACTACCGCCACGGAATGGCCGGCACTGCCACCCTGCTCGACGCCGGAGGAAGACGACACTATCGCCATGCCTACGCCGACACCGCCGTCCCCACTACGAAGCTCATAATCTAAACCATCCCACTATGCTCTTTGTATGCCTAAACTACCCCTCCTTAGTGGCTCACTATATATAGGCTCCCACCTCCCCCTTCATTAGACTAGAAATGAACTTGAGAGAATTAGGCTCATGCCTCCACCATCCCTTTGGGATTAGGGAAACCCCCTCCTCTCTTAGACACAAATCTATGAGTTGTATCAAGGCACTCCTTATATGATTAGTCTCTCACACTGATGATTTTACCACCGGTCTCTCACTCGTGTGATTCTACCGATCGTATACCGATCTTCCTTTCGGGGATTCTACCGCGTGTCTTTCTCTCGAGAGATTCTATCGGGATAGTGGTTCGGGCTATCGGGAGTAAACCGGAACTGTATCGGGTTGGTGTGCGTTTGCGTGTGTTCATCGTGTTCTTCGCCGTGTTCTTTCTCTCCCCCGCCTTTCCCTCGGTCAATTCGTGACATCGGGCAACCCACGTGGCCTTAGGCCCCATCAAAATTACAGTTGGACAATTGATAATTGTGAGGTCATGACAATGCATGCTATGATAAGATAAAGTTTACTGTAGTATTTAATTGGGCATTACAACATACTACATAGACTATAATCCAACTGCGTCTATGACTAATAATCCACCTTCAGGTTATCATCCGAACCCCTTCCAGTATTAAGTTGCAAGCAACAGATTATCGCCTTAAGCAATGTGTGTAAAGTAAACAATAGCATTATCCTTAGACAAAACATTATTGTTTTCTCCCTAGTAGCAACATCACATCTACAATCTTAAAAGTTATTGTCACTCTTCCAGAAAACTAGAGGCATGAACCCACTATCGAGCATAAATAATCCCTCTTGGAGATACATGCAACTACTTGATCAAGGTAACTACAAGTATCGAATAGCATGCACGATCTAAAATAGCAGTAGTATAATAATATGATGAATAATCTGATCACAATTCCACAATTTATCGGATCCCAACAAACACAACACCGATTACATTAGATGGATCTCAATCATGTAAGGCAGCTCATGAGATCATTGTATTGAAGTACATGGGGAGAGAGTACCACCTAGCTACAGCCGATAACCCCTAGTCCAAGGGGGAACTACTCACGAACCGTCAAGTGGAAGCGGTGGAGTCGATGGAGATGGCTCCGGGGGTCAATCCCCTCCCGGCAGGGTGCCGGAACAGGAACTTCTGACCCCCGAAACTTTTCTGGACGATGGCGGCGGCGACCAAACTTTTCATGGACGGAGGCTCTGGTATTTAGGTTTTCCCGAGATCGTGAATAAATAGGCGGAACGGCGAGGTCGGTGGAGGCCAGGGGGCCCACACCACCCCTTGGCGTGGGCCCACCCTTGGCCGTGCAATGGGGTGGTCTGGCCGCCCTGTGGCGCCTCACCGTCTCTCCCCCGGACTTCTTCTTCGTTACGGTAAAATATTAACTTCGGCTTTTGTTTCGTCTAATTCCGAGAATATTTCCTATACAACTTTTCTGAAATACAAAACAGCAGAAAACAGAGAACTGGCACTTTGGCATCTTGTCAATAGGTTAGTGCCGGAAAATGTATAAAAGTGCAACGAAGTGATGAGGACATCCCTGCTACACTACTACCTCCGTCATTGCAAGATGAAGACGATGCTGCTGTGAAGCTCAAGTCCAGTGAAGTCAGGATTGGACCAATGACACGAGCTCGTGCGAAGCTACTTAAACAACAGGTGAACTTGTTCCTAAGTGATACTTAGATCGACGAGAATTTTATACCGCCTAAGTCCTTTTACTTATGTATGGTCAGGTATGAAGAAGGAGCAAGCATCGCACGAGGAGGAGAGGAGCAGCTGGACAAAAAGCTGGACATGGAGCTGGCCATGAAGCTGGACATGAAGACATCCCATGGAAGCGTGAGGGAGGATAGGGAGGCATGCGCGAGGGAAGAAGACGAAGTCCAGGCCAGCGCCAGGACCGGTCTGACCGGCCGCCACGCTGGCGCACCCGGTCCTAGGCCCGGTCCAACCAGGCGCCAGACCGGTCGAGCCCGGCACCGACCGGATCCACAGCCGGTGCCAACCGGGCACCATGCAGTATGCCCGGACCCCTAGAGCGGTCACCACCCGGTGCCAGGCCCGGTTTCGACCGGACCAGCCCGGTCCTAGACCCGATCGACCGGCTCCTGAGCCGGCCGTGTCCGAGTCTGTCTCGACCAGATCTATTCTGGGTCGGTTTTCTATGTATCTTTTCGATCCCTGGTCGTCATGAACCCCTATATAAGTGCCCAGGATGCCCCCAAATTAGTTTTAGACTACGTTTAAGAAAACCCTAGTTCATAGTTGATTGGTTTGCAACTCTATTGAATCCCTACACCATATTGCATTGATTTGGTGCATACCATGAAAAGTCTTATGTGATCTGCTGTTCCATTGGGAATTAAACGGTTGCAACTTACCGCTTCGTGGTCGGCGGCTACGTGCGCAAGTGTGTGGAGTTGCGAATATCTTGCAGGGTTGAGAGCTGTTGCATTGGCGACAGGGACCAATCAAGAGATCTCGTTGCGTCATACAAGTTATCATCCACTTCATCATCAAGTTATCTCCGCTGTGTTCATCCCGTGATCATCATCACCACCGTGCTTACTGAGAAGATCGGGCAACCCCTTATCATCTTGGTATCAGATTTCAGTGTTTCCTTGGTAAGCCATCCACAATCCATCCCATAGTTGAGTTGTGAGTGTTTTCCTATCCAGAAAAAGCCAAAAATATTAGGGTTAGGGTTTGCCATAGCCTTAGATTGCACTAATTTCGAGTTTTAGTTGCTTTTCGTAGTTGTTTTTGCGTATCTTTTTCTTCCATCTAGTTTTGTTAGGGTTTGTGTCTCCGCTATCATCTAGTTTCAGTTTCTGTTACTCCGAGTCCACATAGCGTACAGTGTGTTTATCCCAACCATAGACACAGCCTTTCGATATAAGTGACTAGGAACTTCCCCAGAAGAGACTAGTTTTACCGCTCGACAGGCTGCTCATTAGGGTTTTGGTGCTTTGCAATTTCTGTTGGCCGTGTTATCAAGGAGTTGAGTCATAAAATCAAAAAAAAAATTGAAAATAAGCAAAAAGAGCTACATAGCTGCGTGCGTTACAAAAATAAAATCGAAAAAGAAAAAGTGAAGTGCTAGTAAGATTCAAGTGAAGGCCTAGTTTACTTTTCTGCACCTGTAGTTCTGAAATCTTGTGCCTGTTTCGTTGAGCTTTGCTAGTGTCTCTCGAGTGCATTGCAACCTTTCAGTAAAGAGGACATGAGAGAATTGGAGTAAACTTGGAGGATGCACCTTGATGACCCACAAGTATAGGGGATCGCAACAGTCTTCGAGGGTAGTATAACCCAATTTATTGATTCGACACAAGGGGAGACAAAGAATACTTGAAAGCCTTAACAGCGGAGTTGTCAATTCAGCTGCACCTGGAAACAGACTTGCTCGCAAGGGTTTATCAGTAGTAACAGTTTTATAGCAGTAGCAGTAGTGAAATAACAGCAGCAGAGTAACAGAGACAGCAGTAGTGATTTTAGTAAACAACGGGATTAAAATACTGTAGGCACGGGGACGGATGACGGGCGTTGCATGGATGAGAGAAACTCATGTAACAATCATAGCAGGGCATTTGCAGATAATAATAAAACGGTGTCCAAGTACAAAGCAATCAATAGGCATGTGTTCCAATTATAGTCGTACGTGCTCGCAATGAGAAACTTGCACAACATCTTTTGTCCTACCAGCCGGTGGCAGCCGGGCCTCAAGGGAAACTACTGGATATTAAGGTACTCCTTTTAATAGAGTACCGGAGCAAAGCATTAACACTCCGTGAACACATGTGATCCTCACATCACTACCATTCCCTCCGGTTGTCCCGATTTCTGTCACTTCGGGGCCATCGGTTCGGGACAGCGACATGTGTATACAACTTATAGGTAAGACCATAAACAATGATTATCTTGATGAAACAATAACATGTTCAGATCTGAGATCATGGCACTCGGGCCCTAGTGACAAGCATTAAGCATAACAAGTTGCAACAATATCATCAAAGTACCAATTACGGACACTAGGCACTATGCCCTAACAATCTTATGCTATTACATGACCAATCTCATCCAATCCCTACCATCCCCTTCGGCCTACAGCGGGGGAATTACTCACACATGGATGGGGGAAACATGGCTGGTTGATGTAGAGGCGTTGGCGGTGATGATAGCGATGATCTCCTCCAATTCCCCGTCCCGGCGGAGTGCCAGAATGGAGACTTCTGGCTCCCGCGACGGAGTTTCGCGATGTGGCGGCGTTCTGGAGGGTTTCTGGCGACTTCGACTTCTCTCCGTGCGTTTTTAGGTCGAGGCCGATAAATAGTCCAAAGGAGGGCGTCGGAGGCCGGCCGAGGGGGCCACACCACATGGCCGCGCGGGACCCCCCTGGGCCGCGCCGCCCTATGGTGTGGGGCCCTCGGGCCTCCACCTGAGTTGTCCTTCTGGCTCCATCAGTATTCTTGGAAAATAGGGCCTTCTGCATAAATTCCGAGGATTTTCCCGAAAGTTGGATTTCTGCACAAAAACGAGACACCAGAACAGTTCTGCTGAAAACAGCGTTAGTCCATGTTAGTTGCATCCAAAATACACAAATTAGAGGCAAAACAATAGCAAAAGTGTTCGGGAAAGTAGATACGTTTTGGACGTATCACACCTATAGAGAGGCGAGCGAATTGTAATGCCGTGAGTGATATAACGAAAAGTGAGATAGTAAATTCCTTAGTCTTATTAGCCACCAAACAGGACATGAGAGAATTTAGTGAGGATCCTTTAGCCATGCCTCTTGTGCTTATGTACAAGGGTGAGGTTTTGGTTTCTACCGACATGACCCCTAATTTTCTTGGTGTTTCTAGTGTTTTGCAGAAATTCAGCGACGTGTTTCCGGCGGAGGTACCCGCAGGATTGCCACCATTGCGTGGTATTGAGCATCAAATAGACTTGATCCCCGGCGCCTCGCTGCCCAATAGGGAGCCATATAGGATGAACCCCGAAGAGACGAAGGAGATACAGAAGCAAGTACAAGCGCTACTCGACAAAGGTTATATCCGCATAAGCCTTAGTCCTTGTGATGTTCCTGTTATTCTAGTTCCTAAGAAAGATGGTACATGGCGCATGTGTGTAGATTGTAGAGCGATAAACAATATTACTATTCAATATCGTCATCCTATTCCCCGTTTAGAGGATATGCTAGATGAATTGAGTGGTGCTGCTGTTTTCTCTAAAATTGATTTGTGTAGTGGTTATCATCAAATTAGGATGAAAGAGGGGGATGAATGGAAAACAGCCTTTAAAACAAAATTTGGTTTATATGAGTGGTTAGTAATGCCTTTTGGTTTAACTAATGCACCTAGCACTTTCATGAGACTGATGAACCATGTTTTGCGTGATTTTATTGGCAAGTTTGTGGTTGTGTATTTTGATGATATATTAATCTACAGCCGCAATGAATCTGATCATACTATACATATTCGACATGTTTTGCAAGTGTTGCGTGATAATAAACTCTATGGTAATCTTGAGAAGTGCACATTTTGCAAAGATAAGGTCATATTTCTGGGTTATGTTGTCTCTAAGCATGGAGTAGAAGTAGATGTGTCTAAAATTGAAGCTATAAAAAATTGGCCTATTCCCATGAATGTGAGTCAAGTAAGAAGTTTTCATGGTCTAGCTGGGTTTTCATGGTCTAAAATTGAAGCTATTAAAAATTGGCCTATTCCCATGAATGTGAGTCAAGTAAGAAGATTTGTGCCTAATTTTAGTACTATTGATGCACCTTTGAATGAATTAACTAAAAAGGGTATTGTTTTTGAGTGGGGCGCAGCCCAAGATCATGCTTTTGATGAACTGAAAAGATTGTTAACTTTTGCACCATTGCTTGCACTTCCTGATTTTAATAAGCAATTTGAGATTGAATGTGATGCTAGTGGTATTGGAATTGGTGGTGTGGTGATGCAAGAGGGTCGCCCAATTGCATATTTTTCTGAGAAACTTTCTGGTGCTAAGTTGAACTATCCTATATATGATAAAGAATTGTATGCTTTTCTTGAGGTTTGGCAACATTACTTGTGGCCAAAAGAATTTATCATACATTATGATCATGAAGCTTTAAAATATCTGAAAGCTCAATCTAACTTGCATAGGGGTCTTGCTAATGGGTTGAGTTCATTGAGTCTTTTCCA